>NC_138981.1:7180300-9580300 GCF_964341445.2 Mesoplodon mirus
TATAGGTGGTTCACTGAGTCACAGTGAGCCATGTATGAGTGCCTGTTTGTGTGTGTGTGTGTGTGTTCTGGTATAGGCTGAGCATTGAGTCACTGTGCACCGTGTGTGTGTATGTTGTGTGTGTGGGTAGTACAGTCTGAGCATTGAGTTACAGTGAGGTGTGTGTGTGTTTGTGCTGGTATAAAATGTACATTGAGTCACAATGAGCCATGCGTGTGTGTGTGTGTGTGCTGGTAGAGGCTGAGCATTGAATCAGGTTGTGTGTGTGAAGACATAAGCTGTGCATTCTGTCACAGTGAGCCGTGTGTTTGTGTGTGTGTGAGTGTGCTGGTATGGGCTTTGCATTGAGTCACTGACGTGTCTGTGTGTGTTTCTGTATTGCTGGTATAGGCAGAGCATTGAGTCACAGTGCATCGTGGTTATGTGTGTGTGTGGTGGGGGGTGGCTGGTAGAGTCTGAGCATTGAGTCACAGTGAGTGGTGCATGTGTGTGTGTGTTTGTAGTTCATGTTGTGGAATGTGCATGAGTTACTGTAAGGTGTGTGTGTGTGTGCTGGTACAGGCTGAGCACTCAGTCACACTTGTGTGTGTGTGTGTGCTGGTATGGGCTTTGCAGAGGCACTGAGGCCTGTATGTGTGTTTGTGTGGTGCTACAGACTGTTCATTGAGTCAAATTGAGACGTGTGTGTGTGTGTGTGTACTGCTATAGGCTGTGCAATGAGTCACAGTGAGCTTTGTATGTGAGTGTGTGTGTGATGGTATAGAATGTGCATTGAGTCACAGTGAGCTGTGTGTGTATGTGCAGGTATACGCCGTGCATTCAGTCACAGTGAGGCTTGTGTGTGTACTCGTATGGACTACATTGTGTCACAGTGAGCCATGTATGTCTGTGTGTGTTTGTGTGCTGCTTTCGGCAGTGCATTGAGTCACAGTGAGCCGTGTGTGTGTGTGTGTCTGTATGTGTGTGATGGTGTAGACGGTTCATTGATTCACAGTGAGCCATGTGTGAATGCATGTTTCTGTGTGTCTGTGCTGGTATACAATGTGAATTTAGTTACAGTAAGGTGCCTGTGTGTGTGTGTATGTGTTGGTATGGACTGTGCATTGATTAACAGTGAGCCGTGCCTGTGTGTCTTCGTGTGTGTATGTGATGGTATAGGCTGTGCGTTGAGTCACATTAAGCCATGCGTGTGTGTGTGTGTGTGTTGGTAAAGACTGCATTGACTCACAGGTGTGTGTGTGTGTGTGTGTGTTGGTAAAGACTGCATTGACTCAGGTGTGTGTGTGTGTGCCTGTATGGGCTTTGCATTGAGTCACAGTGAGGTGTTTGTTTGTGTGTGTGTGTGTGTGTGTGTGTGTGCTGCTACAGACTAAGCATTGAGTGATAAGTGAGCCGTGATTTTATGCTGGTACGGGCTCCGCAATGAGTCACAGAGCCGTGTGGGTGGCGTGTGTGTCTGTGTGTGTGCTGGTACAGGCTGAGCACCGAGTCACACTTAGCTGCGTATATGTGTGTATGTATGCTGGTATGGACTTTGCATTGAGTCACTGGGGTGTGTGTGTGTTTCTGTATGTGCTGGTATAGGCTTAGAATTGAGTCACAGTGTGCCGTGTGTGTGTGGGGGGTGGGGCTACTATGGTCTCAGCATAGAGTCACAGTGAGGTGTGTTGTGTGTGTGTATATGTGCTGGTATGGACAGCACATTGAGTCACAAAGAGGCATGCGTATGTGTGTGTATGTGTGTGTGTGTATGTGGTGGTGTAGAGTGTGCGTTGAGTCACAGTATGGTGTGTGTGTGCTGGTAGAGGCTGCACACTGAATCACAGGTGTGGGGGGGGGCTGGTATGGGCTCTCCATTGAGTCACTGAGGTGTCTCTGTGTGTGTGTGTGTGTGTGTGTGATGGTATAGGTGGTTCACTAAGTCACAGTGAGCCATGTATGAGTGTGTGTTTGTGTGTGTGTGTGTTCTGGCATAGGCTGAGCATTGAGTCACAGTGCACCGTGTGTTGTGTGTGTGGGTTGTACAGTCTGAGCATTGACTGACAGATGTGTTGTGTGTGTGTATGTGCTGGTATGGACGGTGCATTCAGTCACAATGAGCCGTGAGTGTGTGTGTGTCTTTGTGATGGTGTAGAGTGTGCACTGAGTCACAGTATGGTGTGTATATGTGTGCTGCTATAGGCTTAGCATTGAGTCACAGGTGTGGGAGTGTGTGTGCTGCTATGGGCTTTGTATTGACTCACTGAGGTGTGTGTGTCTGTGTGTGTGTGGTGCTACAGACTGTGCATTGAGTCACTGTGAGCCTTGCGTGTGTACATCTGAGTGCTGATATAGGCTGTGAACTAAGTCACAGTGAGTTACGTGTGTCTGTGTGTGTGCTCGTATAGACTGTGCATTGAGTCACAGCATGTGTGTGTGTGTACTGCTGTAGGCTGTGCATTGAGTCAATGAGGTGTGTGTGTGTGTGCTGGTATAGGCTGAGCATTGAATCACGGGTGTGTCTGCACTGGTATGGGTGGAGCACTGAATCAATTAAGTGTGTGTATGTGTGCACGTGTGCTCGTATGGGCTTTGCATTGAGTCACTGAGGTGTATGTGTGTGGGGGGGGCTAGTATAGTCTGAGCATTGAGTCACAGTGAGGTGTGTTGTGTGTGTGTATGTGCTGGTATGGACTCTCTTGAGCCACAATTAGCCGCGTGTGTGTGTGTACGTAGTGGTCTAGGGTGTGCATTGAGTCACAGCTGTGTGTGTGTGTATGTGTGTGCTGGTTTAGGCTGAGCATTGAATCACAGGTGTGTGTATGTGTTTGTGTGTGCTGGTATGGGCTTTGCATTGAGTCACTGAGGTGTATGTGTCAGTGTGTGTGTGGTGCTACAGACTATTCACTAGGTCACAGCCTTGTGTGTGTGTGTCTGTGTGATGATATAGCCTGTGCACTGAGTCACAGTGAGTTATGTGTGTGTGTGTGTGTGTGCTGGTATAGACTGTGCATTGAGTCATAGTGAGTATGTGTGTGTGTTTTTGTGTGGTGCTACAGACTGTGCATTGAGTCACAGTGAGCCTTGCGTGTGTGTCTGAGTGGTGATATAGGCTGTGAACTGAGTCACAGTGAGTTATGTGTGTCTGTGTGTGTGCTGGTATTGACTGTGCATTGAGTCACAATGAGTTGTATGTGTGCTCGTATAGACTTTGCATTGAGTCACAGCGTGTGTGTGTGTGTGTGTGCTGGTATGGGCTTTGCATTGAGTCACTGAGGTGTATGTGTCTGTGTGTGTGGTGCTACAGAC
This sequence comes from Mesoplodon mirus, assembly GCF_964341445.2. Classification (NCBI taxonomy): domain Eukaryota; kingdom Metazoa; phylum Chordata; class Mammalia; order Artiodactyla; family Ziphiidae; genus Mesoplodon; species Mesoplodon mirus. Next base: position 7,183,589 of record NC_138981.1, read on the forward strand.
TGTGCATTGAGTCACAGTGAGCCTTGCGTGTGTGTGTCTGAGTGGTGATATAGGCTGTGAACCGAGTCACAGTGAGTTATGTGTGTCTGTGTGTGTGCTGGTATTGACTATACATTGAGGCACAATGAGTTGTGTGTGTGTGTGCTCGTATATACTGTGCATTGACTCTCAGTCAGCATGTGTGTGTGTGTGCTGCTATAGGCTGTGCATTGAGTCACAATGAGGTGTGTGTGTATGTGTGTGTGTTGGTATAGGCTGAGCATTGAATCACAGTTAGGGGTATGTGTGTGTGTACACTGGTATGGGTGGAGCATTGAATCAGTTAGGTGTGTGTATGTGTGCATGTGTCCTCGTATGGGCTGTGCATTGAGTCAGTGAGGTGTATGTGGGTGTGTGTGGGTGTGGGCTAGTATAGTCTGAGTATTGAGTCACAGTGAGGTGTGTTGTGTGTGGGGGTGTGGGCTAGTATAGTCTGAGCATTGATTCACTGTGAGGTGTGTTGCATGTGTGTATGTGCTGGGATGGACTCTCCATTGAGTCACAATTAGCCGTGTGTGTGTGTGTGTGTGTGTGTACGTAGTGGTCTAGGGGGTGCACTGAGTCTCAGTAAGGTGTGTGTGTGTGTGTATATGTGTCTGCTGGTTTAGGCTGAGCACTGAATCACAGGTGTGTGTGTGTGTGTGTGTGTGCTGGTAATGGCTTTGTATTGAGTCACTGAGGGGTATGTGTGTGTGTGTGTGTGTCTGTGTGTTTCTGGGGTGATACAGACTGTGTATTGGGTCACTGTGAGCCTTCCGTGTGTGTTTCTGAGTGCTGATATAGGCTGTGAACTGAGTCACAGTGAGTTATGTGTGTCTGTGTGTGTGCTGGTATTGACTATACATTGAGGCACAATGAGTTGTGTGTGTGTGTGCTCGTATATACTGTGCATTGACTCTCAGTCAGCATGTGTGTGTGTGTGTGTGCTGCTATAGGCTGTGCATTGAGTCACAATGAGGTGTGTGTGTATGTGTGTATGTGTGTGTGTGTTGGTATAGGCTGAGCATTGAATCACAGTTTGGGGTGTGTGTGTGTGCACTGGTATGGGTGGAGCATTGAATCAGGTGTGTGTATGTGTGCATGTGTGCTCGTATGGGCTTTGCATTGAGTCAGTGAGGTGTATGTGTGTGTGGGGGGGCTATTACAGTCTGAGCACTGAGTCACAGTGAGGAGTGTCTGTGTGTGTGTCCTGCTATAGGCTGTGCATTGTATCACAGTGAACCTTGTGTGTGTATGTGTGTTTGTGTATGCATGTGTGTGTGTGATGATACAGGCTGAGCATTGAGTCACGGAGGTGTGTATGTGTGTGTGTTGATACAAAGTGTGCATTGAGTCACAGTGAGCCGTGTGTTTGTGTATGTGTGTGTCTGTGTGTGTGGACTGGTATTTGCCGTGCGTTGAGTCACAATGAGACGTGTTGGGGGGGCTGGAATAGTCTGAGCACTGAGTCACAGATGGGTGGTGTGTATTTGCTGGTATGGACGCTGCATTCAGTCACAATGAGCCGTGCGTGTGTGTGTGTCTTTGTGATGGTTCAGAGAGTGCACTGAGTCACAGTATGGTGTGTATATGTGTGTTGGTATAGGCTGACCATTGAAACACAGTAAGGTGTGTGTGTGTGTCTGTGTGTATGAGTGTGCTGGTATGGGCTTTGCATTGACTCACTGAGGTGTATGTGTGTGTTTGTGTGTGTGTGTGGTGCTACACACAGTGCACTGAGTCACAGTGAGCCTTGTGTGTGTGTGTCTGTGTGCTGATATAGCCTGTGCACTGTGTCACAGTGAGTTATGTGTGTGTGCTGGTATAGAGTGTGCGTTGGGTCACAATGAGTTGTGTGTGTGTGCTCGTATGGACAGTGCATTGAGTCAGAGTGAGCCGTGAATGTGTGTGTGTTTGTATTTTGTATTTCATGGTGTGGAATGTGCATGAGTTACCTTAAGATGTGTGTGTTTGTGTGCGCAGGTATAGGCTGAGCATTGAGTCACACTTAGGTGTGTGTGTGTGTGCCGGTAGGGGCTTTGCATTGAGTCACTGAGGCCTGTATGTGTGTTTGTGTGGTGCTACAGGGCGTTCGTTGAGTCACAGTGAGCTGTGTGTGTGTGTGTGTGCAGGTATACGCCGTGCATTCAGTCACAGTGAGGCTTGTGTGTGTACTGGTATGGACTGCATTGTGTCGCACTGAGCCATGTATGTCCGTGTGTGTGTTTGTGTGCTGCTATAGGCAGTGCATTGAGTCACAGAGAGCCATGTGTGTGTGTCTGTGCTGGTACAGGCTGTGCACTGAGTCACAGTGAGCCTGCTGTTTGTGGTAGTACAGGCTGTGCATTGAGTCTGTGAGCTATGTATGTGTGTGTGTGTATTTGTGTTCCGGTATAGACTGGGCACTGAGTCACAGTTAGCCGTGTGTGTTTGTGTGTGTGTTTGTCTTGGTATCGGTGGTTCACTGAGTCACAGTGAACCATGTATGAGTGCGTGTTTGTGTGTGTCTGTGTTCTGGTATAGGCTGAGCATTGAGTCACAGTGTGCCGTGTGTGTGTGTGCTGGTATAGTCTGAGAATTGAGTCACAGTGAGGTGCGTGTGCATGTGTGTATGTGCTGGTATGGATGGTGCACTGAATCACACTGAGCCGTGCATGCGTGTGTGTGCATGTGCTGGTATAGACTGTGCACTGAGTCACAGCTGTGTGTGTGTGTGTGCATGCTGGTATAGGCTGTGCATTGAGTCACAGTGAGGTGTGTGTGTGGGGGGGTGCATGTGCTAGTATAGGCTTTGCATTGAGTCACTGAGCTGTGTGTGTGTGTGTGTATGTGCTACCATAGACTGTGCATTGATTCACAGCTCTGTGTGTGTGTGTGTGTGAGCGCTGGTATAGGCTGTGCAGTGAGTCACAGAGGGGTGTTTGTGAGTGTGTGCGTGTGCTGCTATAGGCTTTGAGTCACATTGAGCCGCATGTGTGTGTGATGGTATAGGTGAGCCATGTATGAGTGCCTGTTTGTGTGTGTGTGTGTGTGTTCTGGTATAGGCTGAGCATTGAGTCACTGTGCACCGTGTGTGTGTATGTTGTGTGTGTGGGTAGTACAGTCTGAGCATTGAGTTACAGTGAGGTGTGTGTGTGTTTGTGCTGGTATAAAATGTACATTGAGTCACAATGAGCCATGCGTGTGTGTGTGTGTGTGCTGGTAGAGGCTGAGCATTGAATCAGGTTGTGTGTGTGAAGACATAAGCTGTGCATTCTGTCACAGTGAGCCGTGTGTTTGTGTGTGTGTGAGTGTGCTGGTATGGGCTTTGCATTGAGTCACTGAGGTGTCTGTGTGTGTTTCTGTATTGCTGGTATAGGCAGAGCATTGAGTCACAGTGCGTCGTGGTTATGTGTGTGTGTGGTGGGGGTGGCTGGTAGAGTCTGAGCATTGAGTCACAGTGAGTGGTGCATGTGTGTGTGTGTTTGTAGTTCATGTTGTGGAATGTGCATGAGTTACTGTAAGGTGTGTGTGTGTGTGCTGGTACAGGCTGAGCACTCAGTCACACTTGTGTGTGTGTGTGTGCTGGTATGGGCTTTGCAGAGTCACTGAGGCCTGTATGTGTGTTTGTGTGGTGCTACACACTGTTCATTGAGTCAAATTGAGACGTGTGTGTGTGTACTGCTATAGGCTGTGCAATGAGTCACAGTGAGCTTTGTATGTGAGTGTGTGTGTGCTGGTATTGACTGTGCATGGAGTCACAATGAGTTTTGTGTGTGTGTGTGTGTGCTGGTATAGACTCTGCATTGAGTCACAGTGAGTATGTGTGTGTGTTTTTGTGTGGTGCTACAGACTGTGCATTGAGTCACAGTGAGCCTTGTGTGTGTTTGAGTGCTGATATCGGCTGTGAACTGAGTCACGAGTTATGTGTGTCTGTGTGTGCTGGTATTGACTGTGCATGGAGTCACAATGATTTGTGTGTGTGTGTGCTCGTATAGACTGCATTGAGTCATAGGGAGCATGTGTGTGTGTGTGCTGCTATAGGCTGAGCATTCAGTCACAGTGCACCGTGTGTGTGTATGTTGTGTGTGTGGGTAGTACAGTCTGAGCATTGAGTTACAGTGAGATGTGGTATGTGTGTGGGGGGGGGGGTTTGTGTGTGTGTGTGTGCTGGTAGAGGCTGAGCATTGAATCACAGTTAGGTGTGTGTGTGTTTATGTGTGTCTGTGTGCGCTGGAATGGGCTTTGCATTGAGTCACTGAGTTGTGTGTGGGGGGGCTACGGACTGTGCATTGAGTCACAGTGCATTGAGTCATTGTGCATTGAGGCACAATGAGTTGTGTGTGTGTGCTTGTATACACTGTGCATTGACTCTCAGCATGTGTGTGTGTGTGTGTGAGTGCTGATATAGGCTGTGAACTGAGTCACAGTGAGTTATGTGTGTGTGTGTGCTGGTATTGACTGTGCATTGAGTCACAGTGAGCGTGTGTGTGTGTGCTGCTATAGGCTGTGCATTGAGTCACAGTGAGCCGTGGGGGGGGGCTGGTATATGCTCTGCACTGAGTTACAGTGAGTCATGTGTTTCTGTGTCTGTGCTGGTATAATCTGAGCATTGAGTCACAGTTCAGTGTGTGTATATGTGTGTGTGTGCTGGTATGGGCTTTGCATTGGGTCCCTGAGGGGTGTGTGTGTGTGTGTGTGTGTGTGTGTGTGTGTATGTGTATGTGTTGTGAAGATATAGGCTGTGCATTCATTCACAGTGAGCCATGTGTGTCTGGGACTGGGGGCAGGCATACGGTGCACTGAGTCACAGTGAGCCATGTGTTTGTGTGTGTGTGTGTGTGTGAGTGTGCTGGTATAATCAGATCATTGAGTCACAGTGAGGTGTGCTGTGTGCGTGTGTTTGCTATTATGGACAGCGCATTGAGTCTCATTGAGCTGTGCATATCTCTGTGTGTGTGTGTTTGTATTTCATGGTGTGGAATGTGCGTGAGTTACTGTAAGGTGAGTGTGTTTGTGTGTGCTGGTACAGGCTGAGCACTGAGTCACATTTAGGTGTGTGTGTGTGTGTGTGTGTCGGTAATGGGCTTTGCATTGAGTCACTGAAGCCTGTATGTGTGTCTGTGTGGTGCTATAGGCTGTTCATTGAGTCAAATTGAGACGTGTGTATGCGTGTGTACTGGTATAGGCTGTGCATTGCGTCACAGTGAGCTCTGTGTTTGTGTATGTGTGTGCAGTATACGCTGTGCATTCAGTCACAGTGAGGTTTGTGTGTGTACTGGTTTGGGCTGTGCATTGTGTCACAGTGAGCCATGTATGTCCATGTGCGTGTTTCTGTGCTGCTTTAGGCAGTGCACTGAGTCACAGTGAGCCACGTGTGTATGTGTGTGTGTGTAATGATATAAGCTGGGCATTGAGTCACAGTGAGCCATGTGTGTGGGAGTCGGGAAAGGTGTACACTGTGCACTGAGTCACAGTGAGCCGTGTGTTTGTGTGTGTGTGTGTGTGATGGCATAACTGGTTCATTGAGTCACAGTGAGCCATGTATGAGTGCGTGTTTGTGTGTGTGTGTGTGTTCTGGTAGAGCCTGAGCTTTGAGTCATAGTGCGCCGTGTGTGTGTGTTGTGTGTGTTGGTAGTACAGTCTGAGCATTGAGTTACAGTGAGATGTGTTGTGTGTATCTGTGCTGGTATGAAATGTACATTGAACCACAAGGAGCCATGCGTGTGTGTGTGTGTGTGTGTTTGTGTGTGTGCTGGTAGAGGCTGAGCATTGAATCACGTTTAGGTGTGTATGTGTGTGTGTGTGTGCGTGCCGGTATGGGCTTTTCATTGAGTCCCTGATGTGTGTGTGGGCGGGCTACAGACTGTGCACTGAGTCACAGTGAGTTATGTGTGTCTGTGTGTGCTGGTATTGACTGTGCACTGAGTCACAATGAGTTGTGTGTGTGTGCTCGTATACACTGTGCATTGAGTCACAGTCAGCAGGTGTGTGTATGTGTGCATGTGTGCTCGTATGGGCTTTGCATTGAGTCAGTGAGGTGTATGTGTGTGTGTGGGGGCTATTACATTCTGAGCACTGAGTCACAGTGAGGAGTGTCTGTGTGTGTGTCCTGCTATAGGCTGTGCATTGTATCACAGTGAACCTTGTGTGTGTATGTGTGTTTGTGTATGCATGTGTGTGTGTGATGATACAGGCTAAGCATTGAGTCACGGAGGTGTGTATGTGTGTGTGTTGATACAAACTGTGCATTGAGTCACAGTGAGCCGTGTGTGTGTGTGTGTAGGTAAGGATGGTGCACTGAGTCACAGTGAGCCATGTTTGCATGCTGGTATAGGTGGTGCATTGTGTCACAGTGAGCGGTGTGTGTGTGTGTGTGTGTGTGTGTGCTGCATTAGGCTGTGCATTGAGTCACAGTAAAGTGTGTTTTCGTGTGTATGTGCTGGTATAGGCTGTGCTTTGAGTCACAGTGACGTGTGTCTGTGTGTGTGTCCTGCTATAGGCTGTGCACTGTATCACAGTGAACCTTGTGTGTGTATGTGTGTTTGTGTATGCATGTGTGTGTGTGATGATACAGGCTGAGCATTGAGTCACGGAGGTGTGTATGTGTGTGTGTTGATACAAAGTGTGCATTGAGTCACAGTGAGCCGTGTGTTTGTGTATGTGTGTGTCTGTGTGTGTGGACTGGTATTTGCCGTGCGTTGAGTCACAATGAGACGTGTTGGGGGGGCTGGAATAGTCTGAGCACTGAGTCACAGATGGGTGGTGTGTATTTGCTGGTATGGACGCTGCATTCAGTCACAATGAGCCGTGCGTGTGTGTGTGTCTTTGTGATGGTTCAGAGAGTGCACTGAGTCACAGTATGGTGTGTATATGTGTGTTGGTATAGGCTGACCATTGAAACAAAGTAAGGTGTGTGTGTGTGTGTCTGTGTGTATGAGTGTGCTGGTATGGGCTTTGCATTGACTCACTGAGGTGTATGTGTGTGTTTGTGTGTGTGGTGCGACACACAGTGCACTGAGTCACAGTGAGCCTTGTGTGTGTGTGTCTGTGTGCTGATATAGCCTGTGCACTGTGTCACAGTGAGTTATGTGTGTGTGCTGGTATAGAGTGTGCGTTGGGTCACAATGAGTTGTGTGTGTGTGTGCTCGTATAGACTGTGCATTTAGTCACAGTGAGCATGTGTGTTTGTGTGTGTCCACGCTGGTATAGGTTGTGCAGTGAGTCACAGTGAGGGGTGTTTGTGTGTGTGTGTGTGTATGAGTGTGCTCATATAATCAGATCATTGAGTCACAGTGAGGTGTGTGCTGTGTGTGTATGTGCTCGTATGGACAGTGCATTGAGTCAGAGTGAGCCGTGAATGTGTGTGTGTTTGTATTTTGTATTTCATGGTGTGGAATGTGCATGAGTTACCTTAAGATGTGTGTGTTTGTGTGCGCAAGTATAGGCTGAGCATTGCGTCACACTTAGGTGTGTGTGTGTGTGCCGGTAGGGGCTTTGCATTGAGTCACTGAGGCCTGTATGTGTGTTTGTGTGGTGCTACAGGGCGTTCGTTGAGTCACAGTGAGCTGTGTGTGTGTGTGTGTGCAGGTATACGCCGTGCATTGTCACAGTGAGGCTTGTGTGTGTACTGGTATGGACTGCATTGTGTTGCACTGAGCCATGTATGTCCGTGTGTGTGTTTGTGTGCTGCTATAGGCAGTGCATTGAGTCACAGAGAGCCATGTGTGTGTGTCTGTGCTGGTACAGGCTGTGCACTGAGTCACAGTGAGCCTGCTGTTTGTGGTAGTACAGGCTGTGCATTGAGTCTGTGAGCTATGTATGTGTGTGTGTGTATTTGTGTTCCGGTATAGACTGGGCACTGAGTCACAGTTAGCCGTGTGTGTTTGTGTGTGTGTTTGTCTTGGTATCGGTGGTTCACTGAGTCACAGTGAACCATGTATGAGTGCGTGTTTGTGTGTGTCTGTGTTCTGGTATAGGCTGAGCATTGAGTCACAGTGTGCCGTGTGTGTGTGTGCTGGTATAGTCTGAGAATTGAGTCACAGTGAGGTGCGTGTGCATGTGTGTATGTGCTGGTATGGATGGTGCACTGAATCACACTGAGCCGTGCATGCGTGTGTGTGCATGTGCTGGTATAGACTGTGCACTGAGTCACAGCTGTGTGTGTGTGTGTGCATGCTGGTATAGGCTGTGCATTGAGTCACAGTGAGGTGTGTGTGTGGGGGGGTGCATGTGCTAGTATAGGCTTTGCATTGAGTCACTGAGCTGTGTGTGTGTGTGTGTATGTGTGCTACCATAGACTGTGCATTGATTCACAGCTCTGTGTGTGTGTGTGTGTGAGCGCTGGTATAGGCTGTGCAGTGAGTCACAGAGGGGTGTTTGTGAGTGTGTGCGTGTGCTGCTATAGGCTTTGAGTCACATTGAGCCGCATGTGTGTGTGATGGTATAGGTGGTTCACTGAGTCACAGTGAGCCATGTATGAGTGCCTGTTTGTGTGTGTGTGTGTGTGTTCTGGTATAGGCTGAGCATTGAGTCACTGTGCACCGTGTGTGTGTATGTTGTGTGTGTGGGTAGTACAGTCTGAGCATTGAGTTACAGTGAGGTGTGTGTGTGTTTGTGCTGGTATAAAATGTACATTGAGTCACAATGAGCCATGCGTGTGTGTGTGTGTGTGCTGGTAGAGGCTGAGCATTGAATCAGGTTGTGTGTGTGAAGACATAAGCTGTGCATTCTGTCACAGTGAGCCGTGTGTTTGTGTGTGTGTGAGTGTGCTGGTATGGGCTTTGCATTGAGTCACTGACGTGTCTGTGTGTGTTTCTGTATTGCTGGTATAGGCAGAGCATTGAGTCACAGTGCATCGTGGTTATGTGTGTGTGTGGTGGGGGGTGGCTGGTAGAGTCTGAGCATTGAGTCACAGTGAGTGGTGCATGTGTGTGTGTGTTTGTAGTTCATGTTGTGGAATGTGCATGAGTTACTGTAAGGTGTGTGTGTGTGTGCTGGTACAGGCTGAGCACTCAGTCACACTTGTGTGTGTGTGTGTGCTGGTATGGGCTTTGCAGAGGCACTGAGGCCTGTATGTGTGTTTGTGTGGTGCTACAGACTGTTCATTGAGTCAAATTGAGACGTGTGTGTGTGTGTGTGTACTGCTATAGGCTGTGCAATGAGTCACAGTGAGCTTTGTATGTGAGTGTGTGTGTGATGGTATAGAATGTGCATTGAGTCACAGTGAGCTGTGTGTGTATGTGCAGGTATACGCCGTGCATTCAGTCACAGTGAGGCTTGTGTGTGTACTCGTATGGACTACATTGTGTCACAGTGAGCCATGTATGTCTGTGTGTGTTTGTGTGCTGCTTTCGGCAGTGCATTGAGTCACAGTGAGCCGTGTGTGTGTGTGTGTCTGTATGTGTGTGATGGTGTAGATGGTTCATTGATTCACAGTGAGCCATGTGTGAATGCATGTTTCTGTGTGTCTGTGCTGGTATACAATGTGAATTTAGTTACAGTAAGGTGCCTGTGTGTGTGTGTATGTGTTGGTATGGACTGTGCATTGATTAACAGTGAGCCGTGCCTGTGTGTCTTCGTGTGTGTATGTGATGGTATAGGCTGTGCGTTGAGTCACATTAAGCCATGCGTGTGTGTGTGTGTGTGTTGGTAAAGACTGCATTGACTCACAGGTGTGTGTGTGTGTGTGTGTGTTGGTAAAGACTGCATTGACTCAGGTGTGTGTGTGTGTGCCTGTATGGGCTTTGCATTGAGTCACAGTGAGGTGTTTGTTTGTGTGTGTGTGTGTGTGTGTGTGTGCTGCTACAGACTAAGCATTGAGTGATAAGTGAGCCGTGATTTTATGCTGGTACAGGCTCCGCAATGAGTCACAGAGCCGTGTGGGTGGCGTGTGTGTCTGTGTGTGTGCTGGTACAGGCTGAGCACCGAGTCACACTTAGCTGCGTATATGTGTGTATGTATGCTGGTATGGACTTTGCATTGAGTCACTGGGGTGTGTGTGTGTTTCTGTATGTGCTGGTATAGGCTTAGAATTGAGTCACAGTGTGCCGTGTGTGGGGGGGGGGCTACTATGGTCTCAGCATAGAGTCACAGTGAGGTGTGTTGTGTGTGTGTATATGTGCTGGTATGGACAGCACATTGAGTCACAAAGAGGCATGCGTATGTGTGTGTATGTGTGTGTGTGTATGTGGTGGTGTAGAGTGTGCGTTGAGTCACAGTATGGTGTGTGTGTGCTGGTAGAGGCTGCACACTGAATCACAGGTGTGTGGGGGGGGGCTGGTATGGGCTCTCCATTGAGTCACTGAGGTGTCTCTGTGTGTGTGTGTGTGTGTGTGATGGTATAGGTGGTTCACTAAGTCACAGTGAGCCATGTATGAGTGTGTGTTTGTTTGTGTGTGTGTGTGTTCTGGCATAGGCTGAGCATTGAGTCACAGTGCACCGTGTGTTGTGTGTGTGGGTTGTACAGTCTGAGCATTGACTGACAGATGTGTTGTGTGTGTGTATGTGCTGGTATGGACGGTGCATTCAGTCACAATGAGCCGTGAGTGTGTGTGTGTCTTTGTGATGGTGTAGAGTATGCACTGAGTCACAGTATGGTGTGTATATGTGTGCTGCTATAGGCTTAGCATTGAGTCACAGGTGTGGGAGTGTGTGTGCTGCTATGGGCTTTGTATTGACTCACTGAGGTGTGTGTGTCTGTGTGTGTGTGGTGCTACAGACTGTGCATTGAGTCACTGTGAGCCTTGCGTGTGTACATCTGAGTGCTGATATAGGCTGTGAACTAAGTCACAGTGAGTTACGTGTGTCTGTGTGTGTGCTCGTATAGACTGTGCATTGAGTCACAGCATGTGTGTGTGTGTACTGCTGTAGGCTGTGCATTGAGTCAATGAGGTGTGTGTGTGTGTGCTGGTATAGGCTGAGCATTGAATCACGGGTGTGTCTGCACTGGTATGGGTGGAGCACTGAATCAATTAAGTGTGTGTATGTGTGCACGTGTGCTCGTATGGGCTTTGCATTGAGTCACTGAGGTGTATGTGTGTGGGGGGGGCTAGTATAGTCTGAGCATTGAGTCACAGTGAGGTGTGTTGTGTGTGTGTATGTGCTGGTATGGACTCTCTTGAGCCACAATTAGCCGCGTGTGTGTGTGTACGTAGTGGTCTAGGGTGTGCATTGAGTCACAGCTGTGTGTGTGTGTATGTGTGTGCTGGTTTAGGCTGAGCATTGAATCACAGGTGTGTGTATGTGTTTGTGTGTGCTGGTATGGGCTTTGCATTGAGTCACTGAGGTGTATGTGTCAGTGTGTGTGTGGTGCTACAGACTATTCACTAGGTCACAGCCTTGTGTGTGTGTGTCTGTGTGATGATATAGCCTGTGCACTGAGTCACAGTGAGTTATGTGTGTGTGTGTGTGTGCTGGTATAGACTGTGCATTGAGTCATAGTGAGTATGTGTGTGTGTTTTTGTGTGGTGCTACAGACTGTGCATTGAGTCACAGTGAGCCTTGCGTGTGTGTCTGAGTGGTGATATAGGCTGTGAACTGAGTCACAGTGAGTTATGTGTGTCTGTGTGTGTGCTGGTATTGACTGTGCATTGAGTCACAATGAGTTGTATGTGTGCTCGTATAGACTTTGCATTGAGTCACAGCGTGTGTGTGTGTGTGTGTGCTGGTATGGGCTTTGCATTGAGTCACTGAGGTGTATGTGTCTGTGTGTGTGGTGCTACAGACTGTGCATTGAGTCACAGTGAGCCTTGCGTGTGTGTGTCTGAGTGGTGATATAGGCTGTGAACCGAGTCACAGTGAGTTATGTGTGTCTGTGTGTGTGCTGGTATTGACTGTGCACTCAGTCACAATGAGTTGTTTGTGTGCGTGCTTGTATAGACTGCACATTGAGTCACAGTCAGCATGTGTGTGTGTGTGTGCTGCTATAGGATGTGTATTGAGTCACAATGAGGTGTGTGTGTATGTGTGTGTGTTGGTATAGGCTGAGCATTGAATCACAGTTAGGGGTATGTGTGTGTGTACACTGGTATGGGCGGAGCATTGAATCAGTTAGGTGTGTGTATGTGTGCATGTGTCCTCGTATGGGCTGTGCATTGAGTCAGTGAGGTGTATGTGGGTGTGTGTGTGTGGGCTAGTATAGTCTGAGTATTGAGTCACAGTGAGGTGTGTTGTGTGTGGGGGTGTGGGCTAGTATAGTCTGAGCATTGATTCACTGTGAGGTGTGTTGCATGTGTGTATGTGCTGGGATGGACTCTCCATTGAGTCACAATTAGCCGTGTGTGTGTGTGTGTGTGTGTGTACGTAGTGGTCTAGGGGGTGCACTGAGTCACAGTAAGGTGTGTGTGTGTGTGTATATGTGTCTGCTGGTTTAGGCTGAGCACTGAATCACAGGTGTGTGTGTGTGTGTGTGTGTGTGCTGGTAATGGCTTTGTATTGAGTCACTGAGGGGTATGTGTGTGTGTGTGTGTGTCTGTGTGTTTCTGGGGTGATACAGACTGTGTATTGGGTCACTGTGAGCCTTCCGTGTGTGTTTCTGAGTGCTGATATAGGCTGTGAACTGAGTCACAGTGAGTTATGTGTGTCTGTGTGTGTGCTGGTATTGACTATACATTGAGGCACAATGAGTTGTGTGTGTGTGTGCTCGTATATACTGTGCATTGACTCTCAGTCAGCATGTGTGTGTGTGTGTGTGCTGCTATAGGCTGTGCATTGAGTCACAATGAGGTGTGTGTGTATGTGTGTATGTGTGTGTGTGTTGGTATAGGCTGAGCATTGAATCACAGTTTGGGGTGTGTGTGTGTGCACTGGTATGGGTGGAGCATTGAATCAGGTGTGTGTATGTGTGCATGTGTGCTCGTATGGGCTTTGCATTGAGTCAGTGAGGTGTATGTGTGTGTGGGGGGGCTATTACAGTCTGAGCACTGAGTCACAGTGAGGAGTGTCTGTGTGTGTGTCCTGCTATAGGCTGTGCATTGTATCACAGTGAACCTTGTGTGTGTATGTGTGTTTGTGTATGCATGTGTGTGTGTGATGATACAGGCTGAGCATTGAGTCACGGAGGTGTGTATGTGTGTGTGTTGATACAAAGTGTGCATTGAGTCACAGTGAGCCGTGTGTTTGTGTATGTGTGTGTCTGTGTGTGTGGACTGGTATTTGCCGTGCGTTGAGTCACAATGAGACGTGTTGGGGGGGCTGGAATAGTCTGAGCACTGAGTCACAGATGGGTGGTGTGTATTTGCTGGTATGGACGCTGCATTCAGTCACAATGAGCCGTGCGTGTGTGTGTGTCTTTGTGATGGTTCAGAGAGTGCACTGAGTCACAGTATGGTGTGTATATGTGTGTTGGTATAGGCTGACCATTGAAACACAGTAAGGTGTGTGTGTGTGTCTGTGTGTATGAGTGTGCTGGTATGGGCTTTGCATTGACTCACTGAGGTGTATGTGTGTGTTTGTGTGTTTGTGTGTGTGGTGCTACACACAGTGCACTGAGTCACAGTGAGCCTTGTGTGTGTGTGTCTGTGTGCTGATATAGCCTGTGCACTGTGTCACAGTGAGTTATGTGTGTGTGCTGGTATAGAGTGTGCGTTGGGTCACAATGAGTTGTGTGTGTGTGCTCGTATGGACAGTGCATTGAGTCAGAGTGAGCCGTGAATGTGTGTGTGTTTGTATTTTGTATTTCATGGTGTGGAATGTGCATGAGTTACCTTAAGATGTGTGTGTTTGTGTGCGCAGGTATAGGCTGAGCATTGAGTCACACTTAGGTGTGTGTGTGTGTGCCGGTAGGGGCTTTGCATTGAGTCACTGAGGCCTGTATGTGTGTTTGTGTGGTGCTACAGGGCGTTCGTTGAGTCACAGTGAGCTGTGTGTGTGTGTGTGTGCAGGTATACGCCATGCATTCAGTCACAGTGAGGCTTGTGTGTGTACTGGTATGGACTGCATTGTGTCGCACTGAGCCATGTATGTCCGTGTGTGTGTTTGTGTGCTGCTATAGGCAGTGCATTGAGTCACAGAGAGCCATGTGTGTGTGTCTGTGCTGGTACAGGCTGTGCACTGAGTCACAGTGAGCCTGCTGTTTGTGGTAGTACAGGCTGTGCATTGAGTCTGTGAGCTATGTATGTGTGTGTGTGTATTTGTGTTCCGGTATAGACTGGGCACTGAGTCACAGTTAGCCGTGTGTGTTTGTGTGTGTGTTTGTCTTGGTATCGGTGGTTCACTGAGTCACAGTGAACCATGTATGAGTGCGTGTTTGTGTGTGTCTGTGTTCTGGTATAGGCTGAGCATTGAGTCACAGTGTGCCGTGTGTGTGTGTGCTGGTATAGTCTGAGAATTGAGTCACAGTGAGGTGCGTGTGCATGTGTGTATGTGCTGGTATGGATGGTGCACTGAATCACACTGAGCCGTGCATGCGTGTGTGTGCATGTGCTGGTATAGACTGTGCACTGAGTCACAGCTGTGTGTGTGTGTGTGCATGCTGGTATAGGCTGTGCATTGAGTCACAGTGAGGTGTGTGTGTGGGGGGGTGCATGTGCTAGTATAGGCTTTGCATTGAGTCACTGAGCTGTGTGTGTGTGTGTATGTGCTACCATAGACTGTGCATTGATTCACAGCTCTGTGTGTGTGTGTGTGTGAGCGCTGGTATAGGCTGTGCAGTGAGTCACAGAGGGGTGTTTGTGAGTGTGTGCGTGTGCTGCTATAGGCTTTGAGTCACATTGAGCCGCATGTGTGTGTGATGGTATAGGTGGTTCACTGAGTCACAGTGAGCCATGTATGAGTGCCTGTTTGTGTGTGTGTGTGTGTGTTCTGGTATAGGCTGAGCATTGAGTCACTGTGCACCGTGTGTGTGTATGTTGTGTGTGTGGGTAGTACAGTCTGAGCATTGAGTTACAGTGAGGTGTGTGTGTGTTTGTGCTGGTATAAAATGTACATTGAGTCACAATGAGCCATGCGTGTGTGTGTGTGTGTGCTGGTAGAGGCTGAGCATTGAATCAGGTTGTGTGTGTGAAGACATAAGCTGTGCATTCTGTCACAGTGAGCCGTGTGTTTGTGTGTGTGTGAGTGTGCTGGTATGGGCTTTGCATTGAGTCACTGAGGTGTCTGTGTGTGTTTCTGTATTGCTGGTATAGGCAGAGCATTGAGTCACAGTGCGTCGTGGTTATGTGTGTGTGTGGTGGGGGTGGCTGGTAGAGTCTGAGCATTGAGTCACAGTGAGTGGTGCATGTGTGTGTGTGTTTGTAGTTCATGTTGTGGAATGTGCATGAGTTACTGTAAGGTGTGTGTGTGTGTGCTGGTACAGGCTGAGCACTCAGTCACACTTGTGTGTGTGTGTGTGCTGGTATGGGCTTTGCAGAGTCACTGAGGCCTGTATGTGTGTTTGTGTGGTGCTACACACTGTTCATTGAGTCAAATTGAGACGTGTGTGTGTGTACTGCTATAGGCTGTGCAATGAGTCACAGTGAGCTTTGTATGTGAGTGTGTGTGTGCTGGTATTGACTGTGCATGGAGTCACAATGAGTTTTGTGTGTGTGTGTGTGTGCTGGTATAGACTCTGCATTGAGTCACAGTGAGTATGTGTGTGTGTTTTTGTGTGGTGCTACAGACTGTGCATTGAGTCACAGTGAGCCTTGTGTGTGTTTGAGTGCTGATATCGGCTGTGAACTGAGTCACAATGAGTTATGTGTGTCTGTGTGTGCTGGTATTGACTGTGCATGGAGTCACAATGATTTGTGTGTGTGTGTGCTCGTATAGACTGCATTGAGTCATAGGGAGCATGTGTGTGTGTGTGCTGCTATAGGCTGAGCATTCAGTCACAGTGCACCGTGTGTGTTGTGTGTGTGGGTAGTACAGTCTGAGCATTGAGTTACAGTGAGATGTGGTATGTGTGTGTGTGTGTGGGTTTGTGTGTGTGTGTGTGCTGGTAGAGGCTGAGCATTGAATCACAGTTAGGTGTGTGTGTGTTTATGTGTGTCTGTGTGCGCTGGAATGGGCTTTGCATTGAGTCACTGAGTTGTGTGGGGGGGGGCTACGGACTGTGCATTGAGTCATTGTGCATTGAGGCACAATGAGTTGTGTGTGTGTGCTTGTATACACTGTGCATTGACTCTCAGCATGTGTGTGTGTGTGTGTGAGTGCTGATATAGGCTGTGAACTGAGTCACAGTGAGTTATGTGTGTGTGTGTGCTGGTATTGACTGTGCATTGAGTCACAGTGAGCGTGTGTGTGTGTGCTGCTATAGGCTGTGCATTGAGTCACAGTGAGCCGTGGGGGGGGGCTGGTATATGCTCTGCACTGAGTTACAGTGAGTCATGTGTTTCTGTGTCTGTGCTGGTATAATCTGAGCATTGAGTCACAGTTCAGTGTGTGTATATGTGTGTGTGTGCTGGTATGGGCTTTGCATTGAGTCCCTGAGGGGTGTGTGTGTGTGTGTGTGTGTGTGTGTGTGTATGTGTATGTGTTGTGAAGATATAGGCTGTGCATTCATTCACAGTGAGCCATGTGTGTCTGGGACTGGGGGCAGGCATACGGTGCACTGAGTCACAGTGAGCCATGTGTTTGTGTGTGTGTGTGTGTGTGAGTGTGCTGGTATAATCAGATCATTGAGTCACAGTGAGGTGTGCTGTGTGCGTGTATTTGCTATTATGGACAGCGCATTGAGTCTCATTGAGCTGTGCATATCTCTGTGTGTGTGTGTTTGTATTTCATGGTGTGGAATGTGCGTGAGTTACTGTAAGGTGAGTGTGTTTGTGTGTGCTGGTACAGGCTGAGCACTGAGTCACATTTAGGTGTGTGTGTGTGTGTGTGTCGGTAATGGGCTTTGCATTGAGTCACTGAAGCCTGTATGTGTGTCTGTGTGGTGCTATAGGCTGTTCATTGAGTCAAATTGAGACGTGTGTATGCGTGTGTACTGGTATAGGCTGTGCATTGCGTCACAGTGAGCTCTGTGTTTGTGTATGTGTGTGCAGTATACGCTGTGCATTCAGTCACAGTGAGGTTTGTGTGTGTACTGGTTTGGGCTGTGCATTGTGTCACAGTGAGCCATGTATGTCCATGTGCGTGTTTCTGTGCTGCTTTAGGCAGTGCACTGAGTCACAGTGAGCCACGTGTGTATGTGTGTGTGTGTAATGATATAAGCTGGGCATTGAGTCACAGTGAGCCATGTGTGTGGGAGTCGGGAAAGGTGTACACTGTGCACTGAGTCACAGTGAGCCGTGTGTTTGTGTGTGTGTGTGTGTGATGGCATAACTGGTTCATTGAGTCACAGTGAGCCATGTATGAGTGCGTGTTTGTGTGTGTGTGTGTGTTCTGGTAGAGCCTGAGCTTTGAGTCATAGTGCGCCGTGTGTGTGTGTTGTGTGTGTTGGTAGTACAGTCTGAGCATTGAGTTACAGTGAGATGTGTTGTGTGTATCTGTGCTGGTATGAAATGTACATTGAACCACAAGGAGCCATGCGTGTGTGTGTGTGTGTGTTTGTGTGTGTGCTGGTAGAGGCTGAGCATTGAATCACGTTTAGGTGTGTATGTGTGTGTGTGTGTGCGCGCCGGTATGGGCTTTTCATTGAGTCCCTGATGTGTGTGTGGGCGGGCTACAGACTGTGCACTGAGTCACAGTGAGTTATGTGTGTCTGTGTGTGCTGGTATTGACTGTGCACTGAGTCACAATGAGTTGTGTGTGTGTGCTCGTATACACTGTGCATTGAGTCACAGTCAGCATGTGTGTGTGTGTGTGCTGGTATGGGACTGCACTGAGTCACTGAGGTGTATGTGTGTGTGTGTGTGTGTGGTGCTACAGACTGTGCATTGAGTCACAGGGAGCCTTGCGTGTGTGTGTCTGAGTGGAGATATAGGCTGTGAACTGAGTCACAGTGAGTTATGTGTGTCTGTGTGTGTACTGGTATTGGCTGTGCATTAAGTCACAATGAGTTGTGTGTATGTGTGCTCGTATAGACTTTGCATTGAGTCACAGTCAGCGTGTGTGTGTGTGTGTGTGCTGGTATGGGCTTTGCATTGAGTCACTGAGGTGTATGTGTGTGTGTGTGTGGTGCTACAGACTGTGCGTTGAGTCACAGGGAGCCTTGCGTGTGTGTGTCTGAGTGGTGATATAGGCTGTGAACTGAGTCACAGTGAGTTATGTGTGTCTGTGTGTGTGCTGGTATTGACTATACATTGAGGCACAATGAGTTGTGTGTGTGTGTGCTCGTATATACTGTGCATTGACTCTCAGTCAGCATGTGTGTGTGTGTGTGCTGCTATAGGCTGTGCATTGAGTCACAATGAGGTGTGTGTGTATGTGTGTATGTGTGTGTGTTGGTATAGGCTGAGCATTGAATCACAGTTCGGGGTGTGTGTGTGTGCACTGGTATGGGTGGAGCATTGAATCAGGTGTGTGTATGTGTGCATGTGTGCTCGTATGGGCTTTGCATTGAGTCAGTGAGGTGTATGTGTGTGGGGGGCGGCTATTACAGTCTGAGCACTGAGTCACAGTGAGGAGTGTCTGTGTGTGTGTCCTGCTATAGGCTGTGCATTGTATCACAGTGAACCTTGTGTGTGTATGTGTGTTTGTGTATGCATGTGTGTGTGTGATGATACAGGCTAAGCATTGAGTCACGGAGGTGTGTATGTGTGTGTGTTGATACAAACTGTGCATTGAGTCACAGTGAGCCGTGTGTGTGTGTGTGTAGGTAAGGATGGTGCACTGAGTCACAGTGAGCCATGTTTGCATGCTGGTATAGGTGGTGCATTGTGTCACAGTGAGCGGTGTGTGTGTGTGTGTGTGTGTGTGCTGCATTAGGCTGTGCATTGAGTCACAGTAAAGTGTGTTTTCGTGTGTATGTGCTGGTATAGGCTGTGCTTTGAGTCACAGTGACGTGTGTCTGTGTGTGTGTCCTGCTATAGGCTGTGCACTGTATCACAGTGAACCTTGTGTGTGTATGTGTGTTTGTGTATGCATGTGTGTGTGTGATGATACAGGCTGAGCATTGAGTCACGGAGGTGTGTATGTGTGTGTGTTGATACAAAGTGTGCATTGAGTCACAGTGAGCCGTGTGTTTGTGTATGTGTGTGTCTGTGTGTGTGGACTGGTATTTGCCGTGCGTTGAGTCACAATGAGACGTGTTGGGGGGGGCTGGAATAGTCTGAGCACTGAGTCACAGATGGGTGGTGTGTATTTGCTGGTATGGACGCTGCATTCAGTCACAATGAGCCGTGCGTGTGTGTGTGTCTTTGTGATGGTTCAGAGAGTGCACTGAGTCACAGTATGGTGTGTATATGTGTGTTGGTATAGGCTGACCATTGAAACAAAGTAAGGTGTGTGTGTGTGTGTCTGTGTGTATGAGTGTGCTGGTATGGGCTTTGCATTGACTCACTGAGGTGTATGTGTGTGTTTGTGTGTGTGGTGCGACACACAGTGCACTGAGTCACAGTGAGCCTTGTGTGTGTGTGTCTGTGTGCTGATATAGCCTGTGCACTGTGTCACAGTGAGTTATGTGTGTGTGCTGGTATAGAGTGTGCGTTGGGTCACAATGAGTTGTGTGTGTGTGTGCTCGTATAGACTGTGCATTTAGTCACAGTGAGCATGTGTGTTTGTGTGTGTCCACGCTGGTATAGGTTGTGTAGTGAGTCACAGTGAGGGGTGTTTGTGTGTGTGTGTGTGTATGAGTGTGCTCATATAATCAGATCATTGAGTCACAGTGAGGTGTGTGCTGTGTGTGTATGTGCTCGTATGGACAGTGCATTGAGTCAGAGTGAGCCGTGAATGTGTGTGTGTTTGTATTTTGTATTTCATGGTGTGGAATGTGCATGAGTTACCTTAAGATGTGTGTGTTTGTGTGCGCAAGTATAGGCTGAGCATTGCGTCACACTTAGGTGTGTGTGTGTGTGCCGGTAGGGGCTTTGCATTGAGTCACTGAGGCCTGTATGTGTGTTTGTGTGGTGCTACAGGGCGTTCGTTGAGTCACAGTGAGCTGTGTGTGTGTGTGTGTGCAGGTATACGCCGTGCATTGTCACAGTGAGGCTTGTGTGTGTACTGGTATGGACTGCATTGTGTTGCACTGAGCCATGTATGTCCGTGTGTGTGTTTGTGTGCTGCTATAGGCAGTGCATTGAGTCACAGAGAGCCATGTGTGTGTGTCTGTGCTGGTACAGGCTGTGCACTGAGTCACAGTGAGCCTGCTGTTTGTGGTAGTACAGGCTGTGCATTGAGTCTGTGAGCTATGTATGTGTGTGTGTGTATTTGTGTTCCGGTATAGACTGGGCACTGAGTCACAGTTAGCCGTGTGTGTTTGTGTGTGTGTTTGTCTTGGTATCGGTGGTTCACTGAGTCACAGTGAACCATGTATGAGTGCGTGTTTGTGTGTGTCTGTGTTCTGGTATAGGCTGAGCATTGAGTCACAGTGTGCCGTGTGTGTGTGTGCTGGTATAGTCTGAGAATTGAGTCACAGTGAGGTGCGTGTGCATGTGTGTATGTGCTGGTATGGATGGTGCACTGAATCACACTGAGCCGTGCATGCGTGTGTGTGCATGTGCTGGTATAGACTGTGCACTGAGTCACAGCTGTGTGTGTGTGTGTGCATGCTGGTATAGGCTGTGCATTGAGTCACAGTGAGGTGTGTGTGTGGGGGGGTGCATGTGCTAGTATAGGCTTTGCATTGAGTCACTGAGCTGTGTGTGTGTGTGTGTATGTGCTACCATAGACTGTGCATTGATTCACAGCTCTGTGTGTGTGTGTGTGTGAGCGCTGGTATAGGCTGTGCAGTGAGTCACAGAGGGGTGTTTGTGAGTGTGTGCGTGTGCTGCTATAGGCTTTGAGTCACATTGAGCCGCATGTGTGTGTGATGGTATAGGTGGTTCACTGAGTCACAGTGAGCCATGTATGAGTGCCTGTTTGTGTGTGTGTGTGTGTGTTCTGGTATAGGCTGAGCATTGAGTCACTGTGCACCGTGTGTGTGTATGTTGTGTGTGTGGGTAGTACAGTCTGAGCATTGAGTTACAGTGAGGTGTGTGTGTGTTTGTGCTGGTATAAAATGTACATTGAGTCACAATGAGCCATGCGTGTGTGTGTGTGTGTGCTGGTAGAGGCTGAGCATTGAATCAGGTTGTGTGTGTGAAGACATAAGCTGTGCATTCTGTCACAGTGAGCCGTGTGTTTGTGTGTGTGTGAGTGTGCTGGTATGGGCTTTGCATTGAGTCACTGAGGTGTCTGTGTGTGTTTCTGTATTGCTGGTATAGGCAGAGCATTGAGTCACAGTGCGTCGTGGTTATGTGTGTGTGTGGTGGGGGTGGCTGGTAGAGTCTGAGCATTGAGTCACAGTGAGTGGTGCATGTGTGTGTGTGTTTGTAGTTCATGTTGTGGAATGTGCATGAGTTACTGTAAGGTGTGTGTGTGTGTGCTGGTACAGGCTGAGCACTCAGTCACACTTGTGTGTGTGTGTGTGCTGGTATGGGCTTTGCAGAGTCACTGAGGCCTGTATGTGTGTTTGTGTGGTGCTACACACTGTTCATTGAGTCAAATTGAGACGTGTGTGTGTGTACTGCTATAGGCTGTGCAATGAGTCACAGTGAGCTTTGTATGTGAGTGTGTGTGTGCTGGTATTGACTGTGCATGGAGTCACAATGAGTTTTGTGTGTGTGTGTGTGTGCTGGTATAGACTCTGCATTGAGTCACAGTGAGTATGTGTGTGTGTTTTTGTGTGGTGCTACAGACTGTGCATTGAGTCACAGTGAGCCTTGTGTGTGTTTGAGTGCTGATATCGGCTGTGAACTGAGTCACGAGTTATGTGTGTCTGTGTGTGCTGGTATTGACTGTGCATGGAGTCACAATGATTTGTGTGTGTGTGTGCTCGTATAGACTGCATTGAGTCATAGGGAGCATGTGTGTGTGTGTGCTGCTATAGGCTGAGCATTCAGTCACAGTGCACCGTGTGTGTGTGTGTTGTGTGTGTGGGTAGTACAGTCTGAGCATTGAGTTACAGTGAGATGTGGTATGTGTGTGTGTGTGTGGGTTTGTGTGTGTGTGTGTGCTGGTAGAGGCTGAGCATTGAATCACAGTTAGGTGTGTGTGTGTTTATGTGTGTCTGTGTGCGCTGGAATGGGCTTTGCATTGAGTCACTGAGTTGTGTGTGGGGGGGCTACGGACTGTGCATTGAGTCACAGTGCATTGAGTCATTGTGCATTGAGGCACAATGAGTTGTGTGTGTGTGCTTGTATACACTGTGCATTGACTCTCAGCATGTGTGTGTGTGTGTGAGTGCTGATATAGGCTGTGAACTGAGTCACAGTGAGTTATGTGTGTGTGTGTGCTGGTATTGACTGTGCATTGAGTCACAGTGAGCGTGTGTGTGTGTGCTGCTATAGGCTGTGCATTGAGTCACAGTGAGCCGTGGGGGGGGGCTGGTATATGCTCTGCACTGAGTTACAGTGAGTCATGTGTTTCTGTGTCTGTGCTGGTATAATCTGAGCATTGAGTCACAGTTCAGTGTGTGTATATGTGTGTGTGTGCTGGTATGGGCTTTGCATTGAGTCCCTGAGGGGTGTGTGTGTGTGTGTGTGTGTGTGTGTGTATGTGTATGTGTTGTGAAGATATAGGCTGTGCATTCATTCACAGTGAGCCATGTGTGTCTGGGACTGGGGGCAGGCATACGGTGCACTGAGTCACAGTGAGCCATGTGTTTGTGTGTGTGTGTGTGTGTGAGTGTGCTGGTATAATCAGATCATTGAGTCACAGTGAGGTGTGCTGTGTGCGTGTATTTGCTATTATGGACAGCGCATTGAGTCTCATTGAGCTGTGCATATCTCTGTGTGTGTGTGTTTGTATTTCATGGTGTGGAATGTGCGTGAGTTACTGTAAGGTGAGTGTGTTTGTGTGTGCTGGTACAGGCTGAGCACTGAGTCACATTTAGGTGTGTGTGTGTGTGTGTGTGTCGGTAATGGGCTTTGCATTGAGTCACTGAAGCCTGTATGTGTGTCTGTGTGGTGCTATAGGCTGTTCATTGAGTCAAATTGAGACGTGTGTATGCGTGTGTACTGGTATAGGCTGTGCATTGCGTCACAGTGAGCTCTGTGTTTGTGTATGTGTGTGCAGTATACGCTGTGCATTCAGTCACAGTGAGGTTTGTGTGTGTACTGGTTTGGGCTGTGCATTGTGTCACAGTGAGCCATGTATGTCCATGTGCGTGTTTCTGTGCTGCTTTAGGCAGTGCACTGAGTCACAGTGAGCCACGTGTGTATGTGTGTGTGTGTAATGATATAAGCTGGGCATTGAGTCACAGTGAGCCATGTGTGTGGGAGTCGGGAAAGGTGTACACTGTGCACTGAGTCACAGTGAGCCGTGTGTTTGTGTGTGTGTGTGTGTGATGGCATAACTGGTTCATTGAGTCACAGTGAGCCATGTATGAGTGCGTGTTTGTGTGTGTGTGTGTGTTCTGGTAGAGCCTGAGCTTTGAGTCATAGTGCGCCGTGTGTGTGTGTTGTGTGTGTTGGTAGTACAGTCTGAGCATTGAGTTACAGTGAGATGTGTTGTGTGTATCTGTGCTGGTATGAAATGTACATTGAACCACAAGGAGCCATGCGTGTGTGTGTGTGTGTGTTTGTGTGTGTGCTGGTAGAGGCTGAGCATTGAATCACGTTTAGGTGTGTATGTGTGTGTGTGTGTGCGCGCCGGTATGGGCTTTTCATTGAGTCCCTGATGTGTGTGTGGGCGGGCTACAGACTGTGCACTGAGTCACAGTGAGTTATGTGTGTCTGTGTGTGCTGGTATTGACTGTGCACTGAGTCACAATGAGTTGTGTGTGTGTGCTCGTATACACTGTGCATTGAGTCACAGTCAGCATGTGTGTGTGTGTGTGCTGGTATGGGACTGCACTGAGTCACTGAGGTGTATGTGTGTGTGTGTGTGTGTGGTGCTACAGACTGTGCATTGAGTCACAGGGAGCCTTGCGTGTGTGTGTCTGAGTGGAGATATAGGCTGTGAACTGAGTCACAGTGAGTTATGTGTGTCTGTGTGTGTACTGGTATTGGCTGTGCATTGAGTCACAATGAGTTGTGTGTATGTGTGCTCGTATAGACTTTGCATTGAGTCACAGTCAGCGTGTGTGTGTGTGTGTGTGTGCTGGTATGGGCTTTGCATTGAGTCACTGAGGTGTATGTGTGTGTGTGTGTGGTGCTACAGACTGTGCGTTGAGTCACAGGGAGCCTTGCGTGTGTGTGTCTGAGTGGTGATATAGGCTGTGAACTGAGTCACAGTGAGTTATGTGTGTCTGTGTGTGTGCTGGTATTGACTATACATTGAGGCACAATGAGTTGTGTGTGTGTGTGCTCGTATATACTGTGCATTGACTCTCAGTCAGCATGTGTGTGTGTGTGTGCTGCTATAGGCTGTGCATTGAGTCACAATGAGGTGTGTGTGTATGTGTGTATGTGTGTGTGTTGGTATAGGCTGAGCATTGAATCACAGTTCGGGGTGTGTGTGTGTGCACTGGTATGGGTGGAGCATTGAATCAGGTGTGTGTATGTGTGCATGTGTGCTCGTATGGGCTTTGCATTGAGTCAGTGAGGTGTATGTGTGTGTGGGGGGGCTATTACATTCTGAGCACTGAGTCACAGTGAGGAGTGTCTGTGTGTGTGTCCTGCTATAGGCTGTGCATTGTATCACAGTGAACCTTGTGTGTGTATGTGTGTTTGTGTATGCATGTGTGTGTGTGATGATACAGGCTAAGCATTGAGTCACGGAGGTGTGTATGTGTGTGTGTTGATACAAACTGTGCATTGAGTCACAGTGAGCCGTGTGTGTGTGTGTGTAGGTAAGGATGGTGCACTGAGTCACAGTGAGCCATGTTTGCATGCTGGTATAGGTGGTGCATTGTGTCACAGTGAGCGGTGTGTGTGTGTGTGTGTGTGTGTGTGCTGCATTAGGCTGTGCATTGAGTCACAGTAAAGTGTGTTTTCGTGTGTATGTGCTGGTATAGGCTGTGCTTTGAGTCACAGTGACGTGTGTCTGTGTGTGTGTCCTGCTATAGGCTGTGCACTGTATCACAGTGAACCTTGTGTGTGTATGTGTGTTTGTGTATGCATGTGTGTGTGTGATGATACAGGCTGAGCATTGAGTCACGGAGGTGTGTATGTGTGTGTGTTGATACAAAGTGTGCATTGAGTCACAGTGAGCCGTGTGTTTGTGTATGTGTGTGTCTGTGTGTGTGGACTGGTATTTGCCGTGCGTTGAGTCACAATGAGACGTGTTGGGGGGGCTGGAATAGTCTGAGCACTGAGTCACAGATGGGTGGTGTGTATTTGCTGGTATGGACGCTGCATTCAGTCACAATGAGCCGTGCGTGTGTGTGTGTCTTTGTGATGGTTCAGAGAGTGCACTGAGTCACAGTATGGTGTGTATATGTGTGTTGGTATAGGCTGACCATTGAAACAAAGTAAGGTGTGTGTGTGTGTGTCTGTGTGTATGAGTGTGCTGGTATGGGCTTTGCATTGACTCACTGAGGTGTATGTGTGTGTTTGTGTGTGTGGTGCGACACACAGTGCACTGAGTCACAGTGAGCCTTGTGTGTGTGTGTCTGTGTGCTGATATAGCCTGTGCACTGTGTCACAGTGAGTTATGTGTGTGTGCTGGTATAGAGTGTGCGTTGGGTCACAATGAGTTGTGTGTGTGTGTGCTCGTATAGACTGTGCATTTAGTCACAGTGAGCATGTGTGTTTGTGTGTGTCCACGCTGGTATAGGTTGTGCAGTGAGTCACAGTGAGGGGTGTTTGTGTGTGTGTGTGTGTATGAGTGTGCTCATATAATCAGATCATTGAGTCACAGTGAGGTGTGTGCTGTGTGTGTATGTGCTCGTATGGACAGTGCATTGAGTCAGAGTGAGCCGTGAATGTGTGTGTGTTTGTATTTTGTATTTCATGGTGTGGAATGTGCATGAGTTACCTTAAGATGTGTGTGTTTGTGTGCGCAAGTATAGGCTGAGCATTGCGTCACACTTAGGTGTGTGTGTGTGTGCCGGTAGGGGCTTTGCATTGAGTCACTGAGGCCTGTATGTGTGTTTGTGTGGTGCTACAGGGCGTTCGTTGAGTCACAGTGAGCTGTGTGTGTGTGTGTGTGCAGGTATACGCCGTGCATTGTCACAGTGAGGCTTGTGTGTGTACTGGTATGGACTGCATTGTGTTGCACTGAGCCATGTATGTCCGTGTGTGTGTTTGTGTGCTGCTATAGGCAGTGCATTGAGTCACAGAGAGCCATGTGTGTGTGTCTGTGCTGGTACAGGCTGTGCACTGAGTCACAGTGAGCCTGCTGTTTGTGGTAGTACAGGCTGTGCATTGAGTCTGTGAGCTATGTATGTGTGTGTGTGTATTTGTGTTCCGGTATAGACTGGGCACTGAGTCACAGTTAGCCGTGTGTGTTTGTGTGTGTGTCTTGGTATCGGTGGTTCACTGAGTCACAGTGAACCATGTATGAGTGCGTGTTTGTGTGTGTCTGTGTTCTGGTATAGGCTGAGCATTGAGTCACAGTGTGCCGTGTGTGTGTGTGCTGGTATAGTCTGAGAATTGAGTCACAGTGAGGTGCGTGTGCATGTGTGTATGTGCTGGTATGGATGGTGCACTGAATCACACTGAGCCGTGCATGCGTGTGTGTGCATGTGCTGGTATAGACTGTGCACTGAGTCACAGCTGTGTGTGTGTGTGTGCATGCTGGTATAGGCTGTGCATTGAGTCACAGTGAGGTGTGTGTGTGGGGGGGTGCATGTGCTAGTATAGGCTTTGCATTGAGTCACTGAGCTGTGTGTGTGTGTGTGTATGTGCTACCATAGACTGTGCATTGATTCACAGCTCTGTGTGTGTGTGTGTGTGAGCGCTGGTATAGGCTGTGCAGTGAGTCACAGAGGGGTGTTTGTGAGTGTGTGCGTGTGCTGCTATAGGCTTTGAGTCACATTGAGCCGCATGTGTGTGTGATGGTATAGGTGGTTCACTGAGTCACAGTGAGCCATGTATGAGTGCCTGTTTGTGTGTGTGTGTGTGTGTTCTGGTATAGGCTGAGCATTGAGTCACTGTGCACCGTGTGTGTGTATGTTGTGTGTGTGGGTAGTACAGTCTGAGCATTGAGTTACAGTGAGGTGTGTGTGTGTTTGTGCTGGTATAAAATGTACATTGAGTCACAATGAGCCATGCGTGTGTGTGTGTGTGTGCTGGTAGAGGCTGAGCATTGAATCAGGTTGTGTGTGTGAAGACATAAGCTGTGCATTCTGTCACAGTGAGCCGTGTGTTTGTGTGTGTGTGAGTGTGCTGGTATGGGCTTTGCATTGAGTCACTGACGTGTCTGTGTGTGTTTCTGTATTGCTGGTATAGGCAGAGCATTGAGTCACAGTGCATCGTGGTTATGTGTGTGTGTGGTGGGGGGTGGCTGGTAGAGTCTGAGCATTGAGTCACAGTGAGTGGTGCATGTGTGTGTGTGTTTGTAGTTCATGTTGTGGAATGTGCATGAGTTACTGTAAGGTGTGTGTGTGTGTGCTGGTACAGGCTGAGCACTCAGTCACACTTGTGTGTGTGTGTGTGCTGGTATGGGCTTTGCAGAGGCACTGAGGCCTGTATGTGTGTTTGTGTGGTGCTACAGACTGTTCATTGAGTCAAATTGAGACGTGTGTGTGTGTGTGTGTACTGCTATAGGCTGTGCAATGAGTCACAGTGAGCTTTGTATGTGAGTGTGTGTGTGATGGTATAGAATGTGCATTGAGTCACAGTGAGCTGTGTGTGTATGTGCAGGTATACGCCGTGCATTCAGTCACAGTGAGGCTTGTGTGTGTACTCGTATGGACTACATTGTGTCACAGTGAGCCATGTATGTCTGTGTGTGTTTGTGTGCTGCTTTCGGCAGTGCATTGAGTCACAGTGAGCCGTGTGTGTGTGTGTGTCTGTATGTGTGTGATGGTGTAGATGGTTCATTGATTCACAGTGAGCCATGTGTGAATGCATGTTTCTGTGTGTCTGTGCTGGTATACAATGTGAATTTAGTTACAGTAAGGTGCCTGTGTGTGTGTGTATGTGTTGGTATGGACTGTGCATTGATTAACAGTGAGCCGTGCCTGTGTGTCTTCGTGTGTGTATGTGATGGTATAGGCTGTGCGTTGAGTCACATTAAGCCATGCGTGTGTGTGTGTGTGTGTTGGTAAAGACTGCATTGACTCACAGGTGTGTGTGTGTGTGTGTGTGTTGGTAAAGACTGCATTGACTCAGGTGTGTGTGTGTGTGCCTGTATGGGCTTTGCATTGAGTCACAGTGAGGTGTTTGTTTGTGTGTGTGTGTGTGTGTGTGTGTGCTGCTACAGACTAAGCATTGAGTGATAAGTGAGCCGTGATTTTATGCTGGTACAGGCTCCGCAATGAGTCACAGAGCCGTGTGGGTGGCGTGTGTGTCTGTGTGTGTGCTGGTACAGGCTGAGCACCGAGTCACACTTAGCTGCGTATATGTGTGTATGTATGCTGGTATGGACTTTGCATTGAGTCACTGGGGTGTGTGTGTGTTTCTGTATGTGCTGGTATAGGCTTAGAATTGAGTCACAGTGTGCCGTGTGTGGGGGTGGGGCTACTATGGTCTCAGCATAGAGTCACAGTGAGGTGTGTTGTGTGTGTGTATATGTGCTGGTATGGACAGCACATTGAGTCACAAAGAGGCATGCGTATGTGTGTGTATGTGTGTGTGTGTATGTGGTGGTGTAGAGTGTGCGTTGAGTCACAGTATGGTGTGTGTGTGCTGGTAGAGGCTGCACACTGAATCACAGGTGTGTGGGGGGGGGCTGGTATGGGCTCTCCATTGAGTCACTGAGGTGTCTCTGTGTGTGTGTGTGTGTGTGTGATGGTATAGGTGGTTCACTAAGTCACAGTGAGCCATGTATGAGTGTGTGTTTGTTTGTGTGTGTGTGTGTTCTGGCATAGGCTGAGCATTGAGTCACAGTGCACCGTGTGTTGTGTGTGTGGGTTGTACAGTCTGAGCATTGACTGACAGATGTGTTGTGTGTGTGTATGTGCTGGTATGGACGGTGCATTCAGTCACAATGAGCCGTGAGTGTGTGTGTGTCTTTGTGATGGTGTAGAGTATGCACTGAGTCACAGTATGGTGTGTATATGTGTGCTGCTATAGGCTTAGCATTGAGTCACAGGTGTGGGAGTGTGTGTGCTGCTATGGGCTTTGTATTGACTCACTGAGGTGTGTGTGTCTGTGTGTGTGTGGTGCTACAGACTGTGCATTGAGTCACTGTGAGCCTTGCGTGTGTACATCTGAGTGCTGATATAGGCTGTGAACTAAGTCACAGTGAGTTACGTGTGTCTGTGTGTGTGCTCGTATAGACTGTGCATTGAGTCACAGCATGTGTGTGTGTGTACTGCTGTAGGCTGTGCATTGAGTCAATGAGGTGTGTGTGTGTGTGCTGGTATAGGCTGAGCATTGAATCACGGGTGTGTCTGCACTGGTATGGGTGGAGCACTGAATCAATTAAGTGTGTGTATGTGTGCACGTGTGCTCGTATGGGCTTTGCATTGAGTCACTGAGGTGTATGTGTGTGGGGGGGGCTAGTATAGTCTGAGCATTGAGTCACAGTGAGGTGTGTTGTGTGTGTGTATGTGCTGGTATGGACTCTCTTGAGCCACAATTAGCCGCGTGTGTGTGTGTACGTAGTGGTCTAGGGTGTGCATTGAGTCACAGCTGTGTGTGTGTGTATGTGTGTGCTGGTTTAGGCTGAGCATTGAATCACAGGTGTGTGTATGTGTTTGTGTGTGCTGGTATGGGCTTTGCATTGAGTCACTGAGGTGTATGTGTCAGTGTGTGTGTGGTGCTACAGACTATTCACTAGGTCACAGCCTTGTGTGTGTGTGTCTGTGTGATGATATAGCCTGTGCACTGAGTCACAGTGAGTTATGTGTGTGTGTGTGTGTGTGCTGGTATAGACTGTGCATTGAGTCATAGTGAGTATGTGTGTGTGTTTTTGTGTGGTGCTACAGACTGTGCATTGAGTCACAGTGAGCCTTGCGTGTGTGTCTGAGTGGTGATATAGGCTGTGAACTGAGTCACAGTGAGTTATGTGTGTCTGTGTGTGTGCTGGTATTGACTGTGCATTGAGTCACAATGAGTTGTATGTGTGCTCGTATAGACTTTGCATTGAGTCACAGCGTGTGTGTGTGTGTGTGTGCTGGTATGGGCTTTGCATTGAGTCACTGAGGTGTATGTGTCTGTGTGTGTGGTGCTACAGACTGTGCATTGAGTCACAGTGAGCCTTGCGTGTGTGTGTCTGAGTGGTGATATAGGCTGTGAACCGAGTCACAGTGAGTTATGTGTGTCTGTGTGTGTGCTGGTATTGACTGTGCACTCAGTCACAATGAGTTGTTTGTGTGCGTGCTTGTATAGACTGCACATTGAGTCACAGTCAGCATGTGTGTGTGTGTGTGCTGCTATAGGATGTGTATTGAGTCACAATGAGGTGTGTGTGTATGTGTGTGTGTTGGTATAGGCTGAGCATTGAATCACAGTTAGGGGTATGTGTGTGTGTACACTGGTATGGGCGGAGCATTGAATCAGTTAGGTGTGTGTATGTGTGCATGTGTCCTCGTATGGGCTGTGCATTGAGTCAGTGAGGTGTATGTGGGTGTGGGCTAGTATAGTCTGAGTATTGAGTCACAGTGAGGTGTGTTGTGTGTGGGGGTGTGGGCTAGTATAGTCTGAGCATTGATTCACTGTGAGGTGTGTTGCATGTGTGTATGTGCTGGGATGGACTCTCCATTGAGTCACAATTAGCCGTGTGTGTGTGTGTGTGTGTGTGTACGTAGTGGTCTAGGGGGTGCACTGAGTCACAGTAAGGTGTGTGTGTGTGTGTATATGTGTCTGCTGGTTTAGGCTGAGCACTGAATCACAGGTGTGTGTGTGTGTGTGTGTGTGTGCTGGTAATGGCTTTGTATTGAGTCACTGAGGGGTATGTGTGTGTGTGTGTGTGTCTGTGTGTTTCTGGGGTGATACAGACTGTGTATTGGGTCACTGTGAGCCTTCCGTGTGTGTTTCTGAGTGCTGATATAGGCTGTGAACTGAGTCACAGTGAGTTATGTGTGTCTGTGTGTGTGCTGGTATTGACTATACATTGAGGCACAATGAGTTGTGTGTGTGTGTGCTCGTATATACTGTGCATTGACTCTCAGTCAGCATGTGTGTGTGTGTGTGTGCTGCTATAGGCTGTGCATTGAGTCACAATGAGGTGTGTGTGTATGTGTGTATGTGTGTGTGTGTTGGTATAGGCTGAGCATTGAATCACAGTTTGGGGTGTGTGTGTGTGCACTGGTATGGGTGGAGCATTGAATCAGGTGTGTGTATGTGTGCATGTGTGCTCGTATGGGCTTTGCATTGAGTCAGTGAGGTGTATGTGTGTGTGGGGGGGCTATTACAGTCTGAGCACTGAGTCACAGTGAGGAGTGTCTGTGTGTGTGTCCTGCTATAGGCTGTGCATTGTATCACAGTGAACCTTGTGTGTGTATGTGTGTTTGTGTATGCATGTGTGTGTGTGATGATACAGGCTGAGCATTGAGTCACGGAGGTGTGTATGTGTGTGTGTTGATACAAAGTGTGCATTGAGTCACAGTGAGCCGTGTGTTTGTGTATGTGTGTGTCTGTGTGTGTGGACTGGTATTTGCCGTGCGTTGAGTCACAATGAGACGTGTTGGGGGGGCTGGAATAGTCTGAGCACTGAGTCACAGATGGGTGGTGTGTATTTGCTGGTATGGACGCTGCATTCAGTCACAATGAGCCGTGCGTGTGTGTGTGTCTTTGTGATGGTTCAGAGAGTGCACTGAGTCACAGTATGGTGTGTATATGTGTGTTGGTATAGGCTGACCATTGAAACACAGTAAGGTGTGTGTGTGTGTCTGTGTGTATGAGTGTGCTGGTATGGGCTTTGCATTGACTCACTGAGGTGTATGTGTGTGTTTGTGTGTTTGTGTGTGTGGTGCTACACACAGTGCACTGAGTCACAGTGAGCCTTGTGTGTGTGTGTCTGTGTGCTGATATAGCCTGTGCACTGTGTCACAGTGAGTTATGTGTGTGTGCTGGTATAGAGTGTGCGTTGGGTCACAATGAGTTGTGTGTGTGTGCTCGTATGGACA
Organism: Mesoplodon mirus; assembly: GCF_964341445.2. NCBI lineage: Eukaryota > Metazoa > Chordata > Mammalia > Artiodactyla > Ziphiidae > Mesoplodon > Mesoplodon mirus. The sequence goes on from NC_138981.1 coordinate 7,215,705, forward strand.
GTGCATTGAGTCAGAGTGAGCCGTGAATGTGTGTGTGTTTGTATTTTGTATTTCATGGTGTGGAATGTGCATGAGTTACCTTAAGATGTGTGTGTTTGTGTGCGCAGGTATAGGCTGAGCATTGAGTCACACTTAGGTGTGTGTGTGTGTGCCGGTAGGGGCTTTGCATTGAGTCACTGAGGCCTGTATGTGTGTTTGTGTGGTGCTACAGGGCGTTCGTTGAGTCACAGTGAGCTGTGTGTGTGTGTGTGTGCAGGTATACGCCATGCATTCAGTCACAGTGAGGCTTGTGTGTGTACTGGTATGGACTGCATTGTGTCGCACTGAGCCATGTATGTCCGTGTGTGTGTTTGTGTGCTGCTATAGGCAGTGCATTGAGTCACAGAGAGCCATGTGTGTGTGTCTGTGCTGGTACAGGCTGTGCACTGAGTCACAGTGAGCCTGCTGTTTGTGGTAGTACAGGCTGTGCATTGAGTCTGTGAGCTATGTATGTGTGTGTGTGTATTTGTGTTCCGGTATAGACTGGGCACTGAGTCACAGTTAGCCGTGTGTGTTTGTGTGTGTGTTTGTCTTGGTATCGGTGGTTCACTGAGTCACAGTGAACCATGTATGAGTGCGTGTTTGTGTGTGTCTGTGTTCTGGTATAGGCTGAGCATTGAGTCACAGTGTGCCGTGTGTGTGTGTGCTGGTATAGTCTGAGAATTGAGTCACAGTGAGGTGCGTGTGCATGTGTGTATGTGCTGGTATGGATGGTGCACTGAATCACACTGAGCCGTGCATGCGTGTGTGTGCATGTGCTGGTATAGACTGTGCACTGAGTCACAGCTGTGTGTGTGTGTGTGCATGCTGGTATAGGCTGTGCATTGAGTCACAGTGAGGTGTGTGTGTGGGGGGGTGCATGTGCTAGTATAGGCTTTGCATTGAGTCACTGAGCTGTGTGTGTGTGTGTATGTGCTACCATAGACTGTGCATTGATTCACAGCTCTGTGTGTGTGTGTGTGTGAGCGCTGGTATAGGCTGTGCAGTGAGTCACAGAGGGGTGTTTGTGAGTGTGTGCGTGTGCTGCTATAGGCTTTGAGTCACATTGAGCCGCATGTGTGTGTGATGGTATAGGTGGTTCACTGAGTCACAGTGAGCCATGTATGAGTGCCTGTTTGTGTGTGTGTGTGTGTGTTCTGGTATAGGCTGAGCATTGAGTCACTGTGCACCGTGTGTGTGTATGTTGTGTGTGTGGGTAGTACAGTCTGAGCATTGAGTTACAGTGAGGTGTGTGTGTGTTTGTGCTGGTATAAAATGTACATTGAGTCACAATGAGCCATGCGTGTGTGTGTGTGTGTGCTGGTAGAGGCTGAGCATTGAATCAGGTTGTGTGTGTGAAGACATAAGCTGTGCATTCTGTCACAGTGAGCCGTGTGTTTGTGTGTGTGTGAGTGTGCTGGTATGGGCTTTGCATTGAGTCACTGAGGTGTCTGTGTGTGTTTCTGTATTGCTGGTATAGGCAGAGCATTGAGTCACAGTGCGTCGTGGTTATGTGTGTGTGTGGTGGGGGTGGCTGGTAGAGTCTGAGCATTGAGTCACAGTGAGTGGTGCATGTGTGTGTGTGTTTGTAGTTCATGTTGTGGAATGTGCATGAGTTACTGTAAGGTGTGTGTGTGTGTGCTGGTACAGGCTGAGCACTCAGTCACACTTGTGTGTGTGTGTGTGCTGGTATGGGCTTTGCAGAGTCACTGAGGCCTGTATGTGTGTTTGTGTGGTGCTACACACTGTTCATTGAGTCAAATTGAGACGTGTGTGTGTGTACTGCTATAGGCTGTGCAATGAGTCACAGTGAGCTTTGTATGTGAGTGTGTGTGTGCTGGTATTGACTGTGCATGGAGTCACAATGAGTTTTGTGTGTGTGTGTGTGTGCTGGTATAGACTCTGCATTGAGTCACAGTGAGTATGTGTGTGTGTTTTTGTGTGGTGCTACAGACTGTGCATTGAGTCACAGTGAGCCTTGTGTGTGTTTGAGTGCTGATATCGGCTGTGAACTGAGTCACGAGTTATGTGTGTCTGTGTGTGCTGGTATTGACTGTGCATGGAGTCACAATGATTTGTGTGTGTGTGTGCTCGTATAGACTGCATTGAGTCATAGGGAGCATGTGTGTGTGTGTGCTGCTATAGGCTGAGCATTCAGTCACAGTGCACCGTGTGTGTGTATGTTGTGTGTGTGGGTAGTACAGTCTGAGCATTGAGTTACAGTGAGATGTGGTATGTGTGTGGGGGGGGGTTTGTGTGTGTGTGTGTGCTGGTAGAGGCTGAGCATTGAATCACAGTTAGGTGTGTGTGTGTTTATGTGTGTCTGTGTGCGCTGGAATGGGCTTTGCATTGAGTCACTGAGTTGTGTGTGGGGGGGCTACGGACTGTGCATTGAGTCACAGTGCATTGAGTCATTGTGCATTGAGGCACAATGAGTTGTGTGTGTGTGCTTGTATACACTGTGCATTGACTCTCAGCATGTGTGTGTGTGTGTGTGAGTGCTGATATAGGCTGTGAACTGAGTCACAGTGAGTTATGTGTGTGTGTGTGCTGGTATTGACTGTGCATTGAGTCACAGTGAGCGTGTGTGTGTGTGCTGCTATAGGCTGTGCATTGAGTCACAGTGAGCCGTGGGGGGGGGCTGGTATATGCTCTGCACTGAGTTACAGTGAGTCATGTGTTTCTGTGTCTGTGCTGGTATAATCTGAGCATTGAGTCACAGTTCAGTGTGTGTATATGTGTGTGTGTGCTGGTATGGGCTTTGCATTGAGTCCCTGAGGGGTGTGTGTGTGTGTGTGTGTGTGTGTGTGTGTGTATGTGTATGTGTTGTGAAGATATAGGCTGTGCATTCATTCACAGTGAGCCATGTGTGTCTGGGACTGGGGGCAGGCATACGGTGCACTGAGTCACAGTGAGCCATGTGTTTGTGTGTGTGTGTGTGTGTGAGTGTGCTGGTATAATCAGATCATTGAGTCACAGTGAGGTGTGCTGTGTGCGTGTATTTGCTATTATGGACAGCGCATTGAGTCTCATTGAGCTGTGCATATCTCTGTGTGTGTGTGTTTGTATTTCATGGTGTGGAATGTGCGTGAGTTACTGTAAGGTGAGTGTGTTTGTGTGTGCTGGTACAGGCTGAGCACTGAGTCACATTTAGGTGTGTGTGTGTGTGTGTGTGTCGGTAATGGGCTTTGCATTGAGTCACTGAAGCCTGTATGTGTGTCTGTGTGGTGCTATAGGCTGTTCATTGAGTCAAATTGAGACGTGTGTATGCGTGTGTACTGGTATAGGCTGTGCATTGCGTCACAGTGAGCTCTGTGTTTGTGTATGTGTGTGCAGTATACGCTGTGCATTCAGTCACAGTGAGGTTTGTGTGTGTACTGGTTTGGGCTGTGCATTGTGTCACAGTGAGCCATGTATGTCCATGTGCGTGTTTCTGTGCTGCTTTAGGCAGTGCACTGAGTCACAGTGAGCCACGTGTGTATGTGTGTGTGTGTAATGATATAAGCTGGGCATTGAGTCACAGTGAGCCATGTGTGTGGGAGTCGGGAAAGGTGTACACTGTGCACTGAGTCACAGTGAGCCGTGTGTTTGTGTGTGTGTGTGTGTGATGGCATAACTGGTTCATTGAGTCACAGTGAGCCATGTATGAGTGCGTGTTTGTGTGTGTGTGTGTGTTCTGGTAGAGCCTGAGCTTTGAGTCATAGTGCGCCGTGTGTGTGTGTTGTGTGTGTTGGTAGTACAGTCTGAGCATTGAGTTACAGTGAGATGTGTTGTGTGTATCTGTGCTGGTATGAAATGTACATTGAACCACAAGGAGCCATGCGTGTGTGTGTGTGTGTGTGTTTGTGTGTGTGCTGGTAGAGGCTGAGCATTGAATCACGTTTAGGTGTGTATGTGTGTGTGTGTGTGCGCGCCGGTATGGGCTTTTCATTGAGTCCCTGATGTGTGTGTGGGCGGGCTACAGACTGTGCACTGAGTCACAGTGAGTTATGTGTGTCTGTGTGTGCTGGTATTGACTGTGCACTGAGTCACAATGAGTTGTGTGTGTGTGCTCGTATACACTGTGCATTGAGTCACAGTCAGCAGGTGTGTGTATGTGTGCATGTGTGCTCGTATGGGCTTTGCATTGAGTCAGTGAGGTGTATGTGTGTGTGTGGGGGCTATTACATTCTGAGCACTGAGTCACAGTGAGGAGTGTCTGTGTGTGTGTCCTGCTATAGGCTGTGCATTGTATCACAGTGAACCTTGTGTGTGTATGTGTGTTTGTGTATGCATGTGTGTGTGTGATGATACAGGCTAAGCATTGAGTCACGGAGGTGTGTATGTGTGTGTGTTGATACAAACTGTGCATTGAGTCACAGTGAGCCGTGTGTGTGTGTGTGTAGGTAAGGATGGTGCACTGAGTCACAGTGAGCCATGTTTGCATGCTGGTATAGGTGGTGCATTGTGTCACAGTGAGCGGTGTGTGTGTGTGTGTGTGCTGCATTAGGCTGTGCATTGAGTCACAGTAAAGTGTGTTTTCGTGTGTATGTGCTGGTATAGGCTGTGCTTTGAGTCACAGTGACGTGTGTCTGTGTGTGTGTCCTGCTATAGGCTGTGCACTGTATCACAGTGAACCTTGTGTGTGTATGTGTGTTTGTGTATGCATGTGTGTGTGTGATGATACAGGCTGAGCATTGAGTCACGGAGGTGTGTATGTGTGTGTGTTGATACAAAGTGTGCATTGAGTCACAGTGAGCCGTGTGTTTGTGTATGTGTGTGTCTGTGTGTGTGGACTGGTATTTGCCGTGCGTTGAGTCACAATGAGACGTGTTGGGGGGGCTGGAATAGTCTGAGCACTGAGTCACAGATGGGTGGTGTGTATTTGCTGGTATGGACGCTGCATTCAGTCACAATGAGCCGTGCGTGTGTGTGTGTCTTTGTGATGGTTCAGAGAGTGCACTGAGTCACAGTATGGTGTGTATATGTGTGTTGGTATAGGCTGACCATTGAAACAAAGTAAGGTGTGTGTGTGTGTGTCTGTGTGTATGAGTGTGCTGGTATGGGCTTTGCATTGACTCACTGAGGTGTATGTGTGTGTTTGTGTGTGTGGTGCGACACACAGTGCACTGAGTCACAGTGAGCCTTGTGTGTGTGTGTCTGTGTGCTGATATAGCCTGTGCACTGTGTCACAGTGAGTTATGTGTGTGTGCTGGTATAGAGTGTGCGTTGGGTCACAATGAGTTGTGTGTGTGTGTGCTCGTATAGACTGTGCATTTAGTCACAGTGAGCATGTGTGTTTGTGTGTGTCCACGCTGGTATAGGTTGTGCAGTGAGTCACAGTGAGGGGTGTTTGTGTGTGTGTGTGTGTATGAGTGTGCTCATATAATCAGATCATTGAGTCACAGTGAGGTGTGTGCTGTGTGTGTATGTGCTCGTATGGACAGTGCATTGAGTCAGAGTGAGCCGTGAATGTGTGTGTGTTTGTATTTTGTATTTCATGGTGTGGAATGTGCATGAGTTACCTTAAGATGTGTGTGTTTGTGTGCGCAAGTATAGGCTGAGCATTGCGTCACACTTAGGTGTGTGTGTGTGTGCCGGTAGGGGCTTTGCATTGAGTCACTGAGGCCTGTATGTGTGTTTGTGTGGTGCTACAGGGCGTTCGTTGAGTCACAGTGAGCTGTGTGTGTGTGTGTGTGCAGGTATACGCCGTGCATTCAGTCACAGTGAGGCTTGTGTGTGTACTGGTATGGACTGCATTGTGTTGCACTGAGCCATGTATGTCCGTGTGTGTGTTTGTGTGCTGCTATAGGCAGTGCATTGAGTCACAGAGAGCCGTGTGTGTGTCTGTGCTGGTACAGGCTGTGCACTGAGTCACAGTGAGCCTGCTGTTTGTGGTAGTACAGGCTGTGCATTGAGTCTGTGAGCTATGTATGTGTGTGTGTGTATTTGTGTTCCGGTATAGACTGGGCACTGAGTCACAGTTAGCCGTGTGTGTTTGTGTGTGTGTTTGTCTTGGTATCGGTGGTTCACTGAGTCACAGTGAACCATGTATGAGTGCGTGTTTGTGTGTGTCTGTGTTCTGGTATAGGCTGAGCATTGAGTCACAGTGTGCCGTGTGTGTGTGTGCTGGTATAGTCTGAGAATTGAGTCACAGTGAGGTGCGTGTGCATGTGTGTATGTGCTGGTATGGATGGTGCACTGAATCACACTGAGCCGTGCATGCATGTGTGTGCATGTGCTGGTATAGACTGTGCACTGAGTCACAGCTGTGTGTGTGTGTGTGCATGCTGGTATAGGCTGTGCATTGAGTCACAGTGAGGTGTGTGTGGGGGGGGTGCATGTGCTAGTATAGGCTTTGCATTGAGTCACTGAGCTGTGTGTGTGTGTGTATGTGCTACCATAGACTGTGCATTGATTCACAGCTCTGTGTGTGTGTGTGTGTGAGCGCTGGTATAGGCTGTGCAGTGAGTCACAGAGGGGTGTTTGTGAGTGTGTGCGTGTGCTGCTATAGGCTTTGAGTCACATTGAGCCGCATGTGTGTGTGATGGTATAGGTGGTTCACTGAGTCACAGTGAGCCATGTATGAGTGCCTGTTTGTGTGTGTGTGTGTGTGTTCTGGTATAGGCTGAGCATTGAGTCACTGTGCACCGTGTGTGTGTATGTTGTGTGTGTGGGTAGTACAGTCTGAGCATTGAGTTACAGTGAGGTGTGTGTGTGTTTGTGCTGGTATAAAATGTACATTGAGTCACAATGAGCCATGCGTGTGTGTGTGTGTGTGCTGGTAGAGGCTGAGCATTGAATCAGGTTGTGTGTGTGAAGACATAAGCTGTGCATTCTGTCACAGTGAGCCGTGTGTTTGTGTGTGTGTGAGTGTGCTGGTATGGGCTTTGCATTGAGTCACTGACGTGTCTGTGTGTGTTTCTGTATTGCTGGTATAGGCAGAGCATTGAGTCACAGTGCATCGTGGTTATGTGTGTGTGTGGTGGGGGGTGGCTGGTAGAGTCTGAGCATTGAGTCACAGTGAGTGGTGCATGTGTGTGTGTGTTTGTAGTTCATGTTGTGGAATGTGCATGAGTTACTGTAAGGTGTGTGTGTGTGTGCTGGTACAGGCTGAGCACTCAGTCACACTTGTGTGTGTGTGTGTGCTGGTATGGGCTTTGCAGAGGCACTGAGGCCTGTATGTGTGTTTGTGTGGTGCTACAGACTGTTCATTGAGTCAAATTGAGACGTGTGTGTGTGTGTGTGTACTGCTATAGGCTGTGCAATGAGTCACAGTGAGCTTTGTATGTGAGTGTGTGTGTGATGGTATAGAATGTGCATTGAGTCACAGTGAGCTGTGTGTGTATGTGCAGGTATACGCCATGCATTCAGTCACAGTGAGGCTTGTGTGTGTACTCGTATGGACTACATTGTGTCACAGTGAGCCATGTATGTCTGTGTGTGTTTGTGTGCTGCTTTCGGCAGTGCATTGAGTCACAGTGAGCCGTGTGTGTGTGTGTGTCTGTATGTGTGTGATGGTGTAGACGGTTCATTGATTCACAGTGAGCCATGTGTGAATGCATGTTTCTGTGTGTCTGTGCTGGTATACAATGTGAATTTAGTTACAGTAAGGTGCCTGTGTGTGTGTGTATGTGTTGGTATGGACTGTGCATTGATTAACAGTGAGCCGTGCCTGTGTGTCTTCGTGTGTGTATGTGATGGTATAGGCTGTGCGTTGAGTCACATTAAGCCATGCGTGTGTGTGTGTGTGTGTTGGTAAAGACTGCATTGACTCACAGGTGTGTGTGTGTGTGTGTGTGTTGGTAAAGACTGCATTGACTCAGGTGTGTGTGTGTGTGCCTGTATGGGCTTTGCATTGAGTCACAGTGAGGTGTTTGTTTGTGTGTGTGTGTGTGTGTGTGTGTGTGCTGCTACAGACTAAGCATTGAGTGATAAGTGAGCCGTGATTTTATGCTGGTACGGGCTCCGCAATGAGTCACAGAGCCGTGTGGGTGGCGTGTGTGTCTGTGTGTGTGCTGGTACAGGCTGAGCACCGAGTCACACTTAGCTGCGTATATGTGCGTATGTATGCTGGTATGGACTTTGCATTGAGTCACTGGGGTGTGTGTGTGTTTCTGTATGTGCTGGTATAGGCTTAGAATTGAGTCACAGTGTGCCGTGTGTGTGTGGGGGGCTACTATGGTCTCAGCATAGAGTCACAGTGAGGTGTGTTGTGTGTGTGTATATGTGCTGGTATGGACAGCACATTGAGTCACAAAGAGGCATGCGTATGTGTGTGTATGTGTGTGTGTGTATGTGGTGGTGTAGAGTGTGCGTTGAGTCACAGTATGGTGTGTGTGTGCTGGTAGAGGCTGCACACTGAATCACAGGTGTGGGGGGGGGCTGGTATGGGCTCTCCATTGAGTCACTGAGGTGTCTCTGTGTGTGTGTGTGTGTGTGTGTGATGGTATAGGTGGTTCACTAAGTCACAGTGAGCCATGTATGAGTGTGTGTTTGTTTGTGTGTGTGTGTGTTCTGGCATAGGCTGAGCATTGAGTCACAGTGCACCGTGTGTTGTGTGTGTGGGTTGTACAGTCTGAGCATTGACTGACAGATGTGTTGTGTGTGTGTATGTGCTGGTATGGACGGTGCATTCAGTCACAATGAGCCGTGAGTGTGTGTGTGTCTTTGTGATGGTGTAGAGTGTGCACTGAGTCACAGTATGGTGTGTATATGTGTGCTGCTATAGGCTTAGCATTGAGTCACAGGTGTGGGAGTGTGTGTGCTGCTATGGGCTTTGTATTGACTCACTGAGGTGTGTGTGTCTGTGTGTGTGTGGTGCTACAGACTGTGCATTGAGTCACTGTGAGCCTTGCGTGTGTACATCTGAGTGCTGATATAGGCTGTGAACTAAGTCACAGTGAGTTACGTGTGTCTGTGTGTGTGCTCGTATAGACTGTGCATTGAGTCACAGCATGTGTGTGTGTGTACTGCTGTAGGCTGTGCATTGAGTCAATGAGGTGTGTGTGTGTGTGCTGGTATAGGCTGAGCATTGAATCACGGGTGTGTCTGCACTGGTATGGGTGGAGCACTGAATCAATTAAGTGTGTGTATGTGTGCACGTGTGCTCGTATGGGCTTTGCATTGAGTCACTGAGGTGTATGTGTGTGGGGGGGCTAGTATAGTCTGAGCATTGAGTCACAGTGAGGTGTGTTGTGTGTGTGTATGTGCTGGTATGGACTCTCTTGAGCCACAATTAGCCGCGTGTGTGTGTGTACGTAGTGGTCTAGGGTGTGCATTGAGTCACAGCTGTGTGTGTGTATGTGTGTGCTGGTTTAGGCTGAGCATTGAATCACAGGTGTGTGTATGTGTTTGTGTGTGCTGGTATGGGCTTTGCATTGAGTCACTGAGGTGTATGTGTCAGTGTGTGTGTGGTGCTACAGACTATTCACTAGGTCACAGCCTTGTGTGTGTGTGTCTGTGTGATGATATAGCCTGTGCACTGAGTCACAGTGAGTTATGTGTGTGTGTGTGTGTGTGCTGGTATAGACTGTGCATTGAGTCATAGTGAGTATGTGTGTGTGTTTTTGTGTGGTGCTACAGACTGTGCATTGAGTCACAGTGAGCCTTGCGTGTGTGTCTGAGTGGTGATATAGGCTGTGAACTGAGTCACAGTGAGTTATGTGTGTCTGTGTGTGTGCTGGTATTGACTGTGCATTGAGTCACAATGAGTTGTATGTGTGCTCGTATAGACTTTGCATTGAGTCACAGCGTGTGTGTGTGTGTGTGTGCTGGTATGGGCTTTGCATTGAGTCACTGAGGTGTATGTGTCTGTGTGTGTGGTGCTACAGACTGTGCATTGAGTCACAGTGAGCCTTGCGTGTGTGTGTCTGAGTGGTGATATAGGCTGTGAACCGAGTCACAGTGAGTTATGTGTGTCTGTGTGTGTGCTGGTATTGACTGTGCACTCAGTCACAATGAGTTTTTTGTGTGCGTGCTTGTATAGACTGCACATTGAGTCACAGTCAGCATGTGTGTGTGTGTGTGCTGCTATAGGATGTGTATTGAGTCACAATGAGGTGTGTGTGTATGTGTGTGTGTTGGTATAGGCTGAGCATTGAATCACAGTTAGGGGTATGTGTGTGTGTACACTGGTATGGGCGGAGCATTGAATCACTTAGGTGTGTGTATGTGTGCATGTGTCCTCGTATGGGCTGTGCATTGAGTCAGTGAGGTGTATGTGGGTGTGTGTGGGTGTGGGCTAGTATAGTCTGAGTATTGAGTCACAGTGAGGTGTGTTGTGTGTGGGGGTGTGGGCTAGTATAGTCTGAGCATTGATTCACTGTGAGGTGTGTTGCATGTGTGTATGTGCTGGGATGGACTCTCCATTGAGTCACAATTAGCCGTGTGTGTGTGTGTGTGTGTGTACGTAGTGGTCTAGGGGGTGCACTGAGTCACAGTAAGGTGTGTGTGTGTGTGTATATGTGTCTGCTGGTTTAGGCTGAGCACTGAATCACAGGTGTGTGTGTGTGTGTGTGTGTGTGCTGGTAATGGCTTTGTATTGAGTCACTGAGGGGTATGTGTGTGTGTGTGTGTGTCTGTGTGTTTCTGGGGTGATACAGACTGTGTATTGGGTCACTGTGAGCCTTCCGTGTGTGTTTCTGAGTGCTGATATAGGCTGTGAACTGAGTCACAGTGAGTTATGTGTGTCTGTGTGTGTGCTGGTATTGACTATACATTGAGGCACAATGAGTTGTGTGTGTGTGTGCTCGTATATACTGTGCATTGACTCTCAGTCAGCATGTGTGTGTGTGTGTGTGCTGCTATAGGCTGTGCATTGAGTCACAATGAGGTGTGTGTGTATGTGTGTATGTGTGTGTGTGTTGGTATAGGCTGAGCATTGAATCACAGTTTGGGGTGTGTGTGTGTGCACTGGTATGGGTGGAGCATTGAATCAGGTGTGTGTATGTGTGCATGTGTGCTCGTATGGGCTTTGCATTGAGTCACTGAGGTGTATGTGTGTGTGGGGGGGGCTATTACAGTCTGAGCACTGAGTCACAGTGAGGAGTGTCTGTGTGTGTGTCCTGCTATAGGCTGTGCATTGTATCACAGTGAACCTTGTGTGTGTATGTGTGTTTGTGTATGCATGTGTGTGTGTGATGATACAGGCTGAGCATTGAGTCACGGAGGTGTGTATGTGTGTGTGTTGATACAAAGTGTGCATTGAGTCACAGTGAGCCGTGTGTTTGTGTATGTGTGTGTCTGTGTGTGTGGACTGGTATTTGCCGTGCGTTGAGTCACAATGAGACGTGTTGGGGGGGCTGGAATAGTCTGAGCACTGAGTCACAGATGGGTGGTGTGTATTTGCTGGTATGGACGCTGCATTCAGTCACAATGAGCCGTGCGTGTGTGTGTGTCTTTGTGATGGTTCAGAGAGTGCACTGAGTCACAGTATGGTGTGTATATGTGTGTTGGTATAGGCTGACCATTGAAACACAGTAAGGTGTGTGTGTGTGTCTGTGTGTATGAGTGTGCTGGTATGGGCTTTGCATTGACTCACTGAGGTGTATGTGTGTGTTTGTGTGTGTGTGTGGTGCTACACACAGTGCACTGAGTCACAGTGAGCCTTGTGTGTGTGTGTCTGTGTGCTGATATAGCCTGTGCACTGTGTCACAGTGAGTTATGTGTGTGTGCTGGTATAGAGTGTGCGTTGGGTCACAATGAGTTGTGTGTGTGTGCTCGTATGGACAGTGCATTGAGTCAGAGTGAGCCGTGAATGTGTGTGTGTTTGTATTTTGTATTTCATGGTGTGGAATGTGCATGAGTTACCTTAAGATGTGTGTGTTTGTGTGCGCAGGTATAGGCTGAGCATTGAGTCACACTTAGGTGTGTGTGTGTGTGCCGGTAGGGGCTTTGCATTGAGTCACTGAGGCCTGTATGTGTGTTTGTGTGGTGCTACAGGGCGTTCGTTGAGTCACAGTGAGCTGTGTGTGTGTGTGCAGGTATACGCCGTGCATTCAGTCACAGTGAGGCTTGTGTGTGTACTGGTATGGACTGCATTGTGTCGCACTGAGCCATGTATGTCCGTGTGTGTGTTTGTGTGCTGCTATAGGCAGTGCATTGAGTCACAGAGAGCCATGTGTGTGTGTCTGTGCTGGTACAGGCTGTGCACTGAGTCACAGTGAGCCTGCTGTTTGTGGTAGTACAGGCTGTGCATTGAGTCTGTGAGCTATGTATGTGTGTGTGTGTATTTGTGTTCCGGTATAGACTGGGCACTGAGTCACAGTTAGCCGTGTGTGTTTGTGTGTGTGTTTGTCTTGGTATCGGTGGTTCACTGAGTCACAGTGAACCATGTATGAGTGCGTGTTTGTGTGTGTCTGTGTTCTGGTATAGGCTGAGCATTGAGTCACAGTGTGCCGTGTGTGTGTGTGCTGGTATAATCTGAGAATTGAGTCACAGTGAGGTGCGTGTGCATGTGTGTATGTGCTGGTATGGATGGTGCACTGAATCACACTGAGCCGTGCATGCGTGTGTGTGCATGTGCTGGTATAGACTGTGCACTGAGTCACAGCTGTGTGTGTGTGTGTGCATGCTGGTATAGGCTGTGCATTGAGTCACAGTGAGGTGTGTGTGTGTGGGGGTGCATGTGCTAGTATAGGCTTTGCATTGAGTCACTGAGCTGTGTGTGTGTGTGTGTATGTGCTACCATAGACTGTGCATTGATTCACAGCTCTGTGTGTGTGTGTGTGTGAGCGCTGGTATAGGCTGTGCAGTGAGTCACAGAGGGGTGTTTGTGAGTGTGTGCGTGTGCTGCTATAGGCTTTGAGTCACATTGAGCCGCATGTGTGTGTGATGGTATAGGTGGTTCACTGAGTCACAGTGAGCCATGTATGAGTGCCTGTTTGTGTGTGTGTGTGTGTGTTCTGGTATAGGCTGAGCATTGAGTCACTGTGCACCGTGTGTGTGTATGTTGTGTGTGTGGGTAGTACAGTCTGAGCATTGAGTTACAGTGAGGTGTGTGTGTGTTTGTGCTGGTATAAAATGTACATTGAGTCACAATGAGCCATGCGTGTGTGTGTGTGTGTGCTGGTAGAGGCTGAGCATTGAATCAGGTTGTGTGTGTGAAGACATAAGCTGTGCATTCTGTCACAGTGAGCCGTGTGTTTGTGTGTGTGTGAGTGTGCTGGTATGGGCTTTGCATTGAGTCACTGAGGTGTCTGTGTGTGTTTCTGTATTGCTGGTATAGGCAGAGCATTGAGTCACAGTGCGTCGTGGTTATGTGTGTGTGTGGTGGGGGTGGCTGGTAGAGTCTGAGCATTGAGTCACAGTGAGTGGTGCATGTGTGTGTGTGTTTGTAGTTCATGTTGTGGAATGTGCATGAGTTACTGTAAGGTGTGTGTGTGTGTGCTGGTACAGGCTGAGCACTCAGTCACACTTGTGTGTGTGTGTGTGCTGGTATGGGCTTTGCAGAGGCACTGAGGCCTGTATGTGTGTTTGTGTGGTGCTACAGACTGTTCATTGAGTCAAATTGAGACGTGTGTGTGTGTGTGTACTGCTATAGGCTGTGCAATGAGTCACAGTGAGCTTTGTATGTGAGTGTGTGTGTGATGGTATAGAATGTGCATTGAGTCACAGTGAGCTGTGTGTGTATGTGCAGGTATACGCCATGCATTCAGTCACAGTGAGGCTTGTGTGTGTACTCGTATGGACTACATTGTGTCACAGTGAGCCATGTATGTCTGTGTGTGTTTGTGTGTTGCTTTCGGCAGTGCATTGAGTCACAGTGAGCCGTGTGTGTGTGTGTGTCTGTATGTGTGTGATGGTGTAGACGGTTCATTGATTCACAGTGAGCCATGTGTGAATGCATGTTTCTGTGTGTCTGTGCTGGTATACAATGTGAATTTAGTTACAGTAAGGTGCCTGTGTGTGTGTGTATGTGTTGGTATGGACTGTGCATTGATTAACAGTGAGCCGTGCCTGTGTGTCTTCGTGTGTGTATGTGATGGTATAGGCTGTGCGTTGAGTCACATTGAGCCATGCGTGTGTGTGTGTGTGTGTTGGTAAAGACTGCATTGACTCACAGGTGTGTGTGTGTGTGTGTGTTGGTAAAGACTGCATTGACTCAGGTGTGTGTGTGTGTGTGCCTGTATGGGCTTTGCATTGAGTCACAGTGAGGTGTTTGTGTGTGTGTGTGTGTGTGTGTGTGTGTGCTGCTACAGACTAAGCATTGAGTGATAAGTGAGCCGTGATTTTATGCTGGTACAGGCTCCGCAATGAGTCACAGAGCCGTGTGGGTGGCGTGTGTGTCTGTGTGTGTGCTGGTACAGGCTGAGCACCGAGTCACACTTAGCTGCGTATATGTGTGTATGTATGCTGGTATGGAATTTGCATTGAGTCACTGGGGTGTGTGTGTGTTTCTGTATGTGCTGGTATAGGCTTAGAATTGAGTCACAGTGTGCCGTGTGTGTGTGTGTGGGGGGGGCTACTATGGTCTCAGCATAGAGTCACAGTGAGGTGTGTTGTGTGTGTGTATATGTGCTGGTATGGACAGCACATTGAGTCACAAAGAGGCATGCGTATGTGTGTGTATGTGTGTGTGTGTATGTGGTGGTGTAGAGTGTGCGTTGAGTCACAGTATGGTGTGTGTGTGCTGGTAGAGGCTGCACACTGAATCACAGGTGTGGGGGGGGGCTGGTATGGGCTCTCCATTGAGTCACTGAGGTGTCTCTGTGTGTGTGTGTGTGTGTGTGTGATGGTATAGGTGGTTCACTAAGTCACAGTGAGCCATGTATGAGTGTGTGTTTGTTTGTGTGTGTGTGTGTTCTGGCATAGGCTGAGCATTGAGTCACAGTGCACCGTGTGTTGTGTGTGTGGGTTGTACAGTCTGAGCATTGACTGACAGATGTGTTGTGTGTGTGTATGTGCTGGTATGGACGGTGCATTCAGTCACAATGAGCCGTGAGTGTGTGTGTGTCTTTGTGATGGTGTAGAGTGTGCACTGAGTCACAGTATGGTGTGTATATGTGTGCTGCTATAGGCTTAGCATTGAGTCACAGGTGTGGGAGTGTGTGTGCTGCTATGGGCTTTGTATTGACTCACTGAGGTGTGTGTGTCTGTGTGTGTGTGGTGCTACAGACTGTGCATTGAGTCACTGTGAGCCTTGCGTGTGTACATCTGAGTGCTGATATAGGCTGTGAACTAAGTCACAGTGAGTTACGTGTGTCTGTGTGTGTGCTCGTATAGACTGTGCATTGAGTCACAGCATGTGTGTGTGTGTACTGCTGTAGGCTGTGCATTGAGTCAATGAGGTGTGTGTGTGTGTGCTGGTATAGGCTGAGCATTGAATCACGGGTGTGTCTGCACTGGTATGGGTGGAGCACTGAATCAATTAAGTGTGTGTATGTGTGCACGTGTGCTCGTATGGGCTTTGCATTGAGTCACTGAGGTGTATGTGTGTGTGGGGGGCTAGTATAGTCTGAGCATTGAGTCACAGTGAGGTGTGTTGTGTGTGTGTATGTGCTGGTATGGACTCTCTTGAGCCACAATTAGCCGCGTGTGTGTGTGTACGTAGTGGTCTAGGGTGTGCATTGAGTCACAGCTGTGTGTGTGTGTATGTGTGTGCTGGTTTAGGCTGAGCATTGAATCACAGGTGTGTGTATGTGTTTGTGTGTGCTGGTATGGGCTTTGCATTGAGTCACTGAGGTGTATGTGTCAGTGTGTGTGTGGTGCTACAGACTATTCACTAGGTCACAGCCTTGTGTGTGTGTGTCTGTGTGATGATATAGCCTGTGCACTGAGTCACAGTGAGTTATGTGTGTGTGTGTGTGTGTGCTGGTATAGACTGTGCATTGAGTCATAGTGAGTATGTGTGTGTGTTTTTGTGTGGTGCTACAGACTGTGCATTGAGTCACAGTGAGCCTTGCGTGTGTGTCTGAGTGGTGATATAGGCTGTGAACTGAGTCACAGTGAGTTATGTGTGTCTGTGTGTGTGCTGGTATTGACTGTGCATTGAGTCACAATGAGTTGTATGTGTGCTCGTATAGACTTTGCATTGAGTCACAGCGTGTGTGTGTGTGTGTGTGCTGGTATGGGCTTTGCATTGAGTCACTGAGGTGTATGTGTCTGTGTGTGTGGTGCTACAGACTGTGCATTGAGTCACAGTGAGCCTTGCGTGTGTGTGTCTGAGTGGTGATATAGGCTGTGAACCGAGTCACAGTGAGTTATGTGTGTCTGTGTGTGTGCTGGTATTGACTGTGCAGTCACAATGAGTTGTTTGTGTGCGTGCTTGTATAGACTGCACATTGAGTCACAGTCAGCATGTGTGTGTGTGTGTGCTGCTATAGGATGTGTATTGAGTCACAATGAGGTGTGTGTGTATGTGTGTGTGTTGGTATAGGCTGAGCATTGAATCACAGTTAGGGGTATGTGTGTGTGTACACTGGTATGGGCGGAGCATTGAATCAGTTAGGTGTGTGTATGTGTGCATGTGTCCTCGTATGGGCTGTGCATTGAGTCAGTGAGGTGTATGTGGGTGTGTGTGGGTGTGGGCTAGTATAGTCTGAGTATTGAGTCACAGTGAGGTGTGTTGTGTGTGGGGGTGTGGGCTAGTATAGTCTGAGCATTGATTCACTGTGAGGTGTGTTGCATGTGTGTATGTGCTGGGATGGACTCTCCATTGAGTCACAATTAGCTGTGTGTGTGTGTGTGTGTGTGTGTACGTAGTGGTCTAGGGGGTGCACTGAGTCACAGTAAGGTGTGTGTGTGTGTGTATATGTGTCTGCTGGTTTAGGCTGAGCACTGAATCACAGGTGTGTGTGTGTGTGTGTGTGTGTGTGTGTGCTGGTAATGGCTTTGTATTGAGTCACTGAGGGGTATGTGTGTGTGTGTGTGTGTCTGTGTGTTTCTGGGGTGATACAGACTGTGTATTGGGTCACTGTGAGCCTTCCGTGTGTGTTTCTGAGTGCTGATATAGGCTGTGAACTGAGTCACAGTGAGTTATGTGTGTCTGTGTGTGTGCTGGTATTGACTATACATTGAGGCACAATGAGTTGTGTGTGTGTGTGCTCGTATATACTGTGCATTGACTCTCAGTCAGCATGTGTGTGTGTGTGTGTGCTGCTATAGGCTGTGCATTGAGTCACAATGAGGTGTGTGTGTATGTGTGTATGTGTGTGTGTGTTGGTATAGGCTGAGCATTGAATCACAGTTTGGGGTGTGTGTGTGTGCACTGGTATGGGTGGAGCATTGAATCAGGTGTGTGTATGTGTGCATGTGTGCTCGTATGGGCTTTGCATTGAGTCAGTGAGGTGTATGTGTGTGGGGGGGGGCTATTACAGTCTGAGCACTGAGTCACAGTGAGGAGTGTCTGTGTGTGTGTCCTGCTATAGGCTGTGCATTGTATCACAGTGAACCTTGTGTGTGTATGTGTGTTTGTGTATGCATGTGTGTGTGTGATGATACAGGCTGAGCATTGAGTCACGGAGGTGTGTATGTGTGTGTGTTGATACAAAGTGTGCATTGAGTCACAGTGAGCCGTGTGTTTGTGTATGTGTGTGTCTGTGTGTGTGGACTGGTATTTGCCGTGCGTTGAGTCACAATGAGACGTGTTGGGGGGGCTGGAATAGTCTGAGCACTGAGTCACAGATGGGTGGTGTGTATTTGCTGGTATGGACGCTGCATTCAGTCACAATGAGCCGTGCGTGTGTGTGTGTCTTTGTGATGGTTCAGAGAGTGCACTGAGTCACAGTATGGTGTGTATATGTGTGTTGGTATAGGCTGACCATTGAAACAAAGTAAGGTGTGTGTGTGTGTGTCTGTGTGTATGAGTGTGCTGGTATGGGCTTTGCATTGACTCACTGAGGTGTATGTGTGTGTTTGTGTGTGTGGTGCGACACACAGTGCACTGAGTCACAGTGAGCCTTGTGTGTGTGTGTCTGTGTGCTGATATAGCCTGTGCACTGTGTCACAGTGAGTTATGTGTGTGTGCTGGTATAGAGTGTGCGTTGGGTCACAATGAGTTGTGTGTGTGTGTGCTCGTATAGACTGTGCATTTAGTCACAGTGAGCATGTGTGTTTGTGTGTGTCCACGCTGGTATAGGTTGTGCAGTGAGTCACAGTGAGGGGTGTTTGTGTGTGTGTGTGTGTATGAGTGTGCTCATATAATCAGATCATTGAGTCACAGTGAGGTGTGTGCTGTGTGTGTATGTGCTCGTATGGACAGTGCATTGAGTCAGAGTGAGCCGTGAATGTGTGTGTGTTTGTATTTTGTATTTCATGGTGTGGAATGTGCATGAGTTACCTTAAGATGTGTGTGTTTGTGTGCGCAAGTATAGGCTGAGCATTGCGTCACACTTAGGTGTGTGTGTGTGTGCCGGTAGGGGCTTTGCATTGAGTCACTGAGGCCTGTATGTGTGTTTGTGTGGTGCTACAGGGCGTTCGTTGAGTCACAGTGAGCTGTGTGTGTGTGTGTGTGCAGGTATACGCCGTGCATTGTCACAGTGAGGCTTGTGTGTGTACTGGTATGGACTGCATTGTGTTGCACTGAGCCATGTATGTCCGTGTGTGTGTTTGTGTGCTGCTATAGGCAGTGCATTGAGTCACAGAGAGCCATGTGTGTGTGTCTGTGCTGGTACAGGCTGTGCACTGAGTCACAGTGAGCCTGCTGTTTGTGGTAGTACAGGCTGTGCATTGAGTCTGTGAGCTATGTATGTGTGTGTGTGTATTTGTGTTCCGGTATAGACTGGGCACTGAGTCACAGTTAGCCGTGTGTGTTTGTGTGTGTGTTTGTCTTGGTATCGGTGGTTCACTGAGTCACAGTGAACCATGTATGAGTGCGTGTTTGTGTGTGTCTGTGTTCTGGTATAGGCTGAGCATTGAGTCACAGTGTGCCGTGTGTGTGTGTGCTGGTATAGTCTGAGAATTGAGTCACAGTGAGGTGCGTGTGCATGTGTGTATGTGCTGGTATGGATGGTGCACTGAATCACACTGAGCCGTGCATGCGTGTGTGTGCATGTGCTGGTATAGACTGTGCACTGAGTCACAGCTGTGTGTGTGTGTGTGCATGCTGGTATAGGCTGTGCATTGAGTCACAGTGAGGTGTGTGTGTGGGGGGGTGCATGTGCTAGTATAGGCTTTGCATTGAGTCACTGAGCTGTGTGTGTGTGTGTGTATGTGCTACCATAGACTGTGCATTGATTCACAGCTCTGTGTGTGTGTGTGTGTGAGCGCTGGTATAGGCTGTGCAGTGAGTCACAGAGGGGTGTTTGTGAGTGTGTGCGTGTGCTGCTATAGGCTTTGAGTCACATTGAGCCGCATGTGTGTGTGATGGTATAGGTGGTTCACTGAGTCACAGTGAGCCATGTATGAGTGCCTGTTTGTGTGTGTGTGTGTGTGTTCTGGTATAGGCTGAGCATTGAGTCACTGTGCACCGTGTGTGTGTATGTTGTGTGTGTGGGTAGTACAGTCTGAGCATTGAGTTACAGTGAGGTGTGTGTGTGTTTGTGCTGGTATAAAATGTACATTGAGTCACAATGAGCCATGCGTGTGTGTGTGTGTGTGCTGGTAGAGGCTGAGCATTGAATCAGGTTGTGTGTGTGAAGACATAAGCTGTGCATTCTGTCACAGTGAGCCGTGTGTTTGTGTGTGTGTGAGTGTGCTGGTATGGGCTTTGCATTGAGTCACTGACGTGTCTGTGTGTGTTTCTGTATTGCTGGTATAGGCAGAGCATTGAGTCACAGTGCATCGTGGTTATGTGTGTGTGTGGTGGGGGGTGGCTGGTAGAGTCTGAGCATTGAGTCACAGTGAGTGGTGCATGTGTGTGTGTGTTTGTAGTTCATGTTGTGGAATGTGCATGAGTTACTGTAAGGTGTGTGTGTGTGTGCTGGTACAGGCTGAGCACTCAGTCACACTTGTGTGTGTGTGTGTGCTGGTATGGGCTTTGCAGAGGCACTGAGGCCTGTATGTGTGTTTGTGTGGTGCTACAGACTGTTCATTGAGTCAAATTGAGACGTGTGTGTGTGTGTGTGTACTGCTATAGGCTGTGCAATGAGTCACAGTGAGCTTTGTATGTGAGTGTGTGTGTGATGGTATAGAATGTGCATTGAGTCACAGTGAGCTGTGTGTGTATGTGCAGGTATACGCCATGCATTCAGTCACAGTGAGGCTTGTGTGTGTACTCGTATGGACTACATTGTGTCACAGTGAGCCATGTATGTCTGTGTGTGTTTGTGTGCTGCTTTCGGCAGTGCATTGAGTCACAGTGAGCCGTGTGTGTGTGTGTGTCTGTATGTGTGTGATGGTGTAGACGGTTCATTGATTCACAGTGAGCCATGTGTGAATGCATGTTTCTGTGTGTCTGTGCTGGTATACAATGTGAATTTAGTTACAGTAAGGTGCCTGTGTGTGTGTGTATGTGTTGGTATGGACTGTGCATTGATTAACAGTGAGCCGTGCCTGTGTGTCTTCGTGTGTGTATGTGATGGTATAGGCTGTGCGTTGAGTCACATTAAGCCATGCGTGTGTGTGTGTGTGTGTTGGTAAAGACTGCATTGACTCACAGGTGTGTGTGTGTGTGTGTGTGTTGGTAAAGACTGCATTGACTCAGGTGTGTGTGTGTGTGCCTGTATGGGCTTTGCATTGAGTCACAGTGAGGTGTTTGTTTGTGTGTGTGTGTGTGTGTGTGTGTGTGCTGCTACAGACTAAGCATTGAGTGATAAGTGAGCCGTGATTTTATGCTGGTACGGGCTCCGCAATGAGTCACAGAGCCGTGTGGGTGGCGTGTGTGTCTGTGTGTGTGCTGGTACAGGCTGAGCACCGAGTCACACTTAGCTGCGTATATGTGCGTATGTATGCTGGTATGGACTTTGCATTGAGTCACTGGGGTGTGTGTGTGTTTCTGTATGTGCTGGTATAGGCTTAGAATTGAGTCACAGTGTGCCGTGTGTGTGTGGGGGGCTACTATGGTCTCAGCATAGAGTCACAGTGAGGTGTGTTGTGTGTGTGTATATGTGCTGGTATGGACAGCACATTGAGTCACAAAGAGGCATGCGTATGTGTGTGTATGTGTGTGTGTGTATGTGGTGGTGTAGAGTGTGCGTTGAGTCACAGTATGGTGTGTGTGTGCTGGTAGAGGCTGCACACTGAATCACAGGTGTGGGGGGGGGCTGGTATGGGCTCTCCATTGAGTCACTGAGGTGTCTCTGTGTGTGTGTGTGTGTGTGTGTGATGGTATAGGTGGTTCACTAAGTCACAGTGAGCCATGTATGAGTGTGTGTTTGTTTGTGTGTGTGTGTGTTCTGGCATAGGCTGAGCATTGAGTCACAGTGCACCGTGTGTTGTGTGTGTGGGTTGTACAGTCTGAGCATTGACTGACAGATGTGTTGTGTGTGTGTATGTGCTGGTATGGACGGTGCATTCAGTCACAATGAGCCGTGAGTGTGTGTGTGTCTTTGTGATGGTGTAGAGTGTGCACTGAGTCACAGTATGGTGTGTATATGTGTGCTGCTATAGGCTTAGCATTGAGTCACAGGTGTGGGAGTGTGTGTGCTGCTATGGGCTTTGTATTGACTCACTGAGGTGTGTGTGTCTGTGTGTGTGTGGTGCTACAGACTGTGCATTGAGTCACTGTGAGCCTTGCGTGTGTACATCTGAGTGCTGATATAGGCTGTGAACTAAGTCACAGTGAGTTACGTGTGTCTGTGTGTGTGCTCGTATAGACTGTGCATTGAGTCACAGCATGTGTGTGTGTGTACTGCTGTAGGCTGTGCATTGAGTCAATGAGGTGTGTGTGTGTGTGCTGGTATAGGCTGAGCATTGAATCACGGGTGTGTCTGCACTGGTATGGGTGGAGCACTGAATCAATTAAGTGTGTGTATGTGTGCACGTGTGCTCGTATGGGCTTTGCATTGAGTCACTGAGGTGTATGTGTGTGGGGGGGGCTAGTATAGTCTGAGCATTGAGTCACAGTGAGGTGTGTTGTGTGTGTGTATGTGCTGGTATGGACTCTCTTGAGCCACAATTAGCCGCGTGTGTGTGTGTACGTAGTGGTCTAGGGTGTGCATTGAGTCACAGCTGTGTGTGTGTATGTGTGTGCTGGTTTAGGCTGAGCATTGAATCACAGGTGTGTGTATGTGTTTGTGTGTGCTGGTATGGGCTTTGCATTGAGTCACTGAGGTGTATGTGTCAGTGTGTGTGTGGTGCTACAGACTATTCACTAGGTCACAGCCTTGTGTGTGTGTGTCTGTGTGATGATATAGCCTGTGCACTGAGTCACAGTGAGTTATGTGTGTGTGTGTGTGTGTGCTGGTATAGACTGTGCATTGAGTCATAGTGAGTATGTGTGTGTGTTTTTGTGTGGTGCTACAGACTGTGCATTGAGTCACAGTGAGCCTTGCGTGTGTGTCTGAGTGGTGATATAGGCTGTGAACTGAGTCACAGTGAGTTATGTGTGTCTGTGTGTGTGCTGGTATTGACTGTGCATTGAGTCACAATGAGTTGTATGTGTGCTCGTATAGACTTTGCATTGAGTCACAGCGTGTGTGTGTGTGTGTGTGCTGGTATGGGCTTTGCATTGAGTCACTGAGGTGTATGTGTCTGTGTGTGTGGTGCTACAGACTGTGCATTGAGTCACAGTGAGCCTTGCGTGTGTGTGTCTGAGTGGTGATATAGGCTGTGAACCGAGTCACAGTGAGTTATGTGTGTCTGTGTGTGTGCTGGTATTGACTGTGCAGTCACAATGAGTTGTTTGTGTGCGTGCTTGTATAGACTGCACATTGAGTCACAGTCAGCATGTGTGTGTGTGTGTGCTGCTATAGGATGTGTATTGAGTCACAATGAGGTGTGTGTGTATGTGTGTGTGTTGGTATAGGCTGAGCATTGAATCACAGTTAGGGGTATGTGTGTGTGTACACTGGTATGGGCGGAGCATTGAATCACTTAGGTGTGTGTATGTGTGCATGTGTCCTCGTATGGGCTGTGCATTGAGTCAGTGAGGTGTATGTGGGTGTGTGTGGGTGTGGGCTAGTATAGTCTGAGTATTGAGTCACAGTGAGGTGTGTTGTGTGTGGGGGTGTGGGCTAGTATAGTCTGAGCATTGATTCACTGTGAGGTGTGTTGCATGTGTGTATGTGCTGGGATGGACTCTCCATTGAGTCACAATTAGCCGTGTGTGTGTGTGTGTGTGTGTGTACGTAGTGGTCTAGGGGGTGCACTGAGTCACAGTAAGGTGTGTGTGTGTGTGTATATGTGTCTGCTGGTTTAGGCTGAGCACTGAATCACAGGTGTGTGTGTGTGTGTGTGTGTGCTGGTAATGGCTTTGTATTGAGTCACTGAGGGGTATGTGTGTGTGTGTGTGTGTCTGTGTGTTTCTGGGGTGATACAGACTGTGTATTGGGTCACTGTGAGCCTTCCGTGTGTGTTTCTGAGTGCTGATATAGGCTGTGAACTGAGTCACAGTGAGTTATGTGTGTCTGTGTGTGTGCTGGTATTGACTATACATTGAGGCACAATGAGTTGTGTGTGTGTGTGCTCGTATATACTGTGCATTGACTCTCAGTCAGCATGTGTGTGTGTGTGTGTGCTGCTATAGGCTGTGCATTGAGTCACAATGAGGTGTGTGTGTATGTGTGTATGTGTGTGTGTGTTGGTATAGGCTGAGCATTGAATCACAGTTTGGGGTGTGTGTGTGTGCACTGGTATGGGTGGAGCATTGAATCAGGTGTGTGTATGTGTGCATGTGTGCTCGTATGGGCTTTGCATTGAGTCAGTGAGGTGTATGTGTGTGTGGGGGGGGCTATTACAGTCTGAGCACTGAGTCACAGTGAGGAGTGTCTGTGTGTGTGTCCTGCTATAGGCTGTGCATTGTATCACAGTGAACCTTGTGTGTGTATGTGTGTTTGTGTATGCATGTGTGTGTGTGATGATACAGGCTGAGCATTGAGTCACGGAGGTGTGTATGTGTGTGTGTTGATACAAAGTGTGCATTGAGTCACAGTGAGCCGTGTGTTTGTGTATGTGTGTGTCTGTGTGTGTGGACTGGTATTTGCCGTGCGTTGAGTCACAATGAGACGTGTTGGGGGGGCTGGAATAGTCTGAGCACTGAGTCACAGATGGGTGGTGTGTATTTGCTGGTATGGACGCTGCATTCAGTCACAATGAGCCGTGCGTGTGTGTGTGTCTTTGTGATGGTTCAGAGAGTGCACTGAGTCACAGTATGGTGTGTATATGTGTGTTGGTATAGGCTGACCATTGAAACACAGTAAGGTGTGTGTGTGTGTCTGTGTGTATGAGTGTGCTGGTATGGGCTTTGCATTGACTCACTGAGGTGTATGTGTGTGTTTGTGTGTGTGTGTGGTGCTACACACAGTGCACTGAGTCACAGTGAGCCTTGTGTGTGTGTGTCTGTGTGCTGATATAGCCTGTGCACTGTGTCACAGTGAGTTATGTGTGTGTGCTGGTATAGAGTGTGCGTTGGGTCACAATGAGTTGTGTGTGTGTGCTCGTATGGACAGTGCATTGAGTCAGAGTGAGCCGTGAATGTGTGTGTGTTTGTATTTTGTATTTCATGGTGTGGAATGTGCATGAGTTACCTTAAGATGTGTGTGTTTGTGTGCGCAGGTATAGGCTGAGCATTGAGTCACACTTAGGTGTGTGTGTGTGTGCCGGTAGGGGCTTTGCATTGAGTCACTGAGGCCTGTATGTGTGTTTGTGTGGTGCTACAGGGCGTTCGTTGAGTCACAGTGAGCTGTGTGTGTGTGTGTGTGCAGGTATACGCCGTGCATTCAGTCACAGTGAGGCTTGTGTGTGTACTGGTATGGACTGCATTGTGTCGCACTGAGCCATGTATGTCCGTGTGTGTGTTTGTGTGCTGCTATAGGCAGTGCATTGAGTCACAGAGAGCCATGTGTGTGTGTCTGTGCTGGTACAGGCTGTGCACTGAGTCACAGTGAGCCTGCTGTTTGTGGTAGTACAGGCTGTGCATTGAGTCTGTGAGCTATGTATGTGTGTGTGTGTATTTGTGTTCCGGTATAGACTGGGCACTGAGTCACAGTTAGCCGTGTGTGTTTGTGTGTGTGTTTGTCTTGGTATCGGTGGTTCACTGAGTCACAGTGAACCATGTATGAGTGCGTGTTTGTGTGTGTCTGTGTTCTGGTATAGGCTGAGCATTGAGTCACAGTGTGCCGTGTGTGTGTGTGCTGGTATAGTCTGAGAATTGAGTCACAGTGAGGTGCGTGTGCATGTGTGTATGTGCTGGTATGGATGGTGCACTGAATCACACTGAGCTGTGCATGCGTGTGTGTGCATGTGCTGGTATAGACTGTGCACTGAGTCACAGCTGTGTGTGTGTGTGCATGCTGGTATAGGCTGTGCATTGAGTCACAGTGAGGTGTGTGTGTGGGGGGGTGCATGTGCTAGTATAGGCTTTGCATTGAGTCACTGAGCTGTGTGTGTGTGTGTATGTGCTACCATAGACTGTGCATTGATTCACAGCTCTGTGTGTGTGTGTGTGTGAGCGCTGGTATAGGCTGTGCAGTGAGTCACAGAGGGGTGTTTGTGAGTGTGTGCGTGTGCTGCTATAGGCTTTGAGTCACATTGAGCCGCATGTGTGTGTGATGGTATAGGTGGTTCACTGAGTCACAGTGAGCCATGTATGAGTGCCTGTTTGTGTGTGTGTGTGTGTGTTCTGGTATAGGCTGAGCATTGAGTCACTGTGCACCGTGTGTGTGTATGTTGTGTGTGTGGGTAGTACAGTCTGAGCATTGAGTTACAGTGAGGTGTGTGTGTGTTTGTGCTGGTATAAAATGTACATTGAGTCACAATGAGCCATGCGTGTGTGTGTGTGTGTGCTGGTAGAGGCTGAGCATTGAATCAGGTTGTGTGTGTGAAGACATAAGCTGTGCATTCTGTCACAGTGAGCCGTGTGTTTGTGTGTGTGTGAGTGTGCTGGTATGGGCTTTGCATTGAGTCACTGAGGTGTCTGTGTGTGTTTCTGTATTGCTGGTATAGGCAGAGCATTGAGTCACAGTGCGTCGTGGTTATGTGTGTGTGTGGTGGGGGTGGCTGGTAGAGTCTGAGCATTGAGTCACAGTGAGTGGTGCATGTGTGTGTGTGTTTGTAGTTCATGTTGTGGAATGTGCATGAGTTACTGTAAGGTGTGTGTGTGTGTGCTGGTACAGGCTGAGCACTCAGTCACACTTGTGTGTGTGTGTGTGCTGGTATGGGCTTTGCAGAGGCACTGAGGCCTGTATGTGTGTTTGTGTGGTGCTACAGACTGTTCATTGAGTCAAATTGAGACGTGTGTGTGTGTGTGTACTGCTATAGGCTGTGCAATGAGTCACAGTGAGCTTTGTATGTGAGTGTGTGTGTGATGGTATAGAATGTGCATTGAGTCACAGTGAGCTGTGTGTGTATGTGCAGGTATACGCCATGCATTCAGTCACAGTGAGGCTTGTGTGTGTACTCGTATGGACTACATTGTGTCACAGTGAGCCATGTATGTCTGTGTGTGTTTGTGTGTTGCTTTCGGCAGTGCATTGAGTCACAGTGAGCCGTGTGTGTGTGTGTGTCTGTATGTGTGTGATGGTGTAGACGGTTCATTGATTCACAGTGAGCCATGTGTGAATGCATGTTTCTGTGTGTCTGTGCTGGTATACAATGTGAATTTAGTTACAGTAAGGTGCCTGTGTGTGTGTGTATGTGTTGGTATGGACTGTGCATTGATTAACAGTGAGCCGTGCCTGTGTGTCTTCGTGTGTGTATGTGATGGTATAGGCTGTGCGTTGAGTCACATTGAGCCATGCGTGTGTGTGTGTGTGTGTTGGTAAAGACTGCATTGACTCACAGGTGTGTGTGTGTGTGTGTTGGTAAAGACTGCATTGACTCAGGTGTGTGTGTGTGTGCCTGTATGGGCTTTGCATTGAGTCACAGTGAGGTGTTTGTGTGTGTGTGTGTGTGTGTGTGTGTGTGCTGCTACAGACTAAGCATTGAGTGATAAGTGAGCCGTGATTTTATGCTGGTACAGGCTCCGCAATGAGTCACAGAGCCGTGTGGGTGGCGTGTGTGTCTGTGTGTGTGCTGGTACAGGCTGAGCACCGAGTCACACTTAGCTGCGTATATGTGTGTATGTATGCTGGTATGGACTTTGCATTGAGTCACTGGGGTGTGTGTGTGTTTCTGTATGTGCTGGTATAGGCTTAGAATTGAGTCACAGTGTGCCGTGTGTGTGTGTGGGGGGGGGCTACTATGGTCTCAGCATAGAGTCACAGTGAGGTGTGTTGTGTGTGTGTATATGTGCTGGTATGGACAGCACATTGAGTCACAAAGAGGCATGCGTATGTGTGTGTATGTGTGTGTGTGTATGTGGTGGTGTAGAGTGTGCGTTGAGTCACAGTATGGTGTGTGTGTGCTGGTAGAGGCTGCACACTGAATCACAGGTGTGGGGGGGGGCTGGTATGGGCTCTCCATTGAGTCACTGAGGTGTCTCTGTGTGTGTGTGTGTGTGTGTGTGATGGTATAGGTGGTTCACTAAGTCACAGTGAGCCATGTATGAGTGTGTGTTTGTTTGTGTGTGTGTGTGTTCTGGCATAGGCTGAGCATTGAGTCACAGTGCACCGTGTGTTGTGTGTGTGGGTTGTACAGTCTGAGCATTGACTGACAGATGTGTTGTGTGTGTGTATGTGCTGGTATGGACGGTGCATTCAGTCACAATGAGCCGTGAGTGTGTGTGTGTCTTTGTGATGGTGTAGAGTGTGCACTGAGTCACAGTATGGTGTGTATATGTGTGCTGCTATAGGCTTAGCATTGAGTCACAGGTGTGGGAGTGTGTGTGCTGCTATGGGCTTTGTATTGACTCACTGAGGTGTGTGTGTCTGTGTGTGTGTGGTGCTACAGACTGTGCATTGAGTCACTGTGAGCCTTGCGTGTGTACATCTGAGTGCTGATATAGGCTGTGAACTAAGTCACAGTGAGTTACGTGTGTCTGTGTGTGTGCTCGTATAGACTGTGCATTGAGTCACAGCATGTGTGTGTGTGTACTGCTGTAGGCTGTGCATTGAGTCAATGAGGTGTGTGTGTGTGTGCTGGTATAGGCTGAGCATTGAATCACGGGTGTGTCTGCACTGGTATGGGTGGAGCACTGAATCAATTAAGTGTGTGTATGTGTGCACGTGTGCTCGTATGGGCTTTGCATTGAGTCACTGAGGTGTATGTGTGGGGGGGGGCTAGTATAGTCTGAGCATTGAGTCACAGTGAGGTGTGTTGTGTGTGTGTATGTGCTGGTATGGACTCTCTTGAGCCACAATTAGCCGCGTGTGTGTGTGTACGTAGTGGTCTAGGGTGTGCATTGAGTCACAGCTGTGTGTGTGTGTATGTGTGTGCTGGTTTAGGCTGAGCATTGAATCACAGGTGTGTGTATGTGTTTGTGTGTGCTGGTATGGGCTTTGCATTGAGTCACTGAGGTGTATGTGTCAGTGTGTGTGTGGTGCTACAGACTATTCACTAGGTCACAGCCTTGTGTGTGTGTGTCTGTGTGATGATATAGCCTGTGCACTGAGTCACAGTGAGTTATGTGTGTGTGTGTGTGTGTGCTGGTATAGACTGTGCATTGAGTCATAGTGAGTATGTGTGTGTGTTTTTGTGTGGTGCTACAGACTGTGCATTGAGTCACAGTGAGCCTTGCGTGTGTGTCTGAGTGGTGATACAGGCTGTGAACTGAGTCACAGTGAGTTATGTGTGTCTGTGTGTGTGCTGGTATTGACTGTGCATTGAGTCACAATGAGTTGTATGTGTGCTCGTATAGACTTTGCATTGAGTCACAGCGTGTGTGTGTGTGTGTGTGCTGGTATGGGCTTTGCATTGAGTCACTGAGGTGTATGTGTCTGTGTGTGTGGTGCTACAGACTGTGCATTGAGTCACAGTGAGCCTTGCGTGTGTGTGTCTGAGTGGTGATATAGGCTGTGAACCGAGTCACAGTGAGTTATGTGTGTCTGTGTGTGTGCTGGTATTGACTGTGCAGTCACAATGAGTTGTTTGTGTGCGTGCTTGTATAGACTGCACATTGAGTCACAGTCAGCATGTGTGTGTGTGTGTGCTGCTATAGGATGTGTATTGAGTCACAATGAGGTGTGTGTGTATGTGTGTGTGTTGGTATAGGCTGAGCATTGAATCACAGTTAGGGGTATGTGTGTGTGTACACTGGTATGGGCGGAGCATTGAATCACTTAGGTGTGTGTATGTGTGCATGTGTCCTCGTATGGGCTGTGCATTGAGTCAGTGAGGTGTATGTGGGTGTGTGTGGGTGTGGGCTAGTATAGTCTGAGTATTGAGTCACAGTGAGGTGTGTTGTGTGTGGGGGTGTGGGCTAGTATAGTCTGAGCATTGATTCACTGTGAGGTGTGTTGCATGTGTGTATGTGCTGGGATGGACTCTCCATTGAGTCACAATTAGCCGTGTGTGTGTGTGTGTGTGTGTACGTAGTGGTCTAGGGGGTGCACTGAGTCACAGTAAGGTGTGTGTGTGTGTGTATATGTGTCTGCTGGTTTAGGCTGAGCACTGAATCACAGGTGTGTGTGTGTGTGTGTGTGTGTGCTGGTAATGGCTTTGTATTGAGTCACTGAGGGGTATGTGTGTGTGTGTGTGTGTCTGTGTGTTTCTGGGGTGATACAGACTGTGTATTGGGTCACTGTGAGCCTTCCGTGTGTGTTTCTGAGTGCTGATATAGGCTGTGAACTGAGTCACAGTGAGTTATGTGTGTCTGTGTGTGTGCTGGTATTGACTATACATTGAGGCACAATGAGTTGTGTGTGTGTGTGCTCGTATATACTGTGCATTGACTCTCAGTCAGCATGTGTGTGTGTGTGTGTGCTGCTATAGGCTGTGCATTGAGTCACAATGAGGTGTGTGTGTATGTGTGTATGTGTGTGTGTGTTGGTATAGGCTGAGCATTGAATCACAGTTTGGGGTGTGTGTGTGTGCACTGGTATGGGTGGAGCATTGAATCAGGTGTGTGTATGTGTGCATGTGTGCTCGTATGGGCTTTGCATTGAGTCAGTGAGGTGTATGTGTGTGTGGGGGGGGCTATTACAGTCTGAGCACTGAGTCACAGTGAGGAGTGTCTGTGTGTGTGTCCTGCTATAGGCTGTGCATTGTATCACAGTGAACCTTGTGTGTGTATGTGTGTTTGTGTATGCATGTGTGTGTGTGATGATACAGGCTGAGCATTGAGTCACGGAGGTGTGTATGTGTGTGTGTTGATACAAAGTGTGCATTGAGTCACAGTGAGCCGTGTGTTTGTGTATGTGTGTGTCTGTGTGTGTGGACTGGTATTTGCCGTGCGTTGAGTCACAATGAGACGTGTTGGGGGGGCTGGAATAGTCTGAGCACTGAGTCACAGATGGGTGGTGTGTATTTGCTGGTATGGACGCTGCATTCAGTCACAATGAGCCGTGCGTGTGTGTGTGTCTTTGTGATGGTTCAGAGAGTGCACTGAGTCACAGTATGGTGTGTATATGTGTGTTGGTATAGGCTGACCATTGAAACACAGTAAGGTGTGTGTGTGTGTCTGTGTGTATGAGTGTGCTGGTATGGGCTTTGCATTGACTCACTGAGGTGTATGTGTGTGTTTGTGTGTGTGTGTGGTGCTACACACAGTGCACTGAGTCACAGTGAGCCTTGTGTGTGTGTGTCTGTGTGCTGATATAGCCTGTGCACTGTGTCACAGTGAGTTATGTGTGTGTGCTGGTATAGAGTGTGCGTTGGGTCACAATGAGTTGTGTGTGTGTGCTCGTATGGACAGTGCATTGAGTCAGAGTGAGCCGTGAATGTGTGTGTGTTTGTATTTTGTATTTCATGGTGTGGAATGTGCATGAGTTACCTTAAGATGTGTGTGTTTGTGTGCGCAGGTATAGGCTGAGCATTGAGTCACACTTAGGTGTGTGTGTGTGTGCCGGTAGGGGCTTTGCATTGAGTCACTGAGGCCTGTATGTGTGTTTGTGTGGTGCTACAGGGCGTTCGTTGAGTCACAGTGAGCTGTGTGTGTGTGTGTGTGCAGGTATACGCCGTGCATTCAGTCACAGTGAGGCTTGTGTGTGTACTGGTATGGACTGCATTGTGTCGCACTGAGCCATGTATGTCCGTGTGTG
The DNA here is from genome assembly GCF_964341445.2 of Mesoplodon mirus. Taxonomy (NCBI): domain Eukaryota; kingdom Metazoa; phylum Chordata; class Mammalia; order Artiodactyla; family Ziphiidae; genus Mesoplodon; species Mesoplodon mirus. The sequence goes on from NC_138981.1 coordinate 7,246,817, forward strand.
TGTTTGTGTGCTGCTATAGGCAGTGCATTGAGTCACAGAGAGCCATGTGTGTGTGTCTGTGCTGGTACAGGCTGTGCACTGAGTCACAGTGAGCCTGCTGTTTGTGGTAGTACAGGCTGTGCATTGAGTCTGTGAGCTATGTATGTGTGTGTGTGTATTTGTGTTCCGGTATAGACTGGGCACTGAGTCACAGTTAGCCGTGTGTGTTTGTGTGTGTGTTTGTCTTGGTATCGGTGGTTCACTGAGTCACAGTGAACCATGTATGAGTGCGTGTTTGTGTGTGTCTGTGTTCTGGTATAGGCTGAGCATTGAGTCACAGTGTGCCGTGTGTGTGTGTGCTGGTATAATCTGAGAATTGAGTCACAGTGAGGTGCGTGTGCATGTGTGTATGTGCTGGTATGGATGGTGCACTGAATCACACTGAGCCGTGCATGCGTGTGTGTGCATGTGCTGGTATAGACTGTGCACTGAGTCACAGCTGTGTGTGTGTGTGTGCATGCTGGTATAGGCTGTGCATTGAGTCACAGTGAGGTGTGTGTGGGGGGGGGTGCATGTGCTAGTATAGGCTTTGCATTGAGTCACTGAGCTGTGTGTGTGTGTGTGTATGTGCTACCATAGACTGTGCATTGATTCACAGCTCTGTGTGTGTGTGTGTGTGAGCGCTGGTATAGGCTGTGCAGTGAGTCACAGAGGGGTGTTTGTGAGTGTGTGCGTGTGCTGCTATAGGCTTTGAGTCACATTGAGCCGCATGTGTGTGTGATGGTATAGGTGGTTCACTGAGTCACAGTGAGCCATGTATGAGTGCCTGTTTGTGTGTGTGTGTGTGTGTTCTGGTATAGGCTGAGCATTGAGTCACTGTGCACCGTGTGTGTGTATGTTGTGTGTGTGGGTAGTACAGTCTGAGCATTGAGTTACAGTGAGGTGTGTGTGTGTTTGTGCTGGTATAAAATGTACATTGAGTCACAATGAGCCATGCGTGTGTGTGTGTGTGTGCTGGTAGAGGCTGAGCATTGAATCAGGTTGTGTGTGTGAAGACATAAGCTGTGCATTCTGTCACAGTGAGCCGTGTGTTTGTGTGTGTGTGAGTGTGCTGGTATGGGCTTTGCATTGAGTCACTGAGGTGTCTGTGTGTGTTTCTGTATTGCTGGTATAGGCAGAGCATTGAGTCACAGTGCGTCGTGGTTATGTGTGTGTGTGGTGGGGGTGGCTGGTAGAGTCTGAGCATTGAGTCACAGTGAGTGGTGCATGTGTGTGTGTGTTTGTAGTTCATGTTGTGGAATGTGCATGAGTTACTGTAAGGTGTGTGTGTGTGTGCTGGTACAGGCTGAGCACTCAGTCACACTTGTGTGTGTGTGTGTGCTGGTATGGGCTTTGCAGAGGCACTGAGGCCTGTATGTGTGTTTGTGTGGTGCTACAGACTGTTCATTGAGTCAAATTGAGACGTGTGTGTGTGTGTGTACTGCTATAGGCTGTGCAATGAGTCACAGTGAGCTTTGTATGTGAGTGTGTGTGTGATGGTATAGAATGTGCATTGAGTCACAGTGAGCTGTGTGTGTATGTGCAGGTATACGCCATGCATTCAGTCACAGTGAGGCTTGTGTGTGTACTCGTATGGACTACATTGTGTCACAGTGAGCCATGTATGTCTGTGTGTGTTTGTGTGTTGCTTTCGGCAGTGCATTGAGTCACAGTGAGCCGTGTGTGTGTGTGTGTCTGTATGTGTGTGATGGTGTAGACGGTTCATTGATTCACAGTGAGCCATGTGTGAATGCATGTTTCTGTGTGTCTGTGCTGGTATACAATGTGAATTTAGTTACAGTAAGGTGCCTGTGTGTGTGTGTATGTGTTGGTATGGACTGTGCATTGATTAACAGTGAGCCGTGCCTGTGTGTCTTCGTGTGTGTATGTGATGGTATAGGCTGTGCGTTGAGTCACATTGAGCCATGCGTGTGTGTGTGTGTGTGTTGGTAAAGACTGCATTGACTCACAGGTGTGTGTGTGTGTGTGTTGGTAAAGACTGCATTGACTCAGGTGTGTGTGTGTGTGCCTGTATGGGCTTTGCATTGAGTCACAGTGAGGTGTTTGTGTGTGTGTGTGTGTGTGTGTGTGTGTGCTGCTACAGACTAAGCATTGAGTGATAAGTGAGCCGTGATTTTATGCTGGTACAGGCTCCGCAATGAGTCACAGAGCCGTGTGGGTGGCGTGTGTGTCTGTGTGTGTGCTGGTACAGGCTGAGCACCGAGTCACACTTAGCTGCGTATATGTGTGTATGTATGCTGGTATGGACTTTGCATTGAGTCACTGGGGTGTGTGTGTGTTTCTGTATGTGCTGGTATAGGCTTAGAATTGAGTCACAGTGTGCCGTGTGTGTGGGGGGGGGGGCTACTATGGTCTCAGCATAGAGTCACAGTGAGGTGTGTTGTGTGTGTGTATATGTGCTGGTATGGACAGCACATTGAGTCACAAAGAGGCATGCGTATGTGTGTGTATGTGTGTGTGTGTATGTGGTGGTGTAGAGTGTGCGTTGAGTCACAGTATGGTGTGTGTGTGCTGGTAGAGGCTGCACACTGAATCACAGGTGTGGGGGGGGGCTGGTATGGGCTCTCCATTGAGTCACTGAGGTGTCTCTGTGTGTGTGTGTGTGTGTGTGTGATGGTATAGGTGGTTCACTAAGTCACAGTGAGCCATGTATGAGTGTGTGTTTGTTTGTGTGTGTGTGTGTTCTGGCATAGGCTGAGCATTGAGTCACAGTGCACCGTGTGTTGTGTGTGTGGGTTGTACAGTCTGAGCATTGACTGACAGATGTGTTGTGTGTGTGTATGTGCTGGTATGGACGGTGCATTCAGTCACAATGAGCCGTGAGTGTGTGTGTGTCTTTGTGATGGTGTAGAGTGTGCACTGAGTCACAGTATGGTGTGTATATGTGTGCTGCTATAGGCTTAGCATTGAGTCACAGGTGTGGGAGTGTGTGTGCTGCTATGGGCTTTGTATTGACTCACTGAGGTGTGTGTGTCTGTGTGTGTGTGGTGCTACAGACTGTGCATTGAGTCACTGTGAGCCTTGCGTGTGTACATCTGAGTGCTGATATAGGCTGTGAACTAAGTCACAGTGAGTTACGTGTGTCTGTGTGTGTGCTCGTATAGACTGTGCATTGAGTCACAGCATGTGTGTGTGTGTACTGCTGTAGGCTGTGCATTGAGTCAATGAGGTGTGTGTGTGTGTGCTGGTATAGGCTGAGCATTGAATCACGGGTGTGTCTGCACTGGTATGGGTGGAGCACTGAATCAATTAAGTGTGTGTATGTGTGCACGTGTGCTCGTATGGGCTTTGCATTGAGTCACTGAGGTGTATGTGTGTGTGGGGGGCTAGTATAGTCTGAGCATTGAGTCACAGTGAGGTGTGTTGTGTGTGTGTATGTGCTGGTATGGACTCTCTTGAGCCACAATTAGCCGCGTGTGTGTGTGTACGTAGTGGTCTAGGGTGTGCATTGAGTCACAGCTGTGTGTGTGTGTATGTGTGTGCTGGTTTAGGCTGAGCATTGAATCACAGGTGTGTGTATGTGTTTGTGTGTGCTGGTATGGGCTTTGCATTGAGTCACTGAGGTGTATGTGTCAGTGTGTGTGTGGTGCTACAGACTATTCACTAGGTCACAGCCTTGTGTGTGTGTGTCTGTGTGATGATATAGCCTGTGCACTGAGTCACAGTGAGTTATGTGTGTGTGTGTGTGTGTGCTGGTATAGACTGTGCATTGAGTCATAGTGAGTATGTGTGTGTGTTTTTGTGTGGTGCTACAGACTGTGCATTGAGTCACAGTGAGCCTTGCGTGTGTGTCTGAGTGGTGATATAGGCTGTGAACTGAGTCACAGTGAGTTATGTGTGTCTGTGTGTGTGCTGGTATTGACTGTGCATTGAGTCACAATGAGTTGTATGTGTGCTCGTATAGACTTTGCATTGAGTCACAGCGTGTGTGTGTGTGTGTGTGCTGGTATGGGCTTTGCATTGAGTCACTGAGGTGTATGTGTCTGTGTGTGTGGTGCTACAGACTGTGCATTGAGTCACAGTGAGCCTTGCGTGTGTGTGTCTGAGTGGTGATATAGGCTGTGAACCGAGTCACAGTGAGTTATGTGTGTCTGTGTGTGTGCTGGTATTGACTGTGCAGTCACAATGAGTTGTTTGTGTGCGTGCTTGTATAGACTGCACATTGAGTCACAGTCAGCATGTGTGTGTGTGTGTGCTGCTATAGGATGTGTATTGAGTCACAATGAGGTGTGTGTGTATGTGTGTGTGTTGGTATAGGCTGAGCATTGAATCACAGTTAGGGGTATGTGTGTGTGTACACTGGTATGGGCGGAGCATTGAATCACTTAGGTGTGTGTATGTGTGCATGTGTCCTCGTATGGGCTGTGCATTGAGTCAGTGAGGTGTATGTGGGTGTGTGTGGGTGTGGGCTAGTATAGTCTGAGTATTGAGTCACAGTGAGGTGTGTTGTGTGTGGGGGTGTGGGCTAGTATAGTCTGAGCATTGATTCACTGTGAGGTGTGTTGCATGTGTGTATGTGCTGGGATGGACTCTCCATTGAGTCACAATTAGCCGTGTGTGTGTGTGTGTGTGTGTGTACGTAGTGGTCTAGGGGGTGCACTGAGTCACAGTAAGGTGTGTGTGTGTGTGTATATGTGTCTGCTGGTTTAGGCTGAGCACTGAATCACAGGTGTGTGTGTGTGTGTGTGTGTGTGTGCTGGTAATGGCTTTGTATTGAGTCACTGAGGGGTATGTGTGTGTGTGTGTGTGTCTGTGTGTTTCTGGGGTGATACAGACTGTGTATTGGGTCACTGTGAGCCTTCCGTGTGTGTTTCTGAGTGCTGATATAGGCTGTGAACTGAGTCACAGTGAGTTATGTGTGTCTGTGTGTGTGCTGGTATTGACTATACATTGAGGCACAATGAGTTGTGTGTGTGTGTGCTCGTATATACTGTGCATTGACTCTCAGTCAGCATGTGTGTGTGTGTGTGTGCTGCTATAGGCTGTGCATTGAGTCACAATGAGGTGTGTGTGTATGTGTGTATGTGTGTGTGTGTTGGTATAGGCTGAGCATTGAATCACAGTTTGGGGTGTGTGTGTGTGCACTGGTATGGGTGGAGCATTGAATCAGGTGTGTGTATGTGTGCATGTGTGCTCGTATGGGCTTTGCATTGAGTCAGTGAGGTGTATGTGTGTGGGGGGGGGCTATTACAGTCTGAGCACTGAGTCACAGTGAGGAGTGTCTGTGTGTGTGTCCTGCTATAGGCTGTGCATTGTATCACAGTGAACCTTGTGTGTGTATGTGTGTTTGTGTATGCATGTGTGTGTGTGATGATACAGGCTGAGCATTGAGTCACGGAGGTGTGTATGTGTGTGTGTTGATACAAAGTGTGCATTGAGTCACAGTGAGCCGTGTGTTTGTGTATGTGTGTGTCTGTGTGTGTGGACTGGTATTTGCCGTGCGTTGAGTCACAATGAGACGTGTTGGGGGGGCTGGAATAGTCTGAGCACTGAGTCACAGATGGGTGGTGTGTATTTGCTGGTATGGACGCTGCATTCAGTCACAATGAGCCGTGCGTGTGTGTGTGTCTTTGTGATGGTTCAGAGAGTGCACTGAGTCACAGTATGGTGTGTATATGTGTGTTGGTATAGGCTGACCATTGAAACAAAGTAAGGTGTGTGTGTGTGTGTCTGTGTGTATGAGTGTGCTGGTATGGGCTTTGCATTGACTCACTGAGGTGTATGTGTGTGTTTGTGTGTGTGGTGCGACACACAGTGCACTGAGTCACAGTGAGCCTTGTGTGTGTGTGTCTGTGTGCTGATATAGCCTGTGCACTGTGTCACAGTGAGTTATGTGTGTGTGCTGGTATAGAGTGTGCGTTGGGTCACAATGAGTTGTGTGTGTGTGTGCTCGTATAGACTGTGCATTTAGTCACAGTGAGCATGTGTGTTTGTGTGTGTCCACGCTGGTATAGGTTGTGCAGTGAGTCACAGTGAGGGGTGTTTGTGTGTGTGTGTGTGTATGAGTGTGCTCATATAATCAGATCATTGAGTCACAGTGAGGTGTGTGCTGTGTGTGTATGTGCTCGTATGGACAGTGCATTGAGTCAGAGTGAGCCGTGAATGTGTGTGTGTTTGTATTTTGTATTTCATGGTGTGGAATGTGCATGAGTTACCTTAAGATGTGTGTGTTTGTGTGCGCAAGTATAGGCTGAGCATTGCGTCACACTTAGGTGTGTGTGTGTGTGCCGGTAGGGGCTTTGCATTGAGTCACTGAGGCCTGTATGTGTGTTTGTGTGGTGCTACAGGGCGTTCGTTGAGTCACAGTGAGCTGTGTGTGTGTGTGTGTGCAGGTATACGCCGTGCATTGTCACAGTGAGGCTTGTGTGTGTACTGGTATGGACTGCATTGTGTTGCACTGAGCCATGTATGTCCGTGTGTGTGTTTGTGTGCTGCTATAGGCAGTGCATTGAGTCACAGAGAGCCATGTGTGTGTGTCTGTGCTGGTACAGGCTGTGCACTGAGTCACAGTGAGCCTGCTGTTTGTGGTAGTACAGGCTGTGCATTGAGTCTGTGAGCTATGTATGTGTGTGTGTGTATTTGTGTTCCGGTATAGACTGGGCACTGAGTCACAGTTAGCCGTGTGTGTTTGTGTGTGTGTTTGTCTTGGTATCGGTGGTTCACTGAGTCACAGTGAACCATGTATGAGTGCGTGTTTGTGTGTGTCTGTGTTCTGGTATAGGCTGAGCATTGAGTCACAGTGTGCCGTGTGTGTGTGTGCTGGTATAGTCTGAGAATTGAGTCACAGTGAGGTGCGTGTGCATGTGTGTATGTGCTGGTATGGATGGTGCACTGAATCACACTGAGCCGTGCATGCGTGTGTGTGCATGTGCTGGTATAGACTGTGCACTGAGTCACAGCTGTGTGTGTGTGTGTGCATGCTGGTATAGGCTGTGCATTGAGTCACAGTGAGGTGTGTGTGTGGGGGGGTGCATGTGCTAGTATAGGCTTTGCATTGAGTCACTGAGCTGTGTGTGTGTGTGTGTATGTGCTACCATAGACTGTGCATTGATTCACAGCTCTGTGTGTGTGTGTGTGTGAGCGCTGGTATAGGCTGTGCAGTGAGTCACAGAGGGGTGTTTGTGAGTGTGTGCGTGTGCTGCTATAGGCTTTGAGTCACATTGAGCCGCATGTGTGTGTGATGGTATAGGTGGTTCACTGAGTCACAGTGAGCCATGTATGAGTGCCTGTTTGTGTGTGTGTGTGTGTGTTCTGGTATAGGCTGAGCATTGAGTCACTGTGCACCGTGTGTGTGTATGTTGTGTGTGTGGGTAGTACAGTCTGAGCATTGAGTTACAGTGAGGTGTGTGTGTGTTTGTGCTGGTATAAAATGTACATTGAGTCACAATGAGCCATGCGTGTGTGTGTGTGTGTGCTGGTAGAGGCTGAGCATTGAATCAGGTTGTGTGTGTGAAGACATAAGCTGTGCATTCTGTCACAGTGAGCCGTGTGTTTGTGTGTGTGTGAGTGTGCTGGTATGGGCTTTGCATTGAGTCACTGACGTGTCTGTGTGTGTTTCTGTATTGCTGGTATAGGCAGAGCATTGAGTCACAGTGCATCGTGGTTATGTGTGTGTGTGGTGGGGGGTGGCTGGTAGAGTCTGAGCATTGAGTCACAGTGAGTGGTGCATGTGTGTGTGTGTTTGTAGTTCATGTTGTGGAATGTGCATGAGTTACTGTAAGGTGTGTGTGTGTGTGCTGGTACAGGCTGAGCACTCAGTCACACTTGTGTGTGTGTGTGTGCTGGTATGGGCTTTGCAGAGGCACTGAGGCCTGTATGTGTGTTTGTGTGGTGCTACAGACTGTTCATTGAGTCAAATTGAGACGTGTGTGTGTGTGTGTGTACTGCTATAGGCTGTGCAATGAGTCACAGTGAGCTTTGTATGTGAGTGTGTGTGTGATGGTATAGAATGTGCATTGAGTCACAGTGAGCTGTGTGTGTATGTGCAGGTATACGCCATGCATTCAGTCACAGTGAGGCTTGTGTGTGTACTCGTATGGACTACATTGTGTCACAGTGAGCCATGTATGTCTGTGTGTGTTTGTGTGCTGCTTTCGGCAGTGCATTGAGTCACAGTGAGCCGTGTGTGTGTGTGTGTCTGTATGTGTGTGATGGTGTAGACGGTTCATTGATTCACAGTGAGCCATGTGTGAATGCATGTTTCTGTGTGTCTGTGCTGGTATACAATGTGAATTTAGTTACAGTAAGGTGCCTGTGTGTGTGTGTATGTGTTGGTATGGACTGTGCATTGATTAACAGTGAGCCGTGCCTGTGTGTCTTCGTGTGTGTATGTGATGGTATAGGCTGTGCGTTGAGTCACATTAAGCCATGCGTGTGTGTGTGTGTGTGTTGGTAAAGACTGCATTGACTCACAGGTGTGTGTGTGTGTGTGTGTGTTGGTAAAGACTGCATTGACTCAGGTGTGTGTGTGTGTGCCTGTATGGGCTTTGCATTGAGTCACAGTGAGGTGTTTGTTTGTGTGTGTGTGTGTGTGTGTGTGTGTGCTGCTACAGACTAAGCATTGAGTGATAAGTGAGCCGTGATTTTATGCTGGTACGGGCTCCGCAATGAGTCACAGAGCCGTGTGGGTGGCGTGTGTGTCTGTGTGTGTGCTGGTACAGGCTGAGCACCGAGTCACACTTAGCTGCGTATATGTGCGTATGTATGCTGGTATGGACTTTGCATTGAGTCACTGGGGTGTGTGTGTGTTTCTGTATGTGCTGGTATAGGCTTAGAATTGAGTCACAGTGTGCCGTGTGTGTGTGGGGGGCTACTATGGTCTCAGCATAGAGTCACAGTGAGGTGTGTTGTGTGTGTGTATATGTGCTGGTATGGACAGCACATTGAGTCACAAAGAGGCATGCGTATGTGTGTGTATGTGTGTGTGTGTATGTGGTGGTGTAGAGTGTGCGTTGAGTCACAGTATGGTGTGTGTGTGCTGGTAGAGGCTGCACACTGAATCACAGGTGTGGGGGGGGGCTGGTATGGGCTCTCCATTGAGTCACTGAGGTGTCTCTGTGTGTGTGTGTGTGTGTGTGTGATGGTATAGGTGGTTCACTAAGTCACAGTGAGCCATGTATGAGTGTGTGTTTGTTTGTGTGTGTGTGTGTTCTGGCATAGGCTGAGCATTGAGTCACAGTGCACCGTGTGTTGTGTGTGTGGGTTGTACAGTCTGAGCATTGACTGACAGATGTGTTGTGTGTGTGTATGTGCTGGTATGGACGGTGCATTCAGTCACAATGAGCCGTGAGTGTGTGTGTGTCTTTGTGATGGTGTAGAGTGTGCACTGAGTCACAGTATGGTGTGTATATGTGTGCTGCTATAGGCTTAGCATTGAGTCACAGGTGTGGGAGTGTGTGTGCTGCTATGGGCTTTGTATTGACTCACTGAGGTGTGTGTGTCTGTGTGTGTGTGGTGCTACAGACTGTGCATTGAGTCACTGTGAGCCTTGCGTGTGTACATCTGAGTGCTGATATAGGCTGTGAACTAAGTCACAGTGAGTTACGTGTGTCTGTGTGTGTGCTCGTATAGACTGTGCATTGAGTCACAGCATGTGTGTGTGTGTACTGCTGTAGGCTGTGCATTGAGTCAATGAGGTGTGTGTGTGTGTGCTGGTATAGGCTGAGCATTGAATCACGGGTGTGTCTGCACTGGTATGGGTGGAGCACTGAATCAATTAAGTGTGTGTATGTGTGCACGTGTGCTCGTATGGGCTTTGCATTGAGTCACTGAGGTGTATGTGTGTGGGGGGGGCTAGTATAGTCTGAGCATTGAGTCACAGTGAGGTGTGTTGTGTGTGTGTATGTGCTGGTATGGACTCTCTTGAGCCACAATTAGCCGCGTGTGTGTGTGTACGTAGTGGTCTAGGGTGTGCATTGAGTCACAGCTGTGTGTGTGTATGTGTGTGCTGGTTTAGGCTGAGCATTGAATCACAGGTGTGTGTATGTGTTTGTGTGTGCTGGTATGGGCTTTGCATTGAGTCACTGAGGTGTATGTGTCAGTGTGTGTGTGGTGCTACAGACTATTCACTAGGTCACAGCCTTGTGTGTGTGTGTCTGTGTGATGATATAGCCTGTGCACTGAGTCACAGTGAGTTATGTGTGTGTGTGTGTGTGTGCTGGTATAGACTGTGCATTGAGTCATAGTGAGTATGTGTGTGTGTTTTTGTGTGGTGCTACAGACTGTGCATTGAGTCACAGTGAGCCTTGCGTGTGTGTCTGAGTGGTGATATAGGCTGTGAACTGAGTCACAGTGAGTTATGTGTGTCTGTGTGTGTGCTGGTATTGACTGTGCATTGAGTCACAATGAGTTGTATGTGTGCTCGTATAGACTTTGCATTGAGTCACAGCGTGTGTGTGTGTGTGTGTGCTGGTATGGGCTTTGCATTGAGTCACTGAGGTGTATGTGTCTGTGTGTGTGGTGCTACAGACTGTGCATTGAGTCACAGTGAGCCTTGCGTGTGTGTGTCTGAGTGGTGATATAGGCTGTGAACCGAGTCACAGTGAGTTATGTGTGTCTGTGTGTGTGCTGGTATTGACTGTGCAGTCACAATGAGTTGTTTGTGTGCGTGCTTGTATAGACTGCACATTGAGTCACAGTCAGCATGTGTGTGTGTGTGTGCTGCTATAGGATGTGTATTGAGTCACAATGAGGTGTGTGTGTATGTGTGTGTGTTGGTATAGGCTGAGCATTGAATCACAGTTAGGGGTATGTGTGTGTGTACACTGGTATGGGCGGAGCATTGAATCACTTAGGTGTGTGTATGTGTGCATGTGTCCTCGTATGGGCTGTGCATTGAGTCAGTGAGGTGTATGTGGGTGTGTGTGGGTGTGGGCTAGTATAGTCTGAGTATTGAGTCACAGTGAGGTGTGTTGTGTGTGGGGGTGTGGGCTAGTATAGTCTGAGCATTGATTCACTGTGAGGTGTGTTGCATGTGTGTATGTGCTGGGATGGACTCTCCATTGAGTCACAATTAGCCGTGTGTGTGTGTGTGTGTGTGTGTACGTAGTGGTCTAGGGGGTGCACTGAGTCACAGTAAGGTGTGTGTGTGTGTGTATATGTGTCTGCTGGTTTAGGCTGAGCACTGAATCACAGGTGTGTGTGTGTGTGTGTGTGTGCTGGTAATGGCTTTGTATTGAGTCACTGAGGGGTATGTGTGTGTGTGTGTGTGTCTGTGTGTTTCTGGGGTGATACAGACTGTGTATTGGGTCACTGTGAGCCTTCCGTGTGTGTTTCTGAGTGCTGATATAGGCTGTGAACTGAGTCACAGTGAGTTATGTGTGTCTGTGTGTGTGCTGGTATTGACTATACATTGAGGCACAATGAGTTGTGTGTGTGTGTGCTCGTATATACTGTGCATTGACTCTCAGTCAGCATGTGTGTGTGTGTGTGTGCTGCTATAGGCTGTGCATTGAGTCACAATGAGGTGTGTGTGTATGTGTGTATGTGTGTGTGTGTTGGTATAGGCTGAGCATTGAATCACAGTTTGGGGTGTGTGTGTGTGCACTGGTATGGGTGGAGCATTGAATCAGGTGTGTGTATGTGTGCATGTGTGCTCGTATGGGCTTTGCATTGAGTCACTGAGGTGTATGTGTGTGTGGGGGGGGCTATTACAGTCTGAGCACTGAGTCACAGTGAGGAGTGTCTGTGTGTGTGTCCTGCTATAGGCTGTGCATTGTATCACAGTGAACCTTGTGTGTGTATGTGTGTTTGTGTATGCATGTGTGTGTGTGATGATACAGGCTGAGCATTGAGTCACGGAGGTGTGTATGTGTGTGTGTTGATACAAAGTGTGCATTGAGTCACAGTGAGCCGTGTGTTTGTGTATGTGTGTGTCTGTGTGTGTGGACTGGTATTTGCCGTGCGTTGAGTCACAATGAGACGTGTTGGGGGGGCTGGAATAGTCTGAGCACTGAGTCACAGATGGGTGGTGTGTATTTGCTGGTATGGACGCTGCATTCAGTCACAATGAGCCGTGCGTGTGTGTGTGTCTTTGTGATGGTTCAGAGAGTGCACTGAGTCACAGTATGGTGTGTATATGTGTGTTGGTATAGGCTGACCATTGAAACACAGTAAGGTGTGTGTGTGTGTCTGTGTGTATGAGTGTGCTGGTATGGGCTTTGCATTGACTCACTGAGGTGTATGTGTGTGTTTGTGTGTTTGTGTGTGTGGTGCTACACACAGTGCACTGAGTCACAGTGAGCCTTGTGTGTGTGTGTCTGTGTGCTGATATAGCCTGTGCACTGTGTCACAGTGAGTTATGTGTGTGTGCTGGTATAGAGTGTGCGTTGGGTCACAATGAGTTGTGTGTGTGTGCTCGTATGGACAGTGCATTGAGTCAGAGTGAGCCGTGAATGTGTGTGTGTTTGTATTTTGTATTTCATGGTGTGGAATGTGCATGAGTTACCTTAAGATGTGTGTGTTTGTGTGCGCAGGTATAGGCTGAGCATTGAGTCACACTTAGGTGTGTGTGTGTGTGCCGGTAGGGGCTTTGCATTGAGTCACTGAGGCCTGTATGTGTGTTTGTGTGGTGCTACAGGGCGTTCGTTGAGTCACAGTGAGCTGTGTGTGTGTGTGTGTGCAGGTATACGCCGTGCATTCAGTCACAGTGAGGCTTGTGTGTGTACTGGTATGGACTGCATTGTGTCGCACTGAGCCATGTATGTCCGTGTGTGTGTTTGTGTGCTGCTATAGGCAGTGCATTGAGTCACAGAGAGCCATGTGTGTGTGTCTGTGCTGGTACAGGCTGTGCACTGAGTCACAGTGAGCCTGCTGTTTGTGGTAGTACAGGCTGTGCATTGAGTCTGTGAGCTATGTATGTGTGTGTGTGTATTTGTGTTCCGGTATAGACTGGGCACTGAGTCACAGTTAGCCGTGTGTGTTTGTGTGTGTGTTTGTCTTGGTATCGGTGGTTCACTGAGTCACAGTGAACCATGTATGAGTGCGTGTTTGTGTGTGTCTGTGTTCTGGTATAGGCTGAGCATTGAGTCACAGTGTGCCGTGTGTGTGTGTGCTGGTATAGTCTGAGAATTGAGTCACAGTGAGGTGCGTGTGCATGTGTGTATGTGCTGGTATGGATGGTGCACTGAATCACACTGAGCTGTGCATGCGTGTGTGTGCATGTGCTGGTATAGACTGTGCACTGAGTCACAGCTGTGTGTGTGTGTGCATGCTGGTATAGGCTGTGCATTGAGTCACAGTGAGGTGTGTGTGTGGGGGGGTGCATGTGCTAGTATAGGCTTTGCATTGAGTCACTGAGCTGTGTGTGTGTGTGTATGTGCTACCATAGACTGTGCATTGATTCACAGCTCTGTGTGTGTGTGTGTGTGAGCGCTGGTATAGGCTGTGCAGTGAGTCACAGAGGGGTGTTTGTGAGTGTGTGCGTGTGCTGCTATAGGCTTTGAGTCACATTGAGCCGCATGTGTGTGTGATGGTATAGGTGGTTCACTGAGTCACAGTGAGCCATGTATGAGTGCCTGTTTGTGTGTGTGTGTGTGTGTTCTGGTATAGGCTGAGCATTGAGTCACTGTGCACCGTGTGTGTGTATGTTGTGTGTGTGGGTAGTACAGTCTGAGCATTGAGTTACAGTGAGGTGTGTGTGTGTTTGTGCTGGTATAAAATGTACATTGAGTCACAATGAGCCATGCGTGTGTGTGTGTGTGTGCTGGTAGAGGCTGAGCATTGAATCAGGTTGTGTGTGTGAAGACATAAGCTGTGCATTCTGTCACAGTGAGCCGTGTGTTTGTGTGTGTGTGAGTGTGCTGGTATGGGCTTTGCATTGAGTCACTGAGGTGTCTGTGTGTGTTTCTGTATTGCTGGTATAGGCAGAGCATTGAGTCACAGTGCGTCGTGGTTATGTGTGTGTGTGGTGGGGGTGGCTGGTAGAGTCTGAGCATTGAGTCACAGTGAGTGGTGCATGTGTGTGTGTGTTTGTAGTTCATGTTGTGGAATGTGCATGAGTTACTGTAAGGTGTGTGTGTGTGTGCTGGTACAGGCTGAGCACTCAGTCACACTTGTGTGTGTGTGTGTGCTGGTATGGGCTTTGCAGAGGCACTGAGGCCTGTATGTGTGTTTGTGTGGTGCTACAGACTGTTCATTGAGTCAAATTGAGACGTGTGTGTGTGTGTGTACTGCTATAGGCTGTGCAATGAGTCACAGTGAGCTTTGTATGTGAGTGTGTGTGTGATGGTATAGAATGTGCATTGAGTCACAGTGAGCTGTGTGTGTATGTGCAGGTATACGCCATGCATTCAGTCACAGTGAGGCTTGTGTGTGTACTCGTATGGACTACATTGTGTCACAGTGAGCCATGTATGTCTGTGTGTGTTTGTGTGTTGCTTTCGGCAGTGCATTGAGTCACAGTGAGCCGTGTGTGTGTGTGTGTCTGTATGTGTGTGATGGTGTAGACGGTTCATTGATTCACAGTGAGCCATGTGTGAATGCATGTTTCTGTGTGTCTGTGCTGGTATACAATGTGAATTTAGTTACAGTAAGGTGCCTGTGTGTGTGTGTATGTGTTGGTATGGACTGTGCATTGATTAACAGTGAGCCGTGCCTGTGTGTCTTCGTGTGTGTATGTGATGGTATAGGCTGTGCGTTGAGTCACATTGAGCCATGCGTGTGTGTGTGTGTGTGTTGGTAAACACTGCATTGACTCACAGGTGTGTGTGTGTGTGTGTTGGTAAAGACTGCATTGACTCAGGTGTGTGTGTGTGTGCCTGTATGGGCTTTGCATTGAGTCACAGTGAGGTGTTTGTGTGTGTGTGTGTGTGTGTGTGTGTGTGTGCTGCTACAGACTAAGCATTGAGTGATAAGTGAGCCGTGATTTTATGCTGGTACAGGCTCCGCAATGAGTCACAGAGCCGTGTGGGTGGCGTGTGTGTCTGTGTGTGTGCTGGTACAGGCTGAGCACCGAGTCACACTTAGCTGCGTATATGTGTGTATGTATGCTGGTATGGACTTTGCATTGAGTCACTGGGGTGTGTGTGTGTTTCTGTATGTGCTGGTATAGGCTTAGAATTGAGTCACAGTGTGCCGTGTGTGTGGGGGGGGGGGCTACTATGGTCTCAGCATAGAGTCACAGTGAGGTGTGTTGTGTGTGTGTATATGTGCTGGTATGGACAGCACATTGAGTCACAAAGAGGCATGCGTATGTGTGTGTATGTGTGTGTGTGTATGTGGTGGTGTAGAGTGTGCGTTGAGTCACAGTATGGTGTGTGTGTGCTGGTAGAGGCTGCACACTGAATCACAGGTGTGGGGGGGGGCTGGTATGGGCTCTCCATTGAGTCACTGAGGTGTCTCTGTGTGTGTGTGTGTGTGTGTGTGATGGTATAGGTGGTTCACTAAGTCACAGTGAGCCATGTATGAGTGTGTGTTTGTTTGTGTGTGTGTGTGTTCTGGCATAGGCTGAGCATTGAGTCACAGTGCACCGTGTGTTGTGTGTGTGGGTTGTACAGTCTGAGCATTGACTGACAGATGTGTTGTGTGTGTGTATGTGCTGGTATGGACGGTGCATTCAGTCACAATGAGCCGTGAGTGTGTGTGTGTCTTTGTGATGGTGTAGAGTGTGCACTGAGTCACAGTATGGTGTGTATATGTGTGCTGCTATAGGCTTAGCATTGAGTCACAGGTGTGGGAGTGTGTGTGCTGCTATGGGCTTTGTATTGACTCACTGAGGTGTGTGTGTCTGTGTGTGTGTGGTGCTACAGACTGTGCATTGAGTCACTGTGAGCCTTGCGTGTGTACATCTGAGTGCTGATATAGGCTGTGAACTAAGTCACAGTGAGTTACGTGTGTCTGTGTGTGTGCTCGTATAGACTGTGCATTGAGTCACAGCATGTGTGTGTGTGTACTGCTGTAGGCTGTGCATTGAGTCAATGAGGTGTGTGTGTGTGTGCTGGTATAGGCTGAGCATTGAATCACGGGTGTGTCTGCACTGGTATGGGTGGAGCACTGAATCAATTAAGTGTGTGTATGTGTGCACGTGTGCTCGTATGGGCTTTGCATTGAGTCACTGAGGTGTATGTGTGGGGGGGGGGCTAGTATAGTCTGAGCATTGAGTCACAGTGAGGTGTGTTGTGTGTGTGTATGTGCTGGTATGGACTCTCTTGAGCCACAATTAGCCGCGTGTGTGTGTGTACGTAGTGGTCTAGGGTGTGCATTGAGTCACAGCTGTGTGTGTGTGTATGTGTGTGCTGGTTTAGGCTGAGCATTGAATCACAGGTGTGTGTATGTGTTTGTGTGTGCTGGTATGGGCTTTGCATTGAGTCACTGAGGTGTATGTGTCAGTGTGTGTGTGGTGCTACAGACTATTCACTAGGTCACAGCCTTGTGTGTGTGTGTCTGTGTGATGATATAGCCTGTGCACTGAGTCACAGTGAGTTATGTGTGTGTGTGTGTGTGTGCTGGTATAGACTGTGCATTGAGTCATAGTGAGTATGTGTGTGTGTTTTTGTGTGGTGCTACAGACTGTGCATTGAGTCACAGTGAGCCTTGCGTGTGTGTCTGAGTGGTGATATAGGCTGTGAACTGAGTCACAGTGAGTTATGTGTGTCTGTGTGTGTGCTGGTATTGACTGTGCATTGAGTCACAATGAGTTGTATGTGTGCTCGTATAGACTTTGCATTGAGTCACAGCGTGTGTGTGTGTGTGTGTGCTGGTATGGGCTTTGCATTGAGTCACTGAGGTGTATGTGTCTGTGTGTGTGGTGCTACAGACTGTGCATTGAGTCACAGTGAGCCTTGCGTGTGTGTGTCTGAGTGGTGATATAGGCTGTGAACCGAGTCACAGTGAGTTATGTGTGTCTGTGTGTGTGCTGGTATTGACTGTGCAGTCACAATGAGTTGTTTGTGTGCGTGCTTGTATAGACTGCACATTGAGTCACAGTCAGCATGTGTGTGTGTGTGTGCTGCTATAGGATGTGTATTGAGTCACAATGAGGTGTGTGTGTATGTGTGTGTGTTGGTATAGGCTGAGCATTGAATCACAGTTAGGGGTATGTGTGTGTGTACACTGGTATGGGCGGAGCATTGAATCACTTAGGTGTGTGTATGTGTGCATGTGTCCTCGTATGGGCTGTGCATTGAGTCAGTGAGGTGTATGTGGGTGTGTGTGGGTGTGGGCTAGTATAGTCTGAGTATTGAGTCACAGTGAGGTGTGTTGTGTGTGGGGGTGTGGGCTAGTATAGTCTGAGCATTGATTCACTGTGAGGTGTGTTGCATGTGTGTATGTGCTGGGATGGACTCTCCATTGAGTCACAATTAGCCGTGTGTGTGTGTGTGTGTGTGTGTACGTAGTGGTCTAGGGGGTGCACTGAGTCACAGTAAGGTGTGTGTGTGTGTGTATATGTGTCTGCTGGTTTAGGCTGAGCACTGAATCACAGGTGTGTGTGTGTGTGTGTGTGTGTGCTGGTAATGGCTTTGTATTGAGTCACTGAGGGGTATGTGTGTGTGTGTGTGTGTCTGTGTGTTTCTGGGGTGATACAGACTGTGTATTGGGTCACTGTGAGCCTTCCGTGTGTGTTTCTGAGTGCTGATATAGGCTGTGAACTGAGTCACAGTGAGTTATGTGTGTCTGTGTGTGTGCTGGTATTGACTATACATTGAGGCACAATGAGTTGTGTGTGTGTGTGCTCGTATATACTGTGCATTGACTCTCAGTCAGCATGTGTGTGTGTGTGTGTGCTGCTATAGGCTGTGCATTGAGTCACAATGAGGTGTGTGTGTATGTGTGTATGTGTGTGTGTGTTGGTATAGGCTGAGCATTGAATCACAGTTTGGGGTGTGTGTGTGTGCACTGGTATGGGTGGAGCATTGAATCAGGTGTGTGTATGTGTGCATGTGTGCTCGTATGGGCTTTGCATTGAGTCAGTGAGGTGTATGTGTGTGGGGGGGGGGCTATTACAGTCTGAGCACTGAGTCACAGTGAGGAGTGTCTGTGTGTGTGTCCTGCTATAGGCTGTGCATTGTATCACAGTGAACCTTGTGTGTGTATGTGTGTTTGTGTATGCATGTGTGTGTGTGATGATACAGGCTGAGCATTGAGTCACGGAGGTGTGTATGTGTGTGTGTTGATACAAAGTGTGCATTGAGTCACAGTGAGCCGTGTGTTTGTGTATGTGTGTGTCTGTGTGTGTGGACTGGTATTTGCCGTGCGTTGAGTCACAATGAGATGTGTTGGGGGGGCTGGAATAGTCTGAGCACTGAGTCACAGATGGGTGGTGTGTATTTGCTGGTATGGACGCTGCATTCAGTCACAATGAGCCGTGCGTGTGTGTGTGTCTTTGTGATGGTTCAGAGAGTGCACTGAGTCACAGTATGGTGTGTATATGTGTGTTGGTATAGGCTGACCATTGAAACACAGTAAGGTGTGTGTGTGTGTCTGTGTGTATGAGTGTGCTGGTATGGGCTTTGCATTGACTCACTGAGGTGTATGTGTGTGTTTGTGTGTGTGTGTGGTGCTACACACAGTGCACTGAGTCACAGTGAGCCTTGTGTGTGTGTGTCTGTGTGCTGATATAGCCTGTGCACTGTGTCACAGTGAGTTATGTGTGTGTGCTGGTATAGAGTGTGCGTTGGGTCACAATGAGTTGTGTGTGTGTGCTCGTATGGACAGTGCATTGAGTCAGAGTGAGCCGTGAATGTGTGTGTGTTTGTATTTTGTATTTCATGGTGTGGAATGTGCATGAGTTACCTTAAGATGTGTGTGTTTGTGTGCGCAGGTATAGGCTGAGCATTGAGTCACACTTAGGTGTGTGTGTGTGTGCCGGTAGGGGCTTTGCATTGAGTCACTGAGGCCTGTATGTGTGTTTGTGTGGTGCTACAGGGCGTTCGTTGAGTCACAGTGAGCTGTGTGTGTGTGTGTGTGCAGGTATACGCCGTGCATTCAGTCACAGTGAGGCTTGTGTGTGTACTGGTATGGACTGCATTGTGTCGCACTGAGCCATGTATGTCCGTGTGTGTGTTTGTGTGCTGCTATAGGCAGTGCATTGAGTCACAGAGAGCCATGTGTGTGTGTCTGTGCTGGTACAGGCTGTGCACTGAGTCACAGTGAGCCTGCTGTTTGTGGTAGTACAGGCTGTGCATTGAGTCTGTGAGCTATGTATGTGTGTGTGTGTATTTGTGTTCCGGTATAGACTGGGCACTGAGTCACAGTTAGCCGTGTGTGTTTGTGTGTGTGTTTGTCTTGGTATCGGTGGTTCACAGTGAACCATGTATGAGTGCGTGTTTGTGTGTGTCTGTGTTCTGGTATAGGCTGAGCATTGAGTCACAGTGTGCCGTATGTGTGTGTGCTGGTATAGTCTGAGAATTGAGTCACAGTGAGGTGCGTGTGCATGTGTGTATGTGCTGGTATGGATGGTGCACTGAATCACACTGAGCCGTGCATGCGTGTGTGTGCATGTGCTGGTATAGACTGTGCACTGAGTCACAGCTGTGTGTGTGTGTGTGCATGCTGGTATAGGCTGTGCATTGAGTCACAGTGAGGTGTGTGTGTGGGGGGGTGCATGTGCTAGTATAGGCTTTGCATTGAGTCACTGAGCTGTGTGTGTGTGTGTGTATGTGCTACCATAGACTGTGCATTGATTCACAGCTCTGTGTGTGTGTGTGTGTGAGCGCTGGTATAGGCTGTGCAGTGAGTCACAGAGGGGTGTTTGTGAGTGTGTGCGTGTGCTGCTATAGGCTTTGAGTCACATTGAGCCGCATGTGTGTGTGATGGTATAGGTGGTTCACTGAGTCACAGTGAGCCATGTATGAGTGCCTGTTTGTGTGTGTGTGTGTGTGTTCTGGTATAGGCTGAGCATTGAGTCACTGTGCACCGTGTGTGTGTATGTTGTGTGTGTGGGTAGTACAGTCTGAGCATTGAGTTACAGTGAGGTGTGTGTGTGTTTGTGCTGGTATAAAATGTACATTGAGTCACAATGAGCCATGCGTGTGTGTGTGTGTGTGCTGGTAGAGGCTGAGCATTGAATCAGGTTGTGTGTGTGAAGACATAAGCTGTGCATTCTGTCACAGTGAGCCGTGTGTTTGTGTGTGTGTGAGTGTGCTGGTATGGGCTTTGCATTGAGTCACTGAGGTGTCTGTGTGTGTTTCTGTATTGCTGGTATAGGCAGAGCATTGAGTCACAGTGCGTCGTGGTTATGTGTGTGTGTGGTGGGGGTGGCTGGTAGAGTCTGAGCATTGAGTCACAGTGAGTGGTGCATGTGTGTGTGTGTTTGTAGTTCATGTTGTGGAATGTGCATGAGTTACTGTAAGGTGTGTGTGTGTGTGCTGGTACAGGCTGAGCACTCAGTCACACTTGTGTGTGTGTGTGTGCTGGTATGGGCTTTGCAGAGGCACTGAGGCCTGTATGTGTGTTTGTGTGGTGCTACAGACTGTTCATTGAGTCAAATTGAGACGTGTGTGTGTGTGTACTGCTATAGGCTGTGCAATGAGTCACAGTGAGCTTTGTATGTGAGTGTGTGTGTGATGGTATAGAATGTGCATTGAGTCACAGTGAGCTGTGTGTGTATGTGCAGGTATACGCCATGCATTCAGTCACAGTGAGGCTTGTGTGTGTACTCGTATGGACTACATTGTGTCACAGTGAGCCATGTATGTCTGTGTGTGTTTGTGTGTTGCTTTCGGCAGTGCATTGAGTCACAGTGAGCTGTGTGTGTGTGTGTGTCTGTATGTGTGTGATGGTGTAGACGGTTCATTGATTCACAGTGAGCCATGTGTGAATGCATGTTTCTGTGTGTCTGTGCTGGTATACAATGTGAATTTAGTTACAGTAAGGTGCCTGTGTGTGTGTGTATGTGTTGGTATGGACTGTGCATTGATTAACAGTGAGCCGTGCCTGTGTGTCTTCGTGTGTGTATGTGATGGTATAGGCTGTGCGTTGAGTCACATTGAGCCATGCGTGTGTGTGTGTGTGTGTTGGTAAAGACTGCATTGACTCACAGGTGTGTGTGTGTGTGTGTGTTGGTAAAGACTGCATTGACTCAGGTGTGTGTGTGTGTGCCTGTATGGGCTTTGCATTGAGTCACAGTGAGGTGTTTGTGTGTGTGTGTGTGTGTGTGTGTGTGCTGCTACAGACTAAGCATTGAGTGATAAGTGAGCCGTGATTTTATGCTGGTACAGGCTCCGCAATGAGTCACAGAGCCGTGTGGGTGGCGTGTGTGTCTGTGTGTGTGCTGGTACAGGCTGAGCACCGAGTCACACTTAGCTGCGTATATGTGTGTATGTATGCTGGTATGGACTTTGCATTGAGTCACTGGGGTGTGTGTGTGTTTCTGTATGTGCTGGTATAGGCTTAGAATTGAGTCACAGTGTGCCGTGTGTGTGTGGGGGGGGGGGGCTACTATGGTCTCAGCATAGAGTCACAGTGAGGTGTGTTGTGTGTGTGTATATGTGCTGGTATGGACAGCACATTGAGTCACAAAGAGGCATGCGTATGTGTGTGTATGTGTGTGTGTGTATGTGGTGGTGTAGAGTGTGCGTTGAGTCACAGTATGGTGTGTGTGTGCTGGTAGAGGCTGCACACTGAATCACAGGTGTGGGGGGGGGCTGGTATGGGCTCTCCATTGAGTCACTGAGGTGTCTCTGTGTGTGTGTGTGTGTGTGTGATGGTATAGGTGGTTCACTAAGTCACAGTGAGCCATGTATGAGTGTGTGTTTGTTTGTGTGTGTGTGTGTTCTGGCATAGGCTGAGCATTGAGTCACAGTGCACCGTGTGCTGTGTGTGTGGGTTGTACAGTCTGAGCATTGACTGAAAGATGTGTTGTGTGTGTGTATGTGCTGGTATGGACGGTGCATTCAGTCACAATGAGCCGTGAGTGTGTGTGTGTCTTTGTGATGGTGTAGAGTGTGCACTGAGTCACAGTATGGTGTGTATATGTGTGCTGCTATAGGCTTAGCATTGAGTCACAGGTGTGGGAGTGTGTGTGCTGCTATGGGCTTTGTATTGACTCACTGAGGTGTGTGTGTCTGTGTGTGTGTGGTGCTACAGACTGTGCATTGAGTCACTGTGAGCCTTGCGTGTGTACATCTGAGTGCTGATATAGGCTGTGAACTAAGTCACAGTGAGTTACGTGTGTCTGTGTGTGTGCTCGTATAGACTGTGCATTGAGTCACAGCATGTGTGTGTGTGTACTGCTGTAGGCTGTGCATTGAGTCAATGAGGTGTGTGTGTGTGTGCTGGTATAGGCTGAGCATTGAATCACGGGTGTGTCTGCACTGGTATGGGTGGAGCACTGAATCAATTAAGTGTGTGTATGTGTGCACGTGTGCTCGTATGGGCTTTGCATTGAGTCACTGAGGTGTATGTGTGTGGGGGGGGCTAGTATAGTCTGAGCATTGAGTCACAGTGAGGTGTGTTGTGTGTGTGTATGTGCTGGTATGGACTCTCTTGAGCCACAATTAGCCGCGTGTGTGTGTGTACGTAGTGGTCTAGGGTGTGCATTGAGTCACAGCTGTGTGTGTGTGTATGTGTGTGCTGGTTTAGGCTGAGCATTGAATCACAGGTGTGTGTATGTGTTTGTGTGTGCTGGTATGGGCTTTGCATTGAGTCACTGAGGTGTATGTGTCAGTGTGTGTGTGGTGCTACAGACTATTCACTAGGTCACAGCCTTGTGTGTGTGTGTCTGTGTGATGATATAGCCTGTGCACTGAGTCACAGTGAGTTATGTGTGTGTGTGTGTGTGTGTGCTGGTATAGACTGTGCATTGAGTCATAGTGAGTATGTGTGTGTGTTTTTGTGTGGTGCTACAGACTGTGCATTGAGTCACAGTGAGCCTTGCGTGTGTGTCTGAGTGGTGATACAGGCTGTGAACTGAGTCACAGTGAGTTATGTGTGTCTGTGTGTGTGCTGGTATTGACTGTGCATTGAGTCACAATGAGTTGTATGTGTGCTCGTATAGACTTTGCATTGAGTCACAGCGTGTGTGTGTGTGTGTGTGCTGGTATGGGCTTTGCATTGAGTCACTGAGGTGTATGTGTCTGTGTGTGTGGTGCTACAGACTGTGCATTGAGTCACAGTGAGCCTTGCGTGTGTGTGTCTGAGTGGTGATATAGGCTGTGAACCGAGTCACAGTGAGTTATGTGTGTCTGTGTGTGTGCTGGTATTGACTGTGCAGTCACAATGAGTTGTTTGTGTGCGTGCTTGTATAGACTGCACATTGAGTCACAGTCAGCATGTGTGTGTGTGTGTGCTGCTATAGGATGTGTATTGAGTCACAATGAGGTGTGTGTGTATGTGTGTGTGTTGGTATAGGCTGAGCATTGAATCACAGTTAGGGGTATGTGTGTGTGTACACTGGTATGGGCGGAGCATTGAATCACTTAGGTGTGTGTATGTGTGCATGTGTCCTCGTATGGGCTGTGCATTGAGTCAGTGAGGTGTATGTGGGTGTGTGTGGGTGTGGGCTAGTATAGTCTGAGTATTGAGTCACAGTGAGGTGTGTTGTGTGTGGGGGTGTGGGCTAGTATAGTCTGAGCATTGATTCACTGTGAGGTGTGTTGCATGTGTGTATGTGCTGGGATGGACTCTCCATTGAGTCACAATTAGCCGTGTGTGTGTGTGTGTGTGTGTGTACGTAGTGGTCTAGGGGGTGCACTGAGTCACAGTAAGGTGTGTGTGTGTGTGTATATGTGTCTGCTGGTTTAGGCTGAGCACTGAATCACAGGTGTGTGTGTGTGTGTGTGTGTGTGCTGGTAATGGCTTTGTATTGAGTCACTGAGGGGTATGTGTGTGTGTGTGTGTGTCTGTGTGTTTCTGGGGTGATACAGACTGTGTATTGGGTCACTGTGAGCCTTCCGTGTGTGTTTCTGAGTGCTGATATAGGCTGTGAACTGAGTCACAGTGAGTTATGTGTGTCTGTGTGTGTGCTGGTATTGACTATACATTGAGGCACAATGAGTTGTGTGTGTGTGTGCTCGTATATACTGTGCATTGACTCTCAGTCAGCATGTGTGTGTGTGTGTGTGCTGCTATAGGCTGTGCATTGAGTCACAATGAGGTGTGTGTGTATGTGTGTATGTGTGTGTGTGTTGGTATAGGCTGAGCATTGAATCACAGTTTGGGGTGTGTGTGTGTGCACTGGTATGGGTGGAGCATT
Source organism: Mesoplodon mirus (assembly GCF_964341445.2). Taxonomy (NCBI): domain Eukaryota; kingdom Metazoa; phylum Chordata; class Mammalia; order Artiodactyla; family Ziphiidae; genus Mesoplodon; species Mesoplodon mirus. Next base: position 7,270,986 of record NC_138981.1, read on the forward strand.
GAATCAGGTGTGTGTATGTGTGCATGTGTGCTCGTATGGGCTTTGCATTGAGTCACTGAGGTGTATGTGTGTGGGGGGGGGGCTATTACAGTCTGAGCACTGAGTCACAGTGAGGAGTGTCTGTGTGTGTGTCCTGCTATAGGCTGTGCATTGTATCACAGTGAACCTTGTGTGTGTATGTGTGTTTGTGTATGCATGTGTGTGTGTGATGATACAGGCTGAGCATTGAGTCACGGAGGTGTGTATGTGTGTGTGTTGATACAAAGTGTGCATTGAGTCACAGTGAGCCGTGTGTTTGTGTATGTGTGTGTCTGTGTGTGTGGACTGGTATTTGCCGTGCGTTGAGTCACAATGAGACGTGTTGGGGGGGCTGGAATAGTCTGAGCACTGAGTCACAGATGGGTGGTGTGTATTTGCTGGTATGGACGCTGCATTCAGTCACAATGAGCCGTGCGTGTGTGTGTGTCTTTGTGATGGTTCAGAGAGTGCACTGAGTCACAGTATGGTGTGTATATGTGTGTTGGTATAGGCTGACCATTGAAACACAGTAAGGTGTGTGTGTGTGTCTGTGTGTATGAGTGTGCTGGTATGGGCTTTGCATTGACTCACTGAGGTGTATGTGTGTGTTTGTGTGTGTGTGTGGTGCTACACACAGTGCACTGAGTCACAGTGAGCCTTGTGTGTGTGTGTCTGTGTGCTGATATAGCCTGTGCACTGTGTCACAGTGAGTTATGTGTGTGTGCTGGTATAGAGTGTGCGTTGGGTCACAATGAGTTGTGTGTGTGTGCTCGTATGGACAGTGCATTGAGTCAGAGTGAGCCGTGAATGTGTGTGTGTTTGTATTTTGTATTTCATGGTGTGGAATGTGCATGAGTTACCTTAAGATGTGTGTGTTTGTGTGCGCAGGTATAGGCTGAGCATTGAGTCACACTTAGGTGTGTGTGTGTGTGCCGGTAGGGGCTTTGCATTGAGTCACTGAGGCCTGTATGTGTGTTTGTGTGGTGCTACAGGGCGTTCGTTGAGTCACAGTGAGCTGTGTGTGTGTGTGTGTGCAGGTATACGCCGTGCATTCAGTCACAGTGAGGCTTGTGTGTGTACTGGTATGGACTGCATTGTGTCGCACTGAGCCATGTATGTCCGTGTGTGTGTTTGTGTGCTGCTATAGGCAGTGCATTGAGTCACAGAGAGCCATGTGTGTGTGTCTGTGCTGGTACAGGCTGTGCACTGAGTCACAGTGAGCCTGCTGTTTGTGGTAGTACAGGCTGTGCATTGAGTCTGTGAGCTATGTATGTGTGTGTGTGTATTTGTGTTCCGGTATAGACTGGGCACTGAGTCACAGTTAGCCGTGTGTGTTTGTGTGTGTGTTTGTCTTGGTATCGGTGGTTCACAGTGAACCATGTATGAGTGCGTGTTTGTGTGTGTCTGTGTTCTGGTATAGGCTGAGCATTGAGTCACAGTGTGCCGTATGTGTGTGTGCTGGTATAGTCTGAGAATTGAGTCACAGTGAGGTGCGTGTGCATGTGTGTATGTGCTGGTATGGATGGTGCACTGAATCACACTGAGCCGTGCATGCGTGTGTGTGCATGTGCTGGTATAGACTGTGCACTGAGTCACAGCTGTGTGTGTGTGTGTGCATGCTGGTATAGGCTGTGCATTGAGTCACAGTGAGGTGTGTGTGTGGGGGGGTGCATGTGCTAGTATAGGCTTTGCATTGAGTCACTGAGCTGTGTGTGTGTGTGTGTATGTGCTACCATAGACTGTGCATTGATTCACAGCTCTGTGTGTGTGTGTGTGTGAGCGCTGGTATAGGCTGTGCAGTGAGTCACAGAGGGGTGTTTGTGAGTGTGTGCGTGTGCTGCTATAGGCTTTGAGTCACATTGAGCCGCATGTGTGTGTGATGGTATAGGTGGTTCACTGAGTCACAGTGAGCCATGTATGAGTGCCTGTTTGTGTGTGTGTGTGTGTGTTCTGGTATAGGCTGAGCATTGAGTCACTGTGCACCGTGTGTGTGTATGTTGTGTGTGTGGGTAGTACAGTCTGAGCATTGAGTTACAGTGAGGTGTGTGTGTGTTTGTGCTGGTATAAAATGTACATTGAGTCACAATGAGCCATGCGTGTGTGTGTGTGTGTGCTGGTAGAGGCTGAGCATTGAATCAGGTTGTGTGTGTGAAGACATAAGCTGTGCATTCTGTCACAGTGAGCCGTGTGTTTGTGTGTGTGTGAGTGTGCTGGTATGGGCTTTGCATTGAGTCACTGAGGTGTCTGTGTGTGTTTCTGTATTGCTGGTATAGGCAGAGCATTGAGTCACAGTGCGTCGTGGTTATGTGTGTGTGTGGTGGGGGTGGCTGGTAGAGTCTGAGCATTGAGTCACAGTGAGTGCTGCATGTGTGTGTGTGTTTGTAGTTCATGTTGTGGAATGTGCATGAGTTACTGTAAGGTGTGTGTGTGTGTGCTGGTACAGGCTGAGCACTCAGTCACACTTGTGTGTGTGTGTGTGCTGGTATGGGCTTTGCAGAGTCACTGAGGCCTGTATGTGTGTTTGTGTGGTGCTACACACTGTTCATTGAGTCAAATTGAGACGTGTGTGTGTGTACTGCTATAGGCTGTGCAATGAGTCACAGTGAGCTTGGTATGTGAGTGTGTGTGTGCTGGTATTGACTGTGCATGGAGTCACAATGAGTTTTGTGTGTGTGTGTGTGTGCTGGTATAGACTGTGCACTGAGTCACAGCTGTGTGTGTGTGTGCATGCTGGTATAGGCTGTGCATTGAGTCACAGTGAGGTGTGTGTGGGGGGGGGTGCATGTGCTAGTATAGGCTTTGCATTGAGTCACTGAGCTGTGTGTGTGTGTGTATGTGCTACCATAGACTGTGCATTGATTCACAGCTCTGTGTGTGTGTGTGTGTGAGCGCTGGTATAGGCTGTGCAGTGAGTCACAGAGGGGTGTTTGTGAGTGTGTGCGTGTGCTGCTATAGGCTTTGAGTCACATTGAGCCGCATGTGTGTGTGATGGTATAGGTGGTTCACTGAGTCACAGTGAGCCATGTATGAGTGCCTGTTTGTGTGTGTGTGTGTGTGTTCTGGTATAGGCTGAGCATTGAGTCACTGTGCACCGTGTGTGTGTATGTTGTGTGTGTGGGTAGTACAGTCTGAGCATTGAGTTACAGTGAGGTGTGTGTGTGTTTGTGCTGGTATAAAATGTACATTGAGTCACAATGAGCCATGCGTGTGTGTGTGTGTGTGCTGGTAGAGGCTGAGCATTGAATCAGGTTGTGTGTGTGAAGACATAAGCTGTGCATTCTGTCACAGTGAGCCGTGTGTTTGTGTGTGTGTGAGTGTGCTGGTATGGGCTTTGCATTGAGTCACTGAGGTGTCTGTGTGTGTTTCTGTATTGCTGGTATAGGCAGAGCATTGAGTCACAGTGCGTCGTGGTTATGTGTGTGTGTGGTGGGGGTGGCTGGTAGAGTCTGAGCATTGAGTCACAGTGAGTGGTGCATGTGTGTGTGTGTTTGTAGTTCATGTTGTGGAATGTGCATGAGTTACTGTAAGGTGTGTGTGTGTGTGCTGGTACAGGCTGAGCACTCAGTCACACTTGTGTGTGTGTGTGTGCTGGTATGGGCTTTGCAGAGGCACTGAGGCCTGTATGTGTGTTTGTGTGGTGCTACAGACTGTTCATTGAGTCAAATTGAGACGTGTGTGTGTGTGTGTACTGCTATAGGCTGTGCAATGAGTCACAGTGAGCTTTGTATGTGAGTGTGTGTGTGATGGTATAGAATGTGCATTGAGTCACAGTGAGCTGTGTGTGTATGTGCAGGTATACGCCATGCATTCAGTCACAGTGAGGCTTGTGTGTGTACTCGTATGGACTACATTGTGTCACAGTGAGCCATGTATGTCTGTGTGTGTTTGTGTGTTGCTTTCGGCAGTGCATTGAGTCACAGTGAGCCGTGTGTGTGTGTGTGTCTGTATGTGTGTGATGGTGTAGACGGTTCATTGATTCACAGTGAGCCATGTGTGAATGCATGTTTCTGTGTGTCTGTGCTGGTATACAATGTGAATTTAGTTACAGTAAGGTGCCTGTGTGTGTGTGTATGTGTTGGTATGGACTGTGCATTGATTAACAGTGAGCCGTGCCTGTGTGTCTTCGTGTGTGTATGTGATGGTATAGGCTGTGCGTTGAGTCACATTGAGCCATGCGTGTGTGTGTGTGTGTGTTGGTAAAGACTGCATTGACTCACAGGTGTGTGTGTGTGTGTGTGTTGGTAAAGACTGCATTGACTCAGGTGTGTGTGTGTGTGCCTGTATGGGCTTTGCATTGAGTCACAGTGAGGTGTCTGTGTGTGTGTGTGTGTGTGTGTGTGTGTGCTGCTACAGACTAAGCATTGAGTGATAAGTGAGCCGTGATTTTATGCTGGTACAGGCTCCGCAATGAGTCACAGAGCCGTGTGGGTGGCGTGTGTGTCTGTGTGTGTGCTGGTACAGGCTGAGCACCGAGTCACACTTAGCTGCGTATATGTGTGTATGTATGCTGGTATGGACTTTGCATTGAGTCACTGGGGTGTGTGTGTGTTTCTGTATGTGCTGGTATAGGCTTAGAATTGAGTCACAGTGTGCCGTGTGTGTGGGGGGGGGGGCTACTATGGTCTCAGCATAGAGTCACAGTGAGGTGTGTTGTGTGTGTGTATATGTGCTGGTATGGACAGCACATTGAGTCACAAAGAGGCATGCGTATGTGTGTGTATGTGTGTGTGTGTATGTGGTGGTGTAGAGTGTGCGTTGAGTCACAGTATGGTGTGTGTGTGCTGGTAGAGGCTGCACACTGAATCACAGGTGTGGGGGGGGCTGGTATGGGCTCTCCATTGAGTCACTGAGGTGTCTCTGTGTGTGTGTGTGTGTGTGTGTGATGGTATAGGTGGTTCACTAAGTCACAGTGAGCCATGTATGAGTGTGTGTTTGTTTGTGTGTGTGTGTGTTCTGGCATAGGCTGAGCATTGAGTCACAGTGCACCGTGTGTTGTGTGTGTGGGTTGTACAGTCTGAGCATTGACTGACAGATGTGTTGTGTGTGTGTATGTGCTGGTATGGACGGTGCATTCAGTCACAATGAGCCGTGAGTGTGTGTGTGTCTTTGTGATGGTGTAGAGTGTGCACTGAGTCACAGTATGGTGTGTATATGTGTGCTGCTATAGGCTTAGCATTGAGTCACAGGTGTGGGAGTGTGTGTGCTGCTATGGGCTTTGTATTGACTCACTGAGGTGTGTGTGTCTGTGTGTGTGTGGTGCTACAGACTGTGCATTGAGTCACTGTGAGCCTTGCGTGTGTACATCTGAGTGCTGATATAGGCTGTGAACTAAGTCACAGTGAGTTACGTGTGTCTGTGTGTGTGCTCGTATAGACTGTGCATTGAGTCACAGCATGTGTGTGTGTGTACTGCTGTAGGCTGTGCATTGAGTCAATGAGGTGTGTGTGTGTGTGCTGGTATAGGCTGAGCATTGAATCACGGGTGTGTCTGCACTGGTATGGGTGGAGCACTGAATCAATTAAGTGTGTGTATGTGTGCACGTGTGCTCGTATGGGCTTTGCATTGAGTCACTGAGGTGTATGTGTGTGGGGGGGGCTAGTATAGTCTGAGCATTGAGTCACAGTGAGGTGTGTTGTGTGTGTGTATGTGCTGGTATGGACTCTCTTGAGCCACAATTAGCCGCGTGTGTGTGTGTACGTAGTGGTCTAGGGTGTGCATTGAGTCACAGCTGTGTGTGTGTGTATGTGTGTGCTGGTTTAGGCTGAGCATTGAATCACAGGTGTGTGTATGTGTTTGTGTGTGCTGGTATGGGCTTTGCATTGAGTCACTGAGGTGTATGTGTCAGTGTGTGTGTGGTGCTACAGACTATTCACTAGGTCACAGCCTTGTGTGTGTGTGTCTGTGTGATGATATAGCCTGTGCACTGAGTCACAGTGAGTTATGTGTGTGTGTGTGTGTGTGCTGGTATAGACTGTGCATTGAGTCATAGTGAGTATGTGTGTGTGTTTTTGTGTGGTGCTACAGACTGTGCATTGAGTCACAGTGAGCCTTGCGTGTGTGTCTGAGTGGTGATATAGGCTGTGAACTGAGTCACAGTGAGTTATGTGTGTCTGTGTGTGTGCTGGTATTGACTGTGCATTGAGTCACAATGAGTTGTATGTGTGCTCGTATAGACTTTGCATTGAGTCACAGCGTGTGTGTGTGTGTGTGTGCTGGTATGGGCTTTGCATTGAGTCACTGAGGTGTATGTGTCTGTGTGTGTGGTGCTACAGACTGTGCATTGAGTCACAGTGAGCCTTGCGTGTGTGTGTCTGAGTGGTGATATAGGCTGTGAACCGAGTCACAGTGAGTTATGTGTGTCTGTGTGTGTGCTGGTATTGACTGTGCAGTCACAATGAGTTGTTTGTGTGCGTGCTTGTATAGACTGCACATTGAGTCACAGTCAGCATGTGTGTGTGTGTGTGCTGCTATAGGATGTGTATTGAGTCACAATGAGGTGTGTGTGTATGTGTGTGTGTTGGTATAGGCTGAGCATTGAATCACAGTTAGGGGTATGTGTGTGTGTACACTGGTATGGGCGGAGCATTGAATCACTTAGGTGTGTGTATGTGTGCATGTGTCCTCGTATGGGCTGTGCATTGAGTCAGTGAGGTGTATGTGGGTGTGTGTGGGTGTGGGCTAGTATAGTCTGAGTATTGAGTCACAGTGAGGTGTGTTGTGTGTGGGGGTGTGGGCTAGTATAGTCTGAGCATTGATTCACTGTGAGGTGTGTTGCATGTGTGTATGTGCTGGGATGGACTCTCCATTGAGTCACAATTAGCCGTGTGTGTGTGTGTGTGTGTGTGTACGTAGTGGTCTAGGGGGTGCACTGAGTCACAGTAAGGTGTGTGTGTGTGTGTATATGTGTCTGCTGGTTTAGGCTGAGCACTGAATCACAGGTGTGTGTGTGTGTGTGTGTGTGTGTGTGCTGGTAATGGCTTTGTATTGAGTCACTGAGGGGTATGTGTGTGTGTGTGTGTGTCTGTGTGTTTCTGGGGTGATACAGACTGTGTATTGGGTCACTGTGAGCCTTCCGTGTGTGTTTCTGAGTGCTGATATAGGCTGTGAACTGAGTCACAGTGAGTTATGTGTGTCTGTGTGTGTGCTGGTATTGACTATACATTGAGGCACAATGAGTTGTGTGTGTGTGTGCTCGTATATACTGTGCATTGACTCTCAGTCAGCATGTGTGTGTGTGTGTGTGCTGCTATAGGCTGTGCATTGAGTCACAATGAGGTGTGTGTGTATGTGTGTATGTGTGTGTGTGTTGGTATAGGCTGAGCATTGAATCACAGTTTGGGGTGTGTGTGTGTGCACTGGTATGGGTGGAGCATTGAATCAGGTGTGTGTATGTGTGCATGTGTGCTCGTATGGGCTTTGCATTGAGTCAGTGAGGTGTATGTGTGTGTGTGGGGGGCTATTACAGTCTGAGCACTGAGTCACAGTGAGGAGTGTCTGTGTGTGTGTCCTGCTATAGGCTGTGCATTGTATCACAGTGAACCTTGTGTGTGTATGTGTGTTTGTGTATGCATGTGTGTGTGTGATGATACAGGCTGAGCATTGAGTCACGGAGGTGTGTATGTGTGTGTGTTGATACAAAGTGTGCATTGAGTCACAGTGAGCCGTGTGTTTGTGTATGTGTGTGTCTGTGTGTGTGGACTGGTATTTGCCGTGCGTTGAGTCACAATGAGACGTGTTGGGGGGGCTGGAATAGTCTGAGCACTGAGTCACAGATGGGTGGTGTGTATTTGCTGGTATGGACGCTGCATTCAGTCACAATGAGCCGTGCGTGTGTGTGTGTCTTTGTGATGGTTCAGAGAGTGCACTGAGTCACAGTATGGTGTGTATATGTGTGTTGGTATAGGCTGACCATTGAAACACAGTAAGGTGTGTGTGTGTGTCTGTGTGTATGAGTGTGCTGGTATGGGCTTTGCATTGACTCACTGAGGTGTATGTGTGTGTTTGTGTGTGTGTGTGGTGCTACACACAGTGCACTGAGTCACAGTGAGCCTTGTGTGTGTGTGTCTGTGTGCTGATATAGCCTGTGCACTGTGTCACAGTGAGTTATGTGTGTGTGCTGGTATAGAGTGTGCGTTGGGTCACAATGAGTTGTGTGTGTGTGCTCGTATGGACAGTGCATTGAGTCAGAGTGAGCCGTGAATGTGTGTGTGTTTGTATTTTGTATTTCATGGTGTGGAATGTGCATGAGTTACCTTAAGATGTGTGTGTTTGTGTGCGCAGGTATAGGCTGAGCATTGAGTCACACTTAGGTGTGTGTGTGTGTGCCGGTAGGGGCTTTGCATTGAGTCACTGAGGCCTGTATGTGTGTTTGTGTGGTGCTACAGGGCGTTCGTTGAGTCACAGTGAGCTGTGTGTGTGTGTGTGTGCAGGTATACGCCGTGCATTCAGTCACAGTGAGGCTTGTGTGTGTACTGGTATGGACTGCATTGTGTCGCACTGAGCCATGTATGTCCGTGTGTGTGTTTGTGTGCTGCTATAGGCAGTGCATTGAGTCACAGAGAGCCATGTGTGTGTGTCTGTGCTGGTACAGGCTGTGCACTGAGTCACAGTGAGCCTGCTGTTTGTGGTAGTACAGGCTGTGCATTGAGTCTGTGAGCTATGTATGTGTGTGTGTGTATTTGTGTTCCGGTATAGACTGGGCACTGAGTCACAGTTAGCCGTGTGTGTTTGTGTGTGTGTTTGTCTTGGTATCGGTGGTTCACAGTGAACCATGTATGAGTGCGTGTTTGTGTGTGTCTGTGTTCTGGTATAGGCTGAGCATTGAGTCACAGTGTGCCGTGTGTGTGTGTGCTGGTATAGTCTGAGAATTGAGTCACAGTGAGGTGCGTGTGCATGTGTGTATGTGCTGGTATGGATGGTGCACTGAATCACACTGAGCCGTGCATGCGTGTGTGTGCATGTGCTGGTATAGACTGTGCACTGAGTCACAGCTGTGTGTGTGTGTGTGCATGCTGGTATAGGCTGTGCATTGAGTCACAGTGAGGTGTGTGTGTGGGGGGGTGCATGTGCTAGTATAGGCTTTGCATTGAGTCACTGAGCTGTGTGTGTGTGTGTGTATGTGCTACCATAGACTGTGCATTGATTCACAGCTCTGTGTGTGTGTGTGTGTGAGCGCTGGTATAGGCTGTGCAGTGAGTCACAGAGGGGTGTTTGTGAGTGTGTGCGTGTGCTGCTATAGGCTTTGAGTCACATTGAGCCGCATGTGTGTGTGATGGTATAGGTGGTTCACTGAGTCACAGTGAGCCATGTATGAGTGCCTGTTTGTGTGTGTGTGTGTGTGTTCTGGTATAGGCTGAGCATTGAGTCACTGTGCACCGTGTGTGTGTATGTTGTGTGTGTGGGTAGTACAGTCTGAGCATTGAGTTACAGTGAGGTGTGTGTGTGTTTGTGCTGGTATAAAATGTACATTGAGTCACAATGAGCCATGCGTGTGTGTGTGTGTGTGCTGGTAGAGGCTGAGCATTGAATCAGGTTGTGTGTGTGAAGACATAAGCTGTGCATTCTGTCACAGTGAGCCGTGTGTTTGTGTGTGTGTGAGTGTGCTGGTATGGGCTTTGCATTGAGTCACTGAGGTGTCTGTGTGTGTTTCTGTATTGCTGGTATAGGCAGAGCATTGAGTCACAGTGCGTCGTGGTTATGTGTGTGTGTGGTGGGGGTGGCTGGTAGAGTCTGAGCATTGAGTCACAGTGAGTGGTGCATGTGTGTGTGTGTTTGTAGTTCATGTTGTGGAATGTGCATGAGTTACTGTAAGGTGTGTGTGTGTGTGCTGGTACAGGCTGAGCACTCAGTCACACTTGTGTGTGTGTGTGTGCTGGTATGGGCTTTGCAGAGGCACTGAGGCCTGTATGTGTGTTTGTGTGGTGCTACAGACTGTTCATTGAGTCAAATTGAGACGTGTGTGTGTGTGTGTGTACTGCTATAGGCTGTGCAATGAGTCACAGTGAGCTTTGTATGTGAGTGTGTGTGTGATGGTATAGAATGTGCATTGAGTCACAGTGAGCTGTGTGTGTATGTGCAGGTATACGCCATGCATTCAGTCACAGTGAGGCTTGTGTGTGTACTCGTATGGACTACATTGTGTCACAGTGAGCCATGTATGTCTGTGTGTGTTTGTGTGTTGCTTTCGGCAGTGCATTGAGTCACAGTGAGCCGTGTGTGTGTGTGTGTCTGTATGTGTGTGATGGTGTAGACGGTTCATTGATTCACAGTGAGCCATGTGTGAATGCATGTTTCTGTGTGTCTGTGCTGGTATACAATGTGAATTTAGTTACAGTAAGGTGCCTGTGTGTGTGTGTATGTGTTGGTATGGACTGTGCATTGATTAACAGTGAGCCGTGCCTGTGTGTCTTCGTGTGTGTATGTGATGGTATAGGCTGTGCGTTGAGTCACATTGAGCCATGCGTGTGTGTGTGTGTGTGTTGGTAAAGACTGCATTGACTCACAGGTGTGTGTGTGTGTGTGTGTGTTGGTAAAGACTGCATTGACTCAGGTGTGTGTGTGTGTGCCTGTATGGGCTTTGCATTGAGTCACAGTGAGGTGTTTGTGTGTGTGTGTGTGTGTGTGTGTGTGTGCTGCTACAGACTAAACATTGAGTGATAAGTGAGCCGTGATTTTATGCTGGTACAGGCTCCGCAATGAGTCACAGAGCCGTGTGGGTGGCGTGTGTGTCTGTGTGTGTGCTGGTACAGGCTGAGCACCGAGTCACACTTAGCTGCGTATATGTGTGTATGTATGCTGGTATGGACTTTGCATTGAGTCACTGGGGTGTGTGTGTGTTTCTGTATGTGCTGGTATAGGCTTAGAATTGAGTCACAGTGTGCCGTGTGTGTGTGGGGGGGGGGGGCTACTATGGTCTCAGCATAGAGTCACAGTGAGGTGTGTTGTGTGTGTGTATATGTGCTGGTATGGACAGCACATTGAGTCACAAAGAGGCATGCATATGTGTGTGTATGTGTGTGTGTGTATGTGGTGGTGTAGAGTGTGCGTTGAGTCACAGTATGGTGTGTGTGTGCTGGTAGAGGCTGCACACTGAATCACAGGTGTGGGGGGGGGCTGGTATGGGCTCTCCATTGAGTCACTGAGGTGTCTCTGTGTGTGTGTGTGTGTGTGTGTGATGGTATAGGTGGTTCACTAAGTCACAGTGAGCCATGTATGAGTGTGTGTTTGTTTGTGTGTGTGTGTGTTCTGGCATAGGCTGAGCATTGAGTCACAGTGCACCGTGTGTTGTGTGTGTGGGTTGTACAGTCTGAGCATTGACTGACAGATGTGTTGTGTGTGTGTATGTGCTGGTATGGACGGTGCATTCAGTCACAATGAGCCGTGAGTGTGTGTGTGTCTTTGTGATGGTGTAGAGTGTGCACTGAGTCACAGTATGGTGTGTATATGTGTGCTGCTATAGGCTTAGCATTGAGTCACAGGTGTGGGAGTGTGTGTGCTGCTATGGGCTTTGTATTGACTCACTGAGGTGTGTGTGTCTGTGTGTGTGTGGTGCTACAGACTGTGCATTGAGTCACTGTGAGCCTTGCGTGTGTACATCTGAGTGCTGATATAGGCTGTGAACTAAGTCACAGTGAGTTACGTGTGTCTGTGTGTGTGCTCGTATAGACTGTGCATTGAGTCACAGCATGTGTGTGTGTGTACTGCTGTAGGCTGTGCATTGAGTCAATGAGGTGTGTGTGTGTGTGCTGGTATAGGCTGAGCATTGAATCACGGGTGTGTCTGCACTGGTATGGGTGGAGCACTGAATCAATTAAGTGTGTGTATGTGTGCACGTGTGCTCGTATGGGCTTTGCATTGAGTCACTGAGGTGTATGTGTGTGGGGGGGGCTAGTATAGTCTGAGCATTGAGTCACAGTGAGGTGTGTTGTGTGTGTGTATGTGCTGGTATGGACTCTCTTGAGCCACAATTAGCCACGTGTGTGTGTGTACGTAGTGGTCTAGGGTGTGCATTGAGTCACAGCTGTGTGTGTGTGTATGTGTGTGCTGGTTTAGGCTGAGCATTGAATCACAGGTGTGTGTATGTGTTTGTGTGTGCTGGTATGGGCTTTGCATTGAGTCACTGAGGTGTATGTGTCAGTGTGTGTGTGGTGCTACAGACTATTCACTAGGTCACAGCTTTGTGTGTGTGTGTCTGTGTGATGATATAGCCTGTGCACTGAGTCACAGTGAGTTATGTGTGTGTGTGTGTGTGTGCTGGTATAGACTGTGCATTGAGTCATAGTGAGTATGTGTGTGTGTTTTTGTGTGGTGCTACAGACTGTGCATTGAGTCACAGTGAGCCTTGCGTGTGTGTCTGAGTGGTGATATAGGCTGTGAACTGAGTCACAGTGAGTTATGTGTGTCTGTGTGTGTGCTGGTATTGACTGTGCATTGAGTCACAATGAGTTGTATGTGTGCTCGTATAGACTTTGCATTGAGTCACAGCGTGTGTGTGTGTGTGTGTGCTGGTATGGGCTTTGCATTGAGTCACTGAGGTGTATGTGTCTGTGTGTGTGGTGCTACAGACTGTGCATTGAGTCACAGTGAGCCTTGCGTGTGTGTGTCTGAGTGGTGATATAGGCTGTGAACCGAGTCACAGTGAGTTATGTGTGTCTGTGTGTGTGCTGGTATTGACTGTGCAGTCACAATGAGTTGTTTGTGTGCGTGCTTGTATAGACTGCACATTGAGTCACAGTCAGCATGTGTGTGTGTGTGTGCTGCTATAGGATGTGTATTGAGTCACAATGAGGTGTGTGTGTATGTGTGTGTGTTGGTATAGGCTGAGCATTGAATCACAGTTAGGGGTATGTGTGTGTGTACACTGGTATGGGCGGAGCATTGAATCACTTAGGTGTGTGTATGTGTGCATGTGTCCTCGTATGGGCTGTGCATTGAGTCAGTGAGGTGTATGTGGGTGTGTGTGGGTGTGGGCTAGTATAGTCTGAGTATTGAGTCACAGTGAGGTGTGTTGTGTGTGGGGGTGTGGGCTAGTATAGTCTGAGTATTGAGTCACAGTGAGGTGTGTTGTGTGTGGGGGTGTGGGCTAGTATAGTCTGAGCATTGATTCACTGTGAGGTGTGTTGCATGTGTGTATGTGCTGGGATGGACTCTCCATTGAGTCACAATTAGCCGTGTGTGTGTGTGTGTGTGTGTGTACGTAGTGGTCTAGGGGGTGCACTGAGTCACAGTAAGGTGTGTGTGTGTGTGTATATGTGTCTGCTGGTTTAGGCTGAGCACTGAATCACAGGTGTGTGTGTGTGTGTGTGTGTGTGCTGGTAATGGCTTTGTATTGAGTCACTGAGGGGTATGTGTGTGTGTGTGTGTGTCTGTGTGTTTCTGGGGTGATACAGACTGTGTATTGGGTCACTGTGAGCCTTCCGTGTGTGTTTCTGAGTGCTGATATAGGCTGTGAACTGAGTCACAGTGAGTTATGTGTGTCTGTGTGTGTGCTGGTATTGACTATACATTGAGGCACAATGAGTTGTGTGTGTGTGTGCTCGTATATACTGTGCATTGACTCTCAGTCAGCATGTGTGTGTGTGTGTGTGCTGCTATAGGCTGTGCATTGAGTCACAATGAGGTGTGTGTGTATGTGTGTATGTGTGTGTGTGTTGGTATAGGCTGAGCATTGAATCACAGTTTGGGGTGTGTGTGTGTGCACTGGTATGGGTGGAGCATTGAATCAGGTGTGTGTATGTGTGCATGTGTGCTCGTATGGGCTTTGCATTGAGTCAGTGAGGTGTATGTGTGTGTGGGGGGGGCTATTACAGTCTGAGCACTGAGTCACAGTGAGGAGTGTCTGTGTGTGTGTCCTGCTATAGGCTGTGCATTGTATCACAGTGAACCTTGTGTGTGTATGTGTGTTTGTGTATGCATGTGTGTGTGTGATGATACAGGCTGAGCATTGAGTCACGGAGGTGTGTATGTGTGTGTGTTGATACAAAGTGTGCATTGAGTCACAGTGAGCCGTGTGTTTGTGTATGTGTGTGTCTGTGTGTGTGGACTGGTATTTGCCGTGCGTTGAGTCACAATGAGACGTGTTTGGGGGGCTGGAATAGTCTGAGCACTGAGTCACAGATGGGTGGTGTGTATTTGCTGGTATGGACGCTGCATTCAGTCACAATGAGCCGTGCGTGTGTGTGTGTCTTTGTGATGGTTCAGAGAGTGCACTGAGTCACAGTATGGTGTGTATATGTGTGTTGGTATAGGCTGACCATTGAAACACAGTAAGGTGTGTGTGTGTGTCTGTGTGTATGAGTGTGCTGGTATGGGCTTTGCATTGACTCACTGAGGTGTATATGTGTGTTTGTGTGTTTGTGTGTGTGGTGCTACACACAGTGCACTGAGTCACAGTGAGCCTTGTGTGTGTGTGTCTGTGTGCTGATATAGCCTGTGCACTGTGTCACAGTGAGTTATGTGTGTGTGCTGGTATAGAGTGTGCGTTGGGTCACAATGAGTTGTGTGTGTGTGTGCTCGTATAGACTGTGCATTTAGTCACAGTGAGCATGTGTGTTTGTGTGTGTCCACGCTGGTATAGGTTGTGCAGTGAGTCACAGTGAGGGGTGTTTGTGTGTGTGTGTGTGTATGAGTGTGCTCATATAATCAGATCATTGAGTCACAGTGAGGTGTGTGCTGTGTGTGTATGTGCTCGTATGGACAGTGCATTGAGTCAGAGTGAGCCGTGAATGTGTGTGTGTTTGTATTTTGTATTTCATGGTGTGGAATGTGCATGAGTTACCTTAAGATGTGTGTGTTTGTGTGCGCAAGTATAGGCTGAGCATTGCGTCACACTTAGGTGTGTGTGTGTGTGCCGGTAGGGGCTTTGCATTGAGTCACTGAGGCCTGTATGTGTGTTTGTGTGGTGCTACAGGGCGTTCGTTGAGTCACAGTGAGCTGTGTGTGTGTGTGTGTGCAGGTATACGCCGTGCATTCAGTCACAGTGAGGCTTGTGTGTGTACTGGTATGGACTGCATTGTGTTGCACTGAGCCATGTATGTCCGTGTGTGTGTTTGTGTGCTGCTATAGGCAGTGCATTGAGTCACAGAGAGCCATGTGTGTGTGTCTGTGCTGGTACAGGCTGTGCACTGAGTCACAGTGAGCCTGCTGTTTGTGGTAGTACAGGCTGTGCATTGAGTCTGTGAGCTATGTATGTGTGTGTGTGTATTTGTGTTCCGGTATAGACTGGGCACTGAGTCACAGTTAGCCGTGTGTGTTTGTGTGTGTGTTTGTCTTGGTATCGGTGGTTCACTGAGTCACAGTGAACCATGTATGAGTGCGTGTTTGTGTGTGTCTGTGTTCTGGTATAGGCTGAGCATTGAGTCACAGTGTGCCGTGTGTGTGTGTGCTGGTATAGTCTGAGAATTGAGTCACAGTGAGGTGCGTGTGCATGTGTGTATGTGCTGGTATGGATGGTGCACTGAATCACACTGAGCCGTGCATGCGTGTGTGTGCATGTGCTGGTATAGACTGTGCACTGAGTCACAGCTGTGTGTGTGTGTGTGCATGCTGGTATAGGCTGTGCATTGAGTCACAGTGAGGTGTGTGTGGGGGGGGGTGCATGTGCTAGTATAGGCTTTGCATTGAGTCACTGAGCTGTGTGTGTGTGTGTGTATGTGTGCTACCATAGACTGTGCATTGATTCACAGCTCTGTGTGTGTGTGTGTGTGAGCGCTGGTATAGGCTGTGCAGTGAGTCACAGAGGGGTGTTTGTGAGTGTGTGCGTGTGCTGCTATAGGCTTTGAGTCACATTGAGCCGCATGTGTGTGTGATGGTATAGGTGGTTCACTGAGTCACAGTGAGCCATGTATGAGTGCCTGTTTGTGTGTGTGTGTGTGTGTTCTGGTATAGGCTGAGCATTGAGTCACTGTGCACCGTGTGTGTGTATGTTGTGTGTGTGGGTAGTACAGTCTGAGCATTGAGTTACAGTGAGGTGTGTGTGTGTTTGTGCTGGTATAAAATGTACATTGAGTCACAATGAGCCATGCGTGTGTGTGTGTGTGTGCTGGTAGAGGCTGAGCATTGAATCAGGTTGTGTGTGTGAAGACATAAGCTGTGCATTCTGTCACAGTGAGCCGTGTGTTTGTGTGTGTGTGAGTGTGCTGGTATGGGCTTTGCATTGAGTCACTGACGTGTCTGTGTGTGTTTCTGTATTGCTGGTATAGGCAGAGCATTGAGTCACAGTGCGTCGTGGTTATGTGTGTGTGTGGTGGGGGTGGCTGGTAGAGTCTGAGCATTGAGTCACAGTGAGTGCTGCATGTGTGTGTGTGTTTGTAGTTCATGTTGTGGAATGTGCATGAGTTACTGTAAGGTGTGTGTGTGTGTGCTGGTACAGGCTGAGCACTCAGTCACACTTGTGTGTGTGTGTGTGCTGGTATGGGCTTTGCAGAGTCACTGAGGCCTGTATGTGTGTTTGTGTGGTGCTACACACTGTTCATTGAGTCAAATTGAGACGTGTGTGTGTGTACTGCTATAGGCTGTGCAATGAGTCACAGTGAGCTTTGTATGTGAGTGTGTGTGTGCTGGTATTGACTGTGCATGGAGTCACAATGAGTTTTGTGTGTGTGTGTGTGTGCTGGTATAGACTCTGCATTGAGTCACAGTGAGTATGTGTGTGTGTTTTTGTGTGGTGCTACAGACTGTGCATTGAGTCACAGTGAGCCTTGTGTGTGTTTGAGTGCTGATATCGGCTGTGAACTGAGTCACGAGTTATGTGTGTCTGTGTGTGCTGGTATTGACTGTGCATGGAGTCACAATGATTTGTGTGTGTGTGTGCTCGTATAGACTGCATTGAGTCATAGGGAGCATGTGTGTGTGTGTGCTGCTATAGGCTGAGCATTCAGTCACAGTGCACCGTGTGTGTGTATGTTGTGTGTGTGGGTAGTACAGTCTGAGCATTGAGTTACAGTGAGATGTGGTATGTGTGTGTGGGGGGGGGTTTGTGTGTGTGTGTGTGCTGGTAGAGGCTGAGCATTGAATCACAGTTAGGTGTGTGTGTGTTTATGTGTGTCTGTGTGCGCTGGAATGGGCTTTGCATTGAGTCACTGAGTTGTGTGTGGGGGGGCTACGGACTGTGCATTGAGTCACAGTGCATTGAGTCATTGTGCATTGAGGCACAATGAGTTGTGTGTGTGTGCTTGTATACACTGTGCATTGACTCTCAGCATGTGTGTGTGTGTGTGTGAGTGCTGATATAGGCTGTGAACTGAGTCACAGTGAGTTATGTGTGTGTGTGTGCTGGTATTGACTGTGCATTGAGTCACAGTGAGCGTGTGTGTGTGTGCTGCTATAGGCTGTGCATTGAGTCACAGTGAGCCGTGGGGGGGGGGCTGGTATATGCTCTGCACTGAGTTACAGTGAGTCATGTGTTTCTGTGTCTGTGCTGGTATAATCTGAGCATTGAGTCACAGTTCAGTGTGTGTATATGTGTGTGTGTGCTGGTATGGGCTTTGCATTGAGTCCCTGAGGGGTGTGTGTGTGTGTGTGTGTGTGTGTGTGTGTATGTGTATGTGTTGTGAAGATATAGGCTGTGCATTCATTCACAGTGAGCCATGTGTGTCTGGGACTGGGGGCAGGCATACGGTGCACTGAGTCACAGTGAGCCATGTGTTTGTGTGTGTGTGTGTGTGTGAGTGTGCTGGTATAATCAGATCATTGAGTCACAGTGAGGTGTGCTGTGTGCGTGTATTTGCTATTATGGACAGCGCATTGAGTCTCATTGAGCTGTGCATATCTCTGTGTGTGTGTGTTTGTATTTCATGGTGTGGAATGTGCGTGAGTTACTGTAAGGTGAGTGTGTTTGTGTGTGCTGGTACAGGCTGAGCACTGAGTCACATTTAGGTGTGTGTGTGTGTGTGTGTGTCGGTAATGGGCTTTGCATTGAGTCACTGAAGCCTGTATGTGTGTCTGTGTGGTGCTATAGGCTGTTCATTGAGTCAAATTGAGACGTGTGTATGCGTGTGTACTGGTATAGGCTGTGCATTGCGTCACAGTGAGCTCTGTGTTTGTGTATGTGTGTGCAGTATACGCTGTGCATTCAGTCACAGTGAGGTTTGTGTGTGTACTGGTTTGGGCTGTGCATTGTGTCACAGTGAGCCATGTATGTCCATGTGCGTGTTTCTGTGCTGCTTTAGGCAGTGCACTGAGTCACAGTGAGCCACGTGTGTATGTGTGTGTGTGTAATGATATAAGCTGGGCATTGAGTCACAGTGAGCCATGTGTGTGGGAGTCGGGAAAGGTGTACACTGTGCACTGAGTCACAGTGAGCCGTGTGTTTGTGTGTGTGTGTGTGTGATGGCATAACTGGTTCATTGAGTCACAGTGAGCCATGTATGAGTGCGTGTTTGTGTGTGTGTGTGTGTTCTGGTAGAGCCTGAGCTTTGAGTCATAGTGCGCCGTGTGTGTGTGTTGTGTGTGTTGGTAGTACAGTCTGAGCATTGAGTTACAGTGAGATGTGTTGTGTGTATCTGTGCTGGTATGAAATGTACATTGAACCACAAGGAGCCATGCGTGTGTGTGTGTGTGTGTGTTTGTGTGTGTGCTGGTAGAGGCTGAGCATTGAATCACGTTTAGGTGTGTATGTGTGTGTGTGTGTGCGCGCCGGTATGGGCTTTTCATTGAGTCCCTGATGTGTGTGTGGGCGGGCTACAGACTGTGCACTGAGTCACAGTGAGTTATGTGTGTCTGTGTGTGCTGGTATTGACTGTGCACTGAGTCACAATGAGTTGTGTGTGTGTGCTCGTATACACTGTGCATTGAGTCACAGTCAGCAGGTGTGTGTATGTGTGCATGTGTGCTCGTATGGGCTTTGCATTGAGTCAGTGAGGTGTATGTGTGTGTGTGGGGGCTATTACATTCTGAGCACTGAGTCACAGTGAGGAGTGTCTGTGTGTGTGTCCTGCTATAGGCTGTGCATTGTATCACAGTGAACCTTGTGTGTGTATGTGTGTTTGTGTATGCATGTGTGTGTGTGATGATACAGGCTAAGCATTGAGTCACGGAGGTGTGTATGTGTGTGTGTTGATACAAACTGTGCATTGAGTCACAGTGAGCCGTGTGTGTGTGTGTGTAGGTAAGGATGGTGCACTGAGTCACAGTGAGCCATGTTTGCATGCTGGTATAGGTGGTGCATTGTGTCACAGTGAGCGGTGTGTGTGTGTGTGTGTGTGTGTGCTGCATTAGGCTGTGCATTGAGTCACAGTAAAGTGTGTTTTCGTGTGTATGTGCTGGTATAGGCTGTGCTTTGAGTCACAGTGACGTGTGTCTGTGTGTGTGTCCTGCTATAGGCTGTGCACTGTATCACAGTGAACCTTGTGTGTGTATGTGTGTTTGTGTATGCATGTGTGTGTGTGATGATACAGGCTGAGCATTGAGTCACGGAGGTGTGTATGTGTGTGTGTTGATACAAAGTGTGCATTGAGTCACAGTGAGCCGTGTGTTTGTGTATGTGTGTGTCTGTGTGTGTGGACTGGTATTTGCCGTGCGTTGAGTCACAATGAGACGTGTTGGGGGGGCTGGAATAGTCTGAGCACTGAGTCACAGATGGGTGGTGTGTATTTGCTGGTATGGACGCTGCATTCAGTCACAATGAGCCGTGCGTGTGTGTGTGTCTTTGTGATGGTTCAGAGAGTGCACTGAGTCACAGTATGGTGTGTATATGTGTGTTGGTATAGGCTGACCATTGAAACAAAGTAAGGTGTGTGTGTGTGTGTCTGTGTGTATGAGTGTGCTGGTATGGGCTTTGCATTGACTCACTGAGGTGTATGTGTGTGTTTGTGTGTGTGGTGCGACACACAGTGCACTGAGTCACAGTGAGCCTTGTGTGTGTGTGTCTGTGTGCTGATATAGCCTGTGCACTGTGTCACAGTGAGTTATGTGTGTGTGCTGGTATAGAGTGTGCGTTGGGTCACAATGAGTTGTGTGTGTGTGTGCTCGTATAGACTGTGCATTTAGTCACAGTGAGCATGTGTGTTTGTGTGTGTCCACGCTGGTATAGGTTGTGCAGTGAGTCACAGTGAGGGGTGTTTGTGTGTGTGTGTGTGTATGAGTGTGCTCATATAATCAGATCATTGAGTCACAGTGAGGTGTGTGCTGTGTGTGTATGTGCTCGTATGGACAGTGCATTGAGTCAGAGTGAGCCGTGAATGTGTGTGTGTTTGTATTTTGTATTTCATGGTGTGGAATGTGCATGAGTTACCTTAAGATGTGTGTGTTTGTGTGCGCAAGTATAGGCTGAGCATTGCGTCACACTTAGGTGTGTGTGTGTGTGCCGGTAGGGGCTTTGCATTGAGTCACTGAGGCCTGTATGTGTGTTTGTGTGGTGCTACAGGGCGTTCGTTGAGTCACAGTGAGCTGTGTGTGTGTGTGTGTGCAGGTATACGCCGTGCATTCAGTCACAGTGAGGCTTGTGTGTGTACTGGTATGGACTGCATTGTGTTGCACTGAGCCATGTATGTCCGTGTGTGTGTTTGTGTGCTGCTATAGGCAGTGCATTGAGTCACAGAGAGCCATGTGTGTGTGTCTGTGCTGGTACAGGCTGTGCACTGAGTCACAGTGAGCCTGCTGTTTGTGGTAGTACAGGCTGTGCATTGAGTCTGTGAGCTATGTATGTGTGTGTGTGTATTTGTGTTCCGGTATAGACTGGGCACTGAGTCACAGTTAGCCGTGTGTGTTTGTGTGTGTGTTTGTCTTGGTATCGGTGGTTCACTGAGTCACAGTGAACCATGTATGAGTGCGTGTTTGTGTGTGTCTGTGTTCTGGTATAGGCTGAGCATTGAGTCACAGTGTGCCGTGTGTGTGTGTGCTGGTATAGTCTGAGAATTGAGTCACAGTGAGGTGCGTGTGCATGTGTGTATGTGCTGGTATGGATGGTGCACTGAATCACACTGAGCCGTGCATGCGTGTGTGTGCATGTGCTGGTATAGACTGTGCACTGAGTCACAGCTGTGTGTGTGTGTGTGCATGCTGGTATAGGCTGTGCATTGAGTCACAGTGAGGTGTGTGTGTGGGGGGGTGCATGTGCTAGTATAGGCTTTGCATTGAGTCACTGAGCTGTGTGTGTGTGTGTGTATGTGTGCTACCATAGACTGTGCATTGATTCACAGCTCTGTGTGTGTGTGTGTGTGAGCGCTGGTATAGGCTGTGCAGTGAGTCACAGAGGGGTGTTTGTGAGTGTGTGCGTGTGCTGCTATAGGCTTTGAGTCACATTGAGCCGCATGTGTGTGTGATGGTATAGGTGGTTCACTGAGTCACAGTGAGCCATGTATGAGTGCCTGTTTGTGTGTGTGTGTGTGTGTTCTGGTATAGGCTGAGCATTGAGTCACTGTGCACCGTGTGTGTGTATGTTGTGTGTGTGGGTAGTACAGTCTGAGCATTGAGTTACAGTGAGGTGTGTGTGTGTTTGTGCTGGTATAAAATGTACATTGAGTCACAATGAGCCATGCGTGTGTGTGTGTGTGTGCTGGTAGAGGCTGAGCATTGAATCAGGTTGTGTGTGTGAAGACATAAGCTGTGCATTCTGTCACAGTGAGCCGTGTGTTTGTGTGTGTGTGAGTGTGCTGGTATGGGCTTTGCATTGAGTCACTGACGTGTCTGTGTGTGTTTCTGTATTGCTGGTATAGGCAGAGCATTGAGTCACAGTGCATCGTGGTTATGTGTGTGTGTGGTGGGGGGTGGCTGGTAGAGTCTGAGCATTGAGTCACAGTGAGTGGTGCATGTGTGTGTGTGTTTGTAGTTCATGTTGTGGAATGTGCATGAGTTACTGTAAGGTGTGTGTGTGTGTGCTGGTACAGGCTGAGCACTCAGTCACACTTGTGTGTGTGTGTGTGCTGGTATGGGCTTTGCAGAGGCACTGAGGCCTGTATGTGTGTTTGTGTGGTGCTACAGACTGTTCATTGAGTCAAATTGAGACGTGTGTGTGTGTGTGTGTACTGCTATAGGCTGTGCAATGAGTCACAGTGAGCTTTGTATGTGAGTGTGTGTGTGATGGTATAGAATGTGCATTGAGTCACAGTGAGCTGTGTGTGTATGTGCAGGTATACGCCGTGCATTCAGTCACAGTGAGGCTTGTGTGTGTACTCGTATGGACTACATTGTGTCACAGTGAGCCATGTATGTCTGTGTGTGTTTGTGTGCTGCTTTCGGCAGTGCATTGAGTCACAGTGAGCCGTGTGTGTGTGTGTGTCTGTATGTGTGTGATGGTGTAGACGGTTCATTGATTCACAGTGAGCCATGTGTGAATGCATGTTTCTGTGTGTCTGTGCTGGTATACAATGTGAATTTAGTTACAGTAAGGTGCCTGTGTGTGTGTGTATGTGTTGGTATGGACTGTGCATTGATTAACAGTGAGCCGTGCCTGTGTGTCTTCGTGTGTGTA
Source organism: Mesoplodon mirus (assembly GCF_964341445.2). Classification (NCBI taxonomy): domain Eukaryota; kingdom Metazoa; phylum Chordata; class Mammalia; order Artiodactyla; family Ziphiidae; genus Mesoplodon; species Mesoplodon mirus. Next base: position 7,293,412 of record NC_138981.1, read on the forward strand.
TGTGATGGTATAGGCTGTGCGTTGAGTCACATTAAGCCATGCGTGTGTGTGTGTGTGTGTTGGTAAAGACTGCATTGACTCACAGGTGTGTGTGTGTGTGTGTGTGTTGGTAAAGACTGCATTGACTCAGGTGTGTGTGTGTGTGCCTGTATGGGCTTTGCATTGAGTCACAGTGAGGTGTTTGTTTGTGTGTGTGTGTGTGTGTGTGTGTGTGCTGCTACAGACTAAGCATTGAGTGATAAGTGAGCCGTGATTTTATGCTGGTACGGGCTCCGCAATGAGTCACAGAGCCGTGTGGGTGGCGTGTGTGTCTGTGTGTGTGCTGGTACAGGCTGAGCACCGAGTCACACTTAGCTGCGTATATGTGCGTATGTATGCTGGTATGGACTTTGCATTGAGTCACTGGGGTGTGTGTGTGTTTCTGTATGTGCTGGTATAGGCTTAGAATTGAGTCACAGTGTGCCGTGTGTGTGTGGGGGGGGGGCTACTATGGTCTCAGCATAGAGTCACAGTGAGGTGTGTTGTGTGTGTGTATATGTGCTGGTATGGACAGCACATTGAGTCACAAAGAGGCATGCGTATGTGTGTGTATGTGTGTGTGTGTATGTGGTGGTGTAGAGTGTGCGTTGAGTCACAGTATGGTGTGTGTGTGCTGGTAGAGGCTGCACACTGAATCACAGGTGTGGGGGGGGCTGGTATGGGCTCTCCATTGAGTCACTGAGGTGTCTCTGTGTGTGTGTGTGTGTGTGTGTGTGATGGTATAGGTGGTTCACTAAGTCACAGTGAGCCATGTATGAGTGTGTGTTTGTGTGTGTGTGTGTTCTGGCATAGGCTGAGCATTGAGTCACAGTGCACCGTGTGTTGTGTGTGTGGGTTGTACAGTCTGAGCATTGACTGACAGATGTGTTGTGTGTGTGTATGTGCTGGTATGGACGGTGCATTCAGTCACAATGAGCCGTGAGTGTGTGTGTGTCTTTGTGATGGTGTAGAGTGTGCACTGAGTCACAGTATGGTGTGTATATGTGTGCTGCTATAGGCTTAGCATTGAGTCACAGGTGTGGGAGTGTGTGTGCTGCTATGGGCTTTGTATTGACTCACTGAGGTGTGTGTGTCTGTGTGTGTGTGGTGCTACAGACTGTGCATTGAGTCACTGTGAGCCTTGCGTGTGTACATCTGAGTGCTGATATAGGCTGTGAACTAAGTCACAGTGAGTTACGTGTGTCTGTGTGTGTGCTCGTATAGACTGTGCATTGAGTCACAGCATGTGTGTGTGTGTACTGCTGTAGGCTGTGCATTGAGTCAATGAGGTGTGTGTGTGTGTGCTGGTATAGGCTGAGCATTGAATCACGGGTGTGTCTGCACTGGTATGGGTGGAGCACTGAATCAATTAAGTGTGTGTATGTGTGCACGTGTGCTCGTATGGGCTTTGCATTGAGTCACTGAGGTGTATGTGTGTGGGGGGGGCTAGTATAGTCTGAGCATTGAGTCACAGTGAGGTGTGTTGTGTGTGTGTATGTGCTGGTATGGACTCTCTTGAGCCACAATTAGCCACGTGTGTGTGTGTACGTAGTGGTCTAGGGTGTGCATTGAGTCACAGCTGTGTGTGTGTGTATGTGTGTGCTGGTTTAGGCTGAGCATTGAATCACAGGTGTGTGTATGTGTTTGTGTGTGCTGGTATGGGCTTTGCATTGAGTCACTGAGGTGTATGTGTCAGTGTGTGTGTGGTGCTACAGACTATTCACTAGGTCACAGCCTTGTGTGTGTGTGTCTGTGTGATGATATAGCCTGTGCACTGAGTCACAGTGAGTTATGTGTGTGTGTGTGTGTGTGCTGGTATAGACTGTGCATTGAGTCATAGTGAGTATGTGTGTGTGTTTTTGTGTGGTGCTACAGACTGTGCATTGAGTCACAGTGAGCCTTGCGTGTGTGTCTGAGTGGTGATATAGGCTGTGAACTGAGTCACAGTGAGTTATGTGTGTCTGTGTGTGTGCTGGTATTGACTGTGCATTGAGTCACAATGAGTTGTATGTGTGCTCGTATAGACTTTGCATTGAGTCACAGCGTGTGTGTGTGTGTGTGTGCTGGTATGGGCTTTGCATTGAGTCACTGAGGTGTATGTGTCTGTGTGTGTGGTGCTACAGACTGTGCATTGAGTCACAGTGAGCCTTGCGTGTGTGTGTCTGAGTGGTGATATAGGCTGTGAACCGAGTCACAGTGAGTTATGTGTGTCTGTGTGTGTGCTGGTATTGACTATACATTGAGGCACAATGAGTTGTGTGTGTGTGTGCTCGTATATACTGTGCATTGACTCTCAGTCAGCATGTGTGTGTGTGTGCTGCTATAGGCTGTGCATTGAGTCACAATGAGGTGTGTGTGTATGTGTGTGTGTTGGTATAGGCTGAGCATTGAATCACAGTTAGGGGTATGTGTGTGTGTACACTGGTATGGGTGGAGCATTGAATCAGTTAGGTGTGTGTATGTGTGCATGTGTCCTCGTATGGGCTGTGCATTGAGTCAGTGAGGTGTATGTGGGTGTGTGTGGGTGTGGGCTAGTATAGTCTGAGTATTGAGTCACAGTGAGGTGTGTTGTGTGTGGGGGTGTGGGCTAGTATAGTCTGAGCATTGATTCACTGTGAGGTGTGTTGCATGTGTGTATGTGCTGGGATGGACTCTCCATTGAGTCACAATTAGCCGTGTGTGTGTGTGTGTGTGTGTACGTAGTGGTCTAGGGGGTGCACTGAGTCTCAGTAAGGTGTGTGTGTGTGTGTATATGTGTCTGCTGGTTTAGGCTGAGCACTGAATCACAGGTGTGTGTGTGTGTGTGTGTGTGCTGGTAATGGCTTTGTATTGAGTCACTGAGGGGTATGTGTGTGTGTGTGTGTGTCTGTGTGTTTCTGGGGTGATACAGACTGTGTATTGGGTCACTGTGAGCCTTCCGTGTGTGTTTCTGAGTGCTGATATAGGCTGTGAACTGAGTCACAGTGAGTTATGTGTGTCTGTGTGTGTGCTGGTATTGACTATACATTGAGGCACAATGAGTTGTGTGTGTGTGTGCTCGTATATACTGTGCATTGACTCTCAGTCAGCATGTGTGTGTGTGTGTGTGCTGCTATAGGCTGTGCATTGAGTCACAATGAGGTGTGTGTGTATGTGTGTATGTGTGTGTGTGTTGGTATAGGCTGAGCATTGAATCACAGTTTGGGGTGTGTGTGTGTGCACTGGTATGGGTGGAGCATTGAATCAGGTGTGTGTATGTGTGCATGTGTGCTCGTATGGGCTTTGCATTGAGTCAGTGAGGTGTATGTGTGTGTGGGGGGGCTATTACAGTCTGAGCACTGAGTCACAGTGAGGAGTGTCTGTGTGTGTGTCCTGCTATAGGCTGTGCATTGTATCACAGTGAACCTTGTGTGTGTATGTGTGTTTGTGTATGCATGTGTGTGTGTGATGATACAGGCTGAGCATTGAGTCACGGAGGTGTGTATGTGTGTGTGTTGATACAAAGTGTGCATTGAGTCACAGTGAGCCGTGTGTTTGTGTATGTGTGTGTCTGTGTGTGTGGACTGGTATTTGCCGTGCGTTGAGTCACAATGAGACGTGTTGGGGGGGCTGGAATAGTCTGAGCACTGAGTCACAGATGGGTGGTGTGTATTTGCTGGTATGGACGCTGCATTCAGTCACAATGAGCCGTGCGTGTGTGTGTGTCTTTGTGATGGTTCAGAGAGTGCACTGAGTCACAGTATGGTGTGTATATGTGTGTTGGTATAGGCTGACCATTGAAACACAGTAAGGTGTGTGTGTGTGTCTGTGTGTATGAGTGTGCTGGTATGGGCTTTGCATTGACTCACTGAGGTGTATGTGTGTGTTTGTGTGTTTGTGTGTGTGGTGCTACACACAGTGCACTGAGTCACAGTGAGCCTTGTGTGTGTGTGTCTGTGTGCTGATATAGCCTGTGCACTGTGTCACAGTGAGTTATGTGTGTGTGCTGGTATAGAGTGTGCGTTGGGTCACAATGAGTTGTGTGTGTGTGCTCGTATGGACAGTGCATTGAGTCAGAGTGAGCCGTGAATGTGTGTGTGTTTGTATTTTGTATTTCATGGTGTGGAATGTGCATGAGTTACCTTAAGATGTGTGTGTTTGTGTGCGCAGGTATAGGCTGAGCATTGAGTCACACTTAGGTGTGTGTGTGTGTGCCGGTAGGGGCTTTGCATTGAGTCACTGAGGCCTGTATGTGTGTTTGTGTGGTGCTACAGGGCGTTCGTTGAGTCACAGTGAGCTGTGTGTGTGTGTGTGTGCAGGTATACGCCGTGCATTCAGTCACAGTGAGGCTTGTGTGTGTACTGGTATGGACTGCATTGTGTCGCACTGAGCCATGTATGTCCGTGTGTGTGTTTGTGTGCTGCTATAGGCAGTGCATTGAGTCACAGAGAGCCATGTGTGTGTGTCTGTGCTGGTACAGGCTGTGCACTGAGTCACAGTGAGCCTGCTGTTTGTGGTAGTACAGGCTGTGCATTGAGTCTGTGAGCTATGTATGTGTGTGTGTGTATTTGTGTTCCGGTATAGACTGGGCACTGAGTCACAGTTAGCCGTGTGTGTTTGTGTGTGTGTTTGTCTTGGTATCGGTGGTTCACTGAGTCACAGTGAACCATGTATGAGTGCGTGTTTGTGTGTGTCTGTGTTCTGGTATAGGCTGAGCATTGAGTCACAGTGTGCCGTGTGTGTGTGTGCTGGTATAGTCTGAGAATTGAGTCACAGTGAGGTGCGTGTGCATGTGTGTATGTGCTGGTATGGATGGTGCACTGAATCACACTGAGCCGTGCATGCGTGTGTGTGCATGTGCTGGTATAGACTGTGCACTGAGTCACAGCTGTGTGTGTGTGTGTGCATGCTGGTATAGGCTGTGCATTGAGTCACAGTGAGGTGTGTGTGGGGGGGGGTGCATGTGCTAGTATAGGCTTTGCATTGAGTCACTGAGCTGTGTGTGTGTGTGTATGTGCTACCATAGACTGTGCATTGATTCACAGCTCTGTGTGTGTGTGTGTGTGAGCGCTGGTATAGGCTGTGCAGTGAGTCACAGAGGGGTGTTTGTGAGTGTGTGCGTGTGCTGCTATAGGCTTTGAGTCACATTGAGCCGCATGTGTGTGTGATGGTATAGGTGGTTCACTGAGTCACAGTGAGCCATGTATGAGTGCCTGTTTGTGTGTGTGTGTGTGTGTTCTGGTATAGGCTGAGCATTGAGTCACTGTGCACCGTGTGTGTGTATGTTGTGTGTGTGGGTAGTACAGTCTGAGCATTGAGTTACAGTGAGGTGTGTGTGTGTTTGTGCTGGTATAAAATGTACATTGAGTCACAATGAGCCATGCGTGTGTGTGTGTGTGTGCTGGTAGAGGCTGAGCATTGAATCAGGTTGTGTGTGTGAAGACATAAGCTGTGCATTCTGTCACAGTGAGCCGTGTGTTTGTGTGTGTGTGAGTGTGCTGGTATGGGCTTTGCATTGAGTCACTGAGGTGTCTGTGTGTGTTTCTGTATTGCTGGTATAGGCAGAGCATTGAGTCACAGTGCGTCGTGGTTATGTGTGTGTGTGGTGGGGGTGGCTGGTAGAGTCTGAGCATTGAGTCACAGTGAGTGGTGCATGTGTGTGTGTGTTTGTAGTTCATGTTGTGGAATGTGCATGAGTTACTGTAAGGTGTGTGTGTGTGTGCTGGTACAGGCTGAGCACTCAGTCACACTTGTGTGTGTGTGTGTGCTGGTATGGGCTTTGCAGAGTCACTGAGGCCTGTATGTGTGTTTGTGTGGTGCTACACACTGTTCATTGAGTCAAATTGAGACGTGTGTGTGTGTACTGCTATAGGCTGTGCAATGAGTCACAGTGAGCTTTGTATGTGAGTGTGTGTGTGCTGGTATTGACTGTGCATGGAGTCACAATGAGTTTTGTGTGTGTGTGTGTGTGCTGGTATAGACTCTGCATTGAGTCACAGTGAGTATGTGTGTGTGTTTTTGTGTGGTGCTACAGACTGTGCATTGAGTCACAGTGAGCCTTGTGTGTGTTTGAGTGCTGATATCGGCTGTGAACTGAGTCACAATGAGTTATGTGTGTCTGTGTGTGCTGGTATTGACTGTGCATGGAGTCACAATGATTTGTGTGTGTGTGTGCTCGTATAGACTGCATTGAGTCATAGGGAGCATGTGTGTGTGTGTGCTGCTATAGGCTGAGCATTCAGTCACAGTGCACCGTGTGTGTTGTGTGTGTGGGTAGTACAGTCTGAGCATTGAGTTACAGTGAGATGTGGTATGTGTGTGTGTGTGTGGGTTTGTGTGTGTGTGTGTGCTGGTAGAGGCTGAGCATTGAATCACAGTTAGGTGTGTGTGTGTTTATGTGTGTCTGTGTGCGCTGGAATGGGCTTTGCATTGAGTCACTGAGTTGTGTGTGGGGGGGCTACGGACTGTGCATTGAGTCACAGTGCATTGAGTCATTGTGCATTGAGGCACAATGAGTTGTGTGTGTGTGCTTGTATACACTGTGCATTGACTCTCAGCATGTGTGTGTGTGTGTGTGAGTGCTGATATAGGCTGTGAACTGAGTCACAGTGAGTTATGTGTGTGTGTGTGCTGGTATTGACTGTGCATTGAGTCACAGTGAGCGTGTGTGTGTGTGCTGCTATAGGCTGTGCATTGAGTCACAGTGAGCCGTGGGGGGGGGCTGGTATATGCTCTGCACTGAGTTACAGTGAGTCATGTGTTTCTGTGTCTGTGCTGGTATAATCTGAGCATTGAGTCACAGTTCAGTGTGTGTATATGTGTGTGTGTGCTGGTATGGGCTTTGCATTGAGTCCCTGAGGGGTGTGTGTGTGTGTGTGTGTGTGTGTGTGTGTATGTGTATGTGTTGTGAAGATATAGGCTGTGCATTCATTCACAGTGAGCCATGTGTGTCTGGGACTGGGGGCAGGCATACGGTGCACTGAGTCACAGTGAGCCATGTGTTTGTGTGTGTGTGTGTGTGTGAGTGTGCTGGTATAATCAGATCATTGAGTCACAGTGAGGTGTGCTGTGTGCGTGTATTTGCTATTATGGACAGCGCATTGAGTCTCATTGAGCTGTGCATATCTCTGTGTGTGTGTGTTTGTATTTCATGGTGTGGAATGTGCGTGAGTTACTGTAAGGTGAGTGTGTTTGTGTGTGCTGGTACAGGCTGAGCACTGAGTCACATTTAGGTGTGTGTGTGTGTGTGTGTGTCGGTAATGGGCTTTGCATTGAGTCACTGAAGCCTGTATGTGTGTCTGTGTGGTGCTATAGGCTGTTCATTGAGTCAAATTGAGACGTGTGTATGCGTGTGTACTGGTATAGGCTGTGCATTGCGTCACAGTGAGCTCTGTGTTTGTGTATGTGTGTGCAGTATACGCTGTGCATTCAGTCACAGTGAGGTTTGTGTGTGTACTGGTTTGGGCTGTGCATTGTGTCACAGTGAGCCATGTATGTCCATGTGCGTGTTTCTGTGCTGCTTTAGGCAGTGCACTGAGTCACAGTGAGCCACGTGTGTATGTGTGTGTGTGTAATGATATAAGCTGGGCATTGAGTCACAGTGAGCCATGTGTGTGGGAGTCGGGAAAGGTGTACACTGTGCACTGAGTCACAGTGAGCCGTGTGTTTGTGTGTGTGTGTGTGTGATGGCATAACTGGTTCATTGAGTCACAGTGAGCCATGTATGAGTGCGTGTTTGTGTGTGTGTGTGTGTTCTGGTAGAGCCTGAGCTTTGAGTCATAGTGCGCCGTGTGTGTGTGTTGTGTGTGTTGGTAGTACAGTCTGAGCATTGAGTTACAGTGAGATGTGTTGTGTGTATCTGTGCTGGTATGAAATGTACATTGAACCACAAGGAGCCATGCGTGTGTGTGTGTGTGTGTGTTTGTGTGTGTGCTGGTAGAGGCTGAGCATTGAATCACGTTTAGGTGTGTATGTGTGTGTGTGTGTGCGCGCCGGTATGGGCTTTTCATTGAGTCCCTGATGTGTGTGTGGGCGGGCTACAGACTGTGCACTGAGTCACAGTGAGTTATGTGTGTCTGTGTGTGCTGGTATTGACTGTGCACTGAGTCACAATGAGTTGTGTGTGTGTGCTCGTATACACTGTGCATTGAGTCACAGTCAGCAGGTGTGTGTATGTGTGCATGTGTGCTCGTATGGGCTTTGCATTGAGTCAGTGAGGTGTATGTGTGTGTGTGGGGGCTATTACATTCTGAGCACTGAGTCACAGTGAGGAGTGTCTGTGTGTGTGTCCTGCTATAGGCTGTGCATTGTATCACAGTGAACCTTGTGTGTGTATGTGTGTTTGTGTATGCATGTGTGTGTGTGATGATACAGGCTAAGCATTGAGTCACGGAGGTGTGTATGTGTGTGTGTTGATACAAACTGTGCATTGAGTCACAGTGAGCCGTGTGTGTGTGTGTGTAGGTAAGGATGGTGCACTGAGTCACAGTGAGCCATGTTTGCATGCTGGTATAGGTGGTGCATTGTGTCACAGTGAGCGGTGTGTGTGTGTGTGTGTGTGTGTGCTGCATTAGGCTGTGCACTGAGTCACAGTAAAGTGTGTTTTCGTGTGTATGTGCTGGTATAGGCTGTGCTTTGAGTCACAGTGACGTGTGTCTGTGTGTGTGTCCTGCTATAGGCTGTGCACTGTATCACAGTGAACCTTGTGTGTGTATGTGTGTTTGTGTATGCATGTGTGTGTGTGATGATACAGGCTGAGCATTGAGTCACGGAGGTGTGTATGTGTGTGTGTTGATACAAAGTGTGCATTGAGTCACAGTGAGCCGTGTGTTTGTGTATGTGTGTGTCTGTGTGTGTGGACTGGTATTTGCCGTGCGTTGAGTCACAATGAGACGTGTTGGGGGGGCTGGAATAGTCTGAGCACTGAGTCACAGATGGGTGGTGTGTATTTGCTGGTATGGACGCTGCATTCAGTCACAATGAGCCGTGCGTGTGTGTGTGTCTTTGTGATGGTTCAGAGAGTGCACTGAGTCACAGTATGGTGTGTATATGTGTGTTGGTATAGGCTGACCATTGAAACAAAGTAAGGTGTGTGTGTGTGTGTCTGTGTGTATGAGTGTGCTGGTATGGGCTTTGCATTGACTCACTGAGGTGTATGTGTGTGTTTGTGTGTGTGGTGCGACACACAGTGCACTGAGTCACAGTGAGCCTTGTGTGTGTGTGTCTGTGTGCTGATATAGCCTGTGCACTGTGTCACAGTGAGTTATGTGTGTGTGCTGGTATAGAGTGTGCGTTGGGTCACAATGAGTTGTGTGTGTGTGTGCTCGTATAGACTGTGCATTTAGTCACAGTGAGCATGTGTGTTTGTGTGTGTCCACGCTGCTATAGGTTGTGCAGTGAGTCACAGTGAGGGGTGTTTGTGTGTGTGTGTGTGTATGAGTGTGCTCATATAATCAGATCATTGAGTCACAGTGAGGTGTGTGCTGTGTGTGTATGTGCTCGTATGGACAGTGCATTGAGTCAGAGTGAGCCGTGAATGTGTGTGTGTTTGTATTTTGTATTTCATGGTGTGGAATGTGCATGAGTTACCTTAAGATGTGTGTGTTTGTGTGCGCAAGTATAGGCTGAGCATTGCGTCACACTTAGGTGTGTGTGTGTGTGCCGGTAGGGGCTTTGCATTGAGTCACTGAGGCCTGTATGTGTGTTTGTGTGGTGCTACAGGGCGTTCGTTGAGTCACAGTGAGCTGTGTGTGTGTGTGTGTGCAGGTATACGCCGTGCATTCAGTCACAGTGAGGCTTGTGTGTGTACTGGTATGGACTGCATTGTGTTGCACTGAGCCATGTATGTCCGTGTGTGTGTTTGTGTGCTGCTATAGGCAGTGCATTGAGTCACAGAGAGCCGTGTGTGTGTCTGTGCTGGTACAGGCTGTGCACTGAGTCACAGTGAGCCTGCTGTTTGTGGTAGTACAGGCTGTGCATTGAGTCTGTGAGCTATGTATGTGTGTGTGTGTATTTGTGTTCCGGTATAGACTGGGCACTGAGTCACAGTTAGCCGTGTGTGTTTGTGTGTGTGTTTGTCTTGGTATCGGTGGTTCACTGAGTCACAGTGAACCATGTATGAGTGCGTGTTTGTGTGTGTCTGTGTTCTGGTATAGGCTGAGCATTGAGTCACAGTGTGCCGTGTGTGTGTGTGCTGGTATAGTCTGAGAATTGAGTCACAGTGAGGTGCGTGTGCATGTGTGTATGTGCTGGTATGGATGGTGCACTGAATCACACTGAGCCGTGCATGCGTGTGTGTGCATGTGCTGGTATAGACTGTGCACTGAGTCACAGCTGTGTGTGTGTGTGTGCATGCTGGTATAGGCTGTGCATTGAGTCACAGTGAGGTGTGTGTGTGGGGGGGTGCATGTGCTAGTATAGGCTTTGCATTGAGTCACTGAGCTGTGTGTGTGTGTGTGTATGTGTGCTACCATAGACTGTGCATTGATTCACAGCTCTGTGTGTGTGTGTGTGTGAGCGCTGGTATAGGCTGTGCAGTGAGTCACAGAGGGGTGTTTGTGAGTGTGTGCGTGTGCTGCTATAGGCTTTGAGTCACATTGAGCCGCATGTGTGTGTGATGGTATAGGTGGTTCACTGAGTCACAGTGAGCCATGTATGAGTGCCTGTTTGTGTGTGTGTGTGTTCTGGTATAGGCTGAGCATTGAGTCACTGTGCACCGTGTGTGTGTATGTTGTGTGTGTGGGTAGTACAGTCTGAGCATTGAGTTACAGTGAGGTGTGTGTGTGTTTGTGCTGGTATAAAATGTACATTGAGTCACAATGAGCCATGCGTGTGTGTGTGTGTGTGCTGGTAGAGGCTGAGCATTGAATCAGGTTGTGTGTGTGAAGACATAAGCTGTGCATTCTGTCACAGTGAGCCGTGTGTTTGTGTGTGTGTGAGTGTGCTGGTATGGGCTTTGCATTGAGTCACTGACGTGTCTGTGTGTGTTTCTGTATTGCTGGTATAGGCAGAGCATTGAGTCACAGTGCATCGTGGTTATGTGTGTGTGTGGTGGGGGGTGGCTGGTAGAGTCTGAGCATTGAGTCACAGTGAGTGGTGCATGTGTGTGTGTGTTTGTAGTTCATGTTGTGGAATGTGCATGAGTTACTGTAAGGTGTGTGTGTGTGTGCTGGTACAGGCTGAGCACTCAGTCACACTTGTGTGTGTGTGTGTGCTGGTATGGGCTTTGCAGAGGCACTGAGGCCTGTATGTGTGTTTGTGTGGTGCTACAGACTGTTCATTGAGTCAAATTGAGACGTGTGTGTGTGTGTGTGTACTGCTATAGGCTGTGCAATGAGTCACAGTGAGCTTTGTATGTGAGTGTGTGTGTGATGGTATAGAATGTGCATTGAGTCACAGTGAGCTGTGTGTGTATGTGCAGGTATACGCCGTGCATTCAGTCACAGTGAGGCTTGTGTGTGTACTCGTATGGACTACATTGTGTCACAGTGAGCCATGTATGTCTGTGTGTGTTTGTGTGCTGCTTTCGGCAGTGCATTGAGTCACAGTGAGCCGTGTGTGTGTGTGTGTCTGTATGTGTGTGATGGTGTAGACGGTTCATTGATTCACAGTGAGCCATGTGTGAATGCATGTTTCTGTGTGTCTGTGCTGGTATACAATGTGAATTTAGTTACAGTAAGGTGCCTGTGTGTGTGTGTATGTGTTGGTATGGACTGTGCATTGATTAACAGTGAGCCGTGCCTGTGTGTCTTCGTGTGTGTATGTGATGGTATAGGCTGTGCGTTGAGTCACATTAAGCCATGCGTGTGTGTGTGTGTGTGTTGGTAAAGACTGCATTGACTCACAGGTGTGTGTGTGTGTGTGTGTGTTGGTAAAGACTGCATTGACTCAGGTGTGTGTGTGTGTGCCTGTATGGGCTTTGCATTGAGTCACAGTGAGGTGTTTGTTTGTGTGTGTGTGTGTGTGTGTGTGTGTGCTGCTACAGACTAAGCATTGAGTGATAAGTGAGCCGTGATTTTATGCTGGTACGGGCTCCGCAATGAGTCACAGAGCCGTGTGGGTGGCGTGTGTGTCTGTGTGTGTGCTGGTACAGGCTGAGCACCGAGTCACACTTAGCTGCGTATATGTGTGTATGTATGCTGGTATGGACTTTGCATTGAGTCACTGGGGTGTGTGTGTGTTTCTGTATGTGCTGGTATAGGCTTAGAATTGAGTCACAGTGTGCCGTGTGTGGGGGGGGGGCTACTATGGTCTCAGCATAGAGTCACAGTGAGGTGTGTTGTGTGTGTGTATATGTGCTGGTATGGACAGCACATTGAGTCACAAAGAGGCATGCGTATGTGTGTGTATGTGTGTGTGTGTATGTGGTGGTGTAGAGTGTGCGTTGAGTCACAGTATGGTGTGTGTGTGCTGGTAGAGGCTGCACACTGAATCACAGGTGTGGGGGGGGCTGGTATGGGCTCTCCATTGAGTCACTGAGGTGTCTCTGTGTGTGTGTGTGTGTGTGTGTGATGGTATAGGTGGTTCACTAAGTCACAGTGAGCCATGTATGAGTGTGTGTTTGTTTGTGTGTGTGTGTGTTCTGGCATAGGCTGAGCATTGAGTCACAGTGCACCGTGTGTTGTGTGTGTGGGTTGTACAGTCTGAGCATTGACTGACAGATGTGTTGTGTGTGTGTATGTGCTGGTATGGACGGTGCATTCAGTCACAATGAGCCGTGAGTGTGTGTGTGTCTTTGTGATGGTGTAGAGTGTGCACTGAGTCACAGTATGGTGTGTATATGTGTGCTGCTATAGGCTTAGCATTGAGTCACAGGTGTGGGAGTGTGTGTGCTGCTATGGGCTTTGTATTGACTCACTGAGGTGTGTGTGTCTGTGTGTGTGTGGTGCTACAGACTGTGCATTGAGTCACTGTGAGCCTTGCGTGTGTACATCTGAGTGCTGATATAGGCTGTGAACTAAGTCACAGTGAGTTACGTGTGTCTGTGTGTGTGCTCGTATAGACTGTGCATTGAGTCACAGCATGTGTGTGTGTGTACTGCTGTAGGCTGTGCATTGAGTCAATGAGGTGTGTGTGTGTGTGCTGGTATAGGCTGAGCATTGAATCACGGGTGTGTCTGCACTGGTATGGGTGGAGCACTGAATCAATTAAGTGTGTGTATGTGTGCACGTGTGCTCGTATGGGCTTTGCATTGAGTCACTGAGGTGTATGTGTGTGGGGGGGGCTAGTATAGTCTGAGCATTGAGTCACAGTGAGGTGTGTTGTGTGTGTGTATGTGCTGGTATGGACTCTCTTGAGCCACAATTAGCCGCGTGTGTGTGTGTACGTAGTGGTCTAGGGTGTGCATTGAGTCACAGCTGTGTGTGTGTGTATGTGTGTGCTGGTTTAGGCTGAGCATTGAATCACAGGTGTGTGTATGTGTTTGTGTGTGCTGGTATGGGCTTTGCATTGAGTCACTGAGGTGTATGTGTCAGTGTGTGTGTGGTGCTACAGACTATTCACTAGGTCACAGCCTTGTGTGTGTGTGTCTGTGTGATGATATAGCCTGTGCACTGAGTCACAGTGAGTTATGTGTGTGTGTGTGTGTGTGCTGGTATAGACTGTGCATTGAGTCATAGTGAGTATGTGTGTGTGTTTTTGTGTGGTGCTACAGACTGTGCATTGAGTCACAGTGAGCCTTGCGTGTGTGTCTGAGTGGTGATATAGGCTGTGAACTGAGTCACAGTGAGTTATGTGTGTCTGTGTGTGTGCTGGTATTGACTGTGCATTGAGTCACAATGAGTTGTATGTGTGCTCGTATAGACTTTGCATTGAGTCACAGCGTGTGTGTGTGTGTGTGTGCTGGTATGGGCTTTGCATTGAGTCACTGAGGTGTATGTGTCTGTGTGTGTGGTGCTACAGACTGTGCATTGAGTCACAGTGAGCCTTGCGTGTGTGTGTCTGAGTGGTGATATAGGCTGTGAACCGAGTCACAGTGAGTTATGTGTGTCTGTGTGTGTGCTGGTATTGACTGTGCACTCAGTCACAATGAGTTGTTTGTGTGCGTGCTTGTATAGACTGCACATTGAGTCACAGTCAGCATGTGTGTGTGTGTGTGCTGCTATAGGATGTGTATTGAGTCACAATGAGGTGTGTGTGTATGTGTGTGTGTTGGTATAGGCTGAGCATTGAATCACAGTTAGGGGTATGTGTGTGTGTACACTGGTATGGGCGGAGCATTGAATCACTTAGGTGTGTGTATGTGTGCATGTGTCCTCGTATGGGCTGTGCATTGAGTCAGTGAGGTGTATGTGGGTGTGTGTGGGTGTGGGCTAGTATAGTCTGAGTATTGAGTCACAGTGAGGTGTGTTGTGTGTGGGGGTGTGGGCTAGTATAGTCTGAGCATTGATTCACTGTGAGGTGTGTTGCATGTGTGTATGTGCTGGGATGGACTCTCCATTGAGTCACAATTAGCCGTGTGTGTGTGTGTGTGTGTGTGTACGTAGTGGTCTAGGGGGTGCACTGAGTCACAGTAAGGTGTGTGTGTGTGTGTATATGTGTCTGCTGGTTTAGGCTGAGCACTGAATCACAGGTGTGTGTGTGTGTGTGTGTGCTGGTAATGGCTTTGTATTGAGTCACTGAGGGGTATGTGTGTGTGTGTGTGTGTCTGTGTGTTTCTGGGGTGATACAGACTGTGTATTGGGTCACTGTGAGCCTTCCGTGTGTGTTTCTGAGTGCTGATATAGGCTGTGAACTGAGTCACAGTGAGTTATGTGTGTCTGTGTGTGTGCTGGTATTGACTATACATTGAGGCACAATGAGTTGTGTGTGTGTGTGCTCGTATATACTGTGCATTGACTCTCAGTCAGCATGTGTGTGTGTGTGTGTGCTGCTATAGGCTGTGCATTGAGTCACAATGAGGTGTGTGTGTATGTGTGTATGTGTGTGTGTGTTGGTATAGGCTGAGCATTGAATCACAGTTTGGGGTGTGTGTGTGTGCACTGGTATGGGTGGAGCATTGAATCAGGTGTGTGTATGTGTGCATGTGTGCTCGTATGGGCTTTGCATTGAGTCAGTGAGGTGTATGTGTGTGGGGGGGGGCTATTACAGTCTGAGCACTGAGTCACAGTGAGGAGTGTCTGTGTGTGTGTCCTGCTATAGGCTGTGCATTGTATCACAGTGAACCTTGTGTGTGTATGTGTGTTTGTGTATGCATGTGTGTGTGTGATGATACAGGCTGAGCATTGAGTCACGGAGGTGTGTATGTGTGTGTGTTGATACAAAGTGTGCATTGAGTCACAGTGAGCCGTGTGTTTGTGTATGTGTGTGTCTGTGTGTGTGGACTGGTATTTGCCGTGCGTTGAGTCACAATGAGACGTGTTGGGGGGGCTGGAATAGTCTGAGCACTGAGTCACAGATGGGTGGTGTGTATTTGCTGGTATGGACGCTGCATTCAGTCACAATGAGCCGTGCGTGTGTGTGTGTCTTTGTGATGGTTCAGAGAGTGCACTGAGTCACAGTATGGTGTGTATATGTGTGTTGGTATAGGCTGACCATTGAAACACAGTAAGGTGTGTGTGTGTGTCTGTGTGTATGAGTGTGCTGGTATGGGCTTTGCATTGACTCACTGAGGTGTATGTGTGTGTTTGTGTGTTTGTGTGTGTGGTGCTACACACAGTGCACTGAGTCACAGTGAGCCTTGTGTGTGTGTGTCTGTGTGCTGATATAGCCTGTGCACTGTGTCACAGTGAGTTATGTGTGTGTGCTGGTATAGAGTGTGCGTTGGGTCACAATGAGTTGTGTGTGTGTGCTCGTATGGACAGTGCATTGAGTCAGAGTGAGCCGTGAATGTGTGTGTGTTTGTATTTTGTATTTCATGGTGTGGAATGTGCATGAGTTACCTTAAGATGTGTGTGTTTGTGTGCGCAGGTATAGGCTGAGCATTGAGTCACACTTAGGTGTGTGTGTGTGTGCCGGTAGGGGCTTTGCATTGAGTCACTGAGGCCTGTATGTGTGTTTGTGTGGTGCTACAGGGCGTTCGTTGAGTCACAGTGAGCTGTGTGTGTGTGTGTGTGCAGGTATACGCCGTGCATTCAGTCACAGTGAGGCTTGTGTGTGTACTGGTATGGACTGCATTGTGTCGCACTGAGCCATGTATGTCCGTGTGTGTGTTTGTGTGCTGCTATAGGCAGTGCATTGAGTCACAGAGAGCCATGTGTGTGTGTCTGTGCTGGTACAGGCTGTGCACTGAGTCACAGTGAGCCTGCTGTTTGTGGTAGTACAGGCTGTGCATTGAGTCTGTGAGCTATGTATGTGTGTGTGTGTATTTGTGTTCCGGTATAGACTGGGCACTGAGTCACAGTTAGCCGTGTGTGTTTGTGTGTGTGTTTGTCTTGGTATCGGTGGTTCACAGTGAACCATGTATGAGTGCGTGTTTGTGTGTGTCTGTGTTCTGGTATAGGCTGAGCATTGAGTCACAGTGTGCCGTGTGTGTGTGTGCTGGTATAGTCTGAGAATTGAGTCACAGTGAGGTGCGTGTGCATGTGTGTATGTGCTGGTATGGATGGTGCACTGAATCACACTGAGCCGTGCATGCGTGTGTGTGCATGTGCTGGTATAGACTGTGCACTGAGTCACAGCTGTGTGTGTGTGTGTGCATGCTGGTATAGGCTGTGCATTGAGTCACAGTGAGGTGTGTGTGTGGGGGGGTGCATGTGCTAGTATAGGCTTTGCATTGAGTCACTGAGCTGTGTGTGTGTGTGTGTATGTGCTACCATAGACTGTGCATTGATTCACAGCTCTGTGTGTGTGTGTGTGTGAGCGCTGGTATAGGCTGTGCAGTGAGTCACAGAGGGGTGTTTGTGAGTGTGTGCGTGTGCTGCTATAGGCTTTGAGTCACATTGAGCCGCATGTGTGTGTGATGGTATAGGTGGTTCACTGAGTCACAGTGAGCCATGTATGAGTGCCTGTTTGTGTGTGTGTGTGTGTGTTCTGGTATAGGCTGAGCATTGAGTCACTGTGCACCGTGTGTGTGTATGTTGTGTGTGTGGGTAGTACAGTCTGAGCATTGAGTTACAGTGAGGTGTGTGTGTGTTTGTGCTGGTATAAAATGTACATTGAGTCACAATGAGCCATGCGTGTGTGTGTGTGTGTGCTGGTAGAGGCTGAGCATTGAATCAGGTTGTGTGTGTGAAGACATAAGCTGTGCATTCTGTCACAGTGAGCCGTGTGTTTGTGTGTGTGTGAGTGTGCTGGTATGGGCTTTGCATTGAGTCACTGACGTGTCTGTGTGTGTTTCTGTATTGCTGGTATAGGCAGAGCATTGAGTCACAGTGCGTCGTGGTTATGTGTGTGTGTGGTGGGGGTGGCTGGTAGAGTCTGAGCATTGAGTCACAGTGAGTGGTGCATGTGTGTGTGTGTTTGTAGTTCATGTTGTGGAATGTGCATGAGTTACTGTAAGGTGTGTGTGTGTGTGCTGGTACAGGCTGAGCACTCAGTCACACTTGTGTGTGTGTGTGTGCTGGTATGGGCTTTGCAGAGTCACTGAGGCCTGTATGTGTGTTTGTGTGGTGCTACACACTGTTCATTGAGTCAAATTGAGACGTGTGTGTGTGTACTGCTATAGGCTGTGCAATGAGTCACAGTGAGCTTTGTATGTGAGTGTGTGTGTGCTGGTATTGACTGTGCATGGAGTCACAATGAGTTTTGTGTGTGTGTGTGTGTGCTGGTATAGACTCTGCATTGAGTCACAGTGAGTATGTGTGTGTGTGTTTTTGTGTGGTGCTACAGACTGTGCATTGAGTCACAGTGAGCCTTGTGTGTGTTTGAGTGCTGATATCGGCTGTGAACTGAGCCACAATGAGTTATGTGTGTCTGTGTGTGCTGGTATTGACTGTGCATGGAGTCACAATGATTTGTGTGTGTGTGTGCTCGTATAGACTGCATTGAGTCATAGGGAGCATGTGTGTGTGTGTGCTGCTATAGGCTGAGCATTCAGTCACAGTGCACCGTGTGTGTTGTGTGTGTGGGTAGTACAGTCTGAGCATTGAGTTACAGTGAGATGTGGTATGTGTGTGTGTGTGGGGGTTTGTGTGTGTGTGTGTGCTGGTAGAGGCTGAGCATTGAATCACAGTTAGGTGTGTGTGTGTTTATGTGTGTCTGTGTGCGCTGGAATGGGCTTTGCATTGAGTCACTGAGTTGTGTGTGGGGGGGCTACGGACTGTGCATTGAGTCACAGTGCATTGAGTCATTGTGCATTGAGGCACAATGAGTTGTGTGTGTGTGCTTGTATACACTGTGCATTGACTCTCAGCATGTGTGTGTGTGTGTGTGAGTGCTGATATAGGCTGTGAACTGAGTCACAGTGAGTTATGTGTGTGTGTGTGCTGGTATTGACTGTGCATTGAGTCACAGTGAGCGTGTGTGTGTGTGCTGCTATAGGCTGTGCATTGAGTCACAGTGAGCCGTGGGGGGGGGCTGGTATATGCTCTGCACTGAGTTACAGTGAGTCATGTGTTTCTGTGTCTGTGCTGGTATAATCTGAGCATTGAGTCACAGTTCAGTGTGTGTATATGTGTGTGTGTGCTGGTATGGGCTTTGCATTGAGTCCCTGAGGGGTGTGTGTGTGTGTGTGTGTGTGTGTGTATGTGTATGTGTTGTGAAGATATAGGCTGTGCATTCATTCACAGTGAGCCATGTGTGTCTGGGACTGGGGGCAGGCATACGGTGCACTGAGTCACAGTGAGCCATGTGTTTGTGTGTGTGTGTGTGTGTGAGTGTGCTGGTATAATCAGATCATTGAGTCACAGTGAGGTGTGCTGTGTGCGTGTATTTGCTATTATGGACAGCGCATTGAGTCTCATTGAGCTGTGCATATCTCTGTGTGTGTGTGTTTGTATTTCATGGTGTGGAATGTGCGTGAGTTACTGTAAGGTGAGTGTGTTTGTGTGTGCTGGTACAGGCTGAGCACTGAGTCACATTTAGGTGTGTGTGTGTGTGTGTGTGTCGGTAATGGGCTTTGCATTGAGTCACTGAAGCCTGTATGTGTGTCTGTGTGGTGCTATAGGCTGTTCATTGAGTCAAATTGAGACGTGTGTATGCGTGTGTACTGGTATAGGCTGTGCATTGCGTCACAGTGAGCTCTGTGTTTGTGTATGTGTGTGCAGTATACGCTGTGCATTCAGTCACAGTGAGGTTTGTGTGTGTACTGGTTTGGGCTGTGCATTGTGTCACAGTGAGCCATGTATGTCCATGTGCGTGTTTCTGTGCTGCTTTAGGCAGTGCACTGAGTCACAGTGAGCCACGTGTGTATGTGTGTGTGTGTAATGATATAAGCTGGGCATTGAGTCACAGTGAGCCATGTGTGTGGGAGTCGGGAAAGGTGTACACTGTGCACTGAGTCACAGTGAGCCGTGTGTTTGTGTGTGTGTGTGTGTGATGGCATAACTGGTTCATTGAGTCACAGTGAGCCATGTATGAGTGCGTGTTTGTGTGTGTGTGTGTGTTCTGGTAGAGCCTGAGCTTTGAGTCATAGTGCGCCGTGTGTGTGTGTTGTGTGTGTTGGTAGTACAGTCTGAGCATTGAGTTACAGTGAGATGTGTTGTGTGTATCTGTGCTGGTATGAAATGTACATTGAACCACAAGGAGCCATGCGTGTGTGTGTGTGTGTGTTTGTGTGTGTGCTGGTAGAGGCTGAGCATTGAATCACGTTTAGGTGTGTATGTGTGTGTGTGTGTGCGCACCGGTATGGGCTTTTCATTGAGTCCCTGATGTGTGTGTGGGCGGGCTACAGACTGTGCACTGAGTCACAGTGAGTTATGTGTGTCTGTGTGTGCTGGTATTGACTGTGCACTGAGTCACAATGAGTTGTGTGTGTGTGCTCGTATACACTGTGCATTGAGTCACAGTCAGCATGTGTGTGTGTGTGCTGGTATGGGACTGCACTGAGTCACTGAGGTGTATGTGTGTGTGTGTGTGTGGTGCTACAGACTGTGCATTGAGTCACAGGGAGCCTTGCGTGTGTGTGTCTGAGTGGAGATATAGGCTGTGAACTGAGTCACAGTGAGTTATGTGTGTCTGTGTGTGTACTGGTATTGGCTGTGCATTGAGTCACAATGAGTTGTGTGTATGTGTGCTTGTATAGACTTTGCATTGAGTCACAGTCAGCGTGTGTGTGTGTGTGTGTGTGCTGGTATGGGCTTTGCATTGAGTCACTGAGGTGTATGTGTGTGTGTGTGTGGTGCTACAGACTGTGCGTTGAATCACAGGGAGCCTTGCGTGTGTGTGTCTGAGTGGTGATATAGGCTGTGAACTGAGTCACAGTGAGTTATGTGTGTCTGTGTGTGTGCTGGTATTGACTATACATTGAGGCACAATGAGTTGTGTGTGTGTGTGCTCGTATATACTGTGCATTGACTCTCAGTCAGCATGTGTGTGTGTGTGCTGCTATAGGCTGTGCATTGAGTCACAATGAGGTGTGTGTGTATGTGTGTATGTGTGTGTGTGTTGGTATAGGCTGAGCATTGAATCACAGTTCGGGGTGTGTGTGTGTGCACTGGTATGGGTGGAGCATTGAATCAGGTGTGTGTATGTGTGCATGTGTGCTCGTATGGGCTTTGCATTGAGTCAGTGAGGTGTATGTGTGTGGGGGGGGCTATTACATTCTGAGCACTGAGTCACAGTGAGGAGTGTCTGTGTGTGTGTCCTGCTATAGGCTGTGCATTGTATCACAGTGAACCTTGTGTGTGTATGTGTGTTTGTGTATGCATGTGTGTGTGTGATGATACAGGCTAAGCATTGAGTCACGGAGGTGTGTATGTGTGTGTGTTGATACAAACTGTGCATTGAGTCACAGTGAGCCGTGTGTGTGTGTGTGTGTGCGCTGGTATGGGACTGCACTGAGTCACTGAGGTGTATGTGTGTGTGTGTGTGTGTGCTGGTATTGACTGTGCATTGAGTCACAATGAGTTGTGTGTATGTGTGCTCGTAGAGACTTTGCATTGAGTCACAGTCAGCGTGTGTGTGTGTGTGTGTGTGCTGGTATGGGCTTTACATTGAGTCACTGAGGTGTATGTGTGTGTGTGTGTGTGTGGTGCTACAGACTGTTCATTGAGTCACAATAAGCCGTGTGTGTGTATGTGTATGTGTGTGTGTGTACTGGTATAAGCTGTGTATTGAGTCACAGTGAGCTGTGCATGTGTGTGTTTGTGTGACTGTGTGCTGTTATACATTGTGCATTCACTCACAGTGAGCCATGCGTGCGTGTCTGTGCGTGCAGGTATGGACTGTGCATTGAGTCACAGTGAGGTGTGTGTGTATGTGCTGGTATAGACTGTGCATTGAGTCAAAATGAGCCGTGTGTGTGTATGTGTGTGTATGTAGTGGTGTAGGGTGTGCAATGAGCCACAGTAAAGCGTGTGTTTGTTTGTGTGCTGGTATAATCTGAGCATTGAGTCACAGTGAGTAGTGTGGTGTCTGTGTGTACATGCTGGTACAGACTGTGCATTGAGTCACAGTTAGGTGTCCATGAGTGTGTGCTTGTATGGGCTTTGCATTGAGTCACAGTGTGGTGTTTATGTTTGTGTGTGTGTTGTGCTACAGACTAAGCATTGAGTCATAGTGAGGCATGTGTTTGTGATGGTACAGGCTGTGCAATGAGTCACAGAGAGCCATGTGTGTGTCTGTGTGGGTCTTTGCTGAAATAGGCTGTACATTGATTCACGCTGAGCCGTATGTGTGTGGCAGTGGGGGGCTGGCATACGCTGTGCGCTGAGTCACAGTGAGCCATGTGTGTTTGAGTGTGCTGGTATAATCTGAGCATTGAGTCACAGTGAGCTGTGTGTGTGTTCTTGTGTGTGTGTGTGCTGGTATAGGCTGTACATTGAGTCACATTTAGATGTGTATATGTGTGTGTGTGTGCTGGTATGGGCTTTGAATTGAGTCACTGGGGTGTGTGTGTGTGCTTGTGTGTGGGCTGGTATAGGCTGAGCATTGAGTCAGAGTGTGCCGTGTGTACGTGTGGGGGGGCTGATATACTCTGAGCACTGAGTTACAGTGAGTTGTGTTGTGTGTGTGTGTGTGCTGGTATGGACTGTACATTTGAGTCACAATGAGCCATGCGTGTGTGTCTGTGTGTGTGTATTTGGTGGCTTAGTGTCTGCATGAGTCACAGTAAGGTGTGTGTTTGTGTGTGCTGGTATACGCTGAGCACTGAGTCACACTTAGGTGTGTGTATGTATGTGTGTGTGTGTGTGATGGTATAGGCTGTGCATTGAGTCACAGTAAGGTATTTGTGTGTGTGTGTCTTTGCTGGTATGGGCTTTGCATTGAGTCACAGTGAGGTGTGTGTGTGTGTCTGTGTGCTGGTATAAACTGTGCATTGAGTCACACTGATGTGTGTGTGTTGGCTTAATGTGATTCTAAGCAAAATGCTTATGATAAAATGCTAAAGAAAAAAATGGGTAAGAAACCCACACATACCAAGATGGGTGCAGCGGGAGTGATCAAGATGACAGAGTAGTAGGACATGAAGCTCACCTCCTCCCACGAATACATCAAAAATACATCTACATGTGGATCAGTTCTCACAGAATACCTACTGAACACTGGCAGAACACCTGAGACCTCTAAAAGGGCAAGAAAATCTCCACATAACTGGGTAGGACAAAAGGCAAAAAAAAGTGAGAATGGAATCAGGACAGGACCTGCACCCCTGGGAGGGAGCTGTGAAAGAGGAAAGGTTCCTGCACCGGGGGAAGTCCCCTCACCAGTGGAGAGATCACCCAGGACAGGGGAGAGCTAAGGAGCCTTGGAGAACGCAGCAACTGGTTTGCAGCAGCCAGAATGGCGAGAAACCTGCACAGACGGTCAGTGCCACTGCTCTGCACTCCCCAGCCTGAGACACACGTCCGCCAGTGCAGGTGGGACCTAGGTGTGGAAGCTTGGGCTTTGGAGATCGGACCCATGGAGAAGACTGGGGTGGGCTGTGCAGAAATAGCCTGAAAGGGCTGAAGCCAGATGCAATGGCATCTGAGGGTGTACACGGAGGAAGCCTGGGCCACCTTAGAGGCCAGGTGCCATTGTGTAGGCAATGCACAACGGGATGGGTGGGACCTGCCATTACAGCTTTTTTCCCTGCATAAGCTCTCAGGAGGCAGGACATCACCTAGACGAGCTCCAGGAGCCATCATGAGCCACCTCTGCTCCCATCGTGTGCTCTGGGGGCATGCATGAGCCACCACCGCCAGCAAGAACCCCACGACCGGGCACCAGCCACTGCATGTGCACACCCCCTATCAAGGGGATAACAGCCAGCACACACTGAGGAAAGAGGCAACAGGCATCCATACTAAAAACGGCCCTTGCACCAAAAATATTAAACCCACACAAGCTACATAGGGACACTCCCACATACAAATATCCCTCCAAGATCACAGGAGATAAAAGTGTTTCTCCTAAACTCACAGCATAAGAGAAATATAAGTAAAATGAAGAAGCAGATGAACCACTCCCAATTAAAAGCCCAAGAGAATTCCCCTGAAAGAAACAAACAATGAAACAGACCTCTTTGGTCCAATACACACCAATATCTAAAAGGAGATAATGACCTGAAGGAATGAGGAAAGACTATTGACAGAAATGCAGACTATTGTTAAAAGGAACTACAAACTATAAAGAGGAACCAAGAAAAGTTAGAAAACTCATTTGCCAAGACAAAAACTAAACTAAAGGCAATGAGTAGCAGAGTAAATAGTGCAGAAGAATGAATAAGTGACCTGGAAGATAGAATCATGGAAATCACCCAATCAGGAAAGCAGACAGAAAGCCAAATGAAAAAAAATGAAAGCAATATAAGAGACCTGTGGGATAACATAAAGCATGCCAATCTACGCATAATAGAGATTCCAGAAGGGAAAGAAAGAGAAAATGGGATCAAAAATGTGTTTGAAGAAATGATGGCTGAAAACTTCCCAAACTTAAAGAAGGAAACAGATATCCAGGTACAGGAAGCACAATGGGTCCCAAACAAGATAAACCCACACAGACCTACACCAAGACCTATTATAATAAAAATTGCAGAAGTTAAAGAGAGGATTCTAAAGGCAGTAAGAGAAAAACAAAGAGTTAGTCACAAAGGAACTCCCATAAGGCTATCAACTGATTTCTCTCCAGAAACACTGCAGGCCAGAAGGGAGTGGCAAGATATAATCCTAAGGGAAATATTGAAAAGTCTTCTCTAAATACAAAAGAAGTCAAAATATATAGGAAAGAGAAAATCACAATTGAAAAGCAAATCACCTAAATAAGCCAGTACCCAGATGTTTTTAAAAATTTAAAAATTTCTGTGGAAGTGATGATAACCACCATGAACAGCAAAAGAATGAACGTGAAGATGTAACAGAGGAATCAAAATCATCAAATGTGGGGGAGGATAGTAAGAAAAATAGATTTTTTTTCATTTCCTACAATGTGTTTGAGCCTATATAACTACCAGTCTAAGGCAAGCGGATATAGGATGGGATTAACATACTTGAAAAACAGGGTACCACAAATCAAAAACATACAATAGAATCACAAAGAACAAAAAGAATATAAATATAATACGAAAGAAACTCATCAAACCAAAAAAGGGAAAACAAAAAAGAAAAATAAAGGGACAAAATATATATATATATAATCAATGGGAAAACAAGGCTAAAATGGCAATAAATATGTATCTATCAATAATTACCTTAAACATCATTGGACTAAATGTTCCAATCAAAAGATACAGAGTGGCAGATTGTAGGGTCTTGTTTTCTAATCCAATATGCTGCCTAGAAGAGACCCACTTTAGGGAAAAGGACACACACAGATTGAAAGTGAGGGGATGGAAAAAGATATTTCATGGAAATGGAAATGAAAAGAAACCAGGGGTCGCAATACTCGTATCAGACAAAATAGACTTTAAAACAAAGGCCATAAAGAAAGACAAAGGGGTGGGAGGGAGGGAGATGCATGAGGGAAGGGATGTGGGAACAGATGTATATGTATGACTGATTCACTTTGTTATAAAGCAGAAACTAATAAAAAAAAAGAAAGAAAGACAAAGAACAACACTATATAATGATAAAAGGATTAATCAAGAAGAGGATTTTACACTTGTCAACATATATGCACCTAATACAGGAGCACCCAAATACATTAAATAAATACTAACAGACATAAAGGGAGAAATTGACAGGAATAAAATAATAGTAGGAGACTTTAACACCCCACTCACATCAATGGACCAATCTTCTAAACAAAATCTCAATAAGGCAACACAGGTCCTACATAATACAATAGAACAGTTAGACTTAATTGATATGTTCAGGACATTACACGCAAAAAAACCCCAGCATACACATTCTCTTCAAATGCACATGGAACATTCTCTAGGACTGACCACATACTACGGCATAAAACAAGCCTCAACAAATTTAAGAGGATAGAACTGATCTCAAGCATCTTTTCTGACCACAACAGCATGAAACGAGAAATCAACCACTGAAACAGAAATGAGAAAAAAATGATTACGCGGAGACTGAACAATATGCTACTTAAAAAAAAAAATGGGTCAACAATGAAATAAAATACAAAATTTAAAAATGACTTGAGGGGCTTCCCTGGTGGCGCAGTGGTTGAGAGTCTGCCTGCCGATGCAGGGGACGCGGGTTCATGCCCCGGTCTGGGAGGATCCCACGTGCCGCGGAGCGGCTGGACCCGTGAGCCATGGCCGCTGAGCCTGCACATCCAGAGCCTGTGCTCTGCAACAGGAGAGGCCACAACAGTGAGAGGCCCGCATACTGCAAAAAAAAAAAAAAATTAGAAAAAGAACAAACAAAACCTAAAGTCACCAGAAAGAAGGAAATAATAAAGATCAGAGAGGAAATAAACAGAGATTAAAAACCAATAGAAAGGGCTTCCCTGGTGGCGCAGTGGTTGAGAGTTCGCCTGCCGATGCAGGGGACACGGGTTTGTGCCCCGGTCTGGGAAAATCCCACATGCCATGGAGCGGCTGGGCCCGTGAGCCATGGCCGCGGAGCCTGTGGGTCTGGAGCCTGTGTTCTGCAATGGGAGAGGCCACAACAGTGAGAGGCCCGCGTACCGCAAAAAAAAAAAAAGAAGAAAAGAAAAAAGAAAAAAGTCAATAAAACCAAGAGCTGGTTCCTTGAAAGGGTAAACAAAATCAACAAACCTCTGGCCAGGCTCACCAAGAAGAAGAGAGAGAAGACCCAAATAAACAAAATAAGAAATGAAAAAGGAGACATAACAACTGACACCGTACAAATACAAAAACCATAAGGGAATACTATGAACAATTATATGCCAATAAATTCGACAACCTAGAAGAAATGGACAACTTTCTAGAAACATACAGCCCATCAAAACTGAATCAAAAAGAAATAGGTAATTTGAACAGACCAATCACTAGAGATGAAATAGAATCTGTAGTTTTAAAACTCCCCCACAGGGCTTCCCTGGTGGTGCAGTGGTTAAGGATCCACCTGCCAATGCAGGGGACATGGGTTTGATCCCTGATTTGGGAAGATCCCACATGCTGCGGAGCAACTAAGACCGTGTGCCACAACTACTGAGCCTGTGCTCTAGAGCCCACGAGCCACAACTACTGAGCCCATGTGCCACAACTACTGAAGCCTGTGTGTCTAGAACCCGCAATGAAGAGTAGCCCCTGCTTACCACAACTAGAGAAAGCCCGTGCACAGCAACAAAGACCCAGTGCAGCCAAAAATAAAATAAATAAATTTATTTTTTTTAAAAACTCCCTCACAAACAAAAGTCCAGGACCAGATGGCTTCACAGGCAAGTCCTACCAAACATACAAAGAAGAAATTATACTGATCCTTCTCAAACTCTTCCAAGAAACTGAAGAGAAGCGAACAATCCCAAAGACATTCTATGAAGCCACCATCACCCTGATACCAAAAGCAGACAAAGACACCACCAAAAAAGAAAATTATAGGCCAATATCTTTGATGAATATAGATGCAAAAATTCTCAACAACATATAGCAAGCTGGATCCAACAACACATAAAAAAGATCAGCCTTTTCCTCAGCTTCCGCTAAGGTGCTTGGTCCTTCCGAGGAAGCTAAGGCCGCGTTGGGGTGAGGCCCTCACTTCATCCGGCGACTAGCACCACGCCCAGCAGACCCTGCCTAGCCCTCGCCCGCACCATGGCCTCCGTCTCGGAGCTCGCCTGCATCTACTCGGCCCTCATCCTGCATGACGATGAGGTGATGGTCACGGAGGATAAGATCAATGCCCTCATTAAAGCAGCCGGTGTAAATGTTGAACCTTTCTGGCCAGGCTTGTTTGCAAAGGCTTTGGCCAATGTCAACATCGGGAGCCTCATCTGCAATGTGGGGGCAGGTGGACCTGCCCCAGCACCTGGTGCTACACCAGCAGGAGGTCCTGCCCCCTCCACCACTGCTGCCCCAGCTGAGGAGAAGAAAGTGGAAGCAAAGAAAGAAGAATCTGAAGAGTCTGATGATGACATGGGCTTTGGTCTTTTTGACTAAACAAACCTCTTTAGTAGCACGTTCAATAAAAAGCTGAGTTCTTTGCAAAAAAAAAAAAAAAAGATCATACACCATAACCAAGTGGGATTCATCCCACATTCATAAGGATGGTTCAACATATGCAAATTAATCAATGTGATACACCACATAAACAAAAGTCAAAAACCACTTGATCACCTCAATAGATGCAGAAAAAACATTTGACAAAATTCAACATCCATTCATGAGAAACATTCTTACCAAAGTGGGTACAGAGGGAATATATCAACATAATAAAAGCTATTTATGACAAACCCAGAGCCAATATAATACTCAATGGTGAAAAGTTGAAAGCCTTCCCACTAAAATCTGGAATAAGACAAGGATACCCACTTCCACCTCTTCTATTCCACATAGTATTGGAAGTCCTAGCCACAGCAATCAGACACGTTCCTTTAAAAAGCAATGTGTCTTTACCTTAAAAAAAAAAAAAAGGTATCCAAATTGGAACAGGTAAAATCGTCATTATATGCAGAGGACATGACTCTATATATAGAAAACCCTAAAGACTCCACACAAATACTAGAACTGATCAGTGAATTCAGAAACGTAGCAGGATACAAGATTAACATACAGAAATCGGTTGCATTTCTTTACACCAACAATGAAATATCAGAAAGGGAATGTAAAAAACCAATACCTTTCAAAATCACACCCTCAGGACTTCCCTGGTGGTCCACTGGCTAAGACTCCACAATCCCAATGCAGGGGGCCCAGGTTCCATCCCTGGTCAGGGAACTAGATCCCACACGCCACAACTAAGAGTTTGAATGCCACAACTAAAGGTTCCACATGCCACAACTAAAGATCCCGCATGCCGCAACTAAAGATCCTGCACACAGCAATGAAGACCCCGCACGTGGCAAATAAGACCCAGCACAGCCAAATAAATAAACATTGAAAAAAATGCACCCCAAAAAATAAAATACTTAGGAATAAATCTGACCAAGGAGGTGAAAGACTTGTATGCTGAGAACTATAAAACGTTAAAGGAAATTGAAGATGATTCAAAGAAATGGAAAGATATCCCATGCTCTTGGATTGGAAGAATTTCCATTGTGAAACTGACTATACTACCCAAAGCAATCTACAGATTTAATGCAATCCCTATCAAATGACCCATGACATTTTTCACAGAACTAGAACAAATAATCCTAAAATTTATATGGAACCATAAAACATCCAGAATTGCCAAAGCAATCCTGAAGAAAAAGAACAAAGCAACAGGCATAACCCTCCCAGACCTAAGACAATACTACAAAGCTATAGTAATCAAAACAGCGTGGTATTGGCACAAAAACAGACATATGGATCAATGGAACAGAACAGAGCACGCAGAAATTAACCCACACACCTATAGTCAATTAATTTTTGACAAAAAAGGCAAGAATATACAATGGGAAAAAGTCTCTTCAGCAAGTGGTGCTGGGAAAGTCGGACAGCTGCATGTAAATCAATGAATTTAAAACACACCCTCTCACCATACACAAAAATAAACTCAAAATGGCTTAAAGACTTAAACGTAAGACGACACCATAGAACTCCTAGAAAGGAACACAGGCAAAACATTCTCTGACATAAATTGTACCAATGTTTTCTTAGGTCAGTCTCCCAAGGCAATAGGAATAAAAGCAAAAATAAACAAATGGGACCTAATCAAACATACAAGCTTTTGCACAGCAAAGGAAACCATTAACAAAACGAAAAGACGATCTACAAAACGGGAGAAAATATTTGCAAACAATGCAACTGAGAAGGGCTTAATTTCCAAAATATATAAACAGCTCATACAACTCAACAACAAAAAAATAAATGAACCCATCAAAACAGGGGCAGAAGATCTAAAAAGACATTTCTTCAAAGAAGAAATACAAATAGCTAATAGGCACATGAAAAGATGCTCAAAATCACTAATTATCAGAGAAATGAAAATCAAAACTACAATAAGGTACCATCTCACACTGGTCAGGACGGCCATCATGAAAAACTCTACAAATAACAAATGCTGGAGAGGATGTGGAGAAAAGGGAACCCTCTTACATTGTTGGTGGGAATATAAATGGGTACAGCCACTTTGGAGAACAGTGTGGAGGTTCCTTAAAAAACTAAAAATTGAATTACCATATGATCCAGCAATCCCACTCCTGGGCATATACCCAGACAAAACTCTAATCCAAAGAGATACATGCACCCCTATGTTCATAGCAGCACTATTCACAATAGCCAAGACATGGAAACAACCTAAGTGTCCACTGACAGATGAATGGATAAAGAAGATGTGGTACATGTGTACAATGGACTAGTACTCAGCCATAAAAAAGAACAAAAAATAATGCCATTTGCAGCAACATGGATGCAACTAGAGATTATCATACTAAGTGAAATAAGTCAGAAAGAGAAAGACAAATACCATGTGATATCACTTATATGTGGAATCTAAAATATGACACAAATGAACTTATCTATGAAACAGCAACAGACTCATGGACATAGAGAACAGACTTGTGGTTGCCAAGGGGGAGGAGGTTGGGGGAGGGATGGATTGGGAGGTTGGGGTTAACAGATGTAAACTATTATACATGGAATAGATAAACAAGGCCCTACTGTATAGCACATGGAACTATATTCAGTATCCTATGATAAACCATAACGGAAAAGAATATAAAAAAAGAATGTATATATATGTATAACTGAATCACTATGCTGTACAGCAGAAATTAACACAACATTGTAAATTTACTATACTTCAATAAAAAATAAACTGACCAAGAGAAAAAAAAAAGATTGGTGTGATTTTACTCTGTGTAAAGTCTACATTCAATGAAAAGCACTGTAAACAAATACGGCTCACTAGTTAATGCCATGCTTGCTGAAATACTTAAGGAGACATGTACTGATATCTGTAATTTACCACAAAATACATCAAGGGATAAGATGGATTGGGGCTTTCCTGGTGGCGCAGTGGTTAAGAATCCACCTGCCAATGCAGAGGACACGGGTTCGAGCCCTGGTCTGGGAAGATCCCACGTGCTACGGAGCAGCAAAGCTGGTGCAGCACAACTACTGAGCCAGCGCACCACAACTACGGAAGCCCACGCACCTACAGCCCATGCTCCGCAACAAGAGAAGCCACTGCAATGAGAAGCCTGTGCACCTCAAAGAACAGTAGCCCCACACCCCCACTCGCCGCAACTAGAGAAAGCCCGCGTGCAGCAATGAAGAACCAACACAGCCACATAAACAAATAAATAAAGTTATTTTCTAAAAAATTCTAGGTTAGCACTCCAATAGCAGAAAAGTTGACTTTATACTGAAGGAACTACTACACCCTGATCTTTTTTATCTCCCCTGACCAGGAACTCAGAACCCTGAGCTAATAATAAAGTGAGATTATGGGTGATTTTTTTTCTTTCTTTGTATCTTTCTGGGTACTTTAAGTTTTTATATTGCACATGTATTAATTTTTAATAAAGTTGTACAGTATCTTTATCAACATGTGAAGAACACATCTGGATTTTATAAATTGCTCTACATTCATAAGCATTCTTCTATTTCTCCATCAGAGGGCAGCATAAGCACAGTAAACAGCAAAAATAATTTCAAGGTGTTTGCTCTGAAACTGAATGCTGCTGTTCAGTGGTTGATTTTGACAGGCTGCTGGTACAAATTAATCATTAGACTGTTTATTTTTCTGATAAATGACTATATATTCACTGTAAAAACTGATATATAGGAGAAAAGACAAGTCACCTATAATCAGGGACCATCTGGCATTTATCTTCACATTTCTGTGTGTGATGGAAAGAGGAAGGTACATACTTTTTTAAAAGTCTGCTGACAAAAAGTCCCCCATACAATAATTTTCTAATCTACAATTCACACCAAATGTCTCTTGAGCATCTCCCTGCTTCCCTAAGTTCTCTGACACAGTGGTTTTTAAAGGCCGCCTAGTGTTCCAGCCTGTGGACACGTTGTACCTTGCTTCCCTGATTTAAATTGGTCATTTGGGTGTTTTAACTGTCTTTAAAGTATAAAAGATTTCCCATGTATAAAATATACATGGAAAACTGTACCACCCAATTAATCACTACTTGAATTTGATAGATGTTAATTGTTGCCATTTTTACTTAAGATATTTTGAAGAAAGAAAACTTGACAGGTAGGGTTGGAGGTCCCAATGTCCAATTAACTTCTCTCCTTCCATCCCCAAAGTCACCTCTGATCTGAAGCTGGTGCTTATTTTTCCCATCCTTGATCTCAGGCTTTAATTACAAAAGTATGTTCTGTAAACAGTATAATATTGTCCTGAGCTTTTAAATTCTACACATAAATGTAATCACCATGGCATGTCCTATATTCGCTTAACATTATGATTTACCCCCTGTTGATTTAGACCTAGTTAATTTTAACTGCTTTAAGGTATTATAATTTATACATAGAATTTATTAACACATTCCCTATTGATAAGCATTTAGGTGGTTTCTAATCATTGAGGATCACTGCACTTTGGACGGGGCAGGTGCGCATAGCTTCTCTACCTGTTTTACCTAGAGAAGAATTAAGTTTGGGATTCCAGAAGAGGAATGGTGGATTCGAAAGGGTCATTCCCTTCAGCTCTACCGGCTACTGCTGGATCACACTCCTGAATTACCAATTTTCAATTCAGTGGGTCGTGAATTAGTCCCATTTCCTCACTTCCTCTTTGTGGTAGGAGGCATGGCTTTAAGCATCTTGGAGGTTAAGCATCTCTTCATGGGCCCTGGCAACAAGGTTCTGTCTTTTGTGAATCCATTGCCTTTGCCTATTACCTGCTTGGGTTCTTTACCTTTTTCTTCTCGATTTGTACAAATTGTGTATCTATGTCTGATTCAGACCGGGTGTCTAGAGGAAGCACGTGGCGTGCACAAACAGGGTAATTTAAGGAGAGCTTGGGCTTCCCTGGTGGTGCAGTGGTTAACAATCCGCCTGCCAATGCAGGGAACACGGGTTCGAGCCCTGGTCAGGAAGATCCCACGTGCCACAGAGCAACTAAGCCCGTGCGCCACACCTACTGAGCCTGTGCTCTAGAGCCCACGAGCCACAACTACTGAGCCCGAGAGCCCAAACTACTGAAGCCCGCGCACCTACAGCCCGTGCTCCACAACAGGAGAAGCCACTGCAATGAGAGGCCTGCGCACCTCAACAAAGAGTAGCCCCCTACCCCCGCTCGCCACAACTAGAGAAAGCCTGCACACAGCAACGAAGACCCAACACAGCCACATAAACAAATAAATAAATTTTTTTTTTTTTAATTCTAGGTTAGCACTCCAATAGCAGAAAAGTTGACTTTATACTGAAAGAACTACTACACCCTGATCTTTTTTATCTCCCCTGCCCAGGAACTCAGAATCCTGAGCTAATAATAAAGTGAGATTACGGGTGATTTTTTTCTTTCGTTGTATTTTTCTGGGTACTTTAAGTTTTTTATATTGCACATGTATTAATTTTTAGTAAAGTTATAGAGTATCTTTATCAACATGTGAAGAACACATCCGGATTTTATAAATTGCTCTACATTCACAAGCATTCTTCTATTTCTCCATCAGAGGGCAGCATAAGCACAGTAAATAGCAAAAATAATTTCAAGGTGTTTGGTCTGAAATTGAATGCTGCTGTTCAGTGGTTTATTTTGACAGGCTGCTGGTACAAATTAATCATTAGATTGTTTATTTTTCTGATAAATGACTATATATTCACTGTAAAAACTGATATATAGGAGAAAAGACAAGTCACCTATAATCAGGGACCATCTGGCATTTATCTTCACATTTCTGTGTGTGATGAAAAGAGGAAGGTACATATTTTTTTTAAAGTCTGCTGACAAAAAGTCCCCCATACAATAATTTTCTAATCTACGCTTCACACCAAATGTCTCTTGAGCATTTCCCTGCTTCCCTAAGTTCTCTGACACGGTGATTTTTTTTTTATTTTTTATTTTTTTGTGTGGTGCACGGGCCTCTCACTGCTGTGGCCTCTCCCGTTGCGGAGCACAGGCTCCGGACGCACAGGCTCAGTGGCCATGGCTCACAGGCCTAGCCGCTCCACGGCATGTGGGATCTTCCCGGACCGGGGCACGAACCCGCGTCCCCTGCATCGGCAGGCGGGCTCTCAACCACTGTGCCACCAGGCAAGCCCTGACACGGTAATTTTTAAAGGCCGCCTGGTGTTCCAGCCTGTGGACACGTTGTACCTTGCTTCCCTGATTTAAATTGGTCATTTAGGTGTTTTAACTGTCTTTAAAGTATAAAAGATTTCCCATGTATAAAATATACATGGAAAACTGTACCACCCAATTAATCACTACTCGAATTTGATAGATGTTAACTGTTGCCATTTTTACTTTAGATATTTGGAAGAAAGAAAATTTGACAGGTAGGGTTGGAGGTCCCAATGTCCAATTAACTTCTCTCCTTCCATCCCCAAAGTCACCTCTGATCTGAAGCTGGTGCTTATTTTTCCTATCCTTGATCTCGGGCTTTAATTACAAAAGTATGTTCTGTAAACAATATAGTATTGTCCTGAGCTTTTAAATTCTACACATAAATGTAATCACCATGGCATGTCCTATATTCGCTTAACATTATGATTTACCCCCTGTTGATTTAGACCTAGTTAATTTTAACTGCTTTAAGGTATTATAATTTATACATAGAATTTATTAACACATTCCCTATTGATAAGCATTTAGGTGGTTTCTAATCATTGAGGATCACTGCTCTTTTGATATGGCAGGTGCACATAGCTTCTCTACCTGTTTTACCTAGAGAAGAATTAAGTTTGGGATTCCAGAAGACGAATGGTGGATTCGAAAGGGTCATTCCCTTCAGCTCTACCGGCTACTGCTGGATCACACTCCTGAATTACCAATTTTCAGTTCAGCGGGTCGTGAATTAGTCCCATTTCCTCACTTCCTCTTTGTGGTAGGAGGCATGGCTTTAAGCACCTTGGAGGTTAAGCATCTCTTCATGGTCCCTGGCAATAAGGTTTTGTCTTTTGTGAATCCATTGCCTTGGCTTATTACCTGCTTGGGTTCTTTACCTTTTGCTTATTGATTTGTACAAATTCTGTATCTATGTCTGATTCAGACCGGGTGTCTA
The DNA here is from genome assembly GCF_964341445.2 of Mesoplodon mirus. NCBI lineage: Eukaryota > Metazoa > Chordata > Mammalia > Artiodactyla > Ziphiidae > Mesoplodon > Mesoplodon mirus. The sequence goes on from NC_138981.1 coordinate 7,328,101, forward strand.
GAAGAAGCACGTGGCGTGCACAAACAGGGTAATTTAAGGAGAGCTTGGGCTTCCCTGGTGGTGCAGTGGTTAACAATCCGCCTGCCAATGCAGGGAACACGGGTTCGAGCCCTGGTCCAGGAAGATCCCACATGCCACAGAGCAACTAAGCCCGTGCGCCACACCTACTGAGCCTGTGCTCTAGAGCCCACGAGCCACAACTACTGAGCCCGAGAGCCCAAACTACTGAAGCCCGCGCACCTACAGCCCGTGCTCCACAACAGGAGAAGCCACTGCAATGAGAGGCCTGCGCACCTCAACAAAGAGTAGCCCCCTACCCCCGCTCGCCACAACTAGAGAAAGCCTGCACACAGCAACGAAGACCCAACACAGCCACATAAACAAATAAATAAATTTTTTTTTTTTAAATTCTAGGTTAGCACTCCAATAGCAGAAAAGTTGACTTTATACTGAAAGAACTACTACACCCTGATCTTTTTTATCTCCCCTGCCCAGGAACTCAGAATCCTGAGCTAATAATAAAGTGAGATTACGGGTGATTTTTTTCTTTCGTTGTATTTTTCTGGGTACTTTAAGTTTTTTATATTGCACATGTATTAATTTTTAGTAAAGTTATAGAGTATCTTTATCAACATGTGAAGAACACATCCGGATTTTATAAATTGCTCTACATTCACAAGCATTCTTCTATTTCTCCATCGGAGGGCAGCATAAGCACAGTAAATAGCAAAAATAATTTCAAGGTGTTTGGTCTGAAATTGAATGCTGCTGTTCAGTGGTTTATTTTGACAGGCTGCTGGTACAAATTAATCATTAGATTGTTTATTTTTCTGATAAATGACTATATATTCACTGTAAAAACTGATATATAGGAGAAAAGACAAGTCACCTATAATCAGGGACCATCTGGCATTTATCTTCACATTTCTGTGTGTGATGAAAAGAGGAAGGTACATATTTTTTTTAAAGTCTGCTGACAAAAAGTCCCCCATACAATAATTTTCTAATCTACGCTTCACACCAAATGTCTCTTGAGCATTTCCCTGCTTCCCTAAGTTCTCTGACACGGTGATTTTTTTTTTATTTTTTATTTTTTTGTGTGGTGCACGGGCCTCTCACTGCTGTGGCCTCTCCCGTTGCGGAGCACAGGCTCCGGACGCACAGGCTCAGTGGCCATGGCTCACAGGCCTAGCCGCTCCACGGCATGTGGGATCTTCCCGGACCGGGGCACGAACCCGCGTCCCCTGCATCGGCAGGCGGGCTCTCAACCACTGTGCCACCAGGCAAGCCCTGACACGGTAATTTTTAAAGGCCGCCTGGTGTTCCAGCCTGTGGACACGTTGTACCTTGCTTCCCTGATTTAAATTGGTCATTTAGGTGTTTTAACTGTCTTTAAAGTATAAAAGATTTCCCATGTATAAAATATACATGGAAAACTGTACCACCCAATTAATCACTACTCGAATTTGATAGATGTTAACTGTTGCCATTTTTACTTTAGATATTTGGAAGAAAGAAAATTTGACAGGTAGGGTTGGAGGTCCCAATGTCCAATTAACTTCTCTCCTTCCATCCCCAAAGTCACCTCTGATCTGAAGCTGGTGCTTATTTTTCCTATCCTTGATCTCGGGCTTTAATTACAAAAGTATGTTCTGTAAACAATATAGTATTGTCCTGAGCTTTTAAATTCTACACATAAATGTAATCACCATGGCATGTCCTATATTCGCTTAACATTATGATTTACCCCCTGTTGATTTAGACCTAGTTAATTTTAACTGCTTTAAGGTATTATAATTTATACATAGAATTTATTAACACATTCCCTATTGATAAGCATTTAGGTGGTTTCTAATCATTGAGGATCACTGCTCTTTTGATATGGCAGGTGCACATAGCTTCTCTACCTGTTTTACCTAGAGAAGAATTAAGTTTGGGATTCCAGAAGACGAATGGTGGATTCGAAAGGGTCATTCCCTTCAGCTCTACCGGCTACTGCTGGATCACACTCCTGAATTACCAATTTTCAGTTCAGCGGGTCGTGAATTAGTCCCATTTCCTCACTTCCTCTTTGTGGTAGGAGGCATGGCTTTAAGCACCTTGGAGGTTAAGCATCTCTTCATGGTCCCTGGCAATAAGGTTTTGTCTTTTGTGAATCCATTGCCTTGGCTTATTACCTGCTTGGGTTCTTTACCTTTTGCTTATTGATTTGTACAAATTCTGTATCTATGTCTGATTCAGACCGGGTGTCTAGAAGAAGCACGTGGCGTGCACAAACAGGGTAATTTAAGGAGAGCTTGGGCTTCCCTGGTGGTGCAGTGGTTAACAATCCGCCTGCCAATGCAGGGAACACGGGTTCGAGCCCTGGTCCAGGAAGATCCCACATGCCACAGAGCAACTAAGCCCGTGCGCCACACCTACTGAGCCTGTGCTCTAGAGCCCACGAGCCACAACTACTGAGCCCGAGAGCCCAAACTACTGAAGCCCGCGCACCTACAGCCCGTGCTCCACAACAGGAGAAGCCACTGCAATGAGAGGCCTGCGCACCTCAACAAAGAGTAGCCCCCTACCCCCGCTCGCCACAACTAGAGAAAGCCTGCACACAGCAACGAAGACCCAACACAGCCACATAAACAAATAAATAAATTTTTTTTTTTTAAATTCTAGGTTAGCACTCCAATAGCAGAAAAGTTGACTTTATACTGAAAGAACTACTACACCCTGATCTTTTTTATCTCCCCTGCCCAGGAACTCAGAATCCTGAGCTAATAATAAAGTGAGATTACGGGTGATTTTTTTCTTTCGTTGTATTTTTCTGGGTACTTTAAGTTTTTTATATTGCACATGTATTAATTTTTAGTAAAGTTATAGAGTATCTTTATCAACATGTGAAGAACACATCCGGATTTTATAAATTGCTCTACATTCACAAGCATTCTTCTATTTCTCCATCGGAGGGCAGCATAAGCACAGTAAATAGCAAAAATAATTTCAAGGTGTTTGGTCTGAAATTGAATGCTGCTGTTCAGTGGTTTATTTTGACAGGCTGCTGGTACAAATTAATCATTAGATTGTTTATTTTTCTGATAAATGACTATATATTCACTGTAAAAACTGATATATAGGAGAAAAGACAAGTCACCTATAATCAGGGACCATCTGGCATTTATCTTCACATTTCTGTGTGTGATGAAAAGAGGAAGGTACATATTTTTTTTAAAGTCTGCTGACAAAAAGTCCCCCATACAATAATTTTCTAATCTACGCTTCACACCAAATGTCTCTTGAGCATTTCCCTGCTTCCCTAAGTTCTCTGACACGGTGATTTTTTTTTTATTTTTTATTTTTTTGTGTGGTGCACGGGCCTCTCACTGCTGTGGCCTCTCCCGTTGCGGAGCACAGGCTCCGGACGCACAGGCTCAGTGGCCATGGCTCACAGGCCTAGCCGCTCCACGGCATGTGGGATCTTCCCGGACCGGGGCACGAACCCGCGTCCCCTGCATCGGCAGGCGGGCTCTCAACCACTGTGCCACCAGGCAAGCCCTGACACGGTAATTTTTAAAGGCCGCCTGGTGTTCCAGCCTGTGGACACGTTGTACCTTGCTTCCCTGATTTAAATTGGTCATTTAGGTGTTTTAACTGTCTTTAAAGTATAAAAGATTTCCCATGTATAAAATATACATGGAAAACTGTACCACCCAATTAATCACTACTCGAATTTGATAGATGTTAACTGTTGCCATTTTTACTTTAGATATTTGGAAGAAAGAAAATTTGACAGGTAGGGTTGGAGGTCCCAATGTCCAATTAACTTCTCTCCTTCCATCCCCAAAGTCACCTCTGATCTGAAGCTGGTGCTTATTTTTCCTATCCTTGATCTCGGGCTTTAATTACAAAAGTATGTTCTGTAAACAATATAGTATTGTCCTGAGCTTTTAAATTCTACACATAAATGTAATCACCATGGCATGTCCTATATTCGCTTAACATTATGATTTACCCCCTGTTGATTTAGACCTAGTTAATTTTAACTGCTTTAAGGTATTATAATTTATACATAGAATTTATTAACACATTCCCTATTGATAAGCATTTAGGTGGTTTCTAATCATTGAGGATCACTGCTCTTTTGATATGGCAGGTGCACATAGCTTCTCTACCTGTTTTACCTAGAGAAGAATTAAGTTTGGGATTCCAGAAGACGAATGGTGGATTCGAAAGGGTCATTCCCTTCAGCTCTACCGGCTACTGCTGGATCACACTCCTGAATTACCAATTTTCAGTTCAGCGGGTCGTGAATTAGTCCCATTTCCTCACTTCCTCTTTGTGGTAGGAGGCATGGCTTTAAGCACCTTGGAGGTTAAGCATCTCTTCATGGTCCCTGGCAATAAGGTTTTGTCTTTTGTGAATCCATTGCCTTGGCTTATTACCTGCTTGGGTTCTTTACCTTTTGCTTATTGATTTGTACAAATTCTGTATCTATGTCTGATTCAGACCGGGTGTCTAGAAGAAGCACGTGGCGTGCACAAACAGGGTAATTTAAGGAGAGCTTGGGCTTCCCTGGTGGTGCAGTGGTTAACAATCCGCCTGCCAATGCAGGGAACACGGGTTCGAGCCCTGGTCCAGGAAGATCCCACATGCCACAGAGCAACTAAGCCCGTGCGCCACACCTACTGAGCCTGTGCTCTAGAGCCCACGAGCCACAACTACTGAGCCCGAGAGCCCAAACTACTGAAGCCCGCGCACCTACAGCCCGTGCTCCACAACAGGAGAAGCCACTGCAATGAGAGGCCTGCGCACCTCAACAAAGAGTAGCCCCCTACCCCCGCTCGCCACAACTAGAGAAAGCCTGCACACAGCAACGAAGACCCAACACAGCCACATAAACAAATAAATAAATTTTTTTTTTTTTAATTCTAGGTTAGCACTCCAATAGCAGAAAAGTTGACTTTATACTGAAAGAACTACTACACCCTGATCTTTTTTATCTCCCCTGCCCAGGAACTCAGAATCCTGAGCTAATAATAAAGTGAGATTACGGGTGATTTTTTTCTTTCGTTGTATTTTTCTGGGTACTTTAAGTTTTTTATATTGCACATGTATTAATTTTTAGTAAAGTTATAGAGTATCTTTATCAACATGTGAAGAACACATCCGGATTTTATAAATTGCTCTACATTCACAAGCATTCTTCTATTTCTCCATCGGAGGGCAGCATAAGCACAGTAAATAGCAAAAATAATTTCAAGGTGTTTGGTCTGAAATTGAATGCTGCTGTTCAGTGGTTTATTTTGACAGGCTGCTGGTACAAATTAATCATTAGATTGTTTATTTTTCTGATAAATGACTATATATTCACTGTAAAAACTGATATATAGGAGAAAAGACAAGTCACCTATAATCAGGGACCATCTGGCATTTATCTTCACATTTCTGTGTGTGATGAAAAGAGGAAGGTACATATTTTTTTTAAAGTCTGCTGACAAAAAGTCCCCCATACAATAATTTTCTAATCTACGCTTCACACCAAATGTCTCTTGAGCATTTCCCTGCTTCCCTAAGTTCTCTGACACGGTGATTTTTTTTTTATTTTTTATTTTTTTGTGTGGTGCACGGGCCTCTCACTGCTGTGGCCTCTCCCGTTGCGGAGCACAGGCTCCGGACGCACAGGCTCAGTGGCCATGGCTCACAGGCCTAGCCGCTCCACGGCATGTGGGATCTTCCCGGACCGGGGCACGAACCCGCGTCCCCTGCATCGGCAGGCGGGCTCTCAACCACTGTGCCACCAGGCAAGCCCTGACACGGTAATTTTTAAAGGCCGCCTGGTGTTCCAGCCTGTGGACACGTTGTACCTTGCTTCCCTGATTTAAATTGGTCATTTAGGTGTTTTAACTGTCTTTAAAGTATAAAAGATTTCCCATGTATAAAATATACATGGAAAACTGTACCACCCAATTAATCACTACTCGAATTTGATAGATGTTAACTGTTGCCATTTTTACTTTAGATATTTGGAAGAAAGAAAATTTGACAGGTAGGGTTGGAGGTCCCAATGTCCAATTAACTTCTCTCCTTCCATCCCCAAAGTCACCTCTGATCTGAAGCTGGTGCTTATTTTTCCTATCCTTGATCTCGGGCTTTAATTACAAAAGTATGTTCTGTAAACAATATAGTATTGTCCTGAGCTTTTAAATTCTACACATAAATGTAATCACCATGGCATGTCCTATATTCGCTTAACATTATGATTTACCCCCTGTTGATTTAGACCTAGTTAATTTTAACTGCTTTAAGGTATTATAATTTATACATAGAATTTATTAACACATTCCCTATTGATAAGCATTTAGGTGGTTTCTAATCATTGAGGATCACTGCTCTTTTGATATGGCAGGTGCACATAGCTTCTCTACCTGTTTTACCTAGAGAAGAATTAAGTTTGGGATTCCAGAAGACGAATGGTGGATTCGAAAGGGTCATTCCCTTCAGCTCTACCGGCTACTGCTGGATCACACTCCTGAATCACCAATTTTCAGTTCAGCGGGTCGTGAATTAGTCCCATTTCCTCACTTCCTCTTTGTGGTAGGAGGCATGGCTTTAAGCACCTTGGAGGTTAAGCATCTCTTCATGGTCCCTGGCAATAAGGTTTTGTCTTTTGTGAATCCATTGCCTTGGCTTATTACCTGCTTGGGTTCTTTACCTTTTGCTTATTGATTTGTACAAATTCTGTATCTATGTCTGATTCAGACCGGGTGTCTAGAAGAAGCACGTGGCGTGCACAAACAGGGTAATTTAAGGAGAGCTTGGGCTTCCCTGGTGGTGCAGTGGTTAACAATCCGCCTGCCAATGCAGGGAACACGGGTTCGAGCCCTGGTCCAGGAAGATCCCACATGCCACAGAGCAACTAAGCCCGTGCGCCACACCTACTGAGCCTGTGCTCTAGAGCCCACGAGCCACAACTACTGAGCCCGAGAGCCCAAACTACTGAAGCCCGCGCACCTACAGCCCGTGCTCCACAACAGGAGAAGCCACTGCAATGAGAGGCCTGCGCACCTCAACAAAGAGTAGCCCCCTACCCCCGCTCGCCACAACTAGAGAAAGCCTGCACACAGCAACGAAGACCCAACACAGCCACATAAACAAATAAATAAATTTTTTTTTTTTAAATTCTAGGTTAGCACTCCAATAGCAGAAAAGTTGACTTTATACTGAAAGAACTACTACACCCTGATCTTTTTTATCTCCCCTGCCCAGGAACTCAGAATCCTGAGCTAATAATAAAGTGAGATTACGGGTGATTTTTTTCTTTCGTTGTATTTTTCTGGGTACTTTAAGTTTTTTATATTGCACATGTATTAATTTTTAGTAAAGTTATAGAGTATCTTTATCAACATGTGAAGAACACATCCGGATTTTATAAATTGCTCTACATTCACAAGCATTCTTCTATTTCTCCATCGGAGGGCAGCATAAGCACAGTAAATAGCAAAAATAATTTCAAGGTGTTTGGTCTGAAATTGAATGCTGCTGTTCAGTGGTTTATTTTGACAGGCTGCTGGTACAAATTAATCATTAGATTGTTTATTTTTCTGATAAATGACTATATATTCACTGTAAAAACTGATATATAGGAGAAAAGACAAGTCACCTATAATCAGGGACCATCTGGCATTTATCTTCACATTTCTGTGTGTGATGAAAAGAGGAAGGTACATATTTTTTTTAAAGTCTGCTGACAAAAAGTCCCCCATACAATAATTTTCTAATCTACGCTTCACACCAAATGTCTCTTGAGCATTTCCCTGCTTCCCTAAGTTCTCTGACACGGTGATTTTTTTTTTATTTTTTATTTTTTTGTGTGGTGCACGGGCCTCTCACTGCTGTGGCCTCTCCCGTTGCGGAGCACAGGCTCCGGACGCACAGGCTCAGTGGCCATGGCTCACAGGCCTAGCCGCTCCACGGCATGTGGGATCTTCCCGGACCGGGGCACGAACCCGCGTCCCCTGCATCGGCAGGCGGGCTCTCAACCACTGTGCCACCAGGCAAGCCCTGACACGGTAATTTTTAAAGGCCGCCTGGTGTTCCAGCCTGTGGACACGTTGTACCTTGCTTCCCTGATTTAAATTGGTCATTTAGGTGTTTTAACTGTCTTTAAAGTATAAAAGATTTCCCATGTATAAAATATACATGGAAAACTGTACCACCCAATTAATCACTACTCGAATTTGATAGATGTTAACTGTTGCCATTTTTACTTTAGATATTTGGAAGAAAGAAAATTTGACAGGTAGGGTTGGAGGTCCCAATGTCCAATTAACTTCTCTCCTTCCATCCCCAAAGTCACCTCTGATCTGAAGCTGGTGCTTATTTTTCCTATCCTTGATCTCGGGCTTTAATTACAAAAGTATGTTCTGTAAACAATATAGTATTGTCCTGAGCTTTTAAATTCTACACATAAATGTAATCACCATGGCATGTCCTATATTCGCTTAACATTATGATTTACCCCCTGTTGATTTAGACCTAGTTAATTTTAACTGCTTTAAGGTATTATAATTTATACATAGAATTTATTAACACATTCCCTATTGATAAGCATTTAGGTGGTTTCTAATCATTGAGGATCACTGCTCTTTTGATATGGCAGGTGCACATAGCTTCTCTACCTGTTTTACCTAGAGAAGAATTAAGTTTGGGATTCCAGAAGACGAATGGTGGATTCGAAAGGGTCATTCCCTTCAGCTCTACCGGCTACTGCTGGATCACACTCCTGAATTACCAATTTTCAGTTCAGCGGGTCGTGAATTAGTCCCATTTCCTCACTTCCTCTTTGTGGTAGGAGGCATGGCTTTAAGCACCTTGGAGGTTAAGCATCTCTTCATGGTCCCTGGCAATAAGGTTTTGTCTTTTGTGAATCCATTGCCTTGGCTTATTACCTGCTTGGGTTCTTTACCTTTTGCTTATTGATTTGTACAAATTCTGTATCTATGTCTGATTCAGACCGGGTGTCTAGAAGAAGCACGTGGCGTGCACAAACAGGGTAATTTAAGGAGAGCTTGGGCTTCCCTGGTGGTGCAGTGGTTAACAATCCGCCTGCCAATGCAGGGAACACGGGTTCGAGCCCTGGTCCAGGAAGATCCCACATGCCACAGAGCAACTAAGCCCGTGCGCCACACCTACTGAGCCTGTGCTCTAGAGCCCACGAGCCACAACTACTGAGCCCGAGAGCCCAAACTACTGAAGCCCGCGCACCTACAGCCCGTGCTCCACAACAGGAGAAGCCACTGCAATGAGAGGCCTGCGCACCTCAACAAAGAGTAGCCCCCTACCCCCGCTCGCCACAACTAGAGAAAGCCTGCACACAGCAACGAAGACCCAACACAGCCACATAAACAAATAAATAAATTTTTTTTTTTTTAAATTCTAGGTTAGCACTCCAATAGCAGAAAAGTTGACTTTATACTGAAAGAACTACTACACCCTGATCTTTTTTATCTCCCCTGCCCAGGAACTCAGAATCCTGAGCTAATAATAAAGTGAGATTACGGGTGATTTTTTTCTTTCGTTGTATTTTTCTGGGTACTTTAAGTTTTTTATATTGCACATGTATTAATTTTTAGTAAAGTTATAGAGTATCTTTATCAACATGTGAAGAACACATCCGGATTTTATAAATTGCTCTACATTCACAAGCATTCTTCTATTTCTCCATCGGAGGGCAGCATAAGCACAGTAAATAGCAAAAATAATTTCAAGGTGTTTGGTCTGAAATTGAATGCTGCTGTTCAGTGGTTTATTTTGACAGGCTGCTGGTACAAATTAATCATTAGATTGTTTATTTTTCTGATAAATGACTATATATTCACTGTAAAAACTGATATATAGGAGAAAAGACAAGTCACCTATAATCAGGGACCATCTGGCATTTATCTTCACATTTCTGTGTGTGATGAAAAGAGGAAGGTACATATTTTTTTTAAAGTCTGCTGACAAAAAGTCCCCCATACAATAATTTTCTAATCTACGCTTCACACCAAATGTCTCTTGAGCATTTCCCTGCTTCCCTAAGTTCTCTGACACGGTGATTTTTTTTTTATTTTTTATTTTTTTGTGTGGTGCACGGGCCTCTCACTGCTGTGGCCTCTCCCGTTGCGGAGCACAGGCTCCGGACGCACAGGCTCAGTGGCCATGGCTCACAGGCCTAGCCGCTCCACGGCATGTGGGATCTTCCCGGACCGGGGCACGAACCCGCGTCCCCTGCATCGGCAGGCGGGCTCTCAACCACTGTGCCACCAGGCAAGCCCTGACACGGTAATTTTTAAAGGCCGCCTGGTGTTCCAGCCTGTGGACACGTTGTACCTTGCTTCCCTGATTTAAATTGGTCATTTAGGTGTTTTAACTGTCTTTAAAGTATAAAAGATTTCCCATGTATAAAATATACATGGAAAACTGTACCACCCAATTAATCACTACTCGAATTTGATAGATGTTAACTGTTGCCATTTTTACTTTAGATATTTGGAAGAAAGAAAATTTGACAGGTAGGGTTGGAGGTCCCAATGTCCAATTAACTTCTCTCCTTCCATCCCCAAAGTCACCTCTGATCTGAAGCTGGTGCTTATTTTTCCTATCCTTGATCTCGGGCTTTAATTACAAAAGTATGTTCTGTAAACAATATAGTATTGTCCTGAGCTTTTAAATTCTACACATAAATGTAATCACCATGGCATGTCCTATATTCGCTTAACATTATGATTTACCCCCTGTTGATTTAGACCTAGTTAATTTTAACTGCTTTAAGGTATTATAATTTATACATAGAATTTATTAACACATTCCCTATTGATAAGCATTTAGGTGGTTTCTAATCATTGAGGATCACTGCTCTTTTGATATGGCAGGTGCACATAGCTTCTCTACCTGTTTTACCTAGAGAAGAATTAAGTTTGGGATTCCAGAAGACGAATGGTGGATTCGAAAGGGTCATTCCCTTCAGCTCTACCGGCTACTGCTGGATCACACTCCTGAATTACCAATTTTCAGTTCAGCGGGTCGTGAATTAGTCCCATTTCCTCACTTCCTCTTTGTGGTAGGAGGCATGGCTTTAAGCACCTTGGAGGTTAAGCATCTCTTCATGGTCCCTGGCAATAAGGTTTTGTCTTTTGTGAATCCATTGCCTTGGCTTATTACCTGCTTGGGTTCTTTACCTTTTGCTTATTGATTTGTACAAATTCTGTATCTATGTCTGATTCAGACCGGGTGTCTAGAAGAAGCACGTGGCGTGCACAAACAGGGTAATTTAAGGAGAGCTTGGGCTTCCCTGGTGGTGCAGTGGTTAACAATCCGCCTGCCAATGCAGGGAACACGGGTTCGAGCCCTGGTCCAGGAAGATCCCACATGCCACAGAGCAACTAAGCCCGTGCGCCACACCTACTGAGCCTGTGCTCTAGAGCCCACGAGCCACAACTACTGAGCCCGAGAGCCCAAACTACTGAAGCCCGCGCACCTACAGCCCGTGCTCCACAACAGGAGAAGCCACTGCAATGAGAGGCCTGCGCACCTCAACAAAGAGTAGCCCCCTACCCCCGCTCGCCACAACTAGAGAAAGCCTGCACACAGCAACGAAGACCCAACACAGCCACATAAACAAATAAATAAATTTTTTTTTTTTTAAATTCTAGGTTAGCACTCCAATAGCAGAAAAGTTGACTTTATACTGAAAGAACTACTACACCCTGATCTTTTTTATCTCCCCTGCCCAGGAACTCAGAATCCTGAGCTAATAATAAAGTGAGATTACGGGTGATTTTTTTCTTTCGTTGTATTTTTCTGGGTACTTTAAGTTTTTTATATTGCACATGTATTAATTTTTAGTAAAGTTATAGAGTATCTTTATCAACATGTGAAGAACACATCCGGATTTTATAAATTGCTCTACATTCACAAGCATTCTTCTATTTCTCCATCGGAGGGCAGCATAAGCACAGTAAATAGCAAAAATAATTTCAAGGTGTTTGGTCTGAAATTGAATGCTGCTGTTCAGTGGTTTATTTTGACAGGCTGCTGGTACAAATTAATCATTAGATTGTTTATTTTTCTGATAAATGACTATATATTCACTGTAAAAACTGATATATAGGAGAAAAGACAAGTCACCTATAATCAGGGACCATCTGGCATTTATCTTCACATTTCTGTGTGTGATGAAAAGAGGAAGGTACATATTTTTTTTAAAGTCTGCTGACAAAAAGTCCCCCATACAATAATTTTCTAATCTACGCTTCACACCAAATGTCTCTTGAGCATTTCCCTGCTTCCCTAAGTTCTCTGACACGGTGATTTTTTTTTTATTTTTTATTTTTTTGTGTGGTGCACGGGCCTCTCACTGCTGTGGCCTCTCCCGTTGCGGAGCACAGGCTCCGGACGCACAGGCTCAGTGGCCATGGCTCACAGGCCTAGCCGCTCCACGGCATGTGGGATCTTCCCGGACCGGGGCACGAACCCGCGTCCCCTGCATCGGCAGGCGGGCTCTCAACCACTGTGCCACCAGGCAAGCCCTGACACGGTAATTTTTAAAGGCCGCCTGGTGTTCCAGCCTGTGGACACGTTGTACCTTGCTTCCCTGATTTAAATTGGTCATTTAGGTGTTTTAACTGTCTTTAAAGTATAAAAGATTTCCCATGTATAAAATATACATGGAAAACTGTACCACCCAATTAATCACTACTCGAATTTGATAGATGTTAACTGTTGCCATTTTTACTTTAGATATTTGGAAGAAAGAAAATTTGACAGGTAGGGTTGGAGGTCCCAATGTCCAATTAACTTCTCTCCTTCCATCCCCAAAGTCACCTCTGATCTGAAGCTGGTGCTTATTTTTCCTATCCTTGATCTCGGGCTTTAATTACAAAAGTATGTTCTGTAAACAATATAGTATTGTCCTGAGCTTTTAAATTCTACACATAAATGTAATCACCATGGCATGTCCTATATTCGCTTAACATTATGATTTACCCCCTGTTGATTTAGACCTAGTTAATTTTAACTGCTTTAAGGTATTATAATTTATACATAGAATTTATTAACACATTCCCTATTGATAAGCATTTAGGTGGTTTCTAATCATTGAGGATCACTGCTCTTTTGATATGGCAGGTGCACATAGCTTCTCTACCTGTTTTACCTAGAGAAGAATTAAGTTTGGGATTCCAGAAGACGAATGGTGGATTCGAAAGGGTCATTCCCTTCAGCTCTACCGGCTACTGCTGGATCACACTCCTGAATTACCAATTTTCAGTTCAGCGGGTCGTGAATTAGTCCCATTTCCTCACTTCCTCTTTGTGGTAGGAGGCATGGCTTTAAGCACCTTGGAGGTTAAGCATCTCTTCATGGTCCCTGGCAATAAGGTTTTGTCTTTTGTGAATCCATTGCCTTGGCTTATTACCTGCTTGGGTTCTTTACCTTTTGCTTATTGATTTGTACAAATTCTGTATCTATGTCTGATTCAGACCGGGTGTCTAGAAGAAGCACGTGGCGTGCACAAACAGGGTAATTTAAGGAGAGCTTGGGCTTCCCTGGTGGTGCAGTGGTTAACAATCCGCCTGCCAATGCAGGGAACACGGGTTCGAGCCCTGGTCCAGGAAGATCCCACATGCCACAGAGCAACTAAGCCCGTGCGCCACACCTACTGAGCCTGTGCTCTAGAGCCCACGAGCCACAACTACTGAGCCCGAGAGCCCAAACTACTGAAGCCCGCGCACCTACAGCCCGTGCTCCACAACAGGAGAAGCCACTGCAATGAGAGGCCTGCGCACCTCAACAAAGAGTAGCCCCCTACCCCCGCTCGCCACAACTAGAGAAAGCCTGCACACAGCAACGAAGACCCAACACAGCCACATAAACAAATAAATAAATTTTTTTTTTTTTAAATTCTAGGTTAGCACTCCAATAGCAGAAAAGTTGACTTTATACTGAAAGAACTACTACACCCTGATCTTTTTTATCTCCCCTGCCCAGGAACTCAGAATCCTGAGCTAATAATAAAGTGAGATTACGGGTGATTTTTTTCTTTCGTTGTATTTTTCTGGGTACTTTAAGTTTTTTATATTGCACATGTATTAATTTTTAGTAAAGTTATAGAGTATCTTTATCAACATGTGAAGAACACATCCGGATTTTATAAATTGCTCTACATTCACAAGCATTCTTCTATTTCTCCATCGGAGGGCAGCATAAGCACAGTAAATAGCAAAAATAATTTCAAGGTGTTTGGTCTGAAATTGAATGCTGCTGTTCAGTGGTTTATTTTGACAGGCTGCTGGTACAAATTAATCATTAGATTGTTTATTTTTCTGATAAATGACTATATATTCACTGTAAAAACTGATATATAGGAGAAAAGACAAGTCACCTATAATCAGGGACCATCTGGCATTTATCTTCACATTTCTGTGTGTGATGAAAAGAGGAAGGTACATATTTTTTTTAAAGTCTGCTGACAAAAAGTCCCCCATACAATAATTTTCTAATCTACGCTTCACACCAAATGTCTCTTGAGCATTTCCCTGCTTCCCTAAGTTCTCTGACACGGTGATTTTTTTTTTATTTTTTATTTTTTTGTGTGGTGCACGGGCCTCTCACTGCTGTGGCCTCTCCCGTTGCGGAGCACAGGCTCCGGACGCACAGGCTCAGTGGCCATGGCTCACAGGCCTAGCCGCTCCACGGCATGTGGGATCTTCCCGGACCGGGGCACGAACCCGCGTCCCCTGCATCGGCAGGCGGGCTCTCAACCACTGTGCCACCAGGCAAGCCCTGACACGGTAATTTTTAAAGGCCGCCTGGTGTTCCAGCCTGTGGACACGTTGTACCTTGCTTCCCTGATTTAAATTGGTCATTTAGGTGTTTTAACTGTCTTTAAAGTATAAAAGATTTCCCATGTATAAAATATACATGGAAAACTGTACCACCCAATTAATCACTACTCGAATTTGATAGATGTTAACTGTTGCCATTTTTACTTTAGATATTTGGAAGAAAGAAAATTTGACAGGTAGGGTTGGAGGTCCCAATGTCCAATTAACTTCTCTCCTTCCATCCCCAAAGTCACCTCTGATCTGAAGCTGGTGCTTATTTTTCCTATCCTTGATCTCGGGCTTTAATTACAAAAGTATGTTCTGTAAACAATATAGTATTGTCCTGAGCTTTTAAATTCTACACATAAATGTAATCACCATGGCATGTCCTATATTCGCTTAACATTATGATTTACCCCCTGTTGATTTAGACCTAGTTAATTTTAACTGCTTTAAGGTATTATAATTTATACATAGAATTTATTAACACATTCCCTATTGATAAGCATTTAGGTGGTTTCTAATCATTGAGGATCACTGCTCTTTTGATATGGCAGGTGCACATAGCTTCTCTACCTGTTTTACCTAGAGAAGAATTAAGTTTGGGATTCCAGAAGACGAATGGTGGATTCGAAAGGGTCATTCCCTTCAGCTCTACCGGCTACTGCTGGATCACACTCCTGAATTACCAATTTTCAGTTCAGCGGGTCGTGAATTAGTCCCATTTCCTCACTTCCTCTTTGTGGTAGGAGTCATGGCTTTAAGCACCTTGGAGGTTAAGCATCTCTTCATGGTCCCTGGCAATAAGGTTTTGTCTTTTGTGAATCCATTGCCTTGGCTTATTACCTGCTTGGGTTCTTTACCTTTTGCTTATTGATTTGTACAAATTCTGTATCTATGTCTGATTCAGACCGGGTGTCTAGAAGAAGCACGTGGCGTGCACAAACAGGGTAATTTAAGGAGAGCTTGGGCTTCCCTGGTGGTGCAGTGGTTAACAATCCGCCTGCCAATGCAGGGAACACGGGTTCGAGCCCTGGTCCAGGAAGATCCCACATGCCACAGAGCAACTAAGCCCGTGCGCCACACCTACTGAGCCTGTGCTCTAGAGCCCACGAGCCACAACTACTGAGCCCGAGAGCCCAAACTACTGAAGCCCGCGCACCTACAGCCCGTGCTCCACAACAGGAGAAGCCACTGCAATGAGAGGCCTGCGCACCTCAACAAAGAGTAGCCCCCTACCCCCGCTCGCCACAACTAGAGAAAGCCTGCACACAGCAACGAAGACCCAACACAGCCACATAAACAAATAAATAAATTTTTTTTTTTTAAATTCTAGGTTAGCACTCCAATAGCAGAAAAGTTGACTTTATACTGAAAGAACTACTACACCCTGATCTTTTTTATCTCCCCTGCCCAGGAACTCAGAATCCTGAGCTAATAATAAAGTGAGATTACGGGTGATTTTTTTCTTTCGTTGTATTTTTCTGGGTACTTTAAGTTTTTTATATTGCACATGTATTAATTTTTAGTAAAGTTATAGAGTATCTTTATCAACATGTGAAGAACACATCCGGATTTTATAAATTGCTCTACATTCACAAGCATTCTTCTATTTCTCCATCGGAGGGCAGCATAAGCACAGTAAATAGCAAAAATAATTTCAAGGTGTTTGGTCTGAAATTGAATGCTGCTGTTCAGTGGTTTATTTTGACAGGCTGCTGGTACAAATTAATCATTAGATTGTTTATTTTTCTGATAAATGACTATATATTCACTGTAAAAACTGATATATAGGAGAAAAGACAAGTCACCTATAATCAGGGACCATCTGGCATTTATCTTCACATTTCTGTGTGTGATGAAAAGAGGAAGGTACATATTTTTTTTAAAGTCTGCTGACAAAAAGTCCCCCATACAATAATTTTCTAATCTACGCTTCACACCAAATGTCTCTTGAGCATTTCCCTGCTTCCCTAAGTTCTCTGACACGGTGATTTTTTTTTTATTTTTTATTTTTTTGTGTGGTGCACGGGCCTCTCACTGCTGTGGCCTCTCCCGTTGCGGAGCACAGGCTCCGGACGCACAGGCTCAGTGGCCATGGCTCACAGGCCTAGCCGCTCCACGGCATGTGGGATCTTCCCGGACCGGGGCACGAACCCGCGTCCCCTGCATCGGCAGGCGGGCTCTCAACCACTGTGCCACCAGGCAAGCCCTGACACGGTAATTTTTAAAGGCCGCCTGGTGTTCCAGCCTGTGGACACGTTGTACCTTGCTTCCCTGATTTAAATTGGTCATTTAGGTGTTTTAACTGTCTTTAAAGTATAAAAGATTTCCCATGTATAAAATATACATGGAAAACTGTACCACCCAATTAATCACTACTCGAATTTGATAGATGTTAACTGTTGCCATTTTTACTTTAGATATTTGGAAGAAAGAAAATTTGACAGGTAGGGTTGGAGGTCCCAATGTCCAATTAACTTCTCTCCTTCCATCCCCAAAGTCACCTCTGATCTGAAGCTGGTGCTTATTTTTCCTATCCTTGATCTCGGGCTTTAATTACAAAAGTATGTTCTGTAAACAATATAGTATTGTCCTGAGCTTTTAAATTCTACACATAAATGTAATCACCATGGCATGTCCTATATTCGCTTAACATTATGATTTACCCCCTGTTGATTTAGACCTAGTTAATTTTAACTGCTTTAAGGTATTATAATTTATACATAGAATTTATTAACACATTCCCTATTGATAAGCATTTAGGTGGTTTCTAATCATTGAGGATCACTGCTCTTTTGATATGGCAGGTGCACATAGCTTCTCTACCTGTTTTACCTAGAGAAGAATTAAGTTTGGGATTCCAGAAGACGAATGGTGGATTCGAAAGGGTCATTCCCTTCAGCTCTACCGGCTACTGCTGGATCACACTCCTGAATTACCAATTTTCAGTTCAGCGGGTCGTGAATTAGTCCCATTTCCTCACTTCCTCTTTGTGGTAGGAGGCATGGCTTTAAGCACCTTGGAGGTTAAGCATCTCTTCATGGTCCCTGGCAATAAGGTTTTGTCTTTTGTGAATCCATTGCCTTGGCTTATTACCTGCTTGGGTTCTTTACCTTTTGCTTATTGATTTGTACAAATTCTGTATCTATGTCTGATTCAGACCGGGTGTCTAGAAGAAGCACGTGGCGTGCACAAACAGGGTAATTTAAGGAGAGCTTGGGCTTCCCTGGTGGTGCAGTGGTTAACAATCCGCCTGCCAATGCAGGGAACACGGGTTCGAGCCCTGGTCCAGGAAGATCCCACATGCCACAGAGCAACTAAGCCCGTGCGCCACACCTACTGAGCCTGTGCTCTAGAGCCCACGAGCCACAACTACTGAGCCCGAGAGCCCAAACTACTGAAGCCCGCGCACCTACAGCCCGTGCTCCACAACAGGAGAAGCCACTGCAATGAGAGGCCTGCGCACCTCAACAAAGAGTAGCCCCCTACCCCCGCTCGCCACAACTAGAGAAAGCCTGCACACAGCAACGAAGACCCAACACAGCCACATAAACAAATAAATAAATTTTTTTTTTTAAATTCTAGGTTAGCACTCCAATAGCAGAAAAGTTGACTTTATACTGAAAGAACTACTACACCCTGATCTTTTTTATCTCCCCTGCCCAGGAACTCAGAATCCTGAGCTAATAATAAAGTGAGATTACGGGTGATTTTTTTCTTTCGTTGTATTTTTCTGGGTACTTTAAGTTTTTTATATTGCACATGTATTAATTTTTAGTAAAGTTATAGAGTATCTTTATCAACATGTGAAGAACACATCCGGATTTTATAAATTGCTCTACATTCACAAGCATTCTTCTATTTCTCCATCGGAGGGCAGCATAAGCACAGTAAATAGCAAAAATAATTTCAAGGTGTTTGGTCTGAAATTGAATGCTGCTGTTCAGTGGTTTATTTTGACAGGCTGCTGGTACAAATTAATCATTAGATTGTTTATTTTTCTGATAAATGACTATATATTCACTGTAAAAACTGATATATAGGAGAAAAGACAAGTCACCTATAATCAGGGACCATCTGGCATTTATCTTCACATTTCTGTGTGTGATGAAAAGAGGAAGGTACATATTTTTTTTAAAGTCTGCTGACAAAAAGTCCCCCATACAATAATTTTCTAATCTACGCTTCACACCAAATGTCTCTTGAGCATTTCCCTGCTTCCCTAAGTTCTCTGACACGGTGATTTTTTTTTTATTTTTTATTTTTTTGTGTGGTGCACGGGCCTCTCACTGCTGTGGCCTCTCCCGTTGCGGAGCACAGGCTCCGGACGCACAGGCTCAGTGGCCATGGCTCACAGGCCTAGCCGCTCCACGACATGTGGGATCTTCCCGGACCGGGGCACGAACCCGCGTCCCCTGCATCGGCAGGCGGGCTCTCAACCACTGTGCCACCAGGCAAGCCCTGACACGGTAATTTTTAAAGGCCGCCTGGTGTTCCAGCCTGTGGACACGTTGTACCTTGCTTCCCTGATTTAAATTGGTCATTTAGGTGTTTTAACTGTCTTTAAAGTATAAAAGATTTCCCATGTATAAAATATACATGGAAAACTGTACCACCCAATTAATCACTACTCGAATTTGATAGATGTTAACTGTTGCCATTTTTACTTTAGATATTTGGAAGAAAGAAAATTTGACAGGTAGGGTTGGAGGTCCCAATGTCCAATTAACTTCTCTCCTTCCATCCCCAAAGTCACCTCTGATCTGAAGCTGGTGCTTATTTTTCCTATCCTTGATCTCGGGCTTTAATTACAAAAGTATGTTCTGTAAACAATATAGTATTGTCCTGAGCTTTTAAATTCTACACATAAATGTAATCACCATGGCATGTCCTATATTCGCTTAACATTATGATTTACCCCCTGTTGATTTAGACCTAGTTAATTTTAACTGCTTTAAGGTATTATAATTTATACATAGAATTTATTAACACATTCCCTATTGATAAGCATTTAGGTGGTTTCTAATCATTGAGGATCACTGCTCTTTTGATATGGCAGGTGCACATAGCTTCTCTACCTGTTTTACCTAGAGAAGAATTAAGTTTGGGATTCCAGAAGACGAATGGTGGATTCGAAAGGGTCATTCCCTTCAGCTCTACCGGCTACTGCTGGATCACACTCCTGAATTACCAATTTTCAGTTCAGCGGGTCGTGAATTAGTCCCATTTCCTCACTTCCTCTTTGTGGTAGGAGGCATGGCTTTAAGCACCTTGGAGGTTAAGCATCTCTTCATGGTCCCTGGCAATAAGGTTTTGTCTTTTGTGAATCCATTGCCTTGGCTTATTACCTGCTTGGGTTCTTTACCTTTTGCTTATTGATTTGTACAAATTCTGTATCTATGTCTGATTCAGACCGGGTGTCTAGAAGAAGCACGTGGCGTGCACAAACAGGGTAATTTAAGGAGAGCTTGGGCTTCCCTGGTGGTGCAGTGGTTAACAATCCGCCTGCCAATGCAGGGAACACGGGTTCGAGCCCTGGTCCAGGAAGATCCCACATGCCACAGAGCAACTAAGCCCGTGCGCCACACCTACTGAGCCTGTGCTCTAGAGCCCACGAGCCACAACTACTGAGCCCGAGAGCCCAAACTACTGAAGCCCGCGCACCTACAGCCCGTGCTCCACAACAGGAGAAGCCACTGCAATGAGAGGCCTGCGCACCTCAACAAAGAGTAGCCCCCTACCCCCGCTCGCCACAACTAGAGAAAGCCTGCACACAGCAACGAAGACCCAACACAGCCACATAAACAAATAAATAAATTTTTTTTTTTTAAATTCTAGGTTAGCACTCCAATAGCAGAAAAGTTGACTTTATACTGAAAGAACTACTACACCCTGATCTTTTTTATCTCCCCTGCCCAGGAACTCAGAATCCTGAGCTAATAATAAAGTGAGATTACGGGTGATTTTTTTCTTTCGTTGTATTTTTCTGGGTACTTTAAGTTTTTTATATTGCACATGTATTAATTTTTAGTAAAGTTATAGAGTATCTTTATCAACATGTGAAGAACACATCCGGATTTTATAAATTGCTCTACATTCACAAGCATTCTTCTATTTCTCCATCGGAGGGCAGCATAAGCACAGTAAATAGCAAAAATAATTTCAAGGTGTTTGGTCTGAAATTGAATGCTGCTGTTCAGTGGTTTATTTTGACAGGCTGCTGGTACAAATTAATCATTAGATTGTTTATTTTTCTGATAAATGACTATATATTCACTGTAAAAACTGATATATAGGAGAAAAGACAAGTCACCTATAATCAGGGACCATCTGGCATTTATCTTCACATTTCTGTGTGTGATGAAAAGAGGAAGGTACATATTTTTTTTAAAGTCTGCTGACAAAAAGTCCCCCATACAATAATTTTCTAATCTACGCTTCACACCAAATGTCTCTTGAGCATTTCCCTGCTTCCCTAAGTTCTCTGACACGGTGATTTTTTTTTTATTTTTTATTTTTTTGTGTGGTGCACGGGCCTCTCACTGCTGTGGCCTCTCCCGTTGCGGAGCACAGGCTCCGGACGCACAGGCTCAGTGGCCATGGCTCACAGGCCTAGCCGCTCCACGGCATGTGGGATCTTCCCGGACCGGGGCACGAACCCGCGTCCCCTGCATCGGCAGGCGGGCTCTCAACCACTGTGCCACCAGGCAAGCCCTGACACGGTAATTTTTAAAGGCCGCCTGGTGTTCCAGCCTGTGGACACGTTGTACCTTGCTTCCCTGATTTAAATTGGTCATTTAGGTGTTTTAACTGTCTTTAAAGTATAAAAGATTTCCCATGTATAAAATATACATGGAAAACTGTACCACCCAATTAATCACTACTCGAATTTGATAGATGTTAACTGTTGCCATTTTTACTTTAGATATTTGGAAGAAAGAAAATTTGACAGGTAGGGTTGGAGGTCCCAATGTCCAATTAACTTCTCTCCTTCCATCCCCAAAGTCACCTCTGATCTGAAGCTGGTGCTTATTTTTCCTATCCTTGATCTCGGGCTTTAATTACAAAAGTATGTTCTGTAAACAATATAGTATTGTCCTGAGCTTTTAAATTCTACACATAAATGTAATCACCATGGCATGTCCTATATTCGCTTAACATTATGATTTACCCCCTGTTGATTTAGACCTAGTTAATTTTAACTGCTTTAAGGTATTATAATTTATACATAGAATTTATTAACACATTCCCTATTGATAAGCATTTAGGTGGTTTCTAATCATTGAGGATCACTGCTCTTTTGATATGGCAGGTGCACATAGCTTCTCTACCTGTTTTACCTAGAGAAGAATTAAGTTTGGGATTCCAGAAGACGAATGGTGGATTCGAAAGGGTCATTCCCTTCAGCTCTACCGGCTACTGCTGGATCACACTCCTGAATTACCAATTTTCAGTTCAGCGGGTCGTGAATTAGTCCCATTTCCTCACTTCCTCTTTGTGGTAGGAGGCATGGCTTTAAGCACCTTGGAGGTTAAGCATCTCTTCATGGTCCCTGGCAATAAGGTTTTGTCTTTTGTGAATCCATTGCCTTGGCTTATTACCTGCTTGGGTTCTTTACCTTTTGCTTATTGATTTGTACAAATTCTGTATCTATGTCTGATTCAGACCGGGTGTCTAGAAGAAGCACGTGGCGTGCACAAACAGGGTAATTTAAGGAGAGCTTGGGCTTCCCTGGTGGTGCAGTGGTTAACAATCCGCCTGCCAATGCAGGGAACACGGGTTCGAGCCCTGGTCCAGGAAGATCCCACATGCCACAGAGCAACTAAGCCCGTGCGCCACACCTACTGAGCCTGTGCTCTAGAGCCCACGAGCCACAACTACTGAGCCCGAGAGCCCAAACTACTGAAGCCCGCGCACCTACAGCCCGTGCTCCACAACAGGAGAAGCCACTGCAATGAGAGGCCTGCGCACCTCAACAAAGAGTAGCCCCCTACCCCCGCTCGCCACAACTAGAGAAAGCCTGCACACAGCAACGAAGACCCAACACAGCCACATAAACAAATAAATAAATTTTTTTTTTTTAAATTCTAGGTTAGCACTCCAATAGCAGAAAAGTTGACTTTATACTGAAAGAACTACTACACCCTGATCTTTTTTATCTCCCCTGCCCAGGAACTCAGAATCCTGAGCTAATAATAAAGTGAGATTACGGGTGATTTTTTTCTTTCGTTGTATTTTTCTGGGTACTTTAAGTTTTTTATATTGCACATGTATTAATTTTTAGTAAAGTTATAGAGTATCTTTATCAACATGTGAAGAACACATCCGGATTTTATAAATTGCTCTACATTCACAAGCATTCTTCTATTTCTCCATCGGAGGGCAGCATAAGCACAGTAAATAGCAAAAATAATTTCAAGGTGTTTGGTCTGAAATTGAATGCTGCTGTTCAGTGGTTTATTTTGACAGGCTGCTGGTACAAATTAATCATTAGATTGTTTATTTTTCTGATAAATGACTATATATTCACTGTAAAAACTGATATATAGGAGAAAAGACAAGTCACCTATAATCAGGGACCATCTGGCATTTATCTTCACATTTCTGTGTGTGATGAAAAGAGGAAGGTACATATTTTTTTTAAAGTCTGCTGACAAAAAGTCCCCCATACAATAATTTTCTAATCTACGCTTCACACCAAATGTCTCTTGAGCATTTCCCTGCTTCCCTAAGTTCTCTGACACGGTGATTTTTTTTTTATTTTTTATTTTTTTGTGTGGTGCACGGGCCTCTCACTGCTGTGGCCTCTCCCGTTGCGGAGCACAGGCTCCGGACGCACAGGCTCAGTGGCCATGGCTCACAGGCCTAGCCGCTCCACGACATGTGGGATCTTCCCGGACCGGGGCACGAACCCGCGTCCCCTGCATCGGCAGGCGGGCTCTCAACCACTGTGCCACCAGGCAAGCCCTGACACGGTAATTTTTAAAGGCCGCCTGGTGTTCCAGCCTGTGGACACGTTGTACCTTGCTTCCCTGATTTAAATTGGTCATTTAGGTGTTTTAACTGTCTTTAAAGTATAAAAGATTTCCCATGTATAAAATATACATGGAAAACTGTACCACCCAATTAATCACTACTCGAATTTGATAGATGTTAACTGTTGCCATTTTTACTTTAGATATTTGGAAGAAAGAAAATTTGACAGGTAGGGTTGGAGGTCCCAATGTCCAATTAACTTCTCTCCTTCCATCCCCAAAGTCACCTCTGATCTGAAGCTGGTGCTTATTTTTCCTATCCTTGATCTCGGGCTTTAATTACAAAAGTATGTTCTGTAAACAATATAGTATTGTCCTGAGCTTTTAAATTCTACACATAAATGTAATCACCATGGCATGTCCTATATTCGCTTAACATTATGATTTACCCCCTGTTGATTTAGACCTAGTTAATTTTAACTGCTTTAAGGTATTATAATTTATACATAGAATTTATTAACACATTCCCTATTGATAAGCATTTAGGTGGTTTCTAATCATTGAGGATCACTGCTCTTTTGATATGGCAGGTGCACATAGCTTCTCTACCTGTTTTACCTAGAGAAGAATTAAGTTTGGGATTCCAGAAGACGAATGGTGGATTCGAAAGGGTCATTCCCTTCAGCTCTACCGGCTACTGCTGGATCACACTCCTGAATTACCAATTTTCAGTTCAGCGGGTCGTGAATTAGTCCCATTTCCTCACTTCCTCTTTGTGGTAGGAGGCATGGCTTTAAGCACCTTGGAGGTTAAGCATCTCTTCATGGTCCCTGGCAATAAGGTTTTGTCTTTTGTGAATCCATTGCCTTGGCTTATTACCTGCTTGGGTTCTTTACCTTTTGCTTATTGATTTGTACAAATTCTGTATCTATGTCTGATTCAGACCGGGTGTCTAGAAGAAGCACGTGGCGTGCACAAACAGGGTAATTTAAGGAGAGCTTGGGCTTCCCTGGTGGTGCAGTGGTTAACAATCCGCCTGCCAATGCAGGGAACACGGGTTCGAGCCCTGGTCCAGGAAGATCCCACATGCCACAGAGCAACTAAGCCCGTGCGCCACACCTACTGAGCCTGTGCTCTAGAGCCCACGAGCCACAACTACTGAGCCCGAGAGCCCAAACTACTGAAGCCCGCGCACCTACAGCCCGTGCTCCACAACAGGAGAAGCCACTGCAATGAGAGGCCTGCGCACCTCAACAAAGAGTAGCCCCCTACCCCCGCTCGCCACAACTAGAGAAAGCCTGCACACAGCAACGAAGACCCAACACAGCCACATAAACAAATAAATAAATTTTTTTTTTTTAAATTCTAGGTTAGCACTCCAATAGCAGAAAAGTTGACTTTATACTGAAAGAACTACTACACCCTGATCTTTTTTATCTCCCCTGCCCAGGAACTCAGAATCCTGAGCTAATAATAAAGTGAGATTACGGGTGATTTTTTTCTTTCGTTGTATTTTTCTGGGTACTTTAAGTTTTTTATATTGCACATGTATTAATTTTTAGTAAAGTTATAGAGTATCTTTATCAACATGTGAAGAACACATCCGGATTTTATAAATTGCTCTACATTCACAAGCATTCTTCTATTTCTCCATCGGAGGGCAGCATAAGCACAGTAAATAGCAAAAATAATTTCAAGGTGTTTGGTCTGAAATTGAATGCTGCTGTTCAGTGGTTTATTTTGACAGGCTGCTGGTACAAATTAATCATTAGATTGTTTATTTTTCTGATAAATGACTATATATTCACTGTAAAAACTGATATATAGGAGAAAAGACAAGTCACCTATAATCAGGGACCATCTGGCATTTATCTTCACATTTCTGTGTGTGATGAAAAGAGGAAGGTACATATTTTTTTTAAAGTCTGCTGACAAAAAGTCCCCCATACAATAATTTTCTAATCTACGCTTCACACCAAATGTCTCTTGAGCATTTCCCTGCTTCCCTAAGTTCTCTGACACGGTGATTTTTTTTTTATTTTTTATTTTTTTGTGTGGTGCACGGGCCTCTCACTGCTGTGGCCTCTCCCGTTGCGGAGCACAGGCTCCGGACGCACAGGCTCAGTGGCCATGGCTCACAGGCCTAGCCGCTCCACGGCATGTGGGATCTTCCCGGACCGGGGCACGAACCCGCGTCCCCTGCATCGGCAGGCGGGCTCTCAACCACTGTGCCACCAGGCAAGCCCTGACACGGTAATTTTTAAAGGCCGCCTGGTGTTCCAGCCTGTGGACACGTTGTACCTTGCTTCCCTGATTTAAATTGGTCATTTAGGTGTTTTAACTGTCTTTAAAGTATAAAAGATTTCCCATGTATAAAATATACATGGAAAACTGTACCACCCAATTAATCACTACTCGAATTTGATAGATGTTAACTGTTGCCATTTTTACTTTAGATATTTGGAAGAAAGAAAATTTGACAGGTAGGGTTGGAGGTCCCAATGTCCAATTAACTTCTCTCCTTCCATCCCCAAAGTCACCTCTGATCTGAAGCTGGTGCTTATTTTTCCTATCCTTGATCTCGGGCTTTAATTACAAAAGTATGTTCTGTAAACAATATAGTATTGTCCTGAGCTTTTAAATTCTACACATAAATGTAATCACCATGGCATGTCCTATATTCGCTTAACATTATGATTTACCCCCTGTTGATTTAGACCTAGTTAATTTTAACTGCTTTAAGGTATTATAATTTATACATAGAATTTATTAACACATTCCCTATTGATAAGCATTTAGGTGGTTTCTAATCATTGAGGATCACTGCTCTTTTGATATGGCAGGTGCACATAGCTTCTCTACCTGTTTTACCTAGAGAAGAATTAAGTTTGGGATTCCAGAAGACGAATGGTGGATTCGAAAGGGTCATTCCCTTCAGCTCTACCGGCTACTGCTGGATCACACTCCTGAATTACCAATTTTCAGTTCAGCGGGTCGTGAATTAGTCCCATTTCCTCACTTCCTCTTTGTGGTAGGAGGCATGGCTTTAAGCACCTTGGAGGTTAAGCATCTCTTCATGGTCCCTGGCAATAAGGTTTTGTCTTTTGTGAATCCATTGCCTTGGCTTATTACCTGCTTGGGTTCTTTACCTTTTGCTTATTGATTTGTACAAATTCTGTA
This sequence comes from Mesoplodon mirus, assembly GCF_964341445.2. Taxonomy (NCBI): domain Eukaryota; kingdom Metazoa; phylum Chordata; class Mammalia; order Artiodactyla; family Ziphiidae; genus Mesoplodon; species Mesoplodon mirus. The sequence continues at coordinate 7,355,111 of NC_138981.1, forward strand.
TCTATGTCTGATTCAGACCGGGTGTCTAGAAGAAGCACGTGGCGTGCACAAACAGGGTAATTTAAGGAGAGCTTGGGCTTCCCTGGTGGTGCAGTGGTTAACAATCCGCCTGCCAATGCAGGGAACACGGGTTCGAGCCCTGGTCCAGGAAGATCCCACATGCCACAGAGCAACTAAGCCCGTGCGCCACACCTACTGAGCCTGTGCTCTAGAGCCCACGAGCCACAACTACTGAGCCCGAGAGCCCAAACTACTGAAGCCCGCGCACCTACAGCCCGTGCTCCACAACAGGAGAAGCCACTGCAATGAGAGGCCTGCGCACCTCAACAAAGAGTAGCCCCCTACCCCCGCTCGCCACAACTAGAGAAAGCCTGCACACAGCAACGAAGACCCAACACAGCCACATAAACAAATAAATAAATTTTTTTTTTTTTTAATTCTAGGTTAGCACTCCAATAGCAGAAAAGTTGACTTTATACTGAAAGAACTACTACACCCTGATCTTTTTTATCTCCCCTGCCCAGGAACTCAGAATCCTGAGCTAATAATAAAGTGAGATTACGGGTGATTTTTTTCTTTCGTTGTATTTTTCTGGGTACTTTAAGTTTTTTATATTGCACATGTATTAATTTTTAGTAAAGTTATAGAGTATCTTTATCAACATGTGAAGAACACATCCGGATTTTATAAATTGCTCTACATTCACAAGCATTCTTCTATTTCTCCATCGGAGGGCAGCATAAGCACAGTAAATAGCAAAAATAATTTCAAGGTGTTTGGTCTGAAATTGAATGCTGCTGTTCAGTGGTTTATTTTGACAGGCTGCTGGTACAAATTAATCATTAGATTGTTTATTTTTCTGATAAATGACTATATATTCACTGTAAAAACTGATATATAGGAGAAAAGACAAGTCACCTATAATCAGGGACCATCTGGCATTTATCTTCACATTTCTGTGTGTGATGAAAAGAGGAAGGTACATATTTTTTTTAAAGTCTGCTGACAAAAAGTCCCCCATACAATAATTTTCTAATCTACGCTTCACACCAAATGTCTCTTGAGCATTTCCCTGCTTCCCTAAGTTCTCTGACACGGTGATTTTTTTTTTATTTTTTATTTTTTTGTGTGGTGCACGGGCCTCTCACTGCTGTGGCCTCTCCCGTTGCGGAGCACAGGCTCCGGACGCACAGGCTCAGTGGCCATGGCTCACAGGCCTAGCCGCTCCACGGCATGTGGGATCTTCCCGGACCGGGGCACGAACCCGCGTCCCCTGCATCGGCAGGCGGGCTCTCAACCACTGTGCCACCAGGCAAGCCCTGACACGGTAATTTTTAAAGGCCGCCTGGTGTTCCAGCCTGTGGACACGTTGTACCTTGCTTCCCTGATTTAAATTGGTCATTTAGGTGTTTTAACTGTCTTTAAAGTATAAAAGATTTCCCATGTATAAAATATACATGGAAAACTGTACCACCCAATTAATCACTACTCGAATTTGATAGATGTTAACTGTTGCCATTTTTACTTTAGATATTTGGAAGAAAGAAAATTTGACAGGTAGGGTTGGAGGTCCCAATGTCCAATTAACTTCTCTCCTTCCATCCCCAAAGTCACCTCTGATCTGAAGCTGGTGCTTATTTTTCCTATCCTTGATCTCGGGCTTTAATTACAAAAGTATGTTCTGTAAACAATATAGTATTGTCCTGAGCTTTTAAATTCTACACATAAATGTAATCACCATGGCATGTCCTATATTCGCTTAACATTATGATTTACCCCCTGTTGATTTAGACCTAGTTAATTTTAACTGCTTTAAGGTATTATAATTTATACATAGAATTTATTAACACATTCCCTATTGATAAGCATTTAGGTGGTTTCTAATCATTGAGGATCACTGCTCTTTTGATATGGCAGGTGCACATAGCTTCTCTACCTGTTTTACCTAGAGAAGAATTAAGTTTGGGATTCCAGAAGACGAATGGTGGATTCGAAAGGGTCATTCCCTTCAGCTCTACCGGCTACTGCTGGATCACACTCCTGAATTACCAATTTTCAGTTCAGCGGGTCGTGAATTAGTCCCATTTCCTCACTTCCTCTTTGTGGTAGGAGGCATGGCTTTAAGCACCTTGGAGGTTAAGCATCTCTTCATGGTCCCTGGCAATAAGGTTTTGTCTTTTGTGAATCCATTGCCTTGGCTTATTACCTGCTTGGGTTCTTTACCTTTTGCTTATTGATTTGTACAAATTCTGTATCTATGTCTGATTCAGACCGGGTGTCTAGAAGAAGCACGTGGCGTGCACAAACAGGGTAATTTAAGGAGAGCTTGGGCTTCCCTGGTGGTGCAGTGGTTAACAATCCGCCTGCCAATGCAGGGAACACGGGTTCGAGCCCTGGTCCAGGAAGATCCCACATGCCACAGAGCAACTAAGCCCGTGCGCCACACCTACTGAGCCTGTGCTCTAGAGCCCACGAGCCACAACTACTGAGCCCGAGAGCCCAAACTACTGAAGCCCGCGCACCTACAGCCCGTGCTCCACAACAGGAGAAGCCACTGCAATGAGAGGCCTGCGCACCTCAACAAAGAGTAGCCCCCTACCCCCGCTCGCCACAACTAGAGAAAGCCTGCACACAGCAACGAAGACCCAACACAGCCACATAAACAAATAAATAAATTTTTTTTTTTAAATTCTAGGTTAGCACTCCAATAGCAGAAAAGTTGACTTTATACTGAAAGAACTACTACACCCTGATCTTTTTTATCTCCCCTGCCCAGGAACTCAGAATCCTGAGCTAATAATAAAGTGAGATTACGGGTGATTTTTTTCTTTCGTTGTATTTTTCTGGGTACTTTAAGTTTTTTATATTGCACATGTATTAATTTTTAGTAAAGTTATAGAGTATCTTTATCAACATGTGAAGAACACATCCGGATTTTATAAATTGCTCTACATTCACAAGCATTCTTCTATTTCTCCATCGGAGGGCAGCATAAGCACAGTAAATAGCAAAAATAATTTCAAGGTGTTTGGTCTGAAATTGAATGCTGCTGTTCAGTGGTTTATTTTGACAGGCTGCTGGTACAAATTAATCATTAGATTGTTTATTTTTCTGATAAATGACTATATATTCACTGTAAAAACTGATATATAGGAGAAAAGACAAGTCACCTATAATCAGGGACCATCTGGCATTTATCTTCACATTTCTGTGTGTGATGAAAAGAGGAAGGTACATATTTTTTTTAAAGTCTGCTGACAAAAAGTCCCCCATACAATAATTTTCTAATCTACGCTTCACACCAAATGTCTCTTGAGCATTTCCCTGCTTCCCTAAGTTCTCTGACACGGTGATTTTTTTTTTATTTTTTATTTTTTTGTGTGGTGCACGGGCCTCTCACTGCTGTGGCCTCTCCCGTTGCGGAGCACAGGCTCCGGACGCACAGGCTCAGTGGCCATGGCTCACAGGCCTAGCCGCTCCACGGCATGTGGGATCTTCCCGGACCGGGGCACGAACCCGCGTCCCCTGCATCGGCAGGCGGGCTCTCAACCACTGTGCCACCAGGCAAGCCCTGACACGGTAATTTTTAAAGGCCGCCTGGTGTTCCAGCCTGTGGACACGTTGTACCTTGCTTCCCTGATTTAAATTGGTCATTTAGGTGTTTTAACTGTCTTTAAAGTATAAAAGATTTCCCATGTATAAAATATACATGGAAAACTGTACCACCCAATTAATCACTACTCGAATTTGATAGATGTTAACTGTTGCCATTTTTACTTTAGATATTTGGAAGAAAGAAAATTTGACAGGTAGGGTTGGAGGTCCCAATGTCCAATTAACTTCTCTCCTTCCATCCCCAAAGTCACCTCTGATCTGAAGCTGGTGCTTATTTTTCCTATCCTTGATCTCGGGCTTTAATTACAAAAGTATGTTCTGTAAACAATATAGTATTGTCCTGAGCTTTTAAATTCTACACATAAATGTAATCACCATGGCATGTCCTATATTCGCTTAACATTATGATTTACCCCCTGTTGATTTAGACCTAGTTAATTTTAACTGCTTTAAGGTATTATAATTTATACATAGAATTTATTAACACATTCCCTATTGATAAGCATTTAGGTGGTTTCTAATCATTGAGGATCACTGCTCTTTTGATATGGCAGGTGCACATAGCTTCTCTACCTGTTTTACCTAGAGAAGAATTAAGTTTGGGATTCCAGAAGACGAATGGTGGATTCGAAAGGGTCATTCCCTTCAGCTCTACCGGCTACTGCTGGATCACACTCCTGAATTACCAATTTTCAGTTCAGCGGGTCGTGAATTAGTCCCATTTCCTCACTTCCTCTTTGTGGTAGGAGTCATGGCTTTAAGCACCTTGGAGGTTAAGCATCTCTTCATGGTCCCTGGCAATAAGGTTTTGTCTTTTGTGAATCCATTGCCTTGGCTTATTACCTGCTTGGGTTCTTTACCTTTTGCTTATTGATTTGTACAAATTCTGTATCTATGTCTGATTCAGACCGGGTGTCTAGAAGAAGCACGTGGCGTGCACAAACAGGGTAATTTAAGGAGAGCTTGGGCTTCCCTGGTGGTGCAGTGGTTAACAATCCGCCTGCCAATGCAGGGAACACGGGTTCGAGCCCTGGTCCAGGAAGATCCCACATGCCACAGAGCAACTAAGCCCGTGCGCCACACCTACTGAGCCTGTGCTCTAGAGCCCACGAGCCACAACTACTGAGCCCGAGAGCCCAAACTACTGAAGCCCGCGCACCTACAGCCCGTGCTCCACAACAGGAGAAGCCACTGCAATGAGAGGCCTGCGCACCTCAACAAAGAGTAGCCCCCTACCCCCGCTCGCCACAACTAGAGAAAGCCTGCACACAGCAACGAAGACCCAACACAGCCACATAAACAAATAAATAAATTTTTTTTTTTTTAAATTCTAGGTTAGCACTCCAATAGCAGAAAAGTTGACTTTATACTGAAAGAACTACTACACCCTGATCTTTTTTATCTCCCCTGCCCAGGAACTCAGAATCCTGAGCTAATAATAAAGTGAGATTACGGGTGATTTTTTTCTTTCGTTGTATTTTTCTGGGTACTTTAAGTTTTTTATATTGCACATGTATTAATTTTTAGTAAAGTTATAGAGTATCTTTATCAACATGTGAAGAACACATCCGGATTTTATAAATTGCTCTACATTCACAAGCATTCTTCTATTTCTCCATCGGAGGGCAGCATAAGCACAGTAAATAGCAAAAATAATTTCAAGGTGTTTGGTCTGAAATTGAATGCTGCTGTTCAGTGGTTTATTTTGACAGGCTGCTGGTACAAATTAATCATTAGATTGTTTATTTTTCTGATAAATGACTATATATTCACTGTAAAAACTGATATATAGGAGAAAAGACAAGTCACCTATAATCAGGGACCATCTGGCATTTATCTTCACATTTCTGTGTGTGATGAAAAGAGGAAGGTACATATTTTTTTTAAAGTCTGCTGACAAAAAGTCCCCCATACAATAATTTTCTAATCTACGCTTCACACCAAATGTCTCTTGAGCATTTCCCTGCTTCCCTAAGTTCTCTGACACGGTGATTTTTTTTTTATTTTTTATTTTTTTGTGTGGTGCACGGGCCTCTCACTGCTGTGGCCTCTCCCGTTGCGGAGCACAGGCTCCGGACGCACAGGCTCAGTGGCCATGGCTCACAGGCCTAGCCGCTCCACGGCATGTGGGATCTTCCCGGACCGGGGCACGAACCCGCGTCCCCTGCATCGGCAGGCGGGCTCTCAACCACTGTGCCACCAGGCAAGCCCTGACACGGTAATTTTTAAAGGCCGCCTGGTGTTCCAGCCTGTGGACACGTTGTACCTTGCTTCCCTGATTTAAATTGGTCATTTAGGTGTTTTAACTGTCTTTAAAGTATAAAAGATTTCCCATGTATAAAATATACATGGAAAACTGTACCACCCAATTAATCACTACTCGAATTTGATAGATGTTAACTGTTGCCATTTTTACTTTAGATATTTGGAAGAAAGAAAATTTGACAGGTAGGGTTGGAGGTCCCAATGTCCAATTAACTTCTCTCCTTCCATCCCCAAAGTCACCTCTGATCTGAAGCTGGTGCTTATTTTTCCTATCCTTGATCTCGGGCTTTAATTACAAAAGTATGTTCTGTAAACAATATAGTATTGTCCTGAGCTTTTAAATTCTACACATAAATGTAATCACCATGGCATGTCCTATATTCGCTTAACATTATGATTTACCCCCTGTTGATTTAGACCTAGTTAATTTTAACTGCTTTAAGGTATTATAATTTATACATAGAATTTATTAACACATTCCCTATTGATAAGCATTTAGGTGGTTTCTAATCATTGAGGATCACTGCTCTTTTGATATGGCAGGTGCACATAGCTTCTCTACCTGTTTTACCTAGAGAAGAATTAAGTTTGGGATTCCAGAAGACGAATGGTGGATTCGAAAGGGTCATTCCCTTCAGCTCTACCGGCTACTGCTGGATCACACTCCTGAATTACCAATTTTCAGTTCAGCGGGTCGTGAATTAGTCCCATTTCCTCACTTCCTCTTTGTGGTAGGAGGCATGGCTTTAAGCACCTTGGAGGTTAAGCATCTCTTCATGGTCCCTGGCAATAAGGTTTTGTCTTTTGTGAATCCATTGCCTTGGCTTATTACCTGCTTGGGTTCTTTACCTTTTGCTTATTGATTTGTACAAATTCTGTATCTATGTCTGATTCAGACCGGGTGTCTAGAAGAAGCACGTGGCGTGCACAAACAGGGTAATTTAAGGAGAGCTTGGGCTTCCCTGGTGGTGCAGTGGTTAACAATCCGCCTGCCAATGCAGGGAACACGGGTTCGAGCCCTGGTCCAGGAAGATCCCACATGCCACAGAGCAACTAAGCCCGTGCGCCACACCTACTGAGCCTGTGCTCTAGAGCCCACGAGCCACAACTACTGAGCCCGAGAGCCCAAACTACTGAAGCCCGCGCACCTACAGCCCGTGCTCCACAACAGGAGAAGCCACTGCAATGAGAGGCCTGCGCACCTCAACAAAGAGTAGCCCCCTACCCCCGCTCGCCACAACTAGAGAAAGCCTGCACACAGCAACGAAGACCCAACACAGCCACATAAACAAATAAATAAATTTTTTTTTTTTTAAATTCTAGGTTAGCACTCCAATAGCAGAAAAGTTGACTTTATACTGAAAGAACTACTACACCCTGATCTTTTTTATCTCCCCTGCCCAGGAACTCAGAATCCTGAGCTAATAATAAAGTGAGATTACGGGTGATTTTTTTCTTTCGTTGTATTTTTCTGGGTACTTTAAGTTTTTTATATTGCACATGTATTAATTTTTAGTAAAGTTATAGAGTATCTTTATCAACATGTGAAGAACACATCCGGATTTTATAAATTGCTCTACATTCACAAGCATTCTTCTATTTCTCCATCGGAGGGCAGCATAAGCACAGTAAATAGCAAAAATAATTTCAAGGTGTTTGGTCTGAAATTGAATGCTGCTGTTCAGTGGTTTATTTTGACAGGCTGCTGGTACAAATTAATCATTAGATTGTTTATTTTTCTGATAAATGACTATATATTCACTGTAAAAACTGATATATAGGAGAAAAGACAAGTCACCTATAATCAGGGACCATCTGGCATTTATCTTCACATTTCTGTGTGTGATGAAAAGAGGAAGGTACATATTTTTTTTAAAGTCTGCTGACAAAAAGTCCCCCATACAATAATTTTCTAATCTACGCTTCACACCAAATGTCTCTTGAGCATTTCCCTGCTTCCCTAAGTTCTCTGACACGGTGATTTTTTTTTTATTTTTTATTTTTTTGTGTGGTGCACGGGCCTCTCACTGCTGTGGCCTCTCCCGTTGCGGAGCACAGGCTCCGGACGCACAGGCTCAGTGGCCATGGCTCACAGGCCTAGCCGCTCCACGGCATGTGGGATCTTCCCGGACCGGGGCACGAACCCGCGTCCCCTGCATCGGCAGGCGGGCTCTCAACCACTGTGCCACCAGGCAAGCCCTGACACGGTAATTTTTAAAGGCCGCCTGGTGTTCCAGCCTGTGGACACGTTGTACCTTGCTTCCCTGATTTAAATTGGTCATTTAGGTGTTTTAACTGTCTTTAAAGTATAAAAGATTTCCCATGTATAAAATATACATGGAAAACTGTACCACCCAATTAATCACTACTCGAATTTGATAGATGTTAACTGTTGCCATTTTTACTTTAGATATTTGGAAGAAAGAAAATTTGACAGGTAGGGTTGGAGGTCCCAATGTCCAATTAACTTCTCTCCTTCCATCCCCAAAGTCACCTCTGATCTGAAGCTGGTGCTTATTTTTCCTATCCTTGATCTCGGGCTTTAATTACAAAAGTATGTTCTGTAAACAATATAGTATTGTCCTGAGCTTTTAAATTCTACACATAAATGTAATCACCATGGCATGTCCTATATTCGCTTAACATTATGATTTACCCCCTGTTGATTTAGACCTAGTTAATTTTAACTGCTTTAAGGTATTATAATTTATACATAGAATTTATTAACACATTCCCTATTGATAAGCATTTAGGTGGTTTCTAATCATTGAGGATCACTGCTCTTTTGATATGGCAGGTGCACATAGCTTCTCTACCTGTTTTACCTAGAGAAGAATTAAGTTTGGGATTCCAGAAGACGAATGGTGGATTCGAAAGGGTCATTCCCTTCAGCTCTACCGGCTACTGCTGGATCACACTCCTGAATTACCAATTTTCAGTTCAGCGGGTCGTGAATTAGTCCCATTTCCTCACTTCCTCTTTGTGGTAGGAGGCATGGCTTTAAGCACCTTGGAGGTTAAGCATCTCTTCATGGTCCCTGGCAATAAGGTTTTGTCTTTTGTGAATCCATTGCCTTGGCTTATTACCTGCTTGGGTTCTTTACCTTTTGCTTATTGATTTGTACAAATTCTGTATCTATGTCTGATTCAGACCGGGTGTCTAGAAGAAGCACGTGGCGTGCACAAACAGGGTAATTTAAGGAGAGCTTGGGCTTCCCTGGTGGTGCAGTGGTTAACAATCCGCCTGCCAATGCAGGGAACACGGGTTCGAGCCCTGGTCCAGGAAGATCCCACATGCCACAGAGCAACTAAGCCCGTGCGCCACACCTACTGAGCCTGTGCTCTAGAGCCCACGAGCCACAACTACTGAGCCCGAGAGCCCAAACTACTGAAGCCCGCGCACCTACAGCCCGTGCTCCACAACAGGAGAAGCCACTGCAATGAGAGGCCTGCGCACCTCAACAAAGAGTAGCCCCCTACCCCCGCTCGCCACAACTAGAGAAAGCCTGCACACAGCAACGAAGACCCAACACAGCCACATAAACAAATAAATAAATTTTTTTTTTTTTAAATTCTAGGTTAGCACTCCAATAGCAGAAAAGTTGACTTTATACTGAAAGAACTACTACACCCTGATCTTTTTTATCTCCCCTGCCCAGGAACTCAGAATCCTGAGCTAATAATAAAGTGAGATTACGGGTGATTTTTTTCTTTCGTTGTATTTTTCTGGGTACTTTAAGTTTTTTATATTGCACATGTATTAATTTTTAGTAAAGTTATAGAGTATCTTTATCAACATGTGAAGAACACATCCGGATTTTATAAATTGCTCTACATTCACAAGCATTCTTCTATTTCTCCATCGGAGGGCAGCATAAGCACAGTAAATAGCAAAAATAATTTCAAGGTGTTTGGTCTGAAATTGAATGCTGCTGTTCAGTGGTTTATTTTGACAGGCTGCTGGTACAAATTAATCATTAGATTGTTTATTTTTCTGATAAATGACTATATATTCACTGTAAAAACTGATATATAGGAGAAAAGACAAGTCACCTATAATCAGGGACCATCTGGCATTTATCTTCACATTTCTGTGTGTGATGAAAAGAGGAAGGTACATATTTTTTTTAAAGTCTGCTGACAAAAAGTCCCCCATACAATAATTTTCTAATCTACGCTTCACACCAAATGTCTCTTGAGCATTTCCCTGCTTCCCTAAGTTCTCTGACACGGTGATTTTTTTTTTATTTTTTATTTTTTTGTGTGGTGCACGGGCCTCTCACTGCTGTGGCCTCTCCCGTTGCGGAGCACAGGCTCCGGACGCACAGGCTCAGTGGCCATGGCTCACAGGCCTAGCCGCTCCACGGCATGTGGGATCTTCCCGGACCGGGGCACGAACCCGCGTCCCCTGCATCGGCAGGCGGGCTCTCAACCACTGTGCCACCAGGCAAGCCCTGACACGGTAATTTTTAAAGGCCGCCTGGTGTTCCAGCCTGTGGACACGTTGTACCTTGCTTCCCTGATTTAAATTGGTCATTTAGGTGTTTTAACTGTCTTTAAAGTATAAAAGATTTCCCATGTATAAAATATACATGGAAAACTGTACCACCCAATTAATCACTACTCGAATTTGATAGATGTTAACTGTTGCCATTTTTACTTTAGATATTTGGAAGAAAGAAAATTTGACAGGTAGGGTTGGAGGTCCCAATGTCCAATTAACTTCTCTCCTTCCATCCCCAAAGTCACCTCTGATCTGAAGCTGGTGCTTATTTTTCCTATCCTTGATCTCGGGCTTTAATTACAAAAGTATGTTCTGTAAACAATATAGTATTGTCCTGAGCTTTTAAATTCTACACATAAATGTAATCACCATGGCATGTCCTATATTCGCTTAACATTATGATTTACCCCCTGTTGATTTAGACCTAGTTAATTTTAACTGCTTTAAGGTATTATAATTTATACATAGAATTTATTAACACATTCCCTATTGATAAGCATTTAGGTGGTTTCTAATCATTGAGGATCACTGCTCTTTTGATATGGCAGGTGCACATAGCTTCTCTACCTGTTTTACCTAGAGAAGAATTAAGTTTGGGATTCCAGAAGACGAATGGTGGATTCGAAAGGGTCATTCCCTTCAGCTCTACCGGCTACTGCTGGATCACACTCCTGAATTACCAATTTTCAGTTCAGCGGGTCGTGAATTAGTCCCATTTCCTCACTTCCTCTTTGTGGTAGGAGGCATGGCTTTAAGCACCTTGGAGGTTAAGCATCTCTTCATGGTCCCTGGCAATAAGGTTTTGTCTTTTGTGAATCCATTGCCTTGGCTTATTACCTGCTTGGGTTCTTTACCTTTTGCTTATTGATTTGTACAAATTCTGTATCTATGTCTGATTCAGACCGGGTGTCTAGAAGAAGCACGTGGCGTGCACAAACAGGGTAATTTAAGGAGAGCTTGGGCTTCCCTGGTGGTGCAGTGGTTAACAATCCGCCTGCCAATGCAGGGAACACGGGTTCGAGCCCTGGTCCAGGAAGATCCCACATGCCACAGAGCAACTAAGCCCGTGCGCCACACCTACTGAGCCTGTGCTCTAGAGCCCACGAGCCACAACTACTGAGCCCGAGAGCCCAAACTACTGAAGCCCGCGCACCTACAGCCCGTGCTCCACAACAGGAGAAGCCACTGCAATGAGAGGCCTGCGCACCTCAACAAAGAGTAGCCCCCTACCCCCGCTCGCCACAACTAGAGAAAGCCTGCACACAGCAACGAAGACCCAACACAGCCACATAAACAAATAAATAAATTTTTTTTTTTTTAAATTCTAGGTTAGCACTCCAATAGCAGAAAAGTTGACTTTATACTGAAAGAACTACTACACCCTGATCTTTTTTATCTCCCCTGCCCAGGAACTCAGAATCCTGAGCTAATAATAAAGTGAGATTACGGGTGATTTTTTTCTTTCGTTGTATTTTTCTGGGTACTTTAAGTTTTTTATATTGCACATGTATTAATTTTTAGTAAAGTTATAGAGTATCTTTATCAACATGTGAAGAACACATCCGGATTTTATAAATTGCTCTACATTCACAAGCATTCTTCTATTTCTCCATCGGAGGGCAGCATAAGCACAGTAAATAGCAAAAATAATTTCAAGGTGTTTGGTCTGAAATTGAATGCTGCTGTTCAGTGGTTTATTTTGACAGGCTGCTGGTACAAATTAATCATTAGATTGTTTATTTTTCTGATAAATGACTATATATTCACTGTAAAAACTGATATATAGGAGAAAAGACAAGTCACCTATAATCAGGGACCATCTGGCATTTATCTTCACATTTCTGTGTGTGATGAAAAGAGGAAGGTACATATTTTTTTTAAAGTCTGCTGACAAAAAGTCCCCCATACAATAATTTTCTAATCTACGCTTCACACCAAATGTCTCTTGAGCATTTCCCTGCTTCCCTAAGTTCTCTGACACGGTGATTTTTTTTTTATTTTTTATTTTTTTGTGTGGTGCACGGGCCTCTCACTGCTGTGGCCTCTCCCGTTGCGGAGCACAGGCTCCGGACGCACAGGCTCAGTGGCCATGGCTCACAGGCCTAGCCGCTCCACGACATGTGGGATCTTCCCGGACCGGGGCACGAACCCGCGTCCCCTGCATCGGCAGGCGGGCTCTCAACCACTGTGCCACCAGGCAAGCCCTGACACGGTAATTTTTAAAGGCCGCCTGGTGTTCCAGCCTGTGGACACGTTGTACCTTGCTTCCCTGATTTAAATTGGTCATTTAGGTGTTTTAACTGTCTTTAAAGTATAAAAGATTTCCCATGTATAAAATATACATGGAAAACTGTACCACCCAATTAATCACTACTCGAATTTGATAGATGTTAACTGTTGCCATTTTTACTTTAGATATTTGGAAGAAAGAAAATTTGACAGGTAGGGTTGGAGGTCCCAATGTCCAATTAACTTCTCTCCTTCCATCCCCAAAGTCACCTCTGATCTGAAGCTGGTGCTTATTTTTCCTATCCTTGATCTCGGGCTTTAATTACAAAAGTATGTTCTGTAAACAATATAGTATTGTCCTGAGCTTTTAAATTCTACACATAAATGTAATCACCATGGCATGTCCTATATTCGCTTAACATTATGATTTACCCCCTGTTGATTTAGACCTAGTTAATTTTAACTGCTTTAAGGTATTATAATTTATACATAGAATTTATTAACACATTCCCTATTGATAAGCATTTAGGTGGTTTCTAATCATTGAGGATCACTGCTCTTTTGATATGGCAGGTGCACATAGCTTCTCTACCTGTTTTACCTAGAGAAGAATTAAGTTTGGGATTCCAGAAGACGAATGGTGGATTCGAAAGGGTCATTCCCTTCAGCTCTACCGGCTACTGCTGGATCACACTCCTGAATTACCAATTTTCAGTTCAGCGGGTCGTGAATTAGTCCCATTTCCTCACTTCCTCTTTGTGGTAGGAGGCATGGCTTTAAGCACCTTGGAGGTTAAGCATCTCTTCATGGTCCCTGGCAATAAGGTTTTGTCTTTTGTGAATCCATTGCCTTGGCTTATTACCTGCTTGGGTTCTTTACCTTTTGCTTATTGATTTGTACAAATTCTGTATCTATGTCTGATTCAGACCGGGTGTCTAGAAGAAGCACGTGGCGTGCACAAACAGGGTAATTTAAGGAGAGCTTGGGCTTCCCTGGTGGTGCAGTGGTTAACAATCCGCCTGCCAATGCAGGGAACACGGGTTCGAGCCCTGGTCCAGGAAGATCCCACATGCCACAGAGCAACTAAGCCCGTGCGCCACACCTACTGAGCCTGTGCTCTAGAGCCCACGAGCCACAACTACTGAGCCCGAGAGCCCAAACTACTGAAGCCCGCGCACCTACAGCCCGTGCTCCACAACAGGAGAAGCCACTGCAATGAGAGGCCTGCGCACCTCAACAAAGAGTAGCCCCCTACCCCCGCTCGCCACAACTAGAGAAAGCCTGCACACAGCAACGAAGACCCAACACAGCCACATAAACAAATAAATAAATTTTTTTTTTTTTAAATTCTAGGTTAGCACTCCAATAGCAGAAAAGTTGACTTTATACTGAAAGAACTACTACACCCTGATCTTTTTTATCTCCCCTGCCCAGGAACTCAGAATCCTGAGCTAATAATAAAGTGAGATTACGGGTGATTTTTTTCTTTCGTTGTATTTTTCTGGGTACTTTAAGTTTTTTATATTGCACATGTATTAATTTTTAGTAAAGTTATAGAGTATCTTTATCAACATGTGAAGAACACATCCGGATTTTATAAATTGCTCTACATTCACAAGCATTCTTCTATTTCTCCATCGGAGGGCAGCATAAGCACAGTAAATAGCAAAAATAATTTCAAGGTGTTTGGTCTGAAATTGAATGCTGCTGTTCAGTGGTTTATTTTGACAGGCTGCTGGTACAAATTAATCATTAGATTGTTTATTTTTCTGATAAATGACTATATATTCACTGTAAAAACTGATATATAGGAGAAAAGACAAGTCACCTATAATCAGGGACCATCTGGCATTTATCTTCACATTTCTGTGTGTGATGAAAAGAGGAAGGTACATATTTTTTTTAAAGTCTGCTGACAAAAAGTCCCCCATACAATAATTTTCTAATCTACGCTTCACACCAAATGTCTCTTGAGCATTTCCCTGCTTCCCTAAGTTCTCTGACACGGTGATTTTTTTTTTATTTTTTATTTTTTTGTGTGGTGCACGGGCCTCTCACTGCTGTGGCCTCTCCCGTTGCGGAGCACAGGCTCCGGACGCACAGGCTCAGTGGCCATGGCTCACAGGCCTAGCCGCTCCACGGCATGTGGGATCTTCCCGGACCGGGGCACGAACCCGCGTCCCCTGCATCGGCAGGCGGGCTCTCAACCACTGTGCCACCAGGCAAGCCCTGACACGGTAATTTTTAAAGGCCGCCTGGTGTTCCAGCCTGTGGACACGTTGTACCTTGCTTCCCTGATTTAAATTGGTCATTTAGGTGTTTTAACTGTCTTTAAAGTATAAAAGATTTCCCATGTATAAAATATACATGGAAAACTGTACCACCCAATTAATCACTACTCGAATTTGATAGATGTTAACTGTTGCCATTTTTACTTTAGATATTTGGAAGAAAGAAAATTTGACAGGTAGGGTTGGAGGTCCCAATGTCCAATTAACTTCTCTCCTTCCATCCCCAAAGTCACCTCTGATCTGAAGCTGGTGCTTATTTTTCCTATCCTTGATCTCGGGCTTTAATTACAAAAGTATGTTCTGTAAACAATATAGTATTGTCCTGAGCTTTTAAATTCTACACATAAATGTAATCACCATGGCATGTCCTATATTCGCTTAACATTATGATTTACCCCCTGTTGATTTAGACCTAGTTAATTTTAACTGCTTTAAGGTATTATAATTTATACATAGAATTTATTAACACATTCCCTATTGATAAGCATTTAGGTGGTTTCTAATCATTGAGGATCACTGCTCTTTTGATATGGCAGGTGCACATAGCTTCTCTACCTGTTTTACCTAGAGAAGAATTAAGTTTGGGATTCCAGAAGACGAATGGTGGATTCGAAAGGGTCATTCCCTTCAGCTCTACCGGCTACTGCTGGATCACACTCCTGAATTACCAATTTTCAGTTCAGCGGGTCGTGAATTAGTCCCATTTCCTCACTTCCTCTTTGTGGTAGGAGGCATGGCTTTAAGCACCTTGGAGGTTAAGCATCTCTTCATGGTCCCTGGCAATAAGGTTTTGTCTTTTGTGAATCCATTGCCTTGGCTTATTACCTGCTTGGGTTCTTTACCTTTTGCTTATTGATTTGTACAAATTCTGTATCTATGTCTGATTCAGACCGGGTGTCTAGAAGAAGCACGTGGCGTGCACAAACAGGGTAATTTAAGGAGAGCTTGGGCTTCCCTGGTGGTGCAGTGGTTAACAATCCGCCTGCCAATGCAGGGAACACGGGTTCGAGCCCTGGTCCAGGAAGATCCCACATGCCACAGAGCAACTAAGCCCGTGCGCCACACCTACTGAGCCTGTGCTCTAGAGCCCACGAGCCACAACTACTGAGCCCGAGAGCCCAAACTACTGAAGCCCGCGCACCTACAGCCCGTGCTCCACAACAGGAGAAGCCACTGCAATGAGAGGCCTGCGCACCTCAACAAAGAGTAGCCCCCTACCCCCGCTCGCCACAACTAGAGAAAGCCTGCACACAGCAACGAAGACCCAACACAGCCACATAAACAAATAAATAAATTTTTTTTTTTTTAAATTCTAGGTTAGCACTCCAATAGCAGAAAAGTTGACTTTATACTGAAAGAACTACTACACCCTGATCTTTTTTATCTCCCCTGCCCAGGAACTCAGAATCCTGAGCTAATAATAAAGTGAGATTACGGGTGATTTTTTTCTTTCGTTGTATTTTTCTGGGTACTTTAAGTTTTTTATATTGCACATGTATTAATTTTTAGTAAAGTTATAGAGTATCTTTATCAACATGTGAAGAACACATCCGGATTTTATAAATTGCTCTACATTCACAAGCATTCTTCTATTTCTCCATCGGAGGGCAGCATAAGCACAGTAAATAGCAAAAATAATTTCAAGGTGTTTGGTCTGAAATTGAATGCTGCTGTTCAGTGGTTTATTTTGACAGGCTGCTGGTACAAATTAATCATTAGATTGTTTATTTTTCTGATAAATGACTATATATTCACTGTAAAAACTGATATATAGGAGAAAAGACAAGTCACCTATAATCAGGGACCATCTGGCATTTATCTTCACATTTCTGTGTGTGATGAAAAGAGGAAGGTACATATTTTTTTTAAAGTCTGCTGACAAAAAGTCCCCCATACAATAATTTTCTAATCTACGCTTCACACCAAATGTCTCTTGAGCATTTCCCTGCTTCCCTAAGTTCTCTGACACGGTGATTTTTTTTTTATTTTTTATTTTTTTGTGTGGTGCACGGGCCTCTCACTGCTGTGGCCTCTCCCGTTGCGGAGCACAGGCTCCGGACGCACAGGCTCAGTGGCCATGGCTCACAGGCCTAGCCGCTCCACGGCATGTGGGATCTTCCCGGACCGGGGCACGAACCCGCGTCCCCTGCATCGGCAGGCGGGCTCTCAACCACTGTGCCACCAGGCAAGCCCTGACACGGTAATTTTTAAAGGCCGCCTGGTGTTCCAGCCTGTGGACACGTTGTACCTTGCTTCCCTGATTTAAATTGGTCATTTAGGTGTTTTAACTGTCTTTAAAGTATAAAAGATTTCCCATGTATAAAATATACATGGAAAACTGTACCACCCAATTAATCACTACTCGAATTTGATAGATGTTAACTGTTGCCATTTTTACTTTAGATATTTGGAAGAAAGAAAATTTGACAGGTAGGGTTGGAGGTCCCAATGTCCAATTAACTTCTCTCCTTCCATCCCCAAAGTCACCTCTGATCTGAAGCTGGTGCTTATTTTTCCTATCCTTGATCTCGGGCTTTAATTACAAAAGTATGTTCTGTAAACAATATAGTATTGTCCTGAGCTTTTAAATTCTACACATAAATGTAATCACCATGGCATGTCCTATATTCGCTTAACATTATGATTTACCCCCTGTTGATTTAGACCTAGTTAATTTTAACTGCTTTAAGGTATTATAATTTATACATAGAATTTATTAACACATTCCCTATTGATAAGCATTTAGGTGGTTTCTAATCATTGAGGATCACTGCTCTTTTGATATGGCAGGTGCACATAGCTTCTCTACCTGTTTTACCTAGAGAAGAATTAAGTTTGGGATTCCAGAAGACGAATGGTGGATTCGAAAGGGTCATTCCCTTCAGCTCTACCGGCTACTGCTGGATCACACTCCTGAATTACCAATTTTCAGTTCAGCGGGTCGTGAATTAGTCCCATTTCCTCACTTCCTCTTTGTGGTAGGAGGCATGGCTTTAAGCACCTTGGAGGTTAAGCATCTCTTCATGGTCCCTGGCAATAAGGTTTTGTCTTTTGTGAATCCATTGCCTTGGCTTATTACCTGCTTGGGTTCTTTACCTTTTGCTTATTGATTTGTACAAATTCTGTATCTATGTCTGATTCAGACCGGGTGTCTAGAAGAAGCACGTGGCGTGCACAAACAGGGTAATTTAAGGAGAGCTTGGGCTTCCCTGGTGGTGCAGTGGTTAACAATCCGCCTGCCAATGCAGGGAACACGGGTTCGAGCCCTGGTCCAGGAAGATCCCACATGCCACAGAGCAACTAAGCCTGTGCGCCACACCTACTGAGCCTGTGCCCTAGAGCCCACGAGCCACAACTACTGAGCCCGAGAGCCCAAACTACTGAAGCCCGCGCACCTACAGCCCGTGCTCCACAACAGGAGAAGCCACTGCAATGAGAGGCCTGCGCACCTCAACAAAGAGTAGCCCCCTACCCCCGCTCGCCACAACTAGAGAAAGCCTGCACACAGCAACGAAGACCCAACACAGCCACATAAACAAATAAATAAATTTTTTTTTTTTTAATTCTAGGTTAGCACTCCAATAGCAGAAAAGTTGACTTTATACTGAAAGAACTACTACACCCTGATCTTTTTTTATCTCCCCTGCCCAGGAACTCAGAATCCTGAGCTAATAATAAAGTGAGATTACGGGTGATTTTTTTCTTTCGTTGTATTTTTCTGGGTACTTTAAGTTTTTTATATTGCACATGTATTAATTTTTAATAAAGTTATAGAGTATCTTTATCAACATGTGAAGAACACATCCGGATTTTATAAATTGCTCTACATTCACAAGCATTCTTCTATTTCTCCATCAGAGGGCAGCATAAGCACAGTAAATAGCAAAAATAATTTCAAGGTGTTTGGTCTGAAATTGAATGCTGCTGTTCAGTGGTTTATTTTGACAGGCTGCTGGTACAAATTAATCATTAGATTGTTTATTTTTCTGATAAATGACTATATATTCACTGTAAAAACTGATATATAGGAGAAAAGACAAGTCACCTATAATCAGGGACCATCTGGCATTTATCTTCACATTTCTGTGTGTGATGAAAAGAGGAAGGTACATATTTTTTTTAAAGTCTGCTGACAAAAAGTCCCCCATACAATAATTTTCTAATCTACGCTTCACACCAAATGTCTCTTGAGCATTTCCCTGCTTCCCTGAGTTCTCTGACACGGTGATTTTTTTTTTTTTTTTTTTTTTTTTTGTGGTGCACGGGCCTCTCACTGCTGTGGCCTCTCCCGTTGCGGAGCACAGGCTCCGGACGCACAGGCTCAGTGGCCATGGCTCACAGGCCTAGCCGCTCCACAGCATGTGGGATCTTCCCAGACCGGGGCACGAACCCGCGTCCCCTGCATCGGCAGGCAGGGTCTCAACCACTGTGCCACCAGGGAAGCCCTGACACGGTGATTTTTTTTTTTTTTTTTTTTTTTTTTTCTTTTTGCGGTATGCGGGCCTCTCACTGTTGTGGCCTCTCCCGTTGCGGAGCACAGGCTCCGGATGCGCAGTCCCAGCGGCCATGGCTCACGGGCCCAGCCGCTCCGCGGCATGTGGGATCCTCCCAGACCGGGGCACGAACCCATATCCCCTGCATCGGCAGGCGGACTCTCAACCACTGCGCCACCAGGGAGGCCCTGACACGGTGATTTTTAAAGGCCGCCTGGTGTTCCAGCCTGTGGACACGTTGTACCTTGCTTCCCTGATTTAAATTGGTCATTTAGGTGTTTTAACTGTCTTTAAAGTATAAAAGATTTCCCATGTATAAAATATACATGGAAAACTGTACCACCCAATTAATCTCTACTCGAATTTCATAGATGTTAATTGTTGCCATTTTTACTTCAAAATATCTGAAGAAAGAAAAGTTGACAGGTAGGGTTGGAGGTCCCAATGTCCAATTAACTTCTCTCCTTCTATCTCCAAAGTCACCTCTGATCTGAAGCTGGTGCTTATTTTTCCTATCCTTGATCTCGGGCTTTAATTACAAAAGTATGTTCTGTAAACAATATAGTATTGTCCTGAGCTTTTAAATTCTACACATAAATGTAATCACCATGGCATGTCCTATATTCGCTTAACATTATGATTTACCCCGTTGATTTAGACCTAGTTAATTTTAACTGCTTTAAGGTATTATAATTTATAAATAGAATTTATTAACACATTCCCTATTGATAAGCATTTAGGTGGTTTCTAATCATTGAGGATCACTGCTCTTTGGACGGGGCAGGTGCACATAGCTTCTCTAGCTGTTATACCTAGAGAAGAATTAAGTTTCGGATTCCAGAAGAGGAATGGCGGATTCGAAAGGGTCATTCCCTTCAGCTCTACCGGCTACTGCTGAATCACACTCCTGAATTACCAATTTTCAATTCAGCGGGTCGTGAATTAGTCCCATTTCCTCACTTCCTCTTTGTGGTAGGAGGCATGGCTTTAAGCATCTTGGAGGTTAAGCATCTCTTCATGGGCCTTGGCAACAAGGTTCTGTCTTTTGCGAATCCATTGCCTTTGCTTATTATCTGCTTGGGTCCTTTACCTTTTTCTTCTCGATTTGTACAAATTGTGTATCTATGTCTGATTCAGACCGGGTGTCTAGAGGAAGCACGTGGCGTGCACAAACAGGGTAATTTAAGGAGAGCTTGGGCTTCCCTGGTGGTGCAGTGGTTAACAATCCGCCTGCCAATGCAGGGAACACGGGTTCGAGCCCTGGTCAGGAAGATCCCACGTGCCACAGAGCAACTAAGCCCGTGCGCCACACCTACTGAGCCTGTGCTCTAGAGCCCACGAGCCACAACTACTGAGCCCGAGAGCCCAAACTACTGAAGCCCGCGCACCTACAGCCCGTGCTCCACAACAGGAGAAGCCACTGCAATGAGAGGCCTGCGCACCTCAACAAAGAGTAGCCCCCTACCCCCGCTCGCCACAACTAGAGAAAGCCTGCACACAGCAACGAAGACCCAACACAGCCACATAAACAAATAAATAAATTTTTTTTTTTTAAATTCTAGGTTAGCACTCCAATAGCAGAAAAGTTGACTTTATACTGAAAGAACTACTACACCCTGATCTTTTTTATCTCCCCTGCCCAGGAACTCAGAATCCTGAGCTAATAATAAAGTGAGATTACGGGTGATTTTTTTTCTTTTGTTGTATTTTTCTGGGTACTTTAAGTTTTTTATATTGCACATGTATTAATTTTTAATAAAGTTATAGAGTATCTTTATCAACATGTGAAGAACACATCCGGATTTTATAAATTGCTCTACATTCATAAGCATTCTTCTATTTCTCCATCAGAGGGCAGCATAAGCACAGTAAATAGCAAAAATAATTTCAAGGTGTTTGGTCTGAAATTGAATGCTGCTGTTCAGTGGTTTATTTTGACAGGCTGCTGGTACAAATTAATCATTAGATTGTTTATTTTTCTGATAAATGACTATATATTCACTGTAAAAACTGATATATAGGAGAAAAGACAAGTCACCTATAATCAGGGACCATCTGGCATTTATCTTCACATTTCTGTGTGTGATGAAAAGAGGAAGGTACATATTTTTTTTAAAGTCTGCTGACAAAAAGTCCCCCATACAATAATTTTCTAATCTACGCTTCACACCAAATGTCTCTTGAGCATTTCCCTGCTTCCCTGAGTTCTCTGACACGGTGATTTTTTTTTTTTTTTTTTTTTTTTTTTTTTGTGGTGCACGGGCCTCTCACTGCTGTGGCCTCTCCCGTTGCGGAGCACAGGCTCCGGACGCACAGGCTCAGTGGCCATGGCTCACAGGCCTAGCCGCTCCA
Source organism: Mesoplodon mirus (assembly GCF_964341445.2). Lineage (NCBI taxonomy): Eukaryota > Metazoa > Chordata > Mammalia > Artiodactyla > Ziphiidae > Mesoplodon > Mesoplodon mirus. Next base: position 7,376,859 of record NC_138981.1, read on the forward strand.
CGGCATGTGGGATCTTCCCGGACCGGGGCACGAACCCGCGTCCCCTGCATCGGCAGGCGGGGTCTCAACCAGTGTGCCACCAGGGAAGCCCTGACACGGTGATTTTTAAAGGCCGCCTGGTGTTCCAGCCTGTGGACACGTTGTACCTTGCTTCCCTGATTTAAATTGGTCATTTAGGTGTTTTAACTGTCTTTAAAGTATAAAAGATTTCCCATGTATAAAATATACATGGAAAACTGTACCACCCAATTAATCACTACTCGAATTTCATAGATGTTAACTGTTGCCATTTTTACTTCAAAATATCTGAAGAAAGAAAAGTTGACAGGTAGGGTTGGAGGTCCCAATGTCCAATTAACTTCTCTCCTTCTATCTCCAAAGTCACCTGTGATCTGAAGCTGTGAAGGACTCGGGTTCGAGCCCTGGTCCAGGAAGATCCCACATGCCATGGAGCAACTAAGCCCGTGCACCACAACTACTGAGCCTGTGCTCTAGAGCCCGCGAGCCACAACTACTGAGCCCGCGTGCCACAACTACTGTAGCCCACGCGCCTAGAGCTTGTGCTCCACAACAAGAGAAGCCACCACAATGAGAAGCCTGCACATCGCAACAAAGAGTAGCCCCAGCTCGCCGCAACGAAGACCCAACGCAGCCAAAAATAAATAAAATTAAATAAGGAGGGCTTAATACAGGGACTGTTGACAAATGCACGAACAGGTTGGGGGCAAGCACCGAGGGATAATGAAGCACCCAAGCCGGGCAACAGTGGGTGGTGCTCACCACTTCCCACCTCAAGTGCCAGGGCCATTGTGGACGACCATTCTCCCTAGCTTTCTGGGCGTTTCCGTGTGGATGGGAGGCCAGGAGCCAGCCCAGAGAGCTGGAGAGAGTAGATATGACAGGCTAAGAACGTGGCACCCCTGGAGCCATCCGGGTCCCTCAGCCTTCTCCTTCTCAACTGGGAGAACTTTGCTCGCCTTCCAGGGCAACAAAGCTGGAGAGCCTCCGGCTCAGGCCCTGGGAGTTTGGCTTGCATCCCAGGGAGAGTCATCTCTCCGGAGGAGAGGAGGGCAGGCCAGCAGCAGCCCTGCTAACAGCTCGGCTCCTAACTCAGGGCTCCTGTGCTCTGCCGCGTCCCCAGCACGGGCAGGTGACAGCGCTCGTTACCTCGCCCTGTGGGAACCGGGGAGCTGGGGATCAAGTCAAGACACTGCTGGGGCTGCTGCCTTTGGTTGTAATGAAGTCTGTGTCTCTGACCAGGGCTGAAAGCCAGGCAGGCTGACTTGTGAGCTCGCAGGAGGGTAAAATCACAGAGCCTTCGCACTTTCTGACTTGACGGGGGTGAGCAGAGCCCAGGAACCGAACTGTAAGCCTAGGAGCTGAGCCCTGGTGGAGGGACGTGGCCAGCTCCCTCCACAGGGCGGGAGCCAGGGGGGTCAGTCCATACCGCCTGCCTTCTCCCCTCCCCCTGAAGCCCCCACCGGGAAAGCAGGGGGGATGTTAGGCGTCCGGAATTGTGAATGGTTTTGTGCTCTGCAAACTTCTCCTAGAATGTGGTTTGCCTTTCCCTCCGTAAGCATGGTCTGTTTGATATTGATTTTTTGCTATGTGTCCAGGCTTGCTTTGTGTACTTTTACCCAGGCCGTATTTGTATTAATAAGTGCTGCACGTGTGTATTGAGTGGTTGTCGTGTGCTGGCTTCTACAAACGTCCCTTAGCTCAAGAGAACCAGCAACAATAATAGTGAGTCATTGGAGCAATGTCGGGGGTGGGGTTGGTTTAAAAAGAAAACAGAAACGCAACCACAATCCTCGACAATAACAACAGGCCAGAGGGTGGGCGTTTCTATGAGAATATTTGGGGCTGCAAGTGTCAGAAACCGTGACTCATTTGGATCAGACAATACGGAAAGTGGAAACTTGTATCTCTTTTCATAGAAAGTCCAGGCGTAGCTGTCCTCCAGATGGGCTGATGATGTAATGATGTCATTACACCTGGACTTTCACGTTTCTCTTTTCTACCTTCGTACTAGTTTAATCAACACGTTTGAAGCAAGACACCTGACAAAAAAAGAGGGGAAATTTCTCCCAGAGGTCTTCCTATCAGACTCCCCACCACACACCCCCGTCACATACCAGCAGCTGGCATTGGGTCACACTGGTTTTCCTGAAAACATTACCCACAAGACAGAGGTGAATAGCGTCAAAATCATATTGATTGATTCTTAGGGCGAGAGAAGGAGTTGGCTTTCCCTTCAAGAAACACGCCGCGCAGGGCAGGGGTGGATACCTGACCAACATTTGGATTCCCTTAGGTAGACTGGAGAGTGAGGGGATGCTGGGGAGGCAACCCAGAGCCTTCACTAGTACAGGCGGGACCAAAGGAAAGCAAACTCTCAAACCTCAACAGAAAAAAACCAAACCATCCAACTGGAAAATCGGAAAAGATATGAAGAGACATTTCACGGAAGAGGATATACAGACACCAAGCACGTGAAAAGATCTTCAACATCATTAGCCATTTGGGAACTACAAATTGAAACCACAATGAGATGTCACTGCACACCTACCGGAAAGGCTCAAATTTAAACAAAATTGTGACAACACCAAATGCTGATGAGGGTGCAAAGAAACCCGACTAGACATCTGTAGTAGCAACATAGAACGGTACAACCACTGTAGAACATACTGTGGCAGTTTCTTAAAAATCTGAATATACACTTACCATTCGCCCCAGCAGCCCCACTCCAGGGTGTTCCCGAACCAGGCTTGTTTGTCCGAAGCGCAGCAAAAGCCAAAACGCTGAGCCGCCGAGGTTTGCAGCAAAGACAGGGTTTACTCCCAAGGTAGCCAAGCGAGGAAACGGGAAAACTAGCGTCACATCCACCTCCCTGAAGGCAAGGGGATAACGAATAAAAAAGCAGAGGGGGGCTTCCCTGGTGGCGCAGTGGTTGAGAGTCCGGCTGCCGATGCAGGGGACGCGGGTTCATGCCCCGGTCCGGGAAGATCCCACACGCCACGGAGCGGCTGGGCCCGTGAGCCATGGCCGCTGAGCCTGCGCGTCCGGAGCCTGAGCTCCGCAACGGGAGAGGCCACAGCAGTGAGAGGCCCGCGTAACGCCAAAAAAAAAAAAAAGCAGGGGGGGTGTGAGGCGTGGAGAGCGCAGGGAGCACGGGGAAAGGTGATTAGAAAAAGGTGCGGGAATTGTTTGGTGCAGGCGTAACTAAGCTACAGGGCTCTGCAGGGTGAAAGGTCACTCGCGCATGCCCAGTTGGAGGGTCGGTGGTCCTATCCAGTCTTAACCAGCTCGGCTCTAACTAGACACAGCTGATTCCAAGTTTCTGGACAACAACTCGGGCAAACATCTTATTGTTGAGGCTACCTGCTGCTTGGAGGCCAGGCAAGTCCTTAATTAAACAATTCAAAGGACCTTGATTACTGAAGGCAGGTTACAGGTGAAATGGGGTTAACTGATGCTTACCCATTGTTTCATGGGCCCTCATCCCAGAGAAATGAAAACCTGTGCACAATTATTCAAAGCAGCTTTATGCGTGATAGCTAAAAACTAGAAACAGCCAAAAATGTTCTGTGACATATAAATAGTTAAACTGTAGTATATTTATACCATGGAATATAACTTAAAAGTCAAAACAACAGCAAAAATGAACCATCGAGCCATGAAATACCTTGGATAGATCCCAAGGGCATTATGCTGCATGGAAAAAAAAAATCCAAACAGTTACATATAATGTAATCCCATTTATATAATATTCCTGAAAGGACAAAATTATTGCGATGGAGAAAAGATGAGTGGTTGCCAGGGGTTAAGGATGGTGTGGTGGAGGGGACTCTGATTATAAAGGGGTAGCAATAGAGAGATCTTTGTAGTAATGGAATAGCTCTGTATCTTGATTGTGATCACACAAATCTGTACATGGGATGGCATAGAACTATACACACTTTGTACCAGTGTTAATTTCCTGGTTTTGTAATTACATAAGATATAACCATTGGGGGCTTCTGGGACTGGGGCAGAGTAGGAGGCACCAGGAATCTGTCTGTCTTCCTACCTAAACAACAGTTGCATTGGCAGAATCTGTCTGATGTAGCTATTTGGAACTGCAGTATCTGGAAGGCTTGCAACTTGCAGTGGAAGGCTAGGAGGGTACATTGTGGTTAATTTCAGTCAATTTCAGCTCTCAGTGCAGTAGCAGCTAAGGGTTCTCAACCCCTAGCCCTAAGGCAGGCAGCTGAGCAGTGCTCCTGGAGCAGCTGGCACAGAGCTTGTGGGAGCAGAATGGATAAAAACACTTTATCCAACTATATGCTGTCTAATACAAGTTTCTCACTTTAGATCCAAAGACAGAAATAGATTGAAAGTGAAAGGATGTAAAATGATATTCCCTGCAAATAACAAACAAAAGAGAGTAGGGGTGGTTCTACCAACATCAGACAAATAGACTTCAAATCAAAAAAGTTTACAAGAGATAAAGGAGGACATTATATATTAATAGAAGTTTCAATAGAGCAAGAAGATACACCAATTATAAACATTTATGCACCTAATGACAGGCATCAAAATATATGAAGCAAAACTGGACAGAACTGAACAGAGAACTACACTTTTCTACAATAATGGTCATAGACTTCAATACCCCACTCACAATAATAAAACAACCAGACAGAAGATAGCAAGGAAATAGAGGACTTAAAGAACACGATAAACCAACTAGATCTAACAGAACACTCCACCCAACAACAATGGCATACACATTCTCAAATGCACATGGAATATTTTACAGGATAGACCATATGTTAGTCCACAAATTAAGTCTCAGTAGACTTAAAAAGACAGATGTCACACAAAGTATCTTCTCTGACCACAATGAGATGAAGTCAGAAATCAATAAGAGAAGGGAAACGAAATTTCACAAAGTTGTGAAAATTAAACAACACTTTTAAACAAGCCACGGGTCAAAGAAGAAATCACAAGGGAAATTAGAAAATACTTGGAGACAAGTGAAAATGAAAACACAACATGTCAAAACTTACGCGACACAGAAAAAGGGAGAAATTTATAGCTATAAATGCTTACACTAAACAACAAGAAAAATCTCAAATCAGCAACCTAACTTTACAACTTAAGGAACTAGGAAGAACGAACAAACTAAATCCAAAGCTAGCAGAAGGTAGGGAATAAAGATCAGAGCAGAGATAAACAAAATAGAGAATAGAAAAACAACAGAGAAAATCAATAAAACCAAATGTTGGTTCTTTGAAAAGATCAACAAAATTGACAAACCTTTGGTTAGATGAACTAAGAAAAAAAGAGAGAAGACTCAAATTATGAAAATCAGAAATGAAGTGAAAGTGGGAACATTACTACTGACTCTACAGAAATAAAAATGATTATAAGAGGGTACTACAAACAATTGTTCACCAACAAAATGTATAACTTAGATGAAATGGACATATTCTGAGAAACACAAAACCTACCAAGACTAAATCGTGAAGAGACAAAAAATCTGAATAGACCTATAAACAGTAAAGAGATTGGATCAATAATCAAAAATCTCCCACCACCACCAACAAAAAAACCCTGGACCTGATGGCTTCACAAGTGAATTCTACCAAATATTTAAAGAACTGATACTGTCCTTCCTAAACTTTTCCCAAAAAAACTGAAGGAGGGAAACACTTCCTACTCTTTCTAGGAGGCCACAATTATCCTTATAGCAAAGCCAGAAAAAAGACACGACAGGAAAACTGCAGACCAATATCCCTTATGAACACTGATGCAAAAATTCTCATCAAAATACTAGCAAATTGAATTCAGCAGCATATTAAAAGGATTATACACCATGACCAGTGGGATTTATACCTGGGATGAAAGAATGGTTTAACATATAAAAATCAATCAATGTGATACACCACAGTAAGAAAATAAAGGGAAAAAGCACATAATGATCTCAGTTGATGCAGAAAAAGCATTCACCAACTTCAATACCCTTCAGTGATAAAAGCACTCAAACTAGGAATAGAAAGAATCTGCCTCAACATAATAAAACCCATATATGAAAATTCCACAGCAAATGTCATACTCAATGGTGAAAAACCGAACGCTTTTCCTCTCAGATCAGGAAGAAGGCATGGCTGCCTACTTTCACCACTTCTATTCAACAAAGTACTGGAAGTTCTAGCCAGAGAAATTAGGCAAGAAAACATCCTTCCAAATTAGAAAAAAAAGATGATCTCTATTTGCAGATGATATGACCTTATATGGGCATACATTGGAGATATTGCAGGTTTGGTTCCAAACCATCACAAAAAAGTGAATATCGCAATAAAGCCAGTCACATGAATTTTTTGGTTTCCCAGTGCATATGAAAGTTATGTTTGGGGACTTCCCTGGAGGTCCAGTGGTTAAGACTCCACGCTTCCACTGCAGGGGGCCCGGTTTGGTCCCTGGTCAGGGAACTAGATCCCACATGCCGTGCGGCACAGCCAAAAATAAAAAAAAATTTTTTAAGTTATGTTTGCACTATACTGTAGTCTAGTAAGTGTGCACCAGCATTATGTCTGAAAAGCAGTGTTACATACCTAAAGTAAAAAATACTTTATTGCTAAAAAAAATGCTATCATCTGAGTCTTCAGCAAGTTATAGTAGTAACATCAAAGATCACTGGTCACAGACCACCACGAAAATATTATAACAATAGAAAATATTAACAGAAATATTGCATGAATTACCAAAATGTGACACAGAGACACAAAGTGAGCAAATGCTTTTGGAAAAATGGCACCCATAGACATGCTTGATGCAAGGTGGCCACAAACCTTCGAACACTGCATTATCGTAAAAACCAAAATAAGGCAAAGTGTAATAAAATGATGTATGCCTGTATGTAGAAAACCCTAAAGATTCCACCCAAAAAACCTGTTAGAACTAATAAATGAATTGAGCAAAGTAGCAGGATACATAGTCAAGACACAAAAATCCGTTGTATTTCTCTGCACTAGTAATCAATGACCTGAAAGGGAAATTTACAAAAACAATTCCATCTGCAAAAACATCAAAAATAATAAAATGCTTAGTAATTGATTAAAGAGGTGAGAAACACGTGCAATAAAAACTACGAGACACAGCTGAAAGGAATTAAAGAAGACCTAGGTAAATGAAAACACATCCCACGTTCATGGATTGGAAGACTTAATATTTTTAAAACGTGCCACCCCCTCCCTTGGAGTGCCCACAAGAGACAAACTTCCTCACTACCTCTTTTGGGAGGATGAGACATTTCCCTAGTCCTCCCTTTCATGAAGGAGGCAGGAAGTTCTTGTTCCAGGTTTATGCAGGGGTCTCAATTCCAGCTTCCTGTCTTGGTGGGTCAATGTCATGTCTTTTACTTCTGTGCTGGTATTAAAACCCCAGCTCCTAATGGTGAGGGTCTCTATGGGCATACATTTCCATATTGACCCAGGAAAGTGATGCTTCTCTCTAGCTAGTCGGTGTATTTAATTTTTGTATCATATTTTATACAGCAGTCTGTGTATTTGTAGAAATATGAGGAGCATGGGATGCATTACGTCAATCCGCCCAATTGCCAGAACTGAAAGTTGGAGTCTGCTTCCAATTTTTCAATATTATAAATAATGCTATGAGGAATATCTTTGCCCATTAATCTTCATGCACATCTCTGGTTATTTTCTTTGGATAAATGCCTAGAAATGGTCAAAGAGTATGAACGGTTTTAAAGTATTTGATATATAATGCCCCACTGGCAACCTCAAAGAATGCACCACTTTACATTCCCTGAGAATTCCTGTTTTCCTGCACCCTCATCAACATTTGGAAACTTAAAAAAAAAAAGACCATCTGCTTAGACTAAACATAGAGCGTAAAAACAGTATTTTTCACACTTTTAACAGGTTAGAAAAAAATCCAAAGAAGAATAAAATAGTGACATATAAATTCTATGAAATTCAAATTTCAGTATCAATAAAGACAGTATTTTATTGGTACACAACTAGATCCATTCGTTTACATGCTATCTATGGTTGCTTTCAAGTTGCAATGGCAGAGAGTAGTTGTGACAGAGATCTATGGCTTGCAGTGCCTAAAATATGCACAGAAAAGGTTTGCTGACCCGTGTTTTAGATAAAATCCGCCTATACACGAAGACATTGTGGTGTAATCATACAATGATACTAACCATCCCAGACCAAATGCAGTACAACTACACACAACAAAGTGAATGACTCTCACAAACATAAAGTTGAGAAAAAGGAGCCAGAAACAGAAGATTACATGTAGTATGCATGTTCCTGACCGAATGTTGAGAAACAGGAGTCGGGAGAGTGGTAACCCGAAGAGGGTCAGCGTAGTAACTGGAAGAGGCCAGGAGGGAGCATCTCAAGTGCTGATCTGGCTGCCAGTTAGATGCATGAGTTTGGTTTGTAAAAATTCATGGAGGCTTACACTTACGATCTGTGCACTGTTGTAAGTTGTTCAGTCAGGGACGAAAATGAGTCCAACACACGAGATGTATGCGTTAAAGCACAGTGGTAGAGGGCTGCTGCTCGCTCAGGCAAAACAGCAAAGCCCTCAGTCCACGATGGCGTATTTATTTAAGTTTTATCTAATACAAAAAGGTTCTTTTTAGCACAGGCTGCTAAAGATCCTTGAAGGCTGCTTAGATCCTTGAACATCTAAGCAATGCACCTCCTTACTTTCTTATGTTCCCAGTTATACCAAGGACATGCGTGGATCAGTGCCCAGAGCAATCAGTACGGCTTGCAGTCCTGAGACATTCTCACGCACCCAGCTTGCTAGGTGAGCCGACTCTTGGGTCACGTCTTTTCCCATGTCCTCAGTTACCCTGCTACAGTGCACCTACCAGTCAATAAGTTATGCCTCAACACAAATTTTAGAAAGAAAAAAAGAGTGATGGGGGTGGGCACTGCTTGGCCACATCTGGGAACATAGAGTTACATCAGAGCAGGCCAACATGTCTTTGGTATTTTCTCATTTTCTGTTTCTTAGCTCTTCTTCTGTAGCTCAGTTTTCGTTGCTTTCCTCATTACCTTTCTTCCCCTGCCTTAGGGGGAGGAACTCCTCTTAGCTTGGCAGACCTATTCTGTGATGAATAGGAGGTAAGCGGCTGTTAGACAGGTCCATGCATTTGTCACAAATATTTATCGCTATGTGACAAATCACCTTCAAGATTAATGGCTGAAACAACAATATTGTATTGTTTGCTCATGATTCTGTGGGTCAGGCAGGACTCAGCGAGGGGATTCTTTGGCTGCACGTGGCATGGGCCACAGTCATGCACGGGGCTGGGCAGCTGTCTGAGATGGATGGTGCAAGAAGCCTTACCTCCCAGAGTCTGGCCCCTCAATGCTCCTTTCCACATGGTTCTCCTGGGCTGCCTGATAGCATGGCGGGCTCAAAGTCAGCAGACTTTTTACATGGCGGCTGACTCCTAAGAGCAACAAAGTAGAAGCACCCGTTCTCTTAAGCCTGGGGTTGGAAGTCCCAGAACTTCACTACTACCATATTATATCAGTCAAAGAAAGCCATGGGTGTGCTCATTCTAGAAGAGGGGAAATATTGCATGTATGTGACAATGTCATAATAAAAAGCAAGATAAATAAGCTAAAAATTTTTTTTAAAAGAAGAGGGGAAATGGACTCCCTTCTTGACGTGAGGGACACAAATGCATTTGTGACCTTCATTAATCTACCCAGAACTTTATCTAGGCTGATAGTAGCTGAGTTGGCTGGAGCTCACCACACTTCCTGGAGCTTCCGGGGTGCTAGGGCCTCAACGGATTATAGCAGATACCCCCCACCCTTTTCCACATCATGGGAGACTCCTGTCCAACTATTAATGTGACATGTTCATGTTCCAGTCACCCAAGTGCCATTTGTGAGAACTCAATATACACACGTAATTTAATAATTTGTAGAGACAATTTACAGAGTTAACTGAATTGCAACTTGTCATCTTTTCATTTAAAAGAAATAAATGGAACTATGTCGTCTGGTGAGCATGAAACTCAGACAGCACAATATCACTGCAACAGTGATTACTGTTACCTGAATTCTTGTGTAGACCACTGCTTCCTAAACGTGAATGTGCAGAGGTCCGAGTGAGGCCAGAGGGTGCTGCTCTGTGGACCACAGAGTGTGACTCTCGCTGTGGTGGGGCACGATTAGACCACAGTAGAATTCAACCAATCAGAGCTCAGTACCTTCCAAAGCACGTACCGGCTGCAAACAGGGTTATTTGGACCCTCCATCAACACTCCCTAGTTAAACTGGCATAGAGTTAAGCTGGCCCTTTATAAGGAACATAAATTAGTTGGTCAGGAATGAAATAATTTATTCAGATGACAACCAATCACACACACTCATGCAAATCCATAAATGGATGAGAACATGACAAAGGCAGAAAATTAGATTCAGAATATGTAAAAAAAAAAAAAACGGAAACAAGCATCTTAGGAGGAATGCATTTTGAATCATATCAGACCTTATCAGCTCTATGCAGGCTCTGGAGGGCTGAGCAAGGTTTCTGAGTTTGGGTGGAATTTATTTGGTAAACAATATTGGTATTTGGTCATATTATTGGCACAGGATTGCAAAGACGGACTTGTGATTTTTTTTAATGTAAGCACAGTAATTTGGACATTGTACAGCCCTTCAGAAGTGATTATAGCCCTCAAAAATGGGGTGTGTGTGTGTGTGTTTGTGTGTGCACAAAAAAGATCTACTCAGTTCACAAATCTGATAGTCAACTTATTTAAGTTATAAGTTCAAATGCCTACTTTTCCCTTAACTTTTTTCTAACATTTTTATTAAAGTGTAGCTGCTGTACGATATTATATGTTACAGGTGTGCAATGCAGTGAGTCACAGTTTTTAAAGGTTATACTCCATTTATAGTTATTATAAAATATTGGCTATATTCCCCACACTGTGCAATATATCCTTGTAGCTTATTTATTTTTCTTGGCGGTGTCTCACAGCTTGTGGGATCTCAGTTCCCCAACCAGGGATTGAACTTGGGCCACGGCAGTGAAAGCCCGGCATCCTAACCACTCGGCCACCAGGGAACTCCCCCTTGTAGCTTATTGTATACATAATAGTTTGTACCTCTTAATCCCCTTCCCCTATATTGCCCTTCCCACCTTTCCACCCCCCTTGGCAACTAGTAGTTTGTTCTCTATATCTGTGAGTCTGCTTTTTTTTTGTTATAGTCACTAGTTTGTTGTATTTTTTAGATTCCACATATAAGCGATATCATACCGTATATGTCTTTCTCTGACTTTTTTCACTTAGCATAATAACTTCCCAGTCCATCCACGTTGCTGCAAATGGCATTATTTTGTTCCTTTTCATGACTGAGTAGTATTCCATTGTGTATATATACCTCATCTTTTTTTTTTTTTTTTGGCTGCGCTGGATCTTAGTTCTGGCACGTGGAATCTTCTGTTGCGCCGTGCGGGCTTCTCTCTAGTTGTGGCGTGGGGGTTTTTTCTTCTCTAGTTGAGGCACTGTAGTTGTGGCACGTGGCTTAGCTGCCCCGTGGCATGTGGTATCTCAGTTCCCTGACCAGGGATCGAACCCACTTCCGCTGCATCGGAAGGTGAATTCTTTACCCCTGGACCACCAGGGAAGTCCCTTTTATATCTTGACAATTATAAATAATGCTGCTATAGCACTGGGGGGTATGTATCTTTTAAAATTAGTGTTTATGGTTTTTTGGGGATATATGCCTAGCAGTAGAATTGTGGGGTCATATGGTAGTTTTATTTTCAGTTTTTTGGGAAACCTCCATACTGTTCTCCATAGTGGCTGCACCGATTTACATTCCTACCAACAGTGTGAGAGGGTTCCCTTTTCTGCACACCCTCCCCAGCATTTGTTATTTGTGTTCTTTTTGGTGATAACCATTCTGCCAGGTGTGAGGTGATATCTCATTGTAGCTTTTCCTTAACCTTTTAAGTTCAGCCTGGAAAATTGATTATTCTTTTTTATTTTTATTATTATTTTTTTTTGCGGTACGCGGGCCTCTCACTGCTGTGGCCTCTCCTGTTGCGGAGCACAGGCTCCGGACGTGCAGGCTCAGCGGCCATGGCTCATGGGCCCAGCCGCTCCGCGGCACGCGGGATCCTCCCGGACCGGGGCACGAACCCGTATCCCCTGCATCGGCAGGCGGACTCCCAACCACTGCGCCACCAGGGAAGCCCAATTATTCTTTTTTAAAATTAATTTTTAAGTCTAGCAAATAATAGCAACCAATTTTAAGAGGACTTTGGAAAATATTTGATCCCACTTGCAAACTCAGATAATTAAACACCTTCATGAATTTTAAAGTACATTTAAAACCCTTAACACATTACACCCAGTTCCCTTCTTAATCACTTCAATTGTCTCAATTAACAAATACATTCCCAGGTATGCAAATATCCTTAAAATCTAATAAATTAAAATTATAAATATAGTAAAATTTAAGCTATTTTAAAATATTCCAATACTATATAAAATTAGTTTTCAACTAAAATCACGTTTAGATGAATTACCTAATTATATATTTTACAGTGGTTTCCAAAACTCAGAAATTCTTTGAAACTTTACAAGTGCATAAAATACCAAATATGCAGAGATTCCTTCTTTACCCCAAATATGAATTCTATATTTTGATTCTCTTAAAAGTTTCTGTACTTTTCCCAAATCCTCCTGGAGCTGAGAGATTCATTCCATTACAGATAGTAATTACCATCCCATGACTGAGCCTGCATACATTCCCACGATTTGGGCTGGCCTCTAGCTAGATTCTTGTCAGTGACCCTAATGCGACACTTGAAGCCTATAAATGATTGTTATGTCCAGGATGCTATACTTCACGGGAGGTGCTCTCAAGACCCTGACCCTTAATTTTAAGCTGAACACATTACTGAGTCTTCCATGTACCCCATGGACATTTGTAGGACTGGCAGCTTTATCCTTGATTGGATTTTGCAGGTCTGTGGTTCTCAAAATATGTACTTTTCTCTCTAGCTCTAAAGACCTTTGCACTAGAGGAATCCTAAGATATGTAAATACCCTTTTATCTGCAAATAAGATCTTTGGAATCCATGGAATCTTTCCAGAGGCTTTGATCAGATCGGGTTTGGATTTTAGGGCAAAATTGTCTCATAGGTTGGTGGTGTTTTCTTCCCTAGAGGCACATCAGGTCTTTGGTGTCTGTCTTCCTGTGATTTCAGCAGGAACACATACTTTTTTTGATATTCTGAATTATATTCGCTTTTGGATATGATTCGGTGACTCAGCTGTGGTCACCGAATTTGAGGTCGTCTTATTCATGAGAAGGTGTAATGTATCTTTAGCAAGCTCATTGTTTATTCATTCAAGAAATACTTCTTAATTTCTTGCTCTTTGCAGATACATTGTGGAAAATATAACATGCTCTTTTCCTTCTGTTGCTCCTTACCCAGGGCTGCTCAACCTCGATACTAGTAACATGTGGGGCTCGGTAGGTCTCTCGTCCTCTGCTTTGTATGAAGTTTAGCAGCCTACATTACATGGTCTCTACCCACTAGATAGATGCCAGTAGCACCGCCTCCTCCCCCACCCACCCTCTCCGACCTTACCTCCTGTCTTGACAATCAAAAATGTCTCCAGGTATTGCCTGAAAAAGAATGTATATATATATATATATATATATATATATATATATATATATATATATATATATATATATATATATATTCTAATCACTTTGCTGTACAACAGAAATTAACACAACATTGTAAATCAACTGTACTTCAATAAAGTAAAACATTTTTTATAATAAAAAAATGTTAAAAAAAAAACAAAACGAAACTGAGCTATTTGTAATGAGGTGGATAGACCTAGAGTCTGTCATACAGAGTGAAGTAAGTCAGAAAGAGAAAGACAAATACCGTATGCTAACACATATATACGGAATTTAAAAAAAAAATGTCATGAAGAACCTAGGGGTAAAACGGGAATAAAGACACAGACCTACTTGAGAATGGACTTGAGGATATGGGGAGGGGGAAGGGTAAGCTGTGACAAAGCGAAAGAGAGGCATGGACGTATATACACTACCAAACGTAAGGGAGATAGCTGGTGGGAAGCAGCCGCAGAGCACAGGGAGATCAGCTCGGTGCTTTGTGACCGCCTGGAGGGGTGGGATGGGGAGGGTGGGAGGGAGGGAGATGCATGAGGGAAGGGATGTGGGAACAGACGTATATGTAGGACTGATTCACTTTGTTATAAAGCAGAAACTAATAAAAAAAAATGAAAAAACAAAACAAAACAAAACAAAACAAAACATTTTTTTTTTTTTTTTTTTTTGCTGTATGCGGGCCTCTCACTGCTGTGGCCTCTCCCGTTGCGGAGCACAGGCTCCGGACACACAGGCTCCGCGGCCATGGCTCGCGGGCCCAGCCGCTGCGCGGCATGTGGGATCCTCCGGGATAGGGGCACGAACCCGTGTCCCCTGCATCGGCAGGCGGACTCTCAACCACTGCACCACCAGGGAAGCCCAAAACAAAACATTTTTAAAATGTCTGTAGATACTGCCAAATGTCCCCGGGAGGCAAAATCACCCCTGTTGAAGTATGCAGAAATCATAACCGGATGTCCCTGTTTTGAACAAAACAATGTTGGTAAATGTCGATCTGAGATACCTGGTAGGCAGAATAATCCCCCCGCCAAAAGATGTCCAGACATGTCCTAATCCCCAAAAGCTATGTTTCCTTACGTGACATATGTTACTTTACATGGCAAATGGAACTTTGCAGATGTGATTAAATTAAGGATCTTGAGATGGGAAGATTGCTCTATATTATCCAGGTGAGCCCCATGTAATCAAAAGGGTCCTCATATGAGGGAAGCAGGGGGTCAGAGTCAGGGAAGGAGACGTAAGATGTAAGCTGAGGTGGAGGAGGGACGTGATTGCTGGAAGGGGCCATGAACCAAGGAATTCAGGCAGCCTCTAGACACTGGAAAAGGTAAGGATGCAGAACCTCCACTAGATCCTCCAGAAGGAATGCAGCCCTGCCAACACATTAATTTTATCATAATGAGACTCATTTTGGACTTCTAATGAATTTCTGTACTTTCAAGTCACCACGTTTGTGGTAATTTGTTACAGCAGCTATAGAAAACCAATATACGTAACACCCAAAATTCAGATTCTATCCACTCAGCTGTTTTTATGGCGTTCCAATGGAATTTTCAAATTTTTTTATTATGGACATTTTTAAGCATATATGAATTGTAGAAGTTTTATGATGACCCCCAGGACCCATCACCAGCTTCAACAATTATCAATTTATGATGACCTTGTCTCAAATCTATTCATTCCCACTCTCCATCACCCATGTCATTTTTAAACAAATCTTATCTATAGATCACATTTCCCATAATTATTTCCAAATGTGTTTCTAAAATATATGCCCTATTAAAAAAAATAACTGGAATACCATTATCCGACCTAAATTTTAAGAAATAATTCCTTAATATCATCAACTACCAGGGAGTGTTTACATTTCCAGTTGCCTCATAAATATCACAGATGTTTTTTCCCAGTTGTATGAATCAGGATTCAAATACGGCCCGCACCGTACTGCTAGTTCCCATGTCTCTTTAGTCTTTTTTTTCATCTACAGGCTCCCTTTCCATCTCTCCTTTTTCCCTCCCTTAGAGTTTATTTCTGAAAGAAACAAGGTCATTTGTTGGGTATCAGCTGGGATTTTGCTGATAGCATTCCTTCCGGAGATGTTAACTATTCCTCTGATGTCTGTATTTCCTGGAAGCAGGTAACCAGATCTACAGGCTTTGATCCCTCGATACAGGTTTGACTTTTTCACAAGACTACGTCACAGGTGGTGTGTTTTTCTGAGGAAGCACATCAAGTCTGATCGTCTATCTTTTTATGATCTTAGCAACCGTTGAAGTTCAGCACCAGGATCCAGTCAATCCATGGGGGAGGGGTCTTCACTCTAATTCTGATTCCATCACTGCTTCTTTGGGATTAGCTGAACTGTTTCCATAAAGAGACATTACCCTCATCTACAGGTTGGATACCCATTGGTCCAAGGTAAATCGGAACTTTGTGCAGCACATGGTAAAACTGGATACTTCTGGTCTATGTTGGATGTCAGCTATTACTGTTTACGGAGTCAAGCATGTCATACCTGGGGCTCCTGGGTTTGGTGGGATTTCTGGAGGCGGTCATGGAAGGCTTCTGTTTCCTGGGATTTCCTGGCACTGATCAGGACACTTCTATAGATTTCAGTCTTCCCTGAAGCAAAAGCAAGAGCCTAGGGACAAGTTTCCAGGAGTATTAGTTTCCTAGGGCCGTGGTAAGCAAAGTACCACAGACTGGGTGGCTTAAAACCATAGAAAGTTATTCTCTCATGGTTCTGGAGGCTAGAATTCTGAAATCAAGGTGTCAGCAGGGCCATGCTCCCTTTAAAGGCTTTAGAGAATGGGACTTCCCTGGTGCTACAGTGGTTAGGAATCCACCTGCCAATGCAGGGGACACGGGTTCGAGCCCTGGTCTGGAAGATCCCACATACCGCGGAGCAACTAAGCCTGTGCGCCACAACTACTGAGCCCGCGCTCTAGAGACCGCAAGCCCCAACTACTGAGCCCATGCGCCACAACTACTGAAGAACGTGCGCCTAGAGCCCGCGCATCGCAACGAAGAGTAGCCCCCGCTCGCCACAACTAGAGAAAGCCCACGCGCAGCAACGAAGACTCAACACAGCCCAAAATAAATAAATAAATAAATTTATTAAAAAAAAAAATACACATAAAGGCTTTAGGGAAGGATCTGTTCCAGGCCTTTCTCACAGTTCCTGGTGTTGCTGCCAATGTCTGCCATTCGTTGGCTTGTGGACATATCACTCCAGTGTCTGCCTCCATAACATGACCTTCTTCCTGTGTGTCTGTCTTCTCTCTTCTTCTAAGGACACCAGTCATATTGGGTTAAGGGTCCACCCTACGTCAATATGACTTCATCGTAATTTAGCTAATTATATCTGCAATGACCCTATTTCTATATAAGGTCACATTCACAGGTACTAGGGATAGGTACTTGAACGTATTTTGGGGGGGACATAATTCAACTCTCAACACCAGGGAGCCCAGGGCGTAGGAGCAGGGGACGTTCTTCCTGCCAGCAGTATCATGCTGACCTTGGGGAGGTAGCTGGGCTGGCAGAGAAGTCCTGGTAAACTAGTGGCTTGATTTGCTGCGACAGGGCCTCTTTCCTCAAAATGACCTTCTGTGCTGTCGCTGAAAATTGCTGTCCCTTTGGAATGTTCAAAGGACACAATGACTAGAGGTCAAAGGTATGGACAGGGCCCTGTGCTTCGAAGGGCTTGTGCTTGTTTTAATTGTCTACCATCACCACCTTGAAATTATTAATATTTTTTTAAACCAGGGGTCTGCTGTGGTCTGAATGTTGGTGTGCCCCCCAAGTTCATGTATTGAAGTCCTAGCCCCCATGTGATGGTATTGGAGGTGGGGCCTTTGGGAGGTGCTTAGGTCATGATGATAGAGCTTCACGAATGTGATCAATGTTCTTTTCAAAGATACCTCACAGAGGTCCCTAAACCCGTCCACCGTATGAAGATGCACCGGATCACGCTGGCACCCTGATCATGGACTTCCCAGCCTCCAGAACTGTGAGAAATGAATGTCTGTTGTTTATAAGCCACTCTGTTTGGGGTGTTTTGTGGAAGCAGTCTGAAAAGGGTCCCACCTTTTCATTTGGCACTGCAAAATGTAGACAGCAAACTGTGTAGCCAGTCCTGGGTGGGGATACCAGGCAGGGGAGAGGCAGAGGAAACAGGCAAAAATCAAACATTGCTGACAGCATGGTTGGCTCGGGGCTGGCTTTTTGCCCATTTCTACTTCTGTGCCAGGTAAGCCAGGCTGAAGTTCGCGGAGACATGGCCTAAAGTTGAATGATAAACAAATCCAGACTGTTAAATATGCTTCTCATGCAAAGCTGAGTAGCGCTTGGCACCTCTTAAATGATAAATAAAGCCCTATTGATTATGAAGTTGAGTAACGGAAACACTAACCAGATGGCTCTCTGAATCAATCTAGTAAAATCGGTTTTTTTAGATGCCCGCACCCCCGCGCCACCCCCTCCCATGTGTGTAACATAGCGCTTCACAAACCAATGGGTCCGGGCTGACCATTTGGATGAGTTCCCCTGTGATGCTGATGCTGCCGGTCCATGAATCACTCTGTGGACATAAAGAGCTGTAGAAACACAGAGCAACTGGTTATCAAGTCAGGAGGTGTAATGGGGAATTTACGTGTCCACCTGACTGGACCACAGGGTGCCCAGATATTTGGTCAAACATTCTGGGTGTGTTGGTGGGGGTGCTTCTGGATGGGAGGAACACTTGAATCAGGAGATTGAGGAAAGCAGATGTGGGTGGGTCTCATCCAATCCGTCAAACGCCGGAGTAAAACAAAAAGATTGACTCTCCTGTGAGTCAGTAAGTAAGGGGGAACTCCTCCTGCCTGACTGATTGTGCTGGGTCATCCGCTTTTTCCTGCCTTTGGACCTGAAGTGAAACATCAGCTCTTCTGGGGTCTCCAGCCTGCTGGCCTTGGACTGAAACCATATGATTGGTTCTCCTGGGTTTCCAGTTTGCTAACTCAACTTTTCCTTACTCAACCTCCATAATCACATGAGCAAATTCCTTATAATGAATCTCGATATATGTATCCTATTGGTTCTGTTTCTCTGGAGAACGCTGACTAATACAGAGGTCAGATGGGATAGCTGAGCTTTGATCCCAGGGCTGATGCTTTTTAGCAGTGGCCAGATCACATTGGCCTAGTTACTTACATTGTGTGGGCCTTGATTTCCCCACTAAAAGCCCAGGTAGAACAAATGTTACCATCAATTACACGTGTATTACAGGGCTTCTCTACATCAGCACTGACATTTGGGCTGGATAATTCTCTGTTGTGGGGTTGTCCTGGGCCCTGTAGGATGTTGAGCGGCAGCCCTGGCTTCTACTCACTGGATGCCCGTAGCCAACATCTCCAGATGTGGCCAAATGTCCCCTGGGGGCCACAATCGCCCCTGGTTGAAAAGCACTGATCTATAACAAACATCTCGGGGTTGTTGTTTCAGGATCTAACGACGTTGCCTGTGTTCCAAAACTGTTCCATTCATACTACAAAAGAGACTAATTTATAATGCTGGTGTCATCAAATGAGAAAAAAAAATGTTAATAACCCAGAGACTGCTCATTTCTGTGTCGGATAAATCCGCCTTCTTGTTTCTGTAAAGCCTGAGACTTCCAAGCTGGTCTGCTTGGCTCATAAAGCAGAGGTCTGCAGTTGAAGAATCTGTTTTTCCAAATCCACAGGGGACCCGAGTCATAATCCTAAACAGGAGAGAACCCGGCCAGGAGGAAGCATCGTGTAGTATGCCGGCTCATGGCAGCTGTGTCTTCTGAAAATTATGGATTGCCTGGAATACATTTCCATTTGGCTCGTTACCATTTTGTGCAATACAACCCAAGGCTTGGAAAGGAGAAGAAGTAAAAATATAGCTTTGGGAGGGGAGACCTGGAGAGGAAGCAAGTGGGTGACAGCAAATATTCTAAGTTTGGGAGAGAAATTGGTCTTACTTTTTTTTTTATTAAAACTGAAGTTTAATAACCCAGGTACAAATGCCGAGTCCGCCTACAACATGACAGCCATGAACCAACGCCAAGGGCATTGCTGTGCGCGGAGAAGCCAACACGCGGCAGAATAAAGCACTAAAGTGACCAAACAGACGGCCTGGTTTACTCACACGGCTGACTCTTCCAGAATACTCTGCATCTCTTTGGGATGGAAGATCAGGACATGAGAAAAACCTCATCTCAAAACTGCACAAATCTACCCAAGTCAAGGAAGTCCCATTTGAGAAAAGTGCTCCCAGGCTCCCCGTCCACACTCAAAATCCAAACAAGGGCGTTTCCGATCACAAGTCAAATAAGTGTCTAAAGTTGAAGACTTAAAGTCAGGAAAAAAAAAACCTCAGGGAATAGCCCCACCCGCCCGCTTTTAGTTCCTGAGCCTGGGGAGAGGTTTCGGCTTAGGGATCTCGGCATTTGCTCTGTGCCTCTGCAGACCCCCTAAACCGGCAAGACAGGAATTAGCCAGAACTCCATCTGATCTTCTCTACAGCTTGTGGATTTGCATTATTTAAATATATGGGAAGCGCCCATAATTGAGTAACTATTCCAGCATTTAAAGAATGCCAAACAATGAGCCATTTCTTCTTCAGACCCACTCTGGCCCATTTCCGTTTTCCTCTTAGCACATTGTGTAGAATTACCCACTGTGTCACTTCCTGGAACACGCGATTGTTTATACAAGCAGGCAAGACTTCTCCAGCAGTATTTATTTCTCTCATTTTCGACATGACGATTGCAGCCCTCCCGGTGCTCCCTTTTCCAGAAGCTTCCCAAGTATTGAATGTGGATAGAGGCAATTTTGTACCTTCCTTGATAACTCAAGGTTATCCTTTGGGAAGAGAAGGCGGAATCCGAGTAAAAATCTTCAGACTCTGGGCATGCTTGCCTGGCATGCAAGGAGTGTGTTGGATTTACTCCTTAAGAAGCATTTTAAAGAAAATATTCTGCAAGCTCCACCTGAGGGCATTTTAAACAGTCTGGGCAAGGGGGTATTCCCCAAAGGGTCTACAAGGAGAACAGGTATCAATATTTGCACCTCCAGTACCCAGGGCCTAAGTGGATTTTTCCTGAGCTGTTTTTCCATCAGAAATCTTGGTGGGAGGAGAGGTCGCTACAATGTTTGTACTTTAGTTGTTGGCAAGGCTGTGGTATGAATATGGAGCCAATAAAGAATGCATAATTGTGCCTTCGGCTCAGACGAAGCCTCTGTTCCCTGCAGTGTTTTGTGTGTGCTTGTGTTTTTCAGTCCAACATGGAAAGCCCCACTTGACTGTGAGAAAGACAGGCCTTATTCTCCCTAACAATTAACACGCGCACACAAGACTTCCCAATATATGGCAAAGCTGGGGAGGCAAGATTCCCCTCACCCCCCCACCAACTTCTCTACCATCCCAATGCCCCGCACAGGTCTTTAGGGACCGTCAGTTTCTGCCTGGGGCAAACATTACAAGGGAAGTTGGAGGCCTCGGTAACCCAAGTTCTGGTCTCTTCCTTTTGTTGGCTCATTTTAGGAAGACAAATGCAGCCGGCCTCCTTCGCTTCTCTGACTCAGAGAGGTCCAGGGGCCATGGGTGGGCCTGTGGATAAAGACTTTTCAGTGAGGGGCTTCCATCTGTCTCCACTGGCACGCCGTGTGACATTTCTTCCCAATTCTCCTCTGTTAATGTGCAAATGAAATTAGGACTATGTGTAGATGTTGTCACGATGGTCAAATGGTTTATATTTGCTAAGTGCTTGGAAGAATAAGCACAGCAGACTCTCTGGGGTCAGGCTCCCTAGAAGCAGGGCTCAAGGAGGGGTAGTTCTCATGCAAGTGATGGATGGGGGTAGGGGAGGCAGGCTAGAGAGGAAAGGAGCTAGCAAAGCCATGGTAGCCCATGGGGGGCTTTGGAGGGTGAGGTGCACTGCACTTCGTCCCACCAAGGCAAGGGGCCTGGTCTGTCATACTGCAGAAGCGGTCCTGGGCCAGGGGCGGGGGGAGCATCACCTCTCAGACATCTGTCAGCCAAGGGTAATCCTCTGAGAAGGGTGTGCGCCCCAGCCAGGGAGATCTGGGCGAGGCGCCGCCGTATCTGCTAGTAAATCAGCAGGTATTTGGTGACTGTGGCTACACGTGCCAAGGGGCAAGGGCTCAGGACTCGAGAATCTAAGGACCGGAGCCTCAGCTTCCTCATCCAAGCCATCTTCCTTTCGGTCTCACAAGGCCTCCCCTGAGTTCCCAGTCTGAACTGGCACCCTGGCTTGGTTTGTAGACAAGCCACAGTCCTAAATACCTATTCTTGGTTTAGTCCCCGACTTGGGGGCTGGGGGTGCACAGACTCTTTCCCGTTCTCTGCAGCATCCCAACGCCCAGCACAGTGCCTGCATATGGTAGGTCTGCAGCCAGTCTGAGGAGTCCAGAGGAAGATCTCATCCTCAGGGAAAGGCCCATCAACACGTGCCTCTTAGCTCCCCATGGGGTGTAGCTTCCCCCACCCCTGTTTCT
Organism: Mesoplodon mirus; assembly: GCF_964341445.2. NCBI lineage: Eukaryota > Metazoa > Chordata > Mammalia > Artiodactyla > Ziphiidae > Mesoplodon > Mesoplodon mirus. The sequence continues at coordinate 7,399,108 of NC_138981.1, forward strand.
TTATCTGATATTTTTTCATCTTGCCTTTCCTTCTGTGAGTCCTTTGATGTGTGCGGGTGTTCTCTCTCTCTGTTGAGGTTGGCGTCACTCCAATGCACTCCAGCCCCATTCAGGATAATTTTTAGTGATAGCGCCCAGATTTGTGAAATTCTGAAATGACACGATGCCTGGCAGGGAGGGGCGGGATTGCAGCTTCAGCCCAGCCACGTTGGGTGGTATGGTGACTGCAGTGTGGGCAGGGAGAGAGGGACAAGGCAGTGGCGGCCTCCTTGGTAATAAAGCATGCCGATCAGAAGGGAAGATGTCAGGGTAGCGACACTCAGCACTTGGGCATTCTCTGGACCATGCAAGATCACAAAGTATTTGCTTTTTTGATACGCTCCATCCCTTTCCCTTGGACATTTAATAATTGTGCATGTGTAACTAAAAGGACTCCAGTGGTGGAATTTCCGGCATATGATGTTCGGGTGGGGGCAGATTCTTGGAGAGCAAGGAAGTTTCTGTGTTGTGGTGGGAGAAGTGGAGGAAAGGCCTCCCTCGGATATGTCCCAATTACAGTCTCCAAGCCTTCACATTCCTTTTTAAAACAACTTTTCCCCTTATAAAAGTAATATAACCCTTTTACAAACAATTTAGGCAGTAAATACGATAATTAAAAAAAAATCATCCCACTGAAGGAATGCAAACTGCTGTGAGCATTTGGGGAGGTTTTCCTCTAGTCTCTTCCCCTATGTAGCTAGATATGGATTGCTGTTAGGGTTTTTATCAGATCTTTTTGTATCACTGCAACAGTGTTTTAAAACCTCCCTGATACTTTCCTGCATTTCCTGGCATTCAGTCTTGTGGCCAGGGATCTGGAGCACTAAGTAGTAGCTGGGGGATTTGGAGGAAGAGAGAGCCCCATCTTTGGACTTCAGCTTCTCCAGCTATGAGATGTGAGTGGCACATAACTACCAATTACCATAGAGGTTTCATGTTTTAGGAGCTGACCTGGCTTCCGCCCAAGCAGTGGCCTACTTGGGTCTCCACTCACACTATTGGATCTTCCAGACTGGGAGATGCAAGAGCCCAGGGCAGGTCAGGGGGCCTGGCCCAGAGTGGGGACTTCGGATCAGCCCTGCTGGGGCTCTCCTGGCAGGGGTGAGAAGTGCCCACCTGCCCAGCTCCCCACTTCCAGGTGTGTCCTCCAGGTCCCACCCAAGAGGACCAGCCTCGGGTTCCTCCTCCAGCTACAAGCCCCCTCGGCCTCCCTTCCGGGGACTTACCCACCCTCGCGGGACCATCCTGGATATTCGGGAGACCCAGGGCGCAGCTCCCCTCCCCCACCAAGTGGGCAGAGAGGAGGACCCCAGACATCCAAGGCCTGAGAATGGGTGCAGTGAGGTGACCGCCCTCTCCCCCGGGAATTGTTTGGGCCCCAAGAGTCAGCCCCCGGCAGGCCGCGCCTGCAGCCCGGGTGGGGCGCCGTCCTCCCGGCCCTCCTTCCTCTCCGCGGTGGCCCGGGGGCGGACGGACGCGGCGGCGCCCATCCTGGCTCCCGTGCGGTTTCCCGGCGAGGCCCAAGGAGGTGGTGGAGCGGGAGAGAAGAGGGAGGAGCGCGCGGAGCAGGAGGGGAAGACGGAAGAACACTGAGCGGGGTTGGGGGTGTGGGAGCAGCCGGCTGGGGAGGAGGAGCAGAGCAGCGGGCGGGGGTGGGGGGCACAGGAACCAAGAGCCGAGGAGCCCCCAGGAGAGACCGGAGGCGGAGCAGCCAAGGGAGATTGAAGGGCTTGCAGCAAGCGGGGGAGGAGCCGCCGAGGGAAAAGAGGATGGGGAGGGGCGGGGCAGTTCGGGGCGGGGCCTGCGTAGCCCCGCCCCCACCGGGCCGCGCCGAGGAACGAAGATGGCCGGGCGCGCCGCGGGAACTGAGGGGCCGCCGGTAGCGGCTGCGGCAGCTCTGGGGCTGTGACTCCACGAGCGGCGGCGACTCGAGTGACCCAGGCGGCGCGAGCGGCGGCGCGCAGGGCCGGGCGGCAGGCGGGCGGCAGGCGGGCGCCGGTGCGCGGGCACCGGGCGGAGGATGCACCGGGCGCGGCGGGCGGCTCCCCGCGGCCGCCCCCGCGCCCCGGACGCCGGGCCTTAGTGCTGGCGGAGGAGCCGGCGCGCGTGGGGCGGCCGGGCGGTGGCGGGGCCCGCGCCGTCATGCCGTGGCTGAGCGGCGGCCGGCGGCGGCGGCGGGGACAGCCGCGCGAGGCCCCGCGGGAGCCGCCTCAGCCCGCGCAGCCCCCGCGGGAGCCGCCGCCGCCGCCCGCGCCCCCCGCCGCGGCCCCCGCGCCCCCCGCGACCTCCGCGCCGCCACCCCCACGGGCCCGGGAGAGCGCCGAGCTGCCGCTGCCCGCCGGCTGGGAGGAGGCGCGCGACTACGACGGCCGCGTCTTCTACATCGACCACAACACGCGCCAGACGTCGTGGATCGACCCCCGCGACCGGTAAGGGGGGCGCGGGCCCCGGCCAGGATTAGGGCGCCCCATACCTTGGGCCCAGGGAGAGGATCGAGGACCCAGGAGGCCTCCGGGTGTGGGCGAAGATCGTGAGTCCTCCGCGCCCGGCGAGGATCCGGGCTCCCCCATCCCCGGACCCCTGGCCGAGGATCGAGGCTCCCCCTCTCCCGGCCTCGAGCCCCAGGAGTGCGGAATCCCTGGCCTCCACCGCGGGGCGGACACTCTGACTTGGTTCCCTCACGTCACCCGCTGACCGACGCCTGGGAGCTGGGCGCCTGGAATTTCCTCTCCAGGGGCTGACGGATGGCCCTCTCTTCCTTTTTCCTCCGCGGTCTCGCCCGTCCCTGTCGGGCCTCCGCGGCCCACCGCCCCTCGGCTGTGGCCCTACAGGCGCCCCCGACCTCGCGGTGGCCAGATGAGCTGTCATCTTGCAGCACAAACGTGCGCCCCAGCCTCGTGGTGTGGGTTCCTTGTCTGGCGGGCTGAACCTAGTTTCCATGCGAAGACTGTGCCAGATGGGACACTTCAGGGATTCCCGATTCTTTGGAGTAACCATCAAACTTGTGACGGTTACTCTTTAGCGCCTTAAAAATTGAGTTAAAATTCTGATTGAAAAAGCCTGTGTACTGCGGTCAGAATGGGCTATGATTAGACCCATATGCTTTTGGAATAAAGGGAAAACAAGAGTTGAATTTTAGGTTTCCTTTTTGTGCAAGATCCGAGTAGAGCATTAAATTGTCTTATTATTCACGTAAATAAATCCTACGGAGTGAAAAACGGATGCTTCTAAAAGCACCACCAGATTATGATTAAGTTCATGTAATGACTTACTTCTTCGTTAACTTTTTGCTCGATTGTCTGTTGGTTTCAGTGGTTCAGCTGCTTTTGGGGAGAGGCATTTTTTTGTGGAGTTGGAATTCTGTTGAAACCAAGGGATTACAGTGATTATCTGATATCTTGTCCTATATGGAGCAACTTCTTTTCACACTGGGCCTGAGTGCCAGAAAGGGAATACTGCAAGCTTCCCAGTGATTCTGAGACTTGAAAAGGCCCAGCGTGGTGACAGGCTCCTGCTTCCTCCTACCTGCCCTGGAAAGGCAGCGCTGCATGGCACTGGCGTTTGAAAATAAACCTTTGGGGAGGGAAGCTGCTAAATTATTGTTTGAAGATTTCTCTGGGTTCAGATAGGGAAAAACAAAGAAAGGCAAAAGGATCATGGTTCCTTAACATTCTCTTTGAACATGGCAAGCTTCTGGACTCAGAAACTTAGAGGGATTATAGCACCGTGTATTGGCTTAAAAATATGCGTAGTTATTTTGAAAATCAGGTGAGATCATATTATAATTTTAACCAAAGGCTAGAGCCACAGCTGTCTGATCAAGCCTTGGATGGTTCTGGAGTTGGTAGAACTGCTTGGAATGCGGTGCCCTTTTATGCTGTATGTCTGTTAAAAATCCAAACAACTGGAAAATGAAGCAATTAAAAAATACTGCTTTGCTTAGAAAAGGCAAAGACTCATTTTATGAGGGTAATATAAAACAGTTGTGGTTACATTGGAGCGTGGATTCACGATGAAAAGTATAAATGTAAGAGTTTCCATTTTAGTGGTACAACCCAGGCCATAGGTGAGCAGACCCCACAGAAGACAGCTTGTAGAATCTTCCTTTCCATGTATTTCATGCACATTTCCTATGTTCCTCTTTCCAGAAATCCGTTACTGAATGACATTTTATACATCACTTATGGTACAGGTTTTTAAAAAGCCCCGTTTCTAATGCTAAAATTGTCGGTGGAGTGAACAAAAGTGGACATTTTACATTTTTTTGTGAAGTAAAAACGGGTACACTTTTATGAGACACTGTTTTTATAGTGAGCGAAAATTCAGCAGGGGACAGCTTGCACTTCAGCTCCCATAATACCTTGCCCGAAATATGTATGGAATGCTCAGCGAGCCACAGACATTTAAGTGGAGTCTACGGAAGGGTGTAAATGCTCTAACAGTCATTCTTCTTCTTTCACAACAGAACCCTGCCGATTTTTATAGGTGACCGGTTATCCTTTAAAGTTGTAATTGATTTTTATGATATGGAAAAAACCGTGTGTCAGAGCACAACATTTTCTCCATGTGCATCTGACAGTTAAAACCCTTTTTGAGTTGCATTTGATTCCCACGACTGGAAGACGGTATTCAAAAAATGAGGACTTTCGGGCTTCCCTGGTGGCGCAGTGGTTGAGAGTCCGCCTGCCGATGCAGGGGATACGGGTTCGTGCCCCGGTCTGGGAAGATCCCACATGCCGCGGGGCGGCTGGGCCCGTGAGCCATGGCCGCTGAGCCTGCGCGTCCGGAGCCTGTGCTCCGCAACGGGAGAGGCCACAACAGTGAGAGGCCCGCGTACCGCAAAAAAAAAAAAAAAAAGGGGGCGGGGGGGACTTTCCCCAAACAGCTTCCAAATGGAGAACTGTCAGGAGAGGCAAAGAAATAGGTTTTTAAAGAAAATGAAATTATAGGGGAATAGATGAACGTAGTCGGTTAGGCAGAAATTGTTGCCGACTGAAAACATCATTTCCTATATAATTTATTAAACCTAATAGCATAAAATATGCTGCCGTAAGCAAGGTCACCGAGGGCCAAGGTTTGTAAACAGATTTATAGTAATTCCATTCAGTGTTGTATTTAACAACACTGGGCCTTGCCAGCTCAGGGTGTGTTGGTGAATTATTGTAGCTGTACTTTCTTTTTCAAGTTACAACGAAGAGGTTGCAAACGTGAGGCGACATCTTTACAGATGTGGCTGCAGATGTGTAAAAAAAAAAATCTCAATATTTTCAAAACAGAATTTCTTTAGTTGGAGTATGAACCCACCTTAGGTTTAAATTCACTCTCTGCAGATCGGTACTGTGCATATAATTTTCATAGTTAGTTTTCTGGGAATCATACCCAAAAACTTTGTTAAAAAATATAAAGTTGGGACTTCCCTGGTGGTCCAGTGATTAAGACTCCTCTCGCTCCCAATGTAGGGGGCACAGGTTTGATCCCTGGTCGGGGAGCTAAGAATCCCACGTGCTGCATGGCACGGCCAAATAAATAAATAAGATTAAAAATAAAGTTAATTCACCATTTTTGTGACTGGTAGTTTCTGTGAGTGAGTTGTGTGTGGTTTACATTAGTGACACATATGTGTTCCACATACATCAACTCAGAGTTCAATGGCCACTTTATAAAAAGGTATTTACCATTTGGGTGGATAATATGGGAAGAACTTTTTTGCCTCTTTTGGAAAAATTCACTGCCTTTGACACGTATATGTCTGCTTCTTGCAGGGTTGTATTGATATTAACCTGTAGGTGGACTGATCTGTTGAAACTTAGTGTTCTGGGAATGCCAAGCTCGAGCAGTTTGAGTGGTGGACCATGTCACATTTGAGATCAAAGCAGAGTATTAAATGATCAGGATGATGGTGGAAGGCCCAGATTATATCATGACAAAAGCTTTTAGGGATCCATTTGTTCACGAGATGGGGTTTGACCTGCGCCACATGGAGAAATTCTGTGATATATTAAAAGTCTTTTGAACAGGCTGTTGCTTTAAGAAGAAAACAATCCATGGTTCTGGAATTTGCCAGGTTGGAGCCCCACATAACAGGGCCAGATGGCATCATTGCTACCTTCTTGGAACCTTAATTCAGTGTTAATTAATAGGAGGTTTACTATATTTACCCCGCAGAGTCCATTTTGGGATTATATAAACTTTCTGATAAGCAAATAATGATTTTTCCATTTTTCATTCTTTAAGATTATAGGTAGTCTCTGTATACATGGGGGAGTGTCTTGCTTTTCAGGCTATAAGGAGTGGGCTTCTGTAAGAATCTTCTTCCATTTAGATGATCAACAACCACTTCTTGGTTTGTTCTCCGTCTAATATCTTTCTTTCTTTCTTTTCTTTTCTGTTTTCTTTCTTTTTTTTTTTTTTTTTTTTTTTAAGAGGAGTGAATGGAAAAGTCATTCATTTCCAAAAATAGCTCCCGGATGTTTGGGAATCTCTAAGTTTCCTTTTCTTCCCTTTCGCTCTGATTTTGGAAGTGGAAAGTGTGTTTCACCTCTGGTAGGTTCTAGTGCATAAACCTTTGGGTCAAGTGACATGTTAAAGGTCACCGGGTGAGCCCGGTGAGCTGCTTCTAGCCTGGGTCCTTTTGCTAATTGGCTGCCTTTCCAGTAAATTCAGTAAAATTAATCTGATGGAAAAAAAGCAGAGCTAAATTTTCCTGAGTTCAGTTATCCCCATTCAAATCCAGTAATATGAAGTAATAGTTATAGATTCTTGGCCTCCTGTGTGCTGGGATGGTGGATGGAGACCAAGTTTGTCTGGGAGATGGGAGACACATAAAATGGAGACGGTGATGGTCACCAGGCACCATTATCAGGTGGTGATGGCTTCGGAGAAAAGGAGGAGCGCTCACTAGAGCCTGGCGGTTCTTTATCCTTGTCCATCATCTCCTAGGTTGAGCGTTTCTCATGCTTTCTCAGTGCTGGGGATGAGAAGGGGGAATGTGAGGAAAGTGCTGTGGAAGAGGAAGTACTGGGTGCGTTTGGAATAAGAGCGAACCGTTCAGTTTTGACTGACCCCGAGTCTTCGTGTAAGGCATGTCAGGCTCGGGCAAGACCACGCGTGGCTTGAATCCTCCAGCTTTGTTCTTGGAGGAGCCAGGGCCGCTTCCTTCAAACTCCTCATCTTGTATATGAGGGCTGTAGCCAAGGCGTGCGTCCCACCGGCTGTGGAAAGGACAGGGACTTGAGCTGAGTCTTCTGACCCTGATGCACTGCGCTGTCACGTACGCCACCCCACTGCCCAGTCCCTACTCAGTTTGAAGCGTACTGCCTCTGTTCATTTGTTCATTCGATCACCCATTCATTCATTCAGTAACTGTGGGACAGCCTCTCCATCTCAGGCACCCTTCCGGGTTCAGGACTCCAGTGGTGAGCACTAGCGGACAGGTCCCTGCCTCCGTGGGGCTCCCTCGTGCCCGTGTCCTCTTCCCTGAGGCCTCACCGTGCCGCTCCTGCCTCCTGTTCTCCCCGCTGGGATCCCTTGGGTCTTGGGACATACGTGGAGTGCTTATCGTGTGCCAGGCACTTGGTGGATGCTCTCACTGAAAGCCCACGAGGGCTGCATGAGTTGTAGGTGGACAGGTGATGGAGCTGAGGCCAAGGGGGTTGACTTAGTAACCTCGCTTCCCAGAGCCAACGAGGAGGCATCTGTCTGACCCCGGAGTTGAGCCCAAGTCCACCACCTAACCTGACCTTCCCTTGGCTGGGTAACCGTGTGCCCCTTGTACTGTGTTATACCCACTGGTTACTTTTATCTTATATTCACTGTTGTTTGATATTTAACAGACACCTCCCCCCCGCCCCGATAGAATAATGGCCCTCCAAAGATGTCCATGTCCTAGTCTCCTAAACCTATTAATAAGTTACCTTCCAACACAGATGGCATTTGTAGGTGGGATTAAGTTAAGAATCTTGAAATGAGGTGATCATCCTGGATTATCTGGGTGGGCACAGTGTCATTGGAAGAATCCTTACAAGAGGGCAGCAGGAGGGTCAGAGTCAGAGAAGAAGATGTGACGGCAGAAGCAGACGTTGGAGTCATGTGGCCATGAGCTGAGGAATGCAGGCAGCTTCTGGAAGCTGAAAGAGCCAAGGAGGTGTATTTTTCCAGAGCTTGCAGATGGAACACGGCCCTGCTGACACCTTGATTTTGGCAGAATGAAACTGATTTTTGACTTCTGACCTCCAGAACTGTGAGGTAATAACTGTGTGTTGTTTTAAGCCACCTGGTTTGTGGCAGTTTGTTACAGCAGCAGTAGGAAACCGATACGCGCCATGTGTTGTTTTCCCAGAGACAGTGGAAGCATGTGGTCAGCTTGGTGTCCGTTGATAACAGCCCCACTAGCTGGTATTTGTCAGGCGCTCAGGGGGACCGCGCCGGGCGTTTTATATCCGTTCTCTTGGTGCCTCCTCACACACTCCTGGCAGGCCTGCACCTTGTGGATTGAGCTTGGAGCTCCATTCCCTTTCGTTGCCAAATACCGTTCCCTGGTGGGGCTGCACCGCGTTTTGGAAGCCGCCCTGAAGCGCCCTCCCTGTTCAGGTGTCCTTGCAGAATCTAGGAAATAGCTATGTCTTTCATTCCACGGTGTCAACTCCCAACTGTTTTACTCAGAGAAAAATGACCATTCATAGGTTTACAGTGTCAAGATGTAAACACGACCTCGTGTACTCGGTGAAAAGTACGAGGTTTCAGGCTTGCTGTGATCAGCTGTTGTCTGTCCTCGTTTGTCTGATGCTTGTTTTGGCCCCTTCAGAAGTAGGAGTGGGCTTCCCCACTGGGGTTGTGCACAGTGGAACTGGCCGGGAAGTTCAGGAATGCTGGCACCCCCCCCCATGGGCCAGGTAGCCCCGAGTTTTAAGCTCCCCTGGAGATTACAGTGTGTAGCCAAGAGTCACAGTTTTGTGCCAGGGCCAGTGGAAAAGTGAGATATAGGAGGTGCTGATGTTTAACAGAAGTGGACATGGCAATCTTAACATCGCGAGACTCGGCGCATTTATTAATTTTTCTCTGCAAATTGCACAAAGACGGTCATCTGTCTAATTTCGAAGGAGGAGAAGGTGCCCTCGTCCTGTGGCTCATTGCTAGCACGACTGGCAGACCTTGCCTGGCAGGTCAGGGACAAGGCCAGGGTCACACCCAGCCAGCTCGCTGGGCTCCAGTCTCCAGGAGGGGGCCTGGCATTCCGAGAGCAGTTCGGGGATGGTCCGGCTGCAGCCACCCACGTTCGCACCCGGCCCTCCTTTCTCCTTCCGTCCGGAAATGCCCCTCGCACACACTGCCCTTTCTCTAAGAGAAAATTAAAGATTGTAAAGAGGGGGTGGTGCTGTCCTGACAGTAGGCCCTTCGGAGGCCTGTTGTACTCATTTATGAAGCTTAGTGCACTTCGTGTGATGAATCAACTGATGGATGCAGCCAGAGGAGCGAGAAACTTAACAGAAATTAATTGTTCGACATCCTGGTGACCAAAAAGCTGCCTGATTGAGTTTTTCTTTGCAAGCGGCTGTGCTTCTCTCCTGCAGACCCCACTTTGCAGTCTCTGTTGGCGCTGTGCTCTGATGCACAGATGTGCGTGGTCCTGACGGTGGATGCCCTTTAAAATGTTCCGACCCACAGGGACCCGGGGTGTTTTTCTATTATACGGGAACCCATTGAAGTCTTCGTTCTTGCTTTACTACAATGACACAATGTGGAAGTATGCAGAGCGCGAGAAAACCCCTGCCTGCCCCTGCCCCGGGTACCCAGCATTATAATAGCTTGCTGTGTGGCCTGCCCCTCCCTTCTCTACACCTCTGCCTAAGTATATGTGCGGAAGCCCGGATACTTGGTTTGGAAGTTTACGTGAATGGGATCCTGCTGTCAATTTGTTTTTCTGTGACTTGCCATTTTCACTTAACAGTATGTCCAGGCGCTCTTTCCGCCGTCAGAATGTAAAGATCTACCACCATTCTCTAAAAAAAAACCTTGTTTTTATTGGGGTAAAAAGTCACATAACAAACTAACTCGTTTTAAAGTAAACAACTCAGTGGCATTTGGTACATTACCAGTGTTGTGCAACCACCGCCCTGTCCAGTTCCAAAACATTTCCATCACCCCAGAAGGAAACCCTGCGGTCATTAAGCAGTCTCTCCCCGCTCCTCTCGCCACCCCCAGCCCTGGCGATTGCCAAACCACCAATCTACTTTCTGTCTCTGTGGATTTGCCTGTCCCAGGCATTTCATATAGGTGGAATTCTATATTCCATACTTCATGTCTCCGTAACTGTATACAGATGGCCTTTTGTGTCAGGCTTCATTCACCTGGCCTAGTGTCACTGAGGTTCATACATGTTGTAGGCTTCTGGTTTTGTGCTTTTGCTTCTTGGTTTAATGCAGAGGACACACCATCATGTGGTGCTAACTGAGGACAGCCGTGCGAACTTGGCCCACGGGAGCAGCTGTCACCCCTTAAGAAAAATCAGTTGAGGATCAAAGAAAAGAGATCAACGTAATTTAGCTTTTAGTTTGTACTTTAAGAGAGAAGTATAAACTATTTCACATTTCTTTCTAAAATTAGGAACAGGTAGCCAAAAACGAATATATGGTAGGATTTTTATCAATCTAGATGCTGAGTCTGTGCCAGGTGCGTTGGAGGGTGACACATAATTAATATCGCCTAGGCCTTTTCCTCAAGGGGATGAAAGTGCAGCTGGGGAAACAAAAAGAACCTACATGAAATAATAGGCCAGCAGCGCAGCGGTTACCAGCCTGCTGCCGGGGGAGCAGGGGTGGCTGGGGGGGGGAGATGGTCAGTCCTGAAGTCAGAAGTTACAGACGGTCCAGGTCCGCTCCTGCACCTGCACCTGCGGCATGCCACTGCGCAAGTCCCCACATTTCCTTGTGGCTGGATCTTCCTACACGTACGAGAAAACAATACTTGTTGTCTGTTGAGGAACTGATGCTTGTTGAGTGTAAACTGTTTCCCAGATGTGATGGCTGCCCCTGGGAGATCTTAGGACAGGGGTTGGCAAACAGCAGCCTACAAGCTGAATCCCGCTGGCCACCTGGTTTTATACAGCCTGCAAGATAAAAATGGGATTTTCATTTTTAAATGGTTGAAAAAGAATCAAAAGAAGAGTAGTATTTCATGAAAGTTACGTGGATTCCAAGTCTCAGTGTCCATAGATAAAGTTTTATTGGAGCACGGCCACAATCGTGCAATTAGTTATTGTCTTTGGCTGCTTGTGCGCTATAAGGACAAAGTTGAGTCTCTGGACAGAGGCCATGTGGCCCACAAAACTGGAAATATTTACTGTCTGGCTCTTTACAGAAAACGTTTGCTGACCTCTGATCTTAGGAGAATACGGGGTCTATTTAAGGTAACTATTAGTCACTGGGGTGGGGTAGATGGGGGCTGGGGTGGGGGACCCAGGATAAGAAGACCCCAGCGGGAAGTTTAACCAACTAGAGAGAAGGGGCTCAGAAAGATAAAACCCAGCGGGGGACCCTTTAGTCAAGGAACCCTCAGTAGAGACTTCTCTCTCCTCCCCCTGAAAGGCTGCTGCATCTAACTGTCATAAGACAAGCAGGGAAAGTTAGATTAGATTATTTAAACAACATGCCAATTAAGACTACAGTTGAGGGATTTCCCTGGTGGTCCAGTGGTAAAGAATCCGCCTTATAATGCAGGGGACGTGGGTTCGATCCCTGGTCGGGGAACTACAATCCCACATGCCATGGGGCAACTAAGCCTGCACGCCACAACTACTGAGCCCTCGCGCCTCAACTAGAGCCCGTGTGCCCTGGAGCCTGCGCGCCACAGCTAGAGACAGAAAACCCACACGCCACAACTAGAGAGAAGCCTGCGCACTGCAGTGAAAGATCCCTCACACCTCAACAAAGATCCCGCGTGCCAGAACGAAGACCCGACGCAGCCAAAAATAAATAAAATAAATAAATAATGAATAAATCTTAAAAAAAAAAAAAGACTACAGTCGACCCTTGAACAACTTGGGTTTGAACTGCATGGGTCCACTGGATTTTTTTCAGTAGTAAATACCACAGCGCAGAACTGTGGATACAGAAGAACTGTGGGTACAGAGGGCTGACTATAAGTTATATGCAGATTTTCGACTTTCTGGTGGGTGGGCACCCCTAACCCCTGTGTTGTTCAAGGGTCAACTGTACTTTATAATAAGAAGACAGGAAAATAAGCACTTTTAGAACGATTTTCATTAAAAATACACAGTTAATTTTGGGGATCTAATGTACAACATTACGATTATAGCTAATAGCACTGTATTGTATACTTGAAAATTGCTGAGAGAGTAGATCTTAAATGTTCTCACCACAAAAAAGAAATGGTAATTATATGATGTCACGGAGGTGTCAGCTAACCCTACTGTGGTAGTCAGATTATTGCAATATATAAGTGTATCAAAATTAGCATGTTTGTGCACCTTAAATTTACGCAGTGTTGTATGTCAGTTATATCTGAATAATACTGGGAAAAAATACACAGTTAAGAAGCTAAGGTTCAAAGGTACAAAACGTTTTAGTTCCTGGAAGAATTCGGGTACGGGACTCGCATTCTTTTGTGCTCCTAGGTAAACGAGGCTCCCCTCCCCCCATCTGTGCTTTATGAACTTGCGTGGTTTTTAAAGGCCAGTTACAGGAGTTGTGCATGTGCACGTATGTACCTGCTCAGAGCTGCTCTCCACCTCTCCCTACAGACCTGGAGACACAGAAAGCCCCCCTGGGACTGTTGTCACAGGGAAAACCCTTCATTAACCTTCTCCCCTTCAGAGGAAACCGAGAGGTGGTCAGACCCCATTCCACTGTACCATTCCAGCCAACACAATGCACAGAATGAAACTGGTAGGACTCCGTTTATGTAGCATTCCTGAAATAAGAAAACTATAGAGATAGAGGACGGATCAGTGGTTGCCAAGGATTATGGATGGGGGACAGGGGTGGGTATGGCTGTAAAAGAGTGGCATGAGGGAGGCTTGTAGTGGTGGACCGTTTCTGTATCTAGAAGCTACACACACACACACACACACACACACACACACACACACGGAAGCATGTGAACAAGCTGTGTGGATTGGACAGGGGTGGGTATGGCTGTAAAAGAGTGGCATGAGGGAGGCTTGTAGTGGTGGACCGTTTCTGTATCTAGAAGCTACACACACACACACACACACACACACACACACACACACACACACACACACACACACACACACACACACACACACACACACACGCATGTGAACAAGCTGTGTGGATTGTCCCAGTGTTGGTTACCTGGTTTGGTAACTGTACTTATGCAGGATGGGACCTTGGGGGAAACTGGGTGAAGGGTGCATGGAACCTCCCTATATGTTTCTTTGCAACTTTCTGTGAATCTATAATTATTTTAAAATGTTAAAAAGGAAATTGGAAAATGAAGGAATCAAGCAGAGATCTAGTTATTCATAGTTTTTTTTAAAATTTTAACTACCTCCTTTCCTTTAACTCACTTATTTACATCTTATTCTGCTTTTTCTGTACAGTACCTAGCACATAGCAGGTTCTCAGTAAATGTTTGTTTCATGTATTTATGCCTGTAGAAACAGGTTTTATTTTTTCATAATGATAACCTTATGTTTCTGTATTTCACTTTCTCATATATTCTAGAGTTCTCAAGAGCAGTGCCTTCTTGCCAACTGTCAGAGCCCCTGTTTTGTTGGAGTGGCCACCCTTGTCTTGACTCAGGGAATGTGACCCTCTCAGCAGCTTCTGGTGACGTCTTGATGGCTCTAAGCCAGTGGTTCTCAACTAGGGGTGATTGCCCCCCCCAGGGGGCACTTGGCAATGTCTGGAGACATTTTTGATTGTCACAACTGGAGGTGGGTATGGGGTGCTCCTTGCATCTAGTGGGTAGAGTCCAGGAACGCCGCCAGATATTCTGCAAAGCACAGGATGGCCCCTACCACAAAAAGAATAATCCAGTCCTCAGGTGGCTCTAAGCCAGTCATAGAGCAGCTAGGCCTGCGGTTGGCCGAGGCAGGGGCATATGACCCAGAGCCGTCCAGCGAGCTGCGAGGGGAGGTCCGAGGCAGGCGTGGTGGAGCAGGAGGCTCCTTGTCCCCACAGACCTACAGAGAAGTACCTCCTGCCAGTTAGTGTCGTGCCTCCACCTAAACCTGGAGCTGGGCAGCCACGTCGCTGCCATAAAAACCAGCGGGGAGCTGCTGAGAAACCGAAGGTGGTGGCGTGGAAAGGCTGCATCTTTGTTAAGGTGGGTGGGTAGACATAAGGTTCTGGAGCTGCCTGCCTGCAGCAGCTTTTCATATGTGAAATGTAAAATAGCCAAGTCTCCTTATCTTTTAAAGCCAGTTGAATTGGGGTTTCTCTTCCTTGCAGCTGGCAGAGGCATCCTCACTTCTGTGTCTCTATCCCCTGTTGCCCTGTGTCCTCGCCACTGGCGTTCTTCTTGGAGGCATAAGCTGCCACTGAGCAGCTGTGCTGCCGTTTATTAAATATCCCTCTGTTTTCGATCATTTAGATTATCCCTGATCTGTTTGATTATATAAGTACTGTCATTATTATGCTGCTAATGTGCAATTATTTTCTCTGTAGTGTTTTTTTTTTTTCTTTCCATATTTGCCTTAAGAGATCTAGGCATGGGATAAATGCAGTCCAGTGGTTGTTGATTTGCTGGAATACACTTCTATTTTGGAATGTTTTAGAATTACAGAAAAATTGCAAAGATAGGGTAGTTTTCCTCACTGTTACTATTCTATATTAGCCTAGTACATTTGTCAGAACTAAGAAGCCTACCTTGATACGTTAGTATTAACCAAACTCCAGACGTTATTTGGATTTCACCAGTTTTTCTAGTAATGTCTTTTTTACTACTACAGTGGTCTTTGGAACTGTTAAATTGTTGATGTTTATATGGTTGAATTCTAATATTTGTTTTTCCTTCATCTCCCTTTTGTGAGTATTCGTCTGTCCTTCATGCATTTGACAGACTTGGTGGACGTGCTCTGAGGCTGGGTCGAGTGCAGGGACTCTAAAGCACTGGGATCATAGGCCCCAGGAAATTGGACACAAGGTAGAGGTTCTGAGTTTGGAAACACGCGCAAGCACACAGAAGCTTGCATATGCTTTCAGGAGGATTGCAGACCTCTCGAAGCCCATCTCTGCTTCCTGGAATAACAGAGGCTTCGTTTGAGAAAGGCAGACACCCCCCAGAGGTGCCTGCCATGCACACTATGTGTGTCGTTGACATAAGGGATGCATGCTCATGTGTTTGCTATCACTAGCCCAGGTACATCATACAGCAGCCGTTGTACAGTGATTTGTGGAGAACCTTCCACATGCTTTCTCTAACTCTTCCCAGCGTCATACCCAACCCAGCATTAAACTGTGGTGTGCAGTCACTAGATATGAGCCCCAAGTACTGGATAGGTTTCACATGAAAAGGGAGGTGATGGATGAACCTCAAAGACACTGTGCTAAGTGAAAGAAGCAAAAGACAACACATTGTATGATTCGACTGATACACGATGTCCAGAAAAGCCAAATCCATAGAGGTAGAAAGTGGATTAGTGGTTGCCTGGGGCTGGGGGTAGGAAAGGGGAGTGACTGCTAATGGGTACCAAGGGTGTGATTGGGATGATGGAAATGTTCTAAAACTGGATTATGTGTTGCACAGCTAAGTAAATTTACTAAAAATCATTGAAATTACCCATAAAATGGGAAGATTTTATGGTTTGTAGATTATACCACAATAAAGTTGTTTCTAACAGTCTTTTAAAGTGACTCTGTTTTTAAATTCAGGTGGTTGCCTTGTCTTGATAATTGGACAGACCAGGCTACGTAAATTAGACTTGGCAGCCTCTAACCGTGCAAAAGGCTTCTGGTCTTCTTAAAACGTTCCTACAATCACCAGGGACACTTACCAAGAAGCCACACGTTAACATTGCCCAGGAGTTTGGCCAACTGTAAGGGGAGAGTACCACCATGTTACAACGGGTAATCGTTACTAGGTTAGAAATATAGTTGGTCTCGTGAAGGAAACTGCCTCTATCGTTCAGAGGAATTTATCTTATAGAACAACTTACTGGCACTGCTGTTTGTTTAGAAAAGTTGATGTGATATCTGATGATGTGGCAGGCTTTGGGGTAAAATGAAGTTTGTGGATAAAGGACCAATTGATGCCTGGGACTTTCAGTATCAGCATTTTTATCTTTCACACGTTTTTGAAAGAACGTCTTAAAATTGTATTGTATGCTTTTTATTTCTTCTTGGATATACTAAAACGTAACATTTTCAGGACTTCCCTGGTGGCACAGTGGTTAAGAATCCGCCTGCCAATATAGGGGACACAGGTTCGAGCCCTGGTCCGGGAAGATCCCACATGCCGCGGAGCAAGTAAGCCCGTGCGCCACAACTACTGAGCCTGTGTGCCACTACTGAAGCCCGCGTGCCTAGAGCCCATGCTCCACAACAAGAGAAGCCACCGCAATGAGAAGCCCGTGCCCCGCAACGAAGAGTAGCCCTTGTTTGCCGCAACTAGAGAAAGCCCGTGCGCAGCAACGAAGACCCAACACAGCCAAAAATAATTAAATTAATTAATTAATTTTTAAAAAATGTAACATTTTCTTGATAGTTAAAGGTTTGTATGAGTGAACATGGGCGTTGGTATGTTCTTGGAATGTACCAGTAACCACAGGGACCACCCGGATGTGGTTAGCCTTGATTTTAGGCATAGATGGTCTTGAGTCTGACTCGAGGCTCTGCTGTTTCACCTGTGCCCTAAGGCAGCATTTGGGCTCTCTGAGCCTTGGTTTCCTCTTTTCAGAAAATGGGGACACTGAGGTCAATGTCCAGTGTGTAGCAGACACTCATATTTTCATTGTTCTTGTGGTCGTACAGAATAGTCACTCAGCTTAGTGATTCTTCAAGGTCTTTTCTCTTCTGCCTGTCAAATTTTCCTCCCCCCTTTACGTCACTTCTGCTTCTGAATTGCTTCCTTAGTTTCCTCCTCCTTGTGTAGCACTGGAGACTCACCAGTGTAAAGAAGCACTCAGAGTGCATGGTGACTATTTTTCCTCTCTGCTTAGAGCTCTTCTTTGCATTCCCTTGGCTTTGTGGCTGGGTACATGAAGTTGCTGGAAATGAAATGTTATGAACAGATTAGAGCAGAACCATCAAGCTTTTTGGGTAAAGGGCTAGATAGTAAATATTTTAGGTTTGGCGGGCCACAGGGTGTCTGTTGCAACTGCTCAACTCTGCTGTTGTAGCTCAGAAGCAGCCATAGGCAATACCTAAATGTGGACGTGCCTGCCTGTGTTCAATAAAAACTTACTTACAGAGACTGGAGGCAGGCTGGATTGGGCCCTTGGGACTTAGTTTGCTGACCTGTGATCGATGTCATACTTGTTTGTGTACTGTGTTAACACCACCAAAGCATTTGCATCTTCAGCTTTCATTGTAGTTTGTATTAGCTAGGATGCAAATCTGAAAAAACCCCAAACACGTACAGAATTATTGATTTCCAGGTATGGATGTCATCATGTTGCGGAATTTGGTATTTGTAGTACTCGGTGATGTTAGAGGTTTTACAAATTCACGTCACGTGATTAGACCTTGTTCCATAATTAATAGACACTTAATCCTGGACAGATATTAAGACTAAGGAAAGTTGATTCAGGGTCAAGATCTTCAGCTATATCTTCTTGGCTACCTTGTGCAATACCTACAAGACAGTTTTCATATGTGTATTAACAGCTTTTGGATGTACATTTAAAGGCACAGGTGAACTTACTTTTGGGTTGAAGTTAAATTTACCCAAATCATTGTGCTGTTTGGTCTTGAAAGGGAGCTCTCAGAACGCATGTCTATACTGATGCCCCTGGAAGGTCCTCGCTCTTGCGGGGCTCGCACGCCAGTGGTGGGATATGGGAAAGTTGCTGAAACGGGGTTAGGAAGGTGGTGAAAGACGTTAAGTCACTTCAACAGTTAACCTAAAGATTTTCCTAGCAGCCGGTGCCCAAAGCTGTAAGAGAGATTCCCACCCCAGGTTCTCGGATTCCGCTCCAACAGTGATTCTCAGCTAGGGGCGACATCTGGAGACTTTTGGTTTTCACAGCTTGTGGGGAGGGCTTGGTACTGACATGTAGTGGTGGAGTGGCCTGTCTGCTTCACCCTGCCTCTGGATCCTTGCGGTCTGGGGGAGTGCAGGGTTCTGCCAGCATCGGCACAAGGAAGCCGGGCCTTTTCCCTGGCCTGTGCTCAGCTTTGCTGACGGGGCTGCGAGGAATGTCATGGAACGGGAACCGCTGTGCAGCAGATGTGTTTAGTTTTTGTTATTTTAGCAGTTGAGCGGGGTGTTTAAAGAGTAGGTCTTTAGAGAAGATTAACATATACTTTTGGAATGCCCATACAATGTTGTAAATTCTTGTTTCAGAAATGAGTTTTTAATTATTATTCTGACTAAAAAAAAAGTGAGCAGTTACTCCCTAATGGTTGGGTGGTTTGGGGTCTAAAATGATGAGGCTGGAGCCCACAGGAGCCAGCCCTGCAGAGCTCTTTCACGTTGTGACTTTTCCTCAGGAAAGGCACGTAGCCGACCTGGCAGTGCTCTCCTGGCCGTGGACAGACGGACTGCTTCAGGAGGCATCTCACATAAATCATCCTGTGATTGGTCCGGCCCAGGTCACCCCGCGATTGCCATCTCATTCCCTCAGCGAGACACCGGAAGCCAAGCCGTCTCCCCTCCGATATCACAAACCTCCAGGATGTCACCATGCAGATGGCATTTGACGAAAATGTCAAGGATTACCAAGAATAGCTTCTTGCATTTCCACGTACTTAAGGGAGAAGGACAGAGCTCCATTTGCATTTTAAGTGCCACCTCGGTGGCCAGAACCAATAATTCCCGTTTGAGCCGCTCTCAGCTCTATCCTGGGGCTTTAGACATCCTTTCCATTTCGAAATAAGAACTCACGTACTTATTTTACCTTGAAATTTCTTAATAGAATTCTTTTTCTTATGCCATTTATCACCTGGCTCCTTTAAAAATATGGATCACTCTAAAGTTTTATATAAACATGGAACTGATAAAATCCTTGTTTTTCCTGAGTCACTGTCAGCATCTCAGTTCTAAATCCAGTGCCAACTCAGTAAACATTTGGAATCCAAAGTCTGCATTTCCTTCAGCCGGGCTAACTTTTATTTTGTTATGTAAAGTAGAGAAACATAGACTTTCTTTCCATCTGTTTGGGGTGCTTAGTAGCCGCTCTTTCATTGGTCGGAGTTCGGCGGGGGCGGGGAGTGCTACTTTTCCCATTTTCAGTAAAGCTGTGTGGATTAATCCCAAGCAGGTTGTGGGGTAGGAGGAGGAGCTAAGTTCTTCCTGGCTTTTCCGCCATCCTGAGCTGTGAGGTTGGTGTGTGGCCTGCTCCCCAGACTTGTGGGTAGTTCAGAGTCAACTTGGATTGCACAAGAGCTCCTCATTGATTGTGGACCAGAAAACACAAGCACGCCTTTGCGTCTTTCCTCTCTTTCCCGTGATCTTTTTTATGTCTCACTGGTGTTTGGTTGCTTTACCTCTCCACCTGGAGTTAAAGGAGGTGCCTTGACCTATTCCAAATTACTAAAATAAACAAAAATTAGGAAATTTTCCGAGAAGCAAACCAATGACATAACGGTACCGCAGGCATACGAGTTACTGGAATTGGTTTTGTGAAACAGTTGGCTCGTACTGTTTGCAAAGCTGGGTTTTTTTCCTCACCAAAAAGGTAGCCCTACGTAAAGTTAATTGTTCCCGTATTAAGTTCTTTTTTCCTCCCTTGAAAGTAAAGGTGAAACAGAAGTGTGACCTTTAGGCCATTGTTCTTTTGATAATCAGGTCTCAGACTTACTGGAAAGATGGATCAAAGTCAGAACTTTCCAGAAGCAGGGAAAGGAAGACGCTGGCGAGTGTTAATTGTAGCGCAGTTGGTTTATAAGGGAGCAAATGAATACTACGTACGGTGGTCCCTCCATGGTAACTACCTCCACTCCGGTGGAATTGTGCAATGACACAAAACGTCACCATCTCCAGTCAGGATCACTGAAGCCAGATTTCCTTCTTTTTTAAAAAATATTTATTTATTTATTTTGGCTGCATTGGATCTTAGCTGCGGGATCTTTTAGTTGTGGCCTGCAGACTCCTTAGTTGCGGCATGTGGGATCTAGTTCCCTGACCAGGGATCGAACCCGGGCCCCCTGCATCGGGAGTGTGGAATCTTAGCCACTGGACCACCAGGGAGGTCCCTGAAGCCAGATTTCTGAAACACCTCCAGGAACCGTCACAGTGAACAGCACTGGAACATCAGAGGCTTGAAGCCACAGGCACCATGCCTGTTCCGAGGGGGGTCTTGCACCGCACACGCTCCCGCAAGCATTGCAGCCGGAACGTGGGCCGTCAGCAGTCAGGCGGCCGGGTCCCTTCTGCCTGATGACATCTCTGACCACGGAGCGCCAGCCAGCTCAGAGTTAACAGCGTTCTTTCTTTTGTTGAGCTGGCCTGGGGGGCAGCCTCAGTTTCACCTTTCCCTCTGGTCCTTGTCAGCTCTCATTAGGGTCCATTAACATTTACCCTTATTTGGGTGTCCGTAATGAGCACACCACAGTCCGGTGATGTTGAGGTCACCTCTCCAGTTTGTTTTGTGTTCGTCTCTGCGGACTACACTCTGGGTCCGTCCATCATTTTGGGGGCGTGATTTTGAATCCACACACCGTCCTGGTTCCGTTGCTCTTGAGTGCCTCGTTGCCATGATTTTGTCATTATTTTCGTTTTTCTGAATGTTACACATCTATTTATGCTGTTTTAAAAGGCATAGTTTTGGAACTTCCCTGGTGGCGCAGTGGTTAAGAATCCACCTGCCAATGCAGGGGACACAGGTTTGAGCCCTGGTTCGGGAAGACCCCACATGCCACAGAGCAACTAAGTCCGTGCGCCACAACTACTGAAGCCCGCTTGCCTAGAACCCGTGCTCCACAACAAGAGAAGCCACCGCAATGAGAAGCCCGCGCACCGCAACGGAGAGTAGCCCCCTGCTCGCTGCAACTAGAGAAAGCCCAACGCAGCCAAAAAAAAAAAAAAAGAAATTTCTAAAATGCATAGTTTTTTTCAGAGAGAGGGAGAGCAGCATGTCATACTCTTTACCCATGATGAATATAGCATCAGGTAAAACCCTGAGGTCTTAGCCACAGAAATGCTCTCGGTTTTATATTAATTTAAGGTGGTATATATATGTATATCTCCCCACCCTAGGAGATTCTGATCAGCAGGGCCCAGGAAGCCCCCTGATATCCATTTTCTTCCCATTTTTAAAGACTGAGGTAAAATTCACATAGCATGAAATTAACCACTAACCATTTAAAGTGGTTAATTCAGTGGCATTTAGTACATTCACAGTGTTGTGCAACCACTGCCTCTGTCTAGTTCCAAGATATTTCCATCACCGAAAAGAAAACCTTATACCCATTAAGCAGTCACTCCCCATTCCTCCCTCTTTCCAGCCCCAGGCAACCACTGATCTGCTTTCTGTCTCTCTGGTTTGCTGATTCTGGACATTTCTTGTAAATAGAATCATAGAATGTATGGTCTTTTGTGTATAGCGTAATGTTTTAAGGCTCACCCACGTGGTAGCTCGTATCAGGACTTCATTCCTTTTCAGGGCTGAATCCCATTTCATTGTACGCAGAGAGCACATTGTGTTTATCCCTTCCTTTGTTGATGGGCATTTGGGTTGTTTCCACCTTTTGGCTCTTGTGAGTAGGGCTGCTATGACATGCATGTACAAGTGTCTGTTTGAGTATCTGTTTTCAGTACTCTTGGGTATATACCTAGGAGTGGAATTGTTGGGTTATATGGTAATTTGATGTTTCACTTTTTGAGGAACCATCAAACTATTTTTTTCCACAGCAGCTGTACCATTTTACATTCTCACTAGCAATGCATGAGGGTTAGTTTCTTCACATCCTTACCAACACTTGTTATTTTCTGTTGTTGTTGTTTTTTGGCTGTTTGCTTTTTTGAAAAAACGACCATCCTCGTGGGTGTGAAGTGGTATCTCATTGTGGTTTTGGTGTGCATTTCCCTAATGGCTGATGATGTTAAGCCTCTTGCCATGTGCTTTTTGGCTGTCTGTATATCTTGGAGAGATATCTCTTCAATTCCTTTGCTCATTTTTTCATTGGGTTGTTTGCCTTTTTGTTGTTGAATTTTAGGAGTTATTTATATATAACGAATACTGGACCCTTGTCAGGTATATGATTTGCAACTGGTGTCCATTTTTGAGAAGTTCTCCTGGTGAGTTCAATTAGCAACCAAGTCAGGAATCACTGATCTGGACCAGTGATTCTTGGGGCTTCCTGCAAAACACCTGGGAAGCTTTCTGAAAACAAACAAATGCAGCCCCTTGCCCCCTAACCATGGGGTTCTGATAAGCCCGCTTTCCCCCGCAAACAAACAACTACCTGGTGAAGCAGTAGTTTAGCTAAGGTGACTGACGACCTGACTGAATGGTTAGGTGTCATCAAAACAGAGAATCCAGCAGCTCCATAAAGGATCAGCCGGCATCAGCTCCCTGCTCCCCTTTCTCCAGAATGTTCTGTGCAGAGCGTCACGCTCACTCACATTAAAGGATGGCCTGACCTCCCTGGAGTACCAGCAAGACTTGCCATGTTGTCAGGCCTCTCAGGAGGTGACATGTCATCTGCTTGTTTCTCCTGTGCCCATGGTAAGGGCACCTCAGCATTCGTGTGTAAGATGCTGAGCTGTGCGCTTACTGTTTCTTTTTGGTTTCTTCTGATGGAGAGAGCACGATTGGTACTTGCGTGCGGTGTTCCCGCTTTAATCACGGTAATGTGGAATGTTGCGGTTTTCCCCTCTGAAGAAAGATATCGTCAGTCTGTTGTCCCCCTACCTCATGACCCTAATTCCAAAGGAGGCTGAGGGCTTGGCTCAAAACTGAGAAGGTGGGATGGTCGTGGGATGGTTGGTGGAGCTTTCTAGTCGAAGTTCTCATCTGATAGGAGGCTGGGCATGGGGGCAGGGCAGGGCGTGCTCCGCGGGGCTCTCTGTGTCATAGGAGTCTCTTCTTCCGCTGACCTGGCATTGTTTCCCACAGCATCCTGTATCACCCTGGTGGGTCCCTTCTCGCCCCTGGCTTCCTAGGGGCCGAGGCCCTGCCATGTTCTTCCTTCCTGCACCTTCTGCTGCATTCCGCCCCCGGCCTCCCCCGTCCATGTCTCCAGCTGGTCAAAAGTGACTTACTTCCATACACACTTCGGGAATAGCATAGGGACTCCTAAGAATGGGTTTTGATGGGCAGAAAAGCAGAAGAAAAAAAGGTCACCTCAAAGGGATTCAGTTCCATAGAAATGCGCGTGTTTTATTAAATTCCAAGTTAGGGCACGTGGTATATTTTGCTGGGCAGTTTTTATAGGATCGTTTTACTTAAGTGCCGCATCACATTCACCCTTAGAAAGAAGGCAAAGGAAAGTCTGTTTCGAATAATCTCCTGGTCAGCTGCATGTCTCATGCTTAGCATGTGCTCTGTGTACCAGTTTTAAAAATTGATGACTATTTTAGAACCACCGTCTCCCTCTGAAAAAGGAGAAACTGACCGTGGGATGAGCGTGGCATTTTACTCTTTACCACATGCAGAAGCGTGTCGTCGTGAAGTGTTTTTAGTGCATGTATTTGGCTGGCAGTTTTCCGTTCTCTCCTCTTTGCCAGACTGTACACTGCCTGGGGCCTGCCCTCATCCCCCGTGCTTCCCAGAGCTTTTCTTGCACTTGCGAAGTGGCAATGCCATCACCCAGCCCTGGGCTGAATAAATAAATTATTTGATTAGAGTTCTAAAGATATTTGAAATATTCTAGGTGGAATTCTCAGTTTGAAAAGCAGATGCTGCTTAAAGTAACTGATCATGTGCTTCCCGTATAGAGTTCCTGACTCCGCTCACCTCCCATCTTCCCTCTCTGTGGAGATGCCCCCGCCCCCCAGGAGCCGGAAGTCTATTCACCTGTGAGAGCTTCACTTATACAAGTTGGCTCAAGCCAGACTTCAAGTTATAATTATCTAAAGAGCATTTAAAAACTACTGCTGCTCATGCTCCCCCACATATCAATGAGGTCCAACTTCCGGGGTGAATCCAGACGTCCCTGGTGATTCTCCTTGCAGCCAGTGTGGAAATCCACTGTCGTACGGACCCATCTTGTTCACGGTAATGAATGAATATTTGTTGATGATTTCAATCTCATCATAAAACTCGGGCAGATAAGCCTTGACGTGAGAAACCAGAAATGCTGAGGTTTGTAAAGGGGAATGAAAGGTCGGATAGCTAGCTGTAAATGCCGTTGTATTATTGCTTTGGAGCAGTGACGGGGCCTCAGGGTTTGATGTTCTGCTGAACCTAAAAATCACGTATGCTTACGTTGCATCGCTTCCTCCTCTGAGCTTCCATCGCCCTCTGCGTGCCCCTACCATTGAGGGAGTTTGTCAGGTAGTGGCAGTTTGTTATTTATTTGCTCCCTGGCTGAGCTGAATTCCTGGAGGCTAACTCCTGGCCCTTGGCATCTCAAATAGCTTTCCTGTAGTGAGTATTGAAACAAATGAATAGCCCTTTACAAATTTCATAGAGCTTCTCCTAGGGTGGGGTCCCCAAGCTCTCGTATCCTTAGCCAAGATTACCTGCCTGCGACCACGAGCATCATTTATACCAAGCCTCGTGCCTAGCTCTGCGTGGCAGGAGCTCCCTGTGCGTCCCGTCTGTTGGCTGGGCCATGCTCCAGGAAGGGTTTGCCCACCTCTGCAGCTCACCTTGGCGTGGTGACTACAGCCTCAAACACCCACCGGGGCTGGGCCCCCAACCAAACTGCCAGATGTCAGAGGTCACAGGGAGTGGTGGGGACTGTGGCATGCTAGTGAGTGGCCCTTCCTAAGGGGATGGCCCTCATCAGCTTTAGCCGTTTTTGTCTTTGGGGACTCTTATCCCCATGTGCCAGCTCTTCCGATTTCTAAGGGAGTTAGAAATTCAGGTATTTGAAATGAAATCTGCTGAGGTTAAATGTTGGAAATGCACTGGGGTTTTGGTAGAATATCCGAGGGTCAGCACTGCAAACCGGATAGAACACAGCTGCAGGCTGAGTTGGCCCTGGGACGGCCTTGGAGTCATGCGCTTCCAGCTCTCGCTGTCTGGTTTGCCCTTCTTCTAGACAGAGAGAAGCAGGAATCCGGGAAGAATTCAGTGATGGCCGCACTTGTCCGGTGGGATCATGGGGAGAGGAGAGGAGAGGAGGCCACTTTGGGTTCTGGGTAAACGCTCTCTCATACAAAATGGCTTATTTTATTTGTATAGACATACCACAGTCCCCTCCAGCTCTCTACCTACAGTTACTGTTGTGTTTGAGTGTTGTCTATATCTAGTCTTTTTTCTTTTCCTAAGTAAAGAAAATGTGGTGGTATATCAAGTAATTTTACAGCCACCCTTTCTCCCTGACCAGTAACCAGAGCACTTCCAAGTTATTCCAGTGTCTTATTAAACACACTTTAAACATTATCTCAGGTAGACCTCACCAGGAGGGGAGTTCTGTTTTGCTGCTTGCTCCCTTGCCCACAGAGCCTGAGCAGAGCCTGGCCTGTGGTAGGTCCTCAGGGACTAACTATTACATGATTGTTGGTGGGCAGTAATTTATTGGTTTGTTTCCTTTTTCCTGTTATTGTACCTAGTACTGTGATGCCCCTCTTTATACATTAAGCTCTTCACCTATTTTATTTTTTATTTTATTTTATTTTATTTTTTTGCGTTACGCGGGCCTCTCACCGTTGTGGCCTCTCCCGTTGCGCAGCACAGGCTCCGGATGCGCAGGCTCAGCGGCCATGGCTCACGGGCCCAGCCACTCCATGGCATGTGGGATCCTCCTGGACCGGGACATGAACCCGTGTCCCCTGCATCAGCAGGTGGACTCTCAACCACTGCGCCACCAGGGAAGCCCTCTTCACCTATTTTAGATCATTTTTCATAGGTGTTGCTATTGACATTTGGGCTTGGGTGATTCTTCGTGGTGGGCTGTCCTGTGCACTGTAGGATGTTTAGCAGCATCCCTGGCCTCCACTTACCAGACTCAGTAGCACCTCCCCTCCACCCTTGTGACAACCAGAAATGTCTCCAGATGCTGCTAGGTGTCCCCAGGAGGCACAGTGGCCCTTGGTTGAGAACCCCTGTATAGTGGGATTAGTGAACCAAAGTGTCAATGTGTTTTAAGGTTTTGAACCTTAAAATACATGCTGCTCGGAGAAAATACTTCAGTGAGCTGTTGTCCGCTGCCTCTCTCTACCCCATTTCGCCCAGCCTCCTTCCCCTGGGAAATCAGCATTCTCCCACTTCCCTGTGACTCTGGAGCAGTGCTGTCCAATAGAACATTCCGTAATCATGGACATGGTCCATGTCTGCCCTGTCCAGTATGGCAGCCACTAGCCACATACATTTCTTGAGTACTTGAAACGTGGCTAGTGCAACTGAAGGATGAACTTTTAATTTAATTTTAATTAATTTAACTTTAAATAGCCACATGTGACTAGTGGCTTCCTCAGTGGACAGTGCAGGAAAGCTCCTCTCTGTGGCACCCCCAAATCACCCACCCTTTCTCAAAGTGGCCCTGATGAGAATCAGATCAATAGCAAGTTTTGAGGTGACTTCTCCTTGGTTGGTGTTTGGTTACTGTTGAGTTCAGCTCCTTCTTTTGTTACCTTCCAGCATCCCAGTTAGTTAGGAAAGCAGTTGAAGGAAATAAAGCCTAACTGAGATATGAAGGAACTGGGTTGCCCTCTGGCCCCCTAAGCCTGCCTGGAATGTGTTTGCCTATAAATCCCAAGGGGCCTGATTTGGGAATTCTGACTTGCAGGAGAGACCCGATAGGAGGACGGAGTTTTCCCTTAACTCAATCCATTTGCTTCCTACTTTTCTAGAAGTTTCTTCCCCACTGGCCTATATAGATGAATTCTTCACCTCTTTTTTTTTTTTTTTAATATTTTTTGGTTTATTCTCTGAGGTTTTCTATTTACATCCATAGATATATAAACAGCCATATATACCGTTCTACACGGATAGAATTAGACCACTAATTGTTCCATAACCGATGCTCCCTTAGCCTGTTGTAACCAGTGCTGATGTGGTGAATGGGTGGAGGAGGGGGCTCTGGAGAGGTGACAGGGTCCCTGTGAGAGATGGTGAGGATCATCCAGCTAGGGCAGAAAGACAGGGATGGGTGACAAAGAAGTTTCAGGAGAACTTGCATTGTATTGCATGTTTTCATTTTTAAAGTCACATTTCCTTCATCGCCATTTTTCTTCACCTCTTTATCCCTCCCTTTCGCCCTCCATTCTTCTGTGCATCCTTCATCCATCCCTCTGTCCACCTGTCCATCCCTCCATTCTTCCGTTCATCTGTCATCCATCCATCCCTCTGTATATCTTCCCTCCCCCTCCCTCCCCCCTCCCTCCCTCCCTTCCTTCCTTCCTTCCTTCCATTGACCCATCTACTGATCCAACTGTTTACCCGTCTGTCCATCCCTTCATCAGTCCCTTTGTCCATCCTTCAGTCCATGCATCCCTTCCTCCCTCCGTCCTTCTCTCTGTAATTCGTCCCTCCATCCTTCCAGCTCCCCCTATCACTCCATCCCTCCTTCCATCCATCTGAGCGCAGTACACTCCTGCTGTAGGGTCAGGGTCTGTGCCGGGTACTGGGGAGGCAAGACCTCTAGGATCCTTGACTTCGTGATGTGCACAGACTAGTTGGGGCGTCTGAAGGCACTTGCCCTTCGATGAAGATTCAGAGCAGAGTCTTGGGAGCAGGATTGCCTGGGCTCACGGTGAGGTAGCCTCTGCAGGGAAAGGGGGCTGTGGACGCTTGGAGTGAGAAGATGAGGCAAGGTCACTTCAGGGTTGAGAGCACTGGGCTGGTTTGGGGGAGGATAACAAAGACAGAAGGCCCGCGTCATTGCGGTCTCATTCTCTGCGATTGGATTGCTGGGCCATGATGTCCCAAAGTGGGACAGGCAGAGCCCTTTAGTCTTCCTTGGTTTCTGGTCCTGGGAAGAACTCCTTGCTTCACTTGTGTCCCCTCTGCCATCACGAAGCAGACCCCAGGCACATGAGGGGAGCGGTGTTCCAGCGATTGGGGCCAGTCCCATTTACCTTAACGGTGGTCTTTGGTGACAGTTCTGAGCTCTGCCCAGGTGGGCTCAGGCGCCGAGCGCTGGCGGCTTGGTCTTGGGGATGTGCACCGATAAGTTTGACAGAACGGATGTATTTCAGAAAAATCGCAGGTTACTTGTTCTAGGTGTTGCTTTCCGTTTTGGACACAGCAGCCAGCGGTCCTGCCCAGCCCGACGACCCCTGCTCCCCCGGCCAGGGCTCCAGGGGGGCGCGTGCAGCAGCTGTCGGTGTCCCTGTCAGCAGGACTGAGGGGACGGTCCCACAGGCTTCCTGGTGCTGGGAGGAACCTCGGGAGAGGGCTGGAGCATGGGTTCTGAGGGAATGAGCTGGAACCCAGCCCGCGGCCGGCCTGGGGGCCTGCACGCACATTTCAGTGAGGGCACTTGAGAGGCTCGGTGTGGATGTTAATGGCCTTTTAGAGGCTTTAGGGTCCAGAAAGTTCAGCCAGAGTGGCGGGGGCATGCGAGGAAGGAGCCCTGGCGTTGGCGCGCAGATGCTGACTGCTCCGGCTTGTGGCCACGCGGTGGGGGATTTCGAGTCGCTGTTGTCACGCGGTGTATTTACTCAGCTCCTCCAGGTGGGAACCTGGCTTCTTTTCAGTTCTGAAGGGGAGTCTGGGGCTCACTCTTAAGCCGCTTCAGGGGGCTGCCCAAGTATTGTTACCCACAGTCCTGCTCTGAGGACTTTTTAAACAATTTTTATGACTTGATATTGAGCAAAATGACAGAGTGCCTGCGCCAGCGCCTGCAGTTTGGGGGGCAGCTGCCTACGTTACGGGACATCCTCACTCGAGCCAGTAACACCCAGCCTGCCTCGCTCGTGCCTGTGGTCCCCGCTCGAGCCGGCCCGGTAGGGAGGCTGCCGCAGAGGCAGCGATGGCCCGTCCCGCCTCCTTGGAGAGTCTCGGGGGAGCCCTGCGTTGTAGAACCTTTACATTGAGAATGAGTTTCCCGTCGGGCGGGCCCACGTGAGTGCAGAGCTGCCCCCCAAGACCTTAAGCTCACCGCCTTCCTGATGTCACATAGAAGGGAGCCCAGCGGGGTCCCGGAAACGGCAGAAGTGGTTACTCCTGTTACCCTTCCCAGAGCGTTCAGCTCAGGTGTCCCCTCGCCATCAGCACGGGCCTGGTGAGTGGCTTCACCGCGACTCAAGGACCTGCCCCCGTCACGGAGGCCCAGCTCTCCTCGGGCCTCGACCTTTCCCGCCCAGCCACTGCGCCCCCTTCCTGCTGCCCGCTTTCTCTGTAGCCCGAGGGACCTTCCTCCGAAACAGACCTGATGCCCGCGCGCCCGCCTCCATTCCTCAGGCCTCCCTGCCGCCTGCAAACTGCAGCCTCGCTCTTTGTCAGGCCGGCCCGTGCCTTCAGGGGGCCTCACCTGTTCTCACCCCCGCTGCGTGAGGCCTGGGCAGGTCCCCCGTCCTCCCTGGGCAGGTTGGAAGCGGCCTTGGCGCTCCTCTCTCTTGGGCCTTGAACCCACGGCCAGTGAAACCGGCCCTTCCTCCGGGAGCTGTGGGTGCTCTCTCCCTGGTGCCTCTTCCCCTGGGCAGGGAGCTTTGGGGACAGGGTTCCCGAAACTGGACTTCCCGGACAGGCAGCATTTCGTGTATACATGAGGGCAGCATTTTGGGTATATGTGTAAACATGTTTTTCTAGGGAGGAGATCGATGGCTTATCTCAGATTCCCAGGGAGATCCAGGACCTAAAAGAACCGCGAGCACGTGCCATTCCCTGCATCCTTTCCTGGCACATGTCTCCTCATCAGAGCTTGATGGGTGTCTGAATGTCTCAGATGTTCAGGCATTTTCCCCTCTGCTTTTGTTCATGGATTCAGATGGCGATATATGCAAAGAGGCATCTGTAAAGAATGGAATTCTCATGCCCAGAAGAAAGCAGATTAAGTGACTGCTAAAAAGTTGTGTGTATGGCTGGGTTCTTTTGGTGGGGGGAGGTAATTAATACAAAAAAGAGCGGGTGATAAAATCCTTTAGCTCTTACTCTTAGAAGCCTGGCACAGGACTTCTGCAACTGGGAGCAGTACACAGGGGAGAGCTCGATCTCGGCAGTATTTGCAAAGCTGAAATTGAGATCACAGAGCCGAGTTCTGTGCCGTCTCTGCCGCTGTGTGCCTGTGTGCCGCTTGGCTGAAAGGATGGCCAGACTGTTCCGGGTCGCCTCCCCCTGTGATGCCATTTCTAAAGAATGTTATTGTTGGGCCTCTTTTCTCTCCTTGGCCAGTGGTGTTTTCCTCTCCTATTTCACTTGAACTTTCTTCTTCCGTCAATTGTTACTATTTCTTTTTTTTTTTTTCCCAAATCCTTCCTTAAAACCTCCCCTTTTAACTTTTAAATATCCCTTCCTGTCTGTGGTATTCAGTAGTAAGTTTAGAACCAAATTTTTATAGCACTGTATGTTACTCTTAAAGGAGTATTTTAAGTCCCTCTTCTATTGTTTTGGCCATACTAAAAATAAGAAGATGGTCATTAACTTCCCAAACTGTAGTCTCCTCTGAGTAATCATCATTAGCAACTTGTCAGGAGAGTAAGGAGGGTAAAAATTATTTGAAAGCGGCATATGGTGCGTATATGCGTATCCTTATAGCAGTAATACAGCATCTTTATTTCCACTCTTTTCCTCAGGGATGGTGGTTCCTGCCTGACTGGCAGGAGCCCTTTCATTTTTGCCTGGAATCCCTCCCCCGAGCTCGATGGGAGTGCAGAGAGCCGCTGGTGACCCCAGCAGTCTTCTCCCCCCTGGTCTTGCCACTTCTTAGGTGCCCGTCCCTGAGCTCAGTTTCCTCCTTAGGTAAAGTGGGGGTGGTTATGAGGGACCCACCTTTTTAAAATTGTCGTGCTGATTCAAAAAGTTTCTCCCGTCCCTCTGAGCACAATGCGGGCTTTGCTCGGGGGGCTGGCGGCTGTGACTGCACACTTTCAGCGGTGTCTGCAAAACCTACAGGTGGTAGGCGGCGGCCCTGTGCATTAAGCGCGGTGGTTCTTGTGTGACTGGATGCAGCCCCCTACAGGTATATCCCGGAGCGCTGCCTTGCCAGTTACTGCTCCGGGAAGTAGGAGACCATTCTGTATCATATGTGCCATGGAATGAAAAGTGTCATGATGTAGTATGTACGTCCTACCCTGGTGAGGTGTGATGTGCTCCAGTATTTTCTTTATTTTTTTATTTTTTATTTAAATGTTGAGCCTTCTTTTTTTTTTTTTTTTTTGCGGTACGCGACGCGCAGGCTCAGCGGCCATGGCTCACGGGCCCAGCCGCTCCGTGGCATGTGGGATCTTCCCGGACCCGGGCACGAACCTGTGTCCCCTGCATCGGAAGGCGGACTCTCAACCACTGCGCCACCAGGGAAGCCCTTGAGCCTTCTTTTAATTAATTTAGTTTTATTTTTGGCTGTGTTGGGTCTTCGCTTCTGTGCAAGGGCCCTCTCTAGTTGTGGCAAGCGGGGGCCACTCTTCATCGCGGTGCGCGGGCCTCTCACTATCGCGGCCTCTCTTGTTGCAGAGCACAGGCTCCAGACGCGCAGGCTCGGTAGCTGTGGCTCACGGGCCTAGTCGCTCCGCGGCATGTGGGATCCTCCCGGACCAGGGCTCGAACCCGTGTCCCCTGTGTTAGCAGGCAGACTCTCAACCACTGTGCCACCAGGGAAGCCCCCAGTATTTTCTTTTTAAACCGAAACACTGATTGGGACCTACTCAATCAATTTCACTGCTCACTGATGGGCTGTGGCTGTAGCATGAGAGCGTGACGTAGAGTAATGTGACATGAATACAGAGGATTGGGAATGATGGTTTAGAGAAGGTTTCAATATGTGTCCAGCTATTTGGAAGACGTCCGGGACATTGATCAGCCATGACTTAGAATTTGTGGATCAGAATCACCAGATGTGTGTAACAGTTTAACGTGAGTGAGATGACAGTCACCTACGTCCTTGGATTTTTTTTTTCTTCTCCCAAGTGTTTCATATGACTTGGAGTCCTGACATTGTTTCTTCCTACTGTAAATGAAGTACTTATTAGGAATCTCAATGTGTGTGTATTTTTTTAACACAGCTTTTAGTAAGGTGTAATTTACATCCCACAAAATCCACCATTTTAGTGTAGTTCAATGAGTTTTAGTAACTGTATACAGCTGGACGACCATCACCACACTTTCCCACTCTGGTCCCTGATAGCCACTGATCTGCTGATCTGCTTTCTGCCTGTGTATTTTGGAATGCCTGCTTTTCTGGTTCCTCTTTGTAAAAGGCGGGTTCCGGAAGTCAGACTCTCCTGGGAGTTGTCGTTTCTCCACCCACCCCTGCTGAGAACCGCATTGGCTGGGCTTCTTCCTGGTGGCCAGTCAGCCTGGTCGGGAGCCCCGGGAGGAGGAGCCATTGGGGTTCATCGGGAGGGGGCTAGGTTCTGAGGTCTGGCCTGTGCATGCTTGGGTGGGCGCGGAGGCTTGGAGGGCAGCTGGGAGGCCCAGAGCTGACTGTGGGTCTCCTTGCGAGGGCCCTCCAGCCTGCACTGGCTCTCCTTCCTTAGCGCTGTGCATCCAGGATGCCATTCGTAATGCGACAAGCCCGCCTTTCCTATGGCGCTGGTAAACAGATCTCGAGCACCTGTTCCTCCCGTCCCCGAAGAGGAAGCGATGCATCCGTCACGCAGCAGCCCACTTTCTTGGATCCAGTCTCTCAAACCTCAGGTCTGCACAACTGCTCATGAGCATATTCTGTCGAGGCAGAGACGTGTGAGAACAGCTCTAGAACTGCCGTGGACATGTATTTGGTGGCAGGCTCCACTCGCCCTTAATCGGGTCTCGTCTGTGACTCACCCTGTGTGTGCAGCTGAGCACCTACTGAGGTGCGCCCTGGAGCTCTGTGGGGGCAGCTCAGAGCGGGAGGAGATGCCATTCTTGCCCGGAAGGAACAAATGCTACGGCAGATGCGATGTGAACAAATAACCACCTTCTACTTAGAGTTTTAATAACTGTCCCAGGAGGAGAGGGAAAGTGCTGAGGCTGGCCCAAGAAAGGACAGCTTACTTCCTGCTGGGGTGGGCTGGGTCTGGACAGGAGGAATCTGGGCCAAATCTTGGAAGACGCATCAGGATGTGAACAGGAAGGGGGCGGGAGGGAAGCATGGGAAAGGGAGAGAACGCTCCAAGTTTGGGAATAGCTGTTCCCGCGGGGCTTGCTGGGAAGGCGGATGGGCAGCCAGGGGCGGAGAGAAGGGAAACAGTTCCCTGCAGGATGTTTTGTGGTCTTAGAAACCTGACTCCTTCCAGATCCCCGCCAGGGGCTTGTAGAAGACGGTGTCTCAGGCTGGATGTTTCTTAAGTGGTCTCAGTCTCAGCCAGTGGACTTTGCTGTGGTCCTTCGTAGAATCAGGCTGTCAGAGAACGAGGTGAGGTCCTGGAGCTGTGCTGTCCGGCGCAGTAGCCGCAGCCAGATGGGCAACTGGGCGCTTGAGATATGCGAGCCCAGCAGGAAGTGAGCTCGCAGCGTAAAACACACACCGGCTTTCAGAGACTTCATACCACAAAAAGGATGTCAAATATCTCATTTATAATTTTTATAATCATTACGTCAAGTTGATAGTTTTTTTTTTTTTTTTTTTTTTTGCGGTACGCGGGCCTCTCACTGCTGTGGCCTCTCCCGTTGTGGAGCACAGGCTCCGGACGCGCAGGCTCAGCGGCCATGGCTCACGGGCCCAGCCGCTCCGCGGCATGTGGGATCTTCCCAGAACGGGGCACAAACCCGCGTCCCCTGCATCGGCAGGCGGACTCTCAACCACTGCGCCATCAGGGAAGCCCAGTATTTTGGATGTACTGTGTTAAATAGAAAATATTATTAAAATAATCTCACCTGTTTATTTTTACCTTTTTAAATGTGGCTACTAGAAAAAATTTAAATTAATTTATTAATTTTTGGCTGCATTGGGTCTTCGTTGCTGTGCGCCGGCTTTCTTTTTTTAGTTGCCATGAGCGGGGGCTACTCTTCGTTGCGGTGCGTGGGCTTCTCTCATTACGGTGCCTTCTCTTGTTGCAGAGCACAGGCTCTAGGGCGTAGGCTTCAGTAGTTGTGGCACATGGGCTCAGTAGTTGTGGCTCGCAGACTCTAGAGCGCAGGCTCAGTAGTTGTGGCGCACGGGCTTAGTTGCTCTGCGGCATGTGGGATCTTCCCAGACCAGGGCTCGAACCCGTGTCCCCTGCATTGGCAGGCAGATTCTCAACCACTGCGCCACCAGGGAAGCCCTAGAAATTTTTTAGTTAAGTATGTGGTCCTCACTGTAAATATTTCTGTTGGACAGCACTGCCCTAGAGAATTCTTTTTACTAACTGGGTTGAAGTTTGTCTTTATTTATTTATTTATTTATTTATTTTTTGCGGTATGTGGGCCTCTCACTGTTGTGGCCTCTCCCGTTGTGGAGCACAGGCTCCGGACGCGCAGGCTCAACGGCCACGGCTCACGGGCCCAGCCGCTCCGCGGCATGTGGGATCCTCCCGGACCGGGGCACCAACCCGTGTCCCCTGCATCGGCAGGCGGACTCTCAACCACTGCGCCACCAGGGAAGCCCCTTGTCTTTATTTTAGTCTGAGTTGTATCATTAGAGCCTACATTTGAGGTGAACAAAGTGTTTTCACTTATCTCAGGATTGTGCACTTGATGGACTTGATGAGAAATTCTTTTTCTGTCATTTTCAAGATGGAAGACCGTCCTGGGTGAGGTGCTCAGGCAGGTGACTGCGATCGGGTGCCCCTCTGGCTGTGGTTTTCTTCGGGTGGTAGACTTGCATATTGGCCTGTGGGCAGCTTGCTCAGCCCTGCATTCTAGCATCTCAATCCCAGGCTTTTAAACTGTGTTCCACTCGTATAGTATTATACTGCTACATCAGAATAATACTGACATTCCCCCAGTTTTTAGAGGAAAAAATAACATGGAAGGAAAATGCATGTTTATGGACTATGTAATAAGTCCCCAAAACCTTCATATTGGTTACAGCCTTTCAGCCCCACCACCCCATAGTAAAGATGAGAAAACTGAGGCACAGCCAGATAGTCATTTGCCCAGGCTCATCCTCACTAGTAAGTGCTTAAAATATAGTTGCCTCAGTTGGAAGTTTTTCCTCCCATGATGTTTTTACAAGTTGTTGCAGTGTCTGTCCATTGTCAGGATGATTCAACAAAACATACACTGTAGGACTTTACACTTACTCAGTCACCAGCTCGTGGTCTTTTTCAGGTGTTGTGACTTCGGTTCACCAGTATCTGAACCCGTGTGAGAACCGGTAGGATCTCTGGTGAGGTGGAGCCCCCAGGAAGTTTGCCGGTCGTCCGAAATACCTCCTAGATTGGTTTGCCTTTGGACACTTTATTCTTTGCTGGAGGAAATAACATCTTGCCAGGATCTCGCCCCTGTCCACCCCGGACTCCCTTCCTGGTGGAAAGGCCCACACTCAGGAAACCATAGTGTAGATGAGAAGTGGACTTGGTCGGTAGAGAATCAGAACAGAGGTTGTGGGAGGTCTTCAGGGACATTTCATCACGCTCTGTGGCCTGCTGAACCACCTTTCTCCCTTGCTAGGATGTATCTGCCTAAGGAGAGCTGTTCGAGGGAGGAATGATCCCGTAGCACCTTGGCCTCCTGAGTCCTGTTTTTCTTACAATTTAGGCTTTGCAAGCTCAGTCAAATTCTAGTCTGCCCTCTTCCAGTTGTTCCTTGACTACTAATTGGCTCCATTGTGGTTTTTATATGATATGAGTTTCTGAAATTGGCCTGATTAGTTTATCAAACAGTTTAATGAAGGCCTGTTGCATGTGAGGGCTCTGGCTCTCTAAAAAGACAAATTAGAGAAACAGAATCCTTTTTCTCAAGGAACTCACAGACCAATAGGGGAGGCAGCCATATCAAATAATGATTACAGAGTGATAAGTGTGCGGGCTTCTCATTGCGGTGGCTTCTTCTGTTGTGGAGCTTGGGCTCTAGGTGCACGGGCTTCAGTAGTTGTGGCTCGTGGGCTCTAGAGCACAGGCTCAGTAGTTGTGGCGCGCGGGCTTAGTTGCTCCGCGGCATGTGGGATCTTCCCAGACCAGGGCACGAACCCGTGTCCCCTGCATTGGCAGGCGGACTCTCAACCACTGCGCCACCAGGGAAGCCCCCAGACTGATAATATGTAATTAACAGTCTTTTCACATGGAAACCACAAATGTAATTCAAGAACAATTCTAAGACTCAACACTAAAATCGGGTCACTCGTGCTACAGTAATACACTGAAATGTCAATTGCAATGTTTAGACTGAATTCTAGGTGTGATTACTTTTTACCCTAAATTCTAGAATTGAGACTAGATGACAATTGCCAAGTCAAGTATATGCGTGTTCTATAAATAATAAATGTGATTATTTGAGTGACTTTTCAGGACTAATGTGGCAGGCTTGTGGGGTATTCACTGCTGTGAACCAGGTGTGTCCGAAAAGGTGAGGGAGTCATCATAATTTGTTGAGGATTGGTTTGGAATGAAATTGAGATGAATAGTATCCTCTCTGAATTGCATATTAAAAGTAAGCGTGGGGCTTCCCTGGTGGCGCAGTGGTTGAGAGTCCACCTGCCGATGCAGGGGACACGGGTTCGTGTCCCGGTCCGGGAAGATCCCACATGCCGCGGAGCGGCTGGGCCCGTGAGCCATGGCCGCTGAGCCTGCGCGTCCGGAGCCTGTGCTCCTCAACGGGAGAGGCCGCAACAGTGAGAGGCCTATGTACCGCAAAATAAATGAATGAATGAATGAATGAATGAATGAATGAATAAATAAATAAATATATATATATATATATATATCAGCATGAATGGGAAATATAGAGATTATCTTGTTCCAGGAGACTGGAAAGTGTAGTACAGGCACCACAGGATTACCCTGGCCCCCTTTGGATAAAGAAAATGTGTTCAGAACCAGTATTTACACATAGACACAGAGAACAGTACTGGTTACCAGAGCGGAGGGGGTGGGGGGAAGGGCTACATCAACGCATGTCAACTGTATGGTGACGGATGGAAACTAAATTTTTGGTGGTGAGCACGCTGTAGTGTATGCAGAAGTCGAAATATGTTGTATACAGGAAACATATTGTTATAAACCAGTGTTACCTCAATTAAAAAAACAGTCTCACCATTAGAAAGATTGTGTATCATCCAAATAAATTCACTTGCCTTCATGGATTGAATAAAAAGAATCAGTGCTCATACTTTGCTCTCTGCTGTCACCTTCTGCCGCCCACGTTTACTTTTCTGCAGTTCAGGGCAGTCAGTGTCAGATATTCCAGCCCTGAGCGTGGCCGGGAGTGAGGACATGGCTCTTGAGGCACTGGGCCACTGCCGCTGGCTCCACCCGCTGTCAGCCCTGCAGTCCCTCGGTGGCT
The DNA here is from genome assembly GCF_964341445.2 of Mesoplodon mirus. Lineage (NCBI taxonomy): Eukaryota > Metazoa > Chordata > Mammalia > Artiodactyla > Ziphiidae > Mesoplodon > Mesoplodon mirus. Next base: position 7,436,849 of record NC_138981.1, read on the forward strand.
GTCTGCTCGGCAGAGTGATGGCCTCCCCAGGTGTCCATGTCCTACTCCCTGGAACCTGTGAATATGTTACCTTCCGTGGCAAAAGGGACTTTGCAGATGTGACCAAATAAAGGATCTTGCAACGGGGAGGTGATCCTGGATGATCTGGGTGGGCCCAGTGTAATCTCAAGGGTCTTTCTGAGTGGAAGAGGGAGAACCAGAGAGATGGCATCCTGAGAAAGACTCTGCCGGCCATGGCTGGCTTTGAAGATGCAAGAAGCCGCCGCGGATGCCAGGAGTCTATTACAGACACTGGTTTTAGTTCAGTGAAATCAGTTGGACTTCTGATCTCCGGAGCTGTAAGATGACAAATGTGTTGTTTAACGCCACCATGTTTGTGGCAATTTGTCACAGCAGCATGAGGAAACTAATAGGGTCTGAAGCAAGTCTGTTGGAGGTTGCGGGGGAAGCAGGAAGGGGAGTGGATGCACCTGGTCTCCACGCTGTAACTGAGGAGGCTGCACCCAGCCAGCATGACCCCGCGAGGTTGGTCGGATCACCCCCATTTTTTTTTAATGTTTATTTATTTATTTGGCTGCACCGGGTCTTAGTCGCGGCGTGTGGGATCTTTAGTCGTGGCATGCATGTGGGATCTACTTACCTGACCAGTGATCGAACCTGGGCCCCCTGCATTGGGAGCGTGGAGTCTTAGCCCCTGGACCACCAGGGAAGTCCTCCCCCCCATTTTAAAGATTAGGAAACTGAGGCAGGCCCAGAGAGAGAAGGAATGACTCATGCAAGGTTTCATGGAAGTAAATGGTTCTCTGGGAACTGGTACTGGCTGAGATGGCCCAGTGCCACTTCTTAAAGAGCCCCGCAGGATGCAGCAGGCAAAAGGGAACAAAAAGAAGCCCGTGTCTGTGTCCTCCAGCATTCTCTCCCTCCTTGTGGACCAATTCTGGTAAGAACGTCCAGCAAACCATATTCATGTCCTCTGCTGAGGCCAAGAAGAGCCGTTTGTGAAGCGGGGAATCTACGGTGGGAAGATCTGTGCGGGGCGGTTGAGGGCAGGGAGAGCTGGCAGCTCCAGGTTGACGTCGCTCAGATAGGAGGAGACCAGTGAGAACTGGCTGCGTGGGGGCCTTCATGTCCCACTGCAGAGCGGACTTGGCTGCGGGAGGACACTGGTGCCCGGCTTCTCAGCTCATCGCACACTTCCCCCACAGCCTGAAAATGCCGGGGAGCTTACGCTGCACTCCCTACCTGCTTGTTCTTTGAAAGTGAGGCACGCTCGTGCCATCCAGATTTGTCCTGAGCCCTTGAACAAATGCATTCAAGATATCCCCAGAGAGTGATGAGAAAGGCCATCTCTCACTTCACTGGTAGGAGTGTATGCTGATGCTAAAGCACCTTGGCAGTATACATCAGGTGTTTGCTGTGAGCTCATGTCCATGATTTACAAGAAAGAGCAGAAAATTGGGACATACCTAAATAGATGACTTGAGGTGCCTGGTAAAAAAGTTATGGTTTATTGCATATGACGGAAGGTTCTAAAATGACAGAAAGCGATGATGACAGAGACTTAAAGGACATGAGGAAATACACAAATGAAAAATATTAGTGTGTGAAATTGTATCTAGTATGATATCAGCTGTGGAAAAATGTAGGAAAATAAGCTAAACCATGAATCCAGGGCTTCTGGATTATAGGTGATTTTATTTCCTATGCTTTATACTTTACTGTATGAATTTTTTTACGTTGACTTCACAGTAAGGAGAAAAGACCTTCATACCCTTCAACCCCGTAAATTTACTTCTGGGAATCTTTCAAAGAAAATAATTGTAAATACAGATTACGAGCTATATGCACAGAGATGTTCCTTTCGTCATAGTTTTTAAAATTGAGATGTAATTCACATATACCATAAAAACCACCATTTAAAGCATGCTGTTTACTAGTTTTTAGTATAATCACAAAGTTGTGCAACCATCATCCACTATCCAATTCCAGAACATTTTTATCACCCCCTAAAGGAAGCCTAACCCCTTAGCAATCACTCCCCATTCTCTCTTTATCTCCAACCCCTGACAACCACTGATCTACCCTCTGTCTCTATGAATTTGCCTGGTCTGAACATTTCTTGTAGATGGATGCATACAACATGTAGCCACTGTGTCTGGCTTCTGTCACCCAGCACAGTGACTTCAAGGTCCATCCATATTGTAGCATGTGCCAGTACTTCATTCTTTTTTTTATGGCTGAATAATATTCCATTGTATGGATAGACAATGTTTTATTTGTCCATTCATCAGTTGATGGCCCTTAGTTGTTTTCACCTTTTGGCTATGGCGAATAATGCTGCTGTGGACATTCTTTTGTGTGGACACATGTTTTCATTTCTCTTAGGTATACACCTAGGTGTAGAATTACTGACCCATATGGAAACTCTGTGTTTAACTATATATTTGAGAAATTGCTGAACTGTTTTCCAAAGCAGCTCTCATGAATATTTGCACTAGTAGAAGTTAGGAAATAGTGTAGCTATGAATAGTAGGAGAGGGCTTCCCTGGTGGCGCAGTGGTTGAGAGTCTGCCTGCCGATGCAGGGGACACGGGTTCGTGCCCCGGTCTGGGAAGATCCCACATGCTGCGGAGCGGCTGGGCCCGTGAGCCATGGCCACTGAGCCTGCACGTCCGGAGCCTGTGCTCCGCAACGGGAGAGGCCACAACGGTGAGAGGCCCGCATATCGCAAAAAAAAAAAATAGCAGGAGAGTGCTTAGGTAAAACATATTAATCCCCTTAACGAACTGTTTGTAAAAATGCAAGTTATTTATTCTTAGACCGGGTGCTGGGGGTTCAAAGGCAGCTGAGACAGGGTAATTGTTCTCAAGGAGCTTAATCTATTCATTTGTTCCAGGTGATGTTTACAAATAATTTATAACAAGTGGGGACCGAATACTTAGGCTATAGCATTAGGCCATCTTGAGTAATCTTTGGAGAGACTCAAGGTATGAATTATTAAGTAAATATGTTACAAAGTTAAGTGGAAAAGGCAGGGGAGAAAATTGTGTATACTGTACGATCATGACTATGTCAGAAAAAGACGAATAAAAAGAACACATAGAAAAAAGATGGAGGAAGACACATCAAAATAGGAATAATGGTTGTTTTTGAGTGGTGGTGTGCATGGACATTTCTCTCCTATTTAGGTGTATTTCCTAAACTTTGTGTAATAGAAACAAAAATACCCCGGGGTCTGTGTGTGGTGACCGTGGGAAGGAGTTAGTGGGAAAAATCTAGCATCAAGTTTTTGGGGAGATGAGAACTCAAGAGCCTGGACTGGCATAAATAACTGTGGGTGCCAGGACAATAAATTTAGATATCCTCGATGCTCTTATTGAGAATCATGCCAAAATCTGTCTGCATACAATGAAGTTACAGCTATCTGGAAGTCTGGAGGGTGTGTCCTCCTGATAAATAGGTGGATGAAGCAGAAGTGCAGCATAGATGTTTCACGGTGTCATGCATGAAGCCAGGGAGTGGGTGTTTCTCCCTGCTGTCAGCTGCTTCCTTTGCTGCCTTCTTCCTGCCCAAGGGCCCCCTGTCCTTGCCTTCTAGTTTACCACTTCTGTCTTTTGGAAGCTGGAAAACTTCTTCATTGAGCCTGTTCGAACTGCTGTCAAGTGAGTAAAGGGTCTCCAAGTGTGAGCCCTGTGGACAGAGGAGATCAATAGCAAGGACTTGGTAACTTCTTCTCTTTGCTCATGGTGCGAGCTGGACTCCGAGAGGCGTGACTCGTCATCTGCTTGCTTCGAAGTACTGATCCTGTGGATGATCGTGCAAAGGCCGTGCTCTGTTTAGAGAAGTGGAATCAGACATACGGATTCTATATCAGGCCAAAATAAAATTTACCAGAATGGTAGATGTGTCAGTTTATTTTTAGAAGAAAGAGTATGGAAGTGTTATTTTACTTACTTGCGTTGTTTATTGGATAGAAAATTGAAAACTATGAACTTGCAATAGTTTTATAACAGTTGTGAGTTGTAAAGTAAATGAATTGGGCTCAGCAGCGCTAGGTCAGGCTTCCCACATATGTATATATACATATTTTTAATTAATTAATTTTATTTATTTTATTTTTAGCTGCGTCGGGTCTTGGTTGCTGCACGGGGCTTTTCTCTAGTTGTGGTGAGCGGGGGCCACTCTTCGTTGCGGTGCGCGGGCTTCTCATCGCCGTGGCTTCTCTTGTTGCAGAGCACAGGCTCTAGGCGCACGGGCTTCAGTAGTTGTGGTGCGCAGTCTTCAGTAGTTGTGGCTCACGGGCTCAGTGGCTCCGCGGCATGTGGGATCTTCCCGGACCAGGGCTCGAACCCGTGTCCCCTGCATTGGCAGGTGGATTCTTAACCACCATGCCACCAGGGAAGCCCTTCCCACCTATATTTGTCTACTAAATGAGATCGTGTATGTCAAGATGCTTAGAACCTGCCTGTGCTTGGGCATCTTTCTCTAGGCTTATACGTGAATCTAGAATAGCAGAGTTGTGCTCAGGACTCAGTTTATCTTCAGGTAGCATTTGTTGTGGCTTGGTCCCATTCAGGACTTGAGTCACGCACAACAGTCTGCCGTTACCTGTTTGACTTGGAACTACGCCGCCACCACACCATTCCTGACCCGTAAAGGAACCGTGCTGCGGACACTGGTGTTTGGGGCTGGGACCGACACTACGCAGTAGGCTCATCTTGTGATGTCACGGGGTTTTGAGCACATCGTATTTGAGAGGATTTCCATGGTGTGTTTTACCTTCTGTATATGTATTTCTGTTTTGATATTGACTCTAACTTCTTAAAACCATTATGTTTAAAACGAAGATGAGTTCAATCAGTGCCGTTCTGATAGTGTTTATCAGTTTCTAAAAGCTACTGGGAGAGACAGAGCTTTGTTGTCGAACCAGTTTGGGGAAATAACACGTTCAAAATTCATACGTGTCTTGTGGGGCTTGGCGTTGGTTGTGGTGTCTCACTTTCCTGGGGCCAGAGACTGGAACAGAGATGCGGGAAGACTGAGTTAGTGAAATTTCGGTTATCAGGTTCCCATGCATACCAGTCAGTGTGCATTTATAGAGACAACTGAATAGATAGCTGCCTGGACTCAGACCATTATAGGGGCGGCTTGTTTTATGCCACAGCTGTCCTGTCAATCAATGTGATCATGGGGTGTAGGGGCGGGGGAGGTTCTACTTAAACCCATCTGGAAAACCTTTCCTTTATCTATCTGTGTCAAGCCAAGCTTTCCTTGATCAGATTTACTTCAAGGAGAAATGTCTGTAGACAATGTGCTTTTGTTGTTTTTCTCCAGAAAACAAAGAGGATCCTTTGCAGTTTCTGATTCCTACTGTGTAAAGAATACAGGCAGTATTCAGTAGGCATCTCCTTGTATTGTTACCATGCTTGTTTGGCCTTGTGCCTTTGGTCAGTTGTTAACATTTAACTCCTTCACTTACGACCACTGGCAGATGAAACTTACAAATACATTTTAGATACATTTAAGCTGTAATGTACAGAAACTGAAAGTTGTGAGGGGGAAACATTTGCCAGGGAATGAGAACATGGGTGCTCTCCTGTTGTTGTGGCAGAGCGACATTCCATTGTCATCACCTCATTAAACATACAGCTTGGAAGAAGATGCTTGTTTTACCTGTTTTGTAACTGTCAATATCTGTTTTTGCCGGTATTTAAAGTTGCACTGTGAGATAGTAATGCTTTTAACTGTGAGTGTACTGATATTGTTACTGACGATTATTGAGGCAAAGCCAGTGAGTTAATTTTCCAACCAAATAGTTGGAGCAAAAGCAGTCAATTAGATAATAATTTTGTATTGAAACCGAATTCTAGAATCCACTCAGCAAACTTACATGAAATTGACCTCACTTTCCAATTTGCTTTCATAATTTTATTTTGCAGGATAACAAAGCCATTGACCTTTGCCGACTGTGTTGGGGATGAACTTCCTTTAGGATGGGAAACTGTATATGATAAACAAATTGGAATTTATTACATGGACCACATAAATAGTAAGTAGAGTGCCACACTTGAGTTGTTACATATGAATGACTTTTCATATTGATCCCACAGACGCCAGGAACTCTTTTTGTAGAGTGAAACGATTGTTACTCTCCAATGCACCATTAAACTGGATTTTTATCAATGTCATCCGAAGTGTTGATTAGCTGAGTTCTTCAAAAAGTGAAGCAGTTGTGTAGCTACCTGGCTTGTGTGTTGCTCAGGACTGCATGGAATATGTGGAATGCAGAGTTTGAATACGTAAAAGAAGGAATAAATTTCCCAGGCAGTTTAGTAATAGAAATCTCTCTCAAAATGAGAAGGGTGTTTCTTGCAGAGTGAAGTTCACAAGTTCTTGGAACAATGAATGCCCAGGTGGTTACCTTAACTTCATTTTGTCTTATCCCTTTGATTTTCACTTTAATACACCAAACCTTTTGGAGCTTTGTGAAGGGAGAAAATGATGTAAAGACCACAGCTAAAATAATGGGTCCTTGTCCATGCCAGCCTCCTTGGTAGAATTGCTGGGAGCAGTGGTTCTCACCTGGGGCTGGTTTGGCCTCCCAGGGACACATGGTAGCGTCTGGGGCATTTTTCATGGTCATGCCTGGGAGAGGTGCTCCCGGCATCTGGTGGGTGGAGGCCAGGGATGCTGCTCACCCTCGTGCAGTGCCCAGGACGCCCCCCGAACAGGCTGAGCCACCTGGAGTGTCCGTGGTGCCGAGCTGACACGCTGCTTCCCGGGCAGCATTTGGTTCTAGGCTTTCTGTGCCCCGCCCTCCTTGCTCTCTGCCGCCTCCTCAGCCTTCCTCCATCAGGGACCAGCTGGGGACCCATTTCTCTCTCACATTCACATTTCTTCACTCCCCCCTTTTCGTTCTAGCTGCCTAGTGATTTTGTCACCGTCATTACCACTGGGATCCGAAGTTCCCCTTGGTGCGCTTTCTGTCCTTCGATTTGTTGAGTGCGGGGGAGGCCGGGGGCGGGCTGCCCAGAATGTGAGTGACTAAGCTTCTTCCACGCTCAGTCCCATGGCTCCTCCTGTCCCCTTAGTGTGATCGACCCGGGGTGGTATCTTTAGGGCTGATTCCTGCATTGTCACCTGCCGGCCGGCCTCCGGAGTTCAGCATTTGGAACCCTGAATGGCGAGGCGTCCTGGCAGGGTCCTGGGGCAGGGGCGTTTCCGATCCGTGCCCTCCGCCTTCACGTGACTGCGGCTCTTACCCAGGGATTGGGCAGGGGGGTGAGTGCCGCCCTGGCCCTGCTGGCCTCCCCGGCGGTTATGCCAGTGGCAGGAGGGCTTCCGGGTGGGTCCGCCGCCCTCCCTCTGGCCCGGCTGGCCCGGCGCCCCTGGGCTGCGTGCGGCCGGGCTGTCTGGCCTTCTGGGCCAGCTTCCCCGTGCTGTGGGCCTCTCTGGGCCCCGGCGGCAGTGCTGAACGGCACAGGCATCCGCCTTACACAACCTTTTGGAAGCCGCCTACCTGCCGCCGAGGCCCAGGACTGACCCGTTCCGGCTCGTGTCTCGTAAACCCCGCTTGCCTCCTCCCTCTGTGTCCCCTTCTTTGCCGCCGGTGTGCCTTGCTGTCCTGCTGGCTGAGTCACAGCAAGTGTCACAGAGCACCTCTGTGTGCTGGCCACTCTTGAGGCCCTGGGGACACAGGCAAGTGAGACCCAGGCTCCACCGTAAGGATTCGACATGACACGCTAGACTTGGCCACGAACCGAAAACTGAATAATCACCATGGACTTTCTAATGGCCCCCTTGAGTATAACGGATGACCCAGCACCATGGGGGATGTGGCTGGAGACATCAGCTCCGGAGTCATACCACCTCCTCCCTCTGAGACCTTCAGGGAACCCAACTCTGTTTTTTTCCCCAGGAAAAAAAAGGTTATTATTGTAACAATTTGTACATGGGCCGGAGACCCTATTCCAGAAAACTTGCTCCTGAGAATCTAACTCTTGATAGCACAGCTTTAAAGCTCTCTAAAGGCACAGGACCTGGGGAGTCAAATATTAAGTTGGAACTGTGCAGATCGATGGTGAGCTGAGGGACCAGAGGGGCCCTGCGTGGATCACCTGCAAGGTTCCCAAGCCTCTCGGGTGCACCGGGCAGAGTGTGAACGATGCCTGTCGGCCGGGGCGAGTGTCACGGCTGAATCAACGTCGGAGACGTCCGGGCACTTATAACAGCTGTGACTGCCCGCGCCCCCTCGGCCCACTGAATCTGGACTCCGGGGCTAGGTCAGGACCCCGATTTTTGTTGTCTTTGTTTTTTATTTCCCCATGGGAGCTTTTAAGGCCCAGAGAGGCTTTCTAGGAGGGGCCCTGGGGTAGCAGTGTGAAGCGGGGTAGGGGATGTTGCTGGGAGGGGGTTTAAAAAGGAAGGACTTACTTGAAACATCCTAGCAGGTGCTCTTGTGTGTATGGGGCAAAGATGTCCTCAAATTTACATTTTTAACCATTTTGATGTGAGATGCACAGAACGTAAAATTCACTTGAAAAGTGTGCAGTTCGGTGGCATTTGGTGCATTCACACTGTTGTCCAGCTACCACTTTTGTCTAGTTCCAGAACATTGCATCACGCCAAGGCACAACCTTGTGCTTTAAAAAGGGCCGTGCGTTAGAGAGTCGGAGGCAGAGTTGGGAGGGTCACTTTGGTGAGTGCACAGAGGATGGCGTTTGGAGAGAGGTCGTGAGGGTCTGACTGAAGTAAGGGGAGAAGCAGAGGCGTATGTTGGCCACTATGATACGCAGGGGCAGGAATTGCCAGTTGTGGATGACCCATGGAATACCCTGCGTGGGGAAAGGAGCACGAGTCCCAGGCTGGCTCAGTGGGTAGATCCAGAGGAAGGCGCTTACTCCGAGGGGCAGGCGGGAGACGCAGGCGCTTGTCAGCGTGGCTTCCTCCGCTTTGCTTTGGTTTGTGTCGTGAAAGGGCGCTGTGTGAGAATGGGTTCTGCTTTGGACGAGTGACTCAGAATTACTTTGCTCCGTCCAGGTGGAGATGCCTCTAGGAGGGAGGAGGAAGGAAAGGATGGGCGCTCAGGGGAGAGGTTGGAGCCGGAGGTGGGCGTGAGCCCTTATGGGGGCTGCTAGAGTGAGAGAGCCAGAGCGGAAAATGGGACATTTATGGGAAGTCCACGAAGAATGCAGGAGGACGCCGTCTGGCCTGGAAGGTGGGAGAAGGGGGGCGAGCCAGTCACGGGGGCAGCAGAGCCCACAGCAGCCCGGCTTGAAGAAGGCAGGGAGAGGAAGGTTGGACATGTGTCTTAGTTCGACAGGGGTGGCCTCCTTTGGGTTCATGTCCACCAACATTTACTTAGAGTGTGAAAAGGTGCCTGGTACCGTCTTCCCCTGCATGGAGCTATGGCATGTCTACAGAGCTTTCTTCTCGTCCCAAGCGTGGGTGTGTAAATAGGAGGTGATCCACACTCTGGGAGGTTCGTTATATAGACGCTTCCATCATGTACCTCCTGGTAGTTAATTAATTTTCTCATCGACTAGTCATATAACTGCATGATTATTGGTCAACGTAAAGATTTTACCTTGAAGTCCCTTATGTTCTTGCCCTTTCAATTTCAGAGCTTACCCAGATTGAGGATCCCAGAGAACAGTGGAGGCGGGAGCAGGAACGGATGCTGAAGGAGTATTTAATTGTAGCCCAGGAGGCCCTCAACGCCAAGAAAGAAATCTACCAGATTAAGCAGCAGCGTTTCGAGCTGGCCCAGGAGGAATACCAGCAGCTGCACAGGATGTGTGAGGATGACGGCCGCTCGTACGCCAGCTGTGAGTTCGCCGTCCCCGCGGTTAACACGCGTGACTTCCAAAGCCGTCTCTCTGCTAGGCTTTCTGCAGACACTGAGCTTGAGTCAGGCAAGGCAGCCTCCTCAGTTTTCTAATCGCAAACTGTTAGGTAGTCAGCCTTCCACGCTGGAATCTGATGGTCATTCACTACCGCTCCTTCAGCAGATGTTGATCAAGTGTCCGCCTTGTACCCAGGCACTGTGACACAGGGGAGCCCAAGAAAGGAGAGGCCCTGCCCTCACGGAGCTTCCATGCGGGGGGGAAGGGAGGAAATAAACAAGCACGTTTCAGGTAGCGACACGAAACAACCTCCTGGCTTCTGTTTTTCAGGGTGGAAAAGGGCTTCACCCAGAGATCTCTGCAGCTACTCCTGCTTGTCTGGGGGGATCCCTGGGAAGTCCCTACGGTGGTTTTGTTGGTCCTGCATGGAGAGATTCAGGAGCCTCCACACGTGTCACGCCCCTGTCTCTTTGTAGCATACTTTCTTGGGCAAGACACTGAAGGTGGGGGAACTCAGTATAACGTGGGGGAATCAGGGGAACTCTGCCCCTCAAGTGAGATGGGTGCACACTGACGTCTTCCAAAGGGAGCCCCTCCGAGTTTTGGAGCCTGCCGGACGTGGCCTCCTGTGTCAGGAGGACTCGGCAGATGCTCAGGAATTGAAGGAATCAGGTCCAGTCGCAGAAGCCAAAGCCTCTGGTTACTGACCCAGTCAGTCACTGCCTGAGCCGGTCCCTTCCCGACAGAGTTGTCAACGCTTAACCGCCCACTGCACGTGCTTGCGGCCATGACTGTCCCGCGGGCCGGTGAGCTTGGGGCGAGTGTATGAAGTTGGTATCGCTAGGTTTTATTGTATAAAAACCTAAGTCTGGTTGAGACATGGAGGGACTTACCTGTGACGTGACTGCCGTGTTGCCAGGTATTTGGCTCTGGTGACACAGCTTTGAACGTTAAAGACGTGGTCAAAGCTTTATCCCGTTTTGCAGGTCAGAATGGAGTTGAGGCCAAGGGGCCAAACATCTTTTTCACTGCAGCATATACAAGCTGTGAAGAAGAGAGCAGTGGGGGTGGGCTTTGCCTCCTGTAGTAGGAATTGAGATAGCTGTGTCTCCATGTGCCATGAGAGAATGCAGGCTCAGGTATGATGGTGTGTTGTTTCCAGGCTGCTTCATCTCTTGTTCTTCAGCTGTTGGTATGTACTAGGTTTTTTTCTTGTTTGTTTCTTTTTAACTGTCCATCAGAATGTGATGGGTCAGCTCAGTGCTAGTTTTTAGAAAAGTCTGGTCTCTTCCTACTTTTCTTTACTTGTAATGTCTTTCTCTGATTTTGGTATCAGGATAATACTGGCCTTACAGAATGAATTGGGACGTGTTCCCTTCTCCCCAGGCTTTGGAAAGTTCGTGTGGGATTGGTATTAATGCTTTCTTAACAGTTTGATAGAATTCACCAGAAAAGCCATCTGGACCTGGAGGTCTTTGTGGGAATGTTTGTAACTACAAATTCAATACCTATAATAGATACAGGGCTAGTCAGATTTTCCTGTTTCTTCTTGAATCAGTTTTGGTATTTGTGTGCTTCAAGGAATTCGTCTCTTTCATCTAATCCAAGAATCAGTAAGCTTTTCTGTAAAGGATCACATAGTGTTTTAGGCTCTGTAGGTCATATGATCTTAGACGCAGCTACTCAACCCTGTTGTTAGACTGCAAAAGCAGCCAGAGATGATACTTAAATGATGTGTGTGGCTTGTTCCGATAAAAGTAGAAAAACAGTAACAAGCTGGATTTGGCCCACGGGGAATCTGCGGAACACTGATCCAAGCTGTCAAGTTTATGAAGTTTTTCGTAGATTTCCTGCATGATTCTTTCAATGTATGGATGGTGAGCTTGTGTCCTTTCCCTTATTTGTGATATTAATAATTTGTGTCTTAATCACCATAGCTCAATGTTTATTGATTGTGTGTAGCATTACAGCGAACTGGCTTTTGGTTTTCTTTTTTTTTTTCCCCCCTATTTCTTGTCTGTTTTCTATTTTATTGGTTTGTCCTCTTTATTATTTCCTTCTTTCTACTTAGTTTGGCTTTAATTTGTTCTTCTTTTTCTACCTTCCTAAATTGGGAGCTTACACCATTGATTTCAGACCTCTCTTTTTTCTCACATAGCCTCTAAAGGTATAAATTCTCCTCTAAGTACTACTTTAACTGCATCCCACAAATTTTGGTATTTTCATTTTCAGTCAGTTCATAATATTTTCTCATTTTCTTTGTGATTTCTCTCTTGACCCATGGGTTTTTTTAAAAGTAAATTGTTGGGGGAATTCCCTGGTGGTCCAGTAGTTAGGACTTCTCGATTTCACTGCTGAGGGCCTGGGTTCAGTCCCTGGTCGGGGAACTAAGATCCTGCAAGCCGAGTGGCATGGCCAAAAAAAAAAGTAAGTTGTTGGAACTTTTTAAAGGTATCATATTGTTGATTTCTAATGTAATTCCATTGTGGTCAGAGACTAGACGTATAAGATTTTGATCTTTTGATATCTATTCAGATGACTTTCGTGGCTCGGCATATGGTCTCTTTTAAGTGATCTCATGGACTTGGTGCCTCGAGGTCACACTTGGCTAAAGCATTGGCTTATAACTGTTTCTGAAAGCATATAGTTAGCGATTCTAAACCTTTCCAAAAGTTACTTGGTAGAAGTAGATTGAACCATATAAAACTGTCATTTTTGTAGCTTAAAAAGGCCCAAATATTGGCAATTTCATGTGATTCAACCTAATAGAGTATTTCTTCCCAGTAGCCTGTAGGCACCTCATCTGTTCCATGGTCAGGTTTGGTTAGGTCTCCAAAGAGCCTTTCCAGTCAGTCTTTCTAAGATGGGAGAAGCACATATCAGAAAAACCTGGCAGGAAGTTTCTTGCCAGTCATTGAAAGGACAAACTTCATCAAGAGAAAGTGTGTCTTATGTACTGGTTACTGTACTGGTGCAGCCAGGACTTCAGTCGCAGTGAGTGTGGGGACTCGGGACTGGAGCCCTTGAGGATGCAAATATAGGAGGACCTAGTTGCAGCCTATCGGATTCTACGCCCAGCCCGAGGGGAGGAGTCCCATAGCAACGTGGAGCCTAGAGGGTAAGGGCATCCAGAACTTACAGTCCTCTGGAGCTGGGACTTCCCTCAGCATCAGTTTTTGTATTTCCACGGGCTTTTCACTCCATTGACATTTGGGCAAGTAGGGAATTGCACTCAATTTTATTCTTCCTGTGCTCCGTAGAATTTTATTAATGCCCAGTAAAAAAGAAACACTTGAGATGCTGTCTTTGAAGTCATGTATGAGGAAACCTTGAGTCAAGGAAGGTGAGGACTCTGGTGTTGACTTGAGATCCTACCATGAGACTCCACTCCCCAACCCGTGAGAGGTCCCTGCGTAGACATGATCCCTGCCTCTACTCGTGCAGGTGGCATTGGAGGCCAGCTTAGGCCATTTTCATGAAGGGCTGGAGATGCCAGTGGCTCTTGCTGGAGCCTATCTCCTCAGGGAAAAAGACTACGAATGGAAGCTAGGAACTAATTCAAGCATTTTATCAAGTTGCTGCTATCCCTGGGGTTTTTGATCAAGCTCTTTCAATTTGCCATTTAACCTGAACTTCATTGAGGATAATTCTGTTAGATATGACTCAAATGAACTATTTCTGGCCACAGGCTGAAGTTCAAGACAATGATCCTGGTGGCTTGTGCTCTACCAGATGTCTCCTACAGAGGCCTGGGCCCACATCAGGAGCTTCTGGTGGCAGGATCCATGGCACACCTGGGCTCCAGTTGGCCACCTGGGTCTGGCACAACCCCGATCGTTCACATTGTTAGTCATCTAAAGCAGGGCTCCTTGCTCGGGTACTGGGAGCAGAGGGAGATTTGGACTTATTTCCCATTACTTCCTTCATTGACAGTGACTCCAAGTGAAAGGAACCAACATCGAATGGGCTAGTGTTTTCCTGCATTGTTGTGATTGCAACATGGTGAAGCATTGTAACATGGTAATGTTATTTTCGGTATACACACAGAAACAATATTGGGTAGGCTAAGTTACTTCTTGAAGGTTACATCCCTAGTCACCGGAAGACCTTGGATTTGAACTCAGATCTTTTTGTGTAGCTAGCCTTCAGTGCTGTGTAGTATTTCCGAGACATGGAAGAGTCAGCTCAGAAGAACTGATCGTGGCTTTGGAACAGGCTGCCCTCCCACTGTTCAAGTTACCTGGAAATAAGGACCCATTATAAATTGACAAGTTGTCTGGCAATTTCACAACACTTGAGGGGGCACGTGGAAGGCAGATCGCCTTCTGCTTCTTGATTTTCTGTGGCCCATAGTGGGATCACTAAACTAGGCATTTAGTTTTCAACAGATATTTCCTTAGCGCCTGGTGTTGGGGACACGATTTATCCTGAACAGCTGATTGTAGGGGCAAATGAGGCAATAATTGTAAATAGAGGAATTCACTAGAAAGTCATTTCCAATATTGGAGCAGAAGGGCATGGGGGAGGGCAAGGGGAGGGGAAGTGCTCTCTTCCACACCTTTCACAGATTTCCCCCTGAGTTACGGAAGTCATCAGAATAAAACTCTGTTCATTGGAGAGGGAAGATTTTGTGTCAGTGCTGGGCTGTCTGGTGCCTGAGAATATCCAAGCCTTAACTTTTTTGTCTCTGACCAAAACAAAGTCATGCTTTGCTGGATTTGAGCACACACATCCCCATGAGACTAAGACCCCCAACTCCGCTTCAGTTCTGTTCGTTTATGAGCTAGCTGCCTGGGGCCCAGTCCTGTCCAATGCTCTGTAGAACCCTGGCATGGAACTCTTCACTGCAAAGGACTCAGTCTCTAAGACGCACCCAGTACTTTCTCTGCAGCTCCATTTTGTAGAGTTTTCTCCTACTTTCTTCACTGCAGTTTGTTCTTCTGTTTGCCTTCTTTTTAAACACTGAATGCATTCGTTATTTCAGAGACTTTTTTTTCATTGTTCCTGACAAACTCTGACCTCCAGGTGCGTTCAGATGAAGTATATGACCAGTTGCAGGACCTTTTAGAAGGAATTCTTGCTTGGGGTAAATTATAGTCTGAACCACAGGTCAGCAAATTTTGGCCCGCAGGCTGAATCCTGTCCGCCCTGGGTGGTTTGTAAATAAACTTTTATTGGGACCTGGCGAGGTCCATTCACTTACCCATTGTCTGTAGCAGCTACGGTGGCAGAGTCGAGGCGCTGAGACAGGGAGTGTGTGGCCCACAGAGCCAGAAATATTTACTATTTGGTCCTTTGCAGAAGCACCTGCACCAGTGGTTCTCAGCCCTGGCCGCACCGGAGGAATGTCCCGAAGGGCTTTGAAACACTCTTCTGTCTGGGCCTCACTGCCACCCCTGGAGATTCGGGTTTAATTGGCCTTGGTTGGGGCCACTTTTTTTTTTTAAAGCTCCCCAGGGGATTCCCAGAGTTGAGATCCACCGATTGTGATCCTTTCTTCCAGCAGCAGGAGTATGACTTTGTTTGTTACCCTGGCTCCTGGGAGCTCCCAGAAGCCTACAGCCAAAGTCTCTTCTTCGGGTGCCTGGGAAAGAGTCAGCCTTATCTCCAGTGAGAAAGCGCTGACCCGCCCTGCATTCCTGGCTCGGGCTGGCTCGGGCTGGCTCGGGCGGTGGGGAAGCTTGACCTTATCAGTCCTCTGTCCGGCCCCCGCATTCTTTCTGAGGCTCCAGGCCCATCCCGCAAAGACTGTCTTCCCTTGTCTCCCTGGTGAAGGTTTCTCATCTCCTGCCTAGCTGAGGATAAGGGCCACAGTCCATCCCTTGAGCCCTTGGTTTTCCTGCACGCAGGCATGTTGGAGCAGGCAGGAGAAACATGGCTCACGCAGCATCTTCCCAGGTGTTAGTTGGCAGGACCCAATCTCGAAGGTTGTCGCAGAGCACACATGTTTACCAGGTCTCCTCGTCTGCCCTAGACAGGGACTTCTTGGTTTGCATTTGGTGGGCTCTTGTGTTCCTTCTGTAGGTTACCTCTCAGTGGGCTAGTTTGATTTTTTTGTTCCTTTGCTTCTGGCGCCTTTAAAAAAGAGGTCATGCCCTCTTTAGTTGGCCTCGGTTGTTTACAGGCATGCCTTGGTCGGCTCTGGTAATTAGTACCTGTCAGCACGGAAACTGTCCAGGCTTGCCGTCCTCTGTGTCGGAGTCCTCCTGGGCTCCGCCGACGCCTGGAAGGCGTACGTACACCTGGTCCTAAGGAGCCGTCTGCCTGCCCAGAGGAGGTCTTTGGAGAAGGACTGCCCTCTTTTAAAGCATGTCATCCGCCTGGGGCGATCTTGGGTTCTCACGGTCGAGAGGAGCCCTGTGTGTAAGAGGAGATGGACCCAGAGGCAGACATGGACACATTTCCCCCTTTTAATAACCCATAAAATCGAAATCCAAAGTAATTACTGGGGTCTGCAGCATTTTGAGTGCTAAATAACACAGACTGAGTTCTCCTGTTGCGCACCGGGGAGCCGGAGGGCCATTTCTTCTTAAGTTGGAAAAGCTAATGTGACCCACAGGAGCCCAAGTTCTAGACAGAAGTCCCTCTTTGACTGATGGCACAATGTAGGTCAAGTCACTGCACACTCAGCCTTCATTTATAAAGTGGGGAAACGTCATCGTCATCTATCACAAAGATTTTATGAGGATAGATGAAGTAAATGTGACAGTTACCCTATAATAGCAAGGTATAGTAGTTTACATTGGTGAGGTCCAGTTAAGCTATAACCTTCTTATTATATCATCCAAAGCAATGCTGTATGCCTGAGCGGCCTCCTTAAGCTGTTTAAAATTTACCTTCAGGTGAGAAGAAAGCTTCAGAGGTGAAAGTCTCGTATTTATCCTAAACCTTGAGATTGGAGACGTGTCTTAACAGAGGAAGATGTTTCTTTTTCTAAGTGTTGTGGTGTACGTGCCATTAAAAATGGGGTCCAGAGTCTTGAACTTTTTCCTTGGACTCCACAAATGGGTTCCATTGGACTTACTGGCAGACATCAGGAACTGAGAATTTGTCTTTATAAATTGAATTATATCATTAGAAGTTCTGCCAGTGTTTATCACCCTCCTTAGCATTTGAAGATAAAACGTACTCACTGTCTTAGGTACTTGAGTTGCCTTTTCCCTCATCCCAGTCCTGGAATTTTATAGCTTTAGAGACCGTGGCAAAGGTAACATGAATGGTATCAATAAGTAAAACCTTTTACCATTTAGGATGTTTCCAGCTGTAAGTAGCAGAAAAGACTAACTCCCCTCGGCCTGGACAGTAAGGCTGTCATTGTCACTCAGCAGCGTCCTCCAGGGGGTGGTGGGCCTCCCCATTGGTGGACTGGGCAGCTCAGTGATGTCGTGGCTTATCAGGATCCCCCTCCAGGACTGGTCCAGGCTGAGTGTCCTGGGGGAGAGGCGGATGTCCAAGTGCCTCAGGGCTCTGTTGGTTATGCAGGAGAACCGGGGGCAGGTTGCCGTGTATCTCTCCATCTGTACGCACTACACCTCCAGCGTGCACTTCAAGGCTCTTTGCTAATTTTCCCCATGAAACTGCACAGGCAGAAACAGTTTTGGCAATGATTTCAGATCATTGTTACTGATGTTTAACGTTGCGGTTAACTTCCCTGGACTTTGGTGGTGGGGTTACTTTCTACCCGGAATGGGAAAGATCCCAGGTGGTAACTGTTGGCATTGTCTTCCTCAGCTGCAAGGTGACAAGTGGCCCCACGTGGAAGGAGTCAGCAAGCCCTAGGTTTATTTGCATGTTGTCTGGGCCCCAGCGGTAGCCCCTTAAGCTCAGGCTTGGGAAACTTAAGTCCCAGGAGTTTAATGTGGAGATTTTATAGAAATAACTTCTGCCTCTTAAGGGCATTGTTTGAGGTGTTGCTTTCATTACTGGTCTTAAATGAGACCAAAGACTCAGGCAAGATGGAGGTTCTAGGATTTGGAAATAAACATTCTTCGTCTTAGAAAGAATTCTATTTAAAAAACATTTTACTCTGTGTTTTTGAGAGATTAGAATTCTAAATATAAGAACATTTGAGATAAATTTGGCAAACAGCTCCTCCAGATATTTATTTCCAGTAGATTCTAGTAATTTGAAATTCTGACTGGGGCTTAGAATAGTAGATTTTCCATAGAACTGTATTTTTTTAGAAACAGGAGATATCTGAACAGCTCAGATTAAGTTGGGATGTGGTTCTATTTGAGGATGGGGTTCTATTTGAGGATATTAAATACTCTTGCTGTTTAAACCACTTGATGGCTTTCTAAAATAAATTTATTTATTTATTTTTGGCTGCGTTGGGTCTTCGTTGCTGCGCGCGGGCTTTCTCTAGTTGCGGCGAGCAGGGGCTACTCTTCGTTGCGGTGCGCGGGCTTCTCTTGCTGCGGAGCATGGGCTCTAGGCGCGCGGGCTTCAGTAGTTGTGGCACGCAGGCTCAGTAGTTGTGACTCGTGGGCTCTAGAGCGCAGGCTCAGTAGTTGTGGTGGAAGGGCTTAGTTGCTCCGAAGCATGTGGGATCTTCCCGGACCAGGGCTCGAACTCGTGTCCCCTGCCTTGGCAGGCGGATTCTTAACCACTGCGCCACCAGGGAAGCCCCACTTGATGGCTTTGAGTCAACTTCTCCAATATGAAATCAGGAGATGATTATAAACTAGTTTCTAGGTGTTGACATGTAAGTTACCTGAATGACAGCCTTTGGTACCCAGATCAAAGGAGGAAAAGAACGGATGCTGGCCCTGCTGATGGGTCTTCTGAGCAGGTGAAACTAATGAAAATGACCCAGAGGCAGATTACACCAGTGTGGGGTGACTCTCAGATGAAGAAATAGGAGCCTCCACAACTCAGGAAGGGACAGGAACCAAGTCACTGCGGCTCCAAGGCCTATGAGAAAAAGGGATGCAGAGAGGTGGATGGGGTGATAGAAATTAGAAATGGCAGAAATGGGAAGGAAATCCAAAAAAAGGTGGATATATGTATACGTATAGCTGATTCATTTTGCTGTACAGTAGAAACTAACACAACATTGTAAATCAACTATACTCCAGTAAAAATTAATTTAAAAAAAGAAAGAAAAAGAAAGAAAAAAAAGAGAAAGAAACAGCCGCAAGCTGCTCCAGTTGCTGAGACGGCGGAGAGGGCTTGGCTGACTGTGTTTAGCTCACAGCTGGACGGCTGAGCGCACCTCATTCACCCCCAGGTATTAGCCGTCTGTAATCACGATGCTGTGTCTGTTATAAGGCTTTAAATCATGTGTGCTGCACTGCTGAAGAAAGCATTTATCTATGCAATGTGATTTAGCTAAACATCCCTCAAAAACAAGCTGCTTAGAATAACAGAGTGGGTGCTTTGCTTCAGCTTTCGGGGAACCAACAACGTGGAAGAATAGCTTTTCGTCAAGCCTGCCAGATACTGATACGTGACTCGAAAGTTGTCTTTTTCATTTTACAAATCTTTGGGTTTTTTTTTTCTTTCTTATGTCAAAAATCGTTCATGTGGAGACTATAGATATGAAAAGAGTGCATATAAAATCTTTTGCAATGAAACCATTGAGAATAGCAGTCACCTTTGGGGTTCTTTTCTTCCAGTGACTTCCATGGGTGCATGCATTTTAAAAGGAAGTAAAAATGGGTTCATACTGTATGTACTCTTTACATAGTTAGAATAATTTTCTATACCATAACCGTACCCCTCCCCCCGTGTATATATGGTTTTTAACCCTAGTAGTTTTGCACTTGAAGTAAACAGAGTTTTGAGTTACCTATAGCCATATATTTTATTATGTGGAATCACGTAGAAGGGCCTCATGCAAAAATCAGACATCAAGATTCAAGGTTGTAAAATGTTAATTCTTCAGGAGCCAGCGCCAACTTGGAAGTCTGAGACTGAGAATTAACTACTTAATATGGTGAATCAGAAGTTCCTATCTAAGTGTATTTATTTACTTTAAAGGATCTATTATAAAATAAAATATTTTCCTTCTGTTTAGCCTTCTTTGGATATTCAACAAATACAAAGTACGACCCATACCAAATTAAAGCAGAAATAGCAAGTCGTCGGGATAGGGTGAGTAAAACGAATATTTTCACAACTAGAAGCCCCGTATGTCTTTTTATGTAACACCACTTATCATGGTTCATTTTATGGTGGCCAGTGTGTATAACACCCATATTTTAGTAAGATTTTCCATTTCATGAATTATTACTACATTTGGTTTTACTTTCCACTTTTTTTTTTCCGATAGGAAGGGAAAAGTTTCATTTTAAAGCCTCAGCCCATCTAACAAAAAATCACCTGTATCCCTCAGTGTGTTTCATGGGGCTACATTCACCCCCCCGTTTGGAAAGATTTGGTGACATTGGCGCCCGACCTCAGAGGGCTGCTTCCCTGTACCAGTGGGCTGCCAGCCCTGTCCCTCAGCAGCTTTAGCATCTGCTGTTCTTCCCTGGTGGCTGTATTCCCAGAGAAATCTTTTCTACGATGGCGTTTGACCAGAAGGTGCCGGTGCTCCTTGCCAGTGGTGCCGGGTACTTTGTATGCCACCACGTTCCATCCCTTCAGCCCCTTGTCTTGGGTGTCTGGGAGGGGGGGCGGGAGACATCTTAGAGGCCAAGCCTCCTGTCCTGGTGTCTCAGTCCCTAAACCAGAGTGTCTCTTTTAGTGCCGTGGTTCTCACATTCTAGTACCCCAACAAAAAACACCTGGGGCATCAGTTCAGAGTGTGAGCTCCAGACACCCCCCGCCTCGCCCCCACCGAGTTTTCACAAGGCCTGGAGTGGGTCCTAGCACCTGTTTAAATAAGCACTGCAGGCGACTGACTTCCAGGTAGTGGGAAGCCATGCTTTGAGCAACAGGGTTTCCTAGGTGGGATCTGTGGGTAGTAAGCAGAAGAGAGGATGAAAAAAGTTTGACAAAGTTTGCTCATTGCAATGTGTAAATCAGTACCTTGAAAAAGAAAATCATTGCTGGTTCCAGGGCTCCACGTGGTAGAAAGCTGTTCGTGACCCGGGCCTTTTGTGTCTAAGCGAGCCGGCCCCCCTGCCAGGGCTGTTTGATATGCCAGGGCTGTTTGATATGCCAGGGATGGAAGGCCATGGAGAGAATGGGTGACCCCGTGAATTGCAAGGTAGTCAGAAACTTAGATGATAATGCTAACAACTGTAGAAATCATTTTTCACAGCTTCTTTTTGTGGAAAAAAAATGTAATTTGTCTTTAGCTTTCCAGATTAAAACGAGAGCTGACCCAGATGAAGCAAGAACTGCAGTACAAAGAAAAGGGGGTGGAGACCCTGCAAGAGTGAGTGGCCTGCAGTGACAGAGGGAGAGTTTCCCTGCGATTTCCTGTTTGGTGCCGGGACGTGTGTCCTAAAGCTTCATGGGTGTTCACTTTTATGCTTTTATTTATGCTTATTATTTGCCAATCCTAAGGATCAGATCTCTCTTTTCCCTGAAGATACTTTGTTCTTGTTTCCTTGGGAAATAAGACCTTTATTTTATATTCACGCACATTCTTGATAGCTGTGCTGTCTGAAACACACATGGCTATTTACATTTGAATTCCTGTTTTGTTAGTTTTAGTCTCTTAAATTTTTTAATTCTAAAATTTAAATTAATTAAAGTTAAATAAAATTAAAATTTTAGTCCCCAGTCTCAGTAGCCACATCTGAAATGCTCAGTCACATGTGACTAGTGCAGGTTTTCTCCACCTCACTGCTCGTGACATTTTGGACATTTGGACATTTTGGATAACTGTTTGTGGTGGAGCTGTCCTGTGCACCAGAGGATGTTTAGCAGCACCCCTGGCCTTGACCCCCTAGATGCAGGTAGCACCCTCTCACCCAGTTGTGACAGCCAAAAATGTCTCCAGATATTGCCAAGTGTTTCCTGGAGGGCACGTTTGTCCCAAGTTGAGGACCGCTGGGCTAGTGGCCACTGCATTGGGTAGCACAGATAACATTTCCATCCTCACAGTACGTTCTGTTGGGCAGCCTGATCTATAGGTCTTCCTCCTATAAAATTGACATCTTTACAATTAGAACTTTATCCCTACTAAGAGTTTGGGGATGAAGTTCTTATCATTTGTGAGTTATATGAAGTGAGCAAATTCAATGAACAGAAGTTATTTTATAAATGGTGATATTGGTGGTCTGAAAGAATTAATTTTCCTAAGAAAGGGCATTGTATTCTTGTTGGTCCAAAGTATATTCCCTTTTGATTCAGAGCCTGGTTTCACTTGCTGAACTTGGGCTTGTGCTTCATACCTTCTGTGTTAACTCTTCTCATGTGTCAGTGGGGACTGTTGTAGCTCGGTTGCTCTGACAAAATACTGTAGACTGAGTGACTTAAAGAGCAGTTACTTCTCACAGTTCTGGAGGCTGGAAGTCCAAGGTCACGGTGCTGGCAAATTCATTATCAGATGACTGCCTTTTTGCTGTGTCTTGACATGGTGCTGTTTTTGGGTGGGGGGCTCTGGTCTCTGGTGTCTCTTCTGTTTCTTTAAGGACACTAATCCCTTCATGGGGCCCCACCCTCATGACCTCATCTAAATCTAATCACCCCCAAAGGCCCCATTTCTAAATACCATCTTATTGGGGGTTAGGGCTAACCATATGAAGTTTGGGGGACATGAATATTCAGTCCATAGCAGTGATCATTGGGCTAAATTGTCCGAGTGCAGCACCAGTGCCTGCTACATAGTCAGCCTTCAGCAAATGGCAGGAATCCATGTGGCTACGATTTCTTGGTAAATGTGGGCAGCGTGCCACTCTCTTGCATCCTGTGTGCAGACACAATGACAGTGTGTCAAATGTGATTGCAGTATTACTCTTTATAGGGAGGTAACACAGAATGTGTTTGACAAAGGTAATGATCCCACCTCATATAAAGGGTAATTAACGGGCACGTCAAACCCTGTTGTTTAACACAAGGTTGAGATTCACTTTGTTAATCACCCAGGATTAGTTTGGTTGATGATTCGTTTGTCCGCTTTTTATTAAGGACATATTATAGACACCAAGGGAGACACAGTAGAAAGGTGAGCTGGGTCTTGCCTGGAGGGACTTGGCTTTTCTGGCCCTGAGACACTGCCATGCCCCCTGCAGGTCCCCCACGCGGCAGGGTTTGGTAAGCTGTCCACGTGCTTAGCATGAGCTGCAGGCTTTTAACCTTACAGTCAGCTTTTTGCTTTCTCTACCACTACCTGTAGCAGCGTGTGTGTGTGTGTGTGTGCGCGCACATTCTCTGGTGATTTGGATCTACAATGGGCGTTCCTTTAATTATCCTTAGTCAGTACAGCTTTTTTTTTCTTTTTTTTTTGCATGACAGAGAGTCTTTACTTTTAAATGATTTTCAGTACACCAAGTAGTAACATGTAACAAGTTCTTGAATTCCATCATCTAGTAATT
The DNA here is from genome assembly GCF_964341445.2 of Mesoplodon mirus. Taxonomy (NCBI): domain Eukaryota; kingdom Metazoa; phylum Chordata; class Mammalia; order Artiodactyla; family Ziphiidae; genus Mesoplodon; species Mesoplodon mirus. The sequence goes on from NC_138981.1 coordinate 7,460,127, forward strand.
TTTTAATTTATTTTTTATTGAAGTATAATTGATTTACAATGTTGTGTTAATGACTGCTGTGCAGCAAAGTGACTCAGTTATACACATATATACATTCTTTTTCATATTCTTTTCCATTATGGTTTATCCCAGGATATTGAATATAGTTCCCTGTGCTATATAGTAGGACTATCATCTAGTAATTTTGATTAAGAGAAACTAAAAGCAGCCCAAACAATGGTACTAGTATCCATTATTCTAACTCTTAGCCGGAAAGGACTGTTTTAAGGCTGGCTGCTGTATCACATAGGTTACAAATAACTATTTATTACTTTTTCATAGATAAAGCCCCTGACCTTCAAGAAAGATTTAGGGAAAAAAAATTCATCTCTTTCTTTCTTAAGAAATTTTTTTTTTAACTACATCTAAGAAAGAAAAAGTCAGTATTGATATATATGCTGCTTGAGCGAAAAGGCATAGGAAAACAGACAATGTATACCCATTAAACTTCCAAGAAATATGAGGTAAAAAGATAAAAGCTTGGGACTTCCCTGGTGGTGCACTGGTTAAGAATCCACCTGCCAATGCAGGGGACACGGGTTCGAGCCCTGGTCTGGGAAGATCCCACATGCCGCGGAGCAACTAAGCCCGTGCACCACAACTACTGAGCCTGTGCTGTAGAACCCGCGAGCCACAACTACTGAAGCCTGTGTGCCTAGAGCCTGTGCTCTGCAACAAGAGAAGCCACCACAGTGAGAAGCCCGTGCACCGCAATGAAGAGTAGCCCCTGCTCACCGAAACTAGAGAAAGCCTGCACACAGCAACGAAGACTCAACACAGCCAAAAATAAATACATAAATAAATAAATTTAAAAAAGAAGATAAAAATCTTTGGATAAGCTCTAAGTTTGTACAAAGAAGCTAGATCTGCTGTTCTGCAAAAAGTGAAGGGACCTACTATATAACATACAGAAATAATTTAATGACTCTTCGCAAGACTATAACTCAAGCCTTGCTAAAGCTTCATATTCCATGAAGGGATCGAAAATGCCAAACCATGCAACAACAGGCGGTTTTTTCCTTCCTTTATCCGTTTTTGTGGTAGTTTTTGTGGATTTCTGGCTGGTTGTCGCAGACAAAGGCCAAGAGGTTATCCAGGACTTCATCCCTGTTCTGCCGGAAGTAGGTCTGGAGGATGGTCATCTTCTCCTGGGCGTCGTCCACTTCAGTGCTGCAACTGCCATGGGATCCCAGAGCCGCGGCCTCCTTGGCCTTGAACTCCTTCTCCCTCTGCAGGCGGTACTGTTCAGTTTCAGCCCGGGCTGCTGCTTTGGCCTGCTTCAGCCTCCAGTTCTTTTGCTTGTGGTCCTCGGCCACCTCCTTGGCGGCCCGCTTCTTGGCCTGGAGCAGCTGCTGGATGCCCTGCGACCGACTGGCCGTGGTGGTGGCGATTCCAAGGCGGCAGAGAGCGGCCTAAATCGGCTTGACCGTCCCCTCGGGTCAGTTGACCCAGCCGCCCAAGCAGTACAGCTTTTTAAAGTTTTGCTTAAACAAATCAAGCTGCATTTTCAATATCGGCTACTGGTTTTGTTGCTCATTTTGTCCGTCTGCTGTGGTGCTTCCTGGCGCAGCAATACCTGTTCTGTGATTCTACGCCATATAGCCCTGCCCACCTCCAGATGCTCCCATGCCTGCTGGGTGCTTCTCTGTGCACTGTGGCTGTGCCCTCCTGTGTCACTTCTGCTAAAGGGCTGGATCAGAAATAAGCAGAAGCAAATCATGTAATTTGGCAGGTCTTCACAAGTTGCTTGGACTGTCCAGTTGAACTGGAGGTTGCTTTCCTTCTTTCGTTTGGCCACACCATAGCTTTCTCTCTTCACCAGGGCGAATCAAGACTTCCCAGCATCTCTAGATAATACTGACTTTTCATGCTGGGCCTCATGCAGTTAATTTAACTCTCACTCGCTGAAGCTCTGGTGCAGGTGACCGGGTTTCAGGGCGGTTCAGGAACACTGAGGTCACATGGGATCCCCGAGCCTCAGAGGGGAGCCCCGGCCGGCACCTTCCCCAGTGGCTCTGGCTTCTGTAGCAGGATTGCTGGGCCCAGTGCCTCTTCCTCTGCTTGGCCTCCATCACTCTGGCCACCTCCATTTCTTTATGTGAAGACAACGGTTATATTGCAACGTCAGCTTAAGACTGAACACTCTCAGAAATAAAAGATGTCAGGGCTCAGGTGACAGAGAAAACCCCTTCCCCTTAGCATTGCTAGGAAGTAAATTCATCTCTTGTAGTCAAGGTAATTTTAAGACTAGGAAAAGACTGCCTCAGTTTCTCCAGGTTTATTGGACGGGAAGCAGAAGCTGGTCTGGGAAGAGTTATAACTTTACACCTGCAGCCGGAGCGGAGTATGAGCTGTGCTCTTGCAGAGAGAAGGGCCAGTGCCGTTTCATCTTCTTTCTGCTTTCCTTAGCAAGAATCCTTAGTGATGGGAAACAGGCCCCCTGCCAAGGGGACGGTCCTCACTCCCTGCTGGATACCCACCCTCCCCAGTGGAGGCTGAGGGGTGGCCTGAGGGAAAGTTGTGGACCTGGCCTTGGTCCTGGGGGACCCAGCCCAGCTTTCCAGATGGAGCTGCCTCGAGAGGCAGCTTCTAGTTGGTTGCTGTGTTGTCACTGCAAATGGTCGGTCACTCTGTGCTGTGACACGAGCTCACGGGAAGGAGAGGAAACAAGGGTGCTTGCGCCGCGCTTAAAACGCTTTGCCAGTGAAAAGTAGACTGATCCCTTCCTCTGAGTTCCACAGGCCACGTGTGAGACGGAAACAGCCTCTTTATTTATCTGGTATTGCACATTGGCTCTTGTGTTTGGATCAAATCATGCAGACAGGTATTATTTATTGAGAAATTTGGAAAACCTCTGGTAAGCATCGATAATGTGATTACCCCACCCCTACTGTAAAATCCTAACTCTGAGCACAGATAATACGTGAGCTGTTACATGTAAATGGGCTTCTCAGATATTATTTCCAACAGCGATTTAAGGCAGAGACCCTGGATTTTCCTCCAGAAAATTTTCTGCTGTTCTTGCTTCCCAGAATAGCCTGTGTATTTTTTTCCAGAGCACCTCACCGAGAGTTTGGCTACTTATAACATTTTAAACTCGACTTGTTTATCTTGGTGAACTTTCCTGGCTAGCAAGGAAATCCATCATTACGCTTGGGTCCAAGTGAGGAAAAAAGAACCTTTTGTATTTTTTTTTAAGTCTATGTATGTTAATTTCTGTAGATGGGAGCTGGCCGTGAACACATTCTCTGGGTTAATGATAGCATGCGTGTGTGTGTGTATAATGTATATAAACTTTTAATGATGGAAAATGTCAAATATACACAAAAGCAGAGAGAATGGTATAAGGGAACCTTTCTGTACCCCTCACCCTGCTTCAACAACTAACCACACAATGGCAGTCTTGTTTTGTCTGTCACACAGCCTCATCGCCCAAGCTCTTACCGCATTATTGAAGCAAATCCCAGAGTCATATTTCATCCATAAATGTCTCTCCTAAAGTAACGGACTCCTTTTGAAAACATAACTCTAATACCTGTGCCACTTAACTTTCTCCAGCAAGTGTTCCCACCTCCCTGGTTGGTTTGTGTCCGGGTTCCGACAAGGTCCACACCGTACGTTTGATTAGCGTGTCTCTTAATCTCTACCCTCCTCTCCTTTTTTCCTTTTTCCTTCCTTTCTTCCTGCTGACATCTTACTTGTTGAAGAAGCTACTTTGCTTGTCCCAAAGAATCGCCCTGATACTGGACTTTGCTGCGTGCACGTGCACAGCGTCATTTAACACGCTTCTCTGTCCCCTGCTGTTTATGTAAACGGGTGTCATTAATCCGAGAGGCTTGATCTGACTCAAGTTCAGTTTCATTTTCTTTTCCTTTTGGTCCGGAGGTGCACACTCTCTGGTTGTCTCTTTTTTTGTGTGGTGTGAAGATTATTAGTGGGGTCTGGCATCGTCGGCCTGATACATCCATTTATAATGTTTCCCATCAGCTTTTCACGTAATGCTGTGCACGTGTAGACACAGAGGTTTCAGGATAAGTTCTCGAAGGTGGGTTTGCTGGGTCACGGGGTAAAGGCATTGGTCGTATTCTTAGATATTGCCGAATTCTCCTCGGGAGGGTGGCACCATTTTGCATTCCCACCACTAGTAGATGCGTGTTCCTGTTCCATCCGCGTGGCCAGCAGAATGTGTTGTCACTCACGCTTTTGCATTTGTACCAGTCTTATCGGTGAGAGATAGTGTGTCAGTGTCGTTGTAATTTGCACTTCTCTTGAAGCCCTTTATAAGCGTCTTCAGAAAACAGGAGCAACGTTTACAAGTCATGAAAGTCTTCAGAAAAATCAAACTTTTCCAGTGAGAGAGCTACTGGGTATCGCTGCCCCAAAGTTTCTGAAGCTTGTTTTGAAAAATTATCTTCATGTAACTCATGGCTAGCACCCGGGGGCAAGGGGGCAGGAGCTAGAATGAGGACGTCCGCAGCTTCCCAAATGGGTGATGCCCAAGAACGTGCTGGATGTGCCAATGGGTGGGGGAGAGCTCCCTCTTTAGTGACGCTAGACCTCCTGGGCGTCTGGAATGTTCCTCCTGTTCGACTGTGAGGTGTCCTGCAACCGGGAAGCTCGTTTAGCATCACTTCACCCTGAGTTTCCCACGCTTCTGTGCCACTGGCGCTTTTTTCCCGCCGTGCCACCTGTAACGTCCCCGAGTGCTGACGTGGTGGCTGCTCGTCCTCACACCAGCCATGGGGTTCTTGTAAAGTGTCTCCGCTGCGTGGCCCCTGGTGGCTCTCTCACTTAGAATGTGATCCAGACTGCAGATGAGTCGGCCCCCATCCTCACCTCGTTCCCCCAGTCTCGCCCTCACTCACCTGCGTCAGCCCGCACTGCAACTCGCAGCTCCTTCTGCCTCGAACTCTCTCCCCAAGTCTCTCGTGCCTGTCCCCTCCCTTCCATAGTTCTCTGGACGAATGACATCTTGCCAGGGTCCCTGCTCACCACCGTATCTAAAAAGCAGCCCTCGCCCCACCCTCTATCCCCACACGGGGCTTCGTTTTCCTTGAACCACCAGTCGCTGCCTGATCCGCTGGTTTCTTTCTTGTCGTCTGTGTCCTCGCCTAGTGTCACGCTGTGCGAGGATGCGGACTTGGCCTGCTTCCCTACTCGGTCCTCGGGATGCAGCCAGCTCCGGGCGCAGGGCAGGGCTTGGTGGGGTGAGGGGACCAGCCCGGGGGGCCGTGCGGCACTGCTCCTGGGACACCGGGACCCCCTGGGCCAGGGCCTGGGCTGCAAGCATCGGGGAGGTCGCTGCATCGGCCCAGGTGCCTTCTTATTAACTGCCCTCTAGCGTTTCCTTCTCTGCTTCTTACTGTGTTATATTGTGTCTTAAGAAATCCTATTTCTATCACTGCTGTTCAGATCACAGAAAGGGGTGCTCGTTCAACGCGCCAGTACCCACTTTCCGTGAGGTGTGTTCTTAGCCCCTGGGTCAGCCTCTTTGCTTTGAGCCTTTTAATTGCTTGATGACATTCTTCCGCTTTGGGATGCTGTGATGAAGTTAAGCCCGTGTGTCTCCTGCAATAAGAGAGAGTGACTGCACTCTGCGGACCATTCGATACCCCAACGAGGCAGCATTAGATCTCGGAATTAGCATTTTCCGTCCGAGGGGATTTAGTGGTTTCAGAAGAGAACGGGATTGTTCACAGGTAGCGCAGGCTTAGACCAGCAGTATCCCGTTACCGTAGCACAGAAGCTACAGCCCGTGCTAAAAGGCCAGCGCTCCTCAGATAACAGTAAAACATACAGAAATGGGGGCGGAAACAAAAAGAGCGTTGTTCCCGTCGTGAGACCGGTCTGGCGTTCCACGCAGGACCGGCTGCTGATAGAAAGCTGCCGGAAGCTTTGTGAGGGTCGTTCAAGGCCCCCTGCCAGAGCTGGTGACGTAAAAGGTAGAGTTGTAACACTTCTCATTCTTGGGGCTTGTAATGTGTGGTATTAACGTGGAATATCTTTCGAGGCCTGGCAGCCCTTTTCTTCAAGATGTGGGTTTAAGAATCCATTTGGTTTTACTTTGGTCATACCAGCTCCCTTGACATCTTTTTTTTTTTAGTTAATTTATTTTATTTATATTTATTTTTGGCTGCGTTGGGTCTTCGTTGCTGTGTGCGGTCTTTCTCTAGTTGCGGCGAGTGGGGGCTACTCTTGGTTGCGGCGCATGGCCTTCTCCTTGCAGTGGCTTCTCTTGTTGCGGAGCACGGCCTCTAGGCGTGCAGGCTCAGTAGTTGTGGCACATGGGCTTAGTTGCTCCGTGGCATGTGGGATCTTCCTGGACCAGGGCTTGAACCCATGTCCCCTGCATTGGCAGGTGGATACTTAATCACTGTGCCACCAGGGAAGCCCTTCTCTTGACATCTTAAGCTGAACAACAAATATGGACACTTGAGGGCAGTGGGAGGGGGAGGTTGATGAGAATCATCGTGAAGATGTCTTCTTAGTTGTGTGCGGTCAGCATTTGAAGCTGTGCCTGCTTTTCTCTCTAACAGTTTCTTTCAAAGGCAGCCAGTAAAGAGCACCAGTTTACTTTGGGACAACATCTGACTGGCTATGTGGGTGGCCCTCAGATTTGACACAATGCGAGTTTGGAGGCCTTGACGCTGAATGTATTGGTAGCCCGGCAACAGAAGAGGATGAGTGTGGTGTGCGGGGCCTCAGTGTGAAGCTCACCGTGCCTCTTACTGGCTGTGTGACCTTGAGCAAGTCACTTAACCTTCCCAAAACTGCTGCAAAATGTTGAGGGGTGAAAAGTAAAGGCTGTGTGCTCTGTGTCCTGGGGTTTTTATTTTACACTGGGTCTTAGTCCATTCAGTGTCTGCTGATGAGAGGCATTACAGGGTTGCTGATCCCTCTCCCTGATGGGAATCGGGGCCTGTTTTCCTCCAGGGAGCGGCCATTCCCATTGTAGATGCTGGTGCCTTGACAGGCAGCTGGCGCAGTGCCTGGCTTTACTGATGGCTGCACTTAGGCTCTGTAGCTGCTAAAAGCTATAAGGAAGTCACAACACCTAAGTACGAAGCTGGAGCTGATGTGGTTAGCATCTTACGTTGCGGCCTTAACAGTGGGTGTGTGTCTGTACTCTCTGACCATTTGATTAGCACTGATGGTGAAGGAAGTGAAAACATTCAGTGCAGTAGAGTTTCATTTCTCTATGTGGGTGTCAGTGTCAGGTGACGATCCATTTGCTGTATTTCTCATTCTATAGGAGCCAGTAGGCCTGGTTAGCAGAGGCATTGGTCATTAACTGTTACAGAGGAATCACACTTTTTTGGCCTTGGGTTTTTTGTATGGAAATGATGTAACCCTTTTCTACAGACTTCATCAACCTATGTGGGTTGTGGGTTGTGGTTTGTGACATTAACTGAGACGTATTGGAAAGCCTTTTATCAGAGGATGGATATAACGAGATATTATTACATAAATGAGTCTCGATTCTCTCTGCAAGAAAAGTTGGGCCACTTCCTAGACAGATGCAGTGCTGGGAGATGGGTGGCCTTTGCTCCTGCCTTACATTAGAGACCCCTGGTTCTCCATAGAACAGCTAAAATGGAAAAACACATGGCCAGGCCTTGCTGGGATGTAGGGGTGTCACCGTTCAATGTGTGGGGTCCCCCAGCGCATCTGTATCCGCTCTCCAAGGAAGAGGACTCGGGACCAGTTTTCATAAACATTTTGTTTGCTGCAGATGGCAATCACAGCAGTGCCGTTGAGCCCTGAAGCCCTATTCCAAAGGGAGGGAATGAATTCCTGCTTGTTCTCTCATTCCAGTGCCGCTGATGGCTCAGATCAGCTCTGGTGCTGAGTTTTGCTGTGAGTTGTGACCTTTGTGGCCAGGAATTTGTTAATGATAATAAAGTACCGGAGTTGGTGAATTATTTACTTTTTCTCTCATGAGTAAGTAGACTGAGCATTATCCTGATGATAATAATCAGCTCAGACATTATACGCCAGGTCTCTGCCAAGTAAGCCCTTTCCTTACATTTCTCATTAAATGGGAGGGACATTTTTAGTGTCCTCATTTGAGGCATGAGGAAACTGAGGTTTAAAGAGGTGAAGTGTCTTGCCCAGGGTCCCACTGTAGAGCTGGAGTGTCACTTATACTCACCAGCATGCCAGGATGCTCTTGTCAGTGGAACAGAAGGGAGTTTGGGCTGGCCGTTAAGCATCTGGATTTTCGGGTAACATGGGGGAAACAGTTTAGAGCTAGAATCTGTGTCATGGTGGATCTGGAGCCTGAAATGCAAGCTGGTGACTTTCCAGAGAAGGAGTTCGTTCTGTTTCTGGACCGAAGTCTCTTCTTCAGCCCCGAGGGCTTCCAAGGCTTAAGACGTAGGTATGGACGATGTGACCAAGGACGAGCTACAGGAGGCTGCCTGCTCTTTGCAGGCCAGAGCCAAGCCTAGTCTCGGTCGGCGCTCTGCTTCCACCACCCAGAACCAGGCCCTGTGCGCCCAGGGGTGGGCTGGCTGGAAGGAAGGATGGATGGAAGGAAGTTAGCTTGAATGGGAAGCTTAAGGAAGGATGAATGGATGTTTGAATGGAAGGGGAGTAGTTGAGAGAGTGATAAATTAGAACCAGAATAAAAGAAAGATAGAGGAGCCCTAAGAGTTCCCAACTTTCGTACAGGGTGTCCCTGTTGAAAGTTCACTACTTTTTGCTGTTTCCCATATATTCTTCTTGTACACAGATTTCATTTGTATGTTTATTTAATAGACATTTTTGACCACTAAGCCAGATGCTGGGGATAAACGAATAAGACAGGATCCTGCTCTCAGAGAGGGAAATTTAAAATTTCAGGAAATTTTTAAGCCAGTGAGCTCGTTGCCTGAGCATATTAGTAGAGGACACGGGCACCCTGCCTGGAACGCCCCCACCTGCAGAGGATGCTCCTGGGGCAAAGGGCGCCCAGCCACCACCAGTCTCATCTGGTGTTCACCACAAGCAAGGAAGGTCTTAGGGGATCTTTGTTTTTCTTTGTCAAAACATTGTTTTTAACTGTTTCCCACCTTTCTCTGAAGCTTTTAAGTTTTGGGTTGTTATTGTTTAATAGAATGTTGTAATCTCGCATAGAATGACTCATATTTCTTTTCGGACCAGGATTGATCGTAAGATGTCAAGTGCTCACACCAACTACAAACTGGATGAGGCTCAGGCTATAATGAGCGAGCTGAGGACCATTAAGAAAGCCATTTGTACAGGCGAGAAGGAGAGGCGGGACCTGATGCAAGTAAGAGGCCCGGGTGCTCTTCAGAGCCCACGTCCGTGTGTCTGCCCACCTGCTTGTCTCTTAACTTTATTAAAAAAAAAAAAATATATATATATATATGTATATATTTACTATATATATTATATATTTATTATGTAATCATACATATTTTAAAGACATACATGTATGTGTATTATATATGTATATATGATATCTTCTGTATATGTGTGTGTACATATTTATAAATATTTTAAAATATGCGTATTAGTTTCCTAGGGCTGCCATGACAAAGAACCACAAACCAGGTGGCTTAGAACAACAGAAGTTTATTCTCTCCGAGTCTGGAGGACAGAAGTCTGATATCAAGGTGCAGCAGGGCCACGCTCTGTCTGAAGGCTCTAGGGGAAGCTCCTTCCTTGCCTCTTCCAGCTCCTGGGGGCTGCTGGCAGTCCTTGGTGTTCCTCGGCTTGTAGGCGTATCACTCCAGTCTCTGCCTTTGTCATCATGTGGTTTCCCGTGTCTCTGTGTATGAATTTTTTTCTTCTTATAAGGACACCGATCACTGGATTAGAACCTGCTCTAATCCAGCATGACCTCATGTTGACTTGATTCCATCTGCAGGGCTTCCTTCCAAATAAGCACACATTACAGGTTCTGGGGGTTAGGACTTCAACATATCTTGTTGGAGGACACAATTCAGGCCACAACAATGGGTGATACGTTTGTATTGTTAAATAATCAAAATAATTCAACGTCTGTTGTAAGAGTCTTGCTGTCACCCCGTTCTCTCACCTCCTGTAGCTGCTTTTATTAGCTTCTTGTACACCCTTCCAGTGTTTTGATACAGACACTTGAAAGTGTGAACACGTGGCCGGCTGCCCTCGCAGAAAGCCGGGCCTGTGCCTGCTGCCCGCGGTAGCTTCCGCACCTAACCATTATGCCCTGTACCTTTTCCCGTCTCTGGACTCAGAGTTCCCTCCTTCCTGGATATGGCTGCATAGTATTCCACCATGAGGACAGACTTTATTTCATTGTAGCTTTATATTGCGTTATTTTTTTGCCCCTTGAACTCCTGCAGCTTCTGTTGTTTTTAGAAACAGCTGAGTTTTTGCAGAGACCCACGCCGGGCTCCTGCTCGGTGCCGGAATGCATCTGATGCTCTCTGTTGTGGCTTTTCTTTTCGGCTCAGCACACCGAGTGAGCACCTGGTGCTGGGAGGCATTTGTCTCGATTCTGTAGCATGTAAGACACAGGAGGACATGGGAGCAAAGCTCAGACTCGTAGGCCGAGTGCAACAGGTGTGCACATGACTGCCTTGCCCGGCAGTGCTTCCTAACGGCAAGGGCGTGAGGCTGGAGTGTCCCTAGGCTGCTCGTTCAATTGCAGATTGCCAGACCCTACCCCAGGTCTCCTGGATTAGACTGTCTGGGGTGGGGACCCAGAAATCTGTATTTTCAGATGCCCTGTATTTCCAGGTCATGAGAGGTAAATGGTCAGTTGTTAGGTTTTCTCGGAGGCCTGGTAGCAAGGAGAACAGCTGCCGCCTGCCGAGGCCTCTGTGTGCCGCACTGGGCGAGGTGCTCTGCGGACATCACCCATGTGATCCAGGCCCAAACCCGGGCGTGAACCGGGTGGTACTTCACCCCAGGGACACGGAGGCCTCGCCCGGGACGTGGAGCTCGTGTCCCTGCCCCGTTCTTTCTGAGAGTGCAGAGCTGGCCGAGCCACCCAGTTGCCTCGAGTGGGTTCCCCACCACGGAGGCTGGAGATAGAATTTCTGGAAGAAGCTTCAGACCCCAGCATCTTCTCTGAGACGCTCCAGGGAGACGCACAGGCAATGTCTTCATCTAGTAAAATCAAATAAGTTGTTTCATCTTTGTTATATGACTGTAGCAATCTTGGCCCATTCCAAGATGCCTTTGTCTAGATCCCGAGGCAGCTACCTGGGGTACACTGCACGTGGGCGTCTAGTGTCTGCAGGAATATCTGCTGAATGTGAATGCATTCACAAGTCTTTAAAAAAATTTTTTTTTCATGTTTTCCTCTTATTTTTTTAGATTTCTTTTTATGGGGGTATAGTTGCTTTTCACAGGTCTTTTAAAAATCTTAGAAAATCTGATTTCTCTTTAACTTTCACCCAAAAGGGTTCCCTGTACCAGAATTTATGCTTACTCTAATTTTCGGCAAACTGACATCCATATAAGATGACTTTTGACCCTGTAGCATTGTGACTGAAAAGCCAGGTTATAAGAATATGTAAATATTGTCTGGGAGCTGTTTTCACCTTCTGTGGGGTACTGAAGATCTCAAGGCAACATTCATCTCTGTTGGACTTATTTATTGATAGACTATTTTGGATGGAAATACTTTCCCCCCTCCCCTTTGCTCTATTGAGGTACACTTGACAAATAAAACTGTGTAAATTTAAGGTGTACGTGATGGTTTGATATACACATCTATTGTGAAATGATTACCACAATAAAATTAGTTAACACGTCCATCACGTCACACGGTTACCTTTCTTTTTACACGGTGAGGACTTTGAAGATCTACTCTCTTAGCAACTTGCAAATATGCGGTACAGTATTGCTAACTATACTCACCATGCTATGGACATGAGGTTCCTGAGATCCGGGGACTTATTTGCCTTACAGCTGGGACTTGGTACCCTTTGACCAGCATCTCCCCATTTCCCCCAGCCCTCCAGCCCCTGGCAACTGCCTTTCTACTCTCTATTTTGAATTTGGCTTTTTTGGAGGGAATGCTTAATTTTTCTTTAGGAAACACAAAGGTTTAAAAAACAGTAAAAGTGGTACCACAGTTCTCTATATTATTCACATGCTGCCAGGAGGACTCAGTTGCCGTCTGATTTAAATTACTATGAGTTTCATGAAAGGTGCATGTGCTGATCGACATTTCTCTTGAATCTCGTGAGAATGGAGTTGGGGCCGGCCCGCTCTCCAGTAATGAAGCTGCCGACCTGGAACAGGAAGGAAATGACCGCTGTGAAAGGGAAGAGAAGCATCGCCATCGCTGTTCAAGTCTCTTGTTGCATTCTCTTCCAGAGCCTGGCCAAGCTGACGGATGGCTTCAGGAATAGCTGTTCTCTTACCGACTCTCTGCAAGAGTTCCCTCCCAGTGCAGGTGTGCTGGGCGAGTCTTTACCTCACCAGTTCTGCGATGCTGGGTCTCAGACTGAGGTCATCGGCGAGGTACGCTCACTGGGCAGGGGGAGGAACCGAGTGTGCCCAGAGAGAAAAGGACTGCTTTCATGTGGCTGTCACCCATTTCTTTAAATTTTCCACTTTCCCTTCAAAAATGTTTTGGCTTTTGTGCCATTAAGTTTGAAGAAAGAATATTGTTTTTCACATCTAGCCATCTTGAAGGTTCAGGGGCCTGGGAGGCAACTGAATGGCTTATTACCTCTATCCTTGTGATTCGGATTCTTAAAAAAGGCAGAATCCTTTTGAGAGTTGAGTCTAGATGTTTCTTGGCACACATATGAGTTTTTAGAGCATGGATCAGCTAACTTTTTCTGCCAAGGTCCAGATAATAAGTGTTTTAGGCTTTGCTGGCCATGCAGTCTCTGCCATAGCTACTCAGCTGTGTTGTCATAGTACAGAAGCAGCCGTTGGCCATATGTGAATGGGTGGGTGGGGCTTCTTCCAGTAAAATTCCAATAAAGCTTTATTTACAGAAAGAGGTGGTGGGCCGGATTTGGCCTTTGGGCCATAGTTTGCTGAGCTCTGGCTTAGGCCAGTGATTTTTCAGAGGCTTTGTGGCTATGTCACTCTTGGGTTACACTTTGATGCTATTTCTTATTCTTCTAAGAGAACGTCAGGCAGTTGAATTGAATTGAAATTAATTTTGTTTGGGACTTGGAAGAATTTCATAATGCCCCTTTTGATAATTAGTAAAGCCTGGAGTTAGCCACAAAAACAAAATTGGCAACCATCATTTGAAGCAGGGCGGTGATACTTAAAGACATTACTGTTGTAATGTCATTGAGTGAAGGTTTACATTTATTTGTTACAAATGGAAAAACACTTTGGATGGCTTCTGTTTCTTAGGGCTTACTAAGTAAAGATGAAGTATCAGTGGAATGCAGAATGCCTTCCTAAAATTAAATAAAAAGAAACAAAAAGGAAAACCATTGACTAAAAAACTCTGGATTTTAAATAATTAGCTGATATTTTAAAATGTCGACAAATAGTGCCTCTTTGAGGGGAGTATAACATAGGAAATAATGCCTCTGTGTCTTGGATGTCCTGAACTGCCCTATTTGCTGTGTTCCCCTCATTGTTCTCAAAAGTACACTTGGACATTTTTTGACTAGGTATCTTGGTTTAAAACAGAGAAGAATCTGTAAGTCAAAAATGTCTGGCATTTTTGCCTAAAGATTTTGGCATGAGAGAAGGAAAGAAGTATGATACTTATTGAATTCCATGAATAATTCATTGCTGCTCAACATAAGGTTAGAATTAGAATTTTTAGAGACTCTTAACTAGTTTGAGAGCAACAGGTAAGATCGAAGGTTCTGTAATGATTTAGGTAAGACTTTCTAAAAATGTCAGGTGGGGAGTGGCTGGTTATACAGCTATAATAACTTCAGCAGTAAATTATCATTGTCTATGCGTTTACTGCGGCTGGCCCTGGCAGCTTCATGGCTGTTACCTCAATTTACGTAGTGGTTTCCATCTTCTTTTGACAGGCGAGGGGGTCAAGGTGCCAGGTTACCTAAGGTCATGTAGCCAGGGAGAGGCAGGTCTGGGTTTGAATCAATGTCTCTGATCCGTAAACCTCTGTGTTTTCTACTACATCATGTTATAGAAAAATATATCCAAAGGCTGTAACTGCATTAGTTAGCTATTGCTGCATAACAGAACATCCCCAACCTAGCATTTTAAAACAGCACACTACCTCACATAGTTATCACTTTGAGTTAGTTTTGTGGGATGGGCATTGATGTAATCAGACATGCTTTTGGAGCCCACGGCTTTGCAAGCACAGATTTGTAAGCAGTACAAGCCTAATGTTGGAATTTAGCAGTTGGGGTACATGTTGTAGGGCTATGTAGGATCCATGAAGCAGGAACCTGTTGGATCCGTTTGGCTGTAGGCTTTTTTTTTTTTTTTAATTAAAATCTCCATTTTATTCTCACAGAAGAGTGCAAAATCAGAGCTTAGAGGTTCATAAATAGCATTGAGAAGAGGTTTAAGAAATGACATTTATTTGTCTTGATGGGTCGGCTTTAGGGGTCTCTTAATGAACAAGGTGACCAGGTGACAAGTAGCTCATTTCCAGTGTAGAGAGTTTCTGCAGATGCGGTGCTGCAGCCTAAATGCATTTACATTGAGGACACTGTGGAGAGAGGCCTTGGGTGAGGCTGCTGAAATGTGTAAAATCGTGACACATCTCATTGGCAAGTGCTTAGTCTCGTATAAGGCATTTCTCCTTGCCATTCAAGGCGATAAAGATATAGGGAAATTCCCCATTGACCTGTCTCAAAACTCATATCAGTGAATTCATTGCCAGCCATACAAGTAGAATATTTCCAAATATTTGTTGACACGAGGTCATTTAAAAAAATAAAGACTTAGTAGTGGCCGTAAGATATGGCCGAGTAAGGTCAGATCTACAGATGGAGCCGATTTATTGAAACTAGAGTCATATATTTCCAGGAAAGAAGGAAGAAGTAATCAAGGTGAGCTGCAGTTACCTCTCATACAGGTCTTGTTTGTTTTGTTTGGGAATTTGTTGGCTTCAGTGTAATTGGTATGAAAATATTTAGGTGCAACTAGTGATCGCATCAGAGATCCTCATTTCAGCTCTTGACTCCTGAGGCGAGGCGGCCAGTCCCAGGCTTTTCCGTGCCTTCCTTCCATCCTTTCACCTTTGATTCTTTCACGGGCCGCATAGCATTCGAAGGAGTCCCGTAGCCAGCACCTCACACAGCTAGTCCGTCTCCTTCAGATCTTGTGACTTTTTAGGAGAACACCCTTGTTTTGTGTTTATTGAGGAACAAGAGCATATACTACCCTAGGCGGGATGAATTTTTTTGCTTTTGTATCAACTTTGAGGAATTCCCTATTTCTTTTAAAACTTAATTTGTTGTTGTTGCTCGGAATCACACAATAGATGAATATACTTCCACTGTTTTAAAAAAAAAAAATCCACCAGTGTTGGGACAGCAAAAGTCTTCCCAGCCCCACTCCCAACCTCCACTGACCAGAGGTGGCAGCTGTTATTTGGTGTGTTTCCTTCCAGACCTTTGAAAAATGGAAATTGGAAGGCGAATTACAATATTCTTCATTGTTGCCGGAAGTTTAAGTGAATTTTCTATTTTGAAAATATGTTTTTAATGTGTCTCCCCCATTTTTTTTCTTTCTTCTGTTCCCCAAAGTTCGTCTTTGATGATAAAACAAGGCTTGTGGACCGAGTCAGGCTTAACTGGCAGTATGAGGAAGCCAGAAAGAGGTAAGAAGCTCCTTTTTCAAACCGTGCCTCCTGCTTACTTCCTTTCTCCTGTGGAAAGCAGTTTTGCGGAGTTCCAACGTGTGATTTATCCACTTCTTATCAGCAAGCAGTGTCTGATAGAGTACAGAATTAAGGTTCTTCATTTATGCGTAGCTTCTGAATACATGTGACAAAATTTCATGTGCATTAAAATGTGAAACTCGCAATATTGCAAACAGTTATGAAGACGGGATTTAATAAAAACAGAGACTCTTCCGGCTCTCCTTATCCTCTCAGGTAGTTCAGAACCCCCTCCCTGCCTTCCGACTGAGCATCAGTCCCTCAGACCAGCTTAAGCAAACCTGGTGTTTGAATATGTGGCTGCTTATTCCATAGGTTAACGGAAAAAGCCACGTATCTTGGGTTAAAAGACACTTTAGAAAGGATTAGGTCACCGGGCGATAGCGGTACCTAATCTACATCATTTTGATGGAGAGAACTGGAACTCAGTCGCTTCTGTTGACCTGTGTTGTCCATCACCCGCCTTCTGAAGATCGGGACTTGACCTTGTTGTGCATTTTCAAAATGTGTCTTTCCCTCCCTCCCTCCCTCCCGGTCCAGCCAGGGTTCATGGGCAGCACTGCCAGGTGGGCTGCCGGCCTCGCAGGCACAGTGTTTTGTCACCTTTCTCCCCATGTGCACCGTGTTCAGTATTCTGACTCTGCCCTAGATTTCATGTTCTTTTTTTAGGGACTTTCTCTCTTTTGTGCCTTCTGGAAAGAGTCTTAAAACCAAATTATTTCAAAATATGTGCTTCGGAAAGCTGTGAAGCCTATCTTTTTCAAAAAGTTTTTTTATTTTTTATATTTTTAAAAAAATATGGAACGCTTCACGAAAACCTTTCTTTAGTCACATATGAACTGCTGTCTGGGGGGTGGGGGGAGGAGGAGCGAATGCCAAGCAGGGTGAGGGCGTAGTTCTGGAAGCGAAATAGTTGGGCCCGCTCAGTATGGTGTATCGTTCAGGGATGTCTGGAAATCCGCTTTGTTACCTTTTTAGCAAACGTAAAAATAGCAACAGAAGCAGATCATCTGACTCCCTGCTGGAGGGCCGGCTTGAGCTGCTGCGGCTTCTGCCCAGAGCCCCTCTGCCGGGTCCTCCTGGCTCTTGCTCTTCACGGCGTCCTCGATGTGCTCAAGGCGGGCACTGCACTTCCACGCAGACCGCTTCCCTCGGCGCCTGCTTCCCCGGCCTCACACATCCCTTCTCAGGAGCTCGCTGGCTGGCATTTGTCAGCCGCTGTCGTCTCTCCTCAGTTTTCCTCGGCTCCTTCCTGCATGTTTCTGCTGCACTGTGTGGGTATCGGAATTTGCTGCGTTGTATTAAACTGCAGAAAATTGACGGTTGCTGCACTTAACATAATCGTCACTGTTCTGCTGTGACATTTACCAACCACAGCAAGTGATGTCTTTGTTTTCCAGAGATGATGTCGGTACAGAGTGAGTAACTTGTTAAATGTCGAGATAATACATTTGGGCGGAAAGTCCATTCTTTAAGAACATTATGCAGGGGAGGACACCGCACTTCATCAGTATCTTCTAAATGGAAGGAGTATTTCCAGGTCACCAGAGCCTTGTTAGGAAATGCAGTGCAGTTGCAGAGGAGGGTCCTGTCCCCAGCACTTCAACCTTTGTGGGACAGTAGGGGCTTCTCAGAAACGCCTTTCTGGGCTGTGTTGGCCGCATTTAGAAATCAGAGATGCGTTGTAAAGACGTCCTGGGTTGGCTCACACAAGCACTGCCTTGTTCTTTTCCCACTAGCACAATGGTTCCCACTTGTGGGGCGGGGAATGGGGGAGGGGTGCGACAGCGCGACTGCACACCCGGCCCCCCGTAGACTTCTGGCCATGTCTAGAGACGTTGTTAGTTGTCACAGCTCTGGGGTGGGTGCTACTGGCATCTTGTGGGTAGAGACCAGGGATGCTGCTCCACATCCTACAGCGCACAGGACAGCCCCCAAAAGAGAGTCATCCAAATGTCACTAGTGCTGCGGCCGAGGACCCCTGCCCTGTGCTGGAGGACTGTGACGTCTTAGCCGGGCCATCTCTGCCTCATTTCCCCATGGCAGATCTGTATGGGTGACCCCAGCAGCTTCACACACATCCCGCAGCAGTGGGCAGAGAAGCTGCTGGAAGGCTGGGAGATTATACTTCTGCCCAGCACCTGCCCTGTTCCAGGTATTTCAAAGAAATTCTGTGGTTTATGTGATACCATAACGACATATGGTCTTTGGGACTTCCCTGGAGGTCCAGTGGTTAAGACTCCGTGCTTCCAATGCAGGGGGCCCGGGTTCAATCCCTAGTCAGGGAACTAACATCCCACATGCCGTGCAGCTCGGCCAAAAAAAAAAAATACATATATATGGTCTTTAACCTGTTTGGGAGATAAACTCCCCCACAGCTAACAGAAATACGTGAGGATGCCAGTGGTTCTGCCTGGGGGTGGGGATACCCCAGGCAGTATCTGGGGTGTGTGTGTGTGTGCACACACAGTATATATATGTATAGACACACAGGGTTCAGAAACATGCACATATATGCTTGTACATCTATGTACACATAAATAATACGCGAATACATTGTTTTTGTCAAAGATGCAATCCATAGAGACCTCCCATCTTATCCTCGTCTCTAATCCTACCTCTCACCGTTAATGATTTGCTGTGAAACCTTCCAGTTTTTACCTAAACATTTAAATAAATTAAGCTCAATATAGTTAAATACAGTATACGATGCATAGCTTTTATAATGGTTATAGCCATCCTCTACGGATGGCCATCTAGCTGATTCCAGTTTTTCCTGTTCACAAATGGTACACATCTATTTACAGTCCCCAGCCTTGCAGAGATGGCTGTTTCCTTCGACAGATACATAGCAAGGAAATGTATGGGTCTAAAGACATGTCCATTCAAAGTTCGGATAGATACCAGTGAATCGTCTTCCAAAATAACTTGCACACTTTACACTGCCACCAGTGGCAGTTGAGAGCCCTGGTTTCTGTATCTCCTCCTCATCGTTAAATATCACCATTCTTTGTAAATTTTACTGGAGTGATGGGCAAAGATGTTCTCTCAGTTGTCACGTGCTTTTTCCCTGGCGAGAGTGGTGCACTTTTGGACTGATGGTGCAGCTCAGCATAATTTTCTGTGACTTTTGGTTGGTTAAATTGCCAGGTCTGAATTTTTTTTCAGACAAGGGCTCCTTTCAAAACATGTTAGATCCCATCATCCACTAAGGGGTGGGGGTGGGTTTTGCACCCCCCGCCCCCGGGGGGATGTTTTTGGTTCTCGTGACTGGAGAGAGGGTACTGCTGGCATCCCGGGCGGGAACCCAAGGACGCTGCTAAACAACCCACAATGCGCAGGACGGTCCCCACAGCAAAGATGTGGGTGGCCCAGAGTTTCTTTTTGCCTTCGAGAAACCTTACTCTTGAGCTTCTTATCTTGCTCCGAAATCCCTACTGTGTGTGGATGTCAAGGGCTCAGGAGCAGGTCTTCCACTGACTCAGGGCGTTAGCCTCGTCCAGCCACGTTGGCCCCCTTGCATGCCAGGCCTCAAACCTGCCAGGCACGCTCCTGATTTAGTGCTTGGAGTTGGCAGAATAATGCTGCCCCAGATGTCTTAATCCCCAAACCGTGACTCTTTGCCTTCCATGGCAGAAGGAACTTTGCAGATGGCCTCAAGCTAGAGATCTTGAGATGGGGAGATGACCCTGGATCATCTAGAGAGGCTCAATGTAATCACAAGGGTCCCTATAAGAGGGAGAAGCAGAGAAGGAGATGTGAGGGTGGCAGAGATCAGAGTGATTCAGGGCCTTGAGCCAAGGAATGTGGGCAGCCCTTGGAAACAGCTGCGAAATGGATTCTTCCCGAAGCCTCCAGAAGGATCACAGCCCTGCTCGCCCATTTTTGACTTCTGACATCTGGAACTGTAAGGTAATCATGTGTGTGTTGTTCTAAGCCACCAAGTTTGTGGTAATTTGTTACAGAAACAGAAGGAAACTAATACAGTGCCCTTGGCCCTCGCTGTTTCCTCTGCCTGCAATAGAATGCTTTGCCTCAAATGGTCACGTGGCCTCTGCTCTCCTTCTGGTCACTGTGTCTGTCTTTCCCTGCGAGAATGGGAAGCCCATGAGGGCAGGGGTTTTTGTCTGTTTAGGTCATTGCTATAATTCCACCAGCTGAGTACCTGGTGAATATTGATTGAATGAGTACACAGGGGTCTGCTTTGGTCACACTTGCTCTTTGGCCTTCACCCCTGCGGGTGGGCGAGTGGACAGAGTCCTGGGGCCCAGTCAGCTCCAGGCCAGCTGCTGTGTTCCTGGCTCCCTTCCCCAAGGCCCTCGTCCTGGGGTGAGCCGTGGGATATTTCCCCTTGACTTAAGAGGAGAAAGGGCATCTAGACATGCATGTCTTTAGGGAGCTGACGGAGGCCGGGCACAGTCACCTCATACGTCATCATTCCAAGCTCGGCTTATGCTTCCTGGGCCTTCATGGTCATTGGAAAGGGCTTGTGGTCTTGGAACCCCCTGTAATGCGTCCTGTTCTTAGGTGTTGGAGAAAATGGCATTGGAGCTGGGCCCTGAGGGATGCTGGAATTCCGGCTGCCCATACGTTGAGGAAGGGCTTTCTCAGTCCAGGGGGAGCAGGGGTCAGCGCGGAAAGTTGTATAATGGCAAGTTTCTTAGGTGTCAGGGAAGAACGGCCCCTGAGAGAGTTCTCTGGGTCTCGCTTTATGGTCGACCACTTAGAAGATGGATCTCGATTTCTGATAATCAGTTCGGTGCTTTCATTGTACCTTCTCCTGCGTAAAAGCATCCTTGAAGCGTTCTTGTTGTTGCCAAGTCGTTGATTACAGCACCCTGTGTTTGGCACTCTGGATCCGGTCCCCTGATGTGGTGGCAGTGCCTGGCTCCAGTCCCTGTGGGGTAATCATATTTGGCCTCCAGTCACTGAAATTGCTTACAGTTAAGGTTTAACTGGAAGGTGAGTGAGTTCCTGACTTGTAACCTACTCAGCTGTGGTCCTACAAGTGCCAGCCACATCTGGCAAGACGCTAGACTCAATACCCCTTGTAGTGTGGTCAGGACAACCCTACGATCCCCGCTCCTGTGACACTTAGGGAGGGTCAAGGTCATCAGGTGTTAAGAGTATGGCCACCCAGCACCAGGTCAGGGATTTTATTCCAGTTGCCTTTTCTGTGTGTGTGTTCAGACTGCCTCTAAATGAGACACATGATTAGAACAGCGTACACTTGGGGAGGGAGCAACAGCAAGCAGGTCTTTGCCAAGAACTAAACCTAGAACCAACGTTAATGTTCCAAAACCTGAGTAATGAGGACCACAGTCAAAGCACAGTGGCTTTGGGGTTCTGTCCAGGGACTCTCCACGTGGCCACCTCCATGACAAGCATCAGTGGAGAAGGGTGTCCCACCTACAGGAAGGCATCATGCCCCCCCGTTCACCCACCAGTGCGTGGAAGAGAAGGCGTCACTTCTGATGGCAGTGTTAGCACAGAAAAGCGCATCCTTCCCTGCTCTTCACTGCAAGGCTTTCCTTATTTTAGTGCCACGTTCAGCGTTCTGTCTTTTCCTTCTGCTGCCCCAGCCTTAGACGTCCATCTCCCAGCTCCCATTTCTGAAATCATTCCACCCTGCGAAGTTGAGCTTTCCTACCCTCTGCAAAACCTCCTGGGCTTTGCCACTTCTAAGTGGAGAGAAGTTGATGCACTTATGTATTTCCTTGTATATCTAGATTCGAGATGGTTTCTCAGAGTTGGCAAATCGTCAAAATGCAATAAATGTTCTGGACTATGAGGGTTTCACGTACATTCAGATTTAAAGGAAGTTTATGGAAGTGGAACTCATAATTCCAAGCACTGGTATGATTTCTAGAGAATTCTCTAGACCAAACCACCACTATCATGGGGACTAGTTTTGTGTTTTCAACTCTAGGTCATGTGAAATGTACCCAAACAACTGCTTATTCCTTTCCCTTTAGGAACATGGCTTTGGATTCCCAACGCAGACCTTATGATGGAAATATTTTCACATTATTGGTTAAAAATTTGAGAATTTTTCAAAGCCAGTTTGGAGGAGCTAGTCTTCTCGAAGCAATCCTGATGACGCAGATGGCTCCTTTTTTTTTTTTTTTTAAATTCATTTTTTTTTTTTTGCGGTACGCGGGCCTCTCACTGTTGTGGCCTCTCCCGTTGCGGAGCACAGGCTCCGGACGCGCAGGCCCAGCGGCCGTGGCTCACGGGCCCAGCCGCTCCGCGGCATGTGGGATCTTCCCGGACCGGGGCACGAACCCGTGTCCCCTGCATCGGCAGGCGGACTCTCAACCACTGCGCCACCAGGGAGGCCCCATTTTTTTTTTTTTTTTTTTTGCGGTACGCGGGCCTCTCACTGTTGTGGCCTCTCCCGTTGCGGAGTACAGGCTCCGGACACGCAGGCTCAGCGGCCGTGGCTCACGGGCCCAGCTGCTCCGCAGCATGTGGGATCTTCCTGGACCGGGGCACGAACCCGTGTCCCCTGCATCGGCAGGCGGACTCTCAACCACTGCACCACCAGGGAAGCCCAGCTCCTTATTTTTAACCTAAGAGCACGTGTTCCAGAAACTGGAACTGTACAGTGCACAGACTAGCTGTTTCCATAGAAACACTCATGGTCCTGATAGGAACAAAACATTCGGCCCGTCTGGTTTCTCCATGTCTCAGTGTTTGTTGCCAGGATGGGCCCTGCTGTTCCTCAGTTGTCACTGGTATAGTATTAGGGTTCCAGCTGAATTTGATCAGTCTGTTGGATTTTCCCTTCATTTCTCTAATGACTGTGTGTTTGGGTTTGGGAGTGGGGCACGGCTATGAGAAACAAAGGAACGCACCTTCTCCATTCAGGCCAAGAGAAAGAAGCCTGGAGACGATCTGCTTTTCACTTAACGAACTCACTCTCTGAAGATCTGTTCATTCAGAGGGGACAAGATGTGAGGGCAGGGAGGGATGTTGGGGTATTCGTAGGTCCTTCTTATGCCACACTTCTAGATCCAGACTCCGTGAATCTCCAATGTAGGATACAGAGTTGAGCCAAATGGACACTGGTTTATCGATATTTAGTTCAGGGAGCTGAAGTGATTTCACCATCCATCTGACTCAGATCTCAGCTGAGACTCTGGTGAACTTTTGCTTTTCATTTGAATGGATATTTGCAAAAAAGAAAACTAAGGAGAGGAAACATAAAGGTATCAAGTCTGTAGCTGTAATTGACATCTGAAGGCACTAGGCTCCAAGCTGGCACCATGTCCTGGAACATGGCATTGGGATCCACCACGTTCCATCACGACCAGTCAGAGCCATGGCTTGCCTGGAGTTCCATTTCTATTCCAGAAAGCAGCAGTATTTTAGGAACATGCGAATTTATATTGTAGGTCACAGAATTCAGGTATAAATTCAAATACCTGGGGATTACTCTGGATATGTAAAATATGCCTCAAAACTGTGTAATATTAAAAGTGCATTTTCTTCTTCGAAAAAGAAGTCATATTTAAGATTTCCATGTGAACTGTAAGGGTCCAAGCAGTTTCTGCGGCATAAATGCAGGTTTCCAT
This sequence comes from Mesoplodon mirus, assembly GCF_964341445.2. Lineage (NCBI taxonomy): Eukaryota > Metazoa > Chordata > Mammalia > Artiodactyla > Ziphiidae > Mesoplodon > Mesoplodon mirus. Next base: position 7,483,533 of record NC_138981.1, read on the forward strand.
TCATGGTTTAATGGTGCCTGGGTTGTAACAGGAAAGGTGTTTGGGCAAAACTAGTAAGGGAAAAATGATTCATATTTGACTTCTGTCTACATTAGGCCTGTTCAGGGCGATGGAATTTAGAAATCACACAATAAATATGAGACCAGAATGCTTGATTGAGGACTTGCTCTCATTTCTTCACTATCCTGAGCACGGGGACATGTGTTTTAAAGCCTTTAAAGGCATTTGTGAGAGGATATATATATAGGCCATAAAAGGGATTACCTATCAAAAATAAGAATCAGTAAAGAATACAGGTGACTCGCAGGGAAAAAAAAAACCCTTGCCAGTTTTAAATTGATCTCGGTTCTCTTTATTATTTTTTTAAATTTATTTACTTTTTTTTTCTTTTAATTGGAGTAAAATTGCTTTACAATGTTGTGTTAGTTTCTGCTATACAGTGAAGTGAATCAGCTCTATGTATACATACATCCCCTCCCTCTTGGACCTCCCTCCCACTCCCCCCATCCCACCCATCTAGGTCGTCACAGAGCACCGAGCTGAGCTCCCTGTGGTATACAGCAGGTGCCCACTAGCTATATTTTACACATGGTAGTGTATTTATGCCAAACCTAATCTCCCAGTTTGTGCCACCATCCCCTTCTCCCCCTGTGTCCACATGTCTGTTCTCTACATCTACGTCTCTATTTGTGCCCCACAGATAGTTTCATCTGTACCATTTTCCTAGATTCCACATGTATGTGTTAATATACAATATTTCTTTTTTCTCTTTTTGGCTTACTTCACTCTGTATGACAGACTCTAGGTCCATCCACATCTCTACAAATGACCCGATTTTATTCCTTCTTATGGCTGAGTAATTGATCTCGGTTCTCTTTAAAAATGAACTTGGGGAGGTCCCTGGCGGTCCACCTCTTAAGCATCCAGTGGTTAGAACTTGCCGCTCTCACTGCCGCGGCCCTGGGCTCGGTCCGGTCCGTGGTCGGGGAACTAAGATCCCGCAAGCCGCGCCGCGCGGCCAAAAAAAAAAAGAACTTGGAAAAGTTTTTTTTTTTTTTTTTTTTACAAACTGTAATCATGACCTTGCTTTGTTTCCATGTATTTAATTTCCCTGAAAAGATATTTCAGAAGACAGCCTTTCTGGAAATGGTTTTTCCTGTATTACCCAGAATTGGAGCAATGGCGCTTGCAGGAGTGGGGTTCCAACCTGCACTACGCATCAGCTGTTGGGCGTGGGTGTAGAAGGGACATCGTGACTGTACATCTGTATGTGGTCTGACGTGGAAGGTCTGTTCCCTCCAGTAACCCTAGCACACGGAGGGTCCGCCTTGCAGGTGGCTTGTTTCCCGGCCAGCAGCACGGTAGACAGGGCTTATTGTTTTAAAGGTAAAGCCATCCCGTCTGTTCCTTGGCAACTGTACTAGGAAGCGCTGAAGGAATCCTTTTAGAGCTTTCGGCTCCCAGTACAGACAGACAGACAGACACGTGCTTCTCTCAACCTGGCTGAGAGCATAACCCAAATGTCTGCCTCCGGAGTATGGATCTAGAGAAAGAAACTGCACTTTCCAATATATGCCAGTATCCTTCTAGATTCTTAGGTACCTCTGAGACAAGTATGCAGTCATTCACATTGTTGTAAAATTTAATTATTAAAAGAGCACTGTTCTAAGCACAGCGTGCTTGCCTAGTACTCAGCACAGCCCAAACAGCTTTTCCAGATGGGTTACATGAAGTCAGCTTCATCCAGGTTGTCTCTGCTGTAGAAGTCATCCCTCACCATGTGTCCTTACATATTTTTCTTGTGAGCTCTGGAAAGTTACAGTACACTGTTTATTTCTGGCCACTGTACTATTTCTTTTATGCTCACAGTGGGCAGACCTCTGGAAATTTGCCCTTTGCTTCTCCTCCCTCTCATAATTCAGTTTTTTCTTTATTCTTTTTTCTGATAGTGGATATTACTTGAGATTTTCCTGGAAAGAATAGGAGTATCTAGGACTGGATCTCCAGCCACCCTCAGCAACTTGAATCCCTGTGAAATGGCAGCTAACCTGGAGCTGGCCAACTCATATGGAATCTTGATCTCCTTACATGTAAACTTCAGAAAACTCAAAAGGAGTGCTTTTAAAAATATGTCTGCTTGTAGTATGAGAATTATTAGTATATATTACCAGGTAATACTGCTAACTTTAGTTGTGCTCAGATAGGCTTTCCTGTGGATCAGATACATTGAAATGAAAAATTATGAGGACCCAGTGCGTTTGCTCATTGTACATCTCTTTTATATTTATTCCTTACCTTTGACTTGGCTGGATCTACAGCAGAATGTTCCAGAAATTTCACTGGGTCTGATGTCTGATTTGGCGCTAATTTATGAGTCTGCTTGGAGTGTTTCCTTGGGCTTCAGTTACATGCCTGCCATAAATTTTAATTACACTAATTAGACAGAGGTGGATGCTTAAGCCCAGTTGGATTCCTAACCCTGTTCAGCTGCATCTGTCATTAGTTTTCAGTGACATGATTTGGCACCATTTTCCAACACATTTTCAGGAAATTAGTTTTAAGTTAGAAAAGAACTTGTCTAACAAAGCTACTGACATTCAGCTATTTTCTTTACCTTCTTGGGGAACTGGGCTTGAGTAAAATGTGTGCATTTAAACTATAACTTGTGTATTCTTTTCTCTTCGTGACTGTGGGTTATCCGATTGGTTTGGTACTTGAAGAAGGAGTCTTGCCCTGTCCTACAGCCAGGCTGACTAGTCTTGTGCTTACGTCTAGTTCAGGAAGAGCGTGGATTGGTGCAGGGCTGGCCGACAGCCCTTAACACGTGTACCAGTATCTGCAGGAAGCACAGTGTTGAGAAGGATTCTGAAGTCTGGACCCAGCAGGAAGGACGCCAGCTTTGATTAGCGACATGTGCCCTGGGCACGGGACGGCGCAGTCTCAGAAGCACTCTTGCCATTCCTGTTTTAGTGAGGATAATCCCATCCATGCCTGATGCAAGCCTCTAAGAGCTCCAAGGCCAATTAGCATCCTCCAGACCAGGCTGGGCTGCCTGAAAGCAGAGGGTGTCAAACAAGCATCACAAACTCCTAGAGGGCTTGTCCAAACCCAGGTTGCCCAACCCCAATCCGCAGAGTGTGGCATTCAGCAGGTCTGGGGTGGGGCCCGAGGTTTGCATTTGTAACAAGCTCCTAGGTGATGCTGAGGCTGCCAGTCAGGGACCCCACTTTGAGAACCGCTGCCTTAGAGGCTAGAGGGCTATGTGCACCTGCCGCTTAGCTGTCCTCACAGCTCTCTGTCACCTCAGAGAAGTCTTTGGATTTTGGTTTTGGGCCCGTGTGCCAATCTCTGTCCTCCACAGCGCTGGGTTCTGGTCAGGTCTGGAGTTCCTTGTTTCTGCCCAGAAATAGCCCTCATCCTTAGCCACATGTAAACTTAAAGGGCTTAAAACGTTCTACTTCTGCTATGAAAGGATGCTCTGAAAACACAAGTCACATCTCTTTCACTTACTCTGCATTCAGCACCACCTCAGGACACCAGTCTGTCTGCCAGGCAGGCACGCGGACATTTAGGCACACAGGGAGTGACGAGAGCCATAGTTTTACACCTTGAGGATGGTGGTGCCGGCACAGTGCAGCTGACCGGTTTGTATCCGCCCAGATTACCCTATACCACATCCACTCTCACCAGGGCTGGCTCCCATTCTTTCATATCCTTGCTGGCGTGTTTATTCTCCGTTTCATGCATTTAGCTTTTGTTGAGTATCTGCTCTCTGCCAGGCGTTTTGAACTTCATGCGTGGTCAAGGCCTCTGGCACGATACAGAATCCTGTGATGGGCGCATTTCTCTCCTGGGATTTTCTCAAGGCGGGCTCAGCAGTTAGGCACGGCAGAGAAGGCAGGAGGCCAGAAGCATCTCGTGTGTGCAGCACGGTGTTTAGCTACTGCAGAGGGAGGGGCACAGAGAGAAATGAGCCGGCTCCATCCCGCTCCAGAACAGGACACAGGAAACAGCACCGTGCACGTGGGCGAGTTGGGGTCTGCCAGCCTTTTGGTCAGTTCTTTGAAACAAAAATGATATGGTTACCGTCATCCTGAATCTCATAGGCTGGGGCATATGTCGCAAAGGACTTACACATCATTTTTGTTACACCTCATTTCCAGATCCTTTATTTTTGTCGTGTGAGGTTTTACTCAGTGCAATCATTCCCGTATTTATCGGACTGAGTTTCTAGAATCCGTGTGATGGTGCTGAGGATGTGTGAAGACAGTGCTTTTTCATCAAGTTCATGGATTTTTATGTGTCCCTGTCTTGCAGAGTCTCAAATATCCAGAGGCAGCTGGCCCAGTTTGAGAGCGAGTCCTGGCCGGGCATGGCCGAGGCCGACAGGGACCGGCTGCAGCTCATCAAGGAGAAGGAGGCCCTGCTTCAGGAGCTGCAGCTCATCATCCAGCAGAGGCGGCCGGCGGAGGACGTGGCCCGGCTGGACGAGGAGCGGCGACGCCTGGAGGACGAGATCCAGCGCTCCCGGGCCACATCCATGCAGGGTGCCACGGAAAGGTGGGCTGGCTGGGCAGGCGGGGCTGGCTTCCAGCGGAGGAGCAGCTGGCAAAGCCGAAGCCTTATTACTCAGGCAGCTACGGCCTGGCAGAAGGTGGAGGGAGCCTGCCATCCGCAGGGGGTGCCCAGGGCTCGGACGCTCCGGGTCCCTATTACAAGTGGGAGGTGGTCGAGAACCGGATGGAGTAGGGAAGACCGGGGAACCCACCACTTAGACCCCGCCCACTCCCGCTGCAGGTGCCAGGTGCCCCCGCCCCCTGTGTTTTCAGGACAGCGCCCAGGACAGGTGTCGGGTCTCCAGCCCACAGGGGGCCGGAGGCAGGTGGGGGTTGGCTCTGTGACCACGGAGGAACCTCGTTCCTGACGTCAGCAGCATCTCCGTTTCCGCAGTCTACCTCTTTTATCTCCGACTTTGATTTCTCGCCAGCAAAGCCTGCCCTTTTGGCAGCAGGACGTCTCCGCTCTCTCGCGTGTCTGTTTCTGAACGTGCGTCTCTTCACTTGGTCTTGGGGCTCTTTCCCAGCGCGGGACACATGAAGCACATTTGTCCTCTGTTGCTCGGCCTTTCGTTGTGTGCCCTGTCTCCTGGTTTCCGTTTGCTTTGTGTGATCACAGATTGTTGTGTGATCACGGATTGTGTGGAAGGCTGGGTCTGCTTTCCACGTTGCACAGCTGTCAGAAGTTTGGGGATATTTGCTGAGCTTTGGAGGCCCCACCGCCCATTTGATAACATACTGGCTCCTTAAAATTCACTGTATTATGAGGATCATGAGCTGTATCTCTGTGAGCATTCTCTACCCAGAGTTTAATAGTCACCTGAATTATTTGGTCAGTACAGCTGCCCTCAGAACGATTATTTCATCGAATGTTAGGGCTGTCCTCTGTTTTTGCTGGGGGTTGTCTCTGCTTGGATATTCATTGTTAATTGATAGACAGGCCTGTGTTGTGTCCTTAGGGGCTAATGTCAACGCTGGAGGGAAGCGGTGTGGTTTGGAGAGTCTAGTGCATAGGAATGGGCAGAGTGCATGCTAACTTGCCTGGAGTGGTGGAGTGCCCTCTCACCTCTCTCAAAATAAACCCAGGGTTTATCGCTTCTGACTCTGCAATGGGACTATGAAATGGAAGTTTCATCTGTGCTCTTGTGCTTTTGTATCGTTTCAGCTTAACATCACCTTCCGTTCTCCCCATGCTGTTCTCTTGTGTATGTTTCGGGTCAGAGGGCCTGGGATTTCTGGTTGGTTTTCTCTTAACGGGAGAGGATTCAGTCCCACGAACACCACATGTCCACCACGTGTACCAGGACCCCACACCCATGTACCCTTGAGTGTTTCTGCCCTCGCCATGTGGAAATCCAGAGTGCAGGAGTGCTGTGGTCCCAGGGCACAAATCCATGGAACCCCACGGAGCTGCTTTTACCCTGATGCCTGGGTTCAGAGCCTGGGTCACCCAAGCTCGTTCACCTGATGGGGTCTCTTGTGGAACCAGCCTGGGAGCTGCATCCTGGGGCGCAGGGCCCTCAGCTGGGACTGAATTAGCCCCAGGTGTCTCCTGAATCTGGCACTACACGGCCTTGGGCAAGGCGGGCCGTGCACAGGTGCTAATAAGCACCTTTCCGGCCAGGTGATGGGGCCAAGTGCCCCATGAGTGTTCCCTCGGCGGTGACGTTCTGGGCCTAGCAGGTGCGGGCCCGTTTCTCCCTGCCGCCTGGGGCCCAGAGGCGGGGGGCTTTCCCTGGGAACAGGCTGAGGGCGTTAGAAGAGACCCGGTCTGGGAGGAGGGAGCCAGTCAGAAAGGTATGGAAGTACGCATCTCAGGGCTGACGTGTGCCAGCTGTTTGGCCAGGCCCAGTCTTTGCCCGTCTTGGTTTCAGTGGCATCATTGTCAGATGGAAAGTTTGAGCAGGTTAGTGAGAGTTATTGGGGATTGGCGGGATGTAAGGTTTTTCCTCTTTCAAAGGAAGAGCAGTTGTTTTGTAGGGTGCCTGCTTGGCCTGTGTTAAACTGCCGTCATTTTGATTTGTAAACGAGAACTGTTTTGTTCTAGAAGCAAACATTCATTTGTACATTCACTTAATAACTATTTATCGAGTGCCTATCCATGTCGGGCTCTATTCTAGGCAGTGGGCTTAGCGCTGTGGGAAAAAATTTCATTTTAGAAAATAATAAAGTTGAAAAAAGTGGGAAGAAGACTACCTCCAACACTGTGGCAGTTGTTTTTTTATTTTATTTGTGTTTAATCTTTTAATTCTGTAGATTTTAGAATTGCACGTAGTTTTGCCTGGAAGGGGGCTTAGCATGAGGGAATCTGATTTGTTCCAAGGAATTCCAGTAGATTACCGCATGCTGTGCATTTGTATCCATATTCTAGTCTCCCATCCATCTGTTCATCCACCCACACCCATCCTCCCACACACCTCAACCACTCATCCGTATGCCCATCTGCCTGTCTGCTATCTGTCCATCCAATCCACCTGTTCACCTATCCGTCTGCCTGTCCCTCCTCCCACCCCTGCATCCGTCAGTCCATCCAGCCATCCACCCATTGATTTATCCATCCGTCTTTCCACCCATCCATCCACGCATGCATCCATCCATCCATCCACGCACCCATTCATCCATCCATCCATCCATCCACCCACCCATGCATTCCTCCGCCTATCCACCCATGTGCTGAACTTCTACAGTGTATCAGGCACTGTTCAGGCGGCCAGTGGTACATTTTAAGCAAGACAAAAACAGTAGAACAGTCTGTTATCTTGGTGTTTATGACCTTGGATGTGCTTTTTTAGAATTTAGTCATTGACACCTCAATCGGTTTGGGGGAATTTACAGTTGAATTTCTTGTTAGGAAAATATACTTGGCATCTTTGAAATCCACCAGTGGACTCTTTTCGTACCTACAGGATTCTACTTCAGGAAAAAAGAAACTGTCTCCTGATGCAGCTGGAAGAAGCTACCCGTCTAACGTCCTATCTCCAGTCCCAGTTACAAAGGTGGGTAACTTGATTATCATGTTATAACATAGTAGCCGTGAACTTCACGATTCATTTAGCTTGACTTTCTCTCCCAGAACTTAGAACCTGCAGTGGTTGTAAACACTGGACAGGAAAGTGTGGATACACGATATTTTTAAGAGGAGCTGCTCACATATGATCCAAGGAATATGAGAACCAGATGTGACTTCAGAATAATGAATCATTTATCGAAGGATTTTGTAACTCCCAGCCTCAGGAGTGTATATGTCCATCTACATAGATGCACACGTACACTTTTAATTATTTTTTTTAAGATACTCATTTTAGTTAGGCATGAATGTCTTTAAAATCCGATTTGGATGCTCAGTAAGAGCTCCAGGTTTCAAGCACTTACCGTATCGGGAAGTGTAGTGTTAAGGGCTTTCTGCGTATTGTTTTCTCAGTTCTCCCCTCACAGTGCCTTGAGGCAGGAACCGCTCTCATCCCAGCGCCGGGTGAGAAGGTGGGAGGCTCGGAAAGGGCAAAGCCCTTGACCAAATCAAATGCGTTCAGCTAGTCTTGAGTGTGAGCTGGAACTTGAACTCGAGCAAGAGCCCTTGACGTTAACTACTGCTCTCGACTGACATTCAAAGAAACAAAGGAAATATTTACGAAGGGGCGGGGGTGGGGGGGGTGTCTTAAAAGGCTCAGAGGTGTTGAAGAGGCGCCAGTGTGAGGTTTGCTCCTCGTGGAGCAGACCGGAGGCTCGGCTCGCGGTGGGGACGGGCGGGCTCCAGCCGCGGGCTCCAGGCTGCTCTTCTCGTTTCAGCCTGTCCGCCAGCACCCTGACCGTCTCCTCGGGGAGCAGCCGCGGCTCCCTGGCCTCCAGCCGGGGCTCGCTGGCCTCCAGCCGGGGCTCCCTGAGCTCCGTCAGCTTCACCGACATCTACGGCCTCCCGCAGTACGAGAAGCCCGACGCCGAGGGCGGCCCGCTCCTGCGCTTCGACCTCGTCCCCTTCGACTCCCTGGGCCGGGACGCCCCCTTGGCGGACGCCCCGGGCCCCGCAGGCCTCCACAAACAGAGGCGCTCCCTGGACACGCCGCAGTCCCTGGCGTCCCTGTCCTCGCGCTCCTCGCTGTCCTCGCTGTCCCCGCCCAGCTCGCCCTTGGACACGCCCTTCCTCCCGGCCTCGCGAGACTCACCCCTGGCCCAGCTCGGGGACGCCTTCGAGGTGGCGGGCCTGGGCGCCCTGGACAGGCTGCGCGCTCAGGCCTCCGCCGTGGGGGACGAAGACCCGCCGGGCGCGGCGTCCCTGCCGCCGCACGGGTGCCCCGGGGATGGCGAAGGACCTCGCGAGCGAGGACCCCAAGCGGCTGCCGCTCCCACGGCTGCAAGTACGTACTGATGGGTCCGGTGGGTGCCCCGGGGCCGGGGAGGAAAGGTCTCGAGTTCAGGGAGGAAGCCGCATGCATCTGCATGGAAGCCAGCTGGCTCTGCTGTGGCCTAGTGAGCCCTCAGCTTAGGACCCTCCAGGGCAAGAGGAGGCCCGCACGCACGCACGCACGCTCGCCCGCCCGCTGCCTTGCTCGTTCCGCGTGCTTTTGCCCTGGGTCCTTGAAATGTCATGGAAAGTAGTCTTTCCCAGGCATTTGGCTTGTTTTCAGAATATACTTAATTGTCGAAAATGAGACAGTTCCTCCGCATTCGGAGGCTGCTAAAGAAGTGCTCGGGCCTTAACGAACTCTCCAGGGCGTGTGCCCACATGCAACGTTCTGTGTGTGCCCGCCTCAGACCAGCACTGGCACTGCCGTCTGGCTGTGGCCCGGCAGAAATCTCTACTAACGTTGGCCCTGTGACTTCATCTCTTCATCCTTTGTCCTTGTACTTTTTTTTTTTTAATTTATTTTTGGCTGCGTTGGGCCTTTGTTGCTGCGAGCGGTTTTTCTCTAGTTGCGGCGAGCAGGGGCTACTCTTCATTGCAGTGCGCGGGCTTCTCATTGCGGTGGCTTCTCTTCTTGCGGAGCATGGGCTCTAGGTGCGCGGGCTTCAGTAGTTGTGGCACGCGGGCTCAGTAGTTGTGGCTCGCGGGCTCTAGAGCGCAGGCTCAGTAGTTGTGGCGCACGGGCTTAGTTGCTCCGCGGCATGTGGGATCTTCCCGGACCAGGGCTTGAACCCGTGTTCCCTGCATTGGCAGGAAGATTCTTAACCACTGTGCCACCAGGGAAGCCCTGTCCTTGTACTTTTCAAGGACATAATTCTATCAGGGAGGGAGGGAAAATATCAGTCCTTTCTACCGAATCGATTTCTCTGCTGCTCTTTAAATCCAGAAACATGTATCCATGAGAATTTCATCCGTCCAGTTGGTGTTAATTCAGCTTCTGCTTGGTGCCAGCGTCTGTCAGCTTGTAGCCCACATGGAAAACCAGACTGCTGTTCTGGGGAGTATTCTGGCTGATGGCTGGTGCACAAAGCAGAGTCTGGGCTTCACCCTCCTTATCTTCACCCCGAGTGCTTTTGTGAGCCAATCTCTAGCGACTTTAACTTCCTTAATTTTTAGAGAAGATCAGAACAGCCCTCTCATTCCTGAAGTTCAGCCCACTTCATTTTTATTTGCACAGCAAAACTGTTTTTAGATATTCCATTTAGGCGAACACTAGACAATTTGTATAGCATAGTGGATCTCAACCAGGGGTGTTTTCGACCCCTGGAGATACTTGGCAGACATTTTCAGTTGTCACACTTTGGGGCTGGTGGGGTGCTACTGGCATCTAGTAGGTGGAGACCAGGGGCAATGCTCAACATCCTACAGTGCACAGCATGGTCCCCATCTTGGCTGGAATGATCCAGCCAAGATGTCAAGAGTGCCGAGGCTGAGAAACCCTGGTCATGTACTGTTAAGCAGTCAGCAGCAAAAGGTGGAAATAAAACGTGAATCCAAAACCAGGGTGATGTAGCAGAAATGGCTTCGAACTAGCAGCTTATACCCAGATTCTGTTCCCTGCCCTGTTGACTCACTAGCTGTACGACCTTGAGCGCAACCTTAGATGGAGCTGAGTCTCAGCTTCTGTGCCCTTGAATGAGGTGATCTTTATGGGCTCTTCTATTCACCACCATTCTGTTACCTGTCGGGTTTTTGTATGTATACCCACGCGGGTTATTATATATATGTAAGATAATAGTCTCTTGTAGCATTTATGTGTTTAACCAGAGATCCATTATGTTCTGCGGCAGCCCCGGGCCTTTTTGGCATCTCTATTATTTTGGTGTCTCCCCCTCTGCGTTTGCAAACACACCTTTCATATCCCCAGATACGTCATTTCTGTAATTCACATGTGCCAGGGGAACTTTATTCGCTTTGTTCTTTGTTGTAATCACAGGTTCAGTGCTCCATGTTTATTCAAAAAAGAAAATACAAAATAAGGACTGAATCGTGCATCTGTTGTTGCTTGAGCTTCCTCTTCTCAGTGTCCACCCCCCCGTACCAACTTTTCTTTAAAGGCTGAGATACAAGAGTGTTTGTCTACTTATGCAGAAAATCCATACAAGGTCCAGCACTGCTTTTGGTCCAGGGGAAACACTGAGTGGGAAGGAGAAGAGCTGACTTAATTTCTGATCCTGATTTCTTTATTTTTCTTTTCTGCTTTGTGGTGGATATTATAATGCTTCAAGCTTAGACTCGGAGGCCTTTACTTATGGTGTGGTCAGATACTGCCACCTGGTGGTGCGTTCATATATGACACTCTGGGTAGAATACAAACTAGAGGTACTTGACTTAGTGAATGGGTCTTGGTAGGTGCTCTCGCAGGGCTGGGTTGGGTGAGCAGCTTCAGGCATGGACACAGGGTGACTCCTTGCCTCCCTTGATGAAACCCCACCCCTCATTTATGACGCCCGAGGTCACGTAGTTCCCTCCACTCTCCAGTCTAAGAACAGTACCGTCTAAGTTTGACTCAAGGAAGCTTTAGCGAGAAAAATTTTAGTAACATAAAATTCAGAGTTGCCCATTGTGTTTTAAATCAACCTGAGGGCACAGAAGGTGGGGCAGGGGAGTGGGGAAATAAACTGTCATCTTTAACCGTTTTTACATGTTTACTACAATTTTATCTTCCCCACATTTTGAAACTCAAATGTGTCATGATTTTGAAATCGTTCCTATTTTCATTCCCCACTGGTATTTGCTAATATAAGTCCGTAAGTACTTTGACCTTGTTCATCTGTTTATTGATGTTTTTTATTACATTCATACCGTTTAAAATTGTTGGCTTAAATTCTGCAGTTTTTTCACTTTGTGCTTTTTTTTTTTTATCTCTTTTCTCATGCGGCTCGACAGAAACATTCACTGTAAGTGACCTTGGACTTCTCCTTCGCCTTGCTGGTCAGGCTGTGCCACATCTTTGTGCAGTGAATCAATGTATTTAGGATGCTCGGGGTGTGGTCAGGAAGGGCATAGCTCATGGCTGTGCTTTAATGTAGCTCAACAGTTGCTCTTTTTGTTATTGTCGTTTGAACGGTATTCATCCTGGCTCTGAAAGTTGTGTAAGAACTTTTCTAAGAGCTTGACGTATTTTTTCCTTCTTGCATTTTTTTCCCAGACTTCAGCGCTTTCATTATTTTAATATGCCAGCTGGCAGCTTTGCCCACGATGTGATTTTCCTTATACTTTCTTCCCTTTTGTCAAGCAGTGTTGCTGTCCTTAAGTCTCAGTGTCTGTTTGTCTGTGTTTCATGATGGAAAGATCAGAGGTTTATAAAATGAATGTGTGGAAGCTTGTTTATTCCATACCTCACTGGCGTTGCTCCCCACTTTCCGTCTCGTTGCCTTGAAGCCCAAGAGCAGACGGTTGCGGTGTGTACTGTGGGGTGTGCCGTGTGCTGTTTCTCACCCAGGGCAAGTGCTGACCGTACCTCCTTCTGTCAACTCCTGCATCCAGTTGCTCCGTGAATGTGCTAAGCCCAGGATCACTGACGATTGTTTCCTCCATTTCCTTTCTCTCTTCATCCACTTTCACTGCAATGAGAGAGAAATTTTGTCAGTCACACCATCGGGTTGCCTGGAAGTTAACTGGATCATTGTGTGGTGTTACTTCCTTAAAGGCATGTAAGGCCGAGTGTCAGGGCTGGGAATGGAAGTAGTGAGCCGTTGTGTTTGCTGGGGTTCCATGCAGCAGACTGAGCAGTTCTATCTGCAGTTTAGAGCTGGAGGCTCTGGGTCCTTCCATGGGGCCGGGGTGACAAGCAGAGCTGGACTTGGGAGTCGCCGTCTACGATCTGAGAGTCGGTGCCTCCGGCCACCCCAGCACAGAGCCAGCTTCTGCCCCTGGCCGAGGTGGGGCCGGTGGCCCCCACGCTGGGCGCCGCAGACCTTTCAGAGATCGATCGGCTTTTGTCTGCAGTTAACATCGTGAGACCAAAGGCCACAGCCCTGTCTGTTTTGTACCCCAGTGAATATATTTGGGTTTAATTGTGCTGTGAATAATAAATTGGTTGAACAGAGAGATGGTCATTGGTGGACTCGCTATTTCCCTCAACTCAGGGGTGCACAGGTGTCTAGATTTTCAATTTCTAGAGCTTAGATGGGCGGAGAACATAGGAAGAAAAGAGGGACCTGCATTATTAATAAGAGGCGTTGTGATGCCAGAGTGAGGCTCAGTTTGGGGCTTTACGGTTTAAGCCTGTGTTCTGACCGTGTGTGCCTCTCTCAGAAGCGTTGAGGTTCCTGTGTCCGTCGTCACATTTAGCAGCGGGAGACGGCATGCCTGTTTCTGTTGCTTTTGTTAACAGAAAGTTGTTGCTGTGAGGAAAGGAGTTGATGAAATGGTAAAAGGGACAATGTCAGTGGTTGTCTTTGGCTCTTGGTTGAAACAGATACGAGACAAAAATTAGCTGCCCAGTGATGGTCCTTTCTAATCCCAGGAGACAGTTCTGGAAGCCAGTCTGGCCCCAGGGCTGCTGAGGACGCTGCAGTTAGAGCGGCAGAGGGGTCACGGAGACATCGGCAAAGGCCGAGTCTGGGTGCATCTGTGTCCTCTGACTTGAAAGTCACTCCATTTTGTTGGGGGTTATTTGATGATTTTTTAAAACTCTGTTTTCTGATTATAAAGCAGTGTAGCCTGTGTTCCTTGTATAAAGTATGGAGAATACCAAGCAGCGTCAAGGAGGAAACACCCCCCTCCTGCTTCTCGGAGAGCGCGCTGCCATCCGCGTGCAGGCGAAATCTCTCTCCAGGTCTTCCCGTGTGACACTCTCTCAAAGGGCCACGCCAAGGGCTTTCCCGCCACCTTCTGACCTGTGCACTCATTAAGGAGGTGAAGGGAGATTGATGATCATTTAAAGAGCTTTTAAAGAAGTAGCCAGAAGCCTGTTTCTTCCATTTTCCAATATAAGAAAAGACTCGAGCAGAGTGCATGTAAACACACATCTGCACACGTGCTGGCCTGTCTCTGCCACTTCGTGCCTTTGTCTCTGCTCTGCCCTGGCTGGGCTCCCGCACTGTCGCCTCCTGAGCCCGGCCGTGTCTCTCATCTGCAGCAGCGACCCCCCGAGAAGACAGCGCCCAGAGGCTGGAGCGGAGAGCGCGCTGCGTGTCCACCTGCCTGTCCGATTACTCGCTGGCCAGCGACAGCGGCGTGTTTGAACCTCCCACCAAAAGGTTAGAAGCTGACCTTCTCCCCTGCCTGGGCTGACTTCCCAGAAGGCACCCCTACCGAGACCTGTCTGGCTTGACACCCTGTGTGTCTCCAGGGTGCAGCTCTTCTGGCTTCTCTCCATGTGGGAGGGGCCCTGAGCATCCCCACGGACCCCCTCTGGTCCCAGGTGGCATCTGGGGACTGGCCTGGCTTCGGGAATCTAGGATGAGTGCTTTCTCTCCGGCCCCGGGAGTTGGAAGGCATGAGCCCAGTAGAGCCGGAAAAGGAGAACCAGTGTGCGAGGGAGACCTGCTTTTCTAGAAAGGGCTAGAAATGGATTCACTAGAAATGGATGTTCCCCCCGTCTCCTTTCCTTAGTTGGAGGAATCACTTTGCAAGGACAAAACCCCTTGTGGGCTTTATTTTGTTTGAGACCTTTGATGTCATTTTTTCAGCTCAGATATCTGTATACATTTCACTTATCGCCAACTTTTTTTTTTTTTTTTTGGCTGCGCTGCTCAGCTTGTGGGATCTTAGTTCCCTGACCAGGGATCGCACCCGCGCCCCCTGCGGTGGAAGCGCGGAGTCTTAACCACTGGACCACCAGGGAAGTCCCCCTTGCAAAGCTTTTAAGAGTATATGTTTTTGAACTTTGTTGTGAATGTCACATGTGGTTTTGAGAGGTATTTTCTCAAAAAGGCCACTTCGTCAGTAGGTACCCTGGGAGGTGACATCATGGATCCTGGGGACCTGCCGTGCCCTGTCAGTCACTTAAAGCATTTATTTATGTCGCAACTTAATAAAGCTCTTCTCAGTAAGAAGCACCCCTAGTGTGAGAGAGCTTCTACCAGGCCCCCTCGGAGTAACGCGGTGCCTTTCCGACTGTTCAGGAGCGAGGATGCAGACGAGCCTGCGCGTGGAGACGCTTGCGGTAACGAGGGCCCCCAGATCCATGTTGGATTTTTGTGAGTACAGAAGACTCCTTCCCTGTTGCTCGTAAAGACGATGGGTAGATTGGGGTCCGCCCGGCGACTCACACCTCCACACACAGGCCAGGAGGGATGGAGGGACCCGCGTGATCCGGGTGCTGCTCCCTGGCCTGGGTACCCCCGGGCCCATCTCAGCGGTCTCGGGTGAAGGGACAGCGGTGGTGGGAAGGAGAGATGGGCAAGAGCGGCTCCACTGCCGTCCTCCAACACCGAGTCACGGCCGGGGACGCTCACCCCGTGGGCACGGTCAGGGCCTCGGGGAAGTTCCCGTCGGAGCTGGGGTAGCCAGGTGCTGTGCAACACTAAGCGTTTTGGTTTCTAGCTACAGTGTCTAGAAAGGCAGTAACCAGCAGTGTTCAGACGAACAAGGCAGGATGTTCACATCCCAGCAGCTTTCTTTTGCTCACTCTTGTCATCCCAGCGTTTCTCGGCACTCGTGACATTCAAGCTGGGTCATTCTTGGTTGGGGGCCGTCCTGTGCCCCCTGGGGTGTTGAGCAGCAGCCCTGGCCTCCACCCACTACATGCAGTAGCCCCCCTCCACTCAGTGTGACAGTAAGAAAAGCCTCTAGACTTTGCACAGGTCCCCTGGGGGTGGGGTGAGGACCACTGCAGTAGTTCAAGCAGGATTTCTGCACTGTGGGGCGTTTGCAGTCTGTGAACGTGCATTTTCTTTTCTAGGCACGACAGTGCCAGCGAGTGTCTCCTCGTGAACGTGCTCCAGCTGAAGAACTTTGCCGGGCTGGTGGTGAAGGAAGACTGCAAAATGTAAGCTTCCGTGCCGGGGGCGGCGTGTCCTCCCCCCGGGCCCTCCTCCACACGGCACCACTGGCTGACCTGCTGCACGTGGCAGTTTGGGGAGGGAAAAGACTGTCGTGGAACCTGAATTTAGAATAAAACGCCAGGGAATGTCTGTCTGAAATCTAAAGGATTGTAAGTTTTAAGAAGAGGCTGGTTTATTATTTGAGGCAGGTGGAGTTACTGGAGCCAGGCTGGTTATGTGCCGTGGCCATGCTCACAAAGTGCCGGGTGCCCAGCATCGGCAGCGTTGGGGCTGAAAACGTCCATCCTGGTCACAAGGCTGGTGGCGACACAGCCACACTCGGCTCTTGCGATCTGATGAGGTGCCCGAAGAGGCCTCAGGCTGGGCTCAGGCATCCTTGTCCGAGCAGGGAGAAGGAGATCTGAGTTGTCCCCAGTGGGGAGATGGGTGCCCGATGGGGGTGTGAGGTCCCACTTACCCTGGTGGGTGAACCCACCTGTGATGGGTGTTCAGGCCCGACGGTGCCCTCCCCTTCCGTGAGTCGTCTTTGTAAACTGGCCTCCCGAAGGCCTTGGAAGCAGCCTGGTTTTCACCGGCTGAGGGTTCGCCCTGATCCTGTACTTTACTCCACTGATGCTGGAGCTTCTCCTGGGTGCTGGTTCCGTGCTGCGGGCAGACGGCCGGGAGCCCAGCCCGGCGGGTGCCTGGGTGGGCGAGCAGTCTGAGAGGCAAGGCAGGCAGAGCTTGGAGAGGGAGCCGAGGGGCCGTGGAGAGATCAGTGCAGATGTTTTCCTACAAAGGTGGTAAAAGCAGAACCTCCATTTGAGTCCCCCTGAAGTCCTAACCACTGACTTGGAAGTCTTCTCTTTGTGATTGGGTTTTTCCCCCTGATCGCCAGGGGCACGTAAGTTCTTTGGGCTTACTCTCAGTTGAGAAAAGGATCTTTTCCAAAAGACATTAAAATTCTGCACATGGGCAGTGGAAAAGGGCGGCGTCTGTGCACACATATGTGGTCCATGCGTGTCACGTGCAGATGTGTCAGTAAGCGCTGCCTCCGTCTGCTTTTTCCTTCCTCTCTTGGTTCCAGACACATCCGCGTCTATTTGCCCCCGCTTGACTCCGGCACGCCAAACACTTACTGCTCTAAGGCTCTGGAATTGCAAGCCCCCCTGATATTTAATGAAGTTTTCAGAATCCCTGTGCATTCAAGCATGGTGACGTTGAAGTCCCTTCAGTTATACGTGTGCTCAGTGAATCCGCAGCTACAGGAAGAACTGCTGGTACGGCGCCCTCCTCACCCTCTCCCCCTCCCTCCCCTCCTGCCTGTGTCCTGATGTCAAGTGATCTCCGTAGCTGGGAGGACAGAAAGGGATGGTAAAACCCCTTATCTTGTCAAGTGTTCTGTAATTTAAATATATTATGTCAGCTAATACTCGCAAAACTCTTACGCAGCGGCTTCTGCATTATCCCTGTCTTGCGTCACGGGAACTAATAAAAGTCGGGTTGAGAAATTTGGTAGATAGAAGTATAGGATGGTCAGTTAAATTTGAATTTCAAGTAAACTATGGATGCCTTTTAGTTTAAGTATGTCCCATGTAATATCTGGGACATACTTCTATTTTAAAAAAATCTGTTTATTTGAAATTGCAGTTCACCCAGATGCCCTCTATTTTATCTGCCAACCCTATAACTAACTGGGCAAGTCAGCAGTCCGTCTTCACCCCGGCCAGCCAGTGCAGGGCCAGGGCTTGGAAGCCAGGGTGCTTTCTTCCCAAGGTTGGAATTGTCCCCCTTGGTCCCACCCCTTCAGTGGCAGAATTAGAGATTGGAGAGTTCCACCAATCCTCTCCCTCTCTCTCTTTTTTTGGGGGGTGGGTGGGTGGGTGGGTATTTATTTATTTATTTATTTATTTATATTATTTTACACCAATCCTCTCTTTTTTCAAAAATTCCTGCTAGAATCAGCGGCTCTTTGAGTGGCAGATCCTGAGCCTGACCCACCATTCCATGTCGTCCATTCTCTGCCCCTGTTCCCCTTCTAGCACTTTCTGATTGGGCTGAACAAGCAAGCGAGGAGCCACCCCCATTACGATCCTTTTCGATGACTTTCATTTTACTGCAGTCCTTTGAATAGCAGTGACACATTGTATGGCCTTTCTGCTTAAGATTAAAGAGTGACTTTGATGCCCATTGGTTGTTAAGGTGCAGTCGTTCAGGGCCTGTTCTGCTTTTTTTTTTTTAAAAAAACACCGCACAGGGCATTGCTCAGATTAACTTGGCTGATTACGATGGTTCGAGCGAGATGCAGCTGCGCTGGTACTCGGTGCAGGTGTTCACCGGCCCCGAGCCCCCCCGGCGGGAGGACGAGCGTCTGGGACACAGCGACTTCCGGGACCCTGCGCCCGCCACGTCTGGAAAGACAGTAGGTGGCCTGGCTTTGAGACGGGCTTTTCCTGGGGACATTGTTTCTAAGAAACGCGTGTAGACTTAGTCTTAGAACACAGTGGCGACGAAGAAGCAGGGTTTCAAGGGAAGTAATAAAAACGGACTATAGTGATGTATGTGGCCGTTCATGGTAATATTCTTTAATGCAACTTGTTCATGATGATGAGTGATGCGTTGGTTGCTTAAAATTTGAGTCCTCAGAGCCATATGGAAAGGCCAAGTTACTGTCTTGCTGCCAGCCCGGGGGGTGAGCTGCTTCCCGCTGCAGAGCAGCCGGGGATGGCCATCAGCCCGGCAGCAGGGATGCTCCCCATGGGCCGTGCAGGCGCCCGCTTTCTGCTTTGCCGCCCGCACGCCGCTGGCCTCGGCTGCTTCTTAGCAGCGTCCCTTTGGTCCTGTAGGACGCGGTGACGGTGCTGCTGGCGAGAACCACGGCCCAGCTGCAGGCGGTGGAGAGAGAGCTGGCCGAGGAGCGGGTGAAGCTGGAGTACACGGAGGAGGAGGTCGTGGAGATGGAGCGCAGGGCGGAGCAGGCCGAGGCTGTGTCCGAGAGGTGAGCGCGGCCAGCAGCCCCTTGGGCGAGAGGCCGCCGGGGTGTTCATCAGACGCCACGCTGCGTAGAATGTGTGCGGCGGCTCTTCGGTACCTTTGCCCAGAAGTCGGGATCCTTATGGGGGATCGTATGCCAGTCTGCACGAGGGCAGTACACTGACCTCAGCTCTACGTGTAGTCTTTTCACCTTTCCTTCTGTTCCCCGAATTTCTCTTAAAGGGGGGAACTGTTGAGGGACTCCCTCTGCCCAGATTGAATACAATAGGGTCCTTTAAGTTTTGTTTTTTTTCTTTATTAACTGCTTTATTGGGATATAATCTCCCTACCATACAGTTCACCCATTAAGTGGACGATTCGGTGGTTTTTAGTACTGGCACAGAGCTGTGCCCCCAACATCACACTCAAGTTGAGGGCGTTTTCGTCATGCCGAAAGGAAACCCCATACCATTAACAGTGCGCCCAGTCCTCCCAGCCCCTGGCAACTGCCCGTCTGCATGCCATCTCCAGGGATTTGCCTGTCCTGGGCCTTTCTTGTAAATGGAATCATGCGATGTCCCTTTACGTCTTCCCCGGAGCAGCCCGTGGGTGAACGCTTGACTCGGGGCAGATGGGTCTGCAGTAGAAAAATAGCTCAGATGGACAGGCGCCGCAAGTGAATCGCTTCCCAGCGGGTCCTTTCCGGCAGCACTTTCATGTTGCTTTGCTTCCACGGTTTTCCATAAAGAGCATCATGTTTCCAAAGCTTGCTACTTCTTCCTAATAGCTTTCTCTGGATTTGTTTTCAAGAGGAGTTTATTTCCGAAAGGGAAAGTGCACGGCAGAGGTGGGAGGGTGTGTGTTCAGGGATGGGCAGGAGGCTGGGAGGGCTCGGGGAGAGGGGCTTCCGGGATGCTGGCGTCTTCAGGGGCTGCAATTGGGCGATACAGACAGACAGACCCTCTTAATGAAAGGCCTTGTAGCTCAGTCTTCCCTACGAAACAGAACTGCCTTTCATTTTATGAGAAAAGCAACCGTCTTCAGTTACTGGAAGCAAATATTGGGCGGCTCTGCTGCTGTGCCCTGAGTGCAGCAGTAAAGTCAGTGCCCTGATGAACGTTTTGGGGGCTTTTGCCACGCCCGCCTTCAGGAGTTGGCAAGCCGACTCGGTGGACAGTGGCTGTAGCAGTTGCGCCCAGACCAGCCCCCCGCACCCAGAGCCCTGCTGCGTTGGTGTCACCTCCATCCACGGACACACGTTTGCTGGCCAGGCAGAGCCTTACAGCCCCAAGAAACTTCAGCCCCCACCTCTGAAGGTAAGCAGGAGAGGACAAAGGGTTTCGCGGAGCCCCTGATGTTTTGCCTCACTGCACCAGGCGCTGCCCTGGAAGGACGGGCTGTGTGCCCTACGCGAGGGAATTGAAGTGAGGGGCCTCAGATCTGTAAACAGCAGGTACCATGGAAACGTCTGTCTACTTGAAATTAAAAGGAAAGGACAACTAAACGGGGTGGATTTTTACTCCTTCATGTGCCATCTTCAGGGCCGCGTGTGGCTCAGGATGTTTTGTGCGTCCCTAACGTTTTGGACGCTTGTCATTTTTCTCCGTTTGTGCCATTAAGAGCAGTGAAGCATCCTTTTGGCCCTTCTGTTCACCCGACCCTAGTTGTGCCCATCACGGGGTCTCCACTGGGGCAATCTTTCAGGTTTGCGGTGACAAATGTCTAAGGAGCCCAGTGGGGTTGGGAGACACTATCAGTGCTCGACTGCAACTTTGTTTCCCAACTGTTCAACTCATCACAACGTCTACCACCACAGCCCCTGATCTCAGTCCAAAACACAGGTCCTGAGAGAAGTGAGAGCCGCCCGCTGGCAGCCTCCCGCACTACAGCCCATGAAGTGCCTCGGGCGGAGAGGTTCTGGGCGTGGCTGCCGGTCATGGCCATTATTCCTCTTTCTAAGACTTTGACAAGCGTTGGCCCACGTCAGGGGCAGTAGCTGTGGGAGGCTAGCTTGGTGTGTCCTTCTCCCTCAACTTTTAATTTTGAAGCACTTCAGATCTACAGAGAAGTTGCTAGAATAGTACAACGCATACTCGTATCCCATTCACCTAGACTCCCCAGTTGTTAGTTCTTCACCACATTTTCATTCTCTCTTTCCATGTGCATGTGGTAGCTGCCAGGCATTGCAGATGCAGCAGCAAAGAAACAAATGGAAAGTCCTGCCCTGTGGGCAACAGACAGGGTAAACCAGTAAAATACAGCAGCGTCTGAGATAGTCGAAGGGGCTACTGAAGAATGAGATGGTAGGAAAGCAGGGTTTGCATTTTTAGAAAGATTTACCATTTTAGAAAGGGTTACATTTAGAAATGTAAATTGGTATCTACAAACATCAGGACTGTAAAATGGTGCAGCCGCTATAGAAAACAGTATGGAGCTTCCTCAAAAAATTAAAACTAGGGACTTCCCTGGTGGTGCAGTGGTTAAGAATCCACCTACCAATGCAGGGGACACAGGTTCAAGCCCTGGTCCAGGAAGATCCCACATGCCACGAAGCAACTAAGCCCGTGAGCCACATGGCCTGCGCACCCATGCTCAGCAACAAAAACAAGCCACGGCGATGAGAAGCCCGCACATCGCAACGAAGAGTAGCCCCTGCTTGCCACAACTAGAGAAAGCCTGTGCGCGGCGCCTGTGCGCAGCAGTACAGACCCAACATAGCCAAAAATAAATAAATAAATCTATTTTTTAAAAAAACTAAAAATAGAATTACCATATGATCCAGCAATTCCACTTCTGGATGTACATCCAAAAGAGCTGAAAGCAGGTCTCCAAGAGATACTTGCACATCCACGTTCATAGCAGCATTATTCACAGTAGCCAAGAGGTGGAAGCAGGCCACGTGTCCATCGACAGCTGAATGGATAAGGAAAAAGTGGTATATATGTATATGGAATATTAGCCTTAAAAAGGAAGGAAGTCATGTCACAGGCTACAACATGGATGAAGCTTGAAGACATTGTGCTAAGTGAAATAAGCCAGTCACAAAAGAATGAATCCTATACGATTCCACTTATATGAGATTCCTAAAGTAATTAAATTCATAGAGACAGAAAGTAGAATGGTGGTTACCAGGGGCTAGAGATGGGGAAATGGGGAGTTGTTGAATGGGGATAGAGTTCAGTTTGGGAAGGTGAAAAAATTCTAGAGATCTCTTCCACAACAATGTAAGTATATTTAATACTACTGAACTGCACAATGAAAAATGGTTACAATGGTAAATTTTACTTATTTATTTATTGTTGGCTGCGTTGGGTCTTCGTTGCTGCGTGCGGGCTTTCTTTAGTTGCGGAGAGCAGGGGCTCCTCTTCGTTGTGATGTGCAGGATTCTCGTTGTGGTGGCTTCTCTTATTGTGGACTGTGGGCTCTAGGCGCACAGGCTTCAGTAGTTGTGGCGCATGGGCTTAGTTGATCCGCGGCATGTGGGATCTTCCCGGACCGGGGCTCAAACCCGTGTCCCCTGCATTGGCGGGTGGATTCTTAACCACTGCGCCACCAGGGAAGTCCACGATGGTTAGTTTTATGTATTTTTTTTATAATAGAAGTGAAAGGTCATAGAAGTCTCACTGAGAAGGCAGTTTTTGAGCAAAGTCCTTAAGAAAGGAGTCTGGGAGCCTTGTGTGGGGCTGGGGATGGGCATTCAGGTGCAGGGAGCTGCAAGTGCACGTGGGGTCGGGGTAAGGAGGCATCAGAGCTGAGGACAGAGGGAGTCAAGGGGCCACATCATACAGGGCCTACTCAGGACTCTTGCTTTTTCTCTGAGAACATTGGAAAACTGGTGGATAGTTTTGAACCCAGGGGTGATGTGATCTGACTCACTTTTTAAACATTTTCCTAGAATAATTTATTGACATGAAAATCTCATAAAATGAACCCTTTCAAAGTGAACATTTCAGTGACTTTGAATACATTTACAATGTTGTGCAGCCACCGCTCCTCTCTGGTACCAAGACGTTTCTTTCACCCCAAAGTAAAACCCCATAACCATTAGCATTCATTCTCCCTTATCTCTCCCCGACCCCTGGCAACCACCAATCTGCTTTGTTTCTATGGATTTGCCAATTCTGGATGTTTTGTGTAAATGGAATCATCCAGGGTTTAAAAGATCAGACTCCAGGGGATCGTAGCCAAGATGACAGAGTAGGGAAGAGCTCACCTCCACCCACAGGTGTACCAAAAGTACGACTGCAGTTGAACAACACAGGGGTTAAGGGTGCTGACCCACCTCACAGTCGAAAATCTGCATTTGGGAGGTTTTTTTTTTTTAACACCTAAAGGAACTAGAAAAAGAAGAACAAATAAGATCCAAAGTTAGTAGAAGGAAAGAAAGAAAGATCAGAGCAGAAATTAATGAAAGAGACTAAAAAGAACAATAGAAAATATCAGTGAAACTAAGAAGTGGTTCTTTGAAAAGATAAACAAAATTGGTAAACATTTAGACTCATCAAGAAAAAAAGAGAGCCTAAATAAGTAAAATCAGAAATGAAAAAAAGAGGGGACTTCCCTGGTGGTCCAGTGGTTAAGACTCACAGACTGCATGGCACAGCAAAAAAAGAAAAAAAAGAAACAAAAAAGAAGTTACAACTGACACCACAGAAATACAAAGGATCATAAGAGATTACTATCAACAGTTGTATGCCAGTAAACTGGACAACCTAGAAGAAATGGATGAATTCCTAGAAACATACTATTTCCCAAAACTGAATCAGAAAGAAATGGAAAACATGAACAGACCGATTATCAGTAATGAAACTGAATCAGTAATTTAAAAACTCCCAACATACAGAAGTTCAGGATCAGATAGCTTCACAGGTGAATTCTACCAAACATTTAAAGAAGAGTTAACACTCATTCTTCTTAAACTATTTCCAAAAATTGAAGAGGAAGGAGTGCTTCTGAACTCATTCTATGAGGCCATCATCACCCCGACCAAAACCAAAGACACCACAAAAAAGTAAAGCTACAGGCCAATATCACTCATGAACATAGATGCAAAAATGCTCAACAAAATACTAGCAAACCAAATCCAACAATATATTAAAAGGATCATAAACCATGCTCAAGTGGGATTTATCCCAGGGATGCAAGGATTGTTCAGTATCCACAAATCAATCCAAGAGATATACACCATGTTAGCAAATTGAAGAATAAAAATCAAGATCATGTCAGTAGATGCAGAAAAAGCTTTTGACAAAATTCAGCATCCATTTATGATAAAAGGTCTCCAGAAAGTGGGTATAGAGGGAACATAACTCGACCATATACGGCCATATATGATAAGCTCACAGCTATCATCATATTCAATGGTGAAAAGCTGAAAGCATTTCCTCTAAGATCAGGAGCAAGGCCCACTCTCACCACTTTTATTCAACATAGTATTGGAAGCCTTAGCCACAGCAATCAGACAAGAGAAAGAAGTAAAAGGAATCCAAATTGGAAAGGAAGAAGTAAAACTGTCACTGTTTGCAGATGACATGATACTATACATAGAAAATCCTAAAGATGCGACCAAAAATCTACTAGACCTCATCAGTGAATTCAGTAAAGTGGCAACATTTAAAGTTAAGGGATATAAAATTAATATATGGAAATCGTCTGCAGTTCTGTACACTAACAATGAACTATCAGAAAGAGAAATTAAGAAAATAATTCAGTTTACAGCTGCATCAAAAAGAATAAAATACTCAGGAAGAAATCTAACCAAGGAGGTAAAAGACCTGTACTCAGAAAAGTGTTAAGTCATTGATGACAGAAATTGAAGACAACACAAACAAATGGAAAGATACACCATGCTGATGGATTGGAAGAATTAATGATAAAATGACCATACTACCCAAGCCAATCCACAGATTGAATGCAATACCTATCAAAATACCAAAGGCATTTTTCACAGAACTAGAAAAAGTAATCCAGAAACTGTATGGAAACACAAAAGACCCAGAATAGCCAAAACAACCTTGAGGAAGAAGAATAGAGCTGGAGGTATCATGCTCCCTGATTTCAAACTGTACTACAAAGCTACAGTAATCAAAGCAGCATGCTATTGGCACACAAAAAAAGACACATGGGTCAATGGAACAGAGTAGAGAGCCCAGAAATAAACCCACACTTACATAATCAACTAATCTATGATGAAGGACACAAGAAAATACAGAGGGGAAAGGACAGCCTCTTCAATAAATGGTATTGGGAAAACTGGACAGCTACATACAAAAGAATCAAACTGGACTACGTTCCCATTAAATTTTAAAATGTTTAAAGACTTAAATGTAAGATCTGAAACCATAAAACTCCTAGAAGAAAGCATAGGTAGGTATGCTCTTGGACATCAGTCTTAGCAATGTATTTTAGGATATCTCTCCTAAGGCAAGGGAAACAAACAAACAAAAAACAAATGAGACTTTATCAAATTAAAACGCTATTGCACAGTGAAGGAAACTATCAATTAAACAGAAATGCAGCCTGCTGAATGGGAGAAGATAGTTGCAAACGTTATATCCGACGAGGGGTTAATATCCAAACTACACAGAAAACTCAGACAACTCAACATCAAAAAAAACAACCAACCTGATTAAAAACTAGGCAGAGGACTTGAATAGACATTTTTCCAAAGAAGACATTCAGATGGCCAATAGACACATGAAAAGATGCTCAGTGTCACTAATCATTAGGGAAATGCAAATCAGAACCACAGTGAGGTATCACCTCATACTTGTTAGAATGGCCATCATCAAAAAGACAACAAATAACAAACATTGGAGAGGATGTAGAGAAAAGGGAACCCTTGTGCACTGTTGGTGGGAATGTAAATTGGTGTCACCACTGTGGAAAACAGTAAGCAGGTTCTTCAAAAAGTTAAAAGTTGAACTGCCACACCATCTTGCAGTTCCACTTCTGGGTATTTTTCTGAAGAAAGCAAAAACGCTAGTTAGAAAAGATATATGCACCCCTATACGTATTACAGCATTATTTACAATAGCCAAGATGTGGAAACAACCTAAGTGTCCATTGTCAATAGATGAATGGGTAAAGAAGACGGGGTATATATGTGTGTATATATGTATACACACAGACACACATATATATACATACATATGTATATACATAATATGCAGTGAAATACTGGCCATAAAGAAGAAGGAGATCTTGCCATTTACAATAGCACAGATGGACCTAGAGGGTATTATGCTAAATAAGTTGGAGAAAGAGAAATACTGCATGATTTCACTTATATGTAGAATTAAAAGCAAAACAAAACAAATGAACAACCATAACAAAACAGAAACAGACTCATAGATACAGAGAACAAACTGGTGGTTGCCAGGGGGGTTGAGGGGGTGGGGATGAGGGAAATAAGAGATGGAGATTAAGAGGTACAAACTTCCAGTTATAAAATAAGTAAGTCACTGGGATGTAATGTATAGCATAGGGTATAAGGTCAATAATATTGTGTTAACTCTGTATGGTGACAGACGGTAACTAGACTTATCATGGTGATCGTTTTGTAATGTATTAAAATATGGAATCAGTATGTTGAACACCTGAAGCTAATATAACATAGTAAGTCAATTATGCTTCAATAAAAATTAATGAATGAGTGGCTCATACAGCATGTGGCCTCTTGTGACTGGCCTTTCACTCAGCCTAATGTTTTCAAGGTACATCAGATTGTAGTATCTACCAGCACTTCCCTCCTTCTCATCGCTTGCATGAGTATGCCACGTTTTGTTTATCTGCTCATCCGCCCGTGGATGTTTGGACTCCTTCCACCTTTTGGCTGTTTGAATAAGGCTGCTATGAACATTTGTGTGCAAGTATTTGTTTGAACACCTGTTTTCAGGTCTTTGTGGTATACACCTAGGAGTGGAATTGCTGGGTCTGACTTCAGTTTTTACCAGGATGTCCCTGGTGCTGTGTTGAGAAGGGTTTGAAGGGAGGAGGGAGGCGTGGAATCCAGGAGACGGGTGAGAAGACTCCTGTGCTAATCAGGCACAAGACGATGGTGACCCAGATGGAGGGTTGGTGATAGGAGGTCGAAACATGCTTAATCTCGAGCACAGAGCCAACAGGATTTAATCTTGGACCAGGTATAGGGTGTATGAAAGAGAGCTGGGTCCAGAATGACACGAACACTTTTTTTGCTGGAGCAAATGGGAAAGTAGAGGTCCTTGGCAGAGGGAATATCAGAAATTCCATTTTGGACGTGTTGAGTGTGAAATGCCAGTTAGACCTCCAGTAGAAATGGCAAGGTTGTTTGGTGACTACACTAATTTAATGCTTGTGTTCTAGAAAGAGTCGTGGTAAACAATAAATTACTATCTAGGTTGATAAGGAAACCAACACAGAAGATCTCTTCCCAGAAGAGGTGGCGAGTCTGCCGAAGGAGAGGCCCGGCCGCAGGGCCCGCGGCTCGCCCTTTACGCGGAGCAGCACCATTGTCCGTTCCCAGACTTTCTCGCCCGGAGCACGAAGCCAGTACGTTTGCAGAGTAAGTCGGGAGTCCTTTGCCACCTGCCTGGAAGGATTCTTCATCGGTCGCGGGCGGGGCTGGGCAGCAGAGGGTTGGAGCTCCCGGCTGACCCTCACCTGCACGCAGGGTTGAGAACTCTGAGACAGGTGGAGGGGGAGACCCCACCTGCTGTGGTCCGTGGAGACAGGACAGCAGGTTGGAGGTCGGCCGGCCGTGGCCGTGTGACAGTGACGGCACGGACTAGCAGAGACGAGGCGCTGTTGAGGATTAGTGCTCACGGCGCAGCACACTGGGGCGCCGTTTGGCTCGAGCAGAGCTTTGACCCTCCCGCTCCTCTGACGGGGCTCGTTGGGGAAAGCATCTTCCCTTGAAGGGGCTGCCGTGGAGCCGCTGCATTAGGGCGGAGCCAGAGTTTGATCATATGAGAGAGGCAGACCCTCAGGCGTACGTGGGAGACACTGAGGGGTCCCCAGGCCCACCCTCAGGCTCAGAAAGGAGCTTCCAGCCCTTCTCCCGCAGCGGAGTTGTGCGGCAGCTCTCACCTCTCGGAGCAGTGGCAGCGTGCCCGGAGCACAGCCAACCAGGGACGCTCACCCGAGGCTTGGTACCCAGGGGTTTTGTGGGGGTCGTCACGGGGCACAGCTGGTGGCCAGCGTGGCTGACCATCTGCAGCCCCTCCAGGGTCAAGCTGGTGGCCCAGGGCCCCCCTCACATTGTCAGCAGAGACTGTGTGGCCGGGCCAAGGTCTCCAGGTAAACAGAGAAACTTAGAACGTTCTAGGGACTTAACAGGTCACCACCCGGGAGCTGAGCAGGGAGCCTACCTTTCTTGGGCAGGGAATCCTTTACTCATAGGAGGGAGCAACAGGAGCTGGGGCCCAGGTGGCCACGTTCGCGAGGCCTGCAGCTCCTCTCCCACGCAGTGAGGTGTCCCGGTCGTGCTGCTCCGGGCAGCCTAGGGTCAGGCGGGGCACTCCCGCCCCATCAGGCTGCAGCCGTGCGGGGCCTGATGCTTCATCACGCAGCTGGAGGTGCCTGATCGAGGGCCGTCCTTCCTTATCGTAGACTCCTGCCGAACCCCTGCGGAGCAGCCTCCAGCCTGCTTGCTGAGGAGGACGGGGTGGTGCAGGAGGAAGCCCTTCACCTCCCCAGAGACAGGCCTCCAGCCCCTGCCCTGTGCTTTGCACCCTGCACAAAGGCACGCACTGACCGGCGATGCGTCTAGAGGCCTCTTTGTTTTTATATATGTTTGTGATGATTGGGAGGCACGTAAGTGCAGTGCTGTGACATTTCCTGATATCTGGGGTTCATTGGCATGGAAAGTAAGGCCGTGAAGGCCAGGACTTTGCTTTCACACAGATATATGTTGATCCTGAAATGAAAACCTGCCGCCAAATGAAATACATAACGTCTTGGCTCCCATGAAGTCGGCATTATTTATTTTTCTTTTTAAAGACAGGCCTTTTCCCTTGATGGGCAGGGTGGGTGTTAGTGGTGTGCGCTTGTCCTCCTGCCAGGAACGAGGCTCTTTTCTGGAACGCCAGTCTTCCCCGCTCTTGCGAAAGCTAGAAACACAGCAAATGAGAATGACTGATAAAAAGTGAAAAGCGCTGAGGAGAGTGCGGGTTTTCATGATCGTCACACCGTATCAAGAGGCAGTTGGCATTGATAGGACTGAAATTGTGTTGCTCGATTAGCCTGGAAAACCTCAGCTGGTTCGGTTAATGGACCTGAAGGAGGGGTGGGGCTGCGGGTTGGTCTGCTTATTTGGTTTGTCTTTGTTTGGCTTGAAACTCTTGTGTAGGGTTTTCTTGTAAGCGAAACCCAAAGTCTTGGTAAAAGCTCTAAACGTCATATCTGTTTGAGTACTTGCACGAGAAACAAAATAATCCAGTTCAGAGTACACAGAGAATGAATGTTGAATTCTTGAGGAAATGGTTCTGAACCTCAATCTTTTTGGTGTAGCTTTATCGTAGTGACAGCGACAGTTCAACGCTGCCCCGGAAGTCCCCCTTTGTCCGAAACACTTTGGAAAGACGAACCCTTCGCTATAAGCAGGTATGTGCCACGTAGACTAATATGCCGTCTATATGTACCC
Source organism: Mesoplodon mirus (assembly GCF_964341445.2). Lineage (NCBI taxonomy): Eukaryota > Metazoa > Chordata > Mammalia > Artiodactyla > Ziphiidae > Mesoplodon > Mesoplodon mirus. Next base: position 7,513,020 of record NC_138981.1, read on the forward strand.
TGGGAGTTACTTCTACAAACCTGAAGAGGTAATATTTTAGGTAAGATTAATTGAAAGGTAATATGTTTATTTTCTTGTTTACTTAGATATAATTTTTAAAAATGTATATAATGTCAATGTTTCCAATATTTGTTAATTTCCTGAGATAATGTCATAATCTAAGATAATACATGATCTTTACATTTAAAATATAATAAATTAATAAACAGCCATTCTGTATACGAGATTCTTCTTTCTTTCTTGACAAGGGAGTATATACAGTTTAGAAAATTTGAGTCTTTCAACATGGAGCATTCTCCTACATAGGACTGTTCTACAGTTTTCCTTTATATACACCGAATTTTTTCTCCACATCATGCCAGTTTACACAGTTTTGCTACTTTTAATTTGTATGGTAGTGGTTCCCTGACTTTCCCAGGCAAGAATTCTTTGAAAGAAAAAAAGAAATTGCCAGATCTCCTTGTGGTGGTCGTAGAGTAGCCGCTGACTGAGAATGATAAGAAAATACATAACTCAGCAACAAAAGTATTTCTCAGCAGCCATGCTGTTGGCATTTTGGCCTAGGTCTGTCTTTGTTGGGGGCCGTCCTGTGCACTGTGGGCCGTTGTGCTGCATCCCTGGCCTTGACCCACTAGTTGCCAGTGTCACCCCCTCCCCCAGTTGTGACAACCAAAAATGTCCCCTGAGGGCCCAAGTCACCCCTGGTTGGGAACCAGTGAGCTCTGCCATGAATTCAGCAGAGCTTTTAAGTGAGTTTGTGTTTATTAAGTCACTTACAGATGCAGTTAACTTCTGTATATGTGCAAAATAGTGTTATGGGTGTGTAAGACGCATACAGTTATTCAGTCCCCCCGACAACGCTGATAGGCTCGTGGATTTGTGATTTTGTTGCACTAACTGCCTTCTCCAGCGTTGTTTGCCGTGGCGTGGGAAGTACTGCTCTCAGCTCCGTGTACAAAATTCTATTCTCGTCTTAGAACTTCCTTGAAAACAGGAGACTTGCTTACTTCAGGCTTATATGGGGAGGAATGTTTTTTGTTGTTGTTGTGTTTTGGCCTCGCTGCGCGGCTTGCAGTCTTAGTTCTCCAACCAGGGATTGAACTTGCACCCCAGCATTGGAAGCAGGGAGTCCTAACCATTGGACTACCAGGGAATTCCCTGGGGAGGAACGTTTTTGACAGCTTGTGTGTGTTTAACCAGAAAGCCCTCAACGTGGTTTATAACGTGCTTTTTTCCCGTTATACAGTAGGTCATTAAGATTTTGCCATGTCGGTATATTTTTCATCTTTTTACAATAGCTGCGTGTTCTGCTGGCCTTACAATGTATTTGATCACTTTTCTCTTGTTAGGTATTTAGGATTTTTTCTGTCATAAACCTTTTGCACATCATCAGCTGTGCCTTTCAGATACAAGTCAAATGAAATTTCAGAACCAAAGAAAACACAACATTTTGTGGCTCTTGCTTATATTGTCAAGTAGCACTTGGGAAAGATGATGCCCTCCTGCCCCGTGTGAGAGGGTCTGTTTCTCTGCGCTTTAGCCAAAGCCTAGGTCGTCATTACAGCGGACAGTTTGCTGTCACTGGCTCGTTATCGGAGTGGAGGTTTGAACCCGTGTCGCCCACATCCGTGTTGTGTTGGCGTCGGGCCACGCTGCGGGTGTCTCCCTCCAGTGGGGTCGGTCACTCGGGGAAGAAGCTGCAGGCAGGGCGCGGGCGGGGTGGGCGCGCTCACGGCCGCGGTCTCGCAGCCCTGCAGGTCCTCCCTGGCGGCGCTGGCGGCGCGCACGTCCCTGGACCTGGAGCTGGACCTCCAGGCGTCGCGGACGCGGCAGCGGCAGCTGAACGAGGAGCTGTGCGCCCTGCGCGAGCTGCGCCAGCGCCTGGAGGACGCCCAGCTCCGCGGCCACGCCGAGCCCCCGGCCTGGCTGCTGCGCGACGAGCGCTTCCGGAGCCTGCTGCGGGAGGCCGAGAGGCAGGTGAGGCCCCGGCCCGCCAACGGGGGGAGGGGGCGGGCGGGCGGGCCTTTCTAGCCTCCCGGTGCGCCGAGCTGGCAGGGGCTTCAATCGCTCTTCCTTAAAACTGGAAGCAAACCCATCTGGTTCACCCCGTGTTGCTGTTCCAGACGAGACAGACCAAACTTGACTTCCATCAAGAACAGGCAGCTGAGAAGATGCTGAAGAAGGCCTCCAAAGGGGTGTGCCAGCTCCGCGGGCAGAACCTCAAGGAGCCCATCCAGGTGCAGGCGTTCAGGTGCGGAGAAGCCCAGGCCTCACTCTCCCGCTTGCTTTTTACTGTCATGCCTTTGTCATTTAAAGAGTAAAGTAAGTACTGAGAAAGACCCACAGGAAGTCGAGGACAAAGCAGGAATCTCCCCTGCTATTAGCATTGCGCAGATTTGCTTCCGATCTTTTTTTCTAAACACTGTTTTCTTCATGCTGCTTGTAATCACAATGTGGGTTCGAGTTTGCATTTAGCTCTTTTTAAATTAAAATACCCCATGTTGCCACATCATCTGTTATCTTTTTTGGCTGTAATGCCTCATCTAACAGATATAATTTACCTATTTTATACGCTGCTTCTTTCCAAATGTTTGCTCTTGTAAACAGCACAGTGATCTACATATAGATACATATGCGTATCACCTTTGCCTTTTTAGTTAACTTTTGATTGAAGCATAATAGACATACAGGAAAGCGTGCCTATCGTCCTATATATGAAATATTTCAGTGAATTGTCATAAACCCTACATGGCAAGAATCAAATGTTATGAGCACCCCCAGATTTCCCACACCAGAATAACCACCATCTTGAATTTGAATAGCGTAGATTAGCTTTCCCCGTTTTTATTTTTTATATGAGGAAAATCACCCAGTTAATCTATTTTCTTTTGTGTCTGGCTTTTTTAAAAATTGAGGTGAAATTCACGAAGCATAAGATTAACCATTTTAAAGTGAACAATTCCATGGCATTTAGTACAGTCACAATCTGTATTCAGTTCCAGAACATTTCCATCACCCCAAAAGGAAACCCTGTACCCCCGGTAAGCAGTCACTCCCCATGTCAGCCTCTCGTCAGCTCTTGGCAGCCACCCTTCTCCTTTCCGTCTCTATGGGTTTGCCTGTTCTGGACCTTTCATATAAGAGGAGTCATACAGTATGTGGTCTTTTGTGTTTGGCTTCTTTCACTTAGGATAGTATTTTTAAGGTTCATCAATGTTGTAGCATGAATCAGTGCAGTGTTCCTTTTTAGGGCTAAATAATATGTGCCTGATCTCTAGCCCTAATTTTTTTATACCCTGAATTTTTACCTCCCATCATAAGAGAGTATAAAACACTGTAGCTATCTTCCTTCAACTATGATTTAGAACTCCTTGTATAGTTTTTCATTTATTCATAAAGAAAATATTTGCTGAGCATCTACGTATACCAGGCACTGTTCTAGGCACTGGAGGCAAACCCTTGCCCTCATGGGGCTTTGTAACTTCTATTAAAATTTAGAGAGGGGGCCGGGGCGAGAAACTTCAGAGGATTTGTATACAGATGTGCTCCTGGGGATTGAAATTCAGTGTGTTCTCTGAGTAAGAAAAGCTGTCAGTGATGGCAGAGCCTCTTGCCACCTTTCAATGCATTTCTATCAGCCTCTAACCTGCAATTCTTTCCAATCGCAGGGAGAAGATAGCATTTTTTACAAGACCAAGGATTAACGTACCTCCTCTGCCCGCCGACGATGTTTGATGTAGTGCTTTGTACACATGAAGTATTTATCTGCCTGTTTTATTTTCATGAAGTTCTTAGACTAGCTAAATTTGTCTTTAAAATATTTGTGCAAAGCTATTAATATACACATTTTGTAAAAAATAAATAAAAACAAAACACATATATCTATACATATATATTTTATAACAGTGACGGCAACAGGGCTTGGTTTTTCCTTGTTGTGAAATTGACATCTCTGAAGACAGGTTATTTTATAAGAGATCAATTATCATGTTAAGAGTGTACAGTTTTTACGCTGTTTTATTTGACTTAAAGGCTGGAAGACAGAAACGAAGTGAGTTCAGGCAAATTCACTGTATTGTAATTTATTTATAGTACTTTTTTTTTCCTTGAAGGAAAATACTGACTTTAAGATGTATTTTAAGACTGAAATTTAGTTCTTCAGTATTTGCCATGTGGTAGAATGGATCTTTGGGGCCGGTTTTGTGTCTGACATCCGAAACGCAAACACTATGTGCTGAACTCGTCACTTGTCCCGTTTCTCCTGTGTGCATTTATCATGTATATTGTACACTTTTGCACCCTTCGTGTTCTGTTAAGATGCCACCTTAGGGGCTCAGTCCTGAGTCAGTGCGGGGGTGCGCGTTGCGGAGCTCGGTCTCCCGCGCGGGCTGGGCACCCGTAGCCCCTGGTTTCCGTGCACCTTTCCGTGCCCACCCCGGGTCTGAGGCTGGTCACGGAGCGCCCGGCAGCCACACAGCCCACCCTCACCCGGCCTCGGCAGCCCCGCCTGCCTTTCCAGTCCGCCCCGTCTGATGCTGACCGACAAGGAGGGCGGTGGTGGAGCTTCTGCTCTGCTGCTCTGCCCTGCAGGAAAGTGAAAAGAGAAGAAGGAAGGTGCGTTTTCACTGAGTCACTGGATCCGCTGATGGATAGAGCAGTCACGACGTGGACGCGATAACCTTTGAAGGCGCTTTCTTGAGGGAGCCAGCTTCCGTGGGAACTACAGCTACCCGGCGAGTCACTCACAGGAGAGCATGTGCTTTCGATCAGAGGGCCCCCGCCCCATACTGGAGTCGTCCCAATATTTCTTAAGAAAGCTTAGAACTAGCTCATGAGGAAAAAATTCTTTACGTCATAAAACTATACCATCCTTTAAAAATGCCAGGTGGTATAGTTTGCCTAATTTGTATTTATTACGTATGAAATGCACTCTCCTTCATGAGGCCCCGGAGAAGTAAACGAGGTGAGTCACACAAAATGTAAAAGAAAACGGAACCCTCCTCCTGGGTCTTTGTGCCCCTCCCTTGAAAGTGCCCCTCCCCCCTTAATCAGCAGCATCTCTCTTCTCATTCGTCTGTAAGCACTCCCTTGTATAACCCACCTTCCTTTTCACATTTATTAAAAATGAATTTTGTAAAAGCATTTCATTGACATGTGACCTATCACGGACAGTGAAGTTGTCAGTGGTGGTAAGGCTGAAAACTGCTTTTTCACACTTGTTCTTGCTATGTATTTCTGCCTCTAGTCTCGGGGTTTTTTTTCTTTTGCTAATTTCCCTGCATACATACCCACAACAGAGGTAGAGAGACAAAACACGTGAGTGCTTGCCAGAAGTGCCCCCCAGGAGACAGCGTTGCTGCACGGGTCAGGTTGGTGGCAGGCCCTCTCTGTCCCCAGCTGTTGAAACTTCAGACTCATGGACTGGCTGCCGCTGGGCTCTGGGCTGTGTGGAGAGCAAGTCATATGCGTCTGAGGTGCATGGCTCCCCAGACGTGGGAGAGCCCCGGCCGCGTTGCCTGGCCTCTGTTTAGACACTGCCACTTGAAGCTCTAAGTGGGTGGAAGGGTTGAGGTATAGCTTTCCTGCTAACCCTGCAAAGTAGCAACCTGGGGAAACCCACTGTGCCAATCCAGAAAGCCCGCAAGGGTTTTCAAATGTCACTGCCCAGTAGACACAGGTTTCTGTTTGGAATGCTTCTCCACCTCAGAGTTAAAAAAAAAAAAAAAAAAAGCCCTCCTTTGCCCCACCGGAAACAAATGCAGCGCCAGCTTTGGTGTCAGTTCAAGGAGCGCTGTGTTTTGCGCCTTTCCCCTGTGCTTCTCCGCCTCCCTCCCGTGTCTGTCTGCTTTCGCACCTGAATGGGACCATAGTCAGAAAGGAAGGAAAAGCCGGGCCGATGAAGGACGGGGAGGGGACGGGTCCGTGCTGCTCGCAGGCTGTGCTGGAAATGGCACGTGGACAGCGACAGAGGCCAGCCCAGGGGGCAGGGCACGAGACACCCTAACTGGCTTCTCTTTCGTGATTCGATTGTGCAGCTTCCCACTAGTTAAGACTGCCACCCCCTGGAAAATATCCCACATGTCCGAAAAGTGAAGTCCTGTCGTCTTAAGGGGTATTTTCTTATGTTTAAGTTTGCCCATAATCGTGCCTTGGACAAGCCAAAGTCTGCCACCAGGGTCCTTTAGAAACTGTGATGAGTAAAAGGGAATTCGGTCTTCACTTCATCTGGTCACGTAATTGTCACCACCGAAATAAGTAACCTTCTGTTGTGGGAATAAGTTATAATCAGTATTCATCTCTATTTTTGTCACTGTTCTAATTGTGTCATTTGTATTGTTTGAAAGTATTTCTTCTACAAAATTAAACTAACCTGCCTTAAGAACAGAATGGAAATGTGTGATTTTTAAAAAAAATGTAATTAGAGACTTAAATATATTAAAATGTATATAATTTTTTTCAACATAAAAATAGAGGTATGGGGGCTTCCCTGGTGGCGCAGTGGTTGAGAGTCCGCCTGCCGATGCAGGGGACACGGGTTCGTGCCCTGGTCCGGGAAGATCCCACATGCCGCGGAGCGGCTGGGCCCGTGGGCCATGGCCGCTGAGCCTGCGTGTCCGGAGCCTGGGCTCCGCAACGGGAGAGGCCACAACAGTGAGAGGCCCGCGTACCGCAAAAAAAAAACCAAAACCCTGTGCCCGTTAACCGTCATCCCCATTTCTCCGCCTCCCCTCACCCCTGGTAACTGCTAATCTTTCTCTGTCTGTGGATTTGCCTATTTTGGACGCTTCCTGGAAATAGAATCACATGCTACATGTGCAGGCTTTGTTCCCTCAGCATCATGTCTTCTGGGCTCGTCCACATTGTAGCCTGTGTCAGGACTTCACTCCTTTTTATTGCTGAGTAATATTCCTTTGTGTCGATAGACCACATTGTGTTTATTTGTTCGACAGTTGATGGCCATTTGGGTTGTTTCCACTTTTTGGCTGATAGGTATAATGTTGCTGTGTACATTTGTGTACAAGTTTTGGTGTGGACATAGGTCTTTATTTCTCTTGGGTCTATACATAAAAGTAGAATTTCTAGATCATATGGTAATTCTATGTTTAACCATTTGAAGAACTGCCAGGCCATTTTCCAAAGCAGCTGCCCATTTTATATTCCTACCAGCAGTGTACAAGGGCTTCAGTTTCTCCACTTCCTGGCCAACACTTGGCATTTTGATCGTAGCCATCTTCATAGGTGCACAGCGGCATCTCAGCACAGTTGTGTCTGTTTTTAATTCACAGGATCCATCCCCGCTACCACACACACACCTTTGTAATTTGTTGAAGAAACAAGATTGTGTGTTTTCTGATCTCCCACAGCCTGGACTTAGCTCATTGTATCCCTGGGTGTAGTTTAACATGTTCCTCTGAACTTTATTTCCTAAAAATAAATGCTGAAAAAAAGCTGCTGTTGAACCTAAAAGCTTGATCAGATTCCAGTTCGTTTTATTCCTTTCTTCTTTGGGGGCTGGGATGGGTGACAAGACATACTTTCATCCATCAGGTGACTTATAATGTTTCTTTTTATAGGGTTTGCAACTATTGATAATCAATACATAGATCCATTAATTCACTAAGGGTTGCAAAATGATGATATTCTCTCAATTTTTAAAACATTATTTACCTTGAAATGCCTTTATAAAGAGAAACTTACTAGTCTATTTGGTTATCCAGTGGTGCAGTTTGTATGGGAAAAGCAAGATAAATGCTTGATTTTTTTTCTATATTGACCAGTTTTGAAAATAATGGTTTCCCCAGCACTGTTACAGTGGTGACCAACTTGTTTTTGGTTTTTGGAAATTTTCTTTTTTAGTATCGTTATTATTAACACAAATTTAAATATGTTTGGTGTGCTTTAATCCATTGGGGTTATCCTTATTAATGCTCAAATTCCCTCCTCTGTAGCTGGGGCAACCTCTACTGGTTGACTGCTGGGCCCTTTTTATATGTCCCCAGGAGTCTGAGATGGCTTCCTTGCTCCTGAAATGCAGCGGGACCCTACAGAGCCTTCCGGGGGACAGACACTTGCCCAGGCCCCGTGTCCCGTGCCCACCTCTTGTGTGTAGAAAAGCTTTAGCATCCTAGACCTTCCCTGAGTTCCAAAAAGAAAAATTTAATAAGAGAAGAAAAAAAAACAGAAACAAAAGAAAATATTCAAGTAAGGCTATTAACAGTTTAGCCATAAAACAAGGTCAAGGGCCTTTGGTTCTTCCTCAGCGGCTATAGATAATACCCTGGGCCGTACCCTTCAGTTGTCTGCAGGCACTAAAACCTCCACCAGGTGGAAGAAGTTAATTGCATGCTGGTCACATAGACCCCAGACCAGTTGGAACCAGAAGGTTGACGATTGAGATTCCTGAAACATCACCCTGGTACCTCACCATCAGCCAATGAGAATTGTGCACGAGCTATAGCTGATCACACACCCTGTCACCCTCTCCCTCACACTGTCTTTAAAAACCCTTCCCTGAAAGCCACTGGGGAGTTCGGATCTTTTGAGCTCAGCCGCCCGGTCTTCCTTTGGCCTTGAAACAAACGCTGCGCTTTCCTTCACCACAAGCCGGTGTCAGTAGATGGGTTTTGCTGCTCCATGGGCGAGGGGACCAAGTTTGGTTCGGTAACACTACCCTGCTTGACCAGATGTTTGTGACCTGGAAATGGTCATTTCTCCAGGGAGACTTGGTTTCTTGGTGCCAGGAGTACTCGTTACTGCTGGGTTAGTCCTTGTTATTTTAGATTTATTGTCTGTCTCTGTTAAGTAGACAGACAATATTTTCTTGTCATGCATCTCAATTTTTGCTTTGAAGCAAGTGATCAGACACTGCCACCTCATTTTGGAACAAGATTTGCAGCCCCTTGGTTACATCCAAAGGCAGAGGCTGCACACGTCTTTTGGTGTTTGGACACATCGTGCCTGGGACCTGTGGCGAGACGCACGCAGCCTTCTGGAATCTGTGCTTTTCCGTCCTTCCCACCAACAGACACTCTGGCCAGATTGCTTTTCCTACTCTGCAGTTACAGGCAGAATCCCCTGGGTAATAAACACAAATTGTTTTATTGCAATGGAATTAGTTTAAAAGAAATGCTTTGCAGCACTGCCCAATAGAACTATCTGCAATGATGGAATTGTTTTATATCTGCACTAAAATATAGTAGCCACTAGCCACATGTGGCGATCAGGCACTTGACATGTGGTTAGTGTGACTAAGGAACTGAATTTTATTTATTAAAAAAATGTTTTTAATAAAAAAATAAAATTATTTATTTATTTAGGCTGTGCCAGGTCTTAGTTGCGGTGTGCATGTGGGACCCAGCTCCCCGACCAGGGATTTAACCCGGGCTCCCCGCATTGGGAGTGCGGAGTCTTACCCCCTGGACCATCAGGGAAGTCCCTGAATTTTGAATTTTATTAATTTAAATTAATTTAAACTTGAATAGCAGCTTGTGGCTAGTGGCTACCATATCGAAGCAGTGCAATTTTACCGTGTATTACTGTGTAAGGGGAATAATTATGTCCAACTGGCCAGGGTTACGTGCCCTGCTTGTCCCCGTGGGTGGGTTTATGTGAGTTGACAATGGTGTGCAAATGAACTGGGCCACGTGGGGCTTTATATATAGGTGTGTGTGTGTTAGATTGTGAGTCTTTATAACTTTTTCCACTCGGCTCAAAATATGCTAGGTATTTTGATAAGCGTATATAGGGGTACACATTTTTCCTTGCGTCTCAGGCTCCAGTAAGGCTCTGCAAAGCACTGCTTACTCCTTCCAGAGCCCTTACTTAAGCCTCAAAACGCCCCCAGGTGGTGGATCCTTTTACTACCTCCACTGCTCCCCACTTTCCAGAAGGGAAAATCGAGGCTTGCAGAAGCTTGCAGAAGCTTGACAAATAGCACAGACAATAATACTGTAATACGGTTGTTATGTACTTCAAGATGGTGTCTGAGACCATTTGAAGACAATGTTGGTTCTGGTGTAACACTGTATCCCAGAGACAGTTTTTTTTTATTTTATTTTATTTTATTTTTACCATGTAGTGTGCTTCCATGTCTATGAAAACTTCCCTTCCCTCTCTGTGTCCCAGTCACTGGGTTCCGCTCCCCAGAGATAACCACCCTTTGCAGCTTCCTGTGCATCAATTCTGAAATAGCCTATGAAGATACAGGCAATCATACTTCCCACGTGCCAGCAGTACCACATTTAAGGGATTATAATGAAGCAGAGCTTCCAGCATGTTATACAATGGTGAACTCTTAAAAATGACTGGGAAGGGCCTTCCCTGGAGGTCCAGTGGTTAAGACTCCGCGCTTCCACTGCAGGGGGCCTGGGTTTGATCCCTGGTCGGTTGGGGGATTAAGATCCCTTCTGCTGTGGGATTCAGCCAAAAAAAAAGAAAAAAAAAAAAGCCTGGGAAATGGAAGGTTTGGGTGCATCAAATTATACTTTATAAGCAGGGTTTCTCTGCACTGGCACTAGTGATATTCTGGGCTGGAACATTCTCTGTTGCAAGGCTGCCCTGGGCACTGTAGGATGGTGAGCAGCATCCCGGGCCTCCACCCACCAGATGCCAGGGGCCCCCCACCCCCCCGCCCCAAGGTGTGGCAGCCAAAACTGTCCCCAGACATTGTCCAATGTACCAGCAGCAGATAAGAGGGGGAAAATGTAAAAGATTCAAAGGGATTAGCAAGTAGAAATCTGTGAAGAAAACAGAAGGTGCCAGTATGGAGAAATTAAAGCTCAAAGGTTATTACATAAGTGTTTGAAGAATCTTTTCAGGAAGGATCTTAACAGCTATCTTTCAGTCTTCACACATAGCAGAATAAGAAGTGAATTTAAATGGAAGAGAAATTAAGGCTGGACCTACAGACGATGAAATGGTAACATCAGTTCTGAGCTGCCATCTGCCTTAAGATTTTTAAGAGCAGAATAACCTAGGATGATTAGGAATTGTTATCTTGGGGCTTTGTGGTTAAGATTTGAGAATCTTCAAGGAATGAAATCTGCATTAAAAAGTAGCAAAATGTACATAATCCATGATCATGTCTCCTACAGTGCTTTAAAAAAAAAAGCAATAGCTGTTTCTTGTTACAAAAGCAATGCATGTTAATCGTAGAAAAATGCAGCTAAGCTAAAAAGAAGAAAATGAGAAATACCCTTAATCTCACTAATGAGTGAAATACTAAGGTCGATACTTTAGTGAATTTGCTTCCCAGTTGTTTTCTCTGTTCAAAGGTATTTGCATAAATATATTAAACTGTAGGGGGGGAAACTCTTCCCTTAGTTTTTTGACTGGTCTAATAATTAAGTTGACATAAAATGGATTAACAGGAGAGAAACAAATTTAATTTCCTATGGTAGGGGAGCCCATAGAATTCTGAGACTCCAAGAAGTCACCAAAGCAGGCAGCTTTTACACCTTCTAGACAAGGAAACCATAAGTTTGTGAAGAATTGGAGAAACAAAGGGGTTTGGGCTTGGGCTAGCAAATGAGTGAAACTAACAAGGTTTGTTTATACAGCCTTCCAGGTGGTGAATTCCCTGTCTCCGCAATAAGGATGCCTTTTATCCACCTGGTGGGGGGCAGGGTACCTTCACATGCTTTTTGGGGGACCAAGGAAGGTCAGAGTGTCTTTTTTTTTGCACAGGCTGTTTCTTAAGTAACTTTAATTCAAAATAATCAGTATGCCAAGTGGCATATTTTGGGGGTGGCATCTTGTGCTTCCTTTGAACACCTACATACATTCGTCGGATCATTCAGCACATAATGCTTTGGAGCTTCCTTTTTTTCATTTAAGACACCGTGAATGTCTTTCCATGTCGAAAAGTATCTATTACCATATCCGTTTTAATTCTTGTGTTGTACCGATGTCTTATAAACTTAACCTATCCTCTGTCTTTGGCCACTTGCTTCTGGTGCTTTGAGTTCATAAATAATATTGCAGCAATTTTTCCTTTCACGATTCTTTCCGTTCCTTTCCTTTTTTCCTAATGAGGCTAGTTCCTGGAGCAAATGACAGCAATAGCTGTCGGGCCCACTGTATGTTTCAACCCGCGCATATTTGCAAGGTTTTTGGTAGGAATTGCTAAACAGCCCACCAGGAAGACTGTTCAATTTACATTCTTATGGGGGTGTGATCTTTTTTTTTTTTTAAGTCCTTGCCAAAAGGACAGTTTCATGGGTGGAGGTGGAGGATGTCGGAAGTGATCTCATTCTGTTGAAAACTGTGCGCCCCAGTTTTAGGCTTTTCCTGAATTGCCTGTTTGCTGTAATGTTCTTCACACTTGAACAATCACCTGGAGAAGAGAAGGTGAAACTAACCTACTGGCAAGAAAATCGCCCCACGACGAGGAAGGTGCCTCTGCTTGAGTCATTTCTGCCAAGCCGAAACACAGAGCAAGTCACTTCGGACCTCGGAGGGCATTTTATAGACCGCCCCGCGTCCCACCTCCTGTCGATTCTTGGAACTCCCACCACCGTAGTCCCGGCAGCCCAACCCCAGCGGGCAGCGCGTCCCGTGTTGGGGACGCGGGGTTCTCTGTGCACCCGAAGGAACCGACTGTACGAGGCTTGGAAGGGCCGGCCTCCAGAGCCGAGGTGACCCAGCCTGCCGGGCACGGCTGAGTGGCTGGGCGGAGCACGTGACACTCGCAGCCTGGCTCTTGGCTGGGGGTAGTGGGTGCCCGCCCCGCGCGCCGAAGGCTGAAATCGACTTCTGCCTCTGGCAGGAAAATGAGCTTGTCAGTTTGTCTCTAGCGGACCCTCAACCCACTGGAGCAGGGGATTTCGGTAGCATTTAAATTTCATATCTCAGGAATCTGAAAGCAAAAGGTAAGTTGCTTATCACTCAGAAAAACAAATGAGAGGAAGGACCTGGAATACCGTACGGCCACTTTGTTGATTTTTTTTTTTTTTTTTTTTTTTTTTTTTTTTTTTTGTGGTATGCGGGCCTCTCACCGCTGTGGCCTCTCCCGTTGCGGAGCACAGGCTCCGGACGCGCAGGCTCAGCGGCCATGGCTCACGGGCCCAGCTGCTCTGCAGCATGTGGGATCTTCCCGGACCGGGGCACGAACCCGTGTCCCCTGCATCGGCAGGCGGACTCTCAACCACTGCGCCACCAGGGAAGCCCCACTTTGTTGATTTTTAAAATCGAGTTGAAAATAATCGATCGCTGTGCGAGACAAGGGCCATTATTTAGCCCCAAATTAGAGGCTGACCATCTGAACAGAAATTTGGTTAATCAGGAGGGGATGGTGGTAAAAGGGCCCGGGGTTAAATATAGAAGGACATGAAAGCTGTCGGAATAAATAGCAAGTAACACTGGCCTGCTTGTGAAACAACCCATTTCACATCTCTTTCAGGGGCGCCAGCGAAGGGAATGTTAAAATTGCAATTTAAACTCAAACGAAAGGAAACTAATCTATATGAAACTGGAATACAAATAAAAACAGTTCCTGCTTTTGCTCTTTCACATTTCAAAAACGTTTATGTGGTTTGGCGAGAAAGTTGATAACTTCACAGTTTAAGTCTGAAATATGCCATTTCAAATTTACAAAATGATCACAGTTGGAATTTTCTAAGTCCCTCTAGGCAAGGCTGTTTCAGTTGTGAATGAGAAATATTGACATTGTACATATTTTCTGTAATAGATGACTCACTTCCGCAGAATGTTATAAAAATTAGAAAACGTATAATAATGAGTTATTGCGAATTAACTTTCATGTCTGAGAGATCAAATTCTTTGCCAGAAGATATAAGAAAACAGACACAAGTACAACCATGCTCATGCAATAGCGCTTTACTTTAAACAGTCAGATGTTCAAGTAAGAAGTATAACTATGTGGTGTCACTGTTGTTTTCTTCGGCAAAACCACGTTGGTATTGGAATGCAGGTATTGAGAGTAATTAAAAGCATTATTCATCAGTGCGCTTGGTATTACATTCCACAATGAATATGCTTCAAATTAATGTATTTGATATACGGTTTGAAACATGGACCCTCTATGCGAAATATGCACTCTGTGTTTTAACTGTCATTTTGATTTGCACAAAATAGATGGATTTATTTAGTTCTCCACTGCATTTGATAAAGACTTTTTAAAAATAAAAGACTAAATTATTTCCTTTCATTACTAATCCCCTTATTGAAATCCTATTACCTGCGTGGAGCCTGGAGTCCTTTGGGTCTCCCCTTCTGTGTGCTGTTTGTTTCCCACAGTTGGTGGAAGGCTGGGCCAGCTGCCCACACCAAACACACAGCCCTGAAAGGAGGCCAGAGCGAGGCTTTCCGGCCACTCGCTCCTCGCCTCCAGGGACTTCCAGGGTTTTCCCCCCCGCCCCCTCCCCTCCTCGCCCCGAGGGCGTCACGTGGCGGCGTGGGCCCGCCTCCCGGTGACGTCAGCGCGTTCGCAGCCGTTACGCCGAAGAAACGATGCTCTAGGATGCGGTTCAGGTGGGCGACCGGCCTGCGCCATGCGGCACTGTAGGTAAGAGACTCTGCCGGAGGAACCCCTGCAGCCCGTCGGCGAAAGTGGGGTTTCTGGCGGCTGCTGCGGCTGCCGCAGGCAGCAGGGGGGCGCGGAGGGCGGTTGCTGTAGGCTCACGCGTGACTTGGGTCTTGGCAGGCGCACCCTGGGAAAGTGGGCAGGGGCCAGACTGAAAGACCCGGGCCTCTTTCACAGGAGGGGAAAAAAATCAGGAATGATCACAGTACACGCATTGTAAGGAGAGAGAGGGGCTGCTTGTCAAAGATAGCTGTTTACCGGCGGTCACTGTGCTTCTTAAATAATGACACATTTACTGATTCTCCTTACAGGGGTTTGTCCTCAGTAGTCAGCCTGATTTCTTTCAAAGCCAAGCTGCTTTGCTTGAAATGGAATGGAAACTTCTTGGTTAGCATTTGAAGAGCTAGATGTGTGGTCTAAATTGTTTGGCATTATTTTGCAAGGTTCCAACATTTAAAGGGGATGTGTCAGAAATGTGTTTTCTCCAGGTGTTTTAAATAGATTGAAAAATAACTGTATCCAATAAAATAAAATAAAGCTTCCAATGTGCGTGTAGGAGAGTGCAAACCAGCTGCATCTGTTAAGAACAAAAAGGTCTTTAGAAGGGGATGGAGCTGGAAATGAACACCAAAAGCCATGAATTTCCAGTGTTCTTTTTAATTCCGTTGCTAAATAATTTGCTTGCTGAAAGAAGGGGCTTGATGACGCAGTGGCAGATGGAGGGGGGTCAGCTGACTTCAATCTTAGCAGGACGGGAGGTGGGATTTTAATGGACCCTTGTGAGAGTTCAGGCCTGTGTGTACATTCCTTTCTCTGGTTCACATACGACCCGAGGCCAGGACATGTGTGGGTACCCTTAGGAGGAGAATGTGGCGTTCTTTCGTGTAAAACGTGACCCCTCTGGAAGCCGTGGTATTACTGAATTGTATTGGAACTCACACCATGTATCATTTGACGCATCCAGCAACTGTGGGAGGACCTGTAAAGCAATGCTATTTTAGTTGATAATTAAATAAGGCATTTCTTTCAGCGTTTGGACGCCCTGATGTGTTGCTGCACTAATTCAGTAATTAATTCACTGCAGTTTTCTTCGTTTGGTTCAGGTTGGCTATTAGAGTCAAGATCCTCAGGCCCCTACCTTCCCTTCTCCCCCAGCCCAAGCCTAGACAGAGCAGATGATAGACAGATGTAGTAGAGACCTGATTCCACTTCTGGCTTTGGGACTGTGGAACCTGGGACAAGTCACTTTGTGTCTTTGGGAGTCAGTTTTCTTGTCCCCAGAGTAACCAAGGAATTTATATCAGGGTTTCTCATCCTTGGCACTATTGACGTTTGGGGCTGGACAAATCTGTTTGTTGTGGGCACAGTCCTGTGCTCTGGAGGATGTTTGTTTAGCTGCATCACTGGCCTCCACTCACTAGATGCCAGTAGCCCCCGCCCCCCAAGTTGTGACAATGAAAAATGTTTCCAGACCCCGCTACTTGTTCCCTCAGTGGGGCTCCATTGCTCCTGGCTGAGAACCACTGATTTGGATGATCTTGAAATGTTCTTCTGGCTCTGGTATTCTAGAATTCATTTTCCTATGATTTGTTTCATGCTGAGCCCTTGGTCAGAGATCCGATTCCCTTTCATGATGTTGTCAATGCGAAGACTTTTTTATGCTCTGGGGTTCCAGAAGTAGCTTCAGTCAAAAAGGGGAGGCCTGTTTTGTGCGCCAGTCGTAGCTGGGAAGCTAGCTTGCCAGAGTGTCAGGGAAAGAGGGAAAAGCACAAGCAGTAGATCAGCGTGTTTGGAACTGGGGTAGCCCAGGGTCCCCATCCTTATCTGCAAAAGTGGGAATAGAAGGACCTGTGTGGAGGTGTCGAAAGGAGGGAGATAACGCGGGTGCTGGTGCCCGTTGTGGCCGTCACGGTCGTGCGCTTTACGCTCCAGTGTGGGACTGGCCGCTAAAGGTCTGGCTCTGACACTTCAGAGAGCGGCTTTGCTGCATCCCTTCACCTCTTGGAGCCGTTGCCGAAAATGTAAATGGGGTTACTGTACTTGCCGGTCCTGCTTCTTTGGCTTTTTGGGGGGATCAGATGGATGTAAGAGGGTCAGCAAGCCGGAAACTCCCGGGAGACAGGAAGCAGTCATGGCAGTGGCCTAGCAAGGCGTGGGCCACGTGTACTGGGTTTCGGGGAGGGAGCTTATAATGATCAGAAAAATTATCCTTGTCCCCCCCACGGGCCTGGGACTGTGGTGTGCCCCTCCCCCAATATCCTTGCCCTCAGCTCGTTCTCTCTGCCTCTTCCTGGCCCCATAAAAATTGCTCTCCTGAGGGACGGTTGGTTTTTGGCGAGAAGGAGCCAGTGTGCAGAGGCCAGGGCACAGGTAGCCTCCTTTTTTTTTTTTTTTTTTAATTAATTTATTTATTTTTGGCTGTGTTGGGTCTTCGTTGCTGCGCAAAGGCTTTCTCTAGTTGTGGCGAGCAGGGGCCACTCCTCATCGCGGTGCGTGGACTTCTCACTGTGGCGGCTTCTCTTGTTGTGGAACACGGGCTCTAGGCACGTGGGCTTCAGTAGTTGTGGCACGCAGGCTCAGTAGTTGTGGCTCGCAGGCTCTCGAGTGCAGGCTCAGCAGTTGTGGCACACGGGCCCAGCTGCTCCACGGCATGTGGGATCCTCCCAGGCCAGGGATCAAACCCGCGTCCCCTGCA
This sequence comes from Mesoplodon mirus, assembly GCF_964341445.2. Taxonomy (NCBI): domain Eukaryota; kingdom Metazoa; phylum Chordata; class Mammalia; order Artiodactyla; family Ziphiidae; genus Mesoplodon; species Mesoplodon mirus. The sequence continues at coordinate 7,530,257 of NC_138981.1, forward strand.
TTGGCAGGCGGATTCCCAACCACTGTGCCACCAGGAAAGTCCCAGGCAGCCTCCTTTGTCCACTTCCAGCCATTATGTGTACAGGTGGCGCCCACAGCCGGCCAGGTAGCTTGTCCCCAGAATGGCTTGGCACCCTATGTGGGTCACTGGGTGCTGTCTGCACCCAGTCAATGATGTGAAAGAAAATGAAAAAGGAGGAGGGCTTCCCTGGTGGCGCAGTGGTTAAGAATCCGCCTGCCAATGCAGGGGACACGGGTTCGAGCCCTGGTCCGGGAAGATCCCACGTGCCGCGGAGCAACTAAGCCCATGTGCCACAACTCCTGAGCCTGTGCTCTAGAGCCCGTGAGTCACAATTACTGAAGCCCGCACACCTAGAGCCTGTGTTCTGCAACAGGAGAAGCCACTGCAGTGAGAAGCCTGCGCACTGCAATGAAGAGTAGCCCCCGCTCGCTGCAACTAGAGAAAGGCCCCGCGCAGCAACGAAGACCTAACGCAGCCAAAAATAAATAAATAAGATAAATAAGTTAAAAAAGAAAAAAAAAGAAAATGGAGGAGGATTCTCCATTAAATGAGACTTAAGAGATGGAATCACTGTCCTAGGCAGCTCTGCTGCTGTGACAGAGTACCATAAACTGGGTGGCTTATCAACAACAGACATTTATTTCTCACAGTTCTGGAGGCTGGAAGTCTGAGCTCAGGGTGCCAGCATAGTTGGGTTCTGGTGAGGGCTCTCTTCTGGATTGCAAATGGCTGCCTTCTTGTGTCCTCACATGGTGGGAAGAGAGCAAGCTAGTTCTCTGGCCTCTTTTTTTTTTTTTTGTGGTATGCGGGCCTCTCACTGTTGTGGCCTCTCCCATTGCGGAGCACAGGCTCCGGACGCGTAGGCTCAGCGGCCATGGCTCACGGGCCCAGCCGCTCCGTGGCACGTGGGATCCTCCCGGACCGGGGCACGAACCCGTGTCCCCTGCATCGGCAGGCGGACTCTCAACCACTGCGCCACCAGGGAAGCCCTCTGGCCTCTTCTTATAAGGGCACTAGTTGCGTCGTGAGGGCTCCATCTTCATAACTTAATCACCTCCCAAAGGCCCCACCTCCTAATACCATCACAATGGGGATTAGGATTTCAATATATGAATTCTGGGGGATACATTCAGTCCATGACAATAACCAAATATAACTTGTGCCCTTGATTGGATCCTGGCTTGAACAAACATCAGTAATAGGCTTTGGGGACACCTGGGTTATTTTTATGTGCCTGCCTTCTAGATCATGCGAGGAAACTCTTGTAAGTTTGATTAGATGCCATAATCTTGTGGTGTGGTAGGCAGCCAGCTCAGCCACTCATTCCTGACACAGAAACAGTGAGATGAGACATGGTTGTTTCCAGCTGCCATGTTTCAGGGTAGTTTGTTACACAGCAGTAGATAACTAACACGTGTATGTGTACAGGAGTCTTATTTTTCAGTGATGCATGCTGAAGTAGTTAGGGGTGAAGTGTCCTGAGAGCAATAAGTTACTTTTAAAGTTTTTTTTTATTATTATTAACATTTTTGGAGATGTTTTTAATGTATGGCTGAATAGAAGACAGATGAATTCTCAAACCTGCTTCTGCATTCAGTCTGTTGCAGTATCACATGTCATGTAGCCTCTGGAAAATTCCACTGTACACTCATGAGAGAATGAGAATGGAAAAAGGCAAATAAAAATTTACAATTATTATAAGAATGTTTTTGGCAGCATGGACCCCCTTAAAAGGCCTTGGGGACCTCAGGGTGTTCCCAGACTACACTTTGAGAACCACAATAATTTACTTTTAAATGGTTCAGTTGAATGGAGAGAGAGCGAGAAGAGGCAAATACAGTCACATAAAAACGCTGGTTGAATCTGATTGGTGTTATTAATTGGACTCTTGTCCATAATGTGCTGTGTATTTGAAAATGTGCACAATAGAAAGTTAAAAAGAAGGTAGAAAAGAAATGTAGACGCTTGGACATGTGAGGGATTCTGACTGAGATCTGAGGGTGAAGCCCAAGGGGAGCATTCTTAACCTGAGCTCCAGGTGCCCTTGACCGCACGAACCTGAGGCCCCAGGTGAGACCCAGGGGGATTAGTTAGTGGTGAGGAGGGTGGGTGTATGAGCCCTCTGCAAATTCTGGCATGTGGGCTGCGGGAAAGGCCTTACTATCAAACCCTTGCTTGACTGTATTGTCAGGGGCTGGCCAGAGATAAGTTGTCCTTTCTAAGGGCAGGGGTGCTTTCCTTTCTAGAGAGTGATGCGTATTTTTTGAATGACTTGTTTTCCATCGAAATAGTAATAGATGCTTTTGGGGAGGATTTCACGCAGGATAAAGTTTATGGAAAGAAAACAAAGTCTCTTTCCCATTCCCGATCCCCCATCCCACTTCCAAAGGCAACCACTGATAACTGTCTCATATACTGTTTCAGAAAATGTCTGTGCAAATACATCCATCTATAGAATGGATATAGCACTTTCCTTTTTCTTTTTTCTTCACTAGCATGTAATTTACATGGAATGAAATGCATGGATCTTGATTCAGTTGGTCTTGACCAACTGAAGAGAACATGCTTGGTACTCCCAGAGGGCCTCATCGTGCCCTCCTTTAGTCAAATCCTCTGGCTGGAGGGTACCACCCTGCTGATTTCTGTCAGCCCAGTTTACTTTCGCCTGTTCTTGAACTTCACATACCTGGAGTCCTATGATCTGTACACTCTTGTGTCTGGCTTCTGCACTGAGCATGATTGTGAGATTCATCCGTGTTGTATCATGTAGCACTGATTCATTCACTCATTCCATTTTCTTGTGAAAGTACTTGGGAGAGTAATATACTTGATGGACGTCGTTTCTCTTACTCCTGCCGTTTGGAAGCTGTTGTACATCAGCTCGCTCACAGCATGTTCCAGAGTGTGGACGGTGTGGAAGTTTACTTAACCAGTCCCCTCTTGATGGGTGTGAGGATTCCTCAAGCTTTTGTAATCGTGCTTGTGGTATTATGCCAATGTAAAAATGCCAAACAGGAAAAGACCTCTGGGATTAATTAAATGCATAGAATTTAGATGTTGGAAGCTAGCTAGCTTCAAAAATCAAAGGAACCTTTATATTTTACATATGACCAAGAGATGTCCCGAGAAGTCAGGTGACTTGCCCAAGGTCACGTGACCAGTAGCCACAGAGTTGGGGAACCACCCAGGTCCCCAGACGCCTTGTACAGAATGTTCTTTTTTGCACTATAGGCTCTGTGAGGGAAGGAACTGTGTGTGCTTTGTTCACCACCGTAAACCCAGCACATAGCACGTGGCAGAGTAAGTGCTCATTAAATATTCGTTGGATGAAAAATTAAGTGAAATGTTAGTACCCTGAGAAAAGACCACCGATATCCTGAGAACTGCAAAGGCGTTTCCATGAGACGTGAGCCTCGATATTCACTTATTCATTCATTCATTCACTCCCTCATTTACTTCTTAGTTCAACCAGTATCTGTTGGGTCCCTGCTGTGTGTCTAGGCCAGGGTTTCTCACCCTGGACACTCTGGGCTCTCGGGCTGGATGATTCTTTGTGGTGAGGGCTATCCTGTGCCCTGTAGGATATTTAGCAGCGTCCCCGGCCTCCACCCACTCGATGTGGGTTGCAACCACTGCCCTGTCCCCCACTTGTGACAGCTGAACTCCAGACATTGCCAAGTGTTTCCTGGTGGGCAGAAGTGTCCCCGGTTGAGACCTACCAGTCTAGGCACTGGGGTTTACCGTGGAGCCAAACGGCCAAGGTTCGTGCCTCGGTGGAAGTGACATTCAAGTCGAGGAAAGAGAAGACAACAGTATTTGACAGGTTGTGCTGTCGCATGAAATACAGCGCGAGGCGGAGGGTGGGCAGTGGTGGCTTCAGAACCCTGGTTAGACAGGGCGATCACGGAGGCCCCTCTGAGGGCTCACACGTGACCAGTGACTGAGGGGGAGCCACGTGAGCATCGAGGGGGCAGAGAGCTCGGGCGGAGGGAACAGCCAGTGCAAAGGCCCTGAGGCGAGGCAGCAAGGAGGTGGGCGTGTCCAGAGAAGAACCACCCAGAGAAGCGTGGTGGGAGAGGTGCTTGGAAGGGTGGCTGGGCGGACCCTGTGGGGACCTGGTCGGAGTGGCACCAACCCTGGTGACTCTAGGTGTGATGGCAAGCCACTGGGTGCTCTTGGGTGGGAGAGGGACACTTCGGGACTTGTGTTTGAAAGGATGGCTCTGGCTGCTGTAAGGAGAAAAGTCAGAGGTGGGTGAGAGAGAAAGCAGGGTGGCCAGCGAGGAGGTGGGGACGGTGGCCACGTGAGCGGTGACCTGGGTGGCCAGGTGAGCTGTAGCTTAGAGGACCGTGCTCTTAACTAATTTAGCAGCCATGTCGTGCTTGGAGCCAGGCGGGCCTTGGTCATCAGAGGAGCACGTGCGGTCAGGTCACACTGTGAGTGTGTGATTACAGCGCCTCGAGCTGGAGGCCACCTGCAGCACCTCTCAGGACAGTGTCACCAGTGATGGGCGGCAGTTCGCAGGGACAGCAGAGGCGACAGCTCTTGCATTCCACATAGGACGCTGGAAAGGCTCCCTTTCCGGCCTCCTGGTGTGGATGAAGTCGCTCGAGCTTTCTCGCGGGCCCTTGAGCCCGCCGCCTGCCTCTTTCCCTGTGAACTGGCTGTTCTCTGTCTGGAGGGCTACGCCACCCCCCGTGCTGGCCAGCCTGGGTCACCCACGGTCCACTGTCGCCGAGCCGTCCCGTGCAGGTCCTTGTGCCGGCCCTGAGAGCAGGGAGCTGGCCGTCGGGTCGACTGATGGAAGCTTGAGACTAGAGCCTTCCCCGTTGGAGGTGACCGTCCCCCTCTTGGGGTCCCGTGCGGGGCGAGCCCCGCGGGCTAGGCCGGGCCCTCGACCCCCCGAGGACGCTGCGGGGTCTGCTTCCACCAGTGGCGGCGCGGATCCGGGGGTGGGGGTGGGGTTTTGCTGGAGTGAGCGTGACACAGACACGTCGAGTTCTGTTAATCCCCTCGGGAGGTCTGTTCCTTGCCCTGGTGCCCGGGGACCTGCTGACTCATTTCTCGTGGTTGCTGTTGCTTCCCCTGGGCTCGCCCCGCACTTTTTACCACGTCTCTGGGGGTGGCCGGAGCTTACCTCCTGCCGGGATCTCAGCCTCCCTTGTGGGTTGCGATGGTCAGTGTAAAATGTATTGTTTCCATCCACTGGAGCCCTTGGAGGTGCTGGTCGGGTTAGGACGAGAGGGGCCACCGCCGCGATCCCAGACACATTATTTTCCTCTTAGCTCCGTCAGGCCTCCCACCAGCCCCCCTTTTGCCCAAAACATAGGAGTTGACTGACATTTCAGCCCTCACCTTGGTAAGCCCGCTGGAATACGGTTAAGGCACCCCGTGGCCGTGTTCCCGCTGTGGCCTTGCTCGAGGCTGCATTGGAGGACTCCCTGCATTTAACCTTCCCGGAGATGCTAGTTGTGAGTGTCTGTGACATTGTTTTCATCCACGAGGAGGGGTAGCCCCCATGAGCAGGAGGTAGATTGTTGCGGAGGAAGGTGGTCTGCAGAGGTCCCAGGAGAGGGAGGGACACTGCGGCGTTTCTCACGAGCATCGTCTTCAGCCGCTGTTGTGGGCTGATACTGGGTCTCTCGGAGCTCACAGGGTGAAGTCCTAACCCGTAGCACCTCGGAATGCGACCTTCCTTGGAGATGAGATCATTATAGAGGTAATCAAGTTAGAATGAGGCCATGAGGGTGGCCGCAGTCCAGTGTGACTGGGGTCTTTATGAGAAGAGGAGGTTTCTGCACAGACGGGCGCAGAGCGAAGAGGGTGTGAGGGGGCGCGGGGAGACGACGGCCGTCTGCCAGCCGGGGTGAGAGGCCTGGGCCGGATCCTGCCCTCACAGCCCCCAAGGAGCCAACCCCACTGTCGCCTGGATCTCAGGCTTCTGGCCTCCAGCATTGGGAGACAAGACGTTGCTGCCATTTGAGCCACCCGGCCTGTGGGGCTGGTCAGGGCAACCCAGGTGAACGAATCCGGCGGTGTTTTCCGGGGCACACGAGCCATCGCCCACCCGGGAGGTTGGACGGTACCCCAGCAGCCTTTACTTGAGCGCTTCCCGCGCAGTTTAGGAGAAGCTTGGCGAGCGGTGCCCTCTCCGTGCAAGCAGGTTGCTCTTGGGTTCCCGAGAGGAACGAGGCGTGTTCAGTCCTCTCACGACCCAAGAGGAAGGGCCCTCAGGGCCCCGGTGGGAATCTGGCTCCCCGCTCACCTTCTGTGGGACTTGGGCTTGAGACCTAACCTCCCCTCTGCCTCAGTTTGCTGATCTGTAATGTGGGCCTGAGGGTGACGACATTTACTTCAGAGAGTGTCAGGAGCCCTGGTGGCTGATGCGTGTGAAGCGCTCAGGACGGGAGCCCTGTACACAGTCGCTTTTGTTCTTATTACTGTGAGGAGGGGTCTCTGGCGACGGTCTCCATCCTTGGCCCTGGGTGCCGGCAACGCGGAGACCTCATGGCCGTCTCCCTGCCCTCTGGGTGGGGGATGTGAGAACACTGAGTCCATTGCGTCACCGGAGGCCGTGTGCAGTTGGCCTCGGCCCCTTCCCAACACGCAGGCTGTGTTCCGAAAGGGGACAAACAGCCGCGCAGCCCTGGGGCCACAGGAACCGTGCCACGGAGGGCGGCCGCGCCCTTCACCAGCTCGCCAGCCTTGGGGGGCAGAAGGGGTGCGGGGAGGGCTGGGTGCTGGGCAGGGGCCAGGAGGGAAGCAGGAGGGGGAGGTAGAAGAGACCCTCCCCCTCTGGGCCCTCTCCAGGCAACATTTTGAAGCAGACAGACTTTAATTCTCATGTCTCTTTCTGTGCATCCTGCGGCTTGAGCTTTCTTCTCTTGGGGACGCCCGAGGGTGCCGTGGCCCTCGGCCTCTCGCCACGTGGCCACCAGGGGGCTCGTCTCAGTGTCAGCGCCGCTGGGTCTAACCTCCCCGGGGAGCGCCATGCGGTGGCTGGAGCATTGGCTAGAGGGGGTGGATGAAGCGTGGCCCGTCACCCGCCTAAAGGTGTCTGCGTCTTGAAAGCGAGACTCCATCATCTCAAATGAATTTGAAGTTGCTGGGGTTTCAGGTGAGATGGCGAGGGGAGGGGAGAAGCTTTGACTAGTGGGGGAACCAGCCTCCAGGACGGGCCCCGATGACTGCCTCCTGTGTTCATGGCCAAGTGCAGCCTCTCCCACACTGAGTCCCTCAGGGCTGACTGTGCCACCGGCGGGGTGCGCTGGAAGGGACGGCGTGTGACTCGCCAGGCTAGGTCATAAGACACTGCTGCTTTCACCTCGCTCCCGTGGAGCACTTGGTCTAGAGGAAGCTGACTGCCGTGTCCCGAGGACGCTCAAGCAGTCCCGTGGAGGCGCAGGGTGCAGTGGAACCGAGCCCTCGCGCCAACAGCCAGCACTGACTTGCCTTCAGATGCCTGCGGCCCTGGGCGACAACCTCCTGAGAGACCTCGAACCAGAAAGACCCAGCCAAGCTGCTCCTGAATCCCCAGCCCATAGCTACTGTGTAAGATTATATGTTTATTATTTTAAGCTGCTGCGTTCCGAGGTAGTTTGTTGTGTAGCATTCTAGATAATACACCTGGGGAGGAGAGACGCTCCATGCACGGTTTAGGTTATTGAGGGTAAGTTAGGACGTATTGATGATGAGCTTCAGTGTATTGATTTTAAGTAAATGGACAACTGTGTATATTTCAAGAAAATGTCTACTTCCCTGTCGATCTTCATAGCCTGGAGACTTCAGCCTCCACTAGCCCCCAAATGCCAGTGGGGTTTGGATGTCTGCCGTCACTTCAAGCACCCAGCGTTGCAAATCTGGGATGTCACTTTCTTTGGGAGCATCTCCCCTTTTCTCCCTGCACCAGTGAAACGTGCTCCGGCCTGTAATGCACCTTGGAGCCCGTGTCATGGTGGGTTTGCCAACCCCGGTGCCTTTGCTCGGTCAGAGGGTTTAGACTTTGGACATGAATTATTTCAGTGGGAGATCAGTTTTTCTAGGTAGGTATTTTAAAAGAGAAAGAAAGTAGTTCACAGGCGCTTGAGAGAAGTGTTGCAGCATGCCAACTAAAAAAATCTAACTTTTGTACAGTGAGGCGGTGAGGTTTAGTTCTAGTTGATGGGTCTTTTGGGTTGCCTTGAGTAATAAATCTTTTATTGAAATATATGTGCAGAAAAGTGTGTAAAGTGTAAGTGTACAGCTTGATGAATTTCCACAAAGTGATCACACCTGGGTAACCAGTGCCCAGATGAAGAAACAGGAAGTGGGGCTTCCCTGGTGGCACAGCGGTTAAGACTCCACGGTCCCAATGCAGGGGGCCCGGGTTCGATCCCTAGTCAGGGAACTAGATCCCACATGCCTGCTGCAACTAAGAGTTCGCATGCCGCAACTAAGGAGCCCACGTGTTGCAACTAAGGAGCTGGCAAGCTGCAACTAAGACCCGGCACAACTAACTAACTAACTAACTAACTAAATATTAAAAAGAAAAAGAAAAAATGTAACCAGCCACCAGAAGCCACCCCCACGTCCCTTCTGGTCACTCCTCAGCCCAAGGGTAACTGCTGTCCTGATTAACTCCACACATTCGGTTTGCTTATTTGGAACTTTGTTTTAATGGACTCATGTGTTCCTGTGTCTGGCCTTCCCTTGACATTGGGTTTGCGAATTTCATCCTTGTCAGTGTATGTAGTGGTAGGTTGTTCAACCTTGTGGTTGTGTCTAGTCGCATAGTTTTCTCTGTATGTAGTGGTAGGTTGTTCAACCTTGTGGTTGTGTCTAGTCGCATGGTTTTCTCTGTATATAGGTGTCTTTTTTTCTCTTGCTGCTTTTTTTTCTTGCTGCTTTTAAGATATCCTCCTTTTCACTGGGTTTAGCAATTTGATTATGCCACTACTTAGTGTGGTTTTATTCTATTATTTATTTGGGTGCTTGGGGTGTATTGATTCGCTGAGCTTCTTGTATCTGTGGGCTTGTAGTCTCGTAGTTTAAATCCTGTAGAACAGGATTTCCTAGAGTAAAAGTTCTGGGCCACAAATGAAAACGTATTTCAGAGAAATTTCTTGAGAGAATTTAAAGGGAGTTTTAAACCAATTTCCCTCTCACCTCCTCCACTTGGATAAGAAATGTGAAGTAGGGTTTGGCCCATTGGGCTGCTAAAGGGACTGCCAACTCTTGGTGTTCCCCCGCTTCCTGCTGTGATGGGTCCAAAGTCCACTTCTTTGGGCTCACAAGATTCTGGGTCAGATGCCTGTGGTTGGGTGTCATCCAGGATGTTGGCCGGCTGCACCGAGGAAGAGATCTGTCTATATTTGTCAGCCCAGCTTTTTTCCTGGGTGAAAAGTAATAAGGGAAAAATCAGGATGAATCGAGCAGTTAAAGAAACCCCCCGAACCTAGGAGGGGAAAGCAAGGCATGCCCTTCAGACTCACGTTCTTACAGAGGATAAAACTGCAGACCATGGTGCATGTGAAAGGCGATGCAGTCAAAGAGACGCGTCCCAACCTCTCATTTTCACGTCTAGCGACTTGAGTATGGTTCTCATATTCTTTTTGTCCTGTATATACTCACAGGTAAGCTATCTTTCTTGTATGTATTTTTGAGTGTGCCTTTGCAGTGATGTCCCAAGCATTGAGCTGACCGCTTGATAGCATTTTCTATCTCTAGATGGATGTAATTTTGTTTGTTTTTAAAAAAAATGTTTATTTAAATGTAGTTGATTTACAGTGTTGTGTTACTTTCAGGTGTACAGCAAAGTGATTCAGTTATACGTATATACGTAAATATATGTATTCTTTTTTTTACATTCTCTTCCATTACAGGTTATTACAAGATATTGAGTAGAGTTCCCTGTGCTATACAGTAGGTCCTCGTGGGTTATCTATTTCATATTTTAATCCCAAACTCTTAATTTATCCCTCCCTCCCCCTTTCCCCTTTGGTAACCGTAAGTTTGTGTTCTGTGTCTGTTGGTCTATTTCTGTTTTGTAAGGAAGTTCACGTGTATCATTTTTTAAGATTCCACGTATAAGTGATATCATATGGTATTTGTCTTTGTCTGACTTCACTGAGTGTGATCATCTCTAGGTCTAGATGGATGTAGGTTTTTTTTTTTTTTTACTTTTATTTGCATTTATTTTTTGCAGCATTTATTCCCGGGCCATAATTTTTTGTTTCTTCAATTTCTTCTGGGATATCTTTTTCTTCTGGGCAACCTCCTCTTCTGGTTTAGGAACAATCTGTTCTTTTTCAGTAAGGATCATCTCAATATGGCATGGAGAGCTCATGTATGGGTTGATCCGACCATGAGCTCTAAGTCCTGCGCCGCATCTTGGGGGCTTTGTTCACCTGGATATGCTCAATGACCAGAGAATCTACATCTAAGCCCTTAAGTTCAGCATTACTCTCTGCATTTTTGAGCATGTGCAGTAAAAATTCAGCACTCTTTTTGGGCCACCGACCCTGCGTCCAGCCCCACTGTTTGGCCTGGGCACACCTACCAACTCCACCATTGTAACGACGGAATGGCACACACTGCTTCTTTAAAGTGACATCCTTCAGATACTTGGTGGCTTTTCGGATATGCATACCCTTAATGGCCTGGGCTGTTTAACGAGTGTTCTTAAAGTGAACACGAAGATTTGAACCTCTTGACTTGCATGATTTTGTGGGATTTTCTCGGTCAAGTGAATAGCGAACCATTTTTAGAGGTCACCGCGAAGACACTGGACCTCCGGAGTCGGGAACCACCACAGCCTGCCTGTACCCCCGGCCAGCCCCCTTCCCAACCATCACGCCCCGCTGAGGCCCGAGAGCACCGGGGCGCCAAGCGGGGGACTCTGACACGTCTCCCCGCACAGAACGCCGCTCCCGGGAAGAAATCAGTAGCCGCGAGAGTCCTCCTCCCGAGGGTCTCGAAATCGGCACCGCCAAGGCCAGGATGGCAGCGATAACCAGAGGATTCACCACTCGGAAGAAACGCCGAAAAAACACTCCTGGATGTAGTTTTAATAACGCTCCTTGTAGAGGAGAGATTGTGTATGCGGTGGGTGAAGCTTTTTAGGGTTAACGGATATTGTAACTGTACAGCAGGCTCAGCAAACACTGCCTCAAAGGTGCAGACGGTAGCTGGGGGTGAGTAACGCAGGCCTCTGCCCTCAGGAGCTCAGAGGCAGCAAACTTTGAAACAGTTATTCCAGTTTATAAGTAAGATTGATAATCAAAATAGTAGTAATTAAAACACAACGGGAAGGATGCAGGGAAGGAAATGGAGTGGGGAATAGGAGGGGAGTGAAGGGTTTTAAGGGCCCCTGGTTGTTCAAGCCCCGTCTGTGGGCCAGCAGCAGCAGCCTTCCTGGGAGCTTGTAAGAAATGCAGATTCTCGGGCCTTGCCCCAGAGCTGCTGAAGCTGAATGTCTGCAGGCGGGATGGGGACCCAGCCCTCCCGATTTGCCAGGTCACCTTTTGCAATCAATAAAGTGTGTCAGGGAGTTTTCCTGCGTTCTTACATGGATGGCAGGTTTTACTTTGCCCATTAGTACAACTTACCCATTGGTTTCTTTTAAGGGTCGTGCTTTGGTGCCATCCCTAAAAACTCTGCCCAGCCCTAGGTCATGAAGATTTTGCCCATTTGTACAGGGCCATAAACATCGCTCAGGGATTTACACAGGCAAAGGCATCCCTGGTTGAAGAAAGAGAAAATGGCCTGTGATGCTGCCTTCATTTGCATTCTGTCAGAAGCGGACCCTGAGACGAGGATTCTGGTGCAGGGCGTTTCTTGGGTTCTGCAGGGACCCTGGGAGGGGCGACCGGGAGAAGAAGGCACCCGTTAGAGCCTGGGCTGTTAATGCAGCTCACCATGTGGGCAGCCGGAGCTTAACTCCATGCTTTGGAAACTCTAGAAAGTGATGCTTGCTGTGTCACGAGCTCCCCAAGTCACCTGTGGGTTCACTAGGAGGCCTTAGGGGACTCAGTGTATAGTTGTCTTCACTGCTGTGACTTCCTCTAATGGAAGGATATAAAGCAAAATCAGCAAAGGGAAAAGGCGACAGGGCAAGGTCTGGAGGAAACCAGGCTCTGGCTCCCAGTGTCCTCTTCCCGTGGAGTCCCACAGGGATGCGCTTCCTTTTCCCACAGTGAGCTGAGGCAGCACGGGTGAAGTGCTCTCTACCCAGGAAGCCTGTTAGTCTCAGTGCCCAGATTTCTATTGGGGGCTGGTCCTGTAGGCACTCTCTGTCCAGCTTGTATCAAAATTCCAGACTCCCAGAAGGAGAGCAGGGGTTCAGTATCAGTCACAGTATTTGGACAACCAGTTTAGGTACCACAAGCCGTTCTTATCAGTTCTGGGGATGGTGTCAACCCTCCTGAATTCCAAGTTCCCACGTGCCAGCCGAGGGCCAGCCTTGCCAGCAGGCCTTCCTAAAGAGAGCGGTCTCTGGCCTGCAGTGCTAAGTCTTTTCTGCACAGCTATGAAACACATGCCTTGAAATGACCCCGTTCAGGGGGCGAGGGAGTGGGAGTAGGTATGCACCAGTTCCTGAGTCATCCATTAATACCTGCTCCCAATAACACTCTTCAGGCGGGCCACGCCAGCAGAGCCACCTTCCACGGGGCCGGAGGCAGTGACCTCAGGCGCAGAGATACAACTGGGGATCAGCTGGAGCTCACTGGAAGGTTTTGAGGGATATGGGTGGGGCACTGGGAGCATCAGGAGCAATAGTTATTCTAGAAATTGGGTAGGGATGACAGAGCCATGTGTCCAGTGCAGTTCACATGCGTGTAGTCATGTGGCAGTATTACAACTGTGGGTGAAACGACCAAGGTCAAGGCTTCCCTCTAACTTCCTTGGGGTGTGGCAGGAATGCTGGGTAGGAGGCACGGGGAAGCCATGGATGGGCACCTCCTCCCTGTGTCTGCCTGTTTCTTTCTCTTCTGAGCCTCCCATATGCATATATTTGTTCACTTGATGGAATCCCATAAGTCCCTTTGTGTGTGTGTGTGTGTGTGTGTGTGTGTGTGTGTGAGCGAGCATTGTGGGGGCAGAAGATACTGGTATGTTTAACAGATGTTTGCTATAGCCTCAAACATGCATGGCAAAAAAATTTTCTTTATCCACACGAGCACATTGGGAGACCCATGTCTGCTGTGTAATTTGAAGCTAGCTGTGAATTTGTATTGGATTGCATTTTTGAAGCGTGTCATGGTGTTGTGTGCACAGAGATCCAGCGCATGAATAAAGGCAGGCTGGCGTCCCCTCATTCATTTTAAGGTCCTGATTTCCTCCCCCGTTAGAGAACTGAGTGGATGGGGAGCTGGCCGGGCTGCCCTAGGAGGAGGGGCTGGGGGGAAAGGGTTTACACTGGATCACAATTTCATGATGATGATCATGGTGATGCAGCTCTCGAGTAGAGGTGTGACACTCTTCAAAGGCAGGAGCTCCAAGACTGCCCTCTTCCCCACCCCCTCTCCAGGATCACAATCTGCATTTTAATAAGACCCCAGGGGATTCATGGGCTCATCCCAGCCTGATTCAGGGTCTCACCTGAGAGGCTGCACTTTGGAAGTACCTGGGGAGCTTTAGAAATGCTGATGCCTGGGCCCCCCAGACCCCGATTTAACTACTCCGGCCTGGACCTGGGGTTGGGGGCCTTTGTGAAAGGCCCCAGGTGATTGGGCTGTGCAGCCAGGGCTGGAACCGGCCTGGGACCTGCTCACCGCGCCTCCGCAGAGCTCTCCTTTCTTAGCCCCCAAGACACCTGCCCTCCTGCCTGCCTTTGACCATGGCTTCTTTAAAAAAAAAAAAAAATTAATTAATTAATTTGGCTGCGTTGGGTCTTCATTGCTGCGCGCGGGCTTTCTCCAGTTGTGGCGAGCAGGGCCTACTCTTCGTTGTGGTGCACAGGCATCTCATTGCGGTGGCTTCTCTTGTTGCGGAGCACGGGCTCTAGGCACGCAGGCTTCAGTAGTTGTGGCACGTGGGCTCAGTAGTTGTGGCTCACGGGCTGTAGAGCGCAGGCTCAGTAGTTGTGGCGCACAGGCTTAGTTGCCTCGCGGCATGTGGGATTTTCCCGGACCAGGGCTCGAACCTGTGTCCCCTGCATTGGCAGGCAGATTCTCAACCACTGAGCCCCCAGGGAAGCCCCTGACCACGGCTTCTTAATCTGCTTGGGCCGTGATTCTGTCTGGCCCCCAGTCCCGCCTGGCTCCCCGCGTTTCTTCTTTTGAGACTCTTTTCCTATATAGGCCATTAGAGAGCACTGAGTAGAGTTCCCTGTGCTGTACAGCAGGTTCTTAACTAGCTATCTGCTTTATATCTAGTAGTGTGTGTATATGTCAGTGCCGGTCTCCCGATTCACCCCCTCCCTCCTCCCTGGGTTTCTGACTTCAGCCCTGTCCCTTTTCTGTATTCAAAGTGTGGTCCGCAGACCGGCAGCAACAGCTTGTGAGAAATGCAGAGTCTCAGGCTCTACCCTGGCCATGCTGGATCAGAATCCGAATTTTAGCCAGCTGCCCAGTGCTCCAAATGTGCGGGAAGGTGGGAGGGGCGCCGCTCTGGCTGTCAGGGCGGGAAGAACTGGTGGGCGGGGCGCCGCTGTCAGGGCGGGGAGAACTGGTGGGAGGGGCGCCGCTGTCGGGGCGGGGAGAACTGGTGGGAGGGGCGCCGCTCTGGCTGTCGGGGCGTGAGAACTGGTGGGAGGGGCGCCGCTGTCAGGGCTGTGAGAACTGGTGGGAGGGGCGCCGCTCTAGCTGTCAGGGCGGGGAGAACTGCCGCTCTGGCTGTCAGGGCCGGGAGAACTGGTGGGAGGGGCGCCGCTCTGGCTGTCAGGGCGGGAAGAACTGGTGGGCGGGGCGCCGCTGTCAGGGCGGGGAGAACTGGTGGGAGGGGCGCCGCTGTCGGGGCGGGGAGAACTGGTGGGAGGGGCGCCGCTCTGGCTGTCGGGGCGTGAGAACTGGTGGGAGGGGCGCCGCTGTCAGAGCTGTGAGAACTGGTGGGAGGGGCGCCGCTCTAGCTGTCAGGGCGGGGAGAACTGCCGCTCTGGCTGTCAGGGCTGTGAGAACTGGTGGGGGTGGCGCCGCTCTGGTTGTCGGGGCGGGGAGAACTGCCGCTCTGGCTGTCAGGGCGGGGAGAACTGGTGGGAGGGGCGCTGCTCTCGCTGTCAGGGCGGGGAGAACTGGTGTGAGGGGCGCCGCTCTCTCTGTCAGGGCGGAGAGAACTGGTGGGGGGGGCGCTGCTCTGGCTGTCAGGGCCGGGAGAACTGGTGGGAGGGGCGCCGCTGTCAGGGCTGTGAGAACTGGTGGGAGGGGCGCCGCTCTGGCTGTCAGGGCGGGGAGAACTGGTGTGAGGGGCGCCGCTCTGGCTGTCAGGGCGGAGAGAACTGGTGGGGGGGGCGCTGCTCTGGCTGTCGGGGCGGGGAGAACTGCCGCTCTTGCTGTCAGGGTTGTGAGAACTGGTGGGGGGGGCGCTGCTCTGGTTGTCGGGGCGGGGAGAACTGCCGCTCTGGCTGTCAGGGCGGGGAGAACTGGTGTGAGGGGCGCCGCTCTCTCTGTCAGGGCGGGGAGAACTGGTGTGAGGGGCGCCGCTCTCTCTGTCAGGGCGGAGAGAACTGGTGGGGGGGGCGCTGCTCTGGCTGTCGGGGCGGGGAGAACTGCCGCTCTGGCTGTCAGGGCGGGGAGAACTGGTGTGAGGGGCGCCGCTCTGGCTGTCAGGGCGGGGAGAACTGGTGTGAGGGGCGCCGCTCTGGCTGTCAGGGCGGGGAGAACTGGTGTGAGGGGCGCCGCTCTCTCTGTCAGGGCGGGGAGAACTGGTGTGAGGGGCGCTGCTCCGGCTGTCAGGGCGGAGAGAACTGGTGGGCGGGGCGCTGCTTTGGCTGTCGGGGCGGGGAGAACTGCCGCTCTTGCTGTCAGGGTTGTGAGAACTGGTGGGGGGGGCACTGCTCTGGCTGTCGGGGTGGGGAGAACTGCCGCTCTGGCTGTCAGGGCGGGGAGAACTGGTGGGAGGGGCGCTGCTCTGGCTGTCAGGGCGGAGAGAACTGGTGGGAGGGGCGCTGCTCTGGCTGTCAGGGCGGAGAGAACTGCCGCTCTGGCTGTCAGGGCGGGGAGAACTGGTGGGAGGGGCGCTGCTCTGGCTGTCAGGGCCGGGAGAACTGGTGGGAGGGGCGCCGCTCCGGCTGTCAGGGCGGGGAGAACTGCCGCTCTTGCTGTCAGGGTTGTGAGAACTGGTGGGGGGGACACTGCTCTGGCTGTCGGGGCGGGGAGAACTGCCGCTCTGGCTGTCAGGGCCGGGAGAACTGGTGGGAGGGGCGCCGCTCCGGCTGTCAGGGCGGGGAGAACTGCCGCTCTTGCTGTCAGGGTTGTGAGAACTGGTGGGGGGGACACTGCTCTGGCTGTCGGGGCGGGGAGAACTGCCGCTCTGGCTGTCAGGGCGGGGAGAACTGGTGGGAGGGGCGCTGCTCTGGCTGTCAGGGCGGGGAGAACTGGTGGGAGGGGCGCTGCTCTGGCTGTCAGGGCTGTGAGAACTGGTGGGGGGGGTGCCGCTCTGGCTGTCAGGGCGGGGAGAACTGGTGGGGGGGCGCCGCTCTAGCTGTCAGGGCGGGGAGAACTGGTTGGGGGCGCCGCTCTTGCTGTCAGGGCGGGGAGAACTGCCGCTCTTGCTGTCAGGGCGGGGAGAACTGGTGGGAGGGCCGCTGCTCTGGCTGTCAGGGCGGGGAGAACTGGTGGCGTTGGCAGGAGCCAGGGAACCTGGACTCAGGAACTGGAAGGCCCTTGCTTATTTGTTCAGTTTCTCGGCTGTCGCTCTAGACATTGGCGCGGGCCGTTCTTTGCTGTTCGGCCGTCCTGCGCATTTAGGATGTTTATCAGGATCCCTGGCCTGTACCCACTTGATGCCAGGAGCACTCCCCGGCCTCCCCCACAATTGTGACATCCGAGAATGTCTCCAGGCACTGCCAAGTGGCTGCTTAGGGACACAGTTGGCCCTGGTGGGTGCCACTGCTTCAAGCACAGCTTGCTTGTAGTGGAAGGCAACTTTGGGGAGAAATGACCTGTGAATCCACATGGTTCAAAGGTCACCAGTTGACTCTGGGGCCCCCAAATATAACCCGTGCAGGGACGTGCCCAAAAGGCTCGTTTGGTCCAGTTTTGAATTAAGGCAGAATTTCTCCACCTCAGCCCTGTCGGCACTTGGGGCCGTCCTGGTCACTGTAGGGTGCTGAGCAGGATCCCTGGCCTCCACCCACTAGATGCCAGCAGCACCCCTGTCAGATGTGACAAAATGTGCCCAGTGACCCCTGCGGGCAGAATTGCCTGTTGGGGGCCACTGGTCCGTCCGTCTTTGGTCTGTGTCGCCCGGTCTCAGACCCCCGCTGTAGACCCGCCGTAGAGGTGGTGGCTCCCAGGGTAGCCACTCCCTTGGAAAGAGGGTCCTCCTTTTCTCTGTGGTCCGCATGTGGCACTGCGTGGGTCCCCTGCTCGCCCCACAGCCAGTCGCTGAGCCTGGCGGTTGGAGACTGTCATTGGCCAGCCTGGGTCACGTGCCCACGGTGGGGGGGGGAAGCCTTGGTACCAAATGGAGGGGAGGGACAGTTCTGGGGGGCGCGAATGGCCTGCCCTTGCACCCCTGTGCGGAGCTAAATGCTCGGCTGCACTGCCATCTCAACAGTAACCAGCTCGTCTAGCGAATGCCAGGTGTCGGCGTTTCTCTGCCCGTTTCCAGGCCACCTCGGAGGGCGCTCAGCCCTTTTATAGGTGAGCAGCCCAGGCTCGGCAGGGCTAGCGAGGCACCCACATTGGCCTGCAGGGCCCAGGTGTCCTAAGCCCCCCTGCCCCCTTCAGTTTCTTCCGCTTCCAGGCCTCCCTCCACGGGCCTGTCAGAGGGCTCTTTCACAGCATCCTCTTGTTCTCCAAACGCTTTTGCATCTCAATAGAAAGCGAGAGTTTTTAGACAGCCCCGAAGTCCCTGCCCATCGAACTGGAGCTTTCCTTCCCACTATAGTCCTCTTCTACCCAAACCTCCAGGGCCATGGAGAGTGGGGAAGGGCTTGTGCTCCAAAGAAAATGACACTACTATCGCCGGAAGAAGGAACAGATAAGCTGGGCAAAAGCCACAAATGAGAATCGTGCCTAAGAAGCTGCATTTCCTGATGGGCAGCCCACATTCTCAAACACTGCTTCAAATTGCAAAGTATAGCAAACACGCCCCAAAGTGCATAACACCTAACTGTATGGCTTAATGGATCGAACACGAAGCCTCCGTGTCACCACCTAACGTATAATTTATAGGATGCCACGTAGATGGAATCACACAGTGTGGCTTCTGACGCGTCTCGACTCTTCAGTCAGCAGGCTGTGTGAGACACACCCATTGCAAGCACACTTTAGGAAGCACCGGAGTCAGAGGGTGTGTAGAAGCCGAGCAGCCACTGCAGGTGACAGAGGAGTGGCCACGGGTCGGAGCGGGAATTGGCCTTGAGCTGCTCAGGGCACAGAGCACAAGCCATGGGCTGTGGAGACAGGAGTTCCTGTGACCTGAGGCAGGAGTTGGGGCTACAGGAGGCTGAGGGAAGGATGGCAGGTGAGGCAGGGCAGGGTACTGGTTGGAGCAGATGGAGGGGAGGCGGGCCCTGCCCAGTGGACTCAGCTGCCCCAGGCAGCAGGCTGCTCACACAGCACCCTCTGGTGGCCCCGTGGTGCAGTGACACCCCCTCTGAGCCCCAGGGAGCCCAGGCTGGTGGCCTTCAGAGGAGCGGCCAGCACCAAGGAGCTGGCGGCCAGCAGACATCAGCCCTGAGTTTAGTGCCTGCTGTAATCCATGCAGGTTGCAAGAAAAGTGACTTGTGATTGGTTGTTGGAGCTTCTGGAAAATCTGTAAGACATGAAGCTTTTTTCCATATTTTTTTTTAGTTGTCATCTAAGGTCTGGCTCTGAACTCAGTGTTCTCGGATCCCCTTCTCCTTGTGTCCTGCTCCTTTCACGGTGTCTTGTGAGTATGTGTGACATTTAGCCCTGATGGCCTTGACCACTTTGTCAAAGTGATGCTATGACCATATTTGTTTTCACAAGCCAGGGGCATCTGGTGTCTTGAAGCATTAGGATAGCTAATTTGTTGCAGAAACTTTTCCGATGGTAGGATATCATAGAAACCTTGATGTGTATGTGTGTGTGTTAAGAACTACCTTTTATTCCCTTGAAGCTTCCAGGTTGAAACGTCGCTCGGGAGGTCCTATGGTTGCATTTCCGGGGTCCCGTCCTTCCCTTCCAGAACCCTGTGCAGGACGGCCATGCCTCTTCATCTTTGTACATTCCCAGTGGATGGTGATGCTTGCTCTGCTGCTTCTGTTGGTAGGTGAGGCTTGAAGGCCTGCCGGTGGCTCTGGCACCGTGGACAAGGGCCTGGCAGGTGGCAGATGCCCCGTGACTGCTTGTGTCAAGTAGCGCCCAGCAGCCCCCGAGCGCGGCCTGTTTCTGTAGGTCGCACGTCAGGGCACACAGGCACATGTCTTCTTTCTGCTCTGTCTGGGCTGCTCTGCGCTTCAACGACCGAAGGGCTGACTGGACGAATTGTGACCGAGAATGCATGGCCCCTGAGCTGAAAATATTTCCCATCTGGCCCTTTGTATGAAACATTTGCCAAGCCCTGAATGGCAGTTAAGTTACTGCGAGGGCACAGGGAGGAGAAAGACGGCAAGGCCAACTTGCTGAAAAGGCTCACGGGGCCGGGATGAGGTTTTGATGGCAGTTTCTACCATGCCCACGCTGCCGGAGGAACCTGCTAGAACTCACCCTTGGGGTGACCAGCCTTCCTTGCTGATTGGAGACTTTTGATTTTTTTTTTTTTTTTTTTGGCTGCACTGTGCAGCTTGTGAGATCTTAGTTCCCCGACCGGGGATCGAACCCCGGGCCCTCAGCAGTAAAAGCGCAGAGTCCTAACCACTGGACCGTGTACCGCAAAAAAAAAAAAAAAAAAAAAAACTTACTTAAGAAAAGTGATTTCAGTCTGGCAGCTCCTCAAAAGATTAGGCATAGACTTACCACATGACCCAGTAATTCTATTCCTAGGTGTCTTCCCAAGAGAACTGAAAATACATGTCTACATGAAGACTGGAATGATCACAGCAGCATTAGTCACAGTAGCCCCAAAGTGGAAACAGCCCAGATGTCCGTCAGCTGATGAATGGACAAACACAATGTGGTATATCCACACAATGGAGTACTATTCACCCATAAAAAGGAGTGAGGCACTGATGCTCCAACAGGGACAAACCTTGAAAACATTATAATAAGAGAAAGAAGCCAGACACAAAAGGCCGCATATGATATGATGCCATTTCTGTGACGTGTCCAGAAGAGGCAAATCTGTAGAGAAGGAAAGTAGATGAGTGGTTACGAGGGGCTGGTCCGGGAGAGGGACTGCTGTGGGCATGGGGTTACTTGTAGAGGCTGAAAACATTCTGGAAGTAGATAGTGCACCTCTGTAGCCAGAAGGAAAAGGTCCCAAGATGACAGCCACCTCGCCTGCTCTTCCGTGCTGCCCTTCCAAGCACAGGTGCCTCGAAGGTTGACAGGGGGAAGGCCTGACTTTTCCACCAGGTAATCCAGACCTGCCCCCACATCCAGGCCAGATGAGTAATGCAGAGCAGTTTCCAGAATGTAGGTAAAATGAGGACGTTAGGTTTGCTACTTCTGTTTACTAAAATAGCAGTTGCACGAAAAGCAGGGCAAGTTGGAAGACTGTAGATAACTCACTTCCTCGACTTGCCCTGTGATTATGCGCAGGCCAGCCCCGACGTCCCTGGTCTCTGTTTCCCTCTGGCTTGATTGGAGAGGAACAAGCATCTTCCTAGCAGCTACTGGTGCACATGCGTTTCCATCAAGGACAGGAGCGTGGACTCTTAGCTTCTTGCTGGTTACAATTTCCCCCTGCTTACCTGGGGCTTGCTTTTTCTATGTTTTTAATAATCTTTTCTGAGTTGCACTTTTGGGTTCCCATTTCTAACTGTTAGGGCAATAATGCTCACAGATGTCTCTATAGCTTTTGAGGATGTGAGATTATCACTCAGATCTCAATTTTGCCAACAGTGAAGAGTATGTTCTTTTTTCAAATGATTTTCTGCTCTGTAATGACTGATAGAAACAGCTGGCAGTGAAGACAGCTCTGAAATTTCTGGGAAGTTCCCTAGGCTTAACCAATATCTGTGCAGAAACAAAAGGTTTTGATGAATTAAAGATTGTTTGCTTGTCCCCGAGCATTTGGAAGGGGCTGGTACTAAGTTTCAGTCTCTGTGTCATCTGCTCTGGGTGGAAAGCACCTGAGAAACAGTCCAGCCCAGGATTATAGTTTTTGAGGGGAGGGCAGTGAGGGTCAGCGGGGGTCAGCAGAGGTCACACAGCCAGATGGGATTCACGCAAATTTCTCGGTTAGTGGTCTTTTCATTTTGAGTAGATGTATTTCATTTGAAAGAAAATAGTCTCTAATAAATGTAAACACTTTGAGGAGTTTTCAGGAGAAGATATTTAAAATGCCAGGCATAGATTCATGTTTTAATGGCCTCACGAGTTCTTGGTAAACAGAAATCGCAACAGGTCCCTCAAAAGTTCAGTTTGACTTGCTTAATCTCCCTGAGCAGAACTGGAATCCATCAGGTCCCTTCTGTGAGCTACAGACATCAAAGGCCTGATTAGATAAACTTCGGGAAGGAGGGAATACGCAGGGTGGTAAGGAAGATGTGTTTTCATGAAACACTTACGGTTTTTTTTTTAAACATTATTATTTTTTATTGGAGTGTAGTTGCTTTACAATGTTGTGTTAGTTTCTGCTGTACAACAAAGTCAATCAGCTATATGTATACATATATCCCCATATCCCCTCCCTCTTGCATCTCCCTCCCACCCTCCCTATCCCACCCCTCTAGGTGGTCACAAAGCACCGAGCTGATCTCCATGTGCTATGCGGCTGCTTCCCACTAGCTATCTGTTTTACATTTGGTTGTGTATATATGTCCATGCCACTCTCTCACATTGTCCCAGCTTACCCTTCCCCCTCCTTGTGTCCTCAAGTCCATTCTCTGCGTCTGCGTCTTTATTCCTGTCCTGACCCTAGGTTCTTCTGAGCATTTTTTTTTTTTTTAGATTCCATATATATGTGTTAGCATATGGCATTTGTTTTTCTCTTTCTGACTTACTT
Organism: Mesoplodon mirus; assembly: GCF_964341445.2. Lineage (NCBI taxonomy): Eukaryota > Metazoa > Chordata > Mammalia > Artiodactyla > Ziphiidae > Mesoplodon > Mesoplodon mirus. The sequence continues at coordinate 7,552,493 of NC_138981.1, forward strand.
CACTCTGTATGACAGACTCTAGGTCCATCCACCTCACTACAAATAACTCAGTTTCGTTTCTTTTTATGACTGAGTAATATTCCATTGTATATATGTGCCACATCTTCTTTATCCATTCATCTGTCGATGGACACTTAGGTTGCTTCCATGACCTGGCTATTGTAAATAGAGCTGCAATAAACACTGGGGCACATGTCTCTTTTTGAATTATGGTTTTCTCAGGGCCTATGCCCAGTAGTGGGATTGCTGGATCATATGGTAGTTCTATTTTTAGTTTTTTAAGGAACCTCCATACTGTTCTCCATACTGGCTGTATCAATTTACATTCCCACCAACAGTGCAAGAGGGTTCCCTTTTCTCCACACCCTCTCCAGCATTTATTGTTTGTAGGGTTTTTGATGATGGCATTCTAAATGGTGTGAGGTGATACCTCATTGTAGTTTTGATTTGCATTTCTCTAATAATTAGTGATGTTGAACATCTTTTCAAGTACCTCTTGGCCATCTGTATGTCTTCTTTGGTGAAATGTCTATTTAGGTCTTCTGCCCATTTTCTCCCATTCTGAGGGTTGTCTTTTTGTCTTGTTTCTGGTTTCCTTTGCTGTGCAAAAGCTTTTAAGTTTAATTATGTCCCATTTGTTTATTTTTGTTTTTATTTTCATTACTCTAGGAGGTGGGTCAAAAAAGATCTTACTGTGATTTATGTCAAAGAGTGTTTTTCCTATATTTTCCTCTAAGAGTTTTATAGTGCCTGGTCTTACATTTAGGTCTTTAATCCATTTTGAGTTTATTTTTGTGTATGGTGTTAGGGAGTGTTCTAATTTCATTCTTTTACATGTAGCTGTCCAGTTTTCCCAGCACCACTTATTGAAGAGACTGCCTTTTCTCCATTGTATATTCTTGCCTGCTTTGTCATAGATTTTTTGACCAGAGGTGTGTGGGTTTATCTCTGGGCTTTCTATCCTGTACCACTGATCTATATTTCTGTGTTTGTGCCAGTACCATACTGTCTTGATTACTGTAGCTTTGTAGTATAGTCTGAAGTCAGGTAGTCTGATTCCTCCAGCTCTGTTTTTTCCCCTCAAGACTGCTTTGGCTATTCGGGGTCTTTTGTGTCTCCATACAAATTTTAAGATTTTTTTGTTCTAGTTCCGTAAAAAATGCCATTGGTAATTTGATAGGGATTGCATTGAATCTGTAGATTGCTTTGGGTAGTATAGTCATTTTCACAATATTGATTCTTCCAATCCAAGAACATGGTATATCTCTCCATCTGTTGGTACCATCTTTCATTTCTTTCATCAGTGTCTTAGAGTTTTCTGCATACCGGTCTTTTGTCTCCCTAGGTAGGTTTATTCCTAGGTATTTTATTCTTTTTGTTACAGTGGTAAATGGGAGTGATTTCTTAATTTCTCTTTCAGATTTTTCATCATTAGTGTATAGGAATGCAAGAAATTTCTGTGCATTAATTTTGTATCCTGCTACTTTACCAAATTCATCGATTAGCTCTAGTAGTTTTCTGGTGACATCTTTAGGATTTTCTATGTATAGTACCATATCATCTGCAAACAGTGACAGTTTTACTTCTTCTTTTCCAATTTGGATCCTTTTCATTTCTTTTTCTTCTCTGATTGCTATGGCTAAAACTTCCAAAACTATGTTGAATAATAGTGGTGAGAGTGGGCACTCTTGTCTTGTTCCTGATCTTAGAGGAAATGGTTTCAGATTTTCACCTTTGAGAATGATGTTGGCTGTGGGTTTGTCATATATGGCCTTTATTATGTTGAGGTAGGTTCTCTCTATGCCTACTTTCTGGAGAGTTTTTATCATAAATGGGCATTGAATTTTGTCAAAAGCTTTTTCTGCATCTATTGAGATGATCATATGGTTTTTATTCTTCAATTTGTTAGTACAGTGTATCACATTGATTGATTTGCGTATATTGAAGAATCCTTGCATCTGTGGGATAAATCCCACTTGATCATGGTGTATGATCCTTTTAACGTGTTGTTGGATTCTGTTTGCTAGTATTTTGTTGAGGATTTTTGCATCTATATTCATCAGTGATACTGGTCTGTAATTTTCTTTTTTTGTAGTATCTTTGTCTGGTTTTGGTATCAGGGTGATGGTGGCCTCATAGAACAAGTTTGGGAGTGTTCCTCCCTCTGCAATTGTTGGGGGGAGTTTGAGAAGGATAGGTGTTGGCTATTCTCTAAATGTTTGATAGAATTCGCCTGTGAAGACATCTGCTCCTGGACTTTTATTTGCTGGAAGATTTTTAATTACAGTTTCAATTTCATTACTTGTGATTGGTCTGTTTATATTTTCTAATTCTTCCTAGTTCCGTGTTGGAAAGTTGTATCTTTCTAAGAATTTGTCCATTTCTTCCAGGTTGTCCATTTTATTGGCATAGAGTTGCTTGTCGTAGTCTCTTATGATCCTTTGTATTTCTGCGGTATCAGTTGTAATTTCTCCGTTTTCATTTATAATTTTATTGATTTAAATCCTCTCCCTTTTTTTCTTGATGAGTCTGGCTAAAGGTTTATCAATTTTGTTTATCTTCTCAAAGAACCAACTTTTAGTTTTATTGATCTTTGCTATTGTGTTCTTTTCTATTTCATTTATGTCTTCTCTGATCTTTATGATTTCTTTCCTTCTTCTAACTTTGGGGGGTTTTTTGGTTCTTCTTTCTCTAGTTGCTTTAGGTTTAAGGTTAGATTGTTTATTTGAGATTTTTCTTGTTTCTTGAGGTGAGATTGAATTGCCATAAACTTCCTTCTTAGAACTGCTTTTACTGCGTCCCATAGGTTTTGAGTTGTTGTGTTTTTGTTGTCATTTGGTTCTGTGTATTTTTTAATTTCCTCTTTGATTTCTTCAGTGATCTCTTGGTTATTTTGTAGCATAGTGTTTAGCCTCCACATGTTTGTGTTTTTTACAGTTTTTTTCCTGTCATTGATTTCTAATCTCATAGCATTGTGGTCGGAAAAGATGTCTGATGAGCCCAGGAGGGATATGAACTATTACTGTACCCATTTTACAGATGAGGAAATTGAGGCACAGAGAGTTTAAGGCTTGGGTAGAACCCCATGGCAGACATAAGTTAGGACCATTACTCCTGCACATGGCCTGGACCTTAGCACAGAAGTCTCGTTTTTCCCGGGAAGCAGAACCAATCAGATTTAAGAGGATGGACAAACCAAAAACTGTTAAAAGAAACTTTGTTGTTAACTTGAGTGCTGATTTATTAACTCAGAATGAGGCATGGACTAGAATTTTCAGGAAAGGTGCTCTGTGTTCTCTGTACCTGAAGTGCTCCTGGAAGCCATGGCACAGAGCCAGGGACTGCTTGGGGGTGTTCTTGGTAGCTCCTGCTGTCCTTTTCTGAGGGTCAGATGTCCCCCAAATCATCCTGAGGATGTCAATGCAGAGGAGACTGGTCTGGACTCATGAGACTGTGCAGGAGTCAAACTGACAAGCTAATTCTCTTTGTACTCTTTTTTTTTCCTAGGCTGTCTTATCTGCTCGCATATTTATTTTTGAGTCTGTTTATCCTATTTATGATAAAACTGGGACTTAGACATTTTTGGTAGGTGCGTAGATGGAACCTAAAAAAATTCTGTAATGGAGCCTTGCCTTTGTTACCCCAGTAGTTCAGAGATAACCACACACTTAAATGAACTCAAAACACTTTAGTGAACATTGACCACATGCCAGAGACAGTGATGGGAGTGCAAATATAAGTAAGTCATTGTTGTCACTGCAGAGGGTCATGGTGGAGTGGGAAGATGTTCCAGCCACAATGTAATTAGGAGTTCTTATAATGCTTTGGGGCAGAGTGACATCAGCAAAATGGTAAGATAGAAAGCCATGGCCATTGTTCCCTCACAGAAACACCAATAACAATGATATAGAGACCTTTATGAGAATTCCAGATTCCAGTCAGGAAGTTGCAGGACCCCAGAAGAGCACAAAGCCAAAAACAGTTGCTTTGAAACAGATAAGAGGAGTGATTTCACTTTACCTGTGTCGGCCCCTCCTCCAAGATGGCACAGCCCAGCACTGAGAGAGACTGCCTGCAATTTCTCCTCCTGGGGAAAGAGAGAGTAGAACGTGTCTCCAACATCTCAACCTTTCAGAGCCCTACCTCAGGGCTGGCCTTCCCCCCCACTTATAGCACTGATGGAACCAGCATAGGTTGGAGGCCTGAGGGTAGCTGAGAACAGTGCAAGTGGTGGGTGGCTTGCGGCAGCTGGCATGGATTTGCATGATTGGGAGAAGACCCTCAACTTGAGACTTCTCACTCAAGAGGGAGAGGAATGAAGAGTGCCTCCAATGTCATGGCTTTTCTGAGGACAGCCTGAGGGACTGGTTTCTCTTTAACTTCATTCCTCACTTGGAGCAAGAGATAGGAAGAGAAGTGGAGTTTGCTTCCAGCTCTCTGGATTTTTGCAGGGCTGCCTGAGGAACTGATTTCTCTTTGGTCTGATTTGAGGTACTGACAAGGAGCTGCCTGGTTGCCACTGAGAACCCAGGAGAGTGAGGTAGCTTGCTGCTATAGAACCAGAGAACTTGCAGAGACAAGGACAGATCCCAGAGGGAGCAAGAGGTTATGATCTCGTGAACAAATAAACTGGCAAGTTCCTTTCATTAGGACTTTACATGCACAAGTCCACAGAAAATGCATCAGCAGAAAAGGTTTGAGGAGCCTCCAGATTCTCTAGTTGGGCTGATGGGTGAAGGTCCTTCCTGGTACAAAACTACTTTGTAAAGACTGGGAGAGGTGGCTGTCTTTTCACATGTGTAGATACCAATAAAAAGTTGAAAGAACATGACGAAATAGGCAAACACGACTCAACCAAAGAAACAAAATAAATATCCAGAAACCAATCCCAAAGAAACACAGGTATATGATTTACCTGATAAAGAATTCAAAGTAAACTGTCATAAAGATGCTTAACAAGCTCAGGAAAACAATCCATGAATAAAACAAGCATTTTAACAAAGAGATAGAAAATATAAAAAAGAAACAAATTTTGGAGCTGAAGAATATAATAGCAGAACAGAAAACCTCACTCGAGGTGTTCAACAACAGACTTTATCAAACAGAAGAAAGAATCAGTGACCTCAAAAGCAGGTAATTGGAAATTATCCAGTCAGAGGACAAAAAAAAAAAAAATAGTGAAGAAAGCCTAAGGGACTTACGGGACTCCATCAGATGAACAAGTACATGCATATGGGAGTCTCAGAAGAAGAAGAAGAGAAAGAAAAGGGCAGAAAGCTTATTTAAAGAAATAATGACAGAAAACTTACCAAATCTGGGAAGGAAAATGGACATCCAGATTCAAGAAACCAAACAGATTCTATAAAAGATGAACCAAAGAAGTCCACACTGAGTCACATTGTAATCAAACTGTCAAGAGTCAAAGATAGAACTGTGAAAGCAGCAAGAGAAATCCACTCATCTCATACAAAGGCTCCCCCAGAAGACTGTCAGTGAATTTCTCAGCAGAACCCTTGCAGGCCATAAAGGAGTGGGATGATATATTCAAAGTAATGGGGGGGGTGGGGAAAGAAACCCCAGCTAACCAGAAATTCTATATCTGGCAAAACTGTCCTTAAAAAAATCAAGGATAGATAAAGACTCCCAGATAAACAAAAGCTGAGGGAGTTCATCACCACTAGATTTGCCTTATAGGAAATGCTAAAGGGAGTCCTTTGAGGTGGAATGAAAGGATGCTAAATAGCAACACAAAAACATTTGAAAGTCTAAAGCTCGCTGGTAATCAAATGGACAAATACAGAATACTGTAATGCTGCAGTGGAGGTGTGTAAATCAGTGAATTCTGGTATAGAAGTTAAAAAAAGAAAGTATAAAAAAGAACTATACCTATAAACTATGTTAACAGATACACAATATAAAAATATGTAACTCATGACATCAGTAATATAAAATGTGTATGGGGGGAGAGTATAGTTTCTGTATGTGATTGAAGTAAGTTGTTATCAACTTAAATTTTTATCACTATGTTTTATGTAAGCCCCATGGTAACCACAAGAAAATACTTATAGAAGATACACAAAAGAAAATGAAAAGGAATCAAAGCATGTTCCTACCAAAGAAAAAAATCAAATGAAACACAAAGGAAGACAGCAAGAAAGGAAAAGAGGGACAAAAGAGCTACAAGACAGGCAGAAAACAATGAACAAAATGGCAGTAGTAAGATCTTCCTTATCAATAATTATTTTAAATTTAAATGGATTAAACTCCCTAATCAAAAGATTTCACATGGCTGAATGGATTAAAAAAAAACCCAAGATCCAGCTCTATGCAGGCTGTAAGAGACTCACTTTAGACTTAAGGACAAATAGAAGCTGAAAGTGAAAGGATAGAAAAAGATATTCCATGCAAATGACAACCAAAAGAGAGCAAGATGGCCAGAAGAGGCAGAGGACTTGAACAATGGTATAGACCAAGTGGACCTAACAGACATTTGTCTAATGTTCCACCCAACAGTAGCAGAATACACATTCTTCTCAAGCACATACAACATTCTCCAGGATAGATCTCATGTTATGTCACAGATTAAGTCTCAACAAATTTAAGAAGATTGAAATTATAGCAGGTATGCTCTCTGATCACAATGGAATGAAACTATAAATCAGTGGAAGGAAAATAGGAAAGTTCACAAACATATGGAAATGAAACAATGCAGTCTTGAACAACCAGTGGGTCATACAAGAAATCAAAAGGAAAATTAGAAAATATCTTGAGACAAATGAAAACAAAAACACAACATACCAAAACTTATGGGATGCAGCAAAAGCAGTATTAAGAGGGAAGTTTATAGTGATAAACACCTACATTTAAAAAGAAGATTCTAGGGCTTCCCTGGTGGCGCAGTGGTTAAGAGTCCACCTGCCGATGCAGGGGACATGGGTTCGTGCCCCGGTCCAGGAAGATCCCATGTGCCGTGGAGCGGCTGGGCCCGTGAGCCATGGCCGCTGAGCCTGCGCGTCCGGAGCCTGTGCTCCACAATGGGAGAGGCCACAGCAGTGAGAGGCCCGCGTACCGCAAAAAATAAATAAATAAATAAATAAAAATAAAAAGAAGATTCTAAGTAAACAACCTGACTTTACACCTCAATGACCAAAAAAAGAACAAACTAAGCCCAAAGTTAGCAGAAGGAAGGACATAATAGTGATTAGGGGAAATAAATGAAATACAGAATAGAAAAGCAGTTGAAAAATCAATGCGAGTTGGTGTTAACATCAATTTTTCATTAAATAGCACCATCTTTTTGTTAAAGGTCAACAGAATTGACAAAGCTTTAGCTAGACTAAGAAAAAAAGGGAGAAGACTCAGATAAATAAAATCAGCAATGAAGGAGGAGACATTGCAACTGATGCCACAAAAATAAAAAGGATTATAAGAGACTACTATAAGCAGTTATACACCAGGAAACTGGATAATCTAGAGAAAAATGGTAAATGCCTAGAAATATACAACCTGCCAATACTGAATAATGAAGAATAGAAAATGTGAACAGACCTGTAACTAGTTTTTGTGATCAAAAACCTCCCAACATAGAAAAGCCCAGGACCAGATGGTTTCATTGGTGAATTCTATCAAATTTTTAAAGAAGAATTAATTCAGTTTCTTTTCAAACTCTTCCAAAAGAAATTGAAGAAGAGGGAACACTTCCAAACTCTTTCATGAGGCCAGCATTACCTTGATACCAAAGCCAGAAAAAGACACTACAAGAAAAGAAAATTGGAGACCAGTATCCCTGATGAGTATAGATGCAAAAATCCGCAACAAAATACTACAAACTGAATTCAACAGCATATTAAAAGGATCATACACCATGACCAAATGGGATTTATCACTAGGTGCCATGATGGTTCAACATCTGAAATTCAACCCATGTGGTACACTACATTAACAGAATGAAGAATAAAAATTACATAATCATCTCAATAGATGCAGAAAAAAACATTTGACAAAATTCAACACGCTTTCGTGATTAAAAACATTCAACAAGCTAGGATAGCTTGTTGAATATGAAAAGCCACAGCTACCCTCATACTCTATAGATCCTTTCTTGCGTTTAAGGATTGGATAAAAGACCTAGGTGTCCTTTGTGTCTTCCGAAGTCCCTGTGTAGGTAAATATGGTTGTGTAACAGAGATGCTCTTTTTTCAGGATGGACACCTCCAGCGTGAAGTTCGATTCCATCCTGTCTCTGTTGCCAGCTGTGTTATCTGTTGCTGCAACTAACTTAGTTAGTTGTCCTCCCTTGCAACTAACTTGGCCATCTTCATTTCTTCTCTCCCTTGGAGCCCACGTAAATCATACCTGTTAAACATTGTTATGATGCTGCTACATGACTACCCTTTCAAAAAAACCCAGTGGCTTAAAACAATAACCATTCATTTTTCTCATGGTCTGCAGGTCAGCTGGGTGGTTTGATTGGGTCAAACCCAGCTGCTCTTGGCTGGGCTCACTCATGAATCTGTGCTTGGTGAGCCTGGATGATCTAGGATGGCCTCAGTTGAGGTGATCCACCTTGACTCCGTGTGGTCGCTCATCTTCCAGCATCTAGCCTAGGCTTCTGCTCATGGCAGAAGGCCAAGGAAGAAAGCAGAGGCCACGTCGCCTTTGGGGTGTAGACTCAGTACATGCATGCTGTCACTTCCACTGCATGTCCCAAGGCCAGCCCTGATTCAAGAGCTGGAGAAATAGACTCTACCTCTTAATGAAGAGGAGCCGCAAGGTCCCACTGAAAATGCTGTAGATGTGGGGACAGGTAGAGAATCTGAGCTGTTTCTGTGTTCAGTCCACCGTGTAGATCGGGAGTCAGCAAACGTTTTCGGTAAATGGCCAAATAGTAAACATTTGAGGCTTTGGGGGCCATTTGGCCTTTGTCATAACTACTCACCTGTGCCGTTGCGACGTGAAAGCAGCCATAGACGGTACGTAAATGAGCGGGCATGGCTGTGTTCCTCTAGAACTTATTTACAAAGCCAGGCAGCAGGCCGGATTTGGCCCACAAGCTGCAGTTTGCTATGCTCTGACCTCGACGATCCAGACCAAGTAGGAAACTCAGATGCAGGACCTAGGATGCTGTCCTTCCTGAAATCCTAAGCAGAGGTGTCATCTGCCAGCAGAAGTGCTCTTATTGGAGAGAAGAAATAAAACTAGGTGAGAGGAGCAAGGGCTCCCCTCTAAGGTGCAGATGACTGTAGTTGACCTTTGAACAACGTGGGAGTTAGGGACACTGACCCCCTGCGCAGTCGAAAATCCACATCCTGCTCTCACTGCCTCAAAACCAAAGGAATTGATAAATGACTCACCCAAGGGCAGGAAGCTGAAACAGTCTGGATACAATCAGGACTCAAACCCTAGTTCTTGTGATTCTACATATTGGGCTCTCTAATCGAACACAAACTTTTCCCCTCACGTAGGTAAAGATCTGTAAAATGAAAATACAGGTATGATATTTATTGAAAAAAATCCACGTGTAAGTGGCCCCACCCAGTTCAAACCTGTGTTGTTCAAGGGTCAGCAGTATTTGCATCCCTTTGGGTGCCATATTGAACTTACACAGGTTAAGTTTCTTTCTCATCAAGTCCTTGGAGTTCATTCCTTTTTGTTCCTGTGTTTGGCTGGATTCTCATTTCTTATCCATCTGTATCTCCCAGTGGATCCCAGATAGAATTCTTTCCATTTTTCTTTTCTTTTCTTAAATTTTTTGGCCACGCCGCACAGCTTGCGGGATCCTACTTCCTTGACCAGGGTTCGAACCCCTGCCCTCAGCAGTGAAAGTGCAGAGTCCTAACCACTGGGCCACCAGGGAATTCCCTCTTTCCATTATTTCTGACCTGGATGCCCTCTTCTTACGCTTTTGGTCCTCCTGTCTTTCTTAACCCGAGCTTCAGAAGCGAAGTCACCACCTCCTTCTGGGCCCCCAAGGAAAGCCTCCAATTAGATCTATGGATTAGATCATGTTTATTTTCCTTTACCAATTATGTGTCTGATTGTCAGGACCATGACGTGCTCCATCAAAGTTTAAAGATATATTTGTTCTCCAGAGTGACTTTTTGTTTCAATCATTATTGCCTGGAGTTGTTGCTTGACTAGAGATTTGGTTAAATTTCAGGTAACATGAACTTCTTTTTAATAGAATGTCCAAGTCTCTGCAATTCTTCGATCTGCGGGCTTGGTTTTTCTTACGCCGGCTACCCATTGTGGGTCAGCAGCCTGCCATCTTCTTTTTCCCATCAGAGATTTTCTTTACCGCATATAATACAAGGCTATTACCATCTTGTGTTTCTAGAAATGAAAATGAAATCTTTGCTTTCTAATTTTATTCCTTCCCTTTTATTATTGGTTGCTACTGACTTCTGCAATATGATTCTTCCCTGGGCATTCATCAGTGGGTATAGTTTTCAGCTTGGCATGGCTCAGACTTCAAACTTTTAAAGTTTTAAAGTAGCAAAGTTGCACAGTCAATAAATCAATAACTATCGCCATTTTATTGCTTGTAAGGTGATTACTCCACTTTGCCGGTAGCGACTTCTCAATTTGATCAAAATGCAGTTTTGTCAGGTCGTGGTTGAGTCCTCCAGATATAAAAATACATAAAGCAATTGAGAGAAGCCTGTGCTCAAATATTTTAATAACTACCCTTCACTTCTTTAACCATCTTATTCTGGCACTTTTGTGGTTCCCGTCCTATAATTCAAATTTCCATGCTCTTTGCCAAATAAATTTTGATTTAGTGCTTATTCCAACCTCTTGTCTTTGTAAGAGTGTATTATTTTCCTTGCTAACTGGTGGTGAGCATTGGTCCTGCTGCAAAGCGTTTTCTCCGTGTCAAATTATTTCCTATGTGATCTGTAAATCAGGTTCTGATGGTGGTGTAACATGGAAGATGTCTTGGTTTATTTGGGATTGTTTTCCAGACAAGGGGAGGCAGAATAATAGGAGTGGAATTGTTATCTTAGGCAGGAAAGGAAGAAATCCTCCACTTTGCTACTGCCCTGGCAGCAGGCACCCTTTTGACTGTATTTTAAGGAAAATTAGAAGCGAGGGCCTGCACTCAGGGCTGCTTGTCCGGGGCAGTGTGCTGCCAGCCTGGCATGGCTCTTGGTTTGTCTGTTCGGGCTGCTATAACAAAATACCACAGACTGGGTGGCTTATAAACAACAGACATTTATTCCTCACAGTTCTAGAGACTGGCAGTCAGAGATCAGGGTGCCAGCATGGTCAGGTGATGGTTCTTTATCCAGTCACGGATTTCCTGTTGTGTCCTTACATGGTGGAAGGGGCAAAGGAGCTCCCTGGGGCCTCTTTTTTTTTTTTTTTTTTTTTGCGGTATGCGGGCCTCTCACTGTTGTGGCCTCCCCCGTTGCGGAGCACAGGCTCCGGATGCGCAGGCCCAGCGGCCATGGCTCACGGGCCCAGCCGCTCCGCGGCATATGGGATCCTCCCAGACCGGGGCACGAACCCGTATCCCCTGCATCGGCAGGCGGACTCTCAACCACTGCGCCACCAGGGAGGCCCTGGGGCCTCTTTTATAAGGGCACTAGTCCCATTCTTGAAGGTACTGCCCTTATGACCCAATCACCTCCCAAAGACCCCACCTTCTAATACCATCCCTTGGGGGTTAGGATTTCAATGTATGAATTGGGGCTGGGGGACACACATGTTCAGACCATAGCATGGCTCACGTGGCAGGTTGTCCTGCCTCCTTGTCCTCTCCATGGCATCGCCCCTGCCCCCCGGTGCAGAGGACCACTCCCCCTGTGGATCACCTTGGCTCCCCCAGTGAGTTAAGTCTTAGCATTTTCACTCTGCTGTTGCTGTACATCTTGAGTATCCACAGTGACAACCGCAGAGGTTGTCTGCCTCAGTGGTCCGCTTTATCTCCCAGGAGAACTGGTTACTGGTTTGACTACAGTGGTTTGGTTTTGAGTGGTATGCCTCAACCCTATTTCCCCCAGGCCTCTCCTGTTGATGCCCTGCTTTTGCAGAACGTGAGGTTTTCCAGAAATGGATATAGTTGACCCTCATTATGAGCAGTTCTGTATTTGTGAATTTGCCTGCTCACTAAAATGTATTTGTAACATCCAGAGCAATACATGGGGCGCTTGCCCGGTCCTTCGCACAGTGCACGTGCAGAGCCTCAAAAAGTTTGAGCTGCCAGGAATGCACGATCCTAGCTGAGGTTGGAGAAATCGGTGCTCTGCCGTCTTGTTTCAGTTCCCAGACCAGAAACAAGTGTTCTTTTCACAGTCTCTTTAGTGCCATATTTTTCGCATTTTTATGCTTTTTTTATTAGCAATTTTGCTGTTTCCAGTGGCCTTGAAATGCAGGGCAGGAGTGCCTGTAGTGTTTCTAAGCACGAGAAGGCTGTGCTGGGCCTTATGGAGAAAATATGTTTGTTAGACAAGCTTCCTGCAGCGTGAGTGACAGTGCTGTTGGCTGTGAGTTCAGTGTGGATGAACCAACGATATATATTTGATAAGGTGTCTTTAAACAGAAACACACAAAACAAGGTTGTATAACGATTGGCAAAATGTTGTGACCAGAGGCTCGAAGGAACCTAACCCTCTATTTCTCTTGGGGACAGTGATTTAGTACTCACTAATTCGGTGGCCATGGTGACTTTATAGCACATAACTACCACAAATAATAAGAAAGTAACATTTGTCAGAAACAGACCCACAGACTTAGAGAATGAACTTATGGTTACTGAGGGGAAGGGCGGAGGAAGGGGATAGTTAGGGAGTTGGGGATTGACATGTACACACTGCTATATTTAAAATAGGTAACCAATAAGGACCTACTGTATAGCACAGGGAACTCTGCTCAATATCCTGTAACAACCTAAATGGGAAAAGAATTGGAAAAAGATACATGTATATGTGTAACTGAATCATTTTGCTGTACACCTGAAACTATCACAACATTGTTAATCAACTATACTCCAATATAAAATAAAAAGTTAAAAAAAAGAAATTAATATTTGTGTCTCCCCAAAATTCATATGTTGAAACCTAATCCCCAATGTGATGGTATTGGGAGGTGATGAGGTCATGAAAGCTGAGCCCTCATGGATGGGGTTAGTGCTCTTGTAAAAGAGACCCCAGAGAACTGCACCAGATGAGGGCACAGTGAGCAGATGGCCATCTGTGAACCAGGAAGTGGGCTCTCACCAGACACTGAATCTCTAAGTGCCTTGATCTTGGACTTCACAGCCTCTGGAACTGTGAGAAATAAATATGTGTTGTTGATAAGCCACCCAATCTGTGGTATTTTTGTTATAGCAGCCTGTGCTCACTAAGACAGACTATGTGTATCTTTTATCACAGCAGAGGTGCATATGCTGAAATGTCTTTCCTGTGCAAGAAAATAGCACACGTGGATTGTTCTGCCAGGTCTGTGCAGATATTCTGCTTACGTTTTTAACGACAGGTTTTCTCTCCCAGGTGTAAGTAGCATGGTCAATGCAGGAGCGATGAGTGGCTCTGGAAACCTGATGGATTTCCTTGACGAGCCATTCCCTGATGTGGGGACGTATGAGGACTTCCACACCATCGACTGGCTGAGGGAGAAGTCACGGGACACTGACAGACACAGAAAGGTACATGCTGTTCATAAGGACACTTTGAGGGGAATCCCTTCGGAGGGCTGGGCCATGCTTTTATCGGACAGTCACTGAGCTAGAGCTTGGGTTCATGTGTCATGTGCTGAGCTAGGTTCTAGAGAAGAGAAGGGCTAGTGGGAGAGGCAGAGATGTGGACAGATAATTATAATACCAGGTGCTTTGGGTGGAAGGCTATGTCATACAGAGGTGTGGTGTGGAGGGCAAGGAGGGGGGCTCTGGAACCAGACAGATTGGGTACATCCTGACTTTGACATCTTTAGGCTGGCTGACTTTTGGGGTGCCATTCCTGGACCCCATCTTCTCATCTGTAAGGGTGGAGTTAATTATACCAGAAGATTAAATGGGGCTGTGTGTGCATGAAAGCACATATTACAGTGCCTGGCCTCTAGTAGGCAATCAATATATATTTTTATGGGCTGCAGTAAAGTTATGTATCAAGTGCTGTGGGATCATTTAGGAGGGATGGTTAGGGAGGGAGTTTTTAGAGAGGGTGAGATGTCAGTGGGGTCTTGAAGGATGACTAAGAATTTGCCAGGCAGAGGAAGGGGAAAGGATTCTCAACAGGAGTGGCTCTTTTTTAGGTCACAGAGGCATGAAAGACCGTGGCACATTTAGGCAGTTCAAGGAGCTCTAAGGTTTGGTGGCAGGTTCACGGAAGGACTAGCGAGGACTAGAGATGAGTCCAGCCACGTGGGCAATGGGGCCACATTGGGAACCACTGAGTAGACCATGAAGAGGAGTTTAGATTTCCTTTTTTTTTTTTTAAGATTTATTTTATTATTTATTTAATTTATTTATTTTTGGCTGCGGCAGGTCTTAGCTGCAGCACACGGGATCTTCATTGAGGCATGACGGATCTTTTCGTTGTGGCGTGTGGGCTTCTCTCTAGTTGTGGTGGGCAGGTTTTCTCTCTCTAGTTGTGGTGCACAGGCTCCAGGGCACGTGGGCTCTGTAGTTGTGGTCTGTAGTTGTGGCACACAGGCTCCAGAGCACGTGGGCTCTGTAGTTGAGGCGTGAGAGCTCAGTAGTTGTGGTGCGTGGGCTTAGTTGCCCCGCAGCATTTGGGATCTTAGTTTCCTGACCAGGGATCGAACCTGCGGCCTCTGCATTGTAAGGTGGACTCTCCACCACTGGACCACCAGGGAAGTCCCTGGATTTCCTATTTACTTATTTATTTATTTGTTTGTTTTTGGCTGTGTTGGGTCTTCATTGCTGCGCGTGGGCTTTCTCTAGTTGTGGCGAGCAGGGGCTACTCTTTGTTGTGGTGCGGTGGCTTCTCTTGTTACGGAGCACAGGCTCTAGGCGCACGGGCTTCAGTAGTTGTGGCGCATGGGCTTAGCTGCTCTGCAGCATGTGGGATCTTCCTGGACCGGGGCTCAAACCCGTGCCCCCTGCAATGGCACGTGGATCCTCAACCACTGCGCCACCAGGAAAGCACTGGATTTCCTTTTCATGGCCACAGGATACAAGAGAGATGCTCTGCCATGCTCTATATGGCTCCTTCTGTGCTACAACAGCAGAGTCCGGTAGTTGCCACGGAGACCAACTGACCTGCCGAACCGAAAATATTTACTTTCTGTCTCTTTACAGAAAATGTTTGCCAACCCTTGCTCTAAAGGGTTATGAGGGGAATGATGATCTCAGGAATGTAGGATTCTGTTAACACAGGGAGGCAAAGGGGTGCTCTTACAATGTGTTTAGATGTAACCATCTGCCTGGAAAGCGTGATCCAGGCTGGCTCCTTCAGCCTTCTTGCTGTTAATCAAAACTACAATGAGGGCTTCCCTGGTGGCGCAGTGGTTGAGAATCCGCCTGCTAATGCAGGGGACACGGGTTCGAGCCCTGGTCTGGGAGGATCCCACATGCCACGGAGCAACTAGGCCCGTGAGCCACAACTACTGAGCCTGCGCGTCTGGAGCCTGTGCTCCGCAACAAGAGAGACCGCGATAGTGAGAGGCCCACGCACCGCGATGAAGAGTGGCCCCCGCTTGCCACAACTAGAGAAAGCCCTCGCACAGAAACGAAGACCCAACACAGCAAAAATAAATAAATAAATTAATAAATTCCTACCCCCAACATCTTTAAAAAAAAACTACAATGAGACATCACCTCACATGGGTCAGAATGGCCATCATCAAAAAATCTACAAACAACAATGCTGGAGAGGGTGTGGAGAAAAGGGAACCCTCCTACACTGTTGGTGGGAATGTAAATTGATACAGCCACTATGGAGAACAGTATGGAGGTTCCTTAAAAAAGTGAAAGTAGAGTTATCATGTGATCCAGCAATCCCACTCCTGGGCATGTATCCAGAGAAAGCTCTTAACTCGAAAAGATACATGTACCCCAATGTTCATAGCAGCACTATTTACAGTTAGCAGTAATCACGCCTCAGATAAACCTCACTGGCTATGATACTGCCACTGCACAAAGCTAACAGCACTATTCACAATAGCCAAGACATGGAAGCAACCTAAATGTCCACTGACAGAGGAATGGATAAAGAAGGTGTGGTACATATGGAATATTACTCAGAGGAATGGAATATTACTCAGCCATGAAAAAGAATGAAATAATGCCATTTGCAGCAACATGGATGGACCTAGAGATTATCATACTGAGTGAAGTAAGTCAGAGAAAGACAAATATATGATACTGCTTATATGTGGAATCTAAAAAAATGGTACAAGTGAACTTATTTACAAAACAGAAATAGACTCACAGACATAGAAAACCAACTTACGGTTACCAAAGGGGAAAGAGGGTGGGGGAGGGACAAATTAGGAGTTCGGATTAACAGATACACACTACTATATATAAAATAAACAACAAGGTTCTACTGTATAGCACAGGGAACTATATTTAATATTCTGCAATAACCTATAATGGAAAAGAATCTGAAAAAGAATATATATATATATATATAGGTATAACTGAATCACTTTCCTGTACACCTGAAGTTAACATTGTGAATCAGCTATACTTCAATTAAAAAAAGAAAGTTCTTGGGACTTTCCTGGTGGCGCAGTGGTTAAGAATCCACCTGCCAATGCAGGGGACACAGGTTTGAGCCCTGGTCTGGGAAGATCCCACATGCCGCAGAGCAGCTAAACCCGCGTGCCACAGCTACTGAGCCTGCGCTCTAGAACCCACGAGCCATAACTACTGAGCCCACGTGCTGCAACTACTTAAGCCTGCGTGCCTAGAGCCTGTGCTCTGCAACAAGAGAAACCACTGCAATGAGAAGCCTGCGCACCGCAACGAAGAGTAGCCCCTGCTCGCCACAACTAGAGAAAGCCCGTGCACAGCAATGAAGACCCAATGCAGCCATAAAGGAAGGAAGGGAGGAAGGAAAGAAAGAAAGGAGGGAGGGAGGGAGGGAGGGAGGAAGAAAGAGAAAGAAAGTAAGTTCATTCTTGTTGTTAACATGTAGCCTGGAAAATGAAAGAAGGAATTGAAGTCTTTGTCGAAGAGGGTCTTTTGTGAACAGACCTTACGATTTAAGCTAAAATAATGATTTGTATTCAAAACGGTGACACCGAAGTGATGTCTTCCTTCAGAATGGCTTTGAAATAATCAAAGATCAAATCACACTTAGTGAGGTTTTTTTAATTAAATGACTTTTTTGGGATTCTTTGGAGACTATTATGGCATCTTTATAGATCTGTGAACTAGAAAGCCCATTTAACCGTTGTGCTAGGTAACTGAAAGAATCACGTAAGTGGCAGTCTAGTCACTTCATTATATTCGTTTTCTCAATCACCGTGTTTCCTGAGGAAACAGTTTCAGAGAAGGAAGCATGAATTGGAAAGCGTATGCACATCAACTCTGATGTCTTTCTGTTTCTAGATAACCAGCAAAAGCAAGGAGTCCATATGGGAGTTCATCAAGAGCTTGCTGGATGCCTGGTCGGGGTGGGCGGTGATGCTGCTCATTGGCCTGCTGGCAGGTATGTGGGGTGTTGCTCTTGTACTTCACGCAAGGGGGCTGTTACTTGAAATACCGAAGAGCACAATACACGGCGATACACTTAACATAAATCTATCATCAGTAAAGCAAAAAGACCCCGAGGCACGGGCGGGCCCGGGTACGGTCCTTGGACAGCGGTACCGGGAGAGCGGGTTGGCCCTTTCCACACTGTACAGAGGTTTCCTGCCATGCTGGATTTTATTGAAAACACACATTTCACATTCTATAGTACTTAGCCATGTAGAAGGCGAGAAAGGACGGGAACGTGTTGATCTCTAAAAATAAAACATCATACGAGACTGGCGTTTACTAACACCGGCAGGCCCTGAGATGAACTAAACATCGAGAGGCGCTCAAAGTAACGCGAGACACCACAGGGTCTGAGGTAGGCCTGGGGGAGGCACCTCCAGCCCATGGCTTGTTCTGACCCTCAGGGACTCCATGTCCTTCATTTTTATAATCCCAACACCATATTTGTGAGCAGTACCTGTTTCCAGAGTGAATGAATGAGTATCTGGAGGGGACCCCTCCCCTTTTAATAGCAAATGCACCAGCCCTCCGTGGAAATTGTTTCCTGAAACTTACTTCCTTTTAGGAGGCTGTGAAGGTTCATGTCTAAGAAGAAAAAAACTTGATCATGCTAAAGAGATTCCCTTAAGAAACTCCCCCTGCCCGTAGTAACACGCTAGTTATGGTTATAGGACTGATCAGAGAATGGCTGTGTGATACAGCCATTGAATAGAGTACATACTCGCAGAGCGCCTGCGGGGCATAGGGTACCATTTTGTGATTAGAGGACTTTGATTTCTGGCTGCCCTCTCACTCGTTACATCTACAGTGGTACGAGGGGCTTGGTTGCCAGGGAGGGGCTCCCTCTGCCTGGCATGTCCTAAAGGGCCCAGGAGCGTGCTGAAGGGGCAGTCCTCTCCTTCCGGCCACAGCAGCTGCACGCGCATTCCGCCTGTCCTGTCCTTCCCGTCCCAGTGGCGCTCCCGGTATGTATTGGCAGCGATGCTGGGAGGGAATTCGAGCTCATGGACATACGGCGTTTTGCCACCCGTTCGTTTGGCTCTATGAAGACCTTTAAGGTAGGTGGGGGCGGGGGAGGGCGGGGAGGGTCGTTTGCTGCAAACTCTGATGTCTTTCTTTAGAATAGATTTATAAAACTGTACCCTGTGTTATTCTTGGCTCCTGGGAAGGAGGGATGAATACGGGAAATGAAGGAATCAGAGTAGATGTCTTGGCGTCCTGCTGGAGTCACACAGCGTAGATTTATCAACTGATCTCAGAGCCCTGTCGGGCTGCCTTTAACAAGTCAGATACCGACCATCGGGCTTCACTGTTAATCCAATTTCCATCAGTTCTTTCAGGAAGAATCACCTGGGGAATTAAAAAAAAAATGCTGCTGCAATTAAATGGTACCCCTGGAGATGACACCCTAGCATTGAGTAAAACCCCCTTTCCCCTGTGATTCTAATATACAGCCAGGGGTGACGACTGCTGGAGAAGGGCGATCCCGTGGTCACATCAGCAGATGAATATAGGAGGGAGACAAGAAAGGGATGATCTTGGCAGTGAAGGTGGCAAAAGTGTTCTTTTGATCTGGATGAAGGAAAAGCCAGAACACTGCCCCATTCACCTTCCCGTTCCCCAGTGGCGAGCCCCAGGGGTCCCACTGTCTGGCCTGTCACCTCCTTAGTGGCAGTCCAGACATTATATTCCGACGCCCAAGATGGAGAGGCCCAAGCTGCGGCTCCTCTGCAGGGCGTTAACCAGGAGCCACCACTGGGTGTCGCTGTTGTTCCACACAAGGGAGTTTTTGTTCAAATGTCATTTTTTGCTGGAGGTGTTCTCTGACCACCTTTTCTAAAAGTACATCTCCCTCTCTGAGCCTCGTCGCCCTCGCCCACTATATGTATGTACGTGTGTATGTATGTAACAGCTTTATTGAGATATAACTCACATACCATACAGTTCACCTGGTTAAAGCATACAACTTGGTGGTTTTTAGTGTATTCACAGAGTTTTGCAACCATCACCAAGGCCAATTTTAGAACATTTTCATCAGCTCCCAAAGAACCTCCCTCCCCTTTAGCTATCAGCCCCAGTGCCCCTAGCCTCCGCTCAGTCCTGGGCAACCGCTAATCTACTTGCTGTCTCTGTAGATTTGCCTATTCTGGACATTTCATAAAATGGAATCATACAATATATGGTCTTTTGTGACTGGCTTCTTTTACAGCATAACGTTTCCAAGGTTCATCCATGCTGTCGCATGTGTCAGTGCTTCATTCCTTTCTGTTGCCATTGTAGGTGGACCACATTTTGTTTCTCCATTCAGCAATTGATGGGCATATGGGCTGTTTCCACTGTTTGGCTTTTGTGAATATGCTGTTGTGAACATTTGCGTACATGTCTTGTGTTGGGTATATGTTTTCATTTCTCGTGGGCAGATGCCTAGGAATGGAAGTGTTTGGTCGGGTGGTGACTCCTTGTTTAACTTTTTGAGGACCTGTCCTACTGTTCTCCTGCACCATTGTAGGAAATGGCTGCCATTGGAACGTGCTGTATTCTCCTCTCTAGCACCTACCACCTTCTGTTGGAGCCCCTCATTTACTTACTTATTCAGTCTGGTGTCTTCTCGCACAAGGTGAGATTCCATGAAGGCAGGGACCTGAGTTTGCTTTGTTCACTGCTGTACCCCAGGGTGTGGAACAGTACGTGGCATGTAGTAAGTAGGTGCTCAATAAATAGCCCTTGAGTGAATGGATGGACCTGAGTTTTCTGATTTTCATTTGTTTGTTGTTCTCATTCATTCAACATGGATATATAGTTCCAGCTATGTACCTGAGGTGAATACAGTGGCCCTTGCCCACTTAAAGGGGACACAGGGTCTAGACACCTGGCTTAATCCCCACCGTGGCACACAAACCAGACAAGAGACTCCCCCCACCTTTATAGACTAGTTGGAGTTTATGTGTTTGCATGTGTGTGGGGTGTGTGTGTGTGTGTATACATATATATATATATATATATGCTGATCATATCAGGATGTGATAGGTATGGTGATGGGGAATGCCTGGTAAGTATACTTAGCCCAAACTTAGGAAATCAGGGAAGGCTTCCTGAAGGAGGTGATATAAATGCCAGCATCTAGAAGATAAATAGGTGCTTGCCAGGTTGGGGGAGGACAGTGCTATCTAAGGCGGTGCAGAGAGGAGAGCCTGGTGTGCCAAGGAACACTGTGTGGGCAGGGTGTGGGATTCGTGATGGAGAGAGAGGAGCCTGGAGAGAAACGTGGAACGGCGGTCAGAGCCTGCGCACTGCTGGGTATTCGGGTGTTCTGGCTAGAATAGTGGGCGACTGCTGATGGAACCAGGAGAGTGGCAAGGCCAGGTCGCCTGAGGCTGGCATATGGCTGCCTTTGGGGAATTGATGTTGTAATAAGGATCCAGTAAAAGCGTGAAAAGTTTGGTAGCGCAAAAGTATTCCCTGCCTTCGTAAAAAACTGGAATGGGTTATTCTAGAAAGAGACCTAAAATGGCCTTCTCTGACCCACTGCACGCTCGATTTTATCCCACTTCTATCGGCCTTTAAAGTAGTTATTTACTTATATAGCTCCTCAGTCCTTTATCCATAATTTTTTTAAAATCCAGAAAGTTCTAACAAGTGAGATTTTTCAAGCTGGATTCCATTTGGTGGCAAAACTTTATTTCAATGACGACGCTATTATAAATCGTTTTGCCTCCATTTTGTCTGAATTGTCAGGTTTCCTGGAGGATATTCATGTGTGTGATCCCAGCATCCTGCCCCAGAAGCTGCTGAGGGGGTTACATGATTTATAGGGTGTAGGTACCCTGTTTCTAAGATTCAGAAGGGCTGGGTTCTGAAAGCCGCTCGGCCCCAGGGGCTTGCGGTGGGCTCAGCGCTGCGGGTCTCTCCCTCCCGCCCGATTGAAGCCCCCCGAGGACAGCGTATCGTTGGCCTTTGTGTCTCACTGGGCTGGGCACCACCTTTGCCACACCTGGTGCCCTGCCACTCGCTCAGGTGACCTCAAGACTGAAGAAAGAGGCTTCCTGGGTGCGTGGCAGCCTGGGGCACGGGCATCTCCGCCTGGCCCTCCGGGCGCACGTGCTGCCCTGGCCCACGCCGGCCGTCCCTCTGAGTGGTTCTCGCTGCTTCTTCCAGGCACCCTGGCCGGGGTCATCGATCTCGCCGTCGACTGGATGACAGACCTGAAGGAGGGCATCTGCCTGTCTGCCTTCTGGTACAGCCACGAGCAGTGCTGCTGGACTTCCAATGAGACCACGTTTGAGGACAGGGACAAGTGTCCCCTGTGGCAGAAGTGGTCAGAGCTGCTGGTGAAACAGTCGGAGGTGGGTGCAGGGGCAGGTCCTGGCTGGGAGCTCCGTGGCTGGTGTGGGGGGACGTCCGAGTTCTCACCTTGCAGTATCTGTCCTGACCGTCGTCGTGGCTACTACGAGTGCCACTTGCCACTTGGCTTTTTCTAGCTCTAGGGTTCAAACTTCACTTGGAAAATCCTTTCCCACTATTTCCTGTGCACAATCTATGTATTTTCTTTAAAGCCTTTTGTTTGGCTTTATTTTTCTTACTGAGAGTGATCTCTTGATCATGCTGAAGAAATAGGGTTGATATTTATCCCTTCTGTTTGAGAAGAAAAGATGTTGCTATTTTTTAATAACAGCTTTAGTGAGACATAATCCATATTCCATGGGGCGTACCCATTAACGGGTACAATGCGATGGCTTTTAGGATATTCACAGAGTTGTGCCACCATCACCCCGATCTAATTTTTTTTTTTTCGGTACGCGGGCCTCTCACTGTTGTGGCCTCTCCCATCGCGGAGCACAGGCTCCGGACGCGCAGGCTCAGCGGCCATGGCTCACGGGCCCAGCCGCTCTGCGGCATGTGGGTTCTTCCCGGACCGGGGCACGAACCCGCGTCCCCTGCATCGGCAGGCGGACTCTCAACCACTGCGCCACCAGGGAAGCCCCCGATCTAATTTTAGAACTTTTTTTTTTAACATTATTTTTTCATTCAAACAGAAAGTCACAAAAATTATATAATCATCCTCATCAGTTCACTCAGTGCCATGTGATTAATTTTTTTCATCTTGATCTTTTGTTAGCAGTTTTATGAATTCATCAGTTTTCCATTAGAGTTCTGAAAATGCTTATTCATTCAGTTCAGTAGTATAGTCAGTTACCAGAAACCTGTACTTGTCAGAGTCTTTTCCATGAATTCCTTGAAGATGAAACCCTTTTATAGGAACATTTTTGCAAAAGCATCAGAGTACACCCAGAACTGTCTGTAAATGACAAAAGACTTAAAAATGACCACAGTTAAAGATTTGATGAAAGTTCATAATAATGCAATTGACAAGGAAACTTAGGTATTTCTGAGATATATATTTTAAAGTAATAACTAGAATTATGACTTATAACATTATACCAGAACATATAAGATTTTTAGGAATTTCATGTAATGTCTGAAACATTTATATTAACATATTTCCATATAAATAACCCAAAGAAAGTTTAGTATTAGTTTTTTTTTTTTATACAACAGGTTCTTATTAGTCATCAGTTTTATAGACATCAGTGTATACATGTCAATCCCAATCGCCCAATTCATCACACCACCATCCCCACCCCACTGCGGTTTTCCCCCCTCGTGTCCATACGTTTGTTCTCTACATCTGTGTCTCAACTTCTGCCCTGCAAACCGGTTCATCTGTACCATTGTTCTAGGTTCCACATACATGCGTTAATATATGATATTTGTTTTTCTCTTTCTGACTTACTTCACTCTGAATGACAGTCTCTTGATCCATCCACGTCTCAACAAATGACTCAATTTCGTTCCCTTTTATGGCTGAGTAATATTCCATTGTATATATGTACCACTACTTCTTTATCCATTCGTCTGTCAGTGAGCATTTAGGTTGCTTCCATGACCTGGCTGTTGTAAATAGTGCTGCACTGAACATTGGGGTGCATGTGTCTTTTTGAATTATGGTTTTCTCTGGGTATATGCCCAGTAGTAGGATTGCTGGATCATATGGTAATTCTATTTTTAGATTTTTAAGGAACCTCCATACTGTTCTCCATACTGGCTGTATCAGTTTACCTTCCCACCAGCAGTGCAAGAGGGTTCCCTTTTCTCCACACCCTCTCCAGCATTTGTTGTTTGTAGATTTTCTGATGATGCCCAGTCTAACTGGTGTGGGGTGATACCTCATTGTAGTTTTGATTTGCATTTCTCTAATAATTAGTGATGTTGAGCAGCTTTTCATGTGCCTCTTGGCCATCTGTATGTCTTCTTTGGAGAAATGTCTATTTAGGTCGTCTGCCCATTTTTGGATTGGGTTGTTTGTTTCTTTAATATTGAGCTGCATGAGCTGTTTATATATTTTGGAGATTAATCCTTTGTCCGTTGATTCGTTTGCAAATATTTTCTCCCATTCTGAGGGTTGTCTTTTTGTCTTGTTTATGGTTTCCTTTGCTGTGCAAAAGCTTTTAAGTTTAATTATGTCCCATTCGTTTATTTTTGTTTTTATTTCCATTACTCTAGGAGGTGGATCAAAAAAGATCTTGCTGTGGTTTATGTTAAAGAGTGTTCTTCCTATGTTTTCCTCTAAGAGTTTTATAGTGTCCAGTCTTACATTTAGGTCTCGAATCCATTTTGAGTTTATTTTTGTGTATGGTGTTAGGGAGTGTTCTAATTTCATTCTTTTACATGTAGCTGTCCAGTTTTCCCAGCACCACTTATTGAAGAGACTGCCTTTTCTCCATTGTATATCTTTGTCTCCTTTGTCATAGATTAGTTGACCATAGGTGGGTTTATCTCTGGACTTTCTATCTTGTTCCATTGATCTATGTTTCTGTTTTTGTGCCAGTACCATATTGTCTTGATTACTGTAGCTTTGTAGTATAGTCTGAAGTCAGGGAGTCTGATTCCTCCAGCTCCGTTTTTTCCCCTCAAGACTGCTTTGGCTATTCGGGGTCTTTTGTGTCTCCATACAAATTTTAAGATGATTTGTTCTAGTTCCTTAAAAAATGCCATTGGTAATTTGATAGGGATTGCATTGAATCTGTAGATTGCTTTGGGTAGTATAGTCATGTTCACAGTATTGATTCTTCCAATCCAAGAACATAGTATATCTCTCCATCTATTGGTATCATCTTTAATTTCTTTCATCAGTGTCTTAGAGTTTTCTGCATACAGGTCTTTTGTCTCCCTAGGTAGGTTTATTCCTAGGTATTTTATTCTTTTTGTTGCAGTGGTAAATGGGAGTGTTTCCTTAATTTCTCTTTCAGATTTTTCATCATTAGTGTATAGGAATGCAAGAGATTTCTGCATTAATTTTGTATCCTGCAACTTTACAAAATTCATTGAGTAGCTCTAGTAGTTTTCTGGTGGCATTTTTAGGATTCTCTATGTATAGTATCATGTCATCTGCAAACAGTGACCATTTTACTTCTTCTTTTCCAATTTGTATTCCTTTTATTTCTTTTTCTTCTCTGATTGCCGTGGCTAGGACTTCCAAAACTATGTTGAATAATAGTGGTGAGAGTGGACATCCTTGTCTTGTTCCTGATCTTAGAGGAAATGCTTTCAGTTTTTCACCATTGAGAATGATGTTTGCTGTGAGTTTGTCGTATATGGCCTTTATTATATTGAGGTAGTTTCCCTCTATGCCCACTTTCTGGACAGTTTTATCATAAATGGGCGTTGAATTTTGTCAAAAGCTTTTTCTGCATCTCTTGAGATGATCATATGGTTTTTATTCTTCAATTTGTTAATATGGTGTATCACATTGATTGATTTGCATATGTTGAAGAATCCCTGCATCCCTGGGATAAATCCCACTTGATCATGGTGTATGATCCTTTTAATGTGTTGTTGGATTCTGTTTGCTAGTATTTTGTTGAGGATTTTTGCATCTATATTCATCAGTGATATTGGCCTCTAATTTGCTTTTTTTTTGTAGTATGTTTGTCTGCTTTTGGTATTAGCGTGATGGTAGCCTCATAGAATGAGTTTGGGAGTGTTCCTTCCTCTGCAATTTTTTGGAAGAGTTTGAGAAGGATGGATGTTAGCTCTTCTCTAAGTGTTTGACAGAATTCACCTGTGAAGCCATCTGGTCCTGGACTTTTGTTTGTTGGAAGATTTTTAATCAGTTTCAATGTCATTACTTGTGATTGGTATGTTCATATTTTCTGTTTCTTCCTGGTTCAGTCTTGGAAGGTTATACCTTTCTAAGAATTTGTCTATTTCTTTCAGGTTTTCCATTTTTTTGGCATAGAGTTGCTTGTAGTAGTCTCTTAGGATGCTTTGTATTTCTGTGGTGTCTGTTATAACTTCTCCTTTTTCATTTCTAAATTTATTGATTTGAGTCCTCTCCCTCTTTTTCTTGATGTGTCTGGCTAATGGTTTATCCATTTTGTTTATCTTCTCAAAGAACCAGGTTTTAGTGTTATTGATCTTTGCTATTGTTTTCTTTGTTTCTGTTTCATTTATTTCTGCTCTGATCTTTATGATTTCCTTCCTTCTGCTAACTTTGGGTTTTGTTTGTTCTTCTTTCTCTAGTTCCTTTAGGTTTAAGGTTAGATTGTTTATTTGAGATTTTTCTTGTTTCTTGAGGTAGGCTTGTATAGCTATAAGCTTCCCTCTTAGAACTGCTTTTGCTGCATCCCATAGATTTTGGATCGTCGTGTTTTCATTGTCATTTGTCTCTAGGTATTTTTTTATTTCCTCTTTGATTTCTTCAGTGATCTCTTGATTATTTAGTAACGTCTTGTTTAGCCTCCATGTGTTAGTGTTTTCTACGTTTTTTTCCCTGTGATTCATTTCTAATCTCATAGCCTTGTGGTCAGAAAAGATGCTTGATATGATTTCAGTTTTCTTAAATTTACTGAGGCTTGATTTGTGACCCAAGATGTGATCTATCCTGAAGAATGTTCCGTGCACACTTGAGAAGAAAGTGTAATCTGCTGTTTTTGGATGGATTGTCCTATAAATATCAATTAAATCTATCTGGTCTATTGTGTCATTTAAAGCTTCTGTTTCCTAATTTATTTTCATTTTGGATGATCTGTCCCATTGGTGTAAGTGAGGTGTTAAAGTCCCCCAATATTATTGTGTTACTGTCAATTTCCTCTTTTATAGCTGTTAGCAGTTGCCTTATGTATTGAGGTGCTCTTGTGTTGGGTGCATATATATTTATAATTGTTATATGTTCTTCTTGGATTGATCCCTTGATCATTATGTAGTGTCCTTCCTTGTCTCTTGTAACATTCTTTAAAGTCTATTTTATCTGATATGAGTATTGCTACTCCAGCTTTCTTTTGATTTCCATTGGCATGGAATATCTTTTTCCATCCCCTCACTTTCAGTCTGTATGTGTCACTAGGTCTGAAGTGGGTCTCTTGTAGACAGCATGTAGATGGGTCTTGTTTTTGTATCCATTCAGCAAGCCTGTGTCTTTTGGTTGGAGCATTTAATCCATTCACGTTTAAGGTAATTATCGATATGTATGTTCCTGTTACCTTTTTCTTAAATTGTTTGTGGTTTGTTTTTGTAGGTCCTTTTCTTCTGTTGTGTTTCCCACTTAGAGAAGTTCCTTTAGCATTTGCTGTAAAGCTGGTTTGGTGGTGCTGAATTCTCTTAGCTTTTGCTTGTCTGTAAAGCTTTTGATTTCTCCATTGAATCTGAATGAGATCCTTGCCGGGTAGAGTAATCTTGGTTGTAGGTTCTTCCCTTTCATCACTTTAAGTATATCATGCCACTCCCTTCTGGCTTGTAGAGTTTCTGCTGAGAAATCAGCTGTTAACCTTATGAGAGTTCCCTTGTATGTTATTTTTGTTTTTCCCTTGCTGCTTTCAATAATTTTTCTTTGTCTTTAATTTTTGCCAGTTTGGTTACTATGTGTCTCGGCGTGTTTCTCCTTGGGTTTATCCTGTATGGGACTCTCTGCGCTTCCTGGACTTGGGTGGCTATTTCCTTTCCCATGTTAGGGAAGTTTCAACTATAATCTCTTCAAATAGTTTCTCTGGTCCTTTCTCTCTCTCTTCTCCTTCTAGGACCTCTATAATGCGAATGTTGTTGCGTTTAATGTTGTCCCAGAGGTCTCTTAGGCTGTCTTCATTTCTTTTCATTCTTTTTTCTTTATTCTGTTCCGCAGCAGTGAATTCCACCATTCTGTCTTCCAGGTCACTTATCTGTTCTTCTGCCTCAGTTATTCTGCTATTGATTCCTTGTGGTGTATTTTTCATTTCAGTTATTGTATTGTTCATCTCTGTTCATTTGTTCTTTAATTCTTCTAGGTCTTTGTGAAACATTTCTTGCATCTTCTCGATCTTTGCCTCCATTCTTTTTCCGAGGTCCTGGATCATCTTCACTATCATTATTCTGAATTCTTTTTCTGGAAGGTTGCCTATCTCCACTTCATTTAGTTGTTTTTCTGGGGTTTTTATTTGTTCCTTCATCTGGTACATAGCCCTCTGCCTTTTCATCTTGTCTATCTTTCTGTGAATGTCTAGAACATTTTCATCACCCCCAAAGAGTCCTTGTACCCGTCGGCAGTCACTCCCCATTTCCCCCCAAGTCCGCCAGCCCTAGGCAACCACGAATCCACTTTCTTGTCTCTGCAGATGTCCCTGTTCTGGACATTTCATGTAAGTGGAATCATGCAATCCGTGGACTTTTGTGTCTGCCTTCATTCACTTAGCGTAATGTCTTCCAAGTTTGTTTGTGTCATAGCATAGATTGGTACTTTACTTCTTTTCATGGCCAAATAGCATTGCATTGTCTGGATAGAGCACATTTCATTTCCCTGCTCATCAACTGAGGAACACAGGTTGCTTCCACTTTTGTGCTGTTAGGAATGATTTTGCTTTGAACGTTTGTCTACAGGTTTTTGTGTGGACAAATGTTTCCATTTCTTTTGGGTAGATACCTAGGAGAGGAATTGCTGGGTCACGTGGAACCTCTATATTTAACCTTTTGAGGAGCTGCCAGACTCTCTTCCAGAGTGGCTGCACCACTTGAGACTCCAGCAGCAGTATATGTGGGTTCCAGTTTCCCCACATCCTCACCGACCCCAGTTGTTATCTGGTTTGGATTATAGCCCTCCTTACAGGTGTGAAGTGCTGTCTCATTGTGGATTAAGTTTTCATCTTCCAATGCATCTTAGGAACACGTTACAGAGGATGTTTGTGGGCCTTCTGTGATGGTAATATCCCAGGCCCAGGGGATGTAGCAGTGAAGCACACACCAGGTGCTTGCCTTCATGGCACTCCAAGCTTCAGATCCACATACAAATCTTAGTTGGGGAAAAGGGTTAATTTCTAACCGAATTCAGTGGTTACCACAATGCCTATGGGTCATCAACAGATCGGAAGCCCAAGTGAGGGGGAGTTAGGTTGCCAAGATTCACATTAGGGGTAATGTGATGACCATTCAAGACAGAAGTGTTCTTGGAAGATAGATGTAATCCCTTTATTCTCCTCCTCCCTCTCCCACTCTCTTACCCGATTGACTTAATGCAGCTGAAGACATTTGGAATGCACTTTGCCATTTGCTAAACCTCTTTCTCAGTGGAGTTGAAAATTAATTCCTTCAGATCTCAGAAGTAGACCGGGATCTTGAAATCTCACACGTTCTCAGTGCTCTCCATTACTTCCAAAAATAAATTCTCTACTTGAGTTGATGGAGGTGGGCAGGCAGAATTGGCTGGGCGCCATGTTTGATTTCTTCTCTCCTACTTTGGGGGGAAATATGGCCGTCTAGCTTTTGAACCATTTCTAAGATTTATACTTGGATTCAAAGAATTACTGTTAGCAAGGGTGAGACGTTATTTTTAGTCTCAAAAAAGTCCATTTTTCACTAGGTGAAATGTATTCCTCCGTCTGATTTCTCACCACATAGGGTGTGAATATCTGTGATTGTTAAGGCTAGAGCCGTCTCCTGGAGCGCGTTTTTGCATTTTACAGGCACACGTGTAGCCGTGCCCACAGCCTGGCTTGTAGGTGCCCTCACTTTCCCTCTCCATCACGTGAGGCATCCAGATGGTGGCAAGGAGCTGAGGCCTGGAGAATTGTGGTCTCTGCCCACAGACCAGGTCCTCAGCCTCAAAGACCCCAGACTGCGTGTTTGGTTCAGAAAGTGTTCCCCACACATCAGACAATTTGAAATATTGGGGCGGGACCTGAGACTGCATTTCCAGCCCACACCCAGGCGGTGCTGATGCTGCTGGTCCAGGGACCATATCTGAGTAGCAGTATTCTATTTTTATTTTTATTTTATTTTTTTTTTTTCTTTTTGCGGTATGCGGGCCTCTCACTGTTGTGGCCTCTCCCGTTGCGGAGCACAGGCTCCGGATGCGCAGGCCCAGCGGCCATGGCTCACGGGCCCAGCCACTCCGCGGCATATGGGATCCTCCCAGACCGGGGCACGAACCCGTATCCCCTGCATCGGCAGGCGGACTCTCAACCACTGCGCCACCAGGGAGGCCCCTGAGTAGCAGTATTCTAAAATGCAGTTCCCACACTTCCTCATTGGCAGGGCAGCTGTGTGCTGCAGCATGGATGTGACCTTCATGAAAGCAAAGAGACCAAACAAACCTTCCCGGGGCTCGAAGGCAGAATTTTCTGTTACACCTTTCATTAACTTGAGGGCCCGGAGAGATTAAAACCAAGCCTCATTCACAGTTTCTATGATTGCTGAGACCTCACCTGGTAGAAGGTGTGTGTACACAGCTCCCGGAGAAGCAGCTGGCGCTGTGTGTGTCAACCGACTGTAGCAATAGCAGCAGCTGATAAAGCCAACCCTGCCTCTCTGCTGACACAGGACCCGGAGAGAAGCTGCCTGGAGGAGCGGCAGGCGCGTCGCTCGGTTCTGCCGTGGCTCACGTGTTCTTTCTTGTTCTGTGTCTTGTTTAGGGTGCCAGCGCTTACATTCTGAATTACCTAATGTACATCCTGTGGGCATTGCTGTTTGCGTTTTTGGCCGTCTCCCTGGTACGAGTATTTGCGCCATACGCCTGTGGCTCTGGTATACCCGAGGTGAGTGGGGGCTGAATGAATTTCCTTTGTGCCAATAATAAGAATAGCAAATGCTTACGTGGCACTTCTGTGCTAAGCACGGTTCCAAGCATTGGACATCTGTTCACTCATTTAGTCCTCACAGGGAGCCTATGAAGTAGATACTGTTCTGCATTTGACGGTTGGGGAAACTGAAGCACAGAGAGGTTAAGTAACTTGCCCAAGGTCACTAAGCCGGTGAGCTGGGAGTCGAGTCCAGCTGTCTGGCCTTATGCTCGGTTGCTTCTCATATGATTAAATTCTTGTCTTTACAAACCAGGCATAACTCTTAAAGCCTGTGGAGTCAGAGTCCATTAACCACACACACAAACGTGGCACTCTCGTAACTCATAAGTGCGTCTATGATAGAACGTGAAAGAGGACAACAGTGGAGGTTTCCTGCTCAGAAAGCTTACTGATGAGTAAACTCCCTCGCCACGTTTTGCTCTTCTGGTGACAGGGTAATAGCAATCTTTAAAAAATGAATTCCACGTTCAGTACATGCGCCGTGAATGCACCCTTGTGAGTTTAGAGTTCTTATAAATATTTTTCAGCACTTTCTTGTAACCAGAATATGAGGGAAGTGAGTGACCTCATCAATCAGGAGGAATGCCCAAGACCAAACTTCAAACCAAGGAGATCTGCTGGATTAGAATAATGATACTTGAGCAAATTCCCGAAAAGCCCAGACAGTAAAACTCTTAGCCAGAAATCATTTAAAAAACTCTTAGATGATCATTCTAATCAGTGCTGTTCCATTCTCCTTCAAGTTGGTGCTTCAGCAGCGCCCGGAGACGGCGGAGATGCCGAGTTAATAAAGATGTGAGTGGTCATGGCAGTGCACCAACACTCTTTGGCAGTGTCGCCAACACCGCCGCTGGTCTGGGCAGTTCATGCGAAGGGCTGAACTGTGGATGGTTTATATGAACATGTTGCTGCAGGAGCCTGAAAAATAAGCTACAATACCATCCTGTTTCCTCGGTACAGCCAGTGCTGCTCTAAGGCACCATATGCATTCCTAAAAATCACAAGACTGCATCATCAAAACCACAGAGCTTGTGGGGAAGATGGGGCTAGGGGCACAACACTCAGAAACTTCACTGGTGACACATAAAAAAGATGGGAACCTCGTAAAGGCAGTAGCAGAGTTAGACACACGTTAAATGGTTAAGAAATGTATGAATACTCCCCTAGTGCGTGCGTGAGCTGGAGTCGTCTGAGACGTGTGCCTGTGTGCATTTTGTGTATCCCTGCACGGCTCGATTCGCAGCTGCAGTTTTCCGCCTTGTGGTTCTCCCAGATGAAATTGTGCAGAAACAGATGCGAAATTGGCATTATGCTCAAGTTTTGCCCTGACGCATGAATCACACTGGAACAAACGTGGCTTTTCCAAACAAGTGTTCAGGCAGAACTGACTGCGTTTTATTGGATATCGAAGACCGAAGGCACCCGGGACACTAAAAAGAACAGATTACTGTTGGCATCTCGGTTTCTGATCGCAATGCCCAACAGCAGGCGCTTTTGGACTCAAGCCGCCTATCAAAATAAGGAGATGGCCAGTGGGGGAACTGGTGGGAAATTTAAAGCAGCCATAAAAGATGTGGGGGGCAATCCCATCTTCCCCTTCCAAGAACCAGAGATGCGTGGCTCAGCTCGTAGACAGACAGGGAACTCTATCTGGGAGGGGCTGGCTGGACCTGGTCTCTGTCCAAAGCGGGCATCTTTATTTGTGACAGCTGAACTCAGAAGGAATAAACTACTGAGTTGAGCATTGTTTCCCGTGTGACAAAGCGCAAGGAACACACCGATGTGGATAAAACTCAAAAAACGGTATCACATGACAAAAGTAAGTTGCAGAAGAATATCTAAATAAAGTATGAATCTATTTCTCTAGAGTCCCTAGAACAGCCAAAATGAAACAAGCATACTGTTTAGTGATACACATATGTGCTAAAGCTATAAAGAAAGGCAAGGGAATGATTGGAGGCGGGGAGGAGGAAGGTTCCACTGAGGAAGCAAACACAGGGCTTTCAAAGGTACCTGCTCTTCTGTCCTAAACTTGGTAGTAGGTACACAGTAGTGGGTACATGAACATGCTTTCAGCCATATAGAATATGTAACAGCTTCATGTCTCCATTTATAAAAGAGTTCACAATAATCTTTTCAAGTAGCAGGAGCACAATGGAGATTTTATAATTAAGCTTTGGCTATTATGACTCAGTAGTAGAAAATTTTGCCTGTTATTATAGTAGAGCTTGAAATTCCTAACCGAAGGGTGCAATACCTACCCCAGTTCTTGGAGGAGAGGCGCAGAGTGAAAAGTAAGTGCAAATAAGTAGTTCCTGGATATAAAGAATGTCCTTCCAGTTAAAACCCAACGGACCGGGGCTTCCCTGGTGGCACAGTGGTTGGGAGTCCGCCTGCCGATGCGGGGAACGTGGGTTCGTGCCCCAGTCCGGGAGGATCCCACATGCCGCGGAGCGGCTGGGCCCGTGAGCCATGGCCGCTGAGCCTGCGCGTCCGGAGTCTGTGCTCCGCAACGGGAGAGGCCACAATGGTGAGAGGCCCGCGTACCGCAAAAAAAAAAAAATCCAACGGACCATGCAAACAGCTCTACTCAGTTTGAGATACAGGGCTGTTCTTCACTTCAGGAAAGACACTAAATGAGATGTTTAGAAAATACCCTTCCCATGTAGGAGGTGATCTGCCCGTAATCTGTTCCTGGTGTGCAGTGTCGGAACAAACTTTGAACGCAGTGCACTTCTGCACAGTTTAAAAATCACTCATCCTTTATAATGTTTGCTTCTGAAATATTTAGATTACTTCGGGTGACAATGCTACTGACCAGGGTTCTTGACCTCCTTAATCAATAGAAATTGATCAGAGGCCAGGCAAGAAAGTCAGGCAAGGCTTTATTGGGGCCCAAGCTGCAGCAGGGTGGGGAGGGAGAACAAGTAGCAGGTGCCCTTGCTGGCCTACTTGCTGGGGGGCAGGGCGAGCTGGTGCCTGATATGCGGTGAGGGGAGGGGTGTGTCCAGGGGTCGGGCCGGAGGGGAGGCTTAGGGGGTCTGCCCACCCCTTTGGTGGTGTTGAGTGCAGGGGGCATGTGCAGTGCCCTGGGTTTGCTCCAGGCTCTTCAGAAGTGGCAGTGGGGCTTTTTGGTCTCTTTGTATCTTGTTGTCCAGAATTTGCCCCAAATGGGCATGCATGCAGTTACTTTTAGTCCCTTATAGTTTCTTCGTATTTTGTTGCTAGATGTTTGTCCAGGTGCAAGCATTGCAGCACTGTAGCAAAGGGTCCCAGGTCCCAGCCAGTGTCAAAAATTCCTTTGAAACATTTAAAAAAATACAAATTTAGAGACCATTTTTTTTCTGTGTAATAAATGCTCTTGTATTAGCTCTACAAAGCACATTTAAAAGTGCACACTAGTTCTTGGGCTTCAGAACTTAGAGCAAACTGGGCAAGGATGACTCTACTACTGTCTGCTTCATTCATAAAACCACTGTGGACCTATAAGAAATCATGTCCTCCTAGGGACTTCCCTGGTGGTGCAGTGGTTAAGAATCTACCTGCCAATGCAGGGGACACGGGTTCGAGCCCTGGTCCGGGAAGATCCCACATGCTGCAGAACAACTAAGCCCCTGCGCCACAACTAGTGAGCCTGTGCTCTAGAGCCCATGAGCCACAACTACTGAGCCAGCGTGCCACAACTACTGAGCCCGCACGCCACAACTACTGAGCCCGTGCTCTAGAGCCCGCGAGCCACAACTACTGAGCCTGCATGCCACAACTACTGAAGCCCATGAGCCTAGAGCCCGTGCTCCGCAACAAGAGAAGCCAGTGCAATGAGGAGCCCGCGCACTGCAACAAAGAGTAGCCCCTCTCGCCGCAGCTAGAGAAAGCCCACGTGCAGCAACGAAGACCCAATGCAGCCAAATAAATAAATAAATAAAATTAAAGAAAAAAAAGAAATCATGTCCTCCTAGAACTTGCTTTGAGTTGATGTTTCAGTTCTATACAATGTGAACTCTCTCACAAATATTTGTTTGCCAGAGAGGTTTTAAAGTTACCGCCATCAAGTCACAAATGTGCTGCAATACATCGCCTTAAAGCCCTGCTTGATTCAGTCTCTGTTGATCCAAATTAAAGCAAGTGATTGGATTTTGGCATCTACTGGGAATGAATTTGCCTTCTTTAGTCCCTAATTTGATCATGACAATTTTATAAAGTCATTTTAGAGAATTACAAAATACCTCTTACATTGTTCAATTCACCACATGTCATGGCTGGCAAAGGCTCAGCTAATTTAGATGCTTGTAATTTTCTAAATGGTATTACGCTCTTCAACTGTACCCTGGGGTCCAAATCCACATTAACTAGCTGACAAAAAATTACAGATAATTTTATTCCAGGCAACACGAAAGGGCAGGATTGTGGCAGGCATACTAACACGTCCCTTAAATAAAGGGATCTGAGATCCCCAGAGCACAGGCTCAAATAGGCCCGCTAGCACTAGTTAAAGACCAGTGTAACCACCGCTAGTTTGTCTGCGTTTATAGTTAAAGGCTAGTTCAAGAAATACCATCTGATTGTAGAGCTGGAAGCCCTCACTCGTGTCCTCTAGGAAGGATCTTAGTGAGTTCTTTCGAATGGATGCCCACACGCTCGCTCCCTGTTGGTCTTTCTCCTTGAATTAAGAAACAGATCTCGGGCCTCCCTGGTGGCGCAGTGGTTGGGAGTCCGCCTGCCGATGCAGGGGATACGGGTTCGTGCCCCGGTCTGGGGGGATCCCATGTGCCGCGGAGCGGCTGGGCCCGTGAGCCATGGCCGCTGGGCCTGCGCGTCCGGAGCCTGTGCTCCGCAGCGGGAGAAGCCACAACGGTGAGAGGCCCGTGTACCGCAAAAAAAAAAAAAAAAAAAAGAAACAGATCTCTATCAAGAATTCCTGAGATGGAAATGGTCCAGTCACAGCCCTGTAAAATTGCTAGGACTAGTTCACTTCACGACCCTCTCCAAATCATCACAGGTGACATGATGCCAAAGAGTGTTTCAGGACCGCCCTTAAATATTGAGTAATTAGGAATACCTGTACTGCTCTTCTCAGGACGAGAGCAGTGCTTCTCTACCTGGACTGCATTTTAGAATCACCTGGGGAGGCTGTAAACCTCCTATGCCCAGGATACACCTCAGACCAGTTACATCAGATCTCGGGGTCCTCCCTGGTGCCTAATTCTCCAGGTGATGCCACAGAGCGCTGCTGGAGAAGGACTGTAATAGCTATTTGAGAAACTGATTTTGGCGCCCACTAGGAGGCTCTTTGACGTTATGAAAACATCCTGATGGTGACAGGAGCTGAGACTGTCCCATTATGTATTATACAATGGGAAAACGGATACTGACCATGAATTTCATTAGCTGCCTCACTCAGTGTCTAATAAATCTCTGATTACAGGCTTGTAAATTGCTAGCTGGGGAGTAAACATTCACTCCATTTCAGCCAGTCGGCGGGAGAGGTTGAAGGTAAAATGTTTCTTACCCATTGGTGATGCTTCCGTATCCAGAAGAACGCTGCTTTGGGGGAAGAGGACTCCAGTAGATGAAGTTAATCACTGAGATTGGCACCCCGTTGAATTCTAAAAGCGTTATGCAAATTCACGTGCACCTTTAGGGAGAAAGCCTTTATTTGGCATTTACAAAACGTCGCAGGTCTGAAAGTGGAGCACGAGGCAGCTCTACCTGTAGTCAAAGTGCTTTTCAATACAAGAGGGCAAGATTCAACGGAAGGGAAGGGGTTGCCATGGATTCGGATACCCTTACATCCCCCAGAGGTTGAGCATCTTTATTAGAATGTTGAGCATCTTCTTTTTCCAATATTGTATTAAGAATATTTTCAAACATACAGGAAAGTTGAAAGAATTGGACAGTAAACACCCATATACCCCTGACCTGCATCAGGGGTTGGCAGACTTTTCCAATAAAGGGCAGAGAGAGTCAATATTTTGGGCTTTGTGGGTCAAGAGGCAAAATTGAGGAACTGTTCTCACTAAAAGGCTAGTAGCCTTGTTTACATGTTACATTTAAAAACATTAAAAGCACTCTTAGCTCGTGTGTCATACACAACAGGTCGTGGACTGGATTTGGCCCATGGGCCATAGTTTGCCGACCCTGATCTGAAGTTCAATTGATACTTTGTTGTATTTGCTTTGTCACATAGCCAGCCAGATGTCCCTTTATCTTGGCCATCTTTCAGTAGTGAAAAATTAACCGTTAAAATCAATAGATACACGTATCTTTTCAGCACAACAGAGGGTAAAATGTGCAAGATAAAATGCCATAAATAAAATGAGACTCTGATAATTACTTATTCAGTCCTCGTTATGATCTCTCATTACTCTTGGAATTATTAAGATTTACTATGCATTGAAATTGTTTCAGGGTTCCATTAATATATAAAATTAGGCGCTAATATAAATTCTCAATATAAAAGTATAGTGGAATTGACAACTAAAGCAGCCTCTCTTCCATATGATTTAGTGCATCTCCGTTTGAAAGATGCTTCTCAGAGGAGGGAGAGGTTACTTTCCTAGCCATGGCGCTGAGGCGGCTCACTCCCCATCGTTCTCCATCCTGTGTTTCAGATAAAGACCATCTTGAGCGGCTTCATCATCAGGGGCTACTTGGGCAAGTGGACCCTGCTGATCAAGACTGTCACCCTGGTGCTGGTGGTGTCCTCGGGCCTGAGCCTTGGCAAGGAAGGGCCGCTGGTGCACGTGGCCTGCTGCTGCGGCAACTTCTTCAGCAGCCTCTTCTCCAAGTACAGCAAGAACGAGGGCAAGAGGCGCGAGGTGAGCAGGTGCAGGACGGAGCGCCCCCCCCCACCCTCGCCAGGCTCACCAGTACCCGCTGATCTGCCGCCAAGGCCTCGGGCTGACGGCGAGCTCTTTGCTTCGCAGGTGCTGTCAGCCGCGGCCGCTGCTGGGGTCTCTGTCGCCTTTGGTGCTCCGATCGGGGGTGTGCTTTTCAGTCTGGAAGAGGTGAGCTTGGGCTCTGGAGGGCCCCGTGGTTCTGAGCGCCGAGGAACGCAGCGGGGGTCGGGGCGGCAGGAGGCTTCCCTCTGTAGCCCTCTGAGGACTAGACGCGAAGGAGGGTTGAGAGATTCCTGCAGCTCATTTAGGAGCCGCAGTGTTCGCCATGAAATCCGTGTTTCCAAGTCCTGTTGAAAAATTGCCAATGTGATCTCTGGGGGGAGATTTGCAGTCTCCTCTCTCTTTTTCATAAACAACATAATGAAGCATTTTTGTGTTTTGCAACCCAAATGGATCTAGTCCAGCAGTTGGCCCATGTTGTCTGTAAAGGGCCAGGTAGCAAATATTTTAGGCTTTGCGGGTCTCAGGGCTCGGTCGCAACCAGTGGGCTCTGCCCTTGTAGTGTGGAGGGCGCCGCAGACAACACGCACGTGCGCAGTGTGGCTGCCTTCCAACAAGGCCTTCCCTATGGATGCTGAAGTTTGAATTTTATATCATTACCACTTGTCACTAAGTCTTGTCCTTTTGAATATTTCACATGTCACAAGATAATTCTCTCTTCCCCCAGCCATTTAAAAATGTACAAACCATTCTTAACTCATGTGCCCTCCAGATACATTTGCTGGGCCAGGGGTTTCAACCCATGATCTGTTGTCTGGAGAATCAAATCAGAGGTTTCTTTTCTTTTAGGAGGGTCTCTGTGCTATAAACAGAATTATGATGAAGTATTCTCATTTCTCCTAAAAAATAGCTCAAACACACCTTGACTAGTATCCGTTCCAATTTTAGACATAGAGTCCTTTAAATATCTTCGTTAGTGCATTTGGGCCATCCTCACACCTAGGCTGAGGAAGTGAGTACCGCCCATCTTTGGTCTTGAGTGTGACTTTGTGGCCTATGCCAGCAGGTGGCTGCTGGTCAGGGGCTAGGGCTCTGGGAGGCTCTTTGTTCTGCCAGTCTCTGATTTTCCACCTGTTCGTTGGTTGCAGGTCAGCTACTACTTTCCCTTAAAGACCTTGTGGCGGTCCTTTTTTGCGGCCCTGGTGGCAGCCTTCACGCTGCGATCCATCAATCCCTTTGGGAACAGCCGCCTCGTCCTCTTCTACGTGGAGTATCACACGCCCTGGTACATGGCCGAGCTCTTCCCCTTCATCCTGCTCGGGGTCTTCGGGGGCTTGTGGGGAACCCTCTTCATCCGCTGCAACATCGCCTGGTGCAGGAGGCGCAAAACCACCAAGCTGGGGAAGTACCCGGTGCTGGAGGTCATCGCGGTGACCGCCATCACTGCCATCGTCGCCTACCCCAACCCCTACACGCGCCGCAGCACGAGCGAGCTCATATCCGAGCTCTTCAATGACTGTGGGGCCCTCGAGTCCTCCCAGCTCTGTGACTACATCAATGACCCCAACATGACGCGGCCCGTGGACGACATCCCTGACCGCCCGGCCGGGGTCGGGGTTTACACGGCCATGTGGCAGCTGGCCCTGGCACTGATCTTCAAAATCGTCATTACCATATTTACCTTTGGCATGAAGGTAAGTGAAGGGGAGAGGGAAGGTGTCAGGGGAGGGAGGCAACCTCTGTCATTCTGGGGATAGCACCCTAGTCCCCAGAATAAGACTGTGACGAGGGGGAAAGGGGAGGTGACCTTTACTGAGCGTTCTCATGAGCAGGGCACTTGACATTCTTTTAATCAACAAGAAACAACGCTTTTGATAAACAGCAAGCCTATGGAATAGACATTTAGAACCCCATTTTACAAGTGAAGAAGCTAAGGCTTGGAGTATATCATTCATATGGAGACATGTACAGCTTGGTGAACTCTCACAAAAAATACACACTTGCGTGACCAGCACCCAGGACCAGGAGCAGAGTACTGGGAACCCTCCAGAACCCCCTTGTATTCCATGACTGTTGCTTTTTGTGGTATTCTTACGAATTAAAAAAAAAAAAAAGTCTAGGGACTTCCCTGGTGGTCCGGTGGTTGAGAATCCGCCTTCCAATGCAGGCGACGTGGGTTCAATCCCTAGTGGTAACTAAGATCCCACGTGCCGAGGGGCAAGTAAGCCCGCCTGCCACAGACTACAGAGCCCACGTGATCTGGAGCCCCCATGCCACAACTAGAGAGAAGCCTGCGCGCAGCAACGAAAGAGCCCACGTACCGCAACTAAGACCCGACACAGCCTAAATAAATAAATATTTTTAAAAAGTCTAAGAAGCTGTGTACTTGGGTGCAGTGGTCAAACACAAACCTGAATTTTTGCCTTAAGAACTAGGAGGGATGAACGTTATTAAATAGGTGACTGTCTCTGATGCAAAGGGATTTATTTTCTTCTGGTGCCTGCTGGGAGAAGTCTGCTTTGAAGTTACAGGGGATTAAATGATGGGGGCGATAAGGGGTGCTCAGAAAGGAACGATTTCCTCAGGAATGTCTCACACTCTGGAAATCACACCCGAGGATCCAAACTTGAATTTGGGTAAAGATCCACTTACATCCTCAGATTGATGGCAGCCGGGGGGCGGGGGTGGGGTAGGGGTGACATAAATGCAGCTCCCGGTCGGGATCGGTGGTCACATGCAGTCTCCACGAAGAGAGTCAAGTCTGTTCTGTAGCACATGTCTGATCACTAGAGAAATGAACATGTTTTTCACACAGCAAAGTATAAAATACGCTCTTACCAAGGCCTTTCAGTTTCCATGGTCTGTTTCTTTGCTGCATCTAGCCTGGCTTGAAAATATTCAGAATGCTTTTGGGAAAATGGACTTCGTTAGGAAGACGGACCTGCCCCCCATCTCTCTCTGACAGGTGTTTGGCCACTGTACATACAAGAGGGCAGTCAGCCCGTGCCAAGGTTTTTGGAAGATGCAGGGCAACTACACTGATGCTTTTAGCTTCTTTCTTTGACCTGTGAACAGTTGAAGGCCTTGCTTTTCCATTTTCATGCTGTGGCTTGACATTTAATTTTAAAAGCTAATCTGAATGACACGTGAGGGGAGAGAGAAAGTGGTGAGTATCTCAAGTGACAGATGTGCAGTTTGAATGTCATTTGCAGTGGGGCTTATCATTCTTTAATCCACAGCAGGCAAACTAGGCCAGCTTTTGAAGGCGAGGAAATGAAAGTGTAAATTGCATTTTCTCCAAGTCACGGTAGCTAGGACCAAGCAGGTGAAATCACTGGTCCCATGGTTTCCCAGGTGACCCATGTTTTGAAGCGTTGCCCCTCCTTTGAAGACCGAAGCAAAGTGCAAGCTTGTTGAGGGGGGCCTGAGTTTCCCGGCCGCGGGGCGGCGGGAATGGGGCCCCCTTCCCTCATGCTTCTTTCCCCTGCGCTCCCCGCAGATCCCGTCTGGTCTCTTCATCCCCAGCATGGCTGTGGGAGCCATGGCAGGCAGGATGGTGGGAATTGGCGTGGAGCAACTGGCTTACCATCACCACGACTGGATCATCTTCAAGAATTGGTGCAGGCCCGGAGCAGACTGCGTCACCCCAGGGCTGTATGCCATGGTGGGAGCTGCCGCCTGCCTAGGTACCGTGTGTGTGTGTGTGTGTGTGTGTGTGTGTGTGTGTGTGTGTGTGTGTGTGTGTGTGTGTGTGTGTGTGTGTGTGTGTGTGTAAAATGTGAGTAGCACAGGGCTTTTCTCTGCTCAGTCATCCAGGGACCCAGGCTGATGGGGTCTCCACCACCTTGCAGCTGTACCATCTACAATAGCGGATAGTCTCTACAATTTTCCAGCTCGAGGGGTTCTGGTAGAGAGTGAAGCTTGCTGAGTCAGAAACCTGCAAAGCCCAAGTAGGCTCCACTCACCAAAAAGCAAGGCGTGTGGTCCTGGGTGAATAGACAACTCGCTGTCCCTCATGGGAGAAGAGCCCGTCAGGGAGATGTGACTTACGGCTCCTGATGCTAGGCTGTGTTTACCGAGCCTGGCCTCTGTCTCAGAGGTCCGAGCCTGGGCGCCATGTTGGACTGTCTCAGTAGAACAGGTGCCGGGAGGGTAGAGCCGGCTTCTCGGTTTCCACAGTTCATGTCCTCTTGTGGGTGTGGCGTCGAGTCCTGCAATTTCATTCCTCCCTTTGGTTGCAGGTGGAGTTACCAGGATGACGGTGTCGTTGGTGGTCATCATGTTTGAATTGACGGGTGGCCTCGAGTACATCGTGCCCCTGATGGCGGCAGCCGTGACCAGCAAGTGGGTGGCTGACGCCTTTGGGAAGGAAGGCATCTACGAGGCCCACATCCACTTAAATGGGTACCCGTTCCTGGACGTGAAGGACGAGTTCACCCACCGCACGCTGGCCACCGACGTCATGCGGCCACGGCGGGGGGAGCCGCCGCTGTCCGTGCTCACCCAGGGCAGCATGACCGTCGAGGACGTGGAGACGCTCATCAAGGAGACCGACTACAACGGCTTCCCCGTGGTTGTCTCCAGGGACTCGGAGCGCCTCATCGGGTTCGCCCAGAGGAGGGAGCTGATTCTTGCCATAAGTGAGTAAAGCAGGGAGGCTCCCGTTTCACGGAGACGAATGGCACCTCTGTGCCCAGACATTCTCAAAGAGGTTCGAGAGAGTGGACGAGGGTCAGAGGGCTTCAGCCCAGGGTCTCTCACACGTTAATGCTTATTCGGTTCATCTGGGCGTCTGGCCAGACTGCAGTAGGTCTGGGGTGGGACCCGAGACCCTGCATTTCTCCCGAGCTCCCTCTCAGTGCTGCTGCTGCCGCCCCCAAGTCACACCGTGAGGGACAGTGTCTTGTTGGAGGCATTCTTGGCTGGACACCGACCACCACGTTTGCAAGCAGCCCCCTGGGTCCCTCCCGCTAGGACAGACGCGCTCCGCCTTTTAGGGACTTACTGGGCGAAGCTCAGCAGGAAGCGGTGGGCTGGCCGGGTCAGCTACTCGCAGAGACAGACTTCCAGGCAGGCTGACCAACTCAGATGCTGAGCCCTTGGCCTCAGACGCCCCCCTCGGCGCCGCTCAAGCCCTTCACTTTGCGACGATGTCCGGTGCCATCAGTTCGAGGCCCACGTGGGTCCAGTCAGTTCCGTGGGATGCTTTTCCTCCTCGTGCGCTAACTGGATCAGCCGGGCCGAGGGGCAGGCTGCCTAGTTGGGAGAGCAGAGAGGGGATGATGCCCAGCTGGATGTTCCCGACACGGGCGGCTCAGAGAAGCCCGGGGCTCCCGTTGGCCCAGGGGTGAGGGCCTTGGAAGGGGAGCGGGAGGTAGGAGGATTCCACAGACAGAGGCCCGGGTGTGAGTCTTTGGAGGCCCAGGAGGGAGGGGCGGCAGGCCTTAGCGGGCTCCCCCAGGGTGGTCCCTCCGGACCTCCTGATGCAGTGGGGGCAGGGAGCCGCAGAGCGCAGCCACGGCGCGTGGTCAACGCTAATGCCCTCCGGCTCAGCACCCCTGCATTTCACGGTACGCCGGGGCCCATGACATGGCTCGTGTGCCCTTGATGGCTGTACTTCCACGACACTTGTGAAGTTTGCCAGGGGGACTTTTTCAGGTATGATGGTCGAATGCCCCACTGGGAACACACCTTAGCTTATCCCTGCCCTTTGCTAACTATTTCTTAGGCTCTCCCTTTGAATTTCTAAAACCTCTTCGCTATGTTAAATAGCTTGTAAAATGTTTTTAAAGTATCTTCATTAAAGGCTTTATAAAAATAAGTTTAAATAAGCTATAGAGCCTCTAATTTTAGCTTGTTGCTCAAACATATTTACCTCCCCCAAAGCAACAGTTGATTTTATATTTTAGACACGAAAGTACATTTGTGCTTTAAGTGCTCCATGGTGCTTCTCTTTATTATACATCCTGTCGCTTAACAGGTAGGTGCCTTTGGGCATGACCATTGCCTTATAAATAATGAGATTTTTTTAAAAAAAAGCTGTATAGTACGGTTGGGTTTGTTTTAAATTAATGTAATCAGCAGGCTTTAAACATTTATTCAATCCTTAACATCTTTTAAGCAAAGGTTGAAATTTAAACACTCCAGTAATAAATGTCACGGAATCCATTACCTATTGTGTAGCTCCAGGCACACCTGCTAAGAGAGAGCTTACTAATTTTGCTGAAACCCATTACTGTAATCAAGTGGGAAGCAGTAATTGTCATCAGCCGGTTAGAGAAGAAATGTAAGCTTGCCACCCCAGTGCCCTCCTAGCCGCTATGTTTGGAATGTCTGAAGAGGCAGCACGCGGTGTAAATAATACCTTTATGCTTTCCATGACACCGATAAGAGTGTGGAAGCTGCCACTTACATGGTTTGCGGGAAAGCAAGGAGTGTTTGGCTGTGAGCAGTGACAAAAGCTGTTTTCCTGCTCCGTGGATCTAGAAAAGTCCTGTACTGCGGTGGAGAAATTCATTACCTGTATTTGCAGACTTAGACGCCCTTTTGCGAATATAGGAATAGGACATAAGCATTTAGCTAGTAATGATCCCATGCTAGTTTCCCTTTTAGGGGACTCAGGAGCAGAGATTTTACATAGATCCAAGATAAGAAAAGAGTAGTAAATGAGGCGAAGATTTTTTTCTCACGTGTCATGTTTAAAAAGGTATCAGCTGCTCCCGTGAAGCTGAAAATGTCTTATTTTCAGTCTATGTCTGGAATGCCGAACCATAG
The DNA here is from genome assembly GCF_964341445.2 of Mesoplodon mirus. Taxonomy (NCBI): domain Eukaryota; kingdom Metazoa; phylum Chordata; class Mammalia; order Artiodactyla; family Ziphiidae; genus Mesoplodon; species Mesoplodon mirus. The sequence goes on from NC_138981.1 coordinate 7,596,877, forward strand.
CTGTTGTCTTTGTCTTTGAGAGCCATTAGTCGCAGCACCTCGGAAACGTGGCCCTTTCACCGTCACGTACTCACACGTAGGGCCATATGTGGCCCTTGTTCAGGTTCCTGGTAGATGGGACTTTACCTCTTGGTGCTCTCTGCAGACACGAGGTGCTTTCATGCTCAGCAGGCTCGGGCTCTTGTAGTCTTGAGTTCCACGGTTAAGTGAGGCTGGATCCAGAGGGGACTCAGTGGGAAGCCACAAAGATGATTAAAGGGATGGAAACTTAGAGTCACGGGCCAGAGTTAAGGGAATGCTCATTTTTTTTGCCTGGTGGATGATTTGCTGATGATTCTCCAGCATGTGGAAGATGCCCACTTGCAGAAAGGGATCTATGTCCAGAACTGAACAACAAGATGCGTGTCAGATCTGTTGGACGGGTTCTTTAGGGATAAAGAGGTTTCTTCCTGGGAGAGCTGTTTGTTTATGATTGGGATAGGCCGTGGAGAACAGTGGTGTCATGTGCTTCTTTCTGCTGGGGATGAAAAAATACATGCAGAGGGACTTCTCCATGCCTTATAAACTATAACTTGTCAGAAAATCATCTGCTTTTTCCTCTAAATAGTTTTTACTTTTTTACCACATCACCTTTGTACTGACCACCACTATAGTTGCTTCTAATTTTCCATTTTAACCTTTCTTGTCAATTACGTCTGTTTTATGGAAGCATTTTTTTAACCTTTGATGTCTGGCACCTGCCTAAGCTTTTTTAAAATTAAAAAAGATTTTTTTTATTTTTATTTTTTTTACTGAAGTAGAGTGGATTTCCATTGTTGTGTTCATTTCTGCTGTACAGCAAAGTGATTCAGTTATGCATATAGATATATTCATTCTTTTTTATATTCTCTTCCATTATGGTTTATCACAGGATATTGAATATAGTTCCCTGTGCTATACAGTAGGACCGTGTTGTTTATCTATGGAAGCATTTTTTTTTTCTTTTTTTTAAAATTAATTAATTTATTTTTGGCTGTGTTGGGTCTTCGTTGCTGCGCACGGGCTTTCTCTGGTTGAGATGAGTGGGGGCTACTCTTCATTGCGGTGCACTGGCTTCTCGTTGCGGTGGCTTCTCTTGTTGTGGAGCATGGGCTCTAGGCACGCAGGCTCAGTAGTTGTGGCACGTGGGATCAGTAGTTGTGGCTCGCAGGCTCTAGAGCTCAGGCTTAGTTGTTGTGGCGCACGGGCTCAGTTGCTCTGCGGCATGTGGGATCTTCCCGGACCAGGGCTTGAACCCTTGTCCCCTGCATTGGCAGGCGGATTCTTAACCACTGCGCCACCAGGGAAGTCCCTATGGAAGCATTTTTAACGAACAGGATGATGGCGTATTACCTCCCTAAAAACATGATTAGAGTTTCTCAACCTTAACGCCATTAACACTGGGGCTGGATCATACTTTGTTGAGAGGGGCTGTCCTGTGCATTGTAGGATCATCTCTGGTCTCTACCCACTAGAGGCCAGTAGCAACCCCATCCCCCCAGTTATGAGACCCCAAAATGTCTCTGGATATTGCCAGATGTCCCCTGAGGGTGGAGGCAGAATTACCCCCAGTTGAGAACCATTGCTCTAAAGCCATTGTAATCACTTACTGGATACGTGATTATTTCCAGTCTTTTAAAATTTCTTGGCCTATCATAGTTTGTGGAATTCACTTTATCAACACTTTCCTCATTACCCTCCCTGCACCTGGCATTATGATCGTACTGCTGCTGGCAAGTGGACTGTCACGTTGAATGACCTTAACAGGCGCTCGTAAAAGGTACATCATTTTTCAGGAGCTGCAGCCACTGATAGTAGTTGTGGTAGGATAGAACAGCAGACCCCGAATACTAACAACAATTTTAGAAAGCCTAGGGGCTAACAAAAATTTAGAAGTAACAAAAATGATCTTTACAACAAAAATGAAGTTTATTACATTTTTTTAATGTAAAAGTAATACTCAGAATGTTGGGGAAATCAGAAGCAAAAGGGAAAATTAAAAAGGTGCCCACATTTTCAACACCGTAGAAGGCTCTGGTTAATATTTAGTGCTTTTCTTATCTTCTAGGCCTTTTACACATGTAATGTTGGGCTATCTTTTTTTTTTTTTTTTTGCTGGGGGGGCGCTTCTTTTCTAACACAGGTTCCCATGAGTCCCTGGGGTCTGGGAGCCTATACTCTCATAGCACTGGATCATGCCCTGGGTGAGGGCTTGGTTTACCCTTTCGTACAGGAAATATTTCGTGTAGCATCCACCGTGTGCTGGTGCTGTCCTGTGCGTCTGCCTCGGCACCGTCCAGGCACTGGGAATGCAGTGCTGAGCAAGAATTCACGGAGCTAGGTGCTGTTAAAATCAGGGCTTCTAACCCAATCAGTAGATTCAGAGGCAATAGAAGCTTGTTATTCATTTCACCAAGTGAATTGACAGTTGGCTAGGTTGTATTTGGTTTTATGAGGGGACTCAGCAAATCCATGGGATCAGTTCTTTTTTTTTTTAATTTATTTATTTAATTTATTTATTTTTGGCTGCGTTGGGTCTTCATTGCTGCACGCGGGCTTTCTCTAGTTGCAGTGAGCAGGGATTACTCTTCGTTGTGGTGCACGGGCTTCCCATTGCGGTGGCTTCTCTTGTTGCGGAGCACGGGCTCTAGGCGCATGGGCTTCAGTAGTTGTGGCACGCAGGCTCAGTAGTTGTGGCTCGCGGGCTCTAGAGCACAGGCTCAGTAGTTGTGGCGCACGGGCTTAGCTGCTCCGTGGCATGTGGGATCTTCCCAGACCAGGGCTCGAACCCGTGTCCCCTGCATTGGCAGGCGGATTCTTAACCACTGTGCCACCAGGGAAGCCCATGTGATCAGTTCTTGATTGGGTTTTGTGGCTTGATCCAATCCTGATGTTCAACTGGATTGTTGAAATAGATGGGATTCCTGTTACATGGGACTTTTAGAGAATCAGTCGGTCTATGAAAATGAGCGATAAGTGTGTGTTGACTGTTGCCGCCCACCTTAGCATTTCAGGACAGAACCATCTCGATTTAGTAGAGAAATGCACAGTGTGTATTGTGTGGCATCTACGTCTGAAAACATGTTGTGCATCAGTGTCATCTGGTATTTGTGGTTGAATTGTACTCCATCTGATGTAACTCGATTGAACCTGACCCACATACTGTGCAGGCATTTGCCCAGCGGGCCCTCTGTTCCCCTTTTAAACAGAGACCCTTTTTCAAACTCAGTCTGACCCCGAATGCTGCCAGTTTTCCATTAGAGTACGCTGTTGCAATAAATAGCTTTAGAGCCAGCAGTTAGAATTTTATTTTTCAAAGAACAATATAGGTGAATAGTAGTCTTTGAGAAGGCAAAAAAAAAAATGTATTATAGAAACCAGGATCCATTTTAAGGCAAGCCTTGCTGTACATTTTCCCTAACCTTTTCCCATGAACCAAAAGAAAGATTAAAATTCCAACAGAAGGAAAATCGCCTTGGAGAAATATCTTGAGACCGATGGATTTATTTCATGTGTGACTTAAAATAGCCTAGGTTTCTAGTACTGCATAAAGCTGTATTTCTAATGAGTTCCTGTTACCCTACTTTTCTTCAGCTTTCTTTCACGTGGGCCTGCCTACAGATAGAAATAGGCTAATTGTTACCATAACAGTTTTACTATCTTTCTTTGAGAAATCCACAAAATGGCCCATATTTAAGAGAGGCGATCCAAGGGGTGGGGGGAATGCAGCTTTTCTAGGATTATTTCTTTGGTCCCAAGGGTCATCGTTAGACTGAGCTGCGTTTCTGGGCTGTGAGCCTAGGATGGTCCTCTTGGTTTCTTGTTCCTTTCAGGATTTATAATGCCAACTGGGCCAGTTATACGTTAGTTTGTTAAAAAAAAAATGTATTAAGGTCATTGGGCAGCTAAGTGAGGTTCCTTTTCACGTCAAACCTCAGCCCCTGATGAGGTGAAGGTGTGTCAGGAAAGCAAGAGTGGCAGGCCCTGGGCCACCTGGGTGCCCTGGCGTGCAGGCAGAAGCAGTGCATTTCCCTGAAGGAAGTAGCCTGGTCAGGCCCGCGTTGCACGACTTTGGCAGTGAATGATCAGGTCACAGCAGGGGGCTCTCGCACAGCATTAGCTTGAGAGAGAGAGATGCCAATTTCACAGATGTTTGGACAAAGCTTCTCGTTAAGAATGTAGAGTCTGCCTTCTGCGCCCCTCCCCTGTGGGATCCTAGGCTGCTGGGGGGGGGGAGTCGTGTGTTGCTGTGGGATGGGATGGGGGGAAGGGACTCCGCAAGGGAGTCTCATGGGGCTCACTGTCCTGCTCGCCCATTCCAGAGAACGCCAGACAGAGGCAGGAGGGCATCGTGAGCGACTCGGTCATGTACTTCACCGAGGAGCCCCCTGAGCTGCCAGCCAGCAGCCCGCAGCCCCTGAAGCTGCGGCGCGTCCTGAACCTCAGCCCTTTCACCGTCACGGACCACACCCCCATGGAGACGGTGGTGGACATCTTCCGGAAGCTGGGGCTCCGCCAGTGCCTGGTGACGCGGAGCGGGTGAGTGGCGGGACCCTGGGGGGAACAAGGTGAAGGGGACGCGGGCTCAGCCCTTGGGGGACTGGCGGGGACCGGGGCGGGGTGGGTGGGTGGCAGTGCTCGGAAGAGATGTCAGTAGGTGAGCCCGGGAGGAGGCGTTGCCAGCGAGCTTGGGACTCAGGCTTCCAGGTGGGGCTGCTGTCTCCGCCCTGAGGTTGAAGGCGGAGCCCCGAGGGGAGGAGCCCACGGGGCGGGGCTGGGGCTCCCCCGCCCCCCGCAGCGGTCCTGGCTCTGGGAGAAGGTTTGGTCCCTCCTTCTGTGACGTTGCGATGTGACGACACATTCCTCCACATCACGGCGCTCTGCAGAAACGAGCAACAAGGAAGGATCTCAGGGCTGATGAGAAAAGTAGGGTTAGGCGCACGACGCTCGAACACTTCATCAGTGACAGATCCAAAAAAAAAGAGATGGGGATCTCATAAAAACGGTCAGACGTTTGCACACATTAAATGGTTGAGAGGTGTATCAAAAAGGCACTTTATTGTCCCTTCCCCTTGAGAAAGCCCCGCAGTTGGCTTGTGGAAGCGGGCATCGCGAGGGCTGCGGCTAAGTATTCCCACGCCCCTGGGTGCGCCCGGCCGGGGCATTTTTCTCTGTCCCCCTGGACTTTGCTGTGGATGAAATCACCCGTGAGCACACGTGAGGTTCACAGTATGCTCAGATTACTCTCTAACACATCGGTCGGTTCGAAACAACTTCACGTGTTCAAACGTTATCGCAGAGCCGAGAGGTTGGTGGCCCGTGGCATCGTCTCCGCCGCAGCAATAATTGCTTTCGCTCTGTGTATCACGAACCAGGAAACCAGCACTGCAGAGATCAAAGGTTCGTGGTGATGTGAGAGGTGCAGTGCTCCGCGGGCCGTGCTTTGGGCTCCGGGGCTCTCCCTAAATTCCAGGGCCTCAGAAGCTTGGGTGGAGCGAGAGATTGGCTCGGTCCAGGTAGCCCGGAACCTAGGATTCTCTGCCCAGTTGATTCCTTTATGGGCTGGGGGGTGGGAGGTGGGGTATGGGCTGTGGAGACATTGGTGCCAGGCTTTCTTCCTGCCGCCCTGCTCATGGCTCTACAAGGAGCTGAATTTGCACTTGACCCAGAGGACTCTCAGCCGATGGGACGAGTGTCTTTCTTAGCTCTGACTGCAGCTGCGGTATTTCTTGCACATGGAGAGGGGCAATCAATAAGGAACAAATAAATAAGTGTTTGAGGCTAGAGGTCATTTCTGCTGGTGGTTTTTAAAGGAACTCAGTGGTTCTCAAACTTGAGCAGGCGTCAGAATCCCCCAGAGGAGTAAACCTCTAGGTTAAACCCAGAGTGCCGGGCCCCCCTGCAGCTACTGATCCCTCCGACCTGGGAGGGGGCCCGAGAATGTGTATTTCTAACCAGCTCCCGGGGGTTGCTGCTGGTTGGGGTCCCCACTTTGCAAACTGCTGAAGCCCACCGAAGAACCTGAATTTCCAGCGCTCGGCAGAAATAACACCGTGATCACCCGTGTCGTCTCAAGTGTATAGCAGTTTCTCTTTTCCTTTAAAATAATAATCCAATGTCAGTTATCATTGGAATCTCCAGTTCTGGCAGGAAATGCTGCCCTCAACGCCCGCTCACACCTCACGGAGCCCCGTGAGGTTTTCCTGTGAAGATATGGGTGTCGAAATTGGCTCCGAATGTTCTGCGAGAAAACAATCGCACCCTCTCTCTCGCTCTACATATTTTAAACAAACACAGATGCTGATACATTAGTGCTGGCAAGAGATCCTTGTTTGCGGGGCCTTTCATCTTCTCGGGCTTTGAGCCAGGGCAGGCACGGCTCAAGCCAGCTCGCATTTTTGATGTATTCCGTCGCCATGTGCCTTCCCTGCTCTAGGCCGAGCACTCGATCTCGTACCCTTGACTCGCGTTGTCTGCAGGATTTCTCAGGGCCTGGGCTCCCAGGTGATCGTGAAAGCAGACCAGGAGCCAGGGAAGTCTTTGTCTCCCTAAGGCCAGAGTCTAGGAAGCCTCCAGTGGCCAAGAGTGAATTTGGGATTTTCTCCACAGAGGATCTAGAAAGAAAAAGCGAGCAGGGGAGATGGTGTCAGCTTCCACCAAGCCCTGCTAGGTGGGCCTTGGGGGCCTGGGTGGTGTGGCCTTCTCACAAGAGCCCAGCTGCTCTAATCTGAATTATGTTCATGGTCATAGATGGACTGTTTATCATTCCCCAGATTCACTTGAACTGCTACCCAAAGGGGCTGGAAGTTTAAACACTTGATTTATATCAAGTAGGACACTTCATACCACTAACAACCCCCGCTGGATTTAATGCTGCCTCCTGTTGGGAGGATGTTCAACTTTCTTTTTTTCTGATACTTATTGTCGCAGGCCAGGCACAATTTATGCCAGAACCCAAGGCAGCTCCTGAATTCATATTTCCCCAGAGCCATTATAACCAGCTTGACTTTCAGACATAGTTACCAAGCTTTAAGATGGGGTTGTCAGGACTGCATGTGCCTGACTTTTTGATACTATCTCCAGGATGACTGTAAGGGAACAAAACCCAGGCTTTATAGATATGGGAGGGGTGTCTGTGTTAAGTCGTTTTTTCTCAAAGCAGCATTGGTTTCATCAGCATCTTACTGAGCATCTATGTGAGGGAGAACTGGAGGTGGCTCAAAAAGCATTTAAAAAAACAAAAAATCAAGGAGCTTGTCATCTACCGAGGAACATGGACGTCATCCAATTTGAGTGGTGTTCCCCAGGTGTTCTGGAGGGCAGTGTCCTCAGCCAGGCTTTCAAGTAGAAAAGAAATGTCCGAAAGAACAAAAGAGCCTTTTAAGCTGAGGGAGCGTCTGCCAGTTGGTGGCCGCCAGCCACGGAACTCCTCCCACCGCGGATGAGAAGGTGCTTCACCTTTTCACGTGCTGCCACTTCTCTGAAGATCGCAGCTTTCTTAGTGGTGTATTGTAGGCGTAAGCTGCTTGCCTTCTAACTATTCCTTTTTGATTTTAAAGGGAGTTGAAGGACCGTTATGGACTGAACTGTGTCCCCCCCGCCCCATCCCCGAATTCATATGTTGAAGCTCCAGCCTCCAATATGACTGTCTTTGGAGGTGGGGTCTTTAAGGAGGTAGTTAAGGTTAAATGAGGTCATAAAAGTGGGGCCCTAATCTGATAGGACTGGTGTCCTTAAAAGAAGAGGAGGGGCTTCCCTGGTGGCGCAGTGGTTGAGAGTCCGCCTGCCGATGCAGGGGACACGGGTTCGTGCCCTGTCCAGGAAGATCCCACATGCCGCGGAGTGGCTGGGCCCGTGAGCCATGGCCGCTGAGCTTGCACGTCCGGAGCCTGTGCTCCGCAGTGGGAGGTGCCACAACAGTGAGAGGCCCACGTACCGCAGAAAAAAAAAAAAAAAAGAGGAGACACCAGGGATGCTTGCACAGAGAAAAAGGCCGTGTGAGGACACAGCAAAAGGGTGATGTCTGCAAGCCCAGGAGAGAGGCCTCTGGAGAAACCAAACCTGCCAGCACCTTGATCTTGGCCTTCCAGCCTCCAGAACTGGGAGAACATACATTTCTGTTGTTAAGCCACCTACCTAGTCTGTGGTGCTTTGTTACCGCAGACCAAGCTAACTCCATCAGGACGCAGACTCAGCTTGGCAGGTTTAGTATAATAGCATCTTGTTTTACGGGGCATCTTCGATTTTACTGTTCTTTTAATAAATTTCAGAAATGTGTTTAAAGTGATCTGTGAGCACTGTTAAAGTCAAGTAGCTCTAAACAGCTGGAAGGAACAATTCCTGGCTCTGTCCACCTTCACCACCCACCCCCTTTCAGGCAACCACTTTCTTCCCCCTAAGAATTTTGTGTTCTCGAATTCATAGATTTTATTTTTCAAGCAGTTTAAGGTTTACAGCATAATTGAGCAGAATGTAGAGAGTTCCCTCTCTGGTCCTCTCTCTGTTGCCCTTACTGTCAAGTCTTACATTTGTGTGTTATGTTTGTTGGCGTTGATGAGCCAGTATTGAGTTGTTATCATAAACTACGATCCATCGTTTACATTAGGACTCGCTCTTGGTGTTGTACATCCTGTGGGTTTGGACAAATGTATAATGACATGTATCCACCATTGTAGTTTCATCAGGAATAGTTTCACAGCCCTTAGAGTCCTCTGTGCTCTGCCTATTGGTCCCTCTCTCCCCTAACCTCCTGGCAACCCCTGATCCTCTCACTGTCTCCATCATTTTGCCTTTTCCAGAATGTCTTAGAGTTGGAATCACACAGTGTGTAGCCTTCTCAGATGGCTACACTTTTCACTTAGTGATGTGCATTTCAGGTTCCTCCATGCCTTTTCCTGGCCTGATGGCTCCTTTCTTTTTAGGGCCGAGTAATATTCCATTGTCTGGACGGACCAGTTTGTATATTCACTCACCTACTGAAGGACATCTTGGTTGCTTCCAAGTTTTGCCAATTATGTATGACGCATACGTCTTCTAAGACTAAGGACATTCTTTTACATAACTACTGAGCCATAATGACACAAAATTAATGGTAACTCAGTATATCACTCAATACCTAGTTCATGTCAAATTTCAGTCCAGAGTTCCTTCAAGGTTCAGACATCGCATTTGGTTGTTTTGCCTCTTTTGTTCTTTATCTAGAACGGCTCCCTGCCTTTTTTGTTTGATATTTATGACACAGATTTTTTTTCTTTTTTTTTTTAAGAATCCAGACCAGTAGTCCCACATTCTGAATTTGATTGATTGCTTCCTCATGGTTTGATTTGGTTTAAGTAGTTTCGAGTTTCGGGCAGTGTTCCAATGTAGATGATGTCATAATGTCAGCTTCTCTGACTTTGTTGGTGATAAGCTCCATCACTGAGATGAGGGGGGGATGGCCAGAGCCCTCTGTAGTAAAGGGACATTTTTCTCTTTGTACGTAATCTGTGGAGGGATACTTTGAGACCATGTGAATTTTCTGTTGTCCAGCAACCATTTACCTGATGGTTTTGGAATCCATCGATAATTATTGGCTAAACTAATTATTACATTGGGGGTTGCAAAATGTTGATTTTCTAATTCTTTTGTGCTTGCTACATTTTTTCCCCATCTTTTTTTTTTTTTTGATTATCATGTTAGTTATGGTCCTTTCTTTCAGTGTTTTGTCATCTGTATTGTCATTATTCTTTTTGTTTAGCATGCTTTTAAAGGCCCTTTTTGCTATTTTCCTATCACCTGAAGATGCTCCTATAAGATGGAGGGGCGGAGGTAGTATCTGCTCTCTCCCCCGGTGTGATAGATGGGGAAACTAACAGAAGAAATCAGTCGCTTTTTCGAGGTTAAGATCCAGTGTGGTCAGGGACAAGGAAGTGAGAATTCTGGCTGACAGTTTCACTAACCAGTGTCCCTTTCACCAGCTGTCACTGACTGGAGTACTGCTCCGTGTACTTGCGGCCCCTCTTCATGTTCACTTCCTATTAGTAAGAGATGAGTTTCATAGTTTGGCTTTAATTAAATAAATGACAGTGTACTACAGTTGTGTTTTCTGATTTTTTTTGGTATATCATCATTTTACCCAGATACAGAGTAGAAACCTGCCATTTCAGTAGCCGTACAGTATTCCAGAGTGAGACTGCCATCCTTTACTTCTCTATTCTCCTCTTCTTGGGGATGATGGAGACATGGTGAGCAGCGTTTTGCAAACTAATTTGGCAATGGAACTTCTTTTCTCTGAAGAACTTGCGAACATCCCCTTCTTTCAAACCTTTCACTTTCCCCAGGGGGCATGATTTGACCCCAGCAGGTGGTTATTTAAGTATTTAATAAAATCGAGAGTGAGGCATGATCCAGGGGCCCTGTTTACGATGTAGTGTTTGTGAATGGTGCTCCCTGGAGTTGGGCAGTATACAGTATAGGTGGCCCTATACCAGGGTCCCTGGGAAGTGGCATCGTTTTTGTAAGTTGAAAGCCATGGAATTTTGGAAGAGCAGGTAATTTACATATATGGTCAGAGATGAATGTCAAACTTTACCCTTCCAGTAAAGATAGATTTAAAATAGAACCAATTGTTATCTTGTACTTAAAATTTCTTATGCTTAAAACGCCTCACACTTGGAATTTCTGCGGTGCGGTCAAGTTTTGACAATGGCTTTTGTAAGCCCTTTTTAATTGATTATAGTCTTGAAATTTAGGGGAGCATATTAGTCATCGTAGGCTTACTGCCGTAATAAAACAAGCCTGTAATCTCAGTGGCCGAACACAATAAAGGTTAATTTTTCTCCCACGTCACTCACATCCAGTGTGAGTTGCAGCAGGTGTGAGCTTTGCACCACACAGCCATTCCAGAACCCAGGTCTTTGAATCTGGTGGCTCCTGGTTCAGTCCTCTGTGACCTCAGGGTCCTTCACTGGCTCCTCTATCTTGGGCTGGCAGATGAGGAGAGAGAGGAAATGTGCAGGTGACTCGGGACGGGTATCTCTCACCTCCACCCACACGCCATTGGCCAGAGCTCACTCAGCTGGACCCACCCATCTGCAAGGGAGGCTGGGAAATGTTGTCTCTCCGTGTGCCCAGGTGGAAAGGGCGCTGGGGATTAGGGACAGGCATGAGTCAGTATTGCAAGGCTGACCTCTTTTCTCTATTTTGTTTCTTCTCCAGGAGACTTCTTGGCATCATCACGAAAAAGGATGTTCTGAGACATATGGCCCAGATGGCAAACCAAGACCCTGAGTCCATCATGTTTAATTAGAAACAAGATGGCAGTTTCTTTGAGAAAAACACAACTGTGTCATTTGAAAAGAAATAAACAAATGATATGTCATCCTAATGAACGGTCATACACTGGGGGCAGCAGAAACAAAAGCTTTGTTTAAAAGGAAGGGAAGAAGAATGAAACTTAAAAAAAAATACATTGGCGAGTAGGCATTTTATAGCTTTAACCCCTTATGAGTTTCAAGCTATGTTATGAGTTTAGTAATTGTTGTGGGGGCACGTGGGTGGGTGTAAACAATATGGTTTGTACAAGGACATGGAACACAATTGCTGAGTCGAGAGACATTTGCCCCTTCTGTTGAAGGCTGGTGTTTGTGAAGCTTTGAGCCTGAAAGGCCAAGGGGTATTGGCGTGTCAGTGTCCTTATTTATTGGTTCCTGAGGTTTGGCTGCTATGTTACTGAACCAGACTAAAGATATTTGCACTTACTTTGTTGGAAAATAAAACTTAAATGCGAGTATGCTGCGAGTATGCTAGTGGTTTCATTCGTGACCAGCCGTTGCCGGCTTCTGTTCTCAGCCTGTTATTTTGCTTATCCATTGCTTTCTGAACCAACACTGGGTCACCTGTCATGTTGAGTATAAAGACGTCATTTCCGTATGCATTTCTGTTGGAGCACTTAGTGCTGCACTGTTTCCTGCCACGAAAAGGGATTCGTGCTTATTTTGAGGGTATACATACCCATCATTGATTTGCATCCCTATCGCATTTGCTTCATTTATTTGTTGCTGTTGCCTGTGCATTCTTAAATATTGATCAGTCTAGTGCTTTCCGAGGGCCATGTCCTATGTTCTGCCAGCTTGCCGTAGTGGCTGAATTTCCAAATAGCATATACTAGAGTCAAACAGGCTATCCAGTGTTACTACTTACTTTTCCTCTCAGATCCTATTAAATATGGCTGCCGAGAGGGTGAGGCGGACGAGTTCTCTGTGGGAACTCCTCCAAATGGGTTGCAAGAGAAATGCTAAATGGATTCTAAATCTCTTCCATTCTCTTCTCTGTAGGATCCAGAACATCCAGCTTTAATGTGTAAGCATGCACTTTCATATGAGCAATCAAAGCGCAGAAGGACAGAGTAAAATTTGACACGGGCAATTTGAGCATTGGGTGTCTCTGAACTGAACGAACGTTATGATACGTGTATTCTTTTAGTCAGGACTTCTGTCTTGTCCATGGGAAGGAAGTTGTATTTCTTAGGTCCACTGGATGATCTCTGTAAGACTGATGATCCCCCTTGCCCTTTCACTTTTGTCTTTGTTCTTCCCTCTTCACCGAGTCATCCTCATCCTTTTCATTCTCATCATTGGATATTGATGTATCAGGTGTGCATTTGTCTGCAAGTAATAGAAAACTGAACACACAACAAAGAGCTGCCTAAGAAACCTGGAGGTGGGCACTCAGGACTGTCTCCATAGTATCGTCGACGACTCACAGTCTTTGATAGTTTTTTCCTACCATCCTTACCCTTTCTCCTTTGGGTGACTGCCTTGTAGTCACAAGATGGTCACTGAGCCGCCAGGTCCGGTATCTGCTTTCTAAGCAGAAAGAGAGAGGCAGAGACAAATGACAAGGCACAGTGTCTGTGTCGGGAAGGCAAAGCTTTCCCCGAGATGCTCGGCTTTCCTCCACTGGCTACACTTCTGTCGCGCGGCGCCCCCAGCTGCGTGTGAGTCTGGGAAGGAAAATATTTAGCTACGTAGGCATATTCCGCTGAATGAGATTGAGATTCTCTGGGTAAGGAAGGGGGATTGCTCCTTGGGAGGGGGATGTTGTCTGCTCTGTTGGCTGCTGTCATCGTGTCCCTGTCATTGTCCTTCTCTTTCTCACTGACCCCCTCCAAACACTCTCCTGTGACCTTACAGTCCCCCACCCCTCCTCTTGGCCTTGACGTAGAACTCCCAGTCAGATGCCATCGTTTCTTAGCCCTAATAAAAATGTTCATTCTGGATAAAAACCTATCTATAAGAGGGTTTCCGTGAAACTTCTAGTGGATACAAGAAAATACACGGATATGTTTAACCTGACTGAAAACTTAAAGGAGTTTAAGTCAGATCACGCTGACAAGTTATGGAAAATACGTTACTGTAATTAATTGGCCTCGTCCCAAATAATATCAGATAGCCACTTCAGGGTGGAAAGGTCAGTCTAGACTAGAGAATGTAATCTTTGGTCCTGTAAGAGAATGAAATTTGTTGTCTCACTCACAACACCTACGTACTGAGTAACGGATCCTAACATTTTGTCGCTATTGAGGTTTCCATGGAACAGCGCGAGTGAAGCTGGATTCTCCTGGACTTTCAGTCCTAAAAAGTCTTAATGTACTTCCCTTCTTAACTCCCATGTAGGCTCTTGAAAGAGTCTTAGTCGTAGCCTGGATTTTTATAATCCAGGACACCCTGCTAGCCGAAACAAGGAGCCTCCGAAGGGAACACGCAACAGTGAACAGACAGCCAAAGGTCAGTAAAACCACAGAATTCCCTCTCCTCCAGCTGAGGAGTGGGAAGGGGAGGGGAGAGTTGACTCTGGGCCAAGGTCACCGACAGGGCTTGTGTCCTCTCCCCAGTGCTTAGCATGGAGACCTCCGTGGGGTTTAGAGGGCCAGCATCAGACAGGCAGGTCGAGGCCGGGATGGGGGGCTTGCAGCGTCGCTGCCAGAGCGAATTGCCTGCCTTCCCTGGAGCCCTGACCTGTAGCCACCGGCCCCGGGCCTCAGACACACTCACAGGGAATGCACTGCTGGGCCCTTTGTGGCACTTTCTCATAGAAGTACGTGGATGGGGATTCTGAAGGTGTTGGCTGTATTCAAATGTAGAACTTCATCCACTTTACCTGGTGATCTGATGAACAAGATGAGTAGAACTGGAATGTGGACGTGAAACCAACGTTTCTTAGAATACTGTTTTTGTTTCATTTTCCAGAACGAAAGGCTGTAGACATTTGTTGAACTTTCTGGATTCTTTCTGAATTGTTTTTTTAATGTAAATAAATATAAGTACATAATGGAAAAGGAGTTCTGTAATGAGGCACATCAACCTACGTCTTGCTCTTTTTCTATCACTAAGGGAATGTGTAGTAGAAGGACAGATGGCAAATAAAAAGCATCCCGAATGTGACATGTGGATTTCTTATGTTTTTCAGCGTATCCCCTGGGAATGCAGATGTGCATGTGGCTTTTACGGAAAAGCAAGTGTGCTAGAAGCAAATCTATATTCAGTGTTTGCTGTTCCTTAGAACCAGGCAATCTTAAAGTTCTCTATTTGACATTTCCTGACGACTTGATAAAGGAGAAGACATGTCAATACATATTTTTTTTGGCCCTAATAAGCCACAGAAACTGAAAATTTTCCAGCAGTTTGTTTCACTTAGGTGAGAATTGGTTCCTTTAAATTATCAACACATGCGAAATCTGTTCAGTATTCATTGTATTTATTATTCAGATGCTGAGCTGGAACAGGTGAGAAACCCAAGGAGGAAAACTATTGAATTTCAAGTAATTATATTATGTCTTCATTTTCATTTCGCGTGGGCAGTGTTTTATCAGACTCAGCTTCTAACCTTTGAAATGGTTGACCTGAGCGGGGAGCCTGTCTATCTAAGTTGGGAAACATGAACCAGACTCCATTTTCACCGGCGCAGTCCTAACTATTTGTTTGCCATCCTAGTTGTGCTGGGAAAAAGATATATTCGCATTTGGTGCTGGAATGATAACATAGCAATGCGTTTTTTTTTTTTTTTTTTTTTTTTTTTTTCGGTACGTAGGCCTCTCCCGTTGTGGAGCACAGGCTCCAGACGCACAGGCTCAGCGGCCATGGCTCATGGGCCCAGCTGCTCCGCGGCATGTGGGATCTTCCCGGACCGGGGCGTGAACCCGTGTCCCCTGCATTGGCAGGCGGACTGTCAACCACTGCATCACCAGGGAAGCCCAATGCGGGTTTTTTTTAAATTTATTGTAGCACTCTGTGTAAACGTTGGCACCTTACCAAACATTACATGTTTGAACTCTGTTTTTTTTTTAAAGGAACTATTTATTTTATTGGAGCATAATTGCTTTACAACGTTGTGTTAGTTTCAGGTGTACAGCAAAGTGATTCAGTTATACATATATTCACTCTTTTTCAGATTCGTTACCCATATAGGTTATTACAGAATACTGAGTAGAAGAGTTCCCTGTGCTATACAGTAGGTGCTTGTTGGTTATCTATTTTATATATAGTAGTGTGTGTATGTTAATCCCAAACTCCTAATTTATCCCTCCCCCCACCTTTCCCCTTTGGTAACTGTAAGTTTGTTTTCGAAATCTGTGAGTCTGTTTCTGTTTTGTAAATATGTTCGTTTGTATCATTTTTTAAAATTAGATTCCACCTATGCGTGATATCATATATTTGTCTTTGTCTGACTTCACTTAGTATGATCGTTTCTAGGTCCATCCATGTTGCTGCAAATGGCATTATTTTCTTCTTTTTTATGGCTAATATTCCATTGTGTATACGTGCCACATCTTCTTTATCCATTCCTCTGTCAG
The DNA here is from genome assembly GCF_964341445.2 of Mesoplodon mirus. Lineage (NCBI taxonomy): Eukaryota > Metazoa > Chordata > Mammalia > Artiodactyla > Ziphiidae > Mesoplodon > Mesoplodon mirus. The sequence goes on from NC_138981.1 coordinate 7,612,727, forward strand.
TGGACATTTAGGTTGCTTCCACGCCCTGGCTATTGTAAATAGTGCTTCAGTGAACATTGGGGTACATGTATATTTTCAAAGTATGGTGTTCTCAGGGTATATGCCCAGGAGTGGGATTGCTGGATCATATGGTAGCTCTATTTTTCGTTTTTTAAGGAACCTCCATACTGTTCTCCATAGTGGTTGTACCAATTTACATTCCCACTAAGAGTGTAGGAGGGTTTAAACTCTATTTTTTTAAAATAAATTTATTTATTTTTTATCTTTGGCAGCATTGGGTCTTCGTTGCTGCATGCGGGCTTTTCTCTAGTTGCAGCGAGCGGGGGCTGCTCTTCGTTGCGGTGCGCGGGCTTCTCATTGCGGTGGCTTCTCTTGTTGCAGAGCATGGGCTCTAGGTGCGCGGGCTTCAGTAGTTGTGGCATGTGGGCTCAGTAGTTGTGGCTCGCGGGCTTTAGAGCGCAGGCTCAGTAGTTGTGGCACACGGGCTTAGTTGTTCCACAGCATGTGGGATCTTTCCGGACCAGGGCTCGAACCCATGTCCCCTGCATTGGCAGGTGGATTCTTAAACACTGCACCACCAGGGAAGTCCCAGAACTCTATTTTTAAAAATGAAACAAGCACAGAGTCCTCAAGAAGAATGTTGTAAATTGGAAGAGAGACCGATTTCCCAGCCTGTTGCTACGCCGTGGAACCTTTGAAACCTGATTCTGGTGACTGGGAGGTACTTGTCATGTGAGATTGGGGCTTCCGTTTGGCTCACCTTTTTTTTTTTTTTTTAATTTATTTATTTTATTTATTTATTTTTGGCCATGCTGGGTCTTCGTTGCTGCACGCGGGTTTTCTCTAGTTGCGGCGAGCAGGGGCTACTCTTCGTTACAGTGTGCAGGCTTCTCATTACAGCGGCCTCTCCTGTTGTGGAGCACGGGCTCTAGGTGCCCAGGCTTCAGGAGTTGTGGCTCGTGGGCTCTGGAGCGCAGGCTCAGCAGCCATGGCGCACGGACTTAGTTGCTCCGCGACATGTGGGATCTTCCCGAACCAGGGCTCGAACCCGTGTCCCCTGCATTGGCAGGCAGATTCTTAACCACTGCGCCACCAGGGAAGCCCTGGCTCAGCTTTTAAATCCCTTGTTCTTAGCCTGGTGGGTTTGAATTATGTCCTTCCTCACCAGTTTTGTACTTTGAAATTGTCAACTTTACAGAAGATTTGAAAAAAAAAACAACACAAAAAACACAAAGAATGCTCACGTATCTTTGACCTAGAAGAGGCAGTGAGGGGAGTCCCCTCCGACAGGGGAGGGAGCCAGCCCCGGGGACAGCCAGGGGAAGATCATCCTCAGAAGAGGGGCCCACAGGAGCACCTATCCTGTGGGGAAGCAGGCTTGGGGTGAAGCTGGGGGCCCCCAGGGGTGAGTGGCTGCAGGGTGTGTGGTGCCTGGGGAAGGAGTGGGGTTTTGAAGTTGGTTTTCTTTTTCCTGTACCGGAAGGGGAGACACAGGGAGGTGCTTCCGGGTCATGGAGGGCCAGGTACAGATACAGAATTCAGAGGAAGGACATGATTTGATTTGCATGGTACGCGAACCATTCTGGCTGTTGCATAGCAAGACCAGAAGCCAGGAGTCTGGCTGGGAGGCTATTGCAAACAGGTGAACTCTGATGGAGGCTTGCCCCAGAGAAGTCCTTGAATTCTGGGTGTATTTCCAAGGCAGAACCAATAGATTTGTCATGGGATGGATATGAAATTGTACAGCTAGGTCGCCATTTACTGAGATGGAAGTACTACATTGGAGATATCTGTTGGACATTCAAGTCCAGAGTTCAGGGGAATCATTAGGGTTGGCCATAGAGATCAAGCCATAGGCATATCCGTGGTATTAAAGCCATACCTGGAGATTTCTGTGGTCTAGTGGTGTCCGAAGAGCAAAAAGAACCAACATGCTAACAGAATTTCAACATTGAGTTTTTAGGGAGTCACACTGATTTAGATGCCTGTAGGCCTGCCCTTGAATTCCAGCTCCATTGCCTCTTGGCTGTGTGACATTGTCAAAGAATCGTACCTTTCGGAGACTGGGTTTCCCCATTACTGTATAGCATGCCAGTGCCCTTGACCAGAGGCATGGCTGTGAGAGTTACTCACTGTAAAGCACTTGGCATGGACTAGACCATGCAAATCGCAGATATTATCATCTTCTCACATTATGATGCCCTCCCAGTAGCTTTAACTGGAAGTTACTTTAATTAATTTTGTGTTGTTAAAGACATATTACACTTTAATTATAAGACTGCTAAAAGTAAACAGGTTGAGCTCACCAGTTGCCTTTCTGTCCAACTCTCCCTGCAGTGGTTCCCCCCAAAACAAAATGAAACCCAGCAAACAAAATAAACAAAACCTCAGATCTCTTAAGGGATGTCAAAAAACAAACAAACCTCACTGACTCCAAATTAATGTGAAATTCTTAGGAAAGAAACCACTTGGTAGGAAATTCCATTTCTCTGTGGCTTTATATTGACTTTAAAAAAAATTGTAATAGATTTGATTTACTAGTTTCAGGCGTACAGCAAAGTGATTCCGTTATATATATATATATATATATATATATATGTATATATATATACATATATATATACACACACACACGTATACATATATATTCTTTTTTATATTGACTTTTGAGCAGAAAAGCATAAATACACATGATGCTAAACTATTGATTAGCTTCATCTTTGGGGCAAGAGTTCCTGAAATAAGACTGTGTGTAACTTGCTTGTTTTCAGACAATGTAAAACCCAATACCCACTACACTTGCAGACAGAGAAAACTCTCTCTGGCATGGTGTTAATGCAGAAATAAGTCTCATTAGTCAAACTCATGAAGACCAGCCTTTCATAGGCCTTGGATATTTCCCTTCAACATGATGCACAATGGTTAAAAGCCAAAGGGGGGGAATGAACTAACAGGATTTGTCCGAAAGGTGAAAACGCGTCATGTTTTAACTCTGGGGGCTTAGCTAGAGCTAACCAGAATGGCCTTGCAAATAAATGTCCGGGTTAGGCAGGCTTCTTCCTGGGCTTTCATGAGTTGAGACAGGACCAGAAACTTCCACGTCCCCCTGGGAGTACGCTCTCTGGGGGAGCATGGCGGAGCCCGGCGTGCCTGTTGTTACAGCGCTTCCCCAGTTTGTTGGTAGTTAATTGGCTAGAAAGAAGCTACCATATGGGAAGGCAGATAGGGAGCATCTATTTCTGGCAGTTCCTCAACACTGCATTTCATTAGAGAAATGGCTTTTTCTTTCCGAATGAGCACTAACCAAAGAGCACCTTGCCGGGATGTCCAAGCCCCTTTGGTCAGGGTTTGGCTCCCAGAACGAAGGGAGCAATTTCTATGTGATTCCAGCATTTCTGATGGAACACATATTTCAAAGCTTAAACAGCCGTCCTCAATCCAAACAGATTCTGTCAGAGAAACTGAAAACACACGTAAATTCTCATTCTGCAGGCTGCCTGACAGGTTGAGGCCCGAGGCTGCTGCTGCAAGTAGGACATCCCTTCCTTCCTTCCGCGAGGCTCCGTGTTCATTTCACGCCCTCACGTTCACTCTCCGGGCTCCCACCTGTCTCCCACCGACGATGCTGAGCCAAGCGGAAATTGGAGCTAGCTCCCTTGTGATGAACACTGTTCCTTTTCTGACATTTCTCGAACTTCAGTCGCTCCCTAGAAAGACCAGAGCATTTCCAGGACTGGCTGTGGGTGGTTGACAGGGTCACCGAGGAACTCTCTCCAGGGAGTTGCCCAGCATCGAGTTTTTTCTCCACGGGGTCAGAGTCGCAAAGTGCAGGTCTGCATGCAGTGGGGATGCACTTTCCAAAGTGTTTCCAAGGTAACAGTGTTTCTGCAGGATGCTGCTAGGTGCCCGAGGAAAAGAGTGGATTCTGAGCTTCCCTAAATTGGAAAGTTCCATCTCATGGGACTGGGGTTCCAAAGCCCAGTCTTGGGGAGGCACTGCTATGGCGTCAGGAGTGTCTCTTTTTTAGTTTCTTTTCAGAATTTCTATGTGAGCGACCTGGAAGAAGTGAGGCACCTTTAATGAACTTCAGGCACATCATCTGTGAGGCAGTGACCTTTCCTTATGCTTGATAACCAGGAGGATGTCTAGGAATTAGCCATGCCTGCATCCCCAGAGCTGGTTAGAAATGAGTTCCAAGCCCCGCCCAGGTCTGCTGAGTCAGAATCTGCATTTGAACAAGATCCCCTGGGGAAATGTGTGCTGAGTCAAGTGTGAGAAGCACCACCCTAGGTGACAGGTCCGATCGAGGGGATCTCCTGAGTTTACTTCCAGCTCTAAGATCCAGAGTTCTCCAAGATCCTCTCACTTCCAGAGAAGGAGACAGTGGTGAGAAGGAGCAGTGATTGAGTCCCTGAAGGAGCCTGTCCAGAGAAACAAGGTGGAGAGAATCTTGGCATGAGGTCTCTCAATCCCATTTTCCAGCCCCCAGGTTGGGTTCGTTTCAGGAGTACAGCAAAGTGATTCGGTCATACATCTGCATGTCTTCATTCTTTTTTCAAATTCTTCCCTGTACAGGTTATCGCAGGATATTGAGTTCCCTGTGCTGCACAGTAGGTCCTTGTTGGTTCCTGAGAACCTAACGTGGTCCACCGGGCAAGGCTGTAGTCACCTTACCGTGGCACACAGCTCCCACCAAGTGGCGATTTTGAAGCAGGTGACTTGATGTTCAGCCGGCTGTGTCGTCTGCCCTGTCCTCCTTCCCCAGATGTCTCCCACTTCTGGTCCACACATGCGACCATGGGTAGAAAATGGCTCTTTGCTTCTGACATTTCATTAGAGAGGTACCGGCTGCTTTCTTGAGTCGACTTTGAACGTTTTTGCGTCTTGATTGCAAGTTTAGAGCAGTGGTTGGCAAACTACAGCCCACGGGCCAGATCCAGCCTGCCACCTGTCTCTGTAAATAAAGTTTTATTGGCTCGCAGCCATGCCTGTTCGTTTCTGCATTGTCTGTGGCTGCTTTCAAGCCACAAAGGCAGAGTTCAGTGGTCGCAACAGAGACTACATAGCCTGAAAAGCTTCAAAGATTTACTCTTTGGCCTGTTACAGAAAAAGTTGGCCGACTCCTGGCTTAGAGTTAATTAGGGTCACCGAACCACTGGAGAGCCACCAAGAGTAATTTAACTTTCTTTCTTCACTGGGTGGGAAACATGAGATGCTTTCAAGGCAGAAGCAAGGAGAGGCGTGTGTACTGGTGGAGTAAAATGAATGTGTTAAAATGCTTTTCTCCCCTCCAAGTTTCTCCAAGAGTTTAACTTGTGCCAGAGATATCTGTCCTGACTTAGATATTAGCAGAGATATTGGTGACCTCAGGTAAAATTTAAATGTTTTCTGCCAGGGAAACTAACATTTGACTGGCGCTTTGTCATTTATGAAGGTTGAAAACATTGTTTTTTAATTTTTATTTCTTTAAATTCATTGTATTGAAGCAGAGTTGATTTACAATGTCACGTTAATTTCTGCTCTATAGCACAGTGACTCAGTTATACATATATATACGTTCTTGTTCATATTCTTTTCCATTATGGTTTATCACAGGATATTGAATGTAGTTCCCCCTGCTCTACAGTAGGACGTTGTTGTTTATCCATCCTATATATAATAGTTTGCATCTGCTCATCCCAACTCCCAATGCATCCCTCCCCCACCCCCCGCCCTTGGCAACCACAAGTCTGTTCTCTATGTCTGTGAGTCTGTTTCTGTTTCATAGATAAGTTCATTTGTATGGTTTTTGGGGGTTTTGGGGGGTACATTTTTGTGTTTTTTATTTTAGATCCCACATATAAGTGATATCGTATGGTATTTACCTTTCTCCTTCTGGCTTGCTTCACTTAGTATGATCATCTCTAGGTCCATCCATGTTGCTGCAAATGGCATTATTTCATTCTTTTTTATGGCTGGATAGTATTCCATTGTATATATGTACCACATCTTCCTTATCCATTCATCTGTCGATTGACATTTAGGTTGTTTCCATGTCCTGGCTATTGTAAACAGTGCTGCTATGAACATAGGAGTGCATGTATCCTTTCAAATTAGAGTTTTGCCTGGATATATACCCAGGAGTGGGATTGCTGGATCATATGGCAACTCTATTTTTAATATTTTTAGGAACCTCCATACTGTGTTCCATAGTGGCTGCACCAATTTACATTCCCACCAACAGTGTAGGAGGGTTCCCTTTTCTCTGCACCCTCTCCAGCATTTATTGTTTGTAGACTTTTTTTTTTTTTTGGCTGTGTTGGGTCTTCATTGCTGTGCGTGGGCTTTCTCTAGTTGCGGCACGTTGGCTTCTCATTGTGGTGGCTTCTCTTGTTGCGGAGCACGGGCTCTAGGTGCACGGGCCTCAGTAGTTGTGGCTTGCGGGCTCTAGAGCACAGGCTCAGTAGTTGTGGCACACGGGCTTAGTTGCTCCGCGGCATGTGGGATCTTCCCAGACCAGGGCTCGAACCCGTGTCCCCTGCATTGGCAGGTGGATTCTTAACCACTGTGCCACTAGGGAAATCCCTGTTTGTAGACTTTTTGATGATGGCCATTCTGACCTGTGTGAGGTGGTACCTCATTGTAGTTTTTTTTTTTTTTTTTTAATTTTATTATTTTTTAGAATAATTCTTTATTTATTTTATTTATTTTTGGCTGTGTTGAGTCTTCGTTTCTGTGCGAGGGCTTTCTCTAGTTGTGGCAAGCGGGGGCCACTCTTCATCGCGGTGCGTGGGCCTCTCACTATCGCGGTCTCTCTTGTTGCGGAGCACAGGCTCCAGACACGCAGGCTCAGTAATTGTGGCTCACGGGCCTAGTTGCTCCGTGGCATGTGGGATCCTCCCAGACCAGGGCTCGAACCCGTGTCCTCTGCACTGGCAGGCAGACTCTCAACCACTGCGCCACCAGGGAAGCCCAGTTTTTTGTTTGTTTTTTTTTTTAATTTTTTTTTTTTTTAGGTGTTGGGGGTAGGAGTTTACTAATTAATTAATTTATTTTTGGCTGTGCCGGGTCTTCGTCTCTGCGCGAGGGCCCCCTCCAGCCGTGGCAAGCGGGGGCCACCCCCCATCGCCGCGCGCGGGCCTCTCACCGTCGCGGCCCCTCCCGCTGTGGAGCACAGGTCCAGGCGCGCAGTCCCAGCAGCCGTGGCCCACGGGCCCAGCCGCTCTGCGGCACGCGGGATCCTCCCAGACCAGGGCTCGAACCCGCGTCCCCCGCACCAGCAGGCAGACTCCCAACCACTGCGCCACCAGGGAAGCCCTGTTTTTTTTTTTAAGATAAATGTTCCTGTTTTTTTTCAAAGATTTTTTTTTTTTGATGTGGACCATTTTTTAAAGTCTTTATTGAATTTGTTAGAATATTGCTTCTGTTTTATGTTTTTGGTTTTTTGGCCCCGAGGCACGTGAGATCTTAGTTCCCCAACCAGGGATCAACCCCCCTGCATTGGAAGGCGAAGTCTTAACCGCTGGACCGCCAGGGAAGTCCCACCTCACTGTAGTTTTGATTAGCATTTTTCTAATAATTGGCGATGTTGAGCATCTTTCATGTGCCTATTGGCCATCTATGTCTATGAAGGGGTTTTAATATTTGTGTTTATTCCCCTCAGTGGTCCTGTGGGGTAAAAATTATTATACCCATTGTTTAGAGGACAAAGCTGAGGCTCAAAGAGGTTAAAACACAGGAGAATTACCCCAAGATTCTGACTCAGTCCATCTTGCGTGGGGCCTGGCATTAACTTGGTAAAAGGCCGCTGGGGGATTCTGGAGTGTGGTCGAGATTGAAAAAGCCCTACCCAAGTTGGCATAGCTCATTGGTGGTCTGACCAGAGCTCAACCTTGGCTCTTCTTGGTGACTTTAAGTCCAGGAACTTTTTCTTCAGCATGACAACTCACCATCGCTTATAGTAGTCTCTGAGTTGAACTGGTTGGTCTAACCCAATTGTCCTCAAAGTGTGGTCCCTGGACCAGCAGCGTCAAGATCCTCCAGCAGTTTGTTAGAAATGCAAATTTTCTGCCCGAGGCTGGACCTAGAGAATTGGAAAGTCCGAGGACAGCCATCTGAGTTTTAATAGCTGATTCAGATACAGGTCAAGTTTGAGAACCACTGGTCCAAAGTGATGGGAGAGTTGTGATGGAGGTAAGATGCTAAAACCAGAACACACACGTACACACACACACACACACACACACCTGGAACAGGCACTGCCTCTGGGAAATTAGCCTGGGTGTAGCTGGGCAGAATGAGCGTGAGAAGGGATGGAAAAAGTAAGAATCCATGGGCGTTTGGGGAAGGATGAAAACACCAGGGCAGTGAACAGAAAAAAAGATCTCATTGTCCCGGGATGAGCCTCTGCTAACCTAATGTTACCTGGGCGGCCCTGAGGGTGTTAGGAATTCCTGCATTCCTTTGTTGTGCTGGCAAGTCGGAGGGTGTTTTGTTTTGTTTCCTTTCTGGTTTTTAAAGTTTTGGGGTTTTTCTGAATCAAGCATTTGGTAGAGATGAACGTTGTTGAGTGATGACACGAGCCCCCTTCTACTTGGAGCCAAAGTCACATTCTTTGCTTCGATTTCAGCCCAGGTGCTCCTTTTTAATTGCATGTCGTATTCAGCTGTGCAGCCATCGCCTTCCCAGAGAGGGCCGGCCCCCTAATCACTACAGTGCTTTTGCTCCTGCAGCTGGGACTTCAAAGGCCCCAGAAGTCATATTGTAACGCAAGCTCCAAAATAGGCATCTTAGTCAAGGCTTGTCAAGGGGCAGGGACACCTCAGTGTGGCACAGAGGGGCGAAAGAATCCAGCCTCACCCTCAGTCCCTTTCAGAGCTTCCCCCTCCAAAGCATCGCCATTCCCAATCTGAAAATTGCACCAAGACATACATAATTCAGGGCTGTGCACTGGTCGCCCAGAGCGAGGGGACAGACATTCATGCCCCGGCAAAGAATGTTTGTTTCAACCAAACGTTCACAGCACCAGCTGCCAACGGGAGAAGAAAAGCAGAGAGGGGGACTCGCGCAGACTGACGTGGGAAAGTATAAACAGTGATTACGGACTCCGAGAAAGGGCTGTTGTTGGGTGAAATCACATCATCTGATTTGGGTTTTGTTTTTGCAATTACTGGATCTAGAGAGTGGAACTGAAAAGCCCATGCTGTTTCGACGATGAGTGGGACCATGTGAGCTCATGACAGTTTCAAGTCTGCACTTTGACATTCAAGTTGGACTCTTAAGGGTTAACAAGTGCAGGCCTCGCTTTCTGTAGTAGCTTAATTTTACGTTCCAAAGCACAATCTCTAGAAGCAGATGTGATCACTTGCGGTTTTGTTTGATTTTTCAGCCCAGGACTAAGATACATAGAATATTGATTCTGAAAGTGGGAATTCTGACGGTGAAGAATTGAGATTGGCCTTCTTGGTTACATCTGTGAGTTTCTCAAGGTAAAGGAGTGATGTCTCCAAGATCTTTCTTCAGTGTCAGTTCTAGTATCTTGTATATAGATGATAACTATTACGTATTTTTGAAGAATAGATAAGTGCTGAAAACCCATTCTTTAGTTGTGACCTTTTAGAATAAATCCAGAAAATAATCCTGGCAGAGTTTTCTGAAGACACAGAACGTCTCCTCAGAAGAGACCCATCTGTCACTGTGTAAAATGTCACAAAAAACACTCCTGTGTCAAAAGGAAATGGTAATTGGCTTGGTGTTTCACGGCCTGAGAAGGGCTGCTGGGTTGAGAGATCCTGAACTTGCAAAGAATGAATATGAAAGTGGAGTCTGAAGACTCTGTGCCCTGGTGTATCTTTGATCCAGCTGAACCTACAAAGAAGCGTGGCAAGTTCTAAATGCTGCAGAGACCAACGGCTCAGGAAATCCATGCCCATGGCTTTACTGAACATGTCACATCAAAGGGAAAAATGCCCTAGTGACTGGGAAGTTCTTTTGGTGTTCAGTGTTGAGAGAGAATAGAAATGATATTAAATTTCAGTATTTCTGGGTTTGGTTAATAGATCCTCTCTCTCTTTTAAACGTAAGAGCTTGAAGTGATTTTGTAGAAAAATTCTCCAAAAGGCGCATCTCACAGCCATGTCTGAAGGGGAATAAAAATATAGCTTTAGACAGAAGGAGCATCGTGATCTTTAGAGAAGTGGCTCCAAAAGTGGTTTTCAGCCTTGACATTCCACGTGGCTGAAATTCATCAGCACAAACGCTCCCGCAGGGAGACTCTGAGTTTGTGGGCAAACCCGAGGACACTGTTTGCGCCCTGACTCCTTTCTTGGGGGATTCAAAGAGGCTGAGGCAAAATGTTGGGGAATGATATTGGAGGAATAAGTATACTAATTTATATTTTTTAAGAAGAAGAGATACTGTGCATACGTGAACACGTCATCTTATTAACAAACTGCTTGTACCCTACTTCACAGCCGCCGATGCAGAGTTGTGTTGGTGGATGTCTGCTCTTCCCTCCTGTACCTGGAAGAAGCCATTCCTACTTAAGGCTCACCAGTAAGACAGAAGTCAGTGTCTGAAAGTTTCAGTTCTCATCTGTTAAAGATGTTAATTCATCTGTCCATATAAACTGGTTGAGGACAGTCCCTGACACGTGAAAGCTCAAAAATGTGACTGTGGTAGAGACAGCGGATGCTCACCAAATCCGTGTTCTCTCTTCTTCCTGCGCACACAGCTAGACTACATTTCCCAGCATCCTTTGTAGTTAGGTGTGGCCATGTACTAGTTCTAGCCAGTGGGGTGTGAGCCAGCTTGTATAGCTCACAAGACCGACGCTGAAATTTGTAGGAGTTCTGCCAGCAGGTTGATGTCACATTCCTAGCTTGAAATCAGCCATGGTGGGAATATTACACCATGGAGATCAGCAGGTACTACAGCCAGCTTTTTTTTTTTTTTTTTTTTTTTTGGCTCCCTTGGAGGACATTTACCAGAACACGACTGACTGGGAATATATCTTTTTCCCCTTTTTCTCATCCCAGAGCCTCATAACCTAGTGCACTGTGTACGTGTATAACTCAGAAAGTGTGTGTGTCTGTGAATCAAGATCACGTTTGAATAACTTCAACAGGGGAGACATTCTGAAGGGATGGAAGCTGACACCCAAGGTTAGGCGGGGCATACGGTGAAGGGGGAGAACAGTCTAATCTTTGCCCTTTGAAAATAGGGATATTTGAGGGGCTTCCCTGATGGCTGCAGTGGTTAAGAATCCGCCTGCCAATGCAGGGGACACGGGTTCGATCCCTGGCCCGGGAAGATCCCACATGCTGCAGAGCAGCTAAGCCCGTGCGCCACAACTACTGAGCCTGCGCTCTAGAGCCCATGAGTCACAACTGCTGAGCCCACGTGACACAACTACTGAATTCCGTGTGCCTAGAGCCCGTGGTATGCAACAGGAGAAGCCACAACAATGAGAAGCCAGCACGCCACAATGAAGAGTAGCCCCCTCTCGCCGCAACTAGGGAAGGCCCGCGCACAGCAACGAAGACCCAACACAGCCAAACAACAAACAAAAAAAGAAAACAAATAAAATAAATTTATTTTTTTTTAAAAAAGGGATATTTGAGACGAGGGCTACATTTTTATGTCTTGGGTCTCTTGAGAAATTTCAGGTCTTCTTTTGCCCCCCTGCTTTATCTGGTTGTCACTGGTCCACCTGGCCGGTGGGTGTCTTCTGCAGCCTGGTGCAGAAGACACCCACCGACCAGGTGGACCAGCCTGGTATGCCCTCACTCCCAAGCACTCGGTAATAATAGGCACCGGGGAAAATGTCTTACTGTCTCTGCACTCTTGTGAGGGAGGCTGATGCCAGGACAGAGGGGGCTCAGTCTGGATTCTCCCAACAGTGGACCCCGAGATGAGGATTCAAGGGCAAGTCATTTATTTGGAAGGCGATGCCGGGAAACAGCATACGGGAGCAGGAAGCAGTGAGGCAGGGGGGAGAGGCGGCCGACAAAAGGTGTGTTATCCAGCAAGTCGCCTCTGCGGGCGACTGGAGACGTGGGAGAAAGTGCAGAACACACATCTCAGAGCTCTCACCCCAAAGGGACAGTGGCTGCGGTATCTTATCTGTCAGCGGCATGTCTAGGATGCCCATAACCTGTCCAGACTGCCAGCTTGTCTCTGTTCTTTCCCTAACTGGCCCCTGAGAATCTCTTTACTCTTTGCTTTGTGAGAGGTGAGCTGACCCCTATTCTGAGCTTTCCGTGTGGACTTCACATGTATTGTCCTGGCGGCCCTTGACCATGACTTTGATATAACGTATGCACCCTGACCTCTGTTGCATTCAATCCTTTCAGTGCCGTCACGTATAAGAAGAATGATTTGAAGAATGATTTGAATCACACTCTTAAAAATGACAGAACTGGAGAGTTCTCTTACAATCTAGCATGATTATAGTCATCTTGGATTAGATGTATATTTCATCAGAATTTCTGCCTTGTGGTAGATACAAAAATTGCCCCCCAAAGACGTCCACATCCTAATCCTTAGGACCAATGAATATTTTACCCTATGTGGCAAAAGGGACTTTGCAGGTGTGATTCAGTTAAGGATCCTGAGATGCAGAGATGATCCTGGATTGTCTGAGTGGGCTCGTAAAGGTTCATATGAGAGGGAGGCGGGAATGTCGAAGTCAGAGAGGGCGATGGGATGATGGAAACAGCGTGGAGTTACACAGGGCCAGGAGTCAAGGAGTGTGGGCAGCCCTTAGAGGCTGGAAAAGACAAGGAATGCCTATGAGACCCATGTGGATTCTGCCCTCTAGAACTGTAATGCAGTTGTGTTGCTCTGAGTTTGTAGTAATTTGTTACAACAGCAAGAGGAAACTAATACACCCACATAGTCAAGTTTTAAAAATTTTGTATTTTGTAAAAATTATGTATTTATTTGGCCGCGCCGGGTCTTAGCTGTGGCACATGGGATCTTTCGTTGAGACATGTGGGATCTTCAGTTGCGACATGCGGGATCTTCAGTTGCGACATGTGGGATCTTCAGTTGCGGCATGTGGGATCTTCAGTTGCGGCATGCGGGATCTTCAGTTGCGGCATGCGGGATCTTCAGTTGTGGCATGCGGGATCTTTTTTTTTTTTTTTAGTTGCGGCATGCAGACTCTTAGTTGCGGCATGCATGCGGGATCTAGTTCGCCGAGCAGGGATCGAACCCGGGCCCCCTGCTTTGGGAGTGCAGTGTCTTAACCACTGGACCACCAGGGAAGTCTTCCCAAATTATGTATTTTTAAATTGCCTTTGGGGGAGCCAACGTAATTGTGATGTTTGGGAGTCTATTTTCAGTTAGTTTTGGGAATCAGCTCTGTGGGCTAACTGTGATCAAATCAAGGTCAGGGTTGGCGTGTCTCTGAGGTCTGCTATCACTCATTGGCTGGTTTCTCGGTGCAGAGCCCCTGACCTTGCACGTAGGTAGGTTAGCCGTTGCCGGGAGGGAAATCTGCGGGTGATGGTGGCTGCTGATTGCGGTCCAGGTATTTCTGGATTAACTGCTGCTTTTGATTACCCGAACTATTTGTGGATAATCCCTCATCCAGATAATTGAAAATTCTCTGCCTGAACACACTCTTTTTTTGGCCACTTTGAATCCTAAGGTTTTGCAGCTCTAAGTCTCTGGTAGGGCCCTCCAAGCACCAATAACTTTTATCTTCTCACGAAACTGGTTGGCTAATTCAGGAATGTGCTTCATTCTAGGTAATAATAGCAAAATATTTCCTGAACACTTGACCAGTCAAGCTCCCGGCCGAGCACTTTTTAAGATCATTACGTTTTTCAAGACTTCCTCAGAGCTGAGTCCCCCAGGGCTGCCCCCACTGTACAGACGAGGATGGGGGACTCTGGGCAGCTCACTTAACTAGCGCACGGCAGAGCCCACCCCCGACACCAGGCGGCCAGATTCTCGAGCCCACACTTCTAACCAGTACTGAGGCTGTCACCCTATTTTTGGAAACGGCTCGAGTTTGTTCTCGGAAATAGACCTGAAGTTGGCATCTCGCTTTTGCTGGTAGTGGAAGAGGCCATGAGTCAGGAGGCAAAGCAGCCCTCCGGGAGCTGTTGCCCTTTCTCCTGGAGACACGTTTTTGTGACGCGAGGGCCTCCCTGGGTGTGATGGATGCTGGACTTCACCACCGACGTCGCAAGATCTCTTAATGTTTCGTGATCAAAATGGGTTAAAAAGTGTTCCTGCTCGTGTCCAGTGGTGGTTCAGAGAGAATGTGTAAGCAACAGAAAAGCAAGGTGCTGGTTATTCTGCATTTCCACTCCCTTGATCCAGTTGCCGTCCGCGTTTGCCTGGCATGTCAGTGGTCTCAACCTGGGTTCAGTTTGTATGATGGCTGGGCGGCATTTACGGACTCAGGAATTCCTTCCTTTTAGACTGGAAGATTCCTTCCCTTTCGACTTTAGAAACTAATGCTAGCACGGTGGGTGTCGACCAGGGGCACTTTTGCTCCTCATGGGACGTCTGAGGTATTTTTTTTAAATAGATCTTTATTGGAGTATAATTGCTTCACAATACTGTGTTCGTTTCTGTTGCACAACGAAGCGAATCAGCCATATGCATATGGATGGCCCCATATCCCCTCCCTCTTGCGTCTCCCTCGCACCCTCCCTATCCCACCCCTCTAGGTGGTCACAGAGCACCGAGCTGACCTCCCTGTGCTATGTGGCTGCTTTGGGGAGGTGTTTTTGATTGTCACAACTGGAGGACGGTGCTGCTGGCATCTGATGGGGTGTATTAGGTTCCTGATACTGCTGTATCAAACTCCCACAAACCAGGTGGCTGAAAATAAGGGAAATTTCTTTCTCTCGCATTTCTGGAGGCCAGAAGTCCAAAAGATGTCTGCAGAGTTGGTCCCTTCTGGAGACTGAGGGAGAATTCAATTCAGGCCTCTCTCCTCACTTGCGGGGGCCGCCGGCAGTCCTTGCGGCCGCATCACTCCAATCTCTGCGTCCAGCTTCACGGGGCCTTCCCCTCTTCCCCCGTGCCTCAAATCTCCCTTTCCTTTCTCTTGTAAGGACACCTGTTATTGGATTTAAGGCCCACCCTAAAGCCAGGATGATCTCATCTCCAGACCCTTAACTTAATTACATCTGCAAAGGCACTATTTCCAAATAAGGTCCCAATTACAAGTCCTGGGGCTTAGGACTTGGACATATATTTTGAGGTGGGACACAGTTAAACCCACGACATGCGTAGAGGCTGGGAAAGCTGAGAACCACGCTGCAATGCACAGGACGGCCTCCACCACAAAGAGGCTGAGAAACCCCGCTCTGCCGTGAGTGAGAAGTTTGATTGTGGCAGAGAATACCTTTCAGCACGCTCCGCGTCCTTCGCCAGCTGTCACGTGTGGTGTGGCCCAGCTAGGCAATGGGGTCAGATGCCAGCTGTCACCGCCCAGTTCGTTTCCAGTGAGTGGAGGCCATTTGTGCCCAGCAGGTGGCTTTCAAATACCCACTATAACCAAGGCTGGTGTGCCAATGACAGGAAAAGTGAGAAATGAATGCAGCGTTCAGAAGCGTGTGTACTCCAGTGTATGCATAATCAGGTTTTCACCTGTCTTGTGAATGCGCATTAAGAACGTCTGATTTAACGGCGTAGACACCCAAGGCCGCCCCCTTCTCCAACCCCCTCCTCGCCGTCATGATTAATCTCTTGGGGAAAACGTGTTATGGAAATTTGTACCAGTGGTCTCAGGCTTTCTCTGTAGAGCGATAGTAAGTATTCCTGATTTTGCAGGTCAAGAGGCAAAGCAGAGCCTCATCTGCAGTTTCTTTTTTTTTTTTTGCGGTATGCGGGCCTCTCACTGTTGTGGCCTCTCCCGTTGCACAGCATAGGCTCCGGACGCACAGGCTCAGCGGCCATGGCTCACGGGCCCAGCCGCGCCAGGGTATGTGGGATCTTCCCGGACCGGGGCACGAACCCGTGTCCCCTGCATCGGCAGGCGGACTCTCAACCACTGCACCACCAGGGAAGCCCTCGTCTGCAGTTTCTGATGGAACGAGAGAGAGATTGCTGCCACGCGCTGCCCCATTTGCCCACGTGGCTGGTCTTGGCTGGTGGGCAAGTCGGTGTCCAGTTGCCAGCCGCTGGAGCCTTCCAGAGGCCCGGTGGCCTGCCCTCGGGCTGGGGCCTGGCGCTGGCTGAAGCAGCGGGGGGCTGCGAGGAGGGGCGCACGCCGCCCTGCTCAGTTTCCCTCTCTGCCTCAGCGACGCCAGGTGCCAGCACATTCGTCTCTCCTCCTGAACTGCCAAGTGATCTGAACCTGGGCGCCTGGCTGCAGGGCCCAGGATGCTCAGCGCCCAGCAGGCGACCACAGCAGAGGCCCCGGTGTAGAGCTGGAGGCCAGCGCGGGTCCTGAGCAGCGGCCACTGGGCCCGGACGCAGATTCTGGGTGCAGAGCGGGGAGTAGGGGTGGAGGGTGACGTCCTGGCTGTTCTCTGGGTTCTCAGGTGCCAGCCTGCTCCAGCCACATCTGCGGGCCACACAGCCCAGCCGGGGTGGAGGGGTGTGAGGACGGGGGCTGGATTTGGCCCGCGGGCCACACTTTGCCAGTCCCTGGTTTGACCTTCTGGCAGATACTCAGTCCATTTTTGGCTTGACCGACTGCGTACGTCATTTGCAAAATCATGGTGTTGAAAGCAGTGAGGACCATCTGACAGCCCTGTGCTAAGCCAGTCCTCGGGGGTTTTGTAGGTAACGCACGGAGGCTCTGGAAAATGGGAGATGCAGAGCTTCCCTTAGCAAATGAGTGTGCGACCCGGGAGACCCCCAGGATCAGGCTGGTGAACAGAATGTTTTTGCCTTTTGCCTTTTGAAGTTTAGCTTCTCTTCTAAACCCTCAGCCATCTTATTGGAGCAAATATTCCTGGAAAAATGCAGGCGCTAGGGATCAGATTCTATTTCATCTTGTGATGTGTAGTATAGTTTGGGCAGCTAATATTTTAGGAATGGTGACCGACGAATTTCTCTTGTCTTTCACTGGATAGTTGTCAAAGGCAGATATTAGAAGCTATATGTTTGGAAAGAATAAAAGAGCAGAGAATTCCATCATCCAAAGTTGCAGATGTCATTATGAAGTGTGTGCTGTGCACACCAGCTGTCTGGCATTTGCAGTGTGGATGCGTTGGTGAAGACAAAATGCCTTCCTAGTCAAAGCCCCAGAAAATTGTCTGCTCTCGTAGTAGCGACCGCTGTCAGCAAGTGTTCTTTCCTCGCTTAGAAACTTCATTACGATGCCTTCTCAGCAATCGGCTGTCACCTCCCATTTTATTCAGCTAACCTCATACTGTATCGTCCTTCCGATGCGCACTTCCCAAGCCTCTCTAAGCCAAGTTCAGCCAGGTTTGTGGAATGTCAGCTCTTTCCCCGTCCCCTGTTAAGTTCCTCTTTGATGCCGTTCGAGCATGATTGCAAAGCCCGGGGACCTTTCCCGAGTCCTTAATTGTGCACAAATTGAGAACTAAGTAAATTTCAGGCCTGCCACTCGACCACGGAAGTGATCAACGGCCACCAGAAACGGAGAGGTTTTTAATGGAAAAACGAGAAATCAAAGATAACAAATGAGGGCCTCCCTGGTGGCGCAGTGGTTGAGAGTCCGCCTGCCGACGCAGGGGACATGGGTTCATGCCCCGGGCCGGGAGGATCCCACATGCCGCAGAGCGGCTGGGCCCGTGAGCCATGGCCGCTGGGCCTGCGCGTCCGGAGCCTGTGCTCCGCAACGGGGGAGGCCACGGCAGTGAGAGGCCCGCATACCGCAAAAAGAAGAAAAAAAAAAAAAAAAAAAAAAGATAACAAATGAGAGATCTGAGCCTAGAAAAGAGGGCAGAAATTGGTTTGCAGCCTCCAAACTGCACTCCTGCCCCAGCCAATCATCGTTAGTGACCTGATTGGTGCTGACAGGGAGCTGTCTTGGAGGGGGGCTCGACACCTAGAGGTGCGGCTGAAGGTGCCGAGATGGCTCGCTTTCGCTCCCTCATCCCCATCCTTGTGATGCCCAGACGGAGGGAGTCCGTCTGTGAGGAAAGGGACACTCAGTGAGGGTTCTGCTACCTCCTGGGTCCTTCTTTATCTTCTGCAGCACCTGAAATTTTGCTATTGAGGTTTCCTCTGGGCCCATGTAACATGCCTGTAATGTCGGGGAGACTAACAGTGAGCACTGGCCTCCAGCCCCTAAATATGGGCTTGCGGGCTCCGGCCTTGACCTTCCCGTCTGTCAAGCTGTTTCAGTGAGCTCATCCAGGCTCTCGGTTTTGACCATCTCTCCCCAATATCTGGCCTTGCTCTATCTCCAGGACTCCAGATTGGCTTCTGTACCGTCCTGATCGGGTGCACCTGGAGGTCCCCCAGGCACTTCAAACTCAACGCGCTGTCTATAAGAGACACACTTTAGATGCAGAACACCAAAAGCTTGCAAGGTTTGACATCTGCTCGTATGTGGGAGGAGAGGGATGAGAAGGAGTCAGTGATGACACTTTGTCTTCCTGGAGCTGACTGGGGGCGTGGAGAGGTATTGGGAAGGTGGGCATGGTGGTGATTAATGGGGGTGATGAGTGACTTAGAAGAGGGGAATAAGGTTGTGGTGGGTGAGTTCTTTTTTGGTTGCAAATTACAAAGACACAACTCAAACTAGCTTAAACACGCGCACACATACAACAAAGAAAGGAGAAAAAATAAACTTGATAATTGTATTGACTCAAGGAATTGAGAAGGCCAAGGGAGTGGTTTCAGGAACAGCTGGATCCAGGTGCTCAAATAGCGTTATCTGTCACAGGCTGGGTTCCTCCACAAAAGAACCTAAGACAAAGGCTTGTGTCCTGGTAGTCTATTTGGGAGCAGCATTGGAAAGGGAAGGTGGGGGACCTAAGCAAAAGATGCCTGAACAAGTGGCCTGGCATTATGGGAAACTGGAGCTCAAGCTGTGGGATCTTCAGGAGGTCCTTCCAGGGCATCTCAGGACTGTCCTTCCCGGAGACAGAAGGGATTCATCGGCTCTGTCCTGCAAGCATCAAGCGTGGCCCATGGGTGTGGACTCCTCCCACATTGATGGCTGGCACGTGTGAGCGCTGACAGCTTGCACAGGTGTCCCACCAGAGAGAAGCCTCCGGGGAGAAAGTGAACTCGCTGCGGCCACAGGGAAGTCCTAGGGTGGCACATAGCGTCAGGTCGTGTCTGCACGAGCCTGGTCGAAGCCTGTGCAAAATTGATCTCGGCAGCAGTGGAGGAAGGGCAGAGGCCAAGAGGACTGGAAGTGGCTCAGACAGGGGTCTCCCTCACCATCAGTGTGTCTCCATCTCCCTGTCTCTTGTTCCATCTCTTGACTGTGTGCGTCTGCCTGATCCTCAGACAGGCTTATCCACATGGTGATAAGATGCCCCCCACCCCGAGAAGCAACAAGCTGTCATGGTCCTTAGAGTTCATCACTGCAGAGAAAGAGACAGACCCTCGCCGCCCTCTGCCTGATGTCCAAAAACTGATTCTGATCATCCTTCCGAGGGGCGTGTGCTCATCCCCGTGACCACGAAAGCAAAGGGTCTCAGTTCCTTGCCCTGCTAGAGTTGCGTGGTGCTGGCGTGGGCTGTTTCCCAGTGGAGAGGTGGCTGGCTCTGGCAGACGCAGAGATGTGCTGTCCAGGTCTCTCTTCCAGCTTCAAGAAAAAGCTGGCCGCTGAGTATGTGTTTGGCCAACTGCCTTCGCTTTGGAGCCAGGGTCACGCTCTTCCAAGGGCAGTCCCTGGCCGAGGCCTGAACAAGGCAAGGCTACGAAGTCCCTACCCATTTCTTCCCAATGCAGGCCCCTCTAAGGGTGGTTTTTGCTCTGGACCTCCCAGTCGGGTTGATGGAGAAATTGTCGGGTCAGCATCATAGTCTGACATCTTCTTCTGCCCGATTCCTCTTCCTCCCTTTTTTCCCTCAGGTGTTTCTCTCCAATGCATCTTTCGCATTCCTAACTACATCTCATTGCTTCCTGGAGAACTCAGCTGGCACATGAGCAGAGGAAGAAGTAACTAATGTTCACCCAGGGGGTGAGAGACCTTGAAGGATGAAAGGAGGGAGGAGGGAGGCGAGAACCCCAAGCTTTGAGTGGGTATAACAAAGGGCTCCCAATCACTGCCTTGTTGGTGCTTCTTTGCAAAACCACTTCCAAACTACCTCTCTGAAAATGGCCCTAGAAATACAAGGCAGATCTGGATTTGAAAACTATGCTTTAGATTTGGGCAGCCCACCAACTGCAGGGCCTGCACTTGCATGAGGCCATGGGTTCCATCAGGCCGGGGCAATGAACACAGAGAGCAGGGAGACAGCCTGCTTACCCACACTCTTCAGGGCAGCCCATGCAGCCAAGGCCACTTCTCGTGGAGGCATTGACCTTGGTCAGAAGCTGATGTAGGACCACACGAATTGCAAAGACCACCTGCCATTTGAGTTGCCTTCTGCCCGCAGGCATATTATGGAAGGGGATGAGTTCTTTTGTTTGGGGGTTGGCTTTAGCCTTGCTAAACTGGAAATCCAAGGTCCAAGGGAGAGTAAGGAAACAGGTTATTACCCTAGACTTGAGTGTCATCATTTCTCTGGAACCACTCTGTCTAGTGTGTCTCCAGAAACCTGGTTTGCATGTCATTGGCCTTGGGCTTACAAACTGGGAGTGAATTTTATGGGAAGGTGGCACATAGAATTATGGGTCTGTAAATGGCCATCAGAAGCCAGCCAAGTAAAAGGCATGAATTCCAGGTCACATGGTCTGAAGAAACTGAGCTGCAATCGCTGTTATTTTCGCTGGCAGGCAAATAAAAATGAACAAAATCCTTATTTTTCTGAGTGTATGAGAATCATAATACGTTCCCGTAGTGACTTCTCATGACCTGCATTCAAGAGAACAAAATAGAAGGTCTGGTTCACCCATCTGACTTCTAATCACTGAGATTTGATATGGATACAAATAATGATGGTCTTCCGTGGAAGCTTTGTCTTGGAAATCCAGTATGCGTCACTGGCAGTGTCCTAAAACTTTTCCCATGGCCCCAAGGGGCAAATTTAAGGCAAATGCTATTACAAGCATGTCTGTAGCTGGATAAATTTAACAAGCAAAGGACTATATAATTACTACTTGGCAATTTAAAGAATTGAGCTCTTTTTTGTCCATCCCTGTTAAATCGTGAACTACAACAAAGGTGAGTGACTTCGTTGTACTGAGTCCCTGTGGGTGCAATCCAGGGAGAAGTCTTCACAGGTGCAGCTAAAGACAGGAGAGAGATGAGGTGAGGTGATGGGCTGACAGTTTAGGCAATGCAGGGGCTCACCATGTTCTGGGTTTTCAAAGACAGAAAGTCTATCTTATCAATGTCGTCAGAGTGTTGGGCTCTTGGGAATTGACTCAAGCTAGCCAATCACCTAAGAGACTGAGGGATAACACAGAACACAAATGCAAGCTCCAACCGGGTGCTGGGCTGGAGTATTTGTGCCAGCCATCCTGATGCCTTCTGTCCTGGTGTCCAGACATCTGGGGAGTTGGCTTAAAAATGAGAAGACTGGGTGGATGACAAGGAATTAGGATTAAGGCTGGTGGATGGTCAAAGCTACTCCATCCAGGTCACGGTGACTCTGTTAAACCACTCAACTCTCTCCCTAGTATTTATCTCTAAGAGTGAGAGCGTTTGTATTTGTCAGATTCAATGCTGCCTTCTCTCTCCTGGATAAACCCTACCATATTTTGCTTCTATTATACACATGTTTCCAGTCTACAGGTAGACCAGTATCATCTCACCTTAAAAGAAAAGAGCGTTTCTTTAGAAAGAATATAACACAATGGAATCATTTACAATCGCCTTCTAGATCTGCCTCTCTAAGTTGAGGCTGGTGTAATTCTGATTTTACCAGGTTAGGGGCAACTTCTTACTAGTCCTCATTATCTCACTGGTTTTTGAAAGTGTTGGTATGGACATTTCAAAACACAAAGAGGTAGGCAAACAAACACAAGAAGAGTTTTTCTTTCATTTCTTTTTTCCATGACAGTATCAAGTAATAATCACACATTAACCACACTGGGATTTTTAGCCCCATATGGTGAGATTTTCTTTATCTTTCAAATGTTGGAACTTGGTGTGCTCATCCCAAGATGGTGGACAGGGCAAACGGAGGCATGCCTGTAGCCAAGCTTGGCTGGTATGACAAAGTGACTTTATTTCATCTGGGGCAGAAATGATGAGAGCTGGTGTTTTCTGCTTATGATTTACTCTTCTCATTGGAAGGTTTCCTCTCATAATATTAAGATAGCAAGTCACAATTTGGGAAGAGGAAGCTCTATCTCAGGAATTTTATACTTGTATCTGCAATTCTCTTCCCTTTCTGCAGCGTGTCTAAATTATATCTGGGGTTGAAGCAAGAGTCTGGCAGCACCTTGCCTTATTGACAAGTGTCAGTTTAGGCATCCCTTCTTTCCCAGGCGAAGGAAAAATTGACACACTGCCAGTGACCGGAAGCCCCAGTGCCTATTAATCTCCAGATTAACCAATGATTTCCAGAGCCTCAAGGTCTTCATGGAGCTCTGGAATCTCCCCAACTCTTCAGTCACCCATTTACACACATGCTCCTGATTCCTAATTGCATTCATGATATGTGAATGTTGCCTGTTTAATCTTCTAAAAATAATTTTATTTCTCTTATATGGCGAAGATGGTTAGTCATCAGATTTACAGTGTGCTCCCCTATATTTCTGAGCCTTTTGGGAACTGGGGGCCATCTGACAACTTCTAGTGAAGGAACTGTGTGTGGAAATGGCGTGTGTTACTTATGGGCCAGGGAAGTGAAGGATTGGCCCATAGGTGACACATCCCTCTCTTTCCCAAGCATGGTGGCCCAGGAAGTCACATATTATGCTGGCAGCATCACCAGATGGAGGCAGCTTGGGTCCCTGAGTCACCAGATGGAGGTGAGCCCTGGCCAACTGGCATTGGACTTCACGTAAGTAAGAAGTAAATGTATGTTGTGCTCAGCCTTTGAGAGATTTATTACTGCAGCATAGCCATCCTATACTGACTAACCTTAATTTCCACCTTCTTGGAAAAATATACACTGTCTTCTCTGTGAACTGGTTACAAATATAGTAAAAGTATGGAGATCTCAGCCTCAAATATCTGAAGTATCCGAAGAGGCTAGGTGGAGAAACCTTCTGGTTAGACTCCTTTAGGACTCAAACTAAAAAAGTAAACAAAAATGAACAGGCAAATACAAACCCAAGTTTTCTGCTCAAATAATCTCTTCTTCTAAACTACCCAGGACCCCAGAAGTTCTGTGGTTTGTCAATGCAGAACTGCAGAACACTACCTCTTCAGGAATATTAAGTTATTTACAAGATGGGTACAGTTGGCTTGAAAGTAGAATTGAGGAGTGTCCCTGGTGGGGCAGGGATTGGAGGGGACTATGGGAATTTGTGCATTTGCCAGTGTTTTCTGTATTCCTGTCCTTATCTTCTGGCATTCATTCTTTAGTTACTGGGCTAAATTTGACGATCTGATAGCCAGACAATGCCTGGGCTTAGGATACTTTTCACACACACACACACACACACACACACACACACACACACACACATCATTCGGTGGGGGGGGATTAGATGTTTTGAAAAAATAGCAAACTTGTAATCATGGGAAAATCAGAAACTTGTTGGACTTCCTTACATTTATTCTTTTGGGCTCAGTATTGTTTTTATTTAGGTTGACATCGGGAAAGGGGGTTGGCTGTGGATGGCGTTTCTGTCATATCTTTCAGAGCTTAGAGACTCTAAAGCTCTTCACAGGACCCCACTTAGATATTTCTTCAGAGTTATATCGTGTATCCAATTCTTCTCAAAAGGCTGCTAACAGGCATTAAATGCAAATTAAGCATTTTTTCAATAACAGAGGGTATTTACATTTCAGAAACGTAGGGATGGGTTAGTAAGAGTCTGTGGCAGAACCTGACTAGTTGATCTCCAAACTGTTTTCCTTTCTTTCTAGGGCACAAACTTGACAACATTTCCCAGATTCCTTGTAGTTAGATGAAGTGTTTGTTAAGCCATCTCCAGGCCTGGCCCATCAAGAGTTTCCTTGTTATTTCCCATACTTTCTCTTCCCCTGAGGGATGACCTAATGCAGAGCATGTAGTGGAGGCCCTCAAGACCCCCAGGGATGTTAGAGCCATTAGGTGGAAGGAACCTGGGTCCTAGAATAACTGCATGGAGGAGAGCCTGCCTTATGGACTGCATTGAACTGTGACATGCATGAGAAATGAACCCTTAAATTAATGTGAGACCCCTGACATCTGGGAGTTGTTTGCTGCAGTAGTTAACCTACCTGACTAATACAAACCTCTTAGCCAGTCACAGTGTATTCTTCCCTAAGAAATGTGCACTGTATGAAGCCCTTTAGGACCCTAAACACCTGCTAAAGCTCAAGGGTTTGAAGATTACCACAAAGCATTTCCACCTTTGTGAAGAATTTCCAGATGCATCCTTCTGAAATCAGCGTTGATTATTTCCTTTTTCCTGACAATATGATAACAAATTTTTACCTGTCTGATGTCACCTGTCACACAGTACTGAAATTCACTGTTAATGATGTAACTTGACAACCTTAGGCAAAAGGGGGAATTTATTTCCTATGAGGAAGTGGGGTAAACAGTCTCCAAAGATGGGCACCATCAATTCCTCTCCTCCCTGTACACACATGCTGCTCCACCCAGCAAAGGTGGCATCTATTTCCCCTCCCCTGCTATCTGAACTGTGGCCTTGTGACTTGCTTTGCCCAATGGAATGTCAAGGATATGACATTCTAGGACTTCTGAGCCCAAGCCTTAAAAGGAATGGCAGCTTTAAGGTCCTCCCTCTGGGAAGCCAGCTGCCATTTGAGAGGTCTGACTATCCTGAGACCCCTATGCTGTGAGGAAGCCCAAGGCAACCACATTGAGAGCCCACTTAGGCACCAGATGTGAGTGAAGGCTTTGTGACCCTTCCAGCCAGCTCAGATGCCCACTGAATACAGCCGAGTGAGTGACTCTAGCCAAGGCCAGAAGAACCACCAGCTGAGCCCAGTCAACTCACAGATTCGTGTGGAAAAAATAAATCGTTGCTGGTTTAAGCCAAGTTTGGAGTGGCTTGTTACACAGCAATAGATAACCGAGACAGAAGGGACTCTAGGTGTGAGGTTCTGACTGGTTAAGGAAAGACTTGTGAAATCTCCCATGGGATTGTTCACCGTTGTGTTTTAAGTCATGAAGGTGGAAACATGGCTTTGAAAGAGGTCTGAGAAAGGCTTTTATGGTCAGGGGCATACAGTAGCCACTTTCCCATGCTCATACTTGAGCCTTGGCAAGTATTTCTTCAACAGAAGTTTTCTGAATGAAAGTAATTATCACGTACCTCTCTGTTCTGTGTCTTAGGCCATGAGCTCTTTTGGGGAGATCATTGTCTGGACATAGAACAGTGCCTCCGTGAGGTTGTGGGCTTTAAAGGTTTATTGAGTGAGTTAATGCTGGGCTTGGGGGCGGGCCTCATCCTTTCAGAGGATGAGAATGTGATGAAGAGGAACGCTTGCCTTACCCCTAATGTCTCACCCAAAGGTCAAAAGGAAGCAGCTAAATGAAGAAATCTTCAGTGCATCTAGGCAGTTGCAGTAAATCAATAAATACACCTCTGTATGTTGCAAAAAAGAATTCAGTTGCCACTCAATAGGAAAAGAAAGAAGTTCCCTAGCATTAGGCCAGAAAACACTATCTGAGCATAAAGATCAATCAAGTTGCATTTGAAACACTCTCTTTATTGCTCTTAGGGTCCTTTTCTTGAGTCATGATTTAGCACTCACTATAGACAGGGCAGTGACTCCAGGTACAAATAACAGCAGAGATGGCCCTGGACTAGGAAAAGCAGATGTGAGATGGAGCACATCTGACAGAAATAAGCCTGCTGGAGACAAAATATGCAAGGGCTGTCACTTACCTGTTTTGCCCCACGTTTTGGGTATAGTTATCTTTCCTTCGATAGCCAAGTAGAGCTTGTTCAATTTATACATCAATTTATAACAAAGCAACAGGGGTTCCTTGACCTGGGACTTTATGAAGATAATAAGAGGATTAGCTGAGAGGAGATGAACCAGGCTATGGAAAGAGAACTATATCCATTTCAATATTGTTAAATAGATATTTACCACAAACTCCGAAGAATATACTGTAGGGTTGTGTTATAACTTCCAGCTACTGTTTTGTTTTTTTTTTTTTTTGCGGTACGCGGGCCCCTCACTGCTGCGGCCTCTCCCGTTGTGGAGCACAGGCTCCGGACACGCAGGCTCAGCGGCCCTGGCTCACGGGCGCAGCCGCTCCGCGGCATGTGGGATCTTCCCGGACCGGGGCACGAACCCGCGTCCCCTGCATCGGCAGGCGGACTCTCAACCACTGTGCCCCCAGGGAAGTCCCTGCTACTGTTTTTTAGGGAGCTGATCAGAACTTTTACAAGGACTCAGGGTGTAACTGGGACTGGAGATAGGAATTCCTACTCAGGATTTCCTTCCTTCCACCCACCTACCCATCCGTTTATCCATGTATCCACCCACCCACCTACCTACCCATGTGTTGTACTTCCGCATTGTATCAGGCACTGTTCAGGCGGCCGGTGGTACATTTTTAAGCAAGACAAAAACAGTAAAACAGTCTGTTATCTTGGTGTTTATGACCTGGATGTGCTTTTCAGAATTTAGTCATTGACACCTCAATCAGTTTGGGGGAATTTAAGTTGAGTTTCTTGTTAGGAAAATATACTTGGCATCTTTGAAATCCACCAGTGGACTCTTTTCAAACCTACAGGATTCTACTTCAGGAAAAAAGAAACTGTCTCCTGATGCAGCTGGAAGAAGCTACCTGTCTAACGTCCTATCTCCAGTCCCAGTTACAAAGGTGGGTAACTTGTTATCTTATACCAACGTGGCCGTGAACTTCACAATTCCCTTTAGCTTGGTTTTCTCTCCTAGAACTTGGAACCTGCAGTGGTTGTAAACACTGGACAGGAAAGTGTGGATACACGATATTTTTAAGAGGAGCTGCTCATATATGATCCCAGGAATATGAGAACCAGATGTGACTTCAGAATAATGAATCATTTATCAAAGGATATGTATATATATATTTTTTGCAGTACGCGGGCCTCTCACTGTTGTGGCCTCTCCCGTTGCGGAGCACAGGCTCCGGACGCGCAGGCTCAGTGGCCATGGCTCACGGGCCCAGCCGCTCCGCGGCATGTGGGATCTTCCCGGACCGGGGCACGAACCCGTGTCCCCTGCATCGGCAGGCGGACTCTCAACCACTGCGCCACCAGGGAAGCCCTGTCGAACGATTTTGTAACTCACAGCATCAGGAGTGTATATATCCATCTACATATATGCATATGCACATTTTTTTAACGATATGTATATTTAAAAAATAAGATTTGGATGCCCATGCCTCTGAAGCCCTCCATGAGCCCCTAGGGTTTTTAGTGCTTAATTACAGACTGTTCGCCTCTCACCTAGTACATGCGTGTCATGGCTGTTTTGTGAGATTGTTGAAATGTGCAGAAGTGTCTGTTTCCTTGTTGAATGCCCGTCCTCTGGCACAGTAAGGAGAAGCATAATAATCATTTGCAAACAAATAACTGAATTCTGCCCTTTGTGACTTTTCCTGTCTTGTGATGACTTCTTTTATTTTAATCACAATTTTATCTCCTTCTGATCCTGACATTTAAGCTCTGGTTTCTCTTGATCTGAGGAAGCTTTGAAGTTCATTTTAACGCGATTTCGCCTGAGGAAATGTATTTCAGTACCAGAAGACTCAGTTATCTCCTGTGAGTTGCCCCAGGCTCCAAAGCCCTCTGGAGATCATTCTAGTTCTTTGCAAACACACCCAGGGAATTTTACTGCCCAGTTAATTGGAAGGTTTTATGAACTTCTGCCCTTTTACCTGCCCAGAGAGCACAGTGTTTACTGTAGAAAAGAAAATTTTTTTAATTGCAGAACTAAAAACACTGATTGTGACTTGTCATGTTTTTGTGCTAGAGTCTTCATTTCCATACGAGATAAAAAATGAATGAATGAATACTCTTATTCAGTTTTTCATTCTTCTGCCTTACAAAAAGTTTGAGGCTGCTGGTGAGAAATGGGAGCCGTCTCTGAAACATGACTGTGAGCCGTGTGAAAGAAGGACTTGGCAATGAAGTAGACAGTCACTCAGCACAAGTTTCATTCAAGCTGTTCATTCTCACTGGGGATTTAAAGTATGCCTCCATATATCCAGAGAAAACTCTAATTTGAAAAGATACATGTACCCTAATGTTCATTACAGCACTATTTACGATAGCCAAGACATGGAAGCAACCTAAATGTCCATGGACAGATGAATAGATAAAGAAGATGTGGTATATATGTATATATACACACACACACACACATATATATATGTATGGTATGTATGGTGTGTGTGTGTGTGTGTGTATATATATATATATATATATATGTAATGGAATATTACTCAGCCATACAAAAGAATGAAATAATGCCATTTGCAGCAACATGGATGGACCTAGAGATTATGATACTAAGTCAGAGAAAGACAAATATCATATGATATCACTTATATGTGAAATCTAAAAAAAAAATGATGCAAATGAAGTTATTTACAAAACAAAAACAGACTCACAGATGTAGAAAACAAACTTATGGTTACCAAAGGGGAAAGGTGGGGGGGAGGGATAAATTAGGAGTTTGGGATTAACAGATACACACCACTATATATATAATAGATAAACAACAAGGACCTAGTGTATAGCACAGAGAATTATACTCAGTATTTTGTAATAACCTGTAAAGGGAAAGAATCTGAAAAAGAATATATATATATATACACATATATATATACGTATATATATATATGTAACTGACTCACTTTGCTGTACGCCTGAAACTAACACAACACCTGAAACTAACACAACATTGTACACCAACTCTACTCCAATTAAAAAAACATGCCTCGGGGCTTCCCTGGTGGCGCAGTGGTTGAGAATCTGCCTGCTAATGCAGGGGACACGGGTTCGAGCCCTGGTCTGGGAGGATCCCATATGCCGCGGAGCAACTAGGCCTGTGCGCCACAACTACTGAGCCTGCGCGTCTGGAGCCTGTGCTCTGCAACAGGAGAGGCCACGATAGTGAGAGGCCCACGTACCGCAAAAAAAAAAAAAAAAAAAAAAATCGTTTGCCCAAGCCAGACAGGGACAGGACAAGGATTTGAACCCAGACAGGCTGGCTCCAGAGGTAAATCTTTAAAAAAAAAAAAAAAAAAAAAGCCTCCTTATTCAGCAATGTAACACATTCACAATTTTTCTGGACTCTACCTGTGGCATAAAGTGAGACACACCTCACACCTGTAGATGATAAAAGGGGAAACAGTCCCCTCTGCTGACCTCCCAATCAAAAACATGCTCAGGGGCCTCCCTGGTGGCGCAGTGGTTGAGAGTCCGCCTGCTGATGCAGGGGATACGGGTTCGTGCCCCGGTCTGGGAGGATCCCATATGCCGCGGAGCGGCTGGGCCCGTGAGCCATGGCCGCTGAGCCTGCGCGTCCGGAGCCTGTGCTCCGCAACGGGAGAGGCCACAACAGTGAGAGGCCCGCATACCGCAAAAAAAAAACAAAAAAACAAAAAAACAAAAAAACATGCTCAGTGGAAACCAGCAGGAAGGAGGAGGTAGCTTTCTTCCTGGGTGGGAAAATAATGAGTCATCATATCCTTGTGGTAAACAGAATGATCAATTCATAAACTCTGTGTATTAGGTTTTCACTTGCCAGGGACTAATGCCCCATTATTTTACTTATGGGAAATAGCACCTTCTAGTTCCTGGTACAGACAGCTGCCAGATGACATGGGCTGGCATCTGTTGGTCTGGCCTCTGTTGGTCTCTGCCTACGTCTAATGAGTGTGTTCTCCTCATTGCAATGCTGCCTCTAAAATGGAAGAAATATTAGCACCTTCTACCAGCAGCTGTGGAGGCTGATGTCTTCTTCAGGGCAGACACGAGCTTGGAATACATTATCTATTTGGCACAATTTATTCACGGCTACTGCCTGACCTTCTCAAAACAGAAAAGGTCATCACAGCCTGGCTCTCCCAGAGCTGAGCTGGGCATAGCTGTTCACCACTGGAAAGGTCCTTCTCTCTATGCATTCTCTCTGTAGGATGTGTCCCAGGTCACTGTTTGTTTGAGGCCTCAGTTTCAGAGATGAAAATATTTAATGATGTTGAGTCCACTGGTCTCTCACCCAAGGAGTTTATTTTGAGCCTTAGAGTACATGAAAATCTGTCCTATGAACCGATTTCCTCTCTTTTTTTTTTTTGGCCTGTATTTGCCATAAGAAACGAATCATCAAACAGACAAATGTGACATCATAAAATTCAGGCACCTTAAAGAAAAAGAAAGAAATCTATGTACGTGATTCTGAGCTAATCCTTGTTAAAAGTAATTTTCTTTGGGCTAACGTGACCTACAAGCTCATTCTTTCAAAACTAGTCATTGTTTCGGGGCTGCTGAATATTTTGAGCTCACAAACCACATACATTTCTTTTCACTTCTTGCTTCCTGTATGTTACAGCCCCGTACAGACACTGGACATGCTGGCTCCATAGCTAATGTGGTGTGGGAGTTGGTATGCTAGCTATGTCTCTCAGACAAATGTAGATGTGGCAAGTCTTTGTCTAGAAGGCTGGACGGGAGCTTAAAGGGTGGGCTCTACAGAGGAGATAGCAGGGGTGAACGGGCAGGAGGTCCCAGTTTTAATGCCAGTAATTGCTAACTTTGTGACTTCAGACAAGTCACTTAAAACAATTTTTCCTCCAGAAAGCAAAAGGATTGGCTGTGTCTTCTAAGAGCCCATCACTTCTACAATTCTGGTTTCTAGACCTGCACCTCTGTGGGGTCACCCAGACTAGAAGGTCAACTAGTCTGGAACTTTGCAGCTACAGCTCATGGTTCCTGCCCATGGATAGCACGCTTCCTAAATTTGGAACACTTGACCATTTTTTTTCTTTGTAATAGCACTTGTATTTTTTTAAATTTTATTGAAGTATAGTTGATTTACAATGTTGCATTAATTTCTGCTATACAGCAAAGTGATTCAGTTATATATATATCTATACATTCTTTTTCATATTCTTTTCCATTATGGTTTATCATAGGGTATTCAATAGAGTTCCCTGTGCTCTACAGTAGGGCCCTGTTGTTTATCCATCCTATATATAATAGTTTGCATCTGCTAACCCCAAATTCCCAGTTCCTCCCTCCCCCACCCCCCCTTCCCCCTGGCAACCACAAGTATGTTCTTTATGTCTGTGTGGACTCGCTTTTTACAGCTTAAATGTATTTAAGGCAACGCAGGTTGGTACTGATGTAGCAGAAATAACTACAATGACAAAAAACACTACCCAGGGGTCAGGTTAACAAATTAAGGAGAACTGGAGATGTTTTCAGAAGAACCGAGGGAATTCGTGGCTAGCAGACCTGCACTATGAGAAATGCTAACAGCAGCTCTTCAGGCGGGAAGGAAGTGACACTAGATCACAACTTGGATCTTCAAGAAAGAATGAAGAGCAGTTCCTAGTGTGCTGGGTGATGTGGCCACTGTGTCTCTTAGACGGATGTAGGGCTGGAACGTGGCAAAGGGAGCCATGTCTGGGGTACCATGGTGTTGTAAGAGCGACATGAAGGTGCTGCTGTAGGATTTCAATTTTCCCCAGTAAAGAGACTGCATCTAGAAGAGCAGCCTCAATTGGAGTCACCCTCTGACTTTCCACGACCCATCTCTCTTTTTCCGCTTTACAATGCAGAGGTTAGTGGAGATGGATGGGAATTCCCATCCTGCACCTTTCATGTCTTCAATGGTGCTTCCAATCAGTAACAAATCCCTTGGGTTCATGGTGTTGCTCGTAATGGCCTTTCTTGCTCTGGAGGGAGGACTCTGGAGCCTTCCACACACCTCCTACCATGTGCTGGGAGCACAGTTGATCTTTAGCTCATGGCTGAGCATACGCTCAGGATTTGGAAGAACTAAACACAGGTGGACCTGAGGTTCCACTGGGCTTACCACTAGGTCAGCTCAGCTCAAATTGTGTTTAACTTCTGATCCCCATTAAGTCTGAACTCTGACTAATGGGCAACAGAAACATTCCGCTTCTCTAGATGTTGCTGTTGGCTTAATGTCCTGGAGGGGTTTGAACGCTGACCACCAAAGGGAAAAGAAATCCCAGCATCTACTTTCCTGGGTGGTGTGTTCTCCTTATGTCTTTGATGAGTATTTCTCTTGTTCTACCACAAAGGGTTCCACAGCAAAGTAATACTCTATTTTTCTTAAAATATTTTAAATGTTCAAATTGGGAAGCCTGACCTCTTTTGCCAGTGGCGGTTATTAGTTGTAGAAATCCGGGAACTGGTTGAGGGTGGGGCGGGGAGAAAGGGTGAGGGAGGGTGTTCCCTCAGGGAGAGCCTCTGCAGGCCTGGGGGCCGTGGTCTGCGTGTCAGCGGCAGCACATCCCAATAAGGGACAGAGTTCCTAACATGGGACTCTTTCATGGGGGCCAGGAACCTAGTTTTGCCCGCTGTGGGCTGGGGAGTCTGGACCGCGATAGGAAGGCAGCCCTTATTCCTGGTTCGTATTAGTTCCCTATGGCTGCTGTAACAAATCGCTACAGCTGAGCGATGTGAAGCACCACAGATTCCTTATCTTATTGTTCTGTGGGTCTAAAAGGGGCTAAAAATCAAGGTGTTGGCAGGGCTGGTTCCTTCTGGAAGCTCTGAAGGAGAATCCCTCCATTGCCTTTTCGGCTTTCTTGGCCCATTGGCTCCCTTCCCGCCAGCCATGGCAGGACTCCAAAAACCTGCTCCCGTCAGCACGTCCCCTTCTCTGACTCTGACTCTCCCGCTTTCCTGTTGTAAGGACGCCTGTGATTCCGTTGGGCCCATCCAGATAACCCTGGAGAATCAGCCCACCTCAAGACCCTTAACTGTATCCCATCTGCAAAATCTCCTTTGCCGTCTAAGGTAACACCTTCTTGGGTTTCAGGGATGAGGATGTGGACATCTTTGGGGGCTATTACTCTGCCTACCACGCTGTGGTTTGCATATAACAATCCATGATGGAGTTCATTAACCCAGGAGCTCGGGAGCATGAAAGAAGAATCTGGCACAGAGCCAGAAGTAACTCTAAAAACTCCTCTGAGAGGTCCTGTCGCCCATCTCCAGGTCCTGGTCATCAGTGATCTTCACCAGGCAGCTGCATGGATGGCCTCCATTTTGGTCTGGTTGGGACTTCTCTCTCTCTCCAGCTCTGCTGAATCTTCTCTTCTGAGCTCAGGAAAGGGGGTGGGTGCATAGAAATAAGCAAGGATGCGTGATCATTTCACATCTTTGCATTCTATAGTGCTCCAAACCTAGAGGTGCTTAATAAATAGGTATTATGACTGGTGGTGGTTCCATTCTTAGCACTTTTGTGGCAAATATCGGTTGGCTGCCCCTTAACCAAAATCCCAGATGCCCAAAGTGAATGCCAAAACCCTGGGGCTCGGGAGCTGACAGCAGCTACTGTTGTCCTCTCCCTGCAGCCAGTTGCGCAAAAGAGAGCATTCAGAACAGAAGGGGTCAAGTCCTGCTGTTCCTCTGGGGACTGGGAAAAAGCACGCACGAGAGAATGAGCTACAGGGCGCCGAAGCCCGGGAGGAATATTTAGGCCAAGGTTCTCAACCAGGCTTGCATATAGGAATCACCTGGGGAGATTTCCACAGTGCCCTGGCTCGGCCTGCGCGGCCCGAGATTCGCATCTAACTGGTCTGGGCCTCAGAATTGTAAAAGGTGCCCAGATGATGCCAATGTTGAGTGAGCGCTAAGAACCAGTGAGTGAGGCGTGGGAAGCAGGCTGCACGGAGGGAGGACCCCAGGGGAGGCAGCCTTGCGCCCACAGACGCCGCCCCCATCAGAGCCTCACTGCCCTCCGTGTGCGTTGGAATCTCCGGGAGTCTTGTTACAATCAGATACTGACTCAGCCGGGACGGGGGAGGGGCCCGAGGCGCCGTGTGCATTTCTAGCACGCCTCCAGGTGATGCTGATGCTGCTAATCCAAGGACCACACTTGAAGGAGTGAGGATCTCCCAACTCATTTCACAGAAGAGACAATGGAGGCCCGGGGCGCGCGGGTACGTTTCCAGAGCCTTGTGGCTGAGTTGGAACTGGATCAAGTCGCCTTCTTCCCAGTCCAGGGACCATCCTACGTCACAGGCCTCTCTCAGGTGAGCAAAGGATTCAACTGTGCTGTGTTCATCAGTGAAAATAGGGCCTTGACCGATGAGACAAAAATTACCAAGATTTAGCAAAGTGAAAAGAGAAACATTACGATAGTGGGAATGAATTGTTTTAATTCCTTGTGAGCAAAGTGGGCATTCCTGGTTTATTTGCTTAAGGCACCGAAGTCTATGTCGATTCAGGTTTTATATATCATTTTTTTTCTTTATGAAACACTATTTTAATGAGAAGAAACCCTGATGACTGTTAGTGGGCTAGGAGTGAGATAGGGGCTCTGAACACGGCACATAAGCCTCGTTGAAGGAATCAGACCAAATTTCTTCTAGTTGGACGTAGCTGTTTCAGACCGGGGGTGCTCAGACGGACACGTCGGGGGCTCTACGGCCGGGGGTTGTCTCTGGTTGGTCTGTTACCACCAGCAACAGATGATTTTCTTTCCTTCCCTTTTCCCTCTTTCCTCCCTCCCTCCCTCCCTTTCTCTCATAAACATTCAATGGGTGACCTTAAAACTCTTCGGTCTCTGAGAATCTCCCCACCCCAATTCAGTACAAATGTTTTAGAATGTTTAGTTCTTGAAGCCAGGTCGATGAAAAGGAAGGCAAAGTCAAGTTGCCAACTTTCCCCTTAGACGTCTCCGAACCCCACTGGTTAGAAGCGGGCAATAAGTTTATTTTTTAAGTGTTCTTGTAAAAGATAATTCAGGGGAAAATGGAAAATTCTTCCTGAAGGGCGCTGCTCCGGTTGTTGCTTGGCTAAGGTGAACCCTGATTAAGACCACCGCTTAGGGCTTCCCTGGTGGCGCAGTGGTTGAGAGTCTGCCTGCCGATGCAGGGGACGCGGGTTCGTGCCCGGTCCGGGAAGATCCCACGTGCCGCGGAGCGGCTGGGCCCGTGAGCCATGGCCGCTGAGCCTGTGCGTCCAGAGCCTGTGCTCCGCAACGGGAGAGGCCACAACAGTGAGAGGCCCGCGTACCGCAAAAAAAAAAAAAAAAGAAAAAAAAAAAAAGAAAAAGACCACCGCTTAAACATGAAGACGGAGCAAAGAGCAAAAAGGATTCTCTTAGGGAGGGCACGAAGTGCAGGACGACCATGGCTTTATTTTGCATTAGACCTGACCCCCGAGAGTACCAGCTGGCCGGGCAGGAAGAGGTCCTAGTGCTGCCAGGCCCTCGAGATTACAGGCCTGGTGTTCAGAAGCCCCGACAGGCCCCAGGCAGACGGGGGTCAGCATGGCTGGTGGCTGTGCACACAGGCCTTCAGCGACACACCCTGTCTGGTCTACATTGGGAACAGGAATTCTCTTGCTGGTGTGTCTGCTTGGGACAGTGCGGCTCTATGAAAGCAAAATGAAAACTCACATTGCTTGAAAAATCACTACCTGGAGATGACATTTATCCAGGAGGAACGGCTAGAGAAAGGTTGGTAGCAAAGAGAAATAATCAAATGTGAATAGAACCCCGAACCCTGTAATGTCGGTGGCCACCATGCTCAATTATCAGTGACATCTGGGGAGGCTGTGCTGTTGGATTGGTGGTTTTTTCTAGTTTATATTGACTTTATTTTTTGTTTATTTATAAATTTATTTATTTTTCGCTGCGTTGGGTCTCTGTTGCTGCACGCAGGCTTTTTCTGTTTGCCGCGAGCGGGGGCTACTCTTCGCTGTGGTAGGTGGGCTTCTCATTGCAGTGGCTTCTCTTGTTGTGGAGCACGGGCTCTAGAGCGCAGGCTCAGTAGTTGTGGCTCACGGGTTTAGTTGCTCCGTGGCAAGTGGGATCTTCCCGGACCAGGGCTCGAACCCGTGTCCCCGGCAGGCGGATTCTTAACCACTGCACCACCACGGAAGTCCCCATATTGACTTTGAAGTCTGCCCTACATCTGAAAATACCACTGACAAGAAAGCATGACATTAGCCCGAAGAAAACATTGAAAGCAGTTCTTTACAAAAACATTTCTTGGTGCGGTTCTTGTATTTTTCTTGCATTTCTTGGGTTTGTGTTCTGAAAAGGTGAAGTTTGGATACTGAAAAGAAGTGCGAGGAGCACCTAGGGATTGTGGGTGAGGAAGTGGATCATGACATTGACTCTAAGCCCTGCCTTATGGCTGACAACCAAGTAAGCTGTATGGATGACCCCAGGCCACTTGCCAAAGAGCTGCCTGTGGTCTTGTTTAAAAATGTAGATTCCAGGGTGCTGTCCTTGAGGCTGACAACTCAGTGGGTCGGGGTAATTGTATTTTGAAAGCTCTCCTGTTGGTTCTACAGCTTAGCCAGATTGAACACAGGCTAGGCTGCACGGGGCACGTGATCCCTTAGGGCTAAGTCCAGGATCTTCGGCCAAATAGGACTGATGGGTAATCGAACTAGATCAAGGGGGCAGTGACTTTTTGGAAAAAAATGGTTCCAGAGAAAGGAAAACAGCTAGCAATTCTTGAATACTTATTATGGGTCAGCCACCATGTTAAAAGCTTTGTAGAGATTAATCCTGGGCTTTTATTTACTTATTTTTAGCAAATGAGGAAACTGACACTTAAAAAGCTTAGGCAGTTTGGCCCAAGTCATACAGTTACAAGTGCTGGGGTTGTGGTTTGACCTCAAGTCTGTATGACTCTGCAGTTCAAAGCCCAAGGGCGGGGGTCGAGGAGGGAGAGAGAGAGAAAGTTGCATCTCCCCTAACAAAAAGACATACAATTTTCCTTTGGAAGGAGTTCGGTGAATTTACATATAACTACTACAAGGACCCGACAAAAGGACATAAGATGATTTTCAGTTGCTGTTAAAATTCTCATTATGTTTGAGAGGATGAATCTTGTTAAATGTGGTCCAAACAAAGAAACTTACTCTTAGGGAAAAATTATAATCAGATATTAAACATTTGTGTGATTAATTTTATTTGGTTGACACCAGAGGCCAGTGTTTTTTCTTGGTATAGCCTTAAATGTAATAAATTGATGGTTTAAATATAATATTAGCTGTATAATTTTATTCTGCTTTGTTTGCTTATGTTAGCCCAATAAAATCTGACAGTGGAATGAAAGACTCTCCTTGGGGTGATATTTTAATTGTCATAAAAATGTCATATGGATTAAGGGGCCAGCTGAGCCCTTATAGTTTCTCAGGGACTAGAGAAATCATTTAAAAAAAAAATGCATATGCTATTTCCGAGATAAAATGCTGGCCATGATTCCAGCCATAATGTTCTTTTCATGTGAATTTTGCCAAATACCAAGCCCTGAATTATACTAATACCCAGAAATCATCTTCCAAAACACTTACATGAGATACCAGAAATTTCTTCCTCCTCCTCCTTCACTTATTTACTTATTCATTTAATTTATTTACTTTTGGCTGCCTTGGGTTTCGTTACTGTGCACGGGCTTTCTCTAGTTGCGGAGAGCGGGGGCTACTCTTGGTTGCGGTGCGCAGGCTTCTCATTGCGGTGGCTTCTCTTGTTGCGGAGCACGGGCTCTAGGCGCGTGGGCTTCAGTAATTGTGGCGCACGGGCCTAGTTGCTCCGCGGCATGTGGGATCTTGCCGGACCAGGGCTCGAACCTGTGTCCCCTGCATTGGCAGGCGGATTCTTAACCACTGCGCCACCAGGGAAGCCCCTCCTCCTTCACTTTTTATTATAGGGAATTTTGAATTAACACAAAAGTGTACATCATTGTGTAGCAAATTCCTTATACTAAAAATATTTAATTCCATAGCAATTTCTGCCCTTCCACTTGTGCTCAACTTTGAGTCCAGTGGATTCTCTGGTCCTTTATTTCTGGCAGGCTTTTCCTGCAGCAGTTGGGAAAGACGAGAGTGAATAGGTTTTTCCTCTCAGCTATGATTACCTCCTTCTTTGGAATGTCTGTCAGCCCTTCCCCCACCGGGAAGAAATGCATGGAGACTCTGTGACTGAGTTACTTAAATCTTTAGGTTAGATCGTTGGCAAACTACTGCCCTGCAGGTCAAATCCAGCTGCTACTTGTTTTTGTAAATAGGGTTTTATTGGTACAGTCACGCCCATTCATTTACGTTTTTATTGCCTGAGGCTGCTTCCCTGCTGCAGTGGTAGGGTGGAAGCGTTGTGACGGACTACAAAGCTGAAAATAGGTACTTTCTGGGCCTTTCCAGAAAAAATTGTCTAACCCCTGGTTTAGAGGAACTGCTGCTCAGACGAGGGTATTAAACTAGGTCAGTGTCTTTATTAGTCAGGGTGTAGTCAGAAAAAACGAGTGCCCCCCTAGATGAGAGTTTAATACCTAGGCTGAAAGAATGTTGACCATGTGGAATTTGCTGGTTACTATGGCCGAGGAAAAGAGTCATCTATGGTTTTTTTTTTTTTTAATTTATTTTATTTTTGGCTGCGTTGGGTCTTCATTGCTGCGTGCGGGCTTTCTCTAGTTGCGAGCGGGGGCTACTCTTCGTTGCGGTGCGCGGGCTTCTCATTGCGGTGGCTTCTGTGGCAGAGCACGGGCTGTAGGCACACGGGCTTCAGTAGTTGTGGCACGCGGGCTCAGTAGTTGTGGCTCACGGGCTCTAGGCACACGGGCTTCAGTAGTTGTGGCACGCAGGCTCAGTAGTTGTGACTCACAGGCTCTAGAGCACAGGCTCAGTAGTTGTGGCACACGGGCTTAGTTGCTCCATGGCATGTGGGATCTTCCCAGACCAGGGCTCGAACCCGTGTCCCCTGCATTGGCAGGCAGATTCTTAACCACTGTGCCACCAGGGAAGTCCCTCGTCTATGGTTCTGAAAGCTTCTGCCTGAAAGTGACACGCATCACATCTGCTTCTGTTGGATGACTAGTCAAAACTTAAATGAATCACCGCCATAAGCGGATACACACACTTAGAAAATACTGAAATCCTTCTAATGTTTCTAAAATATCTAACAATATTTCTAATAATTTAACTGGGTTGCAGTCTTGCATTGTGTTTACTTAAGAATTTGCTGAGGAGTTTCCCTCTTAAGACTTCAAACACCTTCTTTCTCAACATTATGTATACAAATCACTGGGAAAAGAACTAGAACATACATGTCTATATCTAATTAGAATTCTTTTAGTTTTACACAGACTATTGAAAGTGACTTAAAGCAGAAGTAGTGGAAAGAAACAAAACAATGGCATTTGCATATAGTTGGAGCTTGGAGGAAAAATTCTAAGTGTTTTAATTTGTAGGCACAGAACGTAATAATTATGCTGATAGGCAGAACTGTGTCTCTGCCAGAAGCAAACACCTCTCAATTCCCAGGAACGCTGACGAGAGTCTGTCATGGTTACAGGGCTGACGGAATGTTCTGGAATGTTCTCGGCATCAGTCTGCAGTTTCTGTGAAAAGTTGTGCTCTTCTGGACATGGTTTGTTCACTCCCCTCCTTTTGGCACCTGGTTGTGAAGAGGGGAAGATCTGTAAAGATATTACTGTGGAAGAGGAGTCCTCAGATTAGGGTCCTCAGGCGAAATCTAGCTCACTGCTTGGTTTTGTAAATAAAGTTTTATTGGAGTACAGCCGTGCTCATTCACGTCCATGTGCTTTATGGCTGTTGTCCTGCTACTGCAGCAGAGTTGAGTAGTTGTGACAGAGACTGTCAGGCCTGCAAATGTGAAAATATTCACTATCTGGTCCTTTGGAGAAAAACTTTAGTGACCCTGCCTGTAAAGCCTTTCCCATCTGCAGAAAAAGGTCTACATGTAAATTTTACACTCACCTAGAAAGTTATATCAAACCTTTCAACCATATATAGAACATGATGCTGTAACAAAGGAATTTTTTAAGGATTTCAATCATTCCTTTTGGTTAATGGAATACTTTTCTTCTTGATCTTCCTGTTTTCCACATGACACCCTCTCTTCAGCCCACAGAAAACTCCAGAATCTTCTAGATTCAGCGTTATTCTCTCCATCTTGAAATGTGTTTCTCTACTCTCTGGCGTTTTGCTTCCTTTTCTCTAATAAATTCTTCTAGATCCCTCGTCAACCCTGTCTTCCTCAACATCCTGGAAACATCGGTGTTCCCCACGGCTCTGCCTTTGGTTTTCTTCTTGCTTCACCTACTCCACTAAGTGTCAGCCAGTCGCTCCTGTGGTGTCAGCGAAAAACGCTCCTCTAAAACTTGGCTTCACACCCAGATCTTTCTCCTGAGGGCTGGGCTCTCCGTTCTGGAATCCTCTCTCCTGGCTATCTCCACTCCCAGGGACCTCAAGTTGTGCACGTTCCTCATGGGGCTCACCCCCTTCTCCTCCAAACCTGCTCCCTTCTCTCTTTCCTGGTCACAGAAACTCCATGACCCCGGCTAAAGACTCAGGAGTCCACACTGATTTTTCTTCCTCTGCCAGTTGGCTGCCAAGACCCACAGATTCTATCATCTGAATCTCTCCCAAACATGTGGCCTCCTCTTCATGTCTGCTGTCGCTTCAGACGCTCATCATGTCTTGTCTGAATGGCCTCTCAGTGCTCTCCTGGTGACATCTACTGACTGTCCCACATCAATCCATACCCCACACTGACACCAGAGTCACCAGCCTCAAATGCACATTTGATGATACTCACACATGGAACACTCTCCAGTGGGTCCTCATCACCCACACAGCATTTAGGGAAATATTCATACATTCCTAGCAAGGAATTTAGGTGCCTTCATGACATGGCTTTTACTTAGCTATTCAGCCCCATCTCCCACCATCCCCTTCCCTCAAACCTTTTGCTCCTTACTCAAGCCAGCACATACTCATGCCCATGATATTACCTCTGACCTGAGTGCCTTTTCCTACCTTGATGCTGCTTCCTGCTCTTCATCCTTTAAGTTGAGCTCAAGAATCACCTCCTCCAGGAAGCTTTCCCTGACTGTCCCACATCAGTCGATACCCCACACTGACACCAGAGTCACCTGCCTCAAATGCACATTTTGATGATACTCACATACTGATAGACCATAGTGTGTGGCGAGTGATTTTTATATGCTAAAAAGTAATGTTTGAGCTATGTAT
Organism: Mesoplodon mirus; assembly: GCF_964341445.2. Classification (NCBI taxonomy): domain Eukaryota; kingdom Metazoa; phylum Chordata; class Mammalia; order Artiodactyla; family Ziphiidae; genus Mesoplodon; species Mesoplodon mirus. Next base: position 7,654,064 of record NC_138981.1, read on the forward strand.
AGGAAAAATAAGGGTATTTCTGTTCCAGTGAGCAAAGAGTCAGAATTTGGCTTTGAGTATATGTGAGGGGATTGAATCCAATGTACTGCTGAGACTGTTTTAGGAGAGGCTGGGCTGGTGGCTGTTACCTTGAAGCTCTGTAATTCAACCAGAAGAAGGATTCCCAGGATCTCTACATCTCTAGATAGTAAAACTGGAAGGGGCTACTGATATCTGTGCCCTGAGCCTCAGCTGGGGAGGGAATCAGTGTCTTTTTACTTGGGTCCTTGGCTGTGATGTTGGAATCCAGTAGTGGCATGGAGGAAGCCCCCCTGTGGGAGAGAGTGTGACACCACACGTGGGCAGACACTGACTTGGAGATGGAGGGAGAGCCAGGGAGAGTGAGGTAGCAATGGTATTTGAATTCCGGATCAGCATGCCTTAAGTTAGAACTTATGTGAATCCATAAACCTCTCTTCTTTTCCTTGAACAAGTCTCAGTTGAGTTTGTGTCACTTAAGATGCAAAGATTCTTGATTGTTACGAAGTTTGACAAATTTATGTTTTTATTTTTTCTTGACAGCAGAACCGAAATTAAATTTATATAAGCCCCATCTACTCTGTCACAAGGATGAATGCATCGATGAACTTTTATTAAAATCCCTTGTACCACCTTATGACAGATAAAGAGAACTTATGAAGGGTGATAAGATGGCCAATGATAACTTTAAAAGGAACTGTAAGATCTGTGTGCATGGTCCAAAGACTAGGATTTGTAGGTCTCGGAGAAGAGAAAACATACTTGTGATCTCGATTTATATGAATGATTGTTACTCAGAAGAGGATGATGAGACTTCCACTCCAGGAGATAGGTTGGAGGTTCAGGTATGGTGCAGAGAAATTGTGACAGGGATCAAATACTGAAGGCACTTGTGGAATCTTATTTGGAGGCTGAAATGAAATTTTATTATTTGGAAAATGACTTCTGTGGGCTTTGCCTTAAAGCCAGGTTGGGTCATTTGTTGGAATTAGTTTTTCTGTATCCTGTAATGCAGAATGGCTCCACTTTATAACTTCCTTAAACTTTTAGCATTATTAACCAGCAGTAAGGCTCAAGTATTGAACTTCGCTCAGGAATGACCACCGGAGAAGACCCTTTGGTGGCATGTGACATGCAGCTCTATTGTGAGAACACGGGCTTCCTTGCCCTTCCTCGTGTATTTCTGGAAGAAGAGATTTCACTTTTCCTTATTCTAATAAAACAAAAAATAATGTATGTTTAACAAAACTAAAGAATATCTCTACTGTCATTTTTCAGTACTACCAGAGGTAGAAATACAGTGTTCCTACCTTTCGTACCTATGTTCTTCCTTCCTTCCATCCATCCATCCATTTATCCTTTCTAGGAATATTCATTGACTACCTATGATGCGTCAGAAGTTGGGCTTAGGTCCTTCTACTTGTAACACGGTTCTCAGCTCTCCTGTAGCCCAAGCTCTGAAAATGGAATCCCCTTCTCACAAAATAGTCTCTCTATAAGTCACTATTTATCCTCACAATCAGTTTGTTCTAACCCCTGGTTCCTGGACCAGCCAGGCATTTTTTTGCTACTTTAGACCTACCTGTTTTCTTTTCTTGATCCTTTTCTTAGCAATCGTGGTGGCCTCAGCATAGAGAGTTGAAAGTACTGAGGCAGGTTTAGAGCTTAATCTGGGTAGGGGAAACAGTGCTCCAAATTCTGATTTTTCGGTGGGAGGTTGGCTAGACATCTCTTGGCATGGCCTTCATTTTCTGTCTTTCCAGCCTCTCTGTTTGATTTCATAGTGAGTTGCTCTTGTCTCCTGGGTTGCAAGATTTCCATTTTGAAGCCGGGCAAAACACTGTCTACCCTCTGTTCATGTTTCCTTTGTGGATTCTCTCTCTGCCCCGTTCTCATGACTTGCAGTGAATTTTCAGCCCTTAATCGGTTGAAAGAGAAATGGCTCAAGGGAGGTGGCCGTGAAATGTATATCTTAAACTTAAATTCTTAAAACTTTAACATTTAAGGTTTCTTTAACATTTAGGACACATAAAATAATTTTTAAAATATTGCTAAACATTTTCCGTGGTTTATCTGCTTAATTGCTTGTGTGAAAAGATTTAAACTCCGCAGGCTCTCTGCCCGTTCTACCTTCCTTCCAATGATCTACTTTTGGCTTCTAACATCAGCTCCCAGTGACCGATTCTCCCATCATGTAGCCGCTAGACTTTTCCTCACCACCTGGCCCCAATGCTCCGTCCTATCATATGGCTTTGAGTCAAATAGTTGCTTATGCCCTGGCACTCTCAGACACGCATGTGTGCACCTACACAGCAGACCAGAATCTTCTATTTGGAAGCCATGCATATGGCAGGCAGATCTTCTTTTCATCAGGATCAGGTTCAATGCAGTGGTTGCATCAAGTTCACTGGATGATGCCCCGATCAAAGGCTGCTTTCCTGGTCACTGGTATTAGCCCTTTCATTTCCCAACTTCAATTTGAATCACATTCACCAAGTTGAAATTCTCTTTAGCAGTCATGGCCAAGGGGGGAATCAGCATAATGAAAATGTTCAGACAATTTTTCAATTCTTTATCTTAAGCAGTAGAATAAATGCCTTCATTCAACTCTTAGACTGTTGGCTGATGAGTTGGCTGGAGTAATAATTTGTATCGTATTTGTCAGTAATCACAGTCATCATAAGAACTGATAATGTTTATTGTGAACATACTGGGATGGGCAGGCCCTTGACATGGATTATCTCATTAGTTCATCCTTGGATACCAGTCATATGGCCAAAACAACCATTTGAGGGAGAAGAAAGGGAAAGCTGGCTATATTTCTCTCTCTCTCTCTCTCTCTCTCTCTCTCACTCTCAGCATCCAATTTTTAAAAATATTTTTTGGTTTTATAACTTTTTACTTTGAAATAGTTTAAAACTTACCAGAAGTTGGAAAAATAGTACAGAGAGTTCCTGGACTATGGCTTCCTCCAGTGATGATATCTTACATAAAGTAATACATTGTCAAGACCAGGGACAATACTATTAAAGCACGCGCGCGTGTGTGTGTGTGCGTGTGTGTGTTGTGTAGATTCAAATAACCGTCACAATCAGGATACAGAATTGTTACATCACCACAAAGAAACTCCCTCACATTACCCCTCAGTGGTCACCTCCTTCCCCCGACCCTAACTCCTGGCAATTGCCAATTGTTCTCTCTCACTGTAATTTTGTCCCTTCAAGTTGGTTATATAAGTGGAATCATACTGCATGTAAGCCTTTGAGATTGGCTTTTTCACCCAGCATACCCTTAAGCTCCATCCAAGTTGGATATATCAAGAGGTTGTTATTATTTGTGCCCTTTATTAAAACGAGACTTCCTTAAACAGTGCCCTAACTGGAGTGTTCAGATTTCAGCCAACTGTTGCTCAGTTCTTCAGCCTGTACTGGGCAGGGTCCCCTTTAAAAGGTCAGCCATGGGGCAACCTGGAATCTAGGAGGTTTGTCTTTGTAAAGACGCTTCTGGCTTCGATCAGCCTCTTGCCTTTCACCCCAAGTGTGGAATCTTCCTTCAACACCTCGTCTTGTCTTTCCCTCGTTTCCAGCCGTCTCTTGGTCTTAGCCCCTGAGATGAGCGTCTGTGATAAGGATTTAGATGAAGTTTTTTTATTGGAGAGGTGATGGCAGGAAACAGGAGTGAGGGACTAAGGAGAGAGAGGAAGGAGGGTGGAAAAAACCAATAAACAGTTCCCGAGTGTTACAGCTGCGGACAGCTGGGGCTCGGTCCTACCAGGGACTCCTACAGAACTTTGTAGAATGTGCCTTAGAATTACCACTCTGAAGCGTGGAGCGGGAGGCATTTACCCTCTAATTCCAGCTCTCATTAGTGGAACGTTATTCCAAGTACATTAATGCCCTGCACTTTGGGGCAGTCCCCGCACAGGGGGATTGAGAGAGCTCTGGGCTCTGCAGAGAAAACCCCAAGAAAACACAGTGGAGAGACCCAGCCTGGCACCGAGGTGAGAACCAGCAGCGTGCTTGGGAGCTGGCCGCCCCCATGGCGCAGGGTCGGATGGGGTGGGGATGAGGAGGTGTGTCCAAGGCAGCCTGGCCCGGCGCAAGCTTTTGCCATCTGACGGCCAGCTCCCTGGCTGCGTGTCACACCCTGACCTCCATGTTCTCTGGGGACCAGCTCAGGACCTGTCAGGAGACTGGCTGCCTTCTGCTTTGCACAGCTACTGGTTCTTCTGCTTTCTCCAGCTGTTCATGCAACTCACTTTTTTTTTTTTTTTTGGTATGTGGACCTCTCACTGTTGTGGCCTCTCCTGTTGCGGAGCACAGGCTCCGGACGCACAGGCTCAGTGGCCATGGCTTACGGGCCCAGCCGCGCCACGGCATGTGGGATCTTCCCTGACCGGGGCACGAACCCGTGTCCCCTGCATCGGTAGGCGGACTCTCAACCAATGTGCCACCAGGGAAGCCCATGCAACTCACTTTGAGAGCGTATCTTTCTTTGGAAGGCTTCTATCCATGTAATTAAATGAACCTAAACCTAAATCTGTTTTTCACTCTGACTAGCTTCAAATAATTTAAATAATAATTTTTCCCCATGTATCAACCATTTATTGATGAAAAAATGAATGTGTATGTGTACAGGTGTTAGACAGTTAATGAAAATACTTGAGGGAATTCCCTGGCGGTCCAGTGGTTAGGAGCCCGGGCTTTCACTGCCAAGGGCCCGGGTTCAATCCCTGGTTGGGGAACTAAGATCCTGCAAGCCACACGGTGTGGCCAAAAACAAAAACAAAAACAAAACTTGGATGCACAGAAGCAGATGTGCTGGTGAAGCAGGTACGATTAGGATATGAAACTGAGTTTTAAAAGTCTGTGAAGGTTTCCAGTAAGAGATAAAAATTATTTCCAAGTATCATAGAAAGGACAGGGGCTACTTTGAGAATATGGAACATTGTGAGGAAAATCTTAAATACTCAACAAAGAAAATTGGCTGAGAAACTCATGTAAGAACTGATTTGTTGGGGGTTTCCCTGGGGGCACAGTGGGTAAGAATCCGCCTGCCAATGCAGGGGACACGGGTTTGAGCCCTGGTCCAGGAAGATCCCACATGCCGCGGAGCAACTTAGCCTGTGCGCCACAACTACTGAGCCTGCGCTCTAGAGCCCGTGCACCACAACTACGAAGCCTGTGTGCCACAACTACTGAAGCCCGCATGCCTAGACCCCGTGCTCTGCAACAAGAGAAGCCACCGCAATGAGAAGCCCACCGACCACAGCAAAGAGTAGCCCCCGCTCGCCACAAATAGAGAAAGCCCGCGCGCAGCAGTGAAGACCCAACACAGTCAAAAATAAATAAATTAATTTTAAAAAAAAAGAACTGAGTTGTTTTATGGAGGGTAGAAGAATTTGATAGAAGATTTGAAAATCTGGCTAGGAATTCTGATGTTAAAACTCAGAAAATTGAAAACTTTAAAGAAATAAATTTTTTTCCCTATAAGATCAGTCCTTAGAGTTGTGAAAGTCCCCTTCTCACTAGAGAAATCCAGGTTGTGCTCCTCAGAGTCTAGTTTAGTCTTCTGCCCTCCCAGAGGGGCCCCATACTCACCATGATGTCTTAGCCGAGTGTTGTTTTTCTAAAGTGTTCTTTCGGCTTCTTGTGCATATATGTGGCCATGTGCTGCTGCTTGTGGCTGATGTGTTTATCTGTCTCCTCCATTAACTTCCTTGATGTCAACGTTGGAGTTTTAATCTCTTTGTATCCTAGGCTACTAGCACAGGGCCCCGCATGTAGTTGGGGTCCAGGAACGTTTGCAGCTGATGTTGGGGATACAGGTGGTGGGTAAACTACAAAAGGAAGGTTCCCACTTGGGTCTTCAGGGGACATAAGAGTGAGTCTTGGTTTTGGTCCCAGTGAAGCAATTCCTGGCGAGGCTGCTGCCTGCAGCATGAGACAGCAGATGACAGTCACCTGTGCGCAGGTGTCCGGCCAGGCTCAATGCTCGTGGCTGGGGAGTTGGGTCATATAGCTTTGGGGACTAAAGTTCCTGTCCGTAAAAGGGAGGACACATGATACAGAAAGATGAGCAGGGGTATAAAAGTCAGGTTTAAATCCCAGATAAGGACTTGATGGAAGTTGGATCAACACGCTTTTCCCCAAAAGATTAGCTGGCTCATAGGGTTGGGGTGAGGCCAGAATAATGGGATGAGGGAAGGCCGGGTCCTGCTGGAGCCAGTGATCCTGCTTCTCTCTGGCTTCACTGATGACACCATTGGTAGGCATCACTTAGACACCCATCTGCCTATCTGGCTATTACCCTTCCCCTCTTTTACCTTATGAAAAATGTTATTAAAAATCACACTAGCCCACTGTTGCACTGATCTCTTGCTGTGTAACAAACTAGCCCCAAACTTAGACCCTTGAAACAATGATTTATTATTTGGTACAATGTGGTGCGACTGGGATTTGGGCAGGACTCAGAGGGCTGGTTCTTCTCCATGTATGTCAGCTAGGGTTATTCATTTGGCTGTATCACCTGGCAGCTGGACTGGGCCAGAACATCCAAGAAAGCTTTGCTTATGGATCTAGGACCTCAGTGCTACTCCACGATGCCATTTGGTCTCTCTCTCTTTCAGTCCCCATATCTTTATGTACCTAGTTTGGTCTTCCTTGCAACATGGTGTAAGGGCTTGGGCTTCTTTCCAACAGGGTGGTCAGACTTTGAACATGGTGGCTGATTTCCAAGAGGAGGGAGACAGAAGCTGTCCTTATTACTCAGACCTGGGCTCAGAAGTGCCAGAATGTCTCTGCCACCACAAATTATTGGCCAAAGAAAATCACAGGACAGCCCAGATTCAAGGGGAGGGGAAGTGGACTCATCTCTTGCAGCATGCTCATGTGGGGGTGGGAGAACTGTTGGGAGACTTCTCTGGAGGTCACTTACCACACGCATCTAATTAGTCCAGTGGCAACAGTGGGCTTGACTCAAGGGAAGGCAATGCCAGGCTGTACAGTGTAGCCTGGCCTGATAAAGCCACCAGCCAGCCATTTTCTAGAGAAACGAGTCAAAAGGAGAGAGAGAGGGGGAGAGAGAGAGAGACGGGGAGGGAGGGAGCAAGGAAGAAAGGGAGTGCGGAGGGGGGAAGAGGGGGGAGAGAAAGAGAGGGAGGGAGAGAGAGAGAGAGAGAAAGAAGTAGAAGGAACCATGAGATGCCACCAGCTAGAGAGCATGGAGACATGAAGAGAGAAAGGGAGATTCTTGGAGCCACAGACCATGACTGAGAGAGAGGCAGAGAGAGTTAGTGCTCCCTCTGATGGGAGGCTTTCAGTTCCACTGTTAATTCCAGTGAGTCCACGTGCATTCTGAGATACTCCTTTTTTCCTGAGATAACCTAGTGTGTTTCTTTTCTTGATTTCTAACAAAATGATTCAAGAGGTGGATTTGAATCCCAGCCCTGCCACCTACTGTAACTTCCTTGGACAAGTTACTTCTGTGCTTCAGTTTTCTCATCTGCAAATGAGAATAATAATTACGCTTATGTCCTATAGTTGTTTTCAGTGTTAGAATATTTATATTAGGAGGGTTAATAGATTTGTAAACCCTTGGAACAGTGCCTGGCCTGTAATAAGCCCTGTATAAATAATTGTTAAATTAAAAAAAAAAAGACAGTGTTTAGGGGTGTTGTGTTGAACGAACAAATGATTCTATTTTGGAAAGCAAGGTATCTTATTGGGAAAAATACATTATTTTCCCCTGTAATCAAGGTCAGTCAGTCCTACCAGGCTGTTATTGGGTGTCACTGAACTAAAAACATGTAGCCTGAAAAATCTGGAGCCAAGTTGTCTGCGGAGTAGCCGGAACTGTGACTGTAGTAAATCATGGAGCTAAGCCATCTCGATCCTTATCAGGAATTTAGAGCTTCTTTGAGCTTGCTATGCCCTTTTTTCCATCCTTTTTCTTCTTGCTCACTTCTCCCCTTCTCGAGATAACCTAATTTATAGAATTATCTCCAGATATGCTGGTTGACATGACAGCCTGAGTGGAGAAGAATGCCAGAGAGACCCAGTTGTAACCTGTTGATTTATGGTCAGTTCGCTCCACTGTCACTTGGTGATTTAACATCAAAAGAACCGATGAAGAAGGCAGTCACGCTGGACAAACAAATATACTGTTGCAAATGACTTGGCCAAAATTTTTGTTTTTATTATTCTGGCCATGTATAAAGTAAGCTAAAGTGGCCCTTGGTGCAATCATGCAAATGCCTTCAGCCCTTGTACCATATGTTTCTTACATTTTCTTTTATCACATGTGACTGTATATTATAACACACGGCAATTCCAAAGGGGAAACAGATGGCTGCATGTTGGCCAGTTCAGGATTCTCTGGCAAAAAGGCAGAAGGAATCTGGGGCTGGCCATTGGGAGGTGATAATCACTGGTATTTAAGGAAGGCTCACATTGTCGATAAAGAGTGTAAGTGCTGGGCTTCCCTGGTGGCGCAGTGGTTGGGAGTCCGCCTGCCGATGCAGGGGACGCGGGTTCGTGCCCCGGTCCGGGAAGATCCCACATGCCGCGGAGCAGCTGGGCCCGTGAGCCATGGCTGCTGGGCCTGCGCGTCCGGAGCCTGTGCTCCACAATGGGAGAGGCTACAGCAGTGAGAAGCCCACGTAATGAAAAAAAAAAAAAAAAAAAAAAAGAGTGTAAGTGCTCAATCACGCCTGAATGTGTCTGTAATGGGCATATCCTTTAACAACGGATTTAATGTATTCCTTTACATCTGCTCAATTTGAATATGTTGAGACAAGCAATATTTTAAACTAGTCTTTCTTTTTAAAATCTACACATTTCAAAGCTAAGAGAATTCAGCACCGCCAAACCAGATTTACAACAAATGCTAAAGGAACTTCTCTAGGCAGGAAACACAGAGAAGGAAAAGAGCCACAAAACAAACCCAAAACAATTAAGAAAATGGTAATAGGAACATACATATCAACACTAACCTTGAATGTAAATGGATTAAATGCTCCAACCAAAAGACACAGACTGGCTGAATGGGTACAAAAACAAGACCCATATATATGCTGTCTGCAAGAGACCCGCTTCAGACCTAGGGACACATACAGACTGAAAGTGAAGGGATGGAAAAAGATACTACTCGCAAATAGAAATCAAAAGAAAGCTGGAGTAGCAATACTCATATCAGATAAAATAGACTTTAAAATAAAGACTGTTACAAGAGATAAGGAAGGACACTACATGATGATCAAGAGATCAATCCAAGAAAAGGTATAACAATTATAAATATTTATGCACCCAACAGAGGAGTACCTCAATACATAAGGCAAATGCTAACAACCATAAAAGGGGAAATCGACAGTAACGCAATAATAGTGGGGAACTTTAACACTGCACTTACACCAATGGACAGATCATCCAAACAGAAACTAAATAAGGAAACAGAAGCTTTAAATGACACAATAGACCAGATAGATTTAATTGATATTTATAGGACATTCCACCTGAAAGAGGCAGAATACACTTTCTTCTCAAGTGTGCATGGAACATCCTCCAGGATAGATCACATCTTGGGTCACAAATCAAGCCTTGGAAAATTTAAGAAAATTGAAATCGTATCGAGCATCGTTTCCGACCACAATGCTATGAGATTGGAAATCAATGACAGGAAAAAAATAACTGTAAAAACCACAAATACATGGAGGCTAAACAGTGCACTACTAAATAACCAAGAGATCACTGAAGAAATTAAAGAAGAGATAAAAAAATACATAGAAACAAATGACAATGAAAACATGACAACCCAAAACCTATGGGACACAGCAAAAGCAGTTCTAAGAGGGAAGTTTATAGCAATTCAGTGTCACCTCAAGAAATAAGAAAATTCTCAAATAAACAATCTAACCTTAAACCTAAAGCAACTAGAGAAAGAACAAAGAAAACCCAAAGTCAGTAGAAGGAAAGAAATCATAAAGATCAGAGCAGAAATAAATGAAATAGAAACGAAGAAAACAGTAACAAAGATCAATAAAGCTAAAAGTTGGTTCTTTGAGAAGATAAACAAAATTGATAAACCTTTAGCCAGACTCATCAAGAAAAAAGGAGAGAATGAAATCAATAAAATTAGAAATGAAAAAGGAGAAATCACAACTGACACCGCAGAAATACAAAGGATTGTAAGAGACTACTACAAACAACTATATGCCAATAAAATGAACACCCTCGAAGAAATGGACAAATTCTTGGAAAGGTACAATTTTCCAAGACTGAACCAGGAAGAATTAGAAAGTATAAACAGACCAATCACAAGTAATGAAATTGAAACTGTAAGTAAAAATCTTCCAACAAACAAAAGTCCAGGACCAGATGGCTTTACAGGAGAATTCTATGAAAAATTTAGAGAAGAGCTAACACCGATCCTTCTCAAACTCTTCCAAAAAATTGCACAGGGAGGAACACTCCCAAATTTGTTCTACAAAACCACCATCACCCTGATACCAAAACCAGACACATATCACAAAAAAAGAATATTACAGACCAATATCACTGATGAACATAGATGCAAAAATCCTGAGCAAAATTCTAGCAAACAGAATCCAACAACACATTAAAAGGATCATACACCATGATCAAGTGGGATTTATCCCAGGAATGCAAGGATTCTTCAATATATTACAAAGCTACAGTAATCAAGACAGTACGGTACTGGCACAAAAACAGAAATATAGATCAATGGTACAAGATAGAAAGCCCAGAGATAAACCCATGCACCTATGGTCAACTAATCTTTGACAAAGGAGGCAAGGATATACAATGGAGAAAAGACAGTCTCTTCAGTAAGTGGTGCCGGGAAAACTGGACAGCTATATGTAAAAGAATGAAATTAGAACACTCCCTAACACCATACACAAAAATAAGCTCCAAATGGATTAAAGACCTAAATGTAAGACTGGACACTATAAAACTCTTAGAGGAAAACATAGGAAAAACACTCTTTGACATAAACCACAGCAAGATCTTTTTTGACCCACCTCCTAGAGAAATGGAAATAAAAACAAAAATAAACAAATGGGACATAATTAAACTTAAAAGCTTTTGCACAGCAAAGGAAACCATAAACAATACGAAAAGACAACCCTTAGAATGGGAGAAAATATTTGCAAATGAAGCAGTTGACAAAGGATTAAGCACCAAAATATACAAACAGCTCATGGAGCTCAATATCAAAAAACAAACAACCCAATTAAAAAATGGGCGGAAGACCTAAATAGATATTTCACCAAAGAAGACATACAGATGGCCAAGAGGTACTTGAAAAGATGCCCAACATCACTAACTATTAGAGAAATGCAAATCAAAACTACAATGAGGTATCACCTCATACCGGTCAGAATGGTCATCATCAAAGAAGTCTACAGGGACTTCCCTGGTGGCGCAGTAGTTAAGAATCCACCTGCCAATGCAGGGGACACAGGTTCGAGCCCTGATCCGGGAAGATCCCACATGCCATGGAACAACTAAGCCCGTACGCCAAAACTACTGAGTCTGTGCTCTAGATCCCATGAGCCACAACTACTGAGCCCATGAGCCACAACTACTGAGCCCATGTGCCACAACTACTGAACCCCGTGGGCCCAGAGCCCATGCTCCACAACAGGAGAAGCCACTGCAATGAGAAGCCCACGCACTGCAACAAAGAGTAGCCCCTGCTCGCCACAACTAGAGAAAGCCCATGCGAAGCAACGAAGACCCAATGCAGCCAAAAATAAATAAATAAATATATGTTTTTAAAAATCTACAAACAATAAATGCTGGAGAGGGTATGGAGAAAAGGGAACCCTTTTGCACTGTTGGTGGGAATGTAAATTGATACAGCCACTATGGAGAACAGTATGGAGATTTCTTAAAAAACTAAAAATAGAGCCACCATATGACCCAGCATTCCCACTACTGGGCATGTGCCCTGAGAAAACCATAATTCAAAAAGGGACATGTACCCCAATGTTCATTGCAGCACTATTTACAATAGCCAGGACGTGGAAACAACGATAGATGAATGGATAAAGATGTGGTACACATATACAGTGGAATATTACTCAGCCATAACAAGGGATGAAATTGGGTCGTTTGTAGAGATACGGATGGACCTAGGGTCTGTCATACAGAGTAAAGTAAGTCAGAGAAAAACAAATATCGTATATTAACACATATATGTGGAATCTAGAAAAATGGTACAGATGAACCTATTTGTAGGGCAGGAATAGAGACGTAGACGTAGAGAATGGACATGTGAACACAGTGGGGCAAGGGGAGGGTGGGACGAATAGGGAGATTAAGTTTGACATAAATACACTACCATGTGTAAAATAGATAGCTAGTGGGAATCTGCTGTGTAGTACAGGGAGCTCAGCTTGGTGCTCTGTGATGACCTAGATGGTGGGGGGAAGGGCGGGAGGGAGGTCCAAGAGGGAGGGGATATAGGTATACATGTAGCTGATTCACTTCATGCTACAGCAGAAACTAACACAACATTGTAAAGCAATTTTACTCCAATAAAAAAAATCTACACGTTTCAGAAAAAGCAAATAATTTCTTGGAAAGAGAGTTCAAAATATGGCCAGTTTTCAACTCTTGCTCCCTTATTGTTGAGACTGCTAGAGAATCATTTGCTCAGTAAGAAAAACTGGGCTAAACTGGCGGGAAGGAAGTAGGGAGGGAGGTGACTCGATACTTTCCTTCACATGGTTGAAGGGTTGTTGTTCACCCCCAGCCCCACAAAGTGAAAGCATTTGCCCTTAGAAGTGGGCTGGGACGATCACAGTACCTACAGCTGGCCAGGCAAATTGCACAATATATGTTGCTGTCTGATTTGCTCTGCAACAGTACAAAAATGATGAACCTCTCAGCATGAAAAAAAGAAACAAAATCTGTGACCACTTTGTTGGATTATACTGACGACCAGGCTATCGCCAGGCTATTTCTGTATGTGGCTCTGCGCCCACCTGCCCATCACAACATTTGTTCATGGAGAAATGTGTGTAGTGGTCTCTTAAAAATTGGTGATGTTTTCACGACTCGGGGGGTGAACTACAGATGTAGAAGGAAAATGCCTTTTCCAAAAAATGGTGGGGAAGTGTAAGAGCTAGGATTCGAATGCCAGATTGTGGCAACAGTGGCTCATCTTTTTTTTTTTTCATATTCTTTTCCATTATGGTTTATTACAGGATACTGAATATTGTTCCCTGTGCTATACAGTAGGTCCTTGTTGCTTATCTATTTTATATATAGTAGTGTGTGTCTGCTCATCTCAAACTCCTAATTTATTCCCCCCCTTCCCTTTGGTAACCATAAGTTTGTTTTCTATGTCTATGAGTCTGTCTGCTTTGTAAATAAGTTCATTTGTGTCATATTTTAGGTTCCGCATATAAGCGATATCGTATGATATTTGTCTTTCTCTTTCTGTCTTACTTCACTTAGTATGATCATCTCCAGGTCCATCCATGTTGCTGTAAATGACATTATTTCATTCTTTTTTATGGCTGAGTAGTACTCCATTGTATACATGTACCACATCTCCTTTATGCATTCATCTCTCCATGGACACTTAGGTTGTTTCCATGTCTTGGCTAAACAATAGCTCAACTTCATGTGCTCTGGACTGAGAGCCCTGCTCTCCTCTCACCACCTGTAAATGTCAGTTCCCTCCACAGCCTCTTTCATGTCTGGCTCTGTCCCTCTCCTTTTGGGGACCTCAACTATACTCATGCTTCCTCTTCCACCTGGCGCTGTTCACCTTCTCTCTCCTAAGGCTCCCTCTGATGCTCCAAACTCAGTCACCCGACCCTTCCAGAAAGTTCCATCTCCAGTTCCCTTAGGTATATTCAACACAAAAGGCCCCAAACTGGACTTAGCACTGCCCACCCTCTCTCCCCACCTTCCCGTCCCCTTGAATTCCTTTCTTTACTGATGGCCTTGTTACTTGTTCCACGCTGCGAGAGTATTTTTTCTAAAATAGACATCTGATTATGGCGTTCCCTCCATCAAGCCCATCAGGAGAGCCCCATGATATTTCGGATGAAGTTCAAACATCATAGCAGGGCCTATGAGACCCCTTCATCCTCCCACCCGTGCTTGTCTTCTTTCTCTTCACTCCACGGGAGTCTGCAGAGCTAGCTGAGTTTGACTTCTTGGCAGTTCCTCAAACGTCACTTGTACATTCACACGGATGCTCCCATTCCCTCTCAGAGACAAGCCCTTTCCTTTCTCCTCTCCTCACCTCCCCTCTTAAGAACTGCGCATGTCCTGGCATTTCTTACCTCCCCCTTCCTGTGAGTTCTTACTCAAGGTCGTGGGCTCTTCCATCCAGTTGGCAGCATCAGAGGAGGCCACAACGAGGGACCCACATCCCTGAGCAAGGAACACAGAGGGACTCCTCCTTTGTCTCACTGGCCGGAGGGGAAGCAGTAGGGAGGGTGGACAGGCAGGAGAAACGGCAGTTGGGGCAGAGGTTCAGAGGTCTCATGGACAGATAGACGGACAGACAAAGGGCTGTCACAGAGGAAGGAATGAGAGCAGAGAATAGGCTACTCACAGCAGGGCTGTGGCCACCCACCCCAGCCAGCCCTTCCCCTAGAACGTTTCAAAGGCCAGCATTTGGTGGAGGGTTTTTATGTGCCTAAAAAGCCCTATGTAGATTCTGTGCCAACCACTTCCCTGGAATTTTTTCATTTACTCTTCACAACAATCTAAGGAGTTAATACCCTTATTAGCCCTATTTGTTTATTTATGAGATGATAATTCAGTCTATAAAATTCACCATTTTAAAGTGTACAATTCATTGTTTTTTAGGAGATTCACAATGGTTGTCCAACCATCACCACTAACTCCAGAATATTTCCATCACCCCTCAAAGAAACTTGGTCCCCATTAGCATTCACTCCCCATTGCCCACTACCCCCATCACCTGGCAATCACTAGTCTTTCTCCATGATTCTAGACATTTCAAAAAATGAAATCACACAATATGTGGCCTTTTGTGTCTGGCTTCTTTCACTTAGCATAATGTTTCAAGGTTCATCCGTGTCATAGCTTATGTCAGTACTTCATGCATTTTTATGGCTGAATGATATGCCACTGGATGGATAGATCATATTTTTTTATGCGTTCATCACTTGATGGACACTGGGGTCATTTCCACCTTTTGGTCATTATGAATAGAGCTATTGTGAGCCCCATTTTACAGGCAAAGAAACTGAGGCCCAGGGGGATTAATTAGAACATAATAATGAAAAGTATTGCTTTTTGAACCAGACAGACCTAGATTCAAAACTTAGCTTCATTACTCACTAGCCATATGACTTTGGACCAATTATTCTTCCTCTTTAGTGTCCAGAGTCGATACAAAGATAGTAATATCATCTGACTGTCAGGGTTGGTATGAGGATTCTTGATAATTCATATAAAGGAGTGCTTTGGACATATTAGGACTTCCATGAAGAGTAATGATGGGGGCTTCCCTGGTGGCGCAGTGGTTGAGAGTCCGCCTGCCGATGCAGGGGACACGGGTTCGTTCCCCGGTCTGGGAGGATCCCACATGCTACGGAGCACCTGAGTCCGTGCGCCATGGCCGCTGAGCCTGTGCATCCGGAGCCTGTGCTCCGCGACGAGAGAGGCCACAGCAGTGAGAAGCCCGCGTACCGCAAAAAAAAAAAAAAAAAAAAAGAGTAATGATGGGACCTTTCACACCTGGTCCTTCATAGATGTCCAATAACTAATTTTAAAGAAATGAATAAAAACATGATTTGAATTCTGATTTGGTCACTTATCGACTCTATGACTTTGAACAAGTTATTCATCTGCAAAATTGGAGGTGGTAGCTGTCACAGTAATCATAAATGAGGTCAAGCACAAGATCTAGCAGAGTCCCTAGCGCATGATAAGGACTCAGTAAATGTCAGTTCTCTTTCCCATAATGCCAGCTTAGTATTTCCCCTTTGATAACGATGCAACATTCAACTTAACCCCTGAACTAAGCTTTCAGGTCTGCATTTACCTGTAGTTTTTCACTTTTGAGTTTTACAAAATTAATCTTATATATTATTGGGGAAAGAAAAGTACAGCATAAAAAACATGATCTGGGAGCTGCTTTTTTGGGTAAACACACAGTGTGTGCATGAAACATTATTTTGCTTTTGCCAGAACCTTTACTTTTTGTTGTTATTTTTGTTAAAGCAAACTTCTCAAAAATCAATAATGTAAAATTGAAAGGCACCAAAACCTCTAGCTTCTGCAGAAAAGCCTAAGTGTAAATTGATGATATGGTGTTCTCAAGGTTTCTGCTTAGCGAGAGGGCAAGGACAAGTCTAAATGGAGAAGTCATTCCAAGGAGCTCCATTCACTTCGCAAGGGATGAAGTGTAGGTCAGGGTTGGGGAGGGCGAAGGGAAATGTCTTAGAAAGAACTCATCAGATGTCACTCAGGGATTATTAATTTACTGAAAACTCTACCTTTGGCGTGGGGATTGACTACAGTTAGAATTTGCTAGCTGTTTCCTTTGAACCCTGCATCCAGGCATCCAGAAGAGCGCTGGCTTGCTCCTGTGCCGCGACCTTGCAAACCTGGCCTGCGTCATCACCCAGCTTGGGCCTGTGGCCGAGTTTTTTTTGTTCATCTGAGGCTGATGACATGCTTCTGCTCAGACTGTTCAGTAACATCAGGGTTTCAAAGATGTGGAGCAAAAAAAAAAAAAGAAAAACAAATTGGGCTTCATGGTATTTTGGTCGTCCACTGCTTTTACCCAATCATTAGAATTCTTAAGTCTAAGGAGATAAAGGGCACAAAGGCCACTTAGGATCTGGTGAGAAACGAGATGTGTGGTGTGGAAAGAAGGTGAGAGGGTGTTAGGGCAGGTTACTTAGCAACAACATCACTTACTGGGAAATTGGCACCAGCGCGCGTGACTAGCGTTGATACCAGTATGATACCCATACTCTTTTCATCTTTTCTCTTCCCCTGCAAATGGTTTATCAGTACATATTTTTAAAGTCTCGGTTGGTATTTATCCTCTCCTGCACTTCAGGAATTTTAGCCAATTCATAGAGACAGAAAGTAGAATGGTGGTTTCCAGGGGTGCGGGGAGGGAAAATGGGTTGTTTAATGGTCACAGAGTTTCAGTCTTGCAAGATGAAGAGTTCTGGAAATGGATAGTGGTGATGGGTGCACAGCAGTATGAACGTACTTAATGTCACTGAACTGTATGCTTAAAATGATTAAGATGATAAATTTTATGTGATGTGTATTTTATCACAATTTAAAATAATTTAAAAATTATGCTGCCAGTCCTAAAGCTGTTAAAGATAGTAAGTTCAAAGCACCAGTTTTGAAATGAAATACATCATTTTGATGCTGTTTATTACTGCTCCTGTCACCTTGTATCATATATATATGTGTATGTGTGTGTGTGTATGTGTGTGTGTGTGTATAATGTATTTAATTTTCTTAAAGACTTTGTTTTTTAGAGCAATTTTAGATTCACAGCAAAACTGATCCCCCAACATGTACAACCTCCCCCATTATCAACATTCCCACCAGAGTGTTACATTTGTTACAGCTGATGGACCTATTGAAACATCATTATGATCCAAGTCCAGAATTTACAGTAAGGTTCTCTCTTGGTGTTGTACATTCTGTAGGTTTGGACAAATGTACAGTGATGTGTATCCATGATTATAATATCATCCAGAATAGTTTCACTGCCCTAAAAATCCTCTGTGTTCCACCTGTTCATCCCTCCCTCGAGCCCATGGCAGCCACTAATCTTTTCACTGTCTTCATAGTTTTGCCTTTTCCAGAATGTCATATAGTTGGAATCATACAGTACGTAGTCTTTTCTGATTGACTTCTTTCACTTAGTAATGTGCATCTAAGGTTCCCCCATGTCTTTTCCTGGATCGATGGATCATTTCTTTTTTTTTTTTTGTGGTACGCGGGCCTCTCACTGCTGTGGCCTTTCCCTTTGCAGAGCACAGGCTCTGGATGCGCAGGCCCAGTGGTCATGGCTCACGGGCCCAGCCGCTCCGCGGCATGTGGGATCTTCCCGGACCGGGGCACGAACCCGTGTCCACTGCATCAGCAGGTGGGCTCTCAACCACTGCGCCACCAGGGAAGCCCCATCTTTATTCTTTTGATGATTATTTTCTTTAATTTTAAAAGTGTTTTAGATTTACAGAAAAAGTAAGATAGTACAGAAAATACGCATTTACCTCATATCTACATTTAAATAAGAGCCACAAGGTGAGTATGACCTCAGTGGTCCACACAAGCCCTACAAGGATATATTGTATAGCATGGGGAATATAGTCAATATTTTATAACTCTACAGGGAGACTAACTTTGAAGAATTGTGAATTGCTATATTGTACACCTGTAACATATATTGTACAGCAACTTTACTTCAATTTAAAAAATTGTAAAGAATATGAGACGCTTCTCTAAAGTGTCTGCCAGCTCTAAAACGCAATGGTTTCAGACTCACCTCAACTCTGTAACTTTGTAGGAAAAAAAGTTACAGAAATTTATTTTGAATATTATTTTTAAATGTCCTGAAGAAACGGAACAGGTAAAAGGTCAATTTAGGGTTGGAGAAGGAAGTAGTAAGTCCAAAAGTTAGGGGTATGTTGCAAGAGAATCTCCATGGGCTGACTTGATTACTGTATAGCCTAGTTTCCTTTCCCCAGCGCGCCCAAAGGGTTCAGATGAATTAAGCACTTTAAGACTTGGCTCTTACAAATACAATAAATAGTACTATTCACTGCTTTTGGGGACAAATGAAAGAAGCAGAGTTGCCATAATGACTCAGGGTCTGCTACTCCTGACTCCAAGAGGAACACCCAGCATTATGTCTGTATAACGTGGAGGATACCAGTTTGGAGACAATTCTCCGTGACTATTCCCATGTTTCCACAGGGTCCAGGTTTTCTGGGCAAAGGTCTCTGAAGCTGAGATAGCATCTCCCTCACGTCAGAGAGATTTAGAGCCTGACCTCAGGGCCGTTTGCTTTGTGATCAGGGTAAGGAAGCTAGAGACACCCGCCCAACCCCCAGGCGGATGAGATTTGCTTCCTGAGTCATCTTTCTGTTTGTCGGAGGGGACGATGGGCAGATGTGCCGGCAGGCTATAGAAGCTTCGGGTCTCCTAATTTGGGGGTTCTTCTTAGAGGCTGCAGCCCTGTTGCATGCGCAGGTAACATTTGGCTTTCATTCCATCACCCCATGGGGATGAGGGCTTGGGAAACTGGTGCTAGGATGTGGCTCTGGCTGGTTTTGCCTTGAGTAATAAATTGTTCTCCAGTTCTGAAAGCCTCGTGCCTCCCATCAGATCAAATAGAATAAGGTCTCAGACTTTTCAGAGTTTCTGACTTCATATTATGTACCGGCTAGAGTTATTATGGGTATTAAATTAGATATGTAAGCGTGGAAGAGCTAAAAAATGGTTTCTTTTAACTTCCCTGCTCTGATCTGAATGTTTATGTCCCCCCCAAATTCATATGTTGAAATCCTAATCCCCAACGTGATGGTATTAGCAGGTGGGGCCTTTGGGAGGTGATGAGGTCATGGGAGTGGAGCCCTCATGAATGGGATTAAGGTTCCTGTAAAAGAGGCCCCGGAGAGCTCCCTCGCCCCTTCCACCAGCTGAGAACACAGCTGAAGTCAGCAGTCTGCAACCTGGAAGAGGCCTTCCCCAGCCTGACCATGCTGGCACCCTGATCTTGGACTTCCAGGCTCCAGAACAGTGAGAAGTCAATTTCTGTTGTTTATAAGCCACCTAGTCTGTGGTATTTTGTTACAGCAGCCCAAATGGATTGAGAACATTCCCTAAGGATACATTAATAGTAGCTAACAAGTATTAGGTCTTATTATGGGACAGACACCGTGTCATGCATTTTCCATGCCCTTTCTAATCTAATTCTCAGAACAATACTATGAGGCAAGTAAACCACTTCCTGGACTTTTTTAGAGGCTCAGAGAATTGAATGAGCTTGTTCAAAGTTGTAAGGCTTTCTTTTTTTTTTGTGGCTGCGTTGGGTCTTCGTTGCTGCACACAGGTTTCTCTACTTGTGGCGAGCGGGGGCTACTCTTTGTTGAGGTGCGCGGGCTTCTCATTGCGGTGGCTTCTCTTGTTGCGGAGCACGGGCTCTAGGCGCGCAGGCTTCAGTAGTTGTGGCTCACGGGCTTAGTTGCTCCACGGCATGTGGGATCTTCCCGGACCAGGGCTCGAACCTGTGTCCCCTGCATTGGCAGGCGGATTCTTAACCACTGCGCCACCAGGGAAGTCCCAAAGTTGCAAGGCTTGTCAGTGGCAAAACAGGAATTCAACTGCCCTGAGAAGGCAGACGTAAGTCAGAAACCTCTACACTCTCCTGTTGTTCCAGACAAAGTGTCTGATTTTTCTGTATTCAACTTAAGATTGCAAAAGAACCAGCCTAGCCATTTGATGCCACCTTATTTAGTAATTTATTTCCTCTTGTGCACGTGGGCATTTCCTTACCTAGAATCTGGTCTGTGAAGTTAATAGGGGTGTAAATCCCTCAGAATCACCATCTCTGGGCCTTCCTGTTAGCAGGTGACACTAAGCTTCTAAGGGCTAATTCCAACGAGAGAGTCTGTTAAAAACTCTCCAGGGCCCTCGCGAAGCTACCGACACTGATGACCGACCATGCGCCTTGGAAAATCGACTTGTTCCCATGCAGTCTCATGATGAGCCCTCTGTCTTTGAAGGTTAGGAAATCCTGCTTTATATGGCCTGGGTCAAAGCAGAGAGGGAGAAAGTGAAAAAGAAGAAGACAGAAAAAGTGAGAACATGAAAGGGAAAGAAAGGGAGAGAGGAGGAAAGGCAAGACAGAAAGGAGGGAGGGAGGGAGGGATCTGACAGGACAGTAAATCAACAGAGCCGGGGAAAGTCTGCACTGATTGAGGATTAGAGGAAATGGACCAGGGGACAGCAAATTAGGAAATGCATAATGCATAGAGAATGCACTTTCTGGTGCAGTCCTAGATCAAAGATCCCACAGAAGGGCCTGGAATCCATAAGTTTACTTTTAGTGCCAGAAAATGTTTCAGAAAAGCCTGCAAAAAGGCCTGGGAAATTTTCTTTTAGGATCACGTTTACCCCAAAGGAGTCAGCCAAATGTTTTCTATAGCACCAGGCAAGATTTCTTCTAGACCCCTCCTCTGCCAGAAGATTCTTCTTCTGTCAAATAACACCCAGTATGAAGAGAAAATGGGCAAGAGAGAGATCACTGTGGGGAACGGGGAGTGGGTGGACATTCTTGAAAAATAGCCCAAGCAGAGGAAAACACCGAGTGACTGGGAGTTACAGGGAACTGAAATACTATCATGATAAAGAAAGTAGCTGTGTTTGTTAATTTTTTGCATTTCTGTTATGCCTTGGGGAGCAGGAGTCGGATGTTATGGCTGCCCCCAATTATCTCTGTGTGTCTTATAAATTGTGACCCAGTCTGCTCTATTAAACGGCTCATCTGAATTGCAGACAAGAGATTTTGCAGATGACGATAGGCATTGAAAAGTCCAGGTCATGTTTACATGGAATCTTTGTTTCAAGATACCTTTATTTGCATACAGTGTGGTAAAAATAATGATAGGGTCGTGCTGTGGTGATGTTTGCTAGACAGTTTGCCAGTATATCATCACAATCTCCAAATCATCGAGGTACAGATGGGTGACAAACACCTACCCTTGGCCAAAAAGAGAAATGCAAGTCATGGCTATTTACATTTCCACGGTTCTCACTGAGAAGCACGAGTCACATCAGATTTCTGCAGTGTATTAGTTTCCACTGGCTTCTGTAACAAAATACCACAAATTTAGTGGCTTAATGCACCACAGATTTAGTATCTTACAGTTCTGGAGGTCACAAGTCTCAAACAGGTCCACGGGGCTGCATACCTCCTGGAGGCTCTATAGGACAATCTATTTCTTTACCTTTTCCAGCTTCTGGAGGCTGCTCACTTTCCATGGCTCACGGTTCCTTTGTCCATCTTCAAAAGCAACAGTGAAGCATCTTCTCTCCTCTGTGAGCTCTGCTTCCATCCTTATATCTTTCTCTCTCCCTCTCCCCCCCACCCACCTCCACGGGCCTCTATGATTATATTGAGCCCACTTGAATGATCCAGGATCATCTCCCCATGTCAAGCTCCTTAACTTCATCACATCTGCAAAGCCCCTTTTGCCATGTTAGGTAAGATCATCAGAGGTTCAGGGCATTAGGACGTGGACATCTTTGGGGTCATTATTCAGCCTATCACATGTGGTCTTTACATAAGAACAGCTTGTTAAAATATAAGATATATGAACAAATTTATCAATTAAAGCCATATATATGTATTAAGGCCCCATATATTTGATGCAAAAACATATATCTTCTTTAGCACTTATTATAACTGGTTTAATGTCATTTGGGCCTTGGTTCTCCAACTGAAAGGCAAGTGAAATGTAGTCCAGGTAACAGAGGTCTTCTATATTATGTTTTCCTAGTTTCTTGACCTGCAATTTATTAGCTAAGAAATCCTCAGTCCACATGCCTGGATGGAAGAATGGTGGCAGGGTCCTCGGTTGTGGATATTGACCTACAGATATCTAAGTATTGGCATACAGATATTCAAATATCGACATACAGAACTAGACTTGGTTCTAAATATTGATATGCATCTAGATATTGACATATAGAACTTTCAATAACAGCAATACAAATATAACATCTATCTGTAATTGATCACCCATTCACTTGGAACTGGACTGGGTGTTTTCCACACGTATCTCATTTATTACTTACCAGAACTTTCTGAAGCTGGTATAACTACATTGATTTTACATGTGGGGCAACTGAGGGTCCGGGAGAATAAGTAACTTGCTCAAGGCCAAAAACATGTTAGTTGCAATCTTGAGGGAGGCACCTACTGTTCTTTCTGAAGAGTGTATGTGAGGAACGCCCCATTCCCAACACACAAACACAAACACAAATTCCTGTGTTCTTTCATTTGGCTGACATATTGTAGATGTTTGGGAAATTCGAGTTCCCTCATTTTTAAATTTATGTTTTATGTTTTTTTTTTCATTTAAAAATTTAGTTTATTCAAGTACAGTTGATTTACAATGTTGGGTTAATTTCTGCTGTACAGAAATTACCATTATGGTTTATCCCAGGATATTGAATATAGTTCCCTGTGCTCTACAGTAGGACCTTGTTGTTTATCCATTCTCTATATAATAGTTTGCATCTGCTAATCTCAAACTCCCAATCTATCCCCCACCCATCTTTTTAGAGGCATATGTGCAAGATCAGATCAGAATGAGAGTTAACCAGTCAAATTTTGAAGATACAAAACATCTGCACATGAGATACTTGAAACGTAGTTCATCTTCATTACTTCCCTCTTTATTTTCACTTCATTTTGGCCCAGCTCTTGTAGCTGAAATGGCTGAATGGTCATTACTGTTGTATAAATTTGCTACTAAATTTATTTCCTCAGTTGTTCCTCACAGAGGGTGGGAATCTCCCCCCGTTGCCTTTCCTTTTTCCACCTACTACGAAAATCTCTCTCTGAACACCATGCCACTGGTCCATATTAAACATATTGATTTCAAAGAAATAGCTTGAAGGTCCCACCAGTTGGGTGACAGTAAACAGTGGGGAGTGGGGTTTTGCTGGTTCATGTCAGGGGCTGGGTTTGTGGTCTTAGATCTTATTCAGCTCAAATCCCAGGGATCATCAATAACAATGATGAACATAAAATAGCCTCAAGAAATACAGATGAAAAAGGAGTAGCGGCCTGTTTAGTGCGTTTCTTTCAAAGTTCCAGGAAAATTGATCATCCCTAGGGGAGTGCCTCCATGGAGAGCAATTCTGAAAGAAATGTCAGGCCTCTGTTTAGACTGGCTGCTTGGGAGGAGGCGAAGAGGCTCGAGGTGGGGGGAGGGGAGGTGAAGTAGGGGTGCTCATGCAAAGGAAAATGCTCTTAGGTTCCAAATCAGCATTCCAGGGTTATAAACGGAGTCGTGTGTTTGTGCACCAGTGTCCTCCTGCCTGGAGCGTCCTTCAAGTGCACTTCTGTTTGATCTTCTGCATCTTTGCAAATCATCTCTAATTTCATTTAAAATATAACCAAATGCGGGCTAAGAGAGTCCACACATCATCTCCTTTTCACTCCCAGAGACCAGTTCTCACTCCAAGTCATCATGAGAACCAAGGCCGTGTCATCTGAGTCCTACCTGCCTTTTCTCTGGTGATCGGGCCAAAGTCTTGTCATGGATATTCTGATTTATATTATTGTTCATCTTATACAAAATCACCCAAAAATGTCCTCCTAGGTCCTTTCCTGACACTGTAGTGAAAGGAGCACCAGACTTGGAGTCAAAAGATTGGGTCCAAGACTTGATATTCTACTTACTAGTCATGGGACCTCCCTGAACCTCAGTGTTCTCATCATTAAAATGGGAAAATAATACCTACCAGGAAGCATTGTCATGAAAATTAAATGCAGTTGTTGGGAAAGCTCAAGATAAAGTGTTTAGTGTAATACAGATGTAAATATCTGTTACATCAGGAAGCAGTGGGCAGTTTGGAGGACCTATAACATTAAAAGTAATTACTGTGGAGAGAGTCCCTAGAATGCCAAAGGGCCACAGTTTCACAGAGAACAATAAGAAACCAGAGACTTGTTTTAGAGCCATACAAGTTCTTGGAGTATCCCCCAAGTTACAGATAGCATTGCAGCACTAAATTTTACCTGCACTTAGTAGGTGACAACGCTGGTTCTGGAAGCCAGGTCTTCTGATTCCCAGTTGAACTCTTGCTCTGTGATAAGACAGAGTTCCAGAGGACTAACACAGAGTGCCTTAAATGATCCTCTTAATATACCTACAGATGGTCGTATATGTGAACACCTAAAGAAACAGTGATTCAGTGTTAAGGTAAAGCTTTGGAAAAAGACAAGAGCAAAGGGTTTATACACTCAGAATGCATTCCTAAGGAATGGGAATTAATATATTAGTTCATTAAGCCAATTGTATTTGAATGTTTGCTTTAATCGCGGAACCATGTTGAAGCTGTCTAAGATGTACGCCACATTACAGGAGACGTAGCTTTTGAAGAACTCACAATCTAAGGGGGTGTGAGTGATGAGGAGGGATGAGACATGCACCATATCGATTCGAAAAGCACCATGTTGGGGAAGGCATTTAATGAGGCCCTGGAGGATGGGCAGGGCTTTCTCGAATAGAATTAAGAGCTAAGAGTAGTCCATTGCATATGCAGATGGAAGAGTTGCCTGGGTGGGGAAGGCACGCAGAGCAGCTGGGCTTTTATTTTTCTGGGAGGTAAGGAAAAGAAATACAATAGTTCAAAGCATCATGTGTTGTGGATATGTGAACCACATCTAAAATACTCCCTCTTGTCACTATTTCTATTTGTTATGAATTCAAAGTCTTGTAGAAAATGTATACTATAAATGTGATCATCTGTGACAGCCACACATTTTGAGGGCCTGGCATGTTTGTCCCTCTTCCTTTTCCTGGTCCCTGTGAGACTCTTCTCCTCTCTTCTCCATGGTCTCAATGGGGCTCTTTGTCACTTACAGGAGAGGAAACATAAACCAAGCTTGACCCATCATCGTGCATTACCATAGACGTGGTGATTGGTTAAAAGATGGGCATGGGGACCATACCATACTAATCAGAATAATTTTTTTTTTTTTTTTTTTTTTTTTTTTTTTTTTTTGCTGTACGCGGGCCTCTCACTGCTGTGGCCTCTCCCGTTGCGGAGCACAGGCTCCGGACACACAGGCTCCGCGGCCATGGCTCGCGGGCCCAGCCGCTCCGCGGCATGTGGGATCTTCCGGGATCGGGGCACGAACCCGTGTCCCCTGCATCGGCAGGCGGACTCTCAACCACTGCGCCACCAGGGAAGCCCCAGAATAATTTTTAAGCAGAGGTCTTCGGAAAGGTCAATGTTTGTTCTGCACTTTGCTAGAATAGAAGGATGTGAATCTTGACCGGCACGTAGAGCGTGACCAAGATTCTCTCCTTGAGCAAACTTTAGTTAGGCCCCTCTGAGCCCTCTTCTCAACCGGGCCTCAACCTTGGCCTTCTGTGTCCATCCTTTCCTTGCTGGCCTGCATAGCCCAGTCTTAGCAAAAATCCTGCTAAGTCTGTTGATTGAGAATCTCACCACCACCCCCGCCCCCGACTTGATTTCTGATCACCTTTGATATATGATCAAGTTTCTCATCCTCCACTTTTGATGTCTAAGCCCTTGGCCTGCCTTGAGCAAGAATCCCTCTACCCTGTGTGTCTCTAATGAGTAATTTTCCACCCACTGACTCCCTCACCCTGCTTTCTAGCTATAAATCCTCACTCGTCCTTGTTGTATTAGGAGTTCAGCCCAATCTCTCTCCTCTACTGCAATAGTGTTGAATAAAGTCTTCCTTATAATGTTAACAAGTGTCAGAATAATTTTTTTCTTTGAAAGGGACTAACAGAACTCATTGGAGCTGAGAGATGGGGAAGCAAAGAACTGACCACATTTGAGACCCTGTGCCTGAAGCCAGATGCACGCATGGACTTGCCAGTTATATGAGCCAGTTATCACCCTTTTACTTAACCTAGATGGCGCTGGGTTTCTCTCACTTGCCATGGAAAATGCCCTAATAAATACAACTTCTTATTCCTCTTAGGAAGATAGACATAGACTAACTGAATAAAATAGTATTAAAGATAGAAATCCAAGAATGTCCAGATTTTCCCCAGGCCCTCCTTCTCATGGCAATGGGAACAGCAGTTGGTATTTCTCATGGGTATTTTGTCCTTTCAAAAAAATTAACATTTTAAAAACTTCTGTTGTAAGGCAGACACTATGCTAGACGTTTTCATATAGGCAATTTTATTTAATCCTGCCTCTCAGAGAAGTCCTTGTTATACCTAATACACAGATAAGGCAACTGAGGTCCAAAGTTTTAATGAATCTTGGACTGTCTCCTTCAAACCACACAGTCTTTCTTCCACAGCTCTCTAAATATCCTTTGACAAGGAATTCTTTACATAGTTTTTTCCCTCTGCTTTAAGGAAATTGTGGTGAAAATTTACCAAGCATTTTACGTTGTTTCTTGACTAGTTTCTTCACACTCAAGCAAATATGCTGGAAAAGAATGAAACAATCTTAAATCTATCATACTTTGTTTCTGTCCTTTCTTTAAAAACAATATAATATTTACCTAATAGCAGGAAGGGAAGCCTCAGTGGATCAAGATATGAAACACTCCCTGGAAAAACTCTGGGATGCCTCTAGGCTTTTACTGCTTGATTGCCTTGATGTGAAAGCAGCCCCAAATGTAGACGTTTCCACAACACAGGAACAGTGTTTCACAGCTGTCTCATGAAAGCACTCTTACTGACTCTCAAACCAGACAAAGTTTCTGTTTCATGAGTTTTTTAAAACCAAAAAAACTTTTGACTTCTCTGGAGACAACCATTTTGAGACTCTCATGAAATCCCTTGAATCCTCAAGGCACGATAAATTTCACAATTGAATACCAAATGATGTTCCCAATCTTAAATCAGAAAGAAGTTACTTATTTTTAATCTAGCTGGGTTTCTAAAAAGATGGGTATCTAATTCATTCTCTTTTGAGCCAAGATGTTTTTTAAAAGTCTTTTCATAGTTTTCCTCTAGAAGAAAAATATTCATATTTGTTACTTTACAAGAAATATTCTTTTTGTTTTCGTAAGTGACATCTATACAGAGAACAGAATCTGGCATTGTTGTTAGCATTTCCAGATAGTTTCTTTGGCTTGAGACTGTGAGTAAAATGTTGTTCAAATGGCAGTGCAGGTTGTTAAACTTCTGAGGAGGTCTTCTAGTTCATTCTTGAAGGGCTGAACACAGCATTTAGCGTGGTGCCTTACATGTGTTACGGACTCAATAAATGAACAACCAGAATCCAATAAATTGTGGGTTGGGATATCTCACTTTCACTAAGAGCAAGAAGCAGGATAGAGAAAAAGTGAGTAAACAGATCATCTGAAAGACTTACTTTTTTTGCGGCACATGGACACTTAGTTGTGGCATGCATGCGGGATCTAGTTCCCTGACCAGGGGTCGAACCTGGGCCCCCTACATTGGGAGCAAGGAGTCTTACCCACTGGACTGCGTGCCACAACTAAGACCTGGCACAGCCAAAAAATAAAAAAATAAAAAAATACATATATATTAAAAAATACCTACTACTTAAAAAAAAGACTTTGATTGTAATCTCAAGAAATAATTTCAAGTACACAGTATCACAAAATCTGGCAACATTAGCCCATCTGTGGCATTGAGTGGGTTGTTTACAGCTGGTTTTGTTTTCTTGAAAAAACAAAGCAGTACAAATTTAAGCCGAACAAGGCTTTTGCAAACATGAATATTTTCCAGTAATAATGTATGAGAGTTTCAAAGCATAGAAATGTAATATTCAAAACTGTTTACACCCCTCCTTCCCTCCCCTTCCCCTCCACCCCTTCCATCATTTGCAAAGTAAAAAAAAATGTGTAAAAGCATGTTTTAAGCATGTTTCAGTATTTGTCAATTCTAAAGATAAACCCAGGGCCCATGAATCACTCCAATATGCAGTTCCAACATGAAACAACCAAACCCACCCCTCCCTTTAAAAGACACACACACACACACACACACACACAGAACTATTTTTAATAGCAGTTTTAGGTTCACAGCAAAACTGATTGGAAATTATAGAAAGTTCACACATACCCCCTGCTTCCATACGTGGACAGCCTCCTTGACATTCCCACCAGAGTGGTATCTTTGTTACAACTGATGAACCTATATTGACACATCATCATCACCCAAACTCCATAGTTTACATTAGGGTTCACTCTAGGTATGGTATAGTCTATGGTTTTGACAAATATATAATGACACGTATCTACCTTTATAATATCATACGGACTGTTTTCCCTGCCCTAAAAGTCCTCTGTATCCTGCCTGTTCATTGCTCCCTTCCCTACTAGGCCCTGGAAACCACTGATCTTTTTACTGTCTTCATAGTTTTGCCTTCTCCAGAATGCCTTGTAGCTAATTCCCTTTTAAAGTATTGCTCAGGATCACAGTAATGAATACAGTTGTTTGATAGGTATATGTAAACCCCAAAATCACTTATATTTCTCTGCTTGCTGAAGGTTATAATCATATTGGATAGGTTAACCACTTTGGGTGGGGGTGGGGGTTAAGTCTTTTTATAAATTTATTTGATTGAAATATAGTTGATGTACAATGTTGTGTTAATGTCTGCTGTACAGCAAAGTGATTCAGTTTTACATATATATACATTCTTTTTCATATTCTTTCCCATTATGGTTTATCACAGGATATTGAATGTAGTTCCCTACACAGTAGGACCTTGTTGTTTATTCTATACGTAATAGTTTGCCTCTGTTGATCCCAAACTCCCAATCCATCCCTCCCGGGTCAGGGTGGAGTGGTGGTTAAGTCTTAAACCCTCATTTCTGCTTCCAAAAGTAAGACACAGTTGGTTTAGAAATTAATGTCTAGTTCAGGAATGTAAGATTTTTTTAATAAGAGAAAAAGTCAATGTTATTAATTAAGGACATGGAGAAATATATAATCACATCAATAGATGTATATAAGGCTTTTAATAAAATGCAATATTTACGATAAAAATCTTGGTAAACAAGGATTAGAACAAAACTTCCTTGACATTTTGTAAAGAATAATCACAAAGAGATTATAGCAAATTTCACACATAATGATGACTTGTTAAATGTATTCCTTTTAAAATCATGTGTAAGAAAATTTCTTGCTGTCAATAGTTCTATTCATCGTTGTATTAGAGATACTAGCCAGGAAAATTACTATAGGAATTGAAAAAAGAACTCTCATTATTCACAGATAATATGATTATCTACATAGAAAACGCCAGGTCATTTGCAGACAAGTGTTTGGAAACGCTGAATACGAGATAAACACACAAAATTAGTGCTGTTTGATTTCACCAGTAACAAACAGAAAAGGAAAAAACTTACATCAAAATTTTAAAGTATTTAGGGATAACTTTCACAGAGCTTTATGGAAATAATAAAGAGTTGTTGAATGTCATTAAAGAGGATTAAAAACATGGAGAGTCATATTCATAGAAATGAACACATGTATTAGTTATCTCTTGGTGCATAACAAATTATCCCGCACTTAGTATAAGTGGTATAAAAATAAGAGGTATAAAGGCAAACATTTATTATCTCACAGTTCCTGTAGTTCAGGTACTCAGGAGCAGATTAGCTGTGTGGTTCTGGCTCGGGTCTTTTGTGAAGTTGCAGTCAAGATGTCAGTTGGGGGAATGTGGTGTGATCTGGGAGCTCGACTAGGGTAGAGGGTCCACTTCTGAGCTCACTTACATGGCTGTTTGCAGGAGGCATCAGTCCCTAACTGGCTGTTGGCTGGAGGCATCAGTTGCTCACCACACGGGTCTTTCCAAGTGGCAACTTGACAGCTGGCTTCCCCGGGAGAGAGATCCAAAAAAGAGAGAGTCTCTGAAGTCACTTCTGCTTTTTTCTATTTATTTGAAACAAGTCACTATGTCAAGCCCATACTCAAGGGAGGGAGAAATGGTTTATCTTTTGAAGGGAATGTCAAAGAGTTTTGGGACATATTTTGAACTGCCAGAAACCTCAATAGTATAAAGATTCCAGATGTCTACCAGTTCATCAGTAGATTCAATGCATCCTTTTTCCTTAATTGTAAGTTTTGGATATATTTTCCTGAACACTTAGATTTATAAGACTTAAAAAAAATGCAAACCTAAGTAACATTTATACAAATACAAGTGATAAAAACTATCGGCAACAAACAATAAACCCAAAATTCAGGATGAGCTTTACCTCTAGAGCAGTGGTTCTCAAACAGGGGTGATTCTAAGATTGGATAGCATTTCAGTTGGCTTCCAGGGGACATGTGGTGATATCTGGAAACATATTTGGTTTTCTTGTCTGGGGAGGTGCTATTGGCATTCTAATGGGTAGAAGCCAGGGATGCTGATGAACATTCTGCAATGCACAGGACAGCCTTCTGCAGCAAATGCTGAGGTTGAGATACCTTGGAAAAGGGAGTGGGTTTGAGGTGGGGCACGTAGGGGAAAAAATAATAGTAATGTTCATTTTTCTTGAATTAATGCAGCGATGCAAACACAGGGATATATTTTATAATGATTTAAAAAACATGTAGCATAAATACTGTCTCGTGTTCGCTCAGTAATAAGCACAATAAAAAAGAAAAATTGTTGAAACAACAGAACTTTGGACTCATTGGGCTTGGAAGGCTCGGGAGCTTCCTGTTTTGAACACTTAGATAAATGGTGGTACCATTTAATGCTACATTATTTTCCCCTAAGATAAAAGCCTGCCCAGAACATCGCTCTAGACACTTAGCATTTTACTGAGATGGAAAACAGCTCTTCAACATCAGTATTTTGAAGATGACCTTAGAAGCAGACTGCATTGGCGAACTCTGATAAATCTCTCAACTTGGCGATTTGTAAATCACAGTTTACCTTTTCAAATCCTGCTGGCCTTAAGTCACTGTTCCACCTCCTCTCAGGGAGGGTCAAAAGAATAAATTCGGCAGTGAAGCAGAGACCTCGTAGCGCTGGAAACATCAAGGAAGCAGAGGCCTGCGAGATCTCACAGCTCAGACGCTGGGTTAGCTGGCTTCAGCGCCCTGGCAGAACTTGCTGGCAGCCTGAGTCAGCGTCAACCAGCGGACACTGGGCAGGTGAAAGCAATTCACCCGAGCCCAAAGCCCAGACCAACCACATTCTCTTGGGGGCGGGTCTAGGGCAGCTCTAGCCTCGCTCTGAACTCCCACATAAGTTCGTGGTTACCCTCGGCTTTAAATGGATGAAAATCAAGTCTTCCGTGATTAAAAACAAATGAGATGTTTGGTGCCGCAGTTGCAGAGAGCTGCAGGCCTGCTCTGTGTATCTTACACCGGAATGAGCTGGAGGACACAGTGTAAGAGATGGAGTTTAAGGTAACATGTGATCTTTTTTACTTTTAGATTACGCTCTGATTTCCCCCTTACCATGTAGTTGAATTTTCACACATGATAACAATATTTTTCCTTGCAGCAGATGGGGCCTGTTATGAAAGGGGTTTTGCACCTTATTTTGTCTTTCATATGTCTAAAAATTACACATAAAAACCCCAAATGTGAGCAATTCGCCTAAACTCTGCCAACCCTTTGTGTTTTTAAACAGCCAACCAGGAGGCAGTGAGGCTATTTGAGTCTTAAAAGTGTGTAATGACCCCCATTAGGGAGCATTGAAATGCTATCCAACCTTAGAGAACCCCCATTTTGTGGGAAAAAAACCTGCCCAATGACAGCTTTGGACAAAGAAGGATGACATGTTGTGAGTCCAAAGGTCAAGGCAAAACCAGCCCAACAGAAGATGGAGCTTACCCAGCATTAAGCCCGTCTTTAACTTCTGCTATTTTAAGCATAATTTAAAGTGGGACCCTGACCTGAGTAAATTTTCGTGGTAAAGGCAGAGCCGTAGCCATCTCACAGGATTCTTCTCCAGGATTTCGGCAGAGTTTTGGACTGCTAAATGTTTAAGAGATTATAAAAAGAGGGAAGGATTCCTTTTGTTATCGAACCAGGTTCATTTTGCATAACTTACAGCAAGCCAAAATGGTGAGATGCCGAGGTTTGCAACAAAGAGAGGGTTTATTCGCAAGGCAGACGACGAGAGGAGACAAGAAAACAAGTCTCCTATCCGCCTTTCCGAAGGGGAGGGGCTCGGAGTATTTATGGGATAATGAATAAAAAAGCAGGGCGGTCTGAGGTATGGGGAGCGCCGGGAAAGGTGATTGGAAAAAGGTACAGTGATTGTTTTTCTGCGCACGCGTAACTAAACTACAGAATTCTGCACTGTCAAAAATGGAGGTGCTCAGCACGATCTGAGGGTGGCGTTTCTGGCCCTCGGATGTCAAAACATCACTGAGCAGACACTCGCGCATGCCCAGTTGGAGGGTCGGTGGTCCTATCCAGTCTTAACCAGCTCAGCTCAAACCAGACACAGCTGACTCCAAGTTCCTGGAGAACAATTTGGGCAAACATTGTTCAGGCTACCTGCTGCTTGGAGGACATGCAAGTCTTTTGTAGCAACAATTAAAACAACCTTGATTACTGAAGGCAGGTGAAATGTGATTACACACGGTTTCACTTTCAGATTAGGCATAATACTTGGGAAAATTCTTAGGTCATAAAATGACAGAGATTGAAGAGGTCTCTACCCTGAATTTTGAAGGACAGGAATGTGATGGAATGACAGACTGGAGCGAAAAACTGGTGTCCTACCAGGTATCTACCTGTGTGATCCTGAATCTTTCTCCTCTCTTGATCTAGTTTTCTATTTTGTGAGGTGAGAGTTTTAGACCCATAATCTCTGGAATCCAATTCATTTCTAGCACTCTATGCTTCTAACAGCCAATGAAGTTTCATCTGCCAGGATATTCTTTCTCCCACTTCTTTTGTATTTTAAAGTCCATATGAAATTGTAAAAATTGTATCTGTAAATCGTACCCCCTATAAATGGGGCTGAGTTAGCCCAGTCTGGGTGAAATGGCTGAAATGAGTTTTGGCACATTTTGGCGTGGCCATTGGCCCAAAGGTGAGAAGCAGTGATGAAGATGGAAGAAACAAGGGGAGAGTTCGTCCCTCTTTCGTATTTAAGGACCAGTCAGTGTACATGGAAAATGGTGGATGAATAAGATCACCTTTCCCATTTTCTGCTTCTCCGGGAAAAACAAGACTGAGCATGTACTTTGTGCTGGGCTCAGGACAGCACAACCCCTCCGTGGGTGTTTATGGTTCATGTCAAGCAGGCACAGCTGAACTTATCATTGCTCAATTATATTCGCTATCTATTGCCATGCAACAGTATTACCACAAACTTATCAACCTAAAACAATGCACATTTTTAATCTCCTGGCGTGGCTTAGTTGGGTCCTCTGCAAGGCTGAGATCAGGGTGTTGGACAGGGTGGCAGTCTTATCTGAGGTTCAGGGTTCCCTTCTCAGCTCACTCAAATTGTTGACAGCATTCAGTTCCTGGCTGGGTGTCAGACCGAGGCCCCAGTTTCTCCCTGGGTTGGACACCCAGCCAATCAGACCTTCCCACCAGCAGCTCTCAACGTGGCAGCTTGCCTCTTGCAAGCCAGAAAGAAGAGAGAGGGAGACTCCAGTAAGATGGGGCTCCGATTATGTAATCATGTACACGTAAGCACGTACCTCCTGTCACCTTTACCACATTGAATCTCACCTTTCTGTTAGTTAGATGCATGTCACAGGCCCTGCCCGCACTCAACCGGAGGGGATTACACAAAGCGTGAACACCAGGAGGTGGGGATCACGGGGGCCGCCACATCAGCTGCTCCCAGCTTGCTCCCTGATAGTTAATTAATGAGTTCACCCAACACACATCCACTGGGCGTTTATCATAGCTTGACCCTGTGCTGGGTGCTAGAGCATACAAAGAAAAGAGGCTATGGTCTCTGCCCTGGGAGCAGCCGATGAGTCGGTGGGGGGTGGGGGTGGTGCCACCAGCTTCTTCCCACAGTTCAGTTCTGCTGTCCTGGGCGTGGCTATTCTCCCCAGCACATGGCACCTGGGGCTGAGCCAGTGTTCAGCACTCCCCTGCACTCAAGGCCGCCGGGCTGGCTGGGAGGCCGTTGGCCTTTAGAGTGCAATCTCCTGATGACCTCCAAAACTTGCAGCGCCTCCTGTTGGCCACCTGTGGCGGAACTGCTCCTGTTCACTGACTCACTTCCCCCAACCAGAGAGCCCTCCCCAGGGTCCATCCAGCTGCTTTCTTTTTTTTTTTTTTTTTTTTTCCGGTACGCGGGCCTCTCACTGCTGTGGCCTCTCCCGCCGCGGAGCACAGGCTCCAGATGCGCAGGCTCAGCGGCCATGGCTCACGGGCCCAGCCGCTCCACGGCATGTGGGATCTTCCCGGACTGGGGCACGAACCCGTGTCCCCTGCATCGGCAGGCGGACTCTCACCCACTGCGCCACCAGGGAAGCCCTCTTTTTCTTTTTTTAATATATATTTTGTTGGAGTATAGTTGATTTACAATGTTGTGTTAGTTTCAGGTATAGCAAAGTGATTCAGTTATACATATACATATGTTCATTCTTTTTCAGATTCGTTACCCATATAGGTTATTACAGAATACTGAGTAGAGTTCCCTGTGCTATACAGTAGGTCCTCGTTGATTATCTATTTTATATGTAGTAGTGTGTACATGTTAATCCCAAGCTCCTAATTTATCCCTCCCCCCATGTTTCCTCTTTGGTAGCTGTAGTTTGTTTTCAAAATCTGTTAAGTCTGGGACTTCCCTGGTGGCACAGTGGTTAAGAATCCTCTTGCCAGTGCAGGGGAGACGGGTTTGAGCCCTGGTTCGGGAAGAGCCCACGTGCCGCGAAGCAGCTAAGCCCGTGCGCCACAACTGCTGAGCCCGTGTGCCACAACTACTGAAGCCCATGCACCTAGAGCCCATGGTCCTCAACAAGAGAAGCCACTGCAATGAGAAGCCCGCACACCGCAGCAAAGAGTAGCCCCTGCTCGCTGCAACTATAGAAAGCCCGTGCGCAGCAACAAAGACCCAATGCAGCCAAAAGTAAATAAAATAAGTAAATTTATTAAAAATAAAGTATTAAAAACATCTATGAGTCTGTTTCTGTTTTATAAATAAGTTCATTTGTATAATTTTTAAAAATTAGATTCCACACATGAGTGATATCATAGGATATTTGTCTGTGTCTGACTTACTTCACTTAGCATGATCAACTCTAGGTCCATCCATGTTGCTGCAAATGGCATTATTTCCTTCTTTTTCATGGCTGAGTAATATTCCATCGTATATATGTACCACATCTTCTTTATCCTTTCCTCTGTCCTGGATAGGCTGCTTCCATGTCTTGGCTGTTGTAAAGAGTGCTGCAATGAACATTGGGGTGCACGTATCTTTTCAAAGTATGGTTTTCTCAGGGTATATGCCCAGGAGTGGGATTGCTGGATCATATGGTAGCTCTATTTTTAGTTTTTGAAGGAACCGCCATACTCTTCCCCTTAATGGTTGTACCCATCCATCCACCTGCTTTCTCATCTTCTTTTCCAGAACCTCTGCTGGGGTGGTGATCCGGGTGGGGAGTTGGGGACATGGCACTGGCCTTTGAGACTTCACAAGACCCAGTCCATCCTTATAAGTCATCTCTGTCTTGGGTTAGGTTTCCAAGAGGTGGAGCCAGAGATGAGGATTCATGTAAAGGTGGTTTTGAGGAAAAACCCATTAAAGGGCAGAGGGGATGTGGGCCCGGGCTGAGGGGGGCCCGTGAGGGTGTGGTATCCAGCCAAGCCCCATGGAAGGAAATTGTGGAGCCAGCTCTGGAGCCTCTACACCTCAGAGGAGTTAGATACCAGGAAGGTGACCTGGGGGCCTTCTATTCCTGTACCCGTGAGTCACTGGTGTAGAGCAGCTCCAAGGTGGTGTGAATTCTTCCAGAATTCCAGAAGCTTCCGGAGCTCCAGAAAGGAGCTCCCCATGCTCCTTTCTGTGGGTCACGCAGGTTCCAGTCATCTCAGGGCAGTTTTTTGACCGAGAGAGGTAGGAGCTGTTTGTGAGTAAAAAAAACTGGGGGAGCTGGTATGTACAAAACATGGCACAGAAATCCCAGGGTGTGTGTGATAGCATCACCCCGATTAAAACCTCCTTGAATTTCAGCATTTCAGTTGGCCTTCTGTCTTCTGCCTAAACCCTGACAATTATCTGCCTAGAAATTGATTGCCCGACTTTGCATATCGCTCTAAAACCATATTTAAGTTTCCCCCATGCATGGGTTCTTACTTACTCTTTAGACCAAGTTTTCGCAACTTTAGCACTATCGACATTTGGGGCTGGTTAATTCTTTGTGGTGGAAGCTATTCTGAGTATTGGTGATACTGTGATTTATAAGAAATATATGCATATTTAGTCATTCAGATGACTAAAATATATTTCTCATATATTTGGTCTTCATCCACAATTCTTGACTCACAGCTCCCCAAATCCTTGGAATTTCTTGAGTGAAAAGAACAGTGGGAGTATCTTTTGTTACAATATTTGGCTGCTTCTCCTCAGTTCCAGAAAACTGGAATTTCAGAGCCATAGAGGAAAAATGGTTGTCTTGTAATTCATAACAAGCCCCTTTCCACCACAGTAGGGTTTATATTAATGAGGTGACTTTTGGAAAGCACCTAAGGATGGGGGCTTGTTGCCAGGGGAATCAACCTTGATTAAAGGGTTGGAAATTTCAGTCCCACCCTCTGATTTCTGGGGAGGGGAGAGGGGCTGGGGGTTGAATCAATCACCAGTGGCCAATGAGTTAATCAATTGTGTTGTTGACCTGAAACAAATAGACTTCCAGAAATTTCTCTAGCAAAGATGGGTTTGTTTGGAATCAGCAGAGAGTTGCAATTCAGAGTCTGCAACCATAGCAAGCTGTGTGCAGGCGAGGGAAGGAGAACATTTTTATAGGGAGGAAAAGGAAGTTGGGATGGCTATAGCAAACAAAGAATCCATGGCTTTTCACTGGCTGAGTCCTTGCCAGGAAAGAAGAAGAGTCTTTCTTCTTTGTGTTGGGCCCTGCTGTAGTCACAGGGCGTGACAGCTCCCACTTCTGGGCTCCCAGTTCTATTTATGTGACGTTTCTGTTTATTCATTTTTTAGATTTCCTTCTTTGATCAAGGTCCATCTCTGAAAGCATTGCTGATCAAAAGTCAGGTTTTCTAGATTCAGAGGCTTTTTTTCCTCAACGTCAGGAAGGACCTTTCTTGGATGTGAAGTCTCCTATTGGAGAGAAAGTGTACAGAGTGGAAACCTATTAAGTTCACATTTGAGTTACATGGAGGGGTAGGAGGGAGAACTCTCAGGTATTTGTCAATCTAAAGTCTCTGTTATCAAGATCGTGGACACTGGAGATCATCTGAAGCGTTATGTCATCGTCAAAGATTGGGTGACAGAATTCTAAAAGGCCTGGTCCAGATATCTTGGGAAAGCTGTATCGTCATATGTCATCTGCTTCATTTCTGGGAAATCTTTACTTTCAGGTCACCAGATAATGTGCAGATCCAGTCAGGGTTTGGCAATTTCTTTCTGTGTGTCATGTGAATTCAAGAGTCTATTGCCTGGAGTTTGATGGCACAAGAGTTTGTTAGCGGTACTCGATAAGGGCCTTTCCAGTGAGGTTGAAGAGAGTTTTCTTCTGATGGTGTCTTTTCCAATAGACAAAATCTTCAGGTTGCAAACTATGTATGATGCTTAAGGTCTTCTCCCAAGGGCACACTGTGGAAAGATTGCTTTACCAAAGGATCGTTATTTATTTTTTAATTGAAGTATAGTTGATTTACAATGTTGTGTTAGTTTCAGGTGTGCAGCAAAGTGATTCAGTTTTATATCTATATTCTTTTTCGGATTCTTTTCCCTTATAGGCTATTACAAAATATTGAGTATAGTTCTCTGTGCTATACAGTAGGTCTTTGTTGTTTATTTTATATATAGGGGTGTGTATATGTTCATCCCAAACTCCTAATTTATCCCTCCCCCTTTCCCCTTTGATAACCATAAGTTTGTTTTCTATGTCTGTGGGTCTATTCCTGTTTTATAAACAAGTTCATTTGTATCATTTTTTTAGATTCCCCATGTAAGCGATATCATATGATATTTGTCTGTGTCTGACTTACTTCAGTTAGTATGATCATCTCTAGGTCCATCCATGATGCTGCAAATGGCATTATTTCCTTCTTTTTTATGGCTGAGTAATATTCCATTGTTTATATATACCACATCTTTATCCATTCATCTATCGATGGACATTTAGGTTAAAGCATCATTATTTTTTTAAATTAATTTATTTAGTTTTGCTGTGTTGGGTCTTCGTTTCTGTGCGAGGGCTTTCTCCAGCTGTGGCAAGCAGGGGCCACTCTTCATTGCGGTGCGCGGGCCTCTCACTATCGTGGCCTCTCTTGTTGCGGAGCACAGGCTCCAGATGCGCAGGCTCAGTAGTTGTGGCTCACGGGCCTAGCTGCTCCGTGGCATGTGGGATCCTCCCAGACCAGGGCTCGAACCCGTGGCCCCTGCATTTGCAGGCCGATTCTCAACCACTGCGCCACCAGGGAAGCCCAGGCATCGTTATTTTTAATAGAAGCAATTACGCCTTTTCAATACTGGAGTATCTCTTCTTTTAACAGTTGTGGGTCAAAAGAAGCAGGAGCCGAGTGCATTGGGCATCCTGCAACTGTCTCAAAGGGTGAGAGTTTCTGAGTTCCAGAAGGGGTGGATCTGAGATTTAGAAGGACCAGTGGCAGTGCTTTCAGCCAAGGTATTTGGAGGGCGTCTACAAATGTTGCCAGTTTGAGTCTTAATAATGCCATTAGTGTGGTCAGCTAAACCAGAGGACTGAGGATGGTAAGCACAGTGAACGTGTTGTAAAACCAGCCGAACAGCACAGTTGTTGAAGTACCTGGCCAGTAAAAACAGGTTCCTGGATAAATGTGAAATTCGAGAGGAGTTCCCCAGGTGGGGATAATCTTTTCCAAAAGGACTTTACCCACAGAAGAGGCGGTAGCCTTTCTGCAAGGGAGACTTCAGTCTAGTGTGAAAACATACAGACCATGACTAAAACATACTTATATCCATTAGCTGGAGGAAGTTGTATGAAATCCGTTTCCCAGGCTTCGAATGGTCCATTAGGAAGTTTCAAATGTCTGGGAGTAGTACGGACAGACTTCCCTGGGTTGTACGTCGAACAAGTAAGACCAGTGCAGTAGGCAATTTTTGTGGCCTTGTTAATGTTTCCCCACCAATGCTGAGTCACGAAGGCTGTCATTTTGTTAGCAGACCAATGGTTTAATGCATGTAGGGTGGTGAGAAGTGGGAATTTTAGAGTCTCTGGTAGGACTGGGTTGTTATCTGGTTCAAACCAGAACTTTCTCTTTTTATCAAACCAGTGATTGCTAAACTTCCAATCTTGTTTTTCCTTTTCTGAAGCCAATTGTTGGGCCTTTCTAGCCAGTTTTTCTAAATGATCATCTGGGGATAAATCCCTAGGACCATGCCAGAGGTTTGGCTGCCGTTCATCCCGTTAAGAGCGGCATTTCTTGCAGAAGTATCAGCAAGGTGATTTCCCTTAGCTTCCAGAGAGTCAGGTTTAGAATGCCCTGGAATCTTAATAATAGCTAAACAGCAGATAAAAGTACTGCATTCATTAATTCCTGAGCGTGGAGACCATTTTAAATTTTACTTACTTTATTTTATTATTTTTTAAATTTATTTATTTTGTTTTTGGCTGACTTGGGTCTTTGTTGCTGCGCACAGGCTTTCTCTAGTTGTGGTGCATGGGGGCTACTCTTCGTTGTGGTGCACGGGCTTCTCATTGCAGTGGTTTCTCTTGTGGAGCACGGGCTCTAGGCACGCGGGCTTCAGTAGTTGTGGCTCGCAGGCTCTAGAGCACAGGCTCAGTAGTTATAGCGCACAGGCTTAGTTGCTCCACAGCATGTGGCATCTTCCCGGACCAGGGCTTGAACCCATGTCCCCTACATTGGCAGGCGGATTCTTAACCACTGTTCCACCAGGGAAGTCCCATAAATTTTACTTACTTTAGAAGTAAGGAAACCACATTGCTCCCATAACATTCCAAAATCGTGAGCTACTCCGAAAGCGTATCTACTATTAGTATAAATATTGGCAGTTTTGTCCTGGGCTAAAGTACAAGCCCGTGTGTAATTCAGGTTGTTGGGCCAAAGTAGCCATAGGTAAAGATGTTGCCCCAACATCAAAAGGATTTGTAATAATATACCCAGCACAATGTTCACCATTGTCACCTTTTAAATAAGAACCATCAGTGAACCATGAGAAGTCATTGTTACCCAGTGGAATTTCCTATAGATCCATCCTGGGTCAGGAGGTGCTCCATTGGGGCTAAGTAGTCATGAGGGACTTCATCTGTGACAGGAGGGAGAAAAGTAATTGGGTTAAGGTTATTACAGTGTAAGAGTTACGTG
The DNA here is from genome assembly GCF_964341445.2 of Mesoplodon mirus. NCBI lineage: Eukaryota > Metazoa > Chordata > Mammalia > Artiodactyla > Ziphiidae > Mesoplodon > Mesoplodon mirus. The sequence goes on from NC_138981.1 coordinate 7,695,267, forward strand.
AGGAACAGTTAACAGAAGGACTTCACAGGAGGTGAGGCGCCTGACTGAGAAATGTGGAGCGTGATGAGAATTCAGGAGATCTTCTGCATGTGGTACAAAAATGGTTAAAGGGGATCCAACAATGATTTTCTGGCTTTAACCAAAAGCGCAGTGGCCATAATAGCTCTAGGGTAAGAGGGGTATCCCCATGCCACAGGGTCCAGTTTTGGGCCACAATATCCTATGGGTCCATGGTGGTCCCCATGTTCTTGGGTGAGTACTTCGAGGGCATTCCCTTCCTTCTCATACACAAAAAGGAAAAGCGGGAATCTGCCGATTAGGATACCCAAAGGCAGGTGGGTTCGTCAAACTCTCCTTTAAGGCCTTGAAGGCTGTGCCATCCAGTTCATCCCATTAAATTGGGTCCAGGTTATTATTGTTGAGTAAAACATACAGACGTTTGATCATAAGAAAGGAATTTGGAATTGAGTTTTCGCAATAACCAGCTAGCCAGAGAAAACCTTGCGGTTGGTGCTTGGTTTGGGGTTTGGGGAAGCTGAGGATCCCATGAAGCCTATCTGGATCTAGGTGTAGCCCTTGTTCTGATATCAGATGCCCTAAATACTGAACCTGGGTTTGGGCAAACTGCAGTTTTTCTTTGGCAAACTTATGTCCCTTTAAGGCGAAAAGTTTTAGCAAGTGGATGCTGTCTTCCTGTGAGGAGGCTTGAGAAGGAGAGCAAAGAAGCAGATCATCCACGTATTGCGACAAAGTAGAGCCTCTGGGGAACTTTATGTCATCCAGATCAGCCTTCAGGATTTGCGAGAAATAAGAACTCTCAGTAGGACGCTGAGGCCGTACTGTCCAGGTGAATTGTTTTTCTTTCCAAGTGAACGCAAAAAGGTACTGGCTATAGCTTCATCAACTGGAACACAAAAGAATACACTGCATGAATCAATTACAGTAAAGAACTGACTTCTGGTGGGAATGGATGTTAGTAACGTAATGTATGAGGGTTAGGAATAACAGGGTGTCAAGGGTTAACAATGTTTATTGCTTGGAGGTCTTGAGCAAACCTCCACCCTTGGTACTTTGTGTTGTCTTTTTTTTTTTTTTTTTTCTTTTTCTTTTTCTTTTTTTTTTGCGGTATGCGGGCCTCTCACTGTTGTGGCCTCTCCCGTTGCGGAGCACAGGCTCCGGACGCGCAGGCTCAGCGGCCACGGCTCACGGGCCCAGCCGCTCCGCGGCATGTGGGATCTTCCTGGACCGGGGCATGAACCCGCATCCCCTGCATCGGCAGGCGGACTCTCAACCACTGCGCCACCAGGGAAGCCCAGTACCTTGTGTTTTCTCGCCGGTAAAAAGGAGTTTACAGGGGCTAGTGAAAGGGATAATGAGGCCTTGAGCCTTGTCATTTCATATTTATGGGCTTTATGTCTTGGAGGGTTTCTTTACTTCTAGGGTATTGATTAATTCTGGGAAGAAGTTTTGAGGGGTCGATTTTAATTTTGATTGGAGTTGTCCCATGGGTTTTCCCGACATCAGTTGGAGATTTTGCCTGCAGAAAAGTGGTAGCTGATTGAATAGAGACAAATGGTCAGTGTTTCCAGAATCTGCTCTAGTTCCATCAGAGATGGAACAAATAAAAGACGTCAAAGGGTCATTCAGTTCACCTGGTGGGTTATTTTGATGACGACTGTCAAGTTCTATGATTATTTCCCCCTTTTGGGAGAAAGAAATCCCAGCATGATGCTTCTCTAAGAAGTCTCAGCCTAGTAAATGCATTGGGGAAGGGGAACTAATGAGAAAACGGTATGTATCCCTCAAAGGGCCTAAACATAAGGGAATAAGTTCAGAGACAGGACCCTCTTGAAGTTCATTAGAGATCCCACTGTTGGAACTGTTTTCATACTCCGAGGCAGGGGCTTTGTAGTAGTGGGGTCAAGCACCAAGCGTGTAGCTCCGGTGTCAATTAGGACTGGGCAGTTCATCCCCAATCTGGAGAAATGCTTCCCCAAGGCCATTAAGAGGGAGGATTGGGAAGACCCCCATCACTGAGAATTGGGAGGATGTTGGAAAGGCTGGTTAGAGAGCTCAAAGCGTCCAGAGCACTTAACTTTGTAACAGTCTCTTTTCCAAAGCCCTGGCTCTTTGCCATAATAGCAGAAACTAGGAGGGTTTTGGTCTTGTTGAGGAGCCTTCATTTGCTGGAGTTGAAAATTAAGAATTTTAGTGGTCTTCCTTGGACGTGACTCATCTGCGGTGTGAGAGAGCTGGTTTGTCAGATTAACGAGATCCGGAGTGGACATAGTTTGCCTTTCCATCCTGGTCCTGATTACTAGAAGGGGAAAGTCCCGGTTCAGCCCATTAGTAAACATAGAGTTAAAAGCTACTCAGGTGGAATCAACATCTGGAGGAAGACCAGAATTTCCTTTAAAGACAATCTGGAGTTGACTGTAATAGCCATGAGCAGATTCACCAGATTTTTGTGTGCAAGCCTGAATTTTGTTCTGATCCACAGGCTTTGGAAAAGCCCTAGGAATTTCTCCATGAAGTTGCCTAGTGATTGCCCTGATCATATACTACGTTGGCGGGCTTGTCTCCCAGGTGTAATTCTAGACACCTTTCTGAACTTTCCCACTTAGAGGTTTTCATCCAATGCTGGGCCTGGCCTTTACTGACAAGTATATGAACAGCGGATATAAGTCAGAGAAACCAGGTTGATAAGTTTGCGTGACTGTATTAAATTCCTCAGCACATCTGTGAAGATCTTCAGTTACTTTGGGAAAATCTTTGTGGCTCACAACTCAGTTTTAGTCCAGGGAATATAAGAAATGAAGGGTTTAGCTTCCAGATCCTCAGAAGGCTTAATTTTAAAGGGACAGCTTCTGACATGTTCAGAGGAAGGGAGGGTGAGTTTCAGAGTAAAAGGGAAGTTTGACAAGAGAGTATGGGGGACTTGAGGGTATAGTGGAGGCCTGGGCAGCACAGAAGGGAGAGAGGAAGAGGGTGCCGGAGGCAGAGCCTGCCACAGAGAAGCCCAGGAAGAAGAGCGTGAGGATTTGGGCGCCATTTTACATTTCTCTAGTTGTTTGTTTGCCTCAGTTAACCTTAAAATCTTATTTTGCAGAGAGACAATTTTGTTATTCTTTTTAATTGAAGTATAGTAGATTTACAATGCTGTGTTAGTTTCAGGTGTATGGCAAAGTGATTCAGTATATATATGTATTCTTTTTCCTTTCCATGATAGGTTATTACAAGATATCGAATATAGTTCCCTGTGCTCCACAGTAGGACCTTGTTGCTTATCTATTTTGTATGTAGTAGTGTGTATCTGTTAATCCCAAACTCCTAATTTATCCCTCCCCACCCTTTTCCCTTTGGTATCCGTAAGCTTGTTTTCTGTGTCTTTGAGTCTATTTCTGGATTGTAAATAAGTTCATTTCTATCATTTTTTTAGATTCCACATGTAAGTGATATCATATGATATTTGTCCTTCTCTTTCTGACTGACTTCACTTAGTATGATCATCTCTAGGTCCATCCATGTTGCTGCAACTGGCATTATTTCATTCTTTTTTATGGCTGAGTATTATTTCATATATATGTGTGTGTGTGTGTGTGTGTGTGTGTATGTATCTGTATATCTCACATCTTCTCTATATATTCCCATCCATTCATCTGTCGATGGGCATTTAGGTTGCTTCCCTGTCTTGGCTGTTGTAAATAGTGCTACTGTGAACATTGGGTTTCATGTATCTTTTCGAATTAGAGTTTTTGTCTTTTCTGGATATATGCTGAGAGGCAATTTTAGATTCCTGATAACATTGGGAAGCCTCAAAAAAACCATTTGAAACAAGAATTCCTCTCAGTTCTGGAAATTTGAGCTATTTAGTCTAATTTGGTTTTTTTAAAATTAATTAATTTATTTTTGGCTGCATTGGATCTTCGTTGCTGCGCGTGGGCTTTCTCTAGTTGCGGCGAGCGGGGGCCACTCTTCGTTGCGGTGCGCGGGCTTCTCATTGCGGTGGCTTCTCTTGTTGCAGAGCACGGGCTCTAGGCGTGCGGGCTTCAGTAGTTGTGGCACGTGGGCTCAGTAGTTGTGGCTCGCGGGCTCTAGAGCACAGGCTCAGTAGTTGTGACGCACGGGCTTAGCTGCTCCATGGCATGTGGGATCTTGCCGGACCAGGGCTCGAACCTGTGTCCCCTGCACTGGCAGGTGATTCTTAACCACGCGCCACCAGGGATGCCCCCTAATTCGGTTTTAAGGAAATTAAGTTTGGGGATTTCAAAAGTTCTCAGGGCGTGAGAGCTCCCTCTTCTGGTCTCTCAACTCTATTCAATTGAGGTTTCTGTTTATTATTATTATTATTATTATTATTATTATTATTTACAATGCCTAGGTAATGACGCTTCCATAAAAACCCAAAAGGAGGGGATTCAGAGAGCTTCCAGGTTAGGGAACCAGTACACTTCCATATTGCCACCCTGCCAGGCCCCAAACTCCACAAGGACAGAAACTCCATTGTTCAGGACCTCGCCCTGTGTGTCTCTTCATCTGGTTGTTGATTTGTATCCTTTAATATTCTTCAAAATAAGTTGATAATCTAGTGAGTAAACAGGATTCCTGAGTTCTGTGAGTCATTCTAGCAAGTTAATCAAACCCAAGGAGAGGCCGTGGGAAACTCTGATTTATAGCCAGACGGTCAGAAGTACACGTGACAACCTGGACTTGAGATTAGCGTCCTGAGTTGAGGGGGGTCATTGGAACCTCCAGTTGTAGCTGGCTGTTCGGAAGCACAGGTAACAACCTGGGCTTGTGATGGGTGTTTGAAGTGGAGGGTGGTCTTGTCGGACTGAGCCCTTTACCTGTGGCAACTGATACTCTCCACGTAGACAGTGTCAGAGTTGAGGTGAATTCTCGGACACGCTGTTGGTGTCTGAGAATTTCTTGTTGATGTGGGGAAGCCTCCACGCGCACACGCTGGAAACGGGTCCAGGAACCCAAAAGAGCTTTGTAAAATGTTTAGCAGCATCCCTGGCCTCTTCGCACTCGATTCCAGGAGCATCTCTCTCAGTTGTGACAAACACAGATGTCTCCAGACATTGTCAGATGTCCTCTGGGGGCAAAACTGCCCCGGGTTGAGGACCACTGCTCTAGACCAAAAACCTAGCCCAAGGGGTGAGGAGGCAGCATTGCAGACTCCCCGTCTCCACTATGAAAGCGGGAACTCCTGGAGTACACCTTGTCTATCTCAACTGGTGCCCGGAACTGGTTCAAAAAGGGTTAAAGAAAAACAAAAGGAAAATGCTTTTTTAAAAAAATTGGAGCGTAGTTGCTTTACAATGTTGTGTTAGTTTCTGCTGTACAGCAAAGTCATTCATCTATACGTACCCATGTATCCCCTCCCGTATGGACCTCCCTGCCACCCTCCATCCCACCCATCTAGGTCACCACAGAGCACCGAGCTGAGTTCCTTGTGCTATACAGCAGGTTCTCATTAGTTATCTATTTTATACATAGTAGTGTGTATGTGTCAGTCCCAGTCTCCCAATTCATTCCACCCCCTCTTTCCCCCCTTGGTGTCCATACGTTTGTTCTCTACGTCTGTGTCCCTATTTCTGCTTTGCAAATAGGTTCATCTGTACCATTTTTCTAGGTTCCACATATATGCGTTAATATACGATATTTGTTTTTCTCTTACTGACTTCACTCTGTAGGTCCATCCATGCTGCTGCAAGTGGCATGATTTCGTCCCTTCTTACGGTTGAGTAATATTCCATTGTATATATGTGCCATATCTTCTTTATCCATTCGTCTGTCGATGGACATTTAGGTGGCTTCCATGTCCTGGCTATTGTAAATAGAGCTGCAGTGAACATTGGGGTGCATGTGTCTTTTGGAATTATGGTTTTCTCTGGGGGAAATGCTCTTATCAAGTACAATTTTGATCAGAGTCATTGTTGTCAGGTTACACAACTAGATACCTGTGATGCTTGTTGGCAAGCCCCCGCTTCTGAATCAAAGAAAGATAAGGCTCTACACCACTCAAGTCTCCACAAGTTACTAAAAGCAGAAATAGTGAACGGTGGAGACCTGGAAAGGGGGTTCGACTGCCTCTCCGATCATGGCTACAAGCACAGCTATTTAAAGATCACCCAGAGAGAGAGAGCCTTGTCCATCCAGTCTATAAATACTAGGTTTTTTACTGTGGTCTCAGCCTCTTCCCATTACACACACCTCCTGCAAATAGAGAAAGGAAAGGTGGAAACTTGGGGCCATTTCACCCTCATTGGTCACACATAATAAGACTGACCACTCCAATAAGACCAAAGTCGAGATCCGTGCCTTTATCTGACCAAGCAGAGTAGAATGAGAATTTTTATATGTACTATAATCTTCTGAATCTTACATTCTTTTGACAGTAGAGATGTGTTTTAAATCAGCATCTAAACTTTGTGGCTTTCTAAATCACAGCAATTACTTAATGCATTTTCTTTAATAATTTCCATTTCTAATAATAATGCTTCCTGGGAGTAAAAGTGGATAAAGTTATCCTTTCTCTTTTCCCTCCCTCCCTCCCTCCCTTCTTCTTCCTCTTCCTCTTCTTTCTTCTCTGATATTCTTACCTTCTTATCTTACAGGGTTAATTTTGTCTTTCTGAGCTGGGTGTTTATAGTTTTGCCCACAGAATGCTAAGATCACAGATGGGTTCAGCAAACTAAAACAAAATGCAAATTTACCCATTGGGTGAAGGTAGACTGGTGCAAGGGAAGCTGCAATCAATCAAACACCTGTGTGGTAGAAATAAGTTAGTTTCAGCCCAAACCAATCAACCTCCCAAATGCATCCAGGAAGTGATGGGTTTTCATAGCTATAGATGTTAGGGAATGGTAGTGGAGATTCATTAAGGTAACTCTTCTAGTATCTTTTTGTATTGCCTCCATACATTGCAAAATGACTATGAAAGAAAACAGAGGCCTGAGAGACACCAAAAAACTTTGGAGGCCCGTGTAATCCTCTCAATAACATCACTAGACAAAGGGCAGGCAGGCAACATGAAGAGAGGGCCACGTTTGCCTTTGGTGGCCATCTGGCCCGGGTGGCTCTACATCCTGGTCTCAGCACCCTTGCTCTTCTCTGTGTCCCACTCCCCTTGGGGGCACAGATCTGGGTTTCCTCTCCTTTGTGTTTCACATATTTCCCTTCCTCTTTTCAAAAATCTTCTGTAGTCACCTGTGAGAAAAATGGTTGGCCAAGGAACTTCATTTACATGTTTTAAAATCATTCCCTATAAGGGCCTCTTCTGTCTCCACCCAGGATATGGGGGTTGCTGAATTTTTCACTTTTCATATATGCTGCTGTGGATTACAAACAGCTAATACCACCTCATTTTCTTTTACTAAAATATAGAGAATGTTTCTTTTTGTAGATGATATTTTTGACATGCTTTAGAATTTTTTACTATGAGAAACTAAACTGTGAAAAGATCAGTTTCCAAAGTGTTTCACTGAATTATATGTTGGTGCATCCTGTATTCATTCCTGCAAAAGTTCTTTGGTAATTTTTACTAGAAAAATTATTGGAAAAACTTTGATGAGGTTCTGATAGAGGGCAGGCATTACACCTAGCGTTGGAGTTCAGAGACGAGTATAATACTACCCCTGTCCTTTAGAGCTTTATTATATATTAGTGGAGTCAGAAATAGAAATACACTTGAGCACCATAGGGAGCTTGAGGGCAGGGACTAGCAAATGAGAGGTCAAGTAATGTCTGTTAAATATCATGAGAGAGATCTTAAAAATCAGGCTTGAGTGGACAAAAAAAAAAAGCCAAATATAAAGAAACTACAAAAAAATAAACATAAAGTAGACAAAAAACAGAAAGAAAAAAGGAAGACATTGAAAACTGTTAGACGTTTACTTCCTCGAGGCAGACGATTGGACTTAATGGTTGCTCTAGCTCTCTTTGAAAATTCCGTTGGCATATCCATCGTTAACATCCCTAGTTGAAAATTGAATTATCTGATTTATGATCCTGACCATTCTCACTGATGCAAAAGCCAATTTATCATTTGGAAAAAATTAGTAGCCTCAAATGTGGATTTATTAGAACAGCACAGTTTATAATGCAGCCACTAGGTTCACAAGGACTTGGTCCATTAATGTGCTTGTGAAAGTAACAAGGAATCATTTCTGCACCACCTATCAGCCTGACTCGGCGGTGATCCCAGCCCCAGATTAATTATCCCACTCAGGAAACTAAATGCCCATGTCTCTCCCTTGCTGTTTTGGTTGTATCTCCATAGACTTTCATCATTAGATGAAATTACTACAGTATTCACGGCCAGTGTGCAGAAAGTCACAGTTTTTGCAGTTCTTATTTCCAGAACCTGTCATCCCCACAACTTTAACAAGGTCCGACATTTGTATTCTTTTTAGCACATTCTCTTGGATTCCCTTAAAAAGCAGGCAGAACAGTGTACTTAATGACTCAAATCCCCAACTTTGCAAGCAAAGAGAAACCATTTCCTTAATAGAAATGTTCAAGAAAAGTGAATCCCTTCTCTCCTTTTTTGTCTTGGAGGCTGCACCTTTAGAAATGGCTTGGCCTGACGCCCTTTAAATGAATAGCACACTGAGAAGAGTGTCTTCTGTGGAAGAAAATTTTATCACCATCAGATGTGACTTAGCATTCCCTTCTTTTCTGAAGTATGAAAAACTGAATTTCCAAAGAGCCAGATTTAGAGGTGCAGGATGGGGTGAGATGGCAGGTGTTTCTCCCTTGTCATGAACTGGGGTCGGCATCCTGCAGGGACCTTCCTCATGCCCAGAGGGTGCTGGAGAATCTGAGCCGGACACCACGTCAAACTCGCATCCTCTGTGCTGGGTACTCAATTCTGGATGGATGCTTTCTACTTCACGTTTAAGCTCCTTTAGTCTCATTTCTAGGCATCCAATTATACTTGTCTCTTCCAGGCAGTGTTTGAGGTAAACACCTGGTGTTTTATTTGAAGAGCTAGAACCCTTAATCAGTCTCCGCATTTGGCCTTTGCAGATGGAAAACATGTTTGCTCACGCTGCATTTTTACCATACAGGAAATCCTCCGGGGAATTCGGGGTCCATGTGGTACCTTTGAAGTCCCACAAACAATTTTCTCTTTGCTACTTTCCTCCGTGTTTTGTTACATTATTTTAATTGATGTGTTTTGTCTGATGTATTATATTAGGAGAGCTTGAAGGATGGTGTGCTTAGCATACAATGTCTCTTACGATTAAATTTCTTTGCAGAAACCCCAACGCCTCCGTTTTCACTCTGCTCACTACTCCTGGCGCTGGGTTACAATGACACAAAACAATGCCGGGTGCGCCGTGCAGGAAAATCACTCAGACGCCCCATCTCTCACGTTCCTGCCCCAGAGGTGGAAATCCCTAACTCAAATTTGTCTTAGGTTTAGAAACCCTAATATTTAGAGCACATATTTCCTCGCTTTGTGTGTCCTGCATGTCCAGTGAAACCTTTGATGATATACATTTCTATGTATGTGCACATACAAATGTTGTTTGTGGGTAGAAACTGACCTCCTATTATTTAATGATGGAAGCGCACCCCAGCTCTGATAAAGTTGACCTAATTAGCATCTAATGCAAGTCCAAGGAAGGTAAAGACAAATACCAGTCCTGCTAACCTGCATTTTTATATTGGCTTAAATTTCATTTAATGGAAATTCCTTGAAACTTAAAGACACTGATGTTTTTCTTTCTTCTTCATGCATCCATCATGCCTGGAAATAAGACATGTTCAAGAACAACCATAGGATTCTCTCTGCTTTGCGACTTGCTCCAGAGAAGAAAACAAAACAAAGGCCCCCTTCCTTTGCCATGAATATTTAAGTCCAAGTAATTCACAAAGTCTTTGGGTGGAATCTGAAGAATAAAAGCAGACATTTATTTAAAACCATCAGAGTTTGATCTAAGAACAGCAAAGAGATACAGCATCAAATACCATTTTAGAGATAATAGGCAGAAATGTGAATAACAGTAATTCTGTCTTTTCTGGCTATTTTGAGAATTTCTTTTGGAATTTCTAAGAGTTGCTTGGTTTTTTTCACACAAGTGACACATCACCCCTTTTTCTTTTCCCACTTCCTTTTCCCCCTTTAATATTTAAATTGTGCCTAAATGAACCTAGAAACATGCATTTGTCAATAAAAGCTCCAAATAATGAATTTATGATGATCCTCTCTCTGCTCAAGAGGTCAGAGAATCTCTGACCTTTGCAAGGGTGGAATCGTTTTTTGCTGTGTTAGATGAAGTGCAAGCCAGAGGCCCAGTCAGCCAATTTATGTTTGATTTTTATCTCAAGCATGTCAGGGTTGATTCGTCCAACCCAGATTAGGGTGACAATAAAGCAGGGAATTGCTGAAATTGGAACAAATAAGAGTTGTTTTCAGGCTGAATGATACACAAAATCCGTAAAGAATTCTCAGATGTTTTCAGTGAAATGAATGAGATTCAGAATTTGGCGTAGTAGGTTGCCATGAAATATAGTTTGGACCACACAGCACAAAAGGTTCTGGAATTGATGAGACGGATGCATGTGGCTGGTTTTATGTCTATCGTGCCCCACAATGGCCACTTCCAAGTTTGTGTTCTAAGAATAGGTGCATCTGGCTCCATCTTTTAGGGTGAAAATCTATACATGTCAGGGGAGCACTGGTTCTATGAGAAAAGGTAAAAGTTGTTTCAGTTGCTGTAGAAATCCTCGCTGCATTATTTGCTTTATAAAACCTATGTCTGATCGGTCATTTGGGACCTTTTTTAGGATTAGCCAGGATCAAGTATTCCACTGGGAACCCTTCTCTGCAGCCCAGAATTAATCAGCTCTTGGGCTCCACTGGTCCCCCCAGCTTCTCACCGCATTGCAGCCTCAGCCCGCCCTTCCGTTTAGCTGTCAAGAAGCAGAATCATTCCAGGGACACCTGTAAACATCAACGGCCAAAGCTATTGGTTGTAGGCTGAGTGTGTCCGGGAACTCTCACAGAGCAAAATAGGGAAGTAACAGAGTCAGGGTCACTGGTGGGGAGAGAAGATGGAGGAAGGAAGCTGGTGGGAGAGCGTGACTCACGCTGACCCAGCTTGTGTTTTTGCTGGCAGCACCGTTATTCCTTTGCCCTCTGGTCCTGCCCCAACCTGACGCCCTGCCCAGTGTGCTGGCCCAGAGAGAGACGACCTAAGTTCATGCGTTTCCAAGCGTGCCGATGATGGTTAATCAATACATTTGTCACTGTCCAAAGCTATGGTGAGGGCAAAGTGCTTTTCTTCTGCCAAAGAGATATGAGTCTATTTGTGATTTTGCCCAGGCCAGCTCTTCAGTGACTTTAATGAAGCCTTCATTTATTGAAATACAGTTATTAGATAACTGAAGGAGGTTAGCCTTTAAAAATACCTTTCAGCCTGGTTCTACAACCAACATATTGGTCAAAATGAGGCCGGATTCTCCTGTCTCCCTCTTCCAGGGCAATTTGGAGTCTAGAAAGGCCCATTTCTGCAGGGATATGATGGAGAAAATGCAGGGAATAATTGGTTCCATTCATTCTTAAATTCCTTTTAAAACCATGAGGAATTAATTCATATTCAGAGAGAACTGAACAAAGCCTCAGAGGAAGCCATTGTGTTTTCACAGATCTTTTGGAGTGGTGGGGTAGGGAGAGGTAACTAGCCGTGATGAGTAGTTTTCCATAGAAAGTTCATTCATGAGAATTGCATGTATCGCCCAGCAGTCTCCAAGCCTGGAGGAAAATCACCATCTCAGGACTCACATGTTTTGTCTTACGAACGTTGCCCATACAAACATGTATATGTATGTGGTGTTTGAGTACATTTACACCTGTGATTCTCAATCATGGTTGTGTATCAGAATCACTTCTGGGAATGATTGAGTCCTAATAGAACTGGCTCTACTGCTGTAACAAATGGTCCCCAAATCTCACGGCTTACTACAGTGAAGACTTAGTTCTCACTCGCAACGTGTATTCATTGTGGGTCACCCGTGGCTCTGCGGCCTCCTGTGTTCACTGGGACATCAAGGTGACAGAGTAGCCTCTAGCTGGAATACTACTGGTTGTCATGGCGGAGAGAAAAGAGAGCCTGGCAGAGTGTCAGCTGGCTCTTGCCACCAGTGCTCAGTTTCACTGGCCAGGACGAGTCACGTGGCCCAGGTTAAAGGTGCTGCAAATTCCTTGACCGACTTCAGATCTATTAAGAAAGAATTTCAGGATGGCACCTGAGGAACTGTATTTTCTAAAGTTCTGTAGCAAGGATGATGAGTAAGCAAGGTTGGAAAACACAGACTTACATGAGAAAAGTCTGCATCAGGCCATTGCTGTGAGCCTTGTCAGTTCTGCAGTTATCTGAAAAAGCAGATTTCGTGCATGTTTTATTCTTACATAGTCAAATAGTTAAATAATTAGGAGACTTGGGGGGTTTAGAAGATGGCTTTTTTAAAGTGTCAAATATCCTTTTTCGATAGGACAGACAATATAGAAGTATAAAATAGTCTCAAAATTGCTGTTGGCTTCATGGAACACTGTGATTTATTCAATGATAAGAACACCCCCTGGTTATAAAAGTATGAGACATTCACAGGCAATGCATGAGATCAGCATGTAAGTAAAAAAAATTGTAATCCAGTGAGGTTCTGCCTGAGAGGCGTGGCCTCAGACAGACTCAGAGGCATTTGTTTGGGTTTGGTGCTAACATTATAGTGGTGTCTGTACTGTCTGTGGAGGTGAAATAAATCATGTGTCTGTTGATATCAGAGTGATGGGTATTGTGAACTCATAGTACATACATTGATTCCATTTGGAGACTCACTGCATGTACACAACTTGAGCCGCACAAGTTAGTACAGTGGAAGGAACACTGGATTCAAATTTAAAATGTGCCTTCTGTAGCAAACCCTAATGGAAAAGAATATATAAAAAAAGTATATATATATGTGTAACCAAATCACTTTGCTGTACAGCAGAAATTAACACAACGCTGTAAATCAACTATACTTCAATTGAAAAAATTGGATTGAAAAATAAATAAAATATATCTTCTGGGTCAGCCCTAAATACTTGAGTATGCCATCTCTTATGACAGTCTTCTCTTTTCCTCTGTATGTTAGACATTTCTCTACACTGTATAGGGAGCATTGCGGTGGGCCCCCCAGCATCCATTCCACCTTTACTCCATCGGGTAGGAGCTATCAGTGTGCAGCAGTGCTTCCACTCCAAGCTTCCTTCACTGTGGAGCTCCAATGAGAGGAAACCAACCTCAACCCCCGGCGTCTTTCATTGGTTTAGGGGACTCATGTCTCAGCCAATGAGATCGGGGCAATTCCTAACCACAGAGATGGATTCAGACATTGTCCCATCAGAATGCAGCTGAAGAGTTTTGCCGATCATCCAGGGAGAGAATTTGTCTGGTGTCAGTGAGCCGTCAGTGTGTCCGGGAGTATGTTGGCCCACGTGCTATGGACGTGGCAGTTAGAGAGGATCAGAACCTTCTTTCACAGCTTCATCGGCCTCAGAAACACTGGCCTCCCGCTTGTGGTTCCAAAGCAGGCAGGAAGGTGCTCTGTTGGCTTTTCTCCTGCTAGCTGCTCGGACCTGGGGTGACTTGCCAGTGTATGTTGAGGTTGCCTCGCATTCACACTTCTTCTCATTCTGCTATGAGACACTGTGGATGAGAAGCAGTGATTAGTCCTTCAGTCACCTGCACTGGCCTATTTTTGAACCCACAGCTTTTTGGGGGAGGGGGGAGGGGAGGGAGGAGGGTTAGAAAGGCCCGCAGACAGTATGACGCTAGCCCCTTACTCTGATAAAGCCCTAGACCCACGCCTTAGAGAGATGAAGTGTCTTACCCCAAGTGACTGTAGGGCTAAGTAATTCTAGAGCTCATGCTCACCTGTGTGTTCCGATTTTTTTAGCTGCTCCCGTTAGGACATGCTGGATACTGAGAGCACTCTGGCCCAGGGCACCACTGTCCCTTATCCAGACGACTCCAGTGGCCTCCTCACTGCTGTCTCCATGTGTACCAAAATGTCCCCCGTCCACTTTTGGACAGGAGCCTGAGGGAGCCTGATATGTCAACATTAATCTAATTCCCTTGAATGTCTTTACCTGGTGCCAGCATGCTGACCTCTATGGCCAACCTATGTAGCCTATCCTGGCCCAATTCACTGATCAATCTTCCTTTTTTCCTCTGGACCTACATAGGTCCTATGAGTTCAAACACCCAGATAGGCGATGATATCCACCTCTGTGTACTATTTCTAATTTGTCCTGTCATTCCGTTTTTTTTTGTTTTGTTTTGTTTTGCGGTACGCGGGCCTCTCACTGCTGCGGCCTCTCCCGTTGTGGAGCACAGGCTCCGGACGCGCAGGCTCAGCGGCCATGGCTCACGGGCCCAGCCGCTCCGCGGCATGTGGGATCCTCCCGGACTGGGGCACGAACCCGTGTCCCCTGCATTGGCAGGTGGACTCTCAACCACTGCGCCACCAGGGAAGCCCTGTAGAGAAATTTTTAATTGTCATGACTGTTGGGGAGATACCAGTGGCATGTAGTGGATAGAGGCCAAGGATGCTGCTAATAAACATCTTTCAATGTACAGGTCACTCTCCCCCAACAAAGAATCGTCCAGCTCAAAATATCAGCGGTGCTGGGACCGGTAAACCCCAGCGTAGATCACACGATTTTGCTGGTAGGCTCTAGCATAAAGTAGAAGCAGTTATTTTCTTTTCCTGGCGTTAACAACATGAATAAATGGACCCTTTCATTTCAGTCAACTTATTCGGTAGAAAATCCAAGTATATGTGCTGGTTGGGGGCGAGAAGAGAAATATGGACAGAAGAGTGGAGAGGCATTTTATAATTTGTAGAAAACAAAGAAAAATCATCAAGTTAGGGACCGGACAATTCCCCCTCCTCCAGGGAAATGAAAGCAGTCAGTTGCTCCAAGAAGCGGCTTCTGGAGGGACAGGGAGAGAACACGGCCAAGGCCTCAGGCTCATGACCTCTAGCCTCTCTGGAGCTGAGAATGGCCTCAAGCAAGTATGGCCTCAAAATCAGTGGCAAGGAATCTTCACATCACATGCACCTGAGCTGAAAAATAAGGTCATTATGTAGGATAACATGTCTGGGATTTCTTTTTTTGAAGCCCCTTTAAGATTGACATATGCAACAACTATCATCTCTATTTGAGGTCTTCCTGAAACACAGCAGCTCGTATCTTCTCTCTGGATTTTTCTGTAGGTACTTTTACGGGTTAGAAGAAGAGAAAAATGTGGCTCAGCACAGGCAAGCAGAAGTAGTGTGAAAGGCTGGTGGCAGAGAATGGGGAAGGGGTGGGAATAGACACGGATATGGCAGCCAGACTGTGCAAAGGACAGAAGTGCAGGATTGTCAGAAGTGTCCTGGCCGAGACCCCGAGGGCGAGTGAGCTGCAGGAGACTGGGGTGCTGGGGAGGGGCGGTGGAGATGGCCGCAGGAAAGCAGACGACACATCCATCCTCTTGCAGGAAACTGAAGGGCTTCTGCTGCCCAGGCAACTGCAGGCAGGCCCTCTTGTCAGATACTGTGAAACGTTCGCACTCGAGCAGCCAAAGCTTTAGTGTCAGAAACACTCAGCCTTTTGCCCTTTTTTTTTTCTTTTGCCATTCGTATTTCTTCCTTTGTGATACGGCAGTTTTTGAGTTAAACATTGCAAGTCCTCATTTTCAAGCAATGTAACAGTTATCTTCATTGCGAAGGTCTCTGCGCTTTGCACCTTTGTTCCTTGCAGAGTTCTTTGGCACAGAATAGGTGTCTGTGAAGTGTCGAATGAAAGAAAGTGCCTTGTTATCCATGGATATCTTCTTGAGGATTAATTCAGCACCTTGGACCCTGTCTCACAACCAGCGCGACCCAGGAGTGCTATGGGGGGCGGGGTTCATTCATTGAAGCCAGGATAGAAGACACACCAGCTGGCTGGGGGGCAGGTCCTCAAGAGGAAGAGACAAATCAGGGTGGCTTGTGCCCTCTAGAACCTAGCAGTCATCACTGATTTTAAAAATAATTGCAGGGCAAAGCTTGGTATTCGTTACTTAGCATTCTCGTTTTGTCTATTAGCCTCCACAGAACCAAGACATATTGGAATTTCTAAGTGTGTTGAAGTGCAAATTTATTTTAAAAAATATTTAAAAACTTGAAGTATAGTTGATTTACAATATCATGTTAGTTTCAGGTCTACAGCACAGCAATTCAGTTATATATATAACTTTTCCCTTATAGGTTATTACAAAATATCAAGTATAGTTCCCTGTCTATACAGTAGGTCCTTGTTTGTCTGTTTTATTTTATTTTAAATTGAAAGTTTATTTTATTTTGTTAAAGTTATTTTATGTTTTGACTGCACCATGTGGCTTGTGGGATTTTTAATTCCCTGACCGGGGACTGAACCCAGGCCCTCGGCAGTGAGAGTGCAGAGCCCTAACCACTGGACCGCCAGAGGATTCCCTATCTATTTTATATATAGTAGTGTGTATCTGTTAATCCCAGTCTCCTAGTTTGTCCCTCCCCCTCCCCCACTTTCCCCTTTGGTAACCATAAGTTTGTTTTCTGTGTCTGTGAGTCTCTTTCTGTTTTGGAAATAAGTTTATTTGTATCTTTTTCTTTTCGATTCCATATATAAGCTATATCATATGATATTTGTCTTTCTTTGTCTGACTTACTTCACTTAGTGTGATAATCTCTAGGTTCATCCATGTTGCTGTAAATGGCATTATTTCATTCTTTTTTATGGCTGAGTAGTATTCCATTATATACACACACACACACATCACATCTTCTTTATCCATTCATCTGTTGACGGGCATTTAGGTTGCTTCCATGTCTTGCCTGTTGTAAATAACACTGCTGAAATGAAAATCTAAACCAAACTGAAAATAAGGCTGGGATGTGTGATCAGGCCTGCGGGCCTCCGTTCTCTCAGGGCATCTGTGGTAACTCTTGTCATGTGATAAAATATTTCATGTCTTCAAACACCCCGTTGCACCATGAATCACTGTGCAAACTGGGACAACCTTTCAGGAGGACCATTTGGCACAGGTATTAGGAGTTTTAAAAGTGTTCTTATTGTTTTGTTTAAATGAGTGATTACTCCTCTAGGAATTCAGGCCGAGGAAACAGAGATGTACATTCATAAAGGCATATCATCAAAGAATGCCACTGAAGCATTGAACATTGGGAAAAGACAAATCCAAAGGCCTAGGAAATTGGCTAAATTGGTTAAATAAATCATGTACCTTCCTTAGAAGTATTGGCAGTTAGTCACATAAACAAACATGTTTCCAAGACAATTTTTGTGTAAAACTTGGGGAGCACAGCATATGCATAGATAAGTGATGACTGGTGCTTCCCTCTAGGTGATAGGAGAATGATTCTTTTTTTTTTTTTTGCGGTACGTGGGCCTCTCACTGTTGTGGCCTCTCCCGTTGAGGAGCACAGGCTCCGGACGCACAGGCTCAGCAGCCACGGCTCACGGGCCCAGCCACTCCACGGCATGTGGGATCTTCCCGGACTGGGGCACAAACCCATGTCCCCTGCATCGGCAGGCGGACTCTCAACCACTGCGCCACCAGGGAAGCCCCAGAATGATTCATTTTTATTTTTTATACTTGTATGTTCCACAGTTTATTTAGTTATTTTTTTTTACATTAATGTGAGTTAAGGGAGTTAGAAAAAAAATTCTTTCAAGGCTCAACTTTTCCTCTTTGCTTTTGGTTATAAGATTCACAAATTACAGCAGTCTCTTGCCCTTTCTAGAGGGGTAAAGTACAGAATTCTATGGGAACATCATTTACTGTCCCAACAACTCAAGGACATAGGTACTATGATTATCCTTATTTTACACTTGAGGATGCTAAATTTAGAGAAGTAACTTTCCTATCACACATACGAAAAAAAAAGTGGCCAAGTTGGAACTCTGAGCTGGGTCTACAAAGCCAGGTATACAATACTCAATTCACACTCACTTTAGAAAGTGAGCATTTAAGTATGAACTTTCTGATACCTGTCAACGTGGCTGTGTCTTAATGAATGCAGTGAAAGAACACTAACCGTGGAAACAAGCCCTTGAATTTGAAGACAGGTCTTCACAAGTCAGTTAATCCAGAACTACAGTGAGACACGCAGTTCTGCCTGCAGCCTAAAGCTGTTTCCATCAATATGAAAAGTGGGACGTGAACTTTTGGTTGTCTCTTACTCAGTATAGGGTGGTTCATACTCCAGGATTGTCTTAGTTTGCAAGGACTACCATAACAAAATACTGTAGACCAGGGGGCTTCAACAACAGACATTTATTTCTCACAGTTCTGGAGGCTGGAAGTCTGATATCAAGGTGCCACCTAGGTAGGTTTCATTCTGAGACCTTCTCTTGGCTTGTAGGTAGCCATCTTCTTGCTGTGTGCTCACATGACCTCTTCTTTGTGCATATGGGGGGTGGGCGGGAGAGAGAGAGAGAGATCTCTTCCTCTTCTTTTAAGGCCACTAATCCTAGTGGATTAGGGCCCCACTCTTATGACCTCATTTAACTTTAATTACCTCCTCACAGGCTCCGTGTCCAAATAAAGTCACATCAGGGGTGAGAGCTTCAACGTATGAACTTGGGGCAGGAGCGGGGATACAGTTCAGTTTGTAGTAGTGATGGATCAAAGGTCTTATGTTTTGGTCCTATTGACCTTCCCAGGCTGGCAAAATTTAGCTATCGTAGCTTGGGCTCCTATAATAAAAATACCAAAGACTGGGTGGCTTAAACAACAGAAATATATCTCTCAAAGTTCTGGAGACTGAGAAGTGCAAGATCAAGGTGGTGGCAGATTCCATGACTGGTGAGAGCCCACTTCCTAGTTCATAGATGGCTGTCTTTTTGCTGTCACCTGACGTGGCTGGAAGGAGTGAGAGAGCTCCCTGGGGGTCTCTTTTAGGCACTAATCCCATTCATGAGGGCTCCACCCTCATTATCTAATCACCTCCCAAAGACTCCAGATACCATCACAGTGGGAATTAGGATTTCAGCATATGAATTTGGGGGGGACACAAACATTCAGTGTACAGCAGTAGCCTTGGCCTTCACACGACTACATGATTTACCTCATTTCACAATTTGTAGCTAAAAAAACCTAAAAACCAAAAACCCAACACTATGCATCATCTCTGCACAGCCCATTGTAACAAATGCTCTTTTATTTAAAATTTGCCAAAGATAAAGGTTTAGAAAACTCATCAGTTTTGATATTCCCCCAAATGAAGATCAAGGTGCAGTGTTTGAAGACATTATAAAACTGCTGCCGAGTGTTCGTGCATGGAGCTGCTGTTGTTTCTGCAATTTTGGAGAATAGAACAACAAAGAGGAAAATGCCACAAAAAGCTACACAAAACCTGGACTCTAAAACGACGTCTTCTTCAAACTCAGGCAAATCAGATGATTTTTGTACACAAATCCCTACCCTTTTGCCCTGGAAGATACTTAGAATGGACATGAAAGGTGTGGCTTTTATTTTTTTTTTTTTTTTTTTTTTTTTTTCCCCGTACGCGGGCCTCTCACTGTTGTGGCCTCTCCCGTTGCGGAGCACAGGCTCCGGATGCGCAGGCTCAGCGGCCATGGCTCACGGGCCCAGCCGCTCCGCGGCATATGGGATCCTCCCAGACCGGGGCACGAACCCGTATCCCCTGCATCGGCAGGCGGACTCTCAACCACTGCGCCACCAGGGAGGCCCAAAGGTGTGGCTTTTAAAGGAAAGCCTCTGGGTGTAGCAGCTCTGAACACTTCATCTGTGGAACTGTCTAATCTCCAAGAACCAAGCTGCAAAGTCTTTATTGTATCTTCTCTCTGATTAACAAGTAAACTCTTTCTTCATCTTTTTTTGTGGTGGGCTTATGGGCAAATTCTACAACCAGTGACATTTTCCCCCAAACCTATGAGCATTACTGGCATCTGAATGCATTCATGTGAGAGCTAGTTGGAATCCAGCTGGGTTCCCCCAGAAACAGACTCTGAGCCCAGGGTTTGAGCATCAGTAGTTTATTTGGGAGGTGGTCTCAGGACACTGTGGTGGGAGAGGGAGAGAAGGGAAGTAAGACAGAGAATTGTTGACTCTCAGGTTTGATATCAAGCAGATCATCCCTGTGGGCAACTGTGGCTTAATCGTGCTGGGCACTCCAAAAATCGGGATAAAACACGTGCCTCAGAGTTGTCCCACTTGAGGTATTGATACACCAAGTCCCATCAGTCATTGGTTAAGGCAGCTCCGAGGGAGGTAAATTCCCCAGTTTGTCCTAATTGCTCTTGCTGTCCCAACAGCAATATTATGTCTGGCAGCCAGAGAACATTCTCAGGCAAAAAGTAATGCAGGTCCTGGCAGTTGGGAGTTGGCTGGTATTCATCGAAGTGCTAAGAGTGAGGGGATACGAGTACGGTGCCAATGGCATCTGCTACAGACTCATTTGCCAAATTAGTACTTGGATCCAAACTGTCTTTTCTCCTGCGGTTCTGTGAAGCTAGGAAGCATACCTAGAAAACTTGAGGGCTCTTTCAAAGAGGGTGAAGTGGTATGACCACATTTGAGAGTAGTTTGTTATCTAGAAATGATGAGGAGAGGCGTATCCTCTTTCCCATCAATTGTTTCCTAGTTCAGAGAAAGAGCCTCGCATGTGAAAAGAGAGAAAGGTACAAAATTTCTATTGCGGCAATTTTGGTAAAGGGAAAAAACTGGAAATAACCCATATGTCCTTCAACAGAAAAGCTGAATGCAAAAAGGAAATTGTTGAATGGCAGATCCAGAATGTCATGTATGTACTGTTTCAAGCTTGAAAAACAGCTTTTTACATTGTTATGAATACCTACCCATGCTGGAAAAGCATAAGGCATGCATGGGAATGAGAAACACCAAATTCATTGGCAGTTACTTCTTGAGAGGGGGAGAAGCAGGTGGGATAAGGGAAGAGGGACACAGGAGCCTTGAATCACGTTCAAAATTATTTGTTTTTTAAGAATTATCTGAAGGGGCTTCCTTGGTGGTGCAGTGGTTGAGAGTCTGCCTGCCAATGCAGGGGCCACGGGTTCGATCCCTGGTCTGGGAGGATCCCGCATGCCACGGAGCAACTGGGCCCATGAGCCACAATTACTGAGCCTGCGCGTCTGGAGCCTGTGCTCCGCAACAAGAGAGGCCACGATAGTGAGAGGCCCGCGCACCGCAATGAAGAGTGGCCCCCACTTGCCACAACTAGAGAAAGCCCTCGCACAGAAACGAAGACCCAACACAGCCATAAACAAACAAACAAACAAACAATTATTTAAAAAAAGAATTATCTGAAGCAAATATGGCAAACATTTAAGATTTAACAAAGTTTTCTAGTAGGTACATGGATGTTCTTTAGAATATCCTCTCTATTTTTTTGTATACCTGAAACATTTCAGACTATGACAGAAAACAAAGTAAAAACAAGAAAAAAAAAGATGAAGTTTTTCTGCGGAATTTGTATTTTTGCCATTTTGGAGGAAACAAAATTGTACAATAGAGTGGTGGAATTTGGATATTTTCCTACGGTGGAGTTTCAGTTTGTATTTTGAACCTTCTGGTTTGCAGTTTGAACTTTATAGTTTTAATTTTGAATTTTCTAGTTCTCATTTTGATTTCCAAAGCCGGGCCTTCTGTGTGATGGTACTCACTTAAGAAACCTAATTATTTCCTTTCCCTTCCCAAGTTTTGGGACCAAGAAATGGAACTCCTGCAGTGAGATGTCCTTAAAGATGATCTGGTAGGTACATCATAAGTCCAAGCTGTCCGTCAGGAGCACCGAACATAAAACACAGGCCCTAAGCAAGAGAAAGAGAAGTACTTGCTGCTTTTAAAGACTTAGATTCTGGAATTTTGTACATTTGAGTGTGCATTAAATTCCTGTCAAAACACAACCATCTGGGCCTCCCTGGTGGCGCAGTGGTTGAGAGTCCGCCTGCCGATGCAGGGGATACGGGTTCGTGCCCCGGTCTGGGAGGATCCCATATGCCGCGGAGCGGCTGGGCCCGTGAGCCATGGCCGCTGGGCTTGCGCATCCGGAGCCTGTGCTCCGCAACGGGAGAGGCCACAACAGTGAGAGGCCCGCATACCGCAAAAAGAAAAAAAAAAAAAAAAAAAAAAAAAAAAAAAAAAAAAAAACACAACCATCTGTGACATTCCAAATTTCTGGGTGAAAAGCAATAAAAGAAAGAGCCGGGGGGTTTGTTACTAGTTACCTGATGAGGTCAGGAGGCAGATTTCAAGGACGATGAATCAGCACTGGCTCACCCAGTCTTTCTTGGACAACCTGGCTTCCAGATTTTTCCGCCCTCCTTCTCTGCCTGGGCTGAGAACAGCCTTAGGCAAAACCGAGAAAAAAAAAAAAACCTCTTTGGCACTTCCGTGTAAGGCCAACCACAAGAAGACAAACCCTTTTAAAAATTGATAATATGTTCACACGGTTTAAAATGCAAAAAGTACAAAAGGGTTTACAATGATAAGTCTCCCTCTTACCTTCCTTCTCTAGGTACCTGGGTCCCCAACCTGGAGGCAGCCAACACTGACAGAATGTTTTATGTACCCTTCCAATAATATTTTATGGCTCTACAAACAAACATGTGAATATGTACTTTTTTTTTTTAAAAAAAGCATAAGATGTACACAGTTCTACACCTTACACTTTCCACTGAACATGTATCTTGGATATTGCCTCATATAAGTGTATTAAAATATTTTCATTTGTAAAAATAACATAATATTCTATTGTATGGATGTACGTAATTTATCGAAATAGTTCCCTCTTGATAGGTATATAAGTTCTTTCAAATGTTAGGTTATTACAAGTAATGGTGCAATGAATAAGCTTCACATGCACTATTACGTGTAGAATAAATTCCTGAAAGTAGAATTTCTGGGTCAAAAGGTATATGTATTTGTAATTATGATAGAAATGGCTAGATTGCTCTCCCTAAAAGTGGTACCAGTTTTCTACTCGCATCAGCAATGTACAGGAATACTCATTTCCCAAATTGTCACCAACAGTCTGTTAAACTTATATTTGCTGAATTAATACAAGAGAAATGGTATCTCAATGCACATTTAATTTGCGTCTCTTTTATTACCTTTTCACTTGTGAAAAGTTATTTTCAACATGGGAAATTTGCTTTCTAGGGTACTAGAAGCTCTACAAAGCTCTGATGATATAACACATCCAGATTCTGGAGAAATTAACAACATATTTTTTTCTGAGTATCCAATAAAGGGAAGGAAAATTATAAAGGAAAAATGGTGATAATAATAATAAAAACAACAAGCATGATCAGACCAGGAAAGTGGGCAGGAAGCAAACAGAAATTTTAGAGTTGCCCTGGGCACAAATGCTACTATTATGGCAGGCAGGGTTGAATGGGGGGAGAAAATTGGGTACTTAATCTAGGGCTTCTGGAAAATGGGGCTGCTGGCCCTGAAACTCCTGCACTGAGCCAGAACCCTGGGAGGGGGCTCTGGGTGAAGAATAACATCATGAAGATATTAAGAAGAATAATGATGATGATGGCTATAACAAGGTCTTCCTTTGTTAACCTGCAGCCACAGACCTGATATCACTTATGTTCTGATGTTCAGATTTATACTAGTCCTGAATGTGGATACATTAAAGTAGTTCCAGATAGGTAGCTCCTGGAGTCCATCAGAAGTCAACACAAATCTTTCCTAGAGGAAACAACAATAAATATGAGCTCACCATAAAAAACTTACTAAAAAAATGAGGAAACAAGCCAGTACAAGTGAATCAGCAAAAACAACTAGAAGATGTTGACTATCAGGACTTAAGACATTAGGATTATCAGATAAAGACTATGCAATGACTATATGTCTGTGAAATGTTTGCAGACAGAATAACAATGAGCAAGGAGCAGGAAACAATGACAAATATCCAGGCAGATTTTCAAAAGAGCCAAATTGAACTTTTGGAAATGAAAAAAAAAATCCTTGTAATTAGAAACTCTGGTTATGTGCCTGCATAGGTAGTAAAACTATAAAGAAAAGTGGGGAAGAGTTTGCAGGATATGGCAGGAAAGTATATCCTGTAGTGCGGAAGGAGCAGCAGTGTGATTGAGTAGTCATATGTGGAGATTTCTGGAGTGCTCACAATGCCTTAATTCTTGACCTGGGTGGGAGTTACACAGATGTTTGACTTATGGTTATATAATTTGCTGAATTTTGTGTTTTACACACTGCTATAGACTGAATATTAGTGTTCTCTCAAAATTCGTATATTGAAATCTAATGCACAATGTGAAGGTATTAAAGGGTATGACCTTTGGGGAGGTGATTTGGTCATGAGGGCAGAGCCCTCATGAATGGGATTAGTGCCCTTATAAAAAAAAAAAAGAAGACTCCAGAGAGCCCCCTCGCCCCTTCTGCCATGTGAGGACACAGCAAAAAAAACAGCCATCTGTGAACTAGGAAGTGGGCTCTCACCAGACACTTAATCTGCCAGCCCCTTGATCTTGGATTTCCCAGCTTCCAGAACTGTGAGAAATACTTTTCTGTTGTGTATGAGGCACCTGGTCTATGGTATTTTTGTTGTAGCAACCCAAATGGACTAAGACACACACTTTTCTGTACATGTGTGGTATTTCACAATAAAAGTGATTAAACTATGTATGTTTAAACAGCAGATTAGACATAGATGAAGAAAGATTTAGTGAAATTGAATAAAAATTTGAAGAAATTACCCAGAATGAAGCAGTGAGTAATAAAGGACTGGAAAATACAAGAGTGAAGAGACATGGAAGAGAGAAGGGCTAATATAGATCTAATCGGAGTTCCATAAAGAGAGAACAGCTACAGTGAGGGTGAGGAGATATTTAAAGAAATAATGACTGAGATTTGCCAGAACTGATGAAAATTATGAATTCACAGATGGAAGAAACACCATGTATACCAAGAATGGTAAATAAAAAGAAATCTCCTAAACATGTAGTTATAAAACTGCAGCCATGGAGAAAAAACATTTTCATCTTCAAAGAGATGAGCCAAATAATGGGGAATATCTTTTTTTTTTTTTTCCTCTTTTTGCGGTATGCGGGCCTCTCACTGTTGTGGCCTCCCCCGTTGCGGAGCACAGGCTCCGGACGCGCAGGCCCAGCGGCCATGGCTCACGGGCCCAGCCGCTCCGCGGCATATGGGATCCTCCCAGACCGGGGCACGAACCCGTATCCCCTGCATCGGCAGGCGGACTCTCAACCACTGCGCCACCAGGGAGGCCCCGGGGAATATCTTTTAAACGTGGGCAGAAAATAGCCCTCAACCAAGCATTGTATTCTTAGCAAAACTATACTTCAGGAACAAGGGTAAATTATAGGAGTTTCTAAGGGATTTATTTTAGGATGAAGGAAAATAAATTCAGAATAAACATTTGAGATGCAAAACAAATGGTGATCATGTACATTTATAAAAGCATATGGAAATGTAAATGAATGTTATCTTTATAAATAACAGTATGAAAATGTTATCTAAAATTCTTCAGAAAAGTAGTGGGTCAGGTGGGAAGGAATTATAGTTAAGTGTTCTAAGGTCTTTCAGTTTGTTGGAAAAGAGTTAAAATATTGATCAGTTTTATACTGTGTTAAGTGTAGGTGATAAATTTTCAAGGCTTTAACTTCTAAGCTAGTAGAAGAGAAAAGGAAATGTTACAAAAATCAAACGTATGAGGCTACTCTAACACCAAACCCAGACAAAGACATTAGAAGAAAACTATAGACCAGTACTCTCATGAACATAGATGCAAAAATCCTTAACAAAATATTAGTAAATCTAATTCAACAATATATAAATTGAATTATATACCACACAACAACCAAGTGGGATTTATCCCAGGTATGCAAGTCTGGTTCAACATTTGAAAATCAACTAATGTAATCCATCACATCAACAGGCTAAAGAAGAACAATTACATGATCATATCGATAGATGCTTTGAAAAGTCTTTGACACTCTGAGACATCACCAATTGCCATGTGTTTTCTTCTAGTGTGTGTGTATATATATATATATATATATACACGCACACGTGTATGTATATATTTATGTATTTATGTGTATACATATGTTTGTATATTATATATACATAAACATAAAAGTATATATATTTCATTTATTTATCTGATATTTATCCTTATATGATGGGTGAATTATAGAACTTTTTGTATTTTTTCCCCCAGTTTTTAATCTGATACCATGCCCAATATATCGATGAATCTATCTTTTTTTCATTGACTTGAGATGTCAGTTTTAACAGATACTGAAATTCTTGGATTATTTGGGTCTATTTCTAGGCTTTCTATTCTGACTCAATGATCTTTTTGTATTTCCATGCTAAGCCCTATTTAAGGTGTAATGGTTTTATAATGGGTTTTATTTTTTTTTATTTTATGATTTATTTTTGGCTGCATTGGGTCTTTGTTGCTGCACGGGGGCTTTCTCTAGCTGCAGAGAGTGGGGGCTACTCTTCGTTGTGGTGCGCGGGCTTCTTATTGCGGTGGCTTCTCTGTTGTAGAGCATGGGCTCTAGGCGCGTGGGCTTCAGTAGTTGTGGCACGAGGGCTCAGTAGTTGTGGCTCGTGGGCTCTAAAGTGCAGGCTCCGTAGTTGTGGCACACGGGCTTAGTTGCTCCGTGGCATGTGGGATCTTCCCAGACCAGGGCTCGAACCCGTGTCCCCTGCGTTGGCAGGCAGATTCTCAACCACTGCGCCACCAGGGAAGTCCTTATAATGTGTTTTAATATGTTATAGGGCTCGTCCCCCTTTATTATTCTGTTTAAAATGGAAAAGCTACTTTAAATCCAATTTAGTAATTGTCAGGTACAAACGGTGACCAGGAAAACTATTGGCACTTTATACCGATAACTATGTGTGAGCAGGAACAAACTATGATGTGTGAGCTGGGGAGGAGTGAGGCGAACGGGAGATGAGTCAGTTCAGCACAAATATGGGTCAGTTGGCCTAGCGACCAATTGGGCTACAGGTGCCATTGCTGCAAATTAATTAATTAATTAATGAAGTATACTTGATTTACAATGTTGTGTTTATTTCTGCTGTACAGCAAAGTGAGTCAGTTATACATATATATACTTTTTTATATTCTTTTCCATTATGGTTTATCACAGGATGTTGACTATAGTTCCCTGTGCTCTGCAGTAGGACCTTGTTGTTTTTCCATTCTATACATACTAGTTTTCATCTGCTAACCCCAAACTCCCAATCCGTCCCTCCCTGAACCCCCCCTCCCCCTTGGCAACCACAAGCCTGTTCTCTATATCTGTGAGTCTGTTTCTTGATTAGTTCATTGGTGTCATATTTTAGATTCCACATGTAAGTGTTACCATATGATACTTGTCTTTCTCTGTCTTATTTCACTTAGCATGATCATCTCTAGGCCCATCACGTTGCTGCAAATGGCATTATTTCATTCTTTTTATGGCTGAGTAGTATTCCACTCTGTGTGTGTGTGTGTGTGTGTGTGTGTGTGTGTATACACATACATCATATATCACATCTTTCTTTTTCAAAACATGTTTTTGTATTGAGATAAAATTCAGTATTTTAAAGTATACAATTTTAAAGTGTGTGGGTTTTTAAAGTATATTTGTAATGTTGGGCAACTGTCACCATTACATAATTCCAGAACATTTCCATCATTCCAAAACAAAATCTGTACCTCTTAGCAGTTGCTCCTGGTTCCCTTCTCCCTCATCCCCTGGGAACCACTAATCTAGTTTCTGTCTCTATGGAGTTGCCTATTCTGCATATTTCATATATATGTAATCATCTGCTATCTGGATTTTAGTGTCTGGCTTCTTTCAATTAGTGTAATATCCTCCAGGTTCATCCATGTTGTAGAATATATTAGTACTTCATTCTTTTTTTTATGGCTGATAATATTCCACTATACAGGTATACCACATTTCATTAATCCTTTCATCCAGTGATGGACGTTTGTGTTTTTTCCTGTTGTTTGGCCATTATGAGTAATGGTGCTGTAAACATTTGGTTTTTTAATTTTTATTTTATATTGGAGTATAGTTGATTTACAATGCTGTGTTAGTTTCAGGTGTACAGCAAAGTGATTTAGTTATACATATATCTATTCTTTTCTCATTTGGTTTTTACAAAGTATTGAGTAGAGTTCCTGTGCTATACAGTAGGTCCTTGTCGGTTATCTATTTTATATATAGTAGTGTGTACATGTTAATTTCAACCTCCTAAATTATCGCCCCTCCCCCCCTTTCCCCTTTGGTAACCATAAGTTTGTTTTCTATGTCTGTGAGTCTGTTTCTGTTTTATAAATAAGTTCATTTGTATCATTTTTTAGATTCCACATATAAGTGATATCATATGGTATTTGTCTTTCTTACTTCACTTAGTAAGTAGTATGATAATCTCTAGGTCCATCCATATTGCGGCAAATGGCATTATTTCATTCTTTTTATGGCTGAGTAATATTCCATTGTATGTATGTACCATATCTTCTTTATCCATTCATCTGTCGATGGACATTTAGGTTGTTTCCATGTCTTGGCTATTGTGAATAGTGCTGCTATGAACATAGGGGTGCATGTATCTTTTTGAATTATAGTTTTGTCCAGATATATACCCAGGAGTGGGATTGCTGGATCATATGAATTGCCACAATTTACATTTTAATCAATGTGTATTGATTATTGTAGGGGATATGCATCATCGTTGTGGCTCCCCATCATCTTTTTCAAAGCCTTTCTATACTCGGGGAAATGCACAGGTTATGGGTTCTCAGTCTAGTAACCACTTGTGCTGGTTTGCCTGAGACTGAGGGGTTTCCTGGGATGCAGTTCCTTTAACTGCAAAACCAGAAGATTCCTGCCCAAGTTGGGATTAATTGGTCACCCTGGGTCTTATCTCCCAGATGTAGAATCAGAGCTCAAATTCCCAGGCTCTCTTGGGGCTAGGATGTGGCATATAACCAAGGCTGTGCCATTTAGAACTGAAAAACACCAAAGACCTGGATTCAGACCTGAGCTAGGAAGGAAACGAACTTGCAGCGAGCTTCCGTCTTGCTGGCAGGGATGATGCTCCCCGCTGGCTGACTTTCAGGGGCGGGGGCAGTGGCTGCAAGATTGAGGTCCTGATGCGCAGGGGCCAGAGGCTTGAAGCTCTATCATTTGCAATCAAGCTGAAGTCCTGGCACTAGGCGCTTGGTGGTGGCAACAGTAAAGCGGCAGTGGCGTCTCCCCCCAAATCAGGCTAATTTGCAGCATGGTTTTGGCATTTTTCCTGGAAGCTACGCCTTGGATTTGTTTCTTCAGCCCTCCCAATGATTCCGGAGCTACTGAATATCTTTCAATAAGCCCTTTTCCTGCTTAAACTCACCAGAGAATAGATTCCATTGTTTACTAGTCAGAATCCTGACCAATAAAATAAAATTTGAGTACTTCATATATGTGATGATGGATATAGCTCTTTTTTAAGTATATATTTTTTCACTTTTTTCCACTAAAAATTGTTTTTGGTAGATATTTGAAGGGAGAGGTGAAACAAATTGCTTAAGGGGGATTCTGCCATAATTTCATATTCTTAACGTATATTTGTCAAATCTCTGGCACTATAGTTATAATCACTCATTTTCTTTTGTTCCTTTTTTTGGCTTTTTCATACCCTTGTGCCCCATTGGGTTTGCTAAGCAATAGGTATATGCTATTATAATATAGGGTGAAAAAATATGGTGAATACGCAAGAAGGGTGTTTGTTTATCCCCATTGCTCTATTTTTTCCCCACTTCTAATGTATTTAGCTCTTTAAATAATGTCATTTGAAAAGTTTCTGGGGGGATACTCATTTTCCTAAATTGCAAGCCAAATTTTGTACTTTTAAAAATAAGCTTTTAATTTTGGAATAATTTCCTATTTATAGAAAAGTTGCAAAGATAGTACAGAGAGTTCCCTCATACCCTTCACCCAGCTGCCCCTAATGTTAATATCTTACATAATCACGGCATTGCTGTTTATTTTCCGTGACACCTAAATTATAAAGAAATGTTGGACCTTGAAATATCACATACTATCAGTACCCTGAGAGCAGCTTCTCATAAATAAACAGAGGACATTTGGTTTTTTTGTTTTTAATGTTGAGGCTTCTTTTAATTTATTTTTATTTTTGGCTGTGTTGGGTCTTCGTTTCTGTGCCAGGGCTTTCTCTAGTTGTGGCGAGCGGGGGCCACTCTTCATCGCGGTGTGTGGGCCTCTCACTGTCGTGGCCTCTCTTGTTGCGGAGCACAGGCTCCAGACGCGCAGGCTCAGTAGTTGTGGCTCACGGGCCTAGTTGCTCCGCGGCATGTGGGATCTTCCCAGACTAGGGCTCGAACCCATGTCCCCTGCATTAGCAGGCAGATTCTCAACCACTGCGCCACCAGGGAAGCCCCTTGGTATTTATTTTGATGTGGAAGCCTCTGCTGCCAGTGGACTTTGCTCCATGTAGACCTCATTCTGGCCTTGCTGTTTCTCATTAAACCAGTGTCCTTGGGTGGTATGTGAAGATCGTAGCTACAACCCGAGGAGCCACCCAAGGATACAGTTTGTTGGAGGTAGGCCCATTACCAATGTAAGCTCAGCATTTTAGCATCTAGTGTACAGATACTGGGGAAATGAGGAGAGCTGGCAGTAAAGGCTAGATGTCCAATCCACCTGGAGTCACAGTCCGCCACGAAATGGAGCTTCTCCAGCGTTATCACACACAAGAGGCTCTTGTTCAGATGTAGATTCGGATGCAGCAGGTCTTGGTTGGGGACTGAGGTTCTGCATTTCTATCAGGCTCCCAGTGACGCTCACGCTGCTGGTCCACGGGTCCCCAGCATGGCCGTGGAGACTGTGTTTCATTGGTCACGCCACGGTTGGTGGTAAACCCAAGGCCAGAATCAAGTGGAAATCAGTGTCCCCGTCTTTCTTGTAATGTGGATTTGTATCACAGGCTTGTATATTTTTCTTCATATATGGACAGTCTCTGAAAACAGTTAAATATTACAGAAAAACACAGTAGATTTAGACGACCAATTATGACCATTTAACACATTTTTGACTGGAGACATATTACGGCCACAGGCGTTAGTTTCTGCAAAAATCCCCCAGTCAATAATGTGTTAAGTTCAGACTTTAAGATCCTGGAGAGGAAGAAAACTAGAATTGATGGAGAGTTTACCGTGGGACTTGGGAGATGCTGGAAACTTTTATGGGTTTGTTGAACGTCAGAGTTGAAAATATCCTCCATATTCACACACCACGTTAAGGATAAAACATGGAATAGAAAGAATGGTTTTGTATTAGGACCCAGCTTGACATTTCATAGAAGACTTCCTTGTAGTTTGATAATACTCAGCAGCCATTTATTTAAGGAGTCCATGACCCTGTGATAGTAGAGCAGAGAGGGAGAACAGGGTATTTGAAGATATTTATAGATCAGATCAGTTCTCAATGTGGTCAAAAGAATTGATCTTACTACCGTTTTAGAATTTCCAGGCCAGGTTAAAAGTTTGACTAAGATCAGCGCATGAGATTTACAATAGAAGTTGCTACCCATGATATAAAAATGTGATTTGAGTTTAGGAATAAAAGAATCATTTTATATCAGAGCTACTATAAATCTTTTGTGCCTATGTGCAATTTATTCTAAAGGACCAATTTATAAAACCATATGCAACATTTCTATTTTCAGTAAGCTATTAAAAACCAAACCAAGGAAGCTGGAATCTATGTTGAAAAACAAGTCAAATGCCACCAAACATGCTGAAGGCTACAGTTCTTTAAAATTCATACCTTTAGAGTCTCTCTCTTACCTGGGAAAAGGAGAGTATTTTCTAAGTATAAACTCCTTGAATGCCATGAGCGTTGAGAGGTGAATGTGTGCTTGAGGGTAACTTTAGTGCAATAATAATTAAATTGCATCATCATAAAGGAGGCTGTGTGGATTTATGTAATCCAGAAAATCAGTGGGCTTCTTGGATTTCCCACTCTGCTGAGGTGACCTCTGAGCAATGTACATGTTATTTATAGGAAAAGAGCTGTAAGGTGGAAAAGTCCAGTTTCTCTTTTCCACTCAATGTTAAAAGCCCACAGTGGGTTTCTCTCTCTGAATAGGGCATACCCCAGATTCTGATCTATGAGAGAAAATTAAACTGATGATTAATTATAGTAATAATAGAATCCAATGTAATATTTTATGTATGTAGTATTCTATGTATTAGTTTCCTATTGCTGTGTAACAACTTACCACAAATTTAGAGGCTTCACAAAGCTGCAGTCAAGGTGCCAACCAGGTTGCCTTCTCATCAGAGGCTTGACTGGGGAAGGTTCTGCTTCCATGCTGTCTCAGGCCATTGGTAGACTTTGCTTCCTTGTAGTTGTAGGACTGAGGTGCCTGCATCTTCCTGGCTGTTGGCTGGAGGCTCCTGTAAGGTCCTAGAGGCTGCCAGCAGTGTTCTGCCGTGTGACTCTTTTCACAGGTAGATCACAACATGAGTGTGTGTTTCTGCAAGGCCAGTGGGAAAGTGTCTCTCTCTCTAGTCTGCTAAGATGGAGTCTTCTATAATGCAACCATGAGAGTGACATCCTGTCACCTTTGCCATATTCTATTGGTTAGAAACAAATCACAGCTTCCACTCACATGCAAAAGGAGGGAATAATACAACAGAATGACTCCTTTGGGGTCACCTTAGGGTGTGTCTACCACAAATAGTGAGAAATGGGGCAAAATCTGGGTCACTGAAGTACTGTTTTTGTTTGAGTACTTCTGCTTCATTCCACACGGTACCTCATTTACCATTGAGTGCCTGTCTCATAGCAGGTGTGGAATGAACTGAGGGACAGTGATCCTTCTGGAATGGGCCCCCTTTTGCTCCCCTCTGTGAGAAGTATGCTGGAGGCAAACACCAAGGGAGTTAAAGGGAAGATATTTT
The DNA here is from genome assembly GCF_964341445.2 of Mesoplodon mirus. Taxonomy (NCBI): domain Eukaryota; kingdom Metazoa; phylum Chordata; class Mammalia; order Artiodactyla; family Ziphiidae; genus Mesoplodon; species Mesoplodon mirus. Next base: position 7,728,309 of record NC_138981.1, read on the forward strand.
CCATGCTGCCCCCCAAATAAAACCCTGGAAAATGACAATATCTATAAAATTATAAGAAAACTTCAAAGTCACAAGAAAGATGCCAACTCCACAGCTTTCATCAACTCAGTGATTAGGGGAATCATTCTATTAGTGTCTGAAGAATTTTTGAAAATTATTATTATTAAAGGTGACACACGACACCTTTTCTACTGACCTCAATCAAGAACTCACTCAGAGAGTATGGGGGTGAGTCTTGGTATATTTGTACCATCTTTGAAAATCTCATCATTGTGGCCTTCAAATGCCACCACGGCCAAGGTCTGGGAAGAGAGGCAGCTCAGCATACAGTTGTAGGGGTTGTGCACTGTACAACCCTAGGGGTGCCATTTGCATAGACCACAATGTCTATTCCAGCCAGTCCCTCTGAGGGAAAAGGGTCCATCACCCAATTCTCCCCAGTGTCAGTATTATTCCTGGTAAGAATGTTCTACATATCAGTGGACCACTTCACATTCAAATGCAACTGAGCTACAGAGCCACCCAGGCATATTATCATGATTCTACAGATGAGGAAACCGAGGCTGAAAAGGTTTACATAACTTGCCTAGTGTCTAACAGTGTAAGAAACAGGGCCAGGGTTGCAACCGAAGACCAGGAATTTGAACACAATGTCCCACTTTTCCCCAAAAGTCTTATTTTATTTTTTTTTAGAGCTGTTTTTTTCTTTCTTTGTTTTTTTTTTAATATCTGCCCTTCCCAGAGCTCTTCTCCAGATAAATCAGGATCACACATGCAGCCTGCCCTGGGAGTTCCCTCTATAGGTGTTAAAATCTCTCACCCTGTTAGAAATTCTTCAACTAACCCTAATCCACACACACACACACACACACACACACACACACACAAATATGTTTGGGAACCTGCACTGTCCCCTAGGATGGAGTCCCCCTGCTCCCTTCTACATGCCCATTACATGGTGACGCATTCACCTTTGAGTGTCTGGCTCATGGCCGCTGGGTAGACAGTAATCTTTCTGGAACTGGCTTCTTTTTGCTCCCCTTTGTTTTTATTTATTTATTTATTTTACTTTGTTATTATTATTTTTAATATTTATTTATTTATTTGGCTGCACTGGGTCTTAGTCACGGCATGCGGGATCTTAGTTGTGGCATGCATATGAGGTCTAGTTGCCTGACCAGGGATGGAACCCGGGCCCCCTGCATTGGGAGCACGGAGTCTTACCCACTGGACCACCAGGGAAGTCCCTTGCTCCCCTTTCAGCAGGACATCGCCAGTTACTTGGCATCTTGAGCAGAATCCATGTTTTTCACTTCAACAAATATTTATTGAGCCCAATGTCCCAGTGACTGAACTCAGGAAATGAAGGCTCTCTCAGTCTGGTCATCAAGGGACTTTTAAGTTGCCTTCTTATCTTCCCAGGGTACAATGGTGTTGCCAACAGTCCTGTAATGATTGCACGTCTGGCACATGATTAATTCTGCTAGTTGGGGCAGACTTCGCTGTATCTTCAGGGAAGATATTTTCCTTTTTGGCTCCTGCCAGCTAAATGTGGTAGAGTCAATGATGGGAATTTAAGAGAGTTTTCTTTTAAAAAAACACAGTAGAAATATTCCGTCAGCTTTTCAAAGTGGAAATAACCACGGGGGGAAATGCTGCAGCAGGTATTTCCCTTGATTTTTTTTTTTTTTTGTAAGTTCATCCTGCAATGGTTCTTTAGAAGTAGAACCAGAAAGGAAATCTGGATGGAAATTCTTTGTCCAGGGTTTATCACATGAACATGAAAGAATGACAAAAAACTGTCTATAGGCTGACTGCCACTCTCTTGACATATCCGTTGTTCTCACTGGATTACCATTGTTAACCTCATAAAATTTAATGGCGTTTGATAGCTGGCAAGGTCTACCAATGGGTTTATTTACCCATTGTCCCGGTGCGGTCTATTAGATTTTTGTTCAGCAAATATTCACTTGGCTCACCTAGCCACGCGATCACCTGCATGGGTGTATATTTCTCTCCCCCACTGAGCTGTGCTATGTGACCAGATTGGGTCCATGAAACGAGGGCAGGAGAGGTGATATCTCAGTTCTGAGACGAGGCCTTAAGAAGATCGACTCTCTGGGAGTTTCTGACTTCTGCCAGGAGAACTAGATGCCCAAGTAGTGGCCACCCCTCCACCAGAGCCCCAGAACAAGATGCATGGAGCACATCTGCACCCAGCCTGCCCTCTGAAGCGGAGCTCCACAGCCAGCCTGCAGGAGCAGGGGGCAAGCGACGAGGGAGAAAGAACTGATTGGAGTCGGGTGCCCTGGAGATTTGGTGGGGTTGTATTTCATAGCTAATCTAACACACCTGGTGATAGAGCACAAAAGCTACAGCATAACTGCAGTTCCTCTACTTCGGCACATCTCAGACTCGAGCTCACACCAGAGTCATGTGGAGGGCTTGAGAAACACAGATTACTAGGGCCACCCCCAGAGAGCCTGAGGCACTTGGTCTGGGTTGGGGCCCAAGGATTTGCATTTGTATCAAGCTTCTTGGTGCTGCTGCTCCTGGTCCAGGACCCACTTTGAGAACCACTGATGTAAAGCCGTGAATGTGAACTGGATTGACCGTATTTGGCAGATTGTGCTGCACAGATAGAAATGGTTCAGTTCTTCAGATGTAGCCATTTTGGGGGGATGTGATAGAAGCTGGGAACAGGATCATGACCCAGAGAAAATAGACCGCAAGGAAGAGAATACGAGTAGTATTGGTGTTGCCAGGGGGACTGATCTTAAAAATGGATTTTGAGGGCCTCCCTGGTGGCGCAGTGGTTGAGAGTCCGCCTGCCGATGCAGGGGATACGGGTTCGTGCCCCGGTCTGGGAGGATCCCATATGCCGCGGAGCGGCTGGGCCCGTGAGCCATGGCCGCTGGGCCTGCGCGTCCGGAGCCTGTGCTCCGCAACGGGAGAGGCCACAACAGTGAGAGGCCCGCATACTGCAAAAAGAAAAAAAAAAAAATGGATTTTGATCCGCGAAGGACTGGCATACAAGGTGCTGAAGACAATAATCTCTGGGGAGTAGCCCAGGTAGACCTAGGCATTAAGAGGCCAGACTGGGGGTGGTGATACAGCTACTTGCATTTTCATCTTGTTAATAAACATTTGTGTGTTTTTGCTCCCAGTCTGGAGACATGGAAGATAAGACTAGAACACTTGGGTTTCTTGAAACACTTTTAAAAAATATCAAATAAAGACCATGAATGTAGGCATCTTTCCATCAGGATGAAAAACGAACAACTTTAGGAATCATCTGGAAGTTTTCAAACATCTGCAGGCCCCATGTAGATTTTGCCTGAATACAATAAGTGTGTAATTTGGAAATGGGAAGAGACAAGTCTAAAACATTAACTGTTAGATCGTCTTGCACATTCTGCTCTCGGTGTAGATGAGGTCCCAGTGGCCTGATGCTGACGTATTTACTGATACAATGAGAGGCAGGAAGCTGATCCCAGCTTGGCCAGGCACAATTCCCAGGAACAAGAGTAATGAAATCAGATCACTTATTTGTAAAACGTATCCAGCTTTGAATTACATGGATTCCCCTGATAGGCCAAATTAGTTATATAATGGAAGAGAGTTTATAGGAATCACTTGATCAGTGATGGGTAGATGGTCAATTTGATTTTTGCATTAATTTATCCTTATTCATATTTACCCATAATCTCTTTTGAAAACAGTTCTTGCTGATCCAACCCCAGTCCTCACCTCCTGAACTCAAGAACACTGTCTCTCAAATTTCACCACGTATTAGAAGCTACTGGGGAACTTTGTATACCCAGATGCCCAGGCCACACACCAGACCAAGTTCATCACAGTCTCTGGGAGCAAGACTCAGTCAGGCATTAGGATTTTGGGGGGACAATTCCCCCAGGGGATTGCAAAGCGCAGCTTTGTGTGGGAACCAGTGCTCACCTTGCTCTTCAGTATTGCCATTTCCTGGGAGTTCTCTAGAAATGCAGAGTCTCAAGCGCAGCCCCGGACCTGCTGAATCAGAATCTACTTTTTAACAAGGTCCCAGGTGATTTGCTTGCCCATTAAAGTGTGGATAAAAGTCACACGGGACAACACCAGGTTTCCATCTTACGTCAGCCCCAGCTGTGCGGACCATTTCCTGACTTCCAGGCAAAGTGGATCTTGCTGCCCCCGCTGCACTTGGCAATGAGCAGACCACCGATTCCCTCACCTGTCCTGACAGGTGCAGAACGTCTCTTCTCTCTCTGTTTACTGAGCAAATATTGGCATTTCTCAAAGGGAGGGGAAGAGGGAACAGGGAGAGGCAGAGAGAATGAGAGGAACGGTCACCGACACATATTTCTTATTTCACCTCAGAACTGGCCCATCGAGCCTTGGCTGTCACAAATTCAAGGAAATCTCCAGTTCCTTTCACCGACGACCAGGAGAAAAGCAGCTTAAGGTATGCGCCATATCAAGGTCTAAAGGATGGGGGTGACGCTTCCTCTATCCCAGGGGTCGGCACACTTGTTCTATCAGGGGCTAGATAGTAAATATTTGTGGCTTTGCGGCCATATTTTCTCTGTTGTAACTATTCAACTCTGCCATTGTAGCGTGAAAGAAGCCATAGACAATGTATAAATGAATGGGCGTGGCTATGCTCCAATAGAATTTATTTTCAAAAACAGGCAGCTCTTCCACTTGGGGGTATATACCAAAAAGAATTGGAAACAGGTACTCAAATCCTTGCATGCGAATGCTCATGGCAGCACAATTCACAATAACCAAAAAGTGGAAGCAACCTAAAGGCTTATCAGTGAATGAACGCATAAACAAACTGTGGTCTATCCATACAATGAAATAGTATTTAGCCATAAAAAGGAATGAATTACTGATCCATGCTTCAGTGTGAATGAACCTCAAAATCGTCATGCTTAAGTGAAAGGAACAGACACAAAAGGTCATGTTCTGTATGATCCCATTCATATGAAATATCCAGAATAGGTCAATCTATAGAAACAGGAAGCAGATAGATGGTTGCCAGGGGCTGGGGGAAGGGGGAATGGGGTGTAACAGCTTCATGTGGACAGGATTTTATTTTGAAGTGATAAAAATGTTTTGGAACGCAGTAGAGGTGGTATCTGTACAACAGTGTGAATATGCTAAATGCCATGGAATTCTTCGCTTTAAAATGGTTCGTTTTATGTTATGTGGATTTGGAATTATAACTCAATAAACAAAGTTAAAAACAAGCCCCCCCCCCAAAGCAGGCAGCTGCTGGATTTGGCCCCAGGGTCATATTTTGCTAGGACCTGCTCTATCCAATTTAGACCCCACTTTGATAGATGATAGACTCTAACTCTGCCTGGAAACTGTTTCCAGGTCTTCTCTGTGAGCAGACATCGTAGCTACGTTGTCCAACTCTGGACAGTCCCTCTCATTTCACCTTTACAGCTCCATGTACTGTCTTGGGTCCTGGCCTGGTTCTGGCTCTCCAAGCTTGGAAGGAGGAACCACATCTGTTCTAAGATGTCTTCCGTTGTGCTTTGTAGGCTCTGGAACTGACCTTGCAGAAGCTTCCTTTCTCTTCACGGGCTCTTCATGCCTGAAGCACCTTCCCTAGCTAGTGTTAGACTTGGCCTTTCTCTTTGGTGACACCCCAGCCAGCTTTTAGGTTTTGAATCTATCAGCCTTGAGGGCAGACAGACAGACAGACACTCAATATATCCCATTTCCCTTGGGGTCAGTGCTGTCACAACCAGACTTCTTATTTGTGTTTTCCCAGCGGAGCCCTAGTTAAGCTACTGTTTCTTCTCCAAGGAATGTTAGTTCCTAGGGTAATATCTTTCTCTGTTGATGCCTGACCTACGTCAAGCACAGCGAATGACCCAAGGTTTTCCTATGCAAGGGTAATGAGTCTGCTGAAATAAAGGGTAGAAGATCCAGACTTCAGTATCAGCCCTGCTAATCCTACCTTTGTGGTCTTTGTGTGCATCATTTACCCCTGAGCCTGAACTTTTTTTTTTTTTGTCTCTAAAGAACATCTGATCCTCGTCTGAAGGCTAAAGTGTTTTGTGAGATGTTTTCAAGGACTAGGGAAGAAAATGGCTTACGTCACTTCCTATCACATTCTGTTGGCTGGAGCTTAGTCACGTGGCCTGATTTAACTGGAAGGGAAGATGGGAAATGTCATCTTCCTATATGCCCAGGAATAAGATACAGCACGTTGTCCACCCTAGCTATCTATAGTTTTCCCTCTGGTGGATGGAACACAATGTTTGTTCTCCTCCTGTAAGTGGCATGGTGCTATAGCACTGAGGAATCACCATCTCATTTCTTGCCTGATGCATCTTGCTCATATTAACTTCAAAGCCTCATCAGGTTAGTCTTGAAAACTCTCCAAAACAATCAGATCTGACATTTTGACAATTCAGACAATTCAGACCTGGCACTTCCCAGTGTTGGTAGCAGGAAATACAAACAGAAACAGAGCTGTACCGAATTCCTCCCCGCTGAAAACCAAAGCTGCCATCTTAATAGTGATTATACCGTTAAGTCACCCCATTAACTTCGTGCTCTATTTCCTGACAACCTTAAGATGGTATATCTTAGTTTTTGTAGTAAGAGAAAATTCCATTTTATTTGCCAAAGTAACATACATACAGACATATTTCCAATAAACTGGTTTGTTTTGTTTTTTTTTTTTTTTTTTTTTGCAGTACGTGGGCCTCTCACTGTTGTGGCCTCCCCCGTTGCGGAGCACAGGCTCTGGACGCGCAGGTTCAGCAGCCATGGCTCACGGGCCCAGCCGCTCCGCGGCATGTGGGATCTCCCCAGACTGGGGCACGAACCCGTGTCCCCTGCATCGGCAGGCAGACTCTCAACCACTAGCGCCACCAGGGAAGCCCTAAACTGGTTTTTTAAAATAAATTTATTTATTTTATTTATTTTATTTATTTATTTTTGGCCGCGTTGGGTCTTCATTGCTGCGCGCGGGTTTTCTCTAGTTGCCGCGAGCGGGGGCTACTCTTCATTGCGGTGCACGGGCTTCTCATTGCGGTGGCTTCTCTTGTTGCGGAACACAGGCTCTAGGCACGCAGGCTTCAGTAGTTGTGGCTCGTGGGCTCAGTAGTTGTGGCTCGCGGGCTCTAGAGCGCAGGCTCAGTAGTTGTGGTGCACGGGATTAATTGCTCCACAGCACGTGGGATCTTCCTGGACCAGGGCTTGCCCCGTGTCCCCTGCATTGGCAGGCGGATTCTTAACCACTGCACCACCAGGGAAGCCCCTGTTTTTTATTTTTAATTCAGACAAAACAATGAATAGGAAACACATACTGAAAAGCTTAAGTCAACATATTGAAGAGAAATATTCTGAAGAAGGCCAGTTTAAGATTCAAATTGCAGGCTTGCTTCCTGTGGTGTGAAGTTTCAAGGTGGGAAACTGATGGCCCTCATGCTTTCACATTTCATGATTTCTCCATAACTATTACAGTTTATTATTGCATTACAAATGTAATAGAAAAGGTAAAACCTTTTTCTTGATACTGGGGTCCTGCCCATCTTGTTCCCACAGCATGGTCACTGGTGCAAGGTTGAGGAGATAGGGGAAGAGAATTAGCCCGTCACTTCAGGAAGACAAAGTCTATGGATACATAGAAAGCGGCTAATATTAGCATCTTTTCCTAAAAGCACCCATTGGGCAGGAAGGTTGAAAGTGATTTCTACCGGAAGCCAGCTTGATTTTATTTCATTCCTTTGTAATAGAGAGGTATTGTTTAAAAGAGGAGAATTACAAGAAAAAAATGTGGTAAAGTGGTAGAAAGACTAAGCTGAAAAGGAACTTTCTGAGGTTTAGCCAATTTCCTTAGCTCCGTTCACTCAGTTTGGTTCAATTCTATTCATTTAAATCAACAAACATTCACTGAGTGTCTGGAATGTATCAGCCATGGAGATGCAATTAGTAAGATCCAGGCTGCCATCAAGTATCTCAGTCCTGAGCGAAATTGGGTCATTTGTAGAGACGTGGATGGATCTAGAGTCTGTCATACAGAGTGAAGTAAGTCAGAAAGAGAAAAACAAATATCGCATATTAATGCATATATGTGGAATCTAGAAAAATGGTACAGATGAACCTGTGTGCAAGGCAGAAATAGAGACACAAATGTAGAGAACAAACCTATGGACACCAAGGGGGGAAAGTGGCGGGGGGCGGTTGGTGGTGGGATGAATCGGGAGATTGGGATTGACATATATACACTAATATGCATAAAATAGATAACTAATAAGAACCTGCTGTATAAAAAATAAATAAAATTAAATTAAAAAAAATATCTCAGTCCTGTGTGAAGAAACTTCACCTGGAGATCTGAGGGGACTGATCTGAGTCCTACAACTAGTCAGTGGAGAAAACAGGGCTAACACCCCTGCCTCATGACTCCTGGTTCAGCAATCTGCCACCCAGACAATTTCCCATGCCAAATCAGAGATGAGTAGCAAAGAACTCACCCCAGTACTCGTGTGTTTCATCCCTGTGATGTTCAAAAGAAGCCAGCCAAATGATCTTTGAGGTACTAAATATGAGAGGTGAGATTTTGTAAGAAGGGAGAAAGGGAGGAGGACAAAGGAAATAATGATGCCTTAGAAAATGTTGATCATTTAAACACTAGAGTTAGTTATAGCCACTGGTCACTGAATTTCCTGGCTTGGGAGGAATTGTGGGTCTCAATATTAGCTATAGTAGTAATAACGGTAGCTATGATATGAGTAGATAATACTTTTTGAGTGCTTACTAGGTACCAGTGACTCTTGTAAGGGGGCATACTTGAAATAACTCATTTGTCTAAAGATAAACCTATGACGTTAAGTATTATAGTCATCTCCATGTAATTATTAGCTCTTGTCATACGTAATGCTGTGTGACAAAGCTTCCCCAAACTCGGTGGTTTATAACAACCACCATTTATTATGGCTTTTGAGGGTGTGGGACAGCTGGTGTTTCTGCTGGGCTTGGCTGGGCTCACTCAGTCATCCACAGTCGGCCGCAGGTCCCCTGGCAGTAGATCTAGGATGGCCTCAGCTGGGTTGACGTCACCACGTGGCGAGCCTCCTCCACGTGTCTCAGGTCCCCCCCGCGGGCTAGCTCAGGCTTTTTCCCGTGGTAGAGGCAGGCGTGCATGAGCGAGCAGTGGGACAAGAAGAAATGCACGAGCACTTTTGAAGCCTGCTTGCATTCTGCTATCTTGAAGTCAGGGGAGGAACTGGGACCATCGTCACAAACATCTACCACAGAGGTTAAGTAACTTTTCTTTTAGTGAGGACGTGGGTAAGTCTGTGTGTAGTAGAGGTCCCAAACAATGGTGGATTATTACTAGTGCAAAGACAGGCAGTCCAGGCTTGTGTGTTTGGTGTGCTCAACAAGGTCTCCAGGCATCTGGGATCCTTTTTTCTGGTTTCTCTGCCTTTCCCTCAAGTGGTGGGCTCACGTGTACGGTCTAAGACTGGCCATCACTTCAACCAAAGTAAAGACGGTTCTCAGGAAGGGGAGAAAAGTATGCCTCCCCTTTCCCTTAAGAATATGAGTAGAAATCTCAGGATTTCCACTTCTGGTAATATGAGGTAGGTAATAGGCATCAATCTTGTCACAACTGAAAAAGCTCTATGGATTATTCTTAAAACCTAGGAAGCATTCAAGAGCTAGTACGATACTGAGCAGTTATTGGTCTGACATCGCAGAGAGGCTGAGAACTCAGAAAAAAATGAGCAAAGCCTTTGTCTTAGGGGATGCTTAGTTGTCCTTTTGGGGACCCCAAGAGACTAGGACAAAGATCTGAATCCTCTTTAGGCTGGGCCCCAAAAAAGCCCCAAAAGATCATCTCCTAGAAGTAAAGGTAAGCTGGAAGTAAACTAACCCTTGCCTTATCTGAAACAGTTTTGTGAAAATATGATTTTCCCTCAGAAAAATCTCAAATCTAAAACTTAGATCAAGGTGACACTAAACTGCAAGCACTAGCCCCAGGTCCCTAACAGAGATCAATAGAACTAAGAAAATGTCACCTAAATCTTCAATTTGTTGGATAATATTAAAAAAAATTTTTTTTAATTGGCAGGGAACTGGAAGATATAAAAAGTGATATAGCAATTTTGTAAAAGAGCCAAATAGAAATTCTAGATCTGAGAAAGACAACAGTAGAAAATAAGATTAACAGCAGATTGAGAGTAAGCTCAAAGAAACAGTCCAAAATGAAGCACAGAAAGCCAAAGGATGGAACTCAGAAGAGAAGAGAGACAGAAGATAGTGGTAAAGGTTAATATTTGTTTAATTGGCATCTCAGAAGCAGAGGGGAGGGAGAGAAATTGGGAGAGAATTTTGAAATGCTTAAGGATCAGAAACTCTGAGAAATGATGAAAGACGTCAATACACGGAAGCCCACTGAATCCCAAGCTGGATTTTAAAAATCCATGCATAAACACATCTAAGTTCTGAAAACAGAATTAATAAATCATATCCCTTTTGTTCTCACTGTCCAGGTCTTGGTCATGTAGCTACAACTCTCTGCAGGAGAAGCTGAAAAATGTGGTTTTCATTCCATTGTTTCTTCAGAGCTCTATGCCCTGACAAACACTGAGAGTTTATTACCATAAGAGAGAAGAGAAGCATCAACATTGACATTGACATCTTTCCAAGGTCACACAGCTAGGAAGTGGCAGATCAGGTATTTGATTTGGCATGGCCTGGCTCCACAGCATGTGCTTTCAGTAGCTATGCGGAAGGCATGGCCCAAGGTTTGGGTTTGCACCCTTTGACCACAGGTCAACATAATGTATTAATTAAGCAAATAGACTCTTAAAAGCACATTGGAAATAGGGTAACCAGACCAGGATCATGCTAGTGAAAAACTAGCTCTTCTCAAACATTTCAGTGTTGGGCATGTTCATTAGGAATTCGCTGCCCATGATACAAGGTCCAGACGTGCACAGTAGGCTACCGATACACCAGCTCTAGGAGGGTTACATTGGCATTGGTAACTTTAGGCATCTGATTAGTGTTTATGAGTACAAGGGACAAGGTTTTGGTCTCTTCACAAGTTAATTCTTTGGGTCTCAAAATGAGAGCCTCAAGAATGCAAGTAGGAGAGGAGATGAAAAGTTGACTCTTGTCTTTCAGTGTCCAAAGTCAATTTTTTCAAATGTGATCTTAGATATATACCAAATAGAGTTGTATATTTTGTTAAGAAGCTGTACGTCAGGGCCCTTAGCAAACTATGGCCCTTGGGCCAAATTCCTCCTGCCGTCTGTTTTTGTTAATAAAGTTTTACTGGTACACAATCATATCCATTCATTTGTGTATTGCCTGTGACTGCGACTGTACTTCCGTGGCAGAATCTGAGTAGCTGTGACAGAAACCACCTGATGTGCAAAGCCTAAAATATTAACTGTCAGGTCCTTTTCAGGACCAGTTGGCTGATCCCTGCTCTAAGCCAATGACAGTTTCACGCAGCTAGGCAAATATAAATTCATCTTCATGTTCAGCCTTATTATGAAGGAACATCCAGGCTCTTTATCTCCTCTCGGCCTTCCTTATTTTCAGGTGGGAGATTTCTGACTGTGTGAAACCTCCTCATGTTTAATGAACCCCAAGAGTTGAACTTGACAATTTTGGATATGGTTTTTAATAAGCAAACATTTCATAAATTCTCAATTTCTGATTTTGGTTTTTTTTTAAACTGAATTAAATCATTTTCAAAATTTAATTTGGTCAAGCAGCTTGATAAGTGTAAGCAAAATAAACCTTCCTGTGCAAAGAAAACTCAGCCCCCTAACCCCTAAAAGGTCTCTTTGGCATACAGGTTTCTCCAAAGAAAGGAAGTTTTTCTCTACAACGTGTGATTGAAAACCAAAGAAAGACATGTTTTTCTAAGGTCAGACCATAAGGAATCATAAAATCAATATTTCTAACGTTTATGGATTCGCTGTCATTAGTTCTTGGCAGTACACGATTTCTTGATTTTTGAAAGTGGTACAAAATGGTGCAGAAAGCTTCTGGAACATGAATACAAAATGTATATATATATATTTTATAATGATAGTGTAAACAAAGTCCAAGCATATGGATTACATTTCCTTTTAAAAATAAAGGGTTTTAGCATTTAATGGGAAAAGCGATTTGCAAAATATGCTTTGGATTTTGCCAAAACCAAATCACTCAGAATGTACAATTAACTCTAAACGAAACCAAATTCAACTGTCTTTGCTTTAAATGACTAAAAAAGACAGCTCCCATTGTTGCTCGTGCCTTCGAGTTCCCTGGTCGAGAAAGGGAAGTCGGATGTGCTGTCAGCTGGGCACTGTTCTTCGTAATATCTGCCTCAGGATGGAGCTGAGCGGGAGAGTGTTTCCCCGGGGGAATATGTGTGACCTTCTCAAGTGTAAATCGATTTTGACTAGTTGTAATGTTTAAGAGGAATTATAGAGAGGAACTGACGTGTTTCCTGGTAAGGGATCAAGTTGTTAATTTCCACCGGCTGTGCAATGCTTATTGTTGTCCTGAGAGCTAAGTAATCTGACAAAAGTCTTCTTCATTTTAATGACCTTTTATATTTGTCACGAGAGCAGTGGAGTGGTCATAAATGTACCATTAGAAAAATACTTTAGGTTTTTCTCTTAGATCACATTCCTTTGCAGAAACACACATTGCTGTTTGCAAACCAAGTGGGACTGACTGACTAATTGTCAGGCTAATACACCAAGGAGTACTTTGCTACTTGCTATTTCCGGTTCGTCTTCCGTTGCAGGAATCAAGCTGGCTAGGGAGAGGCACACACCAAATTGTGAGCCAGGGCTCCTGAGAACTCTTGTATCTACCAGTCTCTACTCTTAAAATGATACATGTGGGACTTCCCTGGTGGCGCAGTGGGAAAGAATCTGCCTGCCAATGCAGGGGACACGGGTTTGAGCCCTGGTCCGGGAAGATCCCACGTGTCGCGGAGCAACTAAGCCCGTGCTCCACAACTACTGAGCCTGTGCTCTAGAGCCTGCGAGCCACAATTACTGAGCCCACATGCCACAACTACTGAAGCCTGTGCGCCTAGAGCCCATGCTCCGTAACAAGAGAAGCCACCATAATGAGAAGCCCACACACCACAACGAAGAGTAGCCCCCGCTCGCTGCAACTAGAGAAAGCCCGTGCACAGCAACAAAGACCCAACGCAGCCAGAAATAAATAAATTAATTAATTTAAAAAATAATAATACATGTGCCTCCTTGGAGGAGACAGAAAATTATGAACTAGGAGTGGTTTGGAATATGCAAGTGATTCTTAGGAAAATTTAAGTTTTAAATGGAACGTATAGTCTATAAGCCACTTGCAAAGAGTCAAAGATGGGAATAAAATGGAAGAGTATGAGATAATGATGCAAATAACTTCTTAGTTCTGGACAGAATGGGGGAAAACATAGGGGCACTATTTAAATATTGAAATCTAGAAGCATAGTTCGGACAGATGCAAAACCACTATATAAACGGTATAAATAAATACAAGTGTGAGAGAGAGGGGGGAAACGATGGGAAAATGAGGGCAAGAAATGAACCCTCTGCTTGCTTCCCTCCAAGGCTCGTGTAACATATTAAAGCATGCATTTTACTGTCTCAGAGAATTTTTCATTTTTCAAAGAACGATCCAGTCAGGAGAGGAATTTTATATTTTTATATACATTTCTTCAACTCTTTGATGCAACAATAAGGGCACAATAGCAAAAGGAAACATTGAATCTGGCATCGCAAAGGTCACCTTCTTTCATGTTTCAATAACATATTCTTAGTATGTTGGCACTGTAGAACTCAGTGTGACTAACAGTTCTTCACGCTATACATCCATTTTTAAATTGCACGTTTCTTCCAAACATCACTAAGTTCATTAATATTTAGGTTTCCTGTTTTCAGTTCCCACCAAAACTGATCTATATGCGAAATCTACACTGTTGACAGAGCGGCAGGGCTGCAAGGGACAATAATCACCACCGTTCCCCGTGAATCAGCCGCTTTTGCAGTTCAGGAGATTGGTCCCAGAGGTCACATCATTATTTCCCGAGTTGCCCATTATGTGGTTAACATTTACATAAATATTAGGTACACTCGCTCCCTTCCCTGTGGCTTTTCCAGAAGGACTGCATTCCTGTATATTTATTAGCCACTTTCAAAGCTTCTTGTTGTTATATCTTGCAGAAAGGAGAAAGTCAGAACTATAAAGAAGTCTTAGACTTGTATAAATCAGGGCTGTGTTCTTACAATCTTATGAAGGTTTAATAAATAAATGCATAGCTGAACTCTAGGAGGCAGCTGGGCGGGAGTAGCCTTCTCTATCGCTCTTTCTGGAAAATATCCATGGGTCATTCCTGTCTCTCTGGTCATTACACACTTCTTCCCCTCTGCCTTTATTTTTAAGGGTTACTTTCCCTCCTGATATTATACTGCACAGAATTCCTTGTCAACTTCCATCAGAGCCCTGGGTCTCTCTCAATTTGCCTGTTACTTTAAACTTCCCTCTCGGTTTCACCCTGTTTTCATTTTATCAGGACTAGTTAATTTCCTCTGCCTGGTGTACTCTTCCATTTCCGGTGCTTGGTGGTGGCATCAATGCAAGGTTCACAAAATTGTTTCCACTTCCTCCTTGCATCGAGCGGGCCATGAGATGATGTCTACATGGTGGATTGGGGACAGGGGTGATGTTCGCCCTGTCCAGGACCAGCCTTTGGAGAGGCCTGCAGTATCCTCCACCTTCATTCTCCTTTGATGGATTGGCCAGTTAGAGAGAATTCGGCAGTGTCGTTCAAGGCTCTGGAGGTCTCTGAGGCTCTAGGGGTTGGTGGAACCCCCAAATACAAGGAGCCTGGTTGAAAGAGAGCTGCCCAGGACAGCCGTGTGATGGGGGACATCCACCTTGGGCTTTGTGTCCGCACAAACACTTCTCTTGTGTTAAGCCATTGAGATTTGGGGCTGTTTGTCCCAGCAGTTTGCCTGTGTTGACTCTTGCAGTGATCTCGTTTAGGACCTTCAAGATTCAGCTCAATCATCATCCCCTCTATGGAATCTTCCTTCTATGGACTTCTGGGGCACCTTAATTTGCTATAGGGGTACACAGTTTCTTCAATTATGCGTTGAAACTAATATCTTACCTCTGACGCTTCTTTCTTAAAAGAGACCAACTTTGTATTCTAGTGCCTACTGCAGTGCCTGGCCCAGAGCAGAAAGATGCTCAATAAATCTTGGTAGACATTGCCCCTCCCTGAAAAGATGGCATCACGAATGGGAGAATTTCACCCACGGTAGCCTTTGAGGATGGAATGGGGTTGGTGGTGATGGAAGGGGTGGGGGGACTCAACCACGTATCCTTCAACACCATCACCTACTCTGTTTAATTACACGAGAAATGCTTTGTCATCATTCACTTCCTCGTGTAAATAAAGGCAAGTTTACAAAATATTGATATAATGATCGTGCTTATGGAATCATTCTTTCAAACATCTGTCTTTGCCTAAGTGCTGTTCTAGGTACTAGGGGAAAAGGGGTAAATATGACAGATCTGGTTCCTGCCTTCACAAGTCTACTAAGTCTATTTTCTGAACCATTAGCATTATGATATCATTTCTGAGACTCACCTTTCCTTTGCATGAATCACAGGGATGTTGATGAATTTATGAAGCATAGTGTATCCCCTTTGCGCAAAACCCAGAGACTGGGCAAGCAGTAGAAGCCACTGGAGTTCTAGACACTATAAACAGAGTATCCATATAATTGCTCATATCCTAGCTTCTACTGTTCATTTGTAAGGACTTTATTATCTGACTACAGAGGTCACACATGACTTATACTTTAATTTCTCCACTTGCATTTTTTGCTTCTTTTCAATATTTGAGAGCTCCTTGAGGATGGAGCCTAAGTCTTTAATTCAGTTCAACAAACATTTATTGACACAATGATCTATTTAATTACTCTGGGAAAAAAAAGACTGCAGATTCCTCAAAATTCATTTTCTACTACTTACAAATAATCCCTTTCAAGTACTGAGCTTTCTTTGAAGCATTCACTGCTCAAGTCTTCTTTTATGCTGCAAAAGATTTTACTTATCCCAGATTTCTTTTTCCCATCTTTTCTTCCATACTTATTTACCCAACATTCTCTGAGTCCATACTTTTAAAAAATTCTCTCATTGAATTAGTAAATTAAATCAGATGTTGAATGTCCAAGGGAAATTTTCTACATAAAGGAATTGTATGAGGAAAGCAATCATTTAATTATTCATTTTTTTTTGTAAAGGAGAACTTAAAAAAAACCAGGTTTGATGAAAATAGTAGCATGTTTACATTCAGTTTCAGTTCATTTCATTTTCCTAATGTTGGGCTTTTCAGAATAAGGTTTTTCATGCCTACCCCTCAGCATCTCCTCAACTTGATCCACTTTTGGTGGAAAGGGGTATTAAAAATGTGTCACAGTTACTCAGGATCGTGGTTTAGAGTGCTTCAGGGAGGGTGTTGGCACCCATCTTAGGAGGAGGAGTTGGGAGGTCAAAGGAAGGGAAGAGAAAAGTGGGAAGAAGCCACCAGAAGGAGAAAGAACCCAGAGACTCATACTTGACCCTGCCCTGAATATACAGAAAATAGAGTTGCCAGACTTGGGCAAGAAACAATCAGAAAAGACCAAAAATTAAAAAAAAACCCAACAATAACGAAAAACAGGATACCCAGTTAAATTTGAATTTCAATAAACAACCAATAATTTCTTAGCATAAATATGTCTCAAATACGGCCTTACAACATTGCTGAGATCCTACCATTGCCTGGGACGTACTTATATGAAAAAACTTTGCTGTTGATCTGAAATTCAAATTTACATGGCAGTCTATTTTATCTGGTGACTCTAACAAAAAGCCACTCTGAAAACGTGAAGAAACGTTTCTGAAATCCTTTGAGTGTGTTCATAATTGGCTTTCTGTCTAGAAACAGGGCATCCAAAGGCCCATTTCTCTTAGACGTTGTGAGCTAGAACAGAGGGTTACGTATAACTCAGATGTGATCCTGTCCTCCACTCCTGGGCTAAGGAGGGTGTTAAATAAAGAATCAAGAAGCACCATGGAAAGAAATGATTGTTTAGTTTCCCAGAAGGGACAGTCTTGTTGGTGGCCCTGTCTGGAGGCCAGTTCTTTACAACCCAATGGATGATGATGATTATTTTTTTTACATCTTTATTGGAGTATAATTGCTTTACAATGGTGTGTTAGTTTCTGCTTTATAACAAAGTGAATCAGTTATACATATACATATGTTCCCATATCTCTTCCCTCTTGCGTCTCCCTCCCTCCCACCCTCCCTATCCCACCCCTCTAAGTGGTCACAAAGCACCGAGCTGATCTCCCTGTGCTATGTGGCTGCTTCCCACTAGCTAGCTATTTTACATTTGGTAGTGTATATATATGTCCATGCCACTCTCTCACTTTGTCCCAGATTACCCTTCCCCCTCCCCATATCCTCAAGTCCATTCTCTAGTAGGTCTGCGTCTTTATTCCCGTCTTGCCCCTAGGTTCTTCATGACATATTTTTTCTTAAATTCCATATATATGTGTTAGCATACGGTATTTGTCTTTCTCTTTCTGACTTACTTCACTCTGTATGACAGACGTTAGGTCTATCCATCTCATTACAAACAGCTCAATTTCGTTTCTTTTTATGGCTGAGTAATATTCCATTGTATATATGTGCCACGTCTTCTTTATCCATTCATCCGATGATGGACACTTAGGTTGTTTCCATCTCTGGGCTATTGTAAATAGAGCTGCAATGAACATCTTGGTATATGACTCTTTTTGAATTATGGTTTTCTCAGGGTATGTGCCCAGTAGTGGGATTGCTGGGTCATATAGTAGTCCAATGGATGATTTTCCAGTGGGGGGTGAAGAGCCCCGACCCTCGTCCAGGCTGAAGGGGCTGGAACACGCGGAAGGGATGGGGTGAGCTGAGAATGAGTCCCCACGGTCAGAGCCCAGAGTCAGGAAGTGGCAGGAAGTGGCCTCCCCCGGGAGATGCCTGGGGGAGGATGGGGGCACCGGATGGGTACCCTATGGCAGATTTTTGCAACCTCGGCACTATTAACATGTTTGACCAGATAATTGTCATGGGAGGGCGGCTGTCCTGTGTGCTGTAGGATGTTGCGCAGCGTCCCTGCTGCCTGTACTCACTAGATGCCAGTCGCACTCCCCTCCTCTTGTTCAACAGCCAAAAATGTCTCCGGCCATTGATAAATGTCCCCTGGTGGGCAACATCACCTCAGATGGGGTCTTTGTCCTATGGAGAGAGGAGCCAAGGAATGGAGAGCAGGAACTGAATGGGAAAATGTACCTGAGAAACAAACGGGGCAGGCAAGGATCTGCAGCAGGGGGAACAAAGTCTCATAATCATAGCAGAAGTTCAGCATTGGGTTATTTGCTCAGGAAGCACCCCCCCCCCACCTATCCACCTGCCGCCCACCATCACGGCCTGCAAAGCCTCTGAGAAATGGAAGCCCAACCCAGAGCATCTCCAACGGCACAGGGGGAAGCTTTAAGAGAGGACTATTGGGCTTCCCTGTTGGCGCAGTGGTTGAGAGTCCACCTGCTGATGCAGGGGACACGGGTTCGTGCCCCGGTCCGGGAAGATCCCACATGCCGCGGAGCGGCTGGGCCCGTGAGCCATGGCCGCTGAGCCTGCGCGTCTGGAGCCTGTGCTCCGCAACGGGAGAGGCCACAGCAGTGAGAGGCCTGCGTACCGCAAAAAAAAAGAATGAAGAGAGGACTATTATTATTGGGAGAAATAAACCACTGTTGCCTCTAACTAATCTTCCTGCCTCCGCTTGCGCCCCCTGCAGTCTCCTCTCCACATAACTGTCAGGGTGGTCTTTGAAAAAACAGAAATTGGACCTCATGACACCCTTCATAAGACTCGGTGGCGGCTCCCCCTTACACTCAGGCTAAACCCCACCTCCTTCCCATGACTTGCCAGGACCTACGTGTTCTGGCCCCTCTCTCCTTCCCCACCTTCATGCTGCCCAGATGGCCACCTTGATCACTACTCTCTAGCCACACTGATCTGCTTGCTGGTCCCACCCCAGGGCCTTTGTCCATGCTGTTCCCCCTACCGAGGATACTCTCTGCAAGGTCTCTGCTTAAATATGACCTCCTTGAATTTTCCACCAGTTTTACCTGACCAATTAGCAGTCCCTTGCACAACTTACACATTTGTCCCTTACCGTGCTTAAATTTTTAAAAATTTTTATTGACATACAGTTGATTTACAATGTTGTGTTAGTTTCAGGTGTACAACGAAGTGATTCATATATATATATTCTTTTTTTAGATTCTCTTCCGTCATAGCTTATTACAGAATTTTGAGTAGAGTTCCCTGTGCTATACAGTAGGTCCTTGTTGTTTATCTATTTTATATATAGTAGTGTGTGTATTTTAATCCCAAACTCCTAATGTATCCTTTCTCCCTCCCCTTTGGTAACCATAAGTTAGTTTTCTATGTCTGTAAGTCTATTCCTGTTTTGTAATAAGTTTATTTGTATCATTTTTTTAGATTCCACATAAAAGTGATATCATATGGTATTTGTTGTTCTCTGTCTGACTTACTTCACTTAGTATGATAATCTCTAGGTCCATCCATGTTGCTGCAAATGGCATTATTTCATTCTTTCTATGGCTGAGTAGTATTCCATTGTATAGATGTACCACATCTTCTTTATCCATTCATCTGTTGATGGACATTTAGTTTGCTTCCATGTCTTGGCTATTGTAAATAGTGCTGATGAACATAGGGGTGCATGTATCTCTTCGAATTATCGTTTTTTCCATATGTGTTCCCAGGAGTGGGATTGCTGGATCATATGATAGCTCTATTTTTAGTTTTTTAAGGAACCTCCATACTTTTCTCCATACTGGCTGCACCAAGTTACATTCCCACCAGCAGTGTAGGAGTGTTTCCTTTTCTCCACACCCTCTCCAGCATTTATTATTTGTAGACTTTTTGATGTTGGCTATTCTGACTAGTGTGAGGTGATACTCATTGTAGTTTTGATTTGCATTTCTCTAATAATTAGTGATGTTGAGCATCTTTTCATGTGTCTTTTGGCCATCTGTATGTCTTCTTTGGAGAAATGTCTTTTTAGGTCTTCTGCCCATTTTTTGATTGGGTTGTTTGTGTTTTTTTTTGATACTGAGCTGTGTGAGCTGTTTGTATATTTTGGAGATTACTCCCTTGTCAGTCACCATGCTTAATTTTTTATAGCATTCATCAGTGTTTCTATTCCATTTATTTTATCCACTTATTCACTGTATTCATTGATACTATTCAATATTTTTGTGCTTACTTTTTTATTGAATATATATTTACAGGGTTATTTACTTGTCTCTGTCTACATTTTCAGGGCCTAGAAGAGGGCCAGGCACATCCTAGCAGCTCAGTAAATATTTGTTGAACAAAAGAGTGACTGGCAATGGGCAAAGCTAATTACAGGAATGCTGTAATTAATCATATATATGTTTAATCTAAGCATTTATCAATGCAGTTAGCATTTCTCAGTTATTCTCCACAATCTCTTTGTATTTTAAGTACCATTGGAGAACATCAGATCAATATAATTTGCCACTTAGGAGGAAGGACCATATGTCCCATAGTGTCCCAGTTTATGCCTTTTGTCCCAGTGGAGTTATTAATAGCACTCTAACTCTCAAAAACATCCTCATTTCGACAATAAATTAAACGTATATAGGGTACTGATGTGTCTTTTATGGGCGATGAGTCATAGCAGTTGAGACTAAAAAGAGATGAGTGGGGCCTGGAATTGTCAAGCGTGACGTCATGGAAGATTCTGAACTAGAGTTGAGCCTGGAAGGATGGCTAGGAAGAAGGAAGGATTATTTGGATGGAGAAAGTCACATGTGCAAAGGGACAAAGATGTGGCTGCGATCCAGGCAAAACGTGATGGAAGCTTTAGGCAAGAGAACATTTAAGGGTAAAATACAAAGGCAGATTGTGAATAGATCCCAAGGCTAAGACTCTGGGCTCCATCCCCTAGGCATTGTTATGCTCCTGTCACTTAAACACAGATTTCGATGGCTGGGTTGGAATGTTTGACACTCACTGAAAAAACAATTTCTTAAAAACAAATGACTTTTTCAAATCAGTCCCAGATAAGATGAGAGAGAAGATGATATGGGCTTTAGGGAAACCTAGATGAGGCAGAATTGCCTCGTTAATGGCAGCTGTTTCAACAATTAGAGTTAAATTCAGCACAATGATTCAATTTACTTTAATGAAATCAAGTCTTACATTTCAGCTTCTTAGTAGCTTCCACTCTTCCAGCAAGCCAGGAGCGGTTGGTTTTGGTATAAGCCACTGCCACTTTTGTTTAGTCAACATTAATACAACAAACCAGGAAGAGAATGTCTGCTCTTGCACTCTTTTTTTTTTTTTTTTTTTTTTTTTTTGCGGTACGCGGGCCTCTCACTGTTGTGGCCTCTCCCGTTGCGGAGCACAGGCTCCGGACGCGCAGGCTCAGCGGCCATGGCTCACGGGCCCAGCCGCTCCGCGGCACGTGGGATCTTCCCGGACTGGGGCACGAACCCGTGTCCCCTGCATCGGCAGGCGGACTCTCAACCACTGCGCCATGAGGGAAGCCGCGCTCTTGCACTCTTGAGAAAATAAGTCACTAAGGACTTTATCCCAAACACCTGGAAAAAGGTGAGCATGGCTGATGCATCCATTGAGGTTAGTAATGTTGATTGTTGGGCCAAGTCTTAGTTCCCAACTAGGTCAACAACATTTTGAAGTCTCATTAAAACAAGCAAACAAACAAAGTCCCTCTTTCAGTCAAGTTCACCTCTCTGAAAGTTTAGTTTTTTTATAAAAAGGATATTTTATCATTCAGATGCATTTTATTCAATAGGTGCTTTTTCAAGACCAGATGGATCCCCCCTCTCCCACCATTCTCAGCTAGAGACAAAGGAACACTGTTTATACAACGACATGGCCACGGATTACAGCCTGAAGTCTCTCGTCACAGGTGTTTCCATAGAGACAAGCTTTTTGGTTTAAAAGCATCTCTGTTCTCAGATTTACCCTCTGGGTTCCTCTAGAGAAAACCCACTTCATGAAACAAAGATAAAACAAAGGTAGAGGCAGATCTCAACTACCACAAAGTGTCTAGAGTGAAAAAATGTGATGTCACCCTAATTGTCACCAAAGGATTTGAATTTTGGATGAGAGTCCGTCATCGACTTTTTTGGGAAAAGCTGAGGGAAGCGAAGTTCCCTGGTTCTTACACTTCCATTGCTGTTTGAAATGTTCAGTTGCGAAGGGTCATTGTCTGGGATAGGTGATAGAGTGGCCTTTAGATGGCCAAGACCCCTGTGCTGAGCTGGAGGCTGGGGTGCAGCTGAGGAATCAGAGACAAATGATTCTATACACAATAAAGTCCAAGCTGGTGTCAAATTCTTTTTGCGCCGGGCTCAATTTAGACCTCTGTTTGTTTCACTGTTGGCCGTGGTGTTTTTGGGGATGAAACGAAATGTAGAGCTCTGTTTGGATAAATGTCTTCAACTTGCTCAAGAGTAGACTAGGAAGATTAAGAAGAGAGAATGGAAATCTACGAAGAGTAATAAAAGTGAAACCAGTCATCTTTTAAAACTTAACTAATCACTTTTCAGAATTGGATTCGATTTTATTTCCATTAAAAAGAAAAGAAGTTATTAGAAAACTTTTTTTCCTCAAAATAGAAGGAAACAATAGTCAAAAGAACATTTCTAATTAATAGGGTACAATTGACATTCTGAAATTTCCAAGGCTAGGGCGTAAGAAGCCTTGCCAAGTTCTCTTGGGATGCTTGCTCTGGGGGAAGCCTGCCACCATACTATGAGGAAGTCCAGGCTAGCCGTGTGGAGAAGCCGCACGGAGAGGGAGATGACTGACCAGCTTCAGCCATCCCAGCCATCCCAGCCATCCCAGGCACCATTCGTGTGAGTGCAAACCCTTCAGATGATCTCAGCTCCAACCTCCATCTGACAGCTACCACCTGACAAGAGACTTCTAGCAAGAACCATCAGCTGAGCCTAATCCACCCACAGAATCACAGAGATAATAATACATGTTTTAAAAGCCAGTAAGTGTTGGGTGGTTTGTTGTGCAGTAATAAATAATTAGAGCAGACCCTGAAAGCGACTTTAACTTGCAGATTTGGTGGTAACCAGAGGAATAAGATACAGAGGTGGCTGAGAGCCTCAGGTTTGCTGCCAGGCTGCCTGGGGTTGACTTATGGGTTCAAATTCTGACCCCATCACCTTGGGTAATTACTTACCCCCTCAAAACCTCAGCTTCTTATTTGTAAAATGTGGATGATGATGATGATAGTATTTTTGAATGGTGGTTTTGAAGTGAAAATAAATTCGTGTAACGTGCGTAGCATGCAGCTTGTCAAAGAGTACACACTAAATAAGTTTCATCTGTTTTCATTATTTACTAAAATGGCCCATAGAAACCCATAGGCTTTGGGGGAAAAGTAACCTCTTATTTAGAAAAATGGTCTCTATATTTGGATAATTTATTCTGCTGTTTCCAGTGGGCTGCCCAACTCTCTGGAAAAGAATCATCTCTAAGATGGTGAACTGGGAAAAGTAGCAGGCCCATTCAAAGGTCGTTTTTGGGAAATGGTGTTCTCTGTCTTATGTGGGTGAAAAGCTTAATGTTTCTTCTAAAAACCCACCAACAGAGAAACAAACACAGAAATGAGTCTTGAGGCATCTGTGGCAAAGTTAACTCCGCTGGGCCCTGGGTAATGTATACTGTACATTCCAGGAATGGCGCTGCCTTGGAAATTTATTATGTGTAACATTTAATAAAGGGAAGAGTTTAACAAAACACCCTGTAGACCTGCATTCTGATTGAGGATCTGCTTTGATGTCTGTCTGAGAGCAAGTCACTGGAGCTCCGTCTCTTATTTCCAACTACTATAAAACAGGATTATGAGCACATTCGTAGCACCCTCAAACCCCGCCAAATAAAAGAGGCGGGTGGAGGACCTGAAAATGAGGATGCTTAACAGAATGGCCAGAAGGTGTGCGTGGTAATACCGTTAGCATCAGGACAGTCAGGAGTCCCTCTGGGTCTCAGCAGGGGCAGACTGGCAGAAGGAGCAGGACCTTCCAGCCTGTTACTTATTGATGCCGGAATGTTCCAAGTCCAGAAGGAACCACCTTCTTATCTGTAGAATCAAGTGGTACATATGGTGTGTGTGTGGGTGTGTGGTGTATATATGCATACATATGCCATGTAGTCCATATCCCATATCCAGGTATATGGACACTGGGGTATCTTTTGGAAAACTCCTGTTGAAATCATACCCACCTGGCTTTGATCAAACTCAAGCCTTGAAAATCAGTGGAGCCTGTGGTTGACACCTGCAAGAGGTCTTTGAAATTTACCGTATAAAAAGTTAAGCCCCTGGAGGATTTTCCAATGACCAGGAAGGACCTGTCTATTGGATATAATGATGAGGGGGTGTCAACCACAGACAGAACTGGTCACATTTCACCGAGAGGGACCCCTTGCATTTTGGGAGAGTTGCCATTCCAAAGCAATGGTTGACAAATACTTGGCTTCTCTGGGATTCATATTGGAATTCCTATCTCCTAGCTCTTGGTTAGGCCTAAATCCCCTTTGTTAGCATCATAATTCATCCCAAATTTGGCACATTCTGTTGTAGACTCTCAAAGTCATATGTCTCCCCAAATCATATGCCTGGAAGCATCTTTTATATTTACTCTATAATAATTTTTAAAGTTTAAGAATACCATATTAAATACCAGTTGTGTAAAGAGAGGAGAGTTAAAAATGTATATTTGCTTTCACGTATACGTTGGAGGCTAAACAAGGAACTAGTAAAGACAGCAAGGGCGGGCTTCCCTGGTGGCGCAGTGGTTGAGAGTCCGCCTGCCGATGCAGGGGACACGGGTTCGTGCCCTGGTCCGGGAGGATCCCACACACCGTGGAGCGGCTGGGCCCATGAGCCATGGCCGCTGAGCCTGCACGTCCGGAGCCTGTGCTCCGCAGTGGGAGAGGCCACAACGGTGAGAGGCCCGCGTACTGCAAAAAAAAAAAAAAAAAAAAAAAAAAAAAAAAAAAAAAGAAGGACCCCAGAAGACAAGCCAGGAGCTTCAGCAGGGTCTCTGCTCTGGTCCTTGGGTGGAGGAAGGGAGACTCTAAGGCAGAGAAATGATGTGGGCAGACTCCTGGGGGACTTCCCGGTTAGGGGGTCTGATGTTTGTGAGGAGACTTGCATCCTGAAATCAAGAAATAAAGGGCATCGTTTCCTCAAGAACATGAGCAGCTCTCAGAGTGACCTTGGATGCAGGAGCCGATGGTACGGGCGCCTGATGTGTGTTACACTGAGCTCAGTGGAAAAGACTAGACCCATCTGTAGGGTCAGGCCACTCAAGGTGGCTGTTCTCTTGCTCTTGGTACATCCCCTGCTTCATGTCCACCTCCTCACACAGTCTTGCTTGCCCCCTGCCCCTCAGGACAGAACAGCGCCACCTGGTGGTTTATTAAAGGGAAACGCCTGCCCTGCTGATGCTCATTAACCTGAGGGGCTGGGAGGGGCGTGCCTCAGCTGCTGGTAACTAATGAGCCTCTCTGACGTCAGCTCCTGCTATAAATGGTCGTCTCCTTCAGCCCTTGGGTAGTGAAGTTCTGTTGTGGCTTGTCTCGCGTCTGTCGGACACGGTGGGCTGTTGCTCCAGGACCTCTGTTCAGGTGTGTAAGATTCCCCCACCTATTAAGCCATGAATGTCCCTGTCACTGATTCCGGGTTCTTTATTCCATTTTGAGTCTGGGCAAGTGCAGGGTCTGCAAGCCTGCGGAGTGCAGCCCAACACATCCAAATCTCCCCACGGCAGTAAAGGAGCTTTTTTCCCCCAAATGGTCAGGTTACAGTGGAACCTAGGAAGAGAGGGTATTTATAAGAAGACAGGCAGAGGACTTCCCTGTTGGGTCACCATCTTGCTTGGGCCCCTAAGAACTCAGAGTTCTTGTAGAAGAAATATATCATTTATGGCAAAAAAAAAAAAAAAACCAAAATTCCCTTGTTCTCTAGTAGAGGCAAAGGGGCTGTTTTAGCAGATGATTGATCTGTATTTAACCATTTTTTTCCTTATATTCCTCCTCTGGCCTTATCACCTTTCCTTTTGTCAAGTCCTTTTAAAAACATGTTTGGGACGGCAGAACCTAACCATGCAACGTGTGCGAGGTTCTTTATGGATTTCAAAACGCTTCCACACCCTCACCACAACAGATGCTCCACAGCCTAGCATGAGCATATAACTGAGTCTATCAGCCTTTTCTCTAAAGGGCCAGATGGTAAATGTTTTCAGCTGTGTGGGCTATAATCTCCATCGTGACTATTCAACTCTGCCTTGTAGTGTGAGAGCAGCCACGGACGATGCGTACAAGAATGAGCGAGGCTGTGTTCCAATAAAGTTTTATTTACAAAAATAGGTAGCAGGCCAAATTTGGCCCGGGGGCCGAAGTTTGCAGGCCTTTGGACTAGACTCCTGCTATTTAAAGTGTGTTCCGTAGGCAGCATGACCAGCCTCGCCTGGGAGTTTCTTAGCAGTTCAGAATCCTGGTCGCAGACCTCCTGAGTCAGAATCTGCCTTTTAACAAGACCCAGGTGAGCAGCAATGAGCCGAAGGGTGTAGGTTCCTTAAAGGAACGATTTGATTTTCCTCTCTTGCTCCTGAAATCTACTGGGGCACGTCCATTTTCCCCACCCCTGTCCCACTAGATCATATCTCAGGCTAGGTTTTTTGGCGTCTTCTGGGCATTAGAACAGTCTTATGTATAGCTTTTAAGAAGTCTGGGCCAATCTAAATGGATACTTTCTTAGCAAAAGCAATTCAAAGGTTCTCGGCTTTCCCCTTAGGCAGCCTGGCCAGCTGGGAAACCTTAGTGAAGAAAAGGCACAGGGTCTCTTCCTCATGCCCGTCTTGAGCCTGGCCCTCCTTCCCCGACGGTGTCTAGGAGGAGGGAGGGAGATGAGAGAGTGAAGCCTTCCGCTGGTGACGCTCTCACCGTCGGGTATTGGGGTCCTGTTTGGGCAGCCATCCCATAGCGTGCTCTTTCTCACATGCGGTACTGCCATCGGGTGGGGGGGGTACCTACTCCTATGGGTCCTGGGACTCTTCCTAGTTTCCCCACCGTGTTATGACAGTCGTGTCCTGGGGCAGGTCACTCTGGCCCAGCTACCTTTCAGCATCACTCTCTGGGCCTTAGGAAGATGCAGTCCCTCCCAGCTTTGGACGTGGAGGCTGTGCCAGCCTCAGCCTCTGTCTTCTCCCCTCATCTTTTTAAAAAAATAAATGTATTTATTTATTTTTGGCTGCGTTGGGTCTTCGTTGCTGCACGCAGTCTTTCTCTAATTGTGGCGAGCGGGGGCTACTCTTTGTTGTGGTGTGTGGGCTTCTCATTGCAGTGGCTTCTCTTGTTGCAGAGCACAGGCTCTAGGCGTACGGGCCTCAGTAGTTGTGGCTCGCAGGCTCTAGAGCACAGGCTCCGTAGTTGTGGCTCATGGGCTTAGTTGCTCCGCGGCATGTGGGATCTTCTCGGACCAGGGGTCAGACCCATGTCCCCTGCGTTGGCAGGCGGATTCTTAACCACCATGCCACCAGGGAGGTCCCTCCCTTCATCTTTAAACTTGCCCAGCAAGAGCGGAGTCAGGTGCCAATCTCCACTGTGCAAACGCTGGGACACGGGGAAGATCACTGTCCCTGAGACTGGCTTCTATCCAAAGGGCACGAGAGCCGACTTGTGACCCTCCCCTTTCCACGCGCAGCTCTCTTCTCTTGGTGCCTGGGCTCCTCTCATGGGCAGGCAGGTGGTGGGCAGTGAGTAAGAGTCATAGGGACAGTCTGGAGCCATGTAGCGAATCCTTCATGGACAGACTTACATCATCTATTGTCTTTAGCTTCAGGCTACAGGCAGGGACGTGCCCCCGCGGTAGGCTGTTTAAGCGTGTTAATTCCAGCCTCTTCACACAGAACGCGGTAGTGGCACTTAGTGATGCTAAGTGACTGTCACAGGGTCCCTCAACTATTTAAGGGAGAGCCGACGATTCACAGCTCTGATGCCAAGGCCCGGCTCTCCTTCTCCCAAAGCTTATCTTACAGACCCTTTCTTCCAATCCCTCATTTTACATAGAAGCAAATGAACCCAGAGGTAAAAGTGAAGTTGTTGGGGCTTCCCTGGTGGCGCAGTGGTTGAGAGTCCGCCTGCCGATGCAGGGGACACGGGTTCATGCCCCGATCCGGGAGGATCCCACGTGCCGCGGAGCGGCTGGGCCCGTGAGCCATGGCCGCTGAGCCTGCGCGTCCGGAGCCTGTGCTCCGCAGCGGGAGAGGCCACAGCAGTGAGAGGCCCGCATACCGCAAAAAAAAAAAAAAAAAAAAAAGTGAAGTTGTTGGATTTCCAGCAAAGAACCATTTTGTGGGGGGAGCGGAAGATCCAGCCATCAGATAAATAAGAGGAGACAGTAAAGAAAATCCTGCTTTTTACACATGTTCTTTGAGAAACTGGGGGTGAATTGACAGGGAAAAATGTTTACTCTGTGAAAAAAGTAGGTCTCTAAATAAAATACATTAAGTGATTGCAGTTCTGTTTTAAAAACATACTCACATGCATGTAAAAGTACTGGGAATGGTGTCACGTGTTGCTGTTCTTGTCAGTCTCCAGGGGGTCAGTTGGGAGCTCTCCTATGTGTCCACCTGGATGATACCCTTCTTAGTGTTGGAAGTTTATTTTTTAATTTATTTTTTTGACTGCGTTGGGTCTTTGTAGCTGTGTGCAGGCTTTCTCTAGTTGCGGCAAGTGGGGGCTACTCTTCGCTCTGGTGAGAGGGCTTCTCATTGTGGTGGCCTCTCTTGTTGTGGAGCACGGGCTCTAGATGTGCGGGCTTCAGTAGTTGTGGCACATGAGCTTCAGTAGTTGTGGCTCGCGGGCTCTAGAGCACAGGCTCAGTAGTTGTGGCTCGCGGGCTCTAGAGCACAGGCTCAGTAGTTGTGGTGCACGGGCTTAGTTGCTCCGCGGCATGTGGGATCTTCCCAGACCAGGGCTCGAACCCGTGTCCTCTGCATTGACAGGCAGATTCTTAACCAGAGCACCACCAGGGAAGTCTGAAAGTTTACTATCATAAAAAGGAATCAGGCACATTTTGACCAAATACAGAAAATAGGGATGTTTGGTTTTAGCTTTGGTTACTATGATCTTTCCATTCTGATTTCAGCTCAGCCGAGAGAGCGAGAGCAGAAACCAGCCCTTGGAATTCGGGCAAGTTTTCTTACCTGGGATCCATCATCTCTAGCATGTGAAAAAGACAACGGTGAGTTCGATAAAATATAACTCTTGGGGAAAATGATTTATCTAAACAAAGTTGTTTCGGGAGAAAAAGCCCTGAGTGTGTTTGGGTGAACCTAGTGTTGGCGTTGATTCTGTGATTGGCAGGGCTTCGGGACTGGAATCTTCTGTGTGTATATAATGCAGCCGCCAGGAGCCTGATGTGCCTTCACCTCTGATTGGCAGAGGTCAAGGTTTCAACTGGGAAGTTTGTTGATTTATTTCTTGGTTTCCTGGTGTCCAGTTTGACAATCGTGAACTCAGTCCCCAAACCACAGACTCCGTTCCTATTGCCATTACTGAAAGCATGTAGATGACAAGCCAAGTTGGTCCTCATAACCTTGAGAGGGGCGGGTCCGTGTAGTATTGAGGAGTGAGGACATGCATCTCGTGACCAAGTCCGAGTGCTCTTATCACATGTCCTCCCCAGGTCCACGTACCTTTCACTGTGTCCTAATCACAGCTGGAGAAAATCCACCTTATCCTGCCACCTCCTCCACACAGTTGCCACTGGTAGCCCTCCTTTCAACCTTCCATCCCAAGTAGGAAGTAGAGGAAGTAGTCCTTTCTTCCTTTATGGTTCTTGACACCTGGACTGGGGGCTGTTTACTTGCATGTCTTCCCTCCCCTGGGAAGTGAACTCCTTGAGTTTTAAGACTATGTGTTATTTATCATTGGATCCCCCGAACAGCTTAGCACAGGGGCTGACACAAGATACACACTCGGTAGCCTTTCTCCTGCCGTCTAGTCATTATTATTCTGCAAGTTATGCACGCACGCAGGTCCAAAAGTGACATAGTTCCGTAGGCTTGCCCCCTCTAGTAACTTCTTACTGCATACTTCCCGCGACCTAAACTGGCTGTTTGGAAGCTGCTCACGATGCCTGTAGGTTACAAGCTTATGTCACCGCTTCTTAATTTTTCACTTTCGTGTCATCCACTGGCTTCCCATTTTGGAGGTTGAGGATTGAGTCTCTTTTTTGTGTGTTTGTTTTTTTGTCACCACCTCTTTGCCCCCCACTACCACATGCACAGCTCCTATCCTCCCATCCTGGAAATAGTCATTCTATAACTTTGTTTAGATCAAGATTCAGAGTTGGCATGATCATGACACCGTAACGCTGTTGACAACGGAGCCATCCCAGCTGCTCTTATGGGCTCCCTCTGGAAGTAGAAATAGGCTTTTAGTTTTTCTGGTTGGCTTAGTTTTCTAGGCATGTATCGGATGCATTCTCAAGGCTTACCTTGGTTTTATATCTCTCCTCCGTGCATTCACACACTCCTTTCTGTGGTGGAGTGTACCCCTTGGTTGATTCCTGAGGATGGGTGCATGGGACATGCATTTGAGACATTGCATGGCTGAAAATGTCTTGACCCTTTATTTTTTTTTATTAGTTTCTGCTTTATAACAAAGTGAATCAGTTATACATATACATCTGTTCCCATATCTCCTCCCTCTTGCGTCTCCCTCCCTCCCACCCTCCCTATCCCACCCCTCCAGGCGGTCACAAAGCACCGAGCTGATCTCCCTGTGCTATGCAGCTGCTTCCCACTAGCTGTCTACCTTACATTTGGTAGTGTATATATGTCCATGCCTCTCTCTTGCTTTGTCACAGCTTACCCTTCCCCCTCCCCATATCCTGAAGTCCATTCTCAAGTAGGTCTGTGTCTTTATTCCTGTTTTACCCCTAGGTTCTTCATGACATTTGTTTTTTTCTTAAATTCCATATATATATATGTTAGCACACGGTAGTTGTTTTTCTCTTTCTGACTTACTTCACTCTGTATGACAGACTCTAGGTCCATCCACCTCATTACAAATAGCTCAATTTCGTTTCTTTTTATGGCTGAGTAATATTCTTGACACTTTATTGATAGCTTTATCTGGCTATGGAGTTCCATGCCAAATGTCATTTTCCCTCAGCAGTTGGAAGGCGTTGCTTTAGTTTCTTTCAGCTTCGATCCGCTGTTGCTGTTGAGAATTTCAATGCCACTCTGATTCCTGATCCTTTGTGTGAAAACTGTTGCTTTTTCCTCCCTCTCTGTAGACACTTTGACCATCTTCTCTTGGTGCTTAGTGGTCTTAGATTTCATGATGAGACAACCTGGTGTGAGTCTGTTGTTAAGCACTGCCCTGGATGCACTGTGGGTAAACTTTGCAAACTGCAAAATCAAGCCTCTTGTTTCTGGGAAATGTTCTTGGATTACGTGATAATTTCCAACTCCCTGTTTTCACCGTTCTCTACTTTGTAACCCCAATTTTTTTTGAATTTTGTGTTTCTGGACATTTTATGTCACCTCCCCCTCCTTAATTTTTCTTCTCCCATTTTTCTTTGTCTTTTAAGGTGATTTTGTGGCAGATTTTCTCAACTTTCCTTCCAGTCCTTAAAGTATTTGATTTCTGCTATTATACTCTAAAATTATAATTGCTGTCATTTGTATTCTGAGTGTTCCTTTTTTCATGACATTTGTCCTTGTTTCATGCATGTGATCTTTTCTGTCCCTCTCCAAGGATATTAATTTCCTTGGATTTTCCTTCTCCTTGAATTTTCCTTCTCCTCCTTTCCTTCTCCTTCTTTCTCCTTCTCTTACTGCTCCAAATTTCTTCCTTTTGCATTATACACCACTTCCCCCAACTGTTTGGCGATCCTTGACCATTGATGTATAAGAGTGGGGCGCTAAGACCGACAGGAAGCTCTGAGCATATGGGGGAAGCTGTTTACTACAGGCTTAGTTCTAAGGCAACTGGACTGTTGGATCGGGAAGCTTCTGAGGTCAGTTTCTTCAGACAAGTCTTTCTGAAGCTGATAAGATTGCTCTGAGGGGACTCCGACAAGCCTACCTGCGCACTGGAGCATATGCAGAGCTCTCAGCGTTGTGGGGGCTGAGTATGGGAAGCCTGGAGAAGTTGTACTGTTGGTGTTTCAGTATTTAGAATATATATGTTGATTAATTCCATTCTCCCCAATGTGGAATCCTTGCCCTAACCTAGAGTTTCTCAGCCTTGGCAGTATTGCCATTTGGGGCGGGATGATTCTTTGTGGTAGGGGCTGCTCTGTGTGGTGTAGGATCTTGAACAGCATCCTGGTCTCTACCCATTACATGCCAGTAGCATCCATCCCCCCAGTTGGGACAAAGATGTCTCCACACGTTGCCAGATCGCCCCAAGTTGAGAAGCCCTTTCCCAGGCAGAGACTCCCTGTTTGTCTCTTTTCTAAGAATAAACACTCATTTTTGTTCTGGGTTTAGTGGACATTAGAACCTTCGTTGTTGAGAGGATCTCAGAGTTTAACTGGTGCTTAAATAAACATTGTACTAACCCTTCTATCATTAGCTCTACATTTGTACTTTTTTGCTGGAGTGTCTGGGCCAATCAATTCCTGAGCCTTTGGAGGTTCCTTAATACTTGTTTTCCCTTGGCTTTCCCCACTGCTGATTTAGGGTCCCATTTTCTTGGGCCTAATAAATCAACTAACATCACCAGCTGCTGAAAGTTTGTTCCTATTGTCTCTCTTTCTTCGTTGTCCCAGGTTTCTGCCTTTCGTGAATGTGTCTAAAAGTCATGAGAGTTAAGGAAAGGATTAGAGGAAGGGGAGGAGGTACAGGTGTGTATTAACAGGAAGCGGAATCAACCCTTTTCAGGTTGTAGAAATGTTACCTGTAATTTTTGGGGAGGGGGCACACGTAGGGAGCTGTCTTATGAGAACTGCAGGAAGGAGCAGTGGCTAATAGGTGCATTTAATCCGCCATGTTTAAGCACAAGTGCCTGCTCAGTGGATATATGTTGAATGAATACTGGATATTTTGCATCACATTTTTGTAGTAGCTTGAGTAATTTAAAGTTGGCCTATTTCAGTACTCCAGAGAGCAACCAAAATAGCATGTTTCCACCAAATTATGCCGTGGGTACACAAAGCACTTAAAAGGGAGGTGGACGTGGGGAAGAAGCCTACTCCGTACTTGGCTCCTACCTTGGCTCCATGACAGTATTCCTTGATGGACGATTTGCTCTTTCCTTGAGGATGCACTGGTGTGGTATTAATCCCCTCATGTGCCATGTTTGGATCATGAGAGTCTGTCATCATCTTTCCTGTGTGAGAAAAGGAGAGAAGGAGAATTGAGTCTCTGGGAAATGTGAACAAGGAGAATTGAGTCTCTGGGAAATGTGAACATGGTGGCTGGAACACCTCGATTCCAGTGGTCTTAGCTTTAGGCCTTAGCCTGCTCTCCATGCCCTACCCCCACTCTTGTCAATTATAGGAAAGGTACGGTGGTTCTTCACTGGCCCTTCCCTTCCAGAGCTCCAGATTCTGTCCTCTCATTGGTTTACTTTCTCCTCAGGCCTAGTCAGAGGAGTCGGGGTGGAAGGGTGAGTCTAGTTACTGTGGCTCAGCTGCTCTATCTAATTTAGGGAGACAGATTCAGCAAGTCCCAGCAGTCTTCTGACTAGGTTATACCAACTGGTACCTAGTCAGAAGACTGCTATGACTTGCTGAATCTGTCTCCCTAAATTAGAGTAATACCAACTGGTACCAAAGTTACCACTGGTATGGAATACACTTGATGCCAATATATAGCCACTGCCTGAATCATAAATAGGATTAGTTTGACTTGTTAACCTTTTATTCTTCCAAAAATAAAAATACAGAATAACATTTTGTGGGAAAATTCCTGATACACACTTTCCTCCTCTAAGATTAGATAATCCCAAACAGAACTTGAAACTATTAATCATCTTATAAAACACTCCTCACTTGGTTGTAGCTTAAGTAATACAAACAATGTAGAGGTTTGTAGTGCTATCACAAATACTCTAATTGTCTTCTCTTTCCCGGCATGCCACAGGGTGTCAGTCCTCTGATTGTTCTGAAGGTACGCATGACCAGATAACTTGGATTGGTTTAAAAAAAAAAAAAAAGGGAGGAGATGCTTTAAGAGTCAGTATGTAACTTAGCATTTACTTTCTGCCTAGCTTGTTTATTATGGAAGAATATCCAGATGGAGTTTCCATCAACGTTGCTCCCCAAGTGATTGCATTGAGCGTAAACCTGTGCAAACTGCTGTGATACATATAATACAAGAAAGAATGAGGTTTTTGTTGAGTGAAGCACTAAGACTTGGGAGCTGTTTGTTACTGTAGTATAATCTAGTCTCTACTGACTGACACAAACTTGATACTTGATGGAGTTTGATAGAAACTTGACAGTTGATGGAGTTTGTATAATTCAGAAGTGTTCATAATATCTTCCAGTGAAATGTGTGTGTGTGTGTGTTAGACAGATACAAACAAAACTGCTTTGTCTGAACCTGGGTTGGGAGTCTGGAGACCCAGCTTGGCCCCTCCTTCCCTCCCTGTGTACTCCTGAAACACCTTCTCACAATCTTACCAGAAGACAGTTTGAAAACCATTACTAAAGACTCCCAAAGTAATATCGAGAAGTTTTCACGACAAGACTTTTAGGCTTTCTTTTTATCCAGCAGCAGTGGGAAAAAGTCCACTCCATAACCACTAAATAATAAGCTAAAACTAATTATAATCAGGCAAATGAAATAAAGACGAAAGCAATGGAGGTCTTTGCCCAGTGAATGTTACCGTAATCACACACCTGCGGGTTCAGTATGAAGGCAGGGTTGTGTGCTTGCATTTCCATATGAAGCAGAACTTTGAGAACAGGACTGAATAGTAGTACGGGAACCGGGAGATACTACAGTAGCTTGTCCTGCCCTGGGTCTGCTTTCATCTTCTCCAGCTCACATGATTCCTCATCTCCATCAGCATGATCTTTTAGTCCAAGCTAAAGGTCACAATGCTTTCAAGCATCCTCAAATGTTAGGGTGTCCTAGTCCTTTGAAAATCTGAATTAAACCATGGACTCCAGGAAAAAAATCACATCTACACACTTCATATGTACATGAAATTGCAGGAGTTTTAAGGCCTACCTGAACCTCAGCTTAAGAAATCCTGGTCAAATAGTTCTCCACATATATCCAGAATGAATTTGGCCTCTTGAAGGCGTGTGTATTTCTTTATTGGGTTGAGATGTGTGTGAAATAGGGACACTATATTTAATGGTTTTTCATATTGGTTAATATTTCAAGAGCATCTCAAATGGTAGA
This sequence comes from Mesoplodon mirus, assembly GCF_964341445.2. NCBI lineage: Eukaryota > Metazoa > Chordata > Mammalia > Artiodactyla > Ziphiidae > Mesoplodon > Mesoplodon mirus. Next base: position 7,763,883 of record NC_138981.1, read on the forward strand.
ATTCTTTAATTCCATCTTTTTTTTTAATGTAGGTAGAAAATAGAAAACATACGGAATCATGTAGAATCACATGGTATTTGTCCTATTGTGACTGGCTTATTTCACTTAGCATAATGCCTTCAAGGTTCCTCCATTTGTAGCCTGTGTCAGAACTTCCTTTTTAAGGCTGAATAATATTCCATTGAGTATATAGACCACATTTTGTTTATCTGTACCTCCGTTGATGGACACTTCAGTTGCTTCCACCTTCTAGCTGTTGTGAATAATGCTGCTGTGAACATGGGTATGCAAATATCCAAGCACTTGCTTTCAATTCTTTTCAATATATATCCGGAAGTGGACTTGATGGAACATGTGGTAATTCTATTTTTAAATTTTTTGAGGAACTGCCACACTGCTTTCCATAGCAGCTGCACCATTTCACTTTCCCACCAGCAGGGTATGAGGTTTTCTCCATGTGCCTGTCAACAGTTACTTTCTGTTTTTTGATAATAGCCATCCTAATGGGCGTGACGTGGTATCTCATCGTGGTTTTGATTTGCTTTCCCTTAATGCTTAGTGATGTTGAGCATCATTGCATGTGGTTATTGGCCATTTATATATCTTTGCAGAAGTCCTTTGCTCACTTTTTAAATTGGGTTTTCCATTGTTGAGTTGTAGGAGTTCTTCATATATTCTGAATTTTAACACTTTAACAGATAAATGATTTTCAAATATTCTCTCCCCTGGGTTGCCTTTTCACTGTGATAGTGTCCTTTGCACAGTTTTGAATTTTGATGTAGTCAAATTTATTTTCTTTTTTTGGTGTCATGTCCAAGAAATGATTTCCAAATCTAAAGTCACGAAGCTTTCCTCCCATGTTTTCTTCCAAGAGCTTTATGGTTTTAGCTCTTATATTTAAGTCTCTGATCCATTCTGAGTTAACTTTTGTATATGATGTAAGATAAGGGTTCAACTTCATTCTCTTGTATATGGATATCCAGTTTTTCTAACACCATTTGTTGAAAAACCTGTCCTTTCCCCATTGAATGGCCTTGGCACTCTTTGAAATTCACTTGGCAGTATATTGAAGGGTTTATTTCTGGGCTGTCTATTCTATCCATTAGTATATACATTTGTCTTTATGCCAGTGCCACACTGTTTTGATGACTGTAACTTTAATAAATTTTGAAATCAGGAGGTGTGGGACTTGCAGATTTGTTCTTTTTGAAGATTGTTTTGTCTGTTGAGGTCCCTTGAGATTTTATATTAATTTTAGAATAGATTTTTCTTTCTACAAAGGAAATTTTGAAATTGCTACAAAAAATTGGTGGGATTTTGATAGGGATTGCATTGAATCTGTACATATCTATGGGTAGTATAGACCTCTTAATAATATTAAGTCTTCCAGTGCATGAACACAGGATATCTTTATTTGTGTGTTCTTTAATTTCTTCATTGTTCTATAGTTTTCAGTATAAGTCTTTAACCTTCTTGCTTAAGTTTAATCCTAAGTATTTAATTCTTTTTGGTATTATAAAGGGAATTATTTTTTCAGTTTCCTCTTTGGATTGTTCATTATGTATAGAAAAAACTCATTTTTGCATGCTAATCTCATGTTGGACAACTTTGCTGAATTTGTTTAGTAGTCTAAGTGATTTTGGGGGGAATGTTTGGTGTTTTCCATATATAAGATCATGTCAGGGCTTCCCTGGTGGCGCAGTGGTTGAGAGTCCGCCTGCCAATGCAGGGGACGCGGGTTTGTGCCCCCATCTGGGAAGATCCCACATGCCGCAGAGCGGCTGGGCCCGTGAGCCATGGCTGCTGAGCCTGCGCGTCTGGAGCCTGTGCTGCACAACGGGAGGGGCCACAGCAGTGAGAGGCCCACGTACCGCAAAAAAAAAAAAAAAAGAAAAAGATCATGTCATATGTGAACAGAGGTAATGTTCTTCCTTTTCAACTTGGGTGTCCTGTGTTTCTTGCCTCATTGCTTTGGCTAGAAGTTTCAGTACTATGAATAGAATTGAAATGGTAAAAGTGGGCATCCTTACCTTGTTTCTGATCTTAGAGGAAATCTTTCCCACTTTTTACCGTTGTCTATAATGTTGGCTGTGAGTTGTTTTTTTTTACTTTTTGTGTCATTTTACTTCATTTAAAAATTTATTTTATAAATTAAAAAAAATTTTTATAATGGCTGTGAGTTTTTAATATACGGCCTTTATTATGTTGACATTTTTCCTTCTATTCCTAGTTGTTTTCTTTTTTAGCATTTTGATCATAAAAGTGTGAAGTTTTTCAAATGCTCTTTCTGCATCAGTTGAGATGATGATGTGATTTTTTTTTCATTCTTTAATGTGGTGTATTACATTGATTCCATATCTTTTTTTAAAACATTTTTATTGGAGTATAATTGCTTTACAATGGTATGTTAGTTTCTGCTGTATAACAAAGTAAATCAGCTACACATATACACATATCCCCATATCTCCTCCCTGTTGAGCCTCCCTCCCACCCTCCCTATCTCACCCCTCTAGGTGGTCACAAAGCACCGAGCTGATCTCCCTGTGCTATGTGGCTGCTTCCCACTAGCTATCTATTTTACATTTGGTAGTATATATAAGTCCATGCCACTCTCTCACTTCGTCCCAGCTTACCCTTCCCATTTCCCGTGTCCTCAAGTCCATTCTCTACGTCTGCATCTTTATTCCTGTCCTGCCCCTAGGTTCTTCAGAACCAATTTTTATTTTTTTAGATTCCATATATATGTGTTAGCATATGGTATTTGTTTTTCTCTTTCTGACTTACTTCACTCTGTATGACAGTCTCTAGGTCCATACACCTCACTACAAATAACTCAACTTCATTTCTTTTTATGGCTGAGTAATATTCCATTGTATATATGTGCCACAACTTCTTTATCCATTCATCTGTTGATGGACACTTAGGTTGCTTCCATGTCCTGGCTATTGTAAATAGAGCTGCAATGCACATTGTGGTACATGACTCTTTTTGAATTATGGTTTTCTCTGGGTATATGCCCAGTAGTGGGCTTGCTGGGTCGTATGGTAGTTCTATTTTTAGTTTTTTAAGGAACCTCCATACTGTTCTCCATAGTGGCTGTATCAATTTACATTCCCACCAACAGTGCAAGAGGGATCCCTTTTCTCCACACCCTCTCCAGCATCTGCTATTTGTAGATTTTCTGATGATGCCCATTCTAACTGGTGTGAGGTGATACCTCATTGTAGTTTTGATTTGCATTTCTCTAATAATTAGTTATGTTGAGCATCTTTTCATGTGCTTTTAAACCATGTGTATGTCTTCTTTGGAGAAATGTCTATCTCAACCGTCCGCCCAGTTTTGGATTGGGTTGCTTATGTTTTTTGATAGTGAGCTGCATGAGCTGCTTGTATATTTTGGAGATTAATCCTTTGTCAGTTGCTTCATTTGCAAATATTTTCTCCCATTCTGAGGGTTTCGTCTTGTTTATGGTTTCCTTTGCTGTGCAAAAGCTTTGAAGTTTGATTAGGTCCCATTTGTTTATTTTTATTTATATTTCCATTTCTCTAGGAGGTGGGTCAAAAAGGATCTTGATGTGATTGATGTCATAGAGTGTTCTGCCTATGTTTTCCTCTAAGAGTTTGATAGCGTCTGGCCTTACGTTCAGGTCTTTAATCCATTTTGAGTTTATTTTTGTGTATGGTGTTAGGGAGTGTTCTAATTTCATTCTTTTACATGTAGCTGTCCAGTTTTCCCAGTACCACTTATTGAAGAGGCTGTCTTTTCTCCATTGTATATTTTTGCCTCCTTTATCAAAAATAAGGTGACCATATGTGTGTGGGTTTATCTCTGGGCTTTCTATCCTGTTCCAGTGACCTATATTTCTGTTTTGGTGCCAGTACCATACTGTCTTGATTACTGTAGCTTTGTAGTGTAGTCTGAAGTCAGGGAGCCTGATTCCTCCAGCTCCATTTTTCTTTCTCAAGATTGCTTTGGCTATTCGGGGTCTTTTGTGTTTCCATACAAATAGTGAAATTATTTGTTCTAGTCCTGTGAAAAATGCCATTGGTACTTTGATCGGGATTGCAGTGAATCTGTAGATCGCTTTGGGTAGTAGAGTCATTTTCACAGTGTTGATTCTTCCAATCCAAGAACATGGTGTGTCTCTCCATCTGTTTGTATTGTCTTTAATTTCTTTCATCAGTGTCTTATAGTTTTCTGCATACAGGACTTTTGTCTCCTTAGGTAGGTTTGTTCCTAGGTATCTTATTCTTTTTGTTGCAGTTGTAAATGGGAGTGTTTCCTTAATTTCTCTTTCAGATTTTTCATCATTAGTGTATAGGAATGCAAGAGATTTCTGTGCATTAATTTTGTATCCTGCTACCTACCAAATTCATTGATTAGCTCTAGTAGTTTTCTCCATATCTTTGAAAAATGTAGCGTTAAAAATATTTTCAAATAAAGTCCAGGCTAAAGGAAGCATTGATGTGTTGTCTCATTGCTATCTGTGCACATAGACAAGGCCTCTCCACTTTTCCTTCTGAGAAGTCCCCTTGATTTCCTAGGCTTCAGTCTTTTGCTCCTCACTTTCCTTGTGGTCTCCTCATGAAAATATCCTCAAGTATAGAAATACTTACTTCTTAAGAAAAATACAACCCTAGAAGCATAGATGGTTAAAACTTAAAATGACTTCAGAGTTTATTTTGTCACAAGGACACAGAGCGTGCTTTTTAAAAAATGTTATTGAAGTATATTTCAACAGTTCAGGTTTCTTATTTCATTATGTGTTTAAGGCTTGGTACATACATAAAAACAGGAAATTGATTATATATCTGGGACTAGCTGTGAGTAGATTCAAAACTATTCCACTTCAATTAGAAATATGTCTTTCCCAGTTTTACTTTTGTGAAAGCTATTTTATTGGTGTACATTAGTATGCTAATCAGAAAAAGCCAATTTACCAAAAAAGTTTCACTTATCTCACTGAGTGTTTAAAACAACCCATTGAGGTAGATATTATAATTCCCAATAGACATATACAGGCCAAAAGTGATTACAAAATAGTGGTTAAAAAGACATGTGAAGAATTCGAGAGAGAAGGGATATGATTACAACTTGGGAAAGGAGTTAAAAGTGTAAGTTACGTTGTACAGAATATAAGGATTAGACACTTAGATGCAAGCAAAAGTTTTAAAAGGGATTTACTAGTATTAGCATTATAATAGAAATAACCATGTGAAGTCATGACCTTAAATAGAAAAATCATTCTAGCTCTATTACTACAGTGACCTGGAAACAAACTGCTAGTACATAGGTAGAAGTCCTTACTATGCACCCTGACTGCCCAGATTTGGGCTCTTAATTCTGCTTTCCAATAAAAGAGCATTTTTGTGAGTATTGGATTTTATATTTTGCTGGAGGGATAAACAAGGTGGGTATGAAATACTTGACCAAAAAGGTGAGTTTGTGGAAGGCTGAGTCCATGATGAATACTGAAAAGGAGAACAATTAATATAAAGTACCCAAAAGGAAATCATAATAAAAATGAAATATGGCAAGCGTGGCAAATATTCTGTTCTATATTTTATTCCCTAAAGGGAGTATTGACTTTCAAGGGTGTTGGTAAGTAAGCTACCAAAATGCTTGGGGATCCCCCTACCCTCATCAAGAAAACTGAAATTAAAAGATTTTACGGTATAGCTGATTCATTTTGTTATACAGCAGAAACTAAAACACCATTGTAAAGCAGTTATACTCCAATAAAGATGTTAAAAAATAATAAATCCCGTATTTTTCAAGTCAAAAAAAAAAAAAGATTTTATGGTGGCCAAGCCAGGTTGTTGTTGCCAGAACAGAAGGATGGGCTACGTGGAGACTTTCTATTTTAAAATGTAAGGATTTTGGCTGTATGTCAGTGCAGCTAGGGGGAGGTAATGTTTTCTTTTCACCATCCCTCAGAGATCTTGCTGCAGGTAAGGTCATGAACTGGACCTTGTTGCAGGCACGCCATCAAGGTTTGCACACCTGGGTATTCGGTCTAAGCTGCAAGCTAGCCTCTCTCCCTAAACCAAGGGCTCCCACCTTTCTTTGGGGGAATAGCCATATACCATAAAGAATTTATGTTTATAAAGAATTTACTCAGGTAAGGGACCCCATTGGATGCAGGGAAATTAGAACTTTCTGGGGAGATATGTACCAGCTGAAAGCCCCACCCAGTGTTTCTGCCCCCCTCCTACTTGGGAGGGGCTGACTATAATTATCCCTGTCAAGAATGACACTTCTCACCAACTTAATTGCAAGGGTATCAACTTTTGCAACAGTGGAAATAATACTCCATGAAACGGCACAGCACAAAGTATCTGGTTTCCAGAACCAGAACTTTGGAACTTTTCATACAAACTTAAAGAATCTAAAATGAGACATTGTGATTTAAGTGATGAAAGTGGAAAATTCAATCATTTTACAAGCTACACACAATGTCCCTAGTGTCTGGGTGTAGATAAAACAATTCCACCAAATTGAGATGAACTACTGAAAGAGATTAGTACTGTCAATGAAAAGAGTTAACTTAAAGAGAGGTATTTTGTGTTTTATTAATTGGGGAATTTTTTAAAAAGTGGATGAAACGCCAGTGATTCAAAGCAAAATTATTTTTTCTGCACTGTGCCTAAACTAGCCATGAAGAATACACTTTTGGATCAAATGCAGTTGATGGCTGTAACTGCGTTGGGAAGGATGGTGCGATGCACCCTTGCCCAGGGAGAGAGGGCTATAACCAAATTAAGGATGTCTGCCCTAGACGCCGGCTCAAATTCCCACACCATGCTAAGGGTTCTTTGCTGTGAAGTGGTGAGAAGTTACCCTCCCTATGTTTGAATAGCTTCCATTTTTGGTTAGGGAATTGAGGCACAAAAAGGTGAGGAAATAGAACATTTCTCAGGCCATAGAGACACTCCTATAAAGCTTTCCTGTGCCCCGCCTCGTGGGACTAATGGCTCCCTTTTGGCTACTTCCAGTAGCATTTTTTTTTTTTTAAAGGAGATGTTGGGGGTAGGAGTTTATTAATTAATTAATTTATTTTAGCTGTGTTGGGTCTTCGTTTCTGTGCGAGGGCTTTCTCCAGTTGTGGCAAGCGGGGGCCGCTCTTCATCGTGGTGCGTGGCCCTCTCACTATCGCGGCCTCTCTTGTTGCGGAGCACAGGCTCCAGACACGCAGGCTCAGTAGTTGTGGCTCACGGGCCCAGCTGCTCCGCGGCATGTGGCGTCCTCCCAGACCAGGGCTCGAACCCGTGTCCCCTGCATTAGCAGGCAGATTCTCAACCACTGTGCCACCAGGGAAGCCCTTCCAGTAGCATTTTTACCTGATTATTGCTCCCCTGTTAGTTTACAATACCCTCAAGGGTAGTGACTGCACTCCGTTGCCGGCAGAGCCCCTGGAGCCCTGCTTCCTGAGCTGAGGGGCCTTCACTGACAAAAGGATGAGCATACGTCGAGGGTTATGGGAAAGACCAGGGTGTAAGTACCAGGCTTGGCTCTGTTACGAGGCCCCTCTTGTTCCCTAACCCTCCGGCCCCAGGTTTTCTGGGCCCATTTCTACAGCTGTCCCACTGAGTCTATGAGCTGCACTTTCAACTTCCAGATAAATTCCTCTTCGCTTTAAGATCCGCAGAGTTGAGTTTCCCTTGCTTGAAACTGTTACGGAACCACATTCATTTTGCTTGCCACGCAGCAAGCCAAAACGCCGAGACCCTGAGGTTTGCAGCAAAGAGAGGGTTTACCCTGCACTCGAGGGGCGAGGGATATTTATGGGATGATGAATAAAGAAGTGGGGCGGTCTGAGGGGGCGGGGGAGTGCGGGGAGGGGTGATTAGGAAATAGGTGGAGTAATTGTCATTCTGTGCAGGCGTGTCTAAGCCACAGGCCTCTGCACGTGAAAAAATGGAGGTGCTTAGCATGATTTAAGGGTGGGGCTTTCGGCACTCTGGTAGCAAGGTATGGACACTCGCACGTGCCCAGTTGGAGGGTCGGTGGTCCTATCCAGTCGTAAGCAGCTTGGGTCAAAGTAGACACGGGTGACTCCAAGTTCCTGGAAAATTCAGGCAAACATCTTTTGTTTAGGCTACTTGCAGCTTGGAGGACGTGCAAGTCTTCAAACGAGCTTGATTAGTGAAGGCGGGTGCAATGGATTTGACTAATGATTACCCACAGTTTTAAAACCAAGCACCCTGCCTGGGACTTTGTTCCACAGATAGCTGGCTTTTTGTCCCCTTCACGCCTTTGCCCCCATCACCATACTTCTTGTGTGATGTGGGGTGATAATGGGAGTCACATAATCTAAGAGCCGCTGAAAACTCCCAGAGTGAGGGATTGCCCGCCAGTTGACCCTGGGTTCGAATTTTAATAATGATCTTTTTTTTTTTTTTTTTTTTTTTTTTTGCGGTACACGGGCCTCTCACTGTTGTGGCCTCTCCCGTTGCGGAGCACAGGCTCCGGACGCGCAGGCTCATCGGCCATGGCTCACGGGCCCAGCCACTCCGCGGCATGTGGGATCCTCCCGGACCGGGGCACAAACCCGTGTCCCCTGCATCGGCAGGCGGACTCTCAACCACTGCGCCACCAGGGAAGCCCCCTGGGTTCGAATTTTAGCGCTGCCACCTACTGTTGGATCTTGGGCGAGGGATTTCTCCTTCCTGACACCCAGTTACCCAGAATGAATCGGGCCCAAAGTCTACCTCGGGAAATTGCTATGAGGATCAAGACAGAGAATATATACTAGGCATACAGCTCAGTACTGGTTACCCACCTCCCCTGTCCCCGCTACTGTAGATGCAGTAATTGAGTCATTGCCATGTCTATTTTGGATATGGTCATTTCAATCCTTTAGCCTCTTAGGTAGCGGTGCCTTGTTTCCCTCGCTGCAGGGAAAAGGCCTGACCTCCCCCAGTCCCTGGAGGGTGGGCTGTCTGCAGTAGGTGCTCGTCATATACACGTAGAGTGAGTGAGTGCTTGGGAGGCATATTTGCAGCCACAGGGTGGCCTCGTCTTGCTTTACTTCGTTAGCATTGTGCTGCCTGTCCTCCATGGTCTTGCTGACTGGTCAGATTTGCAGCCTCCCTCCTGGAGGGGCTTCTAGGGGTAACACTGGACAGACGAGGACTGATTTCAGGGTTCCCCTTGAAAATCCTTGCAAACCGGCACTGGACAGTGTTAATGGCCTCCAGCCACAGACCCCTAGGAAGATAGTTGGAGGTGAACAAATTAGGTTCCTTACTCACAGAGCGAGAATGCACACCTGGGGGCCAAGCGGGACATGTGAGTCAGAGAAAAGACTTGTGCAGAAAACAGGTAGCGAAGCAGGCATGAGGCTGCTATTCTTTCAAAGGCCCATTTGCAAGCCTGGCCTTTGGCCTTCATCTGCGAATCCAGACTTTGGGAATGTTCCCAGCATTTCCAAACTGACAAGAGTGGCTCACGGAGCTCCAGCTGTCTGTGCAAGCAGTGAGGTGATGCTGAGCACCTGTTTTTCTTCTGGGAGTCTGAAACGTTGGTACATGCTAGGCAGGAAGTGCCTGTGTAATCAGCCCCCAATAAAAACATGGGCCACTGAACCTCTAATGAGGTTCCCCGGTGATGGCATGTCACAGGCGTAGTCACAACTTGATCGATCCTGGAGGAATTAAGCATGTCCTGTGAGGGCCACCGGGAGAGGACTCTGGAAGCTGGAGCCTGGTTTTCTCTGGACTTGACTCATGTACCTTTTCCCTTGGCTGATTTTTGCTTTGTATCTTTTCACTGTACTCCATCTTGGGGATCCCTGACACACTTACTACGGGATTTGAACTCAAGGTAGGTGACTCTGGGGTGGGTGTAAGGAAGCGGGACTTCGCTCTGGATGGCACGATCTCGGGAAGCAGGGGTCCTTCTGGGACTGGGTAACACAATAGCCCTCATGTAGGAGGAGGGAAGATGAGAACAAGGCCAAAGCTGTAATTGATAAAGAAGCAGCAATCATTTATATGAGCCAGGAGAGAGGGACATTTTGTCGTTTGTGGCTTGGGCGATGTTGGTGTTTTGTCTGTGTTCACACATGACTGCAGAGGACTTTTGGTTTTGTCTTGATGCATCCTGGTCACAGGGGCTCCTTTTCTTTTTCTCAACAGTAATTCAATCTGAAATTGTCTCGTCTGTGAGGCCACAGCTTTCGTTTATACGGAAAAATGTCTCCATAATGGTTTAGGCCTTGATAATTATAACAGGTCTCTAATTTCCTGTGTCCATTGAGTGAAAATCCTACTGACCATGACCCTGGAAGAGTCTCAACCCATAGGCTGCAGATCAAATGACCTTGCACCTTGTAATAACTGCTCACCAGCGTACTGCTTCCCCCCGGACAGCAGGCTCTCCTAACGTGCAGCTACATCTAATTTCATGCCTTTGGTCACTGGCACTTATTTCAACAGTCTTGTGTTGGGGATACAGTCCTGTGCATTTTAAGGCAGCACTGCCCAAGGCCATTCACAGCTCCCTTTTCCTGAAGCCCAAGGCTACAGCTGTGGCTCTAGTCATCTCTGCAGGCAGCTACTTGCAAGACCCAGCACGATTTTTTAAAAAATTATTATTGGAGCATAGTTGCTTTACAGTGTTGTGTTTCAGGTGTACAGCAAAGTGAATCACCTATACGTGTACATATATCCACTCTAATTCTCTTCCCATTTAGGTCACCACAGATCATTGAGTAGAGTTCTCTGTGCTCTACAGTTGGTTCTCATTAGTTATCCATTTTATACATGTATATACGTCAATCCCAATCTTCCAATTCGTCCCACCCCCACTTACCCCCTTGGTAACTGTAAGTTCTTTTTTTTTAATGTCTATTTAGGTCTTCTCCCCATTAAAATTATTTTTAATTAATTAATTTTTATTTGTGTATTTTATTGTTGGCTGCATTGGGTGTTCGTTGCTGCGTGCGGGCTTTCTCTAGTTGCGGCGAGTGGGGTCTACTCTTCGTTGCGGTGTGTGGGCTTCTCATCACAGTGTCTTCTCTTGTTGCGGAGCACGGGCTCTAGGTGCACGGGCCTCAGTAGTTGTGGCTCGCGGGCTCTAGAGCACAGGCTCAGTAGTTGTGGCGCACGGGCTTAGTTGCTCCGTGGCATGTGCGATCTTCCCGGACCAGAGTTTGAACCCGTGTGCCCTGCATTGGCAAGCGGATTCTTAACTGCTGTGCCACCAGGGAAGCCCACTGTAAGTTCTCTACATCTGTGACTCTATTTCTGCTTTGCCAATAAGTTCATCTGTACCATTTTTCTAGATTCTACATTTAAGCGATATTATACGATATTTGTTTTTCTCTTTCTGACTTACTTCGCTCTGTATGACAATCTCTAGGTCCATCCACGTCTCTGCAATTGGCACTATTTCATTCCTTTTTACGGCTGAGTAATATTCCGTTGTATATATGAAATCTTCTTTATCCGTTCCACTGTTGATGGACATTTAGGTTGCTTCCATGTCCTGGCTATTGTATTGAATAAATAGTGCTGCAGTGAACATCAGGGTGTATACATCCTATCGAATTATGTTTTTTTTCTGGCTATATGCCCAGGAGTGGGATTAAGACCCAGTGCTTTCTGCCTCCATCCTGCAGCTCCGCAGGCATCTGGCCCTCTGACAGGCACACCTCTTTGCCCTTTGCTCTGGGTACACCTGAAACCCCAACGCCAACGAATTTCCAGCAGCACCAGCTCTGGGCTGCCAGGCACAGGTGGGATGTGTCTTCCAAACCCATCAGGAGCTGCCTCTTCCCTTTGTTCACTTGAATATCCCACCTCTCCCCAGGGCTCCTCTTTCCACATCTGAGCAGTGGGGCAGGGCTGCAGGTGCAGTCGCTCAGGAAGTGTTCTGCCGTGAAATGGGATGCTCTTCTGCAGGTGACTGTGAGAGGGTTTTCAGGGAGCTCTCTCCTCTTGTTTGGGAGGGAATGGGGTCTAGGAGCTCTGCTGCTTCCTGGAGGGGAGTTCATCTTATCTTCAAACCGGCATCCCTCATCATGGCCTGTTTGACATCTGAGGTGGGGCTTGTTGTGCTGACAGGGCCCATCTCAGTGCATCCTCTGGGCGGGGGCAGAGGTGGCTGCCAGAAATTGGTGGTCCCCTGAGCTTAGGATATGGACACCCAGTGCCTTTTCTCTGCCGTGAGCTCTAACTGCTGGTTCCAGAGAAGGAATCCCATGCAGTACTTCACACCAGTCATTCTAATTTCATCAGTCAGCAATTGTGGAGGGCAACATCTTAATATTAGGGAACCTGGTGACAGTTGTGACGGAGCTTCTCAATTTGTCCTGTCCAAAACAGGGGCCCCTGGTGCTTATGGCTCTTGAGCCCTTGACATGTGACTAGTCTGCATTGAAATGTGCTGTGTTGGTAAAACACACACTGGATTCCGAAGACAATAAAATCCAGAATATAAAACATCTCATTAATAATTTCTATATTGACTACATTTGTGATAATATTTTTTGATAATTTTTTTATTGAAGTATAGTTGATGTACAGTACTATGTAAATTGCAGATGTACGGTATAGTGATTGACAATTTTTAAAGGTTATACTCCATTTATAGTTATTTTAAAATATTGGCTATCTTCCTCATGTTGTACAATATATCCTTGTAGCTTATTTTTTACATAATAGTTTGTACCTTTTTCTATGTTGCCCTTCCCCCCTTCCCTCTCCCCACTGGTAACCACTAATCTGTTCTCTATATCTGTGAGTCTGCTTCTTATTCACTAGTTTGTATTTTTTAGATTGTACATATAAGTGATATCATACAGTATTTGTCTTTCTCTAACTTATTTCACTTAGCATAATACCCTTCAAGTCCATCCATGTTGCTGCAGATGGCAAAATTTCATTCTTTTTTATGGTTGAGTAGTATTCCATCATATATGTGTGTGTGTGTATATCTATATATCTATATATCACATCTTTATCTATTTATCTGTTGCATTTAAGTTGCTTCCATATCTTGGCTATTGTAAATAATTCTGCTATGAATATTGGGGTGCATGTATCTTTCCAAATTAGTGTTTGTTTTTTTTAGATATATACCCAGGAGTGGAATTGCTGGGTCTTATGGTAGCTCTGTTTTTTTAGTTTTTTGAGGAACCTCCATACTGTTTTCCACAGTGGCTGCACCAATTTATGTTCCCACCAACAGTATACGAGGGTTCCCTTTTCTCCGCATCCTCGCCAACACTTGTTGTTTGTGTTCTTTGTGATGATAGCCACTCTGACAAGTATTGTTATATTTTTGATATAATGGGGTAAATAAAATATATTATTGAAATTAATTTTACCCATTTCCTTTTTTTTACAAGAAGGTTTTCAAGTGACAGCTGTTGTTGTTTTCAATTAATTAATTAATTTGTTTATTTTTGGCTGCCTTGGGTCTTTGTTGCTGTGTGCGGGCTTCCTCTACTTGTAGCGAGTGGGGACTACTCTTTGTTGTGGTACGTGGGCTTCTCATTGTGGTGGCTTCTCTTGTTGTGGAGCATGGGCTCTAGGCACACAGGCTTCAGTCACTGTGACTCGCGGGCTCTAGAGCGCAGGCTCAGTAGTTGTGGCTCATGGGCTTAGTTGCTCTGCGGCATGTGGGATCTTCCTGGACCAGGGCTCGAACCCATGTGCCCTGCATTGCCAGGTGGATTCTTAACCACTGTGCCACTGGGGAAGCCCTACCCATTTCTCTTTTCTTTTTTTTTTTTTTTTGCGGTACGGGGGCCTCTCACTGTTGTGGCTTCTCCCGTTGTGGAGCCCAGGCTCCGGACGTGCAGGCTCAGCGGCCATGGCTCACGGGCCCAGCCACTCCGCGGCATGTGGGATCTTCCCGGACCGGGGCAAGAACCCGTGTCCCCTGCATCGGCAGGCGGACTCTCAACGACTGCGCCACCAGGGAAGCCCCCATTTCTTTTTAATGTTTCTAAAGGTAGCTACTAAAAATTTAACAGTACCTATGTAGTGTTATATTTTTATTGGGCAGGGCTGTTCTAGACGTAGTGTCTGCAAACCATGGCCCACTGACGAAATTCAGCTCACTGCCTGTTGGTGTAAATAAAGTTTTATTGGAACACAGCCATGCCATTTGCTTCCCTATTGTCCAACAGCAGAGTTAAGTAGGTGAGACAGATCATATGGCCTTCAAAGCCTAAAATGTTTATGATTTGCCCTTTTATAGACAAAGTTTGTCAGCTCCCTGTTCTAGACTGTCAAATAAAATGCGTTTTCTAAATTTGTGGAACTTATGGAATTGTTAATTGCATATTAAATATACATCATAGTCTTTCACTTCACAGAAAATTGATGCATTTAGGCTAATCCTATATTAGGTTGGGTAGTTAAATAATCATAACACCGCACGACCCAAATTAGTGGGTAGCCGAGGATTTTCTCCATGAGTTTCTCATGCCAGTATCCTTAGAGTTTGTGCTCCCTTCCTCCCTAAAGATCCCCACCAGAAGTTAATACACGCTCAGGAATTGAAGACAGTTTCTGGGGAAAATCCAGTTGACCACTTTCACCTAAGTCTGAGTGACAGGCAGGGCTCCCTGTGAAGCTAAATGTCCACTGTGTGAGCGAAAGCCATGAGGATTCAGTGGAAATGCCCATCTCAGCCTCAAATCACAGGCTCGAGGTATACACTGAAATTACAGTTCTGCAGAAAGCGGGGTCTTTGCAGAAGGCAGAGCAGCCCCTTCCACGCTATCACGGAATCGTATCGAGCAACATGTGGTCGCTTCTGGACTCGCGCTCAGAGCCAGTTGTCGCCATGATTGCACTCCTCATTTCCCTCCTGACCTTTCATCTTTTTTAGTCTTGTCGATTTTCTTTGGGAAGCATTACCATTACGGTGGGGTGGTGTATGTCACGAAAGCACGTTGTGCGTCGCGCTGAAAATGATGGCCACAAAGCCTGCTTAAATTACACCCTAGTGGTATTTTCTTGGAAGTCCTTATGAATTTTGGGTCCAGTAATGGGTGGTAATGTAAGAATTTACTGGGGACTTTATATACAGAGACAAAGGCACGCCATTTTATGAAGCTATTAAACACCATGGATTTTCCCACATGAGAGATCAAGCTTATTGTATTTCCCAAGTCTCCCAGCAGTAACCCTCCCCTCCCCCGCCCAAAGCCCGGCTCCATTGTGTGCGACGGTGTGGTTTGCCTAGCCGTCCGTCAGCCCAGAGTTCTCAGCATCTGACTGCAGCCCAGCAAGATCACCAATGCATAGCTGCCAGAGACAGCTCTCCCCTCTTTCACCAGGCTTGTTACTGCAGGACACCTGGCCTCTATGCAGCAAAGGTTATTATATTTCCTACTGACAGTTGAAGCTTTTCAAGGGCCCAACAATGCCATTTTTTTTTCTTTTTATAGCAGAGATTAAAGTTAAAAGCATGACAAGCAGAGAGCAGTGTGCTTTTGTGTGCGGATAGCCAGACGGTTTCAGCCAGAGACGGCAGTAAGCTGCATGATCAAAATTCTAACTTGAAACTCCCAGGGTTCTCAAATTAGATGCTTATCTTCTCTTTTATGGGCGAGGCTTCATTTAAAACAAAATTTCTAATGGGGGAAATATGGTTTCACTCCCCAAATGCCTTTGCTAAGGAAATGGTAGGCTGCTGAAATAGATGAGACATTATCTGCATAGAAAATCATCAAATAGTATACCTTTCTGTTCATAACATCTGAAAAGTCAGACCCATTTCCATTTAGGGGGAGGGGTGGTACCAATTAAGGCTCTCATTGTGGTAATTTAGTTCTTCAAATCAATTGTGTTTTATGGAAATGACCAAACTGTTGCTTAGATTTGAAGGTTTGTGTTTAAAAAAGAAAAAAATTAAGAGTTCTCTGAATCTGGAGGTATTTACTGTGTGGTTTTAGTCGCTGATATAACTCTAAAAATATGTGAAGCTGCGTCTGAGATATAAATCATTCGACCACCAAACGTCCTCGTTTCTTCTTTGATTAGGAGAGGTAAGTTTCTGTCTAACAGGGGGCTGTTGAGTGGGCTGTGGCGCCGTGGTGACATCGGGACATCCAGACGGAAACAGTAGCGCGCAGTGGCAGCTCAGTATATAGAAAAAGCGGGCTATTCGTTGTGCATGGTTAAATCGCAGTTGGGCAGGGACTTCTGACCCCTTGGATGGACATGGCACCAACGACATGAAGATTTTGCTTCGAATTCATTGAGGTGAAAGAGCACAAGAGTCCACTCGGTGACCTTGGCTGCCTCGTGCGCTTTCTGTGGACTCGAGGCCCCCGCGACCCGGGCCGTTGCCCCACCAGCGCGCGGGAAAGGCAGCCGCACGCTGGGTACGCTCAGCAGTTTGGATTTTGTACTTTTCATCCACATCAGTTTTCTCTGGGACTCCGAGTTCATAGGCGTGTCTGAGGCGGGGATAGCTTGGAGGTGGAGGCAGTCGCGGGACTGCAGGGTAGACTGGCTTCCGCTGACTGATATTTGCTGACAGGATGCTCTCTGGGGAATCAAGGTGCTGTCGGAAGGACAGACCTGGTGAGTGGGAAATACAAGACGTTTTAAGGCCCATCTCCCGAAAAAAATCAACTTAAAAGCAAGTGAAATGACGGAGGGCCTGACCCGAGCCTCCAAACACGGTTGAGGAGGCAGATCTTTTCAGCATCGGCCCTAAAAGCTCCCCATGTTAGGAGGGACCCGAAATGTGAAGGTGTGTCAATTTTTTAAAAACTCTTGTTGCTTCTTAGCTGCTGCCCGCAAATGTGGTAAAGCTTTTTTCTTTTTTCTTTTTCTTTTTTTTATTTTTGCGGTACGTGAGCTTCTCACTGTTGTGGCCTCTCCCGTTGTGGAGCACAGGCTCCGGACGCGCAGGCTCAGCGGCCATGGCTCACGGGCCCAGCCGCTCCACGGCATGTGGGATCTTCCTGGACCGGGGCACGAACCCCTGTCCCCTGCATCGGCAGGCGGACTCTCAACCACTGCGCCACCAGGGAAGCCATTCTTTTTTTTTAAATTTAGTTTTAGAAGCACAAAGAGGAAAATAAAGAGCACTGAACGCCCTGAGTTAAATGCACAGAGAATTTTGTGCTCAGAAAAAAAAATCCAAATGCCAGCTCTCCTTGGCTCGTGGAAATTTCTAGACCCCAGGTGTCCAGGTCCCTGATTCTACTTTTCTTTTGGCTGCTCAGACCTCCCTCTCTGCACCTGCCTCTATCCGTTCAGGCTCCCAAAGCTCTGCAGGTATCTGGTCACCATTGGATGGGGGAACCCTGTCCTCTGTTCACTCCATTACTCACATGCTTGGGAATGTGGAGAATTGGATTCAAGGAGAAATGAGACGAAAATAATTTTTAATTTCAGAGAGAATCCGAGATATCTCTACGCTGTGAATATATGAATACAGTACAATTTATGAGGCGCTGGAAAATATACTACATTACACAGTCCAATTTCATGCAATCCGTGGAGCTCCAAACGCCCTTTAGAGTGTCTGAAGCCAACATTTACAAATACAATTTTAAGTAGAGGATAACTAAATGGGTGTGATTATTCTGTTTGGAGCCTGCGAACGAATTCTCAAGAACGTAGCCTGAATGGGTTGTCAAGGTAATGTCTGGGAAGGTGGCAGAAACTGTCACTAAGCCAAGTGGAAAAATTCAACCCTGACTCCGTCATATTCCAGGAATTCTCAAGCAAAAGGAAATTCCTGAACACCTCTCGGAGCCCTTTTGTATTCTCTTCCCTTTTATCCTTCAACCGTCTTTTCCATTTCCCCATAGATGACCAAATGAAACAGAAAGTTCCCGAAGAAAACTCATTTAAAGAAGTTGAGTTCAGGGTCAGTCTTTTATTTTATTTTATTTTTTTCTGCCCACGGGTCTTTCTTTTAGTCTATACCCTCTGGGCTGATTCAAATTAGGAGAGTATTTTGGACTCTCTACGGAGGACACATGGTGGAATAACCTAAATTGAAAATGCATGTTTCATGATAACAGACATTTCCACTCTTGCTGGGCATTTCCAATTGCTGGAGAGCACCTCTGTGACATGAACTAATCCACAGACCCTCTGGAGACTCGGCAGAGAAACTGAGGCCATGAAAGTGATTACAGGGCCATTAAGTATAAATGGTGGAAAAGAAATTACATTTGAATTTTTTTCATCTTCCGCTTTCATATAAATTACCTAAGACAATGGAAAGAAAAGACCATCTGGGTTTGGATTTCATAAAATGAGACTCACATCTGCTTTGGTATGTCATATAAATATTCCCTCATTAGAGAGTTCAGTCTATGAAACACTTTCCGTCAAAAAAGCATTAAGAAAAAAGGGGAGAGATGGCTCTTCATGGATGCTGATTATTTTTAAATCCTCAGTCATAAATATTAACTGGAGAACACCTCCGAGGATTGTATGTGACTTTATTTTTAGAAATTAAAATGTCTTAAACTCTGTGTCTACTTTGGCCAAGGAATGCACATTGCTTTTTTATTTGTTAGGAGAGTTGGTGCTTTTTTCATCAAAAATCAGAGGCCTCTTGTGTTCAGCTCAGCTTTTAAAAAGGGCTGAGGATGGCAAGGTACATGTTTGTAGATACATCCTTTGGCCTCAGCAATGTGAGATTAATGTTCCTAGCCACATTAAATTATTTAGCTTTCCAACAGTCTCTTTTGCCACCTCTTTTTCTAACCTTCTATCTCTTGGCTCCATCTACTTTATATTGGTTCAACCTCAAACTTCATGTGATAGCAAGATGGCGGCAGTAGGTCTAGACTTTTGCATCCTCTTAGGTTCAAACCCGTGGAGGTGAGAGGTTCCTTTTCAGAATCTTACTGATGCTAAATGGGTGATGTGCCTATCCTGAAACTAATCGGTAATCACAAAGCCTAGGGAAATGTGGCATTCTGACTGGCTAAGGCCTAATCACATGCCCCACTCCTGAATCAGGGGAGTCCTACCCGAAACTTACGGGCCAAAAATAAGGATGGATGATCCCTGTAGTAGGCAGTTTCTAATATGGCTCCCAGATATCCCTGCCTCCTGATATTTATGCTTTTGTGTATTCCTGTCCCCTTGACTCAAGGCTAGGTCTAGTCACTTGCTTCTAACCAGTGGAATACAGCAAAGGTGATGGTATGTCCTTTCTGTGATTATATTACCTAAGATAGTGACTTCTTCCTTGCTCTCAGACTCTCTTTATTGGCTTCTGAGCTTGCATACTTTGATGAAAGCGAGCTGCCATGTTGGAGGAGCCCATATGGCAAAAAACTGAGGGCAACTTCCAGCCAATAGCCATTGAAGATTAGAGGCCGTTAGTCTACCTACCCTCTAGGAACTGAATCCTGCCCTCAACCATGTGAACTTGGAAGCAGATCCTTCCCCAGTCAAGTGTTCAGATGATACCCCAGCCTTGGCCAGCCACTCAGTTGCCAACTTGTGACGACCATGAAGCAGAGGACCCAGCTAAGGTGTGCTCAAACTCCTGACTCAAAGAAACTGTAATAGTCAATGTTTGTTTTCTGCTGCCAAGTTTGTGGTAACTTGTAATGCAGCAATAGATAACCAGTACATTGTATCAGAGGGATTGGGGATACAGATGCTGGAGAAGGGCATTGTGTTAAAATGTACTTGGGATTTGTTTTAATCAGGTGTGGTAACATACACAGACACAGAAATGATTATCACTAGGGAAAAAGTTCATACAGATCTCCAGAAACAGGAGTCATGACATACCACACAGGGCCACACCAGGAAGGGACCTAGAGCTGGTTAGGAAGTGGAGGGCTGAGGAAAATCATGGGCAAAAGCCTTTACTGTGGTTTTCACAGCTAGGAAGGGGCAAGGAAGGATATACATACTTGGGATTGGCTAGTTTGAATAATTTCAGTATGTAGGGACTGCCCCTAGTTGCCGAGTAGCTGGCCCTGGGGTGATACTAGGGCAGGGGGGTTGTCTTAGTTGATTTTGGCTGCTATAACAGGATCCAGTAGACTGGGTGGCTTATAAACAACAGAAATTTATTTCTCACAGTTCTGGAAGCTGGAAGTCTAAGATCAGATTTTCCAATACAGTCAGATTCCGGTTAAGGCCCTCTTCTGGGTTGCATACTCCCATGGTGGAAGGAACTAGAGATCTCTTTGGGGTCTCTTTTATAAGGGCACTAATCCCATCCATGAGGGCCCCACTCTCATGACCTAATCACCTACCAAGGGCCACACCTCCTATCATGTTGGGGGTTAGGATTTCATTTCAACATATGAATTTGGCGGGAGTGCACAAACATGCAGATCATGACAGGGATAGCGGCTCCATCTGAGAGAGCTCTATCAAGGAGGCAGCCGGCAGGTATGGGCTGTAGATTGAATGGTCTGCTGTCTCTAGGAATTAGCTTTGGGATGGAAGGTCTTTCTAGGATGAACCACCCCCAAATGTCAAAGCATCATGAAATACAGAAAATAAACACATAATTCATACAAGTAGGTGAAGTTTGGGCAGCAGAACAATAGCTTCCCACAGCAGCACCTTACAGGCATGAGTTCATTGTCTCAACAGTCCTGTGAAGTGAGTAGAAATTGCTTTCCCCCTATTTTTGTAAGGTGAGAAGACTAAAGAACAGAGAAATCAAATAACCTGCTCAAAATCACACAGCGAGTCAGAAGAGCATGATGCAAATGAGACTAGATAGGGCAGAAGATGCTATTGGCAGAGCACATTTTAACCTTAAGTTGTATGAAATATGATTGCTTCCTAGTCTCTGCATAGTTGGTAATACTCAGGGAATTTCAGATTTTAGATATTTTAGGTGCCACAGAACAGGAACCTTCTCAAGGCAAACTACTGATCAATACCAAGCAGCCACTCAAGGGGTCTTAAGAATTGACTAAACTGGCTGATCCAATACCAGCAGGTCACTGTCACTCATTGTCAGCCCTGCCTGCCCTCCCCAGCCTGCTGTTGGGCCTGCTACTGTGTATGTTCTTTCCCGAGCAATTTCTGGGCCAGTCCTAAGCAGGACTGAGAGTGTCTTTCTCCTCAATCTCAAGTCCACTGGTGGTGTGATCTGGAACTGGTTTTGCTTTCCTTGACCTGGGTTCTGCATTGCCAGGGCTGGGCCATTCACACATCGTGACTCGTGTGTCCCAGCTCTGGTAGCACAGCACGCGTGCCTGGCAGGTGCCTGGTTTCCCTGCCAAGAACCGCATCTTCCTGACTGAGTGGGGTCCCTGGGACATGGTACTCCTGCAAAGAACTGAGAACTCTCCTTTTCAGGGATGCAGGCATGCAATCCAATAGGGCAGGGGCTGCACCAGATGGATTTTAAGAGCTCTTCCTGCCTTGAAAAGCCGTGGCTCTACGTTTGCTTGCTTCGCTTGGTCTTGTATCATGGTACTTTTCATTCTTATTTGATCTCTCTTATTGGTTGAGATCAATGACTTTATGTATCTTGCACATACATAGTTTTAATTTAAAAAAAATCTAAAACAGTTTCAATAGTTCTTATTTTGGAAATGGATCTAGGAAAAACAACATTCCAAAGAAAAGTAAATAATCTCATAAGTAAAAAAAGCCTTTTATTTTTAGAAAAAAGTTCCTTTTTACATTGCTCTTTTACATTGATCCTATATGACGAACTCATTGAGCACAGAATCCCAGTAGCCTGGGCTGTGTCTGCTGCTGATGGTAGCTGTGTTTCAGTTAAAAGCAAACCAGCTCACAAAAAAAGGCAAAGGTGTCCATTAACATTGCTGATTACTTCCAGCACATTCTGGAGGTCGTAGTCACGATTAGAGTCATACTGCTTAATTTTATTTTTAATATAATGACTGAGGTGTTCACACTGCTTAACAGAATGCAATGACCCCAGATATTATTTCTTAACATAGAGCAGGAGTTGGCAAACTACAGCCTTTAGGCCAGATCTGGCCCTCTGCTTGTATTTGTCATTAAAGTTTTATTGGAACACTACCATGCTCATCTGTTTACATATTGTCTAGGGCTACTTATGCACTACAATGGCAGCATTGAGTAGTTGTGACAGAGACTATATGGCTGGCAAAGCCAAAAACATTTCTCTTTGTCACTCTACAGAACATGTCTGCTGATGCCACACCTTAACGTTAAGGACAGTTAATAAAGTGTAAGCTTTTATTCTGCATTTCATTTCATTTCACTTTATTTTATGGTGCTCATTTCCTTTTGAGCAGTGAGCAATTGGCGGTTTTTCAGTCCATTTATATGATACCTTCTGCTCAAGAATTTTAAGTCTGTTTGCTTATGGATTTACACATCTGGTACAAGGCTCATAAGCTCTTTTTCCAGACTCAGAGAGGTTAATTTGCCTTCATAAAGTTGCACATGCGGATGGTAGTGGGAGCCCAGAAGAGAGCTCAGGTTTACAATTCAAAGCCAGGCCCCATGTGATGACCATTTGTGTTTGAAGTTGTGATGCCTACATTGCACCAAAACCAATGTAAAAGGAAAATATTTAGTCCACTAACTGGTTTTCTGTCTACCATTTAACCTGAATAATACCAATAGCAAAATCTGTATCAATGCCAACAGCCAAACTTGCAGACACAAATGCATCTTTGAAAAGGCAGTACAGCTGTCCTCTAGCCCTTGATGCCTTTTCTAAGTGGCTGAGTTAGAATAACACTTCCACTTTGTACTCCTCAGTGTGTCTCCCCTGGACACCAGTCCTGGACCTCAGGTCATAAGAGTCCTCCTCTGTCTACACTTCTCCTCAAGCCCAGGATTCCCCTGGGCTAAGTGGATGTGGTGACCCCTTCTGGACCACATGCCTTGTACCCAAGACCTAGGAATTCCCTGCCCAAATGCCCAAGGCTGCTTCAAAGCCTGCATGGATTCTTCCCAATGTCCCTCCTGTGTCTGAGGGCAGACAGTGTTGCTGGGCACATGCCCAGGCCTGAAAGCTGGCCAAGGGGCTGCTGTTGGCAGAATGTCCAGACGGCCCTTGCATGTGTACCCTGGGGTGTCTACTGTCATGTATCCGAGGCCCGTCATGGTGTGAACCTCATTGAGCTTGTGACTGTGGTGACTTCCACACCTGGTTATTTTGGGGATTTTTACTCTCGGAGCCCAGACACCATGCTGTGAGTAAGCCCAAGCAGCCACAGAGAGACCATACGTAGTATTCCCGGCTCTCCAGAATCAACTGCCAGGTGTGTGAGTGAATGAGCCTCCAAATGATTCCAGCCCCTGCTGTTGGGTTGCCCCCATCTGAGGCCCTAGACGTTGTAGAGCAGGGATAAGCCATTCCTCTGCCCTTTCCAGATTCCTGGCCCACAGAGTTGTGAACATAATGAAATGGTTCTTTTTGGCAGTAGGTTTGGGATGGTTTGTGGTGCGGCAATAGTAATGGGGACTGACTTTCCATTTGGTTGTCAATTTAGTGACATGATGATGTCATTCTATCAGTCCTCAAATATCTATCAGGCTCCCCAAGTGCCTTAACCACTGTGTGGGTACCAGCGATGTGGAATCATTGCAGAGGTGGCTTTTGCATTCCAGAAGTTGACAGTTGAGCAGAGGGAGACTGCTTGTAAACCAGCTAGTTCAAGGATGGGTTCTAGGTAACATAGGGAGTTTGCAGGGCATGGGCGAGAGTTTAAAAAAGATCTACTTTTCACCACCCTAGTGTTTAGAGACATTTTGAGGAACCTATTGTGATAAAAAGTACAGACTGCCTCTATGAGGTGAGAGGTCTAGAATGTGCTCCATTTAAAATAATGATTAGTGGCGTGCAATGGTTTCTTTCCCACTGAGTGGTTGATGGTTTCATTGCATTTGCTGTGTCCCAGTGGTATAGAGTTACTTTTATATGAAGTACTAAAATAGCTTTTCAAAAATAAGACAGGAAGTTTCATGCTCTAATGAACTAATATAGTAAAATGTCAATATCATTAACTGGAAAAAAAGCAGATGAATGTTTGAGTTCAACTCTGCTATGAAAGTTCTTTTCTTTGGAAAAGTTCTTGTATTGAATAATGCTTAATTTGACATTGTCAAGAATTTATAGTCATTACCATTAATGCAGCAAAAAATGTATGACAAATAAGCAAAGACTGTATATAAGGATTCCATGAATTTGTTGTCCAAGTGGTTTACTCTAAGGTTGGGGCACACGAATAAGCTACAATGATTATATGAAGTCTTCCCGAATTTTTAAATGTATATAAATTTAAATTAGCAGTGAATTCAAAGAAAAGGAAAAATTTGGATTGACAGAGGCCAGGCTGACACACCATTATAAAAATCCAGAGTAGCCTCCTATAGTTTCTTAAATTTTTAAATTTAATTTGCTTTTTTAGGTTCTGAGAGTGGCTCTCAAGAAACTAGAGACAAGTACTTCCAAAGCTGGGTCAGAAGTGATTTTGAATGGTGCTTTCCAGAATCTCCCTTAAAGTGTTTCTTTCTCCACCTCATCCTTCTCCCAGCTCAGCCCTCTTCAAGGCTGAGGAAGTCCCTGCTCCAAATTTGTTTGGGTCTCAGAAGGGGGCAACCTCTTAGCTCCAAAACATCCAGCCTCTTCCAAAATCCCCGTCTCCAAATGCAGTTTCTAGGTGTTACTTGACAAGCACCTGCCTGCCAGGATTTCCAGGATAAAGAAGCAGACCAAATTTACCTTGGAGAGTAAATGCCCCCAAAGATAAAGGAACAGTGTCATCCAGCTGGGTAGCCCCATGGTTTTCAAATCCGCTCTGTGGGACATCTTTAGTGCCCACTGGAGGGAAGTAAAGGGACTGTGGCAGATGGAGTTCTCCGTGCTCCACCTAAATTTTAATCAGATGTATCCAGGTTTACTGTTTTATATCAATAGAAGATCAGCCTCCCTTGCAAGCTTTCATCTGGGGACCTTTTGTAAGTCAGCATAGCACTTCAGTGTTGATATTCACGTCACTTGGTCCTCAAAAATACTGGTGTTACAGAATAGCTTCTGGGCATCTCTAAATAATTTGCAGAAAGCTCATTTCAGTTTTCCATCTCCTTCTCATGGTTTAGCCTAGATAGACCTTTTTAACACCAAGAACTAAAATAAACAACCAAAAGAGGTCAATTGTTGTTGGAATCATGAATAAAGTAATGGTGCCAGATCCTCCAGATCTCCTGCCTTTGGCTCCAAAGGAGACAATTCTCAGGATTTGGACATTCATTTGATTAAGTTACTGAAAATTATTTAATTGTTTAATTGTGAAAAACACATAGACATCCCAACTTAATGACCCGTGTTGACCGTGACATGGTTCCATCTGGAGCCTCACTATTTTGCTTGTTTTACAAGGCCATCTGGGGAAGGGAAAGGGGAGAAACATCGGGAAGGTCACGTTGAATCTCAAGTTTCAACCAAAGATCTTGTTGATCTGAACAAGAGATTTGTGCACTGTGGCAGTCCCAGCCTTTTGCTGGGACCCTGTCCTTTGGTAGTACTCCCCGCACCCCCAATGTCTTGTTCAAGGTTGCTCTCTGCTCGTTCCTCTACCTCAAGGTAATCAGTGTATCATAAAGGGGGAGAGAGGGATTTATAGTTCATTATTGCAACTACTTTGTGTTACTCAGTGTGGCAGGCTGTCTCTAATACACCCCCCAATGACCCTCACTTTGTTATACTCATGCCCTGTGCAATTCCTTTCTCTTGAGTGTGGGCTGCCCTGGTGACTTACTTCTAACCAATAAAATATGGCAAAGGTGATGGGAAGTCATGTCTCTGATATTGTCACCTGCAACTTGCCAGCCAGCTAGAGGTGGCCAATAAATGTTGGTGTGACCCACCAGGTTACCCTAGAGTACGTTATCTCATGAGGGGTTCAGGTTTGTATTAAGGTAGATGAACTGCTGTTAATAAAAAGTGACAAAATGTGTATTGGCTTTCATGCAACAGAAGTCCATTTCTTTTTTATTAATTTAATTTTTATTTTATATTGGAGTCGAGTTGATTTACAATGTTGTGTTAGTTTCAGGTGTACAGCAAAGTGAATCAGTTATACTTATACTTATACATATATCCACTCTTTTTTAGATTCTTTCCCATATAGGTTATTACAGAGTGTTGAGTAGAGTTCCCTGTGCTATACAGCAGGTCCTTACTAGTTATCTGTTTTATATAGTAGTGTGTATATGCTAATCCCAAACTCCTAATTTATCCCGCCCTCTACCTTTCCCCTTTGGTAACCATAAGTTTGTTTTCTATGTCTGTGAGTCTGTTTCTGCTTTGTAAATGAGTTCCTTTGTATCATTTGTTTAGATTCCACATATAAGTGATATTGTATGATATTTGTCTTTGTCTGACTTAGAAGTCCATTTGTCTGACTTAGAAGTCCATTTCTTGATCATGAAACAGTACTGGGTAAGTGAAGAGTTTGGCAGACTGTCCCTCCCTCCCCCCCACAGTCATCTGGGGCCCAGGGTGGTGGAAACTCCACCACTTTTAACACAAAACTTCCAACGTTGCTCTGGGTATGGGGGTCATCATGATTCTAGCCCCTGGAAGGGCAAGAGCATATGGAAGAATTCCACGTAGAAGATGTATAAGCCAGGCCTAGGATTGGGGAATGCTTCTGCTCACGTTTCATGGGCCAGATCTCAGTCACCTGGTCACACCTCACTGCAAGGGAATCTGGGAACAGCCGCCTCTAGCTGAGCGGCCATTTCCTACTGACAACTCTATACTAAGGAGAGAGCATAAGAAATTTTGGTGGGTAGCAACGTTTTCTGCTCTACTGCTTCTAGGAAATTGAACGCTTTGCAGTGGGGTAGGCAGATTAGCGTTCTGATATGACATGAAAGGTTTAATGTTCTAGACCTCTTCAACAAGGCCTGTTGCTTCCCACCCTTATCACCAGTCCCTTCATTCTCGCTTCTTCGACCCATGAACCAGCCAACCAGATCTTTAGTTATGGCCCATGATTCAGTATTGAAATTAATTGAGGTCTTCTGTCTTCCCATCCTGGGCAAAGAGGGAAATGAGATGTCTTGCTTGACTGTATATTGAGGGGATTTCTTTTCTCCACTGTCTCTCTGGACCACCTGCAATGGGAACTGTCATACTCTGAAATCTGAATCAAGCTAGTGCTGGCACCTTATAGACCTGCCTCTGAAATTTCCCTCATCAGAATCGCTTCCTTGTTCTTAAACCATTGCTTCCTTTGGTTTCCTTGGGTATCACATTCCCCTCATTCTCTATGCTCTTTCCTTAGATGAGCAGGGATTTAAATTTCTCCATATAGACTTACGACTTCCAATTTTCTGCCTCTAGCTTTAGTGTCTCTGAGGTACAAACTGTCCACTAGACATTTCCAAGTCCATGTCAACGGGCAGTCCACATTTCACATGACTCATTGATGCCACTCCTGACTACTAATTGACATTAGCCAACCTCTCACTCCATGTCTTTGTAACACATCACTATCTGAAGTTACTCGTCCATTTACTTGTTTGGCTGTTTATCATCTATCCTAGGTATGTACCCTCCACAGGTGCTAAGACTTGGTTCACCGTTTGCAGACCCTAGCACAGTGCCTGGGAAATAGCCAACACAGTGCTCCATAGGTATTTGGCAAATGAATACATGAAGAATTCATTGTAAGGAGGTCCCCTTGAAGTATAGATGTAAATCTAGGAAAACCCCGGTAGAATAGCAGACATCCTGACTGGGTGAGTTGGGAATTGCTTTCCCACCAAGACCACTCACAATGGGGGAGAGGTAATTGCCCATCAAGATACTGGAGTGCTATCCTATTGGGGGTTTGCAGTAAAGCAGGTAAACCCAACAGACATTTAGTGAAGTTTGTAATTATTGCATAGGAAAAAATACAGTGTTGAGTCCCTAGATCCCTTGATCAGAATGGGCAAACGTTTTTCTATAAAAGGCTAGATTATACTTTAGGACTTGTGAACCATATGGTCTCTGCTGAAACGGCTCATCTCTGCCCTTGTAGCACGAGAGTAGCCACAGATAATATGTAAGCAAGTGGGCGTGGCTGTGTTGCAATAAAGCTTTCTTTATAGACACTGAAATTTGAATTTCGTCTGATTTTCATATGTCACCAAATATTATTCTTTAGATTTTTCCCAACCATGTAAATGTAAAAGTCGGGAATTCCCTGGAGGTCCAGTGGTGAGGACTCCCTGCTTTCACTGCCGAGGGCTCAGATTCAATCCCTGGTTGGGGAACTAAGATCCCACAAGCCATGTGGCACAGCCAAAATTTTTTTTAAATAAATAAATAAAATAAAA
Source organism: Mesoplodon mirus (assembly GCF_964341445.2). Lineage (NCBI taxonomy): Eukaryota > Metazoa > Chordata > Mammalia > Artiodactyla > Ziphiidae > Mesoplodon > Mesoplodon mirus. The sequence continues at coordinate 7,792,148 of NC_138981.1, forward strand.
ATGTAAAAATCATTTTGACTGCACAGGTCATAGAAATACAGGCACTGGGCTGGATTTGGTTTGCGGGCTGTAGTTTGCTGACCCCTAACCTAGATGGTCAGACAATTCAGCCTTGTATATATTGGGATTTTTTTCCCAGCTCTCAAGGCTACTTTATAAATAATGTTTCATAAAACATTTTCATGTAATCTTTGGACTTGAGTCTCTAGGGGCGCTCTGGGTTGGGGGGAAGGAGAAGGAAAAGAGCCTCCCAGGCCTAAATGGTTAACATTTATATTGCAACATAAATTATTGTTTGCTCCAGATTCCCCGTGCTGTCCATGTAGAATGATTAATGTCAAGATGATAAAATGATGCAGTCTCTTGAATTTGATTCCAGCTGTTCCCATCCTTGATATGATTTGTGAATGACATTTGTATTTTTTACTGGTGATTAGTTAATGCTGGGAAGGACGGCCAGATGATAGCTGTCTAGAATTCTAAAGCCAAAGGTTTACTTGGCTAGAAAACTGCTCAGTAGAATATCGTTACAACATTTACCACAAATTCATTTAGCATTTGTCATTAGAAGGTTCTTAGCGTCAGGGAAGCAATCTATAGCCAGAAGGATTTCTGAGACCATTGGATTATACCATGATTACAGAACAGGGGTAACCCCAAAAGGCTTCCATGCACGTGATGCGTGGCTCTTGTTTAGAACTCAAGTGAATTCTTAAAGAAATGATTCCAGTTTTTCTGAGAGCCCTTTATTGAGTTGTTCATAGATGACATCTCCACCGTGCGTCTCAGTTTGGAAGCCAAGTATCAAAAGTTACTGGACTTAGCCCACGATGATAATGGTGACCATTGATAGAGCCACGTACAATATGCAAGGCATTAAACTATTTTACACTCGTTTTGTCTTCACACCAGTGCTTTCTTAAAAAATTTTTTATTTCATATTGGAGTTGATTTGCAATGTTGTGTTAGTTTCAGGTATATAGCAAAGTGATTTAGTTATATATATACGTGTATTCATTCTTTTTCAGATTCTTTTCTCATATAGGTTATCACAGAATATTGAATAGAGTTCCCTGGGCTATACAGTAGGTCCTTGTTGATTATCTATTTTATATATAGTAGTGTGTAGATGTTAATGCCAAACTCCTAATTTATCCCCCCCCCACCTTTCCCCTTTGGTAACCATAAGTTTTTTCTTTTTTTAAAAAAAAATATTTATTTATTTATTTATTGTGGTTCGCGGGCCTCTCACTGTTGTGGCCTCTCCCGTTGCGGAGCACAGGCTCTGGACACGCAGGCTCAGTGGCCGTGGCTCACGGGCCCAGCTGCTCCGCGGCATGTGGGATCTTCCCGGACCGGGGCACGAACCCGTGTCCCCTGCATCAGCAGGCGGACTCTCAACCACTGTGCCACCAGGGGAGCCCTTTAGTTTATTTTTGGCTGCATTGGGTCTTCATTGCTGCACGCGGGCTTTATCTAGTTGCGGCGAGCGGGCTTCTCATTGCGGTGGCTTCTCTTGTTGTGGAGCACGGGCTGTAGGCGTGTGGGCTTCAGTAGTTGTGGCATTTGGCATCAGTAGTTGTGGCACACAGGCTCAGTAGTTGTGGCTCAAGGGCTTAGTTGCTCCGCGGCATGTGGAATCTTCCCGGACCAGAGCTCGAACCCATGTTCCCTGCATTGGCAGGCAGATTCTTAACCACTGCACCACCAGGGAAGTCCCACCATAAGTTTGTTTTTGAAGTCTGTAAGTCTGTTTCTGTTTTGTACATAAGTTCATTTGTATCATTTTTTTAGATTCCACATATAAGTGATATCATGATATTTGTATTTCTCTGACTTACTTCACTTAGTATGATAATCGCTATTTGCATCCATGTTGCTGCAAATGGCATTATTTCATTCTTTTTTTATGGCTGAGTAGTATTCCATTGTATATATGTACCACATCTTCTTTATCCATTCACCTGTCGATGGACATTTAGGTTGCTTCCATGTCTTGGCTATTGTAAATTGTGCTGCGGTGAACATCAGGGTACATGTCTCTTTTTGAGTTATGGTTTTCTCTGGGTATATGCCCAGTAGTGGGATTGCTGGGTCCAGTAGTTCTATTGTAAGTTTTTTAAGGAACCTCCATACTGTTCTCCATAGTGGCTGTACCAATTTACATTTCCACCAACAGTGCAGGAAGTTTCCCTTTTCTCCACATACTCTCCAGCATTTATTGTTTTTTGTTGTTGTTTTTTTTTGGGGGGGGGTGTGTTACTATTTTATCTTAAATTTTAATTTTTTATTTTATTTTTTAAGATATTTATTTATTTGGCTGTGCCGGGTCTTAGTTGCGGCATGCAGGCTCTTCATTTGCCACGTGCGAGATCTTTGTTGCGGCACGCAGAATCTTTAGTTGTGGCAGGTGAACTCTTAGTTGTGGCATGTGGCATCTAGTTCCCTGACCAGGGATTGAACTGAGGCCCCCTGCATTGTAGTTTGCGTCTAATAATTAGTGATATTTCACACCAGTGCTTTTTTTTTTGGCTGCACTGCATGGCATGTGGGATCTTAGTTCCCCCACCAGAGGATGAACCTGTGCCCCCTGCAGTGGAAGGACAGAGTCTTAACCACTGGACCGCCAGGGAAGTCCCTCACACCAGTGCTTTTAAACATTATGCTATGCTGTCAGAATATCCGCCCACCCACCAAGTCATCAGAAAGGCAGCCCATCTGGTCTCTTCTCTCTGCATCCTTGTGGCCTCTTAGATTGTGATTTTCTGTGGATAAGGATGGGATGAGTTTAATTCGGAGTTCCTCAGCCTCAGTACCATTGACACCTGGGGCTGGATCATTCTTTGTTGCCGTGGGAACATTCTTTGTTGTTCTGTGCATTGTAGGCTGTTTAGCAGCATCTCTGATCTCTACCCACTAGATGCCAGTATCATCCCCTCCCCAAGATGCGACAGCCAAAAACGTCTCCAGACACTGCGAATATCCTCTGGGGGATAAAATCACTCCAAAATGAGAACCACTGGTTTAACTCCATCTCCCTGATGTAGCATCAAGCATCTAAAATTGTCCTTGGGGTTCAGCCTGTATTTTCACTTCCTGCATGAGACCATCTTGTGATGAGTTTCTCTTTACTTGAGGAATTGAAATGGGAGCTGTGTCTAATTTATCATGAATTCTGTTTCATGGAAAATAGAGTTTATTACCGTGTTGGCAACAGTGGCTGAATTCTCTACTCGGGATCTCTGGATCCAAATTAGTATGAAGAAGGTATCGGTTTCTTCAGGTGAAGAGAGCAGAATATAAAGGAGTGACTCTCTCTTGCCTCCCCCTCCCCCATCTCTTCTTGATCGACATCTTCATAACCTTGAGCCTGAGGTAAATAAACCAGTGTTTTCTCTGCTTGTGGGGTCATGAGCGTATTTGTTGGTTTCCTTTGTGCTATTCTTTATTTTCATAACATCCTGCAATAAACATATATCATTTTTCAAAAGTCAGATAAAAATTCCTTTAAAAAATGAAGTCACTAATCCATGCTTAGATTTCTAGCGGAGGTTAACAATTTCTTTGGACAATGTGAGACTTGGCTTTCTGATCAGAACACTAATGCCATTGTAGCTGCAACGGTGAAACTTCTTACGGAGAGCTTGACTGGCAGATCTAGGAAAATAATATCTATTACTTAATCATGAAAATAAAATTAGAGCAATGTCCTGAAAATTAGAAGTGCCAGGGACCTGGAAAAATAAACATCCCACCGCCAGTTTCGAGTTATTGAATATTTTCATTAAAGTACAATGGAGGACAGGAACAGCAGTTGCTTTGAATTACATGCTATTCGGGATCAGCAACAGTGGATTAACAAGGTTTTACTATGTTTCAGATGTTTGTCAATGATTGATTGTCAGCATTCATATCTACATATGCTTACCAGGCTTTAGGGGCACAAGGTCTTCGAGACAGAGGTTATGTCTTTTACTGATTCTGTACAAGGCCAGACCACACTGGAGAGCCCTAATATGTTGGCAGGGTATGTTGACCATTGATAACAGTGTGTGGACTCTTTGGCTCAGAATCCCAAGGCCAAGGTGGAAACAGCCTGGGAACAATGCCTGCAAAAGCTTTTTATGACTAAAAAGCCCCAAGCAAGCATATAGCTTTCCCAATCACAGAGGCACTTGGCTCCAGCCTGTCATTAAAATGTGGGCACGGACCCAGCCCCGGGTCCCAGAAAGCAGCCCCCTTCCAGGCTCAGGAGCAGGCTGCCCCTGACAGAGCAGGAAGCCCTGGCCGCGGGCCCCCTGGAAGCCGAGAAGCCTCCTGAGTGGCCCAGACGCCAGCTCCGGCCTGTAGAAGTTGGAGAAGTGATGGCTTTCAGGCTGGGGCCTGCAGAAGCAGAATTCCCCAATTCCCAGCCAAAGAACATAATCCTGAAGTTGAAAAACAAATGGCATTCATACAAACTGAACCCAACAATTCCCTTTCTCCGTTGGAAAGGAAATAGTTGGGAGATGGTTGTGGACAAACAGTACACAGGGCCACACTCCTTCCTTCCTTCTTCTGGCAGAAGCTTGAGGAAACTCAGTTCAGAGTTAACAAGGTCAGAAGGTTCTGTCTGCCGGTCCCTCTGACTGGCAGCACCGTCCATGGGGCTCCCTACACCATCATGACAGATTTCCTTTGGTTCTGAATTTTTGTTTAGCTTCTGGTTCTTTGACTGATGGAAGCAATTGGATTTCTTAACCAGAATTAAGTCGTTAAGTCCCTTATTGCACAAGGGAGGAAACGTTCTCAAGTAATTTTCATTCAGATGAAATGGGGGTAAACCGGTCTTGAAATAGAAGGAAAGAATTAAAATAGTAACTATTCCCAGGTATGTTTTTCTCCCGTAGGAAACAGTGGTTTAAAGTTTATGGAGCAGGTTAATGAGTTGGAGAACCTTGCCTGTTGGCCCATGTCCTAAAATAAGACTTTTTAAACACACTTCAAAAATATACAACACTTCTCATTAATGGCCGATAAAGAATTAGGTCTTGAATCAGGATGTAACGGCAGAATGATTCATATAATAATGTGTAGCAGAAACGAGGCTTTTCAGAAATGAAAATTTTCATTGATTACATGATTCCCAGAAGCATATGGATGTTTATTTTGCTTTGCTTTTTTTGTGTCCTTTTTTATTTTTCAAAAATTTCGTTAATAAATATATATTACTAGACTGGAGAAAACAGACTAAATTTCAGAGTCGACAACTTGATGTGATATAAAGGGGACCTTTCAAGAAGTGGAGTTTCCTTCAAACATCTGTAGAAAGGGAAAAAAAAATTTTTTTGGCTTTGCTTGAAGGTGGGGTGATGGATTGGGGGACCTTTTTGCTTGTTTTTCTTTTTTTTTTTTGCGGTACGCGGGCCTCCCACTGTTGTGGCCTCTCCTGTTGCGGAGCACAGGCTCCGGACGTGCAGGCTCAGTGGCCATGGCTCACGGGCCCAGCCGCTCCGCGGCATGTGGGATCCTCCCGGACCGGGGCACGAACCCATGTGCCCTGCATTGGCAGGCGGTCTCTCAACCACTGCGCCACCAGGGAAGCCCAATCTCTGTGTTTTATGGCAACAAATGAGAGTGAGTTAGGCCAACCATCACTTGAATAAATTCTTTAGCACGCGTAACAAATTTGAATTGTGTACTGCATGAATCTAACATTGATGTCCTCCTTTTCTTTTTTCCCTTCAATTATTTCCCTTTCTCCCTCTCTCTCCCCTTTTCTCCCCTGATCTCCTTCTCTCTCCCTTCTTCTCTCCCTTTCCTTCCTCCTTCCTTCCTTCCCCCCCCCCTTTTAAGTAAATATCCTAAACCGTGTTAGGTACCAGAGATATTAAAAAGTAATGATTAAGTGCAACTCCTCCCTTCAGGGAGCTTACACTCCAACAGAGGAAAAAATCCTTTGGAGGGGGAAAAAAGGGAGGGGGAGGGGTGAGAAAAAAATCCCTCAGGGGAAATCAGAAATTTATGGATTCTTCTGAGCTGTGGAAGGAAGGAGGGACAGAAAGGAAAGATAGCTATACTTTTTAAATTGAAGTACAGTTGATTTACAGTGTTGTGTTAGTTTCAGGTGTACAGCAAAGCGATTGTTATAATATATGTCTATATTTATTCCTTTTCAGATTATTTTCCTTTATAGATTATTACAAAATATTGAGTATAGCTCCCTGTGCTATACAGTAGGTCCTTATTGTTTATCTATTTTATATATAGTAGTGTGTATATGTTAGTCCCAAACTCCTAATTTATCCCTCCTCCCTCTTTTCCAAAGTATATAATAGCTATACTTTGGAGCAACCGTATCCTTTCCAAAAGCAGTCTCATAGAATTATTATTCTATGCAGAATATGTCTCCAGGTTTATGTCCCATTTGTTTCTTTTTGTTTTTATCTCCTTTGCTTTAGGAGATGGATCCAAAAAGATATTGCTATGATTTATGTCAAAGAGTGTTCTGCTTATGTTTTCCTCTGGGAGTTTTATCGTTTCTCGTCTTACGTTTGGATCTTTGATCCATTTTGAGTTTATTTATTTTTTATGAATTTATTTTATTTATTTATTTATTTTTGGCTGCATGGATCTTTGTTGCTGCACGTGGTCTTTCTCTAGTTGCAGCGAGCAGGGGCTACTCTTCGTTGCGGTGTGCGGGCTTCTCATTGTGGTGGCTTCTCTTGTTGCAGACCAGAGGCTCTAGGTGCACAGGCTTCAGTAGTTGTGGCACACAGGCTCAGTAGTTGTGGCTCGTGGGTTCTAGAGCACAGGCTCAGTAGTTGTGGCTCAAGGGCTTAATTGCTCCACGGCATGTGGGATCTTCCTGGATCAGGGCTTGAACCTGTGTCCTCTGCATTGGCAGGCGGATTCTTAACCACTGTGCTACCAGGGAAGCCCTGAGTTTATTTTTGTATATGGTGTTAGAGAATATTCTAGTTTCATTCTTTTACATGTAGCTGTCCAGTTTTCCCAGCACCACTTATTGAAGACTGTCTTTTCTCCATTGTATATCTTTGCCTCCTTTGTCATAGATTAATTGACCGTAAGTGTGTGAGTTTACTTCTGGACGCTCTATTCCATTGATCTATGAGTCTGTTTTTGTGCCAGTACCATGCTGTTTTGATGACTGTAGCTTTGAAGTTTAGTCCGAAGACAGGGCATGTATTTCCTCCAGCTCTATTCTTCTTTCTCAAGTTTGCTTTGACTATTTAGGGTCTTTTATGTTTCCATACAAATTTTAAAAAATGCTTGTTCTAGTTCTGTGAAAAATGCCATTTGTAGTTTGATAGGGATGGCATTGAATCTGTAGATTGCCTTGGGTAGTATGGCCGTTTTAACAATATTCTTCCAGTCCAAGAACACAGTATATCTTTCCATCTGTGTGTGTCATCTTCAATTTCTTTCATCAGTGTCTCATACTTTTTGGAGTATAGGTCTTTTGCCTCATTAGGTAGGTTTATTCTTAGGTATTTTATTCTTTTTGATGTGATGGTAAGTTGGATCATTTCCTTAATTTCTCTTTCTTGATAGTTCATTGTTATTGTATAGAAATGCAACAGATTTCTGTATATTAATTCTCTATCCTGCAACTTTACCAAATTCATTGATGAGCTCTAGTGGTTTTCTGGTGGCAGCTTTAGGGTTTTCTATGTATAACATCCTGTCATCTGCAAACAGTGACAGTTTTACTTCTTCCTTTTCAGTTTGTATTCTTTTTATTTCTTTTTCTTCTCTGATTGCTATGGCTAGGACTTCCAGTACTATGTTGAATAAAAGTGGTGAGAGTGGGCATCATAGTCTTGTTCCTGATCTTAGAGGAAATGCTTTCAGCTTTTCACTGTTCAGTATGATGTTAGCTGTGGGCTTGTCATTTAGGGCCTTTCTTATGTTGTGGTATGTTCCCTCTACGCCCCCTTTCTGGAGAGGTTTTATCATAAATGAATGTTGAACTTTGTCAGAAGCTTCTTCTGCATCTATTGAGATGATCATATATTTTTTTAGATTTTATTGAAGTATAGTTAATTTACAGTGCTGTGTTAATTTCTTCTGTACAGCACAGAAATTCAGTGTTATATATATATTCTTTTTCATATACTTTTCCATTATGGTTTGCCACAGGATATTGAATGTAGTTCCCTGTGCTATACAGTAGGACCTTGTTGTTTATCCATCCTGTGTATAATAGTTTGCCTCTGCTAATCCCAAGCTCCCATTCCTACCCTCCCCTCCCCCAACCCCCTTGGCAACCACAAGTCTCTTCTCTATATCTGAGTCTGTTTTTGTTTCATAGATATGTTGATTTGTATTGTATTTTAGATTCTACAAATAAGTGATACCATATGGTATTTGTCTTCTCTTTCTGGCTTCTCTTTAGTATGATAATCTCTAGGTCCATTCATGTTGCTGCAAATGGCAAAATTTCATTGTTTTTGATAGCTGAGTCATATTCCATTGTGTGTGTGTGTATACACACCACATCTTCTTTATCCATTCTTCTTTCAATGGATATTTAGGTTGTTTCCATGTCTTGGCTACTGTGAATAGTGCTGCTGTGAACATAGGGGTGCATGTACCTTTTGAATTATAGTTTTGTCCAAATTTATGCCCAGGAGTGGGATTGCTGGATCATATGGCAATTGTATTTTTAGTTTTTTGAGAAGCCTACATACTGTTTTTCACAGTGGCTGTACCAATTTACATTCCTGCCAACAGTGTAAAAGGGTTTCCTTTTCTCCACACCCTCTCCCACACTGTTTGTAGACTTTTTAATGATGGCCATTCTGACTGCTGTGAGGTGGTACCTCCTTGTAGTCTTGATTTGCATTTCTCTAATAATTAGCAATGTTAAGCATCTTTTCATGTGCCTATTGGCCATCTGTATGTCTCCTTTGGAGAAATGTCTACTTAGGTCTTTTGCCCATTTTGGGGGGTGTTTGTTTTTTTGTTGTTGAGTTGTATGAGCTGTTTGTATACTTTGGAAATTAATGCCTTAAGTCGCATTACTTGCAAATATTTGGAAATTAATGCCTTAAGTTGCGTTATTTGCAAATATTTGCAAATATTTGCTTCCATTCCATGGGTTGTCTTTTCATTTTGTTCATGGTTTCCTTTGCTGTGCAAAAGCATGTAAACTTGATTAGGTCCCATTTGTTTATTTTTGTTTTTATTTCTATTGCCTTAAGAGACTGACCTAAGAAAACATTGGTACAATTTATGTCGGCGAATGTTTTGTCTATGATCTCTTCTAGGAGTTTTATGGTGTCATATCTTATGTTTAAGTCTTTAAGCCATTTTGAGTTTATTGTGCATGATGTGAGGGTGTGTTCTAACTTCATTGATTTACATGTGGCTGTCCAACTTTCCCAGCACCACTTGCTGAAGAGACTTTTTCCCATTGTATATTCTTGCCTCCTTTGTCGAACATTAATTGACTGTAGGTGTGTGGGTTTATTTCTGCACTCTATTCTGTTCCATTGATCCGTATGTCTGTTTTTGTGCCAATACCACACTGTTTTGATTACTGTAGCTTTGTTGTATTGTCTGAAGTCTGGGAGGGTTATGCCTCTTGCTTTGTTCTTTTTCCTTAGGATTGCTTTGGCTGTTCTGGGTCTTCTATGGCTTCATATAAAGTTTAGGATTATTTGTTCTAGTTATGTAAAAAAAATGTCATGGGTAATTTGATAGGGATTGCATTAAATCCATAGATTGCTTTGGGTGGTATGGTCATTTTAACAATATTAATTCTTGCAATCCAAGAGCATGGGATATCTTTCCATTTCTTTGAATCATCTTTAATTTCCTTTATTAATGTTTTGTAGTTCTCAGCATATAAGTCTTTTACCTCCTTGGTGAGGTTTATTCCTAAGTATTTTATTTTTTGATATTGTTTTATTTTTATTTATTTATTTGTTTGGCTGCACTGTGCAGCTTGCAGGATCTCAGTTCCCCCACCAGGGGTTGAACCCAGGCCACAGCACTGAAAGTGCTGAATCCTAACCACTAGACCACCAGGGAACTCCCTTGATGTCATTTTAAAAGGAATTGTTTGTTTACATTCCCTTTCTGATATTTCATTATTAGTGTAAAGAAATGCAACTGATTTCTGTACATTAATCTTGTATCCTGCTACCTTGCTGAATTCGTTGATCAGTTCTAGTAGTTTTTGTGTGGAGTCTTTAGGGTTTTCTACATATAATATTATGTCATCTGTGTATAATGACAATTTTACCTCTTCCCATCAATTTGAGTACATATTTCTGTGGTATCAGTTGTGATTTCTCCTCTTTCATTTCTTATTTTGTTTATTTGGGTCTTCTCTCTTCTTCTTGGTGAGCCGGTGAGAGGTTTGTCAATTTTGTTTACCCTTTCAAAGAACAAGCTCTTGGTTTTACTGATTTTTTTTCTATTGTTGTTTAAATCTCTGTTTTATTTATTTCCTCTGATGGTTATTATCTCCTTCCTTCTGCTGACTTTAGGTTTTGTTTGTTTGAGGTTTTTCTTATTTCCAGAAGAAGGCCTGTATCACTATGAACTTCCCTCTAAGAACTGCTCTTGCTGCATCTCATAGATTTTGTATGGTTGTGTTTTTATTGTCATTTGCCTCTAGGTATTTTTAAATTTCTTTGGTTTCATCATTGACCCATTGGTTTTTTAGTAGCATGTTGTTTATATGTAATTGTTTTTTTTCTCATTTCTTTTTCTGTGGTTTATTTCTAGTTTCATGCCATTGTGGTCAGAAAAGATGCCTGAAGTAATTTCTATACTCTTAAATTCGGTGAGGCTTGTTTTAGACCCTAGTATGTCGTCAATCGTAGAGAATATTCCATGTGCACTTGATATGTGTATTCTGCTTTTTTTGGATATAATGTCCTGAAGATTAAGTGTAACTGTTAAGTGTAACTTTCTATTGTATTATTTAGGATCTCTGTTGCCTTATTGATTTTATGTCTCAAAGATATGTCCATTGATGTGAGTGGGGTGTTAAAGTCTCCTACAATTATTGTATTCCTGTCAATTTCTCCTTTTATGTCTGTTAGTATTTGTTTTATGTATGTGGGTGCTCCTATATTGGGTACATATATGTTAATGAGTATAATATCCTCTCCTTGTATTGATCCTTTTATCATTATATACTGTCCTTCTTTATCTTTCTTTATAACCTTTGTTTTGAAGTCTATTTTGTCTGATATGAGTATTGTGACCCCTGCTTTCTTGTCATTTCCCTTTGCATGAAATATCTTTTTTCCATCTCTTCACTTTATGTGTGTCCCTCACCCTAAAGTGGGTCTCTTGTAGGCAGCATATTGTAGGCTCTCGTTTTTTTTTTATTCAATCTGCCACTCTGTGTCTTTTGATTGGAGCCTTTAGTCCCTTGACATTTAAGGTAATTATTGATAGATATCTATTTATTGACATTTTAAACCTTGTTTTCCCATTGATCTTATATTTCTTCTTTGTCCCTTTCTTTTTGTTTTTCCTTTTGTGGCTTGATGATTTTTTTTATTATGCTTTTGTTCTCTTCTTTTTGTTTTTTGTGAATCTATTGTATGTTTTTGATTTATGGTTGCCCTATTTTTTAAGTATGTTAACCCCTCTATATCTACTTGCTTTAGACTGGTAGTCATATAGGCTCAAACACATTCTAGAAAAAAATGTCTACCTTTTCTTACTCTCCTCCCTGACATTTTATGATTTTTTTTTTTACATTTTATGATTTTGATGTCTTCTTTTGCATCTTCATGTTCATCCTTCTGCTATTCATTGTGGTTATCATTGCTTTCACAGAAATTTGATTTTTTTAAAAAAATCTGTGTACTGGCTTATTTAAGTGATTTACTTTCCAATTGTGATCTTCCCTTTCCTCTATATTCTTACTTCTTTTCTATTTAGAGAAGACCTTTTAATATTTCCTTTAGGATAGGTTTAGTACTGATGTATTCCTTTAGGTTTTGCTTGTCTGAGAAATTCTTTGTCTCTCCTTTCATTCTAAATGATAATCTTTCTGGGTAGAGTATCCTAGGTTGCAGATTTTTTCCCTTTCAGGACTTTGAATATCTCTTGCCACTCCCTTCTGGCCTGCCACGTTTGTGTAGAGAAATCAGCTGATAGACTTATGGGGGTTCCCTTGTAATTAACTCTTTGTTTTTCTCTTGCTGCCTTTAGAATCCTCTCTTTATCTTTAACTTTTGCCATTTTTATTATAATATGTCTTGGTGTAGGTCTGTTTGGGTTTATCTTGATCAGAACCCTCTGTGCTTCCTGTATCTGGATATGTGTTTCCTTCTTTAGGTTTGGGAAGTTTTCAGCCATAATTTCTTCAAATACATTTTCAATCCTCTTTTCTCTTTCTTTTCCTTTTGGAACCCCTATTATGCATACATTGGCACACTTTATATTATCTCATAGGTCTCTTATATTGCTTTCATTTTTTTTTCACTTGGGTTTCTGCTGTTGTTCTAATTGGGTGATTTCCATTATTTTATCTTCCAGATCACTTTTTCATTCTGCTATTCATAGCCTTTATTTTTTAATTTTAAAAATATTTATTTATTTGGCTGCGCTGGGTCTCAGTTGTGGCACACAGGATCTTCGTTGCCACGTGCGGGATCTTCTTTGCCATGTGCTGGATCTTTAGTTGCGGCATGCGGAATCTTTAGTTGTGGCATGTGGAGTCTTTAGTTGCTGCATGTGGGATCTAGTTCCCTGACCAGGGCTGGAACCCGTGTCCCCTGCATTGGCAGGCAGATTCTCAACCACTGCGCCACCAGGGAAGCCCCATTATCTCCTTTTTGAACTTGGTGTCTATCAGACTGAAGAGGTCTGTTTCATTGTTTGTTCTTTCCGGGGAATTCTCTTGATCTTTTATTTGGACGTGGTTCCTCTGCTTCTGCATTTTACTTATATTTCTCTTGCTCTACGAGTTTAGAAATAATTAGATACTGTGGTCTTGGAGGGCTGTTTTTATGTGGGAGTGTCCCTGTGTAGCCTGCGTGGATTTAATATTTTTTGGTGCGAGGGCTGTTTTTAGTATGGATGCCTGCCACCTCTTTCCTCAGTGTGTGCTGGCCAGTAATCTCTTGACAGGAGGTGTGACTGGTGTTATGGATATTGAGTGGGGCCTCCTCTTTGCTCTGTGGTTGTCACTGCCCTGTCAGGGGCAGGGTCTGCTCCCTCGTTGTTGGAGTGGAAGCCCCCAGGTCTGTTTCTGAGCTACATTTCTGATCTGCAGTGTGAGGCAGGCGGGATTGGAGGGCTCCCACTGGGAGAGGAGCCACTGAGTATTCCTCTGCTGGAGCTGTTCATCTGTGAGTACCCTCTGCTGTGTCACTTTTCACCCATTGTGCGGGCTCACACAGTACACTGTTGTTGGCATTGCCCTCGGCCCCACCTCAATCGTGGGTGTGCCGGCAATTGGCCCTGGTGTCTCTCAGGCACTGTGGACAGATCCACTGAAGTCAGGTCCAAGGACTGCAGTAATCATGCACCTGGACCTGCTGTGGGAGCTATGGATGCAGCTCAGACTCTGGCCCAGCCCAGCCCCCATGTGTACGCACCCACAAAGCCCACAGCTGCTAAGGTCAGACCTGTCCCAGTCACAGGAGCACCTGTTGTCCATTCGGATGTTCCACAGGTGCTGAATTTGCAAAGCCGTCAATGGAGGTATAAATCAGTTGTTCACACAGCCCTGGAGAGAGATTTCAGCTCCGCTTCCTAAGTTGCACAGCCCCTGGGGCTCAGCTGTCATTTCAGCCCCACGACTGCATGTGGGCAACCCACCAGCGTCTGCTCCTGGGGCTGCCAAGGAGGTGGCCGGGTCACGAAAGCCTGCCCAGGCAGGAGCCTCTCCTGGAGCCTGCAGAGGCAGGGATTGGCACGCGGGGAAAGAGGCTGCTATGTTCGCCCCGCCCCTCCCTTTGCATGCCACTTAACAATGGCGCTCCATTTCTGTGGTGGCCTGGGCTGCTTCTGAGAACACTCCCCACTGTGGTACCCCACACTCCAGCCCCTTCAGGCTGTCTCCGTGCACCCAACAGCAGTCCTTTTCCCAGGTCTGTCCTCTAAACCCCAAGTTCCAGCACTCAGCCCCCACCCATACCAGAGGACACGCATCTCAGCTGGGGCACACAGGATGGTGGCCCGGACCCTCTGTGTAGGTCTCTCTCTGTCCTGCCTGCTGCAAACCAGTTGTTGTGCTCTCCTCTAAGCCTCAGAAGCTCCTTTTCTGTCCCAGCTGATCTCCCCACTGGTGAGGGGGCTTCCCAGGGTGTGGGAACCTTTCCTCTCTAGCTCCCTCCCAGGGGTGCAGATTCCATCCCACTTCCTCTTTTTTTTTTTTTCCTTTCTCACACCCGGGTATGTGGAGATCTTTCTTGTCCTTTCAGGTGTTTGAAGTCTTCTGCTTTTGTTCAGTAGGTGTTCTGTGAGAATTGTTCCATTTGTAGATATATTCTTGATGTATATGTGGAAAGGGGTGAGGCCCACTTCCTACTACTCTGCCACCTTGATTTCTCTGCTGATCATATGGTTTTTATTCTTCAATTTGTTAATGTGGTGTATCACATTGATTGATTTATGGATATTGAAAATTCTTGCCTCCCTGGGATAAATCCCATTTGATCATGGTGTATGATCCCTTTAATGTCTTGTATTTGGTTTGCTAGTATTTTGTTGAGGATTTTTACATCTATGTTTATTAGTGATATCGGCCTGTAATTACCTTTTTTGTGATACCTTTGTCTGGTTTTGGTATCAGGGTGATGCTGGCCTCATAGAATGAGTTCAGAAGTGTTCCTTTCTCTTTACTTTTTTGGAATAGCCTGAGAAGGATAGGTGTTAACTCTTCTCTAAATGTTTGGTGGAACTCACCTGTGAAGCCATCTGGTCCTGCACTTTTGTTTGTTGGGAGTTTTAAAATTACTGATTCAGTTTCATTCACATTAGGTGGTCTGTTCATATTTTCTGTTTCTTCTTGGTTCAGTCTTGGGAGGTTGTACCTTTCTAAGAATTTGTCCATTCTTCAAGGTTGTCCATTTTATTGGCGTATAGTTGTTCGTAGTAGCCTCTTAAGGTCCTTTGTATTTCAGTGGGGTCAGTTGTGACTTGTCCTTTTTCACTTCTGATGTTATAGATGTCGTCCATCACCCTTTTCTTCTTGATGACTCTGGCTAAAGGTTTATCAATTTTGTTTATCTTTTCAAAGAACCAGCTTTTAGTTTTATTGATCTTTTCTATTGTTTTTTTAGTCTCTATTCCATTTATTTCTGCTCTGATCTTTATGGTTTCTTTCCTTCTAGTAACTTTGGGTTTTGTTTGTTCTTCTTTCTCTAGTTCCTTTAGATGTAAGGTTAGATTGTTTATTTGAGGTTTTTCTTGTTTCCTGAGGTAGGCTTGAATAGCTATAAACTGCTCTCTTGTAACTGCTTTTGCTGCATCCCATAGGTTTTGGATCATCATGTTTTCATTTTCATTTGTCTCTAGGTATTTTTAAATGTCTTCTTTGATTTCTTCAGTGATACATTGGTTGTTTAGTAGCATATTGTTTAGGTTCAATGTGTTTGTGTTTTTTGCATTTTTTTCTTATAGTTGATTTCTAGTCTCATAGCATTGTTGGTCAGAAAAGATGGTTGATATGATTTCAGTTTTCTTAAATTTACCAAGGCTTGTTTTGTGGCCTTGCATGTGATCTATCCTGGAGCATGTTCCTTGTGCACTTGAAAAAATGTGTATTCTGCTACTTTCGGATGAATGGAGAAGTGGCCTTCTTTAGGAGACGTCCTATGCATCCCAGTAGTGTACTCCCCTCTCATCACCCAAGCTATATGCTTTAGGGGTTCCCCCTATGAGGGCTGATGAGTCCTTCTGTTGTGGTGGGCTATGTGGGTGACCTGCTAGGCTTGGTTAGCTCCTAATACAGTTGGTTGCCAGACCCTGCCTTGTGTGGAGGCTGCCGGGTCATGAGGAAGCTGACTGTAGAAACCCAGGGGATTCCAGGGCTAGTGCTGGCTCACTGGTGGGTGAAGCCAGATCCTGGAGTTATTGCTGGACTACTTGCAGGCAGAGCTGAGTCCTGGAGTTTGGCTGCAGGGCCCAGGTGATCCCAGAGCTGGCGTCAGATCACTGGTGGCGAGGGGGCGATTTCTGAGACAGTTGTGTACAGGGTCCAGGGTGTCCTGAAGCTTATGTTGGCCTGCTGGTAGGCAGGGACAGGTCTTAGCTGGTCCCTGGGCAGGGTCTGGCCTAAGATGGGCAGGCTGGGTCTGTAGGCTGCAGCATTGTAGTCTTGCTGCATCTGGTACATGCACCCTGGCGGGTGAGGCTGGTCTGGAGGCTAATGCAAGCTTCCTAGAGGGCAGAGCTGGTGCCTGCCCGTTGGTGGGTGGAGCTGGGTCCTGGCCCTCTGGTGGGCAGGGCTGTGTTTAAGGGCTATGTCTAGAGGCGGCTGTGGGCTCAGAAAGTCTTTAGGCAGCCTGTCCGCTGATGAGTGGGGCTGTGTCCCTACTGAGTTAGTTGCTTGGCCTGAGGTGTCATAGCTCTGGTGCCTACCAGCTGTTGGGTGGTACCAGGTCTTGGCACTAATGAGCTAGAGGGAGGATCCCACCATGGTGCCCTCCTGCACCAGTGTCCACGTGGTAGAACCTCCCCAGAACGGTTGCCACCAGTGTCTCTGTCCCCAGGGTTATCTACAGACACCCCCACACCTCTGCCTCTCCAGGAGACTCTCTAAGACCAGCAGGTGGGTCTGGCCCAGGCTCTTATCAAAATAGTGCTTTTGCCCTGGGTCCTGGTGCATTTGAGATTTTGTGTTCCCCCTTTAAGAGTGAAGTCTCTGTTTCCTCCAGTCGTTTGGGACTCCTGAAGTTAAGCCCTGCTGGCCTTCAGAGCCAAATGCTCTGGGCTCATCTTCCTGATGCAGAACCCCCAGGCTGGGGAGTCTGACATGGGGCTCAGAACTCTCACTCCTGGGGACTTCCCTGGTGGTGCAGTGGTTAGGAATCTGCCTGCCAATGCAGGGGACACAGGTTCGAGCCCTGGTCTGGGAAGATCCCGCATGCCGCGGAGCAACTAAGCCCGTGCTCCACAACAAGAGAAGCCATCGCAATGAGAAGCCCGCACACCGCAACAAAGAGTAGCCCCCGCTCGCCGCAACTAGAGAAAGCCCGTGTGCAGCAATGAAGACCCAACACAGCCCATAAACAAACAAACAAACAAACTCTCCTGTGGGAGAACCTCTGCACTAGAATTAGTCTCTGGCTTGTGGGTCACCCACCTGGGTGTATGGGACTTGGTTATATCGTGAGTCTGCTGCTCCTAGCCATCTTGTTGTGGTTCCTTCTTTTTGTAGAAGTTCTTTTCTGGTAGTTTCCAGTCTTTTTTGTCCATGGTTGTTCTGCAAATCGTTCTGATTTTGGTGTGCTCATGAGAGGAGGTGAGCTCTGGCTCTTTCTACTCCGCCATCTTGGCCAGTTTCTGTATTTGCATGTTTTGAGGGCTCCAGTTCCAGGAAGAAGAGGGAGATGTTTATTCTTTGACATTCCCGCCTCCCTCTCTGCCAGTGTAACTGACGGCACCCAGGGCGGGCCTGGGGGTGTTGAGCCAGTGACCTGGACAATGCCTGCATTATCCACAGACCCCTCACAAGTGACCCAGCAGCCTGGGAGAGGAGGAAGGAATAGAAAATTGGTAGGCAGGTGATGTGAGAAGATTCCGTGGACAGAAGGGATGTCCCCATGATAGAGGATGGATGTCACCATTGAAGTGTTCATTAGGTCACTGGTCCTCAAAGAGGAGTGACTGTGCCCCCATCCCCCACCCCGCAGGGGACATTTGGCAGTTGTCTGGAGACATGGTTGTCACAGCTGGGTCGGGGGTGCTTTTGGTATCTCGTGGTCAGAGGCCAGGGATGTTGCTATACATCCTACAGTGCACGGGAGAGCCCCGTAACAAGGAACATTTCAATCCCATATGTCCACGGTGCCCAGGCAGAGAACTGCTGCTTTAGAGACAGGACAGCTAGAGAAGGGAGTGAAAAGAGTCGAAACTGGGCATCAGAAGACTTTGTCCACAGGGACTTCCTTGGCGGTCCAGGGGTTAAGACTTCAAGCTTCCACTGCAGGGCACATGGGTTCAATCCCTAGTTGGGGAACTAAGATCCCACATGCTGCTTGGCCCCCCAAAAAAGAAGAAAATGACTTCGTCCACGGAACAAGTGAGGTGAGGAAGGAAGAGTATATCCGGAAATATACTCAAAAGATACCGGCTTCCCCATGCTGTGTGTCCATGAGGGTAGATCGTACTTGGCAATCTCATTAGACCCTCAGTACATACGCACACAAAGTTCGTAATATCCTGCCTAAATTGAAAATGAAAACTTGACACCCAGACTGTAATTAGCCAGAATGAACAACTTCCTCATTTTTACCCAATTCACCGGGGCATTGTAACACTCAGTCATCTCATTTCCTTCCAGAGCTGTAAAGGTGTCATGATTTCAGTCTCCCTGCAGTGGAATTTTTCTGCAACGCGGAGCCTGGTCATTGCACTTTGGGGATGTTTTTGACGGCTGGGTCTGACAGCATGAAGGGAAATTGTTCACATTTGTGTCTCGGATGCTGTCTTGAGCTGTGTTGATTTTCCTCCAGTCAGAGCTGTCCCCGAGGACTTCCTCGTTTTAAGCGCAAAAACCTCAGGAAGAGTGAGCTGCCTTTAAAGGTCAGCTGTCCCAGCATGTGCGGTCACTCTCTGAAATCGTGCAGACGGCAGCCCAGAGCGCTGCTTCTGTGCTGATCCAGGAGTATCTCTTTGGCCTGGTTCCCTGCAGGGAGTGGGAGGCCGGTGGCATTTCTCTGGGCTGTCCTCCATGCCCGGGATGTCTCCCTGTGGCCATCGGTGAAAACGACGGGACTCTCATCTCTTGCTCAATAAATGTTCGCGTTGCTTAAGCACCTCCACCGAGAAAAGATGGATTGACTTGGAAATTTTAGAAATACATGTATTTCAGGGCCTAGAAATGAAGTCCAGGGAGGGAGCAGTTGGCCTTGTGTTTTTGGCACCGAGTCCAGCGGCATTGCTTAATGAGAACTGCCTGTCTAGCAGGGATCAAGGGCTCGGACTCTGCAGGCTGGTTGGCCCTGTGAACTCTGGGGTTGAGGGTTCACGCCCTGGCACTTCTGCTTCCAGTCAATCATTTGAAAGTTGCAAACATCCTCCTACCAGCGACCTTCTCCATTTCAGGATGTCCTGAGTGCCAGGTCGGGAATGCGGGGAGAGAGCAAGAGGCAACCGATAACAGATGCTGCGGTTTGGGCACCCTCTCCTCCTTTGTGTGTACCAAGTCCCCAGGGGCTCAAGGGCAGAGGCCTTGATTGGGCTCATTGGTCCATGATGAGGGCTAGACATTTATTCTTGTGTCTCTTGCTGCTTCTGAACCTGGCCTTGTCAACAGGGATTTGCCCCAAGGCCTGACATAGGGATTTAAACCAGGAATAGTCATCTCTGCATCGTCTACAGTAACTTATCTATTGGAGTAACAGACTCCAAAATGCAGTAGGCCCAAGCGACATGCATAACCAACTCCCTTTGGATAGGTTTGCCCCAAAATTTCCAATTCCAGACCCTGTATTCCTCAACTAACCCTGTCTTGACTCCCACTTTCATTCTTCATGGGGGGGGCGTTGAAAGAAAAGGGGAAGAAGAGGGAATCATGCTTTCTTTGTTAAGTGAATTGGCTCCTAGGAAATGTTCCTTGTTTGGAAGTCTACTTGGTCTGCTGTTAGTACAGGTACCCCAGCTTTCTTTGGGTGAGTGCTTGTGTGCTCTATCTTTTACCATCTGTACTGGAGGACCTTCAGCACAGCTCAACAGTAGCTGGGTTCTCTGTCCTTGAACTCCTTCCGACTTGACCTTCAACATGGACTCTGAACTTCCCAGGCAATGGAAGTTCTCCACTTGGAATGCCACCCAATGGCTGTGTTGCCTGCTTGCTCACCTTGATCTTAGGTCACCAACTGGGCACTCCTGCTCAGAAATGAGAAAGGAGGCTGGGAATTCCCTGGCGGTCCAGTGATTAGGACTTGGAGCTTGCATGGGGAAGTGGCGGGGGCCTGGGTTTGATCCCTGGTTGGGGAACTAAGATCTTGCAAGGTAAGCGGTGTGGCAAAAAAAAAAAAAGAAAAAAAGTAGAAAGGAGGCTGGGACTCTGTGATACTGTGGTGAAGAATAGGGAGTCTGGTTTCTAAGAAAATGAGTAGACCTTCCGCGAAGGTGGGACACCAAGGTCAGAGGGGAGCTTCTCCCAGACCAAGGTTGACTGTGATACCCTAGAGCTCATTTTATTTGCACCTGGATTGTCTTAGAGTGTGGGATGAGCTGAGCCATTAAGAATTATAGAAGCACAACTTCAGACTTGGAATTCAGGGGTGGGAGCCAGGCGGGGGATGATAAAAGACACTGATGGGCAGATTTACTTGCCCAATTTTGAGGGTTTCTTTTCTGTTGGATGACCTGAAGCCACTATGAAGACAGGATGGAATTTGCTAGCAGGTAGATTTTCTAGCTTTTATTTTGGTAGTATTTTTCATCCTGTAGGTATATGTGG
Source organism: Mesoplodon mirus (assembly GCF_964341445.2). Lineage (NCBI taxonomy): Eukaryota > Metazoa > Chordata > Mammalia > Artiodactyla > Ziphiidae > Mesoplodon > Mesoplodon mirus. Next base: position 7,812,765 of record NC_138981.1, read on the forward strand.
TTTCTGCCAATATGAAGCACTTATTCATTTATTTATTTTTAACACAAGTCTTTTAAAGAGAAGAGTTGAAGTCACGGGGGTGGGGATGGTTAAGAGAAAGTTGCAAGTAGAACACATTCATGAGACGTTGGAATTCTACTCTAAATATTTCTGCACATACTACGTGGCACACAGAGTTGAGCCAAGTCCATCCTGGTCTCAGACTCCAGTAATGTTACAGTCTAGTGGTGGCAAAGAAACAGAAGTAGTAAACAAAATTTACAGAGAGAAATGCTAAGCTGTAATTATGAACAGAGGCACAGTGTGCTTTGTGAATCAGTTCTAGGGGAACTCGGCTCAGGCAGATGAGGAGAACACCTTACAGGAAATGGTGGTCGAGAAATAATCAAAAATATTAGCAGTAGGTAAGGAGGTGAGGGAAGGGTGGTCCCGGGCGGGGTCTGTGGCAGAGGAGAGCATCGCTACAGCAGCCAGTGTAGCCGGAGTGCGGAGAATAAGGCGAGAATGATCCAAGATGATGCTCGGGAAATATTCAGGGAGGTGGCCATGGAGGATCTCTTAGGCACTGTGGAGGAGTTTCATGGAAAGTATCAATAGACGGAACACTTTGTGAAAAAGTTGAAGTCAGTGTGTGTGGGTCAGAAGCGGGGATAAGAATGGTGGGAGCAGCATGTTGGGGTATGTGTGGTGTGATCGCACTTGGCTTGGCTGCTCTGGGGGATGCGTTGAAAGAGAAGATGCAGTGTGGATTACAGGTAGACCACTTAGCAGGTTATGTCAGCTGTAGAGTGAGATGTGAAAGCTTGGGAGTGTTTGTGCAGACGTAGGGAGGAGGTCAGTTAGAGCTCTTTAAGAGAGAAAATCAACAGGACTTGGTGACAGACTGGACACGGAGGGTGAGGGAGACGTCAAACATGAACCTTTCATTTTTGGTTCGTGCAACTGGCTGGAGACAGCAAGGTTGGGGGGGGAAGAGACCCCGAGTGCCTTTTTGGACACATTGCATTTGAGGTGCCCTTTAGGCATCCAGAAGCGATGACCAGGTAAGCAGGTCAATATATGGGGCTGAGCTCAGCAGGGAGATGAGCTCTGGAGATAGAGATTTGGGAGGCATCTGCCCAGAGGGGCGAAGGAGGAGATGGTGTGGATGGCGTCGTCTAGGGAGGGATTAAAAAAAGAACCGAAGTGGGTTAACGTCTCAAAAGCTGCTGTGTGCCGAGATGAGGCCAGACATTCATGGGAATGTGTATTGATGCAGATGACGTGGCTGACGTCACTGAACACTGGTAGAGTGAAGACCCCGAATGCCTGATGCGAGTGAGTGGGGGGAGGTATGATGAGAAGCGAGGAAACAGAAGCAGAACATCTGAACTGCCCTTTGAGAAGCTTGACGGAAAAGAGGCGGGACAGAGAGGGCAGAAGCTGAAGGAGAGTAAGACTGGGAAGGGGTGAGATAAGCTTTATTACCTGAAATATTTTACTAAACAGCTTTTAATGACCATCATCAAAAATGGAGCTTTGACGGTAAATAGACCGTGCTAAAGAACCAATGTTCATTAAATCATTTTTCTATGTCGCTTCTTAATTGGTAATTGGTTTTGGGCCATGACAGGTCTGCTTGTTAATTGCCACACTTCCTATTTAATCACGCCTTTATAATTGTGAGAGAACATGGCTGAGAAAGATGCAGAGGGAGACCTGCATTCCTTTCCATAAATCACCCATATTAAGACAGGACAACTCCAAGAGAGGTTTTTCCATAAGCCCTTGACCCCATTTTTATTTTACATTCTTGAAAGTACATCCCACAGTGAGGATGGTACTCCAGGGAAAGGGGTCTTGCAAGTTCCACATGTCTCTTTTTTATGCTCCTATTATAATCACAGGCAGCTCTCTTCTTCAACCTATTTTGCTTCTCTAATTTAAAAAATAATAATTTGTAAAAGAGGGGGAATGGGGGCTACTTTCTGGAGTGTGTGACATGGCCTTCAGGTTGACTTTGAAAGGTGATTAATTACAGCAGCGTGTTTCAAAAGTTCAAATTAAACGTACTTCACAACTCTTACTAAAGGGAATATACTTTACACCTGTCACTCGTGAAAAGGGCTGATTTAAGTCAAAATTATGAAGGAGGTAAAGCTAATCATTAGAACAGGCACACCCTACTCTGTTGAACGAAAGAATCTTTTGATAGCCCTTGAGTGGCCCTGTCTTAAGCACTCGGTAACGAATTCTCCATGAGTTCTGTGATTGCAGAATTGATGTAATTCAGTGTTGGAAAGGACTTGTGAGCTCAGAGGCCCAGAGCCATGAGGGGACATGGCTGAGTCCCCAGCGAGTTTTCAGGCCGCTGGTCCAGTACTGTATCTGCTGTGGCCAATCACAGCGTGGGACAAATGTGCCCCGTGCTTGTTTTTGTACATAAAGTTTTATTGGAACAGAGCCACACCCATTCGTTTACACATCCTCTCTGGCCGCTTTCACTCTCCAGCTGCAGAGCTGAGTAGTTGTCAGACAGTATGGCCTGCAAACCCTAGAAGAGTCCCTCTCTGACCTTGACAGAAAAGGGACCGAGACCTGTGCTGCTAGGTAGCATTGGCTGCCAACCCTGGCAGCACTTGAGAATCACTTCCAAGAAAAGCACAGGGTGCTGGGCCACACTCTGGATCTTCTCACCCATTCAGGACGGGATCCAGAAATTGGCATTTGTTTCAAAAAAAAAAAAAAGATTTTCATGCTCAGCCAGATCAAGAGTCACTGCATTACATCATGCTGCCTCTAAAGCACATGACCTTGAAAAGACACTTCAGGCTATAAGTACGTGTTTATATGGGATATGAGCCTGGAGAATGCCCTCTAGAGCGGCACTTCACACACGTCCGCTAGTATCAGAATCCCCTGGAGGGCTGGCTGGAACTCTGATCGCTGGGTCCCAGCCCTGCAGATTCTGCCCAGTAGGTCTGGGGTTACACGTGCCAGAGCGCTGGCATGTGTAACAAGCGTGCAGGTGCCACTCATGCCGCAGACCCATGACCGCAGTCTGCAGAGCGCTGACTTAGGTCAAAAAGGCTTGCACGTCTAATGAAAGTCAAGTCCTATTAGCCAGGGGAGGGGGCTGGCGATAGATTTATGGACCAAGTGCTGGGATGGTTCCAGACCATGCTGTAAAGACCCCCATCCATCTGCTCAAATCGTGCTTCTTCCTCTCCTCCACCCCATCCGGAAGCCTGGAAACCAAGCCATTCTCCTTCCAATCTGCGCTCCTGTACAGGTTTTCTCTTACTGCGTCTTTACATTCTCCGGGGACTATTTTGTGTCTTGTAAAGTAACTGTATTTTGATTAGAGAGAGGCCGGATGGTGGAGGCAGGAAAGTTTCAAGCATAAAAGAAAATGGATATGTTGCGAAGTAGTATAAAAATGAGCAGAAGTTGAATCAGTATTTGTGGAAATCGTGAATGTGCACACACACACTGGCAAAAAAGGCAACAGAGACAGGCAGAGACAGAGGGTGTGGGAACCACAAAAATGATTTTATTTTCAACCAGAAAGCAACAGCAATGGAGAGTCTGGGCTGAGGGCCTGGCAGCGTGACTCAAGTACCAGGGATTGAGTCTGTTTGGGTGCAAGGAGCAGCATACAGAGACCTTTCGTTTCCAAACTAAGCAAATCACATCCAAATCTTTGTGACACTTGTCAGTGGATTTCTATCTACACACCCTTGGGATTGCTTTTCAGATTTTTCAAGCAATTTTGTAAATATTTTTTTTAAAGGGAAGGAGCCACTGCAGTGAAGGTTTTGGTGGCCCCTTTCTTTTCTTTCTGATATACCAGGCATTGAATCAATTACAGGAAAAAAAAAATTTTGTGAGGGTTCTGATTTAAAAAACCAAACCAAACCAAAATAAGAGTTTCTCATCTGCGGCACGATTGATATCTTGGGCCGGATAATTCTTTGTCGTAGCATCTTACAAAGCGTAGTACAGCCTCGGAGCAGCAGCCCTGGTCTCTACCCACTAGATGCCAGTAGCACTTCCCCCAAGCTGGGCCAACCAAAGACGACTCCAGGCATTACCATATCGCCCCTTGGTTCAGAAGCGCTATTTTAGAAACATTCTCCCGCCCCCATTACCGTCTCTGTATGCTTTTTAAACCAGACCATCAGGTTCCCAACACCGAAAGCACATGTATGCTCCCAGACATGTGGGTCTCTCTGCAGGCCCTGCATATGTGCCTGGAGCCGAAATGGAATGCCGCGTCCACTGGGGGGCGCTGGTTCGGTTCCTCAGGAAGTCTCTAGATCTCAGTACCATGATAAAATGCCTCTTCGTCCTCAGGCCTTTTCCTCTTCTCCAGCAGAAACTGTCATCAATATGTGCAGTTTTTGAAGTCATTTTCTTTTAAAGCTGGAAAGAAAATCTTCACCCAAGCCCACTCTCATCTTCATCCATCTAGATTCCTACTTGAATTAATATGGCCAGCCACTTGTGACATGGGATCCAGGGTTCTTCATTTGTATCCACCAGAAAGAGAGAGGTACCATGTTTCTGAGTTCTGTTATGAGGACTGGCCACATAATTTGCAAGGCCCAGAGCAAAATGAAAACGCAGGCCCCCTTGTCCAAACATTAAGCACTTTAAGATGGTTCTAGCACTGTTCACACACCCATGACGTTGGACCTGGTAGCCTTGGTTGCCGCTGCATCACTTTTGTGTATTCATGTAATTGGCATTGCCAGCTCTTTCTCCCCTATATTGCGGTGCCTCCTGTGAAGTAAGAACCTCAAAAACAAAATGCCGTGCCCCCAATCCGTTTAAAGAATTGTACTGCAGCAAATGTTTATAGCATATATTTTTCTGGCTTTCAAAGAAAATCCACATGGGAATCTTTCTACATCATTACAGTAATGAAAGTAAACACTGTGGCCTTTCATCATATACATATTTTCCTGTAAATATGACAACATGGAAACAGTAATTGCTATTATCCACAATGTTTTTAAGTTAGCAAAGAGTGACACTTCCACAACAAAATGATACATAATTCCTCTTGTCCTTATAAAAATAGCCAAAACATAACCTAAATGGCTTTCAGTGAAAGTTGGAGTAGTAACTTCTTCATATTGAAAAGCATTATAATTCATGGAAATATTGTCCTCGTAAATGCTTTAGATTAACATCATAAGGCAAACTGGAGCATTTCTTGTACCTGGAGACCATGATTTTAAGAACCTCAGAAGCTGAGTTGTAGACCCTTTTATTTAAAACCTGTTAGTGTACAAAGTGCATGAAAATATCCATTATTCAGCTACCAAAAAAGTATGTAAAAATTACTAAGCCAACCCTTTTGGTTTATTCAGGGAAGGCCAATGCACATTGTTTTTATATTGTAAGAAGAAAAAAAATCCCATTAAGTTTCCAGAGAATGATTAATGTTTTTTTTTTCCATTGAGGCGTCCATCTTTTAGATGTGAAATTGTCCTAAGTCGCTATCAAAATATTCATCTGGGTATAAATAATATAGTAAATATATAGAATCTATCTGTTAAGAAAAAGGAGCGCATCTGCCAGTGAGGAGGCAGGAGCACCGGGAAAGCCACCCATGAAGTCCAGACTTGTCATCACATAACACGATGCTGCAACAGTGGGTCTATGGACGAATTTCCAAGAAACAGTTGGTTGATTTGCTCAAAAACAAAATCAGTAAATACAATGTCTAAATCCCCCAGTCTGTTCAGTCAAAACGGCCAACCCCGTAGCCCAGATAAATATTTTAGCAAATGAAATGGTTGACAGATGTCACGCCTTTCGTCAAGGTAGAACCAATGCCAGATTCCTGGCCCAAGTCCAAGGACGGCTTAGGAAAGTCTTAATTCACGGACCGCTCCAACGTGTCAGGTCAGCATGCCAAGCACCCCATCTGACATGGCGTTAGCAGGTTCTACGAGCAGGTTCCGGAGTGGGAATAGTGAGTTTGATTTTTTTTTGCTTTTTCTTACAACTCTATGGTAAACTACACTAGAATATAAAGGGACTTCTACATCTTTCAAGATGTGTTTCATAAAAGTCTGTTTATAATAACTTTTGAGGCACGTATACTGGAGAACAGTACTTTATGCAATGTCCCTTGTCATTACCAACTCATATATATTAAGTGTTTTGCGGGTGACTTACAGTTGGATGTGGTAGTGGCAGTTGGGACCACGTGTTGATGTCCTGGAGACCAAAATCGATCCAAACTGGTGTTGCCATTTGTGACGGAAAAGGTTTATTTCCTCAGCCCCAGAGACAAAAATTATTCGGGGGAGGAGGGGACACAGGACAGCTATTAAACATAGTGAAGAAATTTCACAGGCCTAAAGAAACTATTAAAAGGAAATAGATTCCTATCACGTCACAGAATCCCACTTCCGAGGAAACGCAAATCAGCCTGAAGTTTTGAATAATCAGTAGGATTCAAGGCGACTTTTTTCAACTGCAATCTCATTCTTCATGTTCTCCCAGCATCCTTAATCCTGGGAAAAACAGGGCGATATGTGGCCGAAGGTTTCAGAACCTTTCTTTCCAGCATCATCCCACGAGCCATCGGAGGGTAATTACAGATTTCACTATGGCAGGTTCCAAGCTCCCAAGTCAAGTCTTTCCATTCTCTCTCTTGCTCTCTCCATCCTACTTGACCCAATAAATTTTGCTGACATCAGAGTTAGAACACTTCAAGATAAACCAGAGTAAGAAAGCCTGTTTACTTCCCTACTAGATTCAAAACTATTTTTTATTTTGAAAATAGTTGCATACTGTTACGCAGTGTTGGGGTGACAGGACTTCCCACGGGATCCGTAGGACATAGGATGTGAGAAGGTAGATAAGCACACAAAACGTTTTTCTCGAGCCCAGAGACTGTGCTGAAATACAGGTGGTCAAGAGCTGGTACACTTACGGGCCTCCTAATGTGCAAAACCAGAGAATTCCTAAGAGTTGTAATCCTGGTTATGTTCCTTTTATAAATAATCTATAAATTTTCCTGTAAATACAAAAAAAAGGTGAAGAAATTATTAAAGCCTGTACTTGATACAAAACACAGTGAAAGGGAGGAATCGCCCATTTGGAGTCCTATCTTAGCTGATTTCTGGATACTTTTTGGTGAGATTTAATCACATTCTGGAAGCCTGTGTTTTCTGTGTCCCCGAAACGGTTGCCACCACCCTTTCTATTCCCCGGAAAACAGCTCCGCGCGGCCATGTGCTCACGGTAGCTGCTCTGTGCAGTCTAGATGGTCTGGGATGGGAAGGCCGGTTATGATGGTCAGACATTTGTTCCACACGGTGAAGGTGGGGCACACAGGCTGCGAGAACGTGATGTCAAAAGTGTAGAGGTGGATGGAGTTCAAGGCATCGTAGAACGCGATGGAGCCGTTATCGTAGTCCAGCAGGATGCCGACGCGCCGGAGGTGGGGGGCTGGCTCGATGGGGATCTCCTTGCTGTTGTGTCTCACCACCCAGGTGTTGTGGCAGCGGCACAGCGCCCACGAAGCAGAGTTCTTGCCAATCCACTCATGCTTCGGGGCTGATTTGTACGCGAGACCAATGGCATACCTGCAGACACAAAACAGCAACGACAAAAACCATGAGCCACGTTGCACACATGCGTGAAATCCTTGCTGTGGTCCTCAGGGGTCAGGAACACGTGATCCTCTGTCGTCCCTGTTCCTTCCTCAGTGAAAGCTGGCATGGACCCTGGACCCACGTTCCTCATCTTTTTCCCTTCCGGACATAGGGTGGGCAGAAAGGGGCCACTGTATCGCCCCACATTCCCGTTTTCAGTTCAGAAGTTACAAGAGAATTGGAACTCTGCTTTTTTTTTTTTTTTTTTTTTTTACGTTCACGAAGACCCACACGACGAATTCTCTAGACCAGTGCCGTCCCGTAGAACTTTCTGCCATGAAGGACATGTTCTGCTCTGTTCAGTGTGGTAGCCACGAGCCGCAGGTGGCTATTGGGCACTTGAACTGTGGCTGGTGTGAGTGAGGAACTGAATTTGAAATTTATTCAATTTTAATGAAAGTAAACTATTTAAAGAGCTACCAAATTGGACAGCACAACTCTAGACTTGTCCTTTTGACCTTCTTTGAATTTTTCAACTGACAACTTCTCTTGTCATTTTCCATGATTTCAAAAGGCAAGCAAGCATGGAGAATGGTTTTCATTTAGGGGGATAAGTTCTTCGTCACCTCCCAGCCTCAGTTTTCTCATCTGTAACACAGGGACAATGACTGTCATTGTGTCTCAGGGCTATTTTGAGGAGTTAAGGAAAGAATACGTGTACAACCCCAGGCACAAGGCCTGGCATATAATATCCACTAATTGTTATTAGTTTTGCCCAGTGACACACGACTAATAAGTACCAGAATCAGAATTTGAACGCAGAATGATTCAAAAGGCCACAAACTTAAATAACACTCTCTAATGCCTTTCCTCACCAGAAGAGCCCCTTTGGTTTTATTTCCTACTCTATTTTAAAAAAATCTGTCTCTGAGAAGATGGATATTCTCCTTAATTCTAAATGTCCTCTCACTGCTCAAAAAAAAAAAAAAAAGAATTCTTTCTACAGTGTTCTAAGCTGCTTAATCTGTTTTCACCCTGCTGAAGTTTGCCTCCATAATATTTGTAGTATTTCATAGTTACTGAGATAAGCAAACCCCATCATTCTTAATAAATAGTGAGTGATTCAGAGTTCCATTCTTACAGTAGAAACTAGTCTAGCTGGATATTGACATATGGTACCTTACCCACTGCAGAGAGAAAAACTTCATCGGTCTTTGATAAAAAAAAGACATTCTTTCGAAAATCATGTGCTGGATTTAAAATACAGTCACTTAAAGAGTGGTGTGTTTAAAAAAGAAAATAAGATAACACACCATGACTGAATTAAGAGGATGGACTTGGTCGTCTGTTCAGCCCAGGGTACCAGCCTGTGTGCCGTCAAACCGGCCTCTCCTCTCCCCTCTTGTCAATCCTGCTCTGCATCTCAGGGACAATCCTGGGGCTGCATTTCCCAGAGTCCTCCTTCCAATAAGAGTCTGCGTCAGATTCAGCCACTGACACCCTTGCACAAGATCCAGAAGTTCTAACAGGAGGGGAAACCCTGTTTTCCAGACAGTAGACAGCAGAGGTGAGGTCTGTGGAAGCTTCCAGGCAAACGCCTGGGTATAAGTTGTCTCTGGGCTGTGGGGAGCTTTCCAGCTTCATGGACTGGAGCAGTGGGCTCCCTGACCTGCGCTCCCAGCCCTTCCAGGGCCCCTGGAAGCCTCTGGCTGTCTTCCTCCTTGGTGTACCTAGAATGACTTCTGTTTTTCTCAGAACCCTAACAGACACTTGGGAAAGGTTTTCGTTTTGCAGTTTTAAGTATCCTCCCTCCAGACGTTCTCTCTGTCCTGCCAGATGCCATTTCCCTTGTCAGATAATTTGGAACTTGCCTTTGCATCACAAAATAGCTGCGTGTCTGTACTGTTTCCTTCTTGTTGCTACACACTGTTCTCATTTTTTGTTAAAGAACTTTGACGTTTCTTTTCCATATGAACCTTCACTGAACCCCCTACGAAGCAGCTGTGACAGGTATGACTGACTTCATGCAGCAAGTGGGAAAACCAAGAGGTTAAAATGAGGGGCGAAGTCCAGACTCGCTTAACTCGGGGCCCAGTAATCTTTGCGTGAACCCACGTTAGCACCATTTCCTAAAACACCAAGAGCACATTAACAGCCTTAGAATAAGAAAATAACTCCGTGTAGAGCCCATTAAGCAAAGGAAAACCCCATTATATTATCGTTAATCTGTAAAACTATGTACATCTTTCTACCGAGCTTGAAAGGTGCAGGCAGAAGGCAGTGTTCCATTAAGGTGCGCAGTGAGACTCGGAGAATTCAGAAAGTATAAAAATGATGTTTCTCAGCAGTGTTAACATGCCCCAGGGCATGGATCATAACGTACATGTTAATTTCAAGTCAGGACTATATGTCACGAGAAAATATCTGTGTCATTAGCTGTTGCAAATCAAGGTATTACAGGCATTTGATTGTAAGCGTCACCCTTTCCTCCCAGGAAATGTTCAACTACTTTCTACCTGAGAATTTTCTACAATGGACACAAGGTTTGTAAAGATCCGAAAGTGTGGCGATTAATTTGAGAACCTTTTCGCCTTCTCGTGAGTTGGTTTTGACATCTGGGGTTTTCAAGGTAGTGCTGATCTATGTTTGTATAACTGAAGTGGTCTGGTGGAATTCCCCACACCATTCATCAATGGGAATGAGATCATAATGATCAGGTATCATTTATCATAAGTAATTATTAATGGGATTGTAATTATTTAGACACTGGATTCCTTCCCAGATTAACAGAGCCTGTTAATTAACTGGAAATGTTTGCTCTTTTGCACCTGCCAAAATTCACTGTATTTTCCTTCGGGCTTTTATCTTGCCCCAGTGCAGCTACAAATTATAAATGCCAGTCTGGCCCAGAGTGGGGGAAGGATCTGTCCTCCACCCTCCAGTGGGATGTTGGAACAGGAATGTTTGGCTACTTGCTTGGCTAATATAGGGACCGTTACTGGGAGAAATAAGACACCCAAGTTTATGATTTGACTTCTTGGATTTTGCACGGCTTGTACCAACACTGTAGACACACTGCATGGTCTGCAAAGATTTGAATTGAAAATTTTTTGTTTTTTTTTTTAATAAATAAGAAGTGTTTTAGCATCCTGGTCTCAAAAGTAACATTGTTATAATACTACTCATCATCTTCAAGTTAGGCAGTTTTTTTTTTTAGGCACAGATTAAACTATCACTCATTAAGTACACCACAGTTAGCCCTAAAGCGTATTTTTTTTCATTTCCTTTATGGTTTATTACAGGATACATATTTTTAAAATTTTTCTTGGAGCATCATAGTTGATTTACAGTGTTGTGTTAGTTTCAGGTGTACAGCAAAGTGAATCAGTTATGCATATACATATATCCACTCCTTTTTAGATTCTTTTCCCATAGAGGTCATTACAGAGTATTGAGTAGAGTTCCCTGTGCTATACAGCAGGTCCTTACTAGTTATCTGTTTTATATAGTAGTGTGTGTCTGTCAATCCCAATCTTTTCCTCCCCCCACCCCATAACCATAAGTTTGTTTTCTACCTCTGTTTCTACCTGTTTTGTAAGTTCATTTGTATCATTTTTTTTAGATTCCACATATAAGTGATATCATATGATATCTGTCTTTGTCTGACTTACTTCACTTAGTATGATCATCTCTAGGTCCATCCATGTTGCTGCAAATGGCATTATTTCGTTCTTTTTTATGACTGAGTAATTATTACAGGATAGTGAATACAGTTCCCTGTGCTCTACAGTAGGACCTTGCTGTTTATCCATTCTATATGTACCAGTTCGCATCTGCTAGTCCCAAACTCCCACTCCATCCCTACCCCGCCCTCGCCCCCGCCCCTACTTGGCAACCACAAGTCTGTCCTCTACATGAGTCTGTTTCTGCTTCTTAGAGAATTTCATTTGTGTCATATTTTAGATTCCACATATAAGTGATATCATATGCTTATTTCTTTGTCTGACCTACTTCACTTAGTGTGATCATCTCAAGGTCCATCCATGTTGCTGCAAATGGCATTATTTCATCCTTTTTTATGGCTGAGTAATATTCCATTGTATAGATACACCACATCTTCTTTATCCATTCCTCTGTCCATGTACATTTAGGTTGCTTCCATGTCTTGGCTATTGTAAATAGTGCTGTTGTGAACACAGGGGTGCATGTATCTTTTCGAATTAGTTTTGTCTGGGTATATGCCCAGGAGTGGGATTGCAGGATCATATGGTAGCTCTATTTTTAGTTTTTGGAGGAACTTCCATACTGTTCTCCATAGTGGCTGCACCAGTTTACATTCCCACCAATGGTGTAGGAGGGCTGCCTTTTCTCCACACCCTCTCCAGGATTTGTAGACTTTTTGATGATGGCCAGTCTGACCGGTGTGAGGTGGTACCTCACTGTAGTTTTGATTTGCGTTTCTCTAATAATTAGTGATGCTGATCATCTTTACATGTGCCTCTTGGCCATCTGCATGTCTGTCTGTCTTCTTCGGAAAAAGTCTATTTAGGTCTTTTGCCCATTTTTTGATTGGGTTGTTTGTTTTTGTTGTTGTTGAGTTGTATGAGCTGTTTGTATATTTTGGAAATTAAGCCCTTGTAGGTCACATCATTTGTGAATATTTTCTCCCCGTCCGTAGGTTATCTTTTTGTTTTGTTTATGGTTTCCTTTGCTGTGCAAAAGCTTGTAAGTTTGATTAGGTCCCATTTGTTTATGTTTGCCTTTATTTCTATTGCTTTGGATTCCTATTGCTTTGGTAGACTGACCTAAGAAACCATTGGTACGATTTGTGTCAGAGAACGTTTTGCCTATGTAATCTTCTAGGAGTTTTAGGGTGTCATGCCTTATGTTTAAGTCCTTAAGCCATTTTGAGTTTATTTTTGTGTATGGTGAGAGGGTGTGTGTTCTAACTTCACTGATTTACATGTGGCTGTCCAACTTTCCCAACACCACTTGCTGAAGAGACTGCCTTTTTCCCATCGTATATTCTTGCCTCATTTGTCGAAGATTAATTGACCGTAGGTGTGTGGGTTAATTTTGGGGTTCTCTGTTCTGTTCCATTGATCCATATGTCTGTTTTTGTGCCAGTACCATGCTGTTTTGATTACTGTAGTAGTAATTAAAGTAGTAGCTTTGTAGTAGTATTGTCTGAAGTCTGGGAGGATTATGCCTCCTGCCTAAAGCATAATTATAATGTTTCAAAAATACAGCATGGTGGTTAAGAGCGGGGGTTAGCAAACTACAAGCCATGGGCCAAATCTGGCCCTCTGCTTGTTTTCATAAATGAAGTTGTATTGGCACCCAGTCACACCCATGCATGGATGTGTGGTCTATGGCTGCTTTCCCACCACCACAGTAGAGGTGAGCAGTTGAGACAAAATCATCTGGCCTGCAAACCTAGAAATACTGGCTCTCTGGCCCTTTACAGACAACGTTTGTAGACCCTTGGTTAACAGCTTGTACCCTGATTACAGACTCCCCAACTCTGTCACTATGAGCTTTGTGCCCTTGGGCCTTGGTCATCTCATCTGTAAAATGGGATATTAGCACCTACCTTTGTGGGGCTGTCAGGATGAATAAATGAGTTACCATTCGTAAAATGCTTAGACCACTGCCTGACACATAGCTGTGCTAGATAAGGGCTCGCTAAATAAAAATCGTAATTGCTCAGAAAGGGAGCTCGTTAAGTGGGCATTTGTGAGACAGATGGCCAGGGTGAGAGGTGCAGTTTATGGCTATGGAATAGGCAAGGTCAGCTTTGTAAGGTGAACTTGGTAGGGTTAACTAATTCCCACGTAGACTGCCCTGACCTCCACCCCTTAGGCTCAGAGAAGTCAATGGGCTCAAAACACTGGGCTGGATCTAATGGACCCTCTGAAATGAGTCCTGGCCAAGGATCACTGCTTCACCCCCAGCCCCCAAATAGCTCTCAGCTATTTGTATTGATGGGCCCAGTCTAGAATCACAAAATGTACAAGGCAACAGAAATTAGTTTAAGTGATGAAGAGCAGGAATTTAGAGTAGGAATTGGAGAACTTATTCTGTAAAGGGCCAGAGAGCTAATAATGTTGGCTTCATGGACCACAGGATTCTGTTTTAGCTCCTCAACTCTGCTGTGTGGCTCAAAGGCAGCCATAGACACTGTGGAAAGGAATGAGCCTGGCTGTGTTCCCATAAATAGTTTATTTACAAACACAGACAGTGGGCTGTAGTCTGCTGGCCCATGCTTTAAGGCATGAAAGAGCAGTGTTAGCGTAGTAGCTAGCTCTCCCTGGGACCAGGGCTCAATTCTTGCTGTAAATAAAAAATGGATGGAGTTAAAATGAGTAATTTTGTTTATTGGCCGAATGGTAGATTAGATGATTGCTTGGTATATTTCCACTCCCTCCTCTCAACTCCACGCGAAGAAAATATACTTCCCTGCACCAGTAGCCTTGGGCTTGGCCGTGTGACTGGCTTTGGCCAATAAGAAGGTAGCAGACATGGTGCAAGCAGTGCTTTGAAATGTGCTTGCATAGTTGGGCTTGCGCTCTTGGGCTCCTTGAGAAGGACATGGCCTGGGTAGCCCACATGTCCAAAGAGGATGAAGAAACCCATAGAACAGACCTAGATCCAACCTCCAGCTTAAAGCAAGGCCCAGTTAAGATTAGCCTTGAGCAGCTAACCCACAGATGTGGGTGTCGGTGAGCAAGAGTAAATTATTGTTGGTTGAAGCCACTGAATTTTGGGGTGTTTGTTATGCGGCATTACTGTAGCAACAGCTGACTGATCAAGATTTTCTGCATATTATTATTCAAGATGGACCCTGGTATGTGTTGATGCTCTGACAAAGTCCAGAATAAGATGTGCCTTTTTATAACTGTAGGACAACATCCATCAACAGATGAATGGATGAATGGACAAAGAAGATGTGGTGTGTGTGTGTATATCCATACACACACACACACACAGAATGGAATACTACTCAGCCATAAAAAAGAATGAAATAATGCCATTTGCAGCAACATGGATGGACCTAGAGACTGTCATACTAAGTGAAGCAAGTCAAACAAAGACAAATACCATATGATATCACTTATATGTGGAATCTAAAATATGACACAAATGAACTTATCTACAAAACAGAAACAGACTCACAGACATAGAGAACAAACTTTCAGTTACCCAAGGGGAAAGGGGGGAGGGATAAATTAAAAGTTTGGGATTAGCAGACACAAACTACTATGTGTCCAAGAGATGGGGGACAAGGTCCTGCTGTGTGGCGCAGGGAGCTATGTTCAATACCTTGTAATAATCTGGGATGGAGGAGAATGTGAAAGAATATATTTAGATAAAATTGCCTACCATGTGCTTCCGCTTATGACCACTTCCCAGTAATGCCGGCCACTGTCAATGAACACGTTTCCAGCTACGCCGTAGCTGCCTTGGCTGGTGAAGCGTTCAGGCGTGTGGCTCTTTTTGGATGATGACTCATCACGTTCTACTGTCAAGTTATCGTGGGACACCTTTAGCTTGCGATGTGCAGATTTGGGGTCCAGTTTAAATGGTTGGCCTGGAAACGGGTACAAAACAGAAAGCGGAAGATGAAAAGAACTGTTGATTTTAACATGAGCAAGAACGTATTTTCAGAATCAGCTTTAAAAAGTACAGGAAAACAGTAACAAGCATGTCCCTGCCATCATGAGCTGGCAGTCAGTTCTAAGATGCGGATGCAGGGGTGCTACGCTCACAATTCGACAACAGCACGGGCAAGGATCAACCAGAACATGTGGTGTAAGCTATCCTGGGGGAATCCCAGCCGTACACCAGCAGCACAGGTACATACTGGCTGAACAGCATCCGGGAAGGGAGGAGAAGATGAAGGCTTCATTTTCAACCATTCCCATGTTCAATCAGCTTAAAATGGGTTCATGCTCAGTAGACTTCAGACCAGAAACCAAACAAATCAAGACTGCAGGTTTTCATGTACAGAATATTCTACAGGCTTATATTACTTTGAGATTGTTCCAAATTAAAGCATTCCTCTCATGAGCTTACAATGACTATAAAGTTGTCTATTTTTCAGCCCACAAGATCAGGCAAACAATGCGATGGTGACACCTGGGTTTTGCCTTGTGAGTTCATTTGTATATATAAGAAGGTCCTCTCTCTTTCACATTTGTGTTTTGAAAATTGAACCGTTATAAAATCTTGGGAGAATCGCACCTGAACATCTTGCTGTTAACTGTTACTTCTCCGAGAATTCACCATTGGTGTGGAGGCCACCCTGTCATTCAAAACAACGTTGGTACAAGGCACTTAAAGGCAGGAAATGAGTTACAACGTGATGCAAACACCATGATGTTCAAACTCCACAGCCACTGGTGCAGCTGGGAGGCTGCTTCCGTGCAGTGCACGGGTCTCAGACAATCACAGGAAAAAGTCTGGTAAATCTGCCTGTGGCAATACACGATGGCTGAGAAACTGAGGCAGCGAGCCTGGAGCAGTGTGTGTGACATCGCATGCAGGTAGGCCAAAGGATTTCTAGTCGCTGCTTGGATACAGACATGACATCAGCACTTCTAAAATCCTTTCTTTTAGATCGGGGACCAGCATACTTTTTCTGCAAGAGGCCAGATAGGAAATATTTTCAGCTAGGTTGGCCATGTGGTTCCTTCTGGGGCCATTTAACACTGCAGTCCTCGCGTGGAGACAGCCAGAGACATAGGTAGACAGATGGGCGTGGCTCTGTGCCACTAAAAGTTTATTTACAAAAACAGGCAGCTGAATCTGGCCCACGGGCTGTAGTTGGCTGACCCATTTTAGATTTCTGTTCATATCAAAGAAAAGCTTAAAGGGGAGCTGAGAAAGTGCTCAGCAGGCAGTGGGTATTCTCAAAGGCTGTAAGACCGGCTGGATTCCATGTGTAGTTTAAATTTTGGCTTGGTTTGTTTAAAAAAAAAAAAATTTGTCCTCAGGAATGATCACACCAGCAACTATTAGGGATAAAGTATGAACTAAGACAAGAGGAGTCTGAAGATAGTTTGCTTAAAAGGTGTGATAAACCATAATGGAAAAGGACATGAAAAAGAATGTATATATAACTGAATCACTTTGCTGTACAGCAGAAATTAACACAACATTGTAAATCAACTATACTTCAATAAAATTGGAAAAAAAGAGAAAAAAAAGGTGGAAGATAGAACGTGCATAAAAATAATTGGACCCGGGCTTCCCCGGTGGCACAGTGGTTGAGAGTCCGCCTGCCCATGCAGGGGACACAGGTTTGTGCCCCGGTCCGGGAAGATCCCACATGCCGCGGAGCGGCTGGGCCCGTGAGCCATGGCCGCTAAGCCTGCGTGTCCGGAGCCTGTGCTCCGCAACAGGAGAGGCCACAGCAGTGAGAGGCCCGTGTACCGCCAAAAAAAAAAAAGAAAAAAAAATTGGACCCTAATGGGGGGATTAGGAAGGCATTCCATAAAGGCACGCACCCATCATTGACCGTGAAGGCTGTGTTCTGCTTGCTCTTCTTCCAGTGAGGAAGATCAGAACGTTAGAGCCATTGAAAAGACTGTACTTATAACGGTGAACTACATCGTGTTTGCTTCAGCTCCCAGCCTCACTGACACAGGCATGGAGCAGGGTCATGCCATCTGATGTCAGGCCCAACCCCCTGCCTTCTCGGAACAAATTCCACTTGGCCTCGGATGTGTTTCTCAAGGAAACTATGACCTACTCTGTCTAGGTTCAAGGCTTTTGCTTTGATGAGGGCAAATTAGCACAGGGAACAAATTAATCATTGACTTGGCTAAAGAATTCAATGCACTGTAGGACTTGTACACCTAAGAGTTTGACAAACTACAGCCCGCAGGCCAGATTCAGCCCACTGCCTGTGTCTGTCAATAAAGTTTTGATGAAGCATGGCCATGCCGTGCTTTTTGCACGACAGAGTTGAATACCTGTGACCAAGACCATCTGACCTGCACAGCCCCAAATAGTTACTATTTGGCACATTACAGAAAAAGTTTACCAACCTCTTGTACGTAAGTTAATAACATCTGGTCAATGACTGCATGTCTAGACGTAGAAGATGACATTACCTGTCTATATGAAATGAATACATTATCTTTGGTCAAACCGGTGAAGCACAAACAAGATGTCTCTTAGATCTACTCTATAGAATTAACCTCAGTGTATGTATATATTCATGTTTTTTCTTAGTTACTCTCTGAGGACGTTTACTTCTTTACCAGCAGAAACATGGAGAGGAGAAATTAGCTTATGTTTAAGAGTTAGGTATCTTAAACACGTATACCTGGAATAAAGTTACTTGACTACTGAAATCAAGGATTTGGGTTACATGAGGGTTTCTCTTAAAAAGTAGTTCCTGTTGACTGGCTGGCAACCCTAGAACGTGCTGTGATATTGACACACTCCAAGTGACTCTCTCTTGGGAGGTCTTATGCAAAGAAACACCATATTGTACAGCATAATATTTCTAGCTCAAAAACATGTAAAGATAGATGAGCATAAAATAAAACACAGGTGGACAGAGAGAGGGGGAGATGGCAGTGTTACAAGATGCACGTACCGCCTGGCTCGCCCTGTGTTGTAGGGGCCATCCTGAGGATTGTGGGACGTCTCCCGTCATCCCTGGCCTCTAACCACTAGACACCAGTAACATCCATCCCAGCTGGGACAACCAAAAATGACTCCAGACATGGCTCAGTGTCCCTCGGGGGACCAGAATCACCTGATTGAGAACCACAGACCTGGACAGCCATCTGGAGTAAGAGAATTCCTGAAGAAAAGAGTTAGTAATTTGCTATTCTGCTATGGAAAAGAATGCTGTCTGCCAGTTACAGCGCCCCGACTCTGTGTCAGGCTTGGAACCGAGAGGAATCTGATGCAAAACCCAAGATTGCGCACTGGCTCTTTGCTTGCTTTCTGAGGCTGTCAGCGATACCTGCGACAGAGAAAAGGAAAAGAAGCGGCGCTAGAGGCAGCTGAAAGGAGAGCAGATGAGAGACGACAGCTCTGCTGAGCTGGCGGCACCTACTGTTTGTCTTCAACTTCCCAGGCTCACTGCTGCGGCTGCCCGCCTGGTTGATGGCCTTGACAATGAAGATGTACTTGGTGCCGCTCTGCAGACCGTGGACGGTGTAGTGGTTCTGCTTGATGTTGGGCACAATCATCCAGCTATCGGCCGAGTTACACAGACCTGCAAAGCCAAGCAGACGTGATGGGTTGTTTGGTGTGCGCACGGGGTAGATCTGCATCACGTTAAGGTCTCAGGATTTTCGGTTCTTTGAACTGCAAGTGGAGAGCTTTGTCACTTGGTAGGGAGACCAGCAATCAACTCGAGTGCTCAGTGTCCTGCCTATAACTAGGATGGCAACCTGTATTTATTATTATATATTCCTTCTGTGTGCTCTCAGTGGAAAGACCAACTAAGATGATTATATTGCAGATCCTGTTCCGTGCGGCTAGGAGCAGCAAGGACTGTTCTGTCCAGGATCTTAAGCACCGTCTAGGTGCACGATGTGTGACTAGGTGCCGTGGGATGAAAAGCAAGCAAGTAACCACGGATCCCTTCCCCAGTTCTCATGATGATCGTTCAGTTTTTTTTTTTTTTTTTTTGCGGTACGTGGGCCTCTCACCACTGTGGCCTCTCCCGTTGCGGAGCACAGGCTCCGGACGCGCAGGCTCAGCGGCCATGGCTCACGGGCCCAGCCGCTCCGCGGCATGTGAGATCTTCCCGGACCAGGGCACGAACCCGTGTCCCCTGCATCGGCAGGCGGACTCTCAACCACTGCGCCACCAGGGAAGCCCGATCGTTCAGTTTTTGATCTCATCAATTTTGAGACTCAGAAGGTGAGAGACCCGGGTCACGTATGAGAAACTGACTTCACTAACGCAGATGCCGTAGGTTGCGTTTTTTTGCCTCTCCTTCACCCTGCCCTGGATCCATGTCTAGGTGACTTTGCAGTTGCTCCTTCTAAAGACATGGGGTAGATTCTCTTACCTCACAGCTTTGGATTTGGCCACGTGACCTGCTCTGGCCACTAGAATGAGGCTGAAATGATAACGCGCCAGTGGCCAGAGGAGGCACTACACGGCCTTGAGGGTTTGTTGCCCCCTCGTGCCACTGCCACAGGGACTGCCATAGGGAGAAAGTGCCCGATAACTTGCTCGTCTCATCGACTGCCCAGCCGATTTGGGAGTGAGACCAGCAGAGACTGGCCAGCAGCAGGGCAACTTCTGACACGGGACCGAAGCAAATGCTCGTTGGGGTTGTTTGTGACCCAGTACTCTCCTGGTCGTACTTCAGGACATGTGTCCCTAAGAGAACCCTGGCGTGGCAGCACCTGAGGGCAGCTCAGGGCCCAGGGTGGCTCTGAGACAAGCATCAACAGGAACTGTGACCAGCTGCATCCCTAGCATGGCTCGTTCCAGAGACGAGCAGGGCTGCTCCCCTGGCTGCATTCTGCAGGACGTGGTTTGAGGGGCAGGCTGCGGATTTAGGAGGCTTTGGAAGAACATGTACGAAAGAGGAAGCCGTCTTGCTTTTCAGCTGGCTGATGCTGAAAACGTTTCTTTGGTCCTGGGCCCGACTCCCCGCTCCGCCCATCCATCTCCATGCTAATCGAACCTTTTCCCAGCCCCCTGGTGCCTGGGCTGTCATGGCGTTTCCTGACTCTGGTGAATTTCCTTCACCTATTCTCGCTAGAGGGCTGGGCCCCTCCACTTCCTGAGGGGCGCTCAACGTGCCTTCCCTCCTTCCCTTTCAGGGGATTTGCAAGTCAAAGGGTTAGTTCTTTTGATCTTGAGGCAACTTACACCTTAACTATATGCCCAAGAAGCAGTCCCTTCATCTTTCTTCGGTCTTACCTCTTTGAGACTCTAATAAAACATTTCTGTAGAAAGAAACTCACAAACACATATCCCTACTAACCCACAAACACCTGCATAGCATTTCAAGATGTTCACGGCCCCGTGACAGCTGTTTCTGAATCCTACTAAATACCGTCTCCGACTTTTTAGTTCAACATTGTTCATGGTAGTCTCACAGTTGAGACGAACGTGAAAATATTTTGTTAACTGTGAAAATTCACCTCCTACGATTTGTATCTTGGGTGCACAGTATTTGCAGGTGCACTTCAGTGAGTCTTAAAATAAGCAAACATATATATAGTCACATACATGAAAAAGCCTGTGAATTGGCTTTCACCTCTTTTCACTTCCATCTGTAAACATTTAAACCAGGAGGACTGCAAGACTTGACAGAGCCACCATAAAGCAAGGAAATGATGTGAGACACACAGAAGGGGTTGGGTGTGGTGTGCTTGTTTTCGGAGACATAACAGAGCAACAAAGGCACCATCCCCCTAGCCCCAATTTCCCCCTAATTCTCCGACCAGTTCTCACTTGTATTAGACCCAGGTGAACATCCACAAATAGCTTAGTAACGTGGGACTCTCCCAATTACATATCTCTTTTGATACTTTCTCACCTTCCCTTTTTCTTGAATACAGCAGTAACAAACTCAATGCTTCCAGACAGTGCCACAACCAAATAGTAGATTTTGATCCACCCAAAATTGGATCTCAGCTCTGGGCTCCAAGAAGACTGTAATTCACTTTATTATTATTATTTTTTTGAATTTTACTTTTTATACAGCAGGTTCTTATTAGTTATCTATTTCATACGTATTAGTGTATCCATGTCAATCCCAATCTCCCGATTCATCCCCCCCGCAACCACCTCCCATGCTTTCCCCCCTTGGTGTCCATACCTTGGTTCTCCACACCTCTGTCTCTGTTTCTGCCCTGCAAACCGGTTCACCTGTACCATTTTTCTAGATGCCACATGTAAGTGTTAATATACGATATTTGTTTTTCTCTTTCTGACTTGTTTCACTCTGTATGACAGTCTCTAGGTCCATCCATGTCTCTGCAAATGACTCAGTTTTGTTTCTTTTTATGACTGAGTAATATTGTATTGTATATTGTATATACGTACCACAACTTCTTTATCCATTCGTCTGTCGATGGACACTTAGGTTGCTTCCAGGATGTGGCTATTATAAATAGTGCTTCAGTGAACACTGGGGTGCATGTGTCTTTTTGAATTATGGTTTTCTCTGGGTATATGCCCTATAGTGTGATTGCTGGGTCGTATGGTAGTTCTATTTTTAGTTTTTTAAGGAACCTCCACACTGTTCTCCATAGTGGCTGTATCAATTTACATTCCCACCAACAGTGCAAGAGGGTTCCCTTTTCTCCACACCCTCTCCAGCATTTGTTGTTTGTAGCTTTTCTGATGATGCCCATTCTAACTGGTGTGAGATGATACCTCATTGTAGTTTTGCTTTGCATGTCTTTAATAATTAGTGATGTTGAGCTGCTTTTCATGTGCCTCATGGGCATCTGTGTGTCTTTGGAAAATAAGTTCTATGTAGGTCTTCTGCCCATTTTTTGATTGGGTTGTTTGGTTTTTTTGACACTGAGCTGAAGGAGCTGTTTATATATGTTTTAGAGATTAATCCTTTGTCTGTTGATTCGTCTGCAAATATTTTCTCCCATTCTGAGGGTTGTCTTTTTGTCTTGTTTATAGTTTCCTTTGCTGTGCAAAAGTTTCAGTAGGTCCCATTTGTTTATTTTTGTTTGTATTTCCATTTCTCTAGGAAGTGGGTCAAAAAAGATCTTGCTGTGATTTATGTCAAAGAGTGTTCTGCCTGTGCTTTCCTCTAAGAGTTTTATTGTGTCTGGTCTTATATTTAGGTCTTAAATCCTTTTTGAGTTTGCTTTGTGTATGGTGTTAGGGAGTGTTCTAATTTCATTCTTTTACATGTAGCTGTCCAGTTTTCTCAGCACCACTTATTGAAGAGGCTGTCTTTTCTCCATTGTATATCCTTGCCTCCTTTATCAAAGATAAGGTGACCATATGTGGGTGGGTTTATCTCTGGGCTTTCTATCCTGTTGCATTGATCTATATTTCTGTTTTTGTGCCAGTATCATACTGTCTTGATTACTATAGCTCTGTAGCATAGTCTGAAGTCAGGGAGCCTGGTTGTTTGAGCTCCGTTTTTTCCCCTCAAAATTGCTTTGCCTATTTGGGGTCTTTGGTGTCTCCATTACAAATTTTAAGATTTTTTGTCCTAGTTCTGTAAAAAAAAAAAAAAGGCCATTGGTAATTTGACAGGGATTTCACTGAATCTGTAGATTGCTTTGGGAAGTATAGTCATTTTCACAATACTGATTCTTCCAATCCAAGAGCAGATGGTATATGTCTCCATCTGTTTGTGTCATCTTTGATTTCTTTCATCAGTGTCCTATAGTTTTCTGAGTACAGGTCTTTTACCTCCTTTGGTAGGTTCCTTCCTACGTATTTAATTGTTTTTGTTGCAGGGGTGAATGGGATTGTTTCCTTCATTTCTCTTTCTGATCTTTCGTTTTTGGTGTATAGGAATGGCAGAGATTTCTGTGCATTAATTTTGTATCCTGCAACCATACAAAATTCATTCATTAGTTCTAGTAGTTTTCTGGTGGCATCTTTAGGACTGTCTATGTATAATATCATGTCACCTGCAAACAGAGACAGTTTTACTTCTTCTTTTCTGATTTGGATTCCTTTTATTTCTTTTTCTTCTCTGATGGCTGGGACTAAAACTTCCAAAACTATGTTGAATAAGAGTGGTGAGAGTGGACAGACTTGTCTTGTTCTCTTTGATCTCTTCAGTGATTTCTTGGTTATTTAGTAATGTAGTGTTTAGCCTCCATGTGTCTGTGGTTTTTATGTTTTTTTCCCTGTAATTTATTTCTAATCTCATAGTGTTGTGGTTGGAAAAGATGCTTGATATGATTTCAATTTTCTGAAATTTACCAAGGCTTGGTTTGTGACCCAAGATGTGATCTGTCCTGGAGAATGTTCCATGTGTACTTCAGAATAAAGTGTATTCTGCCACTTTTGGGTGAAATGTTCTAAAAGTATCAATTAAATCTAGCTGGTCTATTGTGTCATTCAGAGCTTGTGTTTCCTTATTAATTTTCTGTCTGGATGATCTGTCTATTGGTGTAAGTGAGGTGTTAAGGGTCCCCCACTATTACTGGGTTACTGTCGATTTCCTCTTTTATAGCTGTTAGCATTTGCCTTACGTATTGAGGTGCTATGTTGGGTGCATATATATTTATAATTGTTACATCTTCTTGGGTTGATCCCTTGATCATTATGTAGTGTCCTTTCTTGTCTCTTGTAACATTCTTTCTTTTAAAGTCTATTTTATCTGATATGAGTATTGCTACTCCAGGTTTCTTTTGATTGCCATTTGCATGGAATATCTTTTTCCATCCCCTCACTTTCAGTCTGCATGTGTCCCTAGGTCTGAAGTGGGTCTCTTGTAGGCAGCACATATAAATATGGGTCTTGTTTTTGTATCCATTCAGTGAGCCTGTGTCTTTTGGTTGGCACATTTAATCCATCCATGTTGAATGTAATTATCGACATGTATGTTCCTATGACCATTTTCTTAATTGTTTTGTGTCTGCGGGTCCTTTTTTTCTCTTGTGTTTCCCACTTAGAGAAGTTCCTTTAGCATTTGTTGTAGAGCTGGTTTGGTGGAGCTGAATTCTCTTAGCTTTTGCTTGTCTGTAAAGCTTTTGATTTCTCCACTGAATCTGAATGAGATCCTTGCTGGGTAGAGTAACCTTGGTTCTAAGTTCTTCCCTTTCATCACTTTAAACATATCATGCCACTCCCTTCTGGCTTGCAGAGTTTCTGCTGAGAAATCAGCTGTTAACCTTATGGGAGTTCCCTTGTATTTATTTGTTGTTTTTCCCTTGCTGCTTTCAGTAAGTTTTCTTTGTCTTTAGTTTTTGCCAATTTGATTACTATGTGTCTTGGCATGTTTCTCCTTGGGTTTATCCTGCCTGGGATTCTCTGCGCTTCCTGGACTTGGGTGGCTATTTCCTTTTCCATGTTAGGGAAGTTTTTGACTATAATCTCTTCAAATATTTTCTCGGGTCCTTTCTCTCTCTCTTCTCCTTCTGGGACCCCTATAATGCGAATGTTGTTGCATATAATGCTGTCCCAGAGGTCTCTTAGGCTGTCTTCCTTTGTTTTCATTCTTTTTTCTTTATTCTGTTCTGCAGCAGTGAATTCCACCATTCTGTCTTCCAGGTCACTTATCTGTTGTTCTGCCTCAGTTATTCTGCTATTGATTCCTTCTAGTGTAGTTTTCATTTCAGTTATTGTATTGTTCATCTCTGTTTGTTTGTCCTTTAATTCTTCTAGGTCTTTGTGAAACATTTCTTGCATCTTCACTATCTTTGACTCCATTCTTTTTCTGGAAGGTTGCCTATCTCTACGTCATTTAGTTGTTTTTCTGGGGTTTTATCTTGTTCCTTCCTCTGGTACATAGCCCTCTGCCTTTTCATCTTGTCTATCTTTCTGTGAATGTGGTTTTTGTTCCACAGGCTGCAGGACTGTAGTTCTTCCTGCTTCTGTTGTCTGCCCTCTGGTGGGTGAGGCTATCTAAGAGGATTGTGCAAGCTTCCTGATGGGAGGGACTGGTGGTGGGTAGAGCTGGGTGTTACTCTGGTGGGCAGAGAGCAGTAAAACTTTAATCTGCTTGACTGCTGATGGGTGGGGCTGAGTTCACTCCCTGTTTGTTGTTTGGCCTGAGGCCATCCAGCACTGGAGGCCACAGGCTCTTTGGTGGGGCTAATGGCGGAGGCTGGGAGGGCTCATGCCGAGGAGCACTTCCCAGAACCTCTGCTGCCAGGGTCCCTGCAGTGAGCCACAGCTCCTCCCCGCCTCTGCAGGAGCCCCTGCAACACCAGCAGGTAGGTCTGGTTCAGTCACCTGTGGGGTCACTGCTCCCTCCCCCTGGGTCCGGATGCGCACACTACCATGTGTGTGCCTTCCAAGAGTGGAGTCTCTGTTTTCCCCAGTCCTGCAATCAAATACAGCTAGCCTTCAAAGTCTGATTCTCTGGGAATTCCTCCTCCCATTGTCAGACCCCTAGGTTGGGAAGCCTGACGTGGGGCTCA
The DNA here is from genome assembly GCF_964341445.2 of Mesoplodon mirus. Lineage (NCBI taxonomy): Eukaryota > Metazoa > Chordata > Mammalia > Artiodactyla > Ziphiidae > Mesoplodon > Mesoplodon mirus. The sequence continues at coordinate 7,838,431 of NC_138981.1, forward strand.
GAACCTTCACTCCAGGGGGTGGACTTCTGTGGTAAGTGTTCTCCAGTCTGTGAGTCACCCACCCAGCAGTTATGGGATTTGATTTTACTGTGATTGTGCCCCTCCTACCGTCTCATTGTGGCTTCTCCTTTGTCTTTGGATGTGGGGTATCTTTTTTGGTGAGTGCCAGTGTCTTCCTGTTGCTGACTGTCCAGCAGTTAGTTGTGATTCAGGTGCTCTCGCAAGAGGGAGTGAGCGCATGTCCTTCCACTCTGCCATCTTCCCACCAAATCCAAATGTTTTTAAAACAAGCTTTGTATGGATGGAGTGGGTGGGATATATATGTTGTCAAGCAAATCTTAACCCCAAACTTAATTTTTTTCCAGTTTCTGTTTTCCCACTTGCTTTATCCAATATTCTTTTTCCATCCCTTAATGATCCCTCAGACTTATTTCACAACTTCCCAGTTACTTTCAAACTCAATGCACATTGCACCTGTTGCCCTTTCCCCAGCATCGGCTTGACCTGTGCTTTGGGGAGCTACAGTGGGCCAGACGGTGTTCCACTCTTCTGCTCCTTGTCCCACTCTAAGCACTCGAAATCGAGACAAGGGGCCTTGTATGTCTCTCGGACATCTTTTTCTTCTCCCACTTCTAAGCTGTAGATTCTCCACTCACTGCAGTGAGCTGCTTCTTTGACTCAGGGTTTCTCTGCTACCTCATGCCAACTTTAGGAACCCCTCTGGCGTTGACCTTCTCTGTGCAGTATGGTGTGCTCACGCCCATGCAGAATCCTCTCGTCTACAGCCTCATTAAAGCATGGTTTTTCTTACCCTCCTTGTCACTGACCCCCCCCAAGTGAAGCCTCTTCTTAATTGCCTGGCTGTCCAGTGGTTAAGACTCCATGCTTCTACTGCAGGGGGCGTGGGTTCGATCCCTGGTCAGGGAACTTTTACTCCCAGCAGTGCCTCCCTGGGCGGATCCTGAGCAAACCCAGGTCCCGTCAGCATGGACGTAGCCCCAGGTTCTCCTGAAGCCCAAATCCTAGCGAGTACTAGGGAGACTGAACTCCTGTTGCACGGAAGCTGGCCCTTCTAGTCCCAAAGCGGAAGCCCTGGCAGGACGTGTAACTCACTTTAGATATTTAATAAGAGCATTACACTGGTAATAAAACAACAGACACAGAAAGCAAACTTAGAGTTACCAAAGGGGAAGGGAGGGAAGGGACAAATTAGGAGTTTGAGATTAACATATGCACACTACTCTATATAAAACAGATACTCAACAAGCTTCTACTCTATAGCACAGGGAACTCTACTCAATATTCTGTGATAACCTATAAGGGAAAAGAATCTGAAAAAATATATATATGTGAAACTGCATCACTGTGCTGTGTACACCGGAAACTAACACAACATTGTAAATCAACTATAGTCCAATAAAAAATTAATTAAAAAACAGAACAAAACGATGAGCTTTTCCATTGCCTAGGACAATCCACTCATATTCCTAGACCTTTGTCAACAGCAGTCTGGCACAAATGCCAACAGTAACAGCATTCAGCAGAATCAAATGAGAATCCTATCAACGTCACTGTGTTTACACTGTTCCTATTTAATTGCATATGTTACAGCGAAATGAGTATTGTGGTCAAAGAAAGCAAATGTAAAAATGTTTCAATAAACTTTACATCACTGTACAAGCCCAAAGCTGGGTTTAATGCGGTGGCGGAATGCTTTCAGCAACATCATAAAGCAGATGTCTGAAATTGCTGCAAAGTCCAACTTGGCTTACAATCCGAAGTCTTAACCCAACAAAAAAAGATTTAATGTTTCAGAAAACTTTTCCAAACCAAAAGAGGGACCCTGACCATCCTGATTAGTTGGTGAACAGGTCACTAATTATTTTACTTGGATATTAAAAGAACAAAATGTTTATGGAGTAGTAAAATTTGATTGGATAACTTTACCCTGGGACAACCTGCTTTGATGAATGCTAACTCTAACTATTTAGGCTTACCTTTATATTATTATCATGGCCAAGGTCATAACTGAGAGGTTGATTACAAATGCCAAGAAAGCAACATCGACCGTTCTCTTGCGGGGGCTGCAGTCAGTGGGATGGCTCGGAGTATACCATTATTGCATTGCTAGTGTTGGTCCAGTGCCAGCACCACTTAACTTCTTGCATATGGTGCCAAGCACCAGACTTCTCTGCCTTGATACCCCACTGTGTTGAGACCGTTGACCAGGTTTTATTCATCACTTTATGAAACATCCATATAACTGTCCTGACTGAAACTTCTACTTTTCTCTAAATTCGTTTCCAGTCATCTTTGAGGGGATGCCAACATTCACCTTCTCCAATTCAGCTTGAAGTATTCAAACCACAATGGAACTTGGAAGATGGTGAGTTCATAATACAATAATTGAGTTTTGTGCTTTTCTCTCTCATCCACAATGGGTCAGAAGCATCTCCCTACATAATGCCGCTCCTTACAAGATCCTAATTACGTTCGGGACTTCAGAGCCTGTACAGCAACTGCCTGTCATCTTACGGTAAAACATTATGCAACACGGACACCCCTCAGAGAGGCTGCACATCAGCTTCTAACACCCTTTGTTTCTTTGAACAGATTGGACATAAGTGAACATTCTTTTCCTTCTTCTCAATCCACATAGTATATGTTTCATAACTTTCATGAATGTTTTCAAAATGACTAAAACAAATTAAATACAGATAACTGCTTTGCCATGAAGGCTTGAAGACACGGATCTTTTGACTTTTGCCAATAATAAAAATAATAGGCTGCTGGGAGAAGGCTCCAATTGAAGATTTTCAATGATGCATTAAAAGTAGTTTTGGCAAAAACTGTAAAATTGAATACATATCTATCTCTCAATAAGCAACTCGTTAACATCTGTAGTCATAAGAGAAAAAGTTAACTGTCATTAATTTTGCATGTGAGTGTATGAATTTGATTAGAGATAGTCTTTTTACAAGATTAAAAAGCTCCATAGATAGTATCGAATTCTCCTTCACTAAAGTCACTTGAGGGCAATTAACCAGAATTTATTATGACAAGTGAAGGAACTGTGACCTAGGGACAGTAAAAGACTGCCTAGTGGCACATGGAGCTACAGCCAGCTTTGGAGTATTCTTTCTCCTTCTTTCCAGTAGAGTTTGTACTCTTAGATCTTATCATTCAAGAGAACATCTGCAAAGGATAGTCCTTTCAAATGGTAGGATAGAAGAACAAACAACATGCAAGGAAGGCCTTTCACACGAAGACTGTGTAAAATGCCATCATGCAAATGATCCTGGCAGATTGCATGATTGACCTTTATGATACGACAAAAAATATAACGACGGGTGAGTCTAGGCTATATTTTTGTAGGAACAGTAACTTTGAATAGCTATGTGCTAACGCTGGCAAACACAGGGCTAAGACCTTTACTTTTAATGTCTCAGCCATGTGAAGTTAAAACATTACCTCTTCTTACAGATGAAGAAACAGAGGATGTTCAATGATTTGCCCCGAATTATAGAGCTAGTGAGGTCCAAAGCTGGGATTCAAATCCAGATCTCCCTCAATCACTACAACTCTGCGTAATAGTTAAGAAAAAAATTATCTATGGCCAAAAAGCACATGAAAAGATGCTCTACATCACTAATTATTAGAGAAATGCAAATCAAAACTACAATGAGGTGTCACCTCACACTGATCAGAATGGCCAGCATTAAAAAGTCTACAAATAACAAATGCTGGAGAGGGTGTGGAGAAAAGGGAACCCTCTTGCACTGCTGGTGGGAATGTAAATTGGTGCAGTCACTATGGAGAACAGTATGGAGGTTCCTTAAAAAACTAAAAGTAGCATTACCATATGATCCAGCAATCCCACTACTGGGCATAGATCAGGAGAAAATCATAACTTGAAAAAAACACGCACCCCAACGTTCACTGCAGCACAATTTACAATAGCACAGACATGGAAGCAACCTAAAGGTCCATCGACAGAGGAATGGATAAAGAAGATGTGGCACATATATACAATGGAATATTACTCAGCCACAAAAAAAGAATGAAATAATGCCATTTACAGCAATGTGGATGGACCTAGGGATTATCATACTAAGTGAAGTCAGTCAGACAGAAAGACAAGTACCATATGATATCATTTCTATGTGGAATCTAAAAAAAATGATACAAATGAACTTATGTACAAAACAGAAACAGACTCACAGACTTCAAAAAAACAAACTTGTGGTTACCAAAGGGGAGAGGTCAGGAGACGGGTGGATTAGGAGTTTGGGATTAACATCTACACACTATTATATATACAACAGACAACCCACAAGGACCTACTGTACAGCACAGGGAACTCTAGTCACTATTCTCTAAAAACCTATATGAGAAAAGAATCGGTAAAGTAATGGATATATGTATCTGCATAACTGAATCACTTTGCTGTACACCTAAAACTAACGCTGCATTGTAAATCAGCTATACTCCAATATGAAATAAAGATTAAATTACAAAAGAAAAGAAAAAATAATCTGAGAATGTTTACATCTCAGTTACTTTTAATCTGAATTTATTCTTGCATTGTTGCAATTTGATCCTGTAGGCCTTGGGACTTCACTCTACTGCTTTAATAGACATTAAAGAGACAGAGACAAACAAATGCTGATACTAACAAGCTGACTAGAGTACCCCAGTGAGATGAACAACTGCAGTTTCACTGGTTTCCATCTGTCCTGGGAGAACAGGCCTTTTCAGCATCTACGTTTTAAATAAGGCAGATATAGCACACATATAGTTCTCTGTGTATAGCAGAGAACTCTACTCAGTATTCTGTAGCAACCTATATGGGAAAAGAATCTGAAAAAGAATGGATATATGTATAACTGAATCACTTTGCTGTACACCTGAAACTAACACAACATTGTAGATCAACTATACTCCAATATAAAATAAAAATTAAAAATACTAGATTAAACAAGGACCTACTGTATAGCACAGGGAACTATATTAATTATTTTCCATTATAGGTTCTTACAAGACAATCTGAAAAAATAACTGAAACTTTGCTGTACACCTGCAACTAGCACAATATTGCAAATCAACTACACTTCAATAAAAAAAGTTATAAGAACAACAACAACAAAAGGCAGCTCTGTAATCTTCGTTAAGCCACATGCATTTATTTTCTTGTGGCAACTGCTTTCTGGGAACAAATCCCCTTCTCTGGAATCACCCAACATAAAGCTCTAATTTCAGTAGTATTGTTGTCATTGGATTTCTTACAGGTGTGGCCTTTTCTCATCTGTTACTCATCTGTTACATTCTTGTGTCTTATTTTGGTATTCTTTTCCATGCCAACAGCATGGAAGTCAAGTTAGTCACAGTTTAGTCACCTGGGAAACCCTACGTTTCAAGCAACAGGTATCTTCCTTTCATTTTGGGGATGGAGTGAAGTGCTGGTATGGAGCTAAGGTTCTACAATAGATGGTCCTCTGGCTCCAGTCCCTTCCTTCTTGCTGTATCCACGCATTTTGTTTGCTATATAACCTTGCAGGCCTCTCATTGTGACTCCAGGCTCACTCGTGGGAATGGGTTTGGCCAATGGCATGTCAGCTAACGTGACAAAGACAGAGGCTTGAAAAGCATGTGGGCAACTGGGCCCACCCTTCTGCCTTCACCTCTGCAATCCCCTGGAGAACATGCTGGAGCTAGACTGCAGGAGAAAGCTGTCCAGCAGCGGAGATGCCCCAGTTACCAGCCTGAGCTGTGAGGGAGCCTAACCAAGATCAGCAGGTTAGCTGACCCCCAGCTGACTCCAGATGCACAAACAGTAAGAACTAGACCTGTATGGGGTTGAGTCCTGGTTCTGCTTCTCTATCTTCACTTCTCACCGTCTCCCCTTCCTCACTCAACTCTCTAGCCAGGCTTAATTAGACGAGATCTCCCACTGCACCCTGCCACCTTCTGTCTCTATAGGTGTGCTTAACGTGGCTGTCTGGTATGCCTTTACCGTACTGATAGGTACCCAGTCTCTTTCAGGACTTAGTGATCACTTGCCCCAAGACCTTTTGGTTGTACCATTTCTGCCCTCTCTATGCTCTCTACCTACTCAGGCACCTTGCCAAAGCTGTTCTCAACATTTCATGACTTTCCCTTTCACTCCAGAATTACACATTCTTAGAAGATTTTAATAAAAGCTAAGTAAGATTTTAAGAAAAGCTTCCAAGGCAGGCTGATTAAGGAGTGAAAGGTCAGAGGGGTCAGGAGGGGAAGCTGGGAAAGGGGGATATAGGGAGGGGGGGCCAGTTGTTGGTATGAGTCACTTATACTTTAGCCCCTTAGAAGTGTGGGTCTTTCTGCATCACTCTTTTAATTACTCCTAAAACAAATTTCTATTTTAAGCATCACGTGCCTCAGAATTACTTGTGCTAGGAAAGAACAGTGAGGTTACAAAAAGGTTTATATAATGAAAGCAAGGTTGGTATGGATTTATTCAAAACATTTCTTTGTTGAAAAGTGACTGCTATTCTATCCTATTCTACTTTGACATATTCTATTTTTATTTGCTAAAGAAGCTTTCAAACTTGCTCCCCTAAAAATACATTTCTTCTCGTCCTTTGCCATGTACTTAATTCAGTTTAAACAACTGCGGGGCAAGAGGGAGTGCTTCCTCTATTATCATCTCTCTGACCAGCTACTTGCTGCTCTTCTAGATCATCACATTGTCTCTGATACTGAATATCTCATGGGCCCCAGTGAGAGAGGGGTTTCTCTGTGTTTCAAATAAGGTCTAAAATTCTTCCTAGGTGGGGGCCAATTGTTAATATCTCAGATGATGGCCCTGCTCGCCTCTGAATGAGACCAGGTATTTGGTATTCTTCAGCTATTCATTTTATTAAATCCTTTAAAAAAATGTGAAACATATTCTGGAGACAAGATGGCAGAGTAGAAGAACATGAGCTCACCTCCTCTCATGAAAGCACCCAAATCGAAACTGCTGAACAACCACAGACAAAAAAGACTAGGACCTACCAAAAAAGATATTCTACATCCAAAGACAGAAGAAGCCACAACAAGACAGTAGGAGGGGTGCTTTTGCCATATAATCAAATCCCATGCCCGCCAGATGGGTGACCCACAAAATGGAAAATAATTATATTGCAGAGGTTCTCTTACTGCAGTAAGAGTTCTGAGCCCCACTTCAGGCTCCCCAGCCTGGGTGTCTGGCATCAGGAGGAGGAGCCCCCAGAGAATTTGGCTTTGAAGACCAGCAGGGCTTGAGTGCAGGGGCTCCACAGGACAGGTGGAAACAGAGACTCCACTCTTGGAGGGCACACATAAGGTTTCCTGTGAACTGGGACCCAGGGCAAAGCAGTGACTCCACAGGAGCCTGGGTCACACCTACCTGTGGGTCTTGGAGGGCCTCCTAGGGAGTTGGGGGTTGGCTGGGGCTCACTGTAGGGGCAAGGGCCAGAGGCCCCAGGAAATATTCATCAGCGTGAGCTCTCCCGGAGATCACCAGTTTGGCACCAAGACCTTGCTCCGCCCCCCACTGCCTGGTTCCAGTGCTGGTACACCTCAGGCCAAACAGTGAACAGGGTGGGAACACAGCCCCACCCATCAGCAGACAGTCTGCCTAAAGTCGTCCTGAGCACAAAGTCTCCTCTAAATGGACCTCCTGACATGGCCCTGCCCACCAGGGGGCAGGCAACAGTCCCTCCCACCAGGAAGCCTGCACAAGCCTCTGGACCAATCTCACCCACCAGGGTGCAGACATCAGAAGAAAGAGGAACTACAAACGGTGCTGGACCAATCTCACCCACCAGGGTGCAGACATCAGAAGAAAGAGGAACTACAAACGTGCAGCCTGAGAAACAAGAGACCACAAACACAGTTACACAAAATGAGACGGCAGAGAAATATATTCCAGACAAAGGAACAAGATAAAACCCCAGAAGAACAACTAAGTGAAGTGGAGATAGGTAATCTACCTGAAAAAGAATTCAGAGTCATGAATTAAAAAAGAAAAAGCAATGCAAACACACAACACTAAAGACAGTCATCAAATCACAAGAGAAGTCAACAAAAGAGGAAGGGAAGAAAAAAGACCTACAAAAACAAATCCAAAACAGTGAACAAGATGGCAATAAGAACATACATATTGATAATTACCTGAAATGTAAAAGGATTAAATACTCCAACCAAAAGACATAAACTGGCTGAATGGATACAAAAATAAATCCCGTATATATGCTGTCTACAAGAGACCCACTTCAGATCTAGGGACACATACAGACTGAAAGTGAGAAGATGGAAAAAGGTATTCTATGCAAATGGAAATCAAAAGAAAGCTGTAGTAGCAATACTCATGTCAGACAAAATAGACTTTAAAAGAAAGACTGTTACAAGAGACAAAGGACGACACTATATATATACCATGATCAAAGGATCAAGCCATGAAGAGGATAAAACAATTGTAAATGTATATGCGCCCAACAAAGGAGCACCTCAGTATATAAGGCAAATGCTAACAGCCATAAAAGGAGAAAACAACAGTAACACAGTAATAGTGGGGGACTTAAACACCCCACTTACATCAATGGACAGATCATCCAGACAGAAGATCAATAAGGAAACACAGGCCTTAAATGACGCATTAGACCAGATGAACTTAATTGATATTTATAGAACATTCCATCTGAAAGCAGCAGAATACACGTTCTTCTCAAAGGCACATATAACATTCTCCAGGAGAGATCACAATGCTGAGCCACAAAGCAAGCCTCGGTGCCTCAGTAAATTTAAGAAAATTGAACTCATATCAAGGATCTTCTCTGACTACAACGCTATTAGATTAGAAATCAACTACAAAAAAAACTGTAAAAAACACAAACATGTGGAGGTGAAACAATATGCTACTAACCAACCAATGGATCACTGAAGAAATCAAAGAAGAAATGAAAAAATATCTAGAGACAAACGAAAACAAAAGCCTGATGATCCAAGACCTACGGGACACAGCAAAAGCAATTGTAAGAGGGAAGTCTATAGCAATACTATCTTACCTCAGGAAACAAGAAAAATCTCAGATAAACAACTTAACCTTATGCCTAAAGCAACAAGAGAAAGAAGAAGAGACAAAACCCAAAGTTTGTAGAAGGAAAGAAACCATAAAGATCAGAGCAGACATAAATGAAATAGAGACAAAGAATACATAAACAAAATTGATAAACCTTTAACCAGACTCATCAAGAAAAAAAGGGAGAAGGCTCTAATCCATAAAATTAGAAATGAAAAAGTTGAAGTTACAATAGGCACCACAGAAATACAAAGGATCATAAGAGACTACTACAAGCAACTCTATGCCAATAAAATGGACAATCTAGAAGAAATGGACAAATTCGTAGAAAGGTACAATCTCCCAAGACTGAACCAAGCAGAAATAGAAAATGTGAACAGACCAATCACAAGTACTGAAATTGAAAATGTGATTAAAAAACTGCCAACAGAAGTCCAAGGGCAGATGGCTTCACAGGCGAATTCTACCAAGCATTTAGAGAAGAGTTAACACCTATCATTCTGAAACTATTCCAAAAAAATCGCAGAGGAGTGAACACCCCCAAACTCATTCTACGAGGCTACGAGGCCACCATCACCCTGATACCAAAACCAAAGATAGCACAAAAAGAGAAAATTACAGGCCAATATCACTGATGAATATAGATGCAAAATTCCTCAACATAATACTAGCAAACCGAACCCGACAATACAGTAAAAGGATCATACACCATGATCAAGTGGGATTCATCCCAGGGATGCAAGGATTCTTCAATATCCACAAATCAACCAATGTGAGACACCACATTAACAAATTGAAGAATAAAAACCATATGACCATCTCAATAGATGCAGAAAAAGCTTCTGACAAAATTCAACATTCATTTATGATAAAAACTCTCCAGAAAGTGGGCACAGAGCCTCAACATAATAAAGACCATATATGACAAACCCACAGCTAATATGATACTCAACAGTGAAAAGCTGAAAGCATTTCCCAGGAACCAGACAAGGAGGCCCACTCCCACTGCTTTTATTCAACATAGTTTTGGAAGTCCTAGCCACGGCAATCAGAGAAGAAAAAGAAATAAAAGGAATCCCAATTGGAAAAGAAGTAAAACTGCCACTGTTTACAGAGGACATGATACTATACATAGAAAATCCTAAAGATGCTACCAGAAAACTACTCAAGCTCATCAATGAATTTGGTAAAGTTGCAGCTTACAGAATTAATACACAGAAATCTCTTGCATTTCTATATGTTAATGATGACAGACCAGAAAGAGAAATTAAGGAAATGATCCCATTTACCATCACATCAAAAAGAATAAAATTCCTAAGAATAAACCTACCTAAGGAGCCAAAATACCTGTACTTGAAAACTATAAGATGCTGATGAAAGAAACTGAAGATGACACACACAGATGGAAAGGAATTGGAAAAATCGATATTGTCAAAATGAGTATACTACCTAAGGCAATCTACAGATTCAACGCAATCCCTATCAAATTACCAATGGCATTTTTCACAGAACTAGAACAAAAAATTTTTTAATTTGTATGGAAACAAAAAAAACCCTGAATAGCCAAAGCAATCCTGAGAAAGGAAAACAGAGCTGGAGGAATAAGGCTCCTTGAATACAAAGCTACAGTCATCAAAACAGTATGGTATTGGCAGAGAAACAGAAATATAGATCAGTGGGACAGGATAGAAAGTCTAGAAATAAACCCACGCACCTATGGTCAACTAATCTATGTCAAAGGAGGCGGGAATATACAATGGAGAAAAGACAGCCTCTTCAATAAGTGTTGCAGGAAAAACTGGACAGCTACATGTTGAAGAATGAAACGAGAACATTCTCTAACACCATACACAAAAATAAACTCAAAATGGATTAAACACCTAAATGTAAGACCAGATACTATAAAACTCTTAGAGGAAAATATAGGCAGAACACTCTTTGCATAAATTGCAGCAATATCTTTTTGGATCCACCTCCTGGAGTAATGAAAATAAAAACAAAAATAAACAAATGGGACCTAATGAAACTTAAAAGCTTTTACACAGCAAAGGAAACCATAAACAAAAGGACAACCCACAAAATGGGAGAAAATATTTGCAAACAAAGCAACTGACAAAGGTTTAATCTCCAAAATATACAAGCAGCTCATGCAGCTCAATATCAAAAAAACAAACAACCCAGTGAACAAATGGGCAGGAGATGTAAAGAAACATTGCTCCAAAGAAGACATACAGATGGCCAAAAAGCACATGAAAAGATGCTCAACATCACTAATTATTAGAGAAATGCAAATCAAAACTACCATGAGGTATCAGCTCACACGGCTCAGAATGGCCATCATTAAAAAGTCTACAAACCATAAATGCTGGAGAGGGTGTGGAGAGAAGGGAACCCTCCTATGCTGTTGGTGGGAATGTAAATTGGTACAACCATTATGGAGAACAGTATGGAGGTTCCTGAAAAGAACTAAAAATAGAACTATACCATATGATCCAGCAATCCCACTCCTGGGCATATATCCAGAGAAAACCATAATTTGAAAAGATACATGCACCCCAGTGTTCATTTACAATAGCCAAGGCGTGGAAGCAACCTAAATATGTCCATCGACAGAGGAGTGAATAATGAAGATTTGGTACATATACACAATGGAATAGTACTCAGACATAAAAAAGAATGAAATAATGCCATTGGCAGCAATACGCATGGACCTCGAGATGATCATACTAAGCAAAGTAAGTCAGAAAGAGAAAGACAAATACCATGTGATATCACTTATGTGGAATCTAAAATACGACACAAATGAACTTCTCTAAGAATCAGAAACAGACTCACACAGAGAGCAGACTTGTGGTTGCCAAGTGGGGGTGGGGGCAGGGTAGGGATGGAGTGGGAGTTTAGGACTAGCAGATGCAAACTAGTACATACAGAATGGATAAACAAGGTCCTATTGTATAGCACAGGGAACTGTATTCACTATCCTGTAATAACTACTCATAAAAAAGAACGAAATAATGCCATTTGCAGCAACATGGATGGACCTAGAGATTATCATACTAAGTGACGTAAGTCAGAAAGACAAGTACCATGTGCTATCACTTCTATGTGGAATCTAAAAAAATGATACAAATGAACCTGTGTACAAAACAGAAACAGGCTCACAGACTTCAAAAACAAACTTATGGTTACCAAAGGGGAGAGGTTGGGGGAGGGATAGATTAGGAGTTTGGGATTAACATCTACACACTACTATATATACAACAGATAACCAACAAGGACCTACTGTACAGCACAGGGAACTCTAGTCACTATTCTCTAATAACCTATATGAGAAAAGAATCTGTAAAGTAATGGATATACGTATCTGTATACCTGAATCACTTTGCTATACACCTGAAACTAACGCAACACTGTAAATCAACTGTACTCTAATATAAAATAAAAACTAAAATAAAAATAAAGTGACACAGACCCAAGGTTAATAACAAAAAAAAATTCTGAAGTAACACTCAGAAAAGAAAACTAAATGTATGATATAATGACTAAACCATATAACTCCCACCCAGAAAGTGCTGTTAACCCCATGATCTCCCCATGTTTTTCCAGTGGTGCTACTCCCCTCCCATCCAAGAGGGAACCATCATCCTGACTTTTATTTATAGTTTTTACACCTATGTATACATCTCTAAACACAAGAGCTTTTTATCTTTAACTTATGTACAGATAGACTCATAGTGCATTCATCCTTTTGTTTCCTGATTCCTTTATGTTTGTAAGAGTCGTCCATGTGGTTTGCTAGAGATCAATAATTTTCAATGCTATTTGGCCTGTTATTTTTCCTAGCACAGTACGAGTGAGTGCTACCATCTTCTTGGTTACGAAAGACAAGCCAATAAATATTGTGTACTCTTTCCTCGAAACTTAAACTCAGAAATGCAATCGATCTGAAAACAGTCACCAAACAGAGAAGTCAATAGGGCGTGCGATACTCACTCACAACATTGGCTTGTCCGGTGAATATGGTGTACTGGAGCTCGTAGGAAACCACACTGAATTCGTCATCGGAGGTCCAGTGAACGGTGATGGTGTCATAGGAAGCCGTGCAGAGCTCTTCTCTAATTGTGGGAGGGTTGGGAGCTGTGGGGAGAAAGACGGTCATCAGCAGAGAAGCAGACACCTCTGGGGTACATTTCAAAGGAGATGTTTGACAGTCAAAGCAGGCCTTTCAAAATATACCCATCAGAACTACTATCCTAGAGATGGTGATCCCAGTCCAAAGAATATTTGGTTGGCTGGTTATCACTGTGATTTTTCCCAGGTACTGTGACCTCAGCCAGCCAGTATTTTATCTCTATTTATCATGAAAGCATGTTTAGAAGGGTAAGCAAACAAGACTCTCTTATTCCTGAAAGAAAACATGTTAAACAAAAAGTAAACAAGATGAACTCTTGTCATTTCATCCCCATTGTTGGGATGGCAAACTTTTTTGGTAAAGAGCTAGATGGTGAATATTTTAGGCTTTGTGGGGCATCTGGTCTCTGTTGCAACTACTCAACTCTGCCTTTGTACCATGAAAGCGGCCAAACTGTACTCAAATAGACCTGGCCAGGTTCCAGTAGAACTTTATTTACAAAATCAAGTGAGGACCAGATTTGGCATGAGAGCCAAAGTTAGCCAACCTCTGAGCTACAAGATGCCACGTATTTTTATATTCAGGCGCCCAAATGAAAAAATACTGATGTCTGTTATCGTATAACATATCAGTCAGATAACTGTTTGAAAATTTTCTTTCATTACATGTTTTGATACCTTATAAAAATGTATTAGTGTGATTCTGTTCTCTTCTCATTTTTCAGTTGATAGGTGATATTTCAAATTAAGAACATGATTGCCAATCAATCATATCTAAGAAATTCATTTTCCTTCCTCAAGAAAAACAGGGGGCTTCCCTGGTGGCGCAGTGGTTGAGAGTCCGCCTGCCGATGCAGGGGACACGGGTTCGTGCCCCGGTCCGGGAGGACCCCACATGCCGCAGAACGGCTGGGCCCGTGAGCTATGTCTGCTGAGCCTGCGCGTCCAGAGCCTATGCTCCGCAATGGGAGAGGCCACAACAGTGAGAGGCCCGCATACAGCAAAAAAAAAAAAAAAAAAAAAAAAGAAAAACAGGATTCCTTGGCACTTGATTAACTTATCGTTGGGGAAGGCTGCTGTTTTATGTCTTGAACGTATTCTGGAGCGGAGAAGTCTAAATCCTACCCAAATGATGATTTTCAGTTGACTTCTACTGGATTGATTTCAATAACTGGTTTTATGAGACGAGTTTGTGAGCAAGAAAAAGCCTAGGCAGTGAGTGCTTTGCACTGGCAATAATATTTTAGAGCAGGAGCTGGCAAGCTATGGCTATGGGCCAAATCTGGCCCACTGCCTGTTTTTGTAAATAAAGTTTTATTGGAACACAGCCAGGCTCATTCATTTATGGACTGTCTCTGGCTGCCTTTGTGCAATAGCAGAATTGAGTAGTTGCAACCATATGTCCTGCAAAGACTGAAATATTTACCATCTGGCCCTTTACAGTCAGAGTTTGCCGAGCCCTGGTTTAAAGCGTCGATCCAGGCCTTTTTTTCCATTCTTCTGTACACCAGAACCTAACTTCAAAAGGAGAAATATATCTGCATCCGACAGATGAGGAGCGACATTTGCTTACACTATTAGAGAATTCTTTCCTGCTTGAAACTTTGATTAGGATGGATGAGTCCTAAAGAAACCTGAAGAGGGAGGAAAGCTTATGAAAATGGTAAAATTTAAAACTTTACTTGTTTTAGTACCCTGCACTTTGCCACTTGACGATACATGTAGGACAAATATCGTACTAAGCAAGTAACTTTTATATCTGTGGCATAAAGTCAGTTAGCCCAGCTTAGTCTATTGATTATTGAATTCCACAGACATTATTGTGGCAGGCGCTGCATTACAGTGTGCAATAAGGGATACTACTCAGCCATAAAATGAAATAATGCCATGTGCCGTGGACTTAGAGATTATCATATTAAGCGAAGTAAGGCAGGCAGAGAAAGACAAATACCATATGATATCACTTACATGCAGAATCTAAAATATGACACAGATGAACTTATCTATGAAACAGAAACAGACTCACAGACATAGAGAACAGACTTGTGGTTGCCAAGGGGGAGGGGAGGTGGGGGAGGGATGGATTGGGAGCTCGGGACTAGCAGATGCATACTATTATATATAGAATGGATAAACAGCAAGGTGCTACTATATAGTACAGGGAACATATTCAATATCCTGTGCTAAACCATAATGGAAAAGAATATGAAAAAGAGTATATTGGGTTGGCCAAAAAGTTCGTTCGGGTTTTGCCGTAAGCTTGTGTACACTATATATATATGTATACCTGAATCACTTTGCTGTACACCTGAAACTACCGCAAAATTGTAAATCGCCTATACCTCAACAAAGTAAATTAAAAAAAAGGGATAACTTGAAAAAGAAAGTTGTGCATTAAGATAGAAGGGCTGTACAGAGCCCTTAAAGCATTCTTTCTGGAATATGACTTTATACATCTGTCTCCTGAAGTATCCACATGCAAGATTTAGTGTCATCAGAAACAGAAATATAGATCAATGGAACAGGATAGAAAGCCCAGAGATAAACCCACGCATATATGGTCACCTTATCTTTGATAAAGGAGGCAGGAATGTACAGTGGAGAAAGGACAGCCTCTTCAATAAGTGGTGCTGAGAAAACTGGACAGGAACATGTAAAAGAATGAAATTAGAACACTCCCTAACACCATACACAAAAATAAACTCAAAATGGATTAAAGACCTAAATATAAGGCCAGACACTATCAAAGTCTTAGAGGAAAACGTAGGCAGAACACTCTATGACATAAATCACAGCAAGATCCTTTTGACCCACCTCCTAGAGAAATGGAAATAAAAACAAAAATAAACACATGGGACCTAATGAAACTTAAAAGCTTTTGCACAGCAAAGGAAACCATAAACAAGACCAAAAGACAACCCTCAAGAATGGGAGAAAATATTTGCAAATGAAGCAACTGACAAAGGATTAATCTCCAAAATATACAAGCAGCTCATGCAGCTCAATATCAAAAAAAACCCAAACAACCCAATCCAAAAATGGGCAGAAGACCTAAATAGACATTTCTCCAAAGAAGATATACAGATTGCCAATAAACACATGAAAGAATGCTCAACATCATTAATCATTAGAGAAATGCAAATCAAAACTACAATGAGGTATCACCTCACACCAGTCAGAATGGCCATCATCAAAAAATCTACAAACAATAAATGCTGGAGAGGGTGTGGAGAAAAGGGAACCCTCTTGCATTGTTGGTGGGAATGTAAATTGATACAGCCACTGTGGAGAACAGTATGGGAGGTTCCTTAAAGAACTAAAAATAGAATTACCATACGACCCAGCAATCCCACTACTGGGCATATACCCAGAGAAAACCATAATTCAAAAAGAGTTATGTACAACAATGTTCATTGCAGTTCTATTTACAATAGCCAGGACATGGAAGCAACCTAAGTGTCCATCAACAGATGAAGGGATAAAGAAGATGTGGCACATATACACAATGGAATATTACTCAGCCATAAAAAGAAATGAAATTGAGTTATTTGTAGTGAGGTGGATGGACCTGGAGTCTGTCATACAGAGTGAAGTAAGTCCAAAAGAGAAAAACAAATACCGTATGCTAACATATATATATGGAATCTAAGGAAAAAAAAAACGTTCTGAAAAACCTAGGGGCAGGACAGGAATAAAGATGCAGACATAGAGAATGGACTTGAGGATGGGGGAGGGGGAAGGGTAAACTGGGATGAAGTAAGAGAGTGGCATGGACATATATACACTACCACATGTAAAATAGATAGCTAGTGGGAAGCAGCCGCAAAGCACAGGGAGATCAGCAAGGTGCTTTGTGACCACCTAGAGGGATGGGATAGGGAGGGAGGGAGACCCAAGAGGGAGGAGATATGGGAATATATGTATACGTGTAGCTGATTCACTTTGTTATACAGCAGAAGCTAACACAACATTGTAAAGCAATTATACTCCAATAAAGATGTTAAAAAGAACAGATAGAAAGCTTGGAAATAGACCCATGATACATAGAACTTGACGTACAAAAAAGGCAGCACCACAAAGCTGGCAAAGCCATCTTCATGAGGAAAGAATAGATTGCTTAGAAATTATGTTGATAAAACTGGTTCACAAAACGAAGTAAAATTCAGTTAAATCCCTACCTTACACTAAATACAAAGGTAAGCTTCAGATAGCTTAAAGATATAAATGGAAAAGTAAAACAATGAGGCTAATGGAAGAAGCAGGAGAACATCTTTGTGACTTCGGATGGGGAAAGGTTTCTTAAACAAGATCCAAAAATACAAAATGTAAATCACTGAGATGTATCCTTTAAATATCTTACAATTTTATTTGTCGATTATACCTCAATAAAGCTGAAATTTTTTTAAACATGAAAAAACGGTAGAATTTATTAGTGGAAAAAAAAGATTTAGTGCCATGTGCTGTGACTTGGATAAATAAGTGATACTGATCGAGAGACGCCTTCCATGGAGGAGGCCCAGCTGCATCATAAAACATGCTTATTACTGTCCGTGTGGTCCCTGTTAGTGTGGGATCACCCTGCATGGATCAGCGGAGAAATATTTATTCTCCCATCGTGTAAACAGTTCATTAAATTATTTCTCCATCAACCATCGTAGAAAGATTTGGTTCTTTCTGCACTGCAATATATGATTAAATATAAAGAACACTGTGTTTGAAATAGGCAGGTAGCTGGGAGACACATGGCAGGGGCTGTAATGAGGGAGGGAATGTCACCTCTCTGGGTTATTCACTTGACATACCATTTAGAGGCATGTCAGAGGCGAAAAAAAAAAATCTTGTTTTCACAGCCAGGCAGACTAACCCTGTTTTGATTATAAACCCAATGGGTTTGTCCTGAAAAGTCAATATCCAATTTACAGTAAATGGGAACAGCAGCATGCTGCCAGTTTCAATATTCAGGCAACTGGTATACCAGAACTGTTATGTTCTTGCCCCTGTCATAAACAGGACACAAGAAATGGTGGGCTAATACTCCACAAACACTTCATTTCCTGCTTACGAATGTCTGATAAACTATTTGGGCTTGGCAATATCAGCCAAGCATTGTATGTTATGGCCAGGATCGATGTTATGTCTAGAAATAGTCCAAATTTGTATCGGAGGGTGACAGCTAAGAAGGCATAAGAGCAGGTACCCCATATGGTCTTTAGTTTAGCATAAACAGCCATCGGGATGATATATGGTGTACACTCTACAAGTCAGTGCAAACTACTTTCACAATTTCCCCTGCAGTCAGTACTCTGGCATTCACATAGAGATGAGAATGGGCATACGTTATGGAAACACTATTAAACAATTTTGGGGACATGGGAAGGACATTCCAGACAATAAGATACTGATTTTGTGCAGAATGGCCACGTGCCCGGCCAAACATTGTTCAGTCTTGTCTGCCCTTGGGCGTGACCTTAGGACATGGATCTAGCCCACAAGACACAAGTGGAAGTTTGCTAGATGGATCTTCTGAGCAAGCTTTTGGTTTTCCTCATAAACAGACTTGGCTGACAGAGCTTTTGGCCATCCTTTCCCGTCTGTCCCTCTTTTTGTCTGTAACTTGGGCATAACGCTTGGAGGTGGAGTAGTTATGCAGTCATGTGGCAAGACAATGAAGATGGCAGAACACAAAAAGAGAAAGAGCCTGCGGTCCGAAGTCATCACTGAACCGCTGCCCAGCCCTGGACAGCAACAGAAGCCTCTGTTCTCCTGTTTCTGTGACAGTTACACTGTCTGATGGGTTTAGGCACTGCTAACTGGATTTTCTGTTGCTGTGACCACACTCATTCCCAAATGATATAAGAAAACAGGAGATTTTTAATAGGATGCCATCATAAAAAGCATCTTAGCCCGAGAAAGGCTCACCTGCATGGTCCAACACAGTAGCCACGAGCTCCGTGTGGCTCTTTACATTTCACTTTAAAGTGAAACCAAAGTAAAAACTCACTAACCACATTTCAGAGTTTCAACACAGCCCCACGTGGCTAGCAGGTACCCTACTGGACAGTGTAGAGTGTTTCTACCATCCTAGAAAGTTCTGTGGCATAGTGTTAGCTGAGGTAAATCTCAGAGTGAAAAGCTACATTCATAAATAGTTGAAAATCGAGTTTGGTTTCCTGATGTGCTTTTTGAGTCCACTTATTTCTTCCTTCACAGGCATCGTATGGTGTGAAAGAATTACCTAAGATAAGAAGATGTTTCTGGGGTGACTCGCCTCCCTTGCAAATGCACAAAGGCTGAAACCGGCACTTCGGGTCCAGGCAAAGAAAAATACTGATCTGGGTACAGTGCTCCTTGAACATAGAAATCCTTTGCTTTCTAGCCACAGACTGTAAAAATAAACATCACCCAATGCTCCGCCTCTCCTGCTTCCCCTTTCCCAACTGCTCCCCCACAAACACACATACACAATAAGAGTGGAGACACTGGTGCCGCGCTAAGTTAGGAATGTGGTCTCTTGAAGGTGGCACATCCTAAATTCAGTGCACAGCTGGCTTCACTGTATACGCGGAGCTTCACTGAATTCCCCGCGGCACCCGTGGCTTTGGATAACACAAATACAGTCATCTAAACAGTCCACATTCTATGAGCGAATGTGGTCAGATCTTGCCTTAGCGGTCGACGGCTAAGAAAAATTTGGAAGCATGGTTAGGAATAGGAGGAGTAGCCAGAGGTTTCTTCTATTTTGGCTGCTTTTGTTTTTTAAGCTTGACCTCACCCCACCCCCCAAAAAAAATGCCTATCAGAAAGCACAGAAGTGCAACGTGGCACCAGGAATACAAGTGTGATTTTTGGGACATCTGCCATGGTGACCTTTGCCAAGATGAAATTCAGTCTTTTACTAGAAAGTATGGAGGTCTTTGGAGTCTGTACAGACCTGAGCTAAATCCTACTTCTGCCTCTCCCTAGCTATCTGACCTCCAGCAAGATGGATGACCTCTGTCATCTGCAAAATGAGGATTATAATACTTTACCTCAATTCGATGTTGGGAAGATTAAACAAACGCAAAGAGTCAGAGCAGGGTAGATTCCCCATGAGAGTTAGCTGCTAAGTTTTTCTCTGCCAAGGCACTGTGAGAGTCACCTGCCTTGCTGACATGAAATGGAAAACAGCCACGCTGCCTCGTGTACCTCTCTGATGGCCAACAGAGGTATCATGTGTGCTACCCACACGCCAAGAGTGTGGGAAATGGTGGTAAATATACTTCCAATGACCGAGATTCTCTTTTTGCCTCTCTCCCCAGTTTAGTCTTGGACTGTATTATTTTACTTGAAAAAAACCCAAAAAAACAAAGGAATACCAAAAATGTTTTACAGGGATATTAGACTTCATTCCTAAATCAGAAGCCCACACCTCAGTTTAGGACACTGATCAAGTGGCAAAGTTTGTATCACTGAACGTACCCAGTATTAAAGAAAACACAAAAGACAGTACCTGTAAGGTAATCCAGACATTCTAGCAATTTCTTCTCTCGGGAAAAATCTAAGGCAAAGGTGTCAAATGTGTCGTTGAGGTTGATTTCAGGAATTAGCACCTGGGATGATGCCGTTGCCATGGAGACTCTAGAATTGAAACAAAACAACTTTTTAGAAATGTCAAGCTGGCTTTTACCATCACTGCATAGGAGTGAAAAAATAAAAGGAAAAGGAATATCATTAAAAAATCGTGTTTTAAAAAAATTAATTTATTTTTGGCTGTGTTGGGTCTTCATTGCTGCGCGCGGGCTTTCTCTAGTTGCGGCGAGCGGGGGCTACTCTTCGTTGCAGTGCGTGGGCTTCTCATTGTGGTGGCTTCTCTTGCTGCAGACCACGAGCTCTAGGCATGCGGGCTTCAGTAGTTGTGTCACACGGGCTCTAGAGCTTGCGCAAGCTCAGTAGTTGTGGCACACGGGTTTAGTTGCTCCCCGGCACGTGGGATCTTCCCGGACGAGGGCTCAAACCCGTGTTCCCTGCCTTGGCAGGTGGATTCTTAACCACTGTGCCACCAGGGGAGTCCAAAATAGTGCTGTTTTTGATGTAAGCTATTATATATAGGATGGATAAACAACA
This sequence comes from Mesoplodon mirus, assembly GCF_964341445.2. NCBI lineage: Eukaryota > Metazoa > Chordata > Mammalia > Artiodactyla > Ziphiidae > Mesoplodon > Mesoplodon mirus. The sequence continues at coordinate 7,859,747 of NC_138981.1, forward strand.
AGGTCCTACTGTATAGCACAGGGAACTATATTCAATATCCTGTGATAAACCATAATGGAAAAAAATATTAAAAAAATAATGTATATATATGTATAACTGAATCACTTTGCTGTACAGCAGAAATTAACACAACATTGTAAATCAACTATACTTCAATTAAAAAAAAGTCAAAAAATAAAACCAGTGCTTTTTTTTTTTTTTTTTCTGGTACACGGGCCTCTCACTGTTGTGGCCTCTCCCGTTGTGGAGCACAGGCCCCGGACGCGCAGGCTCAGCGGCCATGGCCCACGAGCCCAGCCGCTCCGCGGCATGTGGGATCCTCCCGGACGGGGGCACGAACCCGTGTCCCCTGCATTGGCCGGTGGACTCTCAACCACTGCGCCACCAGGGAAGCCCACCAGTGCTGTTTTTACACGTGAGCCTTAAGAAAAATCTCGGAATGGCACAACAGGCAACACAATGCAAATGAGTATAAGCTACGAGAGAAGGCAGAGGAACTGGGAAAACAGCAGAATGGCTTCCTCCCTTTCTTTTTACTATCAGGAAGCAATTCCCCATGGAGGCGAAAGGATATTCGTATTTCACATTGCTGTATATTTAACTCTCTGGTCCCCGCACATCTAACCCCAGCGAGAAGCACATAGCTCCAGGCATTTCTTCACACATCTGTCTGGGAAACTGTTTGTTCTTTTCAGACTCAACCCTGCTCCACTTCAAAGAAGAGTCTTCCAAATTTCAAGCTGCATAAAAGGCAAAGTGAAGATTAAAAAAGAATGTTTCCAGATATTGGATTAGTTTAATCAATGACTAGCCTCTCCCTAAAATAAACATTAAAAAAGGAGTTTTTGTCAGGCTCGTTTTCATTCTCCTTGTCTTCATGTTCTTGCACCATATTCCCGGCAGATGCCATGGAAAATATACATGAGCTTTCTCACAAATTCCCCTGATGGGTCCACCATTTCTCCTCTTCATTAAGGTTGCTAGGTAGACTTCTCATTTATAATCTATAATGCAAGCTATTGGTATGTATCAGTCTCCTGCAATGGACTCTCACGTTGATTGGGAAGGTTATTATTAATAGCAGAACATTTTGACTAATTAACAATGCAAGTGATTCTTCTAAGAACAAGAAAATTCTGGGATGATGTAAACCACTTCTGAGCACATCAAACTATGCTAGACTCCAAATCTTGATTTTGATATTTCAGGAAGTTCAATAAACCCCACCAAGGACCCACTACGTGCAGGATACTGTGTAGGGTACTGGGAATTTTTGAGCAAAGAAACCACCTTTAAATGATTTAGCCATAACCTAGTTACTTATTTTCTAATGAAGGGCATTGATGCTCTTTTATACAAGACCATAGAGCTAGCTGGCAGCAGCCAGGAAGAGAATTCTAGGTCTGTACTCTTCCGTTTCATTTAGAAAAATTTCAACCTGGTTACACTAAAAGATAGATCTCCTCTTGCATCTCTTAATGGCTCTTAAAGTTTCGGATTTTATAAAGAAATATATCTTGGCTATAAATATTACATCTGTGGGCACATCTATACAATGGAATATTTTTCAGCCATAAAAAGGAATGAAATACTGATATATGCTATGACATGGATGAACCCTGAATGTATTATGATAAGTGAAAGAAGCCAGACACAAAAGGCCACATATTGTACGATGCACTTGTATGAAATGTCCAGAATAGGCAAATCCATAGAGACAGAAGGTAGATCAGTGGTTGCCAGGGGCTGGGGGCAGGGGACAATGGGGAGTGATTACATAATGGGTGTGGGGTTTTCTTCTGGGGTGATGAAAATAATTCGGAACTCGATAGAGGCAGGAATTGTACAACACTGTGAATGTACTAAATGCCAATGAACTGGTCACTTTAAAATGGTTAATTTTATGTTATGCAAATTTCACTTCAATAAAAAAGTTACACCTATGAAATGCTCGAAATCCTTAAAGTTTCTATAATTGTACTTCTGCTGCATATTCAGTGCTATACAGGGAGGGAAGTAGAGAAGATAATCAACAATGTAATAATTGGAATGATACTGAGATCCATACATGAAAGTTTGAAGAGGAATAAACTCTGGAAAGAAAAGTTTCAAGTGTTTGAATGAGGGCAGAGAATCTAAATTCACCACCCGATCCTTACACCAGGAAACAGTGACAAGCAGAGTTGTGTGATTTTATTAGCTAATTACTGCACCCAAGAGAATTGGACTAATTATTATGACAAACAACTGCTAATTCAGACTGATGGATAAAGGGATGGTTGCTAGGCAATTTTCACAGACGGTCAAACTGGACTTAAAAAACGCTTTCCTTATGACCTATAATCATAAAAACTCCTTCAAACTCAGAGAGGTCTTAGGATTCGTCACCAAATATTCAACGAATACTGACTAAGCCCTTCAAATATGTCATTTACTGAAGAGCCCAAAATATTTGCATCAGTGCAGAAAGGTTCAAAGAAATGCTACAGTGCCATCTGAACTCCTCGAATAAAAATTTCAAAATGAAACCCCAGTTATTTCTGTTTCATTGATGTCCAACAGGGAGAACTGCACCAAGCTATCACGAAACAAGCACCGAACTTTCTATTGTGTTTCTCTGCTGTTTCTGCGTGGCATAGACCTTGTGCTCACCAGGTTAGGAGATCTCAAATGCTCTGAACAGATAATCTCAAGCTGGTATTGCCCCTGTCCAGTGGCACAAGCTTCTGTTCAGGTTCATCCAAAATAGATTTCATTCCCAAGTTTCTCCTGGTTCTGTGGCCCACAAACAATTAACTAAACCATGCTTTAGTCAAGGGACACTGTTGACAATGCCTGACATCTTGATGGTGGGAACTTTGGAGAGTGGGAACAGAGAGGCTGAAAGTTCCTAAGCCTGGGAGGCAAAGACTGCCAGCAAGACTCTTTGCAGATGATTGCAGCTTTTAACACCTACACGTTTTTTTCTGATAGAAGGAAAGATATTTATCTTTGGCTACAATTTCAAATTCTTAATTGGACTGACAGGCGAGCGGAGATCTGCCAAATTCAACATTTTAGGCTATGTTTTTCTTCCCCAAATCCTTGTGGCCCATCTCTTGGCCTTTCAGATAAATTGCCAAAATCCACCAGGGCCATCAGCACATGCCGCTTTCTCAATTCTGTGCTTTTAGAGTCATGTCTGTGTGTGTGTGTGTGTGTGTGTGTGTGTGTACGGGAATATGTGTGCACATGCTTGTGGCTGTGTGTGTGTCAAGCTCTTAACATACTGGAGCAAATAAGGGCATTGTGTCCTACCCTGACACTTAATAGGGTGGGCTGCACGCTACTTCCCCTTTCTATTTTGACTTCGATGCCCCTCATCTCCATGACATTCAGTTGCTAGCAGCCACATGGGGCCAGTTTTCTGGAAGGAAGACATGTCTAGAGCTAGAGTGTTTCCAAGATTCCTGCCCAACAGCCAACACCAGAGGAAGATGCTCTGCCCTTCCCACTTAATATTCCCCCATGCCCGACCGCCTGATAATGGCACTTAAATGGGTCTCTCTCAGGCAGGTGGGCTACAACGCACATCACCATGGTAAAACCCAGTGAGTTCACACAGTAACAAAATGTGGTTTACTTTACTCAGCTCAGGAATTCCCAAACGCATTTGACCCTGGAACCTTGTTGTTTTAACTCCAATTAACACCCTGTAGAACACATTTCAAAAACCACTCATCAGAGGCACTCTAATTCTTATAATCAAGTGCCATCTTTCCAGCTGATAACTGGAGTTCTCGGTTTTGTATTCTGGGGAAGTCTGTTGGATCCCTGAATTGCCTATGGCAGTGAGGGACAGAAGAGTCATCCAGTGGAGTCTGAGGCCCTCCTAGGAGCTCTGAAAAATGGGTACTGTTCAGAGGGAATTTTCTTCTTATCATCCTCTTGATACAGATAATTTGCTGCTAAAAATGATTTTCATTTTAGATGTCTCATAAGTAGTAGACCAACTTTCTTATACTTGGATTGAGTGAAGAGTTTTGCTTATTTAACACCATTTTAGAAAAGTGCACATAGAATCACACCAAGAACTATATATTAGCGAGGCTTGAGAATATAGTATGTTATACAATCCATTTGCATCCATTTAGTGAGTGGGAAGGAAGGAAATTAGCATTTATTGTAAGTTCACCTTGAGACGGGAACTCAGCTAATATCTTTACTACATGATTTCATTTTATCCCTACAGCAACCATACCAGGTAGGAATAATTGGCCCTGTTTTATAGATTTGTTCACACATTCATTCAGATCAGGCAGTTTGTTATGTGCTGGGGCCATAATGGTGGAAACAAGATGGCTAGGGGTCCTGCCCGCTGGGAGCACATGAGCAAAAGGAGACTGACAAGGATTAGGGAGCAGCCCCAGTGCTACCCGTAATTACTCTTGAGCAATTAGCACAGAGCCAAGCACTTGATTCCAAAGCACATGCATCTCCTACAATGTACAACTTGAGGCTCTCTCTCTGCTTGGGGTTTTCTGATGTTTCTGAATTGAAAAACTTGCTGTGGTCTGATTCAGCTTGTAGGCGAACATATCCACTTTAAGTGGTTTAACGATGCAGAAAAATCACATCCAACTCTCACTTTAGGAAGGCCTGCGTGATTAAAAGTTTGTTCTGGGCATTCTACCCTTGAATAGAAAAATAAAGATGGCTTAGAAATACACAGGTGCCAAAGCCCAAGGCAGACACAGTAGTAAACACAACTATGAAGTCACGTTCTAGAGAAGAATGTTAAGTAATATGAAACCATAAATCCAACAAACATTATGGACTATCTACAACACTTAAGGCCTGTTTATAGGAGTCGCCAGCAATGTTATCGCAACTACTGATAGAGGTAGCTAGTATGAGTCCAGTTTTCTAAGTCAAAAATAGCTCTTGGGGGGCTTCCCTGGTGGCGCAGTGGTTGAGAGTCTGCCTGCCAATGCAGAGGACACGGGTTCGTGCCCCGGTCCGGGAAGATCCCACATGCCATGGAGCGGCTGGGCCCGTGAGCCATGGCCGCTGAGCCTGCACGTCTGGAGCCTGTGCTCCGCAACGGGAGAGGCCACAACAGTGAGAGGCCCATGTACCGCAAAAAAACCAACCAACCAAACAAACAAACAAAAAAATAGCTCTTGGGGGCTTCCCTGGTGGTTCAGTAGTTAAGAATCCGTCTTGAAATTCAGGGGACGCCGGTTCAATCCCTGGTCGGGGAACTAAGATCCCACATGCCACGGGGCAACTAAGCCTGCATGCCACAACTACAGAGCCCGCATTCTGGAGCCCATGCGCCACAACTAGAGAGGAGCCTGCGTGCTGCAATGAAGAGCCCACGCATCACAACGAAAGATCCTGCGTGGGACTTCCCTGGTGGCGTGGTGGTTAAGAATCCACCTGCCTACGCAGGGGACACGGGTTCAAGCCCTGGTCAGGGAAGATCACACATGCCGCGGAGCAACTAAGCCCATGCACCACAACTACTGAGCCTGCGAGCCACAACTACTGAGCCTGCATGCCACAACTACTGAAGCCCGTGTGCCTAGAGCCCATGCTCCACAAGAGAAGCCACCGCAATGAGAAGCCTGCACACCACAATGAAGGGTAGCCCCCGCTTGCAGTAACAAAAGACCCAATGCAGCCAAAGATAAATAATATATATATAAATTATATATATATATATATATATATATATATATATATATATATATATGGGGCTTCCCTGGTGGCGCAGTGGTTGAGAGTCCACCTGCCGATGCACGGGACACGGGTTCGTGCCCCGGTCCGGGAGGATCCCATATGCCGCGGAGCGGCTGGGCCCGTAAGCCATGGCCGCTGAGCCTGTGCGTCCGGAGCCTGTGCTCCGTAACAGGAGAGGCCACAACAGTGAGAGGCCCGCGTACCGCAAAAAAAAAAAAAAAAAAAAAAAAAAAATCCCGCTTGCTGCAACTAAGACCCAATGCAGCCAAAAATAAATTAAAAAAGAAATGTTTTTTTTTTTTTTAAAAAAAAGCTCTTGGAGAAACCCAAAGAACCACAGTCAAAAAGTGACAGTTCTAGGATTTGAACCCAGGATTCCAAATTCCAAGTCCAAGCCCAGTGCCTTTTTACTATATTCTAATTGCTGGAAAGGGAAAAGGGCTCAGGAATTGACCAAGAGGACTGACAAATAGAGACAGAAAGAGATAGGATGCAGAAACAGAGGGACAAGCGCTCCTAGCAAAATTTTACAGGCACTACGTATTCACATTTGATGGACGTTGAGACTTCTCGTAAGCAGTGGGCCAACTCTCTTATGCCTGGACTTAGTGAAGAGTTTTGCTAATTTAACATCATTTTAGAAAAGTGTACATACAATCACACGAAGAACTATATATTAGTGAGGCTTGAGAATACAGTATATGATACAACTCATTTGTAGAAAGAGCAATCGGTCACGTTTCTGTTCTTGATGAGATGGGCTTGTGAGAGGTGGAGCTGAACGGATCCAGGTATGACCTGCTGGGTCGGAGGGAGATCACGTGTGGGCATCCACGCGCTCGTGCTAGACTTCAAATGCAGGTCTTAACTTCCAGTTAAGTTCTCTCTTAACTGTTACGGGGCCACATTCTCCCCCCCTGCTAGGTGAGGATTTATTCGTTAGACTGTAGCGGATTTTTAGGGATTGCTGAGACGTGCAGCTCACACTCGCCATTTCATCTGGACGTCTCACAGTTTACAGCTGGAGAAAAGTATTATTGGATCCCAGTTGGAAACCATGACGTAAGTGTAAACGCTGTCTAGCAGAGTGTCCTGGGTACACTGGAGTATTAGTGCCGCTCGCAGTTTTTCACTTTAGCATGAATATTTCAGGCAACTGGAGGCAGCTGAGAGCAGCGAAGACAATTAAATACTTGGAACCTACGAGTCATGAGCAAAGAAGCTGGCCGCTCTTGGAGAAGGGAGGAGATCATTTTAAGGATATAAAAGGGATGATAACCAGCTGTTATCCACGTGCTTTGGAAGAGATAAGTATCTAACCAGTCTCAGAGGAGATTTTCTCAAATAGAAGAAGTAACACAAAGAAGTTGTAAAGATACTCTACCCTCCTCCCGTTGAAGGAACAGTGAAAACGGAAATACCACTGCCTTCCTCTGTGCGGTATTTGGAGAATTAGCACAGTGTGCAACACAAGCAAGCCCTCCAGAAGCATTAGTTTTCTCTCTCCTTCCTCGAAGAAATTCAAGTCGGAAGATGGTATTTTTTGCCCTAGGCCAAAGGTTGGCAAAGTACCGCCTGAGGGCCAAATCTGGCCTGCCTGTTTTTGTCAATGGTCTTATTGGAACACACCCTCGCCCATTCATTTCCATCTACGCTAGGCTGCTGGAGACCTACCCAGAGTTGAGTTGTTGTGATGGGGACCTGATAACCTGCAAAGCTGAAAATATTTACTCTCTGGTCCTTTATTTTTTTATTTTTATTTATTTATTTATTTATTTTTTGTGGTATGCGGGCCTCTCACTGTTGTGGCCTCTCCCGTTGCGGAGCACAGGCTCTGGACGCGCAGGCCCAGCGGCCATGGCTCACGGGCCCAGCCGCTCCGCGGCATATGGGATCCTCCCAGACCGGGGCACGAACCCGTGTCCCGTGCATCGGCAGGTGGACTCTCAACCACTGCGCCACCAGGGAAGCCCCATATATATATATATATATATATATATATATATATATATATATATATAAATTTATATATATATTATTTATCTTTGGCTGCATTGGGTCTTTTGTTACTGCAAGCGGGGGCTACCCTTCATTGTGGTGTGCAGGCTTCTCATTGCGGTGGCTTCTCTTGTGGAGCATGGGCTCTAGGCACACGGGCTTCAGTAGTTGTGGCATGCAGGCTCAGTAGTTGTGGCTCGCAGGCTCAGTAGTTGTGGTGCACGGGCTTAGTTGCTCCGCGGCATGTGTGATCTTCCCTGACCAGGGCTTGAACCCGTATCCCCTGCATCGGCAGGCGGACTCTCAACCACTGCGCCACCAGGGAGGCCCTACTCTCTGGTCCTTTACAGGCAAAGTTTGCAGACTCCTGCTCTAGGATGATAGACCAGCATGAAGGAGCTGTCTGGGGGTCTTCTAGGGATAGTCTTCTATCATGGCTTTGGAAGAGGATCAGTTGACTCTGAAACTTTGAACGAATGAAGGGTCAAGGCCACTGGCATTGGTTGGAGATGTCATTTAGGTGGCATTAGGTGCTCTTCCGGGGCTCCACAAGAATTACTATAGGTGTTTGCATCACTGAAGGTGAGTACTTTTATGCCCATCCAGTACGAGTACTGAAGGCATACTGACCCCTGTCAGTTTCACTGCTGACCTGCCCATTCAAATCGTGTCATTTTTATGTCCCCCTACCATAGAATAAGGAATATTTTAAAAGAAGGAGGTATGAAGTTGACAGTTTTGTCCTTTCTTTCCCTCCCACATGAGTCGGCCTTGACCTTTCAGGAGAGGCAAAGCTTCTCAACCAAATAAAAACAGGCCTGACAGAGAATAACACCTGGGTGATTTTTAAAACTAGGTAAGCCCCGAGATGGAAGAAAAGATTCCCTTTTATGTTTTGGTCTTCATTTTGATGCTTTGTTATCAAGTATACGATAAGGTCAGGTCTGAGAGTCACAGTAAATGCCGTTTTGTGCCATTATAAGCTTTCTTCCCCCACTAAAAGCAGGCTGATTTTATTCTTTCTAACTGGCGGACTCTTGTTTCAAAGGCCTTGAACTCCAGGCTGATAGTGAAAAGGCTTTGACACGTCAAAGGGAAGCATCTTTAGCTGGAACAAAGCACCTCAAAGCCTCTATTCTCTGCGGTACTCGGCCTTGAAAATGCAAACAAAGGCAAGGCAGGGCAAGGCCAACCAATCACACCGCAGACACAGGAGCCCAGGCGCCCGAGAATTTCCCAGCAGCCCCCGCACTCACCTCTCCGTGATATTCTTCGCCGTCTGTAGGAAACGCGCGTGATCATTCTCCTTCAGAGAGTGTTCCGCTTGGGAGATCAGGGATGCCGACCGCTCAATGCACTGTTTGCAGTTTGCAATCTGCTGAGCCAGTTTGCGAAGCCTCATCACCTTGAACAAAAGAGAGGCACGAAGATAGTTACACGGGTGGGCTCGCTTAGCGAAAATGTGTCGGGCTGGACCCTCCCGGTGCGCGCGTTTTATTGTATGCGAGTCATCCTTCAGTAAACGTTCAAAAGGAGTCAGAGAACGACGGAAACCCCCCAGCTACGGCACTCTTGTCTTAGCTATGCTTTATCTCCTTGGAGAAGCGTCGCTAATTTGTTTGAAGAGGAAACCCTGAATTGCGAATTGCTTCCCTGTTGATGGGGGAAAAAGGTGTTGCCCAGTGTGAGTTACAGAGGGTCACCGGACCCCTTCCCTCACACCTTCATGACCGTAAGATCGCAGGGAAGCCTGAAACGTTCTCTAGTTCCATGTTTCAGCTGGGCCACTAAGGAAATAAAACACCTCTATAGGTGCAAATGTGTGCCTTAAGTCAAAACCATTTTCTAAAAAGTTCTCTGCCATCCATGTAATAAAATCGCGATGTAAAAACATTAGGCATCACTATTTCCCACACTATCTCCAACTCCTGTGTTAAATTAACAGAAAGGGAGCATTTTTTTTCCATTGATTAATATTTTTCCTGTTGAACAGATGAGAGAAAGCCAAAAAAAGCACAGCTGGCCCATTTCCCCTCACCGGGAACGTCATTTCCAGGCACTTTGTGCTTACTTGATAACTAAAACTATTTTGATAAGCATTTCCCAGTCGGGATAAAAACGCACGTTTGGTTCCAGCCTCCATTCCAACTCCTGATTCCGTCTTGCTTGCAAACGACCCTCAAACGTAATTGACCATAACCTCTAGGGCAGGCCAAGATAAGTCCACGGTAACCCACTTGACCATTTGCTCTGGTGTTTGAAATGTGCTCAGAGATGAAGCCCTCTGGCCAGAAGCCAAGTTCAAATGAGACGGCTAATTGGAATTGCCGTGCGCCTGGTGCCCTGGTGCACACAGCCTGGGACAGGTCTTGGCCGGCTTTATGATCATTCCAAAACGGAAAACAGCCCTGGGTGAAAGGGTAGGGAGGCTCAGGCTCCCTCCAGAATTCCTGCTAACTCCAAGAAATTCCTCCTTTCTCCAAGTCGTCATTATCATCCCCGCGCAAGTCTAATAGAAGAAAAGGAAGGAAGGAGATGTCAGGACTTGAGGTCTCTGAGGACTGTCCAATTTCAGCTCTGTCCTACTACAGCAAACAAAGGAAATGAATGCTGAATCGTGAGGCATCAGCCACAAGACTGCAGGCAAGAGTGAGAAAGATTCTTGAAAGTAAAGGCTTAGAGAAATGAAGTGTCAAAACTCCGGGGCAAAGAGGATGTTATCTTAAGCCCGGTAAAAGATTTACCTCATTGTATATAATTATAGTGACCACCACCGCAGATTAACTGTGTTCATTAGTTGAATAAAATAACACTTATTTTACACCAAATAGAATTCAGCTGCTAACATCATTATATCCGAGGTAAAGCTAAGAAAGGCACAGAGTCCAATTCAAGATATTAGAACGCATCCATCAGAAATTGTCAGAGGAAGAAATATTTAATATAATTCTAACAACAACAACAAAATAAGGACCAAATATTCCTTTTGAATAACTTCATGTCCTTTCGGTATATACCTAATAATAGTGACCCCACAGATGACAGATGGAAAAATGCTCGAACTCCAATTTTCTTCTTTTTAAAAAAATTTCTATCATGATACTGGAAATTAAAAGCGACATAAGAGGAAAGGGAAGAAGAAAAAAAAAGCCCTAAATCATGCATAAGTTGAAGCAAGCCAAAATGAGAGCCTCCTTTGAAAATATAGGAATTTTTTACAGAAAACTGTTGGCGTAATTTTAATTTTAGTTCAGTGTACAATTCCATCTGATATACCAGATTGGAGCTTTTCAAACCTGGTGTGCGCAAGAATCAGCTGGGGACCTTTGTTAAAGAAAAACTGTAGATGTTTGGGCCCCCGCACTCGCATATCCTAGGTGAGGGGTTGTAATTGGCAGGGTGGCAGGAATCTGCATTTTAACAAGCGATGAATGCTTTTTGATCTGCAGGTGATGAATCGTCAGTATGGACAGGATTAGCATTTAAAAAACTAAATGTAAGAGGAGAGGAGGAAAAAAGGTAGCAGAAAGCATTCCTGGTAGAAAGGGCAAGATAGTTTTGTAAAACTTATTTCTCTCTGTGTGTGTGTGTTGTTTACGTGTGTGTGTGTGTCAGTGCTGGGTTTGATGTTATATGTATTTTTTACTGTGGGTTTCAGTAAAAAGAAAAAAGAAAAGAAAAACTTTTCTAAGTTAGTTCACAAACTATGGTCTGTGGACCATATCCAGCACACAACCTGTTTGTGGAAATAGTTTTAATGGCACACTGCCACATGCATCTGTTTATGAATCATCTATGGCTGCCTTCACACTACACCATTGGGCAGCAGTGAGCTGTTACGATAGAGACCAAAGGGCAAAACCTAAAATATTCATTATCTGGCCCTTTACAGAAAAAGTTTGCTGACTTAAATGATTCTGATCAGATGGCCCTGGATTTGAACACACTCTGTGAAACACTGTCCTATGTGGTACCACACTTCAGAATCACACACTGAGTATTTAGCAATATACGAATTTCTTCATTAGAAAACACTTCTTTAATATATTACTTCAAATTTTTTCCACGTTGGCACTGTTCTTCTTTTTTTCCTTTGGGAAGCGCGACTGCACGTTGTAATTTGTGGGATTCACTCCACACTCATCGTGGAAATAAATACTCTGCCCCCTTTTGGGGACACAGGCCTATTTAAATCAATTTATTTGCTGTTTATTTTACCTGACAAATGCTTTTTAAAAGTGGCCCTTTATTTTTCTTTAAATGTATTTTAAATGCTTTTATATATACGTAGGGTTCCCATCCCAAACTTGTTTGGTCCAAACCATTGATCCTCAGTTAAAACAAGCATCTGAATCAACAAGGACTGTCCTCAGTGTTTCTATCAGGCTATACAAAAGCCCTGACATGTAGTCCAGGGTAATTATCTTACATTTTGGAGATTCAGAGTACATAAAAGCAGTGACGAGAAGGGACCCTTTTTCTCTTTAGCTGCAGCCTTCTACCATAGGTATGTGTCTGAACATAAACACATAATTGGCTTAATCTGGAGTTTGCTGTCAGCTTTTCCTGTGTTGGCGTGAAATTTACCCCCTACTACTGAAGAAATAAGCCAGTTCTTTCCCGGGGACTCTCAGAGCTTGAGACTCTCCAATCAGTCTAAGTATAAAGGCTGCTGAGCTATTTATTTCAAAGATGGTGCAATGGTCTGAGTGCAGGAATTACCAGCATGTGCTAATGCGTAACACCGCCTGATTGGCAACCTCCCCAGTTGGAGGATTTGCGGTGGGTTTGTTTCCTCCAGATCGAAGGGCATTGTGATTGGCACCAGAGACAGATGACGGCAAAGTCACTAGCCCTTCTCTGGATTGAGTGTCTTCAGACTTCCCAACCACCAGCCTGGGCACCCTCACTGGGCACCAGGTCCATACGTGCCCTCCCTGCCCAGCCTCTCTGATTTCCAGGGTGTTGGCACCCATGATCTTCTTCTTTTCTGTATCTCTGACACCCAATGCCCTGGCCAGGGACTTAGTCACTGTGAATTCCCGGGTCTGGGATGAACCAGTCCTCGGTCATGTACCACAGTAGTAACTCAATGGAAAGCTGAACGGGGCCTTCATCTCTTCATCTTTCCCAAGTAACACTGCTTTCTGAGATTATATCCCTGAGCAAACGGGCACTTTAAAAAAGTGACACATCTCAAACATACGGACCGTTTTTAAAGTCATATGATCAACTGTCCTGTACACAGTACCGGCTTTAGCAAATCTCAGTGTTTTCATCATAGTAGCATCTGATTTTTCAAAAGGAAGTAAAATATTACTGATGGCACTGAAGCCTTGGTGCGTCCCTCCCTAATTTCATTCATGTCCCTCTCCAGAGGAGAACACCCTCTTGATGACTCCCAAGCATGCTGATGTATATATGCCTAAACATTATATGGGATTTTTTTGTAGTTCATCACATTTTATATAATACTTCTCATTCCCTAAGAGTCATCATAAAACTTGCTTCTCTTTTTGTGGTTTGTCCAGATGAATACGTATCACCCTAGTTCGGTACTTCTAATTTCTGAAGACTGTTCCATTGTATACATGTACAATTTACTTGTCTTATAAACAGCTTTACTGAGATATAATTAATGTATAAGAAACTGCACATGTTTCAAGTACAAATCTGATTAGTTTTCAAATACGTGTAAACCCATGAAACAGTCCTCATATTCAAGATAATGAGCATATATATCACCCCCCTATTCTCCTCCTGTCCCTTTGTAATTCATCCCACCCACCCCTGTCACTCATCGCTCAGCATCCATTGATTTGTTTTCCGTCACTGTAGATTATTAGAAAGTGTTATGTCTAGAATTTTGTATGAATACACTCATGCAGTATATACTCTTTTCTGTCTGGCTTCTTTCACTCACCATAATTATATTGAGATTCATGCTGTTGCATGTGTCAAGAGTTCACTCCCTGCTGGATAGTACTGCATTGTGCGGAAATGCCACAAACCGTTCATCTATTCATCTGTTGATAGACTTTGGGTCACTTCCAGTCAGGAAATTACCCTTAATATTACCCTTAATATTAACGTGAAAATTCACATACAAGTTTTATATAAACATCCGCTTTCATTTTTCTTGGTAAACACCTAGAATGGCTGGATCGAATGGTAAGTGTATGTTTAACTACTTAAGAACCTGCCAAACAGTTTTCTGAAATATACCGTCTCCATTCTTAGAAACAGTGTGTGAGCTATAGTTCCTCCACAGTCTCACCAACACTTGGCATGGTCCAGCTTTTTAATTTAACTATCCCAGTAGGTAAGTAGTGGTATCTCACTGAGGTTTTAATTTGCATTTCCTTAATTATTAATGACTTTGAACATCTTTTCATGTGCTTACTTGCCTTCCTTATACCTTCTTTGGTAAAGTATCTATTCAAATCTTTTATCCATTTTGGTGAAGGGGTCATCTATTTCCTTATTAATGAGTTTTGAGAATTTGTTATATATTCTGGATACAATTACTTTATTAAATAAATAATTTATAAGTATTTTCTCCTAATATGTGGCTTGTCTTTACATTCTCTTAAGAGTGCCTTTTGAGGAGAAGTTATTACTTTTGGTGAAATACAATATATAATTATCTCTATAGCTTGTAAATATTTCTTTTATGTTTCTGCCAGTGCATATAATCTTTGGCCAACCAAAGTTCACCAAGATTTCCTCCCATGTTTTCTTTCTTCTAGAATTTTCAGAGTTTTTACCTTTTACATTTCGGTATATGATCTATTGACATTTAATTTTTGTATGTGGTGTCAAGTACGGATCCAGTTTCCTATTCTTATGTGTAGACAGCCTCCCCTATGTGGAGGCTAAAACTCAGCTTCCAAAATTCCCTTCCCACTGAGTTTTCTTTGCCATTTCAGTGCATACATTTTTCCCTCTGAAACTTCTAATTTGTTATTTTTATATCTTTTTTTTTTCATATTTCACATCCTTCTTTTGTGGCTTCACAATTTTTTGCTCTTTTAAGATAGAAGTTATTCCTTCATGTATCTCTTTGAACATCTTCTTAACATTTTCACATAAAATTAATTTCAACTGAGGTGAGAAAATGTCTTTGATTTTGTTGGCTGTATTTTTAGAAATTCAAGATCTCTTTATTTGCTTTGGAATTGTGGTTTGAGTTTCTGTTTTCAAGGGCTGAAGTCATTCATAATGTTTTTCTCCCTCACCCACCTTGCTTAGCCTATCCTGGCTGTTTTACAGTCTCCTTCACCCCATCCTTGGGGGTCCTCATTCCAGAATCTTGTATCATCTCTGCATTTCTGAGGCTCCCGTTTTGTGTAGGTATGAGAAACAGTGCAGAGCCAGGCTCCAACCCAGCTGACTTACTCTAGACTCCCAGGCCTGAAGTTTGCTAACAGCTACGACCCTAGATGAAGGCTGGCAATAATCTGTTTTCGGTCCCTTTGAATGAACTAAGAAGCCTTACACAGCCCATGGCATTAACCAAAATGCCTGATTTCACTTTCCCATACCATCTGGAGCACTTCTAGCCCTTTTACCCCAACATTTCCAAAACTATTTAGCCACAGGAGTTGAAGGTGTTGCTGCTTTAGTCTCTTCCAGACCAAGTCCCAGGAGCCTGTGTCTTAAAAAGCCACCATCATGGCTTTGTAGTTTTTTTTTCTATTTCTGGCCCATGGAGATATTTATCTGGTTTGGGGCCCAGCTATGTGTCTCTTTGCTTTTCTATTTTACTATGTTCCTTATCACAGACATGTGCCCAGGGTAGAGTGGGTGCACCAGAGCATGAAGCCCATGCATCACCATGGCTGGAACTGGGGACACACACCCCTTCGCTACTTTGCTCTAGCTCATGAGAGGAACCCTCATGCTGGGAAGTTACGTAAGGGAAAGGAAGACCTGCTGGCCAGGAAGTTGGGGCGGAGAGTCACTGCAGGCTGAATAAGTGCCCCCAAAGATGCCCACATCCTAATCCCAGGAGTTTTAAAAATATGATACCTTACGTGACAAAAGGGACTTCGCAGATATGATTAAGTGCAGGATCTGGAGATGGGGGATATCCTAGATTATCTGGTTGATAATCTTATGAGGGAGAACCAGGAGAGTCTGTGCCAGAGAAAGAGATTTGAGGATGGGTGCAATGCTCAGAGTGGTATGAAGATACCACAAGCCAAGGAATGTGGGTGGCTTCTAAAAGCCAGAAAAGAAATGGATTCTGCCCTAGAGCCTCCAGAAAGAAACAGCACTGCTGAAATCTTGACTTTAGCCCAGTTGTGACTGCTTTTAGACTTCTGACCTCCAAAAGGTCAGGTATCAATAAATCTGTGTTGTTTTAAGCCACCAAGTTTGTGGGAATCTGTTCCAGCAGCAATAAGGAAGTAATATGCATATTGAGAGCTGATCCCTGCACATGACCACGTAAAGGCAACAAATTACCTTCCACAAGTATGTTAATAATTAATTACAGTTGTTTTCAGGCTCTCATGTGCCTGCGAACCTGGAAGACGTCAGGTATTAAGAGAAATACACATGGTGCATGATGACAGAAGAGGAAGTAGATCCTGTACAGATTCCAGGCTGACACTCAGAGTAAGTTGTATGTGAGGGAAAGTAGCTGTTCAACACATCTGAGTCCGTCCCTGGCCAGGGAATAACTGTGTATTAATTTGATAATCTACTGGAACAGCTTCCAGAACTATTGGATTTGACTTCAACTCTTCTGATCACCATCACAATGTACATGTATAAATCTTTTTCAATCTATACAGACAAAGCAGTCTAAAACATTCTACAATATTAGAAGCACCTTTAAAAGTTTGAAGAAAACAGAGAAAAGCACATACATTAGCTGTTGTAATCTGTGTACTACTTAATACTTGCCAACTGGATTTAATTATACGTGTCATTATAGTTAAGAGCAGTAATAATAGAAATTCATGAACTGACTGGATCT
Source organism: Mesoplodon mirus (assembly GCF_964341445.2). NCBI lineage: Eukaryota > Metazoa > Chordata > Mammalia > Artiodactyla > Ziphiidae > Mesoplodon > Mesoplodon mirus. Next base: position 7,876,455 of record NC_138981.1, read on the forward strand.
GGGATGAATGTTTCTATTTTTAGATATATACAAAATTGTCTTGTGAGGGTAGCAGAGAAATGGGGAAAATAAAGTAGATCATAAGTATTTCAATAAAAATATGACTAATTTAAAAATAGAATAAAGTGATGGATTCTTAAGTTATCAACATTTCTGAATGAATTTTGAATAAATAAGAAGATGGCCGTAAAGAATATAACCTAAATTTGTGAATTGCTTTTTGAATATAGTTTACTATAAAACCATAGGAATTTTAAACATACAAACATTAGCAAAGAAGTACTATTAATATCGTATATCCACAAAGGGGTATAAGATATAGTGAAACTACAGGAGTTTTGCCACGATGAAATGACACCTGTCTAAATTCCCTCAAGAGCACGAGAAAGCACTTCATAATTTCTGTATATAAAGTCTGATTCATTTAAACATTTATTTAATACTGTTTTGATTGCTAGGATATACCAATAAATATGAAATGAACTTTTCCTCTATGGAACCCACCTTCTCATAGAGAAGAGAGATGGAAAACAGTGGCTACAATAGACCAGAGCTCCATGCCCTGGAGCTGGGTAATGGAGCAGCCTTTGTATTACAGGTATGCATAGGAGACCATAACACAAAGAAAGGCTGGAGGAAAAAATGGCCAACCAAGAGGCTTTGAAGTATGTCTTAAAGACCTAGGACGAGATTATACACAATATAGAAAAAGGAGTCATTCAATATTTCCTAAGCTACTGAAGTGCATGGGAGTATATTTTCTCTAGATAGAGAATACAAAACCTTCGGCCCTAGAAATCGTACCTTCCCTTCTTTGATCTTGGTTCCAATAATCTGTCGTCTTTGCTGAATGATCTCAATAAGAAGATCACACTCCTCCATCAATTTGGCTTCTTGACGTGATGCATTGACCTATGGGATAGATAAAATGGTGAGCATTAACTTGGCATTTGTTTTAGTTAAATGCTCTTTTTTTAATGTAGACTAGTATATTTCTGGTAATTGCTGAAAAAATATTTTATTAAAGAATTTATTGAGGTATAGTTGCTATACAATATTATATAAGTTTCAGGTGTACAATATAGTGATTCACAATTTTTAAAGGTTATATTCCATTTATAGTTATTATTAAATATTGGCTATGTTCCCTGTGTTGTACAATATATCCTTGTAGCTTACCTATCTTATACATAGTAGTTTGTACCTCTTATTCCCCTACCCCATCTTGCCCCTCCCCTCTTCCCTCTCCCCACTGGTAACCACTAGTTTGTTCTCTATATCTGTCATGAAAAGATATTTTATTTTTTTATTTGTCTACTTTTTTCTTTTTTTAAACATCTTTATTGGAGTATAATTGCTTTACAATGTTCTGTTAGTTTCTGCTGTACAACAAAGTGAATCAGCTGTACGTACACATATATCCCCACGTCCCCTCCTTCTTGTGTCTCCCGCCCACCCTCCCTATCCCACCCGTCTAGGTGGGCACAAAGCAAGGAGCTGATCTCCCTGTGCTATGCGGCTGCTTCCCACTAGCTATCTGTTTTACGTTTGGTAGTGTATATATGTCCATGCCACTCTCTTTGTCCCAGCTTACCCTTCCCCCTCCCCGTCCTCAAGTCCATTCTCTATGTCTGCATCTTTTTGCGGTATGCGGGCCTCTCACTGTGTGGCCTCTCCCGTTGCGGAGCACAGGCTCCAGACGCGCAGGCTCAGCGGCCATGGCTCACGGGCCCAGCCGCTCCGCGGCATGTGGGATCTTCCTGGACCGGGGCACGAACCCGTGTCCCCTTCATTGGCAGGCGGACTCTCAACCACTGCGCCACCAGGGAAGCCCTATGTCTGCATCTTTATTCCTGTCCTGCCCCTGGGTTCTTCAGAACCTTTTTTTTCTTTTTAGATTCCATATATATGTGTTAGCATACGGTGTTTGATTTTCTCTTTCTGACTTACTTCACTCTGTATGACAGACTCTAGGTCCATCCACCTCACTAGAAATATCTCAATTTCGTTTCTTTTTATGGCTGAGTAATATTCCATTGTATATCTGTGCCACATCTTCTTTATCCATTCATCTGTCAGTGGACATTTAGGTTGCTTCCATGTCCTGGCTATTGTAAATAGGGCTGCAATGAACATTGTGGTACATGTCTCTTTTTGAATTACGGTTTTCTCAGGGTATATGCCCAGTAGTGGGATTGCTGGGTCGTATGGTAATTCTATTTTTAGTTTTATAAGGAACCTCCATACTGTCCTCCATAGTGGCTGTATCAATTTTCATTCCTACCAACAGTGCAAGAGGGTTTCCTATGAAAAGATATTTTAAATGTTAACTCTTCTTCCAATTATGCAGGGATGGCAAATATAGGACTTACATGTCCACTCCCTATCTTTTTGCACCCCTGGAAAATATTTATTATCCAATGATAGCAGTCTTTTTTGCTAAGCCATACTGAACCTCAGGATCTTTCTTTTTTAAAAAAAAAAATTATTTATTTGGCCACGCTGGGTCTTAGTTGCAGCATGCGGGATCTTTGTTACCACGTGCGGGATCTGTTAGTTGCAGCATGCAGGATCTAGCTACCTGACCAGGGGTCGAACCCAGGCCCCCTGCACTGGGAGTATGGAGTCTTAACCACTGGACCACCTGGGAAGTCCCTCAGGATCTTTCTTAACACACCATGTATGTAGCTATTACCAACTGATTGAAAATTGACGCTTGAAATATATTTGCAATTCCTGCTTTTATATTTTGAAGGAAAGTGCAATTTTAGCCTGTTAAACATAAAAAGTTAGAAAAAGCTAATATTATTCTTTTATGGAGGATAGATTATGATCAATATCTTTTGAACAAATTTTCCAAAAGTAAGATAGCAAGGTTACATTACATTTATTTAACTTTTCTTTTATATACAGACATGAACTTTGTATTTAATCACTATAAAAACATCAAAAAGGAAGAGGATGGTTGAATATCTTATTAATCTTATGGCATAATTTAAAATCTTACTTCTGGTATACTTCAGGAAGGCCGGGGTTCTACAGTGAAAGCCTGCCATTGTCCTGGCAAGGTAGATCATTGTAGAATGGCTTGTATTTGAAGTTTTTAAGGCTCATTGTATGCAAGGGAGGGTTAAAATTAGCTCATTCTTGGCAACTGGGCTTGGGAAATACTCTGCACGTGCTATTTCCTCCATCTCATGACAATTCTGAAATGCTTATTCACAGACAGAGACCCAGAAATCACAGCTGTGGGAAATGGAGATAGCATGCATGAGTTTTATGATTTTAACACAGCGCAGGAGAAGCTGCAGTGTTACAAAGAAGGACAAGAGCACTGATTACTCCAGTATAACTCAGGGAGGAGACATGGCCCAGTCATTAAGCCCTTTTGATTAGGGATACTTTCTTTAACTGGAGTAATTTCAATCTCTATGAATGACACAAACCGGAAGTGGGGTCAGGAGTTCAGAATAAAAATTCACTGATGGCTGTTCAGAGAAATCATGTCCTGTTTCCAGAGACCAGGATTCCTTGAGTTTTATTCCTGCTCACTGTAAGACAGGGCAGAGAGACAACTCAAGATACTGCCTTATTGAGGAGATGATGGTCACTGGCCATTTGCAGCGAACTATGAGATCATGTCCTATGTCAGATTAGCACACAGACATATTTGCTAAATGCTTCATAAACAAAAGAAAGAATTAAGAATGCATTGATGGACAAGCACAGAACGTGGAACTCAGGCTAATATTTCAAGGAAGTTAATCACTGGGCTCAATTTCTCTTACCATTACTTTTCTGTCATCATTTCTAGTTCCCCTTGAGGCTTCTCAAATAAGTTGAGCTATCTATGGAAATATTTACTTGAAACCCCACTACTCTCAAGAAATTTCTTGTCATTTCTTTTGACTTCAACCTGAATTTAATAACTGACTACAACTGAGCTGTGAAAAGGGTGGGATTATATTGAAACTATGGGCCCATTATAATGGAGAAAGTGAAATTTCTGGAAAACAGCACCTTACACTTGAAAAGTATCTCCTAGAATGAGCCCTCAGAGCTAAGTTGTACTTGAACATACAATCAAGGTAAATCCAATTGGATGCAAGCTCCATAAAGGGAGGGATCTTTGGCTGTTGTATGAAATGAGGCATCTATCCCAAGCATCTGGCACCATATTTGGCACAGAATAGGCATTCAAAAAGTATTTGTTGAATGAACAGATAGTGAAAATGATCTTCCAACAAGAGACAAGGTAAAATGTAATGAAGCAAGTAGCTATCATGATATATTACAAGCACTCAATACACAGGTATTGGATTTATTGGTTTTCTAGGACTGTATAGACACAAAAATATGTCTTAAGTTTTTTTTTTAGGGGGAAGGGTGTTGATTTTCTTTTTTTTTACAGCCTTATTGAAATATACTTCACATATCATAAAATTCACCCATTTAAAGTGTACGGTTTGTGGGTTTGAATGTTCTCAGAGTTCTATTATCATCATCACAATCTAATTTTAGAAAACTTTCAATATCCCCTAAAGAATTCCCATACCCATTTGCAGTAACTCCACATTCTTGCTACCCACCCCATTTCAAGGCTTAGGTAACCACTAATCTATGTTCTGTCTCTTTATGGATTTGCCTGTTCTGGACATTATAAAAATGGAATCAAACAATATGCGATCCTTTTTGTCTGGCTTATTTCACTTAGCATAATGTTTTCAAGATTCCTCCAAGTCATAGCATGTGTCAGTACTTCATCCCTTTAAGCAATATACCACATTTTGTTTATCCATTCTCTAGTAGATGGACATGCGGGTTGCTTCTACTTTTTAGTTACTATAAACAATATTGCTATGAACATTCACGTATAAATTTTTGTGTGCACATATGTATTCATTCTTATTGACTACAGGAGTAGAATTGCTGGGTCACACGTTAATTCTGTGTTGAACTTTTTGAGGAACTGCCAAAGTGTTTTCCAAAGGGGCTGCATCATTTTATATTCCAACAAGAAGTATGTGAGGCTTCCCATTTCTCCACATCCTTGTCAACACTTGATACTGTCTGTCTTTTTTGTTTTATCCATCCTAGTGGGTGTGGAGTGGCGTCTCATTGTGGTTTTGATTTGCATTTCCCTGATGGTTAATGATGTCGAGCATCTTTTCATGTGCTTCTTGGCCATATGTGTGCCTAATTTAGAAATAAGCCTATTCAGATCCTTTGCTCATTGTGTAATTGGGTCATTTGTCTTATATAGTTGAATTGTATGATTTCTTTATGTATTCTGGATACAAGTCCCTTATTAGCTATGTGATTTGCAAAGCTTTTCTCCCATTCTGTGGTTTGTCTTTTCATTCTCTTGATGGTGACTTTTTTTTTTTTTTTTGCTGTACGCGGGCCTCTCACTGTTGTGGCCTCTCCCGTTGTGGAGCACAGGCTCCGGACGCGCAGGCTCAGTGGCCATGGCTCACGGGTCCAGCCGCTCCGCGGCATGTGGGATCTTCCCGGACCGGGGCACGAACCCGCGTCCCCTGCATCGGCAGGCGGACTCTCAACCACTGCGCCACCAGGGAGGCCCTTGATGGTGACTTTTGAAGCACAGAAGTTTTAAAGTTTGATGGAGTCTAATTTATCTATTGTTCTACTGTCGCTTGTGCTTTTGGTGTTGAAGCTAAGAAAGCTAATCCAAGGTCATGAAGATTTATACCTCAGTTTTCCTCTAGAAGTTTTATCTCCTACACTTATGTCTACAGACCATTTTAAATTAAGTTTTGTGTATTATTATGAGAAGTAGGGGTCCAACCTCATCCTTATATTTATGGATATCCAGTTGCCTAAGCACCATTTATTGAAAAGACTATTCTTTCCTCCATTGAAGTGTCTTAGCACTTGGTCAAAACTCAATTGGCCATATTGTGAGGTCCTTAGGTTTTGATGTGGCTGCTAACATATGCTCTGGTTAAAGATATTCTGGTTTTCATAACTCAAAAAGACACACGCACCCCAATGTTCATCACAGCTCTATTTACAATAGCCAGGTCATGGAAGCAACCTAAATGCCCATCGACAGACGAATGGATAAAGAAGATGTGGCACATATATACAATGGAACATTACTCAGCCATAAAAAGGAATGAAATTGAGTCATTTGTTGAGACGTGGATGGACCTAGAGACTGTCATACAGAGTGAAGCAAGTCAGAAAGAGAAAAACAAATATCATATGTTAACGCATGTATGTGGAATCTAGAAAAATGGTACAGATGAACCTGTTTGCAAGGCAGAAATAGAGACAGAGATGTAGAGAACAAACGTATGGACACCAAGGGGGGAAAGGGGAGGTGGGATAAATTGGGAGATTGGGATTGACATATATATACTAACTAATATGTATAAAATAGATAACTACCAAGAACCTGCTGTATAGCACAGGGAACTCCACTTCACTGTACGGTAGAAACTAACACAACATTGTAAAACAACTGTACTCCCCCCGCCAAAAAGAAGATATTCTGGTTTTCACTGAACCTAGTAAGACCCTGCTAGTAACTCTAAAGTAGGTGCCATGAAATGTGGTATGGAGTACGAACTCTGCTCATAGGATGATACTGAGAAAGTCGAGTATGTCCATTTCTAAGTTGTCCTATTTTGTAAAATGAGGTGAATATTATCTGTTCTCTCAGTCAAGTGGGATTTTTTTCCCCCTGCAGTACGCGGGCCTCTCACTGCTGTGGCCTCTCCCATTGCGGAGCACAGGCTCCGGACGCGCAGGCTCAGCGGCCATGGCTTATGGGCCCAGCCGCTCTGTGGCATGTGGGATCTTCCTGGACCGCGGAACGCACCTGTGTCCCCTGCATCGGCAGGTGGACTCTCAACCACTGCGCCACCAGGGAAGCCCTCAAGTGGGATTTTTGTGGTAAATACAATACCACAATATATGAGGAATAATATATGGGGAAATGACTTACATTATGAAGCCATAGACAAATCTGAGGTAGTACTGTCTGTATTAGGAAGTCATTTTGTTAAGAGACTATGATTTAGTTTGGGATCTATTTCACTCTCAAAATCATTGCAATTTGGGTTACTCTATGGTAGGAAAAGTGTCTCAGTCACCATCATAACGTGGGGTTCAATTTAATCCAAATTCTGACTAATCAATATTTACGATAAATAGGTTTGTTTTACCAACAAAGTGGACTGAAATCTACTTTGTTGAGCCAAATATGTTTTGAGAAAGCTGATACTGCAACCACCATCGTCCCAAAATATAAATTCCCAGAAATTGGGGAATATCATCTGATCATTTTAGGCCAAGTATCATCCTTAGATCCTTTTTTTTTTTTTTTTCCGGTATGCGGGCCTCTCACTGTTGTGGCCTCTCCCGTTGCGGAGCACACAGGCTCCGGACACGCAGGCTCAGCGGCCATGGTTCATGGGCCCAGCCACTCCGCGGCATGTGGGATCTTCCTGGACCGGGTCACGAACCCGCGTCCCTTGCATCGGCAGGCGGACTCTCAACCACTGCGCCACCAGGGAAGCCCTATCCTTAGATCTTTCAAAGAATACAGATGTGACCTTCCTTTGAAACTGGGAAAGTTTAATCTCTTTTCCAACTTTGATGAAGCTTCCAAATATTTGTAACCCTACCATTCTTATATTCCAAAAGGTACAATAAAATGAGTTGAATGCTATCCTATATTTCTAAAATCCTTCCAGTACAAAGAAGTTTTCCAGTTGTGCTGTTTCATTTGTCACTTAAAAAAAAAGTTAATGATTTCATTGGACTTCATTTCTTATACAAGCTATTCATTAAAATATGGCAGGGTTTATTGGTTACTTGCAGTGTGTTCAGGTGTTTCCAGCTCCCAGTTCTGGTTTGGAAGCTGGCAGCTCCTGGTTATGATTTTAGCTTTTATTTCTGATTCACATCTTTTGATTCAGAAACCACGAAGGCTGATGGAAGTGCTTTGAGTAGGGCCAATCTAAGGATTCAAGAAACAACCCCCAAACCCTCTTTTACAGACCTCCACTTCTACCTTTGTGTCATAAGTCTCCTTCTTGGTCCTTAACCTAAACACAAGGTGGGTGGAGAGAATTAGGAACGATGACCAGTGGTAGCAACTGCTGTATACCACCTCTGGACCACATGGAAATAGGGTGCTTCTCCTATAGAGCCCTTCACATCGCAGGACAAAATAGAGCTTAAAACTGAGCCCTCTTCCCATTTCAGGCTCCTCCCTGCTACTTTTTTTTCTCACCTTCATTGCACTCATGAGTAAATATCACATCAGCCCCTCAAGAGGAGAAATTCGGTCCCTCTCACCTCATCTCTGTGTTGGCCTCAGCCATGTGCTCACCATGTATCTTCTCTACATCTGGAGTTACAGCTTCCTTTCTTTTCTTTTTTGGCTGTGCCATGCGGCTTGTGGGATCTTAGTTCCCCGACCAGGGATCGAACCCGGGCCCTGGGCAGTGACAGCATGGAGTCCTAACCACTGGACCACCAGGGAAGTCCCTACAGCTTCCTTTCTTGCCACGAAATGCGTCCTCCTCCCCACCGTTGTCTCCTAGTCTTTAGTACTAACTTTGTCTCTTAAAGTCTTCTAAAGTGAGATCTAATCCCAATTCTTTCAGAGCTTATTTCTTCTTTCCGGAGTTATCACACTATTTTTTTTAAGGCCCTAACGAACACCTTTTCGGAGACTGGAAGTACCATAGCCGATGTCACACAAGCTCAAGCCATGACTGCTCTCAGAATACACTTGCAGCCTTCACCTTGAAAGAGCTACATACCACTGTTGACCCACTCACCTTTCCATTCACTTATTCATTCAAATAACAGCAACTGGGTTCCCACAGTGTATCAGCCAACATTCCAAGTGCTGGGCATACATTGTGACCCAAGAGAGACAAAGTTCCCATTATCACAGAGTTTACATGTAAGCAAAGGGCAACAGGCTGAACAAGCCAAGAAATAAATAAAAATTTCAGATCGTGACGTGTGTAAAGGAAATCACAGAGGGTAATGGGATCGAACACGGCTGAGAGGAGGGTCTTTTTTTTTTTTTTTTTTTTTGCGGTACGCGGGCCTCTCACTGCTGTGGCCTCTCCCGTTGCGGAGCACAGGCTGCAGACGCGCAGGCTCAGCGGCCACGGCTCACGGGCCCAGTCGCTCCGCAGCACGTGGGATCTTCCCAGACCGGGGCAGAAACCCGCATCCCCTGCATCGGCAGGCGGACTCTCAACCACTGCGCCACCAGGGAGGCCCGAGGGTCTTTTTTAATAGTGGTCATGATCAGACAAGAATTCTCTGACAAGTCTCTCGAGGGATGAAAAGGAACCAGCCAAAAGATGTGGAAAGGGTGTCTGCAGGCACTCCTGATGCTGCTTTTTTGTTTTTGTATTTAGCAATGTCTTTTTATTTGATTTTTTTAAACATCTTTATTGGAGTATGATGGATTTAACAGACCTCCTTGCAAACATTGAAAAACTCGTTTCTGACCTCCACATCAATACTTGGGGCCTTTTCACATCCATTTGCAGACAGGCTCAGAGCGTGAAAGAAATGAGTCAGCAGCCAGCTGCGGTTGAACAAGACACGCTCCGCCTTCTTGCTCCGGCTCTCATAGAACCACAGGATGGGGACAACAGAAGTGGCACAGCACTGAGCAAGAAGCGTCGGCTCTGCAGCCAGTTAGCCTGGGTCTGAGTCCCCGCTCTAGCATCTGTTAGTGGGGCGACCTCGGCCAAATCACTTAACACTTCGAAACCTCCTTTTCTTGTTTATAAAATAAAGAGAAAATACAATCAACCAGGATGACTTGTTTTTAGGATTTAAGATTATAATCTATGTGTGGGGGGTGTGTGTATGTGTGTGTGTATTTCCCTGACGAGCAATGGTTCATGATTAGCCAGTGCTCCTGGTGACTTCACGGAGTGTAATTACTGTGAATAACGGAATGGATTGTATTTACCTTCTATCTAGGGTGTCCACAGTTGTCCTAAACTAACTTTTTTGTGGGCAGGAAGGGTAAAATGGGAAGGGAAATGTGTAAGATACAGAAGAAGAGAGTCCTGCTTGTACGGAGTTGCTAACCCACTGTCTCCTATTCCTAGGGTAATTTTGCAGCTTCTCTTGGACAGACTCTGACTTTCTGATCCATGATAGCCCAGTGGAAGACAAACTGGCAAGTTGAATAATGAAGTGAGGCCATTGCTCCTGTCTCACCCTAGTAGTAGCCCTGAGAGCTAATTCAGCACAGGGCCACCGGCCGCATTCACGCTTGGATCAGCTACCAAGAATCAGCCACAGTCCCATGTAAGTTGCCCCTGGGTGCACAGTTTATCTGCCTTTTTTAGAAATGCAGTTACATGTACACATTCCCCAGATTAGTTAATGATCACATAAATGGGTTGGCTATTTTCTCCAGAGCACTTGGTTAGCCAGGCCCAGTAAAAAGTCCCCCCGCTAAATTTTATGGTGTAATAGTGTTACAGTATTTCACAGAAGGGGTGGCGTGAAATGGACAATTTATTACTTTGTTCTTGTCATATGTATATGAACATTAAAGGGATTTAATTACATCCACACACTAAAAATTGGACTACGTGTCTGTGAAACGTTCCTTAGAAGTCTGTAAAGTTTCTAAGTATTTCTAAAAACTTGCTCTTTTAATTTTTTTAAAAAATATATTTATTTAGTTTTGGCTGCAATGGGTCTTTGTTGCTGTGTGTGGGCCTCTCACTGCGGTGGCTTCTCTTGTTGCAGAGCACGGACTCTAGGCACGCGGGCTTCAGTAGTTGTGCCACACGGGCTCAGTAGTTTTGGCTTGCGGGCTCTAGAGCACAGGCTCAGTAGTTGTGGTGCACGAGCTTAGTTGCTCCGCGGCATGTGGGATCTTCCCGGACCAGGGTTCGAACCCGTGCCCCCTGCACTGGCAGGTGGATTCTTAACCACTGTGACACCAGGGAAGTCCCTGCTCTTTTAATTTGACTTGTATTCCACTGAGATGTTCAGTGCAGGGTATAACGTCATCAGATTTCAGATATGTGTGGCCTTCACATCTTTAGAAATATTTTATGGAACTCTTCTATCAACGGGGAAAAATATCTGGCCACTTCGCACAGGTGGAATTGGACTAATATGCATGTTAAAAACCTCTAGATTTTCAGAGTAAAACCTTTAAATTCCTCCTGTGAAAAGGATATGCTGACTTGATAGATCACTTCCTATTCATACCCAGTGCAAACAATGAAGTAAGCCTAGGAGAGGATGACCCCGACGTGCTAGGGAAAGGAAACTTTCTTTCAGGGTGTTGAGGGCAGAAGGGTGCTGGCACTGCACAATTCCACAGGCCACCATTCACTTTGGGTTTGGTTTTAAGATTTTTTTTTTTTGATGTGGACCATTTTTAAAGTCTTTATTGAACTTGTTACAATATTGCTTCGGTTTTATGTTTTGGTTTTTTGGCCACAAGGCATGTGGGATCTTAGCTCCCTGACCAGGTATCGAACCCGCACCCCCTGCATTGGAGGGCGAAGTCTTAACCACTGAACCGCCAGGGAAGTCCCCACCATTCACTTTGAAAGCACGAGACTGGTGCCCCTGCCAACCTGTGCAGCCCAGGAGAGCCCCCTACCACGCTGGCCCACCATTAGTGTACTCTTGATATTGTACCCCTTTGGCTTAAGACTCTAAACCTGATCCCCTGAAATCACTACCAACGAGATTGGGGGTTTAAAAGACAAATGTCTACTTTACAAATTTGCCTAGAATTGGTCCTCCTGGCAAAAGCAAAGCTGTACCATGATTCAAATGATGGTGACCTTGAGAAAGGTCAAAACTCTTTTTTGGATGCTCAACATTGCTAATTATTAGAGAAATGCAAATCGAAACTACAATGAGATATCACCTCACACCAGTCAGAGGGGCCATCATTAAAAAAATCAACAAATAAGAAATACTGGACAGGGTGTGGAGAAAAGGGAGCCCTCCTACACTGTTGGTGGGAATGTAACTTGGTGCAGCCGCTGTGGAGAACAGTATGGAGGTTCCTTAAAAAACTAAAAATAGAGTTGCCATATTATCCAGTAATCCCACTCCTGGGCATATATACATACAGAACTATAATTCAAAAAGGTACGTGCACCCCTATGTTCACAGCAGCAGTATTTATAATAGCCAATACATGGAAACAACCTAAATGTCCATCAACAGATGAATGGATAAAGAAGATGTGGTATAGGGACTTGCCTGGTGGTCCAGTGGTAAAGAATCCACCTTGCAATGCAGGGGACGTGGGTTCGATCCCTGGTCGGGGAACTAAGATCCCACATGCCGCAAGGCAACTAAGCCCGCGTGCCACAACTACTGAGCTTGTGCACCTCAACTAGAGCCTGCGTGCCACCATCTACAGAGCCCACGTGCTCTGGAACCTGCACGCCACAACTACAGAGCCCACGTGCCCTGGAGCCTGCGCCACAACTAGAGAAGAGAAAACCCACACGCCACAGTGAAGATCCTGCATGCCTCAACAAAGATCCTGCATGCCACAACTAAGACCCGAGGCAGCCAAAAATAAAATAAATCTTTTTTAAAAAGATGTGGTATATACATATAATGGAATATTACTCAGCCATAAAAAAGAATGAAATAATACCGTTTGCAGCAACATGGATGGACCTAGAGATTATCATATTAAGTTAAATAAGAAAGAAGAAGACAAATACCATATGATGTCACTTATATGTGGAATCTAAAATATGACACAAACGAACTTATCTACAAAACAGAAACAGACTCACAGACCTAGAGAACAGGTTTGTTGTCACCAAGGGGGAGGGATGGATTGGGAGTTTGCAGTTAGCAGATGCAAACTAGTATACAAAGAATGGATAAACAAGGTCCTACTGTAGAGCACAGGGGATTCAATATCCTGTGATAAACCATAATGGAAAAGAATATGAACAAGAATGTATAGATATGTATAACTGAATTACTTTGCTGTGCAGCAGAAATTAACACAACATTGTAAGTCAACTATACTTCAAAAAAATAAATTTTTTAAAAACCCTTTATGGTTTGCTGCTATGTTGATATTGCTGCTATTGTTTAAACTCAATAGCACTTTTCTCTACTACTAAGAATGCGGAATTTTGAGTCTGCATCCAAACTTAAAGGGATTAGTGTTACTGTATCTTAATAACACTATTATTTCACACTGTTATATGTCACAATGTCCCTAACAAATCTGTCTCATTCAAAAAGAAAAACACCAGAGGAGTGAATTCCCATATGCCCAGGGCTGGAGCAACTAAAGCACCACTGAGCAGCAGATGAGCTGATGATGTGGCCGGGAAGACGAGGGTACCGGAAAATCTGTGTGCAAGTAGGCTCTACGTCCCACTGCAGACTGCTGACCGGGTGCAAAGAAAAATGTGAGGATCTGAGGGTGCTTTGGGTTTTATTGTCCAAGGCAGCTGTAATGAACATTCCAGAGCCTGGGGCAGGAGTTAGACAGAGCTGCCAGAAGGAACAATGAAAGGGATTCTAATATTTGAGTCTGTATATAAAACTGAGCCAAGAAGAGCTGAGAAAAGAGCAGACTGTATTACTGTAATTCATCTATCAATAATATGTTTATATGTAATCTCCATCCTAAAATTCTCTCACACCGAAGTCAAATATTTGTGGACTGAGCTGAAGGAGATGAGAGAGAGGAAAAATTGGCCACGTTCCCAGGGTCCCTGTCTTTGGAGGAGAAACTAGAGTACAGGATAACCTTTTTAAATATAATATTTAGCATGTTAACTTAATATTGAACACTTTTCACTAAGACTTTTAAAAGTCCAAGAAAGGCTTTTCAAAAGAAAAAAAAATGGAATTCCTTCATCAAGTGCTTTTGGTGAGAAGTAGTGATGGCATGGATAAAAGCCACATGTAATCCAACCTTTACTGTAGAGTGATGTGGTGGAAAACGATCTGGCCCAGAGGAGACCAACTATACATACTGATTAACTATCCAGATGGGATTTTGTTTTATTTCCACTATGGGATCAAAAAAAAAGCTCCCAGGAACCTCATGATAAATCCTCTTTTCTTGAGGTTTCTAAAATTATGAAGCTTGAACGCTGGATAACGAATCGAGATGCCATTAAAAACAGCAACACACTGTGGTGAGCTAAGCAATAAAAGCCTTCCTATAAATGAAACATAATGATAACGATACATTAAAACTGTCCGGCAAGAATGCCACTGCTAATGCCTAAAACTTGGAAACGTCACCACAAAAGAATTTTTCTCCCAAGAGCAGCACACGCAACAAGACCATCCAAGATGTTGTTGATGTTGGTCATTCTGCAGTAAAGCAAAATCATCTAACGAGGTAAAATTATTTATTTATTTGTTTGTTTAAATTTATTTATTTTATTTATCTATTTTTGGCTGCATTGGGTCTTCGTTGCTGTGCATGGGCTTTCTCTAGTTGTGGCGAGAGGGGGCTCCTCTTCGTCGCGGTGCGCAGACTTCTCATTGCGGTGGCTTCTCTTGTTGCAGAGCATGGGCTCTAGGCACACGGGCTTCAGTAGTTGTGGCTCGTGGGCTTCAGTAGTTGTGGCACGAGGGCTCAGTAGTTGTGGCGCACGGGCTTAGTTGCTCTGCCACATGTGGGATCTTCCCGGACCAGGGCTCCAACCCGTGTCCCCCTCATTGGCAGCAGATTCTTAACCACTGCACCACCAGGGAAGTCCCGAGGTGAAATGATTTAGAGTGAACAAGGGCTAGAGCAGGCAGGAGTTCAGAACTCAGGGTCCTGAGGAAGTCTTGCTGGGATTGAACACCAGGTCTTGCTTCCTTACTAGTTGTATGTTCTCGGCCACTTGCTTCAACTACCCATTTCTCAAGTTCCTCATCTGCATAATGTAGAAAATACCAACTTCTACCTGGTTGACCAGATGTTCCCCCAGGGGACAATGGCAATGTCTGGAGACATTTTCCGTTGTCAAAACTGGGGGCCGGGGAGAGGGTGTGTGAGTGCTGCTGGCTAGAGGGTAGAGGTCAGAGTTGCTGCTAATTACACATCCTACGATGCTGAGGACAGCCCCCACTAGAAAAGAGAATTATCCAAGCCTCAGATGTCACCAGTGTCGTGGTAGAAACCCCAGGGGTGGACTGTGGTGAGAACTAAATGAATTAGTACATGGAAGGCCACTGAGAAATGCTTGGCACATTGTAATTACTCAATAAATGTTAACTACCACTGTGGTTAAGAAGCTCCGTTTATTTGGAATGTCCATATAGAATCAACACTTTATGTTCTAGGGCCATTTGGCCTGTGCCAATTACCTGGGGACTTTCTAGCATGAATCAAAACTTGTATCCTTCATCATCTTTCACCAAAACAATAGCTTTGGAAGCTATAACATGAGGACTGATTCTGGAATTTTCGAGTTACTTTCAAATCCCAAATGTATTTCTTATTCTTCTTGATGCAATGGGAGGTGAGGGTTGGAGATGAGTCTTCCATGATGTGGAGCAAGAGTTGGGAAACTTTGCTGTAGAGGGCTAGACCGTAAATATTTTAGCTCTGTGGACCAGAAGGTCTCTGTTGTACCTACTCGATGCCCCCGTTGTCATATGCAAGCAGCCACTGATGATATGGACCAAATGGGTGTGGCCGTGTCCCAATAAAACTTTACTTACAAACACAGGTGACAAATCAGATTTGGCCCTAGGGGCATAGTTTGCCAACCTCTAGCACAGAGGAAAAGAGTCTATGGAGTTTGGAGCCTTTGGGCTTTGGAGTGGAAGACCTGCAGGTGTGAAAAGTGTGTTGAATCTCTGTGAGAATGTTTTCTCATTTGCATACTTTCAGTGAAAATATCTGTAAACTCTCTGGCACTTAATAGGTGCTTGATAAATAATACTTCACTTCCTTCAGGGCATGAACAGATCCAAAGACGGAATTCATAGGATTTCAATTGGAAAATGAAAACATACTTGCAGTATGGTTTTTACTTTGCCCACCATGTCCTGCCGACCTCTGTCCCAGTTATACCAAATGCTGCCCGCCCCCCCCCGAGGTGTTTCTCGGACTACACTCAAGGAACTTCAATCTTACATTCTTGGCATGAATGCCACTGACTTCTGTTTTTGTGTCTAATGGTAACTCTGTTCAAAGCTGTTCCAAAATGAAGAAGCAGAATGGAAGGTGTTGCTCATAATTCATTCAAAAACAATCAACTCCTCCCTTCCTCTCTCTTATTAATTACACACTTTATAACACAAGTGCTGTACACCCTTCCGTTTGGGTTGGGCACACAGAATGGAAAAAAAAACCTGTTCATCTGTCATGGGCAGTTGTCTCTATCGAGTCTTTTCATAAAGTTTCTGGAAAGTGCTACTTTCTATGAAGTGATTCTGAACCAATGTATTTGGCAAAAATCACCTTTTAGATGTCGTGGTCAGAGCTAAAAAAAAAGTAACTTCTGGAAGAGGATGGTTGAATGCCGGGGAGGATGGAGGTGGTATGTTTCAGGGAAGGGAAGTCATTTCTGATGGTAAGAGGAAGCTTTTATCCCATGACCTTCCATTACTCATGTTCAATCTTACATGTCATTTCTCATTAAGTGGCATTCCTTTTAGTTGTCGTGCCATGATTCCTGAATAGCAATGCACTGGAAAAATACAAAGCTGGACTCCTATTCAGGCTTGAGTTACTCAAGGGTGGATGCCATCTGCTTTCCTGCAGAGTTATGGAGAACAAGGGTTGGAGGCCGGCTCTTCGGTCTTCCTGACAGGGAGTGAAACAGACTTGATTATGTCACTGATTAGACTTGCCCTTGGAAGTATCACTGGAAAATGTCAAGCTTTGCTCTGGCTTTCTGCTGGGTCCACAAGCATGCTCTACGAACCATCTCGCCTGGCTGTTGTCACTCTAGAATCCCAGCAGAAGCTGGTAGGTTGATTTCTAAATATTTTTGACGCCCAGTGTTTAACATTCATATTTATTCAAATACAGTGAAAGGGAGAGTTTAGAGAAAACGGACAACTGAGCTACGGTCACGACGGGGCAAATGGATTCGGTGCTATCATCCCGTTTGAGAGGAGGTCTGTGGCTCCGTTCCCCTTGGAGCGGAACAGGAGACTAGGCTGAAGTACTAGTTGTCACCAGGAAATACCAGTAGGGGTGTGGGGAAGTGAGATAGGAGGAAACGTATGCAGCCAGTCAAGTGTGATTGTACCAAGGCCACTGTGGTCAAACGGAGATGAATCCCAAAGGGTAACTTTGGGAAACAGTACAGAACACTGTTTCCAGCTGATGAGGAAGAAGAGGGCTATTTATCTACTATCTCCCACCAGTGGCTGGTTGAAGCCTGTTGGGGGGTGGGTGGGCATGAACTCCTCTCTGGAATTAACTGGGCTGGGGGGTGGGAAGAGCCTCCAGGCAGAGTCTTAGCCTCTTGCAGCTGGAAGCTCTCAGGCCCGCGGACACGGGACTGGTGAGCACATTACGGGCCTGGCACTGACAGTTAGAAAGGAGTGCTAGAGCATTACGGGGGACCGCCAGCTGGATGTTCCTTAGAGAAAAGCTGTCATGGAGGTCAGAGGACACTGGTGTCACAGTCGTCCAGTCTGTCCTATATGTAGCTCCAGTGACACAGGACTAATTGCAGAGCTAAACAGAGTTTCTGTCCGACAGCACTTTCTACCCAAACCTTGATCAGTCCTAACCTTGGGGCCACAATCCACCTACAAACTTCCATTTGCAACTGACCATGAATGGGTCTAAATCTGAGCAATGGGTCTAAATTCCAGCAACAGAGTTGCCTGGAAAAGAAAACGCATGAAATCTAATGAGTCAGACTAAAATACATGTATTTCTTTATCTAGAGACCCATCACTTTTCCATCATTTCAACTCCCTGTGAAATTATTCCCGGCTTTACAGCTTTAAGGCTCAATATGTAATCTTCTGCAGTAAAACTGAATTGTAAACACTTGAGTTAGGGATCACATGAAGAAGTGCTTCGCTCTCTCTCTCCCTCTCCCCCCGCCCCATTAACTGAAAGGTCAGCTGTATTTCTATACACAAACCTGACAGATGTTGCCTTCTCACCTTCCTACCTGGGCAACAGAAGGCTCTGTTTATGTTTGTCAGGATCGGGACGGGCAAGGAGGTGGCATCCTGCCAGGTAATGGAAACGCTGCTTTCTTTAATTTTATTACCAAGAACAAAGCCCCCTTATTGTTTAATAGAACAGTTAAAGGCAGGCCTCATGAGCATAGTTCTCATTTTTTGGAGACCACAAATATGAGGAATTCTTTAGGGCCATGTCATGAAAAACAGAAGGAAAAAAGTACTTTATTCTGCAAAAATTAAAGCAACCCTTTGTTGAAGTAGTCAGGGCCCGACTGCAGGTTAGCACGTGTGTGCACTCACTGTCTACGGGCATTTGTGTCCATTGTTCACTGAGGCAGCCATTCTTTCGTTAAGGTTAGATAGAGGCTATGTCAGAGATACAAAAGAAATCACCTTCCTCTAGGAGATCAGCTCCTTGCCATCATCATTTCCAGATCACATGCTAAAAGAAGGAACATTTTGCACCAAAAATAAACAAGCCGACGCTCTCCCCTTGCAAACTCTGTTTATAAAACTGGGAACCACACAGATCTGAATGCAGTGATTCTTCTGATTCTGCCAGCAAACTCAACCTTTGATGCAGTCCCTGCTTCTCAGCTCTTGAGTTTTACAGTACACGTGGCGAAAGCTACTGGTCTCCAGAGATCTTTGCAATAGTCTCAGTAGCTAAGGAACCAAAGTAAGAGGAAATGCGCGTGCCCTTAACCCTCCCTGAAGGAGGATGTTACCGTTGTACAAGTGATAATACACGAAGCAATCCTATGGACTTGTTGAAGCGCCTACCACACCAGAAAGGGAACATTGCCTTTTCGAGAAAATGACTGCACTAGAAAACAATCAGCAAGCATGCCAAGTGCACACATAATTAACGGCTAAACCATGGGCTACACAAGTTCTGGCACCGTGGGGTCCAGTATGACAGCCACTAGCCACTTGCAGTTTCTGAGCACTTGACATGTGGCTAGTGTGAACTGAGATGTGCCGTGAGATGAAACACGGACATGAATCACTCTTGTACTGATCACATGTTGAAATGATGTTTTGAATATATCAGGTCCAATACATTGTCTAGTCAAATTAGTTTTAACTATTTGGTTTTACTTATTAAAAACTGTGTTTACTCGGGAATTTAAAATTACATATGTGGCTCCCATTATATCTCGACTAAACAGTGAATCGGGAGGCTGAACTCTGGCGGGGTTGGGGGTGTGGTCTTTCCTAGACCTCATGTTCTTCTAACTGACTTCCTTTGCATCTTTCACCTAGTGGGTCTGCACCATCTCTCTCTGAAGCTAGCCAGGCTTACTTACTTTCCTAGGGTTCTCTTCTGAAACTGTGGTGGCAGTCAAAGTTATGAAGTGAGGAGGAGGGGAGATGGGAGGGAAATTGGGAAGCACCACTGCTGTTCAAGATGGGCTTTGCCAAAAGGACAGTGAAAAGTGAATCTAATCTGGTTTGAAAGAGAAGAGGAAAGACCATGGAATTCAGACGTCTGTCAGTTGCTGATTTTGAGGCTGCCGTGTGTGTGTGTGTGTGTGTGTGTGTGTGTGTGTGTGTGAGAGAGAGAGAGAGAGAGAGAGAGAGAGAGAGAGAGAGAGAGAGAGAGAGAGAGAGTGTGTGTGTGTGTATCATGAGAGTCTGATATCGAAAATGTCACCATCTTCAGACCTACGTTGACTATCCATACTACATCTGTGGAGGTGTTTAAAAGTGTTTCCCTCCACTTAATTCCATTTTCTAAGGAAAAGAAAGATACTGTCCTGCTTCCCAAGGAGTGCAACCAACTAGGAGCGGGAATAGACATGCACTTCAAGGTCATGAGGATTCTTGCCCAAGGACTGTACCTATATCAACAAATCCCTATGCAGTTCTCCTTAAGCTTTTAAGTTGAAATTATGGATCTCATTATTCTATTCATAAATTCCGCAAATTTTATGAAACCAAGAATAATCACTCTCAGGGGTCCCTGAATCAATGTTTGATTAACTCAAGTTGAACAGACTCAACTCCATTAAACAGTCACTTCCATCTATATAATAGTCAGTTAAGTTCCAGTACACATTTTAAGCATTGAGGCAAAACTTACATACAGGGAAATGCATAAATGAATCTTAAGGGACAATTCAACGGGTTTTGATAACCAACCTAACCAACAGCTTAATCAAGATATGTTTCCATCGCCCCAGGAAGTATCCTCAAGCCCCTCTTCCAGTCAATTTTCACCCCCTCAGGTAATCATTGTTCAGATTTTTATCACCAAATTCCTGTAACATTTTAAGTTGTGTTTATAAATGTAACATATGCAATTTACTTTATAACCACTTTAAATGCTTAACGGGACAAAATTAAAACCCTAACAAGGTAAACCTTCCCAAGTCCTTACATAGCTCTTAGAAATCTAATAAAAACTTACAAATGTAGTGAAACTCAAGTTCTAGTGAACATTCTAACATTGGCTTGAAACAAACGATTTTACGCTTTCACCTTAAAATCAGAGGTCTAAAATAAATTACACGTTTCAGATTAGAATCTCACAGCTAACCTGTCAAATTTCTGTATTATGTCATATTCTCTTTAATGCTACATACCCTTAAAATACAAACGTATGTTTTAGTCCTAAACTGTAACACAAAATATTGATTCTATGGCTATTATTTAGGTTTTCATTTTTTGTGTTTTTTGTTTTAACATCATTCTCAAACTTCCGGGGGGGAGGGAAAAAAGAACTTTATTTATTTAAGGAAGTAAACTGGTCATCTCAAAGAAGTTGAGGTTACCAGGTCAAGGATTAACAGTCAAAGATTTGAGAATAATTCACAAGACCCCAAGGCTCACTGGTTCTACTGGTACCACTGATGTATGTATACCCATTGGGCCCTCGCTATCATGGGTTGGACAGGGTTTCCAATTCCCCAGCAGATGGGAATGTTTCTGGTCATGAGAATTCCCCCTAGGAGTTTTTAATCATGTCTTTCAACTCTACCACCTGGTTTGGGTAGCTGAGGTCCGGTAACCACTCCAGTTGCTTTACTACTTGATTGGTTTCAACCCATTTCTTTACTGGCTGATTCTTGTTCTGTCTGGCTTCAAGTCACACTTCTGTGGTGACATTTACCTCAAAGGGCCATGAGGATATTGAAGTCAGGAAGTTA
Organism: Mesoplodon mirus; assembly: GCF_964341445.2. Classification (NCBI taxonomy): domain Eukaryota; kingdom Metazoa; phylum Chordata; class Mammalia; order Artiodactyla; family Ziphiidae; genus Mesoplodon; species Mesoplodon mirus. The sequence continues at coordinate 7,897,754 of NC_138981.1, forward strand.
TAGTAGGAGTGTGTCAAGTGGTCATTATCGGTTTTCATATACTTTTGCATAAGTCCTACCATTTTTGCCTTCCCTACACCACAGTCTACACCTTGCTGTGGAACTATACCCACTCGAAACAGTAATCATCTCTTTCTAACACCTGCAAGAACGGATAAGGCATCATCTTCCTAACCTGGGTAAATAGATGGAAGGTATCCTTGAACATAGCACAGCCTAATGCCAAGCTTGCCAAGTCAGAGACTTAGGCTACTATGATAGTTTTCATCACCTCATATATATGAACCTGCTGTTATATCTAGTGAAAATACTTTTAAAAGCATAGTAAAAGCTCTATCATAAATTCCTAAGCCAGGAAGTTACCTCACTTGCTTGTAAAAATCTTTGTGTTGGTCCTCACTGAAAGCCTTGTACATTCAGGGGTAGCCTCAGGCTTTTTAAATAGCTGAATTTAAATTTTCATCTTTCTGTTTCAAACAAAAATAGCCAGTGCTACAATTGCGCTCTTGTTAACAAACATTTGATATGCATGACTCATCTATTTTGCTGGGGAGTTTCAAAATTAGAACAAAGCTTTTCAGTTTTCCCTACAACATTTAGCAATTAAAAACAGAAGTCAATTGAATAAAGGTAAAAGATGATGTGTCCTGTGTTTTTCTCATAATCTTATATACAGAGATAATTTCAGCTTGATTATCACAAAAAGCAATTTTATATTGAGAAAAATAATTTCAACTAGATATTTTTTAAAAACTTTTATTGACGTATAGTTGATTTACAATGTTGTGTTAGTTTCTGGTGTACAGCAAGGTAATTCAGTTTTATCTATCTATCTATCTATATTCTTTTCCATTATGGTTTATTACAAGATATTGAATATAGTTCCCTGTGCTATACAGTAGGACCTTGTTGGGTTTTTTTCTTCTTTTTAAAAAAAATTTATTGGAGTATAGCTGGTTTATAAACTAGATATTAAGACCCAGAAACAAAAGAGGCTGGTTCAGTAACAAAATGATGGACTGATGGGTGGGACCACACTTGTCTCTGGAGGGCAGGCACAGGAGCAATAATGGGACTCAGTTTTCTACCTGACAGTCACCTTCTCATCTGGGATCATTCCTTTCACACCTCTGACTCTCTCACCTGGATCCATCCAACTACCGCCATCTCAAGTGAAAGCTGAGTTAGAACTACGATGGCAATTTAAAAAATTTGTCATGACCCATTCTTATTATTCTTTATATCACACCAGAAACAACTCTGCTGCTCTAATCAAGCATCTAAATATTTCAAGGCAAGAAAGTTGTGTGTGGAATAGGGTAGGGGAGACATCATAAAGAATTCCTGTGTTATGGGGAGACTACCTTAAGATATGTCAGTAAAACCATGTCTTCGCTCTTCATTCCTAATGCTCAACCATTTGGCCTCCCCAATTAAGGCAGATTATTTCATATCTAAGTATTAGCCTTGGAAATCTGCATTGCTAAATTCAAATATGTAAGAGGGATTGTCTTCAGAGGCAGGTACACGTGATCATGCTCCAATACAAACCACCTGGTAGGATTCTGAATCTGACACAGTAGTTCATTCCATCCAAATTGGAAAGACTATAGATGATAAAAGGTTTGGATCATGTTTTAAAAAAACGTTCAAAGCTGAAATTTGGGAACGTTATTCTGAAAGTAATACCAAACTAACTAAGCCTTACATTCATTCATTCATAAGATTAACCTCTTATTCCAAAATACTGGAAGACGTTCTACTGATGTCTTCTCATTATTCTTCATGAATATAACTAAGAAGGAAACAGGATCCAATGCCCTTTATGAATCAATTTTTTTAAGGCAAGAGCACAGACATTCAAGTATGTGTTACATACTACCTTAATAAACAGTTAAGTTTAATCTCCACTGAGAAAAGCTAAATTTGCTTCATGAGTTGTCAATTTTAGCAACCTTGGTTGAGTAAACTGGATACAAAGCCATTAAACACATGCAGTAGTCAAAAATGAATCTTCTTATGATTCAAAGACATGGAAAGATATCCCATGCTCTTGGATTGCAGGAATATTGTTAAAATGGCCATACCACCCAAAGCAATCTACAGATTTAATATGATCCCTATCAAATTACCCATGACATTTTTTCACAGGACTAGAAAAAATAATCCTAAAATTCATATGGAACTATAAAAGACCCAGAATCGCCAAAGCAATGCTGAAGAAAAAGAACAAAGTAGGAGGCATAACCCTCTCAGACTTCAGACAATAATACTACAAAGCTACATAATCAAAACAGCATGGTATTGGCACAAAAACAGACATATGGATCAATGGAACAGAATAGAGAACCCAGAAATAAACCCACACACCTACGGTCAATTAATCTTCAACAAAGGAGGCAAGAATATACAATGGGAAAAAGGCAGTCTCTTCAGCAAGTGGTGTTGGGAAAGTTGGACAGCCACATGTAAATCAATGAAGTTAGAACACACACCCTCTTACCATACACAAAAATAAACTCAAAATGCCTTAAAGACTTAAACATAAGACATGACACCATAAAACTCCTAGAAAACATAGGCAAAACATTCTCTGACATAAATTGTACCAATGTTTTCTTAGGTCAGTTTCCCAAGGCAATAGAAATAAAAACAAAAATAAACAAATGGGACCTAATCAAACTTACAAGCTTTTGCACAGCAAAGGAAACCACAAACAAAACGAAAAGACAACCTACAGAATGGGAGAAAATATTTGCAAATGATGTGACCAACAAGGGCTTAATTTCCAAAATATACAACAGTTCATATAACTCAACAACAAAAAAACAAACAACAGTATCCAAAAGTTGGCAGAAGACTTAAATAGACATTTCTCCAAAGAAGACATACAGATGGCCAATAGGCTCATGAAAAGATGTTCAACAATGCTAATTATTAGAGAAACACAAATCAAAACTACAATGAGGGGCTTCCCTGGTGGCGCAGTGGTTGGAAGTCCGCCTGCCGATGCAGGGGACACGGGTTCGTGCCCCAGTCCGGGAAGATCCCACAGCCGCAGAGAGGCTGGGCCCGTGAGCCATGGCCGCTGAGCCTGCGCGTCCAGAGCCTGTGCTCTGCAACGGGAGAGGCCACAACAGTGAGAGGCCTGCGTACCGCAAAAAAAAAAAAAAAAAAAAAAAAAAAACTACAATGAGGTAACACCTCACGCCAGTCAGAACGGCCATCATTAAAAAGTCTACAAATAACAAATGCTGGAGAGGATGTGGAGAAAAGGGAACCCTCCTACACTGTTGGTGGGAATGTAAGTCGTTGCAAGTATGGAGGTTCCTCAGAAAACTGAAAATAGAATTACCAGATGATCCAGCAATCCCACTCCTGGGTATATATTTGGACAAAACTGTAATTCAAAAAGATATGTGCACCCCAGGTCCATAGCAGCACTATTCACAATAGCCAAGACATGAAACAACCTAAATGTCCATCAAAAGATGAATTGGATAAAGAAGATATGGTAGATATATGCAAGGGAATACTACTCAGCCATAAAAAAGAATGAGATAATGCCATTTGCAGCAACATGGATGCAACTAGAGATAATCCTACTAAGTGAAGTCAGTCAGAAAGAGAAAGACAAACACCATACAATATCACTTATATGTGGAATCTAAAATACGACACAAATGAACCTATCTATGAAACAGAATCACGGACATGAAGAACAGACTGGTGGTTGCCAAGAGGGGGGGAGGTTGGGGGAGGGGTGGAGTGGGAGGTTGGGGTTAGCAAATGTGAGCTTTTATATATAGGATGGATAAACAACAAGGTCCTACTGTATAGCACAGAGAACTATATTCAGTATCCTGTGATAAACCACAATGGCAAGGAATATGTTTAAAAAAAGAATGTATATATATGCATAACCGAATCACTTTGCTGTACAGCAGCAATTAACACAACACTGTAAATCAACGATACTTGAATTAAAAAAAAAAAAAGAATCCTCTCCAGAGAAGAAGTTCTCTGTAGTCCAAGAGTTCCCTTCCTCCTTTGGCCTGAGAATCCTAAGACTTAAACTTAAGAGACCAATCTTTACCACAGTGGCTTCTCATAATCCAGTTTCTGAATGCCACCATATTTGCAGTATCACATTATCCTTATTCCAGAGCTGTTTAACGAAGAGCCATGAATGACTGTGGGTTGTCTGATGTGGTTCCAGAATCTGACTCTAAATATACCTTGAGAACATTCTCACAAGGGCTCATGTGGGGTGGGAATCTAACCCTTATCTGCAAGTGACAGTGGATCATGACTTTGGACGTTCAAGTTGGCCCCTAGCAGGATACACGTCATCCAAGATCAGACACCGGTCCACAAGATACAAACAGCACCTTTGGCGTTCGGATGGTGGTCTTAATCCAGTGGCTCTAGATGGAGCAACTGCCAAGGTTTCCATAGACAGAGAATGCTTTGACATAAAACTACACAACAGGGCTTCCCTGGTGGCGCAGTGGTTGAGAGTCTGCCTGCTGATACGGGGGACACGGGTTCGTGCCCCGGTCCGGGAGGATCCCACATGCCGCGGAGCGGCTGGGCCCATGAGCCATGGCCACTGAGCCTGCGCGTCCTGCTCCGCAACGGGAGAGGCCACAACAGTGAGAGGCCTGCGTACCGCAAAAAAAAAAAAAAAAAAAAAAAAAAAACTACACAACAAAATGAATTTAAACATAAAGGTTCATCTTTCTTTTAACCCAGCAATTTTTTCCTTATTTCAAAGTTTACATCTGAATGCTTTTTAGAGCTTGGTGAATGGCTGAAAAATTCTTTTACAGACCCTCATCTGTTTTCCCAGATCAGTTTTTACCATTTCTTAAGCTATTTTATTAAAATTAAAAAAAATAATGTAAAGACTTGGTGTGAAAATCAACGGCAAAAGGACACAAAAAAGTGATTATAAACAAGGCAAGACAAGCCAAAGGAGCTAAAAAGCCAGGACTTTGACAGGATGCCGGCTTAGAGAACGGCCTGCTAGGATGAGCTTAGGCAAGGACGGTGAGGTCAGCTGAGCCTTTATCTTCTCCAAAATGCTATGGCAATTAGACATCCTTTCATAGCTTTTCTCTACCATCTCACTGTGGATTTAGTCACTGGTTACCTGTAATTCCCAAAATGAGTATCTATTGCATATCCGGGTATTGTATTCTGTGAAAGAACTTGATTCTAGAATGTGTGGAGAATATGATATCCGTCATTGATTCTAAGTATTTGCTTAGCTAATAAACTAGGTCCTCTGATTTTTAAAAGAAAATGGGGAGGAAGACGAGATGATGAAGAGAAATAGTCCATATATGATCTAAAAATGTGAAGTGCTGCAGCTGATCCAAATTTTGACCACTTTTCATGGACTCGTTCTACACCCCATAACTAACTCCAAGCTCAACCCAAGGCAATTTTCTACTGCATTCTTCTCTTGCAGAAAACGAAACTCTGCCTAAAACCTACTGATTTTTAGAATCCTACCAAATTACACAAACATTTCGTGGGAGTTGACCTGATGTTGCCTTTGGTGGCTTTTTCAATGCCTCTATCTCTGAGTCCTAGACTGCCTTGGCCTCATACCCTCTGTCCTCTAGTTTTAAAAAAAAATTTGGTACTTACTATCAAAAAGCTATTTCACTTGCTTGTTTAAAAACAAGCTATGAAAACAATGGGGATGGGGGTGGGAGACCTTCAAGCTCTTTTCATTCTAAAGAAAAGCAGAAGTGAATCCCAGGAAGGAGGTGTGGACTTATAAGGATGTGGCATTTCCTCAGGATTTGGTGGGAATTCATTGATTTCATTTACAACAATTGAGAGTTGCCTCTGGGCTTTGAGTGTTTTTAGCTCCAGCTGGCACAGGGATTATTTTCCCCTGGAATGCTCATACCCGAACACAAGGACACCTTCAGGAAGAGGAAAAGGAAGAAATAAGGTCTAGGAACCTAGGATGTGAACCAGGAAATTCTTTTCCACTGCACTGATTTAAAAGACTGTCATGCTGGTGCCTAATAAATCCCACCACCTTTTTTGGAGTTTATAGTGATGGGACATTTTCCCTTGGATGTGTGATCGTTTTGCATCAAGATATCCATACTATTTTCCCAATAACCAAAAATATCATTTCCTGAAAAGAGTTAGGGATGCTAATTGCAATTGTGAAATTTACACAGCGTTCCTCAAGCCCTCACTAAACCTTCAAAACCAAATAAAGTTCAAACTCAGATGCAATGTTAAAAGTCCATTGGACCCTCATGTCCCCAAAGCCAGTTCCTACTTATCCACCCTCAAACACTTTCTATTCCTATAGAATGAACTGCTGGCTTTGTGTACATACACTCTTCATTTTCCCATCCCCATGCCTTGGTTTGCCCTGCAAGCAGTGCCTCTCCCGTGTCTCCACGGACCCGAATGTTACATACCCTCGAAGGCAGCCTCACACCGTGTACGACCTCTCCCAGCTGAAAGAAATTTCTCACTTCTCTGAAATTCCAAAGTATATAATCCCCACCTCTCTCGTGGCAATTCGTTTTTCTATTTGGTATTGCTCTTTTCATCTTAGTTGAGATAGTAAGCTCCGTGTGGGCAGGGTCCTTTCCACCTAGCACAGGGCAACACACACACGGAGGACACTCCCCACGCACTAATGGAATGAACTAGTGTGACCACTTACCAAACCAAAGTAACTGACCTCAGGCAAAAGTTGACACCCTCACCCAGAAATATGTGTTCAGTGAACACAGCTCAGAGATCAACAGTGTCCAGAACAGGAAGAGCGGAAAGTCAGGTTAAGCTAAATTATCCACATCTTGGAAATAAGGCAAAAAAGAAGACTGAGTCCTTCTGGTGTCATACTAGAGCAGACTCCATGAAGCCAGCCTAAGGAAGGGTCATCTGACTCTCCAGGCTGGGATGTAACGGAGTTTGACTTTCTATTTACTATTGATGAGGGCTTAGTCTCTGCAAAGTTAAAAGTTCACTTAGAGAAAACGGATGGTATGCACCTTATTTTGCTCAAATGTGATGATTTTATTGCCCCTTAGGTCACCGACCAGTTTTGCATTGAATTTAGCTATCTTACTCTAGCATTCTTTCACCTCCCAACCCCCATGTTTGTACGTATCAGTTTCTGATACGAATCCTCCTTTAAGTCAGCTTTATCATCTTGCTTATTCCTTGATCAAAGATTAAATCAATTTCGAGGCAGACTCATTTGATTATTATATGAGATTTAGATGCTCACTTTTTAAAAAGTATACGTGGAGGATATGAATAACTATGAATAAGGAAACACGTAAAAATAGGTACTGCTGCTACCACTATTTTTCTACTTACAATTTTCTTTGATTTTTACCTAGAATCAACTTCCTAACTACCAAATTTATTCACCCACACATGTTTCTTTCCATTCCAAAGCTTTTATACAGAAATAACAACAGTGAACGGAATGAGTATTCTTTACTCTGTCTAGAATAACTTCTAATGGCACGTATGTGTCTATTTGAAAGTCTGCTGCGATCAATTCAGTAATAGCTTTATTTTAAAAGCCTGTATGTCAACTAAATACCTGATCTTTTGAAATAAAAATAGAATCTGCTTGTAAATTTCGTGAATGACACATCTATCTATCATATGAAATTACTGAACATTACAGAATGTAATTTTACATATTAGGATGAACAGCAGTTTTGTAAGTTCAAGCCATACGAATATTGCATTAGGAGCAAGACAGTTGTTCTGAAATCACTAAAGGCCATAATAGAAACCAGACACTAATGCTTTAAGAAGTAACTAGTTGAAACTGAATGCAATAATCACCTAATCCATAATGCATTTGTAAGATTCTGCCATACAACACAGGTAATTTTTTCTCTTCTTTCTTTTTTTTTTTTAACTGAAGAGAAATAATTCTTTCTTATGGTCCTAAACATCAAATGCTATATCACGTCATAAAAATGAAATATAGCACATGGATCATTGTTTTGTTCATCCATTTAATTCTATAATACATACTCACTTCACCCTATAATGAAAACATTATGCTTGTTCACTATTATTTACAATGTTGTTAAATCAGCAAGGCTCCAAATGCTCCATCGAAAGATCACTGCCAAAAGCGAATCTGTTCTAAGCAGAGGGTTAGAAAGATCTGGGCTCTGCAACTCGCCCTTCCTGTCAGTGCTGCCTGCATGCTCTTGACTTAATCCCAACATGCTGCAGTTGTGGTCAATTTCATGGAAACATATCTGACAACCAAGATGTATTTAATACATACCTGTAGTGGGATGAATTGTATCCCCCCCCTGCCAAGAAGAGGCATGTCCAAGTCCTAACCCCTGGTATCTGTAAATATGACCTTATTTGGAAATGGGGTCTTTGCAGATGGAATCAATTTAAAGTGAGTTCATACTAGAGTAAGGTGGAGCCTAATCCAATGACAGGCGTCCTTGTAGGAAGGAGATTTGGACACAGACACAGAGACACACAGGGAGGAGGCCACGTGACGACAGAGGCCGAGATTAGAGTGATGCAGCCACAAGCCAAGGAACGCCAAGGATTGCCTGCATCCACTAGGAGGTGGGAAGAGGCATGAAAGGACACTCCCCAAGGGCCTTCAGAACGAGCAAGGCCTTGCCAACACCTTGATTTTGGACTTCCGGCCTTCAGAATGGCAAGAGAATCAATGTCTGTGTTTTATGCCATCCAAGTCTGTGGTGATTGGTTACAGCAGCCCTGAGAAACTAATACAACACCTTTTAAATTGTGCTTTTGGGGTCTGTTCTTCGTAAGAGTGATTCAAATCTACAAGATTAGGAATGCTAAGGAAAGCTGGATCAGGGAGAGCTGTGATAGGAGCGGGGGCAGAGCAAAGCAGTGGATGGGGAGAGATTCTCGAAGGTTCTAGTTCCTTCTAATTTCATCCATGTTGGATATCTAGCTTCTGCAAAAACTCTGACTTTAAGAAGATTCCCATTGGAGAAATATAAAGGGTGAGGGTATAAAAACTGTGATCAAGCAGTTTTCATATGAAAAATAGCACAGAGATACTCACCTCCACGTGTTGACATGTTTGTATGAGTTTAGCCAAGAGCGTCTCCAGTTCCGTGTTCCTCTTAATAAGGTTGGTGAGGTTACTCTCTAAGTTTTGCTGTTCAAAAAAAAAGAGAGGAAAATATTATTCTGCATACTTTTAATACTTTAGTATATACAAAATTACTCATACTCAGGAAAATGGATACAGTTTTAAAGAAATCTCAATGAAATCTACGCAGTTTCAAGTACTTATAGATTTAAACTGGATTTTGAAAAGTCAACAGTGTAAAAGATTATTTTCAAAATGTTCAGATCTCACTCTTTTTGTCCCTGCTTCCTGTACGAACTCAGGCATATTTCACTGAATAATTAGTCATAGGTTACTTCCAGGTTGTGAACGAGGGAGAAAGAGGTAATTGGATTTCTAATTCCTTTACCTGAATCAGAAATGGCAATAATAGAAAGAATATATTCCCGCATCAAATCAACTACTGTTGGATTTTTAGAATTTACCATCTTATGGGCAGGTTGAGGTCAATCCGTTGGAAGAAGGTCTGAACTGTCCAGCTATTGATGACACTATGGTCATTTATAGGCATTGATAAGAAGTCCTCATCATACACGTTTACTCATAGTACGTTTCACTGTACATGCTTCTATTCTTTGCCTATCAACCTATCAATGCCAGATCAAATTTCCTTGAATGCTACATTTTTCCTATCACTGTCCTCCTTAAGAATCTAGAACTATTCCCTGTTCCTTTAGAACATCAAAAGTTTTTGAAATTTAGCTTATTGAAGTATAGTTGATTTACAATGTTGTGTTAATTTCTGCTGCCACGTGCGGGACGTACTCCACCATGTTCCCCCTCGGGTCCCCACTACCTCCTCGCACTTCCCCCCTCTCACGTCTGCATTTCCTTTCATTTCTGATCCTCGGAGACTTTCCACTTATGTTTAAGCTTGGTTATTATTCTTTAAAATCCATTTTTAAATATTTTTTCTGTAATTCTCATGTGTTCAGAATTCAGAGGGAGGTTTGGGGCATTATTTTATCTGGACTGGAAGATCAACAGGAAATCTTCCATTTCGACTTTGAGACCCTCAAAGGGTCTCAAATATAAATATTTTACGGGAGAAAAAGACTCGTTTCTCCCTCGAAGGGTGGGATACCACAAAAAGTCAGAGAATGAACCAGACAGAATGATTTAGTTGCAACCTAATGACCTCATGTTTGCATCAACGAAAAACTTGCTTTCAAAGCTCTTTACCACCAGCACAAAAGCCAAATGTTTTTCTACTGTTTGAACTAAACAAAGTGCAACCACTTTATGGTCCGAGACTAGAGAATAATTTCAACGCCTTCCATTATTCAGCGTCTTTGACTTGGATATGACCACTTTATGGTATATTTGTCAACTTCTTTTGGTATGTTCGTCTTAGGGAATCCTTTTACTTTTCTTTTTGGCTGACCCTTCAGAGCAGGAAATTACCAGGGAAATACATCATGAAACTGTTTAAAGTTCAACTGTCATAGGTATGACTTCTTAAGCTAGTCAGCAAGAGATCCAAATAAATATAATCTAACACATTTAGACTTTACAAACATCTGCTTGCTTTCGCCTCCCTTTATTAAGGATACATCATGTATAAAATCTGTTTTTAATCAACTAATATGCAGACTAAAGCCTGTGGTTTAAACACATTGACCTATCTAGATCCTTTGGGGTTATTCAAATTTAAATAGTACAAGTGTTACTGAAGTCCACAAAGAATTACCGAGTCACTTAGAAGTATAATAAAGGGAAATGAAGCTGAGAGAGAGACTTGTTTCCAAGAGGTACCAAAGGGACTGACAACACTTTTCAAGAGAGCCCGGGTAATGGGCAGGTAACCAAATCCAGTCCTCAATGAGCCATGCATCCATAAGCTTCCACTACGGGGACTTCTGTGGAGTTTTCTCGAATTTAACTGTATCACTAACATCCTATGTGGTGATCGGTGGGTCCTATAACCCCTTGATTTTGACTGTGCCTTGTGCAAACGAGAGATAACATTTTTTGGCATCAGAGTCTTGGGACTAAAGTGGATATAAGTATCTACTTCCCTATGGATATCTAAGGAATTCTAGAGTACCCCCCAAAAAAGTTCTAGTTTCCTGTTCCTCGAAAACATCAATACATTTCCATCTCCTTATGGAGCTGAACTTTGTAGAAGTCCAAGGAGTCAGGCATGAGCGGCCACACACGTAGAGTGAGGGGCCTGGGGCTACGACCCCAGCTGAATTCTCCTGGACAAATGACGCTTGGGCCCAGTTTTCCCATCCATGATGTGTAGAAACAATAAAGGCACCCATTTATGCTACTGTTCAGTTCAGAGGAGAAAATGAAAACACACCAGGAACTATACAAATGCTTGTTGAAGAAATCATGAATTGTAGCGTGAAACACTGTTTGGTGTCAGTACCAGACACTACGGGGCAGGGGGCTGGGGGGGCCAACCCCATGCCTCAGGCAGTCACCGTTCTCAAGCTTGCTGGTGGCTTTTTGCTGCAAATACCTGTTCCTTTAGGCTCCAGGGCTTTTTCTGGCCCCAGGCAGGGCAGGCGGGGGTGCTGGGGAGGAGAAGGGAGGTTGATGCCCCTAGGAGCAGCCCTCATCCAGCAACTACTGGCAGTCGGTGGATGAACTGCCCAGCTCCCCCACCTCCAGGTGCGATCACTCTGAGTCGTGTTTCAGAAAATCTCCCGAGCGCCCGCACGGGCAGGAGCCCGATGCCCACAGCCATCACCTGCTCCTGACCATGCCCTCTTTCCGCTTCCTCTCCTTCTCTGTTCCACCTCCCCTTTCCCTTCCAGATGCTTCCGGGATCACCTCCCAATTCGAATTCTGAGTTAGGGTCTTCTGGGAGAATTCAACTAAAACTTTTTCCATAGACGTCCTAATCTGTTAGTTTTGAGTATTCCTTCTTATGAGGAATAGCCAAATTAACAGAAGATTGTATTGCTTTTGAAAGATATTTGCTAATACAAGGGTTTGTTTTCTCTTCCCTCTTTCTAACCTTTTGTACAGATCGCAGCCTCCAAATTCCAGGTTCTAAACCAGCAGTGTCATTAGAAATACCATGTGAGCCACCAATGGGAGTCACATCTAAAATTTTCTAATGGTCATATTTTTAAAAAAAAATTAAAAAGAAACAGGTAAAATTAATTTTAACAATATATTTGACTTAATTTCCAAAATATTATTATTTCAACACATAATCAATATTTTAAAACTGATGAGCTCTTTTACATTCTTTTTCTTTCTTTTTACTAAGTCTTTGGCATCTGGTGTGTGTTTTATACATATAACATATCTTGATTCACAACGGCCACATTTCAAACACTCAGCTGCCACATGTGGCTTGTGGCTACATTACTGGACAGCAGAGCATCAGAGTCTAGAAGAGGGGTCAACAAACCTTTTCTGCAAAGGGCCAGGTAGTAAATAGTTTAGGCTTTGTTGGCCATATGCTCTCTGTCGCAGCTACTCGATTCTCCTGTTTTAGTAAGAAAGTGGCCATAGACAATATGTAAACAAGTGGGCAGGGCTGTGTGCCAATAAAACTTTATTTACAAAAACAGGTGGTGAGGGCTTCCCTGGTGGCATGGTGGTTGAGAGTCCGCCTGCCGATGTAGGGGACACGGGTTCGTGCCCCAGCCCAGGAAGATCCCAAATGCCACGGAGCGGCTGGGCCCGTGAGCCATGGCCGCTGAGCCTGCGTGTCTGAAGCCTGTGCTCCGCAACGGGAGAGGCCACAACAGTGAGAGGCCCGTGTACCACAAAACAAACAAACAAACAAACAAACAAAAACAGGTGGTGAGGGAGATTTGGCCCATAGGCCAAGCTCCTTCCTGGGCCCGGGCACATGCTCTTCCCTCTGGAGTGCATCTGCATGGCAGGAAATAATTCTACTACCAAGGAGAGAGCATAACAAAACCACAGTATATACTGAGTGCCTGCTGTATACCCATCATGGCTTAGTCCGTTCCCATTATAAATCCTCAAACATTCACTGTGGGAACAATTACCATGGAAAACTGAATATTCATTGGAGAACACTTCTGAAATTGAATGCAGTAAATCAACTAACTAGTAAGTTCATTTAGCAACTACTATAGATTGTTAAAACAACGACTTCTACCCTTTAAGGCTTTTCTCATTGGTAGTGTTGAGTCTGAACCCAAGAAGAGAGACTTGACAGTTTAGAAGCATTCTGAAGGGATGCTATACCACTCCATTAGATCACAAGGTCTCAGGGAAGGCAAATAATATACTGTTGAATAAACAAGCGTTTACGTGACTAGACAGTCTAGCAATTATCACTGACACATCTATTTCAAATTCTACCTAAAATCAAGTTGTTCCTAGCCTTAATTCATTATCTCTCTCCCAGGTATTTTTTTTTATAGTACTCCTTTTACTTTAGGAAGGGAAAGGAAGCCTTTGTTGAGAAAGATGAGGCTTTTGTAAGTGTGCGACTATTTGCTGTAATTCAACACGCCCCCTCCCGCCATGCCATCACCACCAAAAGAAGAGGAATATAAATAATTCCAAATGGTCCTTCTAAAGGTAAAGATGCAATGAGTCAGATTTCATTTCTTCATATTAAGCAAAAGGTTGGGTACAAGTCAAATTTGTGAAAGACAACATTGTAAAACATGTGTTGCTTCAAGAATGAGGCTCCCCTGCATACTTTCTCCCGAAAGGATGACTAATTTTTCCTGTAATTATTGTTTTAACACATACACTTCTAATGCATTTTCATGGAGCCAGACTCAGCCTCCTGAGTTGATCACTGAACAATCATGGCAGGATAGCTGATTGTACAACCCATCTCAATACAAGCCTTTAGGCATGTTTATGGACACCAGCTGAGAGTAGTAAATCCAACTTAACAGATGAGCTTTGTACTTCTCCATACACTGAGACCCAATCAAATAGCAAGGTAAGCAGACAAAAATACCCCTCATTTTAGCCTTTGGAGACCTGTACCTAAGGGTCAGATTACAGGGAATCAATGACTTGTCATTGAGCACTACTATGAAAATGTATGCCTGAAACAGGAGATTTCAGTAATTCCTTTCGGGTTTGTCCAGGCCTAAAGAATGTTTGCTCTTATTCTGAAGTAAGTCAACGCTTCAGAATGTCTTTAAAGTATAATATTAAGTCTGGATACCTTTCAAGGCAAACACAGATCTGGCTTGTTCCATTCCATAATATTCAGAGTGACACTCGGGAACTGTGTTCATAGCCCTGACACCCAACACCGCCCCCCAGCACAACCAGGATATGAACACGTCGAGTGCCACCATCCGTATATTTTTTCTAACAAACTTTAATCACAATCCTTAATATAAAAACACACCCGTATTAACACATGCCACCTGCATAAAAGCATAAATTCTTAACATGTAACTAAACTCTTAAGATGTTTTAATTACGGTGCAGGAATTGAAGGCTATCTTCAGGTTCAACTCATGACAGACCGCAAATCTGTGTGATTTATGCTGGTTTGATTTTTTAATGCCTTTTTTCATTGGTTATGATAGTTAACATTTCCAAATGCCCTGGCAAGACAGGTCGCCCAGGGAGCTTCAAAAACCTAATAAAACCCAATCTGCATACAAATTTAAGTCTAGTGTTCCATGGACGACAATTTAAGCCATTTTGATATGCAATACTGTATTTACCTTGTCAGGTTTTATTTGATATTTCTATATTAACACCACGGAATCTGCACCATATATTTTATAAATTCCATCGTCAGGAGTTCAGTGTTTATTACTGTAATCTGGTAGTCAATAATATACAGAGAACAATTTTTAAATACCGCTTACGGCCTAGAAGAACTTTCTGATGTTAACAGAGATAAGTCAATCTCTTAGTATAATTATATTCATTTAGTTGTAATTTTAGCAGATCCCACGATGACTACTTCCTTCCAGGTATTAGAGATGTGAGTGGCCTTTCTTGTTCATTCCTCATCCCTCGGCCCTATTTCTGCCTGTAGTAAGAGAGCTGAGCAACTGACCAATAACACATTTGTCAGTTTTGAGAATCAATATTGAGTGAAGGGAGCTGGACTCCTAGAAAGCTTTGAAAGTCTCTGAACTTCAAAATAATGATCTCCTACAAACTAGTGGTTACCAGAGGGGAGAGGGAAGGGGAGAGGGACAATATAGGGGTAGGGGGGGAAAAGGGTTATTATGGGATTACATGAAATCATGTGTGTGAAACTTTTGAAAACTGTAAAGCACTATAGAATTTAAAGAATCTTTCATTCAATAAAAAAGGAATATCTCGATTATTAAAAAAATAAATTGGTCTCCTGAGAGAAATGTTTTAGAGAAAGTGACTATGACTTTTATCATTGGAACCTATGGGGAGCATTTTGTAAGATGACAGCATAGGGGTAAGAGCCATGAAGGTCCAATATGGCAGCCGTCCTGCTGTCTTCTCTGGTCACTGTCCCCAGTCAGGTTCTCGAATCCTCCTCAACCCAGCACTCTGGGCTGCCATAGCAGATCCATGGGGTTGTCTCAAGAGAGGTGACCAATTTGTCAGTCAAGAATTAGATGGTGAAAAGATTATGGGGCTATTGGAGAACAGACTAATAGTAGTTAGTTATTTTGATCAAGTGAGAACTTTCAAGTTGGGGGAATATTTAGTCTCCTAAACCAGGGGTCAGCAAACTACAGCCCACAGGCCAAATCCTACCTGCTGTCTATTTTTCTATGGCGTGCCAGGTAGAAATGGTTTTTACGTTTTTAAATGATCTTTTTAAATCAGAAGAAGGATAAAATTGTGGGACACATGAGAAATATAGGAAATTCAAATTTCTTTGTCCATAAAATTTCATGCGAACACAGATACTCCCATTCGTTGATGGTTTCTCTCTGCTTTTGTGCTACAGTGACAAAAACTGAGTCCTGGCCCTTTACAGAAAATTGCTGTCTCCTTGAAAAAAAAAATCTTAAAAAAATAATCCATGGCCTTCTTATTAATTAATACAGAGTATTTTCTCTATTGGTCCAAACCACTTAAAAATTTCAATGTAACTCAATTTGCTTAACATGAGAGTGTAGGAGTATGGCTAAAATTTCAATCATTCAGGTACTCAAAATTCTAAAGGAGAAGATCTTCTGTTGGATACCCAAATAATTTTTAACTCACAAAAGAAAGAAAATAGCATTAAATCACCAGTAAAATGCAATGTCTGAATAAATTCCTCTGCAACCTTTGTTCAGAGGAGCACAAGATTCAGACAAGGAAAAAGTAGGAAAGAATCTTAAGTTGGATCAAGGCTGCTACAGCAAGAACATGGTCAAAAGTAAGTACAGAAGACAATGGGCATATATCTGGAGAAAACTCTAATTTGAAAGGATACACGCACCCCAATGTTCATGGCAGCGCTACTCACAATAGCCAAGAAGTGGAAACAACTTAGATGTCCATCGACAGATGAATGGATAAAGAAGATGCGGTACATATATACAATGGAATAGTACTCAGTCATAAAAAAGAATAGAATAATGCCATTTGCAGCAACATGGATAGACCTAGAGGTTAGCATACTAAGAAAAGTAAGCCAGATAGAGAAAGACAAATATCATATGATACCACTTATATGTGGAATCTAAAATATGATACAAATGAACTTATTTACAAAACAGAAACAGATTCACAGACACAGAAAACAAACTTATGATTACCAAAGGGGAACATGGTGGGGGGGATTAATTAGGAGTTTGGGATTGGCAGATGCAAGCTACTGTGTATAAAACAGATAAACAACAAGGACCTACTCTATAGCACAGGGAACTATATTCAATATCTTGTAATAAACTATAATGGAAAAGAATATGAAAAAGAATACAGACACCCCCCCCCACACACATATATATAACAATCACTGTGCTGTACACCAGAAACTAACACAACATTGTAAACTGACTATACTTCAATTAAAAAAAAAAAGGCACAGCACAAGGATTAGTCAGTTCTTTCCATTCTGCAAATAAGTATAAAGTGTTGGGTTGTGAGTACACCTCCATTGTGGAATTACTCATCGACTGCTGTTTCCATCAGTTTTCTTTTCCTCAGTATCTTTTTTCTTAATCATAAAATATACCTCAAAGGAGACCTCAGAGCACTGGATAATTAATGTCTTTAAAATCTCCTGCTATTGATGGATGTCATACATGTTGTTTGTATATGTCACTTCAAGCTTTACTTCCTCCATCACTCAGAGATTGAATAATTTTGACTTTATCCCCTTTTCTCTGCCTTAAGTAGATGATGACATTGACAGATACTCATTAACAAACATGTTCTGGCCTTTCTACTTAAATAGGGTTTTAACTGATACCATCAAACATTTTTACCAGACCTGAATGTCTCATGGTGGATGCTTAACCTTCGATGAATGGAAACATTTTGTTTTACATTTTTATTCTTAAGATACTGTGGGAAGACGAAATCTTTTTCTAAGCCAATACCTATACTTCATGTTGACTGAAGTGAATATATCGAATGTATTTCAGGCTAAAACAGTTGAGTCTTTGATCTAATAATTTTGCATAGGTAACTATGATTTGCTTTGTTTCTACAGCAATTTTTACTTCCTCAAATTTTTAGGTTTTTCTATAATTCGAAAAGATACAAGTACCGCAATGTTCATTGCAGCACTATTTACAATAGCCAGGACATGAAAGCAACCTAAATGTCCATCAATGGAGAAATGGATAAAGAAGATGTGGCACATATACACAATGGAATATTACTCAGCCATAAAAAGAAACGAAATTGAATTATCTGTAGTGAGGTGGATGGACCTAGAGTCTGTCATACAGAGTGAAGTCAGAAAGAGAAAAACAAATACCGTATGCTAACGCACATATATGGAATCTAAAAAAAATGGTACCGATGAACCTAGTGGCAGGGCAGGAATAAAGATGCAGACATGGAGAACGGACTTGAGGACCCTGTGGAGGGTGGTGGGCGGGGGGAAGCTGGGATGAAGTGAGAGAGTGGCACTGACATATATACACAACCAAATGTAAAATAGATAGCTAGTGGGAAGCAGCCGCATAGCACAGGGAGATCAGCTCGGTGCTTTGTGACCACCTAGAGGGGTGGGTTGGGAGGGTGGGAGGGAGGCTCAAGAGGGGAGGGGATATGGGGACATATATATACGTATAGCTGATTCACTTTGTTATACAGCAGAAACTAACACAACATTGTAGAGCAATTATATTCCAATAAAGGTATAAAAAAATAATTTTAAGTTTTAGAGGAATATGCCTTTTCTGGACCCGCTGCTGAAAATGAATTAAAATTCAATACATGGTCAGCTTTGCTCCTGAATTTGTGGCATTCCCAAAAAGGGTTCATGATGTTCACAAAAGTCATATCCCCATCTGGGTAGTGGAAAAAGTATTAAAGTCAAGGGAGGTTACAATCTTCGACTAAAAAAATATATAGATTAAAATTCCATTCCATCCAAAGTGGGTCTGGTCTGTTAAGAATTTACAAAATCAATGTTGTGTAAGAGAATTCCCCATTTGGGACAGCCTAGAGAATCAAAGAAGAATATGAAAGCATGGCATTGTTTCTCAGTCCTGTGTAACCTTCAAAGACAGAACCTTCCTTGGGTTTCAGGCGTTTGAATCTCAAATTCCTTGAATTCATTGCATCCTTCATCCCTAACTTCACCACCTTTACTTAGCCATTTCCTCTGCTTTTAGTAGGACTGAGGCTGTCTTTGTCCAATCAAAGTGAGTTGACTGAGTCCAAATTAAAGCAACATGAAAGTTATGGAAGGAAGGAAGGAAGCAAGATGACAACCATCCACTGGGTGAGTGGTTCCCACCCTGGTCTGCACTCTGCACTCACTTGGGGGGCTACACAAATACCATGCTTGGTCTACACCCTCTTCCCAACCAGAGAGTATGAATTACTTAGATTGGGGTGAGGTCCAGGGATTGGGATCTTTAAAACCCCGCAGGAGATTCTAACGTGCAACCAAGTGTGAGAACTCTTGCTCAAAACCAGGTTGCCAAGTAGCTGGATTGTGATACGGTGTACAAAAATTAATCATGTACTCAATTTACTAGTTTTACACTTTAAGAGTTATTCAGAATAAAAGGAATATTTTTGTAATGTAGCATATGTACATAATAAGTGCAGGAATAAAATTATATATAGCTACACTAGAACTGCGAATTTATGTGAATGTATCATAGGAAATCCCAGGAACTTTACTGAAACAGTGCTCTGCAGGGAACACTGACTATTACTGTTAAGAAATTTAGAGGGGGACTTCCCTGGTGGTACAGTGGTTAAGAATCCGCCTGCCAATGCAGGGGACACAGGTTCGAGCCCTGGTCCAGGAAGATCCCACATGCCGCGGAGCAACTAAACCCGTGCGCCACAACTACTGAGCCTGCGCTCTAGAGCCCGTGAGCCACAACTACTGAGCCCGCGTGCCACAACTACTGGAGCCGCGCGCCTAGAGCCCGTGCTCTGCAACAAGAGAAGCCACCGCAATGAGAAGCCCGCGCACCGCAATGAAGAGTAGCCCCCGCTCTCCGCAACTAGAGAGAAGCCCACACAGAGCAACGAAGACCCAATGCAGCCAAAAATAAATTAAATAAATAAATAAAAGTTTAAAAAGAAACGTAGAGGGCTCTTTTGACTTGAAAATATAGGGGAATGCTTTGTTGAATCATTCAAGTATTCCTAATGTCTAAAAATAATTCCTGAGTGGTTACCTCAGTTTATTCTTTGAACAGTATTAGTAGCATACAAATTTGGTTTGTCGATTTTAACAGTCATTACTTCCCCAGAAATATAAGAGAAGCAGATTGTAGATGTTTATAATTAAACAAGATTTTTTATATGGTAAATTAAAGATTTAGGGAAAAAAATTTAAGGACTCTGATGACAAAAGAATAGATTCATTCCCCTACCCAGATTCTTTTAAAGGTCAACAGAGGCAATACAACTGCCCTGAGGACTAGAAACTCCTCTGTGGTTTAAAAGGTAAAATGCAAATGTCTGAAATGATGGAAACCACAGGGATAACATTTAATTCCTTCCATCTTGGCTTTAGTATTGTTTCTTTGATGGATGGCCACCTGTCTGCTAGTTAAAACAACAACAAAAACAATCTGGAGAGTTAATTATTTAATTTGCAGTGCTTTACAGCAAATTATTAAGCCATTTTCCCAGAGTTGGTTTGTATACACATGACTAAAGACAATTTAAGGGTCACTGTATTTAAAAAATGAACTAACTCTCATTTCCCTGGAATATATTTTAATTTACATATACAGTGTTTTGCTAAAAGGAAAGACAAAGAGTGAATGTCACTTAAAAAATGTTTTTAAAGTCAGTTGCTTTTAACCCAGTGGGAGAAAACGGTCCAATATTCAGAGAACTTGGAGGAGACTTGCCGGTTATAAGAATCATGAATTACAAAGTCTCATCTTGTCCTATCTGTAGAGTCTAGAACAGAGACTAGGAATTCCTGGATCAACAGCAACAGCTTCCCCAGGGAGCTGGTTGGAAAGGCAAATTCTTAGACCTGCTGAATCAGAAACGCTAGAGGCGGGGGGTCCAGCAACCTGTGGTTTAATAAACCCTTCAGGGGATTCTGTGAGTGCTAATGTTTGAGAACCACCTACACGAATGTTGTAACATCCTTCAGTGTGTGTGTCTGGGCGGGGATGTGGTTAAACATTTAAAGACAGGAAAAGCTACAGGTAAGTGATCCCCATACTGCTCTTTCCACCTTGTCTTTCTCATGGACACCTTTGGATCTTATTACTCAAGTCTCTGTCATCAGGCCCTATTCTTGGGCTTTCCCCTGGTTCCTTGGTCTCCACTGGGGAACAGGAAGCATAATGGAAGAGAGTGCCAGCCAAGACATAGGGACAAAGGAGGGCTGGAGAA
This sequence comes from Mesoplodon mirus, assembly GCF_964341445.2. Lineage (NCBI taxonomy): Eukaryota > Metazoa > Chordata > Mammalia > Artiodactyla > Ziphiidae > Mesoplodon > Mesoplodon mirus. The sequence continues at coordinate 7,918,821 of NC_138981.1, forward strand.
TTTTGGAGGTGGGGGAAGATGACCCAACGTCATGGCGGGGGGAAGGTTTGGGAATGGATGTGCACCTCACTCATCCATGCTTTTTACCCCTTTACCATTAGCCATTCCAAATTGCTTTTTCTAATAAAAACATACACAGAACTCAGATGTTCAGAATGTGCCAGAAAAAAACAAAACAACAACAACAGTCTTGGTGAAGCTGCCCTAGTGTATTCTCGATTACTTACAAACGCTGTTTAAAAAAATTTTTTTTGAGTGGTGTTGAAAGGGGGAGAGGGCAGTCAGCCAGCAGAGGACCCAAACTCATTTGTTTTTGACGAAATACAATGCCCCCCCGCCACTGGCTGGAGTAAGTGCACCTCTTGAAGATTTCGTTTGACACGAAATGTATAAAGCTGAAAGCCAACATGTTAAACTTCGCCCTCAGGATTTTTTAGTGTGACCTTTGTCATTTGATTTTCAAATGTCTGTGACTTGGTCAACCACTGTGATAGGACATACGACATCAGAGACTGCTCAATAATTAAGTGGCGGTACTAAATCACACGTAGTGGCCTTCCCCTAACCACTGCCTTCCTCCAACGTCTTTCTTTTATTTGAATGAAGCGTCACTTAATATGGCTAACGAAGACATTTTCGAATCAAAGGCATTTACTATAAAGGCAGACTTTCACACCGTGTATTTTGGACTGCAAGCAAGTCTTTCACCAGAACGTGTTCTTTCCATGTCCAAACAATTATGACACAGCAGTGACTTCAAATATACACATTCCCTCAGTAAATGCATTCTCTTTTACAGCTTCGATTCTCTCCTCTGTCCTGATAATATTCAAATTCTGATCTCAGATCTCAAATCTGACCGACTCTTAGCTATGATGATCCCTTGTTATTTTAATAACTTTTTTTTTTTTTTTTTTTGCAGTACGCAGGCCTCTCACTGCTGTGGCCTCTCCCGTTGTGGAGCACAGGCTCTGGACGCGCAGGCTCAGCGGCCATGGCTCACGGGCCCAGCCGCTCCGCGGCATGTGGGATCTTCCCAGACCGGGGCACGAACCCGTGTCCCCTGCCTCGGCAGGCGGACTCTCAACCAGTGAGCCACCAGGGAAGCCCCCTTGTTATTTTAAACTCACCATTCTTAACTGCATCACATGCCCCTTTGAAATTTCTTCCTACTTTCTACTTTCTAGTCTTTACAGAGGATATAAAGGATATTACCATTCCCCAGGTGAGCACCGGAACATCACCTGAGACTCAGACTTCTCATTCGTGCCTTCTCTTAATCACTCTCTAAGGCTGTTTGGTTGCTCATTAAAAGACCCTTTGGCTTCAGCCTTAACTTTTCTTCCAAGGTTACTACTCTAACCATCTTCTTCCATAAATTGCTGGTTTTCATTCCTCTAACTTTTGCCCAGCCAGTCGGGTCCATGCATGGCCACCAAAGTCATCATCCCAGTAAGCCTGTATTTTACTGCACCATCACATTCTCAAAAGTTCAAAAAGCTGTCCATTCTTAAAGGATTAAGCTCAAACTCCCGAGTTGGGATGCAAAGTCCTCAAAACAATAGTGGGTTTAATAATTCTAAAAGATACATGCACCCCAATGTTCACTGCAGCACTATTCACAACAGCCAAGACATGGAAGCAAACCTAAATGTCCATCGACAGATGAATGGATAAAGAATATGTGGTATATTTATACAGTGGAATATTACTCAGCCATAAAAAAGAATGAAATAATGCCATTTGCAGCAACATGAATGGACCTAGAGATTATCATACTAAAGAGAAGTCAGAGAAAGACAAATACCATATGATACCACTTACATGTGGAATCTAAAAAAAACCCCAAAAAACAAAGATGCAAATGAACTTATCTACAAAACAGAAACAGACTCACAGACTTCGAAAGCAAACTTATGGTTACTAAAGGGGAAATGTGGTGGGGAGGGATAAATTAGGAGTTTCGGATTACAACTGTAAATCAACTATACTCCAATATAAAATAAAAAATTAAAAGAAAAACTGTAGTAGGTTTAGAATTTCCCCAGTAGAAGCCAGCTATAACTACCACCGCCCTGCACAATGAACATTCAACTTCAGTTACAATGGATTCCTTATTGGTCAAGAACTGCAACATCCGTTGTTCCTTCTGAGCCCTTGGCTACATCTTTCCACCCATCTAGAATTTTTCATTCCCCCCATGGCATCTCAGAATCTGGCAGAGGGCTAGAGGCACCAATAAATGCTTATTCAATAAAGGAGGACGTGAGTAATATTCATGCAACTAAAGATATTCTTCTATCTGTAACAGAAATCACATCAAGCCAAATCTTAATTCTATTTCAAAATTGGATAGGATTAAATCATACCTTTCTGAAGACATCAATACATATTTGAGACATCAAGCCAGAGTTCACTAAATCATAAAAACACTTTGATTAAATTAGTTTCAGAAATTGCTCTCCGGCCAAGGAACTATCTACTACGCAATGGATCAGGCAATAAATCTTAGACTCTATGTGCTGACAGGTGTAAGATGATTTATTGAATTGTAAGACAAGGAATCGTGAAGCATTACTAAGAAAATACATACTCTCTTCCAACGCAACATGATTTTACTTAACAAAAGCAATTTAGGAGGAAACTGTACTATTAAAATAATAGCAAACGCTTCCCATACAGCTCTAATTCTATGCATTAAAAATAATCCAGGAATGAAATCATTAGATCGTGCTGCTGGCTGGAGATCAGACGGATGACTTAATAATGATCCATCGCCATCAAATAAAGCTCATCTCTGTCTGGTAATAATCAGAGAATTTACACTACCAGTAACCTCCAATACTTCTTCAACCACATGTTAGCACTGTGATTTTTATTCTTTTATCCAATTTTTCTTTGCAATATTATTCTATTTTATATAATAACAACTAAAGAAACTTAGCTGCATATTTAACTTTCTCTTCCTGATTAAAGTTGATTACAGTGGTTTCCTGAATTTTAACATTTAATCAGTTTTCTTGAAAATGAATACTATTTACAGCTATAGTTTCCCCAACAACCAAACAATCAGACATTTTAAATTTTTTTAAAAAATGAAGGGCGGGGAAAGGATAAATTAGGAGTTTGGGATTAATAGATACAGACTATTATATATAAAAGAGATAAACAACAAGGTCCTACTGTATAGCACAGGGAACTATACTCAGTATTTTGTAATAATCTGTAAGGGAACAGAATGTGAAAAAAATATTTATGTATGTATAACGGAATCACTTTGCTGTACACCTGAAATTAACACAACACTGTAGATCAACTATACTTCAATAAAAATAAATTAAAAAAAATAAAAGTAAGCTGGTACAAAACTAGAAAAAAAATTTTTTTAATGTATCTAAGGGGAACTTCATGTAGGTTTAATGAAACGTGGCATCTTTGGTGCTCAGGATACAAAGGTAAACCGGAGCATCATGGGAGGGATTGATGTGATTATGCAACAGCATATATGCAGAAGAGCTTGGAGGTGGACCAATCAGAAAGGCATGTTTTGTGTTGTCAGGATGGAATGATATTGCTAGAGAATCTGATAGTCCTGCTATTGGTCTCTAGCTCCCCAAGTGTATTCTAGCCCTACACAAAAATCCTAGATCTAGAAAACAGGGCCCCTTAGGAGCCCACTCTAGGATGGTATGCCAAAGAGATTTGATTCTCATTAGAGAAATGCAAATCAAAACTACAATGAGATATCATCTCACACCAGTCAGAATGGCCATCATCAAAAAATCTAGAAACAATAAATGCTGGAGAGGGTGTGGAGAAAAGGGAACACTCTTGCACTGCTGGTGGGAATGTGAATTGGTACAGCCGCTATGGAGAACAGTATGGAGGTTCCTTAAAAAACTAAAAATAGAACTACCATATGACCCAGCAATCCCACTACTGGGCACATACCCTGAGAAAACCATAATTCAAAAAGAGTCATGTACCAAAATGTTCACTGCAGCTCTATTCACAATAGCCCGGAGCTGGAAACAACCTAAGTGTCCATCATCGGATGAATGGATAAAGAAGATGTGGCACATATATACAATGGAATATTACTCAGCCATAAAAAGAAACGAAACTGAGCTATTTGTAATGAGGTGGATAGACCTAGAGTCTGTCATACAGAATGAAGTCAGTCAGAGAGAGAAAGACAAATACCGTATGTTAACACATATATATGGAATTAAAAAAAAATGTCATGAAGAACCTAGGGGTAAAACGGGAATAAAGACACAGACCTACTTGAGAATGGACTTGAGGATATGGGGAGGGGGAAGGGTAAGCTGTGACAAAGCGAAAGAGAGGCATGGACATATATACACTACCAAACGTAAGGTAGATAGATAGTGGGAAGCAGCCGCAGAGCACAGGGAGATCAGCTCGGTGCTTTGTGACCGCCTGGAGGGGTGGGAGGGAGGGAGATGCATGAGGGAAGGGATGTGGGAACAGATGTATATGTATGACTGATTCACTTTGTTATAAAGCAGAAACTAATAAAAAAAAAGAGTATTAAAAAAAAAAGAGAGAGAGATTTGATTCTGGCTACAGCCAGCCCTTGGGATCAGAGGGAGGCTGAAAGATAGCAGGTAAGTGGGTTCCTGGCTCCTCGTGGAATCTAGATTTGTTGGCATGAATCTTAATGACCATTTAGTTCCTGAGACTTTACAGAGGAAATCAGGGCCAGTGGTCGGTTATTGGACATGCAACACCAGATGTGGGTCTATTACGCTCCTGATATATGGACAACAGAGTGATTGGGCCTATGTTCACCACCACTGTACAAGTGCTTTATGAGATGGGAATGGAAGCTCGGATAGAGGCAGACCCCTGCATGCTGCCTGCAGAACTTGAGAAAGTAGACCCCTTTAGAGGGCCTTTGCAAGGTTCCAAGATTTGGGAGATTCCCAGATCCTTCAGAGCACCAAGGACTCATGAAATCATCCAGAGAGTTCTGCCTGTGATCTCAGTCTGTTTCCTGCGCTGTTAGTATTCCACACCAATGGTTCTAGCTGTTGTGTGCAGAATGCTCAGTGGGTCACAGAAAGAGGTTCAGAAAGAAACTAGCTCAGTGATAGGATCTGATGCATTGCTTCAAGGTATGAGAGTCAGTTTGTCCTTGATCATCTGAGACAAGAGTATCTTATCCTTGGAGTCATAGGCCACGAAGTTGAATATATGGTGCGGGTAATGAGAATTCCACCCAAATAGTCGACTTGGTGAACGTTAAATCTACCAGGGCCAACGTCCTCCAGTAGCACATACTGAGACTCTCCCTGCCTCTTCTTATAGTTAGAGGACTTCAGGTGGAAAAGGTGTAAACTCCCTTGAAGGAAAGCATCATTAGGACAGGACTCCTGTCTCTCTTTTTCCCCACTGGATTCAAAGTACCTAACGCATAGTAGGTTAGGTACTTTGTTCGTTGCACAGTAGATTCTCAACAAATATTTGCTTAACAAAATGGGTGGATGGGTGGGTGAGTGGGCAGAGAGATGGCAGGGTAGGTGGAGGAGAGTTCCTACAGAGTTTGGGAAAATATTTCAACACATTAGTCCCAAATCCTGAGAATGAATTTAGGGGGTACAGAAAGTTCTCCAATGACAGAGCTACGCTGGTGCTGCCTGGAAGTTGGAAGTTTCTCCAGTTCCCTCAAATGGGCACTTCTCATTCTATTGAGAGCTTTCTGGAAGGATTCATTCTGACATTCTATGGAAGATACCAAAGGCAGTAGGTCTGTCTCCTTCTCTGTCAAAAACCTTAATTCTTTCCTGTACTTGTGCTGAAAAGAAAGGCCTCACCCCCAGGGCTCCATCTCCTCTTCTTTGCCTAGAAAGTTGCTATTGGAACTTAGCAGATGAAAACCAGCAGACACTAGTTTGGGGATTACAGACAAACAGAAAACATGGAGTTCAGGTGCTAGTAACAGGTTTTCCCTCCAGTCATTCAGAGCTGGTTATTCCAACTTCTCAATATCTAAAATCACTAACTTTAAAACTTGAATCTGAAGAAAATATTCTTCAAGGTACTCTGCAGCAGGCTACGTGCAGGCCATCCCTTTTGATAACCAATTACATGCATCGAGATGGAAAAACAGGAAGAAGTTGTCACTTGACAAACATTTTCCTTCCTTTAGTCCTAAAGTACAACAAGGGTTTAAAAACGAGGACACGAAAGTCGTTTTACATGATTTGCATTTTGTAGTATAGCCAAGTGTCTCCTCAACACATCAGCCTGAAATTGTAGTTTAGTGTCTGTTACAAGAAGTTTCCAAGAAGCGTAAGAGGAAATTGCAGAAATGAGTTCAAATCACAAAATAAAAACCCCAAGGGCAAATTTTCTAAGCACAGGTAGGCAAGTTAAGGAGGGATGGATAGAGGAATGTGGGAGGGTAGGGGCTGTAAGGGAGAAAACCTTACTTCAAAGACTTCTGGAACCTTCCAGAGCTGGGTATTTCCACTGGATTTTCCAGGCCTAATCAGACTCCCTAGGACTCTGGTTTGTTTATTTCCAGGCAGCCATTTTACCATTTGACTTAAGAGTCGAATCTATCTGGGGAGTTTTTCACCACTAATGGAACCTAGTGTGGATTATGTTCTTATGGCATAAGATGGAATTTGGCAAAATCAATGGCCATTTGACATGGCTAACACACTTCTGGATCATATCAATTAAAGCCTTCATAGAATTTTCACCTAAATTAAACATTACAAATGTACAGCTGGAAGGCAGGTTCAAAAAAATCTCAACTGTATACATTACAACCATTAATGTGTTTTGCAGATTTTTTTTTTAAGTTGGGATGAATCCAAATTGACCATGTGCATGCTGTCTTTGGCAATCATATGGTTTTTCCAAAACAATTATAAAAATAAAAGGAACATTTTCTCCTTGCTACTAGTGTATACAATGTCTCCATAGGGTACTTTGTGCTCTTAGAATAAGTGCTCAAGACCTTAAAAAAAATGTTGTAGCCCATTATTTACCAATGTCTGCCAGTTTTAAGAAATGAAAGGGCTACGATGAGGGCTTCTGGGGCGGGAAATTTAAGACTTAATGTGGTGATTAACATCAGAAATAGTATCTAGGACTTCCCTGGTGGCACAGTGGTTAAGAATCTGCCTGCCAATGCAAGGGACACGGGTTTGAGCCCTGGTCTGGGAAGATCCCACATGCTGTGGAGCAACTAAGCCCATGTGCCACAACTACTGAGCCTGCGCTCTAGAGCCCACGAGCCACAACTACTGAGCCCGCGTGCTGCAACTACTGAGCCCGTGCTCCGCAACAAGAGAAGCCACCGCAATGAGAAGCCTGTGAACCGCAACGAAGAGTAGCCCCCGTTCGCCGCAACTAGAGAAAGCCCTCACGCAACAACAAAGACCCAAGCCAGCCAAAAATAAATAAATAAAATATTTTTTAAAGAAAGAAATAGTGTCTAAACCAAACACTGAAGAATAAAAGGGTTGAACTGAACCCTTGCTGCTCTAAATACATTCTTTCCTTCAACTAATATGACCTTAAAATGAAAACTAAAAAATTTTTAAATGATCATAGATTAAACATAGCAGCCAGGTTTACTAGACAGTAACATCCTTAATGACAAAAGTACCTTTGTGCTAATCTTAGTGTCTTCCCCTCTGAACACTAAGATCAGTAAATATCTAAATTGCAATGGAACATAAATGGACCTTGGTGCTGGCAGTAACTGAAGTACTCCATTCCATTCTATTTCAAATGCAAAAGATTTCAAAGAGACTCCAACCATGTCACATTGGTAGGAGCCACCAGAATTACATTTGAGTTTACTTTTCTTGAGCAGTTTTTAGGGCAACTCAATTCCAGTTCATTAAGTCAAAGTCTTAGTTCAACTAACATGTACCAAACATATAATAATCCTCCCTATATGACACACTCACTGGTCTATAAATGCTCATGATAAAACCCACACAACAAAGTCTACAAACTTCTAATCCAGTTCGAAGTATGTTATGTATTGATGAGCTTTGAAAGACCAAATATTGACCATGAGATAAATGTCAACACCTCTGACAATATTTGATTTCAGAAAAACAATGTTCACAGCCACACAAACAGCATTAGGAACGTACTCAAGTTCTCAAAGCCTCTATGGTCCTATCACTCTTCATAAGTTACTCTTGAGTTTATCTGATTCCAAAGCACTTGGTCATTCTCCCATCACAGTAGAAAGGTGGGCTAGGATGAGGTAATGACTGATTTGTTTAGAACTAGAGGAGGTAATTCCTCTTTCCACATGCAATAGGAGGAGTAGTACTAGTAGTAACAAGGATAATAGCAGCTACCATTTATTGAACATATACTATGTGCCAAGTATTTTGCATATTTTATCCCTAGTCCCCTTAATAATGCTATAAGGAATGTATTATTACCCTGATCTTTATTGACGGAGAAACATACTCAGAGACACTTACTTTCCCAAGTTCACACAGCTAGTGAGCGCTGGAGCTGGACCTCTGAGCCCAGTTCCATTTGACTCCAAAGCCTGTTCTCCTCCTACACCATCCAACTTCTGGAGTAGATTTATGTCTTGATCCTTACGGCATCATTCTCGAAAAAGTCAATTTATTTCATTCTTTTTCGTTGTTGTTCTTGCTCCCTTGTAACCTCTTGTAACATTGGCCTCCTTGTAACAGGAAAATGCCTGTTATGAGCACGTGTTGCACTGGCTTTACAAATTGAGATGCCAAAGGGAGAGTCCGTACTTCAAAGGGAAGGTAGGGATTTCCAAGGTTACACTTAAGGGGGAAGGAGCCAATAAGCAAGGTTCCTCATCTAAGTGACACTGGTTAGAACCAAGAGGATTTGAAATCTCATCAACATTAGCTGCACCATGTGGAAAGACCTCTTCTGGGAAAAGGCATGCTTAGAACTGCTTACCAGGACTTAATGAAAAGACCTTAGTTTGGGAAAAGCTTTTCTAACATGAACTGAAATCTTTACCAGAAGATTTTTCAGAAGAAGGGAAATACTGTTGCATTTCCATATCCAACTCACTCTAAATAAAATGAACTCTGAGTCACTGACCCAATTTAGCATTTCATAAACAATAACAGGACTGAATCCAACTTAAGCACAGAAATATATATAGTATTCCATGTCATCATTCCTTCTTTAACACCACAGGTTTCTCCCAAACTTTTTCTTAAATTAATTAATTTATTATTTATTTATTATTGGCTGCATTGGGTCTTTGCTGCTGCATGCGGGCTTTCTCTAGTTGCGGCGAGCGGGGGCTACTCTTCGTTGTGGTGCACGGGCTTCTCATTGTGGCGGCTTCTCTTGTTGCGGAGCGTGAGCTTCAGTAGTTGCGGCGTGTGGGCTCAGCAGTGGCGGCGCACGGGCTTCGTTGCTCCACGGCATGTGGGATCTTCCCAGACCAGGGATCGAACCTGTGTCCCCTGCATTGGCAGGTGGATACTTAACTACTGCGCCACCAGGGAAGTCCCTCTCCCAAACTTTTATTAGGACTTCATTCTTATTTACATCTGTATCAATTAGAGGGAGATCTATCAACATTCAGCCTGATGAAAGTTTGGGTTCAAATTTGTACGGAAAGGCTAATAGATGAATTCAGACTAGGTAAAAAATGGTGCCGTCCCATAGAGTAAAAATGCAACATAATTATAAACTCTAATTTGTGAAAATATAGGCTATCTCCTTTCAAAGATAAATTTTAGATCATTACGTATGTACACCTTGACTTACTTCAGGGTTTTCACAAGAAAAAATATCTGGGTGTAAGCGTGTTTGTGAAACCTAAGGTAGAGAACATTAAGGAAAGTTTCAGCCCTTCTTGAAAAATGTGGAATTTCTAGCCCAGATGAATGAAATATTCAACACCTAGTAGGCTATCATGATACCATCTGACAAACTCAGAAGGTAATTTTGGGAGCCTGGGTCTGTTGTGAAATAAGAAAAAAAATATTGTTCTCCACCCTTTGCTCAGTCTCCAATCATGGAAAGGCTCTTATCTTCCTTCAGTACATCTAGTAATCCCTGTACTTGCCCAAAGGATGAAAGTCACACCAATATTCAGGTCACAAAATTAAAAGAGAAGAAAAGGCCCCAGGTAAATGTCTTCAAAATGGGATGTATCCCTGTAGTGATAAGATGATTATTTCTGAATGACGGAGGAAGGGGGGCGGGGATTGGGAGAAAGAAACCCATCCCAAATAATGCTACTTTAAAGCCCCCAAACAAGACTGTGCTTGATCTGTTGCTCTTAAAAAACTTTTGTTTATCAGTTTATACTAGTCATGATTCTCACATTTATATTATCTTATTTTTTCCTTCTTTAGTTCTGTTTGGCAGCGCTGGCTGCTGGAAGAAACAAATAATACATCTGAATAAGCTTATAGTGTAGATTTCCAGAACTTTAGAAAAATATTGAATATTGCTAATGTATTTTAAATGGAACTCCCAAACAACAGCATGTCCTCTAGGGGCTTCGCATGGTAGTTTGAGACTTTACAAGATAAATGGCCAGGCTCCATGAGGCTACTTCCTGGATCCATCCTGCTGTGGAGTTTCAGGCACGCCTGGAATGTTCTGGCATGACGCTCTCTGCTTATTGTCTTATTGCATGGAATTTATGACTTAGGAAAAAAATTTTTAAATACTTTAAGGTAATAATTATTCTTTAAACAGTAACAATAAAACCCCCAAACAAACCAATATTTAGAAAGGGTGAAAGGAAGAACAATTTTGTCTCAATTTGGGGGGGAAAAAGTTCTGAAACGTTTTGGTTTTGTTTCATGAAAATTATTTGTCAAGGGTTCAGTGGTATTTAATGACCACGCTCCGTCTCCTTTAGAGCTGTTTTCGCAATGATAGTGTGAAACAAATAGAACTTATTTTTTCAAACATTTTCCATGCCTCTTGTCCATCCTACAAAGACAACCTCAACTGCAGAGCTTACCTGGGAAGGATCAGGGAACCATCAGCAGGTGTCTTAGCACCTAACACTTTCTTGTCCGAAGACATGCTTGGTATTAACTCCTATCACTGATCTTCTAGAACACTCCTTTGAAACACTTTATTTTGTAAAATCACCTAGGGCTATATAACTCTCAACTGCAGGGGGAAAATGCCTCTCCTTCAGCCTCCAGAATCAAAGATTAAGGCAGCAGTGAAGCTTCACTATGATCGAGTGAGCACAGTGAAGAAAGCAAACTTAGAGCCATCCTCACATCTGTGGGGCGTCAAAGAGGGGGACATGGTGAGGGGAGGGCATCCAAAACAGGGCGATCAGAGAGATGGATGAGGGATACTTCCTGTGGGAAACAAATTTGATTTTGTTTCACCATCTCTAGTGTTTATCCATTCAGAGAAATCTTTGCCAGAAAGTCAATTGCTCATTGTAAATATGATGTTAATTTTTTTCAGGACAGGAGCACTTTTACTGAGCATATTGTTTAGACAGAAAATGGAAGAGACTGAGTCACTTCTGCTGAAAAATACAGGTATGTAAGTAACTACCAAACAGAGGTAAATCAATTTCCAAGGAAAATGACCAGATTCAATGGCTTTTGAACCTTCCAAGAAACCTGTTTTATGAGTGCATTTTGGAGGAAGGGCTACACAGTGAAAGAGACCAAAATTGTCATTAAGAACCGAACACAAAACTCTCCAGATTAATTGTGATGGCTTCATTCCCACCCCCGTGGCCTTATTCCATGGTCACTCCTGAGGACTCCTGGGAGGCATCTCTAGCTCTCAGATATAATATTCAAGTTTGCTCAGATTTATTCAAAAGAAATCTGAATAAAATATCTCCTCGGGACTTCCCTGGTGGCGAAGTGGTTAAGAATCCTCCTGCCAACACAGGGGACACGGGTTCGAGCCCTGGTCCCGGAAGATCCGACATGCCGCAGAGCAACTAAGCCCGTGCACCATAACTACTGAGCCTGCGCTCTAGAACCCACGTGCCATGACTACTGAAGCCCACGCGCCTGGAAGCCCGTGCTCTGCAGCGAGAGAGGCCACCGCAGTGAGAAGCCCGCGCACCGCAGCAAAGAGTGGCCCCTGCTCGCCGCAACTAGAGAAAAGCCCGCGCTCAGCAACGACGTCCCAACTCAGCAACCGCCACAAAAAAAAAAAAAAAATCCCCTCACAGATCATCAGAACAATGATAAAGAATTAGAGATTTACAACTCATTTCTTCACTGGTTGAAAAGAAAAATCACAACCCGTTTTCCTTAGCAGAATTTTTTTTCTTCTTGCATTGATGGTCTGATCATATTGTCTTATTTTCTGCCTTTCCAGTTGCAAAAAATCCCTTGGACAGAAATACTACTGACTGGCTTATTACTTCAGTAGAACAGAGACATTGTGATGATTATTATTATCAGCTTAAATTTGATAGGTATCTTCAGAATGAAGACCTCTCATAAGAACACAGATAATGAAAATTTCTGTGCTCTAGACTAAAAGCATCTACGTTAAGATACTTGTTTTAACTTACATAAAGGTATTTATTCAACCTCTACAGAAACTGGGTATGTTGTAGACACTGCCTCAAACAGAAAGACTACATCAAGTGCAACAACATTTATTGAAGGTTGGTATATTTGTGGTCAGGTATATATGGGTTTTCACTAACCAGTTGTGAGGCCTAAACCCGGGGTTGGCAAACTATAGCCCTCGAGTCAAATTGGCCAGCCACCTGTTTTTATACAGTTTCACTGGCACACAGCCACGCCCATTTGTTTACATCCTGTCTACTACTGTCTAGGGCTGCTTTCAGAACGGTCCCGACTGAAACCATAGGACAATATTTAGTAGCTGGGTCCTACAATGTTTGCTGACTCCTGCCTTTAGAAACTCATCTGGGCCTCAGTCTCCCCATTTGTGATTGAGAGGCTGGGCAAGACTGACGTTTTTCAACCAAGTTTGCACCTTAGAATAACTGAATCACTTTGCTGTACACCTGAAACACAACATTGTACATCAACTATATTTCAATATAAATGAATGAATGAATGAATGATTCACTTGGGGGGAGTTTGGGGAAAATCTCAGGGCCTGAGCTGCACCCCAGAGGATCTTGTTCCATCCGGCTTGGCCCCGGTTCAAGGTGATCTCTGTGCAGCCAGGGCGAGAACCACTGGACTAGACAACAACAAAGGCCCTTCCAGCTTGGGGCTTCCAAGACGCGTACTTCTTGTGAAATAAATAGTATCTGTCGACAGGAACGAACACTTGGAAACGATGCGTAAATAACTTCAGCCTCAGCACTGAAGACTCACATTTGATTTATACCATTCCAAGTCTCCGACTTGAGGAGCTAAGAATCTACAGCTTTGCAAAGATACACATGCAGAGCTATACACATATAAACAGTTCCTTTGGAAGACAGCTACCCCTGGAAGGTAGTCCTGAACGTGAACTGCCACAACTAGGAAATCTGGGGGATAGGAGATAATATCAAGTGCACCTAAATCACATTTGGGGAAGGGATTAAAGAATATTTAATAAGCCTTTGGAGGTTGAAATATTGCTGAAACAGCCTGGAGGACAGCATGGGCGGGCCCAGACTGCTCAAGACAGGGCGGGGGCCTTGGGTGGAGGAAGCCTGCCGTGCACAGCCTTGGGGCGGCCGCCAGCCTGCCATTCAGGGCGTCCACAGATGGTGGGAGGGGATTCTGCAAGGGCTGAGCTTTCTAGTCTCAAAACAGATTTGGTTTTGGAGGTCACACAAACAAGTCAATGCCTCTGAGAGTGAAGCTGAGCTTTCCCCTTTGCACTGCCGGCAAAGATGCTTTGGTTAATGACAGGTATCCCAGCTTTGGCACCACTGACATCTGGAGCCGCATGATTCTCTGCCATGGGGGCTTGTCTTGTGTATTCAGGATGTTGAGTGGCATCCCCGGCCTTGATCCACTAGATACCCCTCGCCCTTCAAGTTGTCATAGTAAGGCAATTGTGTGCTGCTAAGTTTACCCGCTAAGGTCTTCATGATTTCTTATCATCCTGCCTCAAAGGGGAATTAAAGATAACTGTTCTGAGGCAGATGGGAACAAACTAATATACATAAAAAACATGCATACTATATACATATATATATATATATATATGTATATAGTATTATTTTATCCTGCCCCTTGTGAATGACAAATATTTCATCACCTCTGTCTGAACTAAAGTCTTTAAAAATCGAATGGTCTCTCTATAATACTTTCTCAAAAGAAATCACTGGGGAGCAATTTGTCGATTCAGAAATGAATGCAGAAACCTAAAAGGCAATATTTTGCTTGCTTATGTATTCAAAGTTCAAAAGAATGGCTGGTGGGCTACGATTTTCCATTTTTACCTGATGGGCAAATTGTACTGTATCATCTGATTAAATTATTACGGGATGTTCCATTTGTTTCTACAAGTGTTTACTACTGATAAAACACCCTGTAGCTTTTAGAAATGCTCTAGTCACCGAAAAATGAATAATCAGACACCAAAGAACTATGAGATACAAGCGCTGAGCTTGAGAAATGAACAAATGGTTGGGGCAGGAAGGCTTGAACCCAGAAACGTTTATAAACTAATACGGAATGCAGTGTAATTCTGACGGGGTAGTAAAGACAACATGGCATGTCTGAGATTAGAGAATTTTATGAAAAGCTAACCTAGAGTAGTCCTCGGTGAGCCTAGAGTTAGTCCTTTAAGAATCAACTGGAGTTAGTAGAGGAACAGGTAGAAGGCTTGAGGAGGAAGACTATCCACTTTGATTTATATCAACTTTACATTGTCTAACTTCCTAGAAGAATCTAGAATGTTTTTATAACTACAGAGAAGGCTTAAAATTTGCAAATAAGTTGGGGGGTGGGGTGGAAGCCTTCAGGGGAGAAGAGCAATGGAGAGAGGAACCTTGGGCTTCCCAAGGGTCCAGCATTACCTGGTTTAATCCTCAATTATACCTCTGTTGCACCAATGAACACCTGAGTCTTGGAGAAGTTAGTTGTGTTTTTTTTTTTCCTTAACCTAAGTTCACACAAATTTAAAATGGCAAGGCCAGGGCACAAGTTGAAATCAGACTCCAAGCCTGTCTCAGACCTGCTGAATCAGAACCTGCATTTTAATAAGACCCCCAAGTACTTCCTGTGTACATTTATATTTGAGACGTTCTAGTCTAAGAAACTAATTTAAACCTACAATTCTGACTGATAAGCAATCCTAGAGAGAGGAATGGATAACAGACCCCAAACCCTTTTATTGACTAACACGTGGTGACCATTTTCACTTGTGTACATGCTTTGCCAAAAATAACTAAATATGAATAAGAATTCATTTAGGTCTCTTAAGAGATTTGAAATGTCAAACTCATAGACCAAGATGCTAAATTTACATTTTTAACCACGGCAAATAAATCATCACATTTCGAGTGATGGAATGAATTTAGGGATCATCAGATATTCATTCATTCCTTCATTTAACACTAACGTATAGAGTAGCCAGTGAATACTGAATAATTCAACATTACTGTAAGTAAATAAAAATTATTCCACATGGATTTCCATATTTCATTTTTGTATTTTTACTCCATTATTTATATTAGAATGGAAAATAGATCAGCTTCAATCTAGTTACCACTTTAAAGGAAATTTCTTTGCTTAGTCCAGGGAGCCCTTGTGTCAGAAGTTAAGGCAAAAGCACTTTGTCTCTCCATCACCCAAGCTCTTTTTCCTTCTCATTACTTTTTTGAAGTGTGGCATGTTTGGGCCACAGTTCTTTCTGCCTTAATCACAGGTGATGATTAGTTCGGGGCAGGATGGGGTCCCTGGGTCTTAGCCCCCAAACTCGGATTTCTCTAACCATAGTTAATGCTATTTAATTTCCATGACCTCACGTTCCAAGTGATTAAGGAGGTTCCTATTTACCCAGCTTCCCCCACCCACTAGACAGTGAGCTAGACACTTGGACCCATATTATCTCATTTAATCCTCCCAAGATCCCTAATGAGCAGGTATTATCATTCCCATATTTTTGCAGGGGATACATGGCTGTTCCAAGGATCAAATAATACTGATCAAACTGTCAATCTGGAGATTTACAAATGCTAGTTATTCCTCTTGGTAACAGCTGGTTCTCAGTGTTGAATAAACAAATACCCTTGAACCACATCTGAAAACAACTTCAAGCAGCATCTTGCAAGAGAATCTCCCTCCCTTACCACCCCACAGCCCTGACCTACAGGACTGTTTTCTAGAGGTACAAAGGCAGCGTGATGGCCTTGCCTCATACGTTTCCAGATGAATTTCTAGAATAAAAGAGAAACTGGAGCCACTTTATTTGACGAGCTGAACACTATAAATGGGTGAGATCCTCGTCGGCCGGGACCCTCCAGTGCTTTATTCAGCAATCCAGGGGCAAGAAAAGCACTTCCCTCCTGGATGGAGTTTGTATGGGGACCTTGGGTCTCCTCGATCTTCCAGAAGCGATAGGCCATACTGAGCACGAGTCGGAAAGCCTGCCCATTTCACTCTTCTCAGCCTTAAATCTGACGCCACCAGCGAAGAGCAGCTGAGCTCTGGACAGTCACATAAAGGGTCAAAGGACCGAGAAATAAACCTCTCTACCAGGCCGGGATGTTCAGCCTCACACCTCAGTTCGTAAAAATTCCCTAACAGATAGAGCCAGCTCCCCAGCTGGCTTGGTCACACAACAGCTTTTCCTCCAGTGGCCTCTCACAGCGTCTTCCTAGAGATGGGTCCTTCCACAGTGGAAATGACATAAGCTGCTCCCTTGCCTGGATATGGACCCGACCTATGAGCCCCGGTCAGGAAGGAAACGGAGACCTCTGAGGAAAGCACGTGAGACCCACGAGCAGTTCAGCCCGTGACCGGTGGACCTTTAATAAGAAAGGGTCTGGCCCAGAGTTTTTCACGGACTGGAGTCCTCCTATGTTGCCCTGACTGCCGCTCCAAAGGGATGCACGGTGCGAATGTCACTGCTGGCCTCTCTGAACACTGCTTTTCCTTGACATGTGTTTTCCCCTTGGCTTTTGGAATTAGGCAATTTCCAGAGAGCAACACCTAAGTCAGCAATTTTGGACTATAAGTCACATTAAAAACTATCTCATGGATTGAGTTTCATGGACTCTTTTCATAGCCCTTTTCTATACTCTTATCACATGTTATAATTATGTCTAGACCATGAAAGCAACCACGCGTCTTTGTGACTCATTTCTGAATTCCCAGAGCTTATCCAGGGCTTATCTCATTAGCTAAACACAAATATCCTTTAGGTGAATAAATATGGGTCCTTTTCTTTTCTTTTTATAAATTTATTTATTTATTTATATTTATTTTTGTCTGTGTTGCGTCTTCATTGCTGTGCGCGGGTTTTCTATAGTTGTGGCGAGCGGGGGTCACTCTTCATTGCCGTGCACGGGCTTCTCATTGTGGTGGCTTCTCATTGTGGTGGCTTCTCTTGTTGCAGAGCACGGGCTCTAGGCACGTGGGCTTCAGTAGTTGTAGCACGCGGACTCAGTAGCTGTGGCTCATGGGCTCTAGAGCGCAGGCTCAGTAGTTGTGGCGCACAGGCTTAATTGCTCCGCAGCATGTGGGATCTTCCCGGACCATGGCTCGAACTCGTGTCCCCTGCATCGGCAGGCGGATTCTTAACCACTGCGCCATCAGGGAAGCCCCTCTTTTCTTTTTTCTTTTCTTCTCTCCTCTCCTCTCTCTCTCTCTCTCTTTCAAAGCAGGATTTGACAAAGCAGATAGGGAAGAAGATCATTTATAAAGACACAAAGTGGGTAGAAGATTCTCAGGCTTTCCATATCGTTTCAGTAATAAGAACCCAATCTATCCCCGTGGATAAAACCTGTTATTTGCCTGATAGTTCTCCCCAGCAAGCAGTAAAGGAGATACAAGGGAGGAGGGAGATGATGACCACGATGGTCTATCCATTCTGTCGCAGTGGCACAGAACACCCAGGGCCGCTACAGTGGAGGGGCTGCAGGCCTTCCCCTCCGTCCACAAGCTCCTTCGCTTCAAAGCTTTCCTCCTCCCCCAGCCCATCCAATACTGAAACCCCTCCTTCTTCCTATTCTAAGGGAGGCAGCCGCTATCGCAGAGCCCAGGGCCGCCTTGCTGCATCCTTCGTTCACACACCAAGGCAATCTACAACAAAAAGGAAAGCTGGCCAACTGAGCTTGTGATTGGTCCAGGCTGCCCGCCTGCCATGTCACCTATATTTGTCTCATCTGTCTTATCTGTGTCGAAATGTGACAGTCATGGCATAAACCCGAATGCCAGCTTCTCTTTCCTCGGAAACAGCTGGAGGTCCTCTGTCAACACCTGGGGTGCTGATTCCATCCGATAAACCAGGCACATGAAAGACTAGCTCGTCCCCCTGGACTTCAAAATGGTGCTTGTTTTTAAAGCCATTTCTTTCAGTCCACCGCTCACTGCTTCTTAAAAGTCCATTTTACTACTTAGCTTGGTTTAAAAAGGAGGACAAATCAAAGTTTCCACCCAATTATAATTCCCCAGAGGGTTGTTCAAAATTTCCCATGTCAGCCAGAAACACAAATAGACCCTATAACCACTGAGTAATTTATGATACTGTCAGGAAATCCACGATTGGATTACACCAATGAAGCCTTTATTGTAACAGTAAATGCCCAGATATAATAATACCTCATGTTCATGGAACGCTTACTATGTGCCAATCACAAGGCTAGGCACTTTACAAGCACTTTCTTTTTTGAAGAGAAATGCAAAATGTATTCTCCTCAGCTTAAAAGCTATCCTCATGGGCAGGCAAAGTCCTTAAGTATCGTGCCCAAAAGTCTAAAACATAAAGTGAATTAAGTTTTAAGTGGATTTTGTAAGTGTATTGATAGTTTTATCAGATTTTTCCAGAATGTCACATACTGAGAATATATCCAATCTTTAGCTACATTCACTTCCTCAGGCCACTTGTGTTCTCTTTATTATTTTACCTATCCAGTGTCAAAAAATGTGCCAGCCTTTATAAGAAGAACACAATTTATGATTTGTCAATGATAGAGAGTGAAAGAGAATTCTGGATATCACAGCCTTAAAAAATGAAATATTTAGTTAATGTAATTTCAGCAAATCCTGCTAGCTTTAACTTTGTAACTGATCAAGACAAATTGTGTTCTTTCAAAACTTTTCAACTTAAATTCAAATACCATGCACAAACAGATATTCCTCACTTAACATTTACCCACTTTATATATTTAAATAAAATTAAGCAGTTAACTATATATTAAGACATTCAGGGAAAAAATTACCCTATGAGGGAAATCGGTGAGCCCATGGAAGCTGCAAGGACAATTCATTAGTTTCCACACGAGTATCTCCTTTCCTCTGAGGTGTCCCCAAGGTCATCTGGGGGCCATCTGTGTGAACTCAGCTCCTGGCATGAGATCTGGCCCTTCAAGACAACCCAGTCTACGCTGGCTCAACTGGAGAAAATGTTGGCATGGAGATATCTTAAGGCAGCTTTTTTGGTGGCCCTAGAGGCATCATTCACCAGCCATGATGGTGGCCTACAGCCCGGCCAGCTGTGTGTGTAAAATCACTGAGTTAAGTCTCCAAACCTCAAAGGAAACCTCGGAAATGACGGAACCACTTGAAAGGCAATGCACTGTTAGCTGGAGAAGAAGTAGCCAAAGAGACACAGAACAACTGGGCAGCAGGGGAACTGTTTTCTAGTCCTAGTTCAAAGTCCTCTCCCCAGGTGATGTGGGGTCACCCCTCTTACCACTGTCAGCCCCAATTTCCTCATCTGCACAATGGGGATGAAAGAACACGACCTTCAGTGTTGCATCTGGCTCTAAAACATCCCTGAAGTCTGTGGTAGGCATTCAGAGGCTTGAACAGCAACCTCCTTATAAGTGGATCAAAAAGCCAGAAGAGGGCTTCCCTGGTGGCGCAGTGGTTGAGAGTCTGCCTGCTGATGCAGGGGACACGGGTTCGAGCCCTGGTCTGGGAAGATCCCACATGCCGCAGAGCAACTGGGCCCGTGAGCCACAATTACTGAGCCTGCGCGTCTGGAGCCTGTGCTCCGCAACGGGAGAGGCCGCGACAGTGAGAGGCCCGCGCACTGAGATGGAGAGGGGCCCCCGCTCGCCGCAACTGGAGAAGGCCCTCGCACAGAAACGAAGACCCAGCACAGCCGTAAATAAATAAATTAATTAATTAAAAAAAAAATTCACGACATATGTCAATATTTAAAAAAAAAAAAAGCCAGAAGAAATAAGCACACGTGGTCACCAGTATGTCGCTGCACTAGGGAAGCAGGAAAAGAATCACATTTATATCTGGACCCAAGAGCCACTCATCAATGATCACTCCTATTTATCTTGGTCTTCAAGGACAAGATACTGACTCTAACCTATTTGCATGTTTCTGTTGAGTGTGGGAGGTTTTGACCCATGACACTACTTCGCTTTGCATATTAAAAAAGAGACCACAAAATCTAAAGTGGTGTGAACATCTTTTCCCCCTTCTGTTTCTTCTGTGGACACAATGACCCTCATCTTTCTGATATCCTCATCTGACCTTGCCTTCAGAAAATCTACATGACATCAGCCTCTCTCACAAAAACAAAACTCCTTCAGTGTTATGCTATAAAGAAGAGGGAAAATGCCCCAAACCCTTAACCTGGCACTCAAAGACTCAAACTCTTCCCCCAACAAGACTCTCCCGACATCCTCCCTCCTGGCTGCTCCATCGGCACCCTGGGCTCTAGCCAGCATTGTCTAGAATCCCTAAGCTGTCTTGAGGATTCCTGCCAACAGGTCTCTGCTGGCCTCCCTCCTGAGGAACGCCTCGCTCTTCTTCTTTGATGCATAATCCACCCATCTGTCAAGGCAGCTTAAAGCCCACCACCTTGAAGCACGGTTTCTGGTCTACTCAAACCCAGAGCTGGCTCTTCCTCCTCCGAATCCCGAAACATGCCTCTAACCCATCAATCCCACACCTGTCCATCAACAAGCATTTATTCACTGTCATGCCCCCGCCCTTCGCCAGGTGCTTGAGACACAGAACTACAAAGCCCATGAAAGCAACAACGTGGACTCTTACCTCACACGCAAATAAGACAAGCACTGGTTAAAAAATAATTGGCAGGGGCTTCCCTGGTGGCACAGTGGTTAAGAATCCGCCTGCCCATGCAGGGGACACGAGTTCGAGCCCTGGTCCTCGAAGATCCCACATGCCGCGGAGCAACTAAGTCCGCACGCCACAACGACTGAGCGTGTGTGCCACAACTACTGAGCCCGCATGCCACAACTACTGAGTCCGTGCTCTGCAACAAGAAGCCACTGCAGTGAGAAGCCCGCGCACCACAACGAAGAGTAGCTCCCACTCGCCACCACTAGAGAAAGCCCGCGCACAGCAACAAAGACCCAACGCAGCCAAAAATAAATAAAGAAAAATTAAGAAAGAAAAAAGAAAAAAATAATTGGCAGGTGGTCTGCCTCCAAATTGCACACCTTAACCATCATGCCATTCTAACCCCCTGGTTTCTTACAGTATTTTTACGTTATAATATATTGCCAGGCGCAAGGCTGAGGGTTTATGTGAAACATTTTATCTTGTTTTTCCATGATTCTACGCAAGTAAGTACATTATTAGCCCTGTTTTACAGAGGAACTTAAGCTAAGCAACATGTTCAAAAACTACATTTGTTTCCACAGCCATGTGACTAAAAGGTACCTTGCGTACTTGTCTGTGCATATCCCAGAACTCTCTGAGCTTCTCAAAAATGATTCCAGTAACGATAAATCATCAGGCAATAAGACATTCCTATCCGCAGGTGAAGGAGGGACAGGAGACTCCTCAGGGGGAACAGGCAGATGAGGAGAGAGGAGAAAGATGGAGCCTTAAACTTACTGTTAAGAACATATCCCTAGAGATGTTTTCTTTTACTCCATATATCATAAATAGTTTCTGTACCCAACTAAGAAAATTAGGTTTAACATATTTGACAAATATTTGGAAACTGTATTTCGTCACATGGGAAGTTTTAAAAAATATATTGCAGACTAAAGAAATGTTCCCATGAAATAAGTACAAGCAGAATCACAATTTGAAGGGGCCAGCTGGAACTGGTGAGACATCATATAACCAAACCTTTTTGGAAGACACGTAGTCTGACGTTCACATATCCCCAGTGGCATCGTGTGACAAAATGTCATAAGGTATATCTACATGTTAGATTAAAATCTAGCCTAGAATTATTGTGAACTAGTCTGAAAAAAGATACAGGGGTTGCACAAGGGATGTGGTAAGTGGGAAAAATAAAAAAAGAATGATACCAAACAATCTACGGACATCTAGTAAATTCAACATTGTTTTCTAATAAACAGCTTGGTAATGGTAGGCGAAATGGCCCTTATTCCAGGAAGCCTTTCTCCAACTCTCAGGTCTGGGGTTGGTGTCGTCCCTGCTTTGGGCAGCGTGCCTCCTTCCACCACCACCAGAGGAAATGTTTACCCACCGGCACTCTCTGCTAAACTTTAAGCTCCGTGAAGGAGAGAGACTGTTTCTGTTCATATTGCCTTCATTTATGCAGCATACATTAACATACTTTTGCGTGACCTCTCAAAAAACCCCATATGTCAGGGCTTCCCTGGTGGCGCAGTGGTTAAGAATCCACCTGCCAATGCAGGGGACACGGGTTCAAGCCCTGGTCCGGGAAGATCCCACATGCCGCGGAGCAACTAAGCCCGTGCGCCACAACTACTGAGCCTGCGCTCTAGAGCCAGCGAGCCACAGCTACTGAGCCCGCGTGCCACAACTACTGAAGCCCGCGCACCTAGAGCCCATGCTCCGCAACAAGAGAAGTCACTGCAATGAGAAGCCCACGCACCGCAATGAAGAGCAGCCCCCACTCGCCGCAACTAGAGAAAGCCCGCGCGCAGCAACGAACACCCAACGCAGCCAAAAGTAAATAAATAAAATAAATAAAAACCCATATGTCAGATACGGTTAATGGGAGGATAAAGGAAATGGTAGGTATAATGGATCTATCAAGTGTCCATCACATAGGAGCATAAAACAAAGGTGAGTTGTTCTACAAGTATTTGAGATCTAGTTTATCAAAATTCACACCATTACATTTAAACCAATGAAATGCAATACAGACCAAAATAATGATTCACATCCAGCTGGATAAAATATAATGTAATATCTGGCTGTGCTCTTATTTAGAAATTACCTTATAGAATTCTTTATCATGTTTACGGATGAATATCTGCAATATTATTAGGAATGGAATATAAGTTTTCATGTAGTGTTAACAGTTGATCATCAGTGAAGCAGTTGACAAGTATTTCTTGGGAATTCATTATCTGCAAGACCCTGTGGTCAGTCTTAGGTGGGTGATGGCACAGTGAGGGCCAAAGGTCTCTGCCTAACTTAGGGTGATTAAATTTTTGAGGGGGACATAGTGTGTGTTCAACTGACTGGATAACTAGGTATACACTGGAGTGATTGTTATGGGTTGGATTGTGGCCCCTAAAATTTCATATGTTGAAGTCCTAATCCTGAATACTTCAGAATGGGACCTTATTTAGGAATAAGGTCATTGCAGCTCTAATTGGCTGTGATGAGATCATACTGTAGTAAAGTGGGCCCTTAGTCCGATATGACTGGTGTTCTTTTAAGAAGGGGAAATCTGGGGCTTCCCTGGCGGTCCAGAGGTTAAGACTCTGCGCTTCCACTGCAGGGGGCCTGGGTTCGATCCCTGGTCGGGGAACTAAGACCCCGCATGCCTCGTGGCACGGCCAGAAAAAAAAAAAATTATGCCAAGAAGGGGAAATCTGAACACAAAGACAAGCACAGCGGGAGAATGCCATGTGAAGAGACACAGGGAGAAGACAGCCACCTACAACCCAAGGAGAGACGCCTGGAATCCATTCTTCCCTCACAGCCCTCAAAAGGAATCAACTATGCTGACACCTTGATTTAGCACCTCTGGACCCCAGAACTGTAAGACAATACATTTCTTTCCTTTAGGCCACCTAGTTTGTGGTCCCTTGTTGTGGCAGTCGTGGCAAATTCATACGGTGACAAACACTAAATTCTCACAGATGAAGGTTTCTCAACCTGGGCACTATTGAGATTTGGGACCAGACAGCTCTATGTGGGAGTGCCCATCCTGCACCCTGTAGGATGTAGCAGCATCCCTGGCCTCTATCCACATATGTACACAACACACACACACACACACACACACACCCTTTCACTGGAACCTGCACTAGACCAGCTACTATTTTCAGAGAAGAAACAAGCTATAGAAACTATAGGAAAAAGGAAAAAGTCTAGCTCAGTATCTACTTACAACTTCCGCAATGGCAAATAAAGTACAAGACTTTAAAAAATATAGACCCTTATGATCTATAAATGAAGCTGAAGAGTGAAATCCCATGTCTTCACCTCCAGATGAGAAGGGCTACACAGGAAGGCTGAGATTTAATTGGAACCTTTATCAAACTATTATAAAATTATAATGGGATGATCCATTGAAAGGGGTTTTTTACAAATAAACTCCCTCGGCCAACAGAAGGCCAATTAGAGTCAGAAAAGCAAAACAGTGATTTGGAACTTCAGCTTCAGCTAACTTAAGTCGGACTATGCTGAAATTGAAGGGCAAGGAAAGGTCCATTTTTCTTGGTTTGTGTATTTTTATAGGTGTAACTAGAGGAAAGAAACAAGAGCTCCAACACTGTATGCTGGAACAGAGGAAAAGAAATTACTGCATTGTAATTCCTTGAAAACTCCGGAATGCATTCTATTAAATTCTCTTACATGTTATGTGGTTCACAAATCAAACTTTTTTTTTTTTTTGCGGTACACGGGCCTCTCACTGTTGTGGCCTCTCCCGCTGTGGAGCACAGGCTCCGGACGCGCAGGCTCAGCGGCCATGGCTCACGGGCCCAGCCGCTCCGCGGCACATGGGATCCTCCCGGACCGGGGCACGAACCCGCGTCCCCTGCATCGGCAGGCAGACTCTCAACCACTGCGCCACCAGGGAAGCCCACAAATCAAACTTTTGATCCAAGTTTGGAGGACTGAGAGGCTTCTTAAAATTCAATCAAAATGATGTAAAAAGGTGCACATTATGATATGCTCCATTTAGAGACTCATGCATTTGTCAGGAAGACTTTTCTCTTTTTATCTTAAAACAGAGTTCAGGAAATGCTGGTTTAATTTTCTCTTTGCTTCAATATTTTAAGAGTACTTCCCTATGCACAGTCTCTGAAAGCATTAGATTCCTGATGCTATTTCAAATGATGTGAAAGCTTTTGCTTGCATGAATTCTACATGCTGCAATTTTTAAATGTTTTTTCCCTTTTGTGTCTAGAAAAAAAGGTGTAATGTACAAAAGTATATTCCAATCCTCTATATCAACACACGTATACTGAGAGCTCATGTGAGTAAAAAATGTCCCTCAAAGTTGAGTGTTATTGCAAGAAATAATTATTCTTCATAATCACTGCAGAATTCCCCCTCTTCAAGTAATAGACTTTTACTAACAGAAGTAAAAAAAAAAAGACATTTTCAAACAGCAGACACCTGAATCCTTACATATTCAAATAAGTAAAACAAACCTATCACGTTATCAATGAAAGCATCCTCAAATTCCTACATGCTTTGTGTTTCCACATCATCACAAATCCATTTCTGTACGAGATGCTAAAGCCTCAGGAAAATACACTAAAAGAACACATTTACCTGATGAACCTAGGGGCAGGACAGGAATAAAGACGCAGACGAAGAGAATGGACCTGAGGACACGGGGAGGGGGAAGGGTAAGCTGGGACGAAGTGAGAGAGTGGCATGGACATATATACACTACGAAATGTAAAATAGATAGCTAGTGGGAAGCAGCCGCATAGCACAGGGAGATCAGCTCAGTGCTCTGTGACCACCTACAGGGGTGGGATAGGGAGGGTGGGAGGGAGTCTCAAGAGGGAGGAGATATGGGGATATATGTATACGTAGAGCTGATTCACTCTGTTATACAGCAGAAACTAACACACCATTGTAAAGCAATTGTACTCCAAAAAAAGACATTAAAAAAATGGTTAATAAACCAAAAGAAAAAAAAACACATTTACTTTTTCAGATCAAAGTAATTAACAAAAATACCCTTTCTTGGTTTTGGTCCTTTCAGTGTGCTATTACTTTCTTCAAAAATTCAATGTTTATATTGTACTTAGGTTTTGAAGTGCCATAGGCACCCAAATGTCATCTATTCTATGATTTTTTTAAAAATTCTGACCTAAGTGGCATGTTTTAGAACAAACAGGCTATGCTAGAATGTTATTTGTTTAAATGCTCATAAGCACATTTTGTGAAATGGCTGTAAATAAATGCTTATAAGCATATTTTGTTGAGCGGCTATAAATGTGTTTTGGTGCACTGGGTGCTGTTTATATGCTTCTATTTCTGTAATTAGAAGATAAAATCCACTAGATCATTAATTCTCAGGCCCTCCCGGTAACAGTATAGATGACCGCTAACCCACTGGCTTGATGAGACAAGTGTGCAGGGCTCTTAACTGAAGAGTTTCATTTTCATCACAGAAAGGGCACTAAAAGTGTCTCCTCTTAAATTTGGAGATGAAATAACTAAGAACTCCTCTGTGATGGTACACAAGTCATGAGAAGAACTCGAGGATCAGGTTTAAATATCAAGTCTGGGAGCTGCTGAATATGGAACCCCATTGTGGTGCTTTGACAAGTGGTCATTAAAGGTAGTGTCAAGCCAATTAAAGGAACATTTTTTGAATAAAAAAAACCGATCTGGCAGCTTTACGTTTCGGAAAGCAAAAACACCTAGGTCCTTGAAAACCAACTTATGGTTACCAAAGGGGAAAGGTGGTCACGGTGGGGGGGGGGGGCGTGATAAATTAGGAGTTTGGGATTAACATACACACACCACTATATATAAAATAGGTAACCAACAAGCACGTACTGTAGAGCACAGGGAACTCTACTCAATATTCTGTAATAACCTAAAAGGGAGAAGAGTCTGAAAAAGAATTTATATAACTGAATCACTCTGCTGTACATCTGAAACTAACACAACACTGTAAATCAACTATACTTCAATTTTTAAAAAAAGGAAAAAAAACACCTAGGTGCAATCATCCTAAACATTCTGTCCCCCAGCAAAAAAGGGTGGAGGGATCACCTTGGTTTCTAAAATTTGATAGCCACAGCGATCTTCGAAGAATTTGTTTCAGCAGCACAATTCACACATGCGCTGCCTTTGCTATTAAGAACTTTGGAGGTGGGTTTTCGGCTACCTTCGTGCACGACGCTAGAAAACCAGTCAGCGTCTGTCTTCCCTTGTCTGTATCACCTCGATCCTCTGGCTCAGCTTCCTAAAGATGGTTTTATACTAGCCACCTCACTTTGAGTGAGGCATGCTGCCCAGGTGATGCTTTTGTTCCCCAAGTGACGTCTGGAAGCAAGGATTCCCTTCGGTATGCCAAACTCCCTCAGCATACCAAGAAATAGCCACCAAATCACTGATGTGGTCCATTCATCCCAGCATCCCCCAACTAAACTACGTGGTCCTGGTAAACACGAGCCCCCATCAGCGCCGAGGAGAAGTGACAGGAACCATTTGTGAGACGTGATGATGAGCTCTGAGCGGTAATACTTTTGATCACGTGATTCATTTTGTTTGCTCAACACAGTGTGTGTTTGTCCTGAGAGGAAGGACTTCAATATATATTTACGCAAAGCTCTTAATTTATACTTCCTTTCCTTTTAATTGGCAGCTTGTTATGTAAAATTAGCTGGTGAACAGAGTAGACAGGGCGTCTCATGATCAGAGCAAACTCTCTCGGCTGAGTCTGCAATAATTAGACCCACCGTCGCCCGCAGATGAACAGACACCTGGAGGCCTGGCTTATTTCTTCCCTGGTGCCTTCTCTCCATATTTAGAGAGTGATTTTTAGAATCTGACGTATAGTCATATTAATTGTCACTCCCTGAGGTGGAGTTTGGTTCCTAATTCATGTTAAAAGTGAAGTTCAAACATTCTTGCCCGTAACCTTATGGCATAAAAAGCCTCCACGAAAAGGAAGTCTTTCGTGAAACCTGAGACGATCGGGACACCCTAGTTCACCAAGACGCTGGATATCATTTACGCAAGGAATAAAAGGTCACATGTCCTCTAAAATCCCACATTTGCTACAGGCATTCCTCCTTCTATTCTTCTGTTTGGGCAGTAACTAGATACAGGTACAGATGCAAGTGAAATGAGTTTTCCCTGATGAGTAAGGAAAATAAACGCCCCCAAAATGCCCAAACCCAGATTTCATCTGCCATTCCTTGTCACGCGCGCACGCTCTCGTTCTCTCTCGCTCTCTCTCAACCGCAAGGATTGAAAATGATCCAGATTTTTCAGAATTCGCCCTCACCTTGACAACGCTAACATTACAAGCAGCAGTCAACTTTTACAAGACACCCTTATTGTGTAACACGGCTAGGCTGCCAAAAAGACGTGCTATAACGAATCAGATAACAAAGGCGAAGAGAAAACCTTCACCTGCCACGTAGCTAGCAGTGAATATACTTTTTCTTTCCATGACATTTGCTGGCAGAAAGGGGTTTGGCTTAAGGCGGATCGGACTAACCTTCAATTTGTCATAGCGCTCACTCAAAGCTGCCACCTGATGATCTCGGTGCCGCCCGACCAGTTTACACAAGGCACAGATTAACTGGTCATCGGTCACGCAGTACATATTCACCTTCTCATCCTCGTGCTCCAGGCACATCAGCCCCCGGATGTGCGAGTCCGGGATGGGCTCAATCAGACGGTGGCCTGTAAAGGGCTTCTTGTTCGGGTGAGTGGCTTTCAGGCACTCGTCACAGTAGGACACTTCACAAGTGACACAGGTCTTCACGGCGTCTTGGGCAGGATCCTGGTCACAGAACTGGCAGAGGACTTTCTCGGCCGAAGTCATGCTGTTGGCGTCGAACGGCCGCTCCCGGCGGGTCTCGCTGGGGGAATTGGGCCCGCTCACCGAGGCTTTCTGGAACCTGTCGATGATATTCTGCAGGGTGACGTTGCGCTTGAGCCCGTCTAGACCTCGCTGGCTGAGCGTGATGACATGTCGGCAGGTGGGGCACTGGAAGGCGGTGATGGACTCCACAGACTCGTTGGTGGCGCAGTGTGACACCAGGATGCGGTGGGCGCAGTTGAAGCAGAGGCTGTGCGCGCAGGGGAGCAGAAGGGGGTCCTCAAAAAGCTCCAGACAAATAGGGCAGGTCAGCTCCGACTCCAGTGTTTCCATCTTCAGGCAAAGCTCTCCTGGGTCATCAGCAAAATCCAAGCAAGCTGATCAGCTATCTGGAAACAGAACGTAAGATGTGATTAGGCGCGAGGGGGTCAGCCATGCGGGGCTGTCAGCTTTGAATACATCTCAGAATAATTCCCAACACAGGTCACAGAAGGGTAAATGTGTGTACATTCCAAATAATTCTCTCTCTATTCGCTGGGGAAATGGGGGGTGTGGGGAAACACCCCAAGGCAGCAGACCAGCTAACATTTCCTCAAGGTTCCCGTCACTGAAAGCGGCATTTTTTTTTTCCCGATTTTGATCTTTAAAGGTTCTCACTCCAAACTGGCAAGTTCTTAAAACTGTAATTTCCATATCTAATCACAATAATCTTACTGTGTCATGGCCAAGTTTTCCTTGCATTGAAAATGAAAATGTAGAAACATTAATGAATGAACTATGGAGTCTTTCATAACTTTGAATTTATGAACTTACATGTTAAGTATGTGTGTTTTAAGGGCTTCTACTCTGCGATACCGAACCAGGCTTCAGAGAAGGAGAAAGGCACTTATTGTAGAAATGGGCATGAAATGTGTATGAAATCAAACGCGTGATTTCAGGGGTAATGATAATGCTTCAGCAGGGGATGTCAGTTTCCAAAAATACATTCCTGAGAAAAAACAGTGACTTTCACAAAGATGATTGTGATAGAGGCAACGTTTCTGGCATGCGTTTGTTACTCTTCTGAATAATTCTATTGTTTCATCCAGCGGTGGGACGTGGGTGGGCAGAGGGAAGCAAAGAAAAATATCTGGGGGCCTTTTCAGCGGCTGCGGTGAGCTTGGGGACCAATGACTAATAACGACATAGTTCATTAGAACAAGGATTTTCGTGGCTACGATAGTCATTTGCTAAGTTGTAACAGTGGGCACGATTACAGTTGAGAAAGCAGTTGAAGGTAGTCGCACTCCTCCGAGATTTACAAGGGCTGCAGACGGACCCTGCACAGCCCTCCCGGCCTGAAATCTCCCATCAAGGGCTCGTCACTGTCGCCAGCGACAGGCCGGGCTAGCAGGAGGTCCAGCCTCACACTCAGAGCCACGCTGGCCCGGGCACGACCTCCGGCAGCTTTGTTGCTCCCCTCCAGGCGGCCTTCGGGTGGCCCAGCTGCACGCTCCCTTTGCCGGGAAGGCTTGCTGCTTTTGTGAACTCTCGCCTGCCTCCCCTTCCAAAACGGGAGGGCAAAGAAACCCACATGAACCCCTGCTCATTAAGAGGGAAGAGGCCCCGTGCTCATTAGCAGGCCTGGGAACCAAGCCTCTTTGAACCGTCTCTCTTTCAAGGCCATTAGCAGAGGTCTGTGCAACAGTGACGGGCATATTAGATGCAGCCCACTGCGGGCTGTGGGAGAATCGTGCAGTTCACCCAGTAGATGCAAGGTTCAAATCACACTCCGGGGGGGTTCTCTCAGCCTGAGTCATAGGAAGGCTTCACATCCAAAGCTATGTTTAGTGATTCTGACAATCAGCCTTTTTGTATTCACACCTCCATTTATTTACAAAATTCGCAATTTCTAGAATGCCCTGACCCTCTCTGAAATAGCACCCCTCAGAAATACCATGGGGTGCTTTAGTTTAAACTAATGCTCATCTTGCTAACAACTGAATGGTAACTGATCATTAAAAGTGTAAAGTGTGTGCTAAGCTTGTTAAAACTTAAAGAGCTGCTGGCTTCATCGTAAAGACCTCTCCAGCCATCCGCTAATGTTAACTACATAAGAAAGGATAAATGGGCAGCTGAGATTTGAAATATTAAAGGTTTCTCATCTTTCCACAACCTACAGTGGAAACCCCAGGGCTGCTGTGGTGAGAAACCTACCATCCCCGCTTGGCCCCGGCCAACCCTTCCTACAGATAGCTTGGAAGGAATGGAAAGGTTTTACCTATTAATCATCATTTTGGTTCATCATGGAAAAACAGAATTCCCTCTACATCAAATTTCTTCTCACGTCCCATCAGAAGCACGTAAAGGAAAAAGGTAGCCCCTTTGGTCTGCTTCGTTCTCAGGTGAAACAAAAACACCAACCAATGGATCTCAACAGGGGGCTGAGCGTCAACTATGTCTGGAGAGTTTTGATGATTGTATTTTTAGGCAGGTGCCAGAATTCCATCCGGGAGCGGTGCAATCAGAATTTCTAGAGGTGATCACACTGCCGACCCCGATGGAAATGCTGACATTTTATTCGAGAGACATTTACCGAATGCCAGGCACTGAGCTGGCTCGAGAAGCCAGATTCTGGCCTCCTCCTCATCCCCTTTCTATGATCATGGACCAAGCCAACAAACATCCTCTCCTACCTGGATGATCACAGTATTTTTTCTAAATGGTCTCCTGGCTTCTGCTCACTCTTGCCCCTCCCACCCACCCACCCCCACCCCGCCTCCATTCAGAAGCCAGAGCCTGTTAAAACACGACAGAGCTTGCCTCGCCTCTGCTCTACCCTCCAGGGGTTTCCCATCTCACTCAGGGAGAAATTCACCAGAATAAAAGCAGCCCCAGAAAACACAGACTCAGACAGTGACCTCATTTCCTCCCACGCTACCCCTTGTTCTGCTCTGGGCACATGGTCTCCTTGTGATTCCTCAAGCACGCCACGCACGTCCTGTCTCCCCTTGGCAAGATCGTTGGAGTGACTCTCCGCTCCGATGTCACCCTCTCTGTGAACCCACATGAAAGCAATTCCCCTAAGACCACCACGACCACCCACCCATCGCGGCAACCCTTCTTCTCCCATCTCGGTTTGTTTTCCTCTATGACATTCATCGCCGACATAGTGTATTAGTTTGTTTACTGCTCCGTCTCTCCCCATGGCCCCAGCATTAGAATATCAGCTCTAAGCGAGCAGAGACTTTGCTTTGCTCTTTGAGGGACGTACAGCCAGCACCGGGAACAGCGCCTCGCACACAGTAAGACTCGGACATTCGTTGCTTGAGTTAATACAAAGTACTGATGTTGTGGACGAAACCAAAAAGAATAAAACATAACCCTTGCTTTCAAGAATCTCTCAAAAATATGAGAACAGAGGTCAGCAAAGTTTTGCTACCAAGGCCAAGACAGTAAATATTTTTGGCATTGCAGGCCAGACACTCTCTGTTGCAACTACTCAATTTTGCCAGTGTAGCACGCAAAAGCAGCCATACACACTACAGAAGTGAAAGATCATGGCTGTCCAATGGAATTATATTTACAAAAGCAGGTAGGAAGCTGGATTTGGTGTGCGGATCTTATTCTGCTGACCCATGTTTCAGAAGACAGAAACGTGTCCAGCCAGCCAAAAGGGAAATGAAAAGCACTCTCAAAGAAGTATGAATAAAATGCTGCGCCGGCAACAAGGGCCACACTGGGAGAGTAAGACTTCGACAAGCATGTACAAGTTTCGAGTGCTAACGGGAAATGCCACGCGATGGGATTTCACCCTGACATCAATGGACACGATGTGAGTCAAGTGCTCAGGGGCAATTTACGTAAGAATGATTTAATAGCAGCTGCTCAGAACTGGACCTTTTTTCTTTTATTGCCCTAGCACTTGGCGTGGCACTTTATGCAAGTCTCTACGCTGTAAATGTTGGTTAATTATATTAAGTGATGACAAAATATCTAGATGCAAAGTGAGGTTCAGCCAATTTTCTGAACCTTTGGCCTCTGTGCTGCCAGAAAGGAAGGGATTTTGATTTGATATCTACAGCGGATCTCATTTTTACGACTTTTATCCAGATTTTGCCATGGTAGCGATATTCTTGTTAAACTACTCAACAGTAAATTACTACTAAGCATGCATGCCATTCTCCCACCTTAAAATAAAAAACAGCATGGTTTATTTTCTAGCTTTCTTTAAAATCTTTTTTTGAGAAATGAAAATGCCATTCATTCCTTCACCAAATACTGAAGTCCCTCTAGGTGCTGAGTCCCGGGACAAGCTGTCCTGGGACAGTGATCTTCTGGTCTATCAGGGGAGAGAACATACAAACAAATGGTTTTCCAGCATGACAGAAGACAAGCGCCAAAGAGTGGGGGAGAAGAGAACGGGGAAGCTTCCTGAAGGAGGGCAACATCCAAGTGGGTTTTCAAGATGAACAGGGGTTTCACCAAGCACATAGAGGTGTGAGAGTAGGGGCAGATTGTGTGCCAAATGTTGGGGGGGGAGAGGGAGGGGGAGGGGGAGAGAGAGGGGGAGAGAAGGAGAGAGAGGGAGAGAGAGGGAGAGAGAGGGAGAGAGAGGGAGAGAGAGGGAAAGAGGGAGGGAGAGGGAGAGAGAGGGAGAGAGAGGGAAAGAGAGGGAGGGAGAGGGAGGGAGAGGGAGAGAGAGAGGGAGAGAAAGAGAGGGGGAGGGGAGAGAGAGGGGAGAGGGAGAGGGGGGAGGGGGAGGGAGGGAGGGAGGGAGAGAGAGAGGGAGAGAGGGAGAGAGAGGGGGAGAGGGAGAGGGGGAGGGGGAGGGAGGGAGGGAGAGAGGGAGGGAGAAAGAGAGGGAGAGAGGGAGAGAGAGGGGGAGGGGGAGAGGGAGAAGGGGAGGGAGGGAGGGAGGGAGAGAGAGAGGGAGAGAGGGAGAGAGAGGGAGAGAGAGGGGGAGAGGGAGAGGGGGAGGGAGAGGGAGAGAGAGGGAGAGAGAGGGGGAGAGGGAGAGGGAGAGGGGGGAGGGAGGGAGGGAGAGAGAGAGGGAGAGGGAGAGAGAGAGAGAGGGAGAGAGATTCTTAGCTTTCACTACAATGGAAGGAAATCACACGTGCATATCATTGTCAGGAAATGCTATAGCTCAACATTTTTCTGAATGGGCTGATTGGTTCTCATTCAGAGGAGGATGTCAGTCATCATGGGAAGCCTCGCAACAAACTGGGGACGGAAACAATTCACAGCTCACACCTCCACTCGTCCACCGTTTCTGTTTCAGAACGGGGCACAGAACAGTGAATGAAAGGAGAGAGTTGCGTGGGTGGCCAGAGAATGCGGGATGATCTGCAGCTCTGCTATTAGCTGTGTGTCCCTGGGTGAGTGTCCACAGATGTTCCCTCCCATTCACTCACATCCCTCAGCAGCCAAGTCTTTGGTCACCGGATGCAGTCAAGCTCTGGATGCTGGGAAGCACTGGGCACCAGACATCTTTTCAAGAAACTTTGTTATAGATTCAAGACGTCGAAGGAAAGCACTGCTTTAAAATGGAAACCGAGTAAATGGATATTTATTTTCCGCACCTCTCCCCTTGCTCCTTTACCTCCACTCCCACCCCTCATCCTGTGTAGCACTGAGATCGGGCTTTTCTGATTTTCCTCTCTCTCCTCCAGCTAAGCAAAGCCTAGGTGATTTCCAAAGGGCCAGCCAGCCTTCCATCCAATAGCCATCCAGGTTGCTCCGAGTACTGCCTTCTCTGACACCGAGGCTCATGTCTTGCAGCTCCATCTCTTTTCAGAATCTCAGTTCAGCACTGACAGTACTTTGCTTCATTTACTGTAAGCGCGTCAACTCAGAGCGTGCACCTCGTGGGACTCATCAGCTTCCCTCACAAACCCATCTGCCTCCCGGGCCTCCTGCTGTCTCCTTACGGTGCTCCCATTCTCCTGATCAGCACAAGTCAGAGACCCGCCTCACTTTCTACTCCTCCCTTTCTGGGGCAGGCAGAATAACGCACCGCCCCAAGGCTGACCACATCCTAATACCTGACACCTGTGGGTGTTTTACGTTCCCAGGCAAAGGGGAGTTCAGGTTGCAGATGGATTTAAGGTTGTCAAGGAGCTGACCTTGAGACAAGGGGATTAGCCTGGATCATCCAGGTGGACTCAGTGTAATCACGAAGGTCTTTAAATGTGGAAATGGGAGGCAACAAAGTAGAGTCAGATGACGCCATGTGAAAGAGACTTGACAAGCTATTGGTGGCTTTGAATATAGAAGGAGGCCACAAGCCAAGGGATGTGAGAAGCCTCCAGAAGCTAGAGAAGGTAGACAAACAGATTATCCTCTAGAGCCTCCAAAAGGAATACAGCCCTGCAGATACCTTGATGATAGCCCAGTGAGACCAGTGTCAGACTGATGACCCCCAGTGTTGTTTAAAGCCATCAAGTTTGTGGTAATTTGTTACAGAATCAATAGGAAACGGTACACTCTCCTTCCCCCAAATCCAAACCATTAGCCAAGACACATAAATGTCAAACCTTAGTAGTTCTTTGATTGGTTTCTCTATTCTCACCGCCTCCGTGTTGATCTAGATCTTTACTGCATTCCAAGACTATCGCCAAAAACAAACGAACAAACAAAAA
Organism: Mesoplodon mirus; assembly: GCF_964341445.2. NCBI lineage: Eukaryota > Metazoa > Chordata > Mammalia > Artiodactyla > Ziphiidae > Mesoplodon > Mesoplodon mirus. The sequence continues at coordinate 7,954,481 of NC_138981.1, forward strand.
CCAAAAAAAAACCCCCACAAAAATATCTCCTAATTTGATTTATTACCTCCAATCTTTTGTCTTTCAGTTTCATCTTTGCAACATGCTTCCGGCATCATAACTTTTTCTGGTCACTTCTCTTAAAGGCTCAAAACACTGAGCAGCTCCCTGCTGCCCAAAGTATGAGTCCTGACATCTGATCTCCTTTTTCAAAGCCTTGCCCAACTTTCTCCTAAACTGCTTTTTTTTTTTTTTTGCGGTACGCGGGCCTCTCACTGTTGTGGCCTCTCCCGTTGCGGAGCACAGGCTCCGGACGCGCAGGCTCAGCGGCCATGGCTCACGGGCCCAGCCGCTCCACGGCATGTGGGATCTTCCTGGACCGGGGCACGAACCCGCGTCCCCTGCATCGGCAGGCAGACTCTCAACCACTTGCGCCACCAGGGAAGCCCCCAAGCTGCTTCTTTCACCTTACTCCCTATCACTCACCTCCTGTACCAGAGACCCAGGAAATGGGACCATTTCTGCTCTTAGCAATTGCCCTTGCTTTTCTCCCTAGCACAAATCATTTTCACCCTTGTGAGGTTTTTTGTTTTTTTTTTTTTTTTGGTTTCATGTTCATTTTCTTGTTTTTGTTTTCTGGTTTTTTTTAAATGACAGCCGAACCTCCTAGAAGCCCAAAGAGCCCTGGCCACTATTGTATTTGGGGATTTCATACTAAACAAAGAAGAAATGTTTGAAAAGATGGCTCCAAATAGTGTGACATGCCTGACATGTTTACAATTAGCCAAGTAAAGCTTTTAGCTGAAAAGACACGAAACAAAATAACTACCCTATTCACAAAATAACTAAAATATTTATTTGAAAATAGTATTTCCTAGTACACCTCAGAGTGATCAGTTATAAGACTCAGGTTTAAAGTTATATGAGTTATCTTCTTTCATCATTCATTCAATAGAATCAGATTAGCTCTGGGACCGATAAAGGCAGCCATGAGTGAGCACAAACAGCAATCTCATATGGAGGTAACATTCATAGTCAAAACTTGAGACCGACAGAAAGACTGCAGGAGAGCTAGCGGTGAGGGCTGTAGGGCTGACAGCACCTTGGCACCCAGGTGATGGTGAAGATCATCTGGCTGATCCAGCTGCCTGGGCAGATGCCCCCTTGCTCCCTCTGGGCTCTAGGTACCATCATCCTGAGCTAGCACTCATCCCAGGAGGAGGACTTTCCCGGAGGGAGAAGGGCTTTCTTTGGTCCAAGGTACAGGATACGGAAGGAAACAAATTGGAGGACAAAGTTCCCAGTGGAAAAGGAAGGACATTGGGACTTAAAGAGTTCAGATGCAGGGTTTAGGCTAGAGAAGGGAGATGGCTGAGCTCAGGATGGGTGCCCTCATGGATCACTGTGATAGGCCAGGCAGATGCAAGTTAAGAGGGTTCCTATCTGTGTTCACATCTCTTGGATTCATCTTTTTTGCCCCCTCCTTTGAAGTAAAAGGCAAAACTACTCACCTGACAAGTCAATGCAGAGAAAACACTTAACCCCCTGCCTATGCTTTCACAACCCTTGCCACCATCCTGCTCGGCAGCTCATTTTAGAACTGCACAACTTTATTGCTTGGAGTCTCTCCTGACTTCTGCTATGACTTAATGAAGATAACCTGCATCTTGAAGAAACAGCTAGGACCCCTGTGAGGATGGCATGCATTGCAAGGTTTAATCCATGGTCAAAGCCAATGAGCAGACTTTCCAGTTCAAAAGCCCAGTAGTATGGAAATTTTACCCATATAATCAAGAAGTGACCAAGGATTACAAATCTCCAGACCAAGTGCATTCTATGAATTCAATCACCCACTAGAATAAGGAGATATTCAATTGTCAGCAGGTCGTCCCTGAGTTTTTTATTCCAAATTTCTCTTAATGGAGACATTGACGTTTTAATCATAAGGTAAATCCATCTCTCAATGCTTCCCTACAATGTAGTCTATGTCATGTCTGCATACTCCATCAACAATAATAATTTTTCTAATTTGGAGTATATGAAAAAGAACATGCATTCTAGCCACCTATAATTTTACTTTCAGTCCCTCACTTTGTAAGCTCTGAAAACCATCACTAGGAGGGAAATTAATGTGTCACTGGACCAAGGAATAAACTTGGATACCAACATTGGGTGTACCCTGTGGTCAACTGTTAATATCAGGTGGCTCTCAGCCACTGCCTAGATGATTCCCAAGGTCTTCCTCCATTTTTCTCCCCCCAGATATCCTCTGGAGTATGGAAACTAAGCTTGATGTTAACCAAAACATATGTTTTACCAAAACATAACTGAGGTTGCAAACACCGTCAAAACCGCACGTTACACCAAGCCACATAAAAATGGTTTGGTAAAAGAAATTCCTAAAAGTGTTGTGAAAAAGAGACAGTGCCAGAAATGCTATGCATAAATTTAATTCTTTAAGAATTAAAAGAATTCTTTTAAATTTCAGAAACAGGATCAAGTCAATTTCCTATCCTCTCTCCTGAGTAATTAAGGTTGAGTTGACTTACTGCCGTCTGGATTTTTGCTATGTGATTCTCTCTATTACAGAGCCACAGGTGGAGTATTTTTTTTTTAAGGACTGTGGAACGATGTTTTTATCTTGGATCAGCAGAAATACAGACTGTCAGAGGACTAAATACTTGGGAATTGGGAAACATTGGAATTGAACCTCAGCTGGTGAGGCAGGGTTTGCAACAGAGACTAAACTCAGAAAGGACGTGGTCTCATCTCAGATAAATATAATCTCCAAACCGCAAACGTGACCTAACAGAAACTCAGTAAAAACTGGGTGCTACACCCCAGATGAATTCACCAGAAATCGAGTATTTTAGAAAAACAGAATAGGGCTTCCCTGGTGGCACAGTGGCTAAGAATCCGCCTGCCAATACAGGGGACACGGGTTCGAGCCCTGGCCAGGGAAGATCCCACATGCTGTGGAGCAACTAAGCCAGTGCACCATAACTACTGAGCCTGCACTCTAGAGCCTGCGAGCCATAACTACTGAGCCCATGTGCCACAACTACTGAAGCCCGTGCGCCTGGAGCCCGTGCTCCGCAACAAGAGAAGCCACGACAATGAGAAGTCCACGCACTGCAACGAAGAGTAGTCCCCGCTCGCCTCAACTACAGAAAGCCCGTGCGCAGCAACGAAGACCCAACACAGCCAAAAACAAAAACAAATAAATAAATTTATTTAAAAAAAAACAACATAATACAAGCACTCAATGTCTGCACATTCAATCCTGGTTTAGTATTTAACTTTGAGTTATAAAAACCACACAATAAAAATACTACCAGAGGGCTTCCCTGGTGGCGCAGTGGTTGGGAGTCCGCCTGCCGATGCAGGGGACACGGGTTCGTGCCCCGGTCCGGGAGGATCCCACATGCCGCGGAGCGGCTGGGCCCGTGAGCCATGGCCGCTGAGCCTGCGCGTCCGGAGCCTGTGCTCCGCAACGGGAGGGGCCACAACAGTGAGAGGCCCGCGTACTGCAAAAAAAAAAAAAGAAAAAAAAGAAAAATACTACCAGAATGCTACTTTACTGATTAGTATCCTGGCTGATTTGAGAAGCAGGTGAGTCAGTAAATGCACAATAAAACAGAGCCACGGGATGATGGAAAGAGGGGCAAGGGAGATTCAGTTGAATTTAATGGCATTCTGAAAGACTAGAAATTGAAACCACCACGTAGGCTACATCCCACCCCAAATTACGGCAGAGAACAGTCAAAATGCAAAAGGGCTCTTAAAGCAACAGTATAAATAATACATGGAATAGGAACAGGTGAAGAAACAAGTGATCCTGTAACATTCTATAGGTAATGCCTCTGAAATATCACTGTTGTTGACCTCCGACCGTCAGCACACTCAAATTCATTGACTTCATTATGAGAGACTAGTAAAAAATTTCTGCCAACCAAGCTGTAGGAGACCAGAGGGACTGATGGGGAAGAAAAGGGACAAGAAGATAAGCACAGAGGCCCTAGCCTCAAGTTTTAAAATAACTCATGAGTACAAGAGATATTTTGAATCGCTTGTCATTTCATCTGTATTCTAAGGAGTGCTGAAGTTCAAATGTTTTACCTGACACCTGAACTGAGAACCAGGGAAGACTTTTAATTTCACCCCACACCCACCTGGTGGAGTTCATGCAAATTGAATTAAACTGTTCACAAACCCTTTCTGTCCTTCCACGTCTGTCTAGAACATGCTCGTTTTTAAATAATTGGATCTCTAGGACATTGTTTAAAATAATCACATACTCTCTTGCCCATGCAACCTGATTAATAACGAATGAACATTCCTGAAAAGAATCACTTGGAAGCCTGGCAGATGTCTTTAGGGACATGAAGCCTTTAATGATAAAAATTAAGGAGAAATGGGAGCTAGGTCACACTGTCTGGTTATTTTAATTGAAAGCCAGTCTTCCGAATTTACTTAACAGAATGCTTAAATACACCTTCTGGAGCGCATTTATACCAGCAGACAAGCAAAAAGACACAAATGGCGACGGAAAAAAGCAATCCTGATTTCTGGAGAAACAACTGCCCGAGTCTGCCCTGTCTTAACAGTGAAGCAACCCCGTCAACAGTCTCAGAAACGCAATTTGTTCTACTGAAAGACGGATCAACAGGTTCAAAACAGGAAATAGAACATTCGTCCTTAAGAGTTCTTTTAGCATCTCTCCAGATTCGTACAAAAAGATTGCCTTGAATACCCACCAATGGACTGCACCCTAGTTCTTTTTGAAGAAACATCGCCGTAGGCAGAGGATGGGGACCCACGAAATGACAGACAGGCCACCGAGACCAGGTGGTGGGTGGCAGGCAGGGCTGGAGCGGTCCTGTGTGTCTGTGCGAGCGTCAACGGTGAAACACAACAGGAAAGTCGACGCGACAATTCCAGGAAGGCCAGCTCCGCGTCATCCAGCCCGCCAGGGCTGCTGAGTTGAAGAATCAGAACTCCCTCTGGCTTTCTAACTGCCTTTTCCTCGGACCCTGCCGTGGCTTCCCTGGGCCCTGGCCCACTCAGTGCTCATCTGAACTAAATGAAAAGGCAGCTCGGGTCAGGTCAACACCCACTGCCCCGTCTCCCCCTCCCCGAAATCATGACTTGGCACCAGGACCTGTACCCTCACTGCTCACAGGGACCAGGAGTGGGTCAGTGTCCTACAGCTGAGCGCCGGATGCCAGCTTTCCACACTGCCAACGGGAGCCGTCCCACGCCAGCTCCCGGGGTCACCAACGGGCACTGGCTTCCCTTGCATTTTGATCCTTTCGGCCTCTTCCTGAGCACATGATCACATTATGCTCTGGATGCTGCTTTTTTTTTTTTTTTAATAATATACTTCTTATTTTGCATCTATCTTCCGAATTAAAATATACCATCTAGGAGAAGTTTTTTTTAACGCTACGTCAGGAAGCGTGATCTCTTGTAGAGACACAATAAAGCAGAGTCATTGTTTCTTTGAGAAAGGGAGATCTAAATTGCAATCTATCATCCTGAGAAACAACTGAAAATATACATATGAAATATACATGTATGTCTATACACCCACAAGCAAGCTTTACATGTATACACTACATATATGTAGATATTACATACACATATATAGACGTATCATATGTATATATGTACATATAATACAAGCATAAACACACAAGGCAAATCTGTGATGGGTGTCCCAAATTTCAGTCTCCAGAATGGCAAAGAAAGAGTGAATCGAGAATGCAAAGTAATCTTTTAAAAACCGATTGTCTGAAGGAAGAAAGGGAAGTAGTCTTTCTCAAAGTAAAAAAAAAAAAAAAAACCTGCCCTGCACTGCAGTTCTTTCAAGGATGTTGCTTATCACGCTGCACAAGGCAAAAAATTGCAACTAAAGTAAATCATCAGAAAAGTGTAAAAAAAACAAAAAACAAAAAACATTAAAAAACCCACACTGCTTGCAAATCTGCACAATTCAATCTGTAAACCAGACATTTGGACTCCACCAAAGGTGTTTAAAGAACATTTTTTTTTAACTTGAAAGAACATTCTTGATACAGGGCCAGCGGGAGGCAAGAACAGCTTCCCCGTGTCACCTGGTTCGCACGTTGTGACACCTACTTTCATGCCACTGCAACCCCTCATGGTAAACCAAAGCACGCCTCTCATGTTTGGACATAAAAATGCAAACATACATTTTCTCGACTTGTGTCTCTACTAATCGTAATTTCATCTGTCTTTTAACAGTAAAAAAAGGGGTTACTCAATTTCACCTACAGATGACTGCCCTAAGAAGTCCTCACCGTCCATGGAAGGGACACACGTACATCATCCAATAGAACAAAAGAACTGTTCATCAAGAGATCTGAAAGCACCGATTTTGTTCAAACAACATTAGAATTGTCAAGATTTCTCCAAGACATTTTGGCGTTGTTGTGGAAAAATTAGCCTGAAACATCAGGAAACATTTACTCTGCCCCTCAAAAACCAAAGAAAATGATAAACAACAACAAACTCTATCATCTTCTAGAGAGCATAATCTGACCACCTCAACAGGAAATTTCCCACTGGCAGGGGGTCTCCGACATTTCGTAGCTTTTAGAGTTTATGTTAAGAAAGAAAGCATCCGGTTTTAAAGACAAATGGAACCTATTTTACACTAAATTGAAAATGACGGATGTTTTCCAGGTCTATGCTGTACGGGTGTCAGGCAAGAATTTGGTTCTGAAGGCCGTGAGAGCAGACTTGAAAGAGAAGGGAGTGAGAATGTGTCACATCTAGTCCCCTGACAAAAATCTAAATCGAACCTTCTGGAAGAGCAGGCCCAACAGCATGGTGGTGGCAGAAATGGAGGCCACTGAGTCCTATGAAACCAACCACAGAGGAAAAGTGCTCCAACACTGCCTTCCCTGAATGCTCTTCCAAGTGTACGTTCATAGTTCAGTAGGCACTTCCACATACATTAACAGAACTATTTCTATGTCTCTATAAAATCCTATGTATGTCTACACTGTTATTAGTTCTTGGAGCCATATATAAACACGCATGTGGATACATCTGTACACACCCACACACATACGTGTACAAAAGCACCTCTGCAAAATCCCTTGGGACTTGCTAGTATTCGCTCTTCACAAACCTCTGGGTTATAGCATCCCTCCTGCATGAGAAAAACTTGCCTTCCTCTGTGCAAAAACAGAAACCTGTAAATAATTTATATATGAAAAACCAAACAAACAAATGACCAAAAAAAAAATCTGCCACTCATATTTGAAAAGGGTGACCTGGAAATCAGCAAAACCACACAAGAGGTCTAGTCTCTGAAGGACAAGACCAGTGGAGCTGGATTCTGACAGCAAGAAAATCCCACCTGGAACACTGCTTGCCTCTTGGGGAAATGTTTTCTTACTTCATTCCTCCGACGCTCCTCTGGAAGGCGGAGAAAATGCACATTCTCCCCTTCCCACTTCTTATCACCAGGAGGAAAACGTATCAGTAAATAGCTGCTGCTGATGGCCAGTGCGGCACTGCACAATTTTTCTCTTAAGTTCAATGAAACGACGTGCACGACTATGCAATCAGGTAATGACAATGTTACATAGCAACTACTTCTTATTGTAAGAAGAAGTAGTTCTTCTTGGGAAGAACTACAAGATTGGGAAATTCTCTCAAATAGGATAGCTCCTTTTCTCAAAGGAAATCGCTTTTCCTCTCCGTTTCCAAGCTAGCCACACACAAAACCCTAGTGCTCACAAGACCCTGAAGCTACTTTGCGATCTTAAAAAATAAAGTAACGCTGCTTCATGACTCCTGGTTAACTTTTATGAGGAACACGTTTGAAACATTTCCCGTGATCACTCAAGCCCTACAGTCAGGGGATGCAGTCTTTTTTTTTTTTTTTTAAGGCAACAGAAAGAGGAGGGACTCTTTTGTTCTGAGTTGTTATTGTAAAGCACCACACAAGGGATGGGGAACATGGGAACAGGGCAATGAAAAGGACAAGAGTGCTGACAAACGAAAACAGGATATTAAGAACAGTGGCGGAACTGGGTGTCCCAACAGAACAAAGGCAGGAGGCTTCTTGGGAGAAATTTGAGCAAAAATACCTTGAACTGATTTCAATGCTAATGGATGAACTCGTTTTCCTGGCACCAAGAGATCTTTAAGTCTGGGGCAGTAAAATTAGGTTATCATGAACACACACACACATACACACACACAAAGTATAAAATTAAAACTGCTTTCAAATCACACGAAATCACCCACTTTTCAACTTGTGATCCACTTCTTGAAAATTCTAGATCTCTGTTTTGCCCCATCTAAAATAAAATACTCTTTTTTGTTAGATAACTGAGCTAACTTAGTATGTATCCCTAAGGAAATCAAATTTTTTGATTAGCATACTCTAACTTACATTTTAAAGATAACCTTTACACAGAGCTTTCCAGAACTCCCAGAGAAGCTAAGGAATGGGGTCTACTTTGAGAAACAGTCGCTGCAACTAACTAACTTGCTAACATTAACATAACAGCCAGGTTTTGTCAAGTCATGCTTTTATCATCTTATACTTTTCTTCTGACGCAAATTCTGCTAAAGCTGCTAGTAGGACGATGGACTTAAGAAGATCATCAGAGTTTATCTAGTTTATTGGACTTACCACCCAATAAGAATTATTATTATTATTATTATCTGCAGTCTCTAAGCTAAAGGGGTTTAGAACGGTAAATAATATACCCTATCTTGCATTGCATCTAAAATTGCAAGCTTTTTCCCTCTTCTCTATGTTCTACTACTCTTCTTTTTTCCTTTCCCCATCCTTTCTTTCTACTGTGAGATGAGAGATGAACCGATAGGCTTTCGTCTTTCAGATCATGCATTTCATCCGCCTTTCTCTTTGACGTGTTGTCAGAAAACTCAGGGTTAAGCCCTGAGCTCAGTTGGCCCCAACCGTCCTCGGTCTAGTTTTGGGGTGAGGCCATCGGTGCGGTGTTGTGCAAAGAAGCGTATACCTCAAAACCAGATAAACCTGAGTTCAAACCCTGGCTCTGCCATTTCCTAGCACAGGCGGGCAGGAGCCAGCCACGCAATGTATCTTACACTCACAGATCCGCTTCCTATCTTCTACAGCTTCCTTATCTGTAAGCTGTGACAATGAGAGCCATCTTGAAGGGTCCTTTGAGGATTCAGTTGTGAAGCAAAGTCTTAAAATTGCCTGAAACCGTAGCACTCACATCCTTCCTCCCCTCTTGTCCTGGATCACCTCTTCCCCCTCTGCTTTCAATAAATTCATTATCTGTAATTTTTTAAATTGGAAAACTCTTCAAACCATGTTTGGAAGCAGGAAGGCTACAAATCCACTTATTCGTTCAATAACGTTCACTGAGTGTCTTATGTGAAGGAAGAGTATGAGTAATAATTCCTATTATTAATGTTAATTAGTCTTTAAGAATGGTCTTCACAAAGGCAATCTCATCGATTTCCTAGACTTGGATATACCTCTATTCATTACCACTGGATCGTCTATCATGATCTTGAGGCTTCAGTTCTCCACTCCCCAGTGAAGGTCTCCCCTCTCCCATATGCATCCTTTGCCAGAATTTTTGATTTTGCAGTAATTCAGGGACCCTGGCATGGGGTGGGGCATGTTAGACCATCAAGAACAGTGAAGCGTTTCAGATTTCTCCTACTTGCAAGCTAATCAGTTAGCCTCCTGGTTTCAGGGGTGCTGGCAGGAGACACGAGACTCCTGAATCAGAGACAAAGAACGTTTTGAGTCAGGGCACAGCAAGCAGCGCGCGTTTCCTGTTCAGTCGGTTCCCCTTGTCCCCAGGTCCCATGGAGCAAATGTCCCGGGTGCATGCCGCACACACAGGGGTTTGCATCAGCTGAGCAGCCCCAAGCTTAGGAAACCTGAATCTTTGAGGATGGACTGCAAGCAAACAAGCCCAACAATTGCCCTAGAGAGAATCATGGTCTTTATCATAATGGACGACAAACCTGCTTTCTACCCTGGAGGGAGATGCTCTATCTTCCAAGGCTGTTCGCCGTACAAACATCCTTGAAAAGATAGTCTGGAACAAAGGCAGTCAGTACCTCAGCTGACCAGGGGTACAGAAACGTGAGAGATCCACGGAGAATCATTCCTCAAGACACACCTCCCGTCTCCTCCTGGAGAGCTGGCCAGTAGAGGTCCCTAGAATTCAGATCACCACTGGGCTTTTTAGCACTGATGGCAGAGGCAGCTAACTCGACATGAATGACCTCTGCACCATGGAAGACCACAGGTAAGGGGGCTCATAAGAAAGTGTTCCAGGGAATTCCCTGGCGGTCCAGTGGTTAGGACTCGGCGCTCTTACTGCCGAGGGCCCGGGTTCAATCCCTGGTTGGGGAACTAAGATCCTCTAAGGTCAGCTGACGATGCACCAGGAAAATCGGCAGAGAGCAGGTACGCCCCCCACCCATAGGTTTTGCCCAAATACAGAGCCCTTAATAACTTCCTTATTCGTCCCAAATCAGCCTGTATCTGGTCTGGAACTTCAACTTTTCTCGCTACTCTTAACCTAAACTCATTTTAAGAGTTTGGAAGAAGAAGCCAGTTTTGTTACTTTTATGACATTAGAAATCCTATACGTACATTACTTTGGCTTTCTTTAAGCATTACAAAATTCTTTTAGAATGACTTTTGGAGTATAACCAGAGAGAAAGTCACTTCTCTGATTATTTTTTCATTCAATGGGTATTTCTGAGGTTTTGCTGTGTGCCAGGCACTGATGGAGACCTCAGGAATGCACTGGTGAATATGACAGCAAAGGTCTGCCCTGAGAGAGCTTACATTTTAACGAGAGAAACATAAAATGGACCAGAAAATGGCGAGAAAATATGATAATTTCAAAGAACCATACATAAAATGAAAGAAACAGAAAGGATGACTTGGTAGAAGGCAGAGGGGTGACTGCAGGTCTGCTCTAGCTAGGAAGATATTTCTACTCTGACCTGTGTAGGCTTTGCTGCTATTTTGGCTTTTTCCCCTGCCCATAAACAAGCAGAGAACATCTTAATTTCAGGATAAAACTTTCCAGCGTTTGAGCAGAGACTTGTGATTTAATTTCCCAAGTTGTTAAATATTTAGTTTCAGATTTCCTTAAGGAATGATTTCTTTTTCAAGGACATTAAAATCCAACTTGGACTATTTCTAACATGAAAACACAAAGTGAAGAATTATTGGAAATCGGTGACCTCTCTGTTTACTTGATCAATGCAGTTGGAGAGAGAAAAGCCACAGTCACACAGTGGACCCAAGAAAATAGGCATTATGTATGGTAATTAGAATTCCCTGAATGTCTGGGTGTCTCGTGGCAGGAAGTTAAACCAAGTTGAAAGGAACCATGGACATGCAGTTAAGGTTACAGGGAAGGGTGTGAAGGAAATTAAGTGAGGCACTTCAAGAGTCATTGCTTTCCTCTGGACTTACCTGTTTTTGTCTCTCTAGAAGACATTTCAGAAAAGAAAGGGAAAGAAGTGAGGAAACAGCAGAGGGGAAAGGAACAGCCAGGGCTTCATGACTGGAGGATCAAAGCTGAGGTAATACTAGAAGGTCCCAATGCCTGAGAGCCCTGTTGGGGTCTTACTGCCAATAAGAGCATTAACAAAAGGTATCTCAACAGAAAGCAATTCACTGGCTAGGTAGAACTGGAAGAGCTGCCAGATCATGATCGTTAGACTCCATCTCTTCAAGAAGAGGCTAGAAGGCTAGAGACACCACAGAGGGAACTGTCATGCGAGAATAAAGAGTTGCTACTGTAGCTACAGCAGAGGCCAAGGCAAGGGTCTGGGGAAGTCTGAGTGGAGGCTGTCAACCACTCCACACCGAAACATACAAGAAGGTGAGGATGGAGTGGCGAGCTATAAAGCAAACAATTCTCAGAGAGTGACGTATCCCCAAGCCAAAGGCTTTCTGACCTAAAAGCCGAGCTTTAAACTGTTTCTTTGAAGTCCTGATAATTCTGCAAAAAGAAATATGTAACACATATACATATTTGTGATCCATATGAAAACAAATCCCGTAAATGCTATAAGCCTTCTTCTAATGACTTAAAAAAAAATTCTCTCAAGGCAGGCTAAACTCTGAGATTCTTCTTGCATTATCAAAATGTGTCCTTGTTATATTTTTGAGAGGTATTATAAATGCAAATATAAGTGTAATTTATAAAACAGGAAATCAGAATATTACCTTGGAATTAATGTCAAATGGTATGATCTTAGGGTCTTGTTTGTTTGTGGTATAGGATTATGTGAATCTTAAAGAAAAAAAAGTTCATTGTAAGCTAATAAGTGTGCATTTCATCTTGTACATTTCATCCTTTCATTGGATCAAATTCTGTAAGAAGCTGGCTTTTTGAATATAAGAAAAGGCGACATTCAAAGGACTCAGTACTTGAGATGCAATCTAGGGCTTAAAAATTCACTTCTGAAAAAAAATGTCCAGCTTTGAGAACAGTGACCTTTCCAGGTAGCTAAGCTATCTTCAAGTGGAAATATATTTATTTTGATAATAAATCAAAACCAAGTTTTAATGTCTGATTTATCATCTTTACGGTAAGGACTGCTGGGTTATCCCTTGTCACGTAGTTTCTTTAGCTTGTCCTTACTTAAATCAACATCCACTAGACTCAGGGCTTGGCTCCAAACAATTCTGCCCGTTGTCTACATCTATTGTTTCCATTACAAATTCCTCCAAGTGACTCTCCCTCATACATGGATGCAAATATTCCGTTTCACAACTCTATTCATTTTCTTCTTTAGAATACAGACTGGGAAATCGCTCACTCCCGGGGTGCTGGGCAAAAGGTGTAAGACAAGGGTAGTGTGACTTCCCAGAAGGGAGCTTTGTGTCTGAGCCACTGCCAGGCAACCTCCGCCCAACATCAACGGCCAAAACATCACGGTCCAAAGAGGGGTGCTCGGCGCCCCGTGCCCGCTCCAGCCTATCAGCATCCAGAAGCATTCTTTGCATGGGTGCTTCTTCATCAAGATCCTGACTGGCAGCTCCGAGGATTAAACTCGGCTCCTTGATGCACATTAGCCCCCTGGAGTGTTGAACTCCAAAACCTCTATTTTCTCCCGAGTCTACCCTGTAACTCACAAAACCCTACTTAGCCACTGTGTTACACAGCTTTTGTCATTCTGGGTTAGTAAAAGAAAACAAAACAAAACACCAGACCCTACAACAATTTGATGGAGATGGTAACGATGAAGCGTTTGGGGCGGAGTGGGCCGATTCCAAGTTCTTTCAGAGCTGAGGCTTGGGAACCCATTTCCCTTCTTTATCATTAAGACTTCGCATTCTCATCAGCGGAATCTTGTTGACAATGGCACAAACGATCAACTGGCTGAATGAAAACTGTGTGCTTTGTATGTGTATACGTATACCCATTAAAAAAAAAAAGACCTCAAAACTAGTGAATGAAAATCAAGACCAGCGTCTTCTTAATCAAGCAGAATTTCCTGCTTAGTGACTGCATTAAAAAAAAAAAAAAAAAAGACCATCTGGCCTCTCTGCTACTTGAGGGTTTTTGCTTCTCACTTCCTGGTTATCTTTAGCAGAACATTATAATTTCACTTATAAATTCTTTTTACCACGATGCCGTTTCCTTCTGTGCACTACTTTAAGAAACAGAGAAGAAAACATTGTTCTATCTCTAGGAAAACACTCCTCAGTGCTAAATGGCAGGTTTGAACAGGGAAAAGTATACTTGAGAGAGAAAGATGGAAGTCAAATCATAGTGAAAGCATTATCTACTCATATTTCTTTAAACATAAATGGCACTGCCAGGGAGCTCTATTTCTCTATAGATGTATAGATGTATAGTTATGTATCAATGTAGATCGATATATAGTAATAAACCAAAACCAAAAAGCCACCACTGCCCTGCTCATTTCAGGTGTTCACTGTCCTTAAGCACTCTTCAAGAAATAAGTCAGAAAATGGAAGATGCAAACTATTATATATACAATGGATAAACAACAAGGTCCTACTGTATAGCACTGGGAACTATATTCAGTATCATGTGATAAACCATAATGGAAAAGAATATGAAAAAGAATGTATATATACATGTATAACAATTGTTGTACAGCAGAAATTAACACAACATTGTAAATCAACTATACTTCAATGAAATAAATTAAAAGAAAAAGAAAATGGAATTCACTTGTGCGTGGGAACTAAGACTACAATGAAAGTACAGTCAAACTTCAATTAATTGAAATTCTCTGGAAATAGAAGCGTTCTGGTTAATTTAATTTTCTGGTTAACTGAACTCCAAATAGAAACCTTTTTTTAAAATAAATCCCTGTTGAAGCATTCCTAAAATGCTTGAGTCCACTTTAGTTGCATAACTACCAACCATATACTAGATCTAATTGAAAGATTCTTAGGTAATTCCAAGTTTTATTGTTCCTTGAGATCATCATTATAAAAAGACCTTTTTTTCCCTTTAATCATAAATAGAGAAGATTTAAGAGATTGAGTTGAATGTATATTTGTATCCATGACAATCGATTTTCACATTAATCCAAAATATCACCTTTTCCCCTTGGATCTCTTGGAAAAGTATAACATAGAAAACTGTGGTTAATAGACAGATTTAATTATTTTGGCAAAATTCAGGTAACTTGAGGTTTTTGCATGATTTCGTGCTAAAGGAAACTGACAAAAACTCCTTCTCTACCTGATGTCCAATAAGTATAAAAAATATATTTTTTTAATTTTTAAAAAAATTTTATTGGGGCCTCCCTGATGGCGCAGTGGTTGAGAGTCCGCCTGCCGATGCAGGGGATACGGGTTCGTGCCCCGGTCTGGGAGGATCCCATATGCCGCGGAGCGGCTGGGCCCGTGAGCCGTGGCCGCTGAGCCTGTGCGTCCGGAGCCTGTGCTCCGCAACGGGAGAGGCCACAACAGTGAGAGGCCCGCGTACAGCAAAAAAAAAAAAAAAAAAAAAAAAAATTTTATTGGAATATAGTTGATTTACAATGTTGTGTTAAAGTGTACAGCAAAGTGAATCAGTTATACATATACACATATCCACTCTTCTTTAAAAAAATAATTTTAGGGACCTCCCTGGTGGTCCAGTGGTTAAGACTCCACACTCCCAATGCAGGGGGCCCGGGTTTGATCCCTGGTCAGGGAACTAGATCCCGCATGCCACAGCTAAAGATCCCGCATGCTGCAACTAAAAGATCCTGCATGCCGCAACTGAGACCCAGAGTGGCCAAAGAGATAAATATTTTAAAAAATAATTTTAATATAGTACTTGCAATCAATTTTATTAACACAAATTAAAGGCCATGTAAATTCCTTTGATGTATATATTTAACCTCACTGAGAAAGCTGTAGGATTTAGGTTTCATAATGGAACATAATGGCGGCTCAAAACTGGTCCCAAATGGCCTTCCACAATGTGGTCACCACCAGTCCAGGCCTCACTTAGGCTCCACGGTCCAATTTCCCTCAGAACTTTACACCGTGCCACCTCAAGCTACAAATAATGACACCATATTGAACCAAATCACTGCCCAACAGAAAGAGACCTCTACTCTTACATCAGGCTTGCTGCCCTTTGGTGAAGATTACCATAGAAGGAATTCCTGCATCGGGTAGGAGATTGGAAAATGTCAGCTAAGATCATTTCCAATTCCAAATACCTTCCAGTGTGTGTGGGAAGATAAGACCGGGGCTCCTGTCCCTCCCCCCTTCCTCCCTCCCCCTCCCCTCACACCGCTTTTTTGGGGGGGAAGGGAGGGGTGTTGCCATGCACTCATCCTCAAAGCAGCACTAGGCAAAATCTAAAGTATACTGACATCCTATTATTTGTCAGGAACTCTGTTAGCTACTGGGCACACAGAAGGATTTTTATAAAGATTTCCATAGAGGACTGAATGAAGCTGAAGGGATCAGCCATATCTCACTTATGGA
Source organism: Mesoplodon mirus (assembly GCF_964341445.2). Taxonomy (NCBI): domain Eukaryota; kingdom Metazoa; phylum Chordata; class Mammalia; order Artiodactyla; family Ziphiidae; genus Mesoplodon; species Mesoplodon mirus. The sequence goes on from NC_138981.1 coordinate 7,970,454, forward strand.
CCTACAAAACATCTCCTTATAGCTATTGATGGAACAATGATGCCAAAATTTAGTGGCAGAATTTTGAAAATGGTACAGTCGTTATACCCGAAAAATAGAAATTTATTGTAAGGCATAAATATACCCATTTATGTATTAATTTTACCAACTAATATATCTTTGGCACAAATATATTGAGTATATACTGAGGATATGTGTACTGAGTATATATATTTTATCAATAGACCTTAAGCTAAAACTCAGTGGAGACCTTGCCCATGATCAATGGAGTTTTCTTCTTGCTCATTTTGCCTTCTATGTATACTGTCTTCTCTCAGTATCTTTTCACAAAGTCTTGCCTTCAAGAAGGGTAACAACACCCAAAACATAGGCACTTTTTTTTCCTAAAGGCCCCTCAAGGGATACAATAGACCTAAAACCTTGGAGAGTTCTGCAGAGACTTTCTAAACTGGGAGACTCAAAAGCAGTGTTAAGGGACCCGAGGGCAATTCGGCTCCAACATCTGTCACCACAGAGATTTCCACGTTGACTGGGTTGATATGACGTCCAAGGGTCTGGGCACGTAGCCCCATCGCACTGAGAACCGCCAAACACGCTTCCAGCTCATTTTTAGAAGCAGCGTCAGGAAGTCCTGTAGACTGTTACCCACTAACTCGATGCGAAGCTGCTCTTTCATTAAATACTTAAACGGCTTCCTTAGAAAGGGGCAAAAAGGTCTCATGCGGCATCACTAAGTTAACTACTATACCCTAATAGACAGGGTCCTTGTATTGATTCTTCCCTGCACAAAACAAAGAATATCTGTAAAAGGAATTAACTTAATGGAAATAATATTTATTTGGGGGAGCTGGAGACTTCCAGACAATAATAAAGAATGCATTAATATACCTAACACCCAAATGGTTGACAGGTAATGCAATTTCCATGAGGTTTCCTTTGAGTTTCCTCTTTTCAACCATTCCTTCATATACCCATTGCTGACATTCTTTTTTAAATAACAGCAATTTGTGGAATACTTTATATAAATTGTCTCTAATCCCTACCTGATCCCTAAATAGTCGGTATCATTTCCCCCATTCTGCAGATGGTGAAACTGAGGCTCAGAAATAAGGCATCTTGCCCCAGACCACACGGCTGGAGTCGGAAGTTTTGATGTACAAATGTAAAGAAAATTTGGATGCTGTAAATTCGGGTAGGGCTTCAACTACTTCTGAACTTTAATAAAAGACGACTAATACTTAAGCAATGGTCATGCGTCTTCACCAGGAGCCAGTCAGGAATTTCACAAGCTAGGCACTCCCCAGTCTCCCTTAGAAGGACTGACATCTGGATCATATTGGCAAGTCGGTGCTTTAAACATGAGAGAAAATTAGGACAAAAACCTAACACTGAATTACTTCCACGAGTTCACGCACCAGTATCTCCCCAAGTACTTTCTTTTTTAATATATAACCAGCTTGTCATCCACCCTTCCTACTCAGTGAACACTGGCTGTGACCTCCCAGTTAGCAAGTTCACAGGAGAAATATATCAGTTATAATTAATGTTTACTAGAATAAGTGTAAATATTTAAAAACACACAACTGTTCTAAGCACATGTGATTTCCATTTTATTTTATGAAACACTAAAAATCCACTTGTCCATCCCATTCATTATAACCTGCTCTCAGCCCTGACCTGTACATAATTCCCTCTGACGTAAATTGGAACAAGGTGCTCAGAATGGAAGCAGTGTATACCCCAACCGGGCTACAAAATGTCAAGTTCCCAAACCTCTCAAAAGTGGAACCTGACGTTTTTCTAAGATTAGAGGCAGTTGATGAATTTAAAAAGAGGGCTTAAAAACTCACCACAGTTAAATCCTACAGTAAGTCCTGAAATATCCAAAATAAACAGGACTAAGGGGGCTCTGGGGACACCAAAACCTCACGAGAAGAGAAGAAACACTCTCTAGTAGGTGGTATTTCTTTGCAGAAAATAATATACATGCATTCAAGCAGAATTAAGAAGAATGCAACAATAAACTTGGAGGCATGAGGCCCTCTTGAGATCTAAAGGAGTCATGAATGGACCATGCAAAAAATTTCTCCTTCTGCTACATGTGAATGATTGCGTTTACACTGCCTATTCATCCTAAATGTTGAAGGCCAAAAAAGAGAATGGATTACCCTTCTAATAGTACTTTTCTTGACACAATTATAACATGGATTCATTTATAAAATTTCCCCAAAGCAAAATGCCTGGAAGAGAATCTAACCACTAAGAAGCAACATTTGGTAGATCGATCTTCCCAGCCATTTTTCTATACATCTTACCTGCAAAAATGGGATCAGACTTCACATTTGATTTTGCAAGTTGGTACATTAAATATAAAATATTGGGTGATTTTTCATGTTCACAGACCCTTCTGATTCCTCAACACTAATCTTAAGTACCTTTTAGTACAACTGAAGTATTACTGCCACTTGCCAAATCAAACAGACCATGTAAACTGAAGATTTAACAATATTAAAATATGAGCAATTTCTTTCTTCCCATTACAACGTGCATTGTAAGCGAGGGAGATATTGCCCCTGGGGAAAGAAAATTAGTTCTTGGTGGCAAAAAGTCTTCCTCTTTTGATGGACAAAGCACAGATATACGTAAATAGATATACGATATAGCTGTACTATTAAAATTTCTGGGAGGGGGCAATTAGGAGAAAAATGTTTTAAAAGGCTCGATGGGGGATCAGGAACGAAAAGAGGTGGTGAAACACCGTACTACAGCATCAGACTTGTAAATAGGGGCCTTTACACTGCTGGAATTCAAAAGATGAATTTTTCCACTTTAAACGTCTCACCATGGAATGAATTCCAACCCATTTCCGAGGTGGAGAAACCAAGGTTCCAAGAAGCAGATCTTTACAGAGTTGACTTTCTGTGATACGCCTACGGTCAGCTCATGTTACATCTGCCATGTTCTGACTAAAGACTCAGTGGGGTCTGGATTAGGAGGCACATGTTGGGTGAGAAGATGCTTTGAAGACAGATGAACAGATCACCTCTGAAAGGCCTAGGACGGGGGTGGGGGGGTGGAGGCGGGCAGAGTCTGCATTTCAACACTTATGAGCTCTTGCTCTGTGCTGCCCTCTTGTGCTGTCTGGGCCTCCAACACGTCTTTTCCCAGAAACCTTAAGATGCCCCAAATTGATGGACCATCTGTCCGTCCTCCAGTGTTTCACGGCACCCGCACCCAGGAGGAGGTCACAGAGAGAACGCCCAAAGACACAGATTTCCTTGCAGGAAAAAGCAAGTGTGTCGGGGAGGAAGGAAAAGCCATAGCGTTTCCAAGCTGAAAATCTTCATCACTTTCTGTGGGAGACAGAATGCCAAAAAACGGTGGCATTCTGCCTTAATCCCCAGAACCTATAAACGTGAGCTATCACTGCCCTGACTGTGTTGTGTTATACAGCACAGTTGACATTAGGGGAAGATGATTCAGATGGGCCTGACCTGACCACACGGGCCCTTAAAAGCTGAAAGCTTTTTCCACTCGACAGCAGAAGAATTTAGAGAGATCCTACATGTGCGAAAGACTCAATGTGCCATTGCTGCTTTGAGAATGGATGACCACGTGAGAAGGAACGTAGGTGACCCCTAGGAAGAAAGAGTGGACCCCAGTTAGACAGCTGTCAAGCAAATGGAGAGTTCATTTCTCCAACTGCAAGAAAATGAATTTTGCCAACAAATGGAGCGAGCTCGGCAGGAGATTCTCCCCCAGGGACTCCAGATCAGAGCCTAGCATGGCCAACACCTTGATTTCAGCTTCATGAGACCCTGAGCAGAGAACACAGCGGGCCACCCAGACTTGTGACCTACAGAACCATGAGCTAACAAATGGGTGTGGTAATTTGTTACGCAGCCATAGTAAGCTAATACACCTTCCCTTCGTCTACTCTACAATCATACCAATGGGTGGCATCCTGGCAATATCTGTCTCCTAGGTCACAGACCCTGGTCAGTGACATCAGTTCAAATAAAGTTTCCAATCTTGGGACTCTCACTGACCGTCTCAACCCTTTGAGAATCTATTGTCAATCCTGCCTAAGGGATCAACTGTCCCTTAGGCAAGGGACAGTTGATCCCTGCCCTGATCAACTGTCCCTTAGGAAAACTTTTATCACCTTCCACTTAATGATCAAGTATCAAGTTCTCGGTGCTCACCCGCCTTCCCACCCTCCACCACCTGGTTTACTGAGTGCTTAGTTAGCATCTTCTCCAGCTCATGCATCCATCTGATGTATTTCACTTGAATTGTCTTTTAACTGCTTAGAACTTTTTTCCTACACCTAGAATGTTTCATCTACTTCACTAAGTCCCCAATGACTTCATTTTCCTATAATGGGTTGCTCAAAGGATTGAGTCAGAATACTCTTCCACGCCTTCATCTTCCGTAGGAAAACTAGAAGCAGTGATTGTTAAGTCATATGCCAAGGGACAAAGAGTAAGAAGGGGATTAGGCAACAGACGTGGCTGAACTTGAAGTTTTCTCAGTACAGTCATCCCTCGGTATCCAAGGGGGGTTGGTTCCAGGACCCTGTAGCAAAATCCACAAATGCTCAAGTTCCTTATATAAAATGGCCCATTTTTTGCGTATAACTTACTGCACAACCTCCGTATACTTTCAGTCATCTCTAGATTACATATAATACCGAATACAATGCAAATGCTACGTAAATAGTGGCAAATACAATGTAAATGCTACATAAATAGTTGCCTGCAAGGCACATTCAAGTTTTGCTTTTTGGAACTTTCCGGAATTTTCTTTTTTCAGAATATTTTCCACCTGCAGTTGGCTGGACCCACAGATGATGGACGAGTGGATGCCGACAGTATTTCACCACCTCTTGTACCTGCTGCATGTTTTAAATCTTTCTAGGCCTCATTTTCCTCGTTTGTAAAAGAGTAATAGTAATATTTAACTCATAAAGCTGCAAGGAGGAAAAAAACAGTGAGGGCCCATATAACAGAAACTGGATTATGCAAAAAGTTACATATCACCATGAAATCAACTTGGGTAATAGCTTGCATAAAATACTTTCAATTTTTCAGGAGGTAGCTTTGTAAATGATCTTTTTATCTCTTCTATTATCACAAGAACAAAGTCACAGTTAACCTGCTTTGAGGCAGACTTTAGCCTTGACAATAGACTATGGTATGATGTGGAAATCATTACATTTGACCTTAGGATGCCGCATTCATTACTCTGACCAATAACAACAAAAGAGTTTTAGGATCAGGAAGAAAGTTCTGCAGTTGTTATATTTGTTAGTATATTTCTGTCTGTTCTCCTGTGAAGTTCAGTAAACCACAAGCCCCCTGAGGATGGTGCCCATGTTCAATTCATCTTGCACATCTACAAGGTCTGCTGAGAACTATGGCCTCAGCAGGCACTTGATTTATTTATGCACCAAAAGAAATCAGTTAAAAGAGTGAAATTTGGGCTTCCCTGGTGGCGCAGTGGTTGAGAGTCCGCCTGCCGATGCAGGGGACACGGGTTCGTGCCCCGGTCCGGGAAGATCCCACATGCCGCGGAGCAGCTGGGCCCATGAGCCATGGCCGCTGAGCCTGCGCGTCGGGAGCCTGTGCTCCGCAACGGGAGAGGCCACAACAGTGAGAGGCCCGCGTACCGCAAAAAAAAAAAAGAGTGAAATTTAAGCAGAAAACTGTGGTGAGCTCAAAAATTGATTTTTTTCCTGAATTTTCTTATTTACGATCTTAGTCAATATGGGTTTCACTTTCCTTCAAATTAATAGATCTCAATACTTCTATGACAGAACCAAGGAGGGTTATTTGGGGGCGGGGGGTGAAGGAAGTGGGCCAGACCTCCCCCAAGTCTCCATGGTCTTCAGCTTCTGACTTGTGCTCAAATCAGAAAATAAACTCAAAAACTGTGATATAAGATGGCTGACATATTTCAAACTGTTTTCTTCCTTTTGCATATCCAGCCCATCACCCAGGAAGTACTTCCAGTGTATCTCTAATGGCCACATCCTGTAGGAGCCATCTCATACCAACTGCTCCTTCACGGACTGGAACATGGGGACTTTTACATCCAGATTTAAGGACACTTGCAGAAGAGCTATTCTTTCTGTAAATCACTTGTCATTAAAATAATAATGGATGCACTCATGAGCCAAATTAAAGATCATTCTTCTGGAAGTGTATCAAATGCAGATAAAGTATAAAGCATTGTTGATAGTTTCTTTTTAAAAATGTGAACTTAGGGGCTTCCCTGGTGGCGCAGTGGTTGAGAGTCTGCCTGCCGATGCGGAGGACACGGGTTCGAGCCCTGGTCTGGGAGGAGCCCACATGCCGCGGAGCAATTAGCCCCGTGAGCCACAATTGCTGAGCCTGCGCGTCTGGAGCCTGTGCTCCGCAACAGGAGAGGCCACGATAGTGAGAGGCCTGCGCACCGCGATGAAGAGTGGCCCCCACTTGCCACAACTAGAGAAAGCCCTCGCACAGAAACGAAGACCCAACACAGCCATAAATAAATAAATAAATAATTTAAAAAAAAAATAAAAAAAAATAAAATAAAATAAAAATGTGAACTTAATGAATAACTTTGAATTCAGCAGCCAGGGGCAATGAAAAACTCCCAGGACTTTAAATTCACGGCCTTGGGCCTCCCTGGTGGCGCAGTGGTTGAGAGTCCGCCTGCCGATGCAGGGGATACGGGTTCGTGCCCCGGTCTGGGAGGATCCCATATGCCGCGGAGCGGCTGGGCCCGTGAGCCATGGCCGCTGAGCCTGCGCGTCCGGAGCCTGTGCTCCGCAACGGGAGAGGCCACAACAGTGAGAGGCCCGCATACCGCAAAAAAAAAAAATAATAAAAAAATAAATAAATAAATTCACGGCCTTGGCAGACTTCTCAATGGCCTGTGTTCAAGATATCCATAGCTTCCCTGACTTAAAAATCTCAAAACCACACAAGGTAGCATTATTATAGCCTAAACACACTTTAGAAAAGGCACTATTTGCTGATTTTTCTTTATTTGCTAACAAGGCAATGAAGTCTCTCAATAGCTCGGCCTTCAAACAAGTGGCATTATTTGCTGCTTTAACGTGTACACTGGCTTAAGGAATGTAACATGCTTCACAACTAAGTGGTGATTAATCCTAGTACCTTTCTAAGCCATTACCCTGGAGTCTGCCAACTTCGGCCGAGGCCAAGTCTAGCCTTCTGCTTGTTTTCTGTGGCCTACAAGCTACAAGTGGTCTTTACGTTCTTAGGTGGTTAAAAAAAAAATCAAAAGAATAATATTTTGTAACCCAGGAAAATGATATGAAATTCAAATTTCAGAGTCGACAAAAAGCTTTTTTGGAGCATAATCACTTCCAACTGCTTACCGATTGTTTATGGCTGAGTTGAGTAGTTCTGACAGAGACGGCATGGCCCTCAAAGCCCAGAATATTTACTACCTGGCCTTTACAAATAAGTTTGCGGAACCCTGGCCTAGATTTATGTGGTATGAGAATGGTGCAAACAGCTCAAAACTTTGCCCCCCTAGGAGTTCGGGTCTGTCCATAGATCCTGGACGTCTCATGACCTAGCTCCGAGCACTACCGCCCTTATTACACTTAAACACACACACACACACACACACACACACACACTTTTTCTTAAATTGGGGGGAATGAAGAAGGAAGAAAGTAACCAATAGCAGGGTCAACCTCCGGTCTCTATGGTTGTGGGAATATTCTGCTTATACCCTTTAGACAGACAGAATAGGAGTATTTTAAAATCCGGGAGAAAATCTACCAAACAATTAGCAAGTGGTTCCTGACCTTTTAACCACTACTATCCCCCCTCCCTTGTTTACGGGGGGGGGGGGTAGTGGTTATCTTTGTTAAAAACAGCTTCATTGAAATATAATTCACATATCACAAACTCAACCACTTAACGTGTACAATTCAGCGGGTTTTAGTGTCTTCACAGAGATATGCAACCATGACCACTAATTCCAGAACAGCGGCATCACCCCAAAAAGAAACGCCCCACCCAGTAGCAGTCACGCCCCGTTCTCCCCTCCTCCCAGCTGCTGACAACCACTAACCTACTTTCTGTTTCTATAAAATTTGCTTATTCTGTACATCTCCTATAAATACGTCATTCAATATGTGGCCCTTTATGGCTGGCTTCTCTCACTTAGCATAATATATTTAAAAACCTCTTCACTTTTAACTTCACAAATCCCCCGGCTTAGAAGTATCTGATGAAAATAATCACTTTTAAGTAATGACTATCCAATTTCCTTTGAGTTTTTTTTTTGTTTTGTTTCTTGGGGTTTTTTTTTGCGGTACGCGGGCCTCTCACTGTTGTGGCCTCTCCCGTTGCGGAGCACAGACTCCGGACGCGCAGGCTCAGCGGCCACGGCTCACGGGCCCAGCCGCTCCGCGGCATGTGGGATCTTCCCGGACCGGGGCACGAACCCGTGTCCCCTGCATCGGCAGGCGGACTCTCAACCACTGCGCCACCAGGGAAGCCCATCCTTTGAGTTTTTTGAAATGAGGAAAATAGCCCACAAACTTTTCTTACAGGCCAAAGGGACGCCCATGAGTCTCAGCAACGCCATTCAGGGCATCAGTCGGCCTCCATACGCTCATCCTACCATTTACCCAATAAATATTTGTAGAGCGTCTGGTATATGTTGAGTACTGTGCTAGATGGGGAACAAAGACATGTCCCCGAGTTTCAGATCTATGTCTTCACAACCTTACTTTTCATTAGACACTGGCTTGATCTGTCAACTCTTACATAGTGTATTGCCAACACACTGTGTGTATTTTCCAGAGTTTTAGTCTTTTATATAAAAATGATGTGATTTCTTAAGGTGCTCAAAATAAAATTTGGCCTTCAACTGGCCAAAGAGCTGAAGAAAGCTCCTGATACCTCACACACGCTTTTTTTCCTACTCATCAGCCCCCTATTTTCTTCTCTTCCATCTTAGGACTCCTTTGTTTGATTAATATTTTCACTCCTGTAATACACATCAACACGATATTGCAAATGTCCATAGAGTATCAGACAAGCAAAGGAATAAAATTCAAACCTTGCCCATGACTGATTTTTTTCTTCGTACCTAAATGCCGGCCATCATGTTAGTGCTCGCTCACTAGTAAAGACTCAGAATTTCCATTCCAGAAGTAAGCCAGGCCAAGTCCCTATAATCCAGACAGCGAGAAGTGCAAATACTGGTCTTAAGGTCACTGGGTATTGGAAGCCAAATGGTACCTCTTTCCTCCAATCAGGTGAGACTTTCCCATGGACAGATCATTTAACTGTCGGACATTTGTACTTATGAACATTGCTTGATCCTAAAGGATACAGTCCAAATCAAACACATCTGGGCATATTTAACCTGGAAAAATGCCCCCAGAATGTCTTGTTAGCTTTGTCTTTGAAGTGCTGTCAGAGAACAGAGTAACTGCACGTGTTCTGTGCTGTGTAGAAGGGCCAAATGTGTGTAAAAGCAATCAGGGGAGACACACACAGACTTCACCTATGGACAAACTGTACCTGCAAATGCTGTCCCAAATTGGAATGGACCTCGGCAGAACCCCCTGCCGTGTGAGCATTCCTGGGGCCCTTAGATGCTGGTAATATTATAGGAATTCAAACTGCATAAAGTTTGAAGAGGTGGACCAGACCTTTCACTCGCAGGGATGTAGATTCTCTGGCGAGGCTGTGATCAGGCACCCATGCGGAGAGATTTTTAGCTTAAAGCAGCTACGATGGTTCAACCCCAAAGATCAGGGTATGTTTTCGAAAGTGATAATGATGAAGTCTCAATATCAATGGAAACATAATCTTTAAACGATTTAGGCAGCAATTTAGCAAATGAAAAGGACAGCGTTAGTTAACACTTATAGGTAAATGTTGGAGATTTTTAACCTGTCCAGATAGTGAGTATTATATTCTTTCTTAAACAAATATCATATGATATCACTTATATGTGGAATCTTAAAAAATGATACAACTGAACTTATTTACAAAACAGAAACAGACTCACAGACTTAGAAAACAGACTTATGGTTACCAAAGGGGAAAGGTGAGGGAGGGGTAAATTAGGAGTTTGGGATGAACATACACACACACTCCTATATATAAAATAGAATATCAACAAGGACCTACTGTATAGCACAGGGAACTCTACTAAATACTCTGAAATAACCCATGTGGGAAAAGACTCTGAAAAAGAAGAGGTATATGTATAACTAAATCACTTTGCTGTACAACTGAAATTAACACAACATTGCAAATCAACGATACTCCAACATAAAATAAAAAATTTAAAACAAAACAGAACAAAAAAACAAACAGAAAAGATATTTGGGCAAAGGCCAAAAGTAGTCTTTGGGAATTAAAAAGAAAAAATATATTCATATATATAAATATGAATGATAAATGCTTCCTCTTTATACAGAGATTCTTAAAATGATCAGTAGACAAGAGTTCCATGAGAAAACTTGAAATTTAAAAACATAAGGCAGTAGGTATTTTTAACAAGAAAATTAGGAACCATAGGGAAGAATCTACCTTGACATTAATTATGAAGAACACAGTAATTTAAAATCTAGTGGCACGCAATTGCCTTCGGCTGGAACTAATCCGAAGTATTTTTCATTTCTTGATATTACATTTTCTACCCTTGGTTCAAAATTAAAAACCTCGAAACTCTTGTACACTAGTACAATAAAATGCTTTTAGAAGGCTTTGTTATCAGGGGAAAAAAATGAATTGCTTCTGCTATATACAAGTTTAAGACTGACAATTTTTTTCTTATATTAAATATTACTTTCTTATCCTGTTATAACTTGAGGGGCTCCAATGAGATTTAGTACCAGCTAGAGTATTTGAAAATCCCCACAGCTGCAGTGATGATGTTCCATTACATGGATGGGCCATTTTATCCCAAATAACCAGTAAGTTCCATTTAAAAAATTCATTTTCCATTCATTAATTCAGTAATCCATCCATTCAACAGGTAGATAATAATAAGCTTTGTGCTAGGCATTGGGGAAAATTCCATTGCACAGGTTCAAAGAGGTGTTTAGGGGCTTCCCTGGTGGTGCAGTAGTGAAGAATCCGCCTGCCAGTGTAGGGGACACGGGTTCGAGCCCTGGTCCGGGAAGGTCCCACGTGCCGCGGAGCAACTAAGCTGTTGCGCCACAACTACTGAGCCTGACCTCTAGAGCCCGCGAGCCACAACTACTGAGCCCGTGTGCCACAACTACAGAAGCCTGCACGCCTAGAGCCCGTGCTCCGCAACAAGAGAAGCCACCGCAATGAGAAGCTCGCGCACCGCAACAAAGAGTAGCCCCCGCTCGCCGCAACTAGAGAAAGCCCGCGTGCAGCAACGAAGACCCAATGCAGCCAAAAATAAATGAAATAAATAAAAATTTTTAAAAAGAGGTGTTTAAAAGAAATGCCAAAAAATTAAAGGCTTTTTTTTCTTTACCGACATTTTATGGATTTGAGTGAATGTTCAGCTGCTGTGATAACCTCAGCATATCGATCACGATTTGTAAGAAGATACTATACCCCTAAAAGGTCACCTTATACATGCCTTGTATATAAAGAAAGAAGGGAAGGCAAATAAGAGCACGATTGGGGACCAAGGTCACATTATTAGGTTTATCCCACGACACTGCACCTTTAAAATAGAGCTTGTCAAGCAAAAATGGAAATTAGAGAGATGTTATTTTGGATCCAGCAACGCTTTGCTACGTAACTCCAAAAATAAATGAACCTCTTGCTCTGCTCATAAGGATTGCGTAGGAAACGGAAGCGTGCATAAAGTCACCATAACATAGATCTTAAGTGAAGTTAAATGAAGGATGCCTGAAGTTATAATGTTATAACTTCACTGAGGCTTTCTGAAAGAATACTACATGAAGAACACTGGTATCATTTCCTACAAGAAGGGCGATTTTAGCCTATATAGTAATTTGTATTCTCACTTTAGAAGTAAAAATTCCTCTATATAATACCATAAACAAAGGAGGAATTGGGAATTAAAAAGAAAAAATATATTCATATATATAAATATGAATGATAAATGCTTCCTCTTTATACAGAGATATATGGCTCATATGGATATAATATTTCTTCCTCTAAAGTCTTCTCTCAACATCATCTACAAAGCCCTTCGGGCACTTTTTAAATAAAGTCAAGCATTTTCAAATATTTTTGAGTATTATTTGTCATACTATGAAACAAATACATTTGCAAATGTATTCTATTATTTGGGGGAGTCAATCTGCTTTCCAGTGTATTTTTCTTGGTAAATTTTCTTATTAAAACTCATACACTCCCAAGAGCCGTTGCTGTATTTAAGCATCACTTGAGTTTAGTCTGTGAGGAACATAAGTGCACAGAAAAGAACAAGAACACTTCAGGACACACCTTCACCTAGAAATAGCGATATCTCCAGGCAGTTTATAAATCTCTATTCCTGAGAAAGGAAGGCTTCAGCATTCCTGGGGGAATTGTATTATAATACAGCTCAATGGCATACTTTACAGGCACGGCCATAATAGCTGTGAATTAATGGTAACTATTATCCAAATCCTTGCACACAGTGTAACAACTTACATTCTGTTACTAACGAAATCAGGGAAGGGTGAAAAATAAAGTGGAATTTAAATCGTATAACTGATACAGGAATATTTAATTTTCACATGAGGTTATAGTTTATCCTTTTCTCAGGCACTCTGTAATTTATATGTATATATAAAATATATATTGTAATTCTAATACTGATAAGAACCTACCACTAATAGTATTTCATACAGTAATTATTTTTTACTATCTTTTAATTCTAAAATAGAAAAATATATTTATGTAATATATTAAGATATAATTAACAAAGTAGACTTTTACCCTGTAAATATAATTTAAAGGAAAAAATAGTATTATAAATAATAAATTGTTTTCACCATATAATTTAAATTTTAAAAACAGACTGCATTTTCTCTTGCCTGTTTTAAAGTTTTTAAATGCCTTAAAACCTCTACCAACGGAGAATTAAGAGAAACAAGTCAGAGGAAGATCCAGTATTGTGCCAATTTCTCAATAAAATTTTCTATGCACATACAGATATAACTCATTTTATAAAGATATTTTATTGGGACTTCCCTGGTGGCCCCGTGGATAGGACTCTGCGCTCCCAATGCAGGGGGCCCAGGTTTGATCCCTGGCCAGGGAACTAGATCTCGCATACATGCCGCAACTAAGAGTTTGCATGCCACAACTAAGGAGCCGGTGAGCCGCAACTAAGGAGCCTGCCTGTCAGAACTAAGGAGTCCGCCTGCTGCAACTAAGACCTGGCACAACCAAATAAATACATTAATTTTTAAAAAAACATATTTTATTATCTATCCAATTTTATATCTGTTAAGATAATCATGATATCCAGTGTAAGTGATAAAACATCAATACAAAGTAAAACAAAACCACACTTGCATGAAGTCTTATTTTAATTTTGTGTGTTCAATTCGTATTTTAAAGTACTGAGGATAAGTTATTTAAGAAACAAGGGCTGTTATATTTCTCCATTAACCACTAAGCTTCAGCCATAATGTGGAAAAACAAATTTGAAGAGATTAGTAGTTATCACCAGTGCCCAGATGGGCACCCAAACCTGGGATACAGGCCCATTTGGGTATGAGAATTTTACCTGGGAGATACGAACACACCTACATGGGATTATGAAGCATTTCTTTACCTTTTAAAAACCAATACAAATGAGATACCATTATACACCTACTAGAATGGCTAAAATAAAAATAGGGTCAACAACTAAAGCTGGGGAGGATGCAGAAACCCTGGATCACTGATACTGGGCTGGTAGGTATGTACAATGATTCAGCCACTCTGGAAAACTGTTTGGCAGTTTATTACAAAACGAAATATGTATTTACCACGTGACCCAGCAATTACACTCCATGGTCACTTATTCCAAAGAAATGGAAATGTATGGTAACACAAAATTCTGTACACAAATGCTCATAGCAGTTTTATTTGTAATAGCCCCAAACTAGAAACAACCCAAATATCCTTCAACAGGGTGAATGGTTCAACTGTGGTACATCCATACCATGGAATACTACTCAGTAATGAAAAGGATCAAACTACTGATAGATACAACAACTTGGATGAACCTCCAGAGAAATATGCTGAGTGGGAAAAAAAAACCCAATCTTATATATGATTACATTTATATAATATTCTTGAAGGGTCAAAATTATAGAGATGGAGATCAGATTATTGGTTGCCAGGGGTTAAAGATGAGGGATGGGGTGGGTGAAGAGTGCATAGCACCTCCTTGTACATTGTTTTGCAATTTCCTATGGCTCTAGAATTATTTTAAAATAGAAAAAAATTTTTAAACCATATTCCTATATCAGCAGAGCCCTGGGAAACAAGAGCATCCAAATAGCCACGTTCACAGTTGTAGGGTTGGTCAGTTTTATGGTCTCAGCTCTCAGTCGTGGCAATTCTAGGCACCATGCCCTGTAAAACACATTCTTTTCCATTTCTACCTTTTGTAGTATTTACTGTTCTGCTTAGTATTTCATTTTTGCTTTAAGGACATAAATACATAAACATGAGTATAAATGTAATTTCATTTCTGAGATAGTGTTAAATATAAGGTATGTAATATGTACAAGATTTTAATCATTCTAAAGAATAAAATAGATGAAGAGGAAAAGCTTTCTTGGATGATGCTATGTGACAAAGACTTTCCTTGACCAAACTTTAGTCAGGCTCCTCTGAGCTCTCCTCTTGACTAGGCCTCAACCTTGGCCTCTGTCCTGGCTGTGCCTGCACAGCCCAATGTTAGCAAGAATCCTGTGCTAAGTCAGTGTAGAGGTAATCCTCCACCCTTGATATCTGATCACTGCAGCCTGTCTTCAGTAAGAATCCTGTTAGGTTGGTTTAGCAAGAATCCCCCTACCCTTGATGTCTCCTCTTAGTTATTTTCCATCCACTGATCCCCTCGCCCTGCTCCTTGGCTATTAATTCCCAGCTGTCTCTGTTGTATTCAGAGTTGAGTCCAACCTCCCTCCCCTACGGCTACTGCAATAGTCCTGAATAAAGTCTTCCTTACTGTTCTAACAAGTGTCAGAATAATTTTCTTGGGCTTCCCTGGTGATGCAGTGGTTAAGAATCTGCCTGCCAATGCAGGGGACACGGGTTCGAGCCCTGGTCCAGGAAGATCCCACATGCGGGGGAGAAACTAAGCCCGTGCACCACAACTACTGGGCCTGCACTCTAGACCCCACAAGCCACAACGACTGAGCCCATGTGCCACAGCTGCTGAAACCCACACGCCTAGAGCCCGTGCTCCGCAACAAGAGAAGCCACCGCAATGAGAAGCCCGCGCACCGCAACCAACAGTAGCCCCCGCTCGCCGCAACTAGAGAAAGCCCGCACACAGCAAAGAAGACCCAACACGGCCAAAAAGAAAAGAAATTAAAGAAATTTTAAAAAAAACAAGACAATGAAAGAGAGTACGTAAAAATATTTTAAAGAAAAAAGAATAATTTCAACATATGAAAACTAATGATGATTGATCATGCTCATCAATGAGATTTGGTACTATTTTAGCATATTAGGAGAATTTGTCCTACAAAGGTATATTTTTCAGCAACAAATTAGTTTCCTCACACGTTACAGGGATATTTTTATATATACATGCACACACACAGATATCTGCCTGAAGAGATAGATGCCCTTAGAGCATTACATCCATATAATACGTTACTCCACTGTGTGTACATGTGTCCACACATGCATGCCTCTGGGTGGGTAGGTATGTATTCATTCCAAGGCTAACAGGTGGAAATATCCATAAAACCAAGACTTCTCTGAAACCTTTAGTTTGTTTCCACCAAAAGAGAAGGTAATCTAACATTTCTGAAATGCCTGATATGTAACCAATACTCTAAGTGCTTTACACTTCATTTTTAATATATCATTCTTCATTTAGTTATTACATAAACCCTATGAGTTGGTAATAGCATTTCCATTGTATAGGTAAGGAAACTTGGGAGGCTTAAGGAATCAACCCAAGGTCACAGCGCTAGGAAGTGGCACATTAGGGGCCTCACTGGAGGATCTCTGATACTGTGCTTCCAAATCTACTGCCTGGAGTGATACTCTCAACAATTTTATTGCTGTCAAAATGCCAAACACCACTGTCCTAGACCTGGCATTTTCTTTTTTTCTTTTCTTTTAAAGAAAGATCCCTTTGTTCCCAAGAAATTTTAACCAGAAGCCCAACATTTTGGAAGAGGAGAAAAGCAGAACACATCCAAGCTCTTCTTGCTGGAAAGGCAGGGAACTAGAGGATGGTTCTTACTCTTGCACGTCTTCCCTCTTCCTGTGTCTGGGCAACATCGTTCTCCTCCTGCCCTGGGCAGCTCTGCAGAAGTCTTAGGGCTCTGAGAAGCAAAGGTCAAGATACTTCACTGGACTACCCCTGGGAGAAAATTCTCCATGGATGCCTTGCATTTTGCACATCTTAGGAGCACAGGCACTGGTGGCCCTTGTTCCTGATGATCTTTTCAAGGCCTTTTATCTAGAGAACCACCTTGGGAGGTAGAGATAATGTCTCCCTCCAGAGCAATGGGCAGGTGTGTGCTTACTATCAATGACAAGAGATGCAGAGTCTCTCAGCTCAGGATCCACACCTGGGAGGCAATTCTCCCGCCCACACAACATCTACCTGGGGTCCTCTGTGTTGTCCTGGGGGAACCTGGGAGGCAAGGGGAACAAATGTGAACATGAAGCTCATGCCACTTGCAGCGCCATGAGTAATACAGTCCTTTGTCTCGGACCCAGGAGTCTCATGTCTTCTGCCAGCATCCAAGAAACAGTGGCAGGCTAAGTTGCTGGTGTGCAAGTGGGATAAAGTCTCAGACACTTCACCGTTCTTGACAACCACCATTTTATAACTTAGTCAACACACACTTATATAGTGCTTACTCTGTATCACGTGCTGTTCTAAGTGGTAGATGAACAGTAACTCACTTAATCTTTATAACAACCTTACAGTATAGGTACTATGATTATTATTTGCATTTTATTTCCATTTTACAGGGGAGGTAACTGTAATCACACACGATTGAGTAGTTGGATCATTTCCATAAAATGATAAGGACTTGCTGTGCATATTTATAAGCACTCAATGATCTTCCTTATTACATGAAAAAACATACACTGAAACCTCAGATCCATGCAACCGTTCTCCTCCTGTTGGTCTTGAACATAAAGCTCCATTCTTCAATAAGGGTGATAGAGAACCACTACACCGTGCAGAAATATTAAAATCATTTTATCAATGATGCATCTTGACATTTTGCAATCTGAGAGGAAAAGTGGAAACTATTTCCTTAAAGACTTTCCAGGATCTTGAGTATTTCAAGTGGAAGCTCTTACTTCCTTGGAAAATGGTCACAATTCCAACATACTGAGTACTAACAACATAAGCATCCTCCCCAAATTAGACCCTCGATAGCAGGCTTTCAACACTTTGGAGGTTATCTTTACTTTATAAAGCTCAGCCTCTTGACATTCACTGGCTAGAGAGTAGAAGAGAAAGTGATAAACAGGCCTAGAAATCCAGACTCTCACAGGAATGTATGCTGTGAAGCAGCCCCACTTCCATTCACATAAAATCTTTACAATTAGCTACATTACTACAGGAGCCCCTTTTGCATTATTTCAAACATACTTGGGGAAAGGCAACAAGCTGTATCTCTTTGGTGAATGATTAGAAAGGTAGGTAGACTGAAAAATGAATGTCAAGAACAATGTGAAATGGAAGATGTAAACAGACATTGCACAAGAAAAGCAAATGGCCCTTAATATACTCAAAGTTGCTCAACATCACTCACAAGAGAAATGTACACAGCGATACCTCTTTTCATGTATCAGGTAGACAAAGATGTACACGGTGGACAATGCCCTGTCTTGGGGAGGCTCTGGGGAAGTGCTCACACACCCTGGGTAGGCAAATTTAGTTATTCATCAAAATTAGAAACTGCAATACACCCTTTGACCCAGCAATCTCACTCCTGGGGATTTACAATTCAGACACACATCTTCTACACAAACTGGCGAATGCACAAGGCTTTTCTATGTACATTGTTTTAATGGCAAAAGATTGGACACAACCAATGCGACCAGTAGGGAAAGGATCAAGTAAATTATGGTATATTGTCACTATGGAATGCTATGCAGTTGTTAAAAAAAAAAAAAAAAAAGGACGGAGGGAAGCTCTTCGTGCACTATTATGAAAAGATCTCCAGGAAAAACTGTAATGTGAAAAAAAAACAGGTTGCAAATAGGGTATACCGAATGCCACTATTTATGTAAGATGAGGGAACTATATTTGTTATCTGCCTATGACAATCAGAAAAAATTGCTGGGAGTCTGCCATCAACACCTAGAAAGAAATATCATCATAGGAGCCACAGAGTATATTTCACCACTTCGGGTAGCTTAGAAGTGACAGTGTTTGTATACCAATTAGGGATTCCAGAAATCTTCTGAAGAAGTTTTTCTTCAAGATGCTAGCATTCAAATCAGCGTAAGGATCAGACATGGAAAACAATCCTCTGAGTTGACTGTTTCAATCAACTTTTGAAGCCCCCCGGGATCACAGTTAGGGCTTGTGTCTATCCCAATTACTTTCATACTGTTTCTTTAAATGATCCACAGCTAATCAGCAATTTACCTGGTTAAAATTCAGTTTGGGAGTGCTTTGAAGGGGACGCTCCCTTCTTAGGTTTTCTGCCTGCAGGACAGAGGATTTGCAAAGGAGCTAACAACAAAGGGATTTAATCAGAAAACAAGAGCAAACGGTGGATTTTTGAAGAGGAACCACGAACACAGATTCTTGTGGGCTCTTGCCTGATTACATTTGTTAATAAGGCCAAAACGTGTGCACCAAAAACCGTTCAAGGTCTTTTGGCAGCAAATTATACTTGTAAATTTGATGTCAGATGATCACAGGAAGAACTCACACTCTTTGAAGATTTGAATTCATAAACGTATGAAAGAATTAAACGTTTTTTTCCTCTAGTGATAGAAAGTATTAAACGGCAGGGAAAAAATGTGCTTGAAATCAACTGAGGAAATAATTCATTTTGAAAATTATTCAATAAAAATGTTAAATAGGAAAAATATGTTGGGGCAGTTTTGACTGGATGAATAAACCAGAAATATGCAATGGACAAACTTAAGGATGACGGGCTGAGAAGTATCCCATCAACCTCCCCGTCTTATTTAATTTTTTTGTTATTCAACTATGCCACAGTAATCTGTTCCATCCCCGTAAGACAAAGAAAGGAACACTACTTCAGATCGGCAGAAAACTGGCCAGCCTCTTGGAGCCTTTAAGAGGGCAGTGGCTCCGGATCAAGGAGAAATGAATGTCTTTGAAGACTGCATCTTAGATTGTTTTGTTAATACATAAAATCCTCTCTCTTTAGCATGCAGAAGACTCATTTCAAAAGGAAAAGGCAAGTCCATGAGGATTAGTTTGGCTTCCTGGAGGTCAGAACTAAATACACAAAATGAATAAAATGATGCTGAAATAAACAAGAATGTGAAATTGTTCATCCACAGGAATGATGTAACGAATCCTGACATAATTTCCAAGCAGAAAAGCAAAACTAGGTCAAAGCACGTTGGCCTAACATAATAAGCATTTTTGCTCCCAGAATTTTACCATGTAGGTTGTGTCTGCAGGCATTAATGTCTTCTGTTATCAATGTTCGGGGCTGTCACAAACTATTCATATCTTATCACTCTTCGTTAGCTAAACCAAAACAATGTAGTTTACATGTGAACTATTCAATTCTGACAGCTGAAATGTTACAAAGGGGAAATGTTAAAAATATTCAGAAAGTGTCTCCTCCAGGCTAAGAAGTATTAAGCAATAAATATTCATTATTTAATAGTCTCCTATCGTGTTTTTCTCTACGCAGAAAGTCATACCTCTCTCGATCAATTATTAGGACTTTGTTTTCTTCTTTCACTCACAGCCATATGAAAAGGGCAGCCGCATCAACATCTCCTTAGAAATCCACTTTGAACACTGACCAAGGGAAAAAACCGTGTCACTCACTGGATAGCCAATTTTTCTATTCTGCTTTCCCCATAGGTTGACTGAAATAACTCACACTTCCTTCTCCCTTCTATTTGTTCCATTTCACTTTTCTGCCCTGTCTCCAAGCCCAGCTGACGAATTCGTAGAAAAAAGGTGTAAACATAATCCTCCTAGTTTTTACTCGACAAAGTAGCACAGAATCAAGTATAAGACTATTTGGTTTTTTTGGATAGTATTTTCTCCTAAGTGATACAGTCTTTCCTGATGCTTGATTCATTCTAAACCATCAACCTATCTGAAAATTGTGCTGGGATTTATTAGCACATTAAATTAGTACGTGACCCCAAAACATCCAAATTACACCTTACTAGAAGGCATGCAGTACAGTCAAAAGAGAATAAGATAAGGAATCTAGAAGATGACCCAGGTTCTAAATGTAAACTGCTCCCTGATGGAAGGTAAAGCATTCCCCTGTGCTAACATTTTCAACCCACAAACGCTCAACTTCTAACCAGAACTTTTTGTCTGAATTCCTAACACAGCTCCTATAGGAGACTTGATCCTGTGTAGATTTCTAATATTTGGTGATGCCTTCCATTTATATTTCGCGTTATCTGGCCATCCATCTAGTTACTGGTAACTCAGCAGGGCACTCAACGAATTCCAGGTGCCCACAAACAGCTCCTTTGCTCTTAATTGCTTAGGGAAGATCACTTCAAAATACATGCAACTGAAGCCACACTTCACAACTGGACATATAACAAATAAGATAGTCTACCTCATGGACGCTTTGAAAATGTATTAGTCCTGGTGTCTCCATAAACCACTCAATGTCTCAGAAATTTCTATTTCATCATTTTCACCGTAACTCTCAGATGGTCTGTCACACCCAGAAGCAGTGAAAATGCTTTGTCCGGCATATGACTTGATTTTCACTGCAGAAAATGTGGCCGCCATCTGCATGGGGCAGAGTGTAAGACTTCAGTGTCCTTCCAGAAACAGACTCTCAGTTGCTGAGTGACCTTGGGCACGCCACTCATCTGGCAAAATAAACCCACTGCACATGGACCAAAGGCTAAAACATCAGGTTGGGCTCAGTGAGAACAAGCAGCAGATTCATCTTTGTTTTTAGGCTTTGAGCTGTTGGACAACATGTCCCATTTCTTAACCATTTCTGTAGTCCCATCAAGGAGTGTGTAAGACAAGCTGCCTACCGAGCTCTGGGTTGTGGCCTCACCCAGAACACAACTGAGAGGACGAGATGGCTAAGCAACCGCCATCTAATTTTTCTCTAATGTCAATCTATTCAGTCCTTGCTCTTCCCCCAACCTTTCTAATGTCCTTTCTTCCTCATACCCCTCTGAGCTTAAAGCACATTTTCCATTCTCTTTCCTGCCAAAATTCATCCAGCATCCACCTGAAAAATATTTGATTCTTCTTTAATTTTTTATTTATTTTTCATTGCAGGATCGTTGATTTACAATGTTGTGTTAGTTTCAGCTGTACAACAAAGTGATTGTTATACGTATACACATCTCTATTTTTTTCAGATTCTTTTCCCTTATAGGTCATTACAAAATATCGAGTATAGTTTCCTGTGCTATACAGTAGGATCTTGTTGGTTATCTATTTTATATACACTAGTGTGTTTATGTTAATCCCAAACTCCTAATTTATTCCTCTCCCCCGCTTCCCCTTTGATAACTATAAGTTTGTTTTCTATGTCTGTGGGTCTGTTTTGTATATAATTTCATCTGTATCATTTTTCTTAGATTCCACATATAAGTGGTACATGCTATTTGTCTTTGTCTGGCTGACTTCACTTAGTGTGATAATCTCTACGTCCATCCATGTTGCTGCAAATGGCAAAAAATATTGATTGATTCTTATTGGGTGTCAAGGCACTGTGCTTGGACTTGAGGTTTTCAAGGTAATTAAGACGTAACTCTTGTTCTTGAGTAACTGAGTCCGGAGACAGGCAGACAAACGCGTAACGGGAAATATATCCACCATTTAGGATACTTCTGTGGATAAGAGGAAGTTCCAGCTACATCCTTTCCATTTATTGTGATCCAAACAGACAGTGCTCAGCGTACAAAGACTGTACTTACAAGCAACCCAAACCCACAAATGCCACCAACTCCCCTCACTTGGTCCCCTGTGGTTCCCTGGCTGTCACTCACAAAGACCCCAGGGAGTCCAGAAGTTCGGTCAGGATGCTGAGAAAAGAACAAGTGAAGAGGTTCAACCCACTGGCAGACACACCAGCAAGTCCTGCCTGCCAAAGGCACAACCCTGCCCACAAATATTGTCCCTGAAAGGGCATTCGTGATTTCTGCAGCTCCAGGCTCTAGTGGCTGCTATTTCCCCAATTAAATGTTCGTCCTGAGGGTTAAAGGGCTGAGTCATGAGTTTTAGCGCATTCATATTGCTTCTCTCCCAACATCGGGTTGAGACTATTGTCTAGAAGAAACAGGAGTGTGGTTTGAAGGTGGGAGAGGGGAGGGTGGGAAGATGGGAAATTATGGGAACTCAATTCACTGTGTATTAGGATAGGCCTGGGAGAGACATCCCAGTGGGACCCAGAAGATACTAGAAGGATGGAGAAACGTGAAAACTAGTGCAAACTTTTCCTATTTCAAATATTTGCAAGACTGACCTGTTACCAAGAGTTTGGCAACCCCTTCTCCTTCTATGTTCCGTCCTGTATAACATGGAAGCATGTCCTCAAAATGCAGAACTTAATCAGATTGGGTTTTTTTTTTCCGTTATTTTATTATTATTATATTTTTTTGCGGTACGCAGGCCTCTCACTGTTGTGGCCTCTCCCGCTGCGGAGCACAGGCTCCGGACGCACAGGCTCAGTGGCCATGGCTCACGGGCCCAGCCGCTCCGTGGCATGTGGGATCTTCCCGGACCGGGGCACGAACCCGTGTCCCCTGCATCGGCAGGCGGACTCTCAACCACTGCACCACCATGGAAGCCCCAGATTGGTTATTTTTTTAAATAGTGTTTTAGTCTCAATCATTGCACCACTTCTCACTGGAAAATGTTCTGGGTTTCAAACAACAAACTCTTAGAGCATAAGCATTCCTAGACTGGGGACTGCCTATGAGTTATTTTTTTCTGTTGAGAAAAATTAATTGACTATTTACTAATTATGGTAAATTTATTTAAACTAGGAATTCATAAATTCCTACAAATGGATATGTGGGTAAAAATTAACTAAATTTCACAATTACAAATCACTTCTCAAGTCTCAGTTCAGGAAAGTTTTGGCTACCATCAATTTATTAAGCAGATTCTTATCCATATAAATATAGCTGCAGGGACTGTATCAGAATCATGTTTGCAGCCCCAAGGTGGCCTGACGTATAATAATCATTTAGAGTAGTTTTACTGAATTAACTAAGGAATATACTCATTCTGTAAGTAGTCAGTAAATGTCCTTGAATGATATAAGAAATGAAGGAGAGCCTTTGTATTATTTCTCCTTTTTGACTATTTCATCATAAATATTTGACTGTATGTAAAAATCTACTACTAATGATCAGCACCTCTTCCTTTTTTTTTTTTTTGGTTGCCGTTTTTACTTAGAATTCTCTTTCATAGCACAAAGCACGTAAGTTCTTAGAGTTTTGTTCTGTTTTGTTTTGCTTTAAAGGAAAGTCCCTTCTAAGCATTTTTTTTTCAGTGCCTCAATTTTCTCACCTCCTTAACGCCACGTGACCTTCTGTAGGCCATTAACTAGCCTGCTCTGTGTCAATGGACTATCTTCCTCTGGCAGGGAAAAAAGATCTTGTGGATCTGGAAGACTCCCTAATATTTTGTCCTTTCATTTAAAGGAATTTCTAGAACCTGCCAGTTCATAAAACTAGGCAAACAATCTTCTACAACAGAACCCCTGAGATGAGTTTCATGTGAAATAAAAGGAGTTAGTAATGAGGCAGAAAGCATCCTGTCGATAAACTGTCCCATATCTTAATGGAGATTAGATTCCTGTTTGACCTGGCTTTGGAGCCCTTTCTTTAATCTCAGTGTATTCGATATTCTCTTCCTTGAATGAACTCCGTTTCACTGTGGCTTTGGTCACAAGATTAAAGAATCACTAACTAATTGTTCCAAATAAGCAGAGCAATTCTCTCTGATTCTGATCCCGGCTCCCAGCAGAGGCGTCCACCGCCTGGCCTTCCATCATAGACACTTCAAGCCTGACCTCTGCAGGTGGATAATTGAAATGCACACTGCCCAAGCAGATCTGGGTATTTCTTTTTAAAATCCCACCAAGTTCTGAAAACACAAACATTCCTATGTGCAACAGGGAAACTGATATAATATGTTGGACTTCCCTTTTGTTTTATAAGTGGCTTTTTGAAAGTAGCAACCTCTTGATTGAAAAGCATTTAAATTACATCTGCAACATATGCTGGTCGTGGTTAGCCATTAATTCTTTTTGCCTACTGAGAAAAATCCAAATGATTTGGATGAACTATGATCCTCAAACCATGCAGGCTTAAAAGTGCCCTGATCAGCCCCACCTTTTTCTAATCAAACAAATTACTCTTTGTCCAGTGACCAAATCCCCCTCTTTCACCAATGCACAGCCCAGGTTGCCATAGTTACCTTGGATGTCTATTTACTACACGGGATCAAAGCCAGGAGACATAAACATACACACGTAGCCTTAAAACTTGCTGGAATGTCTGAGGATAACATGCAACTACCAATTAAAGGATTTGCTCGCGGCCTACGTGGTCCCAAGCCAAGCAAACTATGAGTACAGGTCATAAGGAATGGCAAGGGAAAGCCAACTTGAAAAAACGATTTCCACACGACCAGTAAAGATCTTTAATCTGACAGTAAGTCACGATTATAACATTCCCTGCCAAGGAGACACAGTAGGGAAGAAATGAAAATTCTAATGTGTGTTGAAGATACTGGACCTCCAAACCATGTGCAAAAACTTAAACCCCGTGCTATGCAGCAGCTTCCCACTAACCATCCATTTTACACTTGGTAGTGTATATACGTCAGTGCTACTCTCTCTCACGTCGTCCCAACCTCCCCTTCCCCCGCTGTGTCCTCAAGTCCGTTCTCTACATCTGCGTCTTTATTCCTGCCCTGCCACTAGGTTCATCAGTACCAGTCTTTTTAGATTCCATATATGTGCGTTAGCATACGGTATTTGTTTTTCTCTTTCTGACATCAGCTTGTTCCTTTATGATGACCTAGAGGGGTGGGATAGGGAGGGAGGCTCAAGAGGGAGGGGACATGGGGACATATGTATACATATAACTGACTCATTTTGTTGTACAGCAGAAACACTATATTGTAAAGCAATTATACTCCAATAAAGATATTAAAAAATAAAACCAAACCAAACCAAAAAAACTTAAAACCCTACAATGTCTGGTGAAATGTCCGGTTAGTTTCAGTATCTTTCTAGTTGGTGCCATAAAAGCTGCCTAATCTCAGTGTTGGGACAAACGAGAACAGAAATGCCTTTTACACTTTTACACGCTTGACTTTCAAATGAAGGAAAACATAAAACATACTTGGAACACCATATGCTGGTTACAGAAGACGAAAAGGGAAGCTGTAAGAGAGCTCCCTTCTAATCCCTAGATTCCCTGTTGATTCTGAGCCTGTACAAGTAGCCTGTCTTTCTGGGTGGGTAGTATTCATCTCGGACTTGTACCTAATTTGCTGTGTATCTCTAGACTTCAACTTTCTCTGCCTTCACCTCACCAGTTGTTCAACGAAGATCAAAATGCCACCTCATTCTCTCCTGGGGACGTGGCAGAGAATAAATAGATCATGCTCGTAAAGGACTTTCTAATCCTCAAAGGAAAGATGACTACAAAGACTTTCATGATTAAACCAGATGGCCTTGGGCATTTTAATTCCAATCTGAAGAATGCAAAATGGGCTACATCAAACTGAGTCACAGCTTCGTCGTAACAGCAACATCCTAGCCTTGTAAGAATTCAGCAGCTGCTTAAAGCGCTGGCTCACCGCCTCATTCTTTGCCTTCATGCTCTAAGGCGACTGCAAGGATGTTTCAATCCATCAGAAATAGAGTGAGTACCCTCTTCTCTTGGAGTGTTTTTTAAAATCATCAGGATATTCAAAACACAAACTATATCTGGTAGGCAATTTTGTCTGAAGAACCTGATTTTTTTTTTTCCGGCGTGAGAAAAGAATTATTTGTTCTCATTTGTATAGACAATGGGGGGCGTGCTATTTGAGGATATTTGCAGTTGTGGGAATGCCACAGGCAAACCTGTTGTTTTTGGCTGGGCTGCTAGAACAGGTGGCCGTGCCTTTCCTTTTGCCTGGGAACACAGCAAATTCCTTCTCAAGGAAGTTTCAGAAGTTTCCCATTTATGATCAGAGGGCATAGAAAGGTTGGCACACGCTTTAAAATTACTTCCTGATAAAGGCAAATAGGGTTCAGCCTTTTCTTCTGGCCTAACTCAGCGTGACCTTAGGAACACTCAAAGAATACTATCCCTCTGCACCATTCTTTTGCCGCCAACCTAGCAGAAGGCAAAACCCCTCTGAACCTCATCGCCGGCCAGGCAGCTTTCTAATTCTGCTGGCCATTTCTGGCTACCCGCTGTGGCTAGTCAGGGGCGGGGGTCTCTCGGCTGCCACGCCATTGTTCAGCATTTGTGCAGCCCTAGGGACGGATCACTCCTCAGCGAAGAGATTGGATTTCACTGCTGAGCTGATGACACATGGACCCGTTTGATAGTTAACCCTGCAAATCCAGCTGGGGCTGCCGGGCTGAGATGACAAATTGGCTGGTAGGTGCAATTCACCCCACCTGGATGCAAGTTTTCCCCCAAGAGAAACTCAAATCAAGTTAGGATTAATCCAAGTCAATAACTCCACCATCTCCTTCCCCTCCACATTCTTGTTCTGGCTGTTGCGGAACAACGTGTCAGATTCCTGAAACGCTGGACTGCCTAGATTCTTTGGATGGGCCATGACTCTCCCCCCCCTCCTTTTTTTCCCCACCTCCCATCCCACCCCTAGCCCACCCTCTTTTCAAGGACTGCACAGGCCAAAAACTTTTTGGACATACAGAGTTGTGGGATGAAAAGCTGCTGGGAATTCCCTGGTGGCGCAGGGGTTAAGAATCCGCCTGCTAATCCAAGGAACACGGGTTCGAGCCCTGGTCCGGGAAGACCCCACAAGCCGCGGAGCAACTAAGCCTGTGCGCGCGGCTCTAAAGCCCGCGGGCCACAACTACTGAGCCCACGTGCCACAACTACTGAGCCCACGTGCCACAACTACCGAAGCCCGCGCGCCTAGAGCCCATGCTCCGCAGCAAGAGAAGCCACGGCAATGAGAAGCCCACGCACCGCAACGAAGAGTAGCCCCCGCTCGCCGCAATGAGAGAAAGCCCGCACGCAGCAACGAAGACCCAACGCAGCCAAAAATAAATAAGTAAATAAATAAATTTATATTAAAAAATAAAGCTGCCCATTCATTAAATGACCAAGGAGTTACTCCATGTGTACCCTTAAAACTTCATTACCGGGCTGAATTCCAATTCACACGAATGCCAGAAGGAGCCAGGCATGGGAAAAATCATGCCAAGCTCGGGACAGCACGCCTCTGGCATCAAGCACAGGGAGTGCCTCCATTCCAGAGGAATCGTGTGGGAACAGAGATTCTGAAAAGTGAGCTCAGACACCACCGAGAGGACAGGTGGCTCCGCACTGGATCAAATGACTTCTTTGTTCCAGCCAAGGACCTTTGTCAAAAATGTTCTGCGTTCCTCTTTTTCCTTTTGCTAAATCCTTTCCATTTAGGCTTCTCGCTTCTTTTCCCCATCCCATCGGATTGCTCGGAAAAAGAATGGGGTCAGACCATGAGTTTGCAGAACTTGAAACTGATCGGCAGCCCAGTCTCCAGCAAGGCAAGAGCAAGTCACTGGAAACACACACAGCACTTGCCGGTCTAAGCGTGCTTTTCTGCGCTCACTGCCACTTGCCAAGCACACTTGCTTAGCGAGCAGGTGAAGAGGCAAGAAGGCAGAGGGTCTTTTCAAAACCTGAGCGTACGGTGAGGGCTCTGCTTCACCGCCCACCCCCCCAGGCTGCAGGAAACGGACAGAAAGTTCTAACCCCCTCGCCCCAGCCCCTACACGGAAAGTTTGCTTCCTATGCAAATCATTTCCCCCAAATCGCACAGGGTGGCCAGCACCCAACCCACTTAGAAGAAAAAAGTGCAGAGCTTGTCTGGTGGTAATATGGATGCTAACTTTTCCCACCCACATTTACTAAGAGCTGGCCAGAACAATATCGCTCCTCTTGGAATTCTCTGCCCTTGCCAGCCTACTACCATGTTTTTCCAGTCTTTCAGCCCTTTCTATGAGCACTGATCTTGATACTGAAATATTGACATAAGATTCTTCTGTAACTTTGGTTGAGTTATAACTCACACCCTTTTCTTGGCTTGGTACACTCGCTTCTTTCTTTTCTTCCTGGCAAAACTATAAACCTCGGCCTGGGCTGATAAGGCATTTTATCACCATGCCCCGCAGCCACAGAAGCAGCTGCTGGTTTAGAAGTCTTTTCAAAGACTCATGGAAGTCATCCCCGAGCCGTTTCTCAGCTCACTACTTTCAGGGCTGTCTTCTCGCGTCCAGAAGCAATAACAGTTTCAAAACTGCTAGAACATGAAAACAAATCTGCATTTTTCTGGAAGGACTCTCTGTACTCATTTCGGGCTGGTTCCGCCTTCTCAGCCATAAACACAGTAAGTGCTCAGGAGGGGAAGCCAAAATGAGATATGAGGCCCCGTGTAATTGTTTTTCAGGCTATTCAGTTGTCTTTATTCTCACCAAAAGCACAGGAGAGAGGGCTCAGAGCTCGAGATACATCCTGAACAATAACTTCCAGCCGCTGCAAACTGGAATTGATTTACATATTCTAAGAACCGCTCTTAAGCCCTTTACAATGACTGCCTGACATCACCAATTCCCATGGAGAGAGGTGGGGGGAACCTCAGGAAATCTGCTCCTTGGGTTCCTTTAGGAAAATGCAGCCCCGTCTTTCCGCCAAATGGAAGGACTGGGCCAGGCATCTGCTCATCCGGAGCCACATCCCAGGGGTCCCAAGCGGCGCCCTCCCTCTCCACCCACCCGTGCAGCCCCCCGGAGCTCACCTGCCTCATGTTTAGACTTCCATCACCCATCCGGCAGGGAGCGAGCCGCCTCGAAGCCCACGCAGCGGTCTTCCAGGGGGAAACACCAAACCCAACAGAAGCCCGCAAGACAAAAGCAACTCAGCGAGATCCCCCGGCAGCTGGGAGCACGTTTTCTTCCTCTTTTTCTTTGATCTGTTGCTACACGCACTCTGCCCAAGACAACGTCAAGTTTCTCAAGCTTTGCTTCCTAGCCTATGAAAAGTCGGGCGCAGGGAAGCGACGACCGCCTGGCTCTTATTTCAAATCGGGTCTCAGAGACGTCGTAGGTGGCTGGCTGGGGCCCCGGAGGAGTCTCGCCAATCAGGAGGAGGGGGTGGGCCCTGGGAGCCGGAGGGGCTGTCTCCGCGAGGATTCGAGAGCTTTCAGGATTGCAAGGATTGGAAGCAGCTGGAGACAGCCTCCGAGCTGAGCTCCCGAAGTACAAGATGCGTTCTATTCTTATCTCACAGCTCTGGGTCTGCTCAAAGCTTAACTAGCTTAAGGCCTGGCCTTTTAAGAGCTCCCTAAAAGCACGCAAGCATTTGGAAGGGGGCAGAATCAGCCAGAAAAGTGCACACTCAGGGGTCAGACGGATTCTGAAAAGGGAATCGTGCCCCAAACACTGGGGAGGAAACCAAATTGTTACTCAGAACACCTGAACCGAAACCGGCACTCAGCGGAGGAGGGTGTCGCCCACCTGATTTCCATATAGATGAACTGGATAGCCATCTAAGAAACACAGATCTTAACGGGAACGTGCACACAAATCTGAAACACGGCAAATGAGCAAGAATCTTTATCTAGTGACGGCCCGAGGCACAATTTTAAATAAAATTGTTATTAGAAAAACAGGCACTGATGTTTGGTTAAGAAGAAAAAAATTTTAAAGAAGTGTGTCTACCTTTCACTAAGGTTCACCTTACCTACAAGGTTGATCTGGTGAACTTATTAAAAGGGACGAACTGGACATCCTCTCAGCTGGATGGGAGGACAGCTAGCTGGCTTCTTAGCAAACTTAAACCCACACTTAAAAAGCTTTTCCAGGGCTTCCCTGGTGGCGCATGGTTAAGAATCCGCCTGCCAATGCAGGGGACACGGGTTCGAGCCCTGGTCCGGGAAGATCCCACGAGCCGCGGAGCAACTAAGCCCCTGAGCCACAACTACTGAGCCTGTCCTCTAGAGCCCATGAGCCACAACTACTGAGCCCGCAAGCCACAACTACTAAAGCCCACCCGCCTAGAGCCCATGCTCTGCAACAAGTGAAGCCACTGCAATGAGAAGCCCATGCCCCGCAACGAAGAGTAGCCCCCCGCTCACCCCAACTAGAGAAAACCCACACACAGCAACGAAGACCCAACGCAGCCAAAAAAAAAAAAACAAACACAAAGCATTTCCAAAGTTTGCTTTCTTAGTTTCCTATAAACAGTACCTCTTTTCAACTCTTAACCAATATGATCTATGGGAACCTGCCTTTTGGGTGGCAAAAAAGTGCAAGCTGAGCAAAGACTACTTTGTGTAGCACCAGTGATACAGCTTTTTCCCAAAAAAGTGGCCAAAATTTTGTGAGAATAATTCAAGAAAGAAAAAATTTTCATATCAGAGAGGGGAAAACAACCGAACTTAGCAAATAATGAACGGGCAGCTTCAGGTGTGTCATCTGTATGGGTTCAATAGATGTCAGCTGTGCCCAGTGCTGTGAAAACTTGGCAGCCCAGTATCTGGACCTGGAGGTCTGTGACCCCGTTCCAGATGCACCCCCCGCTACCTTAGCAAGTTAAGGGACCACCTAGTGACACAAGCTGACTTCAGTCCTCCTCCTGTATTTACTACAGAGCCCTTATGACCTAGACCAGGGTTTCTCAACCTCAGCACTACTGACATTTGGGGTGAAATCATTCTCTGTGGTGGGCACTGTGCTGTGCACTGTGGGGTGCTTAGCAGCATCCCTGGCCTCAGCCCACCAGATGCCAGGAGCCCTTTCACAGTCATGACAATCCATAATGTCTCCAGACATCACCAAGGGCAAAATCATACCCAATTGAGAACCACTGATGTACCCGCCTTTGAAATACTGGTTCTCAAACTTAACTGTGCAAAGAAACCTCTGAGGACATTGTGAAAAATACCAATCCCTGGGCCTCTTACTCCAAGGGAATCTTATCAGTAGGTCTGAGGAGGAGCCTGGGAATCTGCATTTTATTCCAGTGCCAAAGGACGCTGATTCACTTCAAGAAATACTGTACCTATTCCTGCCCTAGCTATGCCCTCAGCCCCAGGACACAGGAAACTACCCAGGGCTGCTGCCATTACATATCACTGGAGTTCAATCCCAAGGCATATCTATTTATCACCTTCAACAGAAGCTTCTCACGATTGCATTTGCCTTCAGCTGTCATCACCTCCAAGGCAAATATGAGCTGGGATTTCCTCCTGCAATCTCTGTGCCCTGTCAAAGTTTCATCCATCTTTCTTCTCCTTTGGCCCGTTCCCACCCCATCCTACAAGGTCAAAATGTCACCACTCTTTTATGGCTTCCCCAAACGCCCCAAGACAAAGTAATCCCTTCTCTCCTCTCTACAGTTTATAGACACTGAGTGATGTGCTGGTAAATGTTTCACAACCAGCTCTCAAAAAAAAAAAAAAAAGCCAAGATTTGTTGTAGCCTTTGCCCATTTCCACAATGTTAACAGTCCCTTGTTTCCCGCAGTAAGGACCCTAAACACAGAGGTGGGAAGAGCTGTGCTGAGCCAGGAGATGGTAAGCACCAGCTTGAGCAAACCGTGATACATCTCTGCTGTTTCACGTCTAAGTTGTACCGTAACCTTCTATTCTTCAATTTGTCTCTCTTAGCAAACTATAAAACTCTCGACAGCAAGAATGGCATCCTATTCATCTTTGTAACCCAGCCAACTTCATCGTACCTACGCGCCCACAGCACAGGAGGAAGTCAACAAACGTGTGGAAAGAGAACGAAAGGCTTCTCTGAGAAAGGGACACGAATGTGACTGCGGCCAATGCCATGTTATGGAAGGGAAAAGAATCTCTTGGGAAATTAAACTATTAAAGTTACATTTTTACCATAATTTAATATCTATTCTGTACTTATGACA
Source organism: Mesoplodon mirus (assembly GCF_964341445.2). Lineage (NCBI taxonomy): Eukaryota > Metazoa > Chordata > Mammalia > Artiodactyla > Ziphiidae > Mesoplodon > Mesoplodon mirus. The sequence continues at coordinate 8,002,934 of NC_138981.1, forward strand.
ACAATAAGCATAATGCCATCTTTATCCTAACACTCCCACATCCAAGGTCAGAGTGCAAGAGAAGAGACCAGCCTCCTAAAACAGAACCTTACCTTTACCTTCATGGACGTATTTGTGAGACAGTCTATTTTCTACGTTTTCATAGGAAGGCATCACACACTTCTGAATCTACATAATCTTATCAGCTATAGATGACAAGATCTCTAGGAGGAATCTTATCAGCTATAGATGACAAGATCTCTAGGAGGAATACATATATGATCATCTCTGGGAGGTGCATGAAAGGGCAGTTCCCCTGGTAAGAGATACAGTGATGGATTGACGGTTCTCTCTCCCATCTTCTCATTATGCATAAGGGCAGGAATGCCTACGGTGGGGTTGTTAACAAACACTACTTATGAGTACCTACTCATATCTACTACATATGAGTATGAGCGAAGCATTTTGCCAGGCACTTTACAAATATGCACCATTTCATCTGCACCAAAATACCAAAACATAGACGTCACCACTATCAGGCTAAGAATGAACACACAGGATCGTTGAGGCAAAGAACCCAAGGTCTGATAGTTATCAATTGCTGTACTAGGAATTAAACTTACGTGTTTGGGATGAGAATTACTCTGCTTTTTGTTATAAAATATGCTGCCTCCAGAAATGATTCCTAAAACTCTTAAGAAGGGGCTTCCCTGGTGGCACAGTGGTTAAGAATCCACCTGCCAATGCAGGTGACATGGGTTGGAGCCCTGGTCTGGGAAGACCCCACATGCCATGGAGCAACTAAGCCCATGCACCACAACTACTAAGCCTGTGCTCTAGAGCCCATGAGCCACAACTACTGAAGCCTGTGTGCCTAGAGCCCATGCTCCACAAAAAGACAAGCCACTGCAACAAGAAGCCTGCACACAACAACAAAAGAGTAGCCCCCGCTCGCCGCAACTAGAGAAAGCCCATGCACAGCAACGAAGACCCAACACAGCCAAAAATAAATAAATAAATAAATAAATAATTTTTTAAAACTCTTAAGAAAAGGGAACAATGTAAATAAATGAAGTCTACTTTTTCATTTACAAATAACCATAGTTTTTCAACATTTCTAATTCAATAAATGGCCCTTTAGGGGTTGTCCATTAAGTGAGGATTAGATCCACTTATTGGAAACAGCGTAAGCAAGTAAACTGAAGCAAGTAAAGAAACGTGCTTCACCAAAGGTTCGGATGTTCTGTTCCCTGGTCTGTGATTAACAGCATTTGCAAATGTCAGCTGAAGGGATGTGGTAGTCTTGGCAAATCTTTCTTAAGACAGCAGCTGAGGTGATGATCCTGTGTAGTTAAGTGCAGGTTTGGTTATAAACAGACCTCCACAGCAAACGTAACATGGGTTCCTGGGCCAGTGGTCTTGGACAGGCCCTACTGGACATGGATGGACACTGGGATGACACCTGAGAGGACAATTAGCAGTACCTGTACTACCTCTTTCGGTGTTCTGTTAGGTCAAAGCATATGGGATTATGTGTATATAAAAAATGGTTGACTATTAGTAACTTCCTATAGTTTACTGAAATATGTATCAGGACACATCATCAAAAGTCAATGAAGGGCTTCCCTGGTGGCGCAGTGGTTGAGAGTCCGCCTGCCGATGCAGGGGACACGGGTTCGTGCCCCGGTCCGGGAAGATCCCACATGCCGCGGAGCGGCTGGGCCCGTGAGCCATGGCCGCTGAGCCTGCGCGTCCGGAGCCTGTGCTCCGCAACGGGAGAGGCCACAACAGTGAGAGGCCCGCATACCACAAAAAAAAAAAAAAAAAAAGTCAATGAAAACCAAGCTGAAGTTGCCTACTCAGCCACCTGGAAAATGCCTGCTGCAAGGGCACAGTCTTGAGGGGCAATGAAAAGACATTTTATTCTCCCTCAGAAGTTCCAGAAATCCAGGTGTTTTATGCTTATGGCAGCCATGGAAAATTTGAGGTGATTAGTGTAGGTGATTTAAGTGGACAAGGACATGAGTCCCTACTTAGGAAAAACAAAAAGAAAAGAAAGAAAATCCCACCTATAGTTCTTATAGGATGTCATAAAAAAAGAAACAAGTTTCTACTCACTGAGTACAAGTACTCATTCAGTGAGTTTCTTTCAGTTGGTTAACCAAAGCAATGTGGCATACTACAAGCATGGGTTGCAAGTACGATTTGGAGTCCATTTTTGATGTTAATGTGGCCACAAAACTGGCTGATAGATGTCACGTAAACCAAATGACATCTCTAAGCCCAAGGTTTTTCAGGGGACAGTTGGGCAAATTAGGGACTGAATATTCACGTCCCTCCCCAGATTCATATGTTGAAATCCTAACCCCCAATATGATGGTGTTAGAAGGTGGTATCTTTGGGAGGTGATCAGGTCATGAGGGTGGAGCCCCCATGCATGGGATTAGTACCCTTGTAAAAGAGACCCCAGAGAGCCGTCTTGCCCCTTCTGCTACCTAAGGACACAGAAAGAGGATGGCCGTCTGCGGCAGGAAGTAGGCTTTCACCACACCCAGAAACTGTCAGAACCTTGATCTTGGAACCCCTGGCCTCTAGAACTGTGAGAAATATATTTCTGTTGTTTATAAGCCACCCAGTCTATGGTACTTTGTTACAGCAGCTCAAATGGACTAAGACAAATGAAATCATATATGGGGAAGTCTTTTGCAACTATTGCTTACTGTATGAATTTGGATGACAGACTCTGGAAAGAAGGGAAGAAATGTGTGGATACAGAAACAGAACAAATAGACAGACCATGAGGAAACTTTAAGGATAATATATCCTAAAGGGCAGACTTTCAGACAGGATAGGGCTGACTAGTCATCAGGGCTCAATTTTAAATAAATTGAGCTTGACATTTCATCACGTGAAAATTAAGGAGTTAAAACAATCATGTTACCTTAAATTTTAACTATAACTTACCATTTAATAATTCTATGCTTTTAGAGGTGAAATATTTTGACATTGTTTAGTTTTTGTTGATTAACTATGGCAATCCTTCGTTATTTTCCTCTTAACGATCTGATAAAGGTTTATGCATGAATTTAGCAATGGCTTTTGTGTAATTTCCCTACTGTCAAAAATTCTCTACACTCCCAATTGAACCTTCTGCTTCATGTCAACTTAATAATATCTTACTTCTCAAGAGTAATTCTTCAATTTCTGAATCATCTACTTTTTTTTACTATCATCTTACATTTAAATTTATAAGAGAAAAATTATTATAATAATTTATCTTTTACTTGTCTTATTAACCACTTTTCTAGATTCTGAGGTCATTGAGGCCTTTATCAGTCTGGGTTCTTTAGAGAATCAAAACCAATGGCATATTTAACATATCTATTGAAATGTATTACAAGGACTTGACTTATGTGATTATGAGTACTGGTACGCCTGACATCCATGGGGCAGGTGGATAGGAGCTCATTCTATAGTTATCAGGCAAAATTTCTTCTTCCTCAGGGAAACCTCAGTTTTGCTCTTCAGCTGAATGGACAAACCCACCAACACTATCAAAGATAATCTCCTTTACTTAAAGTCAACCGACTATAGATGTTAACCACATCTACAGAACACCTTCACAGCAACACCTAGATTGGAGTTTGATTGAATAACTGTACTATAGCCTAGCCAAGGGACTGTTGTATGTCCCTTCTAACAAGTAGCACAGACGATATGATCAATCAGTCAATAAAAAAGTTCAGTGAATTGTTGTGAATAATAGTAATAATAATAATTTAAAAACCTCCACTAGTAGAAGTTTCTCTTCTTTCTAAATAATGAAACTTTGCTAATAGATTTATTATACACTTATCAACTGCAACACTAGAAGGTAGGAGCTATAAAGTTTTGAGATAAAATATGATCTTGGGCTTCCCTGGTGGCACATTGGTTGAGAATCCGCCTGCCGATGCAGGGGACAGGGGTTCGTGCCCCGGTCCGGGAAGATCCCACGTGCCGCGGAGCAGCTGGGCCTGCCGATGCAGGGGACACGGGTTCGAGCCCTGGTCTGGGAAGATCCCACATGCTGCGGGGCAACTTAGCCCGTGCACCACAACTACTGAGCCTGTGCTCTAGAGCCTGTGAGCCACAACTACTGAGCCTGTGTGCTGCAACTACTGAAGCCCACATGCCTAGAGCCCGTTTTCCGCAACAAGAGAAGCCACAGCAATGAGAAGCCCGTGCACCACAACAAAGAGTAGCCCCCACTCGCCTCAACTAGAGAAAGCCTGCGTGCAGCAACGAAGACCCAACGCAGACAAAAATAAATAAAATAAATTAAAAAAAATTAAACTAATTAAAAAGAAACAAAAAGATATTCGCTGGTTATTAACTCAATTTCCTGTCCTCAAATTCACTTCCTGTAAACTAGCAATATTTTATGATTATCTAGCCCACAGTAGACCAAAGAGTCAGAGTGACGCTTTAGAGAAGTTACACGCCTGATGGCCCATTCTGAACCCGAAGTGCAATGTCACCGCCTCATGCACATATGATCTGACTGGCATTTCTTCTCTCTCCCACCACAGATTTAACATACTCAGAGTTTATGACTGATTTGCCATGTGTAGTGAGGAACACATATATGAGTCCTGATCCAAACTGTTTTCAACAAACCTTCTTCTAGATCTCCAGGAATGAAGATTCTACAAACCAGATGTCTTAATAATTCATTAGACTAATCAAAACCCCCATTTTCTTCTTACTTCGAATTGGCATCATTCTTGATTTAAATCCTTTTGGGGGGGGCTTAAGTATAGCTAGGAATAGCTGGTTACTGTTCTTCATATTATTACCATTTTACTCTTTATCATTATTCTTTTATCGCTCTGACTTTTCTTATATATGAAAATGATTTCTTACTTTTATCATATATGAAGAGGATTAGTCTCTCAAACCTTTAACATTTTAATGCCCGAAGCTGATTTTTAAATTAGACATAAAGATTAAAAAGAAGTAACTTTTGTGAATCAGAGCTCAGTTTGCATATGTTAGAAACAAGCTAATCAGGCTGGTTCATTGATAATTACATGGACAGAAGGTGAACAGAAATTTTAATCAAAAGAAGCTCCGAACAGGACTTGAGCTCCTTGCTTGTAAAAAGACAATACTTTATCCCTTAGATTGGCACTTCTCAGATGCACAGAATGATCGCTGAAATTGCTGTATTTTTTGCTGATTGATGAAAACCCTCTCCCACTTCACATGTAATATCAATACTTGCTTTAAGATGGCTTTAAGATGGTAAAGATAAAAACTACTTAAGGATCATGGTTTACATGTCTCTTTCCTTTGGTAGACACAGATCAGGGGTATGTTTTACTATTTTTTTTAAGAGCCAAGGAAATAATATTTGCCCTTATTTCCTTATGACTAGACAGCTCATCATGAGCTTTTCCTCTGCTGGAAACCACTATGAAAAGTCACACGTACTGAGGTAGGCTTTCCTATACTAGTCCCCTGATGCAAGCTAAACGTATAGAGTTGTGGCAAGGAAACAAAAGCAGACGGTGAACACTAGTGCCTTAGCTTTCTCCATATTTATTAAAGAGTCCTAAATGTCTGAGAAACTGCATTCAAACGAGGCTTCATTGTACTTCTCCTTTAACTTACTAATTTACAAAAGGAAGGACTTATATTGCCTATTTTATAAAGTGTCGCTATTTGAAATCATCTTAATGGGAGTGATTCAAATAACATCATACAATGAACAAGATAACTATACTCTTATTCGTAGCATTATCTATGTTGTATCAAAAAGACCTACTGAGGGGCTTCCCTGGTGGAGCCGTGGTGAAGAATCTCCTTGCCGATGCAGGGGACACAGGTTCGAGCCCTGGTCCGGGAAGATCCCACATGCCATGGAGCCACTAAGCCCATGTGCCACAACTCCTGAGCCTGTGCTCTACAGCCCGTGAGCCACAACTACTGAGCCTGTGCACCACAACTACTGAAGTCCACGCACCTAGAGCCCGTGCCTCGCAACAAGAGAAGCCACCGCAATGAGAGGCCTGCGCACGGCAACCAAGAGTGGCCCCAGCTCGCCACAACTAGAGAAAGCCCGTGCGCAGCAACGAAGACCCAACGCAGCCAAAAATAAATAAAATAAAAATAATTTAAAAAAAAGAGAAAGACCTCCTGATATTTCTCCTAAACTATATCTATGTGGGGAAAAGATCATCCCGTTACGGTCATCTTTAGAAACCAACCAATTGGTGATACTTACCTTCGACTGGGCAAACTAATCTAACCCAACTAAAGGAGCTTAAAACAAGCTGATACACCACACAGTAAGAGGTCTTAGTTAAACCTTAAATTAAAAAGTGGATACCTGCACTAGAGAGACATGCTATTTCATCCAATAAAACCCACCAGGAGGTATTTATGCTGAGTAAAAAGGGAGGAAACGAAAGGATCCCGTATCTATCATGGACCAGTGGTGCATCAGGTCCTCTTGAGGATGCAGCCCGTTTATGGTTTGTATATGGGAAATCGGAACACAGCTCTCTGACGCCCAAACCAATGCTCCTGCCAGCACGATGCTGCCACCTAGTCCAGATCCACCTCCCAAAGCTTCACACTGCGCCTTCGAGATAAGCTACGAGTTTACCATCACATTTGAAAACAAACTGAAGCATTTTCATGACTTTTTTTTTTTTTTTTACGGTACGCGCGCCTCTCACTGTTGTGGCCTCTCCCGCTGCGGAGCACAGGCTCCGGACGCGCAGGCTCAGCGGCCATGGCTCACGGGCCCAGCTGCTCCGTGGCATGTGGGATCCTCCCGGACCGGGGCACGAACCCGTGTCCCCTGCATTGGCAGGCGCACTCTCAACCACTGCGCCACCAGGGAAGCCCCACTTTCATGATTTGTATCTACCTTGAATGGTTCTCTAAATTTAGACTGTGTTCACCTGATCATTTGTAGTTAGGTGTTAAAAAAATATACACGTCTATTGATAGGAGATTCCTCATTGAAAAAAATGTCGCTGTTTGCACCATGAAGGGTAGGATGTGGATTTTAGGGCTATTTCTTTAGGACTGTGAATGAGGTTTCCCTTCTCCATTCAAAATTCCCCAATGGATTTCCCGATGGAATACATTCCTGTGATTCATTTCCCCAGTTAGGAATGCAGTCCATGAAGTGTTTTTTTTTTTTTTTTCACCTCACTCAAAGCTAATTTGTACATTAATGCTTTAACCATTGATTTCATTAGCAACACATAGTATCTGTAGATCTCTGTGAATTGATTTTCGTCACTCTCAGGGCATCCAAAGATCTCAAGTGTAAAGACAAGCGCCTCCTATAAGAAAAAGATAAAGCAGAAACTAACACACCACTGTAAAGCAATTATACTCCAATAAAGATGTTAAAAAAAAAAAAAAGAAAAAGAGGCTGAGGGCTTGTACGCATTAACCTTGTGCTAACAAAACATGCACTGGTACGCCTTCCTTATGCTCGAACGGCCAATCACTCATCCAACAAGCATTTACTGAGTGCCTACTATGTGCCAGGCGGTGTTCCAGGCGGTGGAGGGGCAGGCAGACAGGTGCAGACAGGCTGAAGGCTGCCCTCATGAGCGTGCCTGTCAGTGAAGGGAGACAGAGGTCAGTCAACAAATAAATGTAAAGTGGGTCTGACGGTGAAAGAGGTAAAAGGGCAGGGAGTACTGGTGGGGTTGGGAAGTTGATATTTCATAGGGTGATATTTGAGCCAAGTTCTAAGGAAGGAAAAAAACCCTTTTCATGAAGATGGCGCCGAAGGCGAAGAAGGAAGTCCCTGCCCCTCCCAAAGCCGAAGCCAAAGCAAAGGCTCTGAAGGCCAAGAAAGCGGTGTTGAAAGGCATACACAGCCACAAAAAAAAGAAGATCCAGACGTCACCCACCTTCCAACAGCCCAAAACACTGCGGCTCAGGAGGCAGCCCACATATCCTCGGAAGAGCGCCCCTAGGAGAAACAAGCTTGACCACTGTGCCATCATCACGTTCCCCTCACCACCGAGTTAGCCATGAAGAAAATAGAAGACAGCAACACACTGGTGTTCATTGTGGATGTCAAGGCCAACAAGCACCAAATTCAACAGGCTGTGAAGAAGCTCTATGACACTGACGTGGCTAAGGTCAACACCCTGATCAGGCCTGATGGAGAGAAGAAGGCATATGTTCGAGTGGCTCCTGACTGATGCTTTGGATGTTGCCAACAAAATTGGGATCATCTACACTGAGTCCAGCTGGCTAATTCTAAATATAAAAGTTTTCACTATAAAACAAAAAGTTCTAAGGAAGTGAGAGGAAGCAAGACTTTCAGCCTTGACGATGGACGGGGAAGAGTCATCCAGGCAGAGGGAACAGCAACTGCTGAAGCTCTGAGGTCAGGGCAGAGTCAAGGCAACGAGCCTATGGTGGATGCAGTGAGTGAGGGTGACAGCAATGGGAGCTGGGGGTCTCAGGAATGTGTCTGAGTGTGTGTGTGTGTGTGTGTGTGTGTGTGTGTGTGTTTTGGGGGGCAGTGTCTGTAGGTCATGTCGGGTCTAGCAGATCACGGGAAGAGCTTTGGGTTCCCCGTGGAGCAAGACGGGGAGGCGTGGAGGATTTGGAGCCGAGGGGTGACTTTTTAGAGTTCAGTGTGACTGCTGGGAGGACAGCAGCCTGTTAGACAGAAGGAAGGTCGCTGAGGAGGCTCTTGTGGTCACCCAGGTAAGCGATGGTGGTGGAAGGTGTAACAGTGGAGGTGGGGAGACCTGGCTAGACTCTGGATGGTGATTGTGAAGATAGAGCCAGTGTGATCTGCACACAGAGGAATGTATCAGATAAACAGAGGAGACTAGGATGACTTCCAAGTTCTTCGCTGGAACTGCTGGAAGAATGAAGTCCCCACTGACTGAGATGGGAACGCCGTCAGGGGAGCTGTTGGAAGGAGAGGCCACCTCCCTGCCTCCGTCTCCTGTGGGAGGGGGAGTCCGGAGGCCGTGGAAGATGGTCCAGAAAGAAAGCAGGTCCAGGCATATATGAACCGAGCCAAAATGTTTATGCTACACATGGAAAAAACCACTGCCCATAAGTACTTGGTTTATTAATCCCATTCAACACAGTATAGTACACTGGCTACGTGCACTGATTCTGAAAACGGCCTCAGTCCAAATATCAACTCTGACACTTAGTGACTGTGAATATGGCCCATTGCTTATTCTCCCTCAAAGTTATGGTGATTTGAATGAGGCGATTTGTTTACAGTTAATGTTATTTAACTTTTACGGAGTGCTTACTAGATGCCAAGTGCTTGTGAACACGCTGAATTCTCCTTTGCCCCGAGGAGAACAGGCACTCGTATCACTATCCCCACTTTGTGAGAGAAAACTGAGGCACAGACGCAAAGTGTCTCCCCAAGGTCCCAAAGCTAAGAGGCCACAGATCCTGGTTTATGTCCTCAGGCTGACTAGCCCCTGAAACCTACTCTAAATCACAGAACTATGAGAATGCAGCACACACTAATCGCCCACAAATCGTGGCTTGTATTACGATGAGGTGACTACCGAAACAATGAAAACACCCAATGGTCAGTTTGTACGACTCCACTTGTAATCATCATGTGGCTCGGTTTCTACCAGGCCTCACTGACTCCAGCTGTATTTTGGGTACACAGCCTGTGTTCTTCTGTCCATGGAATGCACAGATATGCTGAAGGCTTTGCTGAGAGAATCAGAACAAAGCATTCATCATTTGAAAGTTCCCTTTAAAACCCTCCTACACTGTTGGTGGGAATGTAAACTGGTGCAGCCACTATGGAAAACAATATGGAGTTTCCTCAAAAACCTAAAAAGAGAGCTACCATATGATCCAGCAATCCCACCCCTGGTCATATATCCAGAAAAGACAAAAACTGTAATTCAAAAAGATACATGCACCCCAGTGTTCACAGCAGCTCTATTTACAATAGCCAGGACATGGAAGCAACCTAAGTGTCCACCAACAGATGAATGGATAAAGAAGATGTGGTACATGTATACAATGGAATACTACTCAGCCATAAAAAAGAATGAAACAATCCCATCTGAAGCAATATGGATGGACCTAGAGATTATCATCCTAAGTGATGTAAGGCAGACAGAGAAAAACAAATATGATATTACTTATATGTGGAATCTAAAAAATAATACAAATGAACCCATATACAAAACAGAAACAGACTCACAGACATAGAAAATGAACTTATGGTTACCTAAGGGGAAAGGGAGGGGAGGGATAAATTAGGAGTATGGGATTAACAGATACACAGTACTATATATAAACTAGATAAGCAACAAGGATTTAGTGTATAACACAGGGAACAGTATTCAATATCTTGTAATAACCTATAATGGAAAATAATCTGCAAAAATATAGATATCTGAATTACTTTGCTGTATACCTGAAACTAACACAACGTTGTAAAGCAACTATACTTCAATTTTTAAAAAGTTCCCTTTAAAAACACCCAAGGCACAGGAGTCCTTAAGAGTCAGAAAACCCATCACAAGTGTGCAAATGTTGGTTTCTCACTGTCATTAATGACATTCAAGACTGTAACTTACTTGTGTGCTCCAGATATGGACAAGGAAACACTCGCTCAGATACACTGGCAAGTAGCTCCAGGGTAGGCAATGACCTTCAGACGCTCTCAGAGTTTTGTCCTCTCTCCGAATCTTGGAGGTCTGGCTTCAGCCCCAAAGTGCTTGCAGATGGGCCTGTCCTGCACCTCTGCACCTTATTTCTTCCAATTATAGTTTCTAAAACCAGTTTTCATTTTATTGAGGGCATGTTTCCAGATGTGTTTTTAAATTAATCAGTGCTACTAATAAAAGACAACATGACCCCTGAAGCTGCTGGCAAACATATTCCATCGCCAAATGTACTATTTTAAGGCTCATGTGTCTTAAAAAGCCTAAATGGACTATGCCATACCTATTTTTTCTTGTTGCGTATCTCGGGCAAGTCAAACTCTCTGAGCTTCAGTGTCCTTACTTGTACAACGAAAGCATGAGTTGTCTTGTCTGCCCACTGAAATCACCTGGAGGAGATTTAAAAGATACTGGTACTTGTCTTTCTCTTTCTGACTTACTTCAATTAGTATGATAATCTCTATTGGCATCCATGTTGCTGCAAATGGCATTATTTCATTCTTTTTTATGGCTGAGTAGTATTCCATTGTATATATGTGTACCACCTCTTCTTCATCCACTCATCTGTCGATGGACACTTAGGTTGCTTCCATGTCCTGGCTATTGTAAATAGTGCTGCTATGAACATACAAGTACCATATGATAACACTTATATGTAGAATCTAAAATACAACACAAATGAACCTATCTAAGAAACAGAAACAGAATCAGGGACATAGAGAACAGACTGGTGGTTGCCAAGGGGGAGGGGGGTGGAGGAGGGACGGAGTGGGAGGTTGGGATTAGCAGATGTAAGCTTTTATATAGAGAATGGGTAAACAACAAGGTCCTACTGTATAGCACAAGAACTATATTCAGTATCCTATGATAAACCATAATGGAATGGAAAAGAATATAAAAAAAAGAATGTATATATATGCATATATATGTTTAACTGAATCACTTTGCTGTACAGCAGTAATTAACACAACATTGTAAATCAACTATACTTCAAAAACAAAAAAAAAAGATATTGGTGACTGGGTCCTACCCCCAGAGACTCTGATTTAATGGATCTGGGCTGGGCTCGGGTGGAGAGGTTGTTAAAGAGCTCCCCTAGGGAACTAGAATGAGCAGTGGGGAACCAGAGGTCTAGATCAGTGGTTCTCAAATTCAAACAGGCATCAGAATCCCCTCGAGGGATTGTTAAAACACAATCACAGGGCCCCGCCTCAGACTTTTTGATTCAGCAAGTCTGGGGTGCGGCCTGGAAATGTGCATTTCTGCCTAGTTCCCAGGTGGGGCCGATGGTGCTGCTTTGGGAACCACTTCTCTAGATCAGCCCCCTTCTCCAAACTCCCGCCCTCAGGCCAAACCCTACCCACCACCTGTTGTTGGATGGTCTACCAGCTGAGGATGGTTTTTAACATTTTCAAATGGTTGAAAAGAAAATCAAAAGAATTCTGTTTCCTGTCATGTGAAAAGTATATGAAATCCATATTCAGGGTCCATATATAAAGTTTTATTGGAAGGCAGCCACAAATCATTAAACCAAGCTTGGGGTCTTGCGTGACTGCACTGCTACGTACAAAGTCAGCCCTGAATGACACTGGCTACTGCAAGCTCCAAGCCTGATGTGTTTACTGCCTGAGGCAGATCACAATATGCCACCCCCAAATATACCACTTTGGCATCAGGATTATTTTGGGCTGAAGGCAACTGAGAACCAAGAGATGTAGGCAGAGTTCTCCGCCCTCCTCTTACCTGTCTAAAATCAGGGCATAAATTTCCCTTTGAGTCAGGTCTCTCCCACCCCACCCCCTTCGCCAGGGAGAGAAGAGTGACTCTTATCATGGAAGACAGAGTGTTAACACCAACATGAGTTTGCAGAAACAGACTGCACGAAAATAGCCCTTATCTTCTAGGAGCCCCTCGATATCTCTCTCCTAGCCACTTCCTCACATTTTATTGTTCCTTGAAGCCCAAACCCTCCTTTCTTTGTGAAAAGGGTCCATAAGCCCTCGAGTCTGACTGCTTCTTTCAGTTTTATTCCTTTTCTGTGAACTCCAGTGCACGTAAATGTTAACACTGTGTGTGCCATTTATCCTGTTAATCTGGCTTTTGCTAGTTTAATTCGCAGGCCCCAGTGAATGAACCTAAGAGAGTACAGGAAAAGTTTTTCCTTCCTGACACTCCTTACCCGAGAAATGGAAAAAGGTGAAGTCTGCAGGCTCTCAGTTTGTCATCAGAGATGATCAAAAGGCCCACTCCTGACTTTTCCTCGCAGCCTATGTCACACAACGCGACCAAATAAAGGCCACTCCATCAGAGAGAACCTCTTGGAAACAGGATGACTTAGGTCAGGTCACCTCACAATAGAAAGACTGTGGACTTTTACATGATCTTGTGTCCTTTCTGGTAACAAATACCCGTGAAATGACCACCAAAGATCCAGATGCAGCAAAAGCCTCAGGCTAATACCCATCGTGTATGCTAAACAAGGCTCTTTCTAAAAAATGGTAGGCATGCTATGGCCAGGAAGAAGATGGGGTCTGCTATTTCTTCTTAAATATCTGAAACCCGAAGTTATTTCATGGCATTTTCATAAAAAAATCCCATATGTAAGAACCCTTTGGTGATAAAGAAGGCATGAAAACACATTCTACTGGAAATAAGCACATACGTTGTAAAACTTTCTTAAAAGCCTTTCTCCTCCCGAATCATGCCCCTAATTAAATTTAAACCCAAGTAAAATCATCCACAGTTAACTAATATGGTTTTATTTCTCCCTGTTTCTTTGAAAAGATGTGTATCTTTTCAGGTAACTATTCCCTTGACAAAGAGGTTGCTATGGATACATTTTTTTTTTAATTGAGTGCTGGTATTTTAAAGCCTGTGCAATTTAGTGAAGTCTACCTGGCCTGAGGGTTATACTAATTTAAGTGCCTGCTTTAATGTTCATAGTTTTATCTTAATACAGCTGCTCTGTGCCTTTGACATGTGGTGTTCAGGAGGGGCTGGAGGCGGCGTGGGAGTTCCTTAAGGAAAAACCAGTAAGACAAATATCACACGACCCACCTAACTGCAGTTGAATAAGTGGATGTTTCACTTGCCTGGAATTTGTCTGTTCTCGGCACGTTTAATAATGAGTCACGCTATGCATTTGCAAGGCGCCCAGGGCCCAGGGCCACGTGATGACTTTCTGTGCCTAAGTCCCTCGTCTTTGTTCAGACAGGCCGCTAATGCATCCCACAAAGCTGACCTAATGCTACTTCAGTGGGTCTCTTTTTCTTCAGCGGCTCAGCTTAAACGTGATATTTAGGAAGTCGATTGTCAGGCACGCAAATCGAGAGAAAAATATGCCACATTAAATCATGATGGTTTAATAAGGCTTTACTCATCGGCCAAAGGCTTCTGGTTCTCTCCTTAGTTGAGGCAAGACAAAAAGCGGAACCTGCCACAGAGAAGGAGTCTAGCACTTTCACTGGCGTTCCACCTTTGTGGAAGCATTTAGTGAAATAGGACCCAATTTGCATATTGTGGCTGTCATTATTCTACCTGAAAATATAAGCGACTAGGTATCCTACTTTAGTCATGAACTTATTAGGTGAGGATCGCTACCATTATGATTCAACTTGAGGGGAAACAGCAAACATTTCTATGAATATAATGGCACCAAACATTCAGGAACACTTCCTGGTACCTCAAGAATTTCTTTTCAGAGCAAAAGAAATCTTGAAACTTTCATCTGTTACTAAAAATAGAAATTAATAAAATACATATTCATTTTCCTTCAAGTTCAATTGGTTTTCTTCTGTAGTCTATAGAAAAGGAAGCACATGTAAGAAGACATATACTTAAATGACACCCTTTTCAATCAGACATGGAATCGTGCCAAAAAAAAAGTCTAGAATTAAAGAATTGCAGTGTTGAAATTCTCCAGATCATCTATACAGTGATGACTTTGCCTGCCACAGAACTATTAATTTGGTATTTGTCAGGGCTGTAAAACTTTACATCTTTATGTAGTAACTTACTCTCATGGAAGTATACTAATTAGGGTGACATGCAACAATAACATACAACCAGTTGCTTTCCATGGGCTGATGGGTGCCTACCACAATCGTGCCTTTGCTTAAGAAGACTGAAAGCAATTTCACATGAAGAAACTGGTTTCATTCTTCAATTAACAATTGAAATCAGTGCTTAGTTGTCCAAGATTAAATACAAAATACATTACAGGCACCGAAAGCATTTTTAATCCTTTGTCCTTAACTACAGATACTCCTTTGTTTAACTTTTGGTTTGTTTTGTTAGATAAAGAAAAAGACTTAAAGGAGAAAGACAGAGATTTAAAAAATAAAACAGAGGGAACAGCATGAAAGCAACTATACAATGTTGGTAAAACGTGGGAGAATAGAAACCATGTGGAAGTATGTATTGTGGAATAAAGTTTAAAAAAAAAACTTCAGAAATCTTCTTTGAAAAGACAGTAACAGAGGAAAACACTGATGAAAAATTAGCAAGTGCCTGTAGGAAAGCCTTGCCCAGTTCTTTTTTACTTAAAAGAAAGAGATCAAGATGAAGAGTTTAAAAATAGAGAGAAAAGCAAAACAGTAGAGTTTTTGTCTTCCTCAGTTCCTCCTCTTTACTGTCATTAATCAACTACGCCAGCAGCTGACCACCAGGGAACTGCTCTGAGTGAGGACAATTCAAAGCAATGGAAGCCAAATCTGTCCTTACAGGTGGCCCCATTGGGATTTGGACCCAGAGTGAAATGAGGATAATGATCTCAGAGCAGCCTCTGGTGGCTGAATGTCAAAAGCTCAAGAAGTCAGAGGCCACCTTACTGGTGTTCTTGAGATTTTGTGCAAATGGAAGCTGCTAACTAAACAACTTCAAGGCAGTAACCCAGAATTGACTTGGTGGAAATTGAAATTAATTCACTAGTCTCAAAGACTCTTACAGATGATGGGGAGATTAGATGCTGACAAACTGGGCTATTCTGACAAGAGGTAGAGTTTTCCTTATGTTTGCTCATCAACTAAATTAGGAGCTTGGCATTTACATACACACACTACTATATGCAAAACAGATAACCAACAAGGACCCACTGTAGAGCACAGGGAAATCTACTCACTATTGTGTAATAACCTATATGGTTAAGGAATGTGAAAAAGAATGGATACATGTGTATGTGTAACTGACTCACTTTGCTGTACACCTGAAACTAACACAACATTGTAAATCAACTATACTCCAATAAAATTTAAAAAATAAAGTGTTAAATACAAAATTACCTCCAACTTTCCTAGTATTTCAAATAAAGGATGGACCAGCAGTGACTGACACTCGAAATTTTAATTTTAATTTTAAGCAACGGACGTTTAAACAATCCAGATATTTTCAATTCTTAAAAAGCTCTGTGTCTGTAGGAGGGAGGGAGGGAGTGAGTGTGTGTGTGCAGAGATCTGTCCATTAGAAGCATTTGGGTGCATTTTCTTGTCACAGCTGGAAAACATCTGTTTAGGACAGAGGCTCATAAATTCCATCTGGTAGGTTCCCATTGAGCTATCTCATCTGGGATGTTTCCAAGGGCCCCTTTTCAAAATCTTGAACCTTACAATGTCACCTGTGTCAACTGTCATGTCCCAAAGAGTGTTGCCATCTGTGGCATCCTGTTTCTGAGCACATCACATTGACACAGCAGGTTAGAAGGTTTTGCTCAAAAAGAGATGTTTTATGTTCTCAAAAAAGGCTTGAAGGTTTCCAACAGAGCTAAGGTGAATATTCAAACACATATTTTAAAACTGGTTTCAATAGGGGTCAGCTTTACTTACTGTTAGCAATAAACCAGCAGTTTCCCAGTGCTGCTAGAAGCCATGGAATTCTCGTAAGACTACGTCAACCTGACAAAAACCCATGGTAAATTCTGTGCGTACAGTGTTGAAACTATAAAGCCCACTTATTGCTCATTCCCAAATAAGTATCCCAGTTCAAATATCACCCTTTGAATGACCTGGGCTTGCCAAAACCGGGTAAGATGGTTCTTTGGATACAAGTTCACCATCTTTTTAAGTCTGCTGGCTTTCCAAATAAAGTCTCTATTCCTTGCCCCACAACCCCCAAAGAATGATCTGGGCTCCTAATTAGTGCCCCCAAATTAGACAGCATCTGTTTAAAAGTACACGGAATTAACAGTAATGTACCAATGTTAATTTCTTAGTCCCGATGAATGTACCATGGCGATGTAAGATGTTAACATTAGGGGAAGCTAAAGACTTCCCTGGTGGTCCAGTGGTTGACAATCCGTGTTCCCAAAGCAGCGGGCCTGGGTTTGATTCCTGGTCAGGGAACTAGATCCCGCATGCATGTCGCAACTAAGAGCCTGCGTGCTGCAATTAAGAGTCTGCATGCTGCAACCTAAAAAAACAAAACAAAAAAGATCCTGCATGCCCCAGTGAAAATCTGCATGTGGCAACAAAGATCCCATGTGCCACAACTAAGACCCAGCACGGCCTAATAAATAAATAAATTTTTTTTTAAATTAGAGGAATCTGGGTGAAGGGTATGTAGGAACTCTCTACGCTATCTGCAACTTTTCTGTAAATTTTAAAATGTTCTGAAATCAAAAGTTTATTCTTTAGAAAGTACAGAAATTAATATGGGCGAATACACTGAGGGGAAGTGGTAAAGGATGGTCAAAATTCTCTCACAGGAAAAAGGATTACTAATAGGCAATCATTTATTGTTGTCTGTTATGTACCGGGCACTAAACTATATGCCTTAACATTAAGTCGTTAAAATGGGGCCCTTTAAGCACACTGATAAAGGAATACTGTTGCCTACTCTGATTAACAAGAGAACCAGTTCTTAAGGAAAAAATCCCAGACACGCGATGTTTAGCTTTCAGGAGGAGAACCTTCCTTTATCCTTCCTCTCTGTAATCTCCCTGTTTCCTCCTTCCCTGGGGTTTTAGGCCCACTTCAAACCCTATCTTTATTCCTTCCCTCCATGACATTTCTTTGCTATTACTCATATGCTATTACTCAATTGTACGGAATAACTGAACGTCCAATTATTTCAATAGTCAAATGTTTGAATTTAGAGACAATAAAAACCAATACTCAAATATTTAAACCGGGAGATCTCTAGTACATATTATTTTCCATATGAGAAAGCAAGGATGTGGTCGACGTGTTAACCCTAGTTAGAGCCAACCTCAGTCTGGTCACGAGGCCCCATTGTGAATTCTCTGGACTTGATGAGTTCCTTTTCAGCATTTGTCGAGTAACCTAATTAGTATCTCAGCTATTCTTAGCTCCAGAACAGGGTCCGAAGTTCCCATGACAGTCACACAGCACAATTTTCAAGCGTGACACAAAAACAATATTCCCTTCCATACTCAGAAAGTGAAAGATGCACAGATGACAAGCGTCAACAGTAGGTCTCCAAAGCCCAGTTTCCTTTTAGACCTCTCTTGCCTTCCTTGTAATTCCACTGAGACTGTCTGTATCACTCTTTTTTTTTTTTTTTTTTTTTTTTTTTGTGGTACGCGGGCCTCTCACTGTTGTGGCCTCTCCCGTTGCGGAGCACAAGCTCCGGACGCGCAGGCTCAGTGGCCATGGCTCATGGGCCCAGCCGCTCCGCGGCACGTGGGATCTTCCCGGACCGGGGCACGAACCCGTGTCCCCTGCATCGGCAGGCGGACTCTCAACCACTGCGCCACCAGGGAAGCCCGCTCTCAGGCTTTTTAACCACAGCAAGTACGGAGGTGAGGCAGTGCCATGTGGCTGAAAGCTCCAGGGAACAGGTAGTCAGGAACGCTGTCTCCAATTCTTTCTGCCACCAGCAAGCTTTGGGCATCCCAGGGCAACCTGGTTCACTTCTAAGAGCCTCCAAGTCCTCAGGGGAGCAGCGAGGGGTTGGACTTGACTCAGATAAACCACTAGGGTTTACTGAGCACCATACTGGACGCCTCTTGGGCACCATGTCATTCCTCTCATTGCCCCCTCTTCCTCCAGCCCCTGCCATGGTGACCATTTCTACATGGGCTTCAACCAGTTTCCCTTGCATGTAACAGATGGTGTCTTGCCTCTGGGTGTACCAAGGGCCTCTCGATTCCTGCCTGAGGGCTTTTCTGACTGGGCATGGGACTCCTGTATCTCAGCTCTTCTGGATGCACAGATGGAAGGACAGGGAGGCAACTCTCACAGGGCCACACAAGACTGTTGGGGCACAGGAGCCTCTTGTCCCACAGATGAGTTCTGAGACGCACTTGATAAGCTCCTCAAAACACTCCCTGGGATAAATCTCCTTTGCCCATGGGAGAAGCAAACTTGATAATGCCCTTGGCCCAGCCTTCCCACCATCTTTGTGACTCCCTGGTCGCACAGTGCTGCCCCCTGAGACCACTTCCCATACAGACTTCCTGCAAGTAGACTGTGCTTCAGGATCCGCTCTGGTGGGTATCTAGGCTAAGACAACAGCCTACTCTACATCAGACACTGTCATCCTTTTCTGCTCTAAATTTGGATGGTTCTGCAATTACTTGCTGGAAGATTTCAGTTCTGCCCAGTGGTTCTTATAATGAGAATAGGCTGGGAAGAGGCTGAGTGGCCAGGATAACTGAAAATTACTTCCAGCTTTTTGCCTGACTTCGAGAGGCCACCGGGCATAAGGTTCTGGTACAGTCCCAGGGTGTATTTGGCTACATCACGTGATGACCTAATATAAGTGGAAAGGAAATATAACAGAGAGTAATTTAAACAGAAATAGGTTAATGAGAAAGACCCAGAAACGGCTCCTCTTTCTTCCAGTCCCTGATGTTAAGCAAAATGTTAAAGGAAGGACATTTCCACCTGCATTTCTGCTCAAAACGGAAGTTTTTAAGTTCAGGAGAAAATTTTCTAAAAAAGCACATTTTTGCAAGTTGCCAGAAAATTAGACAAGTATGTCATCTCTCCCTTTAGAACAGAACGAAGGGACATTAACCCTTGTTGCAAGGGGAGGGAGAGTATTTTTGGTAAATCAAGTTTGGAAAATAAGTTAAGCAGGCTCTCTCTTTTCTAGATGGCAAGTTTTCTCTGAACCTTGAAAATAATATATATTGTGATTCTTTGAGAGAGAGACTCAGAAAGCATCACTTCCCCAATTTATTTTTCCACAGGTCATTTTCCAGGACAAGAAGCTGTGGAATAGGCTTAGAGAAATGAAAAGAAGGCTGTCTTTTTTGGCATGACTTGAATGTCTTCATTGGACGATGTAATAGGTAAATACTTGAGGCTTCTTCTCTCACTATGATCTTGATATACTACTACTAGATAAGATGTACAAATGACCTGGGCTTTGTCTGGTGAATTAGGCTTTATACAGCATTGCCTCACCTCACCTGCACCCTTCAATCTAAACAACAATCCAGGAGGTAGGCAAAACAGGGATCCTTACTATTTAGTAGAGGACATCAATGTTCAGCATTTGCCTACGTTTACTTTTTTTTTATTATTTTTTAAATTTTTGGCTGCGATGGGTCTTCGTTGCTGTGCGCGGGCTTTCTCTTATTTCAACTTCAAATGGCGAATTAAACTGTAGAAGTGTTGGCGTAACAAAGTGCTACTGATTGGAACCAAGATGGCGGAGCAGAAGGACATGCTCTCACTCCCTCTTGCGAGAACACCAGAATCACAATTAGCTGCTGGACAATCATTGACAGGAAGACACTGGAACTCACCAGAAAAGATACCCCACATCCAAAGAAAAAGGAGAAGCCACAATGAGACCGTAGGAGGGATGCAATCACAGTAAAATCAAATCCCATAACTGCTGGGTGGGTGACTCACAGACTGGAGAACACTTAAAACACAGAAGTCCACCGACTGGAGTGAAGGTTCTGAGACCCACGTCAGGCTACCCAACCTGGGGGTCCGGCAACAGAAGGAGGAATTCCCAGAGAATCAGGCTTTGAAGGCTACTGGGATTTGACTGCAGGACTTTGACAGGACTGGGGGAAACAGAGACTTCGCTCTTGGAGGGCACACACAAAGTACTGTGCGCATCGCAACCCAGGGGAAGGAGCAGTGACCCCAGGGGAGACTGAACCTGACCTACCTGCTAGTGTTGGAGGGTCTCCTGCAGAGGTAGGGGGTGGCTGTGGCTCACCGTGGGGACAAGGACACTGGCAGCAGAAGTTCTGGGAAGTACTCCTTGGCGTGAGCCCTCCCAGAGTCTGTCATTAGCACCACCAAAGAGCCAGGTAGGCTCCAGTGTTGGGTTGCCTCAGGCCAAACAACCAACAGGGAGGAAACCGAGCCCCATCCATCAGCAGTCAAGCAGATTAAAGTTTTACTGAGCTCTGCCCACCAGAGCAACAGTCAGCTCTACCCACCACCAGTCCCTCCCATCAGGAAACTTCCATAAGCCTCTAAGATAGCCTCACCACCAGAGGGCAGACAGCAGAAGCAAGAAGAACTACAATCCTGCAGCCTGTGGAACAAAAACCACATTCACAGAAAGACAGACAAGATGAAAAGGCAGAGGGCTATGTACCAGATGAAGGAACAAGATAAAACCCCAGAAAAACAACTAAATGAAGTGGAGAGTGGCAACCTTCCAGAAAAAGAATTCAGAATAATGATAGTGAAGATGATCCAGGACCCCGAAAAAGAACAGAGGCAAAGATCGAGAAAATGCAAGAAATGTTTAACAAAGACCTAGAAGAATTAAAGAACAAACAAACAGAGATGAACAATACAATAACTGAAATGAAAACTACACTAGAAGGAATCAATAGCAGAATAACTGAGGCAGAAGAACGGATAAGTGACCCGGAAGACAGAATGGTGGAATTCACTGCTGCGGAACAGAATAAAGAAAAAAGAATGAAAAGAAATGAAGACAGCCTAAGAGACCTCGGGAACAACATTAAACGCAATAACATTCACATTAGAGGGGTTCCAGAAGGAGAAGAGAGAGAGAAAGGACCAGAGAAAAATATTTGAAGAGATTAGAGTTGAAAACTTCCCTAACATGGGAAAGGAAGTAGCCACCCAAGTCCAGGAAGCGCAGAGAGTCCCATACAGGATAAACCCAAGGAGAAACACACCGAGACACACAGTAATCAAACTGGCAAAAATTAAAGACAAAGAAAAATTATTAAAAGCAGCAAGGGAAAAACGACAAATAACATACAAGGGAACTCCCATAAGCTTAGCAGCTGATTTCTCAGCAGAAACTCTAAAAGCCAGAAGGGAGTGGCATGATATACTTAAAGTGATGAAAGGGAAGAACCTACAACCAAGATTACTCTACCTGGCAAGGATCTCATTCAGATTCCATGGAGAAATCAAAAGCTTTACAGAAAAGCAAAAGCTAAGAGAATCCAGCATCACCAAACCAGCTCTATAACAAATGCTAAAGGAACTTCTCTAAGTGGGCAACACAAGAGAAGAAAAGGACCTACAAAAACAAATGCAAAACAATTTAAGAAAATGGTAACAGGAACATACATATCGATAATTACCCTAAACATGAATGGATTAAATGCTCCAACCAAAAGACACAGGTTTGCTGAATGGATACAGAAACAAGACCCATATATATGCTGTCTACAAGAGACCCACTTCAGACCTAGGGACACATACAGACTGAAAGTGAGAGGATGGAAAAAGATATTCCATGCAAATGGCAATCAAAAGAAAGCTGGAGTAGCAATACTCATATCAGATAAAATAGACTTTAAAATAAAGACTGTTACAAGAGACAAGGAAGGACACTACATAATGATCAAGGGATCAATCCAAGAAGAAGATATAACAATTATAAATATATATGCACCCAACACAGGAGCACCTCGATACATAAGGCAACTGCTAACAGCTATAAAAGAGGAAATCGACAGTAACACAGTAATAGTGGGGGACTATAACAGCTCACTTTCACCAATGGACAGATCATCCAAAATGAAAATAAATAAGGAAACAGAAGCTTTAAATGACACCATAGACCAGATAGATTTAATTGATATTTATAGGACATTCCATCCAAAAATAGCAGATTATACTTTCTTCTCAAGTGTGCACAGAACATTCTCCAGGACAGATCACATCTTGGGTCACAAATCAAGCCTCAGTAAATTTCAGAAAATCGAAATCATATCAAGCATCTTTTCTGACCACAATGCTATGAGATTAGAAATGAATTACAGGGAGAAAAATGTAAAAAACACAAACACATATAGGCAAAACAATACGTTACTAAATAACCAAGAGATCACTGAAGAAATCAAAGAGGAAATCAAAAAATACCTGGAGACAAATGACAATGAAAACATGACAATGCAAAACCTATGGGAAGCAGCAAAAGCAGTTTTAAGAGGGAAGCTTGTAGTGATACAATCCTACCTCAAGAAACAAGAAAAATCTCAAATAAACAATCTAACGTTACACCTAAAGGAACTAGAGAAAGAAGAACAAACAAAACCCAAAGTTAGCAGAAGGAAAGAAATCATAAAGATCAGAGCAGAAATAAATGAAATAGAAACAAAGAAAACAATAGCAAAGATCAATAAAACTAAAAGCTGGTTCTCTGAGAAGATAAAAATTGATAAACCATTAGCCAGACTCATCAAGAAAAAGAGGGAGAGGACTCAAATCAGTAAAATTAGAAATGAAACAGGAGAAGCTACAACAGACACCGCAGAAATACAAAGCATCCTAAGAGACTACTACAAGCAAGTCTATGCCAATAAAATGGACAACCTGGAAGAAATGGACAAATTCTTAGAAAGGTATAACCTTCCAAGACTGAACCAGGAAAAAACAGAAAACATGAACAGACCAATCACAAGCAATGGAATTGAAACTGTGATTAAAAATCTTCCAACAAACAAAAGTCCAGGACCAGATGGCTTCACAGGCGAATTCTATCAAACATTTAGAGAAGAGCTAACACCCATCTTTCTCAAACTCTTCCA
Source organism: Mesoplodon mirus (assembly GCF_964341445.2). Lineage (NCBI taxonomy): Eukaryota > Metazoa > Chordata > Mammalia > Artiodactyla > Ziphiidae > Mesoplodon > Mesoplodon mirus. The sequence goes on from NC_138981.1 coordinate 8,026,559, forward strand.
AAAAATTGCAGAGGAAGGAACACTCCCATACTCATTCTATGAGGCCACCATTACCCTGATACCAAAACCAGAAGAAGATACTACAAAAAAAGAAAATTACAGACCAATATCACTGATGAATATCGATGAAAAAATCCTCAACAAAATACTAGCAAACAGAATCCAACAACACATTAAAAGGATCATACACCATGATCAAGTGGGATTTATCCCAGGGATGCAAGGATACTTCAATATACGGAAATCAATCAATGTGATACACCATATTAACAAACTGAAGAAGAAAAACCATATGATCATCTCAATAGATGCAGAAAAAGCTTTTGACAAAATTCAACACCCATTTATGATAAACACTCTCCAGAAAGTGGGCATAGAGGGGACCTTCCTCAACATAATAAAGGCCATATACGACAAACTCACAGCAAACATCATTCTCAATGGTGAAAACTGAAAGCATTTCCTCTAAGATCAGGAACAAGACAAGTCTGTCCACTCTCGCCACTATTATTCAACATAGTTTTGGAAGTCCTAGCCACAGCAATCGGAGAAGAAAAAGAAATAAAAGGAATACAAAATGGAAAAGAAGAAGTAAAACTGTCACTGTTTGCAGATGACATGATACTATACATAGAGAATCCTAAAGATGCCACCAGAAAACTACTAGAGCTACTCAATGAATTTGGTAAAGTTACAGGATAGAAAATTAATGCACAGAAATCTCTTGCATTCCTATACACTAATGATGAAAAATCTGAAAGAGAAATTAAGGAAACACTCCCATTTACCACTGCAACAAAAAGAATAAAATACCTAGGAATGAACCTACCTAGGGAGACAAAAGACCTGTATGCAGAAAACTATAAGACACTGATGAAAGAAATTAAAGATGATACCAACAGATGGAGAGATATACCATGTTCTTGGATTGGAAGAATCAATATTGTGAAAATGACTCTACTACCCAAAGCAATCTACAGATTCAATGCAATCCCTATCAAATTACCAATGGCACTTTTTACGGAACTAGAACAAAAAATCTTAAAATTTGTATGGCGACACAAAAGACCCCGAATAGCCAAAGCAGTCTAGAGGGAAAAAAACGGAGCTGGAGGAATCAGACTCCCTGACTTCAGACTATACTATAAAGCTACAGTAATCAAGACAATATGGTACTGGCACAAAAACAGAAACATAGATCAATGGAACGAGTTAGAAAGCCCAGATATAAACCCACGCACCTATGGTCAACTAACCTATGACAAAGGAGGCAAGGATATAAAACGGAGAAAAGACAGTCTCTTCAATGAGTGGTTCTGGGAAAACTGGACAACTACATGTAAAAGAATGAAGTTAGAACACTCCCTAACACCATACACAAAAATAAACTCAAAATGGATTAGAGACCTAAATGTAAGACTGGACACTATAAAACTCTTAGAGGAAAATATAGGAAGAACAGTCTTTGACATAAATCACAGCAAGATCTTTTTTGATCCACCTCCTAGAGTAATGGAAATAAAACAAAAATAAACAATGGGACCTAATGAAACTTCAGAGCTTTTGTACAGCAAAGGAAACCATAAACAAGACGAAAAGACAACCCTCAGAATGGGAGAAAATATTTGCAAATGAATCAATGGACAAAGGATTAAGCTCCAAAATATATAAACAGCTCATGCAGCTCAATATTACAAAAACAAACAACCCAATCCAAAAATGGGCAGAAGACCTAAATAGACATTTCTCCAAAGAAGACATACAGATGGCCAAGAAGCACATGAAAAGCTGCTCAACATCACTAATTATTAGAGAAATGCAAATCAAAACTACAATGAGGTATCACCTCACACCAGTTAGACTGGGCATCATCAGAAAATCTACAAACAACAAATGCTGGAGAGGGTGTGGAGAAAAGGGAACCCTCTTGCATTGTTGGTGGGAATGTAAATTGATACAGCCACTATGGAGAACAGTATGGAGGTTCCTTAAAAAACTAAAAATAGAACTACCATATGATCCAGCAATCCCACTACTGGGCATATACCCAGAGAAAACCATAACTCAAAAAGACACATGCACCCCAATGTTCAGTGCAGCACTATTTACAATAGCCAGGTCATGGAAGCAACCTAGATGCCCATTGACAGACGAATGGATAAAGAAGATGTGGTACATATATATGATGGAGTATTACTCAGCCATAAAAAGGAACGAAATTGAGTCATTTGTAGAGACATGGATGGATCTAGAGACTGTCATACAGAGTGAAGTAAGTCTGAAAGAGAAAAACAAATATCGTATATTAACACATATAGGTGGAACCTAGAAAAATGGTACAGATGAACCGGTTTGCAGGGAAGAAATTGAAACACAGATGTAGAGAACAAACGTATGGACACCAAGGGGGGAAAGTGGCGGGGGTGTGGGGATGGTGGTGTGATGAATTGGGCGATTGGGACTGACATGGATACACTGATGTGTATAAAATGGATGACTAATAAGAACCTGCTGTATAAAAAAATAAATAAATTTAAACAAAAGATAAGTAAGTACTAGGGAGGTAATATACAAACGAGTAATATAATTAACACTGTTGTATGTTATATATGAAAGGTGTTAAGAGAGTAAATCCTAAGAGTTCTCATTACAAGGAAAACATTTTTTCTTTTTTTTTTTTTTTACTTTAGATGATGGGATGTTCACTAAAATTACTTTGGCAATAATTCCATGGTGTATGTAAGTCAAGTAATTATGCTGCATAACTTAAACTTAAAACTCGTATGTCAATTATATTTCAATAAATCTAGAAGGAAAAAAATTAAGTGATAACAAAAATTAAAACAAAAAAAAGTGCTACTTTTTTTTCAGAAAACCTTAAACCCAAAAGGTAACAGATGATAAACTGGAAATGGATGAACCAAAGGCATTTAGTACCCATGTTACCAAAAAGAAACAGGTTATAATTTGGGGGGGAGGGGTGGTTGTAGGCTTAAGAGGCATCTGATTCCATGTGTCCAAAGCATGTAGTGAACCTCAGCAGAACAATCCTGTCCCTTTGTGTAGGTAACTATGGAAACTACAGTCAGTGCCATTCAAATGTGGTCCTGGATGAAATCACTGAGCAGCAGAATGGTCTTATGTGCAGGTAAAAGAGAAGTAGAATTATCACAAATGACTCAGCCATGTTCTTCATTCCTCATTTTAGGGATCTCCTCCAGTTGTCAAAAGTTACTTTTCCTTTCATCTTGTACACATCATTGTGTGCCTCTCATCTTTCTGAAAAAGTATTGAACAAAATTCCTCAGTAATCTCCAGCCACAGGTTCTAACTATTCCAGTTATGTTTTATTTTTACCTTCACCTCTGGCAGAAAAATATGAGACTCCACTGCCATTAGCATTTCTAAGATTTCATACAGGTACTTATGAGCAGCATAAAAAAAGATTTCTCTGAAGCTTTCCCTCTATTGTATACTTGAGCATATGCTTTTGTAGCTATGCTTTTGTTACAATGCCTCAATGACCATGTAACTTTGGGTAAGTCCCAAAACTGCTTCAGTTTTTTCATGTACCTCTAGGCGTTAAGGTAAGAATTAAATACAACCAATCATTAAGTAGGGTACAAACATGAAGTCTACTATTCTTTTCTTTTTTACGTAAGTGTAGTTGATTTAAAATATTGTGTTAGTTTCAGGTATTCAGCAAAGTGATTCAGATCTATCTATCTATCTATCTATCTCTATATCTATTCTTTTTCAGATTCTTTTCCCATATAGGTTATTACAAAATATTGAGTAGAGTTCCCTGTGCTATACAGTAGGTCCTTATTGTTTACATACTTTATATATAGTAGTGTGTATATGTTAACCCCAAATTCCTAATTTATCCCTCCCCCCTACTATTCTTGAATATAGGACATTGTGCTACCCACTGGAGATTCAAAGCTCAATAAGAGGCTCTTTTCCCTTGACAAGTTGAAAACCAAAACCCAAAAAACAAGTAAGCAAGTACAATGTATCATAATATTGTGATCAATAGTCTATTGACTATTAAGCAATGATATGTACATTGGCCATATACTAAACTGGCCATCAGAAAATTCACTTTTAGTCCTACCTCTACCCTTATCTAGCTGTGTAAGCTGGAAAAACCAGTTAACCTGTTTGGGACTCAGTTTATCCATCTGTAAAGTAAGGGATGAATTAAATAATTTCCTAAGTCCTTTGATTCAAACCCATGCTCGAGCATTTCTCATTTTATCTCTCATTTCTAATACTTATTAGAGGCAAGACTGTATCAGGAAGACACTTGTGGTTGACCGTCCTATAGCCATTGCCCCTTAATCTTGGCTAACAGCACCCTCCCCCAAGGTTTGTCAGGTCTGGGGCAGCAATATATTCAGGGAGGTGTGCTCTCCTCAACCCCACGTGATGATGTGGAACTGTCAAAGCCACAAAAAGGGGGGATGTGTGAAGAGTAACTCTACTTCCTGTCTTTGGATATGGGGGAGTGAGGAGGTGCTGCCTGGAGCTAGGGCAACCTTCTTCCAACCACTTGCTGATGTAAGTCTACTCAGTGAGGACGCAGAATGGAAAACTGAGACACATCAGGATTCTTTTTTTTTTTTTTTTTTTTTTTGCAGTACACGGGCCTCTCACTGCTGTGGCCTCTCCGGTTGCGGAGCACAGGCTCAGCGGCCATGGCTCACGGGCCCAGCCGCTCCGTGGCATGTGGGATATTCCCGGACCGGGGCACGAAGCCGTGTCCCCTGCATCGGCAGGCGGACTCTCTACCACTGCGCCACCAGGGAAGCCCCATCAGGATTCTTGATGGCACTGTCATTCTAAGAAATTAATCAATCCTTGAACTGTGCTTGAATTTGTGTGTGAGAGATTTTTTTTTTTTTTTTTTTTGCAGTACGCGGGCCTCTCACTGCTGTGGCCTCTCCGGTTGCGGAGCACAGGCTCAGCGGCCATGGCTCACGGGCCCAGCCGCTCCGCGGCATGTGGGATCTTCCCGGACCGGGGCACGAACCCGCGTCCCCTGCATCGGCAGGCGGACTCCCAACCACCGTGCCACCAGGGAAGCCCCGAGAGATTTTTTAAAAAAAGAAGAAGAGGGCTTCCCTGGTGGCGCGGTGGTTGGGAGTCCGCCTGCCGATGCAGGGGACGCGGGTTCGTGCCCCGGTCCGGGAAGATCCCACATGCCGCGGAGCGGCTGGGCCCGTGAGCCATGGCCGCTGAGCCTGCGCGTCCGGAGCCTGTGCTCCGCAACGGGAGAGGCCACAGCAGTGAGAGGCCCGCGTACCGCAAATAAATAAATAAATAAAAGAAGAAGAAGAAGAAGGAAAAAAAGAAAATCTCTGTTGTTCAAGCCACCCAAAGTGCCCAGCTAAAGACATGCAATCTGAAAAGCTGAGTTATGGTACTTTGAAATGTTCACTAACCACAAGCCAAATTTAATACTGTAAGAAAGAGAATTCATTTCAGACCAATAAGAGGATACGATGAGTGATTCAGAGAAAGAAAAGCCCCTTAACAAATCTGATCTTCAATTTCCTCATCTGTAAAATAGAATCTAACGTATGTCTACGTCATTGAGATGGTAAGGGCATAGTAAGAATCCACCAATTATTGTTAACTGTTGTATTATACATGAGAAATCTGGTATGGCAGAGATTGCTATATGGCCACCAAATCGTGTTATATTTTGTTTTTCTTCCTGGACACACAGGAAGACCATTTCCCCCCAGTTTCCCACATGAATAGGTCTCGATCATGTGACTGAATTCTGCGTTGTGGGAAAAAGTGATGCAATCCGCCTGTGGCTGGGCTCCTGTTAATATCGCACGTGATCCTCCTGCTGGCTCTCCCAGTATCATACTACTGTTGAATTTCAAGGCATGAGACCAAGTCTTCATATTGGCCACTAGATGGACATTGAGTAGTTTTATTTTATTAAAATATCTAACAAGATTTACTTAAGCTTATGATGATCTCCTTTCACTCATGTTTTCCATTTTTCATTTTAAAATGAAAGGCAAGTTAATAGTTAAGAAAGCTAGCTCAAAATCTATATAAAATTAAATATGGGGAAATGGCTTTAAAAATATCAGGTAACGTTTGCAAAATCCATGGACAAATTCTTCCCAGGGAAACAAAGCAGCTACCCCTCTAAGTAGGTGCATATAAGTGGTATTATTTATACCTAAACATCGACTAGGAAGAATGCCCGTAAAGAAAATGATGTCCTTAGGCACATACATTTTTTTTTCCTTTTCTCAAGCACAGCCTAGACATCTTATCTTCTCCTGCAGCTTGTAGCACACACTCTGCATTTCCACTCTGTCTGGCAGGGCTGGTTTTAAAGGAAGATGTGGGGTTGTGAGAAAATGCCAAGGGAGAAATCCACCTCTCCTTGTAGTTGAATCACATTTACCACGAGATATGAGCAAGTAAATGTGTGTGCCTGCAAATGGCAACATAGTTGTCGTTTTATGAGTTGTATCATGTTTGTAGCAACTTCTTCTTTTTGTAAGCAGGCACAAGAACAGAATTACAATTTTTATCCATCTAAGTAAAAAAATGCCATGGAAATAATTTCTATATATGTTACCTAGAAGATAAAGAAGTCTCCAGCATTTCCCAAAGAACTCTAGCTGGCATTACAGTTTTTTAACGTGAACCATGTAATGTGGAATACTATTAACATAGGAAATGATTTAAAAATTTTAGCTTAATGAAATGGAATGTACATTCTCATTCGAATTTGGTTTTGCATTTCACTTGAAACAGGGCTTAAATATGAATTTACTGATTTCGATATAGCTTGACTTTGAAAATGGTAATTTTTGAACACTTAATCCTAAAGGGTCCACCTCACTGGAAGATTGAAAAGAAACAGTCCTCTTCAGCAATAGTATGCACTTCATAACTTTTAAAAATGTATAGTAAAATAAACTGATATATATTAAAATAAATATATATTAAAAGAAACAGAAAAATACAGAGACTGCATACATGTTTAAGATAAGATTATGAAAACAAAAGATGTCAAAGAAAGTTCACTGTAAACTAAACCCACTGTCACTAGGGGGTGAAAGCTCTGTGTTGATAGGGATACTTTAGTGGAAAATTTTCAAAAGCACTCCACTACTTATTTGCTCAAGTCACTTATCTCCAGCTTGATTTTTGCCTCAAGAGTTTCCCATCTAAGTGAGTGTGCTTGAACACATCCAGGGACAGGAAACTCATTCCCTTCCTTGCAATCCCTTCTACAGCTGGGCAGCTCTATAAGTTAGAAGATATACTGTCAGGGTAAGTCAATCTAGCTGTTACAACAAAAGACCCCCAATTCTCCATGGCTGGACACAATAAGAATTTAGTTCACGTTCATATCACAGTCCAACATGGAGTTGCTGTCCTGATTCCTCTCACGCACCCTGGCTCCCAACCACCATCTTCTAGGGTCTCAGAATTTTCCCCTGGGTCTTCTGCGCCTGGCTGGCTGGCAAGCAGGCCGGCAAGGGAACAGAGAGCATGTGGAAGGTCTCAAAGGAGGCTCTAGAGGTCAGGCCTAGAAGTAGCGTACATCAATCTCACCCACGTTTCACTGGCCTGACATAGGCCGGTGGTCCCACCTGACTTACAAGGGGGGCTAGGACATAGAGCGTGTCAGGGTCCCAAGGCTGGAGATGAGCTCACAGACCTCTGAGAGCACTAGCTGTATCCGTTAAGGAAAGCTATCCTTCCAATGAGCTAAAGTGCTTCTTGCAGGAGCTTCTCCCTACAGAACCCAGCTTAAACTTGAGTCATATTGACTAAGTTTAATTCTGCTTTTGTACAACAGCCCTACAGATATTCAAAGATAGTCGTCATGCTTCTTGGTTCACTCTTGTTTTGGGGCTACTCCTACAATTAGCCAACTTGTTCTCATATGGTCTGTTTCTATGTCCCCACATGATCTTTTGTTTTTCTTAGCTCCAGGTGTTCTATAGCTTGAGTAAAAACTAAATGATACTGCAGTGCTTGCTTCGGCAGCACATACACTAAAAACTGGAATGAGATGGAGAAGATTAGCACGGCCCCTGTGCAAGGATGACAGGCAGATTTGTGAAGTGTTCCATATTTTTTACGTGGATGGACCTAGAGACTGTCATACAGAGTGAAGTACGTCAGAAAGGGAAAAACAAATATCGTATAATATTGCTTATGTGTGGAATCTAGAAAAATGATTCAAATATTTGCAAAGCAGAAATAGAGAAACAGATGTAGAGAATGGACGTATGGATACCAGGGGGAGAAGGGGGGAGCGGGATGGATTGGGAGATTGGTATTGACATATATACACTACGATGTATAAAATAGACAGCTAATGAGAACCAACTGTATAGCACAGGGAACTCTACTCAGTGCTCTGTGGTGACCTAAATGGGAAGGAAATCTAAAAAAGAGGGGATATATGTATACGTAGAGCTGATTCACTTTGCTGTACAGCAGAAACTAACGCAATACTGTAAAGCAACTATACTCCAATAAAAATTAATAAAAAAAATACTGCAATAGTGATCCCATGGCTGCCAAGCTACACTTCTTCCTTTTTGCACTTAGTTTAATGATAGAAGGATTGATATTCTATTCATTTCACGTTGTTGGATTTGAATACTGTGACTAGCCTAATCCAAACACATTTGCTCCTATCTGTTCCATCTCTGGCCCTTTAAATATGTGACATCCCTAAAAGCCACTGAGCATTTTAGAGCCAGCCATGAACACAGCCAGATGCTCAGACCAAAATCTTTGTAGTTGTCCACGGTTTGTTTCTTTCTCTCAAATCTGACGTCCAATTCATCGGGAAATTCTGTCAGTCTCACCTAGAATCTGATGACCCCTCACCACATCCCACCGCTCTGGTCCAAGCCACCCCCACCTTCTGATTGCACTCCTGCTGTAGCCTCCTAAGGCGTGCCTGCTCCTACCCTGCATTCGGCCTGCACCCCCTCCCCAGCCTACTGAAAGCGGTCGTTCTACTGAACTCCTCTGCTCAAAACTCTTCAATGGCTCCCATTTGCACACGAGTAAAAGCCAAAGTTCACGCAACACCTACAAGCCTCTAAACGGTCATTGCCTGGCAATCCATGACACACACCTCATGCTCCCGTGTCAGGGCCTTTGCACTTGCTCTCCTCTCTGCCTGGGATTCTCTCCCCCAGGAGGACAGCATGATTTGCACTCCTTTCGGGTCTCTGCTCAACTGTTATCTTTTCCAAGACACTTCATATGACAAGACAACTCCCTCACTCCTCTCTTTCTGCAGCCTTCTTTGTCTGCGTAGCATCTCTCACTACCTGACATATCAGACACCCGTTGGTTTATTGTCTGTCTCTCTACATTAGAATATAGCCGAATGAGGACAGGGACTTGTTGAATAGACTTCTGTAGCCTCAGCATTCAGAATAGAGCTGGATATATTGTTGGTGCTCCATAAGGTTTGCTGAGGGAGGCATGAACGCTTTACTGCCCTCAGCTTCCTGCTTTGCCCCCCGCCTGCCAGGTCCCTTGGCTTCATGTGTTCTTTTCACAGTGAGGTTACCTCCTGTCCCTTGAATTTGTACTTCAAAGTATGAGCTGTTTCCCCAGCCTTATATATTACCCTTCAAATGTATAAATTAATGAATAAAATGTAAGCTTAATTAAGGCACTAAGTAGTTTCAACTCTAAGTTAACTTAGGCAAGACCAAGGCAGTAATTCTTGTGTTTTATTTCTGCCTTGTGACCTAGAAATCAACTCCTGTGCAATAACCAAAATTCTCTCTAAAACATATTTTCAGCACTAGGCATTGGTTTTTGTTTGTTTCTAAATTTATTTATTTTTTATTTTATTTTATTTATTTTTGGCTGCGTTGGGTCTTCGTTGCTGCATGTAGGCTTTCTCTAGTTGCAGCGAGTTGGGGCTACTCTTCATTGCAGTGCATGGGTTTCTCATTGTGGTGGCTTCTATTGTTGCAGAGCACAGGCTGTAGGCACGCGGGCTTCAGTAGTTGTGGATCACGGGCTCTAGAGCGCAGGGTCAGGAGTTGTGGCACAGGGGCTTAGTTGCTCCATGGCATGTGGGCTCTTCCCAGACCAGGGCTCGAACTCATGTCCCCTGCACTGGCAGGCAGATTCTTAACCACTGCACCACCAAGGAAGCCCGGCACTAGGCAATGTTAATGCAAAAATCAGCACAGCACATTTCTCAGAAAATATTTGCTCTTAACAATGGAAGACAAGGTCTATACCTGCCTTAACCTTTCTTTTATATCATCGACCAAAAAGGTAGAAATAGAAACCTACATTTCTTTAAAGAAAAAAAGGAAAACAGGGCTTCCCTGGTGGCGCAGGGGTTAAGAATCCGCCTGCCAATGCAGGGGACACGGTTTCGAGCCCTGGTCCGGGAAGATTCCACATGCTGCGGAGCATCTAAGCCCATGCACCACAACTACTGAGCCTGCGCTCTAGAGCCCGTGAGCCACAACTACTGAGCCCACGTGCCACAACTACTGAAGCCCGCGTGCCTAGAACCTATGCTCTGCAACAAGAGAAGCCACCGCAATGAGCAGCCCATGCACCACAACAAAGAGCAGCCCCGGCTCGCCACAACTAGAGAAAGCCCACGTGCAGCAGTGAAGACCCAACACAGCCCAAAATAAATAAATTTAGAAAAAAAAAAGGGAAACATGGTTTTTCCAATGAAAAATCCAAGAATTGAAACATGAAAAAGGAAATTATCAGAAAATTCCCCCCCAGTGTGAAAACATAACAAAATTTAATTATTTTGTTGATGGAGGTTAAAAAAGACAGTGCTAAGTTTTAAGGCCTTTTGCCAAAATCTACTGTCATTCCTAGCCATACCTTTTAAGGTTTTCCTCCGTGGGAATGCAAAAGAAATTTATCAAAATATGTCTGTTGTGTAAGTCGTCCCTGCCAAGCATTCTCCTTGAATAACAGAAAATTCTACCAATATTTTAAGAGAACTGTTCTTTAGCTTCAATGAACCACACTCCTTAGTGAAGCATTATAAAGATCTGTGTATCATTTCTACGGTCATTCAGACAATGAATATTTATGGAGAGCATGTTTTATATACAGAGTTTGAGAAGAGAAAAAGATTATTCTCGGGGAGGGTAAGAGGGAGTCCTGAGAGGGAGGGGATATAGGTACACGTATAGCTGATTCACTTTGCTGTACAGCAGAAACTAACACAACAATGTAAAGCAATTATAATCTAATGAAGATGAAAAAAAAAGATTATTCTCAGCAGAGATAGTTCTAGCAAAGATGGAATTTCTGCTGGGTCAACTGAACCTTTAGTGCACGTAGATAGAGACATTAATATAGTTATAGTTACATGTAGATATAAATATAGCAGCAACCAAAAGGAATTTGGTCTTATTCTACCTAATGAATTTATTCATGTACCTCCTCTACCTTGAAAATATTACCTAAATAGGGAAAACACTTTTGTCATGAGAAGAATTTTCCCTTCCAATAGCATTAGCTACTTTTCCTTTCTTGGGTAAGTCAGTTATTTACTTAAGAACAATTTATGGGGCTCCTACACATGCCAGAGTGGGTAGGGCACTGGAGATATAAAAATGTATAAAATCCCCGAAACCCACAGTAGACATGGGGGTAGAGTCTAAGGACAACAACAGGATTATGTGCTACAGAAGACTCACTCTGATACATTCATTCATTCAACAAATCTTTATTAAGTGCCTTCTACGTGCCCGGCACTGTTCTAGATGCTTAGGATACATCAGTGAAATAAACTGACAAAATCTCTATCTTTGATGTGCTGCCATAGCATGATAGAAAGATAAGAAACAAGAAAGAAAATAAATTATATAGTATCTTAGAAAATAAGCCCTATCGGGAAACAGAATATGGTAAGGGGCGGTGGGAGTGTTGTCAGCAAGATGTGGGGTTTGTAATCTACACAAGAAGTCAGAGAGGACCTCTTAGGAAGGTAATATATGATCCTCTCAACTTAAGTAATGTACATTTGTGGGGTGACACCAGTATGCAGTGGAAAACCTTGACTTTAGAGTCCAGTTGGCTTGGATCAAAATGTGTTCCATGTTATTTAACAATCTGAGTCTGAATTTCCTCCTCAACAAAATGGGAACAATAACACTTCCATCACAAATTGTGGGGAAGATGGAAACAGTATTTGCCAAACCTCTTTTTTAAAACATACACCTGAAGTATAGTAAGTACGCAATCACTTTAGACCCTGGACTTGCCCTACGGGCCATGAGACAGCCTGCTCTGTATGGCTTCCGTCTGTGGAAAGAGCCACCCATCTTCATCCCCCAACACGCAGGCCAGGTCAGTCACCTTTATTCTCAGAATTTTCTTAATTGGGCCTAAGAGAAAAGAACACTTTTCTCTCAGGTTATGATGTAGTGAGGATGTGAGCCCAAGAGCTGAAAGTGACCAGAGAGCCCCTGTCTTGTCAAGACAGCTGGCCCAAGAGATTGAAGTGGGTAGAGAATGAATAGAAAAGACAATAAGCAGAGGCTGTATCCTCTCATTGTTCTATTCCTAATTCTGTGGGTCCTCAGCTGCGCTTCTCTAGTAGATTGCAAAATGTGGCCACAAATTCCATCAAAAAGTAGAATCTATCCACTCCTTGAATCTGGGCATGGTTATACAGTTCTTGTAGGTCAACAGGACACGAGCGAGCGTGAAGCAAGTAGAGGCTTAAAAAGTGTTTGTGCTTTGGGAGCTTCCCTCCCTTGCTGCTGGGTACCTTTCCATTAACCTATGCAATGGTCCAGGCCAGCCATCTAGAAGATGAGAGACATGGAGAGCATAGATCATATAGACCATGTAGAAGCATCATAGCTGATGCTTCCTAGACCAACCAGTCCCCAGACGACCTGCCAGCTGACTACAGACACATGAGTGACCCCAGGTGAGACCAGCAGAAGAATCACCCAGCTGAGTCCAGGTAATTGCTGGCCCACAGAATCATGACCTAATGATTGTTGTCTTAAGCCACTAAGTTTACAGATAGCTTGTTATGCAGCACTGGATAGCTGATACACTCCTCTCGCACACACACCCAACACAAACAAACTTTCCATTTCTTTCCCTGAAATAAAAGATTTTGTCTTTTGCCATTTACAACCAAAAGACATCCGGACTAAAACGAAAGGGCTTCCTGCGTTCGTGTCAGTGCCTTGATGTTCTGTGCATTCATTCAGTTTATTCTGTGACTCGAACTAGGCCCCTAAATCCCAAGCTTCTCCTCCCAACCCCCACGTTGCCATTACCCACTTACGCTCTGTCCTCACAAGTTGCCAAAGAACCGTCTCCTCCCTTCTCTCCATGCCCAACACCTGCAGGTTGGACCCCTCCCCATGGCCTTGGCCAAGGGTCTGTACCTGCCACTTCCTGTTGGCTCTTCCCAATGCCAACTGCTTGATGATGCGACTCTCCATCTGTTACTGATCATCGGACCTACGGCCACCACGCGTCACTTGTCTGTGCAGACCTCCTCCTGCAAAGAGGAGAGCTATCCGCCTGCCAAATACTGACAGCCAGCTTCCTCCTTGGATGTTCTGTTCCATTAGGCCCAGATTCCCATGCTCTTACTCTTCTGGCTTATGCTCTGTCTGAGATACAGCCGGGCCTGGCAAGTTAGGTGAATCTCCATGAGCTCTCATATCCAGATGATAAATTGTAAACAACAGAAGTAGATGGTGATTTGTAAAAACAAGTCCTAAGGAAATACCCTTTCTTTCTGGTGAAAGAATATTCACAAGGCTGTTGCAGGGACCTATGGAGTCTGTGTGCTGCCTTTGGGGTGCATAGACAGTGAAGATGGTTCCGAAAAGTATGAACTGGATAGGTCAACGCTCAACTCATATTCCCTTAAGCCTTTCCATTTCTGTGCCTGGTGGCCTGACAACTGCCAGCCCCTACATCTCTTTGCTAGAGAGCTTTCTCCGGTGCTAGAAGCAATGTTTGCTTGCTCTGGCAAGGTCAGAGGTACTGGAGAATTCAAGTCTCCCACCTCTGGCCCTGTGCAGTCCTTACCTAGTCAATGACCACAGTTGGGGTATAAATACCCCAACTCCCCTGTCACTTGGCTGGGATACCTCTGAGGAGTCTGTTTGACACTGGCTCCCAGAGTTCCCCAGTAGGATTAAGCTTCAGGTGCCCACAGTGATAACTTACTTGAAACACATTCTTTATTGGTTTCCTTCCCTCCTTTGTCTCTCTCCTCCAAATAAATCACTTGCACTTGAAATTTTGTTTCAAGATCTACATCCAGGAGAACCCAAACAAAGACAATAACCCACCTATTGAATGCCCTGAAGGACAGGAGTTGGATCTATGAAGGTGACGGCAACAGTTTAGGGGGAAAAGAGCCTAACAATGTGATGATGAACAGAACCAGCCACTTGGATGGTAAAGAGGCTAAGAGCTGCCACTGGGCCCCGTTTGCCCTCTGTCCAAGAGTCTGGGTGATTTTCCTGACAGTGGAGTAACTGAAACAGGCTGAATATAAGGGAAAGTTTTGGTTATAACCTGCTTCATCTATAACATGGGCATCAGTCACTCTGCCCAGTATCCACAGGGCAATAAACTTGTGGAATTTAATTTCTTTTCATGTGGAGCTATTCAAGCATTACTCTGCAGATTTTTATGGGAGAACGATACTCTGATATCATTCTTTGTCTAAGAGCAAAGTACAACTGAAACAGATAACCAGGGGTGTTCCAATAACTATGTTCAAATATTTATGCAACACTGACTTTTTGAGCACACAGTTAAATGGCTTAGTTCTCTTGCCAAATGCCTTCAGACTTCATTGACTTTTTTTGGAATTAGTACAAAAGCAGAGATTATATCCAAAACTTGTACAAGGATTCTGTGTGGTCCAGAAAATGATGAGTCTTTACTGGTACATATGAATTAAATATTGAACATGTTTACTTTTCATCTTTTGGGACAAAGTGAGCAACCAAACTGACTGAGGAAAGGCTGCTACATACATACATCTTGGACCTATTCTTCTACCAAAGAGCAGAAAAGTGCTTAATAGTTCTGAATGAGGAACCGTGTAAGAAAAAAAGTGATTTCGGCATCTGGGAGACAAGGCTGACCATCTGAAGAGGGCTCCCTTTGCTCGCAGCCAGTACTGTTGTCACTGCTTTGTCAAGAATTCTGAGATCCTTCGAGCGTGACAGGGAGGGTAGGAAATCAAATCTCTCTACTTAACAGAGAACGTATTAGAACCGCTTCAGAATGAGCCTTGGCTCGGCTTTAATGAAATTTCCCTATTGTTCAGCAGTGGCCCACCAGATCCACAGCGTTCAAGCGGTAGCCCTCTGCCTGTAAAAAGCCTCGCAAATCAGAGAACGTACAAAATGAAGATGATGATTCCTCTTCCCCGGGTTCACAAAAAGACTCAAACCTGCTCAGCCTTTGGAGCAGGCTAAATATTCGAGGCATCCCGACTCAGGAGGACACGCTTTATCCTCCAATGCACAATTTAACGTGTAAAATGCCTATGATATCGAGCCAGAAATTTCTGCTATGAAACTCACCAGCCCTGCTGTCTTGAGAAATCAGTTTCGAGAATGGCAGAGTAACCAAGAGACGTGAACTGGAGTCACTCGTCTCTGGTGTCGCTGAAGTGTCTCCAGTGGGATTTTACTTGGAAGGTCTTCCCCCTGAGGACTTCCCCCCAGGTCTGGTTAAGTTAATTTGCCTTCACTGGCCTGAGATAAGAGAATTATAATTCCTTCTCCACTCGTCAGCCCTTCCACTCTGCACCCACACACAATCTTTGTGTTTCCAACCCTCCTGAACGTATCACTACAATATCCACATGACTTTCTAGTTGACACCAACATGTGCATAAAATCTGACCCTCACAGCTCACCTTTTATGAGTGAGTACACACTCACTCTCTGTGTATTCACCTCCCTTTGGCCGAACAACAGTGTGCCCAAACTTACAGTCTTCAGGGCACCAGTCAGTGACGCAACGTCGCAAACAAAGGATCTCTTGATTCAGATTATACCAATATCAAGTGCTGAGGTGTGTAAATCATTAACTGTGTTTTCACTGGTGAGTCCAGTTTGATCTTTCATTGCCTGGTGACCCCTGGGGTCTGCGGCTCCCCAAGAAGCAGGGTAATTTTTTATTACCAGCTCATAACTAATTTATAGATTACTATGGAGTCAGGTGCACAGATTCAATGCCTCATCTATCACTATAAGTAGCTCCAGTGTTAAGGGCTGGCTACTTCCCAGCAATCAACGAAAAGAACAGAGATGAGGACAAGGGACAAGACCCATATGCCACAGAAGGGATATCTTTCCGAAGAAGCACGAATGTCTCAAGGTAAAGAATTTACTACTTACAAACGACCAAGCTCTCTATCTCCTAAAGGTAAAACCCACTGTACGTCGCATAGTAAAAAAAAAAAAAAAAAAAAAAAAATCATTAAAATTATGTTTTTCCTCTCTGATTTGCCTTCTTCAGTGCAGTTTTTACCAGAACAGCTGCATTAGACTCAAACTTGTAGGAAGTAACTATTGCTTTTTAAAAAAGAGAGGGCTCTTTCTTAACTGGAAAATTTTATCATGCCAGGAAATGACCTTGAAAGAAAAGGAAAACATTGAAGCCTAATTACAGCTTTGATAACACATGTGCTATGTCTTTTGCACAACAGCATTGAGCGTAGAGTTTATTTCCTTATGATTTTCTAAAGAGTGTGGTATTATGTGCACATGTTGATATGTGACAGAAAGAATTGAAAAGTGCAAATGCTAAAAGGGCTGTTTACTACATATCTTCAAAGAAACCAGCGACCTAGGGATGTAGAGTACATTCCTGAGTTCTACGTGGTTTCCTCGACAGCATTAAGAGTTTTCCGCGAAGATACTCTGGAATTCCATCTCCATCACAGCCAAGTATATATTCCCACCCTCTGACCCCTCAGTCACGTCCACAACTTTGACACACAAAGCTCGTTCTCCCAGAGCAAAGGAAAGACGGGCTGCGTAAATAAAACCTAAACCCAGTGGCAGCTGAAACAAGGACTAGTGGAATAAAGAAATCTCTGAACATATTCATAAGTAGGGTTCCTTTATGGTACTTTTCTCTGTCTCAGGGACAGCACCGAAGCTGTGCCACATTCTGAAACTGTTGCTATGGCAAAAGCGTCTTGTTTTATTGACTATGGAGCACATTGTTGTGTTTAAGTCATGTAAATGATCAGGATACAAAGGAAAGGGCCTCGGCCGCCCCAGCTCAATCACGACAGCGCTGGGGTCTCTCCCCCTTGACACATGCATTTACACAGCCTGGGAAGGCATTTCTTTCAGAAAGCCTCACTTGCTGGGTGTTGCTAACTGGTCTTTGGAGACATTTATGAGATCTCCATATCTTTGAGAATTGATTCTGCAGGGGAAAAAGAATTCACAATGATGAAGCCCTTGCTTTTGTTTTAAGGCCAGGATCTTTCTATAGAAAATTTGCATTCTCTACCTATTAACACATTTTTGTTTCCAGGCTGCTGGTCTTGTCTAATACTTCAACTTTCTATCAATTTCTGTCACTTAGAAGCAAAGTAGGAGAGTTTCTCTTTTGTTCCCCACTTATCTCTCAAATGTGTGTTTTTAATTAAGTATTTTACTACAGCATCAATTCACACTGATTAGACATAATTACAGAAACAAAATATGCAGAATACATTTTAATAATGCCTGCCACCTCTGAAGAAACAATGAGGATCTCATTTAATGATCTAAGTGTTGTTTGAAAGCAATGCAGAGTTAAAAAATAGTAATATATTTTGAAAAGGAGCTTAATAGTAATTTTGGATACAAATGTAATCTAAAATGCACCATTATCTGGGGTTTCAATACATGTAATTAAAAAAAAACCATTGAGGGCAACATTTGTTTACATGAAGAATCAAATGACACTCTTTAATAATTAAAAGCTTGATCCAATGAAAACAGTTTCAATTGTGACACTTGAGACAAGCTGTGATAACTTGCAGCCCAATTTCTCAGGGAAATTTTACCACTATGGAAATCGATTTTGACAGTATTCTGTCAGTGTCGATTTCCAGGGTTTGACACTATATGCACTTATGAAGAATGTTATCATTGGGGGAAGCTGCATGAAGGGTACATATGAATTCTCAGTACTAGTTTTGCAACCTTTTGTGTCTTAAACTATTTCACGCTACAAAACAGTTAGAGCAAAACTCCATTTTCGATGCCGAATAAAAATGTATTTTTCCGACTTGTAGAAAAATGTGCTGTCTTACTAGAGCTTAGATAATTACAATTACAGAGCCATATGCCATATTACTCCCAGCACTTGTGTAGGGGTCTGGAGTCAAAGGAGTTTTGGACAATAAGTTAACTTTTTCAACAAAAATTCTATTTACTCCACATTTTCAATTCACTCAGAAAAGAATTCTGTAAACAATTATAAGTGAGCGCTCTATTTACTTTTACTGCTTCAGATGTCCTTCCACAGTAGTTATTAAAACAGTATTTACAATTCCCATAAACCTAGCTGTGTCACTGGATCTCTCACTTTAACTTTGTTGTTCTCTTTTTAAAAACTTGGTAGTTAAAATCCTAGTTTTGCATTCCTCCTCTTCAGGAGTGAAATTCAGAGATCAAAAACAAAGAATATAAAACATAGCACAAACCAAGATTATACCTAATGTAAATGTCTGTTCATATTTCACTTGGGTGTAACCGCGTGTGTCTGTGTATGTGTGCGGAGGTGTGTAATCATACAATGTCAGGATCAAGAGGATCATAGGAATCACCTAATTCAACCTAAATATTAACATATTAAACATACATATATTTGATATTTATAATACATACTGCTGGTTATATAATAAGTCTTTGCCTTTCCATGGCATTCTTTAAGGGGCCATGATAGCACACACCTAATTTTATCCTAATATTATTCTGTGAACTTACTACAGGTCGTTACCATTCTTCTCACCGAGAAAATGGGCAGCTAACTTCTAAAGAGGTCCAACCGCTAGCTTACTCTTGTAAGGCATGCTAAGGTGAGGTTGGGGATTAAAACCCAGACTCCATACTACTCAGCCGTCAACAAGAATGAAATAATGCCGTCTGCAGCAACAAGGACGGACCTAGTGATTATCATACTAAGTGAAGTAAGTCAGAAAGAGAAAGACAAATACCATACGATATCATTTATATGTGGAATCTAAAATATGACACAAATGAACTTATCTACAAAACAGAAACAGACTCACAGACATAGAGAACAGACTTGTGGTTGCCAAGGGGGAGGGGGTTGGGGGAGGGATGGACTGGGAGTTTGTGATGAGCAGATGCAAATTATTACATATAGAATGGATAGACAACAAGGTCCTACTGTAGAGCACAGGGAGCTATATTCAATATCCTGTAATAAACCATAATGGAAAAAGAATATGAAAAGGAATGTATATACATGTATAACTAAATCACTTTGCTGTACAGTAGTAATTAACACAACAACTATACTTCAATAAAATAAATGAAAAGAAAAACAAAACCAGATTCCACATCCTTGCTCAAGGTACTTCATTCTGAGCCACAGTCTCTAAAGCCAGGGTCATGATTAAATTATCTTGTTTGGCATCTCCAGTAGTGCCACTTGGTGAAAATATTTAATTAAAACAATAACAGGAGTTAGTTATCTTTTTTTAAAATTTAATTAATTTATTTATTTTTGGCTGCGTGAGGTCTTCGTTGCAGCGCACAGGCTTTCTCTGGTTGTGGCGAGTGGGGGCTACTCTTCGTTGCCGTGCACGAGCTTCTCGTCGCAGTGGCTTCTTTTGTTGCGGAGCACGGGCTCTAGGCGCGCAGGCTTCAGTAGTTGTGGTGCACAGGCTCAGTAGTTGTGGCACGCAGGCTCTAGAGTGCAGGCTCAGTAGTTGTGGCGCACGGGCTTCGTTGCTCCGTGGCATGTGGGATCTTCCCGGACCAGGGCTTGAACCCATGTCCCCTGCCTTGGCAGGCAGATTCTTAAACACTGCTCCGCCAGGGAAGTCCCTCTCTTTTTAACTTATAATAAATAAAAGCATTTTGGAACACTGGGCTCTGTATCATAACTCCTTTTCTTTCCCTAACAGCTTCACTGACATACAATTCACATACCATATAGTTTATTCATTTAACGTGCACAAGTCAAGGTTTTATTTGAATATCCACAGAGTTGTAGAACGAGCAGCACAATCTAATTTACAGAACAGGCTCAGCTCCCATAAAAGAAACCTTGTATCCATTAACAATCACTCCCTACTCCCCCCACCTTCCACTCCCAGCCCCTAACAACCACTAATCTACTTTCTGTTTATATGAAGATTTACTTAATCCGGACATTTCATACAAATGGAATCACAGAACATGTGATCCCGCATAACTGGCTTCTTTTACTCAGTGTAATGTAGCATGTACCAGTACTTCATTCCTTTTTATTGCTGCGTAATATTCCATTCTATGGATTTGCTACATATTATTTATTCCTTCATCAGTTGATGGACATTTGGGTTCTTTCCACTTTTGGGCTATTATGAATGATGCTGTTATGGGCATTTATGTACAAGTTATTGCGTGGACATATGTTTTCATTTCTCTTGGGTCTATACCTAGAAGTGAATTGCTGGGTCATAAGTTAACTTCATGTTTAACTTTCTGAGGAACCGCCAGAATATTTCCAAAATGGCTGCACCATTTTACATCCCACCAATAATTCCTTTTTTTAACCTGAGCTAACAAAGTCACTCTGAGGGCTTATGTTTTGACTGTTATTAGTAAACTCCAAAGTCCCTTCTTTCACTGGCCAGTTGAAAGATGGGAGAGTGTATTTGCCTCACCATGATTTCAGAAAAGTGATCAGGACTTAGAATGGGAAGCAAAGAAATTAAGGATGCGTTTATCAATTCTACATCTAGAGTGTGAATTACTTTTCGGCAAGGAAAATTAAAATTTTAGATGACAACAAATACACATCCACACAAAATTCAATTACCCTACAAAAATAAAAAGAAACCAAATCAACCAACCAGTCAAACAGAAACTCCCAATGTGCAGGCATTTGCTTCTTTATCTCCTGAAGAATTAGGAGATATTTGAACTGTTTATACAGTTTTGTAGTTTTCAATAGCAAGAGATATTTTGGGCTATAAAGACATCCATGCAAAAGCCCTCACACCTGCTTCCTGCCCACAGACACACAACTATGAAAAAAAATCTCCAGAGATGCATGAATAAACCTTTTATAATCTCAAGGATTCTTAAGTTTCTAGACAGGGATCAATACAGACTTTGGCTTTTCAGACAAGCTTGGACACCTTCTGGAATTTAAAACACAGGCTTGGCCCCTGACAAATCAAGTAAGAGTCTGGAGGTGAAGGAGGTTGCTTCTTTTGTGCACAAACCTATCAATGCTCTGACTAGCTCTTTTTGTGTGGCCAGAAAGGTGCGTGCCAGAGAGGGATGCAGAAGTCTCCTGGCTGGCACTGCTAGGCAGCTGGGGCTGAAGTGGCCATTTTTCCTCCTTCTTCTTGATTCTTATAAGATCCATCAGTTGGTGCTTTTGACTTGTTCCTATCTGTGAGCTATGTGGCTGGATTTCAGCGAAGCCAGTGTGTCACTCGCAACCATGATAAGTAAACAAACGTTCTGGCTGGGGAACCATCTCCAGCAGGGAGAGCTGGAAGGTGTTGAGCGAAAATGGAAGAGAAGCAGAGGAAGAAGGGATGAGTAAACAGAAGAAAAGAGGAAAAAGAGAGCGTGAAACAGGGAAAAGTGCGTCCTGGGACAAAGGTCAGAAGAGGGGAAGGGTGGCAGAGAGCAAAAAACCAAGAGCTAGGAGGCATCCTTGGGCTGAGGGTGTTGGCAGGTACTATTCTCCTGGGATCATCCCGGTTCCCACTGAGGTCTTCATGCCCTTGGCTGGTACAATGATTCATTGGTAATGCCCAACTTGAGTTTGCCAATGACTTCAAACCTCAGCAGGAGTTACCAGTGGTTTATAGCTTTGCAAACTTAAATTGAAACTCAACATGCCTTTGATAAACTGCAATATTACAAACAACAGAGAAGAAATCCCCTCTAGGTTATAGAACAGCACAAAAAGAGAAAAATCAAATTTTTTTAAATGGGAAAGGAATAAACAAAGCTATCCAGCTACCTAATAGCAAGCGCTGATTGTAGAAGTAAGGTGAATATGGAGATACACTACAGTATTAGCTACCCAGCCTGCAGAAATCTGGCCATTCAAACTATTTCAAAGGTACTCTGCCTATAGTTCCGAGCGCCACAGTTAAAGAGGGGTGTGGAAAACTTGGCAAGACTTCGGGGGAAAGCCACAAAGAAGATCAGAGAGTTGAAGAGAAGGGGCCTGAGAGGTAAGAGTCAGGGAGCTGGAAAAATTCAATCTGGAGAAGAGAAGATTAAGGACATAATTGACTTCTGGTCCTCAGCTACTTGAGGAGCTTTCCATAGGCAAGTTGGCCACCTGCCCTCCATCGCCACTACGGGCGGACAGAGAGGCAAGAGGCTTAAATAGGCAACATGGGGGATCTCAGTTAAGTTTAAGGAATTCCCTGACATGAGAAATGGCAAATAATGAAATGGGCTCCTGATCATGGATGGGAATAAGGAATATCCTCTAGTGTCTTAGAAAAGAAGTAAGACTCTCCTAGGTGTGGGATGGCTTACAGACCTTGCTACCTAGAGCTGGCGGTGGGATGATAGAGTGGGTCTATTCTAACATTCTAGAACACAATCTGGTTTGACTTCAGACTCGTGTATTCATCATTTGCCTGACCAAATTTCTCACATTTCTAGGGCTTGACACAAAATACCTTGCCTGGCATACTACTTTGAGATATAACCATTTCATCTGTGAAAAAGGACACTGGAAAAAAATCTTTGAAGAGTGGGAATTTGTTGAGGGAAACAAGTCAGCTAAACAAGACTCACCAGGGTGGGGGTGGGGTAAGGCACCTCGGAGTGCATGCTGGGATTAGGGCTAATTAAGATGTTGACTGAATCTATGCTAATCATGTCCCACCAGACTCTGCTGGATTAGTATGTAAATTGGTAAACTCTGTTCTGAAATTGCCCTACCAGCTGAGGTCTAATTACTGACTAGACATAACAAATAATAATGGGATTTGTATTTTAGGATGTTTAATTATGGAAATACACGTCTGGAAAAAATACCAGTTGTATTGCACAGAAAGAGAATTCATAATGCTTTACCCAAAGTTTATGAAATTTTACACCTTTAATAAGAGCACCGAGAACTAGGATGGGTGGGGGACTCCTTTCAGAGATCTAGCATCTGGGAAGGGAGACCAGAATCACAATGATTAATTCGCTGCTTGAGTAATTTCCCCAAAGCTTCTCAAAGACTAATTGTTTCATTGCTGATACACAGCATCTTGTGAGCTTTTAGTTCTATCACCAAAAGAACTGGAACTCATCCATGAAGAATAACCAAGAGGCTACGGATTTAACTCAACTACTCCGTAGCGTGCATTCGGATGCAATTAAAAGCAACAGGCCAACAATATTTGTAGGAAATGAAACCCCTGACATAGTTTTTCTTCCCAGAAATTATTCTATGATATTGTAATCATTAAATTTATAAATCAGAAAATCATTAGTCCAATTCTGAAGCAAGAGTGTGTATTTCATGGTTTCAGAGAAAAGCAGCTTAGGTCTAGAATTCACTGAACGGGTACCTCGGGACACAAACTTCTCTGCAACTGTTCACTGCCTCATTCTGTGACCCACCCTTCCCAGAAAATAACTCACATAGGAACAGTTATAAACAGAGTTTTAGACAGAGTTGTGATAGCTCTGTGTGCCCACTGTATTGCTATTTCTCCCATAATTTTAAAGGCACATGGGTGATCATTAAATCTTTATTAGGCTTTACATCATGAAATAAATTATTCATGTTGTGCTAATTCATTCTGATATCTTTACGGCCCTTCTGCCCACATTTAGCTAAACAAACCTCATTTGCATAACATTTTTATTTTAATTTAGGACAGTTTTGTTATGAAAATATAAGGCTTAAATGCCTATTATGTCCCAATTACGTGCCAATTTCCCACACTTTTCTTGGGTCCATACGGTGCATGACTAATGAGGGAAAGTTCACGTAATTAACAAAGACGGATGATTTCCTTTCACTCACAAGAAGTTTTAGAATGTTTGCTCTTGCTGTTATGTGGCAAGAGGATGGGTATTATGAAACAGATTCGGTGAGTAAGCTTGTGTTTACAGTAGCTTCAAGCCTCTATATTTTTGAAGTTACACAGGTATATGGAAATTAAATGTGTTGATCACCTTAATCTGAATTAGTGAATATAAAGCGTTAACTTATCTCTGTGGGGCAGAACCACAGGGAAGAATAATACAGTATTACTGTGACCTGAGGATCTCTGAACTCTGAATGGAAATTCATTGAACACAATAATTTTTCATTGAGGGATCAGGCTTTGCAGATCTTACTGGCATGTTGATAACTGTATTTATTTAGGTTGCAATTATGGATTTTAGCTTCTCTGTTCATTAGTTTTAAAAATATAAGACACGCTAGGAGATGTTTGATTAGCTAACGGTGGATGCAAAAAATCTGAACAAACTTTCCCTTTCGATAAGATACTGAGTTCTCACCATCAAGCAGTGCTAATAAGTATGCATGATGACATCTTCCTGTAGGCAATGTATCACTGAAACATTATTTTAAGTGCTATTTCCCAATGCCCAAAGGCACCTGTCATCAATTATGTATTATTTACTATTAAAACTAATCGTGACCTACTCTCAGCATTGATCCCAGGGTCAGGTACTCTGGGATGATCATTCTAACTTGGTCCCCTCCTTGTCAGGAGTTTTGGGAGAAGTCAACACGGGGTTAGAACATTTGGGAGGTTCACAGAGAGTATTTTGCCAACACGTATGTAAGCAGAGTGTAAGCCTGAACAGATGTCATGTTGAATGTAAATCTCTCAGCCACTGGCTAGCAAGCTGTTGGGTAAACCTCCTATTTTTTGGAATTCTCACTTTGAAGCAAATTATACAATTGTAGAGCGTTATCCTTTCAACAAATGGGCTTTGAAATCCTCTTTCAATAAAGCAAGCTGCGGATTATTTTGATAAATAGGAATATTGATCCCCAAATGTGGCTAACATGGGAATAGGACCAAACTCTCCTAGTCTGCTCTTCCAAATGAAGAAACATCATGGGGTCCTTCTCCGGCAGCTCTGAGCGCCCATCTTAGCTCAGTAGCTTGAGGCATGAGAGCCAATCTTTCGGGCTAAAGGGCAGAAACCAGGAGTTCAAGTCCGGCTGTGCCATTCTCCAAGACTCTCTTTCCTCCCCTAGAAAGAGGAGCCTTCTGAACAAGAGTTGCAGGGAATAAATGAAAGCAAATGTGTGCCCAACACACAGTAGATACCAAATCATTGTTTGTGAAATAATCATCCAGTAGAAAAGGTTAAACACATCTAAAGAGCCTCCCTGGAGGCGCAGTGGTTAAGAATCCGCCTGCCAGTGCAGCGGACACGGGTTCGAGCCCTGGTCCGGGAAGATCCCACGTGCTGCGGAGTGACTAAACCTGTGTGCCATAACTACTGAGCCTGCACTCTATAGAGTCCATGAGTCACAACTACTGAGCCCACGCGCCGCATCTACTGAAGCCCGCGCACTCTAGAGCCCATGCTCCGCAACAAGAGAAGCCACCGTGATGAGAAGCCCACGCACAACGAAGAGTAGCCCCTGCTCGCCACAACTAGAGAAAGCCTGCGCACAGCAACGAAGACCCAACACAGCCAAAAATAAATAAATAAAATAAATAAATTTATAAATAATAAAATTTTAAAAAAATTAAAAAAAAATAAAATAAAGACCACCTACAGTGAGCGATACTCAAATCTTCACACACACAAGGCAGCTCTACCCAACAGACGCATCAATGATAACGATACTGAAGAAGAACCATATTACGGACCAGGGCTTTTCAAAAGATCTAAACATTATTTTAGAATTCCTGAGGCATTTAAAAATTGTATTTCAAAGTCTGGTATACTGAACCCAAAGCCTTTAAACACACACTAGCAGAGTGAGAAATGAGACCTTGGGGTCCAAATGTTACTCTGGTACCTCTCTCTGCCTAAATTTCCCCATCTATAAGGCCAGTAATTTTATAGCATTGTTGTAAGGATTAAATGGAAGAATGTACAGAAAGTGCATAGCACATGGAGGCATTGGCATAACACCCCTGCATCTGACCGTCTCAACCTTCTCATCGCCTTGCTCTTTCCCACTTCCTTTTAGAAGAAGACTATATCCTTGTGGCAGATTTCTCCAGAGGGCCTTGGGAGCACTTCGTTTTTGATCATGTATTTTTTTTACGATTGCAATATGGTTTTCTCCATGTGGACATAAAGTCTCAAACAGCAGGGAAATAGGATCTTTCTCTAAGGTTGCCGTTATGCCTAGTTCAGTGATCCATACCAATATTTTATTTTATCACGCATCACATCCTATCCCCGCGGCCTTCCCGTGGAAATGTACGGATGGCTCTCATACTAAACAGCCCATAAAGTTAAAATTAGTTATTAAGTGAGGCAGTAGAGTGTTATAATTCAAGCCGTGGGCCCTGGAGCCACACTACGTGGCTTCAACTCCCTTCTCTCCCCGTGCGAATTGCTCAAACTTGGGCAAAGTATATAATCTTTCTTTCTCTGTTTCTTCATCTGAAAAATGGGATGATAATGATACTAATATCTACCGAAGAGGGTTGGTATAAAGAGTAAATATAAGGTGCTTGGAGTGAGATAAAGCACTCAATAAATATGAGTTCTTGTTAAGACCATCACTGGTATCTTCATAACTGGGCTTTTTTTTTTTTTTTTTTGCAGTACGCGGGCCTCTCACCGCTGTGGCCTCTCCCGTTGCGGAGCACAGGCTCCGGACGCGCAGGCTCAGCGGCCATGGCTCACGGGCCCAGCCGCTCCGCGGCACGTGGGATCTTCCCGGAACCGGGGCACGAACCCACGTCCCCTGCGTCGGCAGGCGGACTCTCAACCACTGCGCCACCAGGGAAGCCCCATAACTGGGCTTTGAGCTACACGAGCAAAGAGGTATTTCTGGCCACCACTGTATTCCCAGCACCCAGCCCAGTGTACACACATCTTCTCAGAGTCAGCCACCCAAGTTATCCAAGTCACAAACCCTTTCCTCTCAGCTGTCCTGCCGACACGCTCTTTTTATCTCTCAAACTCTTCCCCGTCCCCTCTTCTACAACTCTTCTGTCCTGCATCCTAGCTGGCATCTTAGTTGGGCCTCCATTGCCATAGGACTCTCTCTGTAAGCTTCCTAACAAGGAAACCTGATTACTTCACCTTCTCCACTTGAAATGCTTCCGTGGCTCCTCCTTACCTACAAGATCACAGAATAAATAAATATCGTGTAGCTATAAAGAAATATTCAAAAGGGTGGGAAAATCAGAATAATGTCTCCCCAGTGATGTCCATGTTCTGATTCCCCAAACCTGTAAATACGTTACATGGCAAAGGAGACTTTGCAGATGTGACTGAGGATGTTGGGATGGGAAGATTTCCTTGGATTAGCCTGGTGGGTCCAATGTAATCACAAAGGTCTTTTTAAGGGAAACAAGGAGACAAGAGAGTCGGTGTCAGAGAAGGAGACGTGACGATAAAAGCAGAGAAGTCGGAGGGGGTGTGAGGCCACGAGCCAAGGAATGCCGGTGGCCTCTAGAAGCTGGGAAAAGCACGACACAGATTCTCCCCCGGAGCCTCCAGAAGGAACGCAGCCCTGCTGCCGTCTTGGGTTTAGACCACTTCAGGCCTCAGACCTCCAGGACTGTAAGAAACTAAACTTGTGTTGTTTTAAGACACTAGATTTGTGGTAATTTGTTACAGCAGTGACAGGAAACAAATACACAAGGCAGTTGGATAGACAGTGCTGACTAAATAAATGTGTTGAGGTCAATCAATGACTGTACTATGGGTGCGCCAGACTAAGGCACCAATACACCTAGAAGTCTTTTTTATTCACGACATGCCACTGTTTCCTCTCTCTCAACTCACTGCTTTAGAAGGGGGCTGGGATGCATTTCCCAGGTTTCTACAGCTGTGTCCTTTCCTCAGCTTCCCTGCAGGAGGCAGGAAGTGAGGCCTAGCGGGGTGGGAAACCCACATGTCTATACAGATAGAGGAGGAGACCCACTTGCCTCCCAGCTTGCCTGCTGGGACCCCTGCTAGATATATGGTGAAAACCAGGGTAGGTGTGGCCAAAAACCAAACCAAATTGACTCATTTCCCCTAACCAAGCAAACCTAATATGCTGCCTTCTGCATTTTAATATGCTGTTTCTACTTTGACGTTTCAAAAGCAGTTTTTACACGTAAATACACACAGCACCTGTCGAATCCCTACATACATATGTTGGCTGTCAGCTCATAAAGGAAGCAGGGAACAGGGTGAAACTGTCAAGGGAGATTCTCTGGAAGCATTAAGTAAGCTGTAGGGAATGATCAAGTGATCTGGGATCTGGGAAGAAAGACACGGGTGTTAAGAGAGTGACACAGAAGTGACTAAAAAGTACCTCTGTGGAGCAAGGGACAGATCTGGGTTTGTGACCTCAGTAGTCACGTGACATGATTTCATTCTTAGTTCTCTGGGTCTCAGCGTCCTCATCTTTAAAATGGGCATAATAATACCTATTTTGCAGCACTGTTGAGAAGATTAAATGATAACATGCTTGTGAAGATGCCAGGGCAGTGTCTGCTTACATGGTGGATTCAAGAAAGGTTCCTTTCTTTCCCATGATGCCCTTTTCCGATTGATATTGTTGTAAACAATGTACTTTATTGTAATACATCACTTAACGAGAAAAACATTTCACAAAAACCATCTAACAGAAAAAAAGCTAATAAGTCAAGATAAAAAATGAGAAGGAACGGTCATTTATAAGCTGTAAAGATTAAGCTTGTGAAAACGTTTTGGTCCATATTTTCCCAACCTGCACCATGACCGGATTAATTCATGAGAAGCCTGACTTTTGAATTCTTGAAATGCCCAGCCGTGAGAATAACACACAGTGGATCTTGTGCAGTGTGAGAGGATTATTGATTAACTCAGCTCCCGGATTCTAAGTAGCCAGTAATATATTTTAAGGCATCAATAATTCAGAAGAAGGAGCATTTTCTGTGGTTGCTGAAACCACATTTGCACTTGAACCAAGCAAACAATTGTCAGAGCAGCAAAAGTTGGTCTCTTCCCTTCCAGCCGTGGCCACCTCTGCAGGGAGCCCCAGCAAAATACAGTTTTTATCTCTAAGAGCAAATGTGGGCCACACGGGTGACACCCAGACACTCAATAAACAGAGGCCAGATGAATGACAGTTGTGTAAGGTCGTAGTGAAAAATGACCAGCAGAAGTATTTTAAAAGATCAACCTGGAAAGAAAATCAATTCTAATAAACTCGACCCTCTCGGCTCAAATATCATGAACCTAAATAGTCTTTGAAACTGCAAAGAGCAAGCAGCAGAGAAGAGTAAATAACATTGATCAAACCTGAAAACCTCCCAGGCATCCTCTGAGTTCACAGATAAATTGATTAGCTGTTATCTCACACCCAGGACCCCCAAATTAACTGCCTGCATTCCGTAAATAATTCCTAGGCAAAGATAAAACTGTTTGGTTAAATTAGCATTTTCAGCTGAAGAAGGATGAAAACAGAAGAAGAATGAAAACCAAAACTGAAAGGGAATTGGCTTTCATTTTTTTAAAGAAAGCGCATATATTTTTCAGGCATTCATATGAATATGCGTGCAAAGAAACTTTATTTCAATGGTTATATACTTAGAAAACCTGATTGCTCTGAATGAAATAAATGCCACACATGTTCAATTTTTGAATACTCTAATAATCGGGTCAGTTTAAGATGGCGCAGAATGAAGGAGACAAAACTCTAGGGGCCTAATCTCAACTGAGGTTAAAGTTGCAGACCTGTGTAATGACTTGCTGCTGAATCATTTTACTTGAGTATCGTTTTCATGATGTACAGATTCAGCTGGAATGATCGTAAGTGTACTATTTGGTAAATGTTAAGTTTAGAAACTAAACGTCTACTTTGCAGAACTTTGCACAGCTTGCGAAATTTTGAGTTTTATTTTAATGAGGAGGGGAAAAGAGGCCGTCAGCTACATCAGGCAGCGGCCCAACTTTGTCAGGGAGAAAGCACCACAGCAAAGATGCCCACCCCTCCTGTGCTGTGGACAGGAGAGGCAACAGCGTTTGCAGGGATTTGGTTCTCAGCTCTGGGGACGGGCTTCTGGGCTTGTCCGTCCCAGAAACAACAGCTGTCGCTCACTTATATCTTCCCCATGCGTACACCAGCTTGGAGGACTTCAGTAGTTTGTTTGAGGGATAAATGGGCTCCAACTGAATTCATATATCTCTAGCTCAAGTTTACCAGGATATATTAAAAGGATATATATCTATATATATCTCTCCACACAAATACCAAAATCGATTCTAAAAATAACAGAATGGAATTAGGGAGTAAGACATAACGTTTGCCAAATAAGGCCATGGGAGCGGGCTGATTCCTTGAAAACGCTGAAGGAGCCTTGCTACCTATTCTTTCTGATTCTGGGGCAGCTTTGTCACTGCTTTCCGATTAGAACACTGGCTGAGTAATGAATAGAGAATGTAAGTTCTTCGTGAGTGACTCAAAATTCCATTTTCCTCATTTTAGTGGGACCACTGTCCCCTTATCTCACACTGTCTAGAACTTACTCTTGGGACTGTTTGCTTGATCAGCAGTGGTTTGGGTCCACCCGGCCCTAGTTACAAAACAGGTGAAGTGGGTGTCCTCAGAAATGGGCGTCCTTCCTTTCTAGAAAGGCCTGATTCTTCTCCCACCTCCGTGCAGTTATATCCTCAAACTAATCCAATTTAGATATAACTGCTTTAAAAATATGATTATCCTATAAATAGCTGTATTCCGATACGGAGTATAGGGTCTGCGTGTGTTTTGTTTAAATCAGTTGCTCAGAAGTGATGCTAGTCAAATTTGGGAAAAGTCAAATTATGCTCTGGCTACCAGCCCTTTGTGCAGGAAACAGTGCCTTTCTCCTACGTTAGCCAGAGACAATGCAGGCTATCCCCCAGAATCGCTAACCAATTTCCCTTTCTTCCAACACCGGCACTTTAATAAAGCAGTTAGAGTAGCATCCCAAGAGCAGTAGGAAAAAAAAAAAAAAAAAAAAAAAAGGAGCCTTACCAGTTTCTCCTACGGTAGACGAGAGAAAACCACCCCCAGCTGCTCTAGGCCGGGCAACTGGGTTTCTTAGAGTCACTTGACTGAGGGGACCAAGAAGGCTGAAGTCTTCCTTCGCTCTGTTTGGTTTCTCCCCAGCAAGCCCTCCCAGGATCTTTCTCACAAAGCGCTCTGCTATCCTCTAATCCCCTCACTAGGAAAACCGGCACATACACCAAATGACTTCTGCAGAAGCGCCTCTCCTGGGGAGTGGGAGCGAGGGGGTGAAAGGGGGTGTTTGCTGGCAGTGATTCCTGCGAGGCGGATCCGCAGAGAGGCATGGGACCCGGACAGCAAGTACGGAGCCCGGGACCGGGTTGGGTCCCGGGCAAGCGTGGGGATTTGCGTTTCCTCTTTCTCGGTACCCTCGAAACGCTCAGGGATGGGCAAGGCAGCTCGCCTAAAACTTCATCTGACTTCTACACTCCTTTCTACTCCCTCCCAGGACAGAAGAATTTCAAACAAGGTAGGTAGAAATCAGCTAGAAGCTGCCCAAATCTAGCTAGCACCTTCAAAGCCCTTGACAGTGTACAGCAGCTGCTTGTTTCTCATGTATCCCCAAACTGAAAATAAATGGAAAACATCGAGAAAAGGCAGAATAGCAAATAGGAAAACATGGATGGACATGCGCTAGCGAGGATCCTGAAAATGACTGTTCTGACCAAAATGCATTTTTTAAAAATCATGTTTTAAAGATAGTAATGAAAAGTCAGTTGCTAAGTTGTAAGGCAAGACCTGTTGTAAGATCTAAAGTTTACCTTGTCTTCCCAAGGACAGGGGTCACCCTGGTATTTCACAAAAATTTTCGCCCCTTACAACTCCAAATCCCCTTCTAACCGAAGACAAATAGCTTGCATATATCTCAGAGATGCTATAATCAATCTGGAATTCCTCCCTTTCCCCTCAAGTTTTGAAAAAGAAGACTTACCTTTCTAGGGTGTCATTTGAAACCCCGAAACGAATAAATCAACGAGCAGACGAGCAGATGGCACCCTCTACATTTTGCAGTGAGGGCTGTCTGCCTTGGGGTCATTATTTCTAAGGAGACGCTGCTGCGCGGGTGCCTCTGCTCAGCAGCATGCCACTTGGGCCTTTGAAACAAAATGAATCGGCTTCACACCACCAGCTTTACTACATACTAACACTCCAGAATGCCCCAACTGGGGCGGGCCGCCTCTTTCCGTAGTGACCCTGCACAGAATCAGAAGTGACGGTTTGATGGATGAGTTTCCCAAGAGACAATGCAATCTGTGACATCACGGTTCTGTGTGCACCCCCTACCCCAGGCCCCGTCCAGCCTCTCCTCTCTCGATAGAAAACTGCCCCTGCTTGGTGCCAGTGCCATCTCAAAAGCAAAAATGAGCCCGGGGTGCAAAACAAATGCTATAACTTATCTGTCCTTCTCCACTTCAATTTTCTGATTCCCCTTGGCTGGGGAAATGAAAGGAAGACCGAGATATGAATGGTCTGGGGAGAAAATTCAGACAAAACCAAACAAAAGCGCAGAATTCAATATTCTAGAAGTTTATCACCTGACAGCAAAATAGTAACCTTCAAAAGGAACATTTTATTTTTCCTACCACTACTGAACACTTCCACAGTGACACTGATGTCCTTATTACACGTGATTTAAGAGATTTTACAATGAAATTATATACAAACAACTGCAAAGATATTTCAAGTGTCTGTATGAAGACTCAGACTTAACCGCAACTCACTTAATACCACATTTTTCTTGATTATAAAAGATCTTCCTCTTCCTCACTCTCAAGTAATATATAACTCTTGAATTAACCTTGGCTATTCACTCTATTCTGTGTTTTAGTTGTTCTCTGAACCAGTACACATCACCAGTCTTAACGTTTAAAGTAATGCTTAGTGGCTGTATCAATGTACATTCCCACCAACAGTGCAAGAGGATTCCCTTTTCTCCACACCCTCTCCAGCATTTATTGTTTGTAGATTTTTTGATGATGGCCATTGACACAGCCACTATGGAGAACAGTATGGAGGTTTCTTAAAAAACTAAAAATAGAACTACCATACGACCCAGCAATCCCACTACTGGGCATAAACCCTGAGAAAACCATAATTCAAAAAGAGTCATGTACCACAGTGTTCACTGCAGCTCTATTTACAATAGCCAGGACATGGAAGCAACCTAAGTGTCCATCGACAGATGAATGGATAAAGAAGATGTGGCACATATATACAATGGAATATTACTCAGCCATAAAAGAAAAGAAATTGAGTTATTTGTAGTGAGGTGGATGGACCTGGAGTCTGTCATACAGAGTGAAGTAAGTCAGAAAGAGAAAAATAAATATCGTATGCTAACACATATACATGGAATCTAAAACAAAAGGTTCTGAAGAATCTAGGGGCAGGACAGGAATAAAGACGCAGATGTAGAGAATGGACTTGAGAACACGGGGAGGGGGAAGGGTAAGCTTCCCTTACGAAGAAGTGAGAGAGTGGCATGGATATATATACACTACCAAATGTAAAACAGACAGCTAGTGGGAAGCAGCCGCATAGCACAGGGAGATCAGCTCGGTGCTCTGTGACCACCTAGAGGGATGGGATAGGGAGGGTGGGAGGGAGACGCAAGAGGGAGGAGATATGGGGATATATGTATACATATAGCTGATTCACTTTGTTGTTATACAGCAGAAACTATCACACCACTGTAAAGCAATTATACTTCAATAAAGATGTTTAAAAAATAAAATAGGGCTTCCCTGGTGGCGCAGTGGTTGAGAGTCCGCCTGCCGATGCAGGGGACACGGGTTCGTGCCCCGATCCCGGAAGATCCCACATGCCGCGGAGCGGCTGGGCCCGCGAGCCATGGCCGCGGAGCCTGTGTGTCCGGAGCCTGTGCTCCGCAATGGGAGAGGCCACGGCAGTGAGAGGCCCGCGTACAGCAAAAAAAATAAAAAAATAAAAAAAAATAAAAAATAAAAAATAAAAAAATAAAAGCAAAAAAAATTTTTAAAAAGGTAATGCTTAGTAAGTCCATTTGAACTTCTAATACAAACGTACTTGCAAATAAAAGCTCTAATATCTCTGCCACTCTCATCATTACCTCCATCCTTTTGACCCATTTAAATTTCAGATGTGTGGCACAGGACAATAAAAACCCCAGCAGATATCTATATATATATTATGTCTGTCTCATCTATCTCATCTATTTATCTATCAATCTATCTCATCTATATCTCTATCTGTATCATCTATATCTATACTCTTTTTCTAGCTTATCTATCTATCTACGAATGATCGGTAGATCTAACTATATAAAAATCAAAATCTTTGGCGTGGCACAAAACAGCATAAGCCAAGTCAAAAGAAATGAAGAGCTGGGACAGGGGGCCTCCCTCCTTTATGCTTAAGAAGTGGTTAAACTTTGAAAAGAGAAAAACCTACCACCCAAAAGAAAAATGGGCAAAGGTTATGAAACAGAGGTGACATATAATTGGTCCTTAAATGTACGGAAAGATGTTCTTTCTCACTTGCAGTAAGAAATGCAAATGAAAACTACACCAAGATATCATTTGTCACCTAACAGAGTAGACGAAATCCAAAGGTTTGGCCTCATACACTACTGGAGAAACAGGTACTCTCATAGGTTGCTGGTGGGAGTACAAAACACTACTACAAATATGGAGGGGATGTGGCCATAAGTAACAAATTTAGAGATGCATGTACCCTTCCATCCAGCCATACCACTTCTAGGCATCTATTCCACAGAATCACCAGTACAAGCATAAAATGTCATACGTTCAAGCAAAATAATGGAAAGCCCAGCAGTAGATTGATTATTCCATAGTACGGCTACATAGCAAAGTTCTGAACAACTGCAAAAGGAAGGTCAGATCTCTATGTACTAGGATGACGAGCGCCCAGGTCACTGAAACAAAGTGTAGGAGAGGGCATGGGGCTGTGAGAAATAAGGAAGGAGCAGTGGGAGGACTAAAAGTCCTAACGTAGCACAGGCTAAACTGTGGTGTCTGGTAGATTAGGTATGTTAAATGCATTTTCTACTAACAATATTTTCAGCTTACATTGGGTTTATCAGGATGTAACCCCACGGCAAGTTGAGGAGGATCTGTAGTTTGCCAATCCCAGACAGAAAAGGCTAAGTAAACACAGAGGAATCTCATGTCCGTTTCTTCCCTTCTCCCCCTCCTCACTTCCTTTCTCTATAAAAACCTATTTTTATTAGATTTTTATTTATCCTTCCAGAGTTACCTTTTTTTTGTAAATACAGGCACAGGCACATAGAGACTTTTAGTCCTACAGTTGGGCAAAATCATCTAACACCAAGTCTATATTATAATAAAGTATTGAATATCTCATGTAATTTATTGAATACTGTCCTGAAAGTGAAAGCCAGAATGGTTGTCTGGGTCCAGAATGGTTGTAAGTGTATGGGTTGTTTCAGCTCATGATCGTGGAGCTGAGTGCGGCGGGCCGCTGGCCAGCATCACGAGAGACAATCGGACTGCATATCGCTTGCCCGGGAAACGATCAAAGTTCAAAATTCGAAGTACGGTTTCTACTGAATGTGTATCGCTTCCATACTACCATGAAGTCAAAAAACCATGGGACTTCCCTGGCAGTCAAGTGGTTAGGCCTCCGTGTTTCCGCTGCAGGGGGCACAGGTTCGATAGTCGGGGACTATCTGTATAGCCTAAGGACCCCAAAGGCCCTCTGCCTGGTTTTGAAAATAAAGGGTTATTAGAACACAGCCATGCCCATTCATGGCACGTTGTCCACGGCTGCTTTCCTGCTACAGTGACAGAGCTGAGTAGTCGCAGTAGCGGACTGAATGGCCCACAAAGACTAGAATGTTTACTATCTGGCCCTTTACAGAAAAAATTTGCTGATCCCCGCTCTGTGTGATGAGATGACTTTTAGCATACTGCAAGGGACAGTCTTAAGAAGATGAGGTAGATATCCCTGGTTTCTACTTTAAAAGATGTTAAATGGAGATCAGAATACTTGTGTTCAAGTCCTGGATGTCTCTGTCTGGTTACTTCACTTCCCTGGACTTGTTTTCACCATGTGCAAAGTGATGACCCCTGGCTTTGTTGTGAAGATTAAATAAAACAATGAAACTGGGCTTCCCTGGTGGTGCAGTGGTTAAGAATCCGCCTGCCAATGCAGGGGACATGGGTTCGAGCCCTGGTCCGGGAAGATCCCATATGCCATGGAGCAACTAAGCTCTTGCGCCACAACTACTGAGCTCATGAGCCACAACTAGTGAGCCTGCACTCCAGAGCCTGTGCTCCGCAACAAGAGAAGCCACGGCAGTGAGAAGCCCGCGCACCGCAACAAAGAGAAGCCCCCGCTCTCCGCAACTAGAGAAAGCCCGCGCACAGCAACGAAGACCCAACGCAGCCAAAAAGAAATAAATAAAATAAATAAATTAAAAAAAAACCAATGAAACAAATATGAAAGCACCTTGTAAACTCTCAACTACTATACTGACCTAAGATTTATGTTTAATATTATTATATTAGAAGGTGATAGGTAATACACATATACACACATAATCAGTATAGACAACTGATATTAGAATAGCCATGACATTTAAAAAATTTGCAGCACTTAACAAGAAAACATTGCCTTTAAGCTTTTCTCCACTTAACATTTCTAGGTAATATTATACTTGTATCAGCCATGGTCACAGGATAACTCTCAGCTCCCATCTGTTCTCCACAACTAGTCAAGTCATTGCATCTGATCATCTGACAATACTGACTCACAGGTAAAAGCCTACTCAGGACAAGGTCTTCAGACTGCAGTAGAATTATTTGGTTTTCGGAAAGCTCTCGAAATTTTGAGACTTGAAGATATCTTTAAGTTCTAGTAGTTAAAATTCATCTAACAGAGGTTATCTTACTATGAAGTATGGCATACTAAATGTATTTGGGGTCCATCTGGGGACTATATGTGACAAATATGTACTCAGATTTGAGGAAGAGACTCCCACCCTCAAAATTCATGTTTGCATAATCACTTTTTCTTCTTTGAATGTATTATTTAAAGAAATTTTTAAAAATTTTTATTTATTTATTTTTGGCTGCATTGGGTCTTCATTGCTGCGAGAGGGCTTTCTCTAGTTGCAGTGAGCGGGGGCTACTCTTCGTTGCAGTGCGGGGGCTTCTCATTGCAGTGGCTTCTCTTGTTGCGGAGCACAGGCTCTAGGCATGCAGGCTTCAGTAGTTGTGGCTCGCGGGCTCTAGAGCACAGGCTCAGTAGTTGTGGCGCACGGGCTTAGTTGCTCCGCGGCACGTGGGATCTTCCCAGACCAGGGCTCGAACCCATGTCCCCTGCATCGGCAGGCAGATTCTTAACCACTGTGTCACCAGGAAAGCCCCTGCATGTATTATTTTTAACATAAAAACCAGAACTTCTTTTTGTTAGAACTATCAGTGGTTTTTCCTATACTCAATGATCTCTCCTTTTCAGTTAACGAACTTCTAGTAACTGATTTTGTCAAAGTATTTTAACTATTTCTAAACCATACATATCTGTGAGCCTCTAAAAAGTGAACTGCTCCCAAATTGCATCAAAAGCCCTTAAAATATGCACGTCATTTGACCTGCACCTCTACTTTTGGGAAAGAATATTGAGGAAATAAGGCTACACATACCACTGTGTTCAGAGATATACATACAAGTGATGTATAAATTAGCAAAGCAACAACATCAAAATACTAGTAAAAAAAGAAATGTCCCCAAAGAAGAAATCAACTACAAAAGTTGTGGTATGGTCATTCAAAGGAATATTGCTATTCCTGCTATCTACTCCTATATAACAAACCACCTGGAAACCTAGCGGCTTAAAACAAGCCACATGCACCGTGACCACAAATCTGTGATTTTGGAAGGGTCCAGCGTGGACAACCGCCTCTTCTCTACTTGGCATCAGCTGCTGTGGCTTGAAGGATGGAGGCTGGAGTCATCTAAAGACTTGCTTACCACATGGATAGCAGTTGATAGTGGGTGTTGCCTGAGACCTCAGTGGGGGCTGGTGGCTAGAACACCTACATACAGCCTTTCCTATGTGGCATGGGCTTCCTCAAAATATGATGGCTGAGTTCCAAGGGTGATTGTCTGAAGGGAGGACTAGGCAGGAGTCATATCCCCTTTTATGACCTCTCTTGGAAATCATATGGTGTCACATCTGGTGGATTGAGGCAGTCATAAAACTTCACCCAAGTTCAGGGTAAGGGGACGTAGACTCTACCTCCTGCTGGGGCATGACAGGTCCAGAAAGTGAAGGGGTGATGGAAAGGTTGTTGTCATCATTTGGGAAAGTATAATCTGTCATAATTATGCAGTCATTAAAATGATACAGCAGATCCAATTTACTGACATGGGAAGACATTCAAATGATAGTGGATGCTGAGTTGCTAGAGTAGCCAATATGGTGCCATCCACTAGAAAGAACGTTGGCACATAACTGACACTCAACAAACATTGGTTGAAGAAATTGTTGTATACAAATGAATTATGTTTTATGCCTGCGTGTATATTGAAAACATTCTAAGAGAAGCTACATCAAAATGTGAACATTGGTGATATTTCTGTGATGGGATTACAGTTTCACTTTTTTAAGATAGTGAGCTTATAATATTCTTTTAATGAATGTTCATAGAAAATTAAAAGGTATTTCAAAATGAACCTCAGAGGACAATAATCTGAGTTGATGGTCAGAAAGGTTGCCCTATTTTTTTTAAAGATAATTGAAAGCTAATTAGAATGCTCCCTGCCAAGCACTTTTTCCTTTTTCCGCTTGTTGGAAGAACTGATTGTTTAGCTATCTGTAAGCATTTAATTGATGTAAAGTATAATATTTAAAGAATTTAAGGGACGTAAAAATAAAACTTTCTCTTTCCTTTGTAATAACAAAAGAGCACCAGGAACATAAAATACAATTATTTTAAAATATAAGATACCTCATTACAGTAATTTGTCTCCAAATTAGTCATTGGTGAGAATAACAGTAATCAATTCACATTTTCATCACTGAAATAGTAGGCTATAGTTCAGTGGGGACCAGGACATCAAAAAAGAAAAGCTGTGGTGTGCATGTAAGGCACCACGTTACACTATCACTACCTTTTTCTTGAACATTAATATTTTTTAAATATATGAAAATAGAACTTATTTTTGGAAGTAAAATTGCTAACTTCTCATATAGCAAATACTTTGAAAGCGCTGCTTAACCAAGATGTTAGAAATGACACATGAACCAATGTGAACGTACAATTTTCTCTTGTGGTGGGAGAGCGAAGTGTCAAATTTGGGCAATGGATGAAGCTGGATGAAACGAACAATCCTGACAGAATGAGAGTCATTTGTGTGACACCAGAAGAATATAGTTTTAGCTGAACTCATAAACTGGTTTAATAGTCATCAGCTTTTAGTAAGCCTTGTCATGTTTGTATCCAATTGTAGTCATTTCCTTTTACTTGACTCCAATTGAAATCTCTAATATTTTATGCTAGAGCTCTAACTTCATCCCTTGAAAGGTCACTCCTCTGAAAGAATGCATGGGTGAACTCAGCTCTGATTCTCTAGAAGCAAAAAAAGTTCCACGATCAACTCTTAATGACGAAATCATTAACATCCTGAATAAACACAGTTCATCTTGTCTCTGGAAGCTAGGATCTCTGAGCCTCCTTTTCGGAATCGGATCATTAATCACTTGAATCACAGGCGCGCACACACCCACACTCACACCCACCCCCTCCCACCTCCAACTCCCACAGGCAAGACATTATTCATCCAAAGAGTCAATCATTTCGTCTTTCCAAAGAGTTTTTGTGTTTTGTTTTTGTTTTTTCAGTTTGTAAGTTAATTGCTTCAAGTAATAAATGCTCAATGTGGAACTGTGGATATTAAAAAAAAATCTAAGAAAAAAAAATCACCTATAATTCAAAACCGAAGTGATAACCACTATTAAAAGTTTGCTATACATATTTATAGATAGATGGATGATAAATGCTAGAGATAACAAATTGAGTTCATACTGGATATATATATATATACATATATACATTTTTACATTGTGTTTTTCAAAAAATGTCATTATTTTTGAATCTTTAACAGCTTTACTGAGGTATAGTTTACGTATCACAAAGTTCACCCATTTTAAATGACTTTTAGAAAAGTTATCAAGTTCTGCAACTATCACCAAAAGTCCTTTTTAGAGTATATGCATCACTCCAACAAGACCCCTGTGCTTCTTTATAGTTCATCCCCATTCCTACCCCCAGCCCCAGGCAACTACTTCCTATTTCTATAGATTTGTCTGTTCTGGATACGTCCTATAAATGGGGTCATACAATACGTAGGTCTTCTGTGTATGGCTTCTTTTACTAAAAAAATTGTTTTTGAGCATCATCCATGTTGTAACATGTACTATGACTCCATTGGTTTTTATCCCTAAATAGCATTTGTAGCTCTTCATCAAACCTAGCAAAAAGACACTCAGGTTTAACCACTCTTTGGGTCTTCATTTCTTTATAAGGGCTCTCGTGTCATGTAAAACTTTTGTCAAATAAATATGTATGCTTTTCTCTTGTTAATATGTCTTTTGTTACAGAGGCCCCAGTCAAGTACTTAGAAGCGTAGAAGAAAAAGATATTTTTCCTTTCCTCCAAGAGTTGGTTGATTCATTCAACAAATATTGATCAAGTGTCTACTATGTGCCAGTCCACTGTCCTAGATGATGAGTTCACACTAACATACAGGAAACGCAGTTGACCCTGCTTTCCCGGGGGTTAGAGTCTATTTGGGAAGAAAAACACTCAACTTGAGGGGATAATACAGTGAATAAGAACTATAGAACGAGAGGTACAGGTAGCATTACAGCATGGAATAGCAAACACCTAACCTCTTCTATAGTTCTGTGAGCCTGCACTTGGAACGCCAAAGTTGGTATAAAGATTATTTTAAGATGATGACATTTGAGATTCAACAGATACAGAAAGAAGTCTTCTTGGAGCTTCCCTTATTTGACTAAAAGCAGAAACTTAGGAGAAATGAAGACCACCATAAATTCCCTCTTGAGGGTGGCTTCTACTCCCAGGAGACAGACCAAGAGTAAACCCAACATAAATCCCCTCTTGGGGGGAGTTCGTAGTCATGCATAAGCAAACATTATCATAAACTTTAAAAATCTCCCATTTGTTCTTCTAAAAACCCATTTGAGTTTCCAAAAAAGACCTATTTGTTCTTGCCCACATATGTCTTTACTCCCCACTCCATTTCGCCTACTAAATTAGGTATATAAGCCCCAGATTTTAACCACTCCTTTGAAATACTCATCACCAAGCACTCCCATGTATGTGCACAGCACATGTATATGAAGTTTGTCTGTTCTCCTGCTAATCTGTCTTTTGTTAGTTTAAATTCTCAGATCCCTCCCAATCACAAACCTAAGAGGGCAGAGGAAAAGTTTTTCCTCCCCAACAGCTTTTTTTTTTCCCCAGAAGAATCAACTTTGGTGACGAATAAGTAGGAATTAGCCAGGTAGGGTAGGAGAGATGATGGAGCGTGCTCCAGGGAGAGACTTGCACAAAGACCAAGAAATAAGAGAGAACAACACGTGGGCCCACAGAAGGAAATTCACCAACACTGGAATGTGCATTTCACAAGGGAGAGTGAAAAAATAGATGGAGTCCAATAGATAGACAGGGGCTAGACTGCGCTGTCCAATAGGACAGCCATCGGCTCCACGTGGCTAACTGATCAACTAAAATGCAGTGAGTCTGGCTGAGATATGCTGAAGATGTAAAAGTACACACCGGCGTTCAGAAATTTAGCATGAAAAAAGAATGTAAAATATCTCATTAATAATTTCAAAAACACAGATCATATGTTGAAATTATAATACCTTGGCTATATTGGGTTAAATAAAATATATTATTACATTGAGTTTTATTTGTAATGTTGCTACCTGAAAAGTTTTAATTACACATGCAGCTCACATGATATTTCTACTGGACAGCGCTGTTCTAGACCAGGGAGGCCCTGAAAGCCAGATTAGGATTTGTTGGTGTATCGAAAAATAACATCGGCTCAAAGAGGTCGCCAGCAGCAATTTCGCCCAGCTACATCCTGGCTAATAACTGTGTTGCCTGGAACAAACAGGAGGCTGACCTTTGCCCATAATCAAGCCAAATGTTTTTTTAAAAAACAGTTTTTTGAGAAGTCATTACTAGAACAATTCTCATCGACCTTTACTTTCTTACACATTTGCTACTAACTCCCTCTGTTTCAAGAAGCATAGGGCCTGGGGATACCCCCCAGGTTTCCAGTACCATTTATCCCATTTATAAAAGAACTGGGAGATTGGGAGACTCCATTTATTTCAGAAATCTACCAGGTGGTTTTGCTTTTCAGTTAACAAAAATCTGCTACTTCCTCCAAGAAATAGAAACAATGGATTAACAGGGCTACTCTCAGCGGGTGAAAATGCTGACTTTATTCTACAAAGGGACACCACAGCCAGCTCTTAATGGCCCTTTAATGATCCATCCAAGGATCAACATTCAAAGGACTGGATCCCAGAATGCCTCAGGGGACGTTTCCTAAACTCAAATTACAAGTCCAAACAAAACCCAAAGAAACACTGAAAGAAACCTACAGAAGCTTGGAACAGGGGAATTTGGGGATGAGAATTGTCTCTCAGTATGCAGAAGCTTTCAAAATAAGGCGAGAGAGATGATTTATACGGGACTGCCTGTGATCGCTCATCACTGATGAGGTTTTTTTTCCATGAAAAATTCACTTTGAGTCTAATAAAAAAAAGAGAAGCTCAAATATCTTTCCTGATGATTCAGTATGTTTGTTTAAAAACACATAAGACTCTTAAGAATTGATTGAAGGCTTTGGTCTCTTTCTACATATCTGGCATGGTGTCTGCGGGTGTCCTGTGGTGGTGGTTTGTTTTTGGAGCCATGGCTGGGAGCCAGGGGGTGGGTGTGCCCTGACTTGTGCCACATGGTGATAGAAAGCAGGTTTTCTCCATCGTGACACTATTGACATTTGCGGCTACATCATTCTCTGTCCTGGGGGCCGTCCTGTGCATGATAGGATGTTTCGCAGCATCCTTGGACTCGACTCACCAGATACCAGTAGCTTCCACCACATCCCGCTGCTAACAACCAAAAATGTCTCCAGACTTTGCCACATGTCCCCTGGAGGTCAGAATCGCCTTCCCCCACCTCCTCTTGAGAACCACTGATGTAATCCCTTAAAATACAGTATTTATAGAGACATAGACTTCAAAGCATTGATGTGCATTTTCCCGGTTTTTTTTTTTTTGATGCAGACCTAGACATGTGTGTTTCTAAAATCTTTCTAACAAGTTGGACAGTGTTGGAGAGAACATGTTTTCCACTGAACCCTGACCCTGTCAGGCGAGCTGAGAGTCCAGCCTCAGTCTGCAGGGATCTTTTACTGGGGAGGCTCCGGTCACACGTCGACATTCTGTTGTGGCGAGTCCTGCCCCCATCCTCTGCAATGATCCCAAAGAAACAGAGAAACAAGATAGTCTCATAACCCCAATTTGTGTTCACTCTTAAATGAAATAAAATGGCCCATCTTAGTGTAACACGGAAGAGCCAAATCTGACTACATGTTGGATGTGTTTCTTTTACTTTAACCTTTGCTTCCCGTTGCTTTGGTTCACTGAAAGGATACTGTCTGTACATGATGGCCTGCCTCGGGGAACCCCGCCCCTCCGCCTGAATGTTAAACTAAAGTGCCTTTGTTCAGGGGAACATCCAGACCCTGTCCACCTGTGGATGGCTGCAAGAAAGA
The DNA here is from genome assembly GCF_964341445.2 of Mesoplodon mirus. Taxonomy (NCBI): domain Eukaryota; kingdom Metazoa; phylum Chordata; class Mammalia; order Artiodactyla; family Ziphiidae; genus Mesoplodon; species Mesoplodon mirus. The sequence goes on from NC_138981.1 coordinate 8,070,841, forward strand.
AGAAATGAACACATCCCCTCCCCGAGGCTGCCCGTTCCAGGGGAAGTTTGCAAATCTTATGGCCTTTTTACTTTACTTTCTCATCTCCTCCCCCTCTCTGCTATAAAAGAAACTGGCATCCAGACCCCGATAAGATGGTTATTTTGAGACTCTAGTCTGCCATATTCTCGGTCTGCCGGCTTTCCGGAGTCTTCCTTGTCTCAACACCTCACCTCTTTATTGGCCTGTCCGCGAGCTTGGACTCGGTAACATTAGTTTTTCAAAAATGGATCTCATTTAAATGGACAACCAACATCTTGACAAATGCACAATTCTGGTTGAGAGCACACATTTAATAGTAAGGTAGACTGAATTTATATGGGTGTGCTCTTGTGAATGTTGTCCTAAAAGTGATTCAGAAAGGGTAAGAGGGGGTATAGCTCAGTGGTAGATCATTTGACTGCAGAAAGGGTAAGGGGTGCCATTTTGTACTAAGGGGGTCAACATCCTGAGTGTCCCCCCCTATTCACTTCTACAATCATACACCCATTGAAAAGGAGCCGAATATGCTATCCCAAAATATGCCACTTGGGCATGATGATGACTTTGAGTCAAAGGCAACTGAGAAACAGCAGAGAGAGAAAAAGCTCTCTACCCTCCCCTATTTGCCTGAAGGCAGGGCATACATTTCCCTCTGTGAAGATGTCTCCCCTCCACGCTCCGGTATCAAGAAGAGGAGACGACTTACCACTGGAGATGGCAGTGAAATCTGCATAAACAAATCTTACTGAAATAATCCTTATCTTCCATTAGTCTCCTCCATGTGTTCCTCACAATTTACCGTCCCTAGAGTCCTGAAACCCTTCTCCATTGTCTTGGCACATCTCCACCAATTTATAGCACTTTGTTAAAATAGTAATATAAGCCTCTAGGTCTGATAGCCTCTTTGGGGTTTTCACTTCATTTCTGTGAGCCCCCCATATGCATATTTAATAAACCTTTTTCTCCAGTTAATCTGTCTTTTGTCAGTTTATTTTGCAGGGTCCCAGTCACTGAACCTAAGAGGGTAGAGGAATAAGCTTTTTTCCCTCCCTGACTCCATGTTGGCACCCGGAAGAGGCCTCCCATGTGGACATAACAGGTCAAAACAACAGGTCATGCTGCAATTGTGCAAATAAGGGGGACTGATACCTCCTATCTAGAACAAGTTTTACTACCACTTTTATCCCACCAGTGGGCCTTGCCAGTTTTAACCATCACTAAGTAACTAAATCCCTGGACCATCCTCCCCCACCCTCCTACAAAGAGTTGCCCTTTTGAGAAGCAGCCCCATTGCAAACTGGAGTCTGCAGCTTGGGGCTCTACCCCTGTGACTTATGCTCAGAGGCTCCCATTAGACCCATCACTTGTTTCTGTAGTCCTGTTTTGATAGGTGTGGCTGGTCTTTCCCCAGAGCAGTGTCCTGCATTTGCCCCTACCCTCTGAGGAACTGTACTTCCTAGTGGTGCCACACTCAGTCTCTGTGAGGCAAAATAAATTTCTGGACATCACAGAGTCTATAATTTAACTCAAACGACTACAGATATACTCTTTGAATATGTTAAAGAATTGCCTAGATCTTTTCACTTAACAGCATGCAGTTTTTAGATAGACTCTTGGATGCAGACTAGGTAAAGTGACTAGCTCGGTACTTTAGTCAAGTGTTTTTTTTTTTTTCGGTACGCGGGCTTCTCACTGTTGTGGCCTCTCCCGTTGTGGAGCACAGGCTCCGGACGCGCAGGCTCAGCGGCCATGGCTCACGGGCCTAGCCGCTCCGCGGCACACGGGATCTTCCCGGACTGGGGCACGAACCCGTGTTCCCTGCATCGGCAGGCGGACTCTCAACCACTGCGCCCACCAGGGAAGCCCAGTCAAGTTTTATTGTAATGCAGTTGAAAGGTAAATTTATCCTACGATGTAGCAAAACACCATTATACTTTTCCTCCTTTTTAATATATTGTACATCTCATGGACTGTGTGAAATATGAGTAATAGAAATTGGGGTAAAAAGACATTTTTAGAAAGTTCTTTACATTTAGGAAAGTGGGATTTCAAGTAATGGATTACAGGGCAAAATCTTACATAGTAGCAGAGCAAAGAAAGAGGGAGGTAGCTTTAAGGTATCTTAGGGAAAGAATTAGACTTGCCTTGGATAGATAGAATTAAAGGAGAATCAATATTTTGACTAAATAATTTAAAAAACCACAACAGGTCACTGTTACTCTATGATGCTGTGAAGCCTACCCATGCAATGGAAATGTTCTTTTCCAACACTGGTGGGAAAGTAAATTTGTAGACTTTAGCAGTTTTTTAATGTCATCTACAAAAAACTTTTTTGAAACTATGGAGACAAAAAAATCATTTTTTTAGACAACTAAAGAGAGGCTTGCAAGCCTGAACACAAACCATTAAGAATGCAGGGCTGGAAGCTCTGTTTTTTGGGGGGTTTTTTTGCTTTTTTTTAATGTAAAATCCAGAACAGGCAGACTATTGAGCTGGAAAAAGAAATTAATATAACCTCACAGGCAAGAAGAAAAGCAAATACTCACTCTAAAGCAGCTGCTGTTCATGCAAGCAAAGGTTAGAGCAACAAGGCTATTTTCTAACAAAGTGTGAATCCCATTAGTGCTGAAGTGTTATCCACTCCTTAATCCTTACATCTTAGCCTGAACAGATTTAGGATTTTACTTCCATCATGATCTCAAGACCGGTAAATAGGACCCACAGAGATGTGCAAAAATGTTGAAACCATTCAAAAGGCATTTTCATCTTAGCGTAAGACTTTGACATACACACAACAGGCAGTGGCCAAAGGCTGCGCAAGTACCTCTTTAGCATGCTTAGGTGGACAAAGTACCGAGCTGCGCCCCCCCCCGTTTCCCAGATTCCCTTGCGGCCCCCATTGTCTCTTCCCAAATACACAATGATGCCGTTTCATGATTGGTACGTTAGATGCGGAGCACTTGGAAAAGTTTCTCTGGGGAGCTCAGAATTTAAATTTGTTTCATTTAAAGAAGAAGAAGAAGGAAAGTAGAGGAGTTGCGGCAGCAGCTAAAAAAGTAAAACATCTGGAAATGATCAATGACTTACTTAGTTGTGTGCCCAATACCAAGGTGATATACTAACTTTAATATTGCAGTCCAGTGGACACTGATTGTTTATTACAGCAGTTCATCTGCAAGGATCTGAAATCAAAATGCTTGCATATGACTTTTTTTTTTTTCTGTATCAAGATCTGTCAAGTATGTCTCCTAAGCCAGACTGTGTCATTGAGCAGAACCAAATAAAATCACAAAATGAAGTTACCTATTCTCGTAAAGAAAAATCCAGTGTAAGAAAAGCTCATACCTTGGCAAAGATTTTCAACATGGTTGCAATCAAGTCATTTTCCAATTTTATAAGTAAATAACATTGACCACATGAAATATTCTGCCAGAAGTATACATAGTCGCGATGACTTTTCTTTATTAAAGGTGTAAATCTAAGTGTTCAAATTTAAAATTATTGGACTTGGGTTTCAGCACTTAAATGTATGCGGTGAATGGGTAGGATAATTATACCACGATGTGTTTAACACAAAGAACATTTCTATCTTGAGGAAAAACTTTCTGATTCCCAACTGCACAAAGCTGTACCAACTTGCCAAGAATGAAGAAATAAAAAAAGCTTACTGGAAATAACATTTGGTTGTTCACATTAGCACTGAAGACAACTGTGGTTTAGAAATTTCCCCTTTTTTAATTATAGCAAGTAAACTATTTTGCCAACTCTCTTTGGGCAGCTCAATTTTCATCCTAGCTGACTAGCCTGAAAATGAAGCTGTCAAGAGCCCTAGGTTAAAATTGTTTTTCTGAAAAGAATGTGTATTATATAGCATGTCTCCAAAAATTGTGGAGAATCTGTTCAGAAAGATACGTCATCTTCAAACTGAGTCTGATGCATAGTTTTATTGCTTAAGGTGAAGAAGATCCATATGAAAAGTTCTTTTAAATAATTTAAATCATATATACATCAGGACTTATTTTAGGTATCTTACTTATTTGCCTTTAAGTACACACCATTTTCAGAATCCATGGCTAAGTTGAATACATGCCATTGTGGTTTTTTTGAAAGCAAACTAGGTTTGCACCAATACAAGTTCTTTCCCGACATTCACTTAATCACCAGGAAAGTTCTTTGGTAGTTATGAAAAATTCTGTAGGACAGTTTACTCTTTCCTGCAATTAATGAATGTTAGGAACTGAATGTCTGTGTCTCCCCAAAATTCATATATTGAAACCTTAACTCCTAATTTGACTGTATTTAGAGATGGGATCTTTCTGGAATTAATTAAGGCTAAATGAGGTCATAAGGGTGGGGCGCTGACCCAATAGGATTAGTGTCCTCATAAGAAGAGACACCAGAAAGCTTGCTCTGTTTCCACGTGCATGCACTAAGGAAAGGCCATGTGAGGACACAATGAGTAGGCAGCAGTCTGAAAGCCAGCAAGACAGCCTTTACCAGAAACCTAATCAACTGGCACCTTGATCTTGGACTTCCCAGCTTCTAGAACTGTGAGAAATAAATGTCCGTCATTTAAGTCACCCAGTCTGTAGTATTCTGTTATGGCAGCCCGAACTAATACAATGAACAACACAATTTAGTAGCACAAATATATTTTAGTTAGAATCTTGTCATTACAGTAGGATTCCTGGAGCAAGCACAAAGGATACTGGGATTTAAGAAGGAAAAGTAACCAAAAATCACACCATAAGCATCTTTAGCCTCTAAGCATTTTTACTGCTTCACACTCAAAACGGTACAGTTTGCAATATCCACATAATTAAAAGTGATATTTACCTACCAGCTTATACGGTCTCACTAAGCAACAGCAAAACATAAGGAGATAGTCATAAGTTCATTATATCCAGAGTCAGGATTTTTAGCCATTGAAGGCAATGTTTAATACATTCTTTTTGCAACACAAAATAAAGGTGATGGATAATTCACAAAATAAAATAAGACGTGGCCTAAGAATTTTAGAGGTGTTTTGAATCCTCTCTTCCAATATAATTTTCTCATTTTAAAAATGAGAAAGACCAAAAAGTAGAAACAACCTAAATGTCCACCAACTTGTGAATGGATAAATAAAATGTGATCTATCCATGCAATGGAATATAATTCAGTAATAATAAGGAATGAACTATTGATATATACAACAATATGGATGAACGTTGAAACATTATGGTAAGTGAAAGAAGTCAGTTACAAAGGACCACATATTGCATGATTCCACTGATAGGAAATGCCCACAAAAGGCAAATCTCTATATACACAAAAACAATTAGTGGCTGCCTGGGGTGGGAGATGCAAACAAGGAGTGACTCAGTGGGCAAGTGGAATCTTTGTGGGTGATGGAAAATTTCTAAAGCTGGATTGTGAGGAAGGTTGCACAACTCTGTACATTTCTTAAACTTATTGAATTGTACATGTGAAATAAGTGAATTTTATGGTCAGCAAATGATATCTCAATAATGCTGTTTTATAAAAAAACGAAGAGAGGGGGCTATGAAATGCTGAGAAACACACCCGTGGTCATCCATCTAAATGAAAACCCAGGGCAAAGCCTCAGAAGATTCAGATCTTTATTTAGATCTGTCAAAACTTTAGATGTATTTTGACCTAGTCTATTAACATACATTCTTGATCTCTCTAGTCTTCAACTGGAAACTGAGTTAAGGGAAAACAAATACAGTGGGTGGTTCTTCTAACTCTGAGTTTTCATTCAGTAACTCTAGCATACATAACATCAATTTTTTTCCAAATTAGAGTAAATATTATTTGAGATGGTAAAATTGAGATCAGAGTGTTCTATTAAGAAATTACTAATACAGGTAGGTTACCATCTTTTTTAAACAAATAACCAAGTATACATTCTTTTAAGATTCCAAGACTCTGAACAAACTTTGTGGAGGCTTTTCAAATATCCATTAGTACTAGCATGAAAACGGAGGCCACTTTTCTTTCTTTATATTGATATGACACCAAGGTGCTTATACTGCACTCTCACCCCCTTCCAGTGCATGTACACACACACACACACACACACACACACACACACACACACACACACCTCAGGCTGACTTTTCCCTTCAAACCTTGGCTGGCCCCTCTTCCTTGAAAGCTATAACCATCCCCTTCCCACCTCGCTTTCCTCCTCCGGTCTGGGGAAATCCGCCTTTCAGATTCAGGTCTGATCTTGCCTGCTCCGGAATCCTGCTCCTCTTTCCCATCCACAACCCCACTCTTCTTCCTCGTAGCACGTTAAACACCTGTCCTCGAGGTATCACTCACATTAGACTGTGCTGAGATATGGAACTGTCTCTGCCTCTAGACAGGAAAGCGCAGGGATAATAAGGTCTTAGTCATATATGGATGTTGGGGTCGAGGATAGAAGTTAACACACCGTAGGTATTCAGGAAGTGTCACAAAAGGGAAGGAAGGGAAGGAAGGGAAGGAAGGGAAGGAGAGAAAGAAGGATGTGAGGGAGTAACTCGTGCATGGCTGCCTCAAGGATTCTCTCCATTAATGCGCTTATTTGTTTTGTGCACTTATAGCTCAACCCTTCGTCCACAGCCCTGATGAGCCCCAAATCACTTCCTGTCCTGCACCTCAGGACCACTTCTCCTGCCATTGAAGGGAAGAGGTTCATGATTCTGAGGGAGAGAGCGCCCTCTTGGGAATCCCCATCAAATCAGAGGGGATCTGGGGCCCCAGCGACTCTGAAAATACTTTAGAATCTTCTCAACTTAGGCAGCTCGGAGGTTTACAACTGGGCGCAGCAGGGAAAGTGAACTTCGGACGCTGTAGGCACGTCCTGAGTTTAGCCCAATTTCCCGAGATCCTAAGGGACAACCTCAGTGGAGTGGGGGTCCTGATCAGCATCACAATGGTGATAGTGACAGTGACAGGAATATATAGTATGGGCTACTGATTACGTAAAGGTTTTACACAGCTTACCTCACGGGACCACCCAGAATAAATACAATTTTGGGTACAATTTGTTCCCATTTTATTGCATTTATTTTTTGTTCCCATTTTCAAGATGAAGACACAGATTCGGGTGGGAGATGTAACCTGCCCAAAGTAATAGACTCAGCAAGCGATACTTGGAACGCTCTTCTCCCAGATGGCTGCTCCCTCTCCCACGTTTCTTTACCTCTTCTCCACTGTCTCCTTTCTACTAGGCCTCCCATGATCTCCTTATTTAAAACTGCAGCCTCCCCCAAATCCCTTCCTTGTTTATTTTTCTTCATTGCACTGACCACCTTCTAATCCTTACGGAGTTTACACATGTATTTTTATAACGTCTATTCACAAACGTTCCCCTACACAAGATATAAATTCTTCAAGGACAGTCATCTTTTTCTCTCTCTGTGTCGAGGGCTCTATCCCTGGCACCTAGACTGGTGGTCCGGCATACAGAACATTCTCCCGTATCTGTTGAATAAATGAATAATTCAACAAGGATTTTGATGCCTTGTTGTGCCTTCTCAATGATTTGCCAAAAGATATTACACCATTTCACTTGTTAATTACATTCTGCTTTCGAGCTTTCACCATTTCCAATTGGTAAATTTAAGTGTCCTACAGAGAAGTACACTGAAGACAATACTGGTGCCTTCAGAAGGTTAAATTTGCAGAGAACTTAATAGTGTTAAAATAACTGTTAAAGCTTGACAGAATATTAAATGTTATATATGCAGGTACACTATCAAATCTGGATTTTCCTTTTTCTGAGAGTTAAAAATGTGATATACTTAATCTAATTAACATGAATACTCCTTTATACATGTATTATATATTTTAGGGGCTATCTCCATTGAAAAATGATGTATTTGTTTCTCTCTAATTCTGTCTCTCTGCTAGGCACAATGATGACGCACCCTCAGTGTCTGAACTGAATATAAGTTAAGTTCTCTGGGGGTAGAAATAGTTGCACCACCACTTTGCCAAATGCAGCAGCTTCTAAAGTATGCTTCCTTGAGATGCTTCCGATTAAGGATGTCACTAGACCATGAACGTCTGCCACCATAAAGCCTCTGGGAGATCTGTACAAAGACACCTGTACAACTTTGCTCAAGTGTTTCCTCAATTTATGTGACCATGGTACCTACTGTGTGGACATCTGGAATAACTCGCTTTGAGAAAGCTGGTTAAAAGCAGTTACTTAAAATGCCTTTATTACATCCTATACCAAATACCCCAACCATTCTCATCTTTGAGGGAGGGAGGGAGAGAGAGGGGGAGGAGCAAGAAGAAAAAGGAGAAGAGGACGGCTTACAGTCAGGTATTTTGTTCATAATGATTTTTTCTGTCCCTTTGGTGGGTTCAGAATTGTTCCTTTTTCTTTTAAAATCGATACATAAAGACTCAATGCCAGTTTTATTTCATCTCCAAGTTCTGAAGAATGGAAATGAGATTTATTCTAATATAAATCACTAAAACAAATCTATTGCCAAAACATCTCTTAAGTACATGTTGGAGAGCTTTTATAATACAATCTGTATTGTGAGACCAGTTATTGCCTGTTGTACTAAAACCATATGGTGTTAGTTTCACAGGAAAAGAAGATGTAAAAGAATGCTTTCAAACCAGTGCCTAGTCAAACACTCGGCCCCATCCCCTTTCTTCCCCCAGTGCCTTGTCCAATAGACGCAGTAAGCTTTCTATCAGTCATCTCACTTTTTGAAGTAGTCACAAAATCTTTCCTAACTGTTTATACTTTAGTTATTCTACATAATTATGACATTTTAAAGACGCATTTAGCTCTAAGCTTCACTTATTATGTCTTTAGCAGGTCAAAGTTTTCCTATGAATTTTATTCTTGAAAAAACGCAGTTCAATGAAAGCCCAGGGACCACTGCATCCCACCACTCCCATCACCAGTAGCTTTGTCTCCAGAACCTTCTAATGGTTGTTGTGATTTGCTTTTGTGAAGGCAGCAAAGCTCTGTCAAGCTGATATAGCATGTGAATATCAGTAAAAGTAACAGAGAATCCAAATGCTATTGTACTGACAAATATTACTGAAAAAGAAGATGAGTTGAGAAATATTAAACTCAAAGAATGAGAGAAAGAAAGGAAGAAAAAAAAAAGAAAGGTTATAATCACCTAGCTTCCTTTCCTTTATGATTTTGTTTTGATTCTCAAAACGTTGTTAAATTTAATTTGCTAAATCTTGTTAAGTATTAGATGAATGTTGGATAAGCTTTAATAAGAAATTTGAGGCTTCATTAAATCCCTTTGTTAGCATGAACCCAATGGAAGTTTTATAGCACTCTGGGGTGACTTTCTTGCACCTTAAAAATTGAGACAACTATGAAAACTGTACCTAAGTGAGTAAACGTGATTTCTCCCAGGCAGTACGGCAGTAAGTTTGCTCTGAGAAATCCATACTCAATCCTTGCCAGGAGCATTGGATGAGGTATTACCACAGAAGAAGCAGAATACAGTGCATGATTTTAAGAAGCTTAGAATCCAGTTGATAAAACAGGGAAGGAACAAAGTTACAGTATTTGCAACTTTGATTTACAAGAAATGGTACAATATGGGATCAATGATTTTATAACCTGCGAAATGTGTTGGCCAGAGTTCATTATATGTTAGATGAAAGCTCTGGAAAGTGGGATATTGCCACCTAGCTCAACAAACATTGTCAATACCACATGAGAGAAACTTTGTAAAGCCCAAGGGGATCACTTTCACACCCTTTGATTTTTTTTTTGAGTCTTCGTTGCTGCGCGTGGGCTTTCTCTAGTTGCGGCGAGCAGGGGCTACTCTTTGTTGCGGTGCTCGGGCTTCTCACTGTGGTGGCTTCTCGTTGCAGAGCACAGGCTCTAGGCACGTGGGCATCAGTAGCTGTGGCACATGGGCTTCTGTAGTTGTGGCACGCAGGCTTCAGTAGTTGTGGCTCGCGGGCTCTAGAGCGCAGGCTCAGTAGTTGTGGCACACGGGCTTAGTTGCTCAGTCTATTAACTCACTGAACAAACTTTATTTATTTATTTATTTATTTATTTATGGCTGCATTGGGTCTTTGCTGCTGCGTGTGGGCTTTCTCTAGTTGCAGTGAGTGGGGGCTACTCTTCGTTGTGGTGTGTGGGCTTCTCTTGTTGTGGAGCACGGGCTCTAGGCGCACGGGCTTCAGTAGTTGTGGCTCGCGGGCTCTAGAGCGCAGGATCAGTAGTTGTGGCCCATGGGCTTAGTTGCCCCACGGCATGTGGGACCTTCCGGGACCAGGGCTCGAACCCGTGTCCCCTGCATTGGCAGGCGGATTCTTAACCACTGCACCACCAGGGAAGTCCTGAGCAAACATTACTAAGTACTCACTTTGTTTCAAGCACTTTATGAATGGCTGAAGTTGCAATGATGAAGAAAACAGACATGGCCCTTGCCCTCAGGGAGCTCACAACCTAGCCTAGGGTTTCTCTTCTTCAGTGTTGTTGACATTTGGGGCTGGACAATTCTTTGCTATGGAGAGCTGTCCTGTGCACCATAGGATACTGAGCAGCATCCTTGGCCTCCACCCATTAGATAGCAGGTTGTGACAATCAAAAAAGTCTCCAGACATTGCCATATGTCTTCTGGGGAGGAAACTGCCCTGAATAAGAACCACTGCTCTTGTGAATACAATATTAACAGTCTTGTGCTTAAGGAACTAGGAAACTCCTACTGAGCCTGAGGCTCTTTTAAGATACACACTTTGTCTTTAAAAAACAAACAAAAAAACGCCAGACAGAGAGGGTGTGGAGAAAAAGGAACCCTCCTACGCGGTTGGTGGGAATGTAAGTTGGTGCAGCCACTATAGAGAACAGTGTGGAGGTTCCTTAAAAAACTAAAAATAGAACTACCATAAGACCCAGCAATTCTACTCCTGGGCATATATCCGGAGAAAACTCTCATGCAGAAAGATACATGCACCCCTATGTTCATAGCAGCACTATTCACAATAGCCAAGACATGGAAACAACCTAAATGTCCGTCGACAGATGAACGGATATAAGAAGATGTGCTACATGGATACAAGGGAATATTACTCAGTCATAAAAAAGAGTGCAATAATGCCATTTGCAGCAACATAGATGGACCTAGAGATGATCATACTAAGTGAAGTAAGCCAGACAGAGAAAGACAAATATCATATGATATCTCTTATATGTGGAACCTAAAAAAAGAAAGATGCAAATGAACTTATTTACAAAACGGAAATAGACTCACAGATATAGAAAACAAACTTATGGTTATCAAAGGGGAAAGGAGGGGAAGAGATAAATTAGGAGTTGGGGATTAGCATATACACACCCCTATATATAAAATAAACAACAAGGACCTACTGTACAGCACAGGGAACAATACTCAGTATTTTGTAGTAAACTATAAGGGAAAAGAATCTCAAAAAGAGTAGGTATCTATGACTGAGTCACTGAGCTGTACACCTGAAACTAACACAACATTGTAAATCAACTATACTTCAATTAAAAACAAAACAAAACTCAGTCATCTGCCATAATGCAGAGCCTGACATGTAACTACCACCTCACAAAAGAGTTTCACATTCCTCTATTGAAGGCTTTCTTGGTGGAACTATCTCTAGTTTGGAAAAAGAAGTCAATAAGATTTGCTCCATAGGGAATTCCCTGGCAGTCCAGTTGTTAGGACTCTGCGCTCACACTGCTGAGGGCCTGGTTTCAATTCCATCCCTGGTTGGGGAACTAAGATCCCGCAGGCCACAGGGCACAACCAAAAAAAAAATTTTGCTCTCTAGAAATATGTTTCATAGTCAACTTACCTGAAACAGAGTATACCATAAATTAATTACTATGTTTCCAAAAACATTGAAAGGGATATACAGACATAGTGACTCATACTATAGTTGGGGCTAATTGTAGTTTTATAATTGGGCAGCTGAGGAAAGCATTGAATTGGGGGGTGCTAGGTTCAACATTGTCAGATTTATCCCAGAATTTTCAGGTTGCTGGTGGTATTAGCCCTGGCAGGTTAACTGTTGCAATCCAAAAATGACACAGTGAAAACTTAGTTCTCTACACCAGCGGTCCCCAACCTTTTTGACACCAGGGACCAGTTTCCTGCAAGACAATTTTTCCACAGACGGGGTGGCGAAGGTGGGGAGGTAGGGGCGGGTGGGGGGATGCTTCAGGCGGTAATGCAGGCGATGGGGAGCGATGGGGAACGGCAGATGAAGCTTCACTGGCCCGCTGCTCACCTCCTGCTGTGCGGCCTGTTAGGAACTGGGCCGGTCCCCTGCTCCACACTGAGACTCAGGAACCCAGGCTTCGATAGTGTGTGGATGGTGATGGGAGGTTTTTACAGACAGTGACTAGAATTCTGATACCGTAAATCCCTTACATATGAATGAGTTCCATTCTGAGAGTGCGTTCGTAAGTCCAATTTGTTCATAAGTCCAACAAAGTTAGCCTAGGTACCCAACTAACACAATCAGCTATACAGTGCTGTACTGTAATAGGTTTATAATACTTTTCACACAAATAATACTCTGGCTTCTGGACATCCTGGGCTTGAAATAAAGATACCGTACTACTGTACTCTATACGGTCCTGAACAAGAAAGTACACAAAAGCACAACCACTTGTAGAGGATGCACGCACGTGACGATATACACCAGACACGTGAATTAACTTATGTGACTGGACATGTGAACGCACGTTCCCATCTTTGAAAATTCGCAACTTGAAGTGTCATATGTAGGGGACTTAGTGTATTCCATTGGTAGGAATTCAGGTACATGACTACTGCTAGATGCAAGGGAGGCTGGGATATGGAGTCCCACTACGTGTCCAGGGCGGAAAGGAGAATTGTTTGGTGAACATCTAGCCATACTTGGCCCATATGGTCAAAATCATTTTCATTGCCCAAGAGCCATACATTGTCTCATTTTCTGATGTATAAAATCAGAATATGATATACTTTATAAAGATTCTGTGAGGACTAATGAAAGATGTGTAAGCTACATTCTTCACAAAGATTTTGTGCTACGTGTATATCTGATATCTAGAGAATAATACGCGATGCTAATTTATAGCCCCATTATGAATAGACACATTCTTAATCCCTGGCGGACATCCTGATGTGGTCAATCCATTATCATTCATTACAGAAAGGAGAATGTGCTATGCCGTACAAGTTCATGTCCCTAAATGATGCTGTAATATTTTCTTTTGCTCTCAATGTGTGAATTATTAAAAATAAGCTAGCTACAATGTCATCATTTTTGACTATATCAAAAAATAAGGCAGAGACAGGACTGCTTCCAATCTGTGAAGTTATTTAGCATTTAATATTCCCTTTGGGAAATCAATATGGTTTGGAGGAGATTATTTATATACCACTAGTCAAGTGTGGTTTAAATAAATGCAGCATATTGCTAGTGCTCTGTGAATGAATCTTTCAATGTCAAGACCTCACTATTGAATAAAGAGATATATCATAAATTAGCTAATGGGGAAATGGTTAGCAGAAATTATCTGGTCATTTTACTGATATAGATGAATATCTTAGGTTCTATTTTTCTCGGATTTAGTCAAATCATAAAATAATGAATGTCTGGGCATTTCATGCCAAGCTATTAACATGTATTCATTATTTAAAATGTATGTTCTATGAAACTAATTTTATTTTAGGGGAGTGAAATGTAGGCTGCTGGTTCACACATGAATAAATAATCATGCTTTTCTTTTTATCCCACGAGGTAAAAAAAAAAAAAAAAAAAGAATTAATTGAATGACAACAAAATAATTCCTAACCTTAAGTAGTCAGGGTGCACTCTGCATGATTCAGGATACAAATCAGCATCCTGACTTCAAGCTTCATGGAAATTTGGGGCAGAGGAGGATGGTTAGCAGGGCAGAGAGAAAAAGGGCGATGAAGAGAAGTCTCAGGTCTCTGAGCTAAAGCACGTGTTGGTTAATTTCTCCTTAGGCTGCTTGACTCATATTAGGAAACAAAAATTCCTGGGAGAAATTGCAACTAAAAAGAAAGTGCAACTAAAGAGATCGACTTTTCCAAAGCAATCCTGGGGGGTATTTTTGGAGTGAGAACCCACAAACCTCAGTGTGAACAGAGAACCAACACTGGCTTTCCCTTTCCCCATTTACCTGATCTCCATACAATGAGTATGCCCTGCTTTAAGCACACAGAACATGGAACCGGAGGGATAAATTCATTTGTCATTATTAAATTTACAAAGGGATACCACTCTACTGCAACAGTCACTATAAAATGTATTTAACTAGTGACTTTTCCCCGGAGCCCATAAAAAACACTGTGGTTTATAAAAGTTATTTTCACATATTTACGTTGAACAATATGAAATGGTCACTACCCAACCATTCTGACTGGCAAAAACGGCAGTTTCTTAAGGTCCAGCAATCTCAACATTTAGCTTTCTGAGAACATATGCTTTATAAAAAGTAAGCGGTGTCCTGCTGAGAAACCCTACAACACACTGGATGCGGAAATACTTAATGGAGTAAAATAATTCAAAGGGCATTATTTTGAGGTAATTAAAAATCCTCAATATTCTGACCTCCAACACTCTCAAAGTATTGGACCATGACACTTTAAGTGTGGACCAAAACACTCAAGAAGTCCTGAACCAAAAAACTGACACTGTCAAAAAATCAACACTGTCCAACAATTGACTGATTGCACCGGTCTGCAGGAGGAATAACCAAAAAGACAGATCAGTCACTGGCGTCACAGAAGAAAAGGAAATTGTTGGCTGATGGTATCCTTCCTTTTCCACTGTTATAAGTATCGTGTGTGCAATGCACTGCATGGCTGATATCACAAATCTGAGTCTTTTAATATCGGGGAGAGACAGAACAGCAGGCTGCGGGCGGGTTAGGCGAGTTTTGCCCTTTCTGGCTCATTTGTCTAAGAAAGAATTTGGTGAGTTGACAAGTTTCTGAAAGTAGAGGAAAATGATTTGAGTGAAGGCAGCCAGAGGCAGTTAGCGAATTCTGACCACCATCATAGTTGTCACCCACCGAAATTTAAACTCCAGTCCAAATTTATACAAGTGGATTCACTTACGTGGTACAGAATTCACGTGCTATTTATTAACCATCACTGGGTCCTTTCTTCTGAACCCTGTACATTTTTGGATGGCAGGCCATTTTGGAAGCTGTAATCCCCTTGTGACAAGTTATAAGAGCCAGGTAAAACTTTCGTATTTTGTTCTAACTTAGTAGACTCATCTTTAAGCAATGATGATTGTGATTCCAAAGACGAACTTCAGGAAAGGAAGTGAAAAAGTCAGAAAGTCTGGAGAAGGTGGGAGGAGGGAGTGTGTGTGGGATGTGTGGGGAGAGAGGAAGACAGCAGATTCTTCCCTTTTTTTTAAAAAGTGATTTTTCACTTCTAAATGAGACAGCTCAATTTAACTGCCCCGAATTTATGGGTCTAACCATTGGGAAAGATTATGTGTCTGGAGTCCTCTGGGGAAAGGAGCTACCTGGCGGTCCAACATTCATGGCCAATTGTTATTACAGGTGTGGGAACTCATTGCTGGCAAAGAGAGAATTTCTAGGGCAGGAAGTTTAGGTGGGGTTCCTTGATGAGGCGGTGGGAGGCAGCCAAAGCTGTGTGCCAGTTAAGGGTATAGGTAGCTACTGCAGCTAGGATTTTCTGCTCTGTACTTTAGAATTTGGGGGCGACCCATGATTTCTCTATAGAGATGCACGACCAATTTTATGTGTCCACTGACTTAATTTTGCCCAGAAGTTACACTAAAACAAGAAGCAGCCAAGTTTTTCTCTTTTTAGAGTGATAAGATTATCTTTTATAGTTTTAATTAGTAAGTTACATAAATTAACAAGTACGTTATTGGGCAACAATCATGTCTTTGCGATCAAAACCTGTGTATAGTGAACTGACCTATCTAACAAATGCATGAGCCCCTTAGAATAACTCTGGAAAAAAGCTGTCACTATATTAACCAATTAACCAGTGAGTGATCAGGATAAATTGATGAAGTGGACACACACTGAATTATTTTTACAATACTTTTTTTCTCTGAAAATTACTCAAGTAATTCATGGTCACTATAGAACGATTGGGTTGGCCAAAAAAATTCGTTTGGAAAATCCGAACGAACTTTCTGGCCAGCCCAATACTAGAAAATCCAGAGGAGTACATCAAAACCACTTATGAGCTAGCCCACCTTCCAAAGTCAACCACTAGTAGCAAATTATTTTGTAAACTTCCAGAGTTTTTCCCATGTAAATATAATATAATATAATATAAATATTTTTAATATAAATATTTTTAAGTGGGATTATTCTATATATACCACTCTGCAATCTGCCCTTTTAATAGTATCATTATCATTTTTAACCGCTATGTAATATTCCACTGTATGGATATGTATATACCATACATTATTTCAACTAATCCACTTTTGTTGGTCCTTTAGATTGTTTACAGTCTTTTGGCTTGAATATGGATTATTGTTATCAACATCATTTTATATTCACATTAGCAATTTGTCCAATTACTTCCTTAGGATAAATTCCTGGAAGTAGGATTGACTGGTAATAGGATATATTTTTTGGTGGACGTTTTAATAGAGAGGATGAAGTGCTTTCCTTAAAACTTGTATTTACTTGCAATCTCACCAACCGTATGAGAGTTATTAGTATGTTTTAAGAGTTTCCAGCCAGGCCATTCCTGACTTTGGAGGAGAACAGGGCATATTTCCTAATTTCCTACCTTCTTTCCTTCTCTCCTTCTATTCCTCCCCCTGACAAACACTGATCCATCACCTACCACTTTCAGGCAGGGGACACCAAGTCTCCGATCTCATGAGCCAGCATGATCTCATCTTTTGCCCTCTTATGGAATCCACATAAATATCACTGAAAATTCCAACATGTCGACCTCCAATCTCCCTTTCCCAGATGGTTTTCACATCTGGAAGTAACACACATCCTTGATTTTATTCTGGAAATACTGTCCCTGGACCCGTGGGGGACAGAAACCAGCTATGTCCCATCTTCCAGCTGACGGCTCAACACATTAAGTAGCTCTTCCTCCCTTCTCCTCCTCAGTGATGATTCTATGGTGTCTCCTCACCACATCCCCACTCCCCAGGCCCAGCTCCAAAGCAGCGCAGAGACAAGAGTGCACGGGTTAAGCAGAGGCATCTGTCAGTGCCCTTCCTCCCTTATGCCAGACTATTACACTAATGAGCTACTTTCATGATGCTCTAAGAAGCCAGGATGAACAACAGTCTTTTTGCCAAGGAAAGTGACAGTTAACGAGAGTTTTCTGTATCGTTGTAAGTAGAAAGCCCCTAAGTAACTTTTAAATTAGTGAGAGGAACTTCAGAGCTTCCTCTATGCCCAGAGTGCTCTGACAAGTTTCAAATCCTTAACGGACCGCTTTCAAGCCCTTGTGATGTTTGGGCTTTTACAATGACTACTAAAGGCCAACTAACCACTCCAATAATTATAAATTAAGAAAACACATTGAGCTGTATGTGACGTGAAACATGATTAAAACACTCCCAACCATGCTGATCCCATAGACCGTACCAGGAGCTTAGGAATTCTGGCCAGGCCTCTTTCAAGTGGTCCAAAGTAAAATTACACTGTTTTTTACTGGGGGTTTTCTTCTCTTTTCAACTATTTCCCTTCACATAGAGAAAAAGAGAGAGCAGGGCATTCCCTGGCAGTCCAGTGGTTAGGACTCAGCGCTGCCACTGCAGGGGGCACTGGTTTGAACCCTGGCCGGGGAACTAAGATCTCACATGCCGTGTGACGTGGCCAAAAAATTTAAAAAATTTTTAAAAAAGAAAGAACAAATGTTAGGATCATTGAGTTGATGAGGTAAAGGGTTAAGATGCAATAGACAGCGTATGAAGATTTGCACTGGCCAAATGTTGAAAGTGAAGCTCAAGTGAGTTACGGTGGCACGTTCTTACGAGAGTACCTTCTAATTCTCTTCAACACTTCAGTGATTTTGTGAATGATTTAACTTAGTGGTTCTCAACCAGGGGTGGTTTTACCGTGAAGGGGACATCTGACAATATCTGGAACATTTTTGGTTGTCACAACTGGGATGGAGGTCTACTGGCATCTAATGAGTAGACACCAGGGATGCTGCTAAATGATCCTACAAAGCTTAGGACAACCTCTCACACCAGAGAATTACCAGCCCTAAACGTCAATGGTGCCAAGCCTGAGAAACTACGATTTAATGTACTTCAAATTCAGTTTGTTTGATTCAAAGTTGATATGTGAATAATTATTTCAAGCCTTATCAGCTGTGACAACATGTGATCTTAAAATTCAACTCTAGCCAAGATTATAGGTAGAAGCCTTCATTTTCTTTTTTTTTTTTTAATTTTTTTTTGTCCATACCCCATGGCATGTGGGATCTTTGTTCCCCAACCAGGTATTGAACCCACACCCCCTGCACGGGAAGCACGGAGTCTTAACCACTGGACCACCAGGGAAGTCCCAAGCCTTCATTTTCATATCAGGAAACTTCTGTAGAGGGGTAGCTAATGCCTCATTAACATGTGAGTTCTTCTGAAAGACCATTGTTAGGGAAAGAAAACCATAAAGAGGAACAATGAGAAATGTGCCTTTTCTCTTTAAGAAACTACTGGATACATTTTGAGGTTCTAGAAAAAATCATGTAAAGTTTGGCTACTTTCCTTTGTAAACTCGTTCTAATTGTAAGGTGAGGGGTTAAGGAGGATTCCTATTGAAGGTAATTCCTTCAGATCAGCTGAAATCTTCTGCAAGTCCTGAAAGAACAAGATATGTTGGCAAGATAGAGAAGACAGAGAAACAGAAAATTTCTTAAGGAAGATCTAGGTTTGTGTTACTCAAGAACAAATCAAGATATTCTCTTAACCTCAACAACTTTTTTTTTTTTTTTCCTGGCCGCATGCACGGCTTGCAGGATCCTAGCTCCCTGACCAAGGATCGAACCCTGGGCCCACAGCAGTGAAAGCTCATAGTCCTAACCAATGGACCGCCAGGAAATTCCCTTAACCTCGACAACTTAATTTAAAAGTACAAAATCTGAGTTGGGGTTTTCACTTAGAATCTCATTTCCAGGGCAGCCTGTGATGTCATGGATATGTAGACTTAAAGCTCATGAGCTGAAACCTGATAGGTGAAAAATGATCTCTTTATTGTATTAATTTGTATTTCCTTGATCACTAATGAAACTGAACACCTTTTAGGTGTAGGTTATTTACATTTTTTATTTTGTGAGTTGTCTTTCATATCTTGTATGTACTCTTTTAGTGATTTATCTTGTTTATATGAATTCTGTCATATATACATTGTGAATATTTTCTCATTTGATGTTTGTCAGTGTTTACCGATTACAGTCATAGAAATTTAAAAATTTTATTTCATCAAAAAAAAAAAAAAAAAAAAAGCTAACGAGCTGAGATAGTCCACAGATCTTTAGAGCTGAAGTCTTGCCACTTAGTAAGTTTTAGGCCAGGGGGCGATAGGGGACCCTCTCCTGATGACATTCCTGGGCACATTCAGGCTTTTCATGATTAAAGCGGGGGAAGAGTTCATACTTCCTATCACATCTGCACTCATCTCAGTTTCAAGTTTTGAAAAAAATGTCATCATTCATGTTGGCACTTTTGGGCCCTGTGACAACGGGATTCAGGAGGCAGAGAGAAGAAAATGCCCACTTTCCAGTTACTATTCTAGCACTGGCCTGGTTTAATCATTCTTTCTTCCCAGGTGCACCACTGTACTTAGAACACTTGGAATTTTATGCTCTGGCAGAATTCCCTCTTACAGACTCCATAGCAAGATGTTTTCTCTTTCCATTTTGAAAAGATTACCTTTAGAAGAAAATGCAAATACAATGAAACGGTGAGGGGAAAGCCTTCTTTTGTGCCAGTCCTTGGGCACCCAAACAACCAGAAACACTCATGATCATGCCAGCATCCCAGCCTAGGGAAGAATCATGCCTTCCTGGAGCACAGCTTAAAGTGGAGCCCAGGTGAAAGTTGAGCAGAAGAGGGCACAGAAGACCCTCAATTCCAAGGGAGCCCTAAGTGAGGTGACTGTGGAACCTGGAAATCTATACAGATCCTGGAGCCTTCATGCCCAAAAGAAGAATTCCTCTTCTAAAAGAAGTAGCACAGATTCATCTTTGACACTTGCTGATCTTGTGTAGAATTAGCACAGTCTGTTTATAATTCATGAGCAATCTATCTTTGTTCATCGGATCTGGAACATTCTAACATGGTTTGTGTTTCAATTGTCTTAGCGGCATTGCTGATTTAACTGTCGCTCATGCTTCCAGATAGCCATGGATAAAAGTCAGTCACAGGTAACACACCAAACAGCTTCATTTATAATACTCCAAACATTATGAAAAGAGAATGAAAATGAAACCATGTCTGGTAGGGCTTGAAAAGATTTTATATCCAAGAAGCCTGCCAAGGTGTGAACATGAGGGAACAATATCATCAGACCTAAGGGGGAAAAACGCTGCTAAAGCAATTAGTGATAATACGTAGAATGCCAAGCTTTCATCAAATAAAATTCTACCGTTAAAATACAACAATTTCGGGAGGGAGACGCAAGAGGGAAGAGACATGGGAACATATGTATATGTATAACTGATTCACTTTGTTATAAAGCAGAAAGTAACACACCATTGTAAAGCAATTATACTCCAATAAAGATGAAAAAAAAACCACGACAATTTCCCAAAGTGCTTATTGTTCTAATTTTATGTAATCAAGATATAATATTCTCTTTTGTATACTGTACATATTGTAATTTTTAAAGAAATAATTTAATCGGCATGCATTAGAAAGTCAGTTTTTTTCTCAAAAATGAAGTTAGATGTTGAGGCTTTCTTGTGTTAAATAGGATATTTTCTCTCTCTCTGTGTGTATATATATATATATATATATATATATACACACACACACACATATATGTATATGTATATGTATATACACACACGTGAATAGATAGACTTCTCTATAATCAGAACTAAAGGACAGCTTTCTACAGTGTGAATTAAAGAGTAATTAATCCAATGCCATATACACAGGACTGAGTAATAACAGATGTACAAGGTCTGTATGTTTCAAACTCGGAGACAAATTCATATAAAGTATATTTTTGTGAGTTTCTGGCTTAACAGATCTAAAGATACAGCCCTCTTTGCTAATGTTTCAGTGACATCAATCAATCAACAAATATTTTCCATGGTCATTCTGTGCCCAAAACACAGGATCAAATTTCCCATCACCCAAAGTTCAACTTGAAACATAAGGATTATAGGGGCAAAAAAACTTCCTTAACAAATGATGCTAGCAAAAACTAAGAACTGCTTTCTTCGGCAAAGGAGATTAAATCTAAAAACATTTCTTTCTGAAAATTAAGGCCAAATCAATAGTTTTGCACTTCAAACAGAATACTTTCTTTTATAGGGTACAGGCTTGCTATTTTGGGGATTATGCAAAGAAATATTTTCAAATTGCCACACACACAGTTCTTTGGCCATATCTTTACACCGCTGAGTTAGGAAAAACATTTTATCCTACGCCAGGTGCAATTTTAAAAGTAAGCACATGGCTGCAGAAAAATCATATCATAGATGATGATTCTTGTCCAGAGTTGGGAGAAAGGGGACACAAAAGCCCCTTCTAGTTCTCGTATTTTCTTTTGCCACGTAAAAGGATACACTCTGTTGGCTTATCCCACGGAAGTTCATACTGCTATTATAAATATATAGCAAATTATATAAGCAAATGTGAATTTGGAGTCTCAAAAATTCCTTTAGGAATATATGATATGATCTGGATTTTTAGTAATGCTGGCCACTTATTTATTATTAATCAACTGGAGATGATAAATCTTTAAATAGTCCCCGAGGACACAAATGACCATTCCAATGGGGGGAAAAATATGAGACAAACAGGAATTAGTCAATTGTTCTCTACCACCAAATGAACCATGAAAGCTGCAAAAACACCTTCCCTGGTTGAGAAACATCCTGTAATTTAAGTTGCAGGCTTAATGAATATCAGCCCTCAAGGGGAAAACTGAAATTTATCTTATCATGCTAGTTTTTTTTTTATTATTTATTTACTTATTTAAGCAGAAAAGGAATTTCTGAGATGACTGGAAATCTAGCTCAGAAAATGCACAGGAACAAAGGGAACCTAGGCAGTCAGAAACGCAGCCCAAATCACGTTTTAGAATTTAGCTTTTCTGAGGAGAAAATCCCTGTAGCAACCTCTGACACTGAGAGCCCCCATTAGAAACGCAGAAGCTGCTGTTTCTGGAAAGTGTAACTGTCCCTTTCTTGCTGGTCACCCCCTCCTGCCAACCTTATCAGAAAGACTGTGTGTCGGAATTGAGGATCTAAAGAACCTCTTCTTCTAGGGGGGTCGCTTAAGTTGAGGTGGTAAAGAATGGATGGAGGTGTAATGGTGCCCTCTGCTGGAGAGACTCAGTAATGCTGCCCAGTAAGTTTCTACTGGGGCTGAAGTAATTTTGGGGGCGGGGGGTGAAGGGCACAAGGGTGTTTCTGGAACAAAAAGTCCTGAGAAGTACTCTGCAAAAAAGTAGTTGCAAAACCCCAAACCACACGAAATTAGCTTGATTCTGAGTTGACAGTAGAATTTGAAACCAGCTGTATTTCATCCTAAAATGTTAGCACTATAAACCCTTCATCAAACCTGGAGACAATTATTTTCTCACTATCTGGACAAGACCACATTTGTAGCGGCTGAATTTTTCCAGGGCAGACTTTGCTTTCCCATTTTCCTTTTGCAGAGCTCCCCTCTCACAGACTTGCATAAACAAGCCTCACTCGAGAATGAAGGATGCTCTGAGGTACAGCCTTGCTCGACCCTCCGTGATTCCCCTACTAAAAATCATCAAAGGAATTAGTTATGAAAGCACACATCACAATGGCCTTCCCAGGCTTCTTAGAAATACAGAGGAAGGCCACAAACTGATTTTAAAAAGTCATTTGAGAAAGTTTAGGAAAACAGTGGTATTTCATTCAAGGAGTAGTTTCTTTACCTCATTTGCCAGTTCTGGACGCACAGTTTACATACTTAAACTACCTATCATTTCAAATAGCTAAAAGTAAATAAGGGACAGTAAAAGGGGACTGTCAAAATGCACTGCATGCTGACTGGACTTTCGGTAATATGCATACGGTCGGCTTGACTACCTTCAATGATGTCTGCTAACCTCTGAGATACTAAGGAAACATCATTTAAATAGAAGTGATGAGTAAAAGAGACAAAATAGAATTGCTTCAAGGAATCACAACACTTTGTCTCCTGGCTAGCGTGGCTTTTTTTTTTTTTTTTTCGTGTTGCTGCTGTTTGTTTTAAAACTGAAGCCATGACTAGACACCCGAAAACCACGGCTTCGGTTGGGTAAGCGAATGGCTGATGGATTCATTCACTCAGTTACACACCTGTGAGGTTGGCTTCATGGATGTGCAACCTGTGTAGCCGCACAGGGCCCCGTGCTTTGAAGCACCGTGAGCGTGGCCTAATGCTCTACTGTCTCCATCTTGAAATTCTTATAATTTGTAAACCAAGGGCCCCGCGTCCTCATTTTGCACTGGGCTCTGTGAATTGGGTAGCCTGTCCTGTACATGAGCTTATTCAGCAGGTAGTTTTGAGCACTGTCTGAGGCTGACCTTCCTCGAGAACACGGTGATGTCCAAAGTATGATGTTCTTGTCGAAGGAGCTTATAGTCTAAGAAAGGAGATAAGACATGTCCAAGGACCATGAGAGCGTGCAGCCGAATATAATAATTCAATAAAAGAGGCCTGGGCGCTCTGTAGTTCAGAGGATGATGGCCAGATCATTTCCAGCTGGGAAAACCCGAAATGCCTCATGAATGGGGTGTCATTTGAGCTGGGCCTTTCGAACTGATTCTTTAGTACTTATTTCTCGGCAGGAAAATAGAAAAACAAATAAAATAAACAGAGGAGCTTTTCCTTTCTGCCATCTGGTCCACTTTGTGGTTTTACTGTTTTTCTTAGTCACCTTAGTTGACTTTGGACTTTTAATCACAGGCTTTCAGTGTTTTTGTACTCATAAAGTGTGGTCTTCCGTAGAGAAAAGAGTTTTAATTTTTAAAAATCGGGGGACGGGGTCAATTTGTGTGCCTCTCAGCAAGCTTCGTTGGAGATGTCAGACGGAACCAATGGGGGGCCTTGGTTTTCCATGGAGGTTGCTCCGTTGTTGTAGCCTCATGGCAATGGCTATGAACTCAAAATGTGTAGTATTGTGTAAGCGATTCAGGGAACACTTCCCCACAGGGGGATAAATCTTATCATCTCGCTACAAAAAAAAAAGGAACCCTCTTCTTCCTTCCAGGGATGATGTCACTGTGACACTGATGGTGCCAAGCCTCTATCTAGAAAGCCAACTACGTCCACTTTAGGGCCCTAAAGAAGCTCAGTAAATAAAGTCAGGCACCAAAGCTATAATTCGTTGTACCCAAACGTCCAGATCGTCTCTCTCTCAACTTCCACAAGCGCCTTCCCAGCAAACTCTCTGCTTAAGGGAGATCTGGTTTTGAGGAGAGCAAAGAGAATACAAGAGTATTCTCTAAGATCTGAGGTAAAAATTATACATGTAGGGATAAAGCTGAATGTAACAATTAAAAAAAATTATTTTTAGGATATACTGGCCACGTTAAATATTAAAACTGAATTTAAAAAATCTTCGTACATTAGTGGACGTAACCACGTGCCATGCTTAGGGTCAACACCCTTAGAAAAAGAAGAATGTACTGCCTAAAAGAAATAATACGGTCAATGAAGTTTGCAGAGTATGCAAATATTTTTTCTTTCCTGCACTGTTTCATAGTTACTCTTAATATGTTCTATAATATATTCCTAGAATTTAGCCTCTTTAATTCTTAATGGAACAAGGTAGAAGTTAAAAAAAATCCACTGCATGTTTTTAAGCCTCTCATTGTGGATAAAGCTATGTAACCAAGGTACGATCCAATACATTATATGTTCTGACATTTTTCTTCTAGCCTTGCCTTATCTAAGCTTCATTTCTCACTAGATATTTACACCAGAGCCAGCAGCAGATAGTCTCTGTATATCGACGAAGCAGCGTTTGTCATTTCTTACAAAACTGATCATTTTGGCTTGCCCCATATAATACAATTCAGAGAGAGCTCTTAATGTTTTGAGAAGCTAATAATCTAACTCCCTAGGAGGGAAAAACAGTAAACATTTAAATGACATTATTTACTTGTACTTTGTGACAAAATCGAGACAGAAAAGTAGGCATTTTTAACACTGTAGGTTTTATGACTCAGGTTAAGATCTAAGGTCAGGGATTTTACGTATTCAGTCTGTAACATAAAATTTAGTTGAGTGTTTCTTTCTCTGAGAAAAGAATACTAAAGATACATTTGACTCAAATTCAACAGCCAAGCCTGCTTGAATGAAACCACTGTCTGGCAGAATTTATGAGAGCAAAAGAAAACCGTGTAAGCAGCAGTTGGCTTTAGAAAGGGGTGGCATAACAGAAGCAAATCCAAGAACAGCAAGGTTTACCTTTGCCCTCATTTTCCATTTTAGGAACTAGCAGCATCACACGTTTCCAACTTGAGCCTTCTGGTCCCTATAACCACTACGCTTTGGCATTCTGGCAACTCGCTGACCCACATTTTTGGTGGCCCCACTGTGGTTCGTGTGGGTCAGGGAGCCAGGAATTGCTGACTAAACGCTTTCTGAAGCTTGTGGCTACACAGGAACCAGTGGGCAACGGTTGGATTCCTCTTCTGTGCCCGGAGCACATGACATAGTGGGGCTGGGAAGGGGTACAATTAGCAGATGTCACAAGACTGCTTTCTGGATCCCCATGGAATGCTCAGAAGAGCTGGAGCAAAGAAACAGGTCTGCAATCAAACCTCCATTTATGTAGTGTCTCTGTCATGTGACAGAATGAAGATTCATGCTGTGTCTATTTCACTGCTATTTCTTTTTCAACTCTGCCTTTTGACTTATGAAGAACAGGCTCATCAGAGCCATGGGTGGATCCAAATGAAATGAAAATTGGTCTTCATTCTGCTCAAGTAGAGGGGATTTTGTGACTCTTTTTTAAAGTTTTTTTTTTTAAGACTTGAGGGCATCGTTGTTCTGTCGAAAGAAGTGGTTCTCAAAGTGTGGTCCCCCGCCAGCAGCAGCAGCGTGGGGAGGGGTTAGATGGATAGAAATGCAGCAGACTCCCAGGCTCCATCTCAGTCCTACTTAATCAGCATTCTGAGGCTGGGTCCCAACAATCTGGGTTTTACCAAGCCTCCCACGCGATTCTACCGCATGCTCAACCTGAGAACTGCTGATCTAAGGAATCAGCGCGGAGGTGACTTCTATGACAGTTAAACAGTGTTGCCCTCCCCCTGGGAAATGGGCTGCCTGCTAATGTGTTACCAGGGGCACTTCAACTTTGTATTTTGTCCATGACATCAGACCACTCTAGTTTAGCTGAAGAAAATAAGCCACCTGCTCCGTCAAATACTGTCATTTGGCTGGTTCAAATTCAAATTGCCCAAGGTTTTCCTAAAAGCCCAAAGCACAAAATATCATTTGTATGATTGAATAGTCATTCTTTGGACCATTCTCCATATATTGTTGTTGGTTTCTGTGCAATTAAAACGCTTATTTTCTCTCTGAAATAAATTTTTCACAAGTTACAGGCTCAAAGACTTTTAGAATTGGAACGGATCTTTAGAATTCGTCAGCATATATATATATTTTTAACCCAGGGAGAAACTCAGGCCACAGGATGAGGACTGTGAGAGGTGATGCAGAGGAATCTTCACGGGTCAAATGGCAGTAGGTGGCCAGCAGCTAAGCTATAAATTCCTCTACTGGAATCTGAAATCAAGGACCACATCGTATTCACTTCTTCTCTCCCTTTCATATCGCAGTTCTTGGAACAGCGTTGGCACGGTTCCCTCAATGTTTGTTGAAAAACGATATGAAATAAGACGTGTGTTCCTTTTTTCCCTGCTCCTACAGGGATGAGGGAAGATGAAAATTACTTCAGTTTCTATTAAATAATAGGTTACGTCTTAGAAGTTACCAACCTAGGAGGCTGTGATCATATAAAATGGATTCTATTAACAAGAGGCCCAGGACAATGAGCGGGGATTATCAGGACTGAGATCTGTCGGAAAGGCTATTTGGAGATGTTCGCACAGCACAGGCTCATTACTATGTCTGGCTCAGGACACTTTTATTTAGCACCATGAAAACAGACTTAGCTTATGATATTTTAAGCATTTTAAACAAAGCGAGACTTATGCTATGGGGTGTGACTTTGGACCTTCCACTGGACCAGGTTTTCCCCAGATCTGGAGAGGCAAGAAACTGTTTCTTTATGCATCACGAGTGCAAAGTGGGAAGCCCCCTCCTTCTCCCTTCTTATATCACCAGGAATGAATAGGCAGCGTGTTTCCTATAATTCAGCAATAACTGGGCTATTATTCTTTAATGCCTCAGTTTATTAATGTAACCAGTATCATTCCTACCATGCCCATGTAATTAAATTACCCCACAGACATTTGATATGAAGCTCTCAATCCCCACAGAAGCCCAGGATTTCTATGCCCCTTTGTGAGTCCCTAATGAGTGGGAGGCACAGACACTTCTGTCATGCACGTTCACTCACTGTCCCCTCTGACTGCTCTCCTGTGTCGCACGGCCTGGCTCCTGCAAACCTTCCTTTCTGTTTGTCCGGCTAAACCAGAGGCTGAGCAAATTAAATGCTGAAACCACTGCCTGCGTGGATCAATGGTACATTCTTTTGTTTTCTGTTTTTTTTTTTTTTTTTGCGGTACGCGGGCCTCTCACTGTCGTGGCCTCTCCCGTTGCGGAGCACGGGCTCCGGACGCGCAGGCCCAGCGGCCATGGCTCACGGGCCCAGCCGCTCCGCGGCATGTGGGATCTTCCCGGACCGGGGCACGAACCCGTGTCCCCTGCATCGGCAGGCGGACTCTCAACCACTGCGCCACCAGGGAGGCCCCAATGGTACATTCTTTAACATTGGCTCCTGAATGCTAAGCCTTCCTTGGGGCATGAGTATAAAGGGAAAATCAACTGAAAAAATTTGTTGAAAGCAACCATTGTGTCCATCCAAAGGTATGTCACCTTGTGACTTTGTGAAAAGGAAAACAAATAATTTCACTTAATAATTAACTGTTTGATTTTAAAATTTTGCAAATGGAGCTATAATAATGAAGCTTCCTCAGTGCAGATGCTATCCCAATCCAGCTTGTGAAAAGGTACCTGGGATTATTAATAAAATAATGGATTTTTCTTACACCAACTGTTTATTTCAAGCTATTAATTACAAAATACAAATCACGTGAAATGTTGCAGAACTTGGACATGAATTCTTTAAAATAATCAAAAGAGACAGTACAGTAGGAATGCCTTTATTCCTAGAAATGGCACTTTAGAGACTCTAGATGTTTCTAAAGACTTTTTAAAAACTTGTATTTTGCATTTAACAAAATGTAACACGATTATCTTAGTATATATTTGTTATGAGGAGACAGGCAGATTTGAATGCACACCTTGACACCTGATTTTTGAAGATTTAACTACATACTGTATACATGGCAGCAAGAGTATAAGGAAATGTAAGTGTAGAGGAATAAAAATTGAGATCTGATCTCAAAAACAATTACTTTGCTTTTACATGAAAGAAGCATCAAATCAAAGTATATGATGCCCACATTAAAGAGATTAGAAATGTTTCCAACCAACCAACCAACCAACCAACCAACCAACCAACCAACCAACCTTTTAGATCGGCTATTTGAGAGAAGAAATCACATCTTATTGGAATCTAGAAAATTTAAATGTGGCTAAAATCTGAGTAAAAATTACTCTCTTACTTTGACTGTTCTTTAATGTTAAAGTTTGTTTATATATGATCAACATACTTTTAATTTATGTGATGTCTCAACTGCACAGATACACAGAAAAAATATTAAATTTAAATCCTGAAAATATTTGAGGTGAAAAGAATACTTATAGTTATTAGTAACTATTCTGTTAGTCTCAAAAGAACGCAATAAAGGTACAAGAAAACATCTAAAACATACACCTGAAACTAACACAACATTGGAAACCAACTATATTCCAATAAAAATTAAAAAAAGAAAAGAAAACATCTAAAACAGAGGGGACAGATAGAAAACAAACAACCAGGTAGGAAACCTAATCTTAACAATACCAATAATTATATTAAGCATGAAGGGACCAAGCACTCCAATTAAAAGGCATAAAGTGTCAGACTGCACTTATAAATATATATATATATATATAATTAATTATATGCTATGTAGAAGAGACACACTTTAAAGATAAAAACACAAAAAGATTAAATGTAAGAAGACAGAAAAAGATATACTACGAAAACACTCAGCATAAAAAATTAGCCGAGCTATAATAATGTCAGATAGGATAGTCAATGAACATTTGTCAGAGACAAATAGGAACATTTCATAATGACAAAAGGGCAAATCGTCAGGATGACATAATGACAATAAATGTGTATATATTTAATAATAGAGCTTCAAATTAAATGAAAAAGTGCCAGAACTAGAGAAGAAAAAGACAAATCCATGCTCCTAGTTGCAGATTTCATACCTCTATTTATTATTTACTTATTTATTTTTAACCATTTTTTTAAACCATTTTTAATTCAAGTATAGTTAATTTACAATTGTGTTAGTTTCAGGCATACAGCAAAGTGATTCAGTTATACATCTATCTATCTATCTATCTATTTTCAGATTCTTTTCCATTATAGGTTATTACAAGATACTGAATATAGTTCCCTGTGCTATACAGTAGGTACTTGTTGTTTATCTATTTTATATATAGTAGTGTGTATATGTTAATTCCAAACTCCTAATTTCTCTCTCTCCCTACCTGCCCCTCTGCTAATGCCTTCCTAACCATGTTTGTTTTCTGTCTGTGAGTCAATTTCTGTTTTGTAAATAAGTTCATTTGTATCATTTTTTAAAGATTCCTCATATAAGTGATATCATATAATGTATTTTTTCTTTTTTTATCATATAATATTTGTCTTTCTCTGACTTAATTCACTTAATATGATAATCTCTAGGTCCATCCATGTTGCCGCAAATGGCATTATTTCATTCTTTTTTTTTAAACTTTTAATTTTATATTGGAGTATAGTTGATTAATAATGTTGTGTTAGTTTCAGGTGTAAGGCAAAGTGATTCAGTTATACATATACATGTATCTATTCTCTTTCAAATTATTTTCCCATTTAGGTTGTTACATAACATTGAGCAGGGTTTCCTGTGCTACACAGTAGGTCCCTGTTGGTTATCCATTTTAAATATAGCAGTGTGGACATGTCAATCCTAAACTCCCTAACTATCTCTTCCCCCCACCCTTCCCCCTGGTAACCGTAAGTTCATTCTCTAAGTCTGCCAGTCTGTTTCTGTTTTGTAAATAAGTTCATTTGTATCATTTCTTTTCAGATTCTGCCTATAAGCAATGTCATACAATATTTCTCTTTCTCTGTCTGACTTACTTCACTCAGTATGACGATCTCTAGGTCCATCCATGTTGCTGCAAATGGCATTATTTCATTTTTTTTAATGGCTGAATAATATTCCATTGTGTGTGTGTGTGTGTGTGTGTGTGTATACACACTGTATCTTCTTTATCCATTCATCTGTTGATGGACATTTAGGTTGCTTCCACGTCTTGGCTACTGTAAATAGTGCTGCAAAGAACACTGGGGTGCATGCGTCTTTTTGAATTAGAGTTTTCTCTGGATATATGCCTAGGAGTGGGATTGCAGGATCATATGGCAACTCTATTTTTAGTTTTTTAAGGAACCTCCATACTGTTCTCCATAGTGGTTGCACCAATTTACATTCCCACTAACAGTGTAGGAGGGCTCCTTTTTCTCCACACCCTCTCCAGCATTTATTATTTGTAGACTTTAAAAAAAAATTGGAATATAGTTGTATTTGTAGAGTTTTTAATGATGGCCATTATGAACAGTGTGAGGTGACACCTCATTGTAGTTTTGATTTGCATTTCTCTAAAATTAGCAATATAGATCAACTTTTCACGTGTCTGTTGGCCATCTGTATGTCTTTTTTAAAAATTTTATTTATTTATTTATTTATTTTTGGCTTCATTGGGTCTTCGTTGCAGTGTGCGGGCTTCTCATTGCGGTGGCTTCCCCCGTTGCTGAGCACAGACTCTGGAGCGCAGGCTCAGTAGTTGTGGCACATGGGCTCAGCAGTTGTGGCTCATGGGCTCTAGAGCGCAGGCTCAAGTAGTTGTGGCGCACAGGCTTAGTTGCTCCGTGGCATGTGGGATCTTCCCAGACCAGGGCTTGAGCCCGTGTCCCCTGCATTGGCAGGAGGATTCCCAACCACTGCACCACCAGAGGAGCCCCATCTGTATGTCTTCTTTGGAGAAATGTCTATTTAGGGCTTCTGCCCATTTTTTGATTGGGTTGTTTCTTTGATATTAAGCTGTATGTGCTGCTTGTATATTTTGGAAATTAATCCCTTGTTGGTAGCATTGTGTGCAAATATTTTCTCCCAGTCCATAGGTTGTCTTTTCATTTTGTTTATGGTTTCCTTTGCTGTGCAAAAGCTTTTGAGTTTAACTAGGTCCCATTTGTTTATTTTTGTTTTTATTTCCATTACTCTAGGAGATGGATCCAAAAAAATATTGCTGTGATTTATGTCAGAGTGTTCTGCCTGTGTTTTCCTCCAGGAATTTTATAGTTCTACAGTATATATGCCTCTATTTAAGTAACAGATACAACAACTAGACAAAAAAAGTCAGGTCTTTAAAAAAAACCCAAATATTTAAAAAGTAAATAACACACTTCTAAATAATCCATGAGTAAAGGAAAAAATCACAAGGAAAATTAGAAAGTACTTTGAACCGAATGAAAAACAAAGCTCAATATATCAAAATTCGTGAGATGCAGCTAAAACATTGCTTAGAGGGAAATTTGTAGAGTTAAATGTCTATAAAAGAAGGAAAGTTTAAAATCAGTGATCTAAGTTTATACCTTAGGTAGCTAAAAAAAAAGAGCAGCAAATTAAATCCAAAGTAGTGGAAGGAAGGAAAAGTAATACATCACAAGCAGGAATATAAGGTTAATTTAACATTCAGAATCAATCAACCAATAAAATTCACCACATTAAGAGGAAAAAGGAGAAAAATCACATGATCATTTCAATAAAGGCAGATAAGGAGTTTTATAAAATTCAACATCCATTCAATGATATAGAAGTCTGGGGGCTTCCCTGGTGGCGCAGTGGTTAAGAATCCACCTGCCAATGCAGGGGACATGGGTTCGAGCCCCGCTCCGGGAAGATCCCACATGCCGCGGAGCAACTAAGCCCGTGTGCCACAACTACTGAGCCTGCGCTCTAGAGCCCGTGAGCCACAACTACTGAAGCCCGTGCTCCGCAACAAGAGAAGCCACCGCAATGAGAGTGGCGCACCACAGCGAAGAGTAGCCCCCACACACCACAGCTAGACAAAGCCTGCATGCAGCAACGGAGACCCAATGCAGCCAAAAATAAATAAATTAAAAAAAAAAAACTCTGTAAACTAGGAATTGAAGGCAATTTTATCAACCAAATGAAGAGTACCTATGGAAAAACCTACAGTTCACATCATACTTTATTGTGAAAGATTGAACACTTTCTCCCAAGATCAGGAACAAGACAAAAATGTCTGCTCTAACCACTAATATTCAACAATGTACTAGATACTATAGCCAGGGCAGTAAAACAAGAAAAGTAAATAAAAAGACACAAAAATTTAAAAGGAAGTAAACCTGTTCTTTGGAAAAAAATTGCATGATTGCTTATATAAAAAATTCTGGGGCTTCCCTGGTGGCGCAGTGGTTAAGAATCCGCCTGCCGATGCAGGCGACATGGGTTCGAGCCCTGGTCCGGGAAGATCCCACATGCTGCGGAGCAATTAAGCCCGTGGGCTACAACTACTGAAGCCCACATGCCTAGCGCCCGTGCTCCACTACAAGAGAAGCCACCTCAATGAGAAGCCCGAGCACCACAACGAAGACGACAGCAACTAGAGAAAAGTCCACGCGCAGCAACGAAGACCCAACGCAGCCAAAAAAAAAAAATTCTGAGGAACTACAAAAAATTGCTCAAAATAATAAGTACATTTAACAATGTCACAGAATACAAGATTAATATAGAAATCAGTCATATTTTTTATAATTGCAGCAGGATAAAATACAGGGAATTGATTTAAAGATGTGCAAGACCTCGACTGAAAACTATAAACTATTGCTGAGAGAAATTTTAAAAGACAGAAATAAATGGAGAGATATACCATGATTATTACTTGGAAGATTCAATATTGTTAAGATGTCAATTCTGCTCTAATTGATCTATAGATTTAATGCAACTCCTGTTAAAAGCCTCAAGGCTGTTTTGTAGAAACAGACAAGATGATTCCAACATTTACATGAAAATGCAAAGGAACAAGAATGGCCAATCTTTAAAAAAATAACAAAGTTGGAGAACCCACCCTACTTTATTTAAAAACTAATTATAAAAAAAAAATGGCATGAAGAACCTAGGGGTAAAACGGGAATAAAGACACAGACCTACTTGAGAATGGACTTGAGGATATGGGGAGGGGGAAGGGTAAGCTGTGACAAAGTGAAAGAGAGGCATGGACATATATACACTACCAAACGTGGGGTAGATAGATGGTGGGAAGCGGCCACATGGCACAGGGAGATCAGCTCGGTGCTTTGTGACCGCCTGGAGGGGTGGGATAGGGAGGGTGGGAGGGAGGGAGATGCATGAGGGAAGGGATGTGGGAACAGATGTATGTGTATGACTGATTCACTTTGTTATAAAGCAGAAACTAATAAAAAAAAAATAATAAAAAAAAAAAACTAATTATAAAGCTACAGTAGTCAACACAGTTTGTTTCTGGCTTAAGGACAGACTGAGACCAATGAAACAAAATAGAATCCAGAAATATATTCACGTATATATGGTCAGTTGATTTTCAACAAAGGGGCCAACGTAATTAAGCGGGGAAAGGAACAGTCTTTTCATAAAATGGTGCTGGAATAACTGGAAAATAATATAAGAAAAAACGAACTTTGACCTCTACCTCACATTACACAGTCATTAAATCAAGATGTAGCATAGATCTAAACTTGAAAGCTAAAATTGTAAAGATTCTAGAAAAAAATCAAAGGCAAACATCTCATAACCACAAAGTAGAAATACATTTTTCACAGAAGAAACAAAAAATAATAAACATAAGAAATTGAAAATTGTGCTTCATCTAAATTTAAAAGTTCTGTTGGACTTCCCTGGTGGCGCAGTGGTTGAGAATCTGCCTGCCAATGCAGGGGGACACGGGTTCAAGCCCTGGTCCGGGAAGATCCCACATGCCACGGAGCAACTAAGCCCGTGCGCCACAACTACTGAGCCTGCGCTCTACAGCCCGTGAGCCACAACTACTGAGCCTTCGTTCCACAACTACTGAAGCCCGCACACCTAGAGCCCATTCTCCGCAACAAGAGAAGCGGCCACCTCAATGAGAAGCCCGCGCACCACAATGAAGAGTAGCCCCCACTCACCGCAACTAGAGAAAGCCTGTGCGCAGCAACGAAGACCCAATGCAGCCAAATAAATAAATACATAAAATTTTAAAAAAAGGGCTGTAAAAAAAAAAGTTCTGTTCATCAAAGACACTGTTAAGAAAATGAAAAGATAATATATAGACCAGGAGAAATATTTTATCTATCCACCTAGCCATCCATACACACACACACACACACACACACACACACACACACCTGACACAGTAATTGTATCCAGGATATATACTGAGTTGGCCAAAAAGTTTGTTCGCTTAATGAATACGTTGTTCAATAAAGTTCTTGGTGAAAATGAAATATGTCTTTTATTTTTACTTAAAACTGAAGGAACTTTTTGGCCAATCCAATATAATACCCCTCCAATTCAATAATAAAAAGATAACCCAATAAAAATGGGTAAAAAATGTGAAGAGCAATTTTACAGTGGAAAGCATATGAACAGAATAAGTACAGAAGAAAGGTTTTGAACATCACTGTTTATCATCAGGGAAATGTAAATTAAAACCTCAACAAGATATCATTTCATACCCATGGGAATGGTAAAGATTAAAAAGACATCACCAAATGTTGGTGAGGATGTGAAGCAACCAGAAGAATCTTCATACATTACTGGGGCGAGTGTAAAATGGTACAAGCACTTTGGAAAACTGTTCTGCAGTTTCTAGTACATATACCTATGCTGTTCCCAGCAATTCTGCTCTCAGGTATTTACCTAAGGGAAATGAAAACACATGTCCTCACAAAGACTTACACACAAATGTTTAGAGTAACTTTATTCATAACAGCTCCAAACTGTATATAACCCAAACGTCCATCAGAGGTGAATGGATAAATAAATTGTGGTATGTTCGTGCAGCAAAATACTAGTCAGCTATAAAAAGGAACAAAAGGGCTTCCCTGGTGGTGCAGTAGTTGAGAGTCCGCCTGCCGATGCAGGGGACACGGGTTTCGTGCCCCGGTCTGGGAGGATCCCACGTGCCGCGGAGCGGCTGGGCCCATGAGCCATGGCCGCTGAGCCTGCGCGTCCGGAGCCTGTGCTCCGCAACGGGAGAGGCCACAGCAGTGAGAGGTCCGTGTACCACAAAAAAAAAAAAAAACAAAAAAAAAGGAACAAAAAATCGATGTAGGCAACAACATGGGTGAATCTCAAAGCATTATGCCGTATAAAAGAAGTCAGACAAAGAGTTCACTAGGCATGATTCCATTTATACGGTGGTGAAAGTGAGAACAGCCAATGCCTATGGGAAAGGGCCTGAAGGAACTTTCTTTGGGTGCTAACAGTGCTCTAGCGGTTGGACTTGTGCTTCCTTGGCATATGCGTTAATAAAACATTAAATTGTGCCCTTCTGATCTGTGCAGTTCACCTCATGTCAGTTTTTACCTCAATTAACAAGTTTTGGTGATTCCTATCTTTTTCATAGCAGTGGTTTGTCAGTCACTGCTAGCTTATTTTAAATACAACATAGGAATCTTGGGGGTCAACTGCTAATCAAGGTCACTTCCATTTGGTATCTCTTCCCCTCTCTTTTCCACCAAGAGTCCATCCGACATAGTAGGGATTGAGAAACACAAGCACTAACATCATAGTAGTGGCCCCCAATTACATCCTAGTTTCTCTCTGTCTTTACTGCTCTGGTTGTTTATACTGTATGCCCTTTTTTCCCCTACCCTAAAAGAAAATCTATGATCTGTTCTCTAACAGGGTTAGGCGATTTTTGTCGAATTTTAAGTGTAGGTGAGTCTCAAGCTGAAGTTCTGTTTAAATTTCTTATTCTTCAAACTTCAAAGTATTCTGCCTTTAAAGGCAAGGGATTCCTGCCTATAATTTTATATACTTAGTTATGATTCTTGAGGTACACCGTCAGGGTGTGCTACCTTCGAATATTTTTCTAACCTCTACCATGGAGTACATATTACACCTGAATTAAAATCAGTTGTCAAGGGTTAGCTGTGATATCCTTACTCTAAAATTGTTGATTTTACCCTAGTTATGATTCTCACACTGAGTTTGAAATCACAGGGTTTTTTCTGAGTTGGGTGGGAGGGGGTGTTGTTAAAGCAGCACTTCCTAATGGCTCTATTATTGAGTTTTTCTTTGGAAAGAGCAGAGAACCATTTTGTCCTCGATATTCATAAGCCATGTTTGTTGCTGTTCTTGTTCAAGACTCCAACTCCCTCCCTTCCCCAAAGAGAGCCAAGGATAAGGCTGTTCACAAGTGTTACGGTTTGATGATGGAGGTGGAGTGTTGTTCTCAAGGTCACCAGGCCGTCTTCAGCCCCTGAACATGTGGTGGAAAGCAGAAGACATGTTGGCGTGTGAACTTCGTCCATTTGTGACCAGAACATCAGACTTCTGAATTCCAACGTGCTTTGATTTTGCCAGGGCGACCTCCTTTTCCCTGCTACCAAAGAATTCTTTGAGCTAAGGCTCATTTCCTCTTACACTTACTTGTGAGAGCTACTTAAGATATTTTGGTAAAATGAAAGTGCTTAAACCTAATTTAAACTTCAGCCAAGAAGTGGCATAGTATCTCTACATAAAATCAGAAACCCCTCAATTCCTCATTCTTTCATCCCTAACCATGGTTCGTGATAACATCCTAAACAGTCTTTTTGTATAATCAAGTATTTATATACAACCACAGGCTTTAGAGGATTTGTACATATATGTGTATAGTATAGATTCCCATTCAGATATAGTTTATATATATAAAATATATTTTGAAGAAATACATGTATAGAGTGATTGTATTTACATTGTATATATATGGGTGGGTATATATATATATCCTCTCACACAAATATGTAAACACACTTTTATTTCAAAATAGTCCCTGCATTTCCCCTCCAGATTTGGGAAATAAAGAGTCTAAGAATATTGCTTTTCATTCTCAACAAAGAAGTGGGGAAGGGCTTATGAAAACCTTATTTTGAACCCTTCAAAAACATGCTTAGGAACAAACGTAAGCTCCAAGGATGAGAGCGACTTGACAGAATCGCAATTCTCAGAGGGCAATTTTCTCAGAATTCTCGAACAACTGGTTTCTACAAAGCCAAGCAAACACATCAAACACACACACACACACACTGGGGTCCTTGTAAATGAGGCCCTCCCTATCGATGCTCACGGGATGCTAGAAACTACTCTGTCCCTGGTTTCAGTAAATCTGCTCTCTGGATGGATCCTGCAGCCCCAACTTAAGCAGGTTTGGAGTGTAGATTGGGGCCAACCCCTCACAGAAAATGTCGCTGTTCCCAGTGGCAGAGCCTGGAAGGAAAAATATCACAGGAGGTCCCTGCCACAGTCTCCGAAATTCCTCCCCTGTAGAGTGACGCTGATGGCAACGCGTGAGACAGACAGCGGGAAAGAGGGAGAAAGGAAGAAAGGGGGAGAGGGTGGGAGGGAGGGACAAAGGGAGAAGAAGGGCAGGGCGGGCAAGAAAAGAGCAAGAGGCCGGGCGTGATGCGGTGAGGGGGGGGCGCAGGGTGGAGGGCGGGGGCTGACGGGACCGGAGAGACCAAAACAGAACAAAGGGAGGGCCGCAGGGACAAAGACACACTTAAAGGAGAAGCAGATAGAAGGATAAAGGGGAGAAGAGGTGCAGATGTGCAGAGACACAGGGAGGGACAGAAAAGGGTCTGAAGGGGCTTCCCTGGTGGCGCAGTGGTTGAGAGTCCGCCTGCCGATGCAGGGGACACGGGTTCGTGCCCCGGTTCGGTGGGCCCGTGAGCCATGGCCGTTGAGCCTGCGCGTCCGGAGCCTGCGCTCCGCAACGGGAGAGGCCAAAGCAGTGAGAGGTCCGCGTACCGCAAAAAAAAAAAAAAAAAAAAAAAAATGTGCAAGAGGGGGTGTTGGTCTGTACCCTGCAGGTCTGCAAGCCCTGTACTTGCCCAGCCTTGAGACCAAAGAAAGAGCCCGGAGACAGCAACAGAGACATCAGTGGTCTACTGGATAGGGATCTTTAACAGGTGAAGCAAGGTCCTGGAGTCTGTGTGCAGCAGACGGCGGGCAGGATAGGCAGCAGCCTTCACTACTCAGGAGAGAAGGAGGCTGCCCTTTATAGGGGGAACTGACGCCACGTGGGCTCAGCAGTTACCAGGGACGAATGAAGCCCTATAATTAAGAGGGTTGGACAGTCCCATGAGTGAAGCAGGGACTGCTGAGCAGGGGATGTACAGAGAGCAGAACAGCCATCTGGAATGACCTAACCATACGGGAGACCACGCTGGCAGCTAAGCCACCAAACAAGGCTGCAGCTGGGAGCAGCATGGGCACGGCCCAGCTGTGTGGTTGGACACCCCTGTGATCCATCCTTTGGACTGCTTCTCTCATGAAATGCAAAATCTCAGAGGGCCGAGTCCAGGGAGCTTCGGGTCACCTCTCCAACCACCAAGCTGTCCTGGTCTCATTGCAAACGTAGATATCACCACTCCGGCCTTCTCAGTGTGTCGATGAGTTACAAGAGGCATTCTCTTTTCCCTCCCCAGTTATGGCTCAGAAGAAGGTCACACACATAACAGGAAATGCTAGAGTAAAGCCAGGGGGGGGCTGGAGGGGGAAGCAGAAGCTGTAACCCTAGGTAGAATCACCCGCAGCAGGTCTCGCTGCCTTTCACAAGGTCATGGGCAGATTTTACCAGTCATACCATCTCCAGCTGGTAAACAGAGGGAGGCCTTGCCCAGGAAGGATTAAGACCCAGACCCAAAAAGCAAATGAGAAGGTCTCTGGGATCAGGATACTTTGTCTGGAGCCTTCCTTCTCCAAGAAGTCAGTGGGCATTTCACCCAGAATTACCAGGTTTAGCAAAAACACAGACAGATGCCCAGTTCATTCTGAATTTCACATAAACCATAAATAACACTTTAGTAGAAGTAACACCGTTTGAAGATAAATATATCACACACAGAGAGGGAGAGAGAGACATGACACACTGAAAACGGGGGTGAAATGGGAAGGGGGAGGAGAGACAGTGGCAGAGACAAATGCAACATTTGGGACACACTGATACTAAAAAGTTATTTGTTGTTTGTCTGAAATACAAATTGAACTGGGCATCCTGTAGTTTATCTGACAACCTTGGTATCAGGTCTGTTTATTTCTCTGTTATTTTCTTAACCTATTTTCACTAATTCTACTGTCTCATCCATCCCCCTTTTTTTTTTTTTTTTGCGGTACGTGGGCCTCTCACTGCCGCGGCCTCTCCCGTTGTGGAGCACAGGCTCCGGACGCGCAGGCTCAGTGGCCATGGCTCACGGGCCCAGCCGCTCCGCGGCACGTGGGATCCCCCCGGACCGGGGCACAAACCCGTGTCCCCTGCATCAGCAGGCGGACCCTCAACCACTGTGCCACCAGGGAAGCTCTCTCATCCATCCTTTTTATATCTGTGGTTAATGACATCTATTATGATTTACCCTCACAGTGTAGCAATTTTCTGCTAAATACAAAAAAATTTCCTAAACTTTTGTCCGATGTGCCAGGGTTTTCTTTTGTTTTGGTTTGCTTTTCATTCTAGCATCTTTTTTTTTTTTTTACATCTTTATTGGAGTATAATTGCTTTACAATGGTGTGTCAGTTTCTGCTGTATAACAGAGTGAATCAGCTATACGTATACATATATCCTCATATCCCCTCCCTCTTGCGTCTCCCTCCCACCCTCCCCATCCCACCCCTCTAGGTGGTCACAAAGCACCGAGCTGATCTCCCTGTGCTAGCATCTCTTTTGATTCAAGCAACATTTTGTCAGGAGAAAAGACAATGTGTTTACTTCTTCCAATAGCAGAAAACCTGGTATAGGATGGGAAGGACGTCAATAGGTTGGATAAGTTGTTGAGTGAAGATCCAGTGAACGGAAATAAGATTGAGGAGATTGAATTGCACAATGAGACATCCTGTTCCTGTGTGTGGGTGGCATGGACTCCCTGTCCAGGAGCTATATTACTGCCTTCCTGTAGGAGTGGTGGGTGGGAAATGAGAATAAATGACCTCTAAGATTCCATCTAACTGGGACTTTTCTGGCATTGATTTTAAAAATGGGCCCATGTGTACTGTTAAGAGTCTTCAATCCATTGAAAAACTCTATCATCGAGCCTCATCATTCTGTGAAACACCTATTTGCCTTTAGAAGAAATGAGCATAGAAAACTTGGGAACCCCCCAAAATGATTAAGCTAAAGTTTTAGCCTTCCCATCAAATATTCTCAGAGAATATCAGGGCGCTGCACGGACTTTGCGATGATCCCAGCATGTCTTGGGGAGATGCCAGTGGGTGGAGTAGAATGTGGATATTGCAAGCGAAGGATAAACGTATGAAACTGTGGCAGCAGAAGAGTGAAGAATGCAAAAGGAAGATTAGAAACAGTAACTGGGACAAAGGGGACTCTGACCACGGAGAAACAAAAACCCTCTTCAACTTGTTACTTGAACATGGAGCGCAGTGTATGCTGCAGCAATACTCTCCCTATCCCCCCGTGTCCTAGAATGTAGATTCTCTTTTCTGAGCATATATAGCCGCAGCATCGGAGAACTCAGGAGAGGATGAGCCAGAGGCTAGGTCTTGGAGGATAGGTTGCATCTGTTCTGAATATGTTCACGGCCCACGTGTGGGCACTGACCTCCTGTCAGAGAGGCCTCTGAAGTGCAACCCAAGAAGATGTGTTGACCCAGAAAATGTTTATACAAAGCTTACATACTTGAAATCTTCTGTGCCTTTGGCACAGCAGTTAAAGATATTCTAGAACTGTACCGCTATCACCTTTTTTTTTTCTTCCTTAGTTTTAGAACTGGGATGCTGTAAGGCCTAAGGGGGAAAGATAAATGGAGAAAATCCAATATATGAACAGATGTTAACTTACATTTATGGGGCACTTCAGACTTTACACAGGGCTTGGGGTTGGCTATATGCTCACATGGGACCCTCCCAACACTGCAATGAGGTAGGAATTATTGATGGCATTTTCAAGATAAGGAAACAGTAACTCAAGAAGTGAAGGTCCAGCCAGGGACCAATATCAGGGCTTTAAATTTTCAAGTTCCATGCTATTCTCGCTAAACCAGAGGTACCTTCCCCAATGCCATATGATTGATATGAGGTAAATTGACCTTTATGATCTTTCTTTGTGTCCAGGCAACTTACAGAGGTTAATGAAAAGAGAAAGAAGGGTAGTATAGTGATTAATTACTGAGTCCTGGAATCAAATCTCTGTTCCATCATTTATTAGCTGTACATCCAAGAGCAAGTTTCTTTCCTTTCCCAGCCTTAGTTTTTCTAACAGTAGAATAGGTTGAAAAATAATATTTTCTTCACTGAGTCATTGTGAGGATTAAATAAGTTCATATGTGTAAAGTCTTAGCATAGAAAATGCCCTCACCTGCACTTCCCTGTCAGTCCAGTGGTTAAGACTCCGTGCTTCCACTGCAGGGAGTGAGGGTTCGATTCCACACCAGGGAACTAAGACCCAGTGTGGCCAAACAAAGGAAAATGCCCCCACCTGCACATACTGTTGTTAGAATGATGATTATCTCAAGGTGTGGATTATACTCTATCCTTCAGTGTTGACTTGCCCACCAATCTAGGATGTTGCTTGTGGAGTCTCGTTTTGTGGGCTTGCTCTAAGAGCATCAGGCATTTTGAAAGAAGGGATTAAGAGCTTCACCAAAAAGTAACTTACCGGGGCTTCCCTGGTGGCACAGTGGTTGAGAGTCCACCTGCCGATGCAGGGGACACGGCTTCATGCCCCGGTCCGGGAAGATCCCACATGCCGCGGAGCGGCTGTGCCCGTGAGCCATGGCCACTGGGCCTGCGCGTCTGGAGCCTGTGCTCCGCAACAGGAGAGGCCACAGCAGTGAGAGGCCCGCATACCGCAAAAAAAAAAAAAAAAAAAAGTAACTTATCTTAAAGTCCAGTCAGAGCAATCCATAGAAATATTTTCTAATGATTTTTGAGAAATGTGCAAAATCATCAGAAATCAAATGTGAGATGCGGAACAAAGCCTATTAGCAACTGAAGCTGGACTTAGAGGAAATGCACACAAAAGGGGAAAAATTCATTGAGCTCTTGCCAAGGGTATCTGTGTCTTGTCAACATCATTTTTGCTTAAATGCCTCTAAGTTTCTAAAGCCCGGAAGATAACCTTGGGCTTTTAAAGCTAGGATTTTGCTGATAGGATATTAGATGATGAAGCATTTCATGACACTGTTATTTAATTTGGAGAGAAAAGATAAACTTCGGAAATAAATTAAGACTACCAATTTCAACAGTAAGAGCCTTAAAGTATGGAGTTATTCTGAAAATGTTTTGAGATGGTGAGAGACCTGCATGCTAGGGATCTGTGTGCAGACAGGATGTGTAGATCAAGACAGCAGCCTGGGCTTCCCTGGTGGTGCAGTGGTTGAGAGTCCGCCTGCTGATGCAGGGGACACGGGTTCGTGCCCTGGTCCGGGAGGATCCCACATGCCGCGGAGAGGCTGGGACCGTGAGCCATGGCCGCTGAGCCTGCGCGTCCGGAGACTGTGCTCCGCAACGGGAGAGGCCACAACAGTGAGAGGTCCGCATACCACCAAAAAAAAAAAAAAAGACAGCAGCCTTGGGCTCTTGGCTACACCCTGAATCACTGTACGTGGTAACAAGGTAGGACAAAGACATGCTTTCTTTTCTTTTCTTATTTCTCCCCAATACACTCTTTCTTTCTTAGATGATTAAGAAGATTTCAGTCTTTGAAAATAATCTTTGGGGCTTCCCTGGTGGTGCAGTGGTTGAGAGTCCGCCTGCCGATGCAGGGGACACGGGTTCGTGCCCCGGTTCGGGAAGATCCCACGTGCCGTGGAGCAGCTGGGCCCGTGAGCCATGGCCGCTGAGCCTGCGCGTCCGGAGCGTGTGCTCCGCAATGGGAGAGCCACAGCGGTGAGAGGCCCGCGTACCGGAAAAAAAAAAAAAAAAAAAAAGAAAATAATCTTTGTTCTTTTTACAGCTGTTAAGAATCTAGAGGAAGGTAGTTGCTCCAAGCCTGTCCACTGGGGGAAGGAGACAATTGTTCATAATCTGCTGAGCTTGCAGTAGGAACACC
Organism: Mesoplodon mirus; assembly: GCF_964341445.2. Classification (NCBI taxonomy): domain Eukaryota; kingdom Metazoa; phylum Chordata; class Mammalia; order Artiodactyla; family Ziphiidae; genus Mesoplodon; species Mesoplodon mirus. The sequence goes on from NC_138981.1 coordinate 8,114,692, forward strand.
ATAAAATACAGCCCAATGGAAGACTGATTCCACTGTTGGGAGTGGGGAGACATTCTACTAAAGGAGCTGTTTGTAAAATGAATTGTGTAAAATCATGTCTCAAGAAGAAGGGGGATTTAAGAAGAAAAATAATACCAAGTGACATTTAATTGAGATGCTTTGTCTTTCCAGGAAAATTAGTTGATGAATAAATATACTCAAGGTTACAATTGAGTGGAATGTCTGGAGGAATAAGTGGCTAAAACTAGCTATATTCAAGGGAATGAAAAAAGCATGTTATATTTCTATAAAGCTCTTGGTAAAAAAATAAAAAACTGGAGGAATAAGCAAACCTAGGAAACATTTTGAAATAAGATGAATTTGATATTGAGGCCTCAGTCTTCCAACTTAGTTCCCTTTCCCCCTTTTCGGCTCCTGTTGCTACTAAGAGACCTCGCCCCATCTCTCTCTGTGGCCCAGTGCCTTCATTTCTCCCTCCCTCCTGTAATTTTTTTATCAATTCCTGATCTCAGATGAGAGTCTGAAACCCTGGCATTTAAAGTTATAAAAACTGATATGAGATGACCATATTTTACCTCCTCTTTTCCAGAACTGCATTTTAATAGGGATCAAAGATTAATGTTAAAGTAATGATTTTACGTGGCATTCAAGACTGTGGCCAGAAAGTGGGAAGGGGGAATAAGGGAGTTGGAGGAGGAAAGGACCAAAAGAAGGGTTTTCATGAAAACACACTATGTTAAAAATAAGAATCCCCTCTACATATGTGGAGCAAGGACCTGCCAAAGGCATTATGTGCTTACCGTAGAAGGTCGAATTTAGCCCTTCCAACAACCAACCGAACTAAATCTACTTTTCTCAGAAAGCAAAGAAAGGGAATATTGTGCAATACCTTATTATGACTTTTCTTTGGTAGTAACTTAAAAACACTTTAAATGGTAAAGACAAATTGCTTGTGGTTTAAACATCCAGAGGGCAAGATACTTTATCCCTGACTTCTTGATTTCTTCAAATAATTACAAATTATTCTCAGTAGAAAAATTAGACTCATTTTCTTCGCAAGTCTATGAGATTTTCACGTCCCCATCCTAACATAAGTGGCCCTGTGGCATTTCAAATCTCCAGTCATTGGAAAAATTGGTTGACTTTGGCAGTCTCTATGACTAATGCGTTAACTCCAACCCATCAAATGAACTAAAACCGAGTGTGTTTGAATATTTGGTCTACAGATAAGCCTACAGGGGACATTCAAACAAATGAGGTGAACTTGACTTTTCTGGTCCTTTCAAGATTATGTTCAGGGGAGAGGTTACCCAACAGTTTAGTAGAGCCAAGCCAAAAACATCCACTTCCAAAGCCTTCCTTTCAACAATTGACTGTCTTTGCATTTTGCTACATTTTGTTACTTGGAATTAAAAGCTTATTAGAAGCAACTCTTCCCTGCAAGCTGACATATTCAATTACAGTCATCTGTTCTAGAGAACAGACTGCGTCTAGACAGAAGAATACCACTGTGGCTTAGAAGGAACACGATGTGTTACAGAGGCTGAATTCTAGGGCTGGGTGACCGTTTTTACGATCTGCGCCGGGAACACCGTTTGATAAACTGTTTCACAGCTTCCCAAATGCACGTCGGTACAAAACGACCTGAATGGCTACAGCTGAGAGCAAAAAAAACCCAATGAGATTAAATGACGAAGATTTGGTGGTGATGGGAGAAGAACGCGAAAGCCGAAGAGAAATAGGAAACAGAGCATTAAAAATGAGAAATAAAAGCAAGCAAACAACACCAGATCAATAGAAATGAAAGCCAAGATTCCAAGCTTTGCAAGAGAAAAAAATTCTAGTCTTTGTTGCATGTTCCAGGATCTTCACAACTGTGTTTAGGGCGGGGGTGTGGGATGAGTTATTATTCCCACGTACGTGGAATAAGAACAAGCAGTTGGCTGGCTATAAGAAATTAAACATCTGTCCCGGGAAGCTTCCTCCCAAACAGAACCATACTGAGTGCATACCACAGGCAAAGAAATAGGCTAGGGGAACTGGCTGCTCCTGATAGAAACTTGTAAGAAAGCAGTCTTCATGTTTTGAAATGTTTAGGCTTACATGCATGTCTAGCACTTCAGCGACTTAAAACGCAGTGGACATGTTTGATCTCAGGAAGAATCTCAGTTTAAATCAATTTTCCTAGGATGCGTTTACACGCGCTATAAATCATGCATGCTTTGCAAACCATTGCCGATAGGTAAGAATAGGATTCTGCTCCCCGAGGCACCACCCCTGGCCCCGCCCGTGAAATTGATCATCATTTTGAGAGACTGAAAATACAATCATTGTCAGCTTTCTGGTTTCCAGGGCTTAGAAATCTGAGAAGGCAGGGCTTCATTTCTTACTACATTTGCCCCCTAGGTTGGAGAAGGAAGACGCAAATAAAAGGGAGGGCATGACATACGGGTGGTTGCTAAGAAACATGCAACTGAACACAGGCTGCCACTTGATAATGGCCAGAGGGGGTGTGAGCTGTGATAACATCAGCCGTGATAGCGCTGCCTCTCACCCCAGCAGGGGCCAGTGCGGTGGGGAAAATGAAAAGGAAGGCAGTCTTGTTAGGGAAAATGTAAGAAGATCTGGAAAGGGAAATGAAAGTCTGAGGCCCTCCTCATACTGAGATGGTGCTACGGGTGCCTTGTGGGTCAAGGTTAAGCTTTGTGCTATTTTCTACTAGTAATGAAGGTGGACGGGATTAGGACTGATTCCCACTCTGCTACTTGCTCACCTGGTAGCCTAGAGCTCTTCTTTGAAAGACCGGGGCCCTGTGAGTTCATTGCTCAGGACCCCAAGAACCAACGCATATTCCTGACTTGATTAGCCCCATCAAAAGGAAAAGGGGACTCTAGCCCTGAGCGAACTAGCTACCTAGCTCCAAATAGCCATGGGACAGACATACTGTATCATGCAACTGCGATGATCAGCACAGCCCAGTGGTCCAGAGTATAGCCTCTGGAGGTCTGGCTAACCTGGGTTCAAATTCTGATCCTTTCGCCTGGTGACCTGGGGCAAGTTACACAAACTCAACTCTAGGACTACTCACTGTGCTTAGAGGTGCATAATAATATGCAGAGGCTAGTTTTTAGCCCAGCACCACGTGCCCCTTTTCTTCCAGTAACGGACCTCCCCTGCTCTTATTGTGGAGAAATCCCCAGCCAACGTAGGCCCTAGTGGGGTTACAAGCAAGAACACCAACACCTGCCAAACCCACCCCTGTCTCAGCTACAGTAATTGGCACAAGAATTTGGGCAATGACTCAAACCAGGTGGACCAGAATCTTGCCACTGGGATTTTAACTAGATCAGGGGATGGGGTTCACATATGTCCAGGGCAAGATCCTTTCTGTCCAGTGGTGAAGCTGGCAGGGCTACTGGCAATCACTTTTCCCATCACGTGGATAAAGCTGGTCTACGGAGGAAGAGAATGACATTGACAAGCAAAGACATGCACAGATGGGAGAAAGAAGTGCCCCAGGCCATTTGAATACCTGGCTCTAGTTCCTGAGTTCCCTGAGACCATCTTGGTTCCCACCTACCACGGATCTAGGTGACAGTTAGATGAGAAAAAAATCTTCAGCACAGTGCCTGACACAATGTATTCCATAAATGTTTATATGAAGACTCTCTCACGCCCGGGTGAAGAAGTTCATTGAACAGCTGCTTCTCACCCCATTTGTTAACTGAATCCTATGGAGAGTGGCCTGTCCAGGATGGAGGCAGGAGGACACGATGTGACTGATGTGACTGCAGAGTGATGATCTGCTGTGGAGTGGCCCCGCTGACAGCGATCACCCCCACTGTACCCCCCGACTCACTGAACCAAGTTGCTGCAACTGTCCAGATGTTCCAGCTTCCAGATGGACTTATTCTTAGTGGCCAAGAGTTCCTGGTTTTCACCAAGTTAAATGCAAACAGCTAAACGAAAAGGGCTGCACAAAAACATGACAGAGACTAGATCCTGGCCCCAATTCTGCCATGTGTAAGTTTAAGACTAAGCATCGCTTTGGGAAGGGGTGGAAATTAACAAGTATAAGAGAGTCTGAGAACATGTGGAAGAGTTATGAATATTTTCCTAGAGGGCAAGAGAACTGGTATTGTGACTAAGGCCATTTCTACACATGCAAAGGAGGGAGAAGAAGCAAAGATTCAGTCCAGCAATTAACGCACTGAGCATCTTCTGTGTGTCCGCACTGAGGTTAGAGAAATTAACCACAGCTGTTATTCTTATGGTGTTCACAGTCCGACCCCTGAAACAGACCCAGAGACAAGGACTAAGAGCTGTGAAATCCCAGAGGAAGACGCAGTGATTTACATCTGGTAGAAGGCCAGGGAAGGAGACACAAAAGAGATAATGTGTGATCTGAGCTGTGACATTCAACAGGCAGAGAAGAGCTGGGAGGTCTTCGTGAGCAGAGACAACGTGGAGTCAGGGTGGCGGGACGGGGCAAGGCATGCTTGGGAACAGCCGAAGAGGCAAAAAGGACTGTGGCTGGAACACAAGGTACATCGGCACTGATCTCCAGCTACGCAGATGAGGGAGCCATTGAAGACCGCAGAGCTTGGGAGGGAGGTGCTCAGTCTGTTAGTGGGCTCAGCGTGGGGATAGGGGAAGGCTGGAAGGGACAGGGGACACTAGAGGAAAGAAGAGCCATCCTAATCGTCGAGAACAGAGTTGACGAGGATTAGCACGACAGTGAGAGTTCACGTAGTGGCAGCTGGGATACGAAGGGTTTTTTTTGTTTTTTTTTGGCTGCGTCGGGTCTTACTTGAGGCACGCGGGATCTTTCGTTGTGGCGTGCGGACTTCTCTCTAGTTGTGGCGCGTGGGCTCCAGGGCACGTGGGCTCAGTAGCTGTGGTGCGTGGACTTAGCTGCCCCGAGGCATGTGGGATTTTAGTTTTCCGATCAGGGATTCAACCCGCGGCCCCTGCATTGGAGGGTGGATTCTTGACCACTGGACCACCAGGGAAGTCCCTGTTTTTTTTTTTTTAAAGCAATCTGTGAGTCAGAGGATTCCAAAACATTCACAGTCTGTTTTAAAACTCAAAATATTTGTGAATTTCAAGTGAAAGCAAATCTTCAAAAATTGCAACTTCAAGACCTCATTGACCTGCTATATAAATTTGCCTAATTAAGGCAAGGGCTGCGGATGATAAGACAATAAGATGATCATTTGTGTGTGTATTAAAAATGTTTTCTCTAGGCTTTAAACTCATTTCTTCATGGAAAGCTTTTTCTCATTACCTTCCCTCTTCTGTGTATTTGGAAGCTACCCATTAAGTAGTAGCTTTGAACCCCAAATTTGTGGGATTTATTTTATGAGAAGACGTTTATGCATTTAAGATCTGCACACACCTTTAAAAATTTTTTTTTTAATTTTTTTAAATTTATTTTAATTATTTATCTTTGGCTGTGTTTGGCTCTTCGTTGCTATGTGTGGGCTTTCTCTGGTCAAGGCGAGTGGGGGCTGCTCTTCATTGCGGTGCGCAGGTTTCTCACGGCAGTGGCTTCTCTTGTTGCGGAGCACGGGTTCTAGGTGCGCGGGCTTCAGTAGTTGTGGCACACAGGCTCAGTAGTTGTGGCTCACGGGCTCTAGAGAGCAGGCTCAGTAGTTGTGGCACACAGGCCTAGTTGCTCCGCAGCATGTGGGAATCTTCCTGGACCAGGGCTCGAACCCATGTCCCCTGCATTGGCAGGCGGATTGTTAACCACTGCGCCACCAGGGAAGCCCGCGCACACCTCTTAAAAGTTCCTCACACTCTACCTTTCAAAACCAAAAGCTTCAGACATTAGGCCTGATCTTGCAGGAAAAAAAGGAGGAATTTTTTTTTTTTTTAGGTGTACCAATTCTTTAAGCTTCTGGGATCCATTTAGTGAGCTGGAGATAACAATGGTTCATGAGATTCTAGTGGCCCAAATCATGAGGAACTTATACAGTCTTGCTGCCCCCGGGAATGATATTCATATATTTCCGTTGACAACTGGCTCCAGCTTCTCCCACCTGGCTGGCCTCTCCCCTGCTTGCTGTCCACAGGGCCCCTCTTCAAGCAGTCCCATTGTTCTCCGGCCCCCGCCCATCGAGTTGGCTGTCATGATGCTAAGATACAGAGCCAGCAACGGCAGGGCCAGGGCTTCACGGTCCCAGGCCCAGGTTCAATTTATAGCCCTTTCCCATGGGACAGAAAACAACTAAATGTGAAAACTCACCTTTGATTTATGAGGTGCACTTTGTGAAGTCTGAAATTAAACAGTAAGCAAGTTGAGATCATGCTGGTCAATGTTGCTAGCCTTAAAGATTTATATACTAGCCTGAACAACTCAGAAGGAGGTCTGAGTTACAGAGGAGTGCATATTTATAGGTTATTGATGCCTTTACATTGAGAAAAAACTTCTCTTAATTTATAGGAATTGACTATAATGTTGGGTAGTTATCACCTGAGTAATTTATTGTTATGAATTAACCCACCCCCGAAAGCCAGTAGGAACTATAATAATTACAATGAAGTGAATGAACGGAAAACAAAGTAGGGTTTAGGGAGATGTAAAACCAATTTCAGGCTTATCAATACACACGTTGGTGGTCGTGTAGCACGTATGCCATGTCACCCAGAAGAAAAATGGCTTCATCCACAGTGTACAGTAGATGGTGGGTTATAAGATAAGCAGGGGTCTGACCGCTGGTACTTTCAGCCTCATTAATTCAATGTGCCAGAGAAGCGTGTGACAGGGCATGTCGGTACCATGGGGGTGGGGCTGGGAGGTACACTCTGATGCTGTCATAAGGCAAGAGGGTCTTTGCTGCTGCTACTGCAAGAGCCCCTCCTTTCTACTGCTCCTCTGCAGTCAGCTCTGGGGTCATGCAGATTTTTCACTTCTGCAGAGCAGATTATTTCTGGAAGGTTCTGACCCTATCCTCATGCATGGCCACACTATGTAATGTGGAGTGTTTCTTATACCTTCACTGCCAGAAATGCCTCTGCTAATAGTCCACCATTTCCCCATCCTCTCTTTCAACTTTATCTGAAATTCCCATCATAGGGGCCCTTCCTCAATGTTCGATTGGGCCTGAAAGAGCGCTGTCTCCACAGGGCACTGATCAATTGCAGACAGTACGTGAAGAGGAAGGCACAAAGGGTCCGAGCAGAGACGTCATCACCAGAAAGGGTAGACCAGGACCTCACTACTCCCAGCGCGGTCCATGGACCAGCAGCACTGACATCTCCTGGGAACTTGGGAGAAATGACGAATCCTGGGCCCCGCCTCAGACCTGCTGAGTCAGAGTCTGCGCTTTAACAGGATGATGGGACTGCACATTACGGTTTGCACTGACCTTGAAGAAAGAAGAGCAGTGTTGTTTGGAACAAGGATGGCCAAACCAAGGTGACTAAAGAGATGGTTGAAGATAAACTCGCTATTGTGCAAGGGAGCAATATTCTACCCAGTGATTACCGAAGCAGCGTGAGCGTCTGACTATATGCAAATGTACATTTCCAGATCACGTTTCAGAGATTCAGGTTCTATTGATCTGAGGAGGTGCCTAGGAATCTCCATTTTTAGCAAACACCTGCGTGCTCCTCCTGGAGCTGGTTGTTTTTGGATCTCCTATAGATCACTCTGTGTCCCAACTAGCTACTACCTACCACCGCTTCTAAGCCACCATCGTCATAACTTCATGGGCATCAACGTCAGGATCTGGTCGCTGAGTAACCTGGGACCACTCTCGAGTCCACAGCCATCTTCAGACTTCCTGACCATGAAAACTTGAAATTATAGACCTGCATTTGCTGTTGGCCTGACTACAGTTATCCAAGACAGCTGATGAAGTGTGAGTCTATATTTAGAAGCGTACTAGTGAGTATACTTTTGTTGAGGGGGAATGCCAGTGATTCCAGATGGGCAGTGGACATAGGCTGTGTCCTCAGTATCACAGTCACGCCTGCTGCTGATACTGTCGCTTCAGCAGAAAACGATACAAAGTCAACGCAGGATTTCTCTCAGTAATTTTCTCATTTAAAACAAAGGTCTCTACTTCCTGAAATAAGAAGGGAATTTCAGGCCTGATGCTTGATCAACGGTCAGCATTTGCCCTCCCTGTCCCCTCCTGAGGCTTCAGAAGAAACACCCGGCTCTCCACACGGGGCCCACTTCTCTTCTGGAGTCATAGGAAGTGCTGGCTTCTCTTGCAAAGGATTTTGCCTCCCAGGGCAGCAGTTTGGAAAGAGTCTTCTTTTCCCTAAAAATGCCAACACAGGGACTTCCCTGGTGGTCCAGTGGTAAAGAATCCGCCTCACAATGCAGGGGATGCGGGTTCGAGCCCTGGTCAGGGAACTAAGATCCACATGTCACGGGGCAAGTAAGCTCGCGTGCCACAACTGCTGAGCTCGTGCGCCTCAACTAGAGCTCACGTGCTCTGCAACCCGTGCGCCACAACTACAGAGCCCACGCGCCCTGGAGCCTGCACGCCACAACTAGAGAAGACAAAACCCGCACGCCACAACTAGAGAGAAGCCTGCGTGCCGCAACGAAAGATCCCGCGTGCCTCAATAAAGATCCCGTGTGCCGCAACTAAGACCCAACGCAGCTAAAAAATAATAATAAAATTAAAAAAAAATAAATCTTAAAAAAAAAAGCCAATGTAAGGAGTATGGTGCAGGGACCAGGAGTGTGAATTCTCCGGCCAGTCTGCCTGCTTCAAGTCCTACTAGTCTCTTACAAACGATGAGACCTCGGGCAAGTTCCCCTGTGCCTCAGGTGGGCCCCTAGAAATACCTCTGTCACAGAGCCGCTGAGAGGATTAAATGGGAAAATGTAAGGCGATGGACCTAGTAGATAGCATTGTCAACCTGCTCCCCAAAGCCCCTCCACCTAGAAACTTGCAAGAGCAGATGGTGGCCAACTGCCCAGACCCCTTCCTCCATGGCCTCCTGGGTACCCAGATTTCTCTATCCTCTGCAGGGCAACTGGCACCCAAATGGGGACATTGTTCTCTAGGGCAGCCCATCAGATGAGGACATGTTTTTCTGCCTTTCTCTTGTTCCCCTCACCTTTCAGAGTCTAGAGTCCACTACCGCATTCTTCATTTGTTTCTTCAAAAGAAAAGTCTGCAAGGACTTCACTCTAACAGGCCCAGTGAAAATGCACCTGAACTTCCAAAGGCCCTGCCCCACGCTCTCACCCCCGCCAAGGCCCCTTTCATGTGGCAGTCTCTAATCTAGAACCAGTTAGAATGAACAGACCCTCCTCCTCTGTAAGTCCTGCCCTTTTCGGCAGATGCCTGCCGAATCTGGCCCTTGTTGCCTCTGTTTGCTCAAATGGCTTTTGTCGTATTGAGGGGAAATGGGAATAGGACATGTGGCGGGAAGGGGTGGGTGGAAACAGAAATCTTCAAAGACAAAACAAATGAGCGCTGAGCCCCCAGTTCCATGTGTAACATCCGTGGGAGTCACGAGGTTGCCGAAACGGTGGCACTCGTCCGCTAACTAGGAGGGTGAACGGTATGCGGTGCTGGTTTGGCTAAAAAGACTGTCTTCCCCAGTAAGCAAATTATTGATTATAAACTGTTATGATTCCATCGGAGCCGTGTGGCCAACTGCATTATTCCATCTGCCTTAAATGTCTGCTGTGTTCCCATGCCAAAACCCTTATGAAATTTCCACTGGAAAAAAAAAATGAGTAGCAAATTTGGGTCTCAGTGCTCATATATAATTTCAGATTTCATTAATGGTTATTAAATATATGCCCTGAGGAACGATAAAGTTCCTCATATGAATGGAAAGAGAACTGAATTTATAAATAAGGTGACTCTGTTTTCAAGGACTGTTCATTAGACATATCCAGGACATACCTTTTAAAAAAAAACCTTTCAAATGAAAGGTGTTTAAAATCTCACAGGATAGGGCTTCCCTGGTGGTGCAGTGGTTGAGAGTCTGCCTGCTGATGCAGGGGACATGGGTTTGTGCCCCGGTCCGGGAAGATCCCACATGCCGTGGAGCGGCTGGGCCCGTGAGCCATGGCCGCTGAGCCTGCGCGTCCGGAGCCTGTGCTCCGCAGCGGGAGAGGCCACAGCAGTGAGAGGCCCGTGTACCGCAAAAAAAAAAAAAAAAAACCTCACAGGATAAAAATGTTGGGAAAATGCAGTCTTGCTCAAAAAATTCAAAAAACCCCTAAGTCTGAAATATTGTTCTTTGCCTGGAATTTGAAAATGAATTTGGGGGAAATTTTTTTTGTGTGTGTGTGGTACACGGGCCTCTCACTGCTGTGGCCTCTCCCGTTGCGGAGCACAGGCTCCGGACGCGCAGGCTCAGCGGCCATGGCTCACGGGCCCAGCCGCTCAAAGGCCTGTGGGATCTTCCCGGACCGGGGCACGAACCCGTGTCCCCTGCATCGGCAGGCGGACTCTCAACCACGGCGCCACCAGGGAAGCCCCATGGGGGAAATTTTTTTTAAAGTTGTAAGAATATTTTCATATTAGGGCCAAAAAATATCCACATTTAGGAAATATGGATGTATCTATTGGTAGGTGGAAAACTGGATGCTAGATAGAATGTTGAAATTAAAAAAAAACTCCTTTTAAGAACCACAATTATAAAAAGACAAAAAGAGGCTATTTAAGTAATTTTGACTAAGTGAAGCCCTTTGAAGCTTTAGGCTACTAAAGCCACGTAACCTGGACAACATATTCTTAGGAGGAGTTGTCAAATGCCCAAGTAAGAAATTCAAATCCTTTTCAGACCTGTTGCAAATCTCCCTGAAAGCTGTACAAATGGCACAGTTTTAGCTTACAGTGAATAAGTAGACGGAGAATGTTTTTTTAATCTGATGAGTGCAAGTGAAGTATTTGCCTGAGTGCTAAACTCCTAAGGAGAGATACTGTTGAACTGAAGACATTTTTGAACCAGGTGAGTTTTCTGACATCTATTTACACTGAATTGTCTTATTAGCCAAGAAGAGATAAGATCATTTTTTTGGTCATCAGCTGGCCTGCTGCTGCTACATGAAGTATCATTAGAGATAAAATATACAGAAGGTCTTCAAGAGTAGTGAGTTCAAATTTCAGCTCTTCTCACTCAGAAATGAACTTGGTGATATTTTCCAGCCGAAAAAAGAGCTTTTATAAATAACCTTAACACAAATAAACTGTTGATGCAATGAAGACAATTTTTCTATTTGAATTGTATGTCATGAGACCCCCTGAAATGGAATTTTATCTTTGAAAACAAATAATTCCCAGAGAGGGGCTGAGATAGATAAAACCTCCCTCCTGCCCTATCTGTGTTCATTTCTTGAGTGAGGTGCGTGCGCTGTGTGACGGAGCAGATGTGATTAGCCCGACCTGTGGGACCAGAAGGCCATTTTCTATTGACCTTGTAATCTCTACGATCAGTCTCAGATCTAGGGAACATTTCCCTCAGAAAATTCACATCATCGCAAATGAAAAGTCTCATTATTCAAAAACAATAATTATTCAGTTGTAGAATACATCAAACATAATTCTTATTTTTACTGTTTTCTAGGTATCCAAATTCAAAGAAGTTGGCCCCAAACATATGAAAATGTTGAGCTTTATATTATCCTAAAAGTTTTTTTCTTCTAAGTTTGATTCTAAGATACAAGTTCTTTTTTTTTTTTTTTTCCTAAACCAGGCTGTTTCTCATACCAGAAGTGCAACGCCAGAGAACTTGTAGGAAAGGTTTGAAAAAGCCGTCTTAAAGTGACATTTATATAAGGGGATAAGCACGAAAATGCTAGTGTAAATCCTATCCAGCTGGTTATAAGGTGGACTGTGGTTGACGTTTGTTTGTAGATTGAAGATTTAAACAGAAATGCTTTGGAAAAATAAGCGAGAAGAAACATGAATGCAAATATGCCCTCTATTAGGCTACAGAGCAGTAAAAGGAATTCCTAGAGAAGACTGTAGAAAACAAGAATCAACTTCCCTCCCTGAAACAGTTACAAAAAGTAGAAAGTAGAAAACAATGAAGAATATTGAATCATTTCCACTGTCCAGTGTACAGATTTTTTTCAAGAGTTGCTGATAGGAGATGGTGGCTAATCTGGCAACGGGCACAGAAAAAAGAATTTTTAAATCAGACAAACTAAATGTCAAATGGTGCTTTCATGGAGCAAGGGGAGACCTGTCATTTCAGAGGGAGCACGAGAAAAAGAACAGATTTATCTGTTTCTCAGCAAAGCCATTTGGTACAAGGCAGACTAGAGCCTGGCTAAACCAGAATCTCGGCAACCCCCAAGCCAGGGGTGCTTATTGCCCGCATAAAAGCTCAGGTGGCAGCTGCGGAATCTCAGATGAACTAATAAATATGGAGCGAGCGAGCTGAGTTTAGCGGGAAAGAATGTCAGCAATTTACCAGTGGACGCCTAGGAGCGTGTCGTAACCCTCTTGTTACGGTTTTCAGAGAAACGAAGTTCCAGAAATTTCAGAACGGCAGAGAGGGCCCACTGAAGTCAAGAAATTCAAGGACAAAATTGGGGTGGGACAACTGGTGAAAAGGGGACATGGCTTGTTTTCATTCTGTTGCTAAACGCTTTCCCATGCTTGCACCCCCAAACTTACTACGAGAAAGCAGAAAAAGGTGTACTTTGTAAACAGTTTCTAATGAATTGAATTCCACTATGGTGTGAATCTGTCACTAATTTTCTTGGTGACGTGACACCACCTTAAGAAATGAACAAGATGTCCAGGAGATAATCCTGTTTCTCTATTTATGCACACACTCAAACATAAAGTCTCAGAGGGAAGCAAAATTAAAAGCATACAGCAAACAGCCATTTATAACATAGAAGGTTTCTGTAGTCCGTATAAAGCTTCTTTGGAAGGGAAAAAAAAACCCACGCTATGTATTTATGCAGGTGTTTTCAAACAAGTTTTTCAGATTATTTGGTAATTATAACGTTATCATCTACGAACGAGCAGTGAAATTAAAAATCAGGGCATTGCATGTGTGGAGCAAAGCAGAGAAATTTCATGAGGAGCTTTTAATTCTGGGAGGAACATTTTGAATAGAGTATTAAGATTGATTGTATCTAATTAAGATGCTAAATCATATAGTGAACAAAGACAAGGGAAAACACTAGGGTCTGTGGACTTGCAGCGAAGGCCTTCAGGAGCCCCAGCTCCCTCCCTTCACAGACGAGGAGCCTGAGTTCCCGGACATTCCTACCATGTGAAATCACACACACAAGCTCGGGTCAAGGCTATGTATGTCCAGTCGTTTATTCATGTATCAAAAGGGGGAGATATGCACACATTCAAACACATAGAGAAAGAAAGGATGTGAAAACAATGCAGTGCACGGTTGTGGGAATGTATCATTCCCCCAGGAAGAAAACACACACGCTTTGCAGAGAAAAGGAATTCATCAAAGTCGAGCCTTCCTGTTGTGCACTGAAAGGTGGGGTGGCAGATAGGGACTCAGATGAAGTGAAAATGACAAGGGGGTCCTTAAACTTGAGTGTGCATCAGCTTCACCTGGAGGGCTTGTCAAGGCAGTTTGTTGGGTTCTACCTCCGGCGTTCCTGACTCAGTCTGGGGGTGGCCTGAGAACCTGCATTTCTAACACTTGTCTCTGTGGTGAAGCTGCTGGTACACAGACCACACGTGGATTTAGTGCCCTGCACTAGCACGGCTGAGGTTGGGTGAAACTGGATTACTGAACTGATGGATGAAAATGATGCTCTTTTACTGGATCACATAAAATATGGTGTGTGCATCTATCACCTGCAAATGAAAGCAGTGACAAAGCCTGAGGTTTCTAGCAGTGCCATCAGGAAAATATTGACAAGCAACCATTAAAAAATTTTTCCAAGGAGGGGTTTAAATGATCTCCGTATGCAAGATCAATGGGATGGAACTTAAAAACACAGCTGTCTCAGTAATAAAAGCTAAATGAGTAATTACTGTAATTGTGGAGGTGGATGCACGCAGTTCTAAGAAGTGTGGGAAATTTTTATGTCATTTTGGGGTTAAACTAAGTATTTCTGAAACTACTTCATTAGAAAAGAACTTTTTCATTACCGCAACTTTACATCCAAACTCTTCCTTTCTAAAGAAAAGTATTACGGAGTTTAAGCTGGACAGTCTTATTATCGGATTCTACTTTTCAGCAGAAAATGGAACTCTATCAGAATGAAGAAATTAATGTTCTGTTCAAGCCTGCTATTCAGAACAATGTAGTTATTTATAAGTCAGGTTTTCTATTTTGGCTAACTTAGTATGTACAAGAAAGAAAAATAATGATCATTTAAATATAGATTTGGGGGCAACTCAAAAATGTATTAATCATGGTAATGGTGTTAAACCGTATTAATGTACATCAACTGCTCTCATAATTCACTTTAAACTTTGCATTAAAGACCAGTTTATCTATCAAGACAAGATACAAAGCTTCTTTGTTCTAAGTTGGTTTATTTCTTCTCTCGATTAACACTCATCTGAATCTGCAGGCCGTCGACAAAGAGTTTTTTTAGGTCTCCAAATGGCTGTATGTCTTCTTGAAAACAATCTTTTTTTTTTTTTTTTTGAGGGGGATTGAACCCGTGCCCCCTGCAGTGGAAGCGCAGAGTCTTAACCACTCGAATGCCAGGGAAGTCCCTGAAAACAATCTTTAATAGTACTTTTTACCATGTCACGCTCCTCCACATGTAATTAAAATAGAAAAGCTGCAAAAATTTAAAGAATGCAAATCACAAACTATATCTGTATAACAAGCAGATGAAGTGAACTATTGAAAATCTGTACGCAGTTAATTAATTTTGCACCGGCCGGCAAATGATTACAGATGTTCCCCACACGTAACCTTTCCCATTTTGCATCCTTCATCCTGTAAAACGCTCATTTCTTTCTCAGAAGCTCCCAGATAGTAAATACTCCATTTTCAAGGGACGTGGACAACATATACATACATCATTCTAGTTGGGCAGTGAAGAAGGTGCCTGAAATCATGTAGTATCTCTAGTCATTTTACCTTTGCAGATGGGTGGCAAGACATTCCCATAGAGTCAACCTCTGCAGCACTTCCTCCTAAGCGCTGTTGCCCGGCTTTGGGCCTCAGCCGAATACTAGAGGGAGAGCAAGGGGGTTGGCTCGACTCGCATGTGGTGCCTCTAGGCTGTGGGGCAAGTGGCCTTAATGATTTGCAGAACTTCCTCCTGCAGTGTGAAGGGTTGGAAACACAGATACATCAAATCTGATTTCCCAGGTGATGTGAGGTAAGGAAGACTTCTAGTGAACGATGCCCACGGGCAAGATCACCTTAGTCACTTTCTGCTCGTCTGCGAAGCCACCTTCCTTTACCTGCTGCCTTGGGAGCACCCGTGCAGTCTCCCTGCTCCAGGGAGTACCTTCACCTTGCTTTCCAACGCCCCCTCCTGCCCCCCGCCCCCGGTTTCTCCTTAGTCACTTTTGTCACTGACATCACTGTGTCGCCCACTTGATGGGTGCGATTCTCTGCACCCATTCCATCTGCCCAACTTTCCAGGTTTAACTCCTCTCTTCTGGGCCACCTCCGCACTCAGTCCTCTAATAAAAGGAGTATCCGTGTGGTTGGTAAAGCGCAACTTAAAAACCGATATAAAAAGTATTCCAGGGACTTCCCTGGTGGTCCAGTGGTTAAGACTTCACTTTCCAATGCAGGAGGTGTGGGTTCGATCCCTGGTCGGGGAGCTAAGATCCCACATGCCTCGTGGCCAAAAAACCAAAACTTAAAACAGAAGCAATATTGTAACAAATTCAATAAAGACTTTAAAAATAGTCCACATCAAAAAAAAAATCTTAAACAAAAAAAAAAGTATTCTAGGCAAGTGAATTCAGCTGCCAGAAATATTAGGCAAGAGTAAGCCTAATGGCACTGTTGGTGGGAATGTAAATTGGTGCAGCCACTATGGAAAATAGTACGGAGGTTCCTTAAAAAACTAAAAATAGAGCTACTATACGATCCAGCAATCCCACTCCTGGGCATGTATCTAGAAAAGAGGAAAACTCTAATTTGAAAAGATACATGTACCCCCATGTTCATCACACCACTATTCACAACAGCCAAGACACAACCTAAGTGTCCATTGACAGATGAATGTATAAAGAAGATGTGGTACATATATCTATAATGGAATACTACTCAGCCATAAAAAAGAATGAAGTAATGCCATTTGCAGCAACATGGATGGACCTAGAGATTATCACACTAAGTGAAGTAAGCCAGACAAAGACAAATCTGAAATGATATTGCTTATATGTGCAATCTAAAAAAATGATACAAATGAACCTATTTACCAAATAGAAATAGACTCACTGACATAGAAAATCAATTTATGGTTACCAAAGGGGAAAGAGGGGAGGAGGGATAAATTAGAAGTTTGGGATTAACAGATACACACTACTGTATATAAAATAGATAAACAACAAGGACCTACTTATAACACAGGAAACTGTATTCAATATCTTGTAATAACCTATAATGGAAAAGAATCTGAAAAAGAATATATGTGTATGTATAAATGAATCACTGTGCTGTACATCTGAAAAACTGTAAATCAACTACATTTCAATTAAAGAAAAAGAGAAGGCTCAAGGGGAATCTGGGTTGGACCCTCAGCTGACCCACAAGGACACTTCTCCTCTCCAATGTGCTCCCTCACGGTGCTGCTGTGCCTGTTTCCCACAGGACTCCCCTTCCAGGATGCCCAGCCTCAAGGGTACAGTCCGCACACCATCCTGGGAAGCGCTTTTCCAAACCAGTCTGCTTTTCTTTCCTTTTTTTTTTTTTTAAACATTTATTTATCTAGGCTGTGCCGGGTCTTAGTTGCAGCATGTGAGATCTCTAATGGCGGCATGCGGGGTCTTTAGTTGCGGCATGTGGGATCTAGTTCCCCAACCAGGGATCCAACCCGGGCACCTTCACTGGGAGCAGGGAGTCCGCTCCACTGGACCACCAGGGAAGTCCCTGAAACCAATCTATTCTTCGAATTGAACACTTTGCATTAAGTCATCCACCAACCACAGCCCTGAAAGATGAAGGTTCAGTGCATGACAGTGATGTGAGCCCTGGATAGTCAAAGGCAGGTGAAGGCTTTCGTTCAGGGGCAATAAAAGCACACGCTGTCTTTCATTAATGTACAACTGCTCACTCTCCTCTTCATTCTGCTGACTTACCTAGTTAAGTCCCCCTCCCCCTAAAGATACGAGAAGAATGGAATATCACTATATACTTCATTCCAAAACTGTAAAATGACTTTTATTTTCTTGAGTATGCCTCAGATAACAAAGAAAATTTTAAAATTTACATTTCCTTTTTATGCTGTCCGCATACACATCTCATGTGCTTTTGTGACTGCATTATGTGCCGGGGGGGGCGGGGGGGGGAGAATGTTAATATGAAGTTGTCTTTGTCTTGTCAAAAAATAAAACAAAAACAAAGGGCTTCCCTGGTGGCGCAGTGGTTGAGAATCTGCCTGCCAATGCAGGGGACACGGGTTTGAGCCCTGGTCTGGGAAGATCCCACATGCCACGGATCAACTAGGCCCGTGAGCCACAACTACTGAGCCTGTGCATCTGGAGCCTGTGCTCCACAACGAGAGAGGCCACGACAGTGAGAAGCCCGCACACCGCAAAGAAGAGTGGCCCCCGCTTGCCACAACTAGAGAAAGCCCCTGCACAGAAACGAAGACCCAACACAGCCAAAAATAAAAAATAAATAAATTAATTAAAAGAAGGCTCAACATTAAAAACAACAACAACAAAACCAAAAATAAACAAAAAAGAAAACTGGACTCATCTTGAAAAAACTGGGTTGCCCTAAACTTTGGGTAATCATTGGGAAAAGTCCAGAATTATTTGCTCTTCCGGCAGAAGAATCTATAGAATATTCACACCAATCAATAATGCCTGCCTGGAAACTAATTGTCTAAGCTTCACGATCACTTTTATTTTCTGTTAATGACTGTGTAAGTACCTGAGAACGAACGGCAGGAAGTTATCACACAGCTGGCATCAACCATCATCTCTTACTCAGAGCAACTAACAGTAAGGAAATCATTCCTTTTACTAAAATACAGACTAGGACTTTCAAGTAAATTGTTACACAAGTCTAATTATGTAGAACCTGCATTCCGTTCTTTCATTCCCCACCCCCCTTTCCCCCCCTCTAGTGTGCACACACGTGCACGCACACACACACACACATACATACTACACTTGTAAATCTTCTATAGATGGAGAAGATGCTGCTTTCCTTAACCGGTAAAGACCTATTTTATTTATTTATTTATTTTTTACAAATTTATTTGTTTATTTATTTTTGGCTGCACTGGGTCTTCATGGCTGTGCACAGGCCTTCTCTAGTTGCAGTGAGCAGGGGCTACTCTTTGTTGCGGTGCCCAGGCTTCTCATTGCAGTGGCTTCTCTTGTTGCAGAACGTGGGCTCTAGGCACACGGGATCAGTAGTTGTGGCTTGTGGGATCTAGAGCTCAGGCTCAGTAGTTGTGGCGCACGGGCTTAGTTGCTCCACGGCATGCGGGATCTTCCCGGACCAGGGCTCGAACCCATGTTCCTTGCATTAGCAGGCGGATTCTTAACCACTGCACCACCAGGGAAGTGCCAAGACCTATTTATTTAATCAGTGGTAACGTGCTCCACCAAGCACTGTCAGGGGCTTATTCTCTAACCAAGTACAATGAAGTGCTGGCTACTCTTGGGGCAGAGTTTTGTATAAACTAGGACTCAGGTGGTTGAAAAGGGTCCAAGGAACTCTGTGAGGCTGTGTGTCCAGAATCCTCCATGTGCACCTCAGATGTTCCTGTCATGAGGTCTTGGTAGAGAACACTAGTTGGCTGCCTCTTTGGTTACAGGGTAATTACAATTGAAAACAAGCATAATTCTGGGCCTGGCTTTCAGATAATTGGAACTTATAACATTTGGAATAAAGTCCTTTTACTTTTCATCAATCTATGAGTGGAAGATTGGCTCTGATCCTTCACTTCTCCCTGTGTCCCAGCCGTGTCCCTGTGTCCCTGTGTCGCCATGGTACACCATGAGCAGGCTGTACTTCTCTGCCTCTTGACTTGGCCACGTGACTTGTTTTAGCCCAAGGAATGGGGTCGAAGTGGCACTGTGCCAGTCCTAAGCCCAGGATTCAAGAGGCCTTGTGTGTTTCCACTTGCTCTTGCAACTCTGCCATTGCCAGGAGAATGAGATGCCTGGGCTTGCCTACTGGTCCCAAGAGAAGAATGGGAGGCACTTGCAGCAGAGCCCTCCTCAAGCCAAGACCAGATAAGCCAACCCTCAGCTGATCAGCAGACTTGGGAAACATCATAAATCATCCCTGTTCTAAGCCACTACACGTGGGGATGGTTTGTTATGCGGTATTAACTAACTGATATATCATGAAATCAGTATCAGGCAGGTTTGGTTTACGGCACCAATTGGTAGTGGTCCATGTGATTATTTTTAAATATGACATAACAATACAATCATGTTACTCGATATAATCTGGAGAGAATCCTAATAGAAACAGATTAGCTTTTCAGTCGAATGGCTCTATATTCATTCAAAGGGAATGTTCCCTCATTTTTCAGAGCCTCAGTTTGGGCATTTGTAAAGCCAGGATTATCACACTTACCTTGAAGAGTAGGAGTTAATGGGTAAAGTATGTCGTTTACCCAGCATATGGTAGAACAGTAAATGTTAGCTTTTTTTTTTTTTTTTTTTTTGACCATGCTGTGCGGCCTGAGGGATCTTAGTTCCCCGACCGGGGATGGAACCCGTGCCCCCTGCAGTGGAAGTGCGGAGTCCTAACCACTGGACCGCCAGGGAAGTCCCTTAGCTATTATTTTTATTCAGTACAATGTGCAAGAGAAAGTCTATTTTATACTTGAGTCAGTATTTGTATTCCATGATTTTTTTCATCTTTTAATTTTTTGCTCATTTTCTTCTGGTTTCACTTACATAACTCCTCTCTTTTCCTTGCCTTAGGTCTTTTGAAAAATTCAAGTACAAAATCTGCCATTCTTTTTGCCCAGTGCCCAAAAGGGATGATTTATCAAAAGCGGTAAGTCCCACTGAGCTATTTATATTGCTCTGGACACAAGTTTCATGTTATGGACAAATTTTCAAACATTAAGTTCTTTTGAAAGAAAATCAAGCATAGAAGATCATTAAATGTCCTCCTTAAAAAGTGAACATTTTTTTTCTCTCCCCTCTCTTCCATAAACTCCTTCAAATAAGTATTTGATATAATTGAGATGTTTTCTAATTAAACCCATCATCCACTCTGTGTAAAGCAATGACAACAAGAAAATGCTTGCCTTCCTTTCTGTTGTAGCTACAGAAGTTATTTCACTTTGCAAAGGACTGTCAAATGATTTTGCCAGGAGCAAGCAACCTTCTTCTGGAAAGGGCCAGATAGTACATATTTTCAGCTTTGTGAGCCATATGGTCTCTGTTGCAACTATTCAACTCTGCGGCTGTAGCACAAAAGCAGCCATAGACAATATGTAAACGAATATGTATGGCTGTGTGCTAATAAAAGTTTGTATACAAAAGCAGGTGGGCCATAGTTTGCAGACAGCTACTATAAACTATAAGACAAAAGTCATGCTGATATTAATGCAAAATGAGCCACACTAAAGTTCAGATATTTTCTTTACTGTAATATCCATACTGTATGTAAATATCTCTTGGGTTTGCTTTTAAATATCAGAACTTTTTAAAGCTTTTGTGTAGGACAATCATAAGGTCGGGTTTTATTCATGGTATCTATCCTCATGGTCCAAAGTTCCCCAACATTTGCAGGACAGAATATTTTAGTTTCAATCCTGCCGGCAGGCTGATTTAATTCAATTTCATTCTAATTATTCTGTATAGGACATTCATTCTGCTATTTCCACAAAGATCAACATTGGGTCTATGTAGCACCAATGTAATAGTATTTCCGTCTATTTGCATGTTACTCAGTCCTGTTTTAAATGGTGACCATATTAGACAATACATTTTTTGTTTTCCAAATAAGAGCCAACAGGAATATCAAAGGAAATACATGTCCCCCCCCACCAACCAGCCCAATTTCATGTGGAATCTCCCTCTCGGCTTCCCAAAGCTCATCATTAAGGTGCACTGTGACACCACTTTTATTTAACTCCTTCTCATGTTAACAGGATCTCACACCAGCCCAATAATCATTCTGGTTCACCCCCGTGAAGACTGGCTAACTAACATGCTCAGCCCATAAGAAACAAGTTAAAGAAAGGCACGCACGTCCACAGAGTTCACACGAACCCAGCTGCCCTGACACGCTATGGAAGTATTCATGTGCAAGCCGAGTTTGGTGTGCAGATGTTGGTGAACGGTTCATGAAGACGTCCACGAGAACATCAAGCCTGCCGCCCAGCGAACGAGCTAAAGGTGAATTTCTTCCAGGTTTCCATCGTTAAAAACGTTTCATTCACTAAGATGGGTTTCAGCAATCTCACAGTGTGACCTTTATTTTATCGGGTAATTTAATCTGGCCTTAGTTTCAAAGGGTGGTATTCTGAGATAAAGCTAGACTGCGCCGTGTATCCCTTTTGTGAAGCAAGATGCAGGTTCCTCTCGTCTTCAAGAAGAAATGATTTATCACATAGCATGTGATAGATCAAGCCATAAGATTCCCTTTCATCTCTGAGCCTGTCTATATTCCCAGTTTTTAAGACTCTGGAGTTTTTTGACTGCCCGGATTTTGATTATTTTTGGTTTCAAACCATTCTAACCAAAAATGTTGCCAAGGTGGGCTTTGAAAAAAAAATTCCAGTTCATCACTGTTAATGTAAAGAAAGATAGAGTCAAGAAATTCATGTGAAACTAGAGTCCTGGTTTGGACAATGAGTATGTGTAGAAACATCAGTGTTTCTAAAAGCTCACTTCCTGATACCATATGAAAATAAACGGATGTTTTTAATAGCAGAATTTGTGTAACGGTTGTTAATACAAAGCTAAAAGCTGACACGGAACCCTTTCATCTACAAAGCATGCTGCCTAATGTTGTGTAGGCTGAAAGACAAAGAAAAAAAAATCAAAACCCCCCAAAAAACGGTGCTCAATTCCCCAACACAGAGCTTCCTGCCTTAGGGTCCGAGCAGGGTGCAGACACTCAAAAACCCAAGGGGAGGCGGACAGGGCGCAGACCCAAGGGCACTGATAGGTTATGAGAAAAAGAACGACACAGTCACGGCACAAATGGTCCTATCGCGGTGTGACTGTGTTTGGTGGACAGTCTGTTGCCCTGAGCCAGTGGTTCACAACGTGTGTGTGTGTGGGGGGAGGTGATTTTGCTCCCCAGAGGACATCTTGTAATATCTAGAGACACTTTTGGTTGTCACCACTAGAAAGGGGTACTACTGGCATCTAGCGGATATAGAGGATGCTTAGGAGGCTACTACACATCCTACGTGACACAGGGCAGCCCCACACCAAAGAATGGTCTGGTCCAAAATGCAGTAGTGCTGAGACTGAGAAACACTGTCTGGCCTTGGATGGTATCTGGGGGGCCTGTAGTGAACTGGTAGAGTACCAGCTCTCTCTAGGGGCAGCAGCTCGAAGGTTCCAGCTGATGTGGGCATGTGGGAACCTTCCAGGCAGGAAGAGAACCAAACAAAGGACTGAGATTTATTCAGGATATGATGGAATGACTTCAAATTATCTTTAGAGCCAGATGAGAAGAATTAAAATATCTTAAGACTTGCTGCCAGAAGGACAACACAAAGAAAGCCAACTTCTTTCAACCTAAATCAGATGAAAGAAATAGGTAATGTAAAGGGGAGAGGGGAGGGAGAGGGATGGACTGGGAGTCTGGGGTTGGTAGATGCAAACTATTACCTTTAGAATGGATAAACAACAAGGTCCTACTGTAGAGCACAGGGAACTATACTCAATATCCTGTGATAAACCATAATGGAAAAGAATACAAAAACAGAATGTCTAGATGTGTAGAACTGAGTCACTTTGCTGCACAGCAGAGATTGGCACACATTGTAAATCAACTATACTTCAATTTAAAAAAGAGTGATTAAAGAAAAGAAATGTGTAATGAAATGGATTCAGGGTCACAGGTTGACACAGTGATTCTAAAACAAAGGATATCCATGGAGGCGCAGTGCATACACCCTGGCTGATAGCAGCCTCCCTGTCCTACACCCTGGGTCAAATCTCTAACCCAGAAGCTACCATGTTAACATCCTCAGTCAACCCATGATGGAAACTCAGTTGAGTTAATAAATGAATTTCATAACGTTCTTTTGTTTTAAATTTAGGAACACATTTAGTAACTGTAATGACAATCTGGGTATGTGATTGAAAGCATTTTTAATTTAAAAAAAAAAATTTTTTTTTTTTTTTGGCAGTACACGGGCCTCTCACTATTGTGGCCTCTGCCGTTGCGGAGCACAGGCCCCGGACGCGCAGGCTCAGCGGCCATGGCTCACAGGCCCAGCCACTCCGTGGCATGTGGGATCCTCCCGGACCGGGGCACAAACCCGCATCCCCTGCATCGGCAGGCGGACTCTCAACCACTGCGCCACCAGGGAAGCCCAACATTTTTAATTTTTAAGAGTATTTTGGCATTTTAGAAAATGGACATATTTGCTTAGTCAGTAAATATTTGTCAAATGATTAAATGTATTTGCCTTTTTAAAAAAAATGATTTATTTATTTATGGCTGTGTTGGGTCTTCGATGCTGCATGCCAGCTCTCCCTAGCAGTGGCGAGCGGGGGCTACTCTTCGTTGCGGTGCGCAGGCTTCTCATTGTGGTGGCTTCTCTTGTTGTGGAGCGTGTGGCTTCTCTTGTTGCGGAGCACAGACTCTAGGCACCACAGGCTTCAGTAGTTGTGGCACGTGAGCTCAGTAGTTGTGGCTCGTGGGATCTAGAGTGCAGGCTCAGTAGTTGTGGTGCATGGGCTTAGGTGCTCCGCGGCATGTGCGATCTTCCCAGACAAGGGCTCGAACTCATGTCCCTTGAATTGGCAGGCAGATTCTTAACCACTGTGCCACCAGGGAAGTCCCCGTATTAGCCTTTTGATTCAAATTTTAAACGTGAAATTGACTTTAGACTTGTGATTGTAAATTGAAAAGCATAACAGAATTTAACTGTTTGGTAAATAGTATTGGACTCTTAAGGTGAGCTTTCAATTCTCTAAATAAGTATGGATACTCCAGATATTTAACAAACTCAACCACTGAAATGTTTAAATGGTAAAAGTCTAAATATTTTAAAGTTTTAATGGTAGTAAGTTGAAACATTTAAAGTTATAGTGGTAATGAACTTGAATAAATTAATGCATGTATTAGATTTACAAAAGTTGTTTAAGTTTTTAAAAAAGATTTTGCCTATTAGGGTTGTAAGTTTGCCCAGTTAGATAGATACTTGAATGGTTAAACAGAAAACGGAATATATTAACTTTATAAATGTAGATTACAATGTATAAAGAATTTTAGCTAATTAAATTTAGAAATGAGAGCAATTGTTTGAGTTTAGATTGTTTAACTTAAATTAATTCAACACTAATCAAAACCCTCTGTAAAATTATTTGTTCTTATTATATACAAAAATGTTACTTGAATTATAAGCAGAAAAAGAGTATTTGTAAGTTGAACTTAAAGCTTGAGGGATATTTTGATTTTTGTCACTTAAATAAGTTAATTATCAATTTAAAGCCTACAAAACTGTATATAGCCCTTTAGGGTGGGAGGGAGGGAGACGCAAGAGGGAATAGATGTGGGGATATATGTATAACTGATTCACCTTGTTATAAAGCAGAAACTAACACACCATTGTAAAGCAATTTTACTCCAATAAAAATGTTAAAAAAAAAAAGAAAAATGCCAGCCTTAGACATTTAAAAAATCATTAATAACAACCCAACTTGTCTTTTAGCAATCAAGAAATAATGTTAAATATTGAGCCAAGGTGATATGTCAGAAAGGTGCACAACTTTCCAGGTTCCAAAGGTACAGGATTTCTGGAGCCAATCCTATGTACCCCATTTGCCTCAAGGAAACTGCAAAGCAGAGTTTGTAGCCCCTGGACAGATAAGGCAATGGTGCTGACTAGAATCCTTTCTGGAGGCTCTGTTACCATTAAACAGAATATAAGAATGTTAGTTCTGAAGGACCCTTAGAGATCCCAGGCCTCACCCTCCTCCTCACTTCTCCCCAGGGCTGAAATGGCCAGGACACCCACTGTAGAGGACGTTTCCAACAGGGTTGCTCATACACCCTCCCCCGTCTGTTTATTTCTTAGCGTTCATTCTACGATACTTTCCAATGTTTATACAGCAGTTTCCACAGACCTCAGTGAGTTCCTTTTCTGCATGGGTAGATGAGCAAAGAGGTGCCATGAAGCGAAGTATATGGAGACAACGCACTTATGAGAACTGTGTGACGGTGCTGGGTAGGGGAGCGCGTTTTTGAGTACAGGAGGGGAAAGTGAAGGCTGGCATCTACTTTTTCCTCGAATTTCCCATCATTTGAAAATGATTCAAGACTATGTTCTGCAGTTCCATGATGTGCAGTTATTAAAAGAGGCATATGATTTTCTTTCCTTTTGTTTCCTGCTCTGAATTTAGACAATGTATCAAGATGATCTATGAGGACACCTCATAACAGCTAGAATCGGTATTTAGACAGAACTGATGACAGGATAGTAAGCTGAAAATAAAAGCGAAACCCTTTTAATCTTATTACCTAAAAAAAAAATAAAACAAAACAAAACCCAGGAAGCTCTCATTTAGCGCTAAAACAAACAGCACCATCTGCTGGCTGTTTGCTAATAAGTGTTATCTAATCAGGGCCGCCGAACAAAGGTAATGGATAGGAGAAAAGGGAGAAGCGGGCTCCCTCCCCACTCTTAACTTGGTGTCCTGGGACTCCCTGTCACAGGCCCTCTGCAACACAAAGATGACAAGGCTTGCTTCTAAGAGCAAGCATCCCCATTTCCGCTGGGACCCATTTTTTCCCCTTTCTTTCAATGAAGGACACAAGAACCAAAAATACCTTGGATTCAGCTTGGCCATCAACAAATACATTTCTAAGCAAACAAAGATTATGCTTAACTTCCTCATTTTCTTTTTCCCCTCCTGTTCTTTTCAGTAAAGAGATTAACTACAAGCTTGCCAACCAATCAACGCAAACACACTGAGACTTTGAATCTTTCACGGAAGCTCCAAAAGGAAGGCCTGGGTGGAAGGAGGTGAAGGTAACTGAGGTGCTGCTAATCTAGCACCAAGCAGGCTGTTTCTACCCACTGGCTTCATGTTTCAATTCATACGGCATCAGGACTAGCTCTCAGCTGAGATGATATTGCTGGGCTTTTTGACTGTCTTGCTATTTCCATAGATGAGCTGGCCTGAACAATATTTATATTTTAATCAAATACAAATCCACATGAAACCGTCTTTTTCAGAGTTTCTTTTCCTGTGTAACAAAGTGAAATGAGGGGAAACACTGACCTGACTAATCAGATTCACCACTCCAAAGAAGCTCAAATGTCATCACTATGGCAACAGAACAGTCAGGGTCCACCCTCTCTCTTCCCTCAGACTGGAAACTGCATAGCGCCCTCACTAATGAAGGAACGTGGTGAACACACTAAAAACAGTGAGTCTGGGGCTATGAGAAAGGGTCTTAAGACTGATCAGCTTCATGAAACATTCTATCCTGTTTTTAGTTTTCTTTCTCCAAATTAAATTAGCCTCTGAGGACCTGCTTTGCATAAAGGATTTGCTCACTTGCTGGCTTACTCTGTGCTTTCAGAAGGATCCCATATTACTGAGCCCTTTGTTCTGGGAAATGACAGGGATCATTTCTACTCTGGAACCCAAACTGGGCAAATCTCAGGTGAAGTAATGCAGAAGGTCAGTCCAGTGTACACATCGGGGGGGGGGGTAATTTTAACATATTAAGAAGGTATGCAAAAGACCTCCTATTCGTTAGAAGATCATTTATTGAAAATTCTGAATGAGTTTCTGACTAAACTCTTCCAAGGCTGGTGTTTATGTAGGCAATCAATTAGCTTTAGAACTCAGGAGAAATATCCCTTTCATCAATTATGTGCCTGATATTTGAGTTCCTTTTGAGGGAAAATTAACCTACACAGCTAGTCTAAACCCCTTCATTTTATCATAATTAACCATTTCTTTTTATCAATTCTTAAGATTGTAGAAAATGGCTCAAAACTATCTTCCTTAAGATTCTTTTTACGTCTTAAAAACCTAGCTTTCACACAAGGAGGCCAATTTGCCAAAAGCTAATTTTCCAAGAAGCCAAATACATCAAATCTACCCATTGTAGGTTTAATCACTTTAATCGTTTTGAGTGGAATGTTGGATTTTAGTGATTGATATATATTTTCTGAAATGTAAGTAAATTAAGGGCAGCATAAGAATTCTAAAAATGCTAAAAGTCTGGCAAAAGAGAAATACTGTAAAACTCCCATATGGAAAACTATTTTTAATTTAAAAATTGGCATTTTTTATATATGCCAATATATATACTGTTTCAGCTACTTCTGATTTCAGTCTGTATGTTTTTAAAAGACACTCCCTGTTTTTTTCTAATTTAAACCATTTATCTAGTTTTTAATGGACTATCAGTCTTTCCCTACTACATCTAGCAATTAAAATTTTTTTAAATTGTAAATTAAATTAAATAGAAATTAAATCAAACTTTAATTAAATAAGTACAAGTAAAATTTAAAATACAAATTAAAAGGCAGATCAGATAAGTCAGCCTTTAAAATTAAAAATGAAGTTGAAATTTAATTCAAAGGATTGACATTTAAATCCAAAAGCAAATATTCATAAATTGCCAAAGAATTCTATCATAGGTTTTGATTACACACACACACACACACACACACACACACACACACACACACACGTAATTTTCTTTAAACAGTTGAGATTTGACATGGGAGGTAAAATCATGTAAAGAAGTGGAAAGGGGGTATGGTGGTAACCCAGGAAGGACATATGAAGAGTTGAGTGAATGGTGCCTCAATTTTGAAATACATTAACTATAAATATGTAATTGGACATGAAGGATTACAAAAATAAACTGGTTAAAACAACTAAAAATGCTGAAAGATGACCGCAAAACCAAAATATTTAATTTAATTTAAACTGAAAAATGACCAATTCTGATATTTTGATTATTGATAATGAAATAATACATTTCTGAACATATTATATTTTATTAATTATTAAATTATATAGAAAATGTACATCTAACCCATCATCAGATGCTACGGTTGAATAGTTGTGTTAAAGCTGTTTAGATACTCCTTGGAATGCTCTAATGCCATCTTTTAATAAATCAGGACATTTATATATTAGCTTTAGGTGAATGGACTGAGAATCATTGTGTGTGTACATAAGTATGTGTGTATTTATGTGTGCAGGTTTTAAATTTAGCTATTTCTTACCTCTCCTCCTTTAATCACTGTGTTCTGACCAGTGCAGAGAATAGCAACTCTAATGATTTTTCCATCTTAGATGCTATGATTCTGCTAATGCAGCCTCAGAGTACATTGTTTAGTCCCAAAGTCACACTGTGCCTCCTATCAGAGCTTTTAGTCAACTGATACCGCCAATTATTTTTTGCTAGAACTGATGTAAATTCAAATCGCCCTGATTCTACTGTTGTGCGGTTGAACTTTCTTGAACTTAAGCACTAGATTTTTTTCCTGGTTACACTGTATCTTGTTTTACACACTACATTGCATTGTTTGTTGTGTATTAGTTAAGTCTGTGATTTCTACCTCCCCCTCAGTCCTTTGCTCCATTTTGGCCTAAGGTAGCCTATGTAACAAATCCGTCACTGAAGAGTGATACATACTTGCTGAACACACTTGTCCTGTCCCCAGAGCAAATACTTCTAATACCTTCCAAGATTCCATTTATCCAACCCTTTGAAATTAATATTTTCATCTCTCCTGCCCTCATTTATTTGAAGTTCAATTATTGAAACATAAGAAAGATGCACTTACAAATGGCATTTTAATAAAACCTTAATTAATGAACAAATTATGCCAAGTTAATTAAAAACTGAGATGAAAACAATCTGATAAAATCATTAATCTTCCTTAAAGTGTTTAATTAAAGCATAGAGTATATCTTCATTAATATGAATGTCACAAATATATGTTACAGTGATAGCTACACATAATCAACTCTAAGTTTTAGGCAGCTATCTAAAATAACAAAAAGAAAGTTTAAATTATTTGGGTATATTTCAATGGTGCATATATCCAGCATTCTGAGAACTCACGCTCACTCTAATCAAGATAGCAATAAAGAATCAAACCATAAAGAGAAGAAAACTTCAAACCCTCAACAATAAAGAAGAGACAACTTCTCTTCTTCAACTCTTGAAGAAGAGAAGAAATCAAAAGTTTTAAGTGACCTTCCCCATCCCAAACTCAGAATTCTAAAGGACACTAAAAAATTACTGATTTACTGAGGGATTTCTTCTTAAGTCTCTTGAGTAGCTCTTCCTCATGTTACCAAAATTTTTCTTGGAAATAATTATGGCCTCAATTATAAAACCTGATAAACTTAAGAAAAAGTTTTAGTGGCCAGTGTCACTCATAAACTTCAAAATGAAACATTAAAATAAAGTAACAAATAGAATCTTGTAATGCTTTGAAATAAAAATAATCCCCAATCCTGGATGATCTCTTTCAGAAATATTAGGAAAGCTCAGTTAATGGAAATCCATTGACGTAGCATTGTATATTCTAATGAGACAGAGATCATGTGAACATTTCAAGAGATAACAAAAGATATTTGATAAAAATGAATGCTTACTTCCTTAAAGAATTAAAGAAGAATAGAAATAGTGCCCATTAAGATGTCACTGAAGACCCGTCTTACCCTCAAAGCTAACAGCCACGCCCTAGTGCATCACTGTCTAGAGCTTTCTGTGATGACGGAACTGTTCTCTACCTGTGCTGACCCATATACTAGCCACTAGCCACTTATGGCTACTGAGTACTTGACATGGACATTGTGACTGCAGAACTGAATTTTAATTTCATTTATATCCATTTAAAATTAAAAAGCCACATGTGCTAACGGCCATTATAAAGCACAGTACAGCCCTAGGGGGTGTTTCTTTGTTCCAGGTGGGAGGGAGGGCAATAATGTACAGTGTAACCGTTATTTTTGATAGTTTAGCAGTTGCTGTTATCAATTATTAAGACATTTTTAAAAAATAAATAAAATTTTTTTTAAAAGCTATAATTTTATGTAGATAGTATAATTTTCTATCTAAGCAATTAAAAGGAGTTACCTTTAAAAATATAGCCTTAATTAGGATTGGGTAAAAGGGAGAGAGAAAAGGTAAATTTCCAAAAGTCTGTAGCACTGATCTCCAACAGCAATACTGACACGCTGAAAATGGTGGAAAGGGAATGCCATTCACGACAGCAGCCAGAAAAAAGAAAAACCACCCCTATCTATTAGAGAACATGAGAAGAATATAATATGGCTTATCCAGAAAACAAGAGCATAAGTCTATCAAAGAATATCCTACACATATCTTGGGGGGCGCTTTTCTTCCAGATTTTCAGACTAACACTAACCTTTCAGGCCACAGAAGAAGAAAACTAACACTGAGTTTTGCTAGATGTTTTCTCTGTCGCTGCTCATTGTAGCAGAACAACTGGATTCAATACTTACTTTGCACCTTATTTTATTTATTTATTTTTGCGGGGGCTGTACGCAGGCCTCTCACTGTTGTGGCCTCTCCCGTTGCGGAGCACAGGCTCCGGACGCACAGGCCCAGCAGCCATAGCTCACGGGACCAGCCTCTCCACGGCATGTGGGATC
Source organism: Mesoplodon mirus (assembly GCF_964341445.2). Lineage (NCBI taxonomy): Eukaryota > Metazoa > Chordata > Mammalia > Artiodactyla > Ziphiidae > Mesoplodon > Mesoplodon mirus. The sequence continues at coordinate 8,145,600 of NC_138981.1, forward strand.
TTCCCGGACCGGGGCACGAACCCGCGTCCCCTGCATCGGCAGGCGGACTCTCAACCACTGCGCAACCAGGGAAGCCCCTGCACCTCATTTTTATGGATAAAGAAACTGAGGCACAAGACACAGAGCTAATAAATGGCCAACCTGGGGCTTAAGTCTTTTTCCAAAGCCAGTCTCCACGGCGTGAAAACACATCTATTCGCTTTCTCACCTTTTCCCCACAATATCTGTCCTATTTCTTTCAGATATCTGCACATCTGATTTTTTAAATTTTTATTTTATTTTGGAGCACAGTTGATTAACAATGTTGTATTAGTTTCAGGTGTACAGCATAGTGACTCAGTTATACATATACATGCATCTATTCTTTTTCAAATTCTTTTCCCATTTAGGTTATTACAGAATATTGAGCAGAGTTCCCTATGCTATACAGTAGGTCCTTGTTGACTTTCTGTTTTATGTATAGTAGTGTGAATATGTTAATCCCAAACTCCCAAATTATCCCTCCCCCGCCACCTTTCCCCTTTGGTAACCATAAGTTTGTTTTCTACGTCTATGAGTCTGTTTCCGTTTTGTAAATAAGTTCATTTGTATCTTTTTTTTTAGATTCCGCATATAAGCAATATCATATGATATTTGTCTTTCTCACCTTTTCCCCCAATATCTGTCCTATTTATTTTAGATATCTGCGCATCTGATTTAGAATGCCCCATTTGGGATCACAGAGGGCATGAAGGCATAAAAGCAAAAGAAACTCCTATAACTGTTGCAAACATTAATTGAAAAAAGGAGTTCAGTGTTGATGCAGGGTATAAGCAGGCCCAGTTCACATAAAGGCCAATAGCCGACGCTGAAGCTGGTTTTCTGGAGCAGGGAATCCATGTTCCGTGAAACACCAATTATACTGAAGACACAGAACTCCGAGCGTGATTATTAATGCACGTGCTGGAACCTACATGTCTAAGAGAGTGCTGGTCCTTGGGAAGAGCCATCTTGGAAGTGCAGGTGTAAATTCTAATTAAGCTAAACTCATTCAAGAATTTCTGAATTACTCTTTTAAAAGTTCCTCCAGAGCCAGTGTACAAGTAACAATAAAATTAGCCTTATAGATTTTCTGTGAGAAAATAACAAAACCAATATTGTGAAGAAAACAAATAAAATTTATGAGGAATACCTTTAAAAATGACTTTAACTTGAATTCTGGTACTCCTGGAAAAGCAGCTTTGATTAGAAGAGGAAATGGAGGCAGTCAAAGGCTTTCCTCCAATTCGGAAGGGGGCTTCTAGGAGCTTTCATGGGCTTTAGAGATTGGTGGCTTTGGCTCTTGATTACATCTAAGTCCACTTCAAATCTCAACAACTTTTATTTTCTTTGCTAAAGTGGTATAATTCTAACTACTCCTCTATTTGGTGTGGATGGTCTTGAAACTGTCTTCCAGCTCTAGAATGCTTTGAATCTTAGGAAGAAGCAAACTGCAATGGGAGTTTTTGGAGGTCCTGAATGGCAGTGAGCAGTGGGGCAGGGGATGCGGATGGAGCAAGGAGAAAATGAAAGAGAGAGGGAAGTGGTGGGGGGAGGGAGTGAGGGAGGGAGAGGGAGGGGGAGAGGGAGGGGGAGGGGGAGGGGGGGAGAGAGAGAGAGATGGGGAGAAAGATGACCAGGCAGGAGTTGGGAGTGAGGAAGGATAGAGAATGGGGATTATAGAGCATATGCGTATAAGAAGAGATGATCTATAATTAACTGAGCTGTAGGAAGGGCTAGTTGGGTGGGGAAAGAAGAGCAAGGAGGATTGGAAAGAAAGGAGGAAGAGGGAGAATGTAGGTCAAGAAACCACGCATTAGACATTTCCCAGCACTGGACACCAAAGACTACTCGACTCAGATGTGCTTGACTGCTACGTAGTGTGGGGGGGGGAGGGGAAGGGAAGCAAGGAGGCAGGGAGTATCCGTGCATTTTTATATACTGGTCAGGTCCAGTACTCATTAAACTGAGTCATGAATGAATGATTTGTTTTGACATATCACACTGAGATCCTCAGGACGGAAGCACAGCATTAAGTGTTATAAAAGAGAATATTTCTGACATTAATGAAGGCCCTGCATCAGACAGAGACACTATAAATTTCCTTCTACCTGTCAGGGGAGTGTCCCATATGAGACCCTGCAAGGGAGCCTTGGCCTCCCTGAAGACCAGCAATCCTCTGGATTCCTTATTGTGGATAATGGGACCCAATAATGCCAGCCTGTATATTCAGGTTGATTCAAAAACAAGTGACCCCAGGGAAAGAGAGATGTCTTCTGCTAATTTAATCAGCAATAGCTTCAAGGGTTCTTAAACCTCAGGCTCCTACACAAACAACTCCTGACAGGTAGACAATGGAGGAAGCCTATTCTCTTTTGAACAGTTGTGAGTTAGGAGGGCCAGATGGAAGGAAGACATTCAATTCCCACAGTAATTGTCCGGATTATCTAAAGGCGTTAAGGCTCGTCCTCTATTCCTTCTCCATCAGCATGAAGAAGGATTTCCAAGAGCCTTAACCCCCAAGACAAAGCAAAACACCAGTTTTTTCCCAAAGCAGAAAGCCAACAATAAATTGCACTCATAGAGCGATATTGCCTTTTTTCAAGATGCCTTTCTACTATCCTGTTTGATCTTGGTAATATCACGAGGTAGGCGCAGGCCAAGTTTTCAAAATGAGGACACAGATGTTCTAAAAGGTGAAGTGATTAACCTCAGGCCACACCAAACAAGTTAGTTACAGAATCCAGACAGAGCTCAGAAGGCTTGAAGTCTATTCCAATATTCATGACAGCCAGAATATCCAATGTCAGGCTTCTCACCGGAATTAAACTTTAATTTAACTTTATTTGAATTAAGTTCTTGCAAAGGTGATGAAAAAAGAGCAACCAATTTAACCCCATACAATTACCGAGCACCTAGAATGCTCTAGATGCTATTTTTGTGGTTAGGTTACAATAAACTAGATGTAGTCCCTATCTTTAAAACATACTGTTTAGCCTGGGAGACAAGAAAACAGGGAAATAAACAATTAAATGAGTTAGATTTTTCTAGGTGGAGAAGGTGGCAATGGGAATACCAGTCCATTCACTTATTTTCAATTATATACTCAATAAACTTACATTAAGTGGTCACTATGTGCCGTGCACTGTGCTGCCATGTGCTGAGCACACAGAGATGGAAAGGTACATGATTCCTTCTCTCCAGAATCTAGGAAATTCATATGTAACGGCCAAATGCTGTGCAATGAGGTTATGTCTAGGGCAGAGATGCACATTTGAGAAGCAATGGAATCACAGAGAAAGGAACTGAAAATCTACCTGGGGAGTGTGAGACACTTCTGCTGAGCATGTGTATGAGTAGAGATCATCTATACTTAACTGAGCTGCAAGAAGGGCAAGTTGGGTGGGGCAAGAGCAAGGGAGATTGGTTGGAAAGGATGGGAGAAGAGGGAGAACTTGGAATCTGACTCCGAAACTCCTAACACCCCGTCCTGCCCTTATGGAACTTATCACATAGCCAGAACAGGCCATATAAACAGAGAACCACAGTAAACCGTGGTAAGTGCTGCTGTGTTTGCGAAGTGCTGTGCTAACACATTCTCTAGCAACTCCTTCTGCGTGAGCACGTGAGGAAGCATCGCAGTGCTGAGGACTGAGCTGGCCCTTGGAGCACGACCAAGTCTATCAGGGGGAGAAGGCAGAAAGCCATTTCAGGCAGATGAGAACATAGAAACAAAGTCTCCAAAGCATGAACATGCTTGGTAATAGGGATTGGGAAGTTTGGAAACAGGATCTGAGATTCGATTGAATAGAAGAACAGGACAGGAGGCAGGAAAGCAAAAGCCGTAGAACATATGGGACCTGGGAAACTTGCAATGTAAGTGAAGAGAGAGGGGCGGAAGATGGCTCGGAAGTTTCTAGCTTCACTGGCTGAACGGCTGGAGAAGCATTCATGGAGGTAAGAGACACAGAGAGGAATGGTTTGGGGGTGTGGTCGGCAGAATAATGGCCCCCAAAGGTGTCCATGCCCTCATCCCTAGAAACTATGAGTATGTTAGCTCGTATGGCAGAGGGGGTTTGGCAGATGTGATTAAATTACGAATATTGAGATAAAGAGATTCTTTTGGATTCTGGAGATTATTCAGATGGACCCAGGTGTAATTACAAAGGTCTTTGAGGAGAGAGGTAGGAGAGTCAGAGGTGGGGAAAGAGATATGATGACAGAAGCAGAAGTGAGTGAAGGCGGGGGAGAGAGAGAGAGGGGGAGAGAGATTGATTTGAAGATGCTTTGCTGCTGGCATTGAAGATGGAGGAAGGTGTCATGAGCTAAGGGACCCAGGTGACCACTAGAAGCTAGAAAAGGCAAGGCAACAGGTTCTTCCCCAGATCCTCCAGAAGGAAGGCAGGAATGATGAACCATTTTGGACTTTTTCCATTGTTTTAAGCCACTAAATCTGTGGGAATCTGGTACAGCATCAGCAGGAAACTAATATGGGAACAAATACGAAGATTAAGAATTCAATTTTACGAATGCTGAATTTGTGTACCTGGGGTGCACCTACTTGGAATTCACATGAAAGCTAGAGTAAAACACGTTGAATTGGGAGTCTGCAGTATATAGGTCACGGTGATGCCAAAGGGCTGAAAGGGGTTATCACTAGGAGCGAGAACCAGAAAGTGGCTGGAATTACACCCTGGCAAAGAGCAACCTTGAAGGATTTCACAAAGGAAAAGGCATCAGCTACAGAAATGAGGAGGTGGTGGGAGGGAAACTTCGAGGGCGCTGTGTCACAAAAGCCTGGGTGAGATGGCTAGCAAGGCAACTGTCAGTGAAGTTAAAGTCTATCTGAGGCCAGGTGGGAAGAGCTCAGAGAAGAGGGCGCTGGACTTGACAATATGGCAGGTCTTCGGTGACGGTGGCAAAAGTAGCTGCAGTAAAGCTGTGGGATGGAAGCCAGATCAGGTGGAAGAGTGAATGGGAGATGGGGAAGTAGAGACAATGGCAGTCCATGATTTCTAGGAGGTTCTCCTGAAAGTTGGGTGAACAGCAGGGTGAGAACTGGGTGGGCTGAGGGAGAAGCATTTGAGTACTTGTTTGCTTGCTACTTTTTGAAGTTGGGGGTTATCTGAGCATGTTGTAGACGGAGGGGGAAGATATCAAAGCGGAAGAAAGAACAGGGTATGATGGATAAAGGCTGAATTCTCTTCTCTGGAAGCCTCCATTTTAAGAGTAACAATTTCAAGAGAGCCCATCTTTATTCATGTGTTTACTGTGAACACACAACATGAGACCAACTCCCAACAGCCTTTCAAATGTCCATTAGCTGAGAAAGTGAAATGTCTTCACAATCCTGTAGTTTTCACAACTTACCTCATGAATTTCTACCCATCACCAGGGCTCTGATGGTGGGAGGGGTGGAGAATTGAAAGTAGGGTTTTTATTTGTATATGTTGCAGGGAGCATTAGAAAGAAGTAAAAAAAAACTTAATCCAGGGGCTTCCCTGGCGGCGCAGTGGTTGAGAATCTGCCTGCCAATGCAGGGGACATGGGTTCAAGCCCTGGTCTGGGAAGATCCCACATGCCGCGGAACAACTGGCCCCGTGAGCCACAATTACTGAGCCTGCGCGTCTGGAGCCTGTGCTCCGCAATAAGAGAGGCCGCGATAGTGAGAGGCCCGCGCACTGCGATGAGGAGTGGCCCCCGCTTGCCACAACTAGAGAAAGCCCTTGCACAGAAACGAAGAGCCAACACAGCCATAAATAAATAAATAAATAAATAAATAAATAAATAAAATTTAAACCAAAAAAAAAGGCAAAATTCCTTAAAAAAAAAAAAACTTAATCCAGGCACTTGGTCCTAAATAGAGAGAAATCTTCTACTTTGTTTTGGGAGTTATACTAAATGAATTGTTGAAACATTAATTTCAGCCAGGAGCATATTGTTAAATACAGCTTGGGAGGAGAGAAGCAATGAATCCTATCAGTCTCAAGGAAACACAGATGAAGGAAGTAACAATAAGTTCCCGAGTTCCTTTACACCAGGTTGAGTGTTTATAGTTTAAGCTGAGAACTGAATATTGAAATGGCCTAAATAAGTAAAAAAAAAAAGTAGTTTTTAAAAATATCAAATCTCCTTTAGTTTGTGAACATAGGAGTTTTCAGTGATGTAAAATATAAACAGTACATTTTTCACTTTTTGAAAAATGTAAGGAGTAAGAGTTATATTTGAAAAATGAAATTTCCTTGCCTATCATCATAGAAATTTGCCCTAAACACCCAGGACAGTGATACCCTGTGATGTACAGATCCATTAAAAATAATACTCTCAAGATGGCTGCACTGCTGTTTGTAGGTTTAAATCTGATGGATGTGTTACGCATCTTGAACAAGAAAGGAAACCATCAAATTCCTTTTAGCAACCTGAGGAGATTTCCCAGAGCCTTTCTAGTGCATTATATGACATTCATTTGTTGTTGCTAAAATTCCCCAAGATTCCGTAACTCCTGTTAAATTCAAAGGTAAAGTCACCATTTGCTTTTGTGGGCTTAAAAGAGTTTCTATCTACACCTCCATATGTACATGGTATTGAGGATGATCTTTTGCATAATTAGTAATACTTTCCATTAAGTTTGGTCAGTGTTATCCATTTTTCCTGGAAATCTGATTTTGTATATATAAAACAACAATACAGAGGGAGGAACCAAGTTGGTGGAGTAGAAGGACATGCTCTCACTCCCTCTTGTGAGAGCACCAGAATCACAACTAGCTGTTGGACAATCATCGACAGGAAGACACTGGAACTCTCCAAAAAAGATACCCCACATCCAAAGACAAAGAAGCCACAATGAGACGGTAGGAGGGGCGCAATCACAGTAAAATCAAATCCCATAACTGCTGGGTGGGTGACTCACAGACTGGAGAACACTTATACCACAGAAGTCCACCCACTGGAGTGAAGGTTCTGAGCTGCACATCAGGCTTCCCAACCTGGGGGTCTGGCAACAAGAGGAGGAATTCCTAGAGAATCAGACTTTGGAGCCTAGTGGGCTTTGATTGAAGGACTTTGACAGGACTGGGGGAAACAGAGACTCCACGCTTGGAGGGCACACACAAAGTAGTGTGTGCATCGCAACCCAGGGGAAGGAACAGTGACCCGATGGGAGACTGAACCTGACCTACCTGCTAGTGTTGGAGGGTCTCCTGCAGAGGCAGGGGCTGGCTGTGGCTCACCGTGGGGACAAAGACACTGGCAGCAGAAGTTCTGGGAAGTACTCCTTGGCGTGAGCCCTCCCAGAGTCTGTCATTAGCCCCCACAAAGAGCCCGGGTAGGTTTGCCTCAGGCCAAACAACCAACAGGGAGGGAACCCAGCCCCACCCATCAACAGTTAAGTGGATTAAAGTTTTACTGAGCTCTGCCCACCAGAGCAACAGTCACCTCTACCCACCACCAGTACCTCCCACCAGGAAACTTACACAAGCCCTTAGATAGCCTCATCCGCCAGAGGGCAGACAGCAGAAGCAAGAAGAACTACAATCCTACAGCCTGTGGAACAAAAACAACATTCACAGAAAGATATACAAGATGAAAAGGCAGAGGGCTATGCACCAGATGAAGGAACACGATAAAACCCCAGAAAAACAACTAAATGAAGTGGAAATAGGAAACCTTCCAGAAAATGAATTCAGAAAAATGATAGTGAAGATGATCCAGGGCCTCGGAAAAAGAATGGAGGCAAAGATCGAGAAGATGCAAGAAATGTTTAAAAAAAACCTAGAAGAATTAAAGAACAAACAATCAGAGATGAACAATACAATAACTGAAATGAAAACTACACTAAAAGGAATCAATAGCAGAATAACTGAGGCAGAAAAACAGATAAGTGACCTGGAGGACAGAATGGTGGAATTCACTGCTGCGGAACAGAATAAAGAAAAAAGAATGAAAAGAAATGAAGACAGCCTAAGAGACCTCTGGAACAACATTAAACGCAACAATATTCACATTAGAGGGGTCCTACAAGGAGAAGAGAGAGAGAAAGGACCAGAGAAAATATTTGAAGAGATTATAGTCGAAAACTTCCCTAACATGGGAAAGGAAATAGCCACCCAAGTCCAGGAAGCACAGCGAGTCTCATACAGGATAAACCCAAGGAGAAATACACCAAGACACATAGTAATCAAACTGGCAAAAATTAAAGACAAAGAAAAATTATTGAAAGCAGCAAGGGAAAAACAACAAATAACATACAAGGGAACTCCCATGAGGTTAACAGCTGATTTCTCAGAAGAAACTCTACAAGCCAGAAGGGAGTGACATGATATACTTAAAGTGATGAAAGGGAAGAACCTACAACCAAGATTACTCTACCTGGCAAGGATCTCATTCAGATTCCATGGAGAAATCAAAAGCTTTACAGACAAGGAAAAGCTAAGAGAATTCAGCACCACCAAACCAGCTCTACAACAAATGCTAAAGGAAATTCTCTAAGTGGGAAACACAAGAGAAGAAAAGGACCTACAAAAACAAACGCAAAACAATTTAAGAAAATGGTAACAGGAACATACATATCGATAATTACCCTAAACATGAATGGATTAAATGCTCCAATCAAAAGACACAGGCTTGTTGAATGGATACAAAAACAAGATCCATATATATGCTGTCTACAAGAGACCCACTTCAGACCTAGGGACACATACAGACTGAAAGTGAGGGGATGGAAAAGGATATTCCATGCAAATGGAAGTCAAAAGAAAGCTGGAGTAGCAATACTCATATCAGATAAAAATAGACTTTAAAATAAAGACTGTTACAAAAGACAAGGAAGGACACTACATATGACCAAGGGATCAATCCAAGAAGAAGATATAACAATTATAAATATATATGCACCCAACATAGGAGCACCTCAATACATAAGGCAACTGCTAACAGCTATAAAAGAGGAAATAGACAGTAACACAGTAAGCGTGGGGGACTTTAACACCTCACTTACACAAATGGACAGATCATCCAGACAGAAAATTAATTAAGGAAACACAAGCTTTAAATGACACAAGAGACCAGATAGATTTAATTGATATTTATAGGAGATTCCATCCAAAACAGCAGATTACACTTTCTTCTCAAGTGCACATGGAACATTCTCCAGGATAGATCACATCTTGGGTCACAAATCAAGCCCTGGTAAATTTAAGACAACTGAAATCCTATCAAGCATCTTTTCTGACCACAATGCTGTGAAATTAGAAATCAACTACAGGGGAAAAAAACTTAAAAAACACAAACACATGGAGGCTAAACAATACGTTACTAAATAACCAAGAGATCACTGAAGAAATCAAGGAGGAAATCAAAAAATACCTAGACAAATGACAATGAAAACATGACAATCCAAAACCTATGGGATGCAGCAAAACCAGTTCTAAGAGGGAAGTTTATAGCTATACAAGCCTACCTCAAGAAACAAGAAAAATCTCAAATAAACAATCTAATGTTACACCTAAAGGAACTAGAGAAAGAAGAACAAACAAAACCCAAAGTTAGCAGAAGGAAAGAAATCATAAAGATCAGAGCAGAAATAAATGAAACAGAAACAAAGAAAACAATAGCAAAGATCAGAAAACTAAAAGCTGGTTCTTTGAGAAGATAAACAAAATTGATAAACCATTAGCCAGACTCATCAAGAAAAAGAGGGAGAGGACTCAAATCAATAAAATTTGAAATGATAAAGGAGAAGTTACAACAGACACCACAGAAATACAAAGCATCCTAAAAGACTACTACAAGCAACCCTACGCCAATATAATGGACAACCTGGAAGAAAGGGACAAATTCTTAGAAAGGTATAAGCTTCCAAGACTGAACAAGGAAGAAATAGAAAATATGAACAGACCAATCACAAGTAATGAAATTGAAACTGCAATTAAAAATGTTCCAACAAACAGAAGTCCAGAACCAGACAGCTTCACAGGCGACTTCTATCAAACATTTAGAGAAGAGCTAACACCCATCCTTCTCAAACTCTTCCAAAAAATTGCACAGGAAGGAAAACTCCCAAACTCATTCTATGAGGACACCATCACCCTGATACCAAAACCAGACATATATACTACAAAAAAAAGAAAAATTCAGACCAATATCACTGATGAATATAGATGCAGAAATTCTCAGCAAAATACTAGCAAACAGAATCCAACAACACATTAAAAGCATCATACACCACGATCAAGTGGGATTTATCCCAGAGATGCAAGGATTCCTCAATATAAGCAAATCAATCAACGTGATACACCATATTAACAAATTGAAGGAGAAAAACCATATGATCATCTCAATAGATGCAGAGAAAGCTTTCAACAAAATTCAACACCCATTTATGATAAAAACCCTGCAGAAAGTAGGCATAGAGGGAACTTTCCTCAACATAATAAAGGCCATATACGACAAACCCACAGCCAGCATCGTCCTCAATGGTGAAAAACTGAAACCATTTCCACTAAGATCAGGAACAAGACAAGGTTGCCCACTCTCACCACTCTTATTCAACCTAGTTTTGGAAGTTTTAGCCAAAGCAATCAGAGAAGAAAAGGAAATAAAAGGAATCCAAATTGGAAAAGAAGAAGTAAAGCTGTCACTGTTTGCAGATGACATGATACTATACATAGAGAATCCTAAAGATGCCACCAGAAAACTACTAGAGCTAATCAATGAATTTGGTAAAGTTGCAGGATACAAAATTAATGCACAGAAATCTCTTGCATTCCTATACACTAATGATGAAAAACCTGAAAGAGAAATTAAGGAAACACTCCCATTTACCACTGCAACAAAAAGAATAAAATACCTAGGAATAAACCTGCCTAGGGAGACAAAAGACCTGTATGCAGAAAACTGTAAGAGACTGATGAAAGAAATTAAAGATGATATCGACAGATGGAGAGATATACTATGTTCTTGGACTGGAAGAATCAATATTGTGAAAATGACTGTAGTACCCAAAGCAATCTACAGATTCAATGCAATCCCTATCAAATTACCAATGGCATTTTTTACGGAACTAGAATGAAAAATCTTCAAATTTGTATGGAGACACAAAAGACCCCGAATAGCCAACATTGTCTTGAGGGAAAAAAACAGAGCTGGAGGAATCAGACTCCCTGACTTCAGACCATACTATAAAGCTACAGTAATCAAGACAATATGGTACTGGCACAAAAACAGAAACACAGATCAGTGGAACAAGATAGAAAGCCCAGAAATAAACCCACGCACCTATGGTCAATTAATCTATGACAAAGGAGGCAAGGATATACAACGGAGAAAAGACAGTCTCTTCAATCAGTGGTGCTTGGAAAACTGGACAGCTACATGTAAAAGAATGAAATTAGAATGCTCCCTAACACCACACACAAAAATAAACTCAAAATGGATTAGAGACCTAACTGTAAGACCAGACACTATAAAATTCTTAGAGGAAAACATAGGAAGAACACTCTTTGACATAAATCACAGCAAGATCTTTTTTGATCCACCTCCTAGAGTTTTTGATCCACCTCCTATGGAAATAAAAACAAAAATAAACAAATGGGACCTAATGAAACATCAAAGCTTTTGCACAGCAAAGGAAACCATAAACAAGACGAAAAGACAACCCTCAGAATGGGAGAAAATATTCACAAATGAATTAACAGACAAAGGCCTAATCTCTAAAATATATAAACAGCTCATGCTGCTCAATATTTAAGAAACAAACAACCCAATCCAAAAATGGGCAGAAGACCTAAATAGACATTTCTCCAAAGAAGACATACAGATGGTCAACAAGCACATGAAAAGCTGCTCAACATCACTAATTATTAGTGGAATGCAAATCAAAACTACAATGAGGTATCACCTCACACCAGTTAGAATGGCCATCATCAGAAAATCTACAAACAACAAATGCTGCAGAGGGTGTGGAGAAAAGGGAACCCTCTTGCACTGTTGGTGGGAATGTAAATTGACACAGCCACTATGGAGAACAGTATGGAGATTCCTTAAAAAACTAAAAATAGAACTACCATATGATCCAGCAATCCCACTACTGGGCATATACCCTGAGAAAACCATAATTCAAAAAGACACATGCACCCGAATGTTCATTGCAGCACTATTTACAATAGCCAGGACATGGAAGCAACCTAAATCCCCATCAACAGACGAATGGATAAAGAAGATGTGGTACATATATACAATGGAATATTACTCAGCCATAAAAAGGAACAAAATTGAGTCTTTTTTTTTTTTTTTTTTTTTTTTTTTTTTGCGGTACGTGGGCCTCTCACTGTTGTGGCCTCTCCCATTGTGGAGCACAGGCTCCGGACGCGCAGGCTCAGCGGCCATGGCTCACGGGCCCAGCCGCTCCGCGGCATATGGGATCCTCCCGGACCGGGGCACGAACCCGTATCCCCTGCATCGGCAGGCAGACTCTCAACCACTGCGCCACCAGGGAGGCCCAAAATTGAGTCATTTGTTGAGACGTGGATGGATCTAGAGACTGTCATACAGAGTGAAGTAAGTCAGAAAGAGAAAAACAAATATCGTATATTAATGCATATGTGTGGAACCTAGAAAAATGGTACAGATGAACCAGTTTACAGGGGAGAAGTTGAGACACAGATGTAGAGAACAAACCTATGGACACCAAGGTGGGGAAAGCCATGGTGGGGTGGGGATGGTGGTGTGCTGAATTTGGCGATTGAGATTGACAGGTATACACTGATGTGTATAAAATTGATGACTAATAAGAACCTGCTGAATAAAAAAATGAATAAAGTAAAATTCAAAAATTAAAAAAAAACAACATAGTGAGATCTCAAAACTTTAAAAACAACAATGACGACAACAATACATTTTTCTAGAACTGGTTATAATTTGACTTCTTGGATTCAGACAGTACTCTGGTATCTTTCACCGCTTCAATGTTGTTGTTATGAGCAATTGTCATTTTTATATATAGTACTTTAGACATACTAGGGTTGTACGGCATTCTCTAGATGTTGCTTCTGTACAAAATAAATTCCCCGTGTCAGCTTGAAAAAAAAAAAAAAAAAAGAGAAGATGTTGTATAAAGTCCTCAAGGTGTTTCAAGAACTCGGAACCATTTAGAATGAACATATACACACTGCTATATATAACAGATAATCAACAAGGACCTACTATATAGCACAGGGAACTCTACTCAGTATTCTGTAGTAACCTATATGGGAAAATAATTTGAAAAAGAATGGATATATGTATATGTATAATTGAATCACTTTGCTGTACACCTGAAACTAATGTAACATTGTAAATCAACTATACTCCACTATAAAATAATAATAATAATAATAATAATAATAAAAAGAACTCTGAATGACTCCTAAATCTGCGAGCTGCACAGTACTTTTCCTAGGTGCTTTGGATTGCTAGAACATTGTTTATCTGTGCCATTTTAAATGTCCATTTCACACACACACAGATAATCATCCTATGAGTCGCTCACCCAACAGGATGCTTTTCTGATGTGTGTGTAATAATGACTTATAAAGTACACCTCTGAGACAAGAGTCCACTAATATCCTAAAGAAAAAGCACAGAGATGAACGCAGCTTCAGTCTGATCTGAGGGATAACAAAAAGGGTTTATATCGGCTTCTCGGTGGAAAGTGATGGGGGCGCCTTTTGTGTTTCCTGTTTTGGTGAGTGCCATTGCCGCTGTTCCAGTTCCTCAGGATCGAAACCACAAAGTCATCATTACACCTCTCCTCTTCCTCACACCCCGCAGCCAATTAGCTGCCCAATCCGGTTGATTCTATGACCTCAACGTGTCTGGCATCTGACCCCTTCTGTCTGCCGCCCACAGTTCCTTCTGCCTGGATTCTGTCATGGCTTTGGTATTGGCAGCGTCCTTTCCCCATCACTCCTCTCTACCGCCACCACATTTCTCTTCCTATGATTTGGATGATATAATTTCCTGGCTTACAAGCCAGGAGGAATCACTATTACAAACAGCATGAAGTGCAGGATCCTCAAGCTGATTCAAACTATATCAGTATGGCCCAGGGACCAGTGCGGTTCACCGTGGGGGGACAGAGACAAATAGGGAGTAATGATTGAGAAACCTCTCTAGACATTCTTTCCTGTTTTCCTATATTTGTTCTGATTCTATTCATTGAAATGTAATTATATATCTGTTGAATCTGCTAATTTAGTTTTCAAGTTTGTAAATTTAAGAAATATTTTAATACCTTTTTTGTAGTAACTCAGTTTTACTCTTTTTTTTTTTTTTTTTGGCGGTACACGGGCCTCTCGCTACTGTGGCCTCTCCCGTTGCGGAGCACAGGCTCCGGACGCGCAGGCTCAGCGGCCATGGCTCACGGGCCCAGCCGCTCCGCGGCATGTGGGATCTTCCCGGACCGGGGCACGAACTCGCGTCCCCTGCATCGGCAGGCGGACTCTCAACCACTGCGCCACCAGGGAAGCCCCTCAGTTTTACTCTTGAAAAACATATGTATCAACAGAACACACACTGACAATTTAAAACTGATTGTGAAGCACTGTTCTACAGTGGTGTTACACCAACTGTGGTTCCTGAACTGGCAGCATCCCCATCATCTGGGAGCTGGTTAGAAAAGCAGAATTTCAGGTCCCGCCCCAGACTTACCACCTCAGAATCTCTGGGAGTGGATACCGGAAGCCTGTGTTTTAACAAGCCCTCCAGGTGTTGGCTAACATTTGAGAGGCACTGATTAACAACCTTTCCACTGCTCCTTCAACACCCTGTAGCCCCTGGTGGCTATGAAACACTTCAAATGTGGCTACTACAATTGAGAAACTGAATTTTTAACTTTATTTAGTTTGACTGAAATCTACATAGCCACATGCAGTCACTGGCTGCCATATTGGACAGCACTGGTCTATTCCCTATACTGTACCCTTAAATGGACAGCTGCAGTGCCACCTCTGTGCCGTAGTTTTAAGCTTTTCAGTCCACCGAGGAAGGATTGTTTTCCAACCCCAGCACTCTCATAGTAATCTATTAAATTTCACCCATCTTTCAATATTTTCAACTCTTCCAAGAAGACCTCCAGGATCTTCCTTACTTAACTTCCCTCCTTGTTTTCTTTTTACGGTGTTTTTCTTTTTAATTCTCTTATAGAACTTATTACTCTCTGTTTTGTGCCCAAGTTACTTAGGGACGGGTTTGTCCTCCCCCAGATGGAGAGATGCTGGTTTCATCACCTTTTATCCCACAACAACGCCTACACGGTACTTTGCAAATGGGAGACATTCATCAACCATGTAATCGAATTAAACCTCTATGAAACCAGAAAGAAAAGTCTTCAACACCAACAATGCATCCTAGTGTTCTTAGAAGTCAAGACAGGATGAACTGGGAGACTGGGATTGACATATACAATAATATGTATAAAATAGATAACTAATAAGAACCTGCTGTATAAAAAATAAATAAAATAAGATTCAAAAATAAAAAAACATCAGAACAAAATGTTAACATATACAATTTAGTTTAGAATAGGAAAAATGTTAAAGTCATGGTGAAGCATTTGTCACAGGATCAAAATCCATTGTTATAAAAATAAACACAATGCCTGCCTCATCATTTCTTTAGCAGCAGGAAAGCATTTTCCCTTGGCCTCCATCCTCTACCTCCATCAGAACTGTTCCTTAACTAAATTTGAGATTAGAAACAGACTCGTAGCTTTTTAAAAAAAATGCCACTGCCATATTCTTGGTGATATAAAAGCAGTTTTCCTATCAATTTCATGAAAGACTTTAGACTTCTGAGTGGATCAGCATTTTGCTACAAATAAAAAAGGTAATCTTTATCTTTACAGAAAAGGTGAGGAGAAAACACAATTAATTCTGCTTTATTTCAGAGTTCTATACTTGGTCCCGTTCTTACAAAGCTATAAAATTAAAATACAAGAAATTAACCACACCAAGCCAAACGTTATGGTGGTTAATAATTAAGTATATTCTGCCATCAATGTAATGAACCTCAATAGACTTTTTTTAAATTTTATTTATTTATTTATTTATGGCTGTGTTGGCTCTTCGTTTCTGTGCGAGGGCTTTCTCTAGCTGTGGCAAGTGGGGGCCACTCCTCATCGCGGTGCGCAGGCCTCTCACTATCGCGGCCTCTCCTGTTGCAGAGCACAGGCTACAGACGCGCAGGCTCAGTAATCGTGGCTCACGGGGCCAGTTGCTCCGCAGCATGTGGGATCCTCCCAGACCAGGGCTCGAACCCATGTCCCCTGCATTGGCAGGCAGACTCTCAACCACTGCGCCACCAGGGAAGCCCTAGACTTTTATATGGATTACATACCCACAATGACTCACAAATACAGCACTGCAAAGAACTTACACTTCACAATGCCCTCACACAAAAGTGAATAGGAAACGCATGTTACTTTCTAGCAATGGGAATTGGCAGCATTCATATTAGATTTGAAAACCTGAATGTCAAATACAATTGACAGTTTTTGGTGTGCCTTTCATTATGGGAACTCACCAACTAACATCAATGCCAACTCCCCTTACAAGTTGTATTTTCAAAATCTTTACACTGTCTGATTGTGCCATGGTAGAAAAGCTCACGAATCAACAAGCTCCAAGTGTCCACACGTGACACATTTGATGCTCTTCTCAACCTGTTCTGAGAAGCCTGGAAGAATGCAGGTTTCTAGGCAATACTTTCTAATTTATTGTGGGCACTAATTTAGATGAAGAATAGGCTGGTAGTCCAAGATAAGATAATATATCACAATAACCCACCATTTATTAGAACATAATGGCAAAAAATATTTTAAGACGTGAATTAATGGAAAAAAAAGATATCACGGTACAAAAAATATATTCCTAGCTATGTAAAAATAAAGTAAATATATGTGAAAATACAGAAAAATAACTCCAAACTGTTAAAACTGGTTTCCCTTGAGTAAGTAATGGTGGTGGGGCAATGAGGAATATATTTTTCATCAATCTACTTTATGTATTTTTGCTAGTTTGAATATTTTGTAACAAGAATGTTTCCGTATACTACGTGTATAACCAAAAGTAAGAATTATTTTAAGAAAATAACAAAAACGTTCTATTTAAAGAAAAGCAAAAGAAATATTTCTTTTCCTGACGGAAGATTTTTTCCTAAAATGTAGTATAACCCAAAGCAAGTTTTTAAAAAATGTTTTGTTAGGAAAACATAATAAAAAATTAAACAGGGCTCCCTAATGAACTGTGATTAACTCTTATTAATGATAATGAATATTTATATAGTGCTTTATAGTTTAGAAATTACACTTTACATTCATTATCACAGTTATTAACTTAATGGTGAGACAGATTTCACCGTCATCATTTTACAGATGAGGAAACTGAAACTCAGGGATGTTAAACTATTTGGCTGTTACCACCCAGGTCATAAGTGGCAGGTCCAGATTTTGATCCAAATTCTGACTCCAAAGCTCAGGTGTCAGCCACCATACTCCCTCAACTCAAGGAGATACAGCTCAGAGAAACTGATTAACTGAACCTGATTAGAGAAGTTAAACAACCGAATCTAGACAATTAATGACTTTGTCGAGTTTAATGGATTTATTTGAAGCAATTCTGTATGAAATAGTAATATTTTATACAGCCTAAACAGTCTGTAATAACTTCCCTCCATACTCTTTCTAGCGAGCTTTTCTTTAATTAGAAGAACCAGCAGTGGGAGAGAATGACTTAAGTTTCCCTGGATCCCAATCCCATGCTCATGGTTGTATCACATTTTAGGTCCATTCATTGTTCATTCACTTGTTCCACAAATACGTATTGATCTCCCAATGCGTTGCTTATTATGTGTGCAGGAAACGGTGTCAGGGAGAAGAATGAGGCATCATCCCTGCTTTTGGGGAACCCCACATTCCTGGGAAAATAGGTAGAAAATAATAACCCCATGTGAAAGAAAGAAGGGCAATACCAGTGTATGTGCTGATCTGAAGTAGTTCTCAAGAGGGGTGACTGTGCCACCCGGGGGATATTCAACAATATCTGGACACAGGTTGGTGGTCACACTTGGGGAAGTAGCATGTGGTAGGCAGAAGCCTGAGATGCTGCTAAACATCCTGTAAAAAGCACAGGACAGCCTCCATGGCAAAGAACTATCTGGTCCAAAATGCTAACAGTGCCAAGGTTTAGAAATATTTTGCTATAGCATATTACTCTTACCAGATTTTAAGTGAGGAAATGTACACCAGCTAAACAGAGGAATTTATTCCACAATAATGAGTGCATTAAAAATGTAAGTCATCTATTCTTGAATAAATGCCCTAATCCTATCTTTATCCATCTGTGGGATTAAGACAAAGAATAACTTTCCTAGAGGTGGGCTAATAATACATAAGAGGATTCTCCATTTTTAAGGGAATGAATTCCTATTCTTTTGCCCCACCCTTGGCCAAGCTCCCATCATCTCTCCCTTCTGAGACTGCTGTGCACCAGGATCAGGTTGTCTTCTGTTCAGCCCTCTTAACAGATCCCCACTGCACTGGGGATAACATTCAACCTGGCTTCAACACCAACAAGGTGCCTGTGACCTGGACCCTGATGACCTCGCACCGCCACCTTGTTCCCTCTGCTTTAGCCACAATGATCCCAACTCAGAGGCTTCACATATTCTGTTCCCTCTAAAGCTCCTCCCCCACCACTAAATCTTCAAGTTTCACATCACGACTTAAGCAGCATGCCCTCAAAAAGGCTTTCCCTAACTTCCCACTTCCTTTCATCCTCCCTTTCCTTATCCATTCTCCCTGCTTCTCCACCCTACTCTGTGCTCCTTGCCCCTGTGGCTCTGTATAACTCAAGCACCGTTGCTAGCGGGCTCCGGGTTGGATTCAGCCAATGGGAAGCAGCAGTGAGAGATCTGAGGGCTGGAGGAGATGGACATCCAGCTATTTCAACCTCCTTTCCTACTTAGGTGCCATTCTGGGAGAGCTCCTCCTGCTAGCACCCCGGGTCCTGCTCTCATTAAGCCCTGGTGCCACATCCTGTCCCCTTATCCGCTTTAGCTGATATGAGTTTCTGGTTAAGGTGGCATCGCTCCTGTGTCCCCTTCACCGCCCTCACCTCTGCAAGTGGGCCCTTCATTAACAAATTTTCCTCTGCACCACCTAAAATGAATTTTGTTACTGGCCAGCACTTGGACATTCATACACCTCAATCTAAATCACTACAGATTCTTTGGATTATTTTTCATACAGCTACTTCCACAGCCCCCGGGCATTTCTCTTCTGAGCTTGTATCATATTTTATCAATGTGCTCATGGGTGGTTGTATTTTGACTCTTTGTGTACTATCTGCTGCGTGACCCAACACAATTACGTATGTTCTACAGGGATCATGGCTGCTTGGTTAATGACAGTTGAATGGATGAATTAAATGGCAGGCCATGTGATCACTGAAGACAGACACCTGAAACTGTCAGGAAATAAATCACTATTAAAAAACAATGTTAATATAAGGAATTTATGGATGAATAAAACAACATATGTGAAGGAAAATGCTTGAAGCTTTAAGTACATTCATGCACGCAGTCAACTGACATTTGTCCAGCAACTTGCAGTGCCACGTTCTTCACTAGGCATTGGGAATAGAGGCATGAAAAGGAAACAGTCTGTTTTCTCAAAGGCTTATAGGCCAATGGGGAAGACAGAAATGTAAAGGTAATGGGGCACCTGAGACACTTGAGCCAGGGGCACAGTAGGGTCAAGAAAGAGACTGCTATCAAAGGGGGGCGATTTACAAGGGAGGCATCTGGAAATAAAAAAAAAATTAAGAGCATGTTTCAATTTTGTTCAGAAAATACGATGGCTCATATGACCGTAAATCCTTTGTTCCTCAAATTCAGGAAGGAAGAGAAGGAAGTAACATCCATGCCAAAAGGTTGCTTTGGGGTAATGTCTCAGCCCAGATAAAAGGGTCCAGTTCACGTTGGCAGGCGAAGATGCAACGACATGAAAATTGCCTGCGTTTTACTACAAGACTCCAAACATGTGGGTTCTGATCATAATGGAAACCCAAATGATGCAATCGTGGAAGCCTCCAGCTAGAGTTCCTGCATTTTCTGAGCTGAGGAAGGTTTACGTAATTTACCCGCTGTCAAGTTTGATACACATGTGTGTGCCACTGGGTGGTATGTATGGGTGTGTGTGATTACAATATGACATTTATAATCCTCAAGGTAACAGTTATGTTCACTAACATTCTTTCTGTCTTGAAATATTAAGAAATAGTCTAACATCTTTTTTCACTGAAGGAATACTTTTTTTTACCCTCCTGTCTAGAAGAAAACAATTCTATCAACAAATGATTTTCTCATCTTCATGACTTTTGTCGATGAGTTGCCCCAGTCCAGAGAGGTCACGATGAGTCACAAATCATTCTGATTAGAAGCAAATAAACACTTAGGTCCTGTCGTCCGTCAGACGTTAGAACAGGGGTTGGCAAACTTTTGTTATAAAGGTCAGCTAGTAAATACTTTAGGCTTTGTGAGCCATATGGTCTCTTTCAACAATTCAACATGGTCATCATAACATGAAAACAGCCAGAGACAAGATGTACATGAATGGGCATGGCTGTGTTCCAATCAAACTTTAGTTACAGAAAGAGATGGCAAGCCAGATTTGGCCTCTGGGATACAGTTTGCCAGCCCTGCACCAGAAGGAAAGGAAAGGGAAAAAACCAACTGGGAACAAGGGAGACAGCTCCAAAACAAGTGGGAAAAATAGAATCATTGATGGAAACACTGCAGTGGTACCAAGGAGAGAATGCTCTAGTTGTAAGACATACTAAGAGAATGATAATAAATCAATAAACTCTGACTTGCCATGTGAGAAAATAAAACTAATTGGTAGAACTTCCGACCAACTATAACTACTGTGCAAAAAAATCCTATTTTGACAAATATAAATAAATATATAGCTCAGACATAGGAGCTAACTATAACATAGATAAGCCTTGAAAACATGATGCTTGGTGAAAGAAGCCAGACACAAAAGGCCACATATTGTACGATTCCACTTAGATGAAACGTCCAGAAGAGGCAAATCCATAGAGACAGAAAGCAGATTAGTGGTTGCCAGGGCCTGGGGAGGAGGGAACGGGGAGTGACTGCTAGTGGGCACAGGGTTTCTTCTGGGGCTGATGGAAATGTTCTGAATTAGAGAGTTGTAATGGTGGCACAGCTCTGTGAATGTACCAAAAAACCCACTGAACTGGACACTTTAAAGGGTGAACTTTATGGCATATGAACTATATCTCAATTTTTAAAAAGGGAGCAGGACATTCTCACTGAATGCCTCCATCTTTCCAGAAGGCAACATGAGGCAATATATTGGGCTGGCCAAAAAGTTTGTTTGGGTTTTTCCGTAAGATGTTACGGAAAAACCCGAGCTACCCTTTTGGCCAACCCAATATATTAAAAGTCCTACAAATGTGAGAAGCGAAAGAGAAAGAGGAGCTAAGAAGATGTGGAAACGGAAAAGCAGCAAATCAATCAATCAACCATGTCAGCAACTGGGATGGTCCTCTGTATAGCAAGTCGAACACAAAAGGGCGTCCACCACGTCCTGAGAGCAATTAAAAGGTAATACTTTACCCTTCCACCTCCCTGGAAAGTGGCCATGGATGTGTGATCTGTTTACCTGAGTTAACAACAGATTTGCTGGGACATAAGATGATTATCGCTGGGCACTGGGCTGGGAGCTTTTCAGGCTCTGTGGATCCTTCCCAGGGTTCTGCAGGGTATGCGTTCTAAATTCCATTTTGCGGATGAGCAAACGAATTGTCAAAGGCCATGCTCTTTCCCCCATCCCTCCTGATTTCGCAGATCTCACGTGGGTGGTGCCTCTAGCAGGAGGTGGGTATCAGCCTGCCTCTCACTTCCTGAATGTTCCTCAGTTGTGTTCCTTCCCCGAAGGGGGGTGCAGACGAGGCCCTGCAAACCAGTTCACAATATCGCCATCTGGTGCTCAGCAGCGGGCTCGCAGCTGGCCTTCCTGCTCTTTCCCCTGCCCGTAACTGCCACAGGGATCTATTTAAACCTTCAAACAACCCAGTCCAAAAATGGCAGAAGGCCTAAATAGACATTTCTCCAAAGCAGATATACGGATTGGCCCACAAACACATGAAAGAATGCGCAACATCATTAATCATTAGAGAAATGCAAATCAAAACTACAATGAGATATCACCTCACACCAGTCAGAATGGCCATCATCAAAAAATCTACAATCAATAAATGCTGGAGAGCGTGTGGAGAAAAGGGAACCCTCTTGCACTGTTGGTGGGAATGTAAATTGATACAGCCACTATGGAGAACAGTATGGAGGTTCCTTAAAAAACTACAAATAGAACTACCATATGACCCAGCAATCCCACTACTGGGCATATACCCTGAGAAAACCATAATTCAGAAAGAGTCACGTACCACAGTGTTCATTGCAGCTCTATTTACAATAGCCAGGACATGGAAGCAACCTAAGTGTCCATCATCGGATGAATGGATAAAGAAGATGTGGCACATATATACAATGGAATATTACTCAGCCATAAAAGAAAAGAAATTGAGTTATTTGTAGTGAGGTGGATGGACCTAGAGTCTGTCATACAGAGTGAAGTAAGTCAGAAAGAGAAAAACAAATACCGTGTGCTAACACATATATATGGAATCTAAGGAAAAAAAAAAAAAGGTCATGAAGAACATAGGGGTAAGACGGGAATAAAGACGCAGACCTACTAGAGAATGGACTTGAGGACACGGGGAGGGGGAAGGGTAAGCTGGGACGAAGTGAGAGAGTGGCATGGACATATATACACTACCAAATGTAAAATAGATAGCTAGTGGGAAGCAGCCGCATAGCACAGGGAGATCAGCTCGGTGCTCTGTGACCACCTCGAGGGGTGGGATAGGGAGGGTGGGAGGGAGATGCAAGAGGGAGGGGATATGGGAACATATGATTCACTTTGTTATGAAGCAGAAACTGACACACCATTGTAAAGCAATTATACTCCAATAAAGACGTTAAAAAAAATCTTAAGTCATCTCATGTCCCTGTCCCCCCACTAACTCCAGCTTAAAAAGTCAAGCTCTTCACCGGGACTTAGAAGGGCCCAGACTCCCTGGTTCCTTGGCTAATAGCACCCGTGCTGCGTCCTGCCCTTGCCCTTGGTGCATCAGCCTATGGGCCTTCCTTCACGTCAAGCCTCAGAGGCTCTGCCCGGCTGGTCCCTCTGCCTGGAATGCCCTTCCCACACTGCGTCCTCCTTCAGGTCACCTCCCACAGAGACTGTCTTTGTCTACTGTGCCCAAGTAGCAACAACTCTTCAATTCCTTTCTTCTTTCTTGTTTCCTCTTTCCTTTCTTTCCTTCCTCCTTCCATAGAGTGTAAGCTCTATGAGAACGCACACTCTGTGCTGTTCACTGAAGGATCACCTGTCCCAGCCCATTGAAGGCACTCAATTATTTGTTGAAAGAATTAATGCATGAGGATGAAACCTGGCAAAGGTCCTATGTTTAGCTAATGGTTAAAGATGGAAATCCCACAGCACATAGCCTTGCCTCTGCGGAGCGCTAACCAATAAATGGGGGTTCTAATGACCACAAAGTTCCATGTCTGAGACAAGTTTCTGCTGGGAGAGAGTTTTTTTTTTACAGACTCATAAAGCCCTGAATCATGTGGTTTACAGGGTAAGTGCTAATGCAGTCATAATTACATTGGTGTGAACACACTGTCATAGAAATGTAGCAAACATAGATACAGGCGTTTAAGAGAAATCAGCTGCTCCCAACACAAGATCAACTGTCACATAGAAACCAGTCAGCAGGCACGCAGCTAAGGAACTTGAACTGAGTGACTGAAGGTGACAAATCCTATAAATCAGCGAGTAAAATGACAGCTGGCACTGACACCTCGGCGTAACCAACTCACTACCCAGAGAGCTATGCATTTGGGGGAAATCTAGAAGTCATGGATACCACGTGCCCCGATACGGTTACTGCCATTCCTTTTTTGTTTAATTAACCCAAACACAAAAGAAGCATAAACATCAGTCTGTGGGTGATTTCTTTCTTTTCTCTTTGGAAGCAGATCAAGAAACAAGAAGGGACATGACTTCATTATACATTCAGCACTTACCTATTTTTTTTTCCCTTCCTAATCTTTGAAATAACCGTTGATCCATTAAGAGACTTGAAGGTGAAAAATGTCAAGCCTTTGACCTTTTCTTAATTCACACACATACTGAGCCAATGAAAACATACCCACACACCCACCCAGTCCATCTGCCCACAATCAGTAATTTCCATGGACTCCCTGACCATTCTAGAGCAAGGTTTCTCACCCGAGGCACTGCGGACATTTTGGATCAGATAATTCTCTGTTGGTGGCAAGGGGATGGGGGAAGGGGAGATGTCTTGTGCATTGTTCAATATTTAGCAGCCTCCCTGGCCTCCACCCACTAAATGCCAGTAGCACCCACCCGTCAGCTGTGACAACCAAAGATGCGTCCGGACTTTGCCAAATGTTTCCTGGAGGGCAAAACCAACCCAGGTTGAAAACCGCTGTTCAACCAACAAGGACCTACGGTATAGCACAGGGAACTCTACTCAATATTATGGAACAACCTAAATGGGAACAGAATTTGAAAAAGAATAGATACACATATATGTAGAGCTGAATCACTTTGCTCTACACATGAAACTATCACAACATCGTTAATCAACTATACTCCAATATAAAATAAGAAGTTAAAAAAAAGCGACTGTACATAAAAAACTAGAAGAAAAAGATCAGCAAATGTTCTCTAATTATTTTCCTCTTTCAACATACGCTGACACATTTTATCTCTTGGACACTATAAACTTATCAATCCAGAATGTGTACGCGCACTGCCCCTGTATCATTTGTTGCTGAGTCGTGGGAATTGCTCAGCATCTTACTGAAATGCCAGAAGGCCAGGACTGCTCTTGGAGGAAGACTCCCTGAAATTCAATGCAGAATGTTATGCCTTCATCGAGAACTGTATGCCAAGATTACACTTTTTTAAAACAACCAGGGCCTGTAAATGCCTCTAAGACTCGGCAGTATTTGAAATTGGTGGACGGATCTCACAACTCGTTTCAAACCAGACATTTAAAGATCATAATATTTGTACGAAGAGCTCTTTAAAGGGAAAGAAGAGAGCTGGTTTTAGTTTGAAACCAATGTAGAAATAAGTCGTCTGTCTCTGCCTTTTGCTAAAGTAACTAACCTCTCTTAATGACGATGTATTTAGATTAACAACAGAAAGAGCAGAACTAGCCCTGGTATCGGCCTTACAAGATTTTACATTCTGAAAAGGCCATTAATCAGCAAACAATCTCTAAAGACAACCAAAGAAAATGTGTTCCAACTGCCTCATTCCCTTGTCTTGGTTATAATCCAAGGGTAAATCCTCCAAGTCTAAATCTTGCTACCCATAAAACTTCTTATCTGCCTTTACTCATTAAAGGCCATCAACCAAATCTCTGTACACTGCTTTTCCCATGGAGGAATGAGGCTGTAAGTTTGTTCACTAAAAGGCACTAGGTGGAAAGAAAGACTAAGCAAGAAATCTGCCATAAATCTTCATCAGCCTTCTTGTGTAAAGCTGACATGGATTTAGACAAAGCTTTTCTTCAGGGTTTTCATAAACTTTATTATTTGCCCAGGAATAATTTATCCTAATTGGAAAAATGCATTTTAAAAGCTGTTGACAATCGTACATGGGTTATTTCACATTACACAGGAAGCTGACCAATGTAACACTTCTGTGGCATCGTCACACTATCGAGGGATTTTGTTTGCTTTCACAATTTTCTTGTATGATATTTTATGGGTTTTGATTTAGCGCCAGATGCACATTTGGTATGAATGGTATAATTTCTTTAAGAGGGTGTTTACAGAGAGATGAAAAGTAGATTAGTAGCATTTTTTAATCTTTATTTCCTGATGGGTTAATGATATGCATGGTGCAAACCCCACATTTTTATTGGGGCTGAAGAGAAATATATTTGACAGAGTCCATCTCAATCTAACTTGTGGTTTTGCTTTAAGCCCTCGATGTATAGCTTGCATCTTGTGATCTATTTAATACCTTGCCTTTCTTATTAACAAAACCGAAACTAGGCCATGTTCAGGGTGGTCAGCTGGAAAGAATGTGGCTCATCAGAGAGGGCGGGTGTGTACCCAGCATTCTTCTTGAGGAGCAGCAGGGCTCCCCATAAATGTGGAGCGTGGGAGGTCTGGGCCCCAAGGCTAACTCTGGACTAGGGGCTGTTTGAACTTTTATTAATGACAACTTAAACACCCGTCCTTTCTATAGGTCTCCCATCAACTAACTCAACAGCTGTTTGGGGATCATACTGGCATCACAGATGCAGTTTAAGAGGAGTCTAAATGCTTCCAAGTCACCTTCATGTAATTTCTAGAATAACCGATCATGAATAATGAGCATCTTGTAGTTATAAATCAAGGAAATTAATGATTTGAATACTACCTGAATAAAGTGTGCTATTGTTTTCCCTCTCGTCCCCCCATTCAATGGAGATGCATCTATCCATATACCTTATCTGCAAAAATGTGGTTGCTGGGCTTCCCTGGTGGCGCAGTGGTTGAGAGTCCGCCTGCTGATGCAGGGGACACGGGTTCGTGCCCCGGTCTGGGAGGTTCCCACATGCCGCGGAGCGGCTGGGCCCGTGAGCCATGGCCGCTGAGCCTGCGCGTCCGGAGCCTGTGCTCCGCAACGGGAGAGGCCACAACAGTGAGAGGCCCGCGTACCGCAAAAAAAAAAAAAAAAAAAATGTGGTTGCTAATTTTCAGGTGACTTAAGAGAAATTCATCCATGTAAACTACTGCACAGTGAAATGTCTTACGGGCCAGGCATTCACTGTATTCTTTCTATTTTCAGATGTTAAATACTACTTAAAAGCTAACCATTTAAGAAGTCTGAGGACAATCAGAGTTATATTTAGAGTGGGACCCAATAAATCAGGGCAGAGCATTTCTCTTCAGCTTGGCTAACTGTTTGCAGAGTGATTCATGGGGGTTTAACGATCCATTTGTGGATTTCAGTGCCAATATCAGCTCCCTTTATGAAACAAGCCAAATTGACCAGCACCACCAGAATAGAAACCCTACAAGGAGCACTCCTATTGCATTATTTTATTCAGTTCTTCACTCACTTTACAAGGAAGGTGCAATTTCTCCCATTTTACTGAGAGGTAAAGTGATTCGCCAGAGTCGTGTAGCCAGCAAGGAGCTGAGACAGGCCTTGAAGGTATCTCCACCCAAGCATGTGGTCAGTGCTTTCCCCACCACGGGGAAGAGGAAGTCATCGCCCTGAGGTGGGGAGTTGTTGGCTCCCACTGCGAGGACGTGGTGAATGGAACCACTGGTACTCCCATGCCAAACCAGACACGTGTTTGATAGGACACCAAAGCATTAAGGGCATCAGCAGTCAATATTAGTACCTGTGACTAAGTATCCTTCCTATATGTTACCTCCTCTCTGAGACAAACCAATATGCAAAACCCCATGCTGGATGCATTGCTTAGTCCTTAAAAATCTCACCCGTGCTGTCCAGTCAATCTGTTTTCTTCTCTAGCCTTTACCCATCAGCTGTTCTTTATTCTGCCAGCACTTTAAATGGCCAGAAAGCAGGCACCGAGCGGGGGCCTGGCCTTTGGAAGTGCCTTCGAGTACAGTAACAGAGCTGCACACTGGAGCGGTGGGTTCTGAAACAGCAGTTTTGTTTTGTTTTTAATTTTATACCTTATTTATTTTTAAAAGGATTTTTTTGATGTGGACCGTTTTTTAAAGTTTTTATTGAATTTGTTACAATATTGCTTCTGTTTTATGTTTTGGGTTTTTGGCCACGAGGCATGTGGGATCTTAGCTCCCCGACCAGGATCAAACCTCCACTCCCTGCACTGGGAGGCAAAGTCTTAACCACTGGACCGCCAGGGAAGTCCTAACAGCAGTTGTTTTTATGGTTAGCAGTGCCCGGGCTCCAGAGAGCATGGCAGGTGCTGCATCTGCGGTGGGCTTTGCAGATGGGGCCTTGCCAGCTGTGGCTGTGACCTAGAGAATTAATTCCTTATATTCTCCTATTAGAGTAATTCTTCTCTACGTCTCCCCTCCCCACAGTGTGTCCTCTACAGGGTCCTTCTCGATTTGCTTTGTCACCTTACATTAAAACGTCCTGAATCATCTGTCTTGTCCCCAGGACTTGGAGCCCCTCGAAAGCAGACACGCTGCTCACTGCTGTGGATTGCCTTAGTGTCTAACAACCGTGGCCGGCTCACGTTGATGCTCCCCCCTCCCCCCTCCCCTCTCCTATTTTGGTTTCTATCTTCTGAAAGTTCTCATCTGAATGCTTTAAACTTCACTGACTCAGGCTTTACAACGGCACTTGACCACTTTGATTCCTCACTGCATTTTGCTTCTACTACTGATTTATTTTCCCTTAGATTTCTAGTGCAAGTCAGAAAGGTGAAGAAGACACATTGCAGACTCTGGAGTCTCTGGCAAGCTCTGTGGTGAGAAGTACCTTTAATCATTCTGAGTTTACCATGATCCTCATTCCTATTTCTCAGGAGAGAGTGGAGTCAGGAGAAGGGAGGGAAGGGAAGAAAGGGAAGGAAGGAAAAGAAGTAAAGGGAAGGAAGAAAAAAAACAGCAAGGAAGTCCATCGGTATGGTCATTGTTGGAGCTTTAGAGACTGTGTTTTGTAAGCACCTGACATTTAACAACCATTTCTTAGTTGGCAGCCATTTTTGTGTCCCTGAGTCTAACCATGAATACTCCAGGGCCAAACAGAAGACACAACACATATTGGAGTAAGAGAAGATGTGCCTTGGATTGATTTTTTGTCACCATGATGGTAACTGTGGGTGAATTTTCTTCTTATTGGTGAATATCATTGAAATTTTTATTTATAAGGTGAATTCACATTACATTTAGTTCTTACTGATGTTGGGATCAGCCTTCTAAAATATCTAATATTAGCAAGCAGCACTGAGATGAGGTCATCGGATCAACATTCACATCAGAGACAACCCCTCTCCAAAGCCCTCTCACCCACCAGGCCACCATTACTAAAATTACTGTGATGTGGCCACCTCCACCCTGCTTTCTGCAGACAGTTCTTTAACACAAAGTTTGTCCTCCTTCCTTTCTCCCCCTCTCAAGCAAATGTCAGTGAGGAATAATGGACAAGTAGACAAGCACTCAAAAAACTGTTTTAAAGAGAAATGTATTGAATTTGGGCAAAATGATCAATTACTGACCACCATGCAGAGTACGATGAGGGGCAACAGATACTGTAATTTGTAGGAAGCTTAGGTTTCTAACCATGCATGTAGGCCAGAGCATGAAGGTAGCAGGGAAAATCTTATGAGAGTAAAAAGTCACAATCAAATCCCTTGGGCTATTTTATGAAAATATCGTAAGTGAAAACCATCACTACCAAAAAGCATTCATTTACTGAGTTAATCAGTATATGGTTTGGGTGAGATATAACAAAAATCGTGACAACTCAACAGACTTCCAGAACTTCCAGGAAGTTTAGGGTGCGGTTGAGATACCAAACAGACTGATTAAAGTCTCATTTCGAGCCATGAGGGAAGTGAAGAGATAGTAGTATGCCATGAACACTTTCACCCACCAGATGGGAGACCAGCAGGCACTCTTCCCACATCTTCACAACTGTTAGGCAAAGCCAGTATGTTTATCTCCATATTTCTCAAAGGAGAAATTGAGACCTAAAGAAGGCGAGAAACTACCAAAGTCCAGACTTATTGGAAGTAGCTGAGCTGGAATCTAAACTCTTTTCTGGAGCTAGAAGTCTTTTTGATCAGGCACAATAGGGTACCTAATTATACTGTCCTTCAAACCACCAAAAGTACTATGGTAGGCACCTCTAAGATGGTCTCTGATGGTCTGTACCTGCTGGTACTCATGACTCGGTAGCTACCTTCCCTTAAGTAACTTGCCTCTAACTAATAGAATAGGGCAACATCGAGGGAAGTCACTTCCATGACTGGTCAAAAAAAGATTGTGATCTCCATCTTGTTAGCAGACTCTCTCCCTAGTTGGCTTTGATGAAGCAAGCTGGCATGTTGGAGAGGCCCACATGGCAAGAAATGGAGCGTGGCCTCTGGCCAACAGCCACAAAGGAAATAAAGCCCGCAGTCCAACAGCCCTCAATGAACTGAATCCTGCCAACAACTACACGAGTGAGCTTGGAAGCATATTCTTCCCCAGGTGAGCCTCCAGATGAGACTTCAGCCTCAGTGGACACCCTGATCACAGTCTTGTGAGACCCTGAGCCGAGGACTCAGCTAAGGTATGCCTGGACTCCTGACCAGGAAAACCTGTGTGATAATGAATGTGTATTGTTTTAAACCTCTAAGTTCTGGGGCAATTTGTTAGGCAACAATACACTCCTAACAAAAGAGCCTCACAGGAAGGCCAAATAAAACCAATTGGCTTGACACATGTAGCTACCAGTTTGAGACCCACGGAATACAGTGATGCTATTTTTTCAAAGTGACAGATAGCTGAACTCCTCCACTAGGTCATACCCCCAAAATAGGCTAAAAACAATGCAGTGAACACATTGCCTCCTGGGCCTAATACCTTTGCTTAACTCCTGTGTCAAAAGTATAAAACAGAAAGGGTGCAACCATTAGGCAGAAAAACAATCAACAAATACATAGATGTAATGAATTAATATAAATGAACAAAGAACAAGTACATATACTGAATGATGGAAATTGTAGAAATCACTTTAACCAGGCTGGAGTTACAGAGAATTCCAACCTACCCTGAGATTTAAAACCAGGGGATGGCTGAGTCATCACCTAAGGAATCATTTTGGTAACCTGGCTGGTTAGGCTAGCTCTGTTTGGTTTAGCTTCATCAGCAGGGAGCAGTCCTTTGGATTAGAAAGTTTTCATCTTTTTCGGAGCTTTTATGTTTTAATAAATGAATAATCAAGACTCAAATTCAAAAAATTTCTGGCCTGATTACATTTAGTAATATGAGAAATTAAGTAATTTCCCTTGGCTTTAAAAATTAGTGAAAGCTCATTTGGAATTGTTAAAATTCCTATTTATTTGATTTTGTTATTCTCTTCATCTATAGATTAGCCTTTATGTTCAATATCAGCTCCTTTGTATAACTATTAGAAGTGACAATTTATGTTTGACAATTTCCATACTAATGGGAAACCACAGCTCTAAACTTCATTATCAGAATGCAGAAATTTATAACTTTCCATTCTGATGTCAATATATATTCATCATACTAAGTTATGCTCCATCAGCACTATTTCTTAGTACTTAGAACAGTCTCAGTTTGAATTCTTGTCAATTCACTTTCTAAACAAGTAGTCTTAACCTCCTAACTCTCAGTTTTATAATCTGTAAATGGGGATGAATATAAAGTCCTTGAGATGGAGATTTCCATATAAATTAAGTGACATAAGTAAAATGCTTATATTATGCTTGGCACATAATAAGCAGCTGTTACTATATTTTAAAGATTTTCTCCTTGTCTTTGGTTTTCTGTGGTTTGAATATGATATGGCTAGGTACAGACTCTTTGGTATTTATCCTAGTTGTGTTTCACGAACTGCCTGGATTTATGGTTTGGTTTCTGTCGTTAATTGTGGAAAATTCTCAGTCACCGTTACTTCAGCTATTTTTTCTGCCCCTTTCTTTCTTTCTTCTTCTGATATTCCCATTATGTGGATGTTATACCTTCTGCAATTGTCTCACAGCCCTTGGATACTATCTTCCTTTTCTTTTTCCTATTCTTTTTTTCTCTTTGCATTTCAGTTTTGGGAAGTTTCTATTGGCATATCTTTCAGCTCATGATTCTTTCCTTGGCCATGTACAGTTTACTATAAGCTCATCAAAGGCATTCTTCATTTCTGCTACAGTATTTTTGACTTCCGGCATTTCCTTTTGATTCTTTCTTAGAGTTTCCATTTCTCTGCTTATGATACCCATCTATTCTCCCATGTTGTCCACTTTTCCCATTAGAGCCATTAGCATATTAATCACAATTATTTTAAGTTCCTGGTCTGATAATTCCAAAGTCTGTACCATACTTGAGTCTAGTTCTGATGCTTGCTTTGTCTCTTCAGATTGTGGTTTTTCTTGCCTTTTAGAATGGCTTGTAATTTTTTGTTGAAAGTTGGACATGATGTGTTGAGTAATAGGAACTGAGATAGGCTTTATGTTGATCTGCCTAGGAATTAGGCTGTGTTTGTTGTAGCTGTAGG
The DNA here is from genome assembly GCF_964341445.2 of Mesoplodon mirus. Lineage (NCBI taxonomy): Eukaryota > Metazoa > Chordata > Mammalia > Artiodactyla > Ziphiidae > Mesoplodon > Mesoplodon mirus. The sequence goes on from NC_138981.1 coordinate 8,178,007, forward strand.
TATCAGAGGCTTCAACTTCCTTGAGTATCCTTGTTCTGTTTTGTGTTGTTTCTTCTCCTGTGGTCTTTGTGTTTCCCTAAAAACTCCTGCTTAGAGTCTGAGCATCATAGTTATTTCGCTTGTAATCTACTGTCATTAGACAGGAGCCCTATTAATGCAGTGGTAGAGTGGGGGGGCATTCTATAATCCTATGATTAGTTCTTAATTTTTTACTGTGCCTGTGCCCATGGGATGTGATCCTCACAAGCACTTCTTAGCTTTTGCTGTTCCCCTCAAGCAAGGTAGGAAGGCTAGAGAGGGCTGAAATTGGGCAATTTTCCTTCTCTCAAGTCAGATAAAGCTCTAGTAAATTCTTTTCTCTTGCTGGTGAGGTTTTTGTTGTAAAGAATGCTCTGGGCTTGTTTCAAAATAGGTACTTTTCCCCTGAGCTTATTTCAAAACTGTATTTCAGAACGGGTTCTTTCCCCCTCACTCTGCCCAAGCACAAGAGGATTTTTCTCTGATTTTCACCATGAGAATTTGGTGAGAATCCTAGAGGTGAAACGCGCAAAAGTATGGGGTCCCCACTTAGACTGAGCCTCCAGTAGTTTTTAACTCTCAAGCTAGTCGATGCTCAGCCACCAGCAATTCACTGAAGTTCTGGTTTAAGTGTTACTACCAGCTACTGGGTCCAGTGGCTTCCGCTTTAGGTGAACTGATTATAGTCTCTGTATTTGCCTGTCTCTCCAGTTTTGAGGATGGCACTTTGTCTTGTGAGTTCACTCTCTGATGGAGCTCAGTTACTGATTTGCAGTTTGTTCAGCCTTTTTCTTGTTAAGAGGGCAGAAGTGATGGTTTCCAAGCTCTTTACATGCTGGAGTGGAAACCAGATGGTTCTGCTGTTAAAATATTTTAAATTTATGAACGAGTTACACTCTTCTCAACTAGAGAGATCTATAAATCTAAAGATCTAGAAATCCAATTGTCCAAACGTGTTTCTATCACGGCACTCAAGTTCCTCACATTATCAACCATATCTTATTACATGAAACAAATCAGAAACAGGAAAACAATTGCTCCTTTTTCATAAGTACAAACATTACCGCAGTTCATTTTGAAAATATATTTTAAGTAATCTAACTGGCAATTAATGATCTAAAATAGGAAAGAAAAAAATTCTCTCAAATCAAAGGGGGAGGGATGGGGAAGGAATTCCTTTCCTACTTAGAACTGAAAGAAAAATATTTAGTTAGAATGCTCATTAAAAGAATCAGTTCCAGGAACTTATAAAGAAAGACTGTGATAAATGACATATTAGTTTTCTACTGCTGCATAACAAATTACAACAAATTTAGTGAATTAAAACAACACTTTTTATTATTTCACAGTTCTGGAGGTTTGAAATCTGGACAGGCTCTCTTCGGTTCTATGCTCAGGGTCTCACAAGGCTGAAATTAAAGTGTTTGACAGCTAGGACTCTTATCTGAAGGCTCTGGGAAACAATTCACTTTCAAGATCATTCAGATTGTTGACCAAATTTAGCTCCTTGTTGTGGTAGGACTGAGGTCTCCATTTCCTTGCTGGCTGCCAGTGAAGGGTTGCTCAGCTCCTACTGGCTGCTCTTCCATCCGTACACATGGCTCCTTCCATCTTCAAAGCCAGAAATGTTGCATCAAATCTTTCTCATGTTTTGAATCTCTCTGTCTTCCTCTTCTGCCACCAGCCAGAAAGTGTTCTCTGCTTTTAAGGGCTCGTGGGACCAGATCATGCCCACCAGATAATTTCCCTATTTTAATAGGGAATAACATAACGTAGTCACGGGAGTAGTATCTCATAACATCACAGGTTCCAGGGATTAGGGCAGGACATCTTTGGGGGGGCATCCTAAAAATTCTGCCTACCACAAATGGGTATGCAGAGGGCTCTTAGGATGGGAAAAGTCAGAAATATTCAGCACATTGGAAATTTTTCTCAGAACTAGGCCAAGTCAGTCTGCAGAAGACAAGAAATGGGTAACAGGTTCTACATTTTTCAAAGGCCATGTGTAGAAGAGATGGTATATATATAGTCACCCCACAAACAAGAATGGGTAGCTACTGTGTGCCGAAGTATGCGTCAGATGTTGAAAAAGTAAAGATGAATAAGATCCATCTCTGGTCTCATGGAGCTCACAACCTGATGTCCAGAGAGGAGAAGCTGACACGAAAGCTTCTAAGGCGTTCCTGTCTGACAGACTTCTCTAGGATGATCCTATGTTCCTTCTCTCTATGATGAACTTACATGTGATAACCATCAGAACTCCTTCCTATGAGATCCATCTCAGTAATGACCTACCATGATGTCCCTTTTTATGCTGCCGTTATCTGTGATGGACCTCTCTATGATGCAGTCAATCTACGATGCCCTTGTCTATAGAGCCCCTTCTGTGGTATTCCTCTTCATTACGCCTCTCTCCAGGAAGCCATCATCTAAGATGCCTGTTTTTAAGAAGCCCGTCTCTGAGAAGCCATTCTCTTTTATAAACTATTTTTTTTTACAGTGGTAGAATATTCATAACACAAAATTTCCCATTTAAACCATTTTAAAGTGTACAACTCAATGGCATTAAGTACATTCACAACACTGTATTACCATCACCACTATTGATTTCCATAAGTTTTTCATCCCCCCAAATTGAAACTCTGTACACCTTAAATAACTACTCCTTATTCCGTCCTCTTCCAGCCCCTAGTAACCTCTGTTCTCCTTTTTTTCATTTTATTTTAAAAATTTATTATGCTTCTTTTTGACTTCGCTCCCTCAGCTTTAATGAGGTACACTTGACAAATAAAATTGTATATATTTAAAGTGTACAATATGATGATTTAACATATGTGTACGTTGTGAAATGATTACTGCAATTAATTAACACATCCACCACCTCACATGGTGACCTTTTGTGCATGTGTCTGTGTGTGCATGGTGATAATGCTTAAGAGCTACTCTCTTAGCAAGTTTCAGATATATAATACAGTACTGTTAACTATAGTCACCATGTTGTACATTATATCCTCAGAACTTATTCATCTTAGAACTGAAAGTTTGTACCCTTTGACCAACATCTCCCCACCCCTCAACCCACCCCCTCTCCCCAACAACCACCATTCCACTCTGTTTCTATGAGTTTGACTTTTTTTTTTTTTTTAGTTTCCACATACAAGTAATACCATCCAGTATTTGCCTTTGTCTAGCTTATTTGACTTAGAATAATGTCCTCCAGATTCATCCATGTTGTTACAAATAGCAGTATTTCCTTCTTTCTATGGTTGAATACTATTTCATTGTATATGTATATATATACACTATATATATGTGTATGTATATATATACACTACACACACACACACACACACACTACATCTTCGTTATCTATTCGTCTGTAGGTGGACACTTAAGTTTTCTGTGTCTTGGTTGTTGTGAATAATGCAGCAGTGAACATGGGAATGCAGATGTCTCTCTTTTTTTTTTTTTTTTGCGGTACGCCACTGTCGTGGCGTCTCCCGTTGCAGAGCACAGGCTCTGGACGCGCAGGCTCAGCGGCCATGGCTCACGGGCCCAGCCACTCCGCGGCATGTGGGATCTTCCCGGACCGGGGCACGAACCCGTGTCCCCTGCATCGGCAGGCGGACTCTCAACCACTGCGCCACCAGGGAAGCCCCAGATGTCTCTTTGAGATGCTGATTTTACTTCCTTTGGATATATATCCAGAAGTGGAATTACTGGATGATATGGTAGTTCTAGTTTTAATTTTTGAGGACTCTCCATATTGTTTTCCATAATGTCTGTACCAATTTACATTCCCACCAACACTGTACAGAGATTCCCCTTTCTACACATCGTCACTAACATTTGTCATCTCTTGTGTAACACAAGGATACAGTTTCATTCTTTTGCACGTGAATGTCCAGTTTTCCCAACACCATTAATTGAAGAGGCTATGCCAATTGTGTGTTCTTGGTGCTTTTGTTAAAGATCAGTTGATCATATATGTGTGGGTTTATTTCTGGGCTCTTGACTCTGTCCCATTGGTCTATGTGTCTGTTTTTATGCCAGTATCATACTATTTTGTTTAGTATAGCTTTGTAGTATAGTTTGAAACCAGGAAGTACGATGCCTTCAGCTTTGTTCTTTCTCAAGGTCGCTTTGGCTATTCAGAGTCTTCTGTGGCTCCACACAAATTTTAGGATTGTTTTTTCTCTATTTCTGTAAAAAATGCCACTGAAATTTTATAGGAACTGCATTGAATCTGAACACCACTTTGCGTAGTAGGGACGTTTTAACAATATTAATTCTTCCAGTCCAAGAACATGGGATATCTTTCCATTTGTGCCTTCGTCAATTCATTTAATCAGCGTCTAACAGTTTTTAGCACACAGGTCTTTCACCTCCTTGGTTAAATTTACTCCCAAGTATTCTATTGTTTTTGATGCTATTGTAAATGGGATTGTTTTCTTAATTTCTCTTTCAGATAGCTTGCTGCTAGTGTATAAAATCACAGCTGAATTTTGTGTGTGGATTTGGAATCCTGCAACTTTAGTGAATTTATTAGTTCAAACAGTTTTTTGATGGAGTCTTTAGGATTTTCTTTACATACTTTTCCTCTCTCTAGTGTCCTTCTCTATGGCACCCTTATCAGTGGGATAAAATGTCCTTTAGGGGATGATATCCTTTTCTTAGAGGCATTTGAGTAGAGGCAAGATGGCCAGCAGTCATGGATACCATAGAGGAGAATTCTGAGGTCACTTCTGACTAGGATAGGACAGCAAAGTCCATCTCTGCATAGTGGCTTTGAGCTATTATTTCAGCATCTGTGATATATTTTCACTGACTCATCCAGACACCCTCCATATTCATCCTTTCCTACGGCCAGTGGCACACTCCATGAAAAAATGACAGGGCACAGTTTGGTGTGCTGTTTTTGGTGAGGTAAATTTTTTTCTTTTTTTTTAAAACCTGTTTTTGCTTCTATTTAACCATAGCTTTTATAGTGGTTACTCTGAGCCAGGGACTGTTGTAAGCACCTTATAAACATGAACGTATTAAATCCAGTTAATTCTGATTTTACAGATGATGAATTGAGAACAGAGAAGTTGAGAAACGTGTCCAAGTTAACACAGCTGTTAAGTAGAGATGCTGGGATTCAAACCCAGGCAGTCTGGCTAAGAATCTATACTCTCAAGCATTGAGTTGAAAGGTTACTAAATTTATTTTTGAAGATTGACCAGGTACAAAACAAAGAGACAGTTCTTGTGCTTATTAAGGAGTCAAATCAAGTCCAGAGGGGGAGAGAGGCTTCCATTGATGGTGATTTTGACACAGAGAGTATATGAATATGAGTGAGGAAAATTTGGGGTGGGAGGGTAGGCAAGGGGCTAGGTCATGAAGAAGAGACTTGTCAAGGCTATTGAAATTTGAAACCATGAAGGATCAGACTAGGACTGATCCACAACGAAGTTTCATATGAAGAGTAGTGGAATGAAGAAAATGTAGATAATTTAATAATTTGTTCATAAAGCTAAATTTATTTAATATAAATGACTCCTCTTTAAGATTACATCCTGCTTATATTTTTTGATGGTAAAATGTCCATTTTTTGAATATTTTGTGTGTAAGAAGGTTTTTTTTTGTTATTGTTATGTCATTAGTGGCAAAATTTAAAGTCAACAACTCATATAGTCCCCTGACATTAAAAAAAAAAGAATAAAATACCTAGGAATAAACCTACCTGAGGGAGGCAAAAGACCTACTCAGAAAACTGTAAGACACTGATGAAAGAAATCAAAGATGACACAAACAGTTGGAAAGATATACCATGTTCTTGGACTGGAAGAACCAATATTGTCAAAATGACTATACTATGCAAGGCAATCTACTGATTCAATGCAATTCCTATCAAATTACCAGTGGCATTTTTCACAGAACTAGAACAACAAAAAAATTTAAATTCACATGGAAACACAGAAGACCCCAAATAGCCAAAGCAATCTTGAGAAAGAAAAACGGAGCTGGAGGGATCAGGATCCATGACCTCAGACTATATTACAAATCTACGGTCATCAAAACAGTATGTTACTGGCACAGAAAGAGAAATATAGATCAATGGAACAGGATAGAAAACCCAGAAATAAACCCACGCACCTATGGTCAATTAATCTATGACAAAGGAGGCAAGGATATACAATGGAGAAAAGACAGTCTCTTCAATAAGTGGTGCTGGGACAACTGGACAGCTACATGTAAAAGAATGAAATTAGAACATTCTCTAACACCACACACAAAAATAAACTCAAAATGGATTAAAGTTATAAATGTAAGACTGGATACTATAAATCTCCTAGAGGAAAACATACGCAGAACACGCTTTGACATGAATAGCAACAATATCTTTTTGGATCGATCTCCTAGAGTAATGAAGATAAAAACAAAAATAAACATATGGAACCTAATTAAACTTAAAAGCTTTTGCACAGCAAAGGAAACCATAAATAAAACAAAAAGACAACCTACATAATGGGAGAAAATATTTGCAAATGATGTGACAGACAAGGGAATAATATTCAAAATATACAAACAGCTCATGAAGCTTAGTATCAAAAAAACCCAAACAACCCAATCAAAAAATGCGCAGAAGAACTAAACAGACATTTCTCCAAAGAAGACATACAGATGGCCAAAAGGCACATGAAAAGATGCTCAACATCAATAATTATTAGGGAAATGCAAATCAAAACTACAATGAGGAATTACCTCACACCAGTCAGAATGGCCATCATTAAAAAGTCTACAAATAATAAATGCTGGAGAGGGTGTGGAGAAAAAGGAACCCTCCTATACTGTTGGTGGGAATGTAAATTGGTGCAGCCACTATGGAGAACAGTATGGAGGCTCCTTAAAAAACTAAAAACAGAGCTACCATATCATCCTGCAATTCCACTCCTGGGCACATATACGGAGAAAACCATAATTCGAAAAGATACATGCACTCCAATGTTCACTGCAGCACTATTTATAATAGAGATTTATACATTATAAATATTTTATAAATTTTTACATTTATAAAATGTATAAATTTATTCATTAATAGGCAAGACATGTAAACAACCTAAATGTCCATCGACAGATGAATGGAAAAAGAAGATGTGGTATATTTATACAGTGGAATATTACTCAGCCATAAAAAAGAATAAAATAATGCCATTTGCAGCAACATGGATGGACCTCGAGATGATCACACTAAGTGAAGTAAGTGAGACAGAGAAAGACAGAGACAGTTTTGACAGAGGAAAGAGGGGTGAGGGGCAGGTTACAGTGGGATAGATAATTCTCATTTATCTTTAGGCAACTAAACTTGAGTGACCACACAGAAAAAATATATTTTGGCTCCTTACATGCATGTAGTTGCATTCTGCTGGTTGTTAGGTTGCCATATCTTTTAAGACACACGGGGAAGAGGAGTGACATAAAGAAATTAAGTAATTTAAGCCACAGCTCTGAAGCAAAAATACTGGCAGCTCCAAAATTACTCATTTGTCGCAGTGAAAAAATCAGCCATCAGCTTTTTTACCACCCCCTCTCTTTCAGTTATGCCAAACTAGATAAACATCAGCATCCTAAAAATCTCCTCCCTGAGCATCTCTATGAGGGATCAAAGTAATGACCAGGAATGCATGTCTCCATCAGCAAGTCAAGTCATTCCAGTCCTGTTCTGCCTGTTCCAGAGTTGGGAGGACACCTGAGACTGGATTTTATGTCCTTTCCAGAGTGTGTGTGGCAAAGAACACAGGCCTCCCAGCTGCCAGCCTGATCTGCTCTAGGAGAACTCATGTGGGAAGCATGCCCAAGTCCCCCCCTGAACCAACGTGGAGAGTTAATCACAAGCCAGGGCACTGTAAATTGAACGTTCACCTGTGATGACCTAGCAAAGCCAGTCTCTCTGCATGCCTCCCTTCAGACTACACGATTTCAGTGAGAAGGTTGTCTTTACAATCTGAAGGCCTGGAAACATTAAAAAATAAAAACCTGAATTGGCCTATTCCTGGAGACTAGTGCTGAGCCTACTGGGATAACATCCATCTGCAGGTTTCCCCCAGCACTGAAGACATATTTCATCCTATAGTTGAAAAACAGACTTGATTTAGATTCCATTGCGTCAGAGCTTACACTTGGGTCTCTTAGTGGAGAGGTCTGGGCAATAGGGAGACGGTCTCGTTCTGAAAAAAAGACACTCCATAGACACTTGTGGAGAACGCTGCAAAAATGGAGCCTGGGTGATGTTTGAAAAAGGATTCTGAGACCTCTTGGTAGATTCTGGGGTTAGATTGAGGGATGTGAGGCATGGAGAGTCCAGACACGAAACAGAGCAAGTAGTGGCCTCCCATCCTGGAGCTAGCATTTGTGGAGTCCCACTGCAGGCTAGGCACTTGACGTATGAGTTCACTGAATCCTCTCCACGTCCCTGAGACTGCTTATCATTACCTCTATTTGAAAGAAGTGTAAAGAAAGTCCAGAGAGAAGGGTAACAGAGCTGGCAAATGACCCAACGATGATTTGAATTGGAACCCAAGCCTGTCTTGCTCCGAGATCATATTGTTTCCTGTGCTCCACAAGAAACCTCGTTCCTTCCCTCTGAGCAGACGCCTATTGTCCTATGGGCTGAGTTTGGAAAGTTATGATGTTTTTGCCGGAAGGACAAAGCAACATAACCCAAGATCACATGCTATCAACTCAGGCATTTTCCTATGGAGTTTATGTTGTGAACTGGTAGCATCCTTTTCCTCATTTTCTCAGGGAATGCCTGGAAATCACATGTCTCTGCTCAGGGTTACTTTAGGAAACCCAAAGGACAATGGGAAGCCCTCAGAGCCTGGCAAATTCTGGGCAATGATCCCTCTCATGCAGAGGTGGATCTACTTTTCCTGAAAAGGGTTGGTGAGTTGATGTTTTAGGCTTTATGAGTCAGTCTCTGTCGCAACTACTCAACTGTACTGTTGTAGCCCCAAAGCTGCCATGGACGATATACATCAATGAACAAGTGTGGCTATGTGCCGATCAAACTATTCATGAATTTCATATAGTTTTCACTTGTCACATAATATTATTCTTCTTTTGAATTTCTTTTTAATTAAAAAAATGTAAAAACTATTCTTAGCTCGTGGGCCGTACAAAAACAGGTAGAGACCTGGATTTGGCCTGTGGGCCACAGTTTGCCAATATCTGCTGTAGAGGATCATACTTTATTGTTTCATGTATGTTCCACAGTTTACTTCTAGAAAATTTACAAAAGTAGAACAGAAGATCTGCTTACAACTAATTAACGAAAACTACTAAGTGTAACTAGGCATTTTAAATCATAGTAACACCGTATATGTATAACAGATTCACTTTGCTGTATACCTGAAACTAACACAACATTGCAAATCAACTATACTCCAATAAAAATTTAAAAAAAAATCCTAGTAACACCAATTTTGGGTTTCTAGAGTGGCTCACGGAAAATGAGGTTCTGTATGACTCTTTAAAAAAATTATTTCCTTAGGTTCTTTTAATCCAAAATTGGGGTTTATTATTATTATCTTTTTATTGGAGTACAGTTGATATACAATGTTGTGTTAGTTTCAGGTGTACAGCAAAGTAATTCAGTTATACATACCTCCATTCTTTTTTAGATTCTTTTCCTATATAGGTTATTACAGAATATTGAGTAGAGTTCCCTGTGTGTATGACTTTTTTAAAAGTTATTTTTTACTTGAAATTTTCATTGAGGTAAATATAGATTCACATGCAGCTGTAAGAAACAACACAAAGAAACTCTTTGTACCATTTGCCTAATTTCCTCTTATGGTAATAATTTATAAAATGATAGTATAATATCACAAGGAGGATACTGACATTGATATAATCTATTGATCTTATTCAGATTTCCCCTGTTTTACTTGTATTGGTGTATGTGTGTGTATTTAGTTCTATACAATTTTATCAAATGTACAGATTTGTATATCTGCCACCAGGATCAAGATGCAGAATAGTACCATTGCCGCAAGGATTCCGTGTGTTACCCCTTTGTAACTACATACATCTCCCTCCATCCCTTCCATCCCTAACCCCTGGCAACCACTAATCGGCTCTTCATTTCTGAAATTTTGTCTTTTAAAGAACGTTATATAAATAGAATCATATAGTATATAACCTTTGGGGACTGGCTTTTTTTGACTCAGAATAATTCCCTAGAGATTCATCCAGGTTGTTGAATGTATCAGTAGTTCACTCCTTTTTACTGTTGTGTAGTGTCCCATGGTGTAGATGTACCATAGCTTCTTTAATGCTCTACCTGTTGAAGGACACTTGGGTTCTCTCCAGGTTCAGGCTAACATGAATAAAGTTTCTATGCATGTTTGTGTACAGGTTTTTTTTTTTGTGGTACGCGGGCCTCTCACTGTTGTGGCCTCTCCCGTTGCAGAGCACAGGCTCCGGACGCGCAGGCTCAGCGGCCATGGCTCACGGGCCCAGCTGCTCCGTGGCATGTGGGATCCTCCCGGACCGGGGCACGAACCCGTGTCCCCTGCATCGGCAGGCGGACTCTCAACCACTGCGCCACCAGGGGTGCCCTGTGTACAGGTTTTTAAGTGAACATTTCATTTCTCTGTAATAAATGTCCAAGAGTGCAATTTCTGGGCTATATGGTAATTTCATACTATTACTTTTTAAAACTTCCCTTTGAGGGCTTCCCTGGTGGCACAGTGGTTGAGAGTCCGCCTGCCGATGCAGGGGACACAGGTTTCTGCCCCGGTCCGGGAGGATCCCACATGCCGTGGAGCGGCTGGGCCCGTGAGCCATGGCCGCTGAGCCTGCGCGTCCAGAGCCTGTGCTCCGCAACGGGAGAGGCCACAACAGTGAGAGGCCCGCGTACTGAAAAAAAAAAAAGCTTTTTAAACATTATTTCAAAAATACTCAATAACAAATGATGGCATGGTAAAGGCCCTTTAAAAATTTCCTGCCGCCTTGCATTCCCATTTTATAGACCCAGGAACTCCAGACTAGAGGACTAAACTGACCCCAAAAAGTCACAAGTTACAGAATGGTCAGTGCAGGGTAAGCCAGGACAAGAACTCGCTTCTGTCTTGCCATTTAATGCTCTCTTCCTATCACACTGCACCAGTGAAATTACAAATGGAAATGGCCAAAGGTGGGGTGTCTCTCATCACAGAAGAAAGGACATAATTTTCTTGGCCCTTGGGGATGTTGTGAGCTCACATCCAACCATCCGTCCTTGACACGGCCCCACTCAATGGGGTCTTGTGTGCCTTCTCCACTCAAAACTTGAAACTGCCTCAACGGTGTGGGCGAGTGATCAGGGACAGCAAAGTGTGAACATTACAACAATGTTTAATAATTCTCCCGGGTGTGTGTGTAAACTGGAAACTCGAATGCTCTGTGACCACAGCGAACAAACCCTTTTCATCAGGCCCCCAGGGGTTATGCAGCTGCTGATTCTACTGAGTAGAGAGGGTTGAACTAGTTTGGATAAGTTAACAATTCCTCCAACCTAAAGCCTTACCGGACAAGTTCTGAGGTCCTGAACGGTCCAAAGAAGAATTTATTTCATTTCTACATGAGTTGGGACAATTGGTTTTTTCACTCCAATGGCCATGACTAGAACTGCGGATTCCCTACATTTTTCCCTCTCTCCTCAGAATCTAGGAGGCATTGAAACAGTGTGTCCATATCTTAAACTGGTTCTCCTCAAAATACCTTCTTTGGACCAGCAGCATCACCTGCAAACTTGCTAGGAATGCAGACTCTCAGGCCCCGCCCCAAGACCGGTAGAATCAGAATTGCTGCAGGTAAAACCCAGCCATCTGCTTCTTTACTAGAGCTTGCCTGGAGATGCTGAAGCTCACTAAAGCTTGAGCAGTGGTACAACTACTTCAAAACTATATTTCAAGTAGACAACGGAAACGGAAGCCATAGCTTGCAAATAAGTTTTAAAAGAAAACAGCCAACAAAAGTTTCAGTCCTTTTCTGTCAATTACAGAGTCTTTACGAGGTCAATATTGATATAAGCATAAGCCAGAGTTGTTATTTCTGACACTCAACAGATCATAGCTCTCTTCACACGTGCTATATGTACATTGTTTCTAATGAAAATGTGCAGTTTGTGCTTCTACTTAGCACCTATTTAAAATTCTTTATCAAACTGTAATTTCCTTGAGGGCAGGAAACGTGTGTCTCCAGAGCCTAATAAATGGCTGTTGAACAAATGAATGGTTTGTGCTTTCTATTATAGAGGTTTCGTCCTCCACTGAACAGTGCACTTGAAGGTTGTAGAAGATTCTGGAATTGCGAAAACATTCTGACTATCCTTAAGTATCCAGCAGATTTCCCTGAACACAAAGGACTTGCAGAAATTGTTGAATAAACAACCACCACCACCAATGAAATCACATCTTTGGTGTTAGTGCATTGACTCCAAATAATTTTACCGGGGACATTATTTCCATGTGCATGTGGGAAAAACTAATTTCATCGGTGCCATCTGGAATATTGTTTAAAAAATATTATTACCTACAAAATGGAACTTGAGAGCATGTCTGGGGAGGCTTGTGAGTAAACAAAGGTGCCCTGTGACAGAGGTACCTTCTTTCAGAAGGGTCACTCATGGAACAATAAAGCTGGCAGGCCCCAGCTTCTGCTTCTACAATTTTTCTAGTTAAGAAACCAAATTACAGTCCTACCAGATGATCCAAATTCTGGCATTAAGGTTGGGATGTCTCAAGCTCTTTGTTTGAAGTGGAACCTTTACACTGTTCTGCCTGTTGGTTATTCTGTCAGAGTAACTGACACGACCACAGAAAGGTATTATGACAAATAAGCGCTCTTGAAGGATCAGATATGTGTAAAGGAAAACACATCTATACTTAAGGATCTGAGATCACTTAGCAAGGAAGCTTTGCGCTCTTAAATTTTCATACAGCTCATCTGAAGGACGGGAAACTCTAAGTGTTCTCCTCGGTGCTCTTTTTTATGCAACACGACAACAGCGATACAAATTTTGTAAACTGCCTTTCAGTAGAACAAGCACATAAATCATTCATCTGTGCCTAGGCATTTTAAGAGGAGGAAAAAGTGAAATTGCGCGTTTATGAGAAGAAGACTTCAGCAGTGAAGTACTTTGGAAATCTACAATTATTAACAATCGTAGGATGACTTCAACATGGTTTTCTTTCCCATCCAAAAAACATTTCCTTGAGAATGACAGGAAGAGGAAATGGCTACAGATATTCATTTCCTTCGTGCAATATTGCTGCCATCTTTGCCTATTTATAGGAACAGGATTTTGTTGTTGATTAGGGTTTTTGCCCTCTTGAAATGGGTCTTCAGGACATGTAGATTTCTAAAAGGACTAACATGCTGCTGATCCAAGAGGAGATACAAAACCAGTCTGGGTAAAATATCACCTTCCAAACAAATTTTAACTTTGTACTTAATTTGTTCAAGTATTTCACAGAGAATGTGTCACCAGGCAAAACTCTTAAAAACTAGTTTGGGGGCTTCCCTGATGGCGCAGTGGTTGAGAGTCCGCCTGCCGATGCAGGGGACACGGGTTCGTGCCCCGGTCCGGGAAGATCCCACATGCCACGGAGCGGCTGGGCCCGTGAGCCATGGCCGCTGGGCCTGCGCGTCCGGAGCCTGTGCTCCGCAACGGGAGAGGCCACAGCAGTGAGAGGCCCACGTACCGCAAAAACAAAACAAAACAAAAGAAAACAACTAGTTTTGAGCCAACATGTGTTACAAGAGTTGTTGGCAATCCCTGAATATTTTCGTAGCGTTAGTTCAAATATACTGAGTAACGTTTGATATACAAAGCTTCAGGCTGATCTAGTCTCAGAAAGATTCTTTAAAGTTATAAAGCTGTCCATTGTGAACTGAATGGACAGGGTGGTAGAAAATGAATGTCCACCTTCAACTCTGGCAGGTCCCTGTCTCAACATGCTATCAAGCCTTTTCATTAGTTATATTAACAAAGAGATCCTAAGTCCCGCCTAAGTCCATGGACCTCTGAAGGAAGTATAAACAATTCTGAGCGATTTGGAGTAAAAGCAGTATTAACCAACAAAGTCAAAAGCTTGTTAGTGGGCACCCTCTCCCCCAGAGAAATTTGTTCTCCTAACCTCTATGCCATTCTGCACTTCCTAACAGGGCATTAACAGCTAGTGATGGTTCTTCAATGTGGGTTCTTCTTTTCTGTATCTTTCCTTAGCTGGGATGCGAGGCAACACTTATGTATTAGTTTTATTTTGGTTTATTTATAGGGGAATAATTTGCATCATGTGCACATCTGTGTGTGTGTGTGTGTGTGTGTGTGTGAGAGAGAGAGAGAGAGAGAGAGGGAGGGAGGGAGGGAGGGAGAGAGGGAGGGAGGGAGGGAGGACAGGAATACTCAGAAACGTTGAAAAAGTTTGAAGACCACTCAGCTAGTCTTTTCAACTAATTAAATGAAATTAATTTGAACTCTAATTTATCTCCCTTCTCACATCCCTCTATTTGTGACTTACAGAACGCTATATTCTTTTTCTTAAACACTCCATTATAGTTGTTACATTTACTCTATGCAATGGCCTCAAATTTCCCCATCCCATTCTTCTTGTCTCCCCAGGCATGAGGCAGTGGGCATGTTTTTTCCCACCCCTAACTGCTTCCCTTTGGTACATACTCATTTCCTCCCTTCCATTTTCACAAATTCAATATTTGGAACCCAGAAAGAATAAGAAACAAATAGAAATCATTACAACCTAACATTTCCACATTTGTTCTGTCTGGTCTCTCAGAGCTCCTAATTAGTCTTGTCTTAATTCTTTGGCAAATTTCAGGAACTTTCACAATCTTCAAATTATCATCTTCCAATATTCTCACTTGGGAATTCCATGGAAACCTCCTGCCTCCATGCAATCCTAGGATTTCATTAAGAGCCATATTTTATGGAATGCCACGAGAGCTCTCACCTATCTGGCCTATTTTGTAACATTCTACAAGTTACAGGACCCGGTATGTACAGACATGTCCTCCCAAGCCTTTCCGATCAGTGGGCTAGGGAGAGCCATTATAGTATTCATTATACCTTCTGCCAGTCTTTTTTCAAATCTGGGATCATAATTGATGGGTTTTATTTATCCCATTGGTAGAGCCTTTGTTTCACGGATCTCATTTTCTTGAGCAGTCCCACTGGCTTCAAACCCTTACTTGCCATAAAAGTAAGATAAAATTGCCCACCAAGAGGCCCTGGAATACAGCCAGTGTGTTGGAATTTAAGTGACAGTCCTTGCTGCCCTGAAGCTTATCTGTGCTGGACACGAGCATAGCCCGGAGGGCAAACAGATTGCCTGGCACACATCAGGGTAACATAAGTATGCAGGGGAGGACATAGCGAACCCTTGCGGGGCAAACTGAACTGGGCAAATCCACAAAGCCATGGTCGGTGAGCACAAACCAGTAGGTCGGCTGTCCCATATTCAGTAAATGAAAATGTGAGGTTTCTTTTGACCTCATGTGCCGATGTAAACCTACGGTGCACACAACCCCCAAAGACAACGCATTCCACAGCAGGCCAGGGTCCTTGAGTCATAATGTCATCCTTGAAAAAGGTCAGGAAGGTAGAAAATATGATCTTTACAATTTTTGTGTACCTAAAGGGTCCGTGATCTATTAAACAAAAGTAAAGAGTGATGTTTTCAGGGAAACACTAAAAGAGTCTTTAAAAATAGTCAGTTGATTCCAGTGATTTACGTCATCAAGAAACAGACCATCTTAAGTAACACACGGGCAATAAAAGTGAGCAGATGTTTGTATTCTAACCAGGGCACTAATGGAGGTGCCATTGCACGGTATCAAAGTAAAGTCTGCCATCTTCAGAACTGCCCACTGGGGTTTTAAATTCAGCTGTGTAACTTTGACTCAACAACCGGTAAGCTTTCCGGGGCCACTCTGAACATCATGCCCCGCTGCAGGTAAGAATGAATAATTCACCGCTAACATGCTATGTCAAACTCATTTCCTGAAATGGACCTTGAAGCGTGTGATTGACTGTAAGATCCGAACGTGCCATAAAGACAATTCCTCGGGTTGCTGAATTACAAACATAAGTTATTATGAGCGAAGCACAGTAAAAATAAACGAGCGAGTCCAAACCCACAGGAGACTGGACCTGGAATTTCACGCGCAGGCTCTCTAAGCCTCGCAGTTAGGGAGTCAAGCATCGGGTACTTGGGTAAAGCTTGATAGTAGAAATGTATTCAGAAAAGACATCCTCTCCCTCCCACTCCCCTTCAGAAATTCAAAGTGTTCAATAAATATTAAGCCAGGTTCTTCTGGCTCAGTAAAT
This sequence comes from Mesoplodon mirus, assembly GCF_964341445.2. Taxonomy (NCBI): domain Eukaryota; kingdom Metazoa; phylum Chordata; class Mammalia; order Artiodactyla; family Ziphiidae; genus Mesoplodon; species Mesoplodon mirus. The sequence goes on from NC_138981.1 coordinate 8,194,400, forward strand.
GACTCCTGGGAGTATGGAAGGCATTTGGAGGATTAACTCTTTAGGCCACCAGGCTAGAATAATTCTAGGGCCACTGCCCTAGAATAATCATTTATTAAATCAGAAATAGCCAATCAGCTCCGGAGCACCTCAGAGCTAAGGAGCCGGGATTCCTGCTACTCTGGCGTTTTTTGAGTAAGGACATTTTAAAAGCAAATTGTGGGGACTTCCCTGGTGGTCCAGTGGTTAAGAATCCATCTTGCAATGCAGGGGACGCCGGTTCAATCCCTGGTCAGGGAACTAAGATCCCACATGCCGCGGGGCAACTAAGCCCGTGCGCCACAACTAGAGAGCCCGCCTGCCGCAACTACAGAGCCCACGTGCTCTGGACCCTGCGTGCCGCAACTAAGAGCCTGCGCGCCGCAGTGAAACATCCCGCATGCTGCAACTAAGACCCGACACAGCCAATAAATAAATAAATAAAGCAAACTGCATTCACACTACTATTACAGAATATGACTAATTACAAAAACCAGACAAGCCCTGCCATTTCTAGGGGTCAGTTTCACCGGGATGAACCCCACCAGGACATTATTCCGCAGCCAGTCTCTGGCACCTACCCCTTGGCTGGCTGTCTTGTCACGTGGAATAGTGCCCCTTTCACCTGATTCCTGCTGTCTTCCATCACTTGCCCGCTTTCATTTCTGTGCCATCTAATCCTCTTTTTTATCAAGACGCCTAGAGAACAATGTCTTCTCAGCCCCACCGACTCAAGCACAATGACCATTTTTGTCTCGTATCATATTTCTTGATTTTGTAATGTGACCTCCTCATTTCTTACTTCCTTCTGTAGTTGGCTTTTCCTGCCCGTTTGCTTTAACTTTGCAAGCATTTCCCGTGAAGTTTCATTCTCACCCTTTCTTTTGTGTTTTCTTTCTCTCTCTCTCACTCTCTCTCTCTTTTCGGTCCCCAGTATTTTCTAGCAATGTGTGGCTTTTGCCCCTTCTTTTCTTGATCCCTTTGTCTCCCACCTGCTTGTTTGCTAGACTTTTGTTTATAGATGGAGGGTGGACTTGGCTGGGGAGGGGAGAGCAGATTTTTGTTGCTTTGAGACCTCCTTTCCTCTATCATCTCCTGCTACTCTTTTCTTTTCCTTTCTTTGTTTTACCCCTGACCTCTTTGGACTTCCACATAACTTTTACATCATCATGTTTGGTCTTAAAAAAAAGTGACCTTTTCTTTTCTTATGTTTCATTCGACTTAAAAAAAAATCAGTCAACAATGGCTACAGCTTATCCAAACTTTCAAAGGGAAACATACATTTGTATACATGTAACATACACAGATACATACACAGACACGTAGAGTGTCGCTATATCATCCATCGTGACTCTAATAGATAAAACAAGAACTGGGTGTACTAACAGCAGTATGTGGAAATATTCTACAGGAACTATGTAAGCCCTGAAAAGGTCTTGGAAGTAGCAATAAAAATTAATTTTATGATAAATATATTTTGGCATATAACAATATTCATGTTTCATTGGAATTACTACTGTTATGTATTGACATCTAAAGTTAACTGTGAAACTCCTGATCAACAGCAATAAGTTATATACAACACACACACACACACACACACACACACACACACACAACTGTTCTTTTCCCCACAGAAGGCAGGTCATTTAAAAATAAACTTTTGTATAATTTAAAACTCACGTATTGACTTATGCTACCAAAATACAGCCTGGAGTAAGCAGAGAAACAAATAAATCAAATGGACAAGTATATATAAAATAGAGTGCTTCAGAGATAACACGGGACAGATTTTCCTAACTAATTTATGACCTACAATCTGTTGGCAGAGACCTTCCTCCTCCGCAATTTCAGTCTTCCTGAGCAGGATAAACAGATCAGAAGGCCTGATGGTGTGCAAAGCTCACATCTTTATCTTTGCAAGGCCTTTATTTGGGGGCCTGGAAACAGAAGTTCTCACCATTTTTCATTCACTGTAATGTCTGATGTGCTTTCTCTTTGCTGCAACCTTCACTTTGGACCATTCTATCAGGTTCCTTCTTTATCTTTGAACTATTGGCAAATGATTTACTATTGGCAGGTCACTACATGCACAGACAAAGTGAACTCTCTCTGGTTTGACACTGTCTAGCTCCTGCTATTGCACTGGGACTCCTCAAACATCCAGACCTGGAGCAACTACTACTGCACATGTTAATTCGAAGTTTCTACTGAGTGCTCCTGCTTTGAACTCAGCAAAACTAAAGCCAAGTGGGTCTTTATGAAGTGAGAAGGCAGCTCCTCTGGGAGATACAATTCGGATTTAGAATCGCCTTTTTACATTGCTCTCATACCTTGAAAGGCATTTGCATCAAAATGGACCACACAGAGAAAAAATTATAAAGGCACGGAAGGTAGTTGAAAGAGGAAGGTCTTAAAAGCATGCCTAAGACTTCTAATTCAGATAACAGCTTCCACTCCACTTCCTTCTCCACTCCTCCCACACACCCAAATCCCTGCTGGGGTGCATACAGTAAACTCTCAAATATCCAGATGGAGGGGCTTTCCTGGTGGCGCAGTGGTTGAGAGTCCGCCTGCCGATGCAGGGGACGCGGGTTCATGCCCCGGTCCAGGAAGATCCCACATGCCACGGAGCGGCTGGGCCCGTGAGCCATGGCCGCTGAGCCTGCGCGTCCGGAGCCTGTGCTCCGCAACGGGAGAGGCCACAGCGGTGAGAGGCCCGCGTACCGCAAAAAAAAAAAAAAAAATCCAGATGGAGAACCAAGCACAACTTGGTTATCCGAAAAGTCATACAAATGTGTCACATTCTTCCACCCAAAACAAGTGAAATAACTAAATAAAATGCCTCCCACTCTCTCCCACCCGTTTTTCTGTATGAAAATAAGGGTTCCTTGCATGGAAAAATAACTGAATGGAGTCTGGATGGGACACTTAATCTTTCTGATAATTCAGTGAGAGATAAATGTGGCTATAAAGAGACAAAAGTGGGTCAAGAACAGAGGGAAAGAAGTGCAGCCAGGCAACAGGGGGAGACTTTTCGTAGTGACTAGGAGCCTACAACACCAGAACACCTGCAGAGAGGGACGCTAATACCTGGTTTCCACGGGGGGGCTCAACCCCTTCTGCCGTTTCACCTGCTCATTGTAGCGTTTTCCTAACCCGATGGCTGCAGCTTTCACTGTCTAATGGCTCCCTTTAATGAGGGAATATTTGGAAGCCAGAATGGAATTCGCTGAGGTCACTCAAGGGCAGCGGAATTACATATGTCGTATAAAATGCTCTCGCTAAACTGATGCTAGAAAAACAGAATGGGAAAGCCTTCACCCAAACCCTACAGGGAGTATGTAGTTAATCGACTGTGATCATCTGTTAGTGCAAACTCTCGGGTTACGTTTTCCTAAATCCTATAGTCCTCTTACAAGTGATAAGGGATCTCAGCTGAGAAAAGCAGTGTAGCTTATTCCTGTATGGGATCCCTTAATCCAGGCTGAGAGAGAGGAGGAGAGGGGGTTGGAATGAAATAGAAGGAATTCACTGGCCAACTGAAGCCAATAGCTGCCCTGTACATTATCAACAAGGCGAAACTTCACTAAGGTAAACTTACAGAGTGTTGAGACCTCAGCTGTCAAAACTCTCACACCCCACCCCACCCCCTCGCAAGTTCTTGAAAATAGCCACTCTTCCTCTAGGCTTCATTGCTGGTCCATTTTGGAATAATAATAGTAACTCATGTAGGTAGGACCTTCGATCGTATCTGAAGTTATGGTGATTATCCCAACAACCCTGTGAGGTGGATGTTTACGGCCTCATTTTCTTTTTTTCTTTTTTGGCCATGCTGCACGGCTTGCAGGATCTTAGTTCCCCGACCAAGGATCGAACCTGTGTCCCCTGAAGCGGAAGCGGGGAGTCCTAACCACTGGACCTCCAGGGAATTCCCCTCATTTTAAAGATGGGAGAACTGAGGTTCAGAGAAACTTAGCATCACAAAGCTAGTAAATGGATGAGCGAGGACTTGAACCCACGCCAAGACTTTCGGCCCCAAAGCTTGTGCATCTTCCACTCCATCAGGCTACAAATGATTCCTCTCTCTACTGTCAAACCAGGTCAACTTTCATTGTTCCCTACATCATTAATGACACCACTATTCCTCTAGTTAGGTGGACCAAATTCCTGGGAGTCTGCCTTGACGCTTCCTGGTCCCTCATCATTGCTCATGTCCCATGCATTACCCACTGCTGTCTATTTCACCTGTGAAATATAACTGAAATCCACCCACTTCTCTTCCTCTCTACCTCCAGGATATTAGTATAAGTAGACATCATCTTTCCCTGGACTCCTCCTTTAGGCTCACACACCCACATTCACTCTGATGCCCTCCGATCTAGTCTCCAGGATGCTGCCAATGTGGTGTTTCTGAAAGACAAATGTCACCCCTTGTTGAAAACTCCCTGATACAGTCTGGCCATTTCCTACCCCTCCAAACACTGACTCACATCCCTGCCTACTACCTCTCAGTTGAAGCACCCCTTTCTTGGGGAAGCTTTCTCTGACTTCCCTTGATTATCTAAATCTTCCCAGTACCATCTCATGGCAACATGTAACTATAGAGCTTTGATTCTAGGCAGACTTTTACTCTTGTCTGCATGATATGTCATCAACGCTTGTCTCCTACACTAGACTGTTATGTACTTGAGTGCAGGCACCACTTCGGTCTTAGCATGTAGGGTGATGCCTGGTTCAAAGCAGGAGTTTGATAAATATTGTTGAATGAATGTTGAGCTTCTCCTTTTTTTCTCTTTTCCTGCTTTCTTTCCGTTCCCATATCCTCATCCCTATCCCACTCCTTGTCCCATCGTCACAGGCTCTTGCTTTCTTACTTCATGTTAACGGGAAAGAAACCCACGCCAAAGCAGTAAATACGGCAACTACAATTGTTGCTCTCTCCAGAGCCATTAGTTTCTACTAAAACACTCTTTTTTTTTTTTTTTTTTCCGTACGCGGGCCTCTCACTGTTGTGGCCTCTCCCGTTGCGGAGCACAGGCTCCGGACGCGCAGGCTCAGCGGCCATGGCTCACGGGCCCAGCCGCTCCGCGGCATATGGGATCCTCCCAGACCGGGGCACGAACCCGTATCCCCTGCATCGGCAGGCGGACTCTCAACCACCGCGCCACCAGGGAGGCCCTCTACTAAAACACTCTTGACGCCTTAAAAGACAATTAAATCATTCTATAATGCTGAGATTTTAGGCATCCCTGTGGGATGGGGGAGATACACTCTATTTCCTGAGTTCTCGGGGGAAATGCTTTCCAGTTTAACAAGGCTGACATTGGGATGTATCTTACACTTGTTGCTGCCCAGGGAGTAGTCATGATACAATTGTCATTGCCCACCCATGAACCTTCTTGGTCATAGAAGTTCATATTTTTGTCACTTCTATTGAGTTCTAGGCATTATTTGAAACAAGCCCCCCACATTAGGAGAAGAGAAGTCACATGCTTGGCAAAGCCTCTCAAAGAAATGAAAAGGAGGAAGGGTTTCCCCCAGGCCAGAAGGAGATCGTCTTAGGGCTCAGGTGGGACTAGAGGAAAGCCGTCTGGACAGGCACCTAGGAGATCAATGGAACCCAGCAAGAGTGCTGGTTCTTAAAACATTTGTGGAAATGTGTCAGAAGGGCTAAAGAATGAGCGCACTGACAAGTGTAGTCTCTTGGTGGATATTCCTGGGGGTATGAAGGGATAACTGCATTCCCAGGTAGGACCATTTGAGGAAGGAACATAGTTCTGCTTGTTACCTTTTGGTAGAGACTCAGAAACATTAGAGAAGCTCTTTAAAAAGAAATGCTGTGGGGCTTCCCTGGTGGCGCAGTGGTTGAGAGTCCGCCTGCCGATGCAGGGGACACGGGTTCATGCCCCGGTCTGGGAAGATCCCACATGCCACGGAGTGGCTGGGCCCGTGAGCCATGGCCGCTGAGCCTGCACGTCTGGAGGCTGTGCTCCGCAACGGGAGAGGCCACAACAGGGAGAGGCCCGCGTACCGCAAAAAAAATAAAAAATAAAGAAATGCTGTACTTTGGCACAGAACATGATGGCGTTGTGCAGAAAAGCACACACATGACAACTCCAAATGAAAAGTATTTAGCAAAGTTGGAATCTTAAAAAGTTTATCCTGACTCTATTTTCCATTTTATGTACACACAGGAGGAATACATGATTTTTGTAAAACATTGCTCTAAATAAGCCTAGAAGAATTCTTTCAATAAAAGTAGCATAAAATGTTTCAATGCTAAGAAAACACTGTTAGGGTCTAAATGGAAGAATGTTTTTTCTTTCTTAATGCCGTATCTTACAACAGAGGTTATCTCAAGTTCAATGAAAATAAGTCAGAAATAGAGAGTCACTTGATCTACGTTTTGATAAAGCCACTTCTGTGGACTGAATTGTGCCCCCCCACCACCATCAAGTTCATATGTTGAAGCCCGAACCCCCAGTGCGGTGATATTGGAGATGGGGCCTTTGGGAGGTAACTACGGTTAGATGAGGTCATGAAGGCTGGATCGCCATGGTGGGATTAGTGCCTGTATAAGAAGAGGAAGAGAGAGACTGCTCTCTCTCCATCATGTGAGGACACAGTGAGAAGACGGCTATCTACAAGCCTCCAGAGCTCTGAGAAATGCATGTCTGGGATTTGACCACCCAGTCTGTGCTGTTTTGTTATAGCAGACTGAGCTGACTCATACACCTGCCCTGTTTCCCCATCAAACCAACACCGTATGGTCCCCACTTGCCTTAGCCAGGAGTGAACTTTTGGCAGGGCACATCAGCCCACAGGACACATCCCGTCCACATCATAGGAGCGACATCAGATTAAATGTTATATTCCACTGGGGTGGGATGTAATGGGTGGGGAGTGGGAGAAAGAGAGTGGGATCTGAGGATAACCTTGGGGGCATAAAACCTTAGAGAAGTCCATCCTCAAGACCCCTGGAAAACCACTGTTATGAACTGAAGCCAGGGAGATTTCTACTTATTGTTAATAAAACAAGTGGATTTTATCAATGAACTTACTAGCCCAGTCCCTCCCACCACTCCTGTTGGAAAGCTTTCAAGCTGTCAAATTAATGCATACCAAATGAGTATTTTTTGTTTTGCTTATAAAACGTGTTACTTAGGGGAAAACACCTTAAAAGGGGGAAACTTACGTCTGTCTGAGATAACATAGATTGCTACCGAAGCCTTTAGAACAAGGGTCTCAAACACAAAACCTACAGGGGACAAAGAGGTAACACAAATTAGAAAAGAGGACCTGGTACAAGACATTAGAAAGTATATCATGCTTCACTGAAAAGCATATTTTAAATCACCGAGTGGGCAAAATGACATATGGGACACCAGTGTTCGTCTTCTACTTCTTCAACCCCTTAATTGCCTTTTTTTTTTTTCCGCACGTGGGATCTTTTGTTGCGGCATGCGGGATCTAGTCCCCTGACCAGGGATCGAACCGGGGCCCCCTGCATTGGGAGCTCAGAGTCTTAACCACTGGACCACCAGGGAAGTCCCCACCCCTTAACTGTTTACTCGAGGATGCCTCATCCACCCCGACACATTTCAGATCCAACTAATACTTATTGATTGGCCTCCTGCCCAGCACTGTGCTAGGTGCTTTCAATACTCATAAGTGTCCAGTGAATTGTGTATTTATGTCTCCAGTGATAGATGAGGAAATTGAATCCCAGAGAATTTTAAGATGACTTAGCCAAAGCCACCATCCACTACTTTGGAAGAAACTTGGGAAACACGGCTATTGTTTTGTTTCTTCGCTTTAAGCCAAGTATATCAGTTCGAATAAACTTGTTATCTGTTCTCTAGTAGTTTATGTACTGTTTTGTTCCCCAAGGCAATACATGATGACTCTGTCAGTACAGATCGAAATAGCTGCACAATTAGATACTCATGGGGGAGGGGGGAATAATTCTGGTTTAAATAATCAAGGTCTCTGTTGCAGAACAATAGCTATAAATAATGCAGTATTTCCTGGCTCGAGCTCTTTGACCAAAATTCCAATTCTGTCACATGTTAAAACTGAAACTGTCAAATTGAGGAGGTTCTGCTTAATTTCATGTCTGTCTCAAGTTTAGACAAGTGAAGAGCAACTCACAAGAGAGTGTGCAGTTGGACCCAATCTCTATGCAGATCCAGCTATTAAGCACCCAGCATATCTGAGAATGCTATATTCCACAAAGCACTGCTATCCATTTCCATTTTCCTTTATTTATTATTATTTTTTTGTGGTACGCGGGCCTCTCACTGTTGTGGCCTCTCCTGTTGCGGAGCACAGGCTCCGGGATGCGCAGGCTCAGCGGCCACAGCTCACGGCCCCAGCCGCTCCGCGGCATGTGGGATCTTCCCGGACCGGGGCACGAACCCGCGTCCCCTGCATCAGCAGGCGGGCTCTCAACCACTGCGCCACCAGGGAAGCCCTCCATTCTCCTTTTAAATAAAAAATAAAATTAACTGAACCCTGGGCAGTAATACATAAAGTAACTCAATTTCTCTGAAAGCTTCACTCACAGAAGATTCCCTTACATGTGATTGCAAGCAATTAATTAAAAAATGGAAATGTACTTTTACATTTAACTAGAAGTCCTAGTCTAGTCATGTCTATCACCTCGCCAGCCAAGCTTTCTTCAAATATAAATATATTTTAAATTGGTTTTGCCAATGTCCTAGATACTTCGAAAATCCTACTGGCGCAAACCAGTTATTGATTCACAGTCCCTGATTCTAAGCCTCACATCTACAACCCTAGAAGTAACAGCAGGTGCTCTTGCCAGCCTCATAAGAATTGTCACTGGACAATTAGTAATTTCCAGTGGTTAAAAGCCAGTATAAAAGCTCTCGAGTTACCTAGTACTCTGGAAACCTCTCTTCTTAATGCGGTGCCCTGGGAAGCCCTGACGATCCAAGAAAATGTGGCCTTGAAGAATACATTAGCAAAATATAAATAGGTATCATCCAGCTCCCTGTCATTTAGAGACGCTCTGCAGCGCATCTACCGGACATGTTCTGACCTGGAAATCATCTGGTCACTGAAAGCATGAACATCTTGACCTGTGTGTAACCTGTTTTCTGCCCACAAGTTGGAAAGCTCTGACTTCAACAGTGCCCCTCAGGACGATCAGCCAAAAAAGTGAGTGGTCGAGTACGTTTGTAGCAAATCATATTTCAAATGCTGCACACCGTGCAGGCAATGAGACTTCTCTTTGCGGAAATGCTATCAGTTGCATGAAGATTTGGTTTAAAGTCATCTGTCTCTTGTATACCCGCTTTTCCTCCCGAGTACTTAGCATAGGACTTCAAAAGGCACTCAATACATATTTGCTGAATGAATGTAACAGGAATTAATAACACAAAATGTTTTTGAAAAGGTAATTGATGTCAAATGGTAGGCAGAGAAAGCCAGGGAAAGTTCACCAGGGATAGGAATGCTGTGTACAAATTTGGTACAGGGTCTAAGGAAAGAATTTACAATTGATAAATAACTTTTGAAACCAGGTTCTTTTATGTCATTGCCTCTGGACTAGGCCACACTGGCGGCAGGAGAATCTCAGCCGAACACACTGTGATAGCAGTTTGAGAAAGGGAAGAACAAATGATAACAAAACGTTAGAAAGGATGCCAGGAGGAAACACTTTGCCATCAGCTTTCCAGGAGATCTTTAAGAATAGAACAACGATGACAACGACAGCAACACCCGCACAAAGACTTGTTTAAATTCTTTAGAGAATAAAGGGGGAAAACTGGGTAACACACAGAGGACCTTGACATCCCCACCGTAGCATGAAAGATGAAAAAAATGAGGGTATTTTTCATCACACTGAGCCCCAAAGCTTGGGTTAACACAGTGTGGTTGAATTTTGACTGGCTCTACCTGTATTCTGGGCCTGGATTGTCAAAGACGGTTTCCTGGCTTTTACACATCATGACAGATATAGAAATTGACCCTATCTGTACAACATACTGGGGCAAACTGAGGAAGCTATGTGGTCCATGAATAGCCTTCAGGGGGATACGCCCAGCCCAGGCACAGCTAGATGACCCAGATGCCAAGAGGGGTCAAGTCCTGGGCATGTCTGCAACCCACTGATCATCTCTCAGTATTCTGTGGCCCATCTGTTGGGAAGCTTTGCCTTAGAGAATGTTCCTCGGGATGATCGGGCAAAAATGGAGCCATCAGGTAAATCTGCAGCAAACCATACTTCATACGCTGCACTTTTTCGGGGAGCCACAACACACATTAGCAAAGGACCGCACGGATGCTCCGTTACTCTCTTTTTCCGCCCCCAGGACTTTTCATCCTCCTTCACCAGGACACTTACTAACATCGCACAGACCTAAGGAGGCTGCCGAACGGTTCCAGCGTCCACATAAGCACGCAGCGCCAGTGACTCGAAAACAGCTAATGCAACACCACCACATCCTACCTGCCTTTCACTGCAGGATTAGTTCTGACACTGAAATAACTTAAATCTTCAAGAAGGAATCTTCCTGGAAGTCTATTAATGGCAAAGTGTTAAATACAATAATCACTTTTACTGCCCCCAAATGAGCTACCGAGCAGCTAAAGGTAAGTAGATTCAGGAGTCAGGGCTCCCAGTCATTGACAGTAATTCATAAGACACTGGCAATGGGGAACTGTAAACAGGAGATTCCCCAAACCCCAAGCTTACCCCCAGCACTCCTCACCCTAGGAGGCTTATCTACCTTTCTGGTTATATATTCCTTTGGCTGTTGATGTAATTACTGTATAATAACTGCGTACATATCAACTCACAGAAAAAATGGCAGACGTGCTAGTTGATTTGGCTTGGGGCCATCTCTTCGGCAGGGTGAGACAACCCGGTGTAAACATCTGTTATTAACCGTGTATTTTAACATAGTGTTTTGTGTCTCCTGGGTTCCTAATTCCCATCAAAAGCAACACAATATCAAGACTCCTGTTTTTCTGAGCAGCACCTAGGAGACAGCAAGCTTTAAAACATTTGCATTAGTCTTCTCAGTTCTGTTGCTTGTGTTATTCATTTTATTTACTAAGACATCTACTGTATTACACACACTGCTTTTCTCGGTTTCATTCCCACTGAGGTGAGCAGGTTTCATTTAAACTGTGTCACCACGAACAGTAAGGCTTTTTCAAGTCAAGAGCACTAAATAAAACTGGCCATAGCTTTTGTTTTTATGAATAAGCAGTTGCCAATCCCTGTAATAAACCAATAGCCTCACTAGGGAATGGACTATGACTTGCAATTTTTAAAAAAGGGGCCATTCTCTCAAATCTGCTTGTTTGCGCTGATTACTTTTCTTGAAATTAATTAAAAAAAATAATTTCTTAATATGAGAAATTGGAAATTGGGTCCTTGTGCCACTTGCCTGCTCCCCAAACCCTTAGGATTAAGTCGCTGCGACAGAAAACGACAATATTTCTCTGCAAGATGAACAGTCAAATCGTTCAAACAAGCTCACTCAATGAATAAAACCACCTTGCCATAAAAAAATAAAAATTTGTACCCAATTCCAAAATCACTTTGGATGGCTATACTATTAAAAAAAAAACCGGTTTTCTTTTCAAAAGTTTTACCTATGCCCCAGAACTCAGCTGGAATAGCTTTTTCTTCTTTCCCACTCAGTTGCCTCTGATAATTGACCATTCCCGAGTATTACTAAAATTCCCCTGCAAGTCTGTTAAACACTTTCACATTTCCATGTTTAATTACATTCAGATTTCAATTTTTGTCTACATACAGAATAGAGCCAAAATTTAACTCAATCGACTGCAATGTCTTTGACATAAAGACTTTATTCATCATTCTTGCCTTATGTATAAATAGACACACGCTACTTGTCAAAATACAAGAGTGGGCTTCTTTACATTGTCTAGAACAAAGAGCCCCGCTCGGCTTCTTTCTCTCCTCAGTGTCTCAGAAGGTGTCCTTTATTACATGTGCAGGATGCAAGGATTTTGCTGCCGCATGAATGAAAAATGATACCTTCAGACTGCCTTTTTAGTGACAAATTGCACTTCTGCAGACTATCACACTGCCTGTGGTTTTAAGAACCCCACTTAGATTTACTATTACTTCCTTGGGGAACTCAGCCTTCTCGCAAAGCACCCCAGGGCTCATTTCCACTCTTTCAGAGTGCAACAAAGATGAGAAAGTTTGCTCATCGCGGTGGGAGAGAAACTCTTGGCTAGTAAAAAAAAAAAACACTCTCTGGAATGTCTAAGGAGCGAAAATCACTGCCTCTGTGGATTCTTGGGGTACAAAACAGGCAGGAAAAGTTGTCTGGAGGTATTTGCGAAGCATTGTGTTTGTTCAGGAAGGAGCTGTGGAGTTAGAGGCTGAGCGACGCCTCTCCCTTTGCTTCCTGGGTGAGAGCAATGAGGCGTGCCCCTTAGCAGAAGCAAGCAGACAGAGATCGGTAAGACTCACCGGCTTCCCCATTTTTCCTAGGACGGGGTTTTTGTTCCTCAACTGTGATCTGGAGGAGGCAAACCTGTAGGTCCTCCAAGCAGGCTGCCCGGCTCAGCTGAATGACTGGGGCGATCAGGAAGCTTGCTCTGTCCAGCTCGGAATCACTCCCCCTCTCTCCGGGCTGTGTGCTTCCACGCCTCCCAGTCAGCGCAAAAATCCGCCAAACTCAGGTCAGCCTAACAGGTTTCCTTATATAGGTAAACACGAATTGCATTCCTGGTGAAAGAAGTTAACTAGGAAGCCCGGTAACCTGGTTAACTCTACACACGCCAGAGTGGCTCACAGTCAGCCAGCCTCCGTATGGTTTGGTTGCAGTACACAAAGGGATTTGTGCGATTTAATTAAAATCATCTTTATCCCGGCAGTCTGTACAATTGGCTCTTCTAGTGTGAGTCAACAGCTAGTATTTTATATCATGAGCTATGACCGACCTTATACTATAAAGGCACTGTAGGGAGAAAAACCGAAGCATAGGATATAACTTGTCTCGAAATTATTTTCAAAGAAGCAAATAGAACATGTGATGGAAAATAACACGAACAAACCTCTGTCAAGTAAGACTCCAATGCCTTATTTGAGCAGAGTAGCTAATAGCTATTCAACTTTCCCAGGCCTTTAGTAGACAATGCAATAAAGATCACTTTGAGTTTACTCCTTTTACAATGCAGTAATTGCTACTGTTTTTTTTTTTGATGGGCGAAATGACACATAATGACATCTATTTATTCCCCGAAATAACCCTCCTGAGCACACATATTGAAGTGTTATTTGATGGTTTCAGGAAAGAAATCTAAGACTTGTGAATTTGCATAATTACATGGAAAAATGTTAAACAACCTCCTAGACTTCAGAAGATAAGAAAATGTATCTTTAAAAGTACTCTGTGGAAGGTCTAACTCTAGGCTCAAAACAGTATTTAAATGTAAGTGTGTAACACATCAATTGTCTAATAATTGGCCCTTCCCCCCTACATTTATCTACCATGGAGGAAAGTAATAATTCTTTTCAAGTCTAACCAATTCCACTGAAGTCTCAATATGAAGTACAGACCCAAGACTTAGTACCTGAGTGTTGGAGGTGAAGACTGCCTGCTAAAAAAAACTGATCTTAAAATGAATCACTTGTTCCTATTTCATCCACTTGTTGACTGCTCCTTGAGGAATGCCAACCTTAGCAAAAATAGCTCCGTGTTGCGTTTTAGGTCTCTGCTTGAGAAAGGGGAGAGAATGAATGTTTACACACTACGGAAGCCAGCACCAACACAAGCCAATGATGAAGGGCTTCTGCTAAGAGCAGGAGAGTGCAAAAACCACGGGGCAGGAAGAGTAACTACTCTTTGATTGCATTTTCCACCGGGTAAAGACTTTTCCATACAATTTCTCTTCATATCGCCACAGGAAGTGTGTGTTATTACTTCCTTTTCACGACAACAAAACTGACTCACAGAGATCAAGTGACTGGTCCAAAATCTCAGGATCCACTTGTGGCAGATCCCAAATCCCAGATCTTCTAGAATTTACTTCCAAGAGAATTTTCAAAAATCAAGTCAACTTGAAGAGAGAGAAGAACATTAAAATGGCAGTTTTCCACGTTCAAATATAATTTTTAGGAATCACATGCCCAGAGAGCTTAAAGGCAATACACAAACTGATTAAAATACTCTTTATAAAGTCATAAATTACTGCTAAAATGACTGCCTTTACATGACTCCAGAATGATCCTAAAATGAGATATTAAGTGTATTTCTATTGAATACAAATTTGGGTTAAAAAATATTATGAAAATATAACTTTGCAAATATTGCACACTTTCTTCTGTTCACAGTACACACATTTCTATTATATCAAGTTAAGACTCATCTTGACTGCCCAACTGGAAGGAATATTAGTGTTTTCTACTTATTGGGTTTTCACTAATCTTAAATAAAACTCTGTGTGTCATGCTAGGTAAATGGCTTTCACTAATATAGTCCATTTATGATCCCGCAGCCTTTAAGTTCTCATAATTCCCGCGGAAGCAAGTTCTGTTTGTGCAGGAACTTTAGACTTTATTAACATGTCGATGCAAGACAAAGAATGCATTTTTTTCCAGGGCAGGCTAAACCTTTAAGTGCCTTAAGCTGGCCTCCAAATTTGTTCTTACAATTCTAAGCAAACAATCATTTAGGCTTTAAACATAAAATGTCTTAGGCTATAATTATTGAATTGGAAGGTCAAAACGAAATTTGGATCTGAAAGGAGCCTGTTTCAAAGAGGGAATATAACCCTCTGCTAAATCCATTTTGGATGCCTCAAGAAATGGTTTGGGAAAGACTGGGTCACGGAAGCAGCATGAATTCAACCTAACCATAGAGGACCCCAATGAGAGAGTACTTACAGCTGAATAATTACACCATGCCAAAAAAATAGCACTTATGGGAAACTAAATAAAATACAAGACCGATTTGAAGGGCAGAAAATATCATTGTGGTTTAAAGAAAACATCAGGGGACAGATTTGAGAAATTCCCAATGACATATAACTAATGAGTAGTTGAGCTATAATTCAAATCTCGGTCCATCAGACTCCAGAATGTTCACTCTTTCTACTGAACCCTGAGTGTACCACACTAACCAAGAAAGAGCAAATGCCTTAGAGGCAGAAGATGCTTCCATTCTGGTTCCGTCCCTTGGTTGTGTGACCTTGCATGAGTTACTTATAATGTTTCTGAGCCTCACCTCCAAAATGGAAATAAAAATGGGTGCGTGTCTCACAGATGACGGAAAGTCATCGAATGCGGTTTTTAAAATCCTTCCACATATTTATTGATGCTTCTATGGTCCGGGCATTCTGCTAGGTTCTAGGAATACAACCATGAGCAAGTGAGGCATGTCCCCCATTCACGAAGCTAACAATCTTGAAGAAAAGCCTGTGCACACCTATATTATGGAAGGTGAAACTCTAATGGTTCCCTAAATTTCGTATAACACAAACACGTTTCATTGAAGTTCCACCTCAGTATAGAAATACTAATAGGCAAATGTCCAAGCTAGTGCTCTCACTATAGTTAGTGCAAGTTACTGTTACTGACCAGAGGCTGGCCTTACCATGATTAGACTCGTTAGACCTGGGCTGAGCCAGCATGTTCAACTGAAAAACATCTTGAAGATACTTAGGAAGCTGGATGTACATGGAGTTATTTTATCATTAGTTCTGTATATATGAGTGGGATGGAAAAGCATAAAAAAGATTCCCTAAATATGTTAGCCAGCTATCTATTAATCTATTATTCATTCACTTCTACGCACTAAACATTTAATTGGTGTGCCCAATGGATAAGGTTCTCTGAGGGATACACACAGAAAAGGATGCATAGAAAAAGAATGGTCCCTAGCTCTAATGGAGATTTCTAGAAAAATGGCACGGTGCTCAAGAGCTGTATCAGGCACAATGGGTGAGGTTATGCTCTGGTAACAAGCAACCCCCAGATCTCAGCAGCTTACAACAACAAAGGCGTGCTTCTCACTCACGCTGCACACTTATGCAGATCACTAGGGAGGGTTCTCCTATCCATAATCACTCAGGAACCCAAGCTGACGAAGGTTCCTTTCAACACGTGCTTCCATGGCTGCTGAGACAGGAAACAGGGACTTGGTGAATCATGAAGTGCCTTTCAAAATTTCACTCCATAAAGGACACAAACTTCCAGTCACCTTTCATTGGCCAGAGCAAGTCCTCTGGCCCTGCTTAACTTCAGAGAAAGACAGGAGAACTAGAATACATGACGAAGACATGACAGCTATGGCAAATCATCCGGCTGGAGGGATGGATCCATTCAGAAGACATATTCATGACCCCTATGGCATAATGACTGGCACTTGAAGTTTGGAAATCACTGACCAGATCCAATTTCTAGAAGAGTGCGGGCTTAAAGGTGGACTCAGATTAGCAGTGGTTCTGGCTGAACCTTGAGGGAGAGAGTGACATTTTAAAAGGATGTCCTGAGGCAGGCTCTTCTTAATATTTCTATCAGTTCCTTGAGTGGTGACATAAAAGGCAAGTTGATTTAATTTGCAGATGGTGCCAAATTGGATAGCTAACACCTCAGAGGATTGTACTATAATTCAAGATGACCTTGAAGAGTTGGGGGAAAATGACGTTAAGAAAGAAGCTTGTGTTCAACAGTGATAAATAGAAGACTGGAATGAAAGGTCTACAAAATGGATGGGAGAAAAAACATATTGAGCTAATACTAGCCTATAAGTTGAACATGTTCTGGCAGCTTAGCACTTTTACTTGTAAAGCCTTTGGCATGGTGGTATTAGCCATGTAAGCACTGGAAAATAGGTGTTCTCAGACTACTACTTCACTGGGGATCCACATTTTCAGAAAGAAGAAATCAGAGCAAATTCAGAAGCAAAAGCAGAAACTTCCAAAAGACTAACTGCCCTAGGTCAGGAGTGAGCTAACTGTTACTGTGAGCAGAGAGATAGTAAATATTTTTCAACTTCGCCAGCCATAAGCTTCTCTGTTGCAACTACTCGATTCTGCTACTGTGGTCCGAAACAGCCATAGGTAATATGTAAATGAATGGGCATGACTGTGTTCCAGTAAAACTTTCTTTACAAACCTGGGCAGCCAACCCTGGGCTATACTTTGCAGACCCCTACTCTCTACATGATGAGAACTGTCCCAGAATGGCAAGGTACTCACATTTACTGCAAGTGCCCAGAAGGCAAGAGGGACCCTATTTTGGCCTAGTTCGCTTAATATTGCTTTCCACACAGCTGCTGGTGAATAAATTGGTGAAATAAATAAAATTAAATTAGCCAAAAATGTTACTACACTGGTCTCCTTATTAAATATTCGAAAAGAATTGGACTACGTAATTCTTGAAAATGTCATGGAAATAAAATCCAAAATATAATTTATCTTCTCAATTTGTTAAATATTTATCAATTATATTGTCTTTTAGGTATAAAAATATTACTGGTGAAAAATATGATAAACCTTGAAAAGAAGGATTACAATAATGAAATTAAAGGGAAAAAAACTTGCAAAGCAGAATATACGCATAGAGCCCCTTTAATTTTTTTCCCAAGTTCTTTGTAACTAGCTGAGGTTGATAAAGCAGATGTTGTCTTAATTAGACACAGGTGAAAATGGAGACAAGGAGAGGTTAACTCAGTTGTCTAATGTCACCAAGCTAGTGATGATGGAGAAGAAAATAGGAGCCGGGTTCCCTGGGTTTACAATTCTAGACCATGATAAACACCAAATGCATAGGAACTCGGAAAAGAGAGCCAATACGAAATGCAATGAAAATCCTGCGGCGTGTCTTTCTGGGTGCCTGGAGGAAAGCCCAGCGCTCTAAATATCACCTCTCCTTCCCTCCCCCAGTGCCCCGCACCCCCTCCCTCTCCAATCTAGTCTGCTTTGCAGTCAACCCCACAGCCTATCCCTCCTTTGATAAAGCCCTGAAAGCTAAAGCCTAGTTATGGGTTATTGTGTGTCCAAACGCCCCTGAATCCTGATTCTGACGACTTCTTTCTACCGCCTCTGACCCTTCCAGTTTCTCAGCCTCTGCACTAGAGGGCGGGATCATTCTTAGCAATGGGGGCTGTCCTGGGCATTGCAGGATGCTCGGCAGCATCTCTGGCATCTTCCCAATGGATGCCAGTGGCACTCTCTCTCCCCTTAACCCCAAGTCGCGACAACCCAAAGGGTCTTCAGACATTGCCAAATGTTCCCTGGGTGCTGGGTTGGGGTGCAAAACTGCCCCTGGTTGAGAACCTCTGAACTAGATCACTGTAGTTGCTTTTTTCTTTTAGGGGGATTTTAGTTCCCCGACCAGGGATTGAACCCGGGCCCATGGCGGTGAAAGCGCCGAGTCCTAACCACTGGACCGCCGGGGAATTCCCCATAATTGCTTGTTAATTGCTTTCCCTATTTCTGCCCTTGCCTCTCCACAGTCTATTCTTCACAGAGCATCCCAAACCATCTTGTAAAAATATACATCAGATCACGCCATCCTCTGCTTAAAACCTCTAGCAGAGGACTTCCCTGGCGGTGCAGTGGTCAAGAGTCTGCCTGCCAATGCAGGGGACACAGGTTCCAGCCCTGGTCAGGGAAGATCCCACATGCTGTGGAGCAACTAAGCCCGTGCACCACAACTACTGAGCCTGAGCTCTAGAAGCTGAGCACAGATTCTCCCCTAGAGTATCCAGAAGGGACGCAGCCCTGGAGACACCTTCGTTTTAGCCCAGTGAGACCTGTGTTGGACTTCTGACCTAAACACCTGTACAAAAATAATTTGGGCTGTTTTAAACCACTAAGCTTATGATCATTTGTTACAGCAGCAATAGAAAACAGACACACCTGGCATCTTCACGGCTAACCCCTAAAGCCTCAGAATTTATGCAAAAGTTTTCTCCAGGAAGAGGCCATCCATGATAAATGACGATCCGAAAGGACATCACCACCCATCCCACATCCAGTGGTTCCATCTCAATTGTCCTATTTTCTCAGCTTCATAGCTCTGATCACTATGGGACATTACCAAAAGGCAAAAACGATGACAAACTAAAAAAAAAAAATAATAAATGGGGTGGTCTTTTTATCTGCCTTGGAACAGGAATGTTGGAGAAAGAACCAGGTTTGGATTAAGTGAAGAACGTTTATGTTGGATGAAAAGACATTCTTGACGGTAGTTGGAGTAATTGCACAATGAAACAGGCTGCCAAGAAGGGCCACGGAGGACTAGATCGTGGCAACACTTGCAGAAGAGATGAGATAACTCAAGTCGGGAGAGTAGGCGGAGCTCAGCCGAGAGCATTTACTTGATGACCTGCTTGTTCTTCCTCCAGCTTGAAAATGTGTGGAGCACAAAGCAATGAATCACAGGACAACATCTGCATGTAATTGCATTTCTGTTCCAATAATAAATGTTTCAACTGCTATGCTATTTATGAAAGCTGTTATCCTAAAGAGCCAAGTGGGGGAAATTGGAAACACAAACGCTTATCTTAAGAAACCTTTCCCTTGCAATTCAGCGTCCAAGTACCCAAACACCCAATTTGCTCTAGTGTATGAATTGTCCCGGGGAGTTGCTTTTCTGAAATTCGATTTGAAAGTGATTTTTAGGTGTCTAAGTCCCTGTCAAAGCCCTTTCTGTCACCCATGGTTTTCGTAATATTTTTTTGAACCCGAAGAGGAACAAAGGCTGGAAAATGGTTCATTATTTCCCGCACGGACTCATCGTCTGAATTTTGGGCCCAGGGTCGATGGGGGAGAGAAGGTGTTTTGCACTTTCTTTTCAGTCAAGATTGTTTACTCTCAAAACAGAAAACGAGAATGACAGATTCTCCACCCACCTCACTCCCACAAACCTCCCCACCCTCCAGGATTTGGGGCCTTTGAATAACTCGCGAAATGCCAAGACAGTTTAAAATGATTAACCACCAATACAGAAAGGAACAGGAAATAAGAGAAACTCTGATTTCCTAGGATCAGCCTGCCCCTCACCTCCCCACGGTGGCAGATCATTTTCCCATAGGCCCTGGTCCAGGAGAACCCGGCTCCTTCATTCAACAGTCCCCACGTCACCAGTGCCACCAGTGCCACCAGCAAAGGCTAGCAAGCATTCTGGCCTTTTAAACTTAGCTTGGAGGGAAGGCACGGTCCGCAAAATCAAGCAAGCTGAATTTGTAAACAGTTCGCTTTACTTGCAGTTGCGTCTGTCAGTTTGGGTAAAGCATGAAAACTCGGTCAAGCCGCAGAGAAAATAAAGCCAGAGCTCTTAAAAGCCTGCCTCTTGGGCCTCCCTGGTGGCGCAGTGGTTGAGAGTCCGCCTGCCGATGCAGGGGACACGGGTTCGTGCCCCGGTCTGGGAGGATCCCATATGCCGCGGAGCGGCTGGGCCCGTGAGCCATGGCCGCTGGGCCTGCGCATCCGGAGCCTGTGCTCCGCAACGGGAGAGGCCACAACAGTGAGAGGCCCGCATACCGCAAAAAAAAAAAAAAAAAAAAAAAAAGAAAAAAAAAAAAGCCTGCCTCTTTGCATTTTGCTAGGCAGGTGTTTCAGGATGATGTCTTTGACAGTGGCTCTTTTTTTTTTTTAATTTTTTTATTTTATTTATTTATTTTTGGCTGTGTTGGGTCTTTGTTGCTGCGTGCGGGCTTTTTCTCTAGTTGCGGCGAGTTGGGGAGCTCCTCTTCGTTGCGGTGCGCGGGCTTCGCACTGCGGTGGCTTCTCTTGTTGCGGAGCACGGGCTCTAGGCGCGCGGGCTTCAGGAGTTGTGGCTCGTGGGCTCTGGAGCGCAGGCTCAGTAGTTGTGGCGCACGGGCTTAGTTGCTCTGTGGCATGTGGGATCTTCCCGGACCAGGGATCGAACCCGTGTCCCCTGCATTGGCAGGCGGACTCTCAACCACTGCGCCACAAGGGAAGTCCGACAGTGGCTCTTTTAATGAGATGGCAAAACACCATGCAGGAGGGAAAATCCTCAAAGAGCAATGACCATAAGCAATTGCACAATAATAATTCTAAACTGCCCCCCCGTTTCCCAAGGTCTATCTCTTAACTCCTACCTACTTAGCTCTCACTATAGCAGCACTGTTCACAACACCACAGTTGAATTTCAGAATCAAAAGGAAACTTCGCACATCCTTCTAGGAGGACAAAAATGTACCACAGCTTTCCGAAGTTAGTTTTCATTAACTCTTTAAAACCCAAATCGATAAGAGTGGTTGCACTATGGAGTGGTTAGTATCTAGGCTGCCTAAGATATCGCTTTTTCCCACCCAGGAACCCTGACCTATGGTATAGATGAGGTTGGAGACAGATATAGAGATTTTCATTCACTTACCAAGTAACACTGATTAAATACTATGTGTCAGACACACATTCATATTTGGGGGTAGACAACAGCAACCTAACTAAAGGTTGGAAGAGTTTCAAAAGTTACGTTATAGTGAAACATACAAAAGATTGCATTTTCTTGTTTTTACATTAAGAGCAATGTGCATTTAGTGGCATTAGAAATCAACAAGAACACATAACCAGTGATAAGTGATGTGGGTAGCACGTTACGATGTGATGAAAAGGGCACTTCACCTCCTTGGTATCCTTCCCCAAACCATGACCCCAGTCTAATCATGAGAAAACAAGAGATAAACCTAATGTCTTAGTCCATTTGGGCTGCTATAACAGGATACCACAGAGTGGGTGGCTTATAAACAACAGAAATTTATTTCTCACAGCTCTGTGGGCTTGAAGCCCCAGATTAGGCTGCCAGCATGGTCAGGTGAGCACCCTCTTCTGAGCTGCAGACTTCTTGTAGCCTTACCTGGTGGAAGGGGCTAGGGAACTCTGTGGGGCCCCTTTTATAAGGGCACAAATTCCAATCATGAGAATTATACCATCACATTGGAGATTAGGATTTCAACATATGCATTTTGGGGAGACACAAACATTCAGACTGTGGCAGCTAAAATGAGTGACATTCTATAAAATACCTGACCAGTACTCCTCAAAACTGGGAAGGTTTTAAAAAGGAAAGACAGAGAAACTCACAGCCCAGAGGAGCCTAAAGAGACGTGATGACTAAATACAATGTAGTGCTTTGGATGGGATCCTGGAACAGAAAGAAGACATTTGTGAAAAAACTAGATAAATCCAAATAAAGCCTGTAGTTTAGTTAATAGTAATATACTGGTGTTGGTTTCTTAGTTTTGACAGAAGTGCCATGGTAATGTAAGATATTAACATTAGGGGAAACCAGGTAAAGAGTATAAAGGATCTCTCTGTACTTATTCTGAAACTTTTTTGTCAACCTAAAATGATTCCCCCCAAAGTTCTTTAAAAACAAAACAAAACAAGAACAACAAAACAACACACCACATTCATTTTACACTGTGGCCAGAGAAGGAAAAACAAGATTGAGAAAAGATCCATCCAAGAAGGACAGAGACCAGAGGCAGGGACGTACAAAGAGCAACAGAAAGATACAGAAAGAGACGGGTGGGCTCCAGGAGAGGGTTAGAACTCCACTGCCTTGTTATGCGGCTCTCCGCTATTCTCTTAAGCTACAGGGATCAGAGAAAAGGATCATTCTTTAAAAGAACTGAGAGATTTGACATAGTTTGGAAACATATTAGCATACAGAGAATCTTCGCTGCCTTTTTCTATTTTTAAACGTCAGGTATAGTTTTTTCTATGTGGTTCTGAAGGTTTTGTAGCTGTGTCAATGAATAGCTTTGGTTTACCAAGTTTTTCAGGAACCTCGGAGAGACTGATCACCAAACTCTCAACAATGAAAGCTGTCATTTGCCAAAGAGCTGCTCTCTGAGAATGCCACTCTCTCTAGTGTCCCAATGCCACCAGGGATACATTTAGAATTGGTATTTGACTTAGTCCTAATAAGCACTTCTATTTAGAAATCAATCTAGTTCTTGGTCTACTTGGGAATATATATGACGGGAAGCAAAGAAAGAAAAAAAGATAGTAAAAAAAAAAAAATCCCTAAAGTTAGGTTCTGTTTTAATGGTTGCACATATGAAGTCTTTGGGGTTCTCTTCTTAGAAGAGTTGTCCCAGTATTTCACAGGGGTTTCCCCGATCATATAACCCCACAGTTGATCTGGATTAATGCAGGATAAGAATTTCTGCTGACCAGTGTGCACTCATTTACACTTTCTATGGTATTTGCTAAAAAGGACTTGAAACAGTATTAACATAAGTGAGGATAGTCTTGACCAGGTTAAGTGTGAGATATTAACAGCCAGTCAAAAGTATTTCATTAGTGTGCGCCCTGTATCAGTCCAACCGCATATTTCGTGGATGGGCTACACACACCTAGGTCTCCAAATCTTTTATTGAGCTTGATCGGAGAATCCACATACATATTACATGGAAGAAATCTCTATCTACAAACTGACTGAGATTTTGGTAATGGTTGCCATGTTGAAAATGGGAGAATAGGGAGATAAGACCTGGGAAGACATCTCAGGGGACTGCATATTTCATCTTGAATTAATTTTATATCATAAATGTGAAGTTCTTGTGAGCTTGGATTTAAACTTTAATTCGGCAAATTACATAAACTCTTCAACAAGAGCCAGAGTTCTAAAGTGCCCGCTTATATTTGTTTTCTTTTTCCCCTTAAACAGCGTACCAAATCTGAATCTGATTAAGTCTGCTGAATTTGTTATCAGTGCTAGGAACTATGTATTCTGTACAGAAAATTAACTTCACTTAGAAATGCATGTTTTGGTGGTTTTACTCCTAAAAAAATGCTGATTAGAAAAGCAATAAATCCTGGGAGAGGCCAAACTTCATTTTTCCCAATAATGAAAACAAGGCTGGATTTTGAGGGATGAAGACACATAATGACTTTACATTAAATTTGCTGTCAGTAAGGGATGTCCTGGTTACTCTCTGCTGAGCACAGTACATGGCACTTAGTATATATCTAGCTTTCTTCCTATGTATCTATGTATCTACCTATCTATCTGTCTGTCTATCTATCTATCTCAAAGTTTCTCAACCTCAGCACTACTGACATTTTGGATCAGACAATTCTTTGTGTGTGTGTGTATGTGTGTGTGTGGCGAGGGAGCTGTCCTATGCACTGTGACAGCCAAATATGTGTCCAGATATCACCAGCTATTCTGGGGTGGAGGTGGGGCAGAATCTCTCTTAGGTAAGAACCACTAATTATTTCTATCTCTATGTACCTACATACCTATAAAAAAAAATGAACAAACGGGTTTTAGAGTAAAACATCCAGACTTCAACCTGGCATGACCAACTAAGAAGGTGAGGAAGATTAGTGGGATTTATCTCATATGATAAAATGCATAATATATATCTATTATAAAAATAAACTATAATACTATTGGGTTGGCCAAAAAGTTCACTCGGGTTTTCCCATAAGATGGTGTGGAAAAACCCGAACAAACTTTTTGGCCAACCCAATATGTAATAAATGCAAGACAATATTTTGGGATTCCCGTATGTTTCCCTCCCCTATGCCTTCTATCTACTACTCTTCTGCGTAACAGGTGGCAACACACTTTTTCTGTGCACACTGCTTTCAGATATAGCTTAGAACACATAAGTCAACTGTTTTGCAAAATCAAGTAAGTAAAGTCATAGCAGATCATAATAATCTGAAAAGCAAAGCTCATTTGATATATAAAAAGTAGGCTTTTGAGGGGAAAAAAATGGGATTTTTTTTTAATTTAAAAAGTTTATCTTTAAATATTAAGAGCCAGGGCCCCAGCTGATTCAGACCACAGAAATTAAAAAACAAAACAAAAAAAACCCGACCAAAGAGGTTTGATTTCTGAAAGCAAAGACAGTACTATCCTATTTCCCATCTAAAAGATGAGGAAAAGACAACTTTACGGGGTACCCTGCCCACTAACCCAGTGGCTTGCACACGGTAGGTACTCAATCATTATCATCTAAAATAAATTATGGCACATTTTTAAGAATATATAACTGGTATATCAATACTTCATTCTAAACTTTAATCATAAACAAGACCATAATTAGAATAACTTGGATCACTTTCTTTGAATCAAAAGCCCAGGGTCTGCATTTTCATAATGCACCAGACTCCTCCATATACCACAGCCGAGTAGAACACAGACATTCAACTAGGAAGTAGACAGACGACCTTGGGTACGCCATTAAAAACTCTTTGAGGCTCTTTGATCCCATCATCTGTAAAAAGGGAGAGAGCACAATTTCTACCTTTTCGGGTTTCTCTGAGGATGAAATGAGATCAATAAGACCAAGTGCCTTATTATAAACATTTAGTCATTTGCTTAACGCCCCTGGAGACTGGCTTCCATGGTCAACAGCTTTGAACGCAGTACCAAAATTAATGTTCCTCCTGTGCTTGAATCAAGAACATATACGTGAAGCCTGCTGAGAAGAGTAAAATACATTTATACACGATATAAATGTAGCTACAGTGGCAGCAGTGTATGCCTTACTCTTTCAAGGTAACTCTCCCATCCTATCCCTCCTTAAACTGAAAGAGGATGCATTTAAAAATATATGACTCCTTTTAACCCTGACCATTGTTTAAGGGCCCGCAGGACACATAATCCCAGGAGGTGGACAGAGAGGAGACCAGCTTCAGCTTAAAGTCAAGACTGAACTGTTTGTCCAGAGCTGCCCTGACTGACCCAGCTTACTGACCCTTGTCTGATTTCCAAAACATGGTGGATTTGACTATTCTACTCTGGGTTGGGTGACCACCATTAACTCGACCCCTGGTGTAAGTGACCTCCATGGCCTCATTCTCTCACTGCCTCATTAATTCACTCGTTCCTTCTCTGATGAACTATATTCAAGTTATAGTTAAACAGTGACACTCAGTGTTGCAGAAGATCAAAGGATGATTCAGGAATTTACTGTGTGAACAATCTGCGCTCATGCATACACATATACACATAATACGGATGTATGTGACATAAGAAGAATCCAACTAATATGTTTCTAAAATCCAATGAGAAAAAGACTACAAATAGAGGCGTATGCAAGTCTTCGTTGAAGGGCATCTAATCTGGTCTTTGAGGCGTGGACAGAGTTTGGTCTTAAGGAGAGAGTGACTATATAGGTGTTCATTTTATAAAACTTTGTTCAGCTGAACATATACGCTTAACTTTAAAACATTTTGGCAGACTCTCTAATCATCACGTTTCTAAAGTTTGCACTACATTCTCTGCTCTTTTGACCATTCCAAAATATGGTATCTGAAATCTATATTTTAATTAGGCTAACAAAATTATTTTGTCAAACCACTTCTAACAATAATTGGGGTGTACTGATGAAATGGAAAACCGGGATTGGGATTCATCCATCTAAGTCATCTAAAACCCTGAAATCAAGATAATTTTCCCAAAGAAATAGAATCTATAGTTCTCTTCGCTTTCCTTGACTGAATATTTCCTCTTGTAACATATGGATAAGATTATTGGTCTCCCTGAGGTGTGTGGCTATTAATGGGAGTTACCAGGGCAATTTGTTCAAGTACTTTAATGAGCCCAGTGTATTTGAGATCAGTTCAGGATATCTTTCTTCCATGGGCAGACTGACCAAGGGTTCAGGAACTAGTTCATCCATCACAGCATAAAGGGCCTTAACAGAATCTACGTAATGGGTGGAGGGTGAACTACTTACCCACAGTCCCCTGGGGGAAATTGACAATTAGATTGGTAAGTGGCTTGGAGAGCCAGGGATGGCTGTGGGAAGGACAAAGAAGAAGAGGTGGAGTAAGATATAGGAGAAAGTCCAACTACCGAGTGAGAAAATGTTTCAGTGGCTGGTGGCCTTGGAGGGTAAGAGATTACGAATCAGGGGATCCAGGGGTTAAGCTTAAATATGGGGATTTGTATATTCTAGTTATGTTTCAAAATCAACTTATAATAAATGACACAGACAAAATAGAACTGTTAAGGATAAAAGAGTAAGAACAAAATAATGAACAAAAGGAAGCAGTTGGATTAGAAAGCAAGCCAGCACAGTTATTACAACTGAATACAATTATTAGCTCTAAGACCCTGGTAGCCAAGGAAGAAAGGGAAACGAGACAAATTACACAGTTCATGTGACATACAGAAAGAGACAACCATTTCACCAGCATCAAGACATAGATATTTTATTCAATGGATCTTGTGGTAGACAGAATAATGGCCTCCCAAAGATGTTCATGTCCTAATCCCTAGACCTGTGAATGTTACCTTACATGGTAAAAGGGACTTTGGAGACATTATCAAGTTAAGGGTCTTGAGATGGAGAGGTTCTCTCACATTACTGTTGTGGACCCAATGTAATCACAAGGGTCCTTATATGGGAAAGAAAGAAGTAGGAGGGGCATAGTCAGAGAAGGAGATGTGATGAGAGCAGAAGAGGTCTCAGTGGTGCCACTGCTGGGAAGAGTCCAGGACCCAAAGAATGCAGGCAGACTCTAAAAGCTGGAAAAGGCAAGGAAACAGATTCTTCTCAGAAAACTTCAGAAAGAGCTAGCCCTGCTGAAACCTTGATTTTAGCCTAGTGAGATCTATTTTCAGACTTCTAACCACAAAATTGTAAGATAATAAATTTGTTTTTTTCAAACCACTAAACTTATGGTAATTTGTTACAGTGGCAATAGAAAATGAATACAGATTGTTTTTATAATGGATCAAGAGAAAAATCATTAAAATATAACTTTTAGCTCACGTCCGTTGGAAGTAAAAATAATATGGCTGAGTTATATACTTTCTGATGAGGCTGACTAGGTATAAGAATCAAGACTAGAGACTTTGGAGTGATTTCTAAACCAGGTATACATCAGAATCAGAGATGATGATGAAAAATTCAGGTTCCCAAGTCCTCCAGTCTTGCTAAACAGACTTTGTGGCTAGGACCTGGGACTCTGTATTTTTAACAAGCATCTATAGTAGTTGTCATTATTACAAACAAATTACTACACATTTAGCAGATTAAAACAACAGACATTTATATTTCCCAGTTTCCGTGGGTTAGAAATCTAGGCATGCCTTAGCTGGTTCCACTACTTCAGGGTCTCCTAAGGCTGCAGTCGAGTCATCAGCTGGGGATGGGGCCTCATCTGAAAGTTTGACTGGGGAAGGATCCACTTTCAAGCTCACCCAGGTTGTTGGCAAAATTCAGTTATTTAAGGGCTGCTGGACTGAGGGTCTAGGTTTCTTGCTGGCTGTTGGTTGGGGGCTGCCCTCAGTTCCTTTTCAGACAGACCTCTCCAACATGGCAGTTTGCCTTATCAAAGCCAGCAAAAGAGAGAGTCCACTACAAAGGCAGGGATTACAATCTTAGTAATGTTATCATTGAGGTGACATCCCATTACCTTTGCCATATTCTATTGGTTAGAAGCAAGTCACAGGTCCCACACACACTCAAGGGAGGGGATTACACAATGGTGAGAAAACCAGGAGAAGGGATCACTGTGGGGGTGGGTCTTCTTAGAGTCTTTCCACCGCAGCATTCTGGATGATGCTTGTATACAACCAAGTTAGGAAAAGGACTAACCAAGGAGAATAAATGATTAGAAGGAAACAACCACTTCATTTGGGCTTTTGACAGGAAGTGGACATGAAACAATTCAAGACTGTAGGCTCTGGTGATATCTCAGCTGTGTCCTTTACGTAAAAAAAAAATGTTATGGGTTAGCTCAGTGTCCGGACCTTGGAGACAGTCATTATCATTACCCCCAGGCCCCTCTCTGCTGCCAGCTCAGCTGCTCACTGTCTCTGAGCTGACCTCAACATCTCAGGGTAGCAGCTTAAGTGGGAGGGAGAGAGATGAAGGAACGAAGGGAGATAAACTGACATGGTAATAGTGAGTCTCTGAAATTCATGAGTTTTGATTGTTTTTACTTTCTTGTCAAAAAAATGTAAATTTTGCCCTGTTACAATATAAAGAGAATCCCTTTCACAATTTATGCAGTCGATTTTAAATACTAATCCTATTTCAAGCTCCATCACATTTTCCTCAAATATTGAAATGATAGTCTGGCAGAAACACTGGCATGCGCTTGCCAAGCCCTCCTGGGCACAAAACTAAACAATATTTCCCAGCCCCTTGCAGTGAAGTGAGGCCAAGGAATGGAGTTGGCCTGTGGCAAATGGCCTGCCTCCTCAAGCCTCCTGCTTGGTCCGTGAAACACTCTCTTCACTCACCCCTTGGCCAGATATTGAGAACACAGCCAATGCCTCTGAGGCCCTAGTAGTGACGGAGCCACTAGAATGAAGGAAAATGAATCCCCAGACAACTACACCCTTTCTACTGTCATTGGCCAACTGCGCTGGAGTCAAATATGAGTAATCAACAGTTGTGGGAAGTTACTGTTCATTTCAGCAGCTGACATTACTCACCCTGACTAAAACCATTGTATTATTTTCTTTGTAGGACAAATGTCACATGCTGGGTATAGAGGGACAATGTAACAGAATAGGTCATGAGGGTGGCGATGGGGGCATACACCCTTTGTGTTCTTCCCTTCTAAACTATACATTACCCTGGATCATGCTACACATCAGTTCTCTGTCTGTGGAAAATGAGGTCTTTTCTCAGTGAGTCTGACAGAGTGGGGCCTCCTATTCTGACTCAGACACTGATTCTAAGGGGGCTGGCTGCCTGGAATTGACATACTCCCACCCAGCTGACTTGAAATCATGACACTACTAGAAGCCACTGCTTCCAACCTGTGCCCCCAGACCAGAGAGCTTTTGTGTTAATGCTACTCTGGCCCAAGCAGAGGTTGGCTACAGCCTTTGCACACCCTTTGTGTAGTGGAAAGTTGGCTTCCACTTGAGGGTCAGTGATGGCTCAGGCCCAAATGAGATGGCCCTCATTGCTACATTAACACACAAGCCTGTGCCATTAAGGTACCAGCCTGTCTTGCGTCAAGATCCAAGACTTAACGTTTTTTTTTTTTTAATTTTTTGTCTGCATTGGGTCTTCATTGCTGCACGCAGGCTTTCTCTAGTTGTGGCGAGCAGGGCCTACTCTTCGTTGTGGTATGCGGGCTTCTCATTGCGGTGGCTTCTCTTGCTGTGGAGCACAGGCTCTAGGCACGTGGGCTTCAGTAATTGTGTCACACGGGCTCAGTAGCTGTGGCTCGCGGGCTCTAGAGCGCAGGCTCCGTAGTTGTGGCGCACGGGCTTAGCTGCTCCACAGCATGTGGGATCTTCCTGGACCAGGGCTCGAACCCGTGTCCCCTGCACTGGCCGGTGGACTCTTAACCACTGCGCCACCAGGGAAGCCCAAGACTTACATTTTTAAAAAGAAGAAAAAGACCATTGAAGCCAACTAGTAGCAAAGTTCTCGCTTTGCAATCACGAAGTTCTTGGAGGAAGCACCTGTTGGAAAATGCACTGCTTCCCACTGAGTTTTTTAGAACAGTGATAATCATGACCATGGGCATAGCAACTACCAGGATAATAATGCCATTTAATATGTGTGAGGCCTTTGTGCTCAGTATATCATGTTTTGTACAGTTTTATTTAAACTTCTGAGATAAAGTATCAATATTAGTATAATATTGCCGTATGCTGATAAGAAAAGTGACTTGCAGAGAAGTTGCCACACAGCTAATAAGTAGGAGGAGCTGGGATTAGGAGGCAAACCTAATTCCAAAGATGACATTATTAACTCTGTGTGTGTATGTGTATAATGAATAGATTCTATAATGATTAGACTTTATATATACACACACATACATATATGTGTGTGTACTGAATAATATTTAAACCATATAGATGTATGTGTATATATGTAATGAATAGACTTTAAACCACAGTTATATGTATGTATGTACACATATATGTATTTAATAGAATTTAAACCATATATGTATATACATCTGTGCATCGAATAGACTTTAAACTATGTATTGGGTTGGCAAAAAAGTTCGTTCGGTTTTGTAACATCTTACAAACCCGAACGAACTTTTTGGCCAGCCCAATATTTATATGTATGTGAGTGTGTGTGTAATGAAACAGAGTCCCCAAGGAGGGAATGCTTACTTTGCCAATGCCCCAAAGCTAGTTACCTAGGTAGAAGTCTATCCTGAGCTCCCCCATCTATAAAAGGGACCTTCCTGAAGTCTAAGTGTTAATCTTAAAGGGTAACTTCTAATAATTTCAGCATATGTTTGAAATGCTTTGCAAAGGGACAGAAATATGCATCTCCTGCACCATGCCAGTAGAAAAGGCCATGAGATAGTCTAAAACTGGAGTGTCCTATGGATTATAATATTAAAGATTATTTCTAGCATTTATTATAATGTTGTATTTAAAATGCCTGGATTAAAAAATGAACACATGATATCTCATACAACTAATTCAGAACTTGTGGAACTTGTGAATTAATACGTATGCTGATTTTTAAAAGTATAATTCTTAAGGTTTTTTGATATAGAGGGTTTAAAAATGTGTAACATCTTTAACTTTAGCCTGCACATATACAGAGCTTCGGAATATCATCTCCCGTATCAGTTATGAACAATTATTTGGTAAAAATACTTAGGGCTTAGGCAGAAAATTCTCTTAGTTGATATTCAACTAATGCTTGCTTACTTATTTACTGAAGGAATAAATGAACAGATGACTGATATGAGAATCACACTACTGAACCTGATGATAATTAAAGGTTATAAAGTATATGCCACAGATTTTCCTGAGTAAAACAAATCAGACAACGCTATTTGTCACACATACAAGACAAATGTCAAGTTACTAAAGGGAATCCTCCTACACTGTTGGTGGGAATGTAAATTGGTACAACCACTATGGAGAACAGTATGGAGGTTCCTTATAAAACGAAATACAGAACTACCATATGATCCAGCAATTCCACTCCTGGGCATATATCTGGAGAAAACCATAATTCAAAAAGATACATGTACCCCAATGTTCACTGCAGCACTATTTACAATGGCCAAGACATGGAAGCAACCTAAATGTCCACTGACAGAGGAATGGATAAAGAAGATGTAGTACATATATACAATGGAATATTACTCAGCCATGAAAAAGAATGAAATAATGCCATTTGCAGCCACACAGATGGACCTAGAGATTGTCATACTGAGTGAAGTAAGTCAGACAGAGAAAAACAAATATCATATGATATCATTTATATGAGGAATCTTAAAAAATGGTACAAATGAACTTATTTACAAAACAGAAATAGAGTCACAGATGTAGAAAACAAACTTATGCTTATGGGGTGGGGGGGAGGGATAAATTGGGAGACTGGGACTGACATATACACACTACTATATATAAAATAGATAACTAATAAGGACCTACTGTATAGCACAGGGAATTCTACTTAGTACTCTGTAATGACCTATATGGGAAAAGAATCTAAAAAAGAGTGGATATGTATATGTATAACTGAATCACTTTGCCATACAGCAGAAATGAACACAACATTGTAAATCAACTACACTCCAATAAAAATTTTTTTAAATGTTAACTGATGATAAACTTGGCAGTGTGGTTGAAAGTATGAATTAAATTCTGATATGGGTCCCTGCTGCATATTCCTCAATTTGAGGACTGTCTTATGCCAACTCAGGATGCCATAACAAAACACCATAGACTGGGTGACTTAACACAAATTTATTTCCTCACAGTTCTGGAGGCTGGAAGTCCAAGATCAGGGTACCAGCATGGTTGGGTTCTGGTGAGGGCTCTCTTCCTGGTTTGCAGATGGCTGCCTTCTCACTGTGTGCTTACATGGTGGAGAGAGACCAAGTTCTCTGGTGTCTTCTTATTAGGGCACTAACCCCATCAGTTGGGCCCCACCCTCATGACCTCATCAAAATCTAATTACCTCCCAAAGGCCCCTTCTTCAAACATCATCACATTGGGGGTTAGGGCTTCAACATATGAATTTTGAGGGGACACAATTCAGCCCATGGCATAGAGTAATGAGGTCATGATTTAATTTTTAATTTTCTAACAAACAGTTAATTACATTCTAGAATTCTGTTACACTGACCTCATATCACAAGCCCGTCACTATCATGGTTGTGTGACAGTGTTTCTCAACTTCACCACTATTGACAGTAGGGGCTGCTGTCCTAGGCCTTGGAGGATATTTGACAGCATGCTTGGTCTCTACCCACTGGATACCAGTAGCCTTTCCTCTAGTTGTGACAACCAAGATTGTCTCCATTCATTACCACATGTCAACTGGCGCGGTTGGGGGGGCCTCAACTGTTCTGCTTGAGAACCACTAGTGTAGAAGAATGATGATCATGTGTGGGACGCCTTCAGCAGGGAGCTGTAACCCCATGACCTGGATTCACTTGCAGGTATCAACATTTATCTGGGTGGGACTCAGGCCATTGACCTTCCTTTTGACCTTAGTCTGCTCCAAGCCTCTTTACAGGTATTCTGAAGTTAACTGGTGACCTAGTCCGATCTCTCCACCCAGTTTAGTTTTTATTGAGATATAATTGACTTATAACATTGCGTAAGTTAGGGTGTACAATGTGTTAATTTGATTCATTTATATATTACAATACAATTACCACTGTAGCATTAGGTAACACCTCTATCACATCACACAACTATCATTCCTTTTTTTTGTGGTGAGAACAATTACGATCTACTCTTCTAGCAACTTTGACGTTTATAATCCAGTATTGTTGACTATAATCTCTATGCTGTGCATTAGATTTCCAGGACTTATTTATCTACTAGTTGCAGGTTTGTGCCCCTAAACTACATCTCCCCAATTCCCCCACCTCCATCCCCTGGTAATCACCACTCTACTCTATGTTTTCATGACTTTGGCTTTTTAAGATTCCACATATAAGTGACATCATACAATACTTGTCTTTCTCTGTCTGGCTTATCTCACTGAGCATAACGCCCTCAAAGTCCATCTATTTTGTTGAAATTGGTAGGATTTTCTTCTTTCTCATGGCTGAATAGTATTCCATTGTGTGTAGGTGTGTCTACACACACACATACATAACACCGTTTTTATCCATTCATTTGTTGTCAGACACTTAGGTTGCTTTCATATCCTGGTTATTGTGAATAATACTGCAATAAACATGGGAGTACAGATATCTTTTCAAAATCCTGTTTTCATTTCCTTTAGATATATAGCCAGAAGTGGGGTTGCTGGACTGTATGGTAGTTCTATTTTTAATTTTTTGAGGAATTTCCAAATTGTTTTCCATAGTGACTGTACCAATTTACATTCCCATCCATCCAGTTTACATTCTGGCCATATGGATAGAACTTTTTTTTTTCTCGTCAAAATACCTAAAGTTTAAACTTTAATTCTCACCTAACTCTCCTGGGATCTGGCAGAGTTACTTCAAAAAAAAATGTACTGCTATACAGGCTACTTTTAAAATCACTTAGATCAGAACAGATATTAAATATGATACATTTCACTCTCTTGACATTGACAGCTATTAAAAAAAATTTGAGGAGCCTAAGTGTTTACATGTATCTTCTTTTTTAACAGAATCTCTAAAGCAAACAATCCCTTTATGGACACTTAGATGAGGTTTTAATAATGTTTCATTAAGATCTCCATAAGACTTGTAGCGACATTTACATTTTGTTTCAGTGCTACAGGAACGAATTGTTTTTCCTCAGGGGAACAAGGCTTCCAAAAATACCTTAAGGGAATGCTTAAGGGAAAGAGACACAAATGCTAAAGTTTCCTATTGCACCCCGGAGATAAACTGAAGAACCTCTCTTATCCAAAGAAGCAAACGGAGTTAACTCTTGAATTTGCTACCAAAAATATATTTTCACTGATGCTCCCTGTGAGTTAAGTCAATCTCAAGTCCCCCCCACCAAAAGCATTATGTAGTAAGTGGGCAGGTGTAGTTTAAACAAAGAAATACAAACAATTATGCCTCTACACGAAAAGAAAAGTTCTCCAAGTCAGCCTTGGAGGACACTCAAGGGTTTCCTCACTGTGACTCAAGTTTCCTTCAAGTTTCTGGGTCAGACTTGCCAATGCTATTGTTGACAGAGTCCTCTCAAAACCAGAACATAACATTCTATGCTTATTCTCTCTTGGTCATCCTCTAATAAATTTATTTAGAACCAACACATGTTATTCCAAGCTGCAAGGTCCTCAACACAGCAGGAGAAATCTGGGTTTTCTTCCATCTGCCCCTTATATCTTTCCTCTTAATAACAGGCCAGTAATCCGATGTGAGCTTGCATTTTACTCGGGACTCTATCAGGCGGCAGAGAATTCAGTTTGCTCACCTGCTTCCCAAGAACCCAGGCTGAAAAGAAGTCTTGTCATTGTCAAAGCAAACCACGTACTTTGAAGACTTGTAAAAGGCATTAAAAGGATAAGAAAGAAAAGGAGGTCCTAGTCCTCCAACACGTGATCTCTCAGTTTTTCCTCTTCAGTGGGAAGCAGAAGGTGACTTTGTTTTCACTACGAAGTAGAACTTAAAAAGAAAAACTTCTGTAAATAAGGAATTTTCTAGGTTGCCCCATGGATGATGTTCAAGGGTACAGGAAAAGCATGTGTTACTACCGAGAGGATGTATTCCTGATCGATAGTTGATGCAAAAGCTTCTTTCTTGTCACCCCAACTTGCCCACGTTAAGCCTCACAGCTAAAACCACACGAGAGTGCCAGGATACATTTATCCCCCCCTATGCACAATTCTTAGCTTATACTGTTGGTTCAGATCATCTCCCTCAAGATATTTTAACCAGAAGAAATATTTTGCTTTAAACCAAGAGTCCCAGGTCTCGGCTTAAAATCTGTAATGTGCTCAGAACATTCTGTGGGGCAGCACTTTGCTACATCTGCCTACCAGCTGCCAGAAACGTAAATACATAGAGCAAATCTCCTATCAGAGATGCAGGTAATTTTGATATCTTAGAGGAGAAAAGGTAACGCAGAGAAAAGCTGTCGAAACAGAGCGGGAACTTCCCCTTCTTACCTCGCCCTAGACACCCCTCAACCCTATCCCATGTTTTTAAAAGTCATCCTACAACTCAGAGCTCGAAGCTCAGACTTCTCATGTTCTTGTTGTGGCTTCTGACCTTTCAGCTGACCCACTGATAACCCAGCATAAGAGAGATTAACTAACCATATGCTGAAAGGTTGGACCATCCCTTAGGGGGTATTGAACTACACGGAGAACTCTATGTCCTGGCAAGAGAAACACAGTCTAACCCAATTTTTTTTTTCACCACTACATGCATTTCATGGGCCTGGGAAAAATGGATCTTCTTACTTGTTTAACCAAACTCCATCAAAACAAGACTGGGTGTCGCCCAAACAACTAATCAGAGCCTGGATTTTATTGTGGCTCGAGGGGAAAGCAGAAAGATCATTGACATTTTCTTGGCTCTCAAGCTACGTTAGGGGACCTCACAACCCAAACATTCCTCAAGGGATACCAAATGTCACTATAATTGATATGGAAAGGGGTATTAACTCAAGAACCCAGATATCCTCGTTCTTGTTTTGGCAAATTGATTGACATAGATGAGGGTAGTCATCTACAAGGACATCGTGCTACACTTGCTCTTAGTGCCTTCTTAGAGTTCAGTCCAACATACTGAGCTAATTCTCAAAACCTCGCCTCTGGTGTCAGAAAACTTGCAAGAACTCTATGCATTATTATCAGCAGAGAGCTACCGCTCAGTCACAAGGCAAGGCCTGCTAGGTAACCTCCCTTCCAGAGTTAGAGATCACTGTCATCCAACAAAGTAAACCTCCAACACGAGGAAGGCAAAGAGCCATAGTTCCTTTCTTAAAACCTGTAGGTCAAGGTGCCAAATTTTCCAGCCATCTCTCCCAATCACAGGTGGCATTCCCAGTTTCAAGCGCTTATCTAATTTTTATCCCCACCGCCCCTACTTTGGTTCAAGCCATCTTGTCTTCCTTGCATAATCACATCAGACTGTTTTGTTTTGGTTTTGTTTTGGCAAAAGTTATTGAGGTATAATTTACATATTCCAAAACTCACTCCCTTTATGTGTACATTTCAATGATTTTTAGTAAGTTCACCAAGTTGGACAACTATCACTGTAACCCAGTTTTAGAACATTGCCATCACCCCCAAAGAGATCCCTCTTTGCTATTTACGGTTAATCCTTGTTCCCACTCAGAGAGTCCTTGGAAGCATTAAATGTATTACAGTGTGTGAAGCCCTTAGGACAGTCCTCACTGAAAGTTAGGGATGACCAACGAATTCTTCATGTTTTGCCTTAGATTTCATTCTCTTTTAGAAGCTGTCTCTGATTCCGTATGTATGAGCTTGCTCCTTTAAATCAATGTTTCCATAATACTTTGTTCTTGTTGTATCATGTTATCATTGCCATCATATCGCCATTTACTGGCCTGTCCCCTGGCAGCCTCTGAGTTTTGGAAGGCAAATTAAACCGCCTCGATCACTTCTACCACATCTATCTCCCAGAGCATCACTCATAGTAAGTGCTCATTAAAATATGTGCTGAATTGCAAAACTGTGCTAGATGTTGTCTATATTCCATCCGTTCTCACACCTTTCTTTGTCCAGTTTTCTCTGCCAGAGAGACCTCCATGGACTGTGGTATCCAGACTACTGACCAGCTGCAATTTGGTTGGGTTTGGCCAAAAGGAGGATCTGGCAAGACTGAGCGTGTCATCTGATTCCTGTTGGGACCCTACATGGTACAATGACTGAGCATAGCCATTATTACACAATTCACATTCCTGCTGGGGGGTTCGGGTGGCAGAGGTTGGGGGGTCTCTGCTGTATTTTGTTGGAGAGGTGGTGGTGCGGGAGAAAATTATTTCATTATTAAAATAGCCTGCAATGTTTATACTTTTTATTTTTACATGTATACATGTCATTTGCCATATGCCAGCATATGTTATTGCCAATGGTTTCCATATGGATTGTTCTTAAAGCATTTTACTGGTGGATCTTGCTACAGTGCACTCTGCAGTGAAGACTGGGTAGTAGCATGTGATTAATGGAAAATCGTAGTCCACCCGGAGTGCTAAGATTCTTTAAGTATCATGATTCTTTCTGGATCCAGCTAACGGTACATTTCCCAGGCAATGACTTCTAGTTCCATTTGGAAAACAATGCTGATATGTGACGCCATAAGTTCCATTACAGCAATAGGCTGTAGACAGCCATGTATCAAACTCTGAAACCAGGGAAGATCTGTAGGTCCAAAGACCACCACCCACACACCTGT
Organism: Mesoplodon mirus; assembly: GCF_964341445.2. NCBI lineage: Eukaryota > Metazoa > Chordata > Mammalia > Artiodactyla > Ziphiidae > Mesoplodon > Mesoplodon mirus. The sequence goes on from NC_138981.1 coordinate 8,232,668, forward strand.
GTGTCTTATGTTGATCTGTTAACATCTGTTGAGCACACACTCCTTACAGAGCATGGTCTTATTTGCTCAGTTCCATAGAAATAAGAGGCTTGGACTGAACATTAAATAGTTTATCATCTAACTATGGCTTTCTGTCAAGGAGGTGTCTTTTATATGCATGCATATGAATGTAGAGTTATAAACAATCACCCACAAGGACCTGGCATTATTATCCCATTTGCATGATTTAAAATGTTTCTCTAATATGATCAAAGCTCAGATTTCAAAAGCCCTAACTAAACTCTTTTGCTGAAGCCATCAAAATGTGTCACACATTCAATGTGAGAGGCTACACAGAGGAATTGGTGAATTTATAAAACTGTGTACTCTAAAAAAAAAAATAGCTGTGCTACTTTCCTATGGCTGCTGTAACAAATTACCACAAGTTTAGTGACCTAAATCAAAGCCAACTTATTATTTTACAGTTTTGGAGGTCAGAAGTCCAAAATGGGTCTCGCTGGATTAAATTCAAGGTGTCAGTGGGGCTGTGTTCTTTCTTCAGGTTCTGGGGGGGAATCCGTTTCTTTGCCTCTTCCAGCTTCTAGAGGCTGCCTGTGTTCCTTGGCTCGTGGCCCCCTTTTCCATCTTCAAAGCCAGCGATGGCTGGCGAGCCTTTCTCACATCAATCATATCACTCTGATGCTGCTTCGTCCTCACGTCTCCTTCTCTGCCTCTCCTGTCTCCCTCTTTCACTTATAGGACCCTTCTAATTACACTGAACTCACCTGGATAATCCAGGATCCTCTCCCCATTTCAAGATTTTAACTAAATCACATCTGCAAAGTCCCTTTTGCCATGTAAGGTAACATACTCATAAGTTCCAGAAGTTCGGATGTGGACATCTTTGGGAGCCGTTATTCTGCCTACTACAGCACCTATTAAATAATTATTTAACATTTTAGAGACCTTTGCCTTTGCAGTTATAAATAATGAAACGTGGTGGAAATTAAAACTATTTTATGAGTGTTTTAAATTTTGCCCTATAGACACAAAAAAATCCCTAGACACATTCTGTTGCTTTGATGTCTTTGCATATTAAATGAGTATAAAAAGAACCACTTCAAAGGGTTTAGATTTTTGAATTTTAAATGAATAATGCAGGTAAAGTTACTGTTATAGAGAAAGTGCTTGAAATAGTCCCCAGTCATTACACACCATTTTAATACATATCATTTTCCCTGAGTTAGGAAACACAAATATTTCAGTAGTAATAATGATAACCGTTTAGGTTTCAGATGTCATTTTGTGATTTGGAAAGCCCCATGAAACGATTTCAGTTTGTATCCTCTCATCTTCAAAATTAATACAGGAGAAACACAATTTTTGAGTCTACATATAATTTTTACTTATATGTAGTTTGGGGTTTGGCTTTCTACAAGATAGGAACGAGAAAAATTTTTTGGTTTCTGTGGTCAAAGCTAGGAATTCTTCCCCCAAAATAACAAGCCAACAATCATATGTGATTATCCATTTGAGCAACTGAGAAGGTAATTGCAAGATTTGAAGGTGGCCAGGTTGGACTTAGCACCGTGAAGGTTATCATAGCCGTGTATTGTACTGAAAACAGTGAAGTAAATGGTTATCCAACAAAACTTATATTGATCAAAAGGTTAACTGACACTTAGGTTGCTTCCATGTCCTGGCTATTGTAAATAGAGCTGCAATGAACATTGTGGTACATGACTCTTTTTGAATTATGGTTTTCTCAGGGTATGCTAACACATATATATGGAATCTAAGAAAAAAAATGTCATGAAGAACCTAGGGGTAAGACGGGAATAAAGACACAGACCTACTAGAGAATGGACTTGAGGATATGGGGAGGGGGAAGGGTAAGCTGTGACAAGGTGGGAGAGTGGCATGGACATATATACACTACCAAACGTAAGGTAGATAGCTAGTGGGAAGCAGCTGCATAGCACAGGGAGATCAGCTTGGTGCTTTGTGACCACCTAAAGAGGTGGGATAGGGAGGGTGGGAGGGAGGGAGATGCAAGAGGGAAGAGATATGGGGACATATGTATATGTATAACTGATTCACTTTGTTATAAAGCAGAAACAAACACACCACTGTAAAGCAATTATACTCCAATAAAGCTGTAAAAAAAAAAAAAAGGTTAACTGATTTCCTGGTTAAGGACAAGGGTGGTGTAAACAGAAAGGGCGCCTGCTTTTGTGGTGCCTACATTCTAATGGAGGATAAGAGGGAAATAATATACCAAAAGATAAGTGAGCCAATACAGGAACAATATAATTCCAAGAAGGGTAAATGCTATGGTGACGGTGACAGGATGGGCTGTGTTTGTGGGACAGGGGAGGCTACTCTAAGGGAAGATGTCTCTGGAGAGGGGACATTTGAGCCATCATTTGATGACAAGCAATTCACGCTGTATGTTCTTAAGAGCCTGGATCCCTACGGCCCCTCTCTTCATCTCCAAAGTGAGGTGTGTGTCCTACTGAGAGTGAGCAAATTAATCAGCTGGAGTACACGGGAGAAAGATGAAAACATCTGTTTGTATTTATTTTAAAATAGAAAACAAGATAGAAAATTAAACATTGGGATTATTAAAATTTTTACTTTGGCACCCTACACTTGGTCCCTATGACAGAGAGTCACTCTCCCTCTGGAGTATTTCAATGTATTACATTTTATAAGACCCTATTAAGTGAACTTAAAACGGTATTGTCTAATTTTAACTAGAATAAACCTCACATGATGGACCAATGGTCTTCAAAGTTTTCTGTAAGGAAACCATGGGTAGAGGTAATACTATTAATGCAATTTCAAGCTAATAAGAAGAAAATGCCAGAAGCAACACTTTTTCTCCTCCAAGTAGGCCATCGTCAGCCACATTATGACTCTTCATTCAGAGCCAAAAAGAACTCAGCCACAAATATTTAACGTTATCAAGAAATCCATATGAAACATGTACTGACAACCACTTCCATTGTAGACAAACCATACCCAGCCTTCCCGTAGGATGAAGCCATCACAGTGAGCAACACATCTCAAAATATACTGGTTCCTGATTCATGTGTATAACATAAATTAATATACATATATTTAGGTTTTGTGTGCATTTATTTTTACTTCTAGACTCGCATAATCAAACATGCTTTGTGATCACTGTCCCAAACTATTTGATAGTTTATGGCCCTTGTCAGCGACTGTCAGCAGCCATATATGGGACAACCCAGCTTTGAACTCTGAAACGAATTTTCAAGATGGTGTGAAGTTTTGAGCGTAATCAAAGTGCCAAGAATCACATAATCCAGCAGAATCTGGGTGGAGCAGCAATTCCCTAGTGCTTCGGAAGGAACATTCCAGTTCCAGCTAGAAGCTGTAGGGAATCTGAGCCAATCCCTGAGGCAGTGCTCTAATTCCTATGCCTTCAGTTCATACAGGATATTGGCCAAGATTCCTCTGTAGCTCCATTCCTCAAAAATAGAGTTCCGTGAGTCTACACAGGGTCTGATCAGTGACAAGTTTTATGTGAGTGAGTGTGCAGTTGTGTGCATGCACGCACACACGTGTACCAAAGTGAGACCAACCAGGGTTTCCTTTGACTCTTTGTGATTTTGTCAAACACCACTGAGATACTTTGATGCTTGGATGAAGTATTTCATAAAAGAGGTTGTTACTTTCTTTGGTCAGTAGCCAAGAAAATCTAAACTGTAACTATAGGCATGTTGACCTAAAACAAATAGACTGCCAGATATTTCTCTAGCAAAGATGGGTTTATTTGGATCAGCAGAGAATTGCGATTCAGGGTCTGCAACCATGGTGAGCCTCGTGCAAGTCCCCACATGGCAAAGGAAGAAGAATGGTTTCAGAGAGGGAAAAGGAAGTTGGGAGGGCTAGAATAAATGAAGAGTCCGTGGCTTTTCATTGGCTCAACCCTCGCCATGAAAGAAGAGGAGTCTTTCTTCTTCCTGCTGGGCTCTGCTATAGTCACAGGGCATGAGAGCGCCCCCTTCTTGTCTCCCAGCTCTATTTAACTGAGGTTTCTGTTTATTACTTTTACAGACACCAGAGAAAACCATACTTCGAAAAGACACATGCACCCCGACGTTCACTGCAGCACTATCTACAACAGCCAAGACATGGAAACAACCTAAACGTTCCACGACAGAGGAATGGATAAAGAAGATGTGGTACATATATACAATGGGATATTACTCAGCCATAAAAAGGATGAAATAATGCCATTTGCAGCAACATGGATGGACCCAGAGATGATCATACTAAATGAAATAAGCCAGAGAAAGACAAATATCATATGATATTGCTTACATGTGAAATCTAAAAAATGATACAAATAAACTTACTTACAAAATGGAAAATAAATGGTTACCAAAGGGGAAAGGTGGGGGGAGAAATAAATTAGGAGTTTGGAATTAACATATACACACCACTACATATAAAATAATCAACAAGGACCTACTGTAGAGCACAGGGAATGCTACTCAATATTCTGTAATAACCTATATGAGAAAAGAATCTGACAAAGAACAGATATATGTATATGTCTAACTAAATCACTTTGCTATACACCTGAAAGTAACACAATATTGTAAATCAAATATACTCCAATATAAGAAATTTAAAATTGCATTAAAAGGATGTATGGACAATGAAAAAAAGTTAAATGTATTTTTTTTGCCAGTTTTTATCTTGTTCATTTTTTTTAACATCTTTATTGGAGTATAATTGCTTTACAATGTTGTGTTAGTTTCTGCTGTACAACAAAGTGAATCAGCTCTATGTATACATATATCCCCATATCCCCTCCCTCTTGTATCTCCCTCTCACCCTCCCTATCTCACTCCTCTAGATGGTCACAAAGCACCGAGCTGCTCTCCCTGTGCTATGCGGCTGCTTCCCACTAGCTATGTATTTTACGTTTGGTAGTGTATATATGTCCACGCCTCTCTCTCACTTCATCCCAGCTTACGCTTCCCCCTCCCCATGTCCTCAAGTCCATTCTCTACGTCTGCATCTTTATTCCTGTCCTGCCCCTAGGTTTGTCAGAACCAGAGTTAAATGTATTTTTAAGTTATGTTTCCATTTTACTCTAATGGTATCGATGAAATAATCTGCAGTTTCATTTGTCCTTAAGTATAGGAACTAAGTACATCATGTAGCTGAGTCCTTTTTCGCCATGGATAAAGAATCAATGTAGCTGACAACGGCCTATGATATAAGGCAACTGCTAATCTTTAAGGATTTCTTCATGATTAGATTGTGGGTGCTTCAACATGTACAACAGAATGCATTCCTGGGAGAAAAAGGACAGTAGAAATTCAAAGGTGCCCCAGACCGACCATGTCCTATACTTCACATTTATCAAATTACTAACTGTCCTGTCATAGGATTTCTCTCTCACTCCCTTTGCCTGTCCCCTTTGTCCCCTCTTCAGTAAGGCAGGTACACCCACTTTTGGAATACAGACTAACTCATCCCATAAATACGAGCAGGGTGGAGTCACCTAAGCCTCAGCTGGTCATGGTGCACTTCATTCTCGTTTTTCATCTGTATCTCTACCATCCCATGCTCTGAAGTGTAATACTACAGGAAGAACAGTAATACAAGCATCTTGTGCATGTAAATCTATGTGTGAGTGTGTATGTTTTGGTCACGGTGACCACTATCTCTGAGGAGACAGATAAGTTCATTTGAGCTTTGATGGTGCTGGTACTGGTGGTAGCGGTGGGTGAGCATGTATGCGAGCACAAACACCGGCAGAGGGGAGGGAACAGGCTTTCACAGAAGACCCTTTCCCATACTGTGGGAAAGAAGAGAGTCGAAGCCTCTTGAATTACTAAACAAATACCACTTGAGGGCCCATCCCAGGCAAAGGAAACTTAGGAAACTGGCTTGAATGATCCATGAAAACTCTATATTTGGACCTGATTATTTGTTCCTTGGAAAATCTCTTCTGTCCCTTTCTTATTATTTTTTTAAATTAACTTATTTTTATTTGTTTATTTTTGGCTGCGTTGGTTCTTCACTGCTGTGCGTGGGCTCTCTCTAGCTGTGGCACACGGGCTTCTCATTGCGGTGGCTTCTCTTCCTGCGGAGCACGGGCTTCAGCAGTTGTTGCTCTCGGGCTCTAGAGCTCAGGCTCAGCAGTTGTGGCGCACGGGCCCAGCTGCTCCACGGCATGTGGGGTCCTCCCGGACCAGGGATCGAACCCGTGCCCCCTGCGTTGGCAGGTGGATTCCCAACCACTGCACCACCAAGGAAGCCCCATGTCCCTTTCTTATTTTTACCACATCTACCCTGAAGGTAGATTCTGGACTTTAGGTTCAGGGAATCTATGAGTTCCAGCTCGATTTTAATAAAAATATTTCTAGTTCTAAGCAATTTGGGGGTCAGTGACAAACTAGCCCCTACCTGCGGGAAGTGGCCAGCTCAGAGGGAACCTCACAGATTTGATCACCTTTGAGAAGGAAAGGGGTGGGCCTGCAGTCTCTCAATCACCTTGGCCTGCACTTTCTTCTCCACAGAGATCTACTTAGACACGTTCATCTTTGAATACTGAGGTCATAGTGGATTTCCTCTATAAAGGTCAACGTCCCACGGGGCTTCGAAAGCCCAATGTCCTAAACCAAAAATACAGAAAACCAAACACCCCGCTGCTCTTGTCATCACAATAAACATGTGCCACAATAGGATGGCTTAAATTTTTTTCCATGTGGAAGATTTTATTCAGTTTAAAGTAGACCGGGTACACAGTTCTTTCCTGCAGCTGCAGTTTAGGATGAAGGTAACCCAAAACACATGACCACATGATAGAACAATGTAATGCAGCGCTTCAAGCATTCCGAGTGGACGGAAGGTTGGAAAGCGATCCTCTGTGTAAATGAGAGCTGTGGCCTCACATAACGGTGGATACTTGTAGATTTAAAAGTCCAAAGAAACACACACTTTCCCCAGGATGTCATTCTCAGGATAATAAACACGATTCCAAATGCTTTCACACAAATATTGTCATGTGAAGTGCCTGGATGCCCATCACTCTCCAGTACTATCTATGTGAACAGAATGTCAACCTGGAACTCTCGGGAGGGGCTTTTTATTTTGATGAAAGTAAATTCAAAAAACATTCCAGCATTTCTCTTTCTTCTTGATCTTGCTGTCAGGTCACCTACCAACTTGCTTCTTTCTGATGTTAGCCCAAGTGAAAGAAACTCCTTAGATGACTTTTGCAGGTTCCTCATTTCCCTGCAACCCATTGCCTCTTTTCCTGGCCAGTCCAGATACATGTCTTCAGACCCTCCACGGAGGTACAGCTTGTAGCACTGCCCCTTCCACTACCACCAGCGACCTGCTGCAGCACTTAGGAAACTTTTGCAGAATGTTCTTTCTTGCTCACAAGTATCATCCTCTCATAATGCATGAAATATTAAGAGATAAAAATAGCATTTTGGAAAACATTTTGGATGACATCGGCAGGAACTGGACTAAGCATGAAATGGTGTGATTTACTGCAGAGAAGACATGCTCTTCAGTTAGTAGCCTTGATTCACGGCACTCACTCTGCCATTCACCAGCTGGGGGAACTTGGCCAAGTCATGTGGCCTCTCGAAGCCTCATGATCCTCCTCAACTTAAAAGGGACCAAGAATATCTCTCTTACCAACCTGCAGGGTGTTTGTAAGTATTGGATTATTTGTGAAGTGCTACAAATAAGTGGGTTACTTACTGGTATTCAATGACTGGTTTCTGTGCTAGAGTTAGAGGTAAAGCTTATTTGGTAAAACCAGTTCATTTTCTAGATGAGCGATCTGAGGCAGAAAAAAGAGAAGAAACTCAAAGTTTGGCATGGTTACCTAGTAGATGTGTTTTCAAGATACACAAGAATAATACCAACAATTGTGTCGCCCTGTGTACTCACTCACTGTGATAATTTCCACGATATCTATTCAGAACCAATTTAGAGAACATGACAAGAACATTTATTTTCCAGCTACTGCTTTCAAACATTCTCTGTTCCAGCTCCCTTCTCCTTCCTCCAAGATATCCTGGGCAGATCCTTTAGTTGCCTGCCTATTCTGATATTTGAAAATGCCTGGGCCAGTCCAGTTTAAACTTCAATCTCATTTTCAATTTATCATGAACTTTTTCTCTGGGTGCCCAGTACGGGGCCTTGGCCTGAAGGGTTTTGAATAGGGGGAGAGATTTCTGACTTCTTTCATACTGCCCTCTTCTGGGTTCTTTCCTCCTGTTCTGTATCAGAGCCTAGGGAGAAAGAACAGGGGTGGTGGTACCTGGGGCAGACATCCCCGATAGAAGAGGGCTTTTGCAGTCTTCTCTGTTGACTATTCCCGCTCCTCCTCAGGGGCCTCGTGCATGCATGAAACCAAACACTCCCTCTGACCTGAGGCTCATGGATATATTTTTCTAGAAGCACCTTGGGATGGATCCTCCCACCACACAGTTCTCATGCATGAAGCATATACTTCAGCTTGAACCCACTGCAAAAACTGCCCCTGGCCAAAGAGGCAGCCATCATGAGGTGATGACTCAAGACCAAGTACATTTCTTTGTGTCTCTTTGACTCGTGGGAAACCCAAATGTCCAGGTTCACCCAGAGTGAGGGCTCCTTAGTCTCTGTTTTGCTATCTCTCTACACTGATTACCATGCTCCTCAGTCCCAGAGAAGAAATCAGCAAGTACGTTACACAGGCAAACAGCCAACTATGGAATTAAATGCCATCCTTCATCTCTAATAATGATGCTCTAGAACCTTCTCCAGCACTTGATCTAAAATTTAGAGATGTTCTCTGATGATTCTCCAGTGTATTTGCAGTCTTCTACCCATACAGGTTGAGGGAAGTGGTGAGGAAATTGCCGCTATTTGGGGCCCCCCAACTCTCATTGAGTTCTATGGACTTTGTGAATTGAAAGTGGGAATATTTGGTGCCTGCTCTTTCCATTCTGGTGTCTTTATTTGCTCAAATCTGTTAAGCCCCTCTAGTAAATCTTTCATTTCAGTTATTATTTGGCTTCTAAAAAATAATTTCCAGCTCTTCATTAATATTCTCTATTTGGTGAGATATTCTCATACTCTTCTTTAGTTCTTTAGACATGGTTTCCTTCAGTTCTTTGAACATATTTAAAATAGCTGATTTAAAGTCATTGTCTAGAGACTTCCCTAGCGGCACAGTGGTTAAGAATCCACCTGCCAATGCAGGGGACCCAGTGTAGACCTAGACCAGGGTTCGAGCCCTGGTCTGGGAAGATCCCACATGCCGCGGAGCAACTAAGCCCATGTGCCACAACTACTGAACCTGTGATCTAGAGCCCGCGAGCCACAACTACTGAGCCCGCGTGCTGCAACTACTGAAGCCCGCGTGCCTGGATTCCATGTTCTGCAACAAGAGAAGCCACTGCAATAGAAGCCCATGCACCACAAGGAAGAGTAGCCCCTGCGCACCGCAACTAGAGAAAGCCTGTGCAGCAACAAAGACCCAATGCAGCCAAAAAAGAAAAAAAAAAAACTATCAACAACAACAACAACAAAAAGCCCTCACTGTCTAGTAAGGCCGAAATCTGACTTTCTCGGGGACAGTTTCTATTGACTGTTTTTTTCCCCTAGTGGATGGTCCATACTTTATTATTCCTTTCTATATCTCATAATTTTTTGTTAAAAATGAGACATTTAAAATAATACTAGGTAGCCACCCTGGAAACCAGATCCTCCCCTTTTCCTAGAGTTTGTTGTGATTTTTTTGTTGCTATATTTGGGTTTTGTTTGTTTCTTTCTTTTTTTTTTTTTGGTGACTTTCCTGAACTAATTAAGTCTGTATTCTTTGTCATTCAAGGCCACTAAACTCTGCTCAGTTAGCCAAATAGAGCTGTATTCACTTTTCTCATACTCTGTCAAACTACAAGAGAGATGAGTCCTCCAGGGAAAGGAGGGAATTAGACCCAATGATATATGTACATATGTGTATCTATATCCTTTAGGCTGAAGGCTGAGAACGTTCACGGAGTGAGTGACGGCAGTAATCCTGGAGATGTCACACCAGGACCTTGATTCCATTACTGGCCGCTAGGAGCCAGGGACGGCTTTGGGCAGATCCAGAAGAAAACTTTGACTCAGTCTAGACCTATCCTGCAAATGCAAGATGATGCCATTTCCACGAGTGACCAGTTTAATAGAGTGACAAAAAGTACATTTCAAAACTATTACAGTGTTTGGATGAAGTATAAATATGACACTAATTAATGTATTTGCCTCCTAGGTCAAGCCGTGGGTCTGGTATGAACGTTCTAGGGATCTCAAAGTTCACCAGGAAGGATTACCGCCTTAATCAAAGACAGTCCAAGATGCAGTTTTTTTCCTTAGGCCCTGAAGGATGACTCCAAGGTAGAGAAATCACAAGGGCTGTCGTTCCATCAGATCCCAGCTCACTGTTCTTCCAGCCTGCCTTTGCTTTCGTTGTGGTGGTAGAGATTTCTCCTGTTCACCCGTATTTGCGTGTCCTCTCCCCTAGGGCTATGTCCAGTTGTTCAGAGTCATGTGACTAGTAATAGCCAATATGCTGTGGGAAGAAGTGACTTGTGTCATTTCCCAGCTGGGGAATTGTATTGTCGTTGTGAGACCCTGCAGCAGTCTCTTCCGACTGCTGTCATGACTGGTGATGTCCCGTATGCTGGTAAGTCTAGTAGCCTGGGTTCCAGAGGCAGAATGACAGAGAGAAGCACCCTTTACAGACAGCTGCTATTTATCACATGTGATTAAAAACATAAACCTCAGACAAAGCACAAGTACTGAAATTGAAACTGTGATTTAAAAACTCCCAACAAACAAAAGCCCAGGACCAGATGGCTTCACAGGCAAATTCTATCAAACATTTAGAGAAGAGCTAACACCCATCCTTCTCAAACTATTGCAAAAAACTGCAGAGGAAAGAATACTTCCAAACTCATTCTATGAGGCCACCATCACCCTGATACCAAAACCAGACATAGATATTACAAAAAAAGAAAATTACAGACCAATGTCACTGATGAACATAGATGCAGAAATCCTCAACAAAATACTAGCAAACAGAATCCAACAACACATTAAAAGGATCATACACCATGATCAAGTGGGGTTTATTCCAGGAATGCAAGGATTCTTCAATATACGCAAATCAATCAATGTGATACACCATATTAACAAATTGAAGGAGAAAAACCATATGATCATCTCAATAGATGCAGGAAAAGCTTTTGACAAAATTCAACACCCATTTATGATAAAAACTCTCCAGAAAGTGGGCATAGAGGGAACCTACCTCAACATAATAAAGGCCGTATATGACAGACCTACAGCAAACACCATACTGAACAGTGAAAAGCTGAAAGCGTTTCCTCAAAGATCAGCAACAAGACAAGGATGTCCACTCTTGCCACTTTTATTCAACATAGTTTTGGAAGTCCTAGCCATGGCATTTGCATTTCTCAGATGATTAGTGATGTTGAGCTTCTTTTCATGTGCCTGTTGGCCATCTGTATGTCTTCTTTGGAAAAAATGTCTATTTATGTCTTCTTCTGCCCATTTTTAATCAGGTTGTTTGTTTTCTTGATATTGAGTTATATGAGCTGTTTGTATATTTTGGATATTAACCCCTTATCATGAAATTCTGCCATTTGAAATAACATGGATGGGCCTAGAAGGTGTTATGCTTAGTGAAATAAGTCAGACAGAGAAAGACAAATATTGTACGTTATCACTTATATGTAGAATCTAAAAAATAAAACAAACAAATGAATATAACAAAACATAGACTCACAGACACAGAGATCAAACTGGTGTTTACCAGTGGGGAGAGGGGCAAGATAGGGGTAGGGGACTTAGAAGCACAAACTACTATGTATAAAATAAGTAAGCTACAAGGATATATTGTACAGTACAGGGAAATATAGCCAATATTTTATAATAACTTTAAATGGAATATAATCTATAAAAATATTGAATCACTATGTTGTACACCTGAAACTAATATTGTAAATCAACTATACTTCAATGAGAAAATGATAAATAAGTACTAGGGATGTAACATACAACATGATAAATATAATTAACACTGCTGTATATTATATATGTAAGTTATTAAGAGAGTAAATCCTAGTGCTTTCCCAACTGGTATCTTACTTCATTTCGCGATTTTAAGCTTGACCCACCTACAGTCCTCTGGTTTGGCCCTCTGCACTATTTTTACCACATATGTCGTATTCATCAGCTTCCTCATGCTTTGGCCGCTAGGAGCCAGGGACGGCTTTGGGCAGATCCAGAAGAAAACTTTGACTCAGTCTAGACCTATCCTGCAAATGCAAGATGATGCCATTTCCACGAGTGACCAGTTTAATAGAGTGACAAAAAGTACATTTCAAAACTATTACAGTGTTTGGATGAAGTATAAATATGACACTAATTAATGTATTTGCCTCCTAGGTCAAGCCGTGGGTCTGGTATGAACGTTCAGGGATCTCAAAGTTCACCAGGAAGGATTACTGTCTTAATCAAAGACAGTCCAAGATGCAGTTTTTTTCCTTAGGCCCTGAAGGATGACTCCAAGGTAGAGAAATCACAAGGGCTGTCGTTCCATCAGATCCCAGCTCACTGTTCTTCCAGCCTGCCTTTGCTTTCGTTGTGGTGGTAGAGATTTCTCCTGTTCACCCGTATTTGCGTGTCCTCTCCCCTAGGGCTATGTCCAGTTGTTCAGAGTCATGTGACTAGTAATAGCCAATATGCTGTGGGAAGAAGTGACTTGTGTCATTTCCCAGCTGGGGAATTGTATTGTCGTTGTGAGACCCTGCAGCAGTCTCTTCCGACTGCTGTCATGACTGGTGATGTCCCGTATGCTGGTAAGTCTAGTAGCCTGGGTTCCAGAGGCAGAATGACAGAGAGAAGCACCCTTTACAGACAGCTGCTATTTATCACATGTGATTAAAAACATAAACCTCAGACAAAGCACAAGTACTGAAATTGAAACTGTGATTTAAAAACTCCCAACAAACAAAAGCCCAGGACCAGATGGCTTCACAGGCAAATTCTATCAAACATTTAGAGAAGAGCTAACACCCATCCTTCTCAAACTATTGCAAAAAACTGCAGAGGAAAGAATACTTCCAAACTCATTCTATGAGGCCACCATCACTCTGATACCAAAACCAGACAAAGATATTACAAAAAAAGAAAATTACAGACCAATGTCACTGATGAACATAGATGCAGAAATCCTCAACAAAATACTAGCAAACAGAATCCAACAACACATTAAAAGGATCATACACCATGATCAAGTGGGGTTTATTCCAGGAATGCAAGGATTCTTCAATATACGCAAATCAATCAATGTGATACACCATATTAACAAATTGAAGGAGAAAAACCATATGATCATCTCAATAGATGCAGGAAAAGCTTTTGACAAAATTCAACACCCATTTATGATTAAAAATCTCCAGAAAACGGGCATAGAGGGAACCTACCTCAACATAATAAAGGCCGTATATGACAGACCTACAGCAAACACCATACTCAACAGTGAAAAGCTGAAAGCGTTTCCTCAAAGATCAGCAACAAGACAAGGATGTCCACTCTTACCACTTTTATTCAACATAGTTTTGGAAGTCCTAGCCATGGCATTTGCATTTCTCAGATGATTAGTGATGTTGAGCTTCTTTTCATGTGCCTGTTGGCCATCTGTATGTCTTCTTTGGAAAAAATGTCTATTTATGTCTTCTTCTGCCCATTTTTAATCAGGTTGTTTGTTTTCTTGATATTGAGTTATATGAGCTGTTTGTATATTTTGGATATTAACCCCTTATCATGAAATTCTGCCATTTGAAATAACATGGATGGGCCTAGAAGGTGTTATGCTTAGTGAAATAAGTCAGACAGAGAAAGACAAATATTGTACGTTATCACTTATATGTAGAGTCTAAAAAATAAAACAAACAAATGAATATAACAAAACATAGACTCACAGACACAGAGATCAAACTGGTGTTTACCAGTGGGGAGAGGGGCAAGATAGGGGTAGGGGACTTAGAAGCACAAACTACTATGTATAAAATAAGTAAGCTACAAGGATATATTGTACAGTACAGGGAAATATAGCCAATATTTTATAATAACTTTAAATGGAATATAATCTATAAAAATATTGAATCACTATGTTGTACACCTGAAACTAATATTGTAAATCAACTATACTTCAATGAGAAAATGATAAATAAGTACTAGGGATGTAACATACAACATGATAAATATAATTAACACTGCTGTATATTATATATGTAAGTTATTAAGAGAGTAAATCCTAGTGCTTTCCCAACTGGTATCTTACTTCATTTCGCGATTTTAAGCTTGACCCACCTACAGTCCTCTGGTTTGGCCCTCTGCACTATTTTTACCACATATGTCGTATTCATCAGCTTCCTCATGCTTATTTGAGACAGTGAAGGGAGGAAAAGGGTTCATATTTTTTTTCTTTTCCTCTGAGCCTCCCACTAACATATGAAGTTATGACACAAACCATAACAAACCAGTCTGTTCTATATTTAACTAACATTCTCTTTCTCTTTCTCTCTCTCCCCCCCCACTCCTTCCCTCTCCTGCTCTCTCTCTCTGAAAGACAGATTTGACATGGAAGTCAACTGTCTACAATTAACTGAGGAGACTACACACATACTCAGAGTTCCAATGCCTCATTATAACTTCAGCAAACCACCATTGTCTTGGGTTTCCTCTTGCTGCTCTGTAAAGCAAGGACAAGAGTGGTATTTCCCAAGGTGGTTATGAGAGTGAGTGTGTGTGGGTGCGGGGGGAGTGTTAGGGGAAATGTGGTGTGTTTTGCATAACGTGAGCTATAATTGAAACAGGCACTCCTTTCTAAGGGAGTGGTCAAGAGAACTAGTATGGACCTCCAGAGCATGCTGGGATCTGTTTTATATTTTCCCACGTTTGTTTCATGCTAAACTGTTTGGGTCCCCATTCCCCATTGAGATATTTGGCCCCAACGAAACATGGAATTGCTACACTATTTACTAATTTAAGAATAGTAGCCAATCCAATAGGAAGAAGAATCATTCTTGTATCAGTCTGTGGGGTAGGAAAAAATTGTGTTTCTGCAAATTCTAAATGCTTTCATTTTTAACTTTTTCTCATTTTGATTATAAAATAACCGACCACTTTTCATTAAAAGATTAGTATGCTTATACAATGTTGACATAATAATTAAGCCTTATCAAAGGATATGCAGGGTAAACTACATTTCATTTTTACCCCAGGCATCCAGGTTCCAGTCCTCCCCAGAAGCAACTCTTGTTACTGTTATATATTCTGTGCATACACAAACATAATATATGATATATACAATGTATAAAACCTACCCCTCCCCATATTTATCAACAAAAATGGGAGCAGACTGTGTACACTGTTCTTAACCTTGCTTTTTTTTTTTTTTTAACTTAACAAGGTTATCTTGGCCATTGTTCCTCTTCCATCCACATAGAATGACCCACTTTTTCTAATGGCTAAGTAATATTTCATTGTACATTTAGGACTTGACTTGGTGCAGTTGGCCACATCGGAGGTCTGTAGGTGGGTCTAATTAAAAAATCATGAGATGCAGTAGAATATGCACTGTGATAGCACAGGTCATGCTGCATTAACAATCCCCAGATGGTGGACATTTATCTTGTTTTCAGACTGACTATTACAGACAATGCCATGAAGATCTTGTTTGACCATTGCATACATGTGCAAATATATATGAAGGATATATTCCTAGAAGTAGGGTTGCTGACATAAGGGGTGTGTACATTTTCTTTTGTTTTAAATAAACTTTATATACAATCAAATGCATCCTTTTTAAATGTGCAGTTACCACCAACACAATTAAGATATTGAACATTTCTGTTTTAATAAGCTTTATTATCATTGAGGAATGGTAAGGCCAACAGATCAAGAGATGACTGCTCCCTCCCATCTTTTCGCCTTTGCCTCCCATCATTAAGCTAAGACTTTCCCAGTCTTCCTTTCAGTTGTGTGCTCAATATATCACAGTTCTAGCCAGTAGGCTATAAATCAAAGTCTGTTGGGACCTATCTAGGTATGATTTTATTTACCTAATAAAGGGATGCATATGCCAGCACTGCTCCCTCCCTCTCTCCCTCCTCGCTCCTTACTGACTTGATTGCAGACATGGTTCCTAATGCTATGGTTCGGGGGCTCTGGGTTGCCAGCAGCCACCTACCTCCAAACTTCAAATTATGTGAGAAAAGTAAACCTGGACTTATTTAAGCCATTGTGCCCCACATATTTTCTTATTTGCAGGAGATCAGACTAACATTCCTCATGTTCTTTATTATTCATCTAAGCAATAGCAAAGGGGATCGCCAGTTGACATACCTAGTGAATGAGAGTGTCTATTTCCCCACATTTCTCCTAACACATGGTGTGGTTTTCATCTTTACTCTTATGTTGTTTTAACAGACACTCACTTAATCATGGCTGAAGTTGGAGCCTCATTTGTTTAAAAGCTATTCATTGTTTTTTCTGTGACTGGCCTGTACATGTCTTTTGGGTATTGATTTGTAAAAACTCTTTATATCTTAATAGCATCGGCTCTTCATCTGTCATGTTCGTCTTTTGTCTTTCAATTTTCTGTACGGTAGGTTTTTCACTGGTCAGAAATTTTTACTTTTAATATAATGGTTTTTTTGAAATGAGATGTCCTGCATTCAGCATTAGGTCATCATTCTAAGGGAAATGACAACTGAAGTTTCAGAGAAGCCTGACTTTCCTAAGTGTGTATCCTTCCAACCTTTGTGAAAATGTCACTCCCTGAGGCCTTCCTGTGTAGGTTATATACAGATAAGTGGATCATCTGTCTAAGAGAAGTCCTACTTAAAGCACTGAAAAAAATTGGCTTTCTCTGGTTTATGGAAAGATGTACTCATACTTCCAATCTTTTCTAAAAAACATGGCTCCTCTATGACTTCAGCTGTATGATATGGATAGCTACGTGGTAGGTCCAAGTTGGTCTCCCAAGATCAAATTTTATCTCCCTTTTGATGATCTCTACTAAAATAATTTGTTTTAGTTCATGAAATCTTCCAATGTCATTATCAATCGAGTTCCAAAATATTATCAACAATTTAGATTATTATTATTAACATAAAAAATTGAAGAACCATGGACAATCAGCTTAGTGTGGGCTTTTCTTTCCCTCTATGGCTATATAAGGGTGGGTGTTCATTTTTTTTAACCTACATGAAATTAGAATTTTACAGTACATGCCAAACAAAATCAGCCTTTTCCTCAATCCCATTTCAGTTTTAGACTGTGATTTTGCTTTGGCTTACATTTTAATAAAGTTGGCATTTTTACCTCTGCTGCATCTGGAAATTCCCAACTGGCTTTGTCACGATGCAAACTGAAATAGTAATTCAGTTGGACTGAATTTGCTTTGAGGAATGAACCACCACTTTTTACATTTTTCTCCCCTATGATTTATTGATTTGAAAGATGTGCTATGAAATATACATATGTGTATATATACATACACACACACATATACACACACACACAGAGACTGAAGTTAAAAAAGAGAAGCAATGCGTGCATGGTTCGGCTTACTGCTAATTTGATTTCTTTGTTTAGGGCAGCTCCAAGGAGTTAGAAGCTGAAAAAAAGTGAACTCAAGAGAGAGGACAAACAATAAATATATATGTAGATTGTTGAAAGTACAATTGTTTCCATTCCTTCACTGCTTTTGGAAAATAAGCAGTATTGTTTTATGTGTTCAGTATTTAAGAAGAATATATTCTGATAAATCAGTAACTACAGGCAAATCCACTAGATACCCTAAACCAGTGTCAGTCTTAAATGTTTGAAATATTGTGACAGCGATCAAAGATGTCTATAGAGTCCTGCTTTTTCACCATCTTTGAAAGTAAACAGGAGTGTAATTTGCCAGCCAAGAATGGCCAGCTGATGATGGCACTTTCTTTTTTTGTTTGAGGTTAAAAGCAGGTGACCAATTGTACCATTTACCCAGATTGGGGCGGTTCCCAAGATATAGGACTTTCAGTGCCTGGGAAAGTCCTGGGAAACTATGACGAGTTGGTCAGCCTAGAGAAGGGAAACCTGTCACGGGTGTTAAAACTGTACCCATCTGGGTTTGATATTGGAATACATCACTGTCCTTCATGCGCCCAGAACTGACATCATCCCTAGGACCTGCTCATAGCGTCAAAATGGAAGAAAAAATTCTGAAACCACAGTATTAAATGTTTTATAAGTTTAAAATGAATGATTTTTGTAGTTTAATGTCTCCAGAGTAATCAGGATATTGATATGAACGCAATATATTCTAAAACAAATTCAGTTAGAGAAAAACAACCTTCCCTAAGATAAACGTCAAGTCTAAGATGTACATCAACTTAGTGTTTCGCTATGAGGGGAAGAGGGACATTTACGGTATGGGTGGAAAGGCAATATTATGTTCAGAAAGCCATTTGGAAAGCAGCTTCTTTTATCGTTATTAACATTGGACTCTCCAAGATAATGGAATGCCCATTTTATGGGGAAAAAGTCACCAGTGGCTGACATTTTGGTGGCAACTTTAAAAAAAAAGCTATACCTGAATCTGCCACTGTCGTCCACATTCAGCTAGGCACAGAATTGGGGACCGTATCTAAATGCATCGGATGTGAAGCAAAGACCTCTGAAAAGGAGCTATTAACACTCCCAGATTATATATTAAGTAGTTTACAAACAACTAGACACCTCTCTTATCTATCCTTCACAATCGGCCATTTTGTAGGTGTTTTGGTTGAGGACTTTTCCATCTACTTTTGAGTTGATGGCTAGACAAAATGCACAGATGAGGGATGAGACCTGGCTGAACTTTTTTATTCTTTAAGAAGACTCAGGGTGTAACCCAGATGTCAGCCTAGCCATGCTTTCCCTTTTGATTCTCACTAAATCAGGTGTTACCTCCATCCCAACAGCAGTACAGATCTTCCAGGGATTCACGGGGGCAGGTGGGGCTTGGACTTCTCCTAGTTGTTTTTGACTCTATTTCCTTCTTCTGATGAATTAGTGGTGTTTGGACTGCGTCACCCTTTTGAGCTTATCTTTTTGGGTGGCCATGGGGTTGTACCAGTCAGATCTCCCTTCAAGACAATTTGCTGCCAGGAATGTGGTTAGCAGACAGCCGCCAGGGGCTGTACCTACAGATATGCGATGACATTTATGCCATGGCTACACTGCCTCAGGGCCACTCCCAGCCAAAGAATTAGCAGGAAAGGAGACTAGAAAGGAGACTAGATCCAAGTCCCTATCTGACGTGGATTCCCTAATGGGAGAGCTTTGCTCAGGGACTCCCCATCGTCTAGGCCACGATGGTCTCAGAGCTGCACTGCTGGCCAGGAGGCTCCTGACCCAATCTTGCTTCCTTCCTTCTTTCGTGCATCATGGATTCAAGGCTCTCCCTGCCTCCTCCTGTTCTACCTCCCCCTTATCTTTCATTGGTATTTTCTCCATCTGTGTATCTGCTTCTCAGACGACCTGAATTGACACATAGTTATTCTTACTGCCTTATGCTAGATGCCACTCAAAGTACCAAGGACACAAGGCTCTGTGTTTAGCAGTTTTTTTACTGAAGGTTGGAGGCAAAGGATGGCATTTACCCTGTAACACACAAAATGATGTAAGACTGCATCTTTAGCATCCTTGTCCTCAAAATCTTTTGTTTACACCCCATCTTAGAATTTCCCATCAACTCTTTTCCCATAGGCTCCAACCTCTTGCCCCATCTTTCACATTCCCAGCCTTGCCTCATTTCTTTGATCTCCACTCTGCACTCAATATTTGCTATGCCCCCTAGATCTTTGTTAACTTCCCCCTTTACAAATTATGTAATTGGGATATCACCTGCCACAGTTCAAGCAGTTTATTATTTCTCTTCCTAAAAGTAACTATGAGGCCAGGACAAAAAAAAAAATAACATTTTTTTCAAACTCCACTATGCATACCATGAATGACTAAGGATAAAGGACCACAATTCTCATATTTACAGATGAAAAGAGAGATAACTCTACCCAACCCTATGATGTCATGAGAAAAAAATGAAGGGAAAAAAGAGTTAAATTGGGTCAAACCCATGGTATTGTAATAATGTTTTACACATTTGGGATTTACTGTAGAATATTCTTATTTGCCATAAAACCACCTTAATTTCAGCATCCACTGAGAGTCACTAATTCTAATGACACAGAATGTGGAAGAGATGAACTAGCCGTTTGCTAAACCCATTTTCCTCTTTTGTTGGGCAGTTTGGTGTGATCACATGACAGAGTGTGGCCAGTGAAACATGGGCAGGAGTGATGTACACCACACACCACCAGGCCTGGCTCGTAAAACCCCTCATTTGTAGATCCTCCCTGCTCTTTCCCCCTTTTCAACAATTGTGGAAGACAGCAAACCCACATGATGGAAAGGTGCTGGGTCTCTGAAACTAGGTATGGAGAAGAGCATCCTATCTATCAAGAATTTTGCCGATTGCTGGTGGGAATGTGAATTGGTACAGCCACTATGGAGAACAGTATGGAGGTTCCTTAAAAAACTAAAAATAGAACTACCATACGACACAGCAATCCCACTACTGGGCATATACCCTGAGAAAACCACAATTCAAAGAGTCATGTACCACAATGTTCATTGCAGCTCTATTTACAATAGCCAAGACATGGAAGCAACCTAAGTGTCCATCATCAGATGAATGGATAAAGAAGATGTGGCACATATATACAATGGAATATTACTCAGCCATAAAAAGAAACGAAATTGAGCTATTTGTAGTGAGGTGGATAGACCCAGAGTATGTCATACAGAGTGAAGTAAGTCAGAAAGAGAAAGACAAATACTGTATGCTGACACATATATATGGAATTTAAGAAAAAAAAATGTCATGAAGAACCTAGGGGTAAAACAGGAATAAAGACACAGACCTACTAGAGAATGGACTTGAGGATATGGGGAGGGGGAAGGGTAAGCTGTGACAAAGCGAGAGAGAGGCATGGACATATATACACTACCAAACGTAAGGTAGATAGCTAGGGGGAAGCAGCCGCATAGCACAGGGTGATCAGCTCGGTGCTTTGTGACCGCCTGGAGGGGTGGGATAGGGAGGGTGGGAGGGAGGGAGACGCAAGAGGGAAGAGATATGGGAACATATGTATATGTATAACTGATTCACTTTGTTATAAAGCAGAAACTAACACACCATTGCAAAGCAATTATACTCCAATAAAGATGTTAAAAAAAAGAATTTTGCCAATTTTTATTGGGTGGCTCTTTTTTTTATTATTAAATTTTGACAGTTGTCTTTATATTCTGGATACAAATCCTTTATCAGATATATGATATGCAAACATTTTATCCCAGTCCGTGCTTGTCTTACGATTCTCTTAACAGTGACTTTAAACAGCAGAGTTTTAAACATTTGATCAAGTTCATATTATCAATGTGTTCTTTTATAGATCATATTTTGGTGTTGTATCTAAGCAGCCTTTGCCTAATCCAAGACAAAACATTTCCCTGCTATTTTCTTACAGAAGTTTTATAGTTTTAGGCATCACATTTTGATCACAGATCAAATATGTTGTGTATGTCATAGGAGATAGAGACCAAAGTTTCATTTTTTTGGTTTATGGATATCCAGTTGTTCCATCACCATTTTGTTTTTGCAAAGATTATCCTTTCTCTACTGAATTGCTCTTGCACCTATGTTAAAATTCAGTTGTCCATATATACGAGCATGTATTAACAGGTTCTCTGTTCTATTCCATTGATATATTTGTCTATCTTTATATCAATACCACACTGTCTTGATTACAGGAGCTTAATAATAATTCTTGAAACTGGGTAGTGTTATCCCACCTTTTTTCTACTTTTTCAAGTTGTTTTGGTTATCCTAGCTTCTTTGCATTTCCATATGAATTTTAGAATCAGTTCGTCAATATCTATTAAAAAATCCTACTGGGATTTTGACTAGGATTGCACTAAATCTATTGATCAATTTTGGGGGAAGTGACATTTTAACTACATTGAGTCTTTTGCCCTTTGAACAAGGCATATCCGACTTTTTATGTAGGTAATTATTTAATTTATCTCGAGAATGCTTTATAGGTTTACCCGTACATGTCTTTTACATATTTTGTCCAATTTATCCCTAAGCATTTCACTTTTTATGCTATTATTGTACATGGTATTTTAATTTAATTTCCTACTGTTCCATGCCAGTATATAGGAATAGTTATTTTTGTATATTGATCTTGTATTTTGCAACTTTTCCCAACTTGCTTACTAGCTGTGGCAGCTTTTTAATAGATCCAACGTATTTTCTACATAGGCTATCATGTCATCTTTGAATTTAGACAGTTTTACTTTTTCCTTTCTACTCTTTAGTTCTTTTCCTTAACTAATTTCTCTGGCTAGCCTATCCAGTACAATTTTAAATAGAGGTGATGAAAATGGACATCCTGATCTTGTTTCTTATTTTAGAGAGAATGCTTTCAGTCTTTCACCATAAGTATGACGTTAGCTGTGGGTTTTTCATAGACACCTTTTATCAGATTGATGAAGGTCTCTTCTATTCCTGTTTGCTGAGAGGTTTTGTCAGGAATGGATGTTGGATTTTGACAAATGCTATTTTCTGTGTCTATTATCACAGAGTTTTTTTTCCTTTTTTTTTAGTTTGTAAATATAGTGAATTAATTGGTTGATTCTCACATTTTATGCCAACCTGCATTCCTGGGATTAACCACACATGGTCATGATGTATTATAATTTTTATATATTGTTGGATTTGATTTGCTAAATTTTTACTTAGAAGTTTTCTGAGAAGCATTGGTCTAGCACATATTAAATATTCAGAAAAGGTTAATGACCCAACTGCTCCAATGTACATACCCCTTCCACAGTTGCTATTTTTCTGGAGTGAGATAAACAAAACTACAAAAAATATACCCAGTAGTACATTTAAGCACCTGGGCAAATTTAATTAACTTGTTAGGAGTTGTCATAGGAATTTAGGTTAAATTACATTTAAACCTAGGTTGAACTTCTATTTCTTAGCTACATGAAAATAATGAGCACATGTCCCTTCCTGTCTGTAACAAAGGGTCTCTGGAGCTGAGGGTTTACTTGCAATCTCAAATTTCTCTCTGGCTTTCTACGTTCAGTTTCAGACTTATACAAGCAGCAGAAAAGCCCACCGTTCAAAATCATGGCTAACAGCGTGTCTTTACACCCACACAGGACAGTAGGGTCAGGCTTCCAGTAGAGAGAACCGGGGAAGCCATCCAAATACATTACGCTCTGTTAAATCTCACACTTCAGATCCATTCACCCCTGAGCACACATTATGTCCAACTCACATTCTATATACACAAGGCTATTATGCAAACTGACTGAATTCCAGTGCTTGTAATCTTCTACCCCATTCTTACACGTCAAGCAAAAGCAAGGACAACCTGATGCAAGAGCAGACACCTCGTCTTCAGATCTAGTCCTCTGTGTCATCACCTTCCAACATTTCCTGGGTTAGTGTCATGGGCTGCGCAACACAGCCATTCAAACTGCCCAGACAAAGGAAAAGTAGTCTGTTCTGTTATCACCTATAGACTGTTTACACAACAGCTAGATGTGGACCCCTGTCCCTCAACCCCGGGTAAGCGGCTGAGTGTTAGGAGGCCTTGGAGAAGGGAGATAGCAAAAGAATCAGCAAATGTTTGTGGGTATAGGTGGGGCTGTCTGTTGGGCCATAACATATAATGTAATACAATCTAAAATCTCCACATAGCAAACAATGTTTAAGCTTAGCACATTTGTGTCTAAGAACCTTGAACGTTTACAGTCACATTCCATACTAGGCTGAAGCATTCAGGGTGTGGAAGCAATTTAATCCCAGTGGCCTCAAATACCTGTAAGGCAGGCTTGGTGGGTCTTCCAATTTGTCTTCTGACTATCTTCTGAGTGATCCCATTTGGGGTTCAAAAGTGACTACTATAATTTAATCTAGTATTTTGTAATCAACTTCAGGTATGGTGGAGTGGAAGTATATTTTTTAAATGAATCATAGCCCTACTATTTACCTAATTTTTCCCCTTCTCTTGTTCTCTATTTGCTATTATTATATTCTAGGCAAAGATAGGATGGTAAATTAGTAGAAGTCTTGTTTACTGGGAGATATTGCTAAGAAAGCCCTGAGCTATTTCTCATGAGCACGTATTTCTAAATTTTAAGCATTAAGTGAAAACGAAGCAGTTTTCCCTCAATTTCTTCTGACCAACTTATTTGGAATGCATATTCTTTCATTCACCTTTTTTGGGAATGCTGTCTGGGTGCCCAATGCAGTTTCTGATTTTAAAATAGTAAAGCCTTTGTGTGCAAAGATAATCTCTTATATTTATTTGTTAGATACCAGCATATCTAACACAGTGCAAGTCACATTATAAAACTTCCATAAATACGTACAAAGAATTTGAAAAACTGTGTATTTAGGGTAACACTTTTTGTTGTTTGGGCATTTGGTCTAGTGGTTTCCTTAACTCTTCCTTGTTTTTCATGATTTTTATCATAGACAAATCCTTCTTTCACTCTAGCAGGAAGTAGATTTTCTTTTTAAAAATACATAAATATAAAAATTTATATATTCTGTATTTGTATATTTCTGTATTTCTTTATGTATTGATGTATTTATTTCCTTCTGAAAACATAATTGGCTGTAAGTATGAAAGAAGGATATTGCCAGAGACCACACTGTGTGTGTTGAACAATACTTTGGCAAGACTTTGTGAGCTACAACCTCCCTGGAAGAAGGAAGCACAGAGTGGCAGATATGCTGAGCTGACACTGCTAATGATGGACATCTTCTTCAGATGGACACCACCAGCAATACCCCCTCCTCGCATCATCACCACCAAGCTGCCATCTCTGTCCTAGCTCTATATTTAGGTTTAAACTCTAGGATTTTCCATGTCTACTGTGTGTTTTGCTAGTCTTTAGGGCAGAATCCCCTCAGGGAATGGTGGTCTATCATATTCTAAAGACAAAATCTGCTACGCATTCCATCCTACTGGTCTACCTAAAATTGTGTAGCCTGTGTTTGTCCTTTCAGTCTCTTGTCTTAATTGGATGTGGGGAGGAGGGAAGCAACAACTCTTCCTTATGGAAGAATTCCAATTAATAAAAGTAGAAAAAATGATGGAAATCAAAAATAGAATTTCTAAATAAAACAGTTGTAAATGAATTTGAAGACCACAGTGATAACTGAAGATCCACCAATGGATGCTTCAATGAGTGGGTAATAGTCTAAGAAGAAACAGGATATTTGCTTCAACAGTATCTCTCCCAACATATTTAGTAATTACAAAGGGAAAAAATAGTAAGTTACAGTGGAGAATCCTGGCAGATACCACCTTAGCCAGGTGATCAAAGTTAACATCACCAGTAATACCTGTGGACACCACGCACCCCCAGATATGGTACCCTGAGAAGTGCTCCTCGCTTCAATAGTATTCTTGCCCCTAATGCATAACCTCAGTCTGATCATGAGAAAACATCAGACAAATCCAAATTGAGGGGCATTCTAACAAAACAAGCAACCACTAGTCTTCAAAAGTGTCAAGATCTGGAAAGAAAGAGAAACTCTCACAGATCAGAAGAGACTAAGGAGAAGTGACAGTTGAATGCAATGTGGAATCCTGGACTGGATCCTGGGACAAAAAAAGGATGTTAGTGGGAAAACTGGTGAAATCTGAATAAGTTCTGTACTTTTGCGGGTAGTTTTATGCTGAAGTTAACTTCTTAGGTGTTAAGAATAGGGGGAGCTGGGTGAAGGGTATATGGGAACTCCCTGTACTGTCTTTGAAACTTTTCTGTAAGTCTACAATTATCTCCAAAAGAAAAGATTAACTGTTAAAAAGAAATTACATCTTAGGTTCTAAGGGGTATCTTGTAGCAATCATGTTTAAAAAAATTAGCTCCAGAAGTTCCCTTTTAATCCCTTTTTACTTCCCAATACCTCTACCCTTTTTGCTACTTCTCCAAATAAAAGATTCTCAAGGTTGACCAAATGATTAATTAGTTCCATAACCTGCATTGAGATGGCTTCTTCTCTCTAGTGTGAAGTGTCCAGTGCCCAGTAGTCAATCATGAGTCTTCTCCTTTTTAGCAAGATTCGCACATTTTCCACTCAGAAAGATGGCCCTTGTAGAGAGTTCATTCTAAACAGACTCAGGCTCCAGGGGGTGGGGGACCAAACAGAAATGGAAATATATTGGGCAACCACATCACCAGTCAGAAAAGTACTTGGTGAAGTTTGGGAAGATAGTTCATGTCTTGGACAGAAAACCTAAGGAGCTATCTTACACTGCAGAAAATACTGGAAGGTGAAGTAGAATGATCGCATCTTCTAGAGAAGAGCCTCTTGGTTTAAACCCTGTTGGGGCTTTTAGGACAAATTTCCTGCTCTCACCTCTGACTATTTTCAAAGAAAATTATTTGTTTAGTTTTAGATATTACTGTTAATGTTCCTTCCTTCCTCATTCAGTGGGTATTTGGGCTTCTCCCATGTATAGGGTGGATGCTGATCAGAACCCTGTGGCCAGTATTAAGTGATCCCATGGAAGAAGCCTGGGACCTCATGTTGGAGGGGCTGCCTTGCAGTTCCATCTCTGGCTCTGTTGGTAGATGAACCTGAGGTGTAGAGCTGCAGTTCCCCTTAGAGGACTGGCTCTCCAAATTTCTTAGGTGTTTACAAGATACAGAT
Source organism: Mesoplodon mirus (assembly GCF_964341445.2). Taxonomy (NCBI): domain Eukaryota; kingdom Metazoa; phylum Chordata; class Mammalia; order Artiodactyla; family Ziphiidae; genus Mesoplodon; species Mesoplodon mirus. The sequence continues at coordinate 8,259,558 of NC_138981.1, forward strand.
ACCCAGCCCACCTTTGGAAATTCAGATTCAGTAGGGTTTTTGTTAGGATTCTGGTGTTTTCCAAGAAACAAGAAGATTTGTAATGTGCAGCCAAGTTTGAATTTCCCAAAGATGCTTGATCATAAGCCTCACCAGGGAAACATTTCAAAACACATGGGCTGGTAGAACTCAAGAATCACCATTTATTCCAAGTTCCATGGGTGATTATTATCCTAAAGTTTGTGAAACACTGATCAAGAGGCAGAATTGGAATGTAGGCTTAAATAGCTGGAAAGTATGATACACACGTAGATTTTGTTATCTTTCATTGTATCCACGGATGACGTGTTTAGCATGACACAGTTCCAGAACAAGTGATGACCTTGACTGAAAACAGTATTATATTCATTTGGATTTTCTGAGCTTATAGAGGCAGGAGGAGCCTTCCCAACCCGCAAAATTATCACGATCAACCCTAGGGATTAGAGCACTGACATTTGACAGCTACCACTGCCTTCTATGCAGACCATCTGAGTAGAAAAGTAATTGTGTTCTCAGGAGATTATGACCCCACTTTACAGGGTAAAATCAACAGATTTCAGGTATTCCCTCTAAGATAAGGTGTCCCAAAATACCTATCGTAGAGCATTAGTTCTGTCTAGGGATCACAGTTCTGTGCAAGAGGTAATTCCATGAAAAAGGAGTTGTGTGGACAAGTGGTTGGGGGAAATGTATTTTAGATTAATCTCTTGGAGATTCATAGCACACATTAGCATATTTAAGGCTCTGATAAATCCTACATGCCTGATTAACATTGTTTAATCCAATATTTTAAGTTAACTTTAATATAGAATTCTTTTTTTTTTAATAGGGATACCTAGTCACATCTCGTGAATCTGCTCCTTGAAGAAACCTTGAGGAACATTGTTCTAAGGTACTAATATTGTGCCGACACCTAGGAGAATTATTTATGGGATTTAATACTGATGACAAGGAACAGACATTTTCTCTGTTCTCAGAAGATGCAAGTAAACAAAAAATTAGGTACAAATGAACAAATGCATTTGTTTAATAACTGATGGAAATAACCACACAGAAAAAAGAAATGTTCTGTTTTATATGTCTGTTTATATTGTGATATTCAGGGAAACAAACAAATTATGGGTTACCTAAGTTCGAAATCAAATAACAGGCATGTATTAAATACTACAATGGTTATTCTTTGCTGTTAGTTGCTGTGGACACTACAAAGTGATATGGGACACAGATTTATAATCTCTATTTATAGATTTATAGTAGATTTGTCATATTAATAGTGAATGTTTACTGAGTCTCTAATATATGCTGGGGTCCAGTCTAGTGCTTTACATATATTATCTCACTTAGTCCCCACGATTGCCATATAAGGTAAGTACTGATATTATGCCCATGTTTTTTGAGGTCTGGATCTTTTCTAAGTCATACTGATATTTAGTAGCGAACCTTGTGTCTAAGGCTTGAAGGTTTCACTGTAGAAACTCCAAGCTTGACCACTACATGGCCTCCAAACCATGTGCATGGGTCCTTGCTAGCTAAGCATGTGGAAGAAAGGACTCCTGGGCTTGGAGGCTCATCTTAAAATTCCCCACTTGCTGTGGCCTTACTTTAAAATCTTACCTTTGTTTGATTTAAAATGTTTTAAAATTTACATTTATCTTTTAATTTCTTTTAAAACATGTAAGTATATTATATATATATATTATATATATATATACATATATATATAATATATATATATGTATGTATGCAGTGTGTATCCAGTGTGTACTATCAGGTTGAATCAACATACAGTACACACAATCAATATACATCCGGTATATCCCAAACATTTGCTTTAACGTTCAAGAAAGCTCCTATCCCTTGCTCTTGTAGGAACTAGTGTTTTGAAAAAACAGCTTCACCAAGTTCATTTTTACCATCCTACTTCAGTGGCAGGCCACATGTGAAATTTCAGCCTTGTTTGGGCTCTGCATACGGGCAGATTTCATAGTCCGTCATTATTTCTCAGCGACATGGAACTAAAGGCCTTTCCTTGTGTCTGTTGGCAACTTTTGGTTCCCCGAGCATACTGAGGTACTATAAGCATGAATGACCCTGCCGGGTTACCAGGAGTTTTAGTCTAGCGTGTACCAGATATGGTTTCGGGTCAGCACTACTTGTTCGTTTTCTCTTGGTTGAATTTGGTCTTCTCCTATCCCTTTGGGCTTCTGTCTTTGGATATTTATTTATGCTTCTGTTGTTTTAGAATGCAGCTTTCTCGTTCCATGGGATCCTTTCAAAATATTAAGTCAACCACGAAGATGACAAAACACTCTCATTGCATTATCTTTTCTCGTGTCGCCTTATTCCCTGCAGTTTCTTGGTGGGAGGCTAGGGCGAGACTTGCTCCTGACTGGGTGCCAAGCTGTTCACCGTGTCGTGTCCTTTGAATGTGCACATGGCGACAGCTCACGTGCAGGCCCAGAGGCGCCCTTGGATGAGCCCCTTCCCTTCCAAATCCCTTCTAGGATGACTTTCCCACTTCCTGTCCTGCTGATTGCACCCTTGGAAGGGGTTTGCAGTCTGGAGAGGCTTTGATGTTCTCTTCTGTCCGTGCCAAAGCCTCCCCAGGAGACGACAGGCACTCTCAAGCCTGTGCAAATGGGTTTTTAGGTCCGTGTGTCTGCCAAGCTGTTGTGTTTCTTTGCTGTCTCTTTGATGTCTATCTAGCATGGTGCCTCGTATGTCTCACCCAGTGCCTGGCATGTAACAAGTCCTCATTACCATTGGCTTGGTGTGGAAACTTGCACGGAAAATATTCCTGGAACTCCCCCCTTACCCATCCCGAGTGTATTTCCTTCTTCCCGTTCCATCTCCTTCCCTCTCCCCTCTACCATACACACGTTTGCCAGATGTGAAGAATTTTCAATACATTAAAGTAAAAAAAACAAAACAAACAAATAAGAAAAACCAAGAAGAGATAAGACTGTGTTCCTTTAAATAACAGACTGCAGGATTGGAATAAATGTGTCACTTGACTCGTACACTGAGAACCTATGGTTTCAAGGCTTCAGATCTTCTGACAAGGCTTTGGACTCATCCAGGTAGCCCAGTTTAAATATATTCCTTTCTTGGTCTTTCTGAGGTGTGAGAAGGGTATTTATGGAGGGGCTGATCCAAAACTGAGGTGTTAACAAATCAGACAATAGCTTTCACCACCTACTGACACATACATGAAAGTCTACTGACAACTTTCACCATGTTCATTTTATTTTATGCTTACTAGCTGCTTTCCGAATGAAATTTTTTACCCTGAAGAAACTAGTGAAATAAAACACAAGGGGTACAACTTTAAAGGATGCTATGTTAAATTTAGAAGTTGGATAAGCCACTGACATCATTAAAATATATATATATATATATATATATATATATATATATATGCGTGTATTTCAGTTCCTAGACTTTCAGTCATCAGAATGTTCCAGTGTAACTCCCTGGGAGGGAGTACAAAGGAGGACATTGAGACATGGCGAGGTTAAGGGACTTGAGTCCAAGGTCATTCATCGAGTCATGTTTTCTCTCAAGGCTTTCTTGAAGCATCTCTTCTCTCTCCTGATGGATTACTCCAGCTGTGCTCTTTCTGGGGATGTCCGACATTTTTCTTCCTTTTCAAGTTGAATTGTTCTACCTGGTACATATCATTCTTTTGTATTTGGTGTTTCCGTCCAACAATTCCAGCAGATGCTGCTCCTCTTTCCTTTCCACTTCTTTGAGCTTCTGACAAGCGTGCATATCTCTCCTTCAGTCTCTGCTGTCTTGCTCATCTTGGTTAATACCTGAAATGAATGACTTGCCAATTGTAGATTATTAAGACTAGTCTAGTGTTGGCAGACTTCAGCCCTGGGAGTGTTTCCCAGGGGACTGGTCAGGCCAGATAGAGCCATAAGCTTGGCAGCATTGTGTTGCTTCGAATGATAATAAATAATACAAGGAAAGGGGCAGTGTTTAGGTGAATAAGGGCAGAAATATTACTTCTGTTGGATCTTTATTAACTATGGAATGCAGAGGAACAGAGGCACAGATAATCCAGATACCTAAACACGATATTTGTATGTGGCTTCATAGAGCTCCTTTTGCAGTGAAACCTGAATACGAGCTTTTTGACCTTCCAAACATTCGCAGTTTAAACACCAGGGGTGTCTGACCACTGGACTGAGGCACCGGGCAATTGGTCCAGATTATTTCTCCTGAAATCCTCCCTGCAAACCTCATTTGCTGAAGATGGGCTGCTTCCCATTTTCTGTGCTTCTTGCAGACCAAACTGTTCTGGTTGAAGATACGTGTTTGCACAGTTCAAAACAAAAGACTTTCTGGGGTTCAGAGAGTATAGGCAGAACAGGTTAAACAGTTTGATGGCAACTGGATGCTTGGTCAAAACACAAGCCATTACCAAGAGAGTTCAGACAAAAGGTGGCAGGGCCAGTGAAGAAATTCTAGAAAGAACATAGGCCAAGATCTCATGAAGATTAGGACTGGGAACTGTGGAATCTGGGTGAAAGCAAGGAAGCCAGGCAAATGTGATATAATGGGAACATAGAAAAGATTAGCTGGTGTCGTCAGAACTGTTCTCTGCAAAGGGCCAGAGAGTAAGTATTTTGGGCTTGTAGGCTACAGGCTCTGTCCCACAACTCAATTCTGCAGCAGCTGCAGTGTGGATGCAGCCACAGACAGTACGTAAAGGAATGGGACTGGCAGGGTTTGTCTTGCGGTGAGTCAGTTTGGCCTGTGGATCATAGTTTGCCGAGCATGAGGCACATAGAACGAATAGCACACTTGGAGCCAAAGTGTCCTTTGGGTTCTATACGCAGTGCCTCCTGGTTGGTCCTGTCCTCACTTAAAAACCTCCCCAAGAGGCAGAGGACTGAACAAATGACTACAGTCACTTCAAACAAGGCAGAATCATTTGGAGGATTCTTGAGAACGAGGGGTCAGAGTTCCCCTACTTATTGCTCTATATCTAGATAGAGGGGTGAGCATTACCTTGGAATTGAACCCAATTACTTATGTTTATGATACATTCCCCCCAATTAGATACATTATATACTTTGATTTGGAAGTTAAATTTTAGACGTGCTTTATGTTGAGGTTTCTTGAGCTATTTTGAACCAAAATTAAATACAAGCCACTATTATTATTATTAAATGGCCTCTTAACTTGAAATTTTATGATATGAGTAATTTGAACCAAGTGCTTGCCTTAAATTATTTCAGTAAGCTGAAATAAAGGAAACACTAACATTCTCTCCATCCTTTGATTCATCTCTGGCCTAGTGTTTTGTTTAATGTTCTCCTTAAACATTATACCTTTGAAAGACAAGCTTTTAGAACTTAATGGTGGCTAAATAGAGGAGGATGAACCAGAGGAGAATTTCAAATCACCTTTTGCTCTAGGAGAGTCAGAATATACAGAAAACATTAAACTAACCCTTTTAGGAGTAAGATATCAATTCTATTTTACTTGTACCCTCCGGGCTTTTCTTGAATCTTTGAAATCCCTTCTCTATAACTGGAATCCCTGTGAAGATATTTCTGTATATTTATTCTCAAGTAGCATTAAAAACACTTTAGAATTCTTTGCTAACTTAATTTTATGGTATTTTATAATTTTATCAGCCTTGTAAGTTATCTGAATGCAAACATAAAGAAAGATAGGCAAAAGGCATAGCTGCTCATCTGCGGGATGGATAAAGAGAGAAAAATACCTTTCAATATTTTCAGTTTCCATAATGTCTTATTAGTTCTCTGGAAATTTAATTTCAAGCCTGTATCATACTTTGCAGATTTGATTTGAAGTAAAAGAGCCAATTTCAATAAAATATCAGGAAGATGTTTTCCCGTTTTAAATTTCATTAGACTGAATAGTGGTGTAACACACACTTGGATCCACGTCTCAATCTACTACTTTGTAACATGGGAGTTGAAATATTAAGCAAATTGTTTTTCATGTAAGAAACTTGTCAGCAATTTGCTTTTACCTTGTGAAAAAAAATAATAGTCTCACATCCAAAACCAGTAAACAGACTATAGAATCATTTGAGTCTTAGGGCTGTGAATATTCTGATTATTAAATCCATGCATTCCTTTGGGCATAAATTAAGTAGGCCACAGGGCAGTTGGAGGGTGACCACAGCTTGACAAACCTTATGGTTCAGCAGATGTGGTTGTAAGATATGGCTTCACTGAAAAATATTCACCACTAAGCAATTTTAGAACTACACTCTGAGGTTTTGATTTAAAAACCTGGAATTTCCAATAGAAAAGGAGGGGGTTTATATCATATTGGTCGTGGGATACAAAAATACTTAGTTGCCTCAAGTAAGCAGTAATGTGAACCAACAGAGTATTTCAAATTGCAATATTTCTACAAAAGTGTAAGTCATGAGCTGAGAAAGGCTTTCAGCACAAGCAATGACCCTATTTCAGTTTCTTTTTGTTGACTTCCAGATACCCAGGGGCTTTTCGTGGTATATATATTAGAAGCCTTCATGTGGATCATTTGCTTTAAAAGATCAGCTCAGTATGTGAGTAAATTACTTGAACAGTGTATTCTCTGATTTGGAAAATAGTATGTGTATTCTCACGTAGGTGTAGAATTATTGAAATGTTCCAAGATTTTAGAGGAAATATCACAGCCACAATCATTTCCTTGGCTGTGGAGCTGGAAATATCATTTATAATATACACTATCATTTATAATATACATTGAGAAATTCCATAAAATCATTTATAATATACATTGAGAAATTCCATAAAATCATGAAATGCACAGGAATCGAGTAAGTACCTAGACATGCGCGAGAATAGGAACGAAGAAACTTCAGAAACAACCTAGTGTCAACCTCATGCTTCCAAGGTTTGGGTTAATAAGAACTGAGTCAGACCAGCAGTACTACTTTGATCTAGATCAAAACTTCCCACTCTAATTCCCTGGCTATGAGAGGAAAGTGGATTTCCAGATTTCTCTTTGTAAAGGAAAAAAATAAACGTGAAAGATGCTGACATACTTCTTCAATGGTTTTAAAACTTGTGGTTAAATTTATGAAACTCAGTAAGTTACAATCCAACATTTACATAAAACAGGAGGGGGCTGATGAAATTAACATGTCCAAAAGTTACAAAGGAAACCTCTAAGACAGGGCGGGATTGCTGCAAAATTTCCTTAACGGGTGCTGGTTCCCCACCTGGGGGATAATTCCTACTAGGTGAAATACTTAGTGCACAGAACCTCTTGATTTGTTCCAGTTCCTCGCTTACCTTCCCATGGAATATTCAGAGTATTTACTGGTTTTATTAGTCAGGACTCTTTGCTTTCCCAATCCTAACAATATTTATTTTAAAATATTCCTGTTTATTTGTACTGTCCTTGAAAATGACCATATAAAACTTCACTGCACTAACTCCTACAGATGAATGAAGACCAAGAAAAAGAAAAGTCGTGTTCTCATTGCCTAAGAAGTTGACAGTGTTTTCTCACTAGACTGTAAGTTCTGATATTAAGTAGTTGTCCTTCATGCGCTAGTTATGTGGTTTGTGCGTAATAGAGCAAGTCAATCAATATTTCAGTTTGATTGATTACACCTGGTGTTATCAGCCCCTGTGCAAAGTGTTTCCTCTACTTATCACCAATTACACTTCACAACGACTTTTCTAGTTAGGCAATATTATCCTCATTTTATAAAGTCCCAAGATCACAGAGCAGGAAAGCAAAAAGAATTGGGATTAGATCCTAAGTTTCTTATTCTAAGTTTATTACTTCCACATCAGCTGCCTAAAACAGTATTCAGTGGACAGAAGCAGTTGCAAAATCTTTCCTCATCCCAGCAAATAAAGGATAATATTTGATTCTGCTCATTTTTATCTGAATATCTGATATAGGTATCCTTAACCACAGAAAAGGAAGCGTTTTGAAGTTCATTATTTCTTTCAATTGTGAGGGAACCAAAAAGTCATCAGTTAACTATTCAGAGAAGAACCTTCCCCGTTCCAGTATTTTCCTAATCACGTTCCTGGTTGGAACACAGGCACTGAATTTGGAACCTGAAGCCCATTTCCTGTCTAAAATGGTTTTCGTTCATTGAATGTGAACGCTTGTTTTTTATTGCAAAGTTGTTTACAAAGCTTGAGTTGCTGGAATTCGTTTCTTTAATGAACAAAAGAGTGATGGAATATGGAGCTGGAAGGAATTCACAGAGGGCTGCATGCAACTGGCAGCGTTTTAAGGAGAAGTTTTCAGTTCTAATGGAGGCTCCTCAGTTCAAACTGGAGGAACATTCAGGTAAAATTCTTTTAATGAAAGAAATGAATAACTGAGAAAAAGGAAGTTGGTAACCTCTTCAAACTAAACAGAGCTTGTTCTCATCCAAAAGAATCATTCATTCAGTAAATATTAATGAACATAAAATCCTTGCTACATGCCAGGCATCAGGATACAAAGTTCACTAAGACTGATCTGTACTCATAAAAGGTAACCAGTAATTTTATATTTTTATGAAAAGTGGCAAATGACTGCTATTCTTAAAGGCAATTCGTTGAACTGAGAGCAAATTATATTCAGAACCCTAACAGGCAGAACAATAAAATCAACACATAAGGCTGATATCAGCTGGAAATACAAGTCCCCTTCAACACCAAAACTCGATAGATAGTTGACTTATAGAATATATGCATCAAAAGAAAGCATTCTTTTGTTTTTTAATTTTTTAAAAAAATGTAATCAAAACAAAATTAACAATTCCTTAATGTTCTCTAATTTAAATTGAGATACAATTCACATACCATAAAATTCACCATTTCAAAGTGAACAATTCAGTAATTTTTAGTATATTCACAGAGTTGTGCAATCAGCACCATTACCTAATTCCAGAACACTTTCATCACTGCAATGAGAAGACCCTGTACCCTTTAAGCAGTCACTCACGCTTCCCTCCTTTTCCCAGCCCTGACAACCACTAATTTACTTTCTGTATCTATGGATTTGCCTATTCTGGACATTTCATGTAAATGGAATCATACAATATGTCGTCTTTTGTGATTAACTCCTTTCACTTAGCATTATGTTTTTGAGATTCATCCACATTGTAGCATGAATCATTTCATTCTTCTTCATAGTTGAATAATATCCCATGGTATGGATAGACCACATTTTGTCCATCTATTCATCAGTTGATGGGCATTTGGGTTGTTCTCACGTTTAGGCTATTATGAATAATTCTGTGATGAACATTCATGTACATGTTTTTGTGTGACCATGTTCCTTTCATGGTCAACTTAGAAACAAAGAAAACCAAGAGTCAGAAAGGTACCCAGCACTGTGCCAATGACAGCAAATGTATCAGTAGTCTGTTCCTTTTGTTGCTGAATAGTATTCCATTGTATGAAGATATGACTACTTATTCATTTACTAGGTGTTAGGATGCTTGGGTTGTTTCTAGTTTGGGGTAATTATGAATAAAGCCAGGATAACACAGGTTTTTGTGTGAATATAAATTTTAATTTCTCTTGGGTAAGAATCTAGGAGTGGATTACTGCATCATATAATTCTACACTTAACTTTATAAGAAACTGCTAAAATCTTTTCAAGGAAACCCAACCCTTTTTCATTTCTACCAACAATGTATGACTTCCAGTTGCTCCATATCCTTGCCAACATTTGATATTGTCAGATTTTTATTTGTTTCATTTGTTTTTAACCATTCTAATAAGTGTACAGTAGTATCTCATCAATAGTTTTGATGCTCTAAATCATCTTAGGTGGGTTTTTTAATACTGTTTTTTATTTGGCAAGCATTGGGTTGGCCACAAAGTTCGTTCGGGTTCATGCCCCGGTCTGGGAAGATCCCACATGCCACGGAGTGGTTGGGCCCATGAGCCATGGCCGCTAAGCCTGCACGTCCGGAGGCTGTGCTGTTGTTGTTTTTCTCCCTAGCGTTGAAAAAAACTTGCACAGACGTAGAGAGAACAGTATAATAAATCTGCATAAACTGATTACCCAAGGGTCAATGATTATTAACATTTTGCCAATTAGTTTCATCAAGCACTACTACCATTTTCTGTTTTTTTCTGTAGTTCTTTAAAGCAAATCTCATACTTTATTTCATGTCACTATTAAATATTTCAATATGAATCCCTTGAGTGACTTTAAAAATAAAACAAAATGTAATCAAAACAAAATTAACAATTCCTTAATGTTCTCTAATATATAGTCTAAGTTCAAATATCCCCAACTGCCTCAGAAGTGTCTTTTTAAAGGTTATTTTAAATTTAATTTCCTTATGACATTAAGTGGAAGCTAAAAAATCCGAGGTCCTACTATCTCCAGATGATTGAGGTTCCACTGAATTTTCAGAAATAGTTTGAAGTTAGTTCAGATTTTACCCAAGTTATAGTTTAGCTATTCCAAATTATATCTTTATTGCACAGAAGTCGTTGGGGATTATAAGGCAGATACTAAGAATACAGAATTGGTGTATCATTTAACTCACAGATCAAAATACTTAAAAAATGACTGCTACTATTAAACAGTGCAGCCAATTGATTCTGTTGGCAGTGAAAACATGGGTTGGCATTACCAGCCCAGGGTAGGGCAGAAAGGACAAGTACAGAGGTGGGGACACAGGAAGGGGTTCTTTATTTGGCCACCAGACAGGAAGACTTGCTTCTCTCACCTGGCACTGTTCCATACAAGGCTTGTTCATAGTAGGCCCTCAAAACAACTGGAGAATTAATTAAACATCCTATCAAGAGGTGTATCAGGGGCTTCAGCCAAATAAAATTTTGGTTTTGTTTTGGAATAAAACCCAAGTAAGAAAATTTTAAGTCATGTCAGTTTTAACTTTCACTTCATTTACTAAGCAGACAATATTTTATTTGGAATTAGTTCCACTTTAGTTCACAGTTGAGTCATACAAAAATCCAGAAATCACTATGTAGATTTGAAGATAAGCAACTTGTTCTGTTCTAATTTTTAAATTAATATCTCAGTTTAAATTCCTGGTGGTAACAAGACTTTTCTTCAGTGCAAACTGTCGTGCTGTGTTATATGGCTCCCTACATCCCCTCAGCTCTTTTTCAGAGTTTGCACAAATGTATTTGCTAGCTCTATTACCGTTTGGTCCAGATAACAAGGCTCAAGTAAATGTAGCCTGACAATAAGAATATAATCGCTGTTTAAAGTCAAACTTCAGAGTGGGTCAACATGGCATAATCTGCCTAAGTGATCTGTAATTCACCTCTCTAGAAAGTCATCACGGCCCTGGAGCAGTTTAAAAGGTAGTAGCTGCCAAAAACTGTTTACCATTAAACAAAGGTTTGCTTTTCTTTTATGTGGCAGAAACAAAGCTGCACTTCTAAATCTGTGTCTGAAAAATGTGTAGGTTTCAAAGACTCCTATCCACTCTGTAACTCTTGACTTTGGTATCCAAAACAAACCTTTTAAAGTGTTCTGGGGGTTTGGGTTTGTTTTCTGTTTTTTGTTTTGCCTTGGTTGGGTGATCTGAGCGAAGTTATGTGGGTTTTACTTCTGGGGGCAAAGTTGACATAAAGGAAACTTGGAAAACCCAAAAGAGTCCTGAAAGGAGGGTGTATTACACTGAAATGTATTCCAACAATTGCCAGAATATTTAATAACACTGAGTCATCATGATGGGGAATGTCCCCTTCATGAGGACAAAGGTGAGTTTTCATCATGGAGAATATACACCTCTCTTATTGAACCATGGTGCAATTTAGCAGTCCATATACTTGCCTTTCATGGTAGCTAAAAAGTAAACATTAGCGTTTTTGTTCACTGTACAATTTCATAAAGTTAGCCCACTGTATTGCTTCCATCTTCAAAAACGTCTAGTTTCATTTTCAAGGCAACTCTAGAAGACATGACATTTTAAGCACTAGGGGACTCGACATTCATACATACATAGCCTCTCATGGATTCAATTAGTCACCATTAGAACCTGAAGATCTAAGTTTCTGCTTAAGGCACATCTCCCCCAGGGCATTGTGCTCTGTCACAGTTACATTTGGTCTCTGCCAAGTTCTCTTTTTGGAACTTAGATTGTCTTTTTAGACCTTCACCAGTGGAAGGACAATTCCAGGTTTTTCATTAGTGTAATGGACCCATTCGCCAAAGCTAATGGAATATGATGTTACTGATTAAATTCCTTAGAGTAAACATGTTGGCAAAGTCATTGCTTGATTCTACCTATTAGAATTGTGGTTTTCTTCCTTTCTTTTTTTTCTTTTTTTTTTACTACCAGATGAAAGAGAAAAAGATAGTAATGTTTTATAACCAGAGTTTTTCAACCTCCTTGGCACTATGAAGATCTGGGGCTAGATCATTCTTTGTTGTGGGAGCCGCCCTGTGCATCGTAGGATGTTTAGCAGCAGCCCTGGCCTCTACCCACTAGATGTCAGTACCCGCCCCCACCCCAGTCGTGACAATCACAGATATCTCCAGAAACTGCAAAATGTCCCTTGGGGGACAAAATCATCCCCTGTTGAGAACCACCATTTTATAACCAGCAAGACAAGTATCTATCTTCTGTCTTTTGAATTACTTATTCATTGATACATTCCACAGGCAACTACTCTATAAAGAATGGTGCTGGACACTAGGTGGTACTAGACATGATCTTCGCATGATGCTTATCTTCACAGAGTTTACAGATTAGCCTAGGAAGCCCACAGTCTACCCTTGTTCCTAACATCCCCCTAGCAAGAGCCCTGAACCACAGTCAATATAGGCTAGGACCCATTCTGTGAACTCACATCTAGCCTTGGCTCATGACCTCCCTATATGCCCCCAAATCCCCAAAGCACAGCACCTGTGTGGCCTCCGTGACCATTCCAAAGGATGATCCCACTCTCTTTTGAGCTGTTTCACGGTACTGGGTTTGTACCATTCATGATCTACTGCCTGGTTTATAGGTGCTATGTACAACTCATCATTTTCTTATAGCACCCCCCTTAGATGGCTGGTTGGTTGCCTGGATGGATGGTTGGGTCAATCACTGTGGAGCACCTTGGTAGCCAAGCTAAAGAGTTTGGAGACAAATTTTTTTCTGAGTATGAGAATGACATGACCAAAACAATTACTTAGAAATATCATCATGTGACACTGTGCTAGAAAGATTGGAGAAGGGAAAACCTGAAGGCATGGGGATAGTAACAAAATTATTTTATATTCTTCCTATGGATCAATAAAGTACATCAGCAGAATAATGGCAATGCAAATGACGAACAAAGGAACAAAAAGGAGAACTATTTTAAATAAAAAATAAATAAGATCTTGAAAGAGGAAGTGATCATTACAAAGGAAATGGAAGCCAAAGGACTCTGAAGTTTGGAGCATGGGGATCTAAAAATATGGCTTCTTCATTAAATACAGACAGAAGTATTGAGATGAGCCAGGGATGTTCTGATGGACTGAGGTCATCATTCTTCATGTAACTTCCCTCCTTTGAAAGTAATATTCTTATGAATATCCTACTCTTAAAGTCAGCAGTAATCTAAGAGCAACCAAATTAGGGAGTCAGATGATTCACTCTGTGAACATCACATGGAAAACACTGATGAGTAAAGCAACACAATATGGATAAAAGAGGACTTACAGGATCCCTCCACTGCTCTGAAGAGAACAGACTATGGTGGGTCTAGGGTAGAAGCAGGGATATCATTTAGAAATCTATTACATTAGACTCCGGTGGCAGGGATGGGGACTATGAGAAGCGGTCAGATTAGAGATACATTATGAAGACTGAGCCAACAGAGCTGTAGATGAATTCAGTGTAAGAAGTAACTTAGGGACTCCCCTGGTGGCGCAGTGGTTAAGAATCCGCCTGCCAAGGCAGGGGACATGGGTTCGAGCCCTGCTCCGGGAAGATCCCACATGCCGTGGAGCAACTAAGCCTGTGCGCCACAACTACTTAGCCTGCGCTCTAGAGCCCGCCAGCCACAACTACTGAAGCCCGCGTGCCTAGAGCCCGTGCTCCACAAGGGAAGCCACCGCAATGAGAAGCCCGCGCACTGGAAAGAAGAGTAGCCCCCGCTCGCCGCAACTAGAGAAAGCCTGCGTGCAGCAACGAAGACCCAACACAGCCAAAAATAAAATTAAAAAAAAAAGAAGTAACTTAAAAAGCAAACAAACCCAAGTTTTATGGCATGAATTACTGAGTTGAGGAATTTAGGGAAGTAGCCAGTTTGGGGGGATATCAAAATTTCATTTTTTGACATGGTAACATTAAGGAACTTGTTAGATATCCAAGGACAGATGTCAAGTAGCCACTTGGAAATATGAATCTAAAGTTAGGTGCTTGGCTGGAAATAAAAACACGGGTATGGTATTGCACAGAATTCTTAATTGTAGACAACAGAATGCACTTTTGCCAGTTTAAATAGAAAAGGGATGTTACATAGCTCCAAGAATTTTGGGGTGAGATGGAACAACACTTGGATGTTATGCAGCCAGAAACAATGCAGCCAGGGCAAATGTCTAACCACACCAGGGGAAAGTTCTAATGGAAACACCACTGTTGCTACTACCCACTGTGATGTTAGGAACTGGACATTGGAAATCTATCTGACTTGCCTCGGACAAGGCAGACACCTCAGCCATCACCAAAGGTGACCCTGTCTCTCCTAGGCATGACTGCACCCGAATCTAGCACTTCAGTGCATTTGAGTCATAGAAATTTGGTCACGTGTTTCCATTCTAGCTACAAGCAAAACGTACAATTTTAGCTTTACAAGCTCTCCGTTACTGGAAGGCAAGCTAGAGGAGTTTGGAATGAGTGTTGAATAAGTCAATTTGCTATATCTGCTTTAGGGAGTCATTGGTGTATAGGCGGTATTTACAGTTTTGGAAATGGGGGAGGCCACCAGGGGAGAGAAGAGGGACAGTGCCTGGGATGAGTCCTTAGGCACCCCAATACTTAGATGTCCAGGAAGGAGATTGAGAAGGGTCAGGTAGTGAGGAAAAGAAGAACTAGGAAAGTGTGGTATCCTAGAAGCTCAAGGAGTAAGTGATCAACTGAAGTGAATGGTGCTTTGAGATAAATTAAGGACAGAGAACTGCCTACTGGATTTGAAAACACTGACGTCATTTGTGACTTTGACAAGAGGCATTTAAATAGATTGATTAGAATGGGTGCAGAAGAGCTCTGGAGAGGCTGAAGTGAAGACAATGTGTATAAAGGGGCAATGACGTGTTGCTGGGAGTTAGAGGTGAAAATGGGACCAAGTGAAGATCTTCTTCCAAGTGGGAGATGTTTAAAAATTTTAAGTGAGACTGGACAACCTTGTCTTGTTCCTGATCTTAGAGGAAATGGTTTCAGTTTTTCACCATTGAGAACGATGTTGGCTGTGGGTTTGTCATGCATGGCCTTTATTATGTTGAGGTAAGTTCCCTCTATGCCTACTTTCTGGAGACTTTTTATCATAAATGGGTGCTGAATTTTGTCAAAAGTTTTTTTCTGAATCTATTGAGATGATCATATGGTTTTTCTCCTTCAATATGTTAATATGGTGTATCACATTGATTGATTTGTGTATATTGAAGAATCCTTGCATCCCTGAGATAAATCCCACTTGATCATGGTGTATGATCCTTTTAATGTGCTGTTGGATTCTGTTTGCTAGTATTTTGTTGAGGGTTTTTGCATCTATGTTCATCAGTGATATTGGCCTGTAGTTTTCTTTCTTTGTGACATCTTTGTCTGGTTTTGGTATCAGGGTGATGGTGGTCTCGTAGAATGAGTTTGGGAGTGTTGTGATGAGTATCAATAGTTTGTTCCTTTTTATTGCTGAGCAGTATTCTATTTTATGGATGTACTACCACTTCTTTATCCATTCACCAATGATGAACATTTGAGTTGCTTCCAATTTTAAGTGATTATGAATAGAAATGCTAATTACTTTCAGTTTTTTTGTGTCGACAGATGAAGAGATGTCTTCATTTTTACTGGGTAAGTATGGAGTGGGGCTGCTGAATTATAAAATAAGTGTATGGTTATCTTTTTTTCTACACTGGTGTGGTAACCATTTTATATTCCAACCAGCAATTTATCTCATATCCTGAGAACCACCTAAACTCATTTATTAGTTCTAATAGATTTTTTTGTAGATTCTTTGAGATTTTCTACAATCATTTTGCTGAAAAAGACGGTTTTACTTATTCCTTTCTAATAGGTCCCTTTTTTAAAAAACTGCCCTATTTCACTGGCTAGGAATTTATATTGACTAGAAGTAGTGAGAATAAACTTCCTTGCCTTATTCCTAAATCTTGGGGAGAAAATATTCAGTCTTTAACAGTAAAGTATGATGGATGTTTTTGTTGATGCCCTTTATCAGGATGAGGAAGTACTTTTTTTTTTTTCATGATGAATAGATGCTGAATTTTGTCAAAGTCCTGCTTGGTCATAACTTATTTTTTTCACGCATTTTATTTGCTAACATTTTGTTAAGAATTTTTATGTTTACGCTCATGAGGGATATTGGTCTGTTATTGCCTCTCCTTTAAATGTCTTTGTCTGGTCTTGGTTTCAGGGTAATACTCGCCTCATAATTTGAGTAGGAATGTGTTTCATCTTCCTCTATCTTCAGGATGAGTTTATATAAAATTGTGCTATTTCTTCTTTCGATGTTCATAAATTTTGCTGGTGAAGTCATCAGAGCTCAGAGTTTTCTTTGTTCGAAGGTGTTTAAATACAAATTTAATTTCATTATTTAGTATAGGATTATTCACATTACCCATTTCTTCATGGGTGAACTTGAGTGTTATGTTTATGACCTTTGAGCAGTATTTTTCATTGCACTTACGTTATCAAATTTATTAGTATGAAGTTGTTCATAATAGTCCCTTTATTCCCCTTTTGGTGTCCTTAGGATCTTTAATGATGCCTCCTCTTTTATCTGGAATACTGTTAATTTGTGAGTTCTCCCTCTTTTCTTGAACAGTTTGGCTAAAATTTTATCAATTTGATTGGTATTTTTCAAAGAAACATTCTGGGGCAGAATGGAGGTTTTGTGAAGTCAAAGGTAGGAATGCATAACATGCTTTGAAGACAGACAAAGGCCAAGCCAGTGCTGCAGGCAGTCATGACTAGAATTCTTAAGCCCTGTGAGAAATCAAGCTGTGCATAATTCTGTTCTAGTACTGGCTTCTCTTGGTTGCATTAAGTGACCACTTAGAGTGAAAGCAAAGTTTAGCTCCCCATGCTGAGCTGTACACCTGAATGCTCTGGAAACCTGTCCTTATTTTATTCTCCTTCAAAACCCTACAGCCTGCTGACCAGGTGAAAGAACAGAACATATGGTCTCTATTTAATTCCTTCGTGCTTAGCGCCAAGACAAGAGGAGGTTGAAGAGTGAAGATCTCTTGGCTGTCTCCAATGCTTTCCTTTAATCTTACTTTATTTACTAAGAGCTAATAAAAAAATCTGAAGTGCTTAACTCTCGAGTGTTGTTTTTCTTCTGGGCATTGGTATTTGATTTGTTGCTTGGCCTGAACCCCCTACTCTTTTTACTGCTGAATGTGCCACTGTGAACCTCCTTTTTAAGGCTCTTTTCATTCTCCTTTCTTTGATGTATTTTTCATCTTCTCAAAGTTTGTCTTTTCCCACTCATTCAAATGATTCTAAGTTATTTAAAAATATAATAATATTGGGCTTATAAAAGTAACAATTTAATTATAAAAGTAATAGTTACATGAACAATTTTGGAAGAGAGGAGAAAATCATTTATAATCTTACTGCCCAACTGCAGTAGCTTTTTATTCTCTTTTAATATATGCATTGCATTCTGCAAACTGACAGAGAGTGTACAGAATTCTTCCCCAAATGTCTTTCATTCCATATTATCCTATCAACACGGTTCTCTGTTTGCTAACTCTCCTTTGTAATTGCTAGGTTGGATATTCAAGTGACATTGCCTCAATTTACTTAGCCATCCTGCTATCAATGGGACATTTAGAATGATAATATCTGTTTTTAAGGCCGTGTTAAAACTGACAGGAGCTTTGTAAAGCAATCAAACCTGCACAAAATTAACATGTAAGGGCCAATAATGTGTGACATTTTAGATATGAAAATGACAAGTTGTAAAAACTTTGTGACAAATAATCAACAAGAACAATAATTCTTCTTGTTGAATAATAATAATTATTATTGTGACAAATAATTCTTCAGTTATTTTCAAGACATATAGCTGTAGATGGGGGATGTGAGCACAGACATGACTGGAGTATCAGCATCCTTCTTAGAAAAGGCGAGGATGGTTATTAATGTAATCATCCATCCCCACAGAGCCAATTGCCTGCCATATCATTTCTGAAATTTATCCTTGAAAATGTGATCCTTGATACTATATCCAACTCCCAGGTCAAACTAACTTTTACCTTTAATATTTGTACAAGATAAATATTTATTTATCAATTATGTAGTAAGTAGCTTTTTAGTTCTTCCTGATTCTAAGAGTCACATCTTCTAATATTTTATTTGGAGCCTTTAAAAAACTGAATTGTTCTTCTCAGGGGTTCATATTTCTCTATAGACAATAAAAACTGAGAATAAGAGCTTAAGAAACCTGAATGCATCGTTACTATTAAGCCTGATCACCTTGTTTTCTGAAAACC
This sequence comes from Mesoplodon mirus, assembly GCF_964341445.2. Lineage (NCBI taxonomy): Eukaryota > Metazoa > Chordata > Mammalia > Artiodactyla > Ziphiidae > Mesoplodon > Mesoplodon mirus. The sequence continues at coordinate 8,278,239 of NC_138981.1, forward strand.
AGGAAATTGTAAAATAGACAGAAACGTGCTCTTACCCTTTGTAAGTTACTCACTGTTCTACCTCTTTTTAAATATTGTGCTTCTTAGTATATCAACTTCTTTTCTTTTTAAAATTATTTTAACTTGTTAATAAAATACTTAGGATAGGGTATTAAGAGGTACAAACTATTATGTATAAAATAAGCTACAAGGACATATTGTACAACACAGGGAATATAGCCAATATTTTATAAATACTGTAAGTGGAGTATCACCTTTAAAAATTGGGAATCACTCTGTTGTACACCTGTAAAAAATTTAAAAAATAAAATACTTAAAATGTACAGAAATCCTTGAGATTCTTGATATGATCAACTCCTAGTCAAACACATTTTACCAATACTAAAACCCTTTAATACTTATTAGATTACTTTTTCCTTACTCATTCCATTTTTAATAACTTTTCCCTTTTTAATACATTTTAAATTCTATTTTGTAATACATTAGTATGCCTGTTTTTGTGTTTGTGTGCACACATATGTGAGATTTGATATTTCCCTGGATGTCCTTTTTTTAATCCCTTTATTTTAAAATATTTTGTATCACTTTGTTTTATGTTTCCCTTGTGAGCAGCATATATTTTATTATTTATCCAATCCGATAATCTTCATGTTTAATAAATATATTAATCTTTTTGCATTTATTCTTACTGACAAGTTAAAATTTATGTAACCTTTTACTTTTTTCTTTATTCTCTGCTACTATTTTTGTTTTCCTTTTTTGACTTCTGTTGGATTAATAACTTTTTGTGTTCTTCTTTTAAAAAGACATCATTTGCATTTATATTACTTCAGCGGCTCTTCATGTTAACGTACATTGCAATTCTACAATTTTCTAACAACTTTAAGGTTATTTGATGGTCCCACTCTTTTCCAGGACAAAGCAAGTACTTTAATGCCTTAAATTCCATAGAAAATTCCACACCCTCTCTTTTTATTATTGTTCATAATTTTACTTTGTTCCCTTTCAAAAAATAAACTTATTTCTTGTCACAGTTATGTCCATTTACATATTTTATTAATTTTATGCTCCCCTTTTTTTCTTGTATCCCACATTTCCTCCTGGGTGTACATTTCTTCGTGCAGAAGCCCCTCACTCCTTGGTACTTTAGTGAGAGTCTCTTGGGGGTAAATTCACTTAGTCTTTGTGAAACTGAAAACGTCTTTATTTTGCTTTTGTTCTTGAATGACAGTTAACTGAGTATAAAACCCTAGGTTGACATTTACCATCAGCACTTTGAGGCTATTAATCTTACATTATCTTCTGGTATCTATTTCCAATTATGAAGAAATGTCCTGGGAGTCTACCTGACAACAGTCCATTCTCTGTCTTTCTCTCTCTGGCAGCTCTTAAGACCTTTTGTATACTACCCTTCATGTTCTGTAGTTTCATTACTATGTGTCTAGATGTAGATTTATTTTCATTTAACCTCCTTAGTATGGGGGGCATTCTTTTAAATTGAGGACTCGTCTTTCTCCAATTTAGATATATTTAAGCTATTGTAACAGTCATTTCCTCTAATCTGACACCACTTCGACCAGTTGGGGGGTTGAGGTACCTCATTCCAGTCTCGAGAGGGTGGAAGTCTAAGCTCTGCACAAGGGTGGTCATGCGCCTCCAGTCTTCTCTGTGGTGTTTGACTAGAGTGGTTAGTATCTAAAAGTTCTTTATGTTGCTAGTCTGTCCTTTTCCTGGTCCTTTAGCTAGAGAGAGATGGCTTTTCTCAGGTGTTTGGTTTTTTTTTTTTTTTTTTTTGTCTGTGCCTGTTAGCATTTCCAGGTATCCAGTCTGGGGCATGTGATATACAAAGGAAACCTCAGGTTCCAAGATCCCTAATGGGTCTGCCTTCTTTTCTACACCTTTCTAAGCATTATGTTTGTTTTATGTATTGTGTTCAGAGTTTTTAGTTCTACCTACTTGGAGAAATGGGGAAAAGTATGTCCACTGCATCTTCTTGGAAACAAAACCTATGTATTTTAAAGTCTTTGTCAGATTCCTCTATAAGTTAATTTTAAGTGGGAAGAACAAATAATTATTTAATTATCAATATTTCTGTCTATGTTTCTTGCATTAGATTTGTTCACTTGTTTTTGCATTTTGGTTTGTAAGATCATTTGAAGAGGAAAGTCTTACTTTATTTCTCTTTCTCCCTCTCTTTCAATTATCACCCATCTCTTTCTAGTAATTTTTGTTGTTTCTTTCTCCAGACCTTAGACACCAATTCTAGAACCAGGTTTAAAATGTAATTCAGGGTCTCTGCTCTTTGCACTAAGCAAGAGTTATCACAGACCCGGGTCCCAAGCCATTTGGTGATTTGGTTAAGCTCCTAGTTAACCAACTATGCCTGAGGTTTCCCACAGGCTTGGCCCATAGGAAACTAACTCTGAGCAGGGTCCCGGGCAGTGAGTGGCAGCAGGTTTCTCAGCCTCCTTTCATTCATGAGGTAAAAGTAAGTCCCATCTGAGCCCCAGCTTTAAGTAATGAGCCTATCCTAGTGCATCTTCGAGTGGAGATGGAGAATCAGAGAGTACTTTAGTTACTCTTACTTTGCAGAAGTCCAACTACCTGCTATCAGACTCAGATTCCAAGAGGTCGCCTGCTTCACCACTGCCTGCCATTTTGCTCTTCTGTTATATTTCTGGACCACAGAACTGTTTAATTACATGCTCTCTAAAAAAATCTTGTTGATATCTCATTGTCATGTGCTGGGCGCACAAACTGTATACCAAAGCGTGAACTTACTGGGTCATCTAGATGGAAAATCTAAACTTCTCTTAAATACGTTTTGGAAACACTTGGAGGAAATAGTTTATATAAGATAACAAGCTCCGGGCTTCCCTGGTGGCGCAGTGGTTGAGAGTCCGCCTGCCGATGCAGGGGACGCAGGTTCGTGCCCCGGTCTGGGAGGATCCCACATGCCGCGGAGTGGCTGGGCCTGTGAGCCATGGCCGCTGGGCCTGCGCGTCCGGAGCCTGTGCTCCGCAACGGGAGAGGCCGCAGCAGTGAGGGGCCCGCGTACCGCAAAAAAAAAAAAAAAAAAAAAGATAACAAGCTCCGAAATCCAAAAACGTCTTTAAGTTTGTTTCATAACAGAACCAGTTTTTTAAAAGAGTGACATCGTCTATTTATTAGCCATTTTGATATGTAATTATGCAGTTCTCTTACATCCCCCCTTCACCTCAACCTACTATGCAAATATGGGGAGATGGTAACTTTCTGCTACATTGTTACTGAACATTATTGGGTAAATATAAGCCAATTGTTTACCATGATTAAATTAACTTTCTTGTACACTTTATTTTCTGGTGCTAATAACTGTCTCATTTTCTTTGCTTCATTGTCTTTTTACTTACGGTTAATTCTTCCAATACTGTAAAATATTATGGCAATGCAGATTTCTACATGATCGAATCTCTCAGTCCCTATACCCTTTTCTCCTTTCTGACTTTCTTCTTATACTCTTCATCTTCTTGTTCCATTAGGACCAGTTACTTTCTTGGACTTCTGACAGTTGTCTTCTTGAAACTTCTCTTTCCCATCAACCTTCTCCTCTTTCCTGTGCTGCATCTCTCATTTTCAAGACTTGAGTTCTTCTTTCTTGGTTTACTATAGTATGGCCCATGCTCCAGGAACTTCCTAAGATGCACTAGAAAAACCTTTAAATATGTCTGTGTTGCTCTCATAAAATGATGAGTTTACTCTCATAAAATGATGAGTTTAGCTAGTACAGCATTCTCGGTTGGAAATTATCTTCCCCCAGAAGTTTTGGAAGTCACTGCTCCATTTTCTTCCAGTTAACAGAGTTACTAAGTCCAAAATAGTTTTCATTCCTGATCTTTCATATAGGACCTGATTTTTTCCATGGAATATTTTAGGATCTTATTTATATTCTGCAATTTCATAACTGATGTACCATGATGTGGGGTTTTTAAATTCTTTGAATTATGCTCTTGGTGGGTCTTTTCAATATGGTTATTTATGTACTTGAGTCCTAGAAATTTTTCTTGAGTTCTGTGGCAGAGACACCTAAACTCCCATTGGAATGTTGTTTTTCCCCTTTGCTATGCTCTGAATGTTCGCATCCCCTCAAAATTCATGGGTTGAAATCCTAACCCCAAGGTGATCATATGAGGAGGGAGGGGCTTCGGGACGTGATTAGGTCATGAGGGTGGAGTCTTCGTGAATGGGATTAGTGCCTGTATATAAAAGAGGCTCCAGAGCACTTGCTAGCCCCTTCCACCATGGAAGGACATAGCAGAAAGTTGGTAGTCTGCAACCCGGAAGAGGGCCTTCAACAGAACTTGACCATACCGGTAACCCTGATCTTGGACTTCTAGCCTCCAGAGCTGTGAGCAATATATTTCTGCTGTTTATAAATCACCCAGTCTATGGTATTTTTGTTATAGCAACCTGAATGGACTAAGATAGAAAACAGAGTTTTGTTTTTCCCTCTCCAGAGTCCAGTCCCCTCCTTGCATCCAGGTAGGCCAGATGATAAGTTCTCCCCAGTGAAGTGGGAGAAGAAGTGACATGTGTTACTCTGGGCCAGTGTAATGAGGAAGTTGGCAGATTGCTCTATTCTCTTTTCCTCCACTTGCCAGTGAATATGAAGGTGCAAATATCAAGGTGCTGGGATGGTAGAGCCACAAGATAGAAGGCTCATGGGTCCCTTAGTCATCATGGGGAAGAAGCAGGTGGTAACCAGTAACCAGGAATGTTTACCTGTTGTGTGAGTGAGAAATGTCACTTTAGTTTTATTAAGCCACTGATGTTTAGAGCTTATTTGTCATAACACTCAGTGCTCCCTGACTGATACATTTCTCTGAAATATTCTCCCAACTGCTTTCTCTGCTCTCAATTTCTGGAATGTCGATCAGTAAGATATTAGACTTCCCAGATTAATCTTCTAATTTTTAATCTTTTTTTCACTTTGTATCTCTGACTTTTTTCTTTTTCACTTCTAGCGGTATTTATTTGAAAACTTCTTCCAACCGTTCTATTAAAAACATTGGAGGGGACAGGGAGAGGGAGGGAGCTATCATATTTTTAATTTCCAACAGTACTTTCCTTTGATTCCTCTTCTTTTACAGTATATAGTTCGTGTTTGATTCAATATTTTCCTTATCTCTGAGGATAAGAATTATAGCTTTTAAAATTATTTTCCTGCTTTTTATATCATTTATTTCCTTTTTGTATGTGTGTATTGAAAGCTATTCCTCAATGCCTTATGATCCAGGGTAGCCCTGTTTCTTTAGATTGAAGCACTAGAAATGTGATTGAAAGTTCTATGTGTGGCGGGGGGGAGCGGTGATGGTCTTGGCAACTAGTGGGCTTCCTGTAGGGCAACTGGATGGCCAATAGCTTCTTCACTGGACCTCCAGTTCTGTGCCTTGGGTTCTCAACTTGGACCTGATATTCTGAGAGCCATACAGGGGCAGGAGACCGGGTGGGGGTGTGGAATGAAGTTTCCGTAACTTTTTATGCACACTTGCATTTCACCCTCCCCTCCACCTTAAGATGTGCCACGTGTTCCCCCCACCGCCCAATCCTCCCGCAGTCTGAAGCCTCTCTAGTTCAATGTCTCCATGGAATAAGACTCCTGGCCTTATTACAAGGATTAAGGAGAAACAATTACCAGATAAGAAAGCTAAGGCTGGACTGTGGAAGCAGAGCAGGATTGCCCAACTGGGACAGTCCAGAGTTTTACAGGTCAAGTAGCGTATTAATGATTATTTTGGCCAGGACACGGGCAACACAGGAGAGATAGTAAGTGGTGTATGGTTTGGGGTCCTATCTGATTGGCCTTCCTGTAGGATAGAAGGATCCCAGCAATGATAACCTGGATCATCAGGATATCTCACTGTGGGGTTTTCCTAAAAACAGAGCCTGAGATGATGACTTGAGTGAATTTGGCATGTGATATTTGAAATAGAACTGAGGGAACAAGGAGAGTGAGACAGGAAGGGAGAAAAAGCCACAAAAGACTGAGTTACTGATTTAATAGAGTGTGGGAAACTGGGGCTCAAGCCCAATCAAAACCATCTGAAGAACCAGTAAAACAGACCTCAGAAATGTCACATCAAATGAAATGGAAATAAAGTTATTTGTCTATTGTCTCTCACTGCCCCTCTTATCAGGGTCACCCCTGGGAGCATTAACATCCCCCTCACACTTCAGAGCAGTGGTTGTTTAACACCTAAAGAGCCTCCCCCTGCTTTGGAGAGAGCTCCCGGCATCCAAACAAAGAGATGCTGAGAAGGAGATGCTGCAAGCTGGCAGAATGCACCGAATGTTCATCCCAGCTGCACGGAGATCAGTTAGACTAAGAGCACATAGTGAAAGACACCATGAGGATCTGCTACACATGGGTGGTGGAAGATGATACAAGTGACCAAACAAAAGAGAGAAGCACCTGCCTAGCTCAAGGGAATCAAGGTCAGAGGGTTCAAATAGAGATCCTGCAAGGAGCCCTCAAAAAGGCCCACATGAAAAACAAACAAACAAACAAACAAAAAAAAAACAGCTTGAAACAACTGTCAATCACGGCAAAAGCAAAGCCAGCTCAGAAGGGACCAACGCCATTCGTTCCCTCTTCCCTTTCCGACTCCTCCCTATGTGCAGACGCTTGAGCCATCCGGTCAACAGGCTGGAGGATTGGGGAAGAGGAGAAATCCAAGTCCATGCCTCCTTTCTCCACTGGAGGCTTCAAGCCTGGGGAAGTGATGAAGTGCTGCCTTTAAATCAAGTTCAGAGTTTTCATTACTATCCTGGACTGGACACTGATTTGTGAACCAAGACTGTTTGCAACTCTTTATAACCGTAAGAGCTACATGTTACCTAAGAAAGAGCAGAAAAGTTTCCATCCTGGGGCAGGGGACGTTCAACCCTTCCAAACAAAGTTCTATGGGGGATGTGGGAGATCAGTAAGATTGCATTTTGATTGCAGCATCGGTTGTCCTTATATGATCTAAATGTATCAGGCCATTTTTATAAAATAAAATTCATCTTTGCTTTTATTTCTGAGTGACCATATTTCCCGAAATGAAAAAGGTGATGAAGGATCTGACAGACAGGAAGCTTGCTTGAGGCTGTAAGAATCCAAATCCTTTACCATTGCTGATAAGGCCTGGCGTGGTCCTGAGTCTGCTTAGCCCTCCTACTCGTAATACCCTCTTTTCTCAAATTCTGTATCTACCTGTTTACTTTACAGGGCACTCTCTGCCCTCACCCACTACCACAGTCTCTGTAGGAGGTCGTCTGTCTGGTTCACATCTGCAGCCCCAGAAATTAGCATAGTGTCTGGCATATAGTGGAAACGCTTGTCAAATGAATTAATTTCTATGTGCATGTTCATAAAACATCTGACAAATTAAGCCACAGGTTTTTAAAAAATCAGCTTTGCAGGAAAGAAGAAAGTGACAATATATTGGAACCATCCTGGAGAATTCAGGATTTATGGTGGCTGTATATTATATCCCTTAAGAGGGAGTTTCTCAAAGTGTGGTCCCTGGACCAGCAGCATCACTGGGGAACTTCTTAGAAATGCAAATTCTCGGCACCTCCCCCCAATCAGAAACTCTGGGGGAGGGGTCCAACATGTGTGTTTAACAAGCCCTCCAGGGTACACTCAAGTTTGAGAACCACTGCCCTAAATGCCCCCTCCCCCAAAAAGCACTTAAGTCATAGGTGGAAGGAGGAGATGGTGTCTATTAAACATCCCTGAAAATCGAGACCCATGTGACCTCCTCCTTCTTGATGCCATTCAAGTTAACCATCTAAACTAAAGACCTCCCCACGCAGTCCATTACCCGAGGACTCAGCTGGAAAGGATTACATGTGAACAGCACTGTCAACGTCTACAAACGGGGTCCAGGTGCGTGCATCTGGTACTCCTGGCTAGGAAATCACTGGATTACTTGCTTCATTTAGTTCTACATTTTAACGGTCTGACATTTTAAACTGCATGGCTGAGTTTTTAATCAGATGGGCCTATATCTGTACCTATCTTGGCACGATGACTCACTTTGTGGGAGAGTTGAATTAGCAAGGGCGTTAAGCCTCAGGCTTGGCCAAAGGGAGAGGAAGTGACACTTGAAATGTTTGGCTGATCCATATGTGACCTCGAGATGTGAGATCAAAGCCTCCAGGTGGAGAACAACAGTGAAGAGCCACATAGAAATCAACCAGACCCTGCAGTGAGTATAATATGCTGATTCCTTTACCCAAGAAGGTTGTATATTCTTAAAATCCTATCAAGTTCAGGGAGGGGGGAATTCTTGTACCTTGGATCACATTCTGTTTTATCCATGAGGGCCACCAACAAGACCAATGGGACAGACCTAAGACATAGGAAGGAAAGTAAGTTTTTAAATGGGGTAAAAAAAAATAAATTTTTAAAAACCAAAACACAAACAAAAAACAAAACCAGGAGAGTGAAGGGAAGGAAGGAAAAAGAGTGAAACTTTTTCAGTTCAGGTTAACAAAAACCAAAGACTAAATAAATAATGTGCCAGACACTATGTAGAGGAGGAAAAGAAGAAGAAAAATGCTCATCATCTTAGCACCAAAGGCGATCTACTTATCCTCTAGAGCGTCTCTGTCCATAAGGAAACTGGTAGTCACATGAAGCTATTTAAATGAAAATCAATTAAAATGAAAGAAAATTTAAAATTCAGTGCCTTAGCCACACAAGCCACATTTCCACTGCTAGTTAGTCATATGTGGCTATCATACTGAACAGCACAGATTAGCACACTCCCATCACCCTAGACGGTTCTACTGGACAATGCTGCTCTAGAACTTACTCTAAGGTCCAACTTCCAAGGATACCCAAATTCATAGAATATGTAAAATCAAAGGTAGGTGGTCAAGGATGTAAGTAATTTTGCTTTGTTGATGAGTTAGAATTCTCCCTGAAATTCAGTGCAAACGTGGCCTGCTTTGTTTAGCTACACGTCTCTGAAGCATATACACAATTCAACACAACGAATGTTAACTTGAATGCCTGCTCTGGGCAAGGCACTGCGTTGGGTACCACCTGAAGAGTCAAGATGCACAGAATGTAGTTCAGGTTCTCCGGGGTCATATTCGACAGAAAATGTAAGACCAGGACACAGTTATAAGAAAAATAGGTACATTGGGAGAGGTATAAATTAAGGTGTGGGTCTCCAGCGTTGCTATGCATATAATAATAGTCTTGTTAAAAATACAAATGCTCCAGCCCCATCTGAAGAGAGAGGCTTCCAGCATCAGGAATATACCTCCTTCACAGAAGCAGACACCTGCAGGATGGCTGTTGGGTATAAAGAGAGAGGGCAGTGTAGGAGAATGGGCATTCTCCTATAGGCCAAGAGAAGGAGGATTTATAAACTAGCTTTGGCACAAACCTTTGTGTGTTTTTGACCAAACCACTTCAGCAACTTAACGAGTGACTATTGTCAAAACATCCCATCATGATTTGTTTTTGAATCTTCAAAAGCCAAAAGGACAGTTTGAATCCTTGAGTAGGAAAATGATCTCAGGAATTAGTGAGATCTGAATGGAATTAACAGGGAAACAAAGTCCTGAAGTCACCAGAGCTATTCAAAGGCCTTAAGCCAACCTAGAAGACAATATAGCCTATCATTTGGGGACAGATGAGTCATCTGTTATACTTAACAAGCTATTAATTAATCTAGGGGCATCAGCAATCCTTAAGGGAAGCACACATTTTTTAAAGATAGAATAACTTTGGATTATAGGAAAGCATCCCTGGGGATTGCAATATGTGAAGCTGAGCAAATATTATGCCCCAAGATGCTGGGCTTATCAGATGACAAAAACTCCGAGGTTCTTAGCCAGGGAGTAACTTTGTGAGCCTACGTTATCAATAGCTATCTTCTGGCCCATCCCTCGGCAGTAATGGCTTTAACATCAATGGCTGACTGACTCGGGCCAGTGAGATGTACACCTGCCCTGTGTTTGAACGAAACCAGAGAAATCAGCATTATGTTTGTAGTTGACTTTGAGAGCATCATAACCTAAAATCATGTATTAAAATTTTAACTTTTCCATTCTCATCCTGGTTTCATTTTCGTTCTTCTATTCTGGGATATTGCAAAAAACTCATCCCTTCTTTTTTCTCTTTCTTTTCCTTCCTTCCTTCTTGCTCCTTCCCATCTTTCTTCCCTTTTTATTTTTTAAAGATTGGAGATGAAGGGGACTGCTCTTTCTTAACAGGATAAAGCAGGTAAAGAGCAAGAATGTTGATTCACTCAAGGCTGTCTTAACTTTCTTTGTCTGAACATATCCTGTCACCACCACCAGAATGCCTTCTTTAATGACAATTTCCTGTTGTACCAGATTCCAAGACTTTAATCCTTGTGAAGGGCCATGCGAACGAACGTTAGATTTGTAAGTCATGTGCAGTTGTTCCAAGGAATTTTTATTGAGTTACATTGGACATGCAGGTTAAAATGAAATTTCTGGCTTTTATTAAACACTAAAAGTCTATGTTTCAACTAACTCAACAAAGAAAATTGTGGGAGCGATACATAGCACATGGGAAGACCATCAGGTAAGGCTGTACTGGTTGTACACTGCTCAACTCCAGGGAGAGCCATTCACAGCCTCTGAAGTGAACAGTGTCCCTGGGAGTTGTACAGTGTACAACCTGCTCAACTGTTCACAACAGCCTTAACAGGAAGCTTTCTAAATAATTATCATAGATTATTTGCTCACTCAATTAAGTATTTATTGGGTGTTTATCATATGTAGGCTCTGTACTAGACCCTGGTGAGCAAGACTGATTGAGTCTCTCGCTTCATGGAGCTCACACTACACAGGCAGACCTCATTTTACTATGCTTTGCTTTCCTGCGCTTCACAGATACCGCGTTTTTTATAAATTGAAGGTCTGTGACAACCCTGCATCACGCAAGTCTATAGGCACCATTTTTTCAACAGTGTTTGCTCGCTTCATGTCTCTGTGTCACATGTGGTAATTCTTGCAATACTTCAAGCTTTTAAATTATTGTATTTGTTAGCGTGATCTGTGGGTCGTGATGATCTTTGATGCTACTACTACAGAAAGATTACTGCTTACTGAAGGCTCAGATGATGGTTAGCATGTTTTAAGCAATAAGGTATTTTTAAATTAAGGTATGTACATTGTTTTTTAGACATAATGCTATTACACACTTAATAGATTATAGTTTAGTGTAGACACAACTTTCATATGCACAGGGAAAACAAAAAATTCATCATTTGTTTTATTACAATCTTCACTTTATTGTGGTGATCTGAAACTGAACCTCCAATATCTCCAAGGTATACCTTGGTGAGTCAAATAATTAAGGAGAGTCAAATAATTAGGAGAGTCAAATAATTAAGCAAGCACTCATGATTAAAGCTGGGATACAAGACGAAATACATGGTGCTGTGGAGCACAGAGGATGGAGTCCCTTTGGGAAGGGGCCAAGAGAGGTTCTTGAAGGAACTGATGGTGATTTCAAAATACTAGGAATGAATAGAAATTCGGCCAAGTGAGTGGATATGGTTGGCTTGGGGAGGTAGCAGGGGATGCTGAGAAGAGAATGTTCCAGGAAGAACATTATGCATGAAAAGGACAGAGCAATGTGTGTCACACTGAGTCATCAGCCACTTCCTGCTGCCACTTTTGCTGGAGCCAAGTGTACCTGTACTCTCAGTGGCCAGGGCAGAACCGAGCCACGGGTCCTGCTTGGGGAAGCCGTCATCTCTACGCCATCACCTGGACAGCTGTGTTTTGCCCCTACTTAATGACACTTGTCTCTCATCTTATGCTTTGTTTCAAAGTAATCAGAGTATTTTACTCCCCACTTGACTGGGGGAGCCCACTGAGAACAGGGTGTATTAGCTCTCAATGTCCTGTTATTCTATCTTTGCATGTGGTAAGTATCCAATAAATATTGGGAGAAAATAATTGAACCATCATCTAACTTATGGTAAATCCGTGTGAGATAAGGACTTGGAACCTTTGTTTTTCCTTTCCCCAAACTTTCAATTAAGTTAAACCAACATAGATGTCTACCTCAGGCAGTCTCTGAGCCTGGTTTCTCTGATTTCAATTGTGCCATTAGTCAACACATAAAGTGCAGTTTCCTGATATTGTAATATGACAGAAAAGGACATTTAAACAAGTAATGATATTTGCAGCAAAAGACTCATGATCTCATGTTTTGATTCCAATCTTGTAAACACTTGAAAGTAGCTTTATAGGTGTCTTGGGCTAATCCTGAGAGAGCGTATAGTTCTTGTGCAGTCATTGGAAAGAAAACACAGTATCCTGTTCCAATAAAAGTTTCAGACATGGCAGTAAATCAGGCTCTCCTTTCAGAATACAACATTAGGCCATTGGTTTGGGCATAACATTTGGTAATATCATTGAGACACTGAAGGCAGTCGTCACAGCCCACATATATCCCCAGTTCCAAGGGCAGCTTTATACTGAAGCCAGAACATGACGTTGGCATGTGGTTTTTAGCTGGTATGGAGAAGACCACAGAGACAGCCTGAAATCCATTAACAAGATTAATCTTTGCCTGGACACCAGGGGAGTAGCTTTTCTGAAAGCTCATCAAATATTTCTGTGTCTTCACTAATAAGTGTGCAACAACAGTGGGAGAAAGTTCTAATTCATTTCATTCAGCTTAGCACTTTTAAAAACATGTTAGATTGCAAATATGTGCACTGACCTAACTCAGTTGCACCAGTCCTTTCCCTTGCTAGTGACAATGTACAGTCACAGTGAAGATAAGTGATCTAAAAAAGTGGGTTTTCATAATGTGGCTTATATTTTCAGCTTGCATTTAAATTAGGAGATTTTACATCTAATTTTCTCCTGGTTTGCGGACTACTTTAATTTCTCACAAGATCTGATTCCAGAAGAGCTGTGCCAAATTTGATCAGCCATGACAGTGGTAAAAGTTAGAGAAATACTGACCTCCAGATTTCTTTGGAGAACAAATTCAGGTTTAATGCTGCCAATACTCCATATTTCTTGGGAGAAATATGCTAGAATCTTTGATTTCACCTACAGGGATACTCAATAAAAATGAATAAAGTTACTCATTTAAAAGCCTCCCATCTACTATATGTTCTCATTACTTTAAATTCTGATGATCTTGGATTACACTGGGCTGTTTCAGCACTTAATTTTTCAGTTTCTTGAGACTTTCAAACAAAGCAAATAATTGATACGTTACAGCATAGATATAAACAGCTTTACAACTGAGCATCTTTCCATATTTGCTTTGCACATAGTTGTCCGGTGATTTTTTAAATAAAAGAATGAATAATTCTACCAATATTTCTCCATATCAATCAGCCAAAAGATGTTAAGGCCAGACTGTGACTTGGATAATTTTCGAACAATATACTTCCAATTGCAAAATACAGTGCAAACCACTCAGCATGTTCAGTGCACTATTGCTCTGGTCCCTAGGTCTATGTTCTCTCACAGGCCAGCCCAGCTCCCAGGAATAGCCAGGAAAGTGACTGTCCCAGAGTCACCTCAGTGGGCGGCCCCATTCTCCAGGCCACATGAATGTTTACCTTGCTCTGTGGGACCCTCAGTAGCTCCATTCTCTCCCAGAGCTGAGGCCTCAGGCTTCCTACAAAAATCCTTCTCATAACTGAAGGTTCAATCCTGTGCTAGTTTCTGGAACCAATCTTTACCTTCTTCGTTGGAAGGATTTCAGGAACTCTTTTTAGTATCTAGAACACCCTTTCATACTCTCTTGGTGCTCTTGTAACTGGAGGTCTTCTTCTTCGTCCCCAGGATAGCTACCTCCCCTGTGGCCTCCCAGCTCACCCCTTGGGTTCAATCTGTATCTTAGGAACTGGAATGAGCTCAGCATCCTTAGGCATGTAGTGTCTTCATCCCTTCTAGGTACCTTGCAGTGGTGGAGGACTGCCTTCTCTTGCTCCCCATCAGCTCGGGGAAGGACACTCCTGCAGTCTCCTGCCTGCCCGGTGCGGGCATTGCTCAACACCCTCTCTGGCTCCCGAATTTTCTGCCAAGGTGTTACTCCCACTTGCCAGACACTCCACAAGATCTTCTAACCCCTGTTTACTGTAGGCATGACGGCTGGGTACTGTGATCCACTTGTGTGTTAGCCCACATCCTCTGAGAAGCAAGTGCTGAGACACGACGAAGTGCTCAAGGATTTCATTAGGGGGCAAGCCTGTGTGAAAGGAACTAGGCTGGGGAATGGAGAAGGACGGAAGAGCAATCAGACTGTGACACACAGTGACTTCCAGTGAAGGGGAGAAGGGGAGAAGCTCTTAGTCGGCCCATCAGTCTCAGGAAGGTTCGGAAGAGCTGTCAGGGCATCTCAAGCAAAGTCACACATCAAAGGGGTACTGTGTCTTCCGGGGACGGGCTTGCCTTGCTATCCCCTCATCATGAAGCCACTGGCAGGGAGCAGCCTGTGGGGGGGGGGGGCGGGGGGTTGGCACACACACCTCATGATGGACTGCACGGGGCAGCAGCTGGGGCCCTTGGTCGGTTCCCTGTCCCATGGTCACAGGCCTGCCAGGTGCACGCTCAGGACCTTCACAACCTGCCAGGCTGGACTTTCTTCCAGCACCTGAAGCTGGGTCTGTACCCTAGGAGCTAGCCCCACCCTGGCAAGCATGCTGTTTTATCTCCAGGACCCAGCCTCTCCCAGCCTGCTCAGGGCTTATCACAGGTAGCCCTTTCATGTATGAATTCCCTCCTGGCATTTCTCAGGGAATTTATGTGTGTTTCTAAAATCCAAATTCCAAAAAAAGAAAAATTAGTTGAGACATCGAGGAAATAAGAAAAGCTGTTATAATCATTCTCCTCCGAGAATTAAGACTGAACAATGAACATAGAGACATAACTGGTTTGACGAAAGTCACTGACACCAAGTCAAAAGAGCAGGAAACTCTTGACACACAGAGTCAAAGAACAACGTCGGCATTTCCAGAACTGGGACAGGAGCCCAGAAAAGAAGTCATGAGCCAGTCAGTCAGCCTTGCTTGCCCCTGTTGCTATGTTATACATGTGTGTTCATGCAAATAAGATAAATATTAATAAGTTTATATGCACAGTATACTTTATACAAATCATATCACTGGTGTTCAAAAAAAGGCAAGTTTTTGAAGCAAGGTTAAGTTCTTCAATTGGCAATTTCCACGTGTAACTCTGGGTAGCTTTGTTAATCTCATAAGGACACCTGAAGGTAAGGTTATTCGGATACCACCCAGTAACACTTGCCAGCATTTTCCAGTCTTTGAGTATTTGTTATAGGTCACAATTCTCTGTAGATAAGGCTAAACCGAAAATTCCTTATTCAACAATTTTTGATATCCATAATTCCTGAAGAGCATGAAGAATGCTGGAAGTATTTTAACAGTAATGCATAATAGAGAATAGCTTATGAAATTCCCCAGAATTCTCCTTTCTTGCTCTGAGGCCTGAAGATTGGAAACACTGAGAGAGAAGACTTGGGAATTCTCCAGGAATGAGGAGAGAAATGAAGATGACTAAAATGAGCCTTTGCCAATCAGAATTCAGCGCTCTTAGCCAAGCAGAACTTTAACCTCACTGCTCTGTGAACCTAATTTAACCGCTCCTTCACAATAAGGAAAATAATCATATCATACAGGCTTCAATTGTGAATCTTTCCATTTTAGAAAAAAATAAGAGTTTTCTTGTAAATTATTCATCCTCTATATGGCTTGGCAACCACATAGCGAAGATGGAAAGAGATACTCCAATCTAAGAAAAAGAAAAGCACAGCCTTTCATTTATGATATTGCTGCAGACGGTTTCATACACTGGATCCTTGGTGAACAGCTCTGAAGAGCTGTTCCTGATTCTACTCCAGCATCTTGGTTTGCTTGGAATGCGATGACAAAATACCACAGACTGGGGGTAGGGGTGGGGTTCAACAACAGACATCTATTTCTCCCAATTTTGGAGGCTGGCAATTCCAACATCAAGGTGTTGGCCAACTTGGTTCCTGGGGAAGGCTCTCTTTCTGGATTGCATTTTGCTGGGTCCTCACATGGCAGAGAGACACAGAGAGACAGCAAGCTCTCTGGTGTCCCGTTTCGAGAGCACTTTTCCCATCATGAGGACTCACCCCCATGACCTCATCTAACCAGAACGACTTCCCATCTCAAATACCATGACACTGGGGCTTAGGACTGGAACATATAAATTTGCCCAGGGGTGGGGGGAAAAACATTCAATCCATAACATCCAACACGGCTTCCTGACACCAGCACCAGATCATGCAAAAAGGGGTCCAATCCTGGAAGGGTGACTGGGCAGTTCTCAGCCCGTCTCCTTGGTGCTCCTTACTCCCCTGCACGAACCAGCCACTTAGCATCCTCCTCGGGTCCCTCTCTGGGATCTAGGCAGAGAGTGAAGGGGGCACTGCGCTCCCATATATTGAGGGCAGACCATGTGCAGGGGCTCCACAAACATCATCAACTCCCATCCTTCCAACATCCCTAGTGGGAGCCCTCCTCCGTTTTACAGACGAGAGACATTTGGGGTTCAAACAGTTTCAGTAATTCACATGTCCATACCACACAAACAGTAAGGACTAGACCTAGTTTTTAAAAGATATACCATACACTGTAAAATTCCCCCTTTTAAACTGTACAGTTCAGTGTTTTCTAGCACATTCACAAGGTAGTACAACCATCGCTACTATGAAATGCCAGAACATTTCGCCATCCCCTCAAAACACCCCGTACCCGTTAGCAGTCACCCCTCACTCCTCCCTTCCCCCAGCCCCTAGGAACTGCTCACCTGCTTCGTCTGTATGCAATTGCCTACATCGGACATTTCCTATAAACTGAACCATATATGATGTGGTCTTTTGTGCCCGGCTTCTTTCACTCAGCATAATATTTTCAAGGTTCAAACACGTTGCAGCATGAATCATTACCTCACTCTTCTTTAGGGCTGAATAATATTCCATTCTATGGACTGCACACATTTTGTTTATCCATTCATCAGTTGATGGACATTTGGGTTGTTTCTACTTTTTTGGCTATTATGAATAACATTGCTAATAACATTCATGTACAAGTTTTTGTGACAACATATGTTTTCACTTGTCTTGGGCATATACCTAGGAGTTGAACTGCTGGGTCATACGGTAATGCTATCTTTAACTGTTTGAAGAACTGCCAATAGACCTAGTTTGGAACTCTCTAGTTTTGATCTGTCTGGGTTCCTCCCACCACATCAAGCAATTATCACAGTTCCTCTTAATCTTGGCTACACATTCCAAGCACCTGGGGACCTTTAAAATATACTGAAGCCCAGGTATCTTCCTGCAAGAGAGCCTGACTTAATTGGTCTAGGGTGGGGCTTGGACACTGACATTTGTTTAAAGCTCTGAGTGGATTCTAGTAGGAAGCCAGGGCTGGGAACAATCACATTATGCTTTACATATTCAGGTCTGTAGACCTTTCGGCTGAGGTTGGCCTCCCTACCGTTGATAAAGAGAAATAACTGGCTAAAGCAGTCTGTGGAATTGTTGCCTGTCTCTTGACCACATCATGCTTTAAGAGAGTAAAGAGGCACAGGTCCCTGACAGAGGATCAGACGTGTCTTGGAAGCACGGTGAGACCACAGTGGCCAGCAGGCCTGCTGGGGCCCAATGTACATCCATGGAAGTCAGGGCACATCCCCTTTCTTGAGCTCCGGGATGACATGGTTGCCTATCAACCTCACAACAGCCCTCTGAGGTGGTAATGGCCGTGATGCCCATTTTATAGACCAAAACTCTGAAGCTTGGAGAGTCAGGAAACATCACCCAAGGTCCCCAGGGGATAGAGCTGAGATTTGAACCGAGGGCATCCGGCTCCAGAGCCCTCAGTCTTAACTGCTCTGCGATGTTGACTCTGACTCTGTTCTAATAAACAACTTCATCGGTGATGAGAAATATTTCTGTACCTTAATTACTGCACAAGTATCACCAAACACAGTACACTCTATGACCAAAACCCAAACACTCTGGTGAGAAATGAACCAAAGAGTATGACATTTGGCCAAAGGCACTAAGAAAATTGATACTGATATCAGAAAACTTCAGATACTCTGGCTTCCAAACTTGTGCACCTGACCCTAGGGCACAAGATCTTTTTCCTCTGTACCCACGATGGAAATATTTCACGTTTCTTTTCTGCTCTGAGGATGCTCTGCTAAGGCACCAGGCCTGATCACATCACCCTGAATCTGGGCGGGGTTTTGCAACGTTGAGAGGTTTGCTAAGCGTTTATCAGCACGGCGCAGCCTGGGCTGCTGTCCCCTTCTACCAACCAAACCATGTCAATTTCCAAGCTGTCTCTCTCAGTAGCCTCTGGTTTTATTTAATTTACTGCACTTGGAATTTGATAAGTTCCTGGCTAGCTTTCGCATTCTTTCGCATCCTCGTAATTCGCATATTATCTTTCAGTTTTCAGTTTTTCGAATCTTCTAGTTACTCCTGAAGAAAAGCTGCTGTACCGTTTTATCTGGTTAGTGCCTCAAAAACGTAGTCAAACACAGGGATATACCGTTACCCAGAAATGTCACTGTTGTCCAGACACTCCTCAATGTCTGACATTTTGGGAGGTCCAATTTTGTTCACAGGCCCCATTAGGGTTCTACCGATGAAAAAGAATGCTCCCATTCTACAGAAGCTCACACTTTTGTGGGAAGGACAGACAAGAGCCAGTTACAAAATAACAGAAGCATTCTGACCGGTATGTCCGTGGTGCTGCTCATGCCCGTGATTGCAGGAGGCTGCACAGACTGTGGAAGCCAAGGAAGTTCTAAAATTGGAGGCTGTAGAACATGATAAGTAAAGAAGTTCTGGGAGGCTATGAGAGTGCATGTGATTCAAGCACAGATTTGGGGGCAGGGAGCGAAAAGACATAAAAATGGTTAATCCTCATACAGTTTTAATACACACCACGTGTAGTTCTTCAGCTTAATAACTCCCAGTAACCCTCACAGCACTTGAGAGGTAGCTATTACTATTTGCCCATTTTTGAGATGAGGATACTAAGGTAGAGAGCGGACACAGTGCCCAGTAAGGGATGGAACAATGATTTGAACCCAGGTAGCCTGGCGTCAGAGTCCACGGTTTAATTCTAACAGGCTGGTGTGGAGAGTGTGTGTCAAATCCCGAATGACTTGGCCAGTTCATCCCATTCATTTGTTCATTCATTTGTTCAACACATATTCCCAGAATGCTGCTATATGCCACGCATGACAATAGGCTCGAGGACAAAAGAGACAAGGCCCTTGAATTCTACCCTCAACGCAGTAGTGTAGGCAGGGCAATGGGCAGGCTGCCATTTAATTAAGATGGAAGAGAATAATAATACAACACGGCCTCTCTGGGTGCCAGAGTCCAACAGGAGGAAATGCTGTAAAACAGGAAACACTCCAGCAAACAACCTCAGTCTAAATCATGAAAAGAAAATTTAGGCTCAACAGTAGACCTAATAAAGGTAAATCTTATCATGTGTAAGTGGGAAAAGACTAGTAAAGAAAATACTGTTTCACGCAGAAGAGAAGGAATACTGTCCAGAGACAGCTGATGCCAATGGAGAGGGAAGACAGTTTGGTGCAAGGGGGTCACATGGAGCAGAGGGCAGGGCAGGCTTGCTGGGCTGGTACGTAGCACCTGACGCACCATGAACAATGCCTGGGTCTCTATCCAGATCCATCATGGCTTCTCCCAGAACATCCAAGGATACTGCTAGCACATATTAGCATCTGGAGGCAAGCCTTCATAATCTCTCTGGCTGGCCAAGAGGAACGCTCACCTCAAGGAATAGAGTTCTGAATTCTTCCGGAAACACACTCAATTAGAACACTCTGCTCTCAAGCGATGACGACTTCAGCAGACTGGGCACAAAACATAGGATCTCGCCAACTCCCCACTGCCTGACTTGCTCCAAAGTGAGCCTCCCTCACCTCCCCTGCCTCCTCCAGAACTTGAAAGTGACAAGAGGGAGGCAAACTACTGGGCTTAGAAAGTTTTCCTCTGAAACTCCTTCTTGAACTGAAGCAGGGACAACACTTTGGGAAGCTCTTTCCAAAGCAGATTTTTCTGCTTGACCAAAGATATAATTTTTCCTACAGGAAGTTAAGGCACCTCATGCTGGTGTAATTGAGTTTCCCTGGGAAGAAGCTGCTGCCCCCTGGGTGGTCACTGCAGCTGAAAAATTAAACGCAGATGTTTGGCGGGTCGCCTCCCCATGCATCCTGCTCTTTGTGTTTTTCCTCTTAGAGAGATGGGAGTGGGTTCAGGATGTCCCTAATGCTGGCCCTACGTACTCATCAACAATATGTCCATGCAGTTGGCTGTTCTACAAACCTCTGAAATTAATCAATCATCCAGTGACTCCAGTCACCTCCCATATTGTTTATCCCTTCTCCCAGCCACTGTCCTAGCAATGGACACAGCAGTTGTATCCCTTTAATTTGAGGAATGATTGTGGGAAAACTCACAAATTTGCGAACTGTGGATTTTTAAAGCTGTGTTCTTATTTTAGAAACTGTCGATGATTTTAACCTTTCCAATGAAGGTAAAAAGGGTAATGGTTGCTTTCCTAATATGGCACTGTTAGGCAAAGGTGATGGATATTGATTTGCTAGTGCATTCACTTATTAATAGTAATTTTTGAGAAATTATGAGTTGGGGAAAAGAAGAGGTTAAACTTTTAAAACTCACTTTTACAAATATCCTACTATTTCTTCTATTACAAAAAACATATTTATTCCAATCCCCCTCCAGTTACTCCGCTCTTTATTTCCTATCATTTATAACACAACTCCTTTAAAGAATTGTCTGTCCTCCAAGCCTGATGTCTCTTTTCCTACACGTTCCATGTTACTTCAATTTCTTCATCTCACAACAAAACCCATTCACTTGAAAACCTTCCAGATACAAGACAAGTCAGCTCTGCTTTGAGGCTGAATCTCATTTTCTTTCCAATCCTCCACTCTCTCATTTTAGGACCCTGTTCTAATTAGGCTTGTGCATCAGTTCAAAGAGGGCTTCTTTTTAGCTCACGGCTATGCTCTCCAATGGTGGGTCCTTAAATAGGCCAATAAAATCATAGTGAAAACTCTAAGACTTCATTCTACAGCACAAATATTAATGTATTGTCAGCTATATTTGCAGGCAGCAGTATTTTCTAGTATCAACAAGCCTGTCCAAATCTGATACAATGCCCCCAAAAGCATTATGATATACAATGAAAATACTATGTTTCCACTCTTTTTAGTCAGGGCCATTAAATAGTGCGTGTGTGTCCACGTGTGTGCTATGTAGCCTAGAAGTACACAAATGCCACTCAGTCATCTTGCACTTCTATCATTGTGCTCATCGAACGTGTTTCTTCCCAAAGTGATAATAGTAGACTAGAGTAATGGATTGGTTTGCAAGTTCATTCACCCTTTAATGGTAAACCCTGACAGCAACTTTTGAGTAATTATCGGGTGGAAAAAGGAGTAAGTCACAGTTTTCAAAACACGCCGTTATTTCTTCCATCACTCAATCCTTCTCCAGATACTGCCCATTTCCCGATTTCCTTTTACAACAGGAGTCCTTCAAAGTGTTGCCTCTACTTCCGGTTTCCAATCTCCTGGTCGCGTGAATTTCCATCTTGTGAACTTCTTCTGATCAAACTTTTGCAGTCAGCACTCACCAATGCTGTTCTGCTGAAAGATCGCTAGTTAATTCCACATTACTAAGTCCAACCTCAATTCTCAGTCCTTTTCATGGGGGGCTCATTAGCAGCATTTTCCAAACTCATCATGTCTGGACATACAACATGTCCAAATCGGAACTTTTCATACTCTCCCTCACCTGCCATGTGCTGCCAATCCTGCTCCTGGTTTTTCAGTCTCAGTTAATAACAACTCTATCTATCTTTATGCTTTGGCCAAAGACCTTAGAGACACCCTTGACTCCCCCCATACTCACATTTGATTCTCCAGCAAATCCTACCATCTCCGCTTATCACCTCTACTCTGACCACCTAGGTCCAAATTACCTGGTCTAATCTCTTCTAGATTATTAAAATGGTCCCCTGGCTGCTGGTCTCTCAGCTTCTGGCAAGACTGGGTTTTATATATATATATATATATATATATATTTATATTTATATATATGTATATTTATATATATATTTATATATATGTACATACACACACATATATGTATATATAAAAAATACATTTATAAATGTATATTTTATATATATATTATATATAAGAACATCAACTCCTCAAGACTCTCTCTTTTTCGATGTTTTCACAAACTGTTAGTCTGAATCTGATTATAAAACATTTTGGGGGAAAAAAAGAACGAATACAGCAGTCTATATACAATAGTCACGCAAAAAACAAGTTTTGTGGTGGGGGACAAAAGCATTATGACCTTCCAGGAGAAGTTTAAGTCTATCCATTATCATCTGGTGAGAACATTCTCGACTGAAATAAGGACGGAAGAAATGACTTTGATTTATTCATTTTTAAAAGTTCTTGTATTCTGGTTTTATTTTCCCTGCTTCCAACTCTTAAGGAAAAAAAACATCCACATAAATTAAGTTTTTAGATCTACTCCAAGGGAAAGGAACAAGTTCTTCTTTGTGCAATTTTGAGAGTAATCTCCCTCCATCTATTTTAATATATGGACTAACTCCCGATTCCATGCCCAGCTCCTATTCCATGTATATGAATTAGCTCCATGTTGCCTAAGAATTTAAAAGGGCAGTAAATTAACTCTACTGAATCCCATTCACAAATAGAGGATAGCAAAGTAGCACTGAAAGCTTAAAGCAGGGTTCAGTTAGCATCAAACTGTTTTACTTGTCCAATGGATAATCATGCCACTATTATTTAAGAAAATAAAATTTGTGGTGTAATATCACTGTCAACTTATTTCACTATAAAGCTGTGGTTTTCAGCTGGGGGCAATTCCTTCCCCCCTCCCTGGGACACTTGACAATGCGTGGAAACACTGTTGGTTGTTTCAATAGGGAAAGCGGGGGAGCTACTGGAGTCTAGTGTGTAGAGCCCAGGGATGCTTCTAAACATCCTGCAATGCACAAGACAGCGCCCCGCAGCGAAGAAATACCTGGCCCAAATGTCAAGAGTGCCAACTCTGAAACACTGTCATTTAAAGTTAAAACAGGGCTTCCCTGGTGGCGCAGTGGTTGAGAATCTGCCTGCTAATGCAGGGGACACGGGTTCGAGCCCTGGTCTGGGAGGATCCCACATGCCGCAGAGCAACTGGGCCCATGAGCCACAACCACTGAGCCTGTGCGTCTGGAGCCTGTGCTCCGCAACGGGAGAGGCCGCGATAGTGAGAGGCCCGCGCACCGTGATGAAGAGGGGCCCCCGCTCGCCGCAACTAGAGAAAGCCCATGCACAGCAACGAAGACCCAACGCAGCCATAAACAAACAAACAAACAAATAAATAATAAAAATAAAAAATAATAAAGTTAAAACATTTATCACTCTGTCTGACCATGGGGTATAAATCCAATTAAAATAGATTTAAATTTTATGAGCAGATTTTTGGTTTTCAGATTTTTGGTGCCTTTCATTGAAGACACAGCGTTTACACTTTTATGTAAGTCACCCAGGTGGCACCAAAGTAACTTCTGGAAATACTCTGAGAAGAACTCAGTGGCAACTGATTTCCTGAAGCACTGATCTGGCACCAAACTGACACTCCAGAGATGAATACAAAAGCATGAAGCAAAGTACATTGCACATAGTAGGTGTTGACAGTGCCTAGTGATTTACTGACTCTCATTCAGAATGTGTTTGCAATTCAAGTTTCTGGATGGTTTGTTAGTATCTACATTTATCAACCTGATATGGTATTCAAATACTTTGGGGCCCAGTAGGGTCCCGCAATTTCTATCAACAAAGGTGATGTGAGATGATTTAGGAAGATTTTACTCTAAAATGCTCAAATCAACCTCTATTTCAAGTATAGGCATATGTGTAGGTTTTGATATACCTCTGTAACCACTGGGGACATCTTATATTGGAAATCCCGCAGGTACTGTATTCTCCACTTTTAGAGACTAACTGAAACATTATTAGCTTCCAGAATGTGGATACCTGAAGGACTAATAAATATCTAGTGCAACCACACCTCTCTCATTACAAATGAAGAACGAGAAGCTCCCAGAGGTTAGAAGACTTTTCCAAGGCCACAGAGCTGGTTAGTGGCCAATTGTGGACAAAAGCTCTGCTCTTCTGTTGGAGCATTCTGGGATTTTCCCAATAGACTAATCTTTCTTTGCTTGACTTGTTTGGAATCAAACTTTCTAAAACGGCTGTATAAATTTGCGTTCTCTAGTTTATTTTGAGTCTATAAACTTGATATAAGTCCCTGAATAAGTTATTTATCATTTTTCTAAAGTTAAAATCTTTCCACTAAGTACACAGCACAATTCTTCTTTAAAGTGAGCTGAAAATTATTATTATAGAGACCCAATAAATGCAATATATAATACATAATACTTAATACACAGTAACTGTCATTAATAATTTTTTTGCCATAACGGCTTTTGAAGAGTTGTATCACCTTGGGGACAATTCCTTTTTTCCCAGAACATCAACTTTTTAACCCCCAAACACACTAAATAAACTATAAGAAGTGATATGTCAACGTATTAATGTAGGCAATGACATACCAATTTACCTGACACAACAATTTTTAGTCAGAAAATTCAATAGTATGGAACAAATCTCAGGTACACCGTGTCTGAATAAACCCAAAGAATTTTGTTTGGTCCTTACACCAAGCAAGCGGGATGAACAGGTTGACGGCTGTTGGCCACATGTGCCATTTCTACATTTTTAAGCACAATCATATTTAACCTTAATGTTTCTCCAAAAGTAACTTTCTGTGCTACAACTTCATTTGTAAGTTTGAATATAATGTAACCATAAGCCTTAAAAGGTTAAAAAACTGGTAAGGAAAATAGGTCAGAAAAAGAAATGACAACAAACCTTCAAAACATTATATTTTACATATAAAATCTATTTAAGTATTTACCTATTTAATTTATGTAGTATCTAATTAACAAAAGCTTTTTAAAAATTGAATCGTTTTCAGGAATAAATTAAAGTTAAGCAAAGATAGAGTTGAAAGTGATTTGGGATTTTTATCATAAATCCGAGTAGTCAAGCACCATCCACACTTAAAATTCTACAGGTCACCTTTCCCTGTTCCCCAGTAGAACAAATTATTAGAATATTTCAATCTAGATCTTCTCTTTGCCTACCTTGTCTTGATATCTTTTCCTGCCAGCTAAATACTGAAGCGTTGTAACAGACACTTCAAAAATGCCTGGAGTCAGGCATGTGACTTTAATAGGAGGCTCTGGCTAGAGCTTTTTGCAATGAAAACCAATTAATTCTGCATTCAAATGGAAATGGAAATATTTCATCCCGAATTATCTTTACAAGGTGATTCCAGCTTTTACATATGAGAATAACAGTTCAGATTTTTATCTGTGAATTTCTCAGGAGCTCCATTTTCAAACTATGTGGTCTATTTTAAACACACCATATGGATTATGTACTCTAAGAACTACTCTGGGCTAAAAAAAAAAAACAAAAAAAAAAAACTGTGCAAACACAAACCACCCAGTTCTAAAGTCCCAGCTGGCACTTCTGTTACCCATAAGTGCTCTTTTCTGTTTATGTCTCTTACACCCACATGTATATATGTTTACAGTTGGAATCCTTCACCCTTGTCTCTTGAAAATTCCTTGAGCAAAAATGCAGCTCAGAATGGGACTTCACTCCATTTCTGCAGGTCAATATTCCCCCCAGCAGTGTGGACAAGGCTCAGGCTGCAGGGGGAAGGCTGCCAGGAGAATGCATGGTCCAGAATCTTCTCCGCCCCCTCTTCCATTCTAATTTGCTTGTCTGCTGTTCCATTCACTTGAGGCTTGAATATCTGCTTTTGCAGATGCCACCCAATCTGATGAACCAGCACTTTCCGAAGTATGAGCCTTCCCAGCTGTTGACAAGACTCCCATGGAAAGAAGCGTCCCACGGCAAAAGTGTGGGGAGTGTCCCAAAACCTTTTATGCCCAGAGCTTTCCATGTTAACGTTCATTGTAAATATTCATTGCGATGGGTCAGCGGAGTACAGGCTATCTTATAGTCTGTTTAAATATGGAACCCTTCCTTCTCTCCTGGGTGTCCTACAGGAAAAATATTCCACAGAACTCATTTTGGGAACTACTACCAATGTTACCAGGTAAAGGGAACTTCTCAAGCTCTAATACTATATCCCAGGGCATGAGTCTCAAATAGGACACGCAGGCCCCCTAGATGGCTGCTGGGAAGCTATTTTTAAATAAGTGGCAGTACTGGCACATGTCAGGACCCACCACACAAGTGGTTGACTATTTCAGCTCTGATAATGTACTCCCCTGTGACACAGTCACACTGTCACACATCTAGGAGTGATAGCAATGATTTCAGGGAAGATGAGACACGTGAGGCAAAGCAGAAAAGAGAGAGAAGTTGAACTGTGTCATTTAGGGTTTATGAATTACGAGTAGCAGCAATCCCTTTCGTCCCCCACTACATGATGATTACCTTGAGAGCAGGGCCAGGCTGTCCTCAGCTGTTGTCCTGGCACATATGTGCACTCAGTGAATATCTGCAGCGTGACTCAGTGATCACCAAATTTGGGCATTCTGCTTGGTTTTCACATTTCTCCCCTCCTCTCTGCAATTTCAATACCCGTTTTTCACAGATGATCATGGGAACCAGTAGACGGGGAATCAGAGACAACCTCCAGGCAGTTGTTTGTCCCCAGTCCAAAGTGACCTACACTGGGTGAACAATCAGCTCTCTTGTATTTAAAAACTCCAGTAAAAGAGGCTTCAAGGCATCCTTAGTATTCTGCTCCAGAGTTGCAGGACACTCACGGCTAAGAAAATCATCCTCAGTCACACCTTCTGTCTTGTGCAACTGTCTAAAAGGCACTTCAGGGATGGTGGCCATTTCCCTGGAGGTGTCAAGTTCAACCACACTGTTTCCCTCAACACTTTTGCAAAACTACCAAAGAACAAGATTTTTCTTGCTGCATGAGTAGATGAAGAACAGTCTCTGGAATCTTTTCCATTCTCACCTTAAAATATTCTCACACACACACACACACACACACAAATATATCTGTATGTATGTGTGCATTCACAGATGTGTGTTTGCATGTACTAATATCATCTGCCTAATCCTATACGTTCAAAACTTCAGCCATTTTCACGTCTTCTTCCTCCTGTGAACTTTGTTCACTTAGTCAGCCATTGAACTTGATCCATACTGTTCCTGAAAGGACACTCACATTCATTGGATCGTCTCTAAATTTCTACCATTAGTTCTGGACTTGCTTCCCTTTCACTTACACTGTGCAGTAGGCTCCAAACTAGTAGAGAGATATTTTCAAACTCCCCTCCAGTATTGCATTTTTATGGCCCTTTATAACTGCTAAAATGTCTTCCAATATATTACTTAATGCTTGTGACAGCCTATGTGTGCAGATGAGGTCACTGTGGATGGTAAACAATAAGCTCGGGGTCCCACAGCTAGTAATTTATTTGTCAACAAATCACACTTCCCCCAACCTTGCTTTCTCCTCGTGGACCTTTAATAGTTTTAAAAACACAATTAAAAAAATTTTTTTAAATGACTGCCAAATAGGAACTTATTAAGCAGGAAAAGACAGAATTTGTCTTTATGTATCATTAATAAAGTTATTAGCCCTTAAAATCATAAAATAAGTAAGTACGGATCAAAATTAAATATATTCTACTTAAAGCTAGTTAATTTACACTATGAAAAAATGACGAGATACTTTTTTTGGTTAATACCTAAGGGCATGTGAAAAGTGGTATGTTACCATGAAAGGGCTCTGATATTCCCTAATTAATTGTTGGGGTTTGTGGATCTTGCCAAGTACAATGTACAGCGTATGGTGGGTGCATACACTGTGTTTGTCTATGCTTTTCTCCCAGCATAGGCTGCCTCTTCCCAGTATCCCCAACCTGCCAAACCCTGCCCAGCCTTCGAGCTCCTGCTCACAGGCCACCCTTCCCTCCACTCTGCAAGTCTCCCCTGCTACCCTAGGTTGATGCTTTTAACTCCCGTAACGTAGTCATCAGATCCTAGCCTATACCCTGGTTATCTAGGTACATATCCTCCACCCTTAGAGAATAATTCATTCACTTACTGATTCAACAAATAAGCCTTCAGCGCTGCTACCATGCCAAGCGCTATTCTGGGCTCTGAAAACAGAGAGTCTTAAGAAATAAATTCTGCCTCAGAGTGCAATCTTGGGCAAGCACCTGCCATCTCTGTTATGTCACATATGTTGATGAATAGCGCTGCTGTGGCTGGTTCAGCATGTCTGATCGCAGACTCCAGTTTACAGAGAACTGTTTACTCTTCCCCTCTCTGGTGTAGCCTGAGACTGTAAATCCAACAGAAAGACATCTTGCATTTCAACCTTGCATTTAGCATCTAATAGCTGACTGCACTTCAAACAGAACGGTGCTTCTATTGAGAAAGAAGTATCCCTTACATGAGCCCGGCATTCCATTAACCAATCAAAGAAAGTGTTGTTTAAACATGCCATTTCCCACTGAATTCTTCTCTTAATTATGTAGCTCAGAGCAGTAACAGGAGTGCAGAAATCTGTCCCAGCCAGGGTTCTTTCCCACTAAGGAGCTAATTAGAACTTCTTTTTTATATTTATATTTATATATCAGAGGGAGTTAATTTTGCAAAGTGTACCGAGTTCAAGAGTGATGAGAAGGGTCCATGGCCTCCCTGAATAATTAGGAACAATCGTTTCAGTGCTTTGGTGCTAATTATAATTGTCAGTTCATCACCTATATAATAAACTCTTCTAAGGGCCTCTTTCCACAGCCAGTGTAAACGAATACACTGAGGAAAACAAAGAGAAACTAAGGGAACAAAGGGAAAACAACTTTCAGAAGTTTCGGTAGACCCTAGAAATTACAGACTCCACCATTACTTTATATCTTGGTGAACTCTTTCAAAGCAGAATTTGAGACAGTTCTTAAGTAAGTACATAAATTCCGAATAAAAATAGGAAGCTGAGGTCATGAAAGGATGTAGAAAGATGTACACTCATACATTTGATGAAAATAACAGGTGTAACTCTGAGCTTCCTGTTGGCCAAGGCAAAAAGAGAATAATGACCAGTAACTAGGCTCTCCTTAGCAGAATGGACCACATATATGTGTTTTCTCTTTGGCTGAACACCGCAATTGAGATCAGATGGTAGCTTATTCATCTTTGCCTCCCAGTTTGTTAAACGGGATCTCCCATCCCAAGTGGAGGTCTGGGCTCCATTAAATTTGACTAAGGTTCCTCTGTAATTGAAGATAGTATTGTATTAAGAGCTTATAACTGGGATGCCTGCCTTCCCTCCTGACTCCCTGTAATCCATTCTTCAGAGAAAAGTTAGAGTGATCCCTCAGGAACGGAAATCAAAGCATGTCTCTCACATGCTTGCCGTCCTCCCAAGGGTTTCCGTTGCGTTTAGCATAAAGTCTAGACTCCTGTACTCTGACACCTATGGCTCTGTAAGATCTCAGCTCGTACCTCCCTTCCTTTCCCTCAACTCAGCTTGAAGCACTGTGGCGGGGGAGGGGGGGTCTAAGCTCCTGCCGTTCCCTCTGCCTGGAAAGCTCTTTCCCCTGATTTTCACATGCTTGCCTCTTCATTCATTCAGCTTTCACGCTAAATACTCAGGAAGCATTCTCCTGACCACTGCAGAACCAGTCTGCACGTGACTTCTGAACACATTACTAGGTCTTACTTCCTTCACCTTGCTTACCGTCTGAAGGGATCTTAGTGCCTGTCTTTGTTTTCTTGTTTGTCAGTGTCCTCACACCAGCACATAAACTCCTAAGAGAAGAGGCCTGGGTATCTTGCCTCCCTCTCCATCCCAGGAGCTCAGAGCCACGCATGACACATGGTGGTGATAAACCAAGCAATCCATGAAAGACAATATACTCTAAACTGATTTTATTATAAAATGTACAAAATGAAAGAGGTATGTAACTATATCATGGTTAACTCTCTTCCCAAACTATGGGGTAAAAGTCCAAATCAGTGTATTCATTTAATGCAGGGATCAGCAAACTTTTCTGTAAAGGGCAAATATTTTAGGCTTTGTGGGATATACCGCCCCTGCCTCAACTACTCAACTCTGTCATCGCAGCACGAAAGCCACCACACACAACACGTAAATAAATAGGTGTGGCTGTGCATCAATAAAACTTTATATGCAAAAATAGGCATCTGTTGGATTTGTCCTGTAGTTTACTAACTACTGATATAATGTATAGATCACAATTAGTATCAGGAAAATAATAGTTAAAAGTAAAAAACAAACAGAAAAAAAAATCAATGTTAAAAAACATCCAGAAGCAGTAGAGTGAAAATTTGTATGTCTAGAAAAATAATGAAACCAAGTAATAATAAATGAATCCATGATAAGAATAGTAAAAGAAAGACCAAATAGTAGCAATGCCAATGGCCACATCATGGTTTAGGCCACACTCACAGGCTTCACTCTGTGATTGTGAAGAGATAACCCTCCCTCTCGAGAAGATGCTGATGAGATCACACTTGGAAAAATGGAGACAGGTCCAGGCACTTCATTAAAGAGAAAATGGAAAAAAATGTCCAAAAAATTGGAAAGCTTTAACAGTAACTGGCATGCATTCAGAGGCACACACCAAGAAAGAAGGCTCAGGAAGCTAATGGTTGGAGAATTAAAAAGACCCCAAGATCTGTAACAAGGTGGGATAAATGAAGACGATAGAGGACACACCAAAGTGCTCATGTAAGAACATTGCAAATACTGTACAAAGAAGAGGTATATGCTGTTCATCTATCTGCAGACTTGAAAACATGAAATAGAATGAAATTCGGATAATACATATTTAAGCCAAATTTTCCTACCAGTGTTCAGAATAAAAAATCTTAATATCTAGATTTTTTTTCAGATTTTTAAAGTCTCTTCCAGTGATCCCAGAAAATGTTTCCAAGAATATGAGTATTTACATTTATTTAACACTTCACAGTTGTCCAGATACATTGGATACTCCATTCCAATTTGATCATTAAGGCAGGCCAGAAAAAACTTATTATCCCCATTTTGTAGATGAAGAGACAGAGGCTCAGAGAAGTCACTCATTAGCTAGTAAGTAGTGGTAAAAAGCCCAAGTTCTGAAGATCTGAATTCAAATTACTCAAAGTCTGATTTGCCCATTTACCAGTTTAAGAAAGAACTTACTCTAAACATGTACATCTTCATGGACTCAAAGAACGTCACACTTGGAGAATTTCTGGCTATACATTAGATTTAACGGAATGATTATTTTTAAGTGTAGCAATGCCTGGGCCCCATCCCAGAGCAATTAAATAAAAATTTCTGGGAGTGGGATTCAGACATGAGTTATTTTTAAATGTTCTAAGGCATTGCCGAAGTTGAGGATCACTGATCAAGTACAGAGGTCGGCAAACGTTTTGTGTCAAGGGCCAGACAGGAAATATTTGAGGCTTTGCTGGCCATATGGTATCTGTCACAACTACTCTGCTGTTGCACAGTGAAAGCAGCCATAGATAATATGTAAACAAGTGGGCATGGCTGTGTTCCAATAAAACTTTATTTACAAGAACAAGTGATAGGCCAGATTTGGACCAAGGGCCATGGTTTGCTAACCCTTGATCTAGAACCTTTCTGTGGAAGAGAGACCTAGAGATGTTAACTATTTTACCCAAGGTCTCATCATTCATCAATAACAAACGCAGGGCTGGGATTCTGCTCTTCTCTCGCTGGCCTACTACGGTTCCACTATTAGCTTGCTCTTGGTCTCTCAAACCACAACTCTGGATATGCTATGCTTCATTTTCCACAAGCTTAAAACATCACTCTCAGAATAACATATCATTTATTGGGAAGAGGGCTGCCTTTGGACACAAAGAGCTGTGGTTTTGAGTTTCTATGTCATATATTCTAAAATATTAGGATTGTCTATAACCAGGAACTATTGGTTGACTGTACAACATACATTTCCTTACCTCCTTGCTAAGGGATTCCTATTTCATTCAAACATACCTTATTCGAGTGCAATCATATGTTTCATGCTAGGGAGTCTGATCCTATTTTCAGCTCCACTCGTGGATCTGATTGATCTAGGGGTAATAAAGGAGGCTTCCCACCAGTGATTGGACAGAGAATGGGTATGTCACCTTATTCTGGCCAATGAGAGTTGAGAAGTCAGGGAGGGGCTTCTGAAAAAGGTTTATCTAATTCTCCTGAGAGGGCAAGAGGACAGACCCTCTCTCCTCTTTCCCTAGAAAGTACAGTGTCCACAGGCAATGCCTGGCACCTGAGCTGTCATCTTATCTGTAGTTAAACTAATCATAAAGATGACCCAGGCAAGTGGTGTCCAGAACCTGGATCCTTGTTGATATCATTAAGTCACAGAATCAACCACCCTGAGCATGCTCCATCTATGCATGTTTGTTTATGTGAGCTAATACCTCTCCTTATGGTTTAAGTCAGCTTGATTAAGAATATCTTGATTCTGAATGCATGCTACTGAAACCTTTTATCTGATGCTATTTTGTGGATATGTTTCTCTCCCATCTCTTCTAAAACCGCTTTTCAACTTACATTTTCAAAATACAAAAAAGCAGAGAGTGAGGATTGGTTCAAGATGGCGGAGTAGAAGGACATGCGTTCACTCCCTCTTGTGAGAGCACCAGAATCACAACTAACTGCTGAACAATCGTTGACAGGAAGACACTGGGACTCACCAAAAAAGGTACCCCCACATGCAAAGACAAAGGAGAAGCTGCAATGAGACGGTAGGAGGGGTGCAATCACAATAAAATCAAATCCTATAACTGCTGGGTGGGTGACTCACAAGCTGGAGAACACTTATACCACAGAAGTCCACCTACTGGACTGAAGGTTCTGAGCCCCACATCAGGCTTCCCAACCTGGGGGTCCAGCAATGGGAAGAGGAATTCCCAGAGAATCACACTTTGAAGACTAGTGGGATTTGATTGCAGGACTTCAACAGGACTGGGGGAAACAGAGACTCCACTCTTGCAGGGCACACACAAACTAGTGTGTGCATCGGGACCCAAGGGAAGGAGCAGTGACCCCAGCGGAGACTGAACCAGACCTACCTGCTAGTCTTGGAGAGTCTCCTGCAGAGGTGGGGTGTGGATGTGGCTCACCACGGGGACAAGGACATGGGCAGCAGAAGTTCTGGGAAGTACTCCTTGGCGTGAGCCCTCCCAGAGTCCACCATTAGCCCCATCAAAGAGCCTGTAGGCTCCAGTGCTGGGTTGCCTCAGGCCAAAGAACCAACAGGGAGGGAACTCAGCCCCACCCATCAGCAGACAAGCAGATTAAAGTTTTACTGAGCTCTGCCCACCAGGGCAACACCCTGCTCTACCCACCACCAGTCCCTCCCATCAGGAAGCTTGCACAAGCCTCTTAGATAGCCTCACCCACCAGAAGACAGATAGCAGAAGCAAGAAGAAATACAATCCTGCAGCCTGTGGAATGAAACCCACATTCACAGAAAGACAGACAAAATGAAAAGGCAGAGGACTATGTACCAGATGAAGGAACAAGATAAAACCACAGAAAAACAACCAAATGAAGTGGAGATAGGCAACCTTCCAGAAAAAGAATTCAGAATAATGATAGTGAAGATGATCCAAGACCTTGGAAAAAGAATGGAGGCAAAGATTGAGAAGATGCAAAAAATGTTTAACAAAGACCTAGAAGAATTAAAGAACAAACACGCAGAAGAATTAAAGAACAAACAAACAGAGATGAACAATACAATAACTGAAATGAAAAATACACTAGAAGGAATCAATAGCAGAATAACTGAGGCAGAAATACGGATAAGTGACCTGGAAGACAGAATGGTGGAATTCACTGCCACAGAACAGAATAAAGAAAAAAGAATGAAAAGAAATGAAGACAGCCTAAGAGACCTCTGGGATAACATTAAATGCATGAACATTCACATTATAGGGGTTCCAGAAGGAGAAGAGAGAGAAAGGACCTGAGAAAACACTGAAGAGATTAAAGTTGAAAACTTCCCTAACATGAGAAAGGAAATAGCCACCCAAGTCCAGGAAGTGCAGAGAGTCCGAGGCAGGATAAACCCAAGGAGAAACATGCCAAGACACATAGTAATCAAACTGACATGAATTAAAGACAAAGAAAAATTATTAAAAGCAACAAGGGAAAAACGACAAATAACATACAAGGGGGGCCTCCCTGGTGGCGCAGTGGTTGAGAGTCCGCCTGCCGATGCAGGGGATACGGGTTCGTGCCCCGGTCTGGGAGGATCCCATATGCCGCGGAGCGGCTGGGCCCGTGAGCCATGGCTGCTGAGCCTGTGCGTCCGGAGCCTGTGCTCCGCAACGGGAGAGGCCACAACAAGTGAGAGGCCCGCGTACAGCAAAAAAAAAAAAAAAAAAAAAAAAAAAAAAAAAAAAAACATACAAGGGAACTCCCATAAGGTTAGCAGCTGATTTCTCAGCAGAAACTCTAAAAGCCAGAAGGCAGTGGCATGATAAACTTAAAGTGATGAAAGGGAAGAACCTACAACCAAGATTACTCTACCTGGCAAGGATCTCATTCAGATTTGATGGAGAAATCAAAAGCTTTACAGAAAAGCAAAAGCTAAGAGAATTCAGCCCCACCAAACCAGCTCCATAACAAATGCTAAAGGAACTTCTCTAAGTGGGAAACACAAGAGAAGAAAACGACTTCCAAACACAAAGCCAAAACACTTAAGAAAATGGTAATAGGAACATACATATTGATAATTACCTTAAATGTGAATGGATTAAATGCTCCAACCAAAAGACACAGGATCACTGAATGGATACAAAAACAAGACCCATATATATGCTGTCTACAAGAGACCCACTTCAGACCTAGAGACAAATACAGACTGAAAGTGAGGGGATGGAAAAAGATATTACATGCAAATGGAAATCACAAGAAAGCTGGAGTAGCAATTCTTATATCAGATAAAGTAGACTTTAAAATAAAGAATGTTACAAGACACAAGGAAAGATACTACATGATGATCAAGGGATCAATCCAAGTAGAAGATATACCAGTTATAAATATATATGCACCCAACATAGGAGCACCTCAATACAAAAGGCAAATGCTAACGGCTATAAAAGAGGAAATCGACAGTAACACAGTAATAGTGGGGGACCTTAACACCACACGCCAATGGATAGATCATCCAGACAGAAAATTAATAAGGAAACACAAGCTTTAAATGACACAATAGACCAGACAGATATGATATTTATAGGTCATTCCATCT
Organism: Mesoplodon mirus; assembly: GCF_964341445.2. NCBI lineage: Eukaryota > Metazoa > Chordata > Mammalia > Artiodactyla > Ziphiidae > Mesoplodon > Mesoplodon mirus. Next base: position 8,313,758 of record NC_138981.1, read on the forward strand.
GAAAACAGCAGATTACACTTTATTCTCAAGTGCACATGGAACATTCTCCAGGATAGAACACATCTTGGGTCACAAATCAAGTCTCGGTAAATTTAAGAAAATTGAAATCATATCAAGCATCTTTTCCAACCACAATGCTATGAGATTAGAATTACAGGGAAAAAACATAAAAAACACAAACACATGGAAGCTAAATAATACATTATTAAATAACCAAGAGATCACTGAAGAAATCAAAGAGGAAATCAAACAATACCTAGAGACAAATGACAACGAAAACACGATGATCCAAAACCTATGGGATGCAGCAAAAGCAGTTCTAAGAGGGAAGTTTATAGCAATACAATCCTACCTCAAGAAACAAGAAACACCTCAAATAAACAATCTAAACTTATACCTAACGGAACTAGAGAAAGAAGGACAAAACCCAAAGTTAGTAGAAGGAAAGAAATCAAAGATCAGAGGAGAAATAAATGAAATAGAAACAAAGAAAACAATAGCAAAGATCAATAAGACTAAAAGCTGGTTCTTTGAGGAGATAAACAAAATTGATAAACCTTTAGCCAGACCCATCAAGAAAAAGAGGGAGAGGACTCAAATCAATAAAATTAGAAACGAAAAAGGAGAAGTTACAACAGACACCACAGAAATACAAAGCATCATAAGGGACTACTACAAGCAAGTCTATGCCAATAAAATGGGACAACCTGGAAGAAATGGAAAAATTCTTAGAAAGGTATAACCTTCCAAGACTGAACCAGAAAGAAATAGAAAATATGAACAGACCGATCACAAGCACTGAAACTGAAACTGTGATTAAAAATCATCCAACAGGGCTTCCCTGGTGGCGCAAGTGGTTGAGAGTCCACCTGCTGATGCAGGGGACACAGGTTTGTGCCCTGGTCTGGGAAGATCCCACATGCTGTGCAGTAGCTAGGTCCGTGAGCCATGGCTGCTGAGCCTGCGCGTCTGGAGCCTGTGCTCCACAACGGGAGAGGCCACAACAGCGAGAGGCCTGCGTACCACAAAAAAAAAAACAAAAAAAATCTTCCAACAAACAGAAGCCCAGGACCAGATGGCTTCACAGATGAATTCTATCAAACTTCTAGAGCAGAGCTAAAACCATCCTTCTCAAACTCTTCCAAAAAACTGCAGAGGAAGGAACACTCCCAAACTCACTCTACGAGGCCACCATCACCCTAATACCAAAACCAGACAAAGATACTACAAAAAAAGAATATTACAGACCAATCTCACTGATGAACACAGATGCAAAAATCCTCAACAAAATACTAGCAAACAGAATCCAACAACACATTAAAAGGATCATACACCATGATCAAGTGGGATTTATCCCAGGGATGCAAGGATTCTTCAATATATGCAAATCAGTCAATGTGATACCCCAAATTAACAAATTAAGGAATAAAAACCATATGATCATCTCGACAGATGCAGAAAAATCTTTTGAAAAAATTCAACACCCATTTATGATAAAAAACTCTCCAGAAAGTAGGCACAGAGGGAATTTACCTCAACATAATAAAGGCCATATGTGACAAACCCACAGCCAACATCGTTCTCAATGGTGAAAAACTGAAACCATTTCCACTAAGATCAGGAACAAGACAAGGGTGCCCACTCTCACCACTATTATTCAACATAGTTATGGAAGTTTTAGCCACAGCAATCAGAGACGAAAAAGAAATAAAAGGAATCCAAATTGGGAAAGAAGAAGTAAAACTGTCACTGTTTGCAGATGATATGAATTTGGTAAAGTAGCAGGATATAAAATTAATGCACAGAAATCTCTTGCATTCTGATACACTAATTATGCAAAATCTGAAAGAGAAATTAAGGAAACACTCCCATTTACCACTGCAACAAAAAGAATAAAATACCTAGGAATAAACCTGCCTAAGGAGGCAAAAGACCTGTATGCAGAAAACTATACGACACTGATGAAAGAAATTAAAGATGATACAAACAGATAGGCAGATATACCATGTTCTTGGATTGGAAGACTCAACATTGTGAAAATAATTATACTACCCAAAGCAATCTACATATTCAATGCAATCCCTATCAAACTACCCATGACATTTTTCACAGAATTAGAACAAAAAATTTCACAATTCGTATGGAAACACAAAAGACCCCGAATAGCCAAAGCAATCTTGAGAAAGAAAAACGGAGCTGGAGGAATCAGGCTCCCTGACTTCAGACTATACTACAAAGCTACAGTAATCAAGACAGTATGGTACTGGCACAAAAACAGAAATAGAGATCAATGGAACAGGATAGAAAGCCCAGAGATAAACCCATGCACATATGGTCACCTTATCTTTGAGAAAGGAGGCAAGAATATACAATGGAGGTGCTTACTTACAGGTGCTTACTGCATTTGGTCTCCTTTGGAGGTACATCCACTAAGTCTGACACAGGAAAAAGTTAAAACTGTTCTGAATGAGTAATCCCCCTACCCCACCATCTTTTAACTCTGATTTATTCCTAAGCTGAAAGTATTTGGCACTAGTTGAGCTAAAATAAACTAACTCTTATGACATATCAGTAAATTACTGGCTGAAATAAAATCTAAAATTCCTCCAGAGTACTTCACATAAACGTCAGCAGAACAATTAAGTTGAGGTAAAATATTTTGTTGAAAGGCCGCCCTCCCAAAAAAATTCACCTGAAGGAATTTGTTTCCCTAATCTCTGACAATGTTTAATTTTCTTTTCACGATAATTACAGAAAAAATCTCACTTGTATGTAAAATCCCCTCTTCTCTCAATTCTTCTTTGCCTCCCTTCCTTTTCCATATCTTTCCCAGGAAATGGAAATAAAAACATTAGGAAAATGTTTAAACTCTTAGCTAAATGATAGCCTCTCAAGATCTGGCTAAAAGAAATTATGCATTTACTCAGTATTCACAGCTTCTAGGTTAAAATTCTAGAAAGACAGAGTGTTATATTTCCAGTCTATCTATCTGATTTTCCTTTTAGTTGGCCCAAGAACAGGCTCAATTACTCCAAAGACTCTGTAACCAGGGCACATTTGGGAGAACAGTGATTTCTTAGCCCCCAATTAAATAGCCTTGAGGAACACACACACACACACACACACACACACACACAGACACACAAACACACCCCACTCAGTCACTGCACTTTTGCCCATTCAAAAACTTGTAAGAATGACTTCAGCTCCATTTTGCTTGGGAGTTTGTCCTGCCTTTCTGTCACTTGAAATTCCAAAATGATATGGTCATTTTAGAAGCCAGAACTACAGTGTCCACACCACATGGAAAATCTTTAGGCCAACTTTTCCCAGGTTTACCACGAAATGAACAAGTCAACAAAATGTTGGGTGGCTCACAAGGCAATAACTTTTCCCTCTAAGATGTTGTGATATCATTTTCATATTCTTTTTTAAAAAATAGATATTCATTGGAGTATAATTGCTTCACAGTACTGTGTTAGTTTCTGTTGCACAACAAAGCGAATCAGCCATATGCATACACATGTCCCCATATCCCCTCCCTCTCGAGCCTCCCTCCTATCCTCCCTATCTCACCCCTCTAGGTCATCGTAAAGCACCAAACCGATCTCCCTGTGCTATGCTGCTGAATTTTTTTAAGGGAAAAATATCTCTTAACTGCCTCTTCCTTTTGTTGAGAAGCAATTTTGAAATTATCTGGTGGTTTGATAAATTTCCCTTATTTTTCTCAACCTTCCTTCAATTGTGCCAGTATTTTTTAGGCCACTCTCCTTTCTAGATGCAGGAGAAAAAGAAAGATTGCACTTGGATTAGGAAAATCAGGATCAACCCCAACTCTGCATTTATTAGCCACATGGACCGTGGCTGGTCCCGGAGTCCCTTTGAGCCCAGTGGACTTATCTGTAAAACAATGACATAAATAACTATAGCATGAGTAGAGGATTCAAAGAAATGGGGGTTTGTGAAGAAGGCTTTCTAAGTGCCAAGATGCTGCACGTCGGTATTTTTTTATTCAGACACATCTGTGTGATGAGGAATATTTGGCAAAAGAATGCACTGGCCTCCTTCCTCTAGGAAGAAAGGGCGCTGTCTCATTTATCAGCACTCCGTGCTATAAGGACAAATGTCTTCCCACTCTGATCTCCAGAAAACGCTCCTTCTCAACATTCAGAACCATCCTGGTCCAGTTCCCAGAAGATAGCGCCACTCTTACCATTTTTGGAGCTCCGTCTACTGGTAACATCTCCCTACCACTTCATTTTCTTTCATCTCTCTGCCCCTTGTCTTGTTCTCCTCTGCTTCTTATCATTAAGGCTCCATCTCCTGACCAAAGGAGGATAGGCTGCTCCTTGTCACACCTCCCATGATTTGGGGGTAGGGGTAGAATGACTAGGAGGTGATGAAATACTCTCTACTCTCCTCTGCAGCTTCTACGCTCCTGCCCCACCAATATGCAATTATACTCTTAGTTTTTAAGTCTTTTTCCATATGCGTATGCCTCTCTCCTTTGCCATTCATTGTTGTTACATCCTGGGACACTTTCCCCGGACCTTTAAGACCCTGAGCATCCAACCCAATCTTCCCTTTCAGTGGCTCATCCTTTAAGGCTCTAACAACCCTATCGAAACACTTTCTGACACCACACCTCCCAGATGCTTGTCCTTTAGGGCACTAAGAACTCATTTCTTTGGCACTTCCCCTCTACGGAAGCATCACAATACACTTAGCCATCGATTGCTACCAAAATCTCAAACTGTGAGAGTCCTCGAAGAAGTCACAACCTCCTGACCTTTCAACTCTTCCAAATCCTAACTCCTCCTACAGCTCTTTCCTCATCATGACACCCACTTCTTGACCCCTCCCTGCTTTCCCAGTGGATCACCATCTGTGGTCAAACAATAGGCCGTGAAAGGTGTCCATGGCCTAATCCCTGGAACCTGTGAATATGCTACATTATATGGCAAAAGGGATTTGCAGATGCAATTAAATTAAGGATACTGGGATAGAGAGAGAATCCTGGATTATCCTGGAAGGCCCAATGTAACCATGAAAGTCCTTATAAGAAGTAGATATCAGGAGCAAGGCCAAACAAGGCGATATGAGGATGGAAGCAGAGACTGGAGTGATGCAGCCACAAGCCAAGTAATGTCAGTGCCCTCTAGAAGCTAGAAGAGGCAAGAAACAGATTCTCCCTTGGAGCCACCGAAGGAACCAGCCCTGACACCATAATTTCAGCCCAGTGAAACTCATTGTGGACTTCTGACCTCCAGAACCGTAAGATAATACATTTTCAATTTAATCCCCTAAACTTATGGTAATTTGCTACAGCACTGATAGGAAACTGATACACCACTCACGCAGCTGAATGCCCTCTTAACCCAGTTCTGAGAGTGCCAACAGTCAATAATTTCAGTTTTGTCCTTATCTTCACCCTAGAATTCCTCTTGTTTGGGGCCTTCCTGGATTCCTGCCCTGCCATTCTCCAACTCTAATTGACTTCTATCCTAATGATGAACTTTTTTATTCCTGCTCATCAGTTTCTAAATGATGTTGGAACAGATCCCGAACTAGTTAATTGGGGTCACTTATAAATCACTGGATTTTAGATTTTTTTTTTCTTTAAGATTTCTCACTAGTGGCTTAGTAGCAGAAGGTACAAGTATTTCTCCTCTGCCTGGGATCCCAAATCCATCTCCTCCAACTTTACTGTTACATGAACTCATCTTTTCTGAGGTTAAGATCATCTACAGCCTTTCAACTTTGCTTCTATCTTTACTCCTTTTTCTTCTCTCTTGTCTCAAAATCAGTACCTTTTCTCCTTCTCCAATCCACATCCTCTCCATGCCACCTGGATCTCATGCCATCCCACATATTCCTCAACTTCACTCCACCCATTAGCTTCTGTCATTGGAACACACACACACGGAGGGGTAATTAGCTCCACTCCTCTGTGCAGGAAAGCAACATCTAAGCCATGCAGCATAAATCATTCTCTAGCTTTTTCCAAAAGATCTCCAGAGCTTACCCTTCCCCCTCCCCATATCCTCAGGGTAAGCTGTGACAAAGCGAAAGAGAGGCATGGACATATATACACTACCAAATGTAAGGTAAATAGATAGTGGGAAGCAGCCGCAGAGCACAGGGAGATCAGCTCGGTGCTTTGTGACCGCCTGGAGGGGTGGGATGGGGAGGGTGGGAGGGAGGGAGACGCAGGAGGGAAGGGATGTGGGAACAGATGTATATGTATGACTGATTCACTTTGTTATAAAGCAGAAACTAATAAAAAAAAAAAAAGATCTCCAGAGCTAGAAACCCATATCTTCTTTTACTTCCCCTTCTATTGTTTGCTTGCCTTAAAAATCAAGAAGTTCTTGGGCTTCCCTGGTGGCGCAGTGGCTGGGAGTCCGCCTGCCGGTGCAGGGGACGCAGGTTCGTGCCCCAGTCCGGGAGGGTCCCGCATGACACGGAGCGGCTGCGCCCATGGGCCATGGCCGCTGGGCCTGCGCATCCGGAGCCTGTGCTCCTCGGCGGAAGAGGCCATAGCGGTGAGAGGCCCGTGTACCGCAAAAAAAAAAAAAAAAAAAAAAAGTTCTCAAGTGGGAAAGAATATTCAGTTGTTCAGCCTTTCAGAGACACAGGAAACATGGTAAACATAACGACATTAATAGGAATTCTCTGAGATCATGCAGATTGAAAATTTCTATACCAATGTCTTCATAAACATAAAATGATTCTTTGTTTTGTTTTGGAAAATAGAGGCCCTCTTCCCGTGAGTCCTAAAGAACTTTGTGTTTAATGTAATAAGCACTAGCTGTTTATTGAATTAAATGGTCAAAGCAGCTCATTGAAAAGGAAATTTTCCATGAGCTGATCATCACGGGCCATAGAACTCTTAGCCCAAATAGCTGGATCTGCCTTCAGGTAAGAATCTCTCCATCTCTGTCTCGGTAAGTTGGTTACAAAATATCATTTTCCTCAATGTATAACCTTTATCATATGGCCTCCCATTGTTGAAAACAGAATTATGTGCTTTCTACTGCTGACACTATTATATTCTTGTTATAGGTTTCAAAAACCTCACGTAATAGTTCAAACAATTTTTTGCTGGCAATTGAAGCCCATGGATGAAGAGAAAGAAGCATACAAGGGAAAAGTTATTTTAGAAAAACAACTGACTTTATGTAGACGTTAAAGATGCCAACATTTTTGGGGAAAAAAATCTTGCTTATTTTAAAATGTCTAACATTATTCTAGCCAAATAAATACAGAACTAAGCTCTTGTAGAAATATAATCCTTGTGGAAAAGATATAGATTTTTTTCATATAGCTATTTACTTTTTCCTTAAATTAATTGCATGTGTATGTAAAGTCCACAGACCTATATTTTAAAAACATATTAAATATATTAACCTTCTCAAATATTGTATTTTCAATGAATTTACATATATGTGAAATATGTAAGCCATTTCAATGACAGTGTAAGAATATGTTAAAAACCCAGTTTATGAAAATATCTTTAAAAATTATGAAGTGTAAAAAAGAGAAGCAATATGGAGTAGCAAAAAGAAAGTACATGTATAAGTCAAGCTGAGCTGGATTTGAATCTTTATTGCTCACTATATAACATTTAACAAGCTCAATCCCATTAATACCCAAAATTGGGTATAATAAATTCAGAAAATATGAATGATAGACATCATTCAGTACGGTTAATATATATATAATAGGTTGATATTAAGAAACCTTCCAAATGTATCTCACCCTGGTTATAAATCAAAAAGATAATTGTTCAGGACATGTACAATTGTCTGGAAAGTAAAGCCCTAATAAAACCCTAACATAACAGGAAAATGAATTGACATGGATAGGTCAATAGTGCTATAGATATAAAATACAGATCATTGATGTGTTTGCCTTAAAATAATTTGGGCTAAAAATGAAGCTGTTTTCATAAAGTGAAGCTTAGGTATATTTTAACATTTGACTCTGTCATCATTATCATATGGTATTTGAAGAGAGAAAAATAGGTATATAATTTTGAAATAAGGAAATGAAAAATTTTTTTAAATGGGGAAAATAATAACGTAATTCTCATCTTCCAAGGCTATTATGGCGCTTAAATGAGTCATAGCTTCTCCGAAAACCTGGGTTTCCCCTCTTCCTTCTGTTAGATAGGAATAACTCTTTCTTCCTCAAGAGTGCCCAACACAATGCTTTGAACAAAGCAGACATTCAATAAATGTTTGCTAAGTAAATCAATGCCTTGAAAATCATTTGACAATGTATAATATCTGCTTTCCTCCACACTGAGAAAGAAACCCCTCAAAATCAATCAGGTTACTCATTTCCCTTCACATAAGAACTGCATCTCAATTTATTTTGGAGAGCCTTACATTTTGAGTTTCTAAGGTTTTCATTCAAATTATTTATCTTATATGGGGCTTCGGAACCATGTGACTAAAATAAAAAAAGAGATATCAAACTTTAAGGAAAAGAAAAGCACATCATCTTATCCATGCTGCATCTGCAGAAGATTGCATACACTTGGCCTTTGATAAACATGTCTCTCCAAAGAGCTATTCCTGATTCTACTCTAGCAAGGCTTTCCCAAGACCAGAACCAGCTCATGAAACAGTCCAATGAGGGAAGGGTGACTGGGCAGTTCTCAGCCCTTCTCCTTGGTGCTCCTTACTCCCCTGCAGGAACCAGTCCCTTAGCGTCCTCCTCGGGTCCCTCTCTGGGATCTGGGCAGGGACTGAAGGGGGCATTTACCTCCCATGTACTGAGGGCAGACCATGTGCAGGGGCTCCACAAGTATCATCAACTTCCATCCTTCCAACATCCCTAGTGGGAGCCCTCCTCCATTTTACAGATGAGACACATTTGGGGTTTAAACAGTTTCAGTAATTCACATGTCCATGCCACACAAACAGTAAGGACGACAACTGCTTTTCTTCCCCCAAAGATATAGTTTATATACCATAAAATTCACCCTTTTAAAGTACAGTTCAGTGGTTTTCAGTGTATTTACAGTGATGTGCAACCATCACCACTATCTAATTCGAGAACATTTTCATCCCTCTAAAGAGAAACCCCATACCCAAAAGTAGTCACTTCTCACCTCTCCCTCCAGCCCTAGGCAGCCACTATTGTACTGTTTGTAGCTTTTCTGTACCTTTCATATAAATGGAAACATACAACATATGGTCTTTTGTGACCGGCTTCCTTCACCTAGGATAACGTTTTCAAGATTCATCCATGTGGTAGCATGCATTTGAACTTTGTTCCTTTTTCTGGCTGAATAATATTCCATGACAGAAAAATATATATTTTAAGCATTACACTGTTAGACAAAAACTGTTTGTGGTCATAAAGTTCAAACACCATGAGGCAGAAAGATATAAAAAAGGAAACACCATTTCTCAACTATCAGATTGGCCAAAAGCTAAAAGTTTTATAATACTCTGTGCTGCCGAGGCTGTAGGAAACCAGCATTCAAGTGTTTCTAGGGCAAGGATGATAAACTGGTTCATTCTTTATGGAGGGCAATTTGGTAATACCTATTAGAATTACAAATTCCCCTTCTGGAAATTCATTCTATAGATACATCAGCACATATGTGAAACAATGCATTTGTTTCAACATCATTTGTTGTAGCAAAAGACAGGAAGCCACCTTACAGTACACTACTACTGAACTGGTTAAATAAACGATGGTATGTCCATACAGTGCAATACTCTAAAGATTGAGAAAGTTCCTTACATACCAATATGGAAAGTTCTCTAAGATACTGTCATACCTGAAAGAAGAAGGTGAAGAACACTACATATAGAAGGTTATTTTTTTTAATAAAGAAAGGGAGTAAAGTTGAATGCATATATTTATACTTTATATGCATGAAGAAACTCTGGAAGGATAACAAGAAGCTAGTCATTGTGCTTACCTGTTTTGAGGAAGAGGTTAGAACATTATGACTGGGGAATAAGTTGGGAAAGACTTTTGGCTGTGCATATGCATGCCGTGGTAGGCAAAATTCTAAAAATGCCCCAAAGCTTCCTGTCTCCTGACTACTTGCTCAAACACTCACCTCGATACTGCTGTGAAAGGACTGTGCAGATGGAATTAAGGTTGTGAGTCAGTTGATCCTAAAGTAGGAAGATTTTCCTGGAATATCTGAGCAGACCCAATGGAACCACATGAGCCCTTAAAGGCAGAGAGGAAGGCAGAGGAGTCAGAGAGATGACGAAAGGGGGTAAGAGAGACTTGACCCACTGTTTCTGGAGGGGGCCACTGAGAAAGCAAGAGGAAGGATGCAAGCAACTGCTAGTAGCAGAGAGTACTCCAACTGACAGCCAGCAAGGAAACAGGGACCTCAGTACTACAACCACAAGGAATCAAACTGGCCAACATCCTGAATGAGCTTGGAAGCAGATTTTTCCCCACAGCCTCTTCAGGAGAGCCCAGGTAGCTGACAGCTTGCTTTCAATCTTGTGAGCCCCTGAGCAGAGAAACCAGTCAAGCCAACTTGGACTTGTAACCCACAGAGCTCTGAGATGTTGTGGTGTTTTAGGCTGCAATGTTTGTGGTAATACGTTACAGCAGCAATAGGAAACTAATACATATATGGCTGTACTGCTTATCTTTTTATGATAAATAAAGAGTTAAAGTTAAAGAAAATCCAAATAGACCTCACTAAGATAGCTGAAAATAAGGTTACCTTTCCAGGAGCATAACTATCAAGTCAAAAGTTCATGGTACTTTTCTTTGTTTTGTGTGCCTACACTTAAATAATTTCAGTCTGAAATCACAATTTTGATAAAAATACCCTGGGCAGCAAGTCTGTCTTATAAAACCTGAATGGTAGGCTTGCTTTCCCAAGGCCCTCTGTCTCCTAAATCTAATGTCTTCTTTAAAAACTAAAATGCCAGGATATAAACACAGTTTATTTAATTCTTAGTTAGTTAGAACTGATAAAATTAAATTAATAGACTCTAAAGAGACAGACACTTGGCTTAAGGGAGAATGTTTGCCTTCTCTAATTGAAATGTCTAAAGGTTAAGCCTGCACTTTGTCTAACATTTAACTACACGTTTCTTCCCTTTGGTATTGGGTATGTTCCAGAGTTTTGTTAAAGGAGTTTATTGTTCCTCCATGGGAAAAAAAATGGTCAAATAAGTGATCTTTAATACAGAATTAAGATGAAAGCTCCAAGGACACCAGTTCTCTTTATTATCATTTAGCTCTTTATAGCTAAAAACTTTGTATGAAAACAAAAACCTTCCAAAATTAACTACCTTCGGTGAGAAAAAGCAAAAATCGATTTCCTTTCTAATTTGTTAGAAGTTAAATTAATCTCACTGTTGAGAAAAACCTACCAATTAATGTCATTGTTAGGGAAAATCTACTTATTTTCAAAACTGTCTCTCCTCTTCTAAGACCTGCGTCTACTTCTTGCTACCCACTGTTGGTCAACATCTATCACAGTGGTTCTCAACGAGGGGCAATTCTGCTCCATGGGGCACCTTTGGCAATGTCTGGAGATATTTTTGGTTGTCACAACTTGGGGGTGCTACTGGAATCCAGTGGGTAGAGGCCAGGGGTGCTTTTCAACATCCTATAGTACACAAGACAGCCCCACAACAGAGAATTGTTTGGCTTCCAAATGTCAATAGTGCTGACGTTGAGAAATCCTGGTCTAGATGCATCTAGAAGGACGGCTTGGTAATGAATAAAGATGTGAGGTTCTCCATTTAGGAGAAACAGGGAAAGCCATGTTAGTACAGGATGGTCATAAAAGGGAGAAAGAAAGAAAGAAGGGAAGGAAGTTTTTTCCTTCTAAGTTTCCCCAAAACTGAATTGAGTATCGTTATTAAATTTAAATTTATTAAAAAGAAAGTCAAATTTAAAGTTCAGTGCCTCAGTCACACGAGCCACACTGCAAGCCACATATGACAAGTGACTACCAGGTTGGGAGCATGAATTCAGACAATATTCCTGGGACACAGTTCTGAGGAAGGCTTAATCAGAAAGGTTGACTGCTATGAAACAAGACTGCTGAGCGATCACTAAGGAAAAGGACATGACTTTCTTACTAGTGTATCATGGGTGACCTCTGAGATACAAGCTTTCAGTGAACAGAACTTTAAGGAAGATTTCAAGGAAGATTGTTTTGAAGGAGTAGGAACAAACGTTCATTTTTATTTACTTATGTTTATTTCATTTGTTTGTTTTCTTGCCTTTTTAGGACAAGGAAAAATGGATGGTTATACTAATAAAATGTGATTATACTAATAAAATGACCACCAAGCAGTCTCAAGTCTCTTTGTGCAAAAACTTCTCCTCTGAAATAATTAGAACTTCAAATAATTTCAGAAAATTTTCACAACTCAAGCAATCACATGGGAAGGGGCATTTATCATGTATGACCTTTAAAGTGAGGTATAAACTGTTTCATGAAAGAAGAAATGATCTAGCACAAAAAAGATATGCTTCTCTCCTTGTTCCTCTTATACCCAGTTGTAAAGTCCAGTTCATGAAATATATAAAAAACAAAAGGTGATTAAATCTAAATAATCAGCCAACTGGGGTGAGGGGAATGCAGAAAGGACAGTGTTTTGGTTACACTGGTGTCTGGCATGAAGAGAATCAATTGGTAAACTGATTCGCTTTCGTTTTTTCACTTTTCAGCAGCTTTTTCTGAATGGTACAGAGAGCTTAGGTCTGATTTCCCCATTTGAAGCCAAAATGGATTGGCATGACAACTATTTCTTTGAGTGAACCATAAAAAAATAATCTATTCAACTGCTTGCTTCCTTCATCCTGGACAGTTGGTTGCCATCCTGGACTGTGAACTGTCATTCTGGACCTGAGAAGCCCTTCCTTCATGTGGAACCTGGGCTGCTCCTGTGACGCCACACGGCCCTTGAGGGGCACGTTCTGTGGCTCCTTGGAAGGGATATGCGAGATGGAAGGTCGCTACGGAGCAGCAGACATGAGTCACTCCCTTTTGGAAAGCTCAACTGCTGTAAACAACCATAGATTGCAGATTTCTGGGAGGGAGTCTGCTCATTCAGTCTCTAAAAAGGGAACACTTTTGCCCAGACCCTTGAGAGCATTTGGTTCTAGCATTCTCTTGGCTTTGGGTTAGAGAATCTAGCTGAGTAAGATCTAATCAATATCATCATGCATTCACTCTCTTTAAAGTCACTGACACGCCAGCCTGGGGGCGAGGATTGAAGCCCAATGCCACATGCGCTTCCGCCTCTGTAGGTTGGTTAGCTTTGCCTTATGTCACACCGTCGCATGCTAAGTAGGTCTACAAAAGTCACGTGGATAGGTCCGCATGTTCTATGTAACTACCGGAAAATAAATAAGACACCATCTTCCCGATGTGAGACCTACAGCATCTGCCGTGTAAAGGGAGAGCCCTCTATTATTCTTGGTGATAAAAGTAGATATTACATAGAAGATATTCACATAAACAATTCTACTTCCAATTCATTAGTAGCTGAATTCTCCTGCCAGGCTATGCTCTCCTGCTGATTTTGCAAGTCAACAGCCCTCAATCTGTCTCTCCAGTCCCCGCCTGCCCCCCCCCTTCAAGACTTTGACTCGACACAGACTTCTGTCTCTCTAATCCCTGCCCATCCACCACCTTGTCCAACATTTCAGAAGGACACCACAGGATCTTGGCATTGAGCTTGTGAAAAGTTGCCAGGCCTAACTGTATCAATGCCCCTACTGGATGTTCATACAATGAAATTATAGTTTAGTATGAAAACCCCATGGCTTTCATAAATGCTGCGATAACACTCATTACACCAGTACAGAGCAAGAGAAAGGTGCTCAGACTTAATCCGTTTTAATCCTAGTTATTCCCTAATATAAAAGACTGTGGGACTTTTCACATTCTTTTGGAAGGATTAGTGAAAGCAAACATGAATAACAAATTGACATTTCTGAGTTCTGGAAGAGCCAAAAGCAATACAAAAGGAAGGCAGACAGATCAAATTTCTGAGCAGAATTATTTTTCTAAGCAGAGTTTAACAGTTAACATTAGGAACAAATGTTAAACAGCTCTGCACAGTTATTTTTCTGTACCTGGAACACATTTTGCCAAACAGTTAAAATGACAAGTTTGAAAGACACATCTTGATGTCATAGAGACAAAGGAACTCCGTCTGTGTGACAGGCCTGAGAGAATGTTTTTAAAAGAAGGGTTTCTTGGATAACAATTTTTATATTCCTTCAGTCACTTAGCTGTCTGAGATATTCCAAAGCGAATGGTGTCTATTATTTTTCTAGTGAAGAATATGTTGATTCCTTTCAAATCACTGCATACTGGCATTAAGAGATTTTGAAATAATCTACTTTGGCCTCTTCATTTCATCGATGAGGAAAGCAAGATCTACGAAGAGTCTCCAAGCCATCCAATGTCACAAAATCAGAGATCCATGACAGTTTAGGACTAGTACGCCGTTTTTTGATGATGCATTCCATGATCTTTTCTCATTGTCCCTTTCCTCGAGAACATTCTTTATTGTTATATAGTATTAACTTCCTCCTCCATTATAAACCCATTCCAATTTGCTTCAATGTATCTTGAATCAAAATAGCAAGAACAAACTGGTTCTTGGGGCTTTGCTTGTCTTAATGCCCCCACTGAGGGCACTGAGAAATGCTGTGAGGATGGGTTCCACCCAAGCCCTTTGAAAGCAATTCATGTCTAACTAATAGAACTGTAAAATGAAAAGATCTCTAAGGGACTAGTTCCAAGATGGGATTCTGGGTCTTAACACACTCCACCTTCACCCTTAATCCTAGACGTGGGGTTCAGTCTAAAGCCGGGTTTCTCAACTCTAGCCCTATTGACTTTGGGGGCTGGATGAGTCACTGATCTTGAGTGCTGTCCTGTGCGTTGCTTAGGAGGCTTAGCAGCATCCCTGGCTTCTACCCATTGGATGCTAGTAGCACCCTACCATTGAGTGGTGATAACCAAAAATGTCTTCAGACATTCCAGATGTGCCCTTAGCGGGGTGTGTGTGTGTGTGTGTGTGTGTGTGTGTGTGTAAAATCACCCCAGATTGAGAAACACTGGTCTAAATCCTGCAGCCCCTATATAAACCTTGACACAAAATAGGAACAAAAGCCGAGATGAAAAGTGGGATAAAAAGGAACTCACTGGCACCTTTGGCTATGAACCTTCTTTAGCTCTAAAGCCACTTAAATGTTTTGGTGGAAAAAAAGGAAACTTGTTTTAATCAACCCTATGCCTTTCCTCGCTCCCCCTACACTTCTGCCTTCAAAGTATATTTTTGTTGCCATGAAAACAGAGCCTGCCTGTTTGTAATTATAATATTACTCTGTAGCAAATTTCAGAAAGAGCCAATTGGTGCACTTCCAACCTTCGATTCACTCTCTCCTCTCCTCCGTTCCTTAGCGGGGAGTTTGGAGAGAGGGGAGGGATGAGAGGAGAATGCTTCCGTCCACTCAGCTCTGGGCTCGTTCTGATGTCTACACTCAGTACCAACCTCCCAGGTCTCCAGGACCTGCCCACCAAGCTTCAAGCATCACCTTGGCTCTGCCCCAGATTCATGCCACGACAAGCTTCTCATCTGCTCAGCATTTTCACCCAAGACCACAGAACTTTGGTGAGAGAGGGTCAGGACTCAACCATACGGATGTGATGAAGGAAGGGAGGGAACAGGTAGATAACCCATTCCTAATCAAAATGAGTTAGGATATTTTATTCGTAGCTTGGGTTACTTCTTAGAATATACCAATGATAGCCATGCTGCAGAAATTTAATAGACATGTTTGCTAGATGTGGTGCTTACATAATTTCTTCTTTGGCTTTTCACAGATTGAGATATAAATAATAAAATGCTCAAATCTGAAGTGTAAAGCTCCATGACTTTTTACATATGTAAACATTCATGTCACCGCCTCCCAGATCAAGACCGCGTTACCCTAGGTTTCCCTGCCTACAGTTAAAACCCACCCGCCACCTCCCAAGGCAAGCAATATTATGATTTCTATCAATGAAAGTTAGCTCTGCTTTTTTTTAGAATTAAGTTGCACAATATGTACTTTGTAGCTTTATTCCCACATAACGTTTCTAAAGTTCATGCATATAGTTTTAAGTGTCAGTGGTTTGTTCTTTTTTGTTGCTATGTAGTATTCCATCATGGAAATATACCACAGACCCTGTTAATGGATATCTGTGGGGTTTAAAAAAATTTGGGGGGGACCATTCGTAAAGAAAATGTATGCAAGGCTTCGTTTGGATATATGCATGTGGTTCCCTTGGGTGTATAACTAGGAGTGAAACTCTAATATTAACGAATAGAAAATATCAATCATTAAACTGAAGTTTTTATATCAGTATAAAGACTTAAAGGACACAACGATCATCACTCATTTATTTTGCATAAAGGAAAAATAGATGAACTTTTAAATTATGTATCAAGAAAAATAGATACTAACATAGCTAACAGTAGGGTGAACACAGACTGTGTCTTGAAACTGGGAAACTTTTCGGAGTACAAAGGGCACTGTTAGTATTTGCACTGGGGCCATTTAACCCGGAGTTGCCTGAGAAAACTAAATCTTCTGCTCATTCAAGCTAATTCTGACTGAGAAGATGAAAGCTAGGGCCAGGTATCTAATGCCAACTTCAGAATCAAGTTCCTTTTTCGACCTTGGCCAACTTGGTTAAACCCTCGTCCTTTAACCATGACATTGGTCAGAATCTTTTCCACTGAAATTTTATAAATACTTCATTAAGTGGCAAGTCATAAATCATAAATCTCAAAGCCAGTAGAGCTGTCTAGGAAGGACTGAGGGCTGGAATGCAGACTTCCAGGGTTGACGTATACGCTTTCAAGAGCTTGGCTATACCCGCATCTAAAGTGCCACTCAACTAATTTATGAGGTTCTCGCTTCTCTTTCATTTTCTCTTTCAGTTCTGAAGACATTCTGACTTAAAAATAAGTTTAGTCTAGCCACATATGCTGTATGTTATTTCACTGAAAAGAAGTGAACTGCAAATTACATCAGCGGTTGCTACGCGTTTGGCAGTATCTTTCTTCTTCATGCTTCAGTCACTGGACTTACTGTGTGATGAGAATCCCAGAAGCCCAGTGTGACAGTGCCTGAAGTCTTGACTAAATCAAATACCATGAAATTGTTTCATCAAGCTGATTCTCAACATTGGATGGGAGGGGGGTGAGAGTCACCCCATTGAAGCTGATGTTCTTCGGCTCCCATGACAAAACAATGCTTTATTTCTACAGTGTTTAAAAGTGTGAAAGCTACACAAGACAATAACCATAAATTAGCAACGCCTTTTGCATGTGAAGGACTGCCAAGTTTTACAGGCATTTAAAACTACATTTGTTGAAAGATGGAGATAGAAAACGGAAAACTAAAATGGCACCCCTTGAAAGGAAAACAATGTATACTGGCCACATTTAGCATGTCCTCAGATATGCTGTACCAAAATGATTAGTTGAATAGAAAGAGTAAATTTAAGTGGAATAACGATGATCTGATACTAAGGAAACTGTGCTTCCTACTGCAGAAAAGCAGCCACTCCAAGTGAATTCACCGGCAGTCGGAGCCTGTTACAAATTTACAGGTTAGAACGAGGACTAGAAACACAGTACGAGATTAGAAAACTGAGATAATACTTGTAAGATGAATTCCTTGTGGAACAAGCCTTATTTTATAAAATCATTATTATCTTAATGTTAAGTTCATCTTTTCTAACATTTTTGGCTGAGTCTGTACCGTTTAAAAATTAACCAATGTGGTCACATTTTTGCATTAAAAAAAAACCCCTATCTACAGTAATATGCAACCCAGTAACCATACTCCTGGGCCTCTATCTCCAAGAAATGAAAATTCATATCCACATAGAAACCTATACACAAATATTCACAGCAGCTTTTCTGGTATTAGTCAAAAACGGGAAGCAAGGGCTTCCCTCGTGGCGCAGTGGTTGAGAGTCCGCCTGCCGATGCAGGGGACACGGGTTCGTGCCCCGGTCCGGGAAGATCCCACATGCCACGGAGCGGCTGGGCCTGCGCGCCATGGCCGCTGAGCCTGCACGTCTGGAGACTGTGCTCCGCAATGGGAGAGGCCACAACGGTGAGAGGCCCGCGTACCGCAAAAAAAAAAAAAAGGGGGGGGGAGCAACCCAAACGTCCATCAACTGATGAACAGATAAAGTGTTATGTCCATACCATGGAATACCACTTAGCAATAAAAAGGAACAAAATCTTGATACATGCAACAATTTGGATGAGTCTCCAGATAATTATTCTAAGTGGGGGATAAAAGCTAATCTCAAAAGGCCATGTACTGCATAATTCCATTTATATAAAATTATCAACATAGAAAAATTATAGAGCTGGAGAAGAATCTAGTGGTTGCCAAAGGTTCGAGATGGTAAGCAGGAGTGGGTGTGACCATAAGGGGGTAGAGCATGAAGGAGCCTTGTGGTCATGGAACAGTTGTGTATCTTGACAGTGGTAGTGGCTACACCAATTTACATTATGTGACAGAATGGAACAGGACGATACCCACACATTGCACCAATGTCAATTTCATGACTTTGACACTGTAGTATATAGTGTCAAATATCTATATACATAAGATATAACCACTGGAGGAAACGGGGTATATGGTACATTGGATCTCTATTATTTTTGCAGCTGCCTGTAAATCGAATTATTTCAAAGTAAAATCTTTTGAAAAAGGTACAGCCACATTTATGTCTGAACACACACACACAGGTCTTGACCCCTACCTTTTGAGTCATTACCTCCTAGAAAAAAATCCTTCCTAAGGTCAATTTTCATAAGTAAGAAATAAAATCACCATTAAGAGCAAAGAGGAAAGTTTTCACGCATTTCTGACACCCAAAAATCAACCGATTTATGCTAAGGCAACACCAAGTCACATTAAATGAACCCAATCATGTCAGTATTGTACCCAAGTTGTTATAACATAACAAGGAAACGGTCTTTTAATTTCTCACTAATAGAGTTGTCTATCCGTACGTGTTTCACTCTTTCCCAGCAGTTATGTAATGTGCATGTAAGTCTGTAATCATAATGCCTGCACTTGACACTGACTGTTAAGCAATTGTGCATTTAGTGAAAAAAATAAAAAGAAGAGCAATGACAAAACCATCAGTGATAACAATACAGACGGGGCCTGAGATCATCATTATTTGAAACAAGAGAGCCAGGCATTTTCTTGGAGGAAGAGGTGCAAGATGCCATGTGCCTGTTCCCTTTCTATGGCACACAGCTGCCCGGAAGGCAGGGTGAATCTAGCCCATAAATATAAGTAGGAATATTAGACCAAACTGCCCTGAACAGTCCAATTCTTATAACCTGAATGGCATAAACTGAAAAGAAAGGCTGAAATGGTATATGACTAAATCTTCAAGGCAACTTGCAACTGGATGTTAAAATTATGAGGAAGTTTGTTTCTCATATTTTCTTTTTACACTTTCCACATTCATATTTTACTTCTAAAATCAATTTTTGAAATAACATAACTACTGTATAGCACAGGGAACTATATTCAATATCTTGTAATAAGCTATAATAGAAAAGAATCTGCAAAATAATATTTTCTATATATATACACATATATATGTGTAATGAAACCACTTTGCTGACACCTGAAACTAACACAACACTGTAAATTAACTATACTTCAATTAAAAAATGGTTTAAAAATGTACATATCCACATACACATTGCTATGTATACATGTACACATATCTGTGCGTACACACCTATAAATGTCAGTGCTCACCAAGGGTCCTTGATCTGAGATGGAATGGTGGCAGACACGTGCTCCCTCCAGATCCCCTGAAGTCCTTTTCACTCCTTCTGGGCTACCTCCCCTGGTTTTGGTACATTTTGGCCTCCAGCGACCGCACGTGGCACTGCCCTTGGACTAGGGGAGCAACTTCAGCTACACCACACCCTGACATACCTGGTAGTTGACCCTCAGCTCATGACTAACAAGAGGGGAGCATGTAAACACACACAACTCCAGGCACCAGAGGAGGCAGCAGCCTGGGAGGTGCAAGTTGCTCTTGGAGCTACCCTGCGGCCCAGCAGAAGCAAGATGCGACTTTGCTTGCCATTGCATCCCTGCTTGGCTTCAGGCCTGGCTGCCTGCTCCCCCAATCCCTTTAGTTGCATCACCTGCAAGCGTTTTCTTTATCACTTGCATATAAATCTTCATTTCAGAGTTTCTGGGGACCAAACTGAAAACAAGACTACTTTTCACATTAAAAATTTTCTGGGGCTTCCCTGGTGGCGCAGTGGTTGGGAGTCCACCTGCCGATGCAGGGGATGCGGGTTCATGCCCCGGTCCGGGAAGATCCCACATGCCACGGAGCAGCTGGGCCCGTGTGCCATGGCAGCTGAGCCTGCGCGTCCGGAGCCTGTGCTCCGCAACGGGAGAGGCCACAACAGTGAGAGGCCCGCGTGCCGCAAAAAAAAAAAAAAAAAAAAAAATTCCTGAAGCCAAGGCGTATCTTACAACTGAAATGAACATTTAATGCAGCTTTTGTTCTTGAAAAATCTATTATTAAATCGATGTTGCATCCTATAATTGATGGCATCTAAGATTATAAGCTGTGTGAGGGCAAGGTGGGTTGATTTTATTCTCCACTGTGCATCCAATGCCCCAAACATTGCCTCAAACATATTTCACTCATTAAATTTTTGTTGAATTAATGGATCAAAAAATATAGTTTTATAATCTGTCTTGTATTATTATTCAAGTGATGAATTTTCTTGATGGTAGGGCATGAATCATGTCTGTATTTATGCTTTCCATAATACTTAACGCAAAGTCTTGTTCAAATTCAGCACCAACAAATGTTGACTACAATTGGAACACAGATGCAAAAAAATTTTACAGAGGGAAAAACATGTATAAACTAGGAAAAAGCAGGAGAGAGAAAAAAAAGAAAGGGAAAGAAGAGTTGGGGACAATAGGAATAAAGAAAGACTAGAGGGGTGAAATCACAAGAAATGACAAGTGGCAGGTCAACTTTCAAGTGACAACAAAGAAGAGATTACAAAAACCATAATGCTGGGAATAAGATGTGAACAGGAGGCATCTGATCTACATCGAATTTAAGCAGGAAGAGTAGACGCTTTTTTTTTTTCAAGACCAGAAAATTAAAATGTGGAATAGATCTCCCAGAGTATGCAAAATTCCCCATCCAGCAACTATGGACAGGAAGTAAGAAGACGCCCCAACACAGCACCGTAACACAATGGTTTGTAGAGCTCACCACAATGGCAGGGACTTCTAGACACAACCATAATATGAGAAGACTCTGAAAGCCAAGCTGGCAACAGTGGGCCTCCATATTCTTTGGGCCAACCAATGAGTACTCAAGTGCCCTTTCATGTGTCCTTCACCAAGGCCAACCTTCAGGACTGAGTCATCCTTCTCTAGTATTGTTTAAAGACAGCCGAGCAGACATGGGGGTGCTATTTGCAGTTTGGTGAGGACCTGATCAAAGGTAAGGTGACTTTTGAAGCTGTCCTGCATTAAGAGGTGTCTAGATAAGACAGTAGTGTAGAGGAACAAAAATACACTATTTCAGTGGGAGCAAAAGTACCGTTATCTGTGTTTGTGTTAAAGCACACATGTGTCCATGTGTGCTGTGATGTGTCTAATCACAGTTGGCAAGTACTGCTGTGGAATTTGCTGAGTTAAGGGAGTTGGTATCACTGGGAGGGGATGAAGTCAACGTGAAGGATATAATGCTTCCTGTGATACACAAAATTCATCTCATTCTGATGAGTCTCCCCTTTTACCTGGCATGCCCAAACTCTCCAAGAAGGGGCGGAGAGCAGCGTAAAGGTGAAGGAGACAGGAAACACAGGGCAGGGGAGACCCAGCAATCTGAAGCAAAAATTCAAAATCTATTCAGGATGGGAATGGGAGAGGTGCAGGTGTGGGCAAGGCCTCAGCGGCACCTCCACTCCCAGTTTCTTGCCCCCTCAAGGAGGGAGGAAGCAAGAAGAACAGCACTGGAGCGTCAGCCTGTCGTCCCCAGAGGCTCCCCCATCCATCCCCACCTGGCTCATCGCTCATCTCGCGGGGCCGTCGCTTTCAGCCAGGCTCTGTCTGGAGCACGGGTGGTGGCTCAGCCCAACCTCCTTTACACACAGGCTGCTATATCCTCGTCTGCACGGGGCCACCCATTGGCACGGCAAATGTGGCTACAGCGAGTAATGAGGAAGTGTCACGAGAGGGGAGCAGAGAAGCGGGGTCACCTAACAAGAGATGCCTTCCAACTGGAACCCCTAAAAATTCGTGCTTCTCAACTGAGGGCAATTTTGCCCCTCCCCCCCCACCAGGGAGCACTGGGCAACGTCTGGAGATACTTTTTGTTGTCATGACTTGGGGTGGGGATGCCGCTGGTTTCTAGCGAGTAGCAGGCAGGCATCTTGCCAAACATTATATAATGCACAGGACAGCCTCCAACAGCCAAGAATTATGTGACCCCCAAATGTCACTAATGCCATGGCTGAGAAACCCTGGCCTAAAAGAAGCCAATCCCAAAGGTCAGCTTGGTGATGGAGAAGCAGCCAGATTACATGGCCAAGGACAGAGTTGGAGAGAGCCAGGCAGGGGCCCCACAGTCACAATCCAGAGCCCGCCTCTTCACAGCTGCATGAGCTCAGGCAATTACTACACATTTCTCAGTCTCAGTTTCTTCATCGACAAGACCTGGGTCCTCACAACTGCACAGGTATTTGCAAGGGTTAAAGAACATGTTGGCCATAAAGCACTTCTCAGCGGGCCCTCAACAAGGAGCACTTCCCTTCCCTTTTCTGGCTCCAGATAATTTCTGGAATGAATGCCACAGAGGTAGAGGGAGGAAGGGGACGGTCCAACCCTCTTCCCACAGCCCGACGTTTTCAGGGTTCCTTGATCCTCCTTCACTTCTCTTCTCTTTTCTTTCTCCTCTACCTCCTTTTGAGAATTGAGATTTCCCATCCATCAGTGATCACAGACTCAGGCAGGGGCTTGAGTTACCACAGTTTTCACCTTGTGGCTCAGGAGGATCCAGCTGAGTGAACTTGCCAGCGATCCAGACACAAAAGGAACCAAGAGGCCTCTCGGAAAACTCCTCATCCTAAGAGAGCAAAGGGTCAACAGCAAAAGTGCGTTTCAAAGACAACAGGTGAGCTTTGAAAGAAAGGGGTCATCCTGAGCACAGCATAGGTCCTATAACAGAACTGTTTCCTCGTTCAGTCACTGTGGAGTCACCCTGAGTCTCTGGACAAAGAAACTCTAATAAATAGCTACTAGAAACCAAAATTGTTTCTGCAAAATTTCCGAGGGCTACTGAAAGTGCAAAGGAACAGAAAATCTGTGATCGTGGAGGAGTTGGCACTGGAGGAGGCAGTGATGGCAGTGGCTGCTTCATTCTGATAACCATACCGGTGACATGGTGGCCACCAGACACACTCTTGACAGAGGGCATCGGTTGCAACTGCAGCGGCAAGGCCCTCGAGAGACATCGGCAGTGGAAGTAGTTTCTTTGGGGTCATTAAAAGCCATCAAATCCCTACCCAGTGGACTTCCGTGATGGTTCAGTGGTTAAGAATCCACCCGCCAAGGCAGGGGACACGGGTTCGAGACCTGGTCTGGGAAGATACCACATGCCGCGGAGCAACGAAGCCCGTGCGCCACAACTACTGAGCCTGTGCCCTAGAGCCTGGAAGCCACAACTACTGAGCCCACATGCCACAACTACTGAAGCCCGCGCGCCTAGAGCCTGTGCTCTGCAACAAGAGAAGCCACCGCAATGAGAAGCCCGCGCACCACAACGAAAACTAGCCCCTGCTCGCGGCAACTAGAGAAAGCCAGTGCACAGCAACAAAGACCCAACGCAGCCAATAAATAAACAGCTAGCTAGCTACATAATTTTTTTTTTAAATCCCTCCCCACAGAGACCCAGAGGAGGGGAGGGGAGAGATAGCAGGCACTTCCCACAGCATCGGGAAGGAAGTCACCTTGTGAGTATGGGGGCGCATCCCCTGGAAAGCCCCAGTGCTCCAGAGGGACCACTCAAGCAGTGGAGGCAGACCATCCAGATAAACACTGGTGGCTGTCACTGGCATCTTCTCTTCGTTGTGTCAGAGGAATAAATATACTTTAATAATTTACTGATTACAAAAAGTAACACTCATTTTAGAAAGGCTGGAAACTAACAACAAAAAAGAAACATGGCAATTGTCAATCATGCCACTGCTCAGAGATGACCTCTTGCTGAGGTTGCAGTGCATTTGCTTTGGTCCTTTTCTTTGCTGTGGGTATCGTTACACAGTTGGGAACATGCTGGATGTCCATTTCCACGGCCATCTTTTTCTTTCCAGCTCACATGGAGACAGTCTAAGAGGTCGAAGCTGTGGGAAGACTTACCAAGGCCCCTACCCACCCAGCTCCATGAGGGGTGGGGAAAGTGAAGTTACTACTCTTATCACTTACCTTATCTCCCAGCAATGCTTATAGGTCGCTGTACCCTCACTTACCCATTTCAACTAAGAAAATATGTTAAGTTCAAATCTTTCCCCTTAGGGTGAGGGAAAGGGAAGCCAAGGTAGCTTGACCTGCCTGGCAGCGCGTTAGGAGACAAAGGAATACCCAGGAGCCCTCCCTCACCCAGACAAACACGGCACAGTCTCCCCTGGAATCAGACAGCCTGGAACACATACAGTCTAAATAAAGACCGAAGGAGGAAATAAAAGCCTGGCTCTCTATGATATATTAGAGGAATGCAAAATACTAGAGCTAAGTCATTCACATTCAATCTCTTACATTCCATTATTTGTATGCGAAGCTCCTTTCCTTGTTCTTTATGTCATTTTTTTGACAGGATGTTAATCCTCAATCAAGATTGTAAAACTAAACCATTTAAAATATATGCATGCTTAGCAAAAGGATCCCAGGGTTTAAGAATCATTTTTAAAATTAGATTTTTCAATTCCGTTCAATAAACATGTATTGGATGTAAGCCCCAGAGTCTCCAACTCCATTCACTTGTAGGCACGAAAGGCCCCCAAGAGGCGAGCCCACTCTAGTCCAACCCCAATTAATCTGTCCTCCAACCAGTAATACTTTCATCGAGAGCTTCCTATGTGCTGAGGTACTGGGCAAAGAGGTGTTTGAGTTCTGTATCTAATATGTCTAAAACCAACACACATTTCTGTCTTTACTGTAGACAAGAAATATTTCACTTTCCTCTTAACTCTCCTATATGTATATATGTATAAATGTATATAACTCTCCTATACAGTAAGTCCCCTACATACGAACCTTCAAGTTGCGAACTTTCAAAGATGAGAACGTGCCCCTGTACACCAGCTGGCCAGCTGTTGTACTGTGCTACTGTACTTTTCAAGGTACTGTACTGTAAGATTTAAAGTGTTTATTTTTTATGTTTGTTTTTATGTATTATTTGTGTGAAAAGTATTATAAACCTATTACAGTACAGTACTACATAGCCGACTGTGTTAGTTGGGTACCTAGGCTAACTTTGCTGGATTTAAGAACAAACTGGACTCAAGAATACACTCTCAGAACGGAAGTCGTTCGTACGTAGGGGACTTACTGTAGACACATTTTACATATACATGATAATAAATGGCACCAAAGTATGGCTTCAATGCTGGGAGGCAATAGGAAGCACTGGGAACTATGGCGACACAGAGTGCTCATTGTCCACCTAAAGAGAACAGTCGCGACTGATCCTAGCTGATTGATGCCTGTGGGTTCGTGGGGTCAATGTCAAGTTTTTCAAGAAAACCCCAATATCTCAGTTTTTAAATTAAATCTCCCTTTTCTAAAAGTTCAGGTATTTTATATACTGTGTAGGCCCGAAAGAAAATGACTAAGATGAGGAATGTACTCTCATACATTATGAGAGCGTGCATACATTGGTTCAACCTCTATGGAAGGCAGTTTGGAAATATCTGTCAAAATTAAAGTGCACATTCTTTCTGCATCAGATATCCCAGTCCTAAGTATTTATCCTGCAGAGATACTCTCACATTTGTGAATCACATACATGCCCGCCAATGTAAAACGAATTAAGTAGATACAGTACACCCATACAACAGAATTCTGTCGCTATTTAAAAATTGAAGTAGCTTTGTATAGAATGATTTCACAGATAGAATGCCAAGTTAAAAAAAAAAGAAACCCACAAAGTGCAGAACACTATATACATATTCTAACAGTTGTGTAAAAAAAAGATGTACACATATATAACTGTCTATGCTTCAAGATGGCCAAGGGCCATTGAATCTCCCTCACACTTGCATGAGAGAAAAAATAAAAATCTGTATGACTCTGGATTCACAGCTTTTGGCCACTCTTCCACGGCCTTGAGGCAGTTGCTAGGACCCCCCCCCCCCACTCATCCTCTTCCATAATCCCCAGTCCCTGTTTCCAGATGGGCACTCCAACTTCTCAGGGCAGCTGGAGCCCGGCCCCAGACAGCTAACAGAAGCTGTGATCATCAGACTTTACCATTTCTCGTTCCCTGGGTGGGACACTGCCTCTGGCCTTCCCTGGCCACGCCTTCCCTTGCTGCTGAACAGTACCCGGGATATGGGCAGCGCCCCCAGGATGAGCCCTCCCTTTGCCATGCCTCCACGGGCATCAAGGAATGGACTACCGTCTCTCTCTTTTGAACTGAGCCCTTCTATGGCCTGGGTAGAGCAGCAAGTCCAGGTGTATTCCATGGAGCACAAGAATCTCGTTACTTATATGGTCAAATAAACCTTACAAATGCTGCATACACTTGCATATTCATAAGCACACTAACATGATAATGACTCTGAAGACTGCAGTGTAGAAAAAGAGTTGCCTGTTGCCATCCGACAGTCACCCGAGCTTATGTGATTAACGACTCTTCCCTCTTTTTTGTTGAATGCCTGTGAACATCATGCAAAACTAGTGTTTCCCAAGCATAACACACTTGGGAAAATCTATGCTAATCCAAGTCCAGCTTCCATTCTTTTCTCCAGCTTGTCCTTTATAAAAGAGACTCCAGTGACCTTCCCAAACAAAGCCACAAGGGTTACGGTCAACTACAAAGAAAAGAGAATAAACAGGAGAGGAAAAGAAACCCAATAAGGAGGAAAATTTCAAAATTAAATGTCTAATTCTATGATTTCATGGTTACATTCATTTCAGACAGAAAATGAACCAGATCATGGAAAGTAAATAAATCAGAAACCAGCAGGCAAGCAGGCGGGAGGACAGGAATGTTGAAGGTCACAGCAGGCAATGGGTCATAAATCAGGAGCTAAGAGAACACAAATGCCTAAGAGGAGGTCAAGGTCAGTGGTTCCACTCTGGGCAGCCCATCAGAAACCATTAAAAAGCCACCAGAGGGCCTCCCTGGTGGCGCAGTGGTTGAGGGTCCGCCTGCCGATGCAGGGGATGCGGGTTCGTGCCCCGGTCTGGGGGGATCCCATATGCCGCGGAGCGGCTGGGCCCGTGGGCCGTGGCCGCTGGGCCTGCGCGTCCGGAGCCTGTGCTCCGCAACGGGAGAGGCCACAGCAGTGAGAGGCCCGCATACCGCAAAAAAAAAAAAAAAAAAAAAAAAAAAAAGCCACCAGAGTGAAATGGGTAATGGACTCTTCCCCAAAAGAAGGTTCAAAGATGACTACCTTAGGTTTGATTGATCTGAATAGAGGACAACATGATTCCTCACGTTGTATACGTAAAGGAAACCATTAAGATGGCAAACACTGTAGATTTGTATATTTATTGCCATAATTTTATGGCAGACTCCTTCTAGCAAAATTTTTATATTATGACAATCTAGAAATAGATTACATTTCTCCTTCATGTGAAGGTGCCATATGAGCTGCAGCAGCCCTTCCCCAGAGATCTACTCAGTCCAAAGAAGGCCATGGGGCACATGGCAGGATGCCAGCTCTTCAAGTCAAGTGACTTGCCTCCTACACCTGGCTCCACTGGACAGTGTCCTTCACCCCTCTAGGTCTGAATGTCCTCATCAGCTAAATGAAATTTGGTACTAGATGATCTTTCAGTTATGTGAATATACTACGCACTTTCCCACCTCTGATTTTTCACACATCCTGTTGCTTCTACTTGAAATGCTTGGCCTTCACTCATTACCAGGCTGACCCTCCAAATCCTTCAGGTGTCAGCATAAATACCAAATATTCTGGGAGACCTTCACTTCTACCATGGTTAGGTCCCCTACTGAAAGCTTCTTCTATCATCCACCAACATAATTCACATCAGATTTTACCATAATTATTTATTTTGGTGTTCGTCTTTCCCACTAGACTTTAAACACTGCCAGGAAGGAAAACATCTCTTTTGTTCAGGGTTATCTCTTCACTACCAAGCACACAGTTAGATGAAGACATGAATGATCTCAAAATGGAAACCACCAAGTCTCATTTTTAAGGATTTTTTTCTAGATCTAGTATACCTCTCCATTTAAATTTAGCAAAATAAGTCAAATTCACTAGTCTCCTGCTTTAGAAAGTCAATTCTTGAATCCTGATTTCTTATCTAGACGTTTGCTTCTAAAAATAAAGTGCTATACGGGTTCAAATACATTCCTGTAAAGTTGTATATGTTTTGAGTATGTGAAAATTGGTTTCTATTTTAATTATACTCAGCAACTTAGAAAAGGCTTAGAAAAATGCCTACCATGCAATATATGTTGGATATGACTTTTATTATCTTTAGCTCTCTATTCACAGGCGGGGACTGGGAGGAAGCTGCTGCTGTAAGGTACAGAGTACATCCGGGTTCTCCAGCGCAGTCCGAGGCAATTGATAAAAATTGAAATGGCAACATTTCTTTGGGTCGGGTAGCCCAAAAGAACCGAGGTCATTTAGAAGTCCCATGAGAATCGCTTGGGATCCTCCAAATTCTCTCACTTCGGTGTGGGCAGTGGCAGCACGGGAGAAGACAGAAGGCAAGATGGAAACACCAGTTAACACAGGGAGGGTGACAGGATGAGAAAACACCAGTACTCAAGAAGCAGAGATCGGAAATGCCAAGAGACAAAGATCATTAACGTCCCTGGTCAAATGTTTGCCAGGCTTTCCTTTTTAGGTGCCTTCAGAAGGACAGGATAGCAAGTGCCTCATGGTAGGAGGCATCCCAAGCCTAAAACCTTTACAATTGTCCTCCAGTTCTTTAACTTAACATGGAAAATCTCACTGGACAACACAGAAGCGCTGAGCTGAGAGAAAAAAAAATTAAGTTTCTCCATCAATAAATAATTTGTTAACCTATTGTTCTCATGTTATACTTTTGTACCATTTCCTGCCATGAAATACCAGAAACTAATTTTCACCTAAAACTGTATAAAGCTTTACATCTGGGCATTTAGAGACTACTGATTCATCACTAAGTTGTCACAAGCAATGTATATATATTGGCCTCTCTCAAGAGGTCATTTACGAGAGGAAGACACTATCATTAACTTCACTTCCAACAGCTGGCCTATTATAATCTGGTTGTTCCTTTCACAAAGCATCTGTGACATTGCTGGAACTTGTCATTAAGTCCCTTGACAGCAGGCTCTACCTCTAGTCTTTGCCGGGCACTGGCTTCTTACTGCCCTGTTTTCTCACCCAGCTCCACATGCTGTAACTGAGGACTGTGGCTGGGCTTGCATGTGTAATTAGAGTTGGGCCTCTTTGCCAGGTGGTTTCTCCCTTCTCTACTAATTAGTCCAGTTTTCCCTTTAAGTCATGTAGGAACTATCAGTTGAGTCAAATGAAAACAATAGGCTGGGTGATGTCAGTTTTTAAAACTGTGGATCATTTTCCATATTATATCATATGGTCATGACGAGTACTCTGCACTTATGGGTGAACTATTCAGCTACTCATTAGCTCAGTCCAGACACATCGAGGCTTGTCCTGGTTAACTAACGTTTTAAGCCATGTGACACGGGAAAAACAAATCCTTCTCCAACAGGTGTTAAACGAAATATCGCACTAAGACCTTCCTTTCCTGGTGGCTTTTCTAGTAATTTTTCTCACAACATAACAATTCCAAAGACAAGGATTTGGAACAAAAAGCAATAAAATAATGGTATCTGGAGTATCTCTTAAGAAGCCAGAGTCGTATTTTGCAAATGTATCATTGGTCCATTTTTCCAACGGGGTGACAACAGAATTAGAAACTTCCTGGCAGTAGCATAGGTTGTTCCAACACTTCCAACTCATCGAGTCCGTAGGTTACCCTAGCACGAGGACTAGTAGCTTTCAGATGTTAACTGTGGGGCATGTGTTCTATACTCTTACTTCCTTCTCCAGGAGTTCTCAAAAACTGGTCCAGGGACTGGCAACGTCAGCATTACCTTGGGAATTTGTTAGATGGGCAACTTCTTGGGACCCACCCAAGACACGGTGAATCAGAAACTCTGGGGGTAGAAGACAGCAATCCGAATCTTAAGGAACTCTCTGGGTGATTCTGGCACATCTCCCTCAGATGGAGCTCCACTGCCAATCATACGGCCAAGCAGATACGGGCAAAGCCAGTCTGTACAGATTTTGGTGGAATCCTTAAAGCTCATCCTGTTACTATGCATCTTAGATCACAGAAAACAAGAGTGTTAGGATCATTGTTAGCCCTATGAAGAAAAGGAAGAAGGAAAAAAATGTACCAATTTCCTGGTAAATTTCCCCAATGGTTTTAACAATCTTTACCATATGCAAAGCATAATGTTCTCAAAGATTAAATACCACTCTTGGGACTTAAAGAAAAGAGGAATAGAAGACCATACTTGGGGAAAGAAATTTCTCTCTTTCCTGCTATGAAGAAATATAACACTTATTAGGTCATTCCACAATCTAGTGCACTGGTTTCTAAGACAAAGAAAACTTTTAAGACAGAATGGCCAAGATGAGTCAGAATGCCTTCTGTAGTGACTTTTCCAGGGCTGCTGACACACAACTTCTCCGAAGAACTTTTTCCTAAAGAGAGTAACCTAATTACTCAAGTTCTCTTTAGTGCACTGACAAAGGAAGGGGGAGGGGAGTTCAGGTGAAATTGCCTTGAAATCAGAGCCCCAGACTTACGTACATTCTTCACATTTGTGGCATTCTTGAGGCCACTGGACCACCCCTAATGACACAGAAAAGACGACTGACTGGAGGCAACACAAACAGCAATTATTAAAGCCATTTCCAAGTGGGTAACTCATGAAAACACATTTCTTTATAGCCATTAAGTGGCAGTAAGGGTAAGGGAGGGCGTGCCAGCTAATGTAAGAGTGTGAACTGAGCAAGAGCCTTCCTGAACTTATCAGCAGGAGAAGGCTTTGAGGGGATGGAGATGCCTGCGTGCTGAGGTCATCTCAGCTCTAGCAGCTACCCCACCACTTCCCAGTGCTGTCAAAAACCAACTGTTTATTTGGATTAGCTCTGCCAATTTACAAGAGATGCTTCAAGGAAATCAAAATAATTTATTGTGCTAAGTGAAATTTTAGGACCAGGACTACCCAGGTCATTTAACCTGGAGGCGTAGCCACTTTGCTCATTAGCACTGACCTTGGTCAAGTTATTAAATCCCTCATTGTTCCAGCGACCCCATGAGTCTAGTGGGAATATTACTGTCATCTCGTTACTGGATGACTCCTGAGAGAAATGGATGAAAAGAGCTGGGCATTCTACAATTTTCTAGGTATTCTTATTTTTATTTTGAAGAACCAATTAGAAGTGGTCCATATTCCAAGTCTCTGTCACTGAAGTTGAATGGGAAATTACTGAGCCAGTGGCAGTCATACTATTGTGCATGACGACCATTAAAAGGAGATCAAATGTTTAACAGCAGAGCTTTTCTTCACTCAGAGTGAGTGTGTCTGTGTGTGTGCACGTGCACACATGTGCACGTGCACACACACGTAAGAAAGAGTAATTTAACACAACTGAAAGGCTGATTGTCAACAGTGCCTAGGAGTCTGAGAAGTTTGGGATAAGCGACAGGGACATAAATACCATTAAACACTGATTCTTTTGGAATAAATATTCTAGAGCTATCTGGCAATCCAAGCCTTCAAATGAGGAAGTCGCTACACCAGCAGGGTAGATGCCATAGTTTCGGCCTTCAAGGTGGCCCTACATTCACTATCTGCCTACTAATGGCATTTCTTTGAGCTACCTCTGAACCCCTCCCTAGGTAGCACCAGTCCTTCAGGCTCAGCCAGCTGGGGTTGCTGTGCCATGGCCCAAGGGCAGGACAATTAAAATTCATTATGTCAGATCAAGGGAAGAATTCCAAACACTGGGCCCTCCACCAAGAATGCAGCATCCTGACCCTCCTACTTCAAGCCCTGAGAAGTTTTCAGTAAAAATAACCCTAGCTAATCATAACTCCTGGGGAAGATAAAGATAATCTCCTGAGGTCACAAGGAGCTAAAAAAAAAAAAAAGTCTTTAGAGATCAAAGAGTTATTCTAAGAAAGGGTCAGAAGATTCAGGATATAATGATTTATCTTATATCCTCCTGCTCTTTCTGAGCCTCAGATGGGTCTGGGATGCTGGGATGAGGCTACCTGTCCCACAGGTAAAGCCTTATGTTGAATCAATTCCTATTACTTCCACGCTGAAAAGAAACCTCATTTTACCTTTTCAAATAAATGAGTACTATGCAGCTAACTAACGTTCAAAACAGAGAAAGTCATCATTGTGACAGACTTGTAAAAGGCACTTGCAGGAAATTGCACAAAATAAGCAGAATAAATATTACTGAAGTGAACTGGAGGCTTTGTGTAACAACCGCCTGAAACGCCAACTTTCTTTCAAATTTCACTTTTCCTCCTTTGTCTTTTTTGCCAGATGAATGTACTTCCAGCTGGACCAAGGAGAAGCAACGGTGTCAAACAACGACTTGTTAAGAAATACACACCTGTCATAAATGCAAGATTCTCTCAGGGGATATATTGAATTGCGTTCCCTGCTTCCTATGAAAAGGTGCAATGAAAAAATGAATTAACTATCAACTACCAGATGTTTCTAGCATCTCTATTAGTTTGAGAAAGATGAAACAATTGCTGCATTGTACAGATGTATAACTCACATAAACATAAGTATTTAGGATGTGGGAAGAAGGCTCAACTAAATGCGTCTTGAGAATAATTGATCTTTTCTTTTTGGCAATGCTTCATAATAACAGGAAGAAATCTCTTCTCCTTGAATTGACACATCTTCTACCAACACAAAGAATAAATGGGCATTTTTCTAAGGGCACAATCATACAGATAGGCATTTTTAGTTTGACTTTGCTTCACTGCATCAATTATAATTAACGTGAATTTGCTGGTGATTCTCATACATGTACATTTCATGATTTGAAAGCTGTCTAGTTACAGAAAGTTCTAAGTACTATAAATCCCATTCTCTAAATAACAAGAATGGATTCTAGTGAGGAGAGACATTGTGATCAATGGTGTGGGAAGCACAGAGCTGCCTGCTCTGTAAAAATATTAAAGGAGAATATATACAAAATGTATCAGTTCCTTTCGACTTCACCACCATCAGTTCAATGTTCAAGTATGTGGCACAGTCAATGTGTCATTTAAGGGAAGGGACGGAAGTATATCATGACAACAGCCTCGATGTTTGCTTCTGGCTCCATATTACTGTGTCTCCCAAGTGACTGGGCTTTGGATTCAGTCCCCTGCCATCTCAGTTCCAAAGGAGAACCATAAAATGGAAAGCAGAAGGGGAACACCATTTTGTGTCACATAGTACATGAGTCACAAACAGGAGTCACTCCCACTTGGCTCACATGCCAAAGCTGATGGATTTTCCCTCGTGGCTGCAGAGGCCCTTTCTGAAGGATTCTGAGATCATATCTGGGCAGAAAGAGGGTTGGAGTCTCTTAGCAACATCTGACAGTACTCCAGAAAGACAGGGTGTCAGCTCTCGGGCAGGAATTTTCCAGCTTGGAGCCTGGTAGCAGTTAAGGCAGTGGGCTTTCTGATCAGCCAGACCTTGATTCAAAACCACAGCTCCTCTACTTACAAGCTCAGACATTCTCGGAAATTTACTTCACCTCCCTTAGATTACTATCCCTACTTGAGAAAACAGGAAACAATGAAAACTACCCAAAAAGGCCATTGTAAAGATGAAATGAGATAATGTATGTGAAGGTTCACCCACTTCATGCCATAGAGTAAGAGCTACAAGAATGACAACTGTGGTTACGACAGTAATGGCTGCCCTATCAGCAGTAACAGTCTAGTAGCAATGGTAAGAGTAGGGGTAGCAGTAACATTACTGAGTAGTTTAAAGACTCAAATGTGAAACACTTCTGGTATGGATCAGAGATGAAAACTATATCAAAGGGGAGAGAGGGAATGGGAGGGAAGGAGGGAGGGAGGGAGGGGGAGAGAAAGAGAGAGAAAAATTGAGAGAGAGAGAGACTGAGAGACAGATTGAAAGAGAGGTGTTCTGACTAGCCAAGTAAACTGGAACCTGAAATCATCTCTGGAGATCATACCGACAGTCATCATCCTTCTAATGAAGTGACCCCCTCAGCCCCAGTGAGGTTTACCCTTCTCTCTTGGGTGTTCTCATAGTGTGACATGTGCCATATCTATCGGACTAAAACTGTGTCGGTACCTCTGAGGTGAAGGTTATGTTTCGAACTCTCTGAGTAAAGTGAGTATCAACCAAGAAAGAAGTGAGGCAATGACTGGTGGTCAGGTGCTACTGAAAATCTTGAAAACATAGAGAAAACAGAAATGGAGAGAAAAGCCACCATCCCTTGAACTAATCCTTCATCCCACTGGTGCCAGTTCTTAGGACTCTGCTTTCTGAGTGGCACTCAAAGGTGAGTTATCAGGTGGCTTGGAGAGTTGAGAGCATCTGTGGATGAGTAAGAAAGAAGGAAACTGGTGAGTAGTCGAATGCTGAGAACACAGGTGGTGAGCATGTGCCCTCTGGATACTGGAGCTACTAACTGTAGCAGGGTGGGTTTGAGAGGATCAAAGATTATCGGTGTTTTACAAAGGCAGCATGTTCCAGTAAATTTGTTAGAGAAATAATGGCCACCCTCCAGACAAATAGTGAAAAAAGGAAAATTCAGAGGGAAGAGTTTAAAAGAATTTTAAAGAGCAGTGTTGGTAGAATAATAAAGAAATAGTAGCTATAGATCATAGACTTTTATTCCTGGAATAAGCCTTTGAGATCATTTAATCTAATCCCATTACTTATAAATGAAGAAATATACACCTTATGAATAACAGACCTGTGGAAATAACCTATTAAAACCACGGGTTAGGGACGCTGGTGGAGAACCCTGACACCCAAGGAGACGGGAAGAACCCCCAAGTGAACCGGATCTTGGTTCACGAGCCGGGAATCAGGCCAAAGCTCCTGCGGTGGGAACTCTGAGTCCAAACCACTGGACTAACAGAGAACCTCAGACCCCAGGGAATATTCATTGCAGTGAGGTCTCCCGGAGGTCCTCATCTCAGCACCAAGACCCAGCTCTACCCAGTAGCCTACAAACTCCAGTGTTGGAAGCCTCAGGCCAAACAACCAGTAAAACAGGAACACAATCTGACTTGTAAAAAAAAGGAACAAAAAAATGAGATGGTAAAAAAATATGTCACAAATGAAGGAGCAAGGTAAAAACCTACAAGACCAAATAAATGAAGAGGAAATAGGCAATCTACCTGAAAAAGATTTCAGAGTAATAATAGTAAAGATGATCCAGAATCTTGGCAATAGAATGGAGGCACGCACTGAGAAAATACAAGAAATGTTTAACAAACATCTAGAAGAACTAAAGAACAAACAAACAGAGAGGAACAACACAATAACTGAAATGAAAAACACACTAGAAGGAATTAATAACAGAATAACTGAGGGAGAAGAACAAGTAAGTGAGGTGGAAGACAGAATGGTGGAAATAACTACTGAGGAGCAGAATAAAGAAAAAAGAATGAAAAGAATTGAAGACAATCTCAGAGACGTCTGGGACAACACTAAAGGCACCAACATTTGAATTATAGGGGTCCCAGAAGAAGAAGAGAAAAAGAAAGGGTTGGAGAAAATATTTGAAGAGATTATAATGGAAAAGTTCCCTAACATGGGAGAGGAAATAGTCACCCAAGTCCAGGAAGCACAGAGAGTCCCATACAGGATGAACCCTAGGAGAAGCACACAAAGACACATATTAATCAAACTAACAAAAATTAAATTCAAAGAAAAAAATATTAAAAGCAGCAAGAGAAGAACAAAAAATAACATACAAAGGAATCCCCATAAGGTTATCAGTTGATTTTTCAGCAGAAACTCTACAGGCCAGAGGGAGTGGTGGGATATACTTGAAGTGATGAAAGCGAAAAACCTACAACCAAGATTGCTCTACCCAGCGAGGATCTCATTCACATTCGAAGGAGAAATCAAAAGCTTTTCAGACAAGTAAAAGCTAAGAGAATTCAGCACCACCAAATAAACTTCTCTAGGTGGGCAACACAAGAAAAAGACCCACAGAAACCAACCCAAAACAATTACGAAAATGGTAATAGGGAAATACATATTGATAATAACCTTGAATGTAAATGGATTAAATGCCCCAACCAAAAGACACAGACTGGCTGAATGGATACAAAAACAAGACCCATATATATGCTGTCTACAAGAGACCCACTTCAGATCTAGGGACACATACAGACTGAAAGTGAGGGGATGGAAAAAGACATTCCATGCAAATGGAAATCACAAGAAAGCTGGAGTAGCAATTCTCATAACAGATAAAGTGGACTTTAAAATAAAGAATGTTACAAGAGACAAGGAAAGACACTACATAATGATCAAGGGATCAATACAAGAAGAAGATATAACAACTATAAATGTTTATGCACCCCAAGTAGGAGTACCTCAATACATAAGGCAGATGCTAACAACCATGAAAGGGGAAATCGATAGTAACACAATAAGAGTAGGGGACTTTAACACCCCAGTTACATCAACGGACAGATCATCATCATCCAAACAGAAAATAAGGAAACACAAACTTTAAATGACACAAGAAACCAGATAGATTTAATTGATATTTACAGAACATTCCACCCGAAAGTGGCAGAATACACTTTCTTCTCAAGTGCACATGGAACGTTCTCCAGGATAGATCACATCTTGGGTCACAAATCAGGTCTCGGAAAATTTAAGAAAATTGAAATCGTATCAAGCATCTTTTCTGCCCCCAATGCTATGAGACTGGAAATCAATTACAGGGAAAAAAACAGTAAAAAACACAAAAACATAGAGGCTAAACAGTGCACTACTAAATAACCAAGAGATCACTGAAGAAATCAAAGAAGAAACTAAAAAAATGCATGGAAACAAATGACAACGAAAACAAAATGACCCAAAACCTATGGGATGCAGCAAAAGCAGTTCTAAGAGGGAAGTTTTTAGCAATTCAATCTCACCTCAAGAAACAAGAAAAATCTCAAATAAACAATCTAACCCTATACCTAAAGCAACTAGAGAAAGAACAAAGAAAACCCAAAGTCAGTAGAGGAAAGAAATCATAAAGATCAGAGCAGAAATAAATGAAATAGAAACAAAGAAAACAATAGCAAAGATCAATAAAACCAAAAGTTGGTTCTCTGAGAAGATGAACAAAATTGATAAACCTTTAGCCAGACTCATCAAGAGGGAGAGGACTCAAATCAATAAAATTAGAAATGAAAAAGGAGAAGTTACAACAGACACCACAGAAATACAAAGGATTATAAGAGACTACTACAAACAACTCTATGGCAGTAAAATGGACAACCACGAAGAAATGGACGAATTCTTGGAAAGGTACAATTTTCCAAGACTGAACCAGGAAGAATTAGAAAATATAAAGAGACCAATCACAAGTAATGAAACTGAAACTGTGATTAAAAATCTTGCAACAAATAAAAGTCCAGGATCAGATGGCTTCACAGGCGAATTCTATCAAATATTTAGAGAAGAGATAACACTGATCCTTCTCAAACTCTCCCAAAAAATTGCAGAGGAAGGAACACTCCCAAATTCATTCTACAAAGCCACCATCACCCTGATATCAAAACCAGAAAAAAATACTACAAAAAGAAAATTATAGACCAATATCACTGATGAACATAGATGCAAAAATCCTCAACAAAATACTAAGAAAACAGAATCCAACAACATATTAAAAGGATCATACACCATGATCAAGTGGGATTTATCCCAGGGATGCAAGGATTCTTCAATATATGCAAATCAATCAATGTGATACACCATATTAACAAATTAAGGAATAAAAACCATATGATCATCTCAATAGATGCAGAAAAAGCTTTTGACAAAATTCAACACCCATTTATGATGAAAACTCTCCAGAACATGGGCATAGAGGGAAGCTACCTCAACATAGTAAAGGCCATATATGACAAACCCAGAGCAAACATCATACTCAGTGGTGAAAACTGAAAGCACTTCCACTAAGATCAGTAACAAGACAAGGATGTCCATTCTCGCCCCTATTATTCAACATAGTTTTGGAAGTCCTAGCCACAGCAATCAGAGAAGAAAAATAAAAGGAATATAAATTGGAAAAGAAGAACTAAAACTGTCACTGTTTGCAGATGACATGATACTATACCATAGAAAATCCTAAAGATGCCACCAAAAACTACTAGAACTCATCAATGAATTTGGTAAGGTTGCAGGATACAAAATTAATACACAGAAATCTCTGGCATTCCTATACAACAAAAAAGAAAAATCAGAAAGAGAAATTAAGGAAACAATCCCACTTACTATTGCAACAAAAAGAATAAAATAACTAGGAATAAACCTGCCTAAGGAGGCAAAAGACTTGTACTCAGAAAACTATAAAACACTGATGAAAGAAATCAAAGATGACATAAATAGATGGAGAAATATACCATGTTCTTGGACTGGAAGAATCAATATTGTGAAACTGACTATACTACCCAAAGCAATCTACAGATTCAATGCAATACCTATCAAAGTACCAATGGCATTCTTCACAGAATTAGAACAAAAAATGTTACAATTCGTATGGAAACACAAAAGACCCCGAATAGCCAAAGCAATCTTGAGAAAGAAAAATGGAGCTGGAGGAATCAGGATCCCTGACTTCAAACTATATTACAAAGCTACAGTAATCAAGACAGTATGGTACTGGCACAAAAACAGAAATATAGAACAATGGTACAAGATAGAACGCCCAGAGATAAACTCATGCATATATGGTCACCTTATTTTTGATTAAGGAGGCAAGAACATACAATGGAGAAAAGACAGCCTCTTCATTAAGTGCTGCTGAGAAACTGGACAGCTATATGTAAAAGAATAAAATTAGAACATTCCATAACACCATACACAAAAATAAACTCTAAGTGGATTAAAGACCTAAATCTAAGGCCAGAAACTATAAAACTCTTAGAGGAAAACATAGGAAAAACACTCTTTGACATAAACCACAGCAAGATCTTTTTTGACCCACCTCCTAGAGTAATGAAAATAAAACCAAAAATAAACAAATGGGACTTAATGAAACTTCAAAGCTTTTGTACAGCAAAGGAAACCATAAACAAGATGAAAAGACAACCCTCAGAATGGGAGAAAATATTTGCAAATGAAACAACGGACAAAGGATTAATCACCAAAATATACAAAGAGCTCATGGAGCTCAGCATCAAAACAACAAACAATTCAATTAAAAAATGGGTGGAAGACCTAAATAGACATTTCACCAAAGAAGACATACAGATGGCCAAGAGGCACATGAAAAGCTGCTCAACATCACTAATCATTAGAGAGATGCAAATCAAAACTACAATGAGGTATCACCTCACACAGGTCAGAATGGCCATTATCAAAAAATCTGGAAACAATAAATGCTGGAAAGGGTGTGGTGAAAAAGGAACCCTCCTGCACTGTTGGTTGGAATGTAAATTGATACAGTCACTATGGAGAACAGTATGGATATTCCTTAAAAAACTAAAAATAGAACTACCATATGACCCAGCAATCCCACTACTGGGCATATACCCTCAGAAAACCATCATTCAAAAAGAGACATGTAACACAATGTTCACTGCAGCTCTACTTACAACAGCCAGGACATGGAAGCAACCTAAGTGTCCGTCAACAGATGAATGGATAAAGAAGATGTGGCACATATATACAATGGAGTATTACTCAGCCAAAAAAGAAATGAAATTGAGTTATTTGTAGTGAGGCGGATGGACCCAGAGTTTGTCAGAGTGAAGAAAGTCAGAAAAAGAAAAGCAAATACCATATGCTAACACATATATATGGAATCTGAAACAAACAAAAAAAAATGGTACTGATGAACCTAGCGGCTGGACAGGAATAAAGACGTAGACATAGAGAGTGGACTTGAGGACACGCGGTGGGGAGGGGGAAGCTGGGGCAAAGTGAGAGTAGCATCGACATATATACAGTACTGAATGTAAAACAGATAGCTAGTGGGAAGCAGCAGCATAGCACAGGGAGATCAGCTCGAGCTTTGCTATGACCTAGAGAGGTGGGATGGGGAGGGTGGGAGGGATGCTCAGGGGGGAGGGGATGTGGAGATGTATGTGTGCATGTGGCTGATTCACTTTGTTGTACGACAGAGACTAACACAGTTCTGTGAAGCAATTACACTCCAATAAAGATCTATTTAAAAAAACATGAGTTATTGTATTAGAAAGAGGAAAAGAGTACAGAAATGGAGATGCAGACTTAGGAGTCATCTAGGTACATGCAGTAATTGAAATCATGTATGATGATACAGTTCACCCTAGCAGAGGGAAGAGATGCATTTCAGCTTCCAAGCAAAGCACGTAGAGAGTGCCACACCCATAATGAAATAGCCAAATGGGAAACACGCAAACAAAGAAAACTCTATGGTCCAAACCATGTGACTCAGAGGGAGCTGGACAGTTATAGTTCATAATTTTTTGGCATATCAGTTGAACTTTATTTTTTACTCTTGGGATGATTCTCTGCTTCTCAAAGATTGTTAAGGAAATAAAGGCAGATTCAAACTTTACACAGTGTGATACTGTTTGGCTAACAACTGTAAATATGTAAAGGAAAGAGAATATAAGAAAGACCTTTTGTCTGTTGGTAAGCACTGAAAATATTTAGATCGAAGGTGAATCAAATACATATGATTATAGTACAGAATGCAAAATAATTCATCATTCTTGAAAGCAAATGTATGAGTTAAAATAGTTTCAATATTAAATAATATGGCTCTACAATCTCAGACAATTCCAACAAAAATCATGAACTGCATATACACAGGGGAGGGGAGAATAAAAGCAACTAATAACCTCATCTTACATGGAATACAAATAATTATATTTCCTTTGTGAAACTGACAATTAGAGATATACAGGCTGTATTTTTTTAATTTAATGGTAACCATTATAATGAAAATACATTCAGTGTTTCCACAGGAAAACAGCCCAGGAATTAACTAATAATAGTTATATACTATTTACTATATACCAGGTACATTCAAGGTATTTATTCATATGGCTCTCAGAATAACCCTGTGAAATGGGTACTATTTTTATCCCCACTTTACAAATTTTACAAATGAGGACATTTAGGTACAAAGAATTTAACAGCTACTGATTCTTGAAAAGTTGAAATGAGAGCCATGCTCAGGAAGGCATATGCTTGAGCTAATGGTCTTAACTCATATGCTACACATGCATCAAAAGATGGAAACCAATAGGGACAACAGAAAAATATTTTTAAATGTAAACCAAGATGTTAGAAGATCAAATACATTAGCATAAATATAAACACAAACTTGTTAAACTAATTTTTTAAATATTTAAGTATTTAATATTTAATAAGACTGATTAAAAACCTGACAAAGAAAGATTAAAGAGAAAATTATAGCCTAAATCATTCTTAAATCCATAAGCAAAAATCAACATTGAATAGAAGCAAATCAAGACAGTGAATTAAAACAATTGTTGTGTATTATTAGAATGACACACCTTAGAAACATGGGATTTATCTAAGATTTACTGCTAGGAATTTTATTATTTTGATTGAACACTTAAATATGTCAGAGAAGAAAAATGTTATTTCAAGTACATCTCAGAGGAGTATTTTGTTAAATACAATACTTGCTGCCAATTTCTTAAAATTCTAGAATCCAGAAATATGACTATTTCCATATCATAATAATTAACGTCTCTGCTAGGAAAACAGTATCACAGTTCAATGTCAGCACAAATGCATTCTCACAGAAATCAAGAGCAACTAAGGATGCCCAATATCACCACATTTCCTGAAAGTGTCCTAGAAGTTGTAGCCAACGTACTAAGACATGAAAGAAAACATTTATAGTTATTCCCATAGAAAGGGAAAACTCTTACTTTGTGACTGATTTTTATCTATGTAGAAAATTTAAAAAACAAAACAAAGCTAGTATTGGTATAAATAACAGTAAAGTACCTCAACATAAAAATATAGAAATATAAAATATTATTCTATATACCTCTAGTAATAATATAATGACATAAATATTATAGTCACAATATGAGGAAAAAACCCTAGATTTAACCTAGGATTAATAGGGAATGTAAAGAAATTGTTAAATCTATTGTGAGACTTAAGATTCAAAAACTTGAAAAGGCATTCCATTTTCCTGGATGGAAAGACCAATGGGTAAGACATCAACAATTCTTCCCACATAGTAAGATTAACCTAATTCCAACTACAATTCCATCAGTGCATTTGAAGAGTCTTTAAAAAGTTATTCAAAATTATATCAAGAAGATTAAAGGGATATCATGTAAAAATAAAATTTTGAAAGAGAAGAATATAAAGTGTGAGAAAGCATGATCTACCAAATATTAAATTATATGCATGCAAATTTGATACATGTGAGAATTTATTATATATTATATACTTATATTTATTGTATATTAATAGCTTATTAATGATAAAAGGAAGGCAAATTCATTAAACAGTACTGTGACAAAAGCACAGATTTTATCTTATGACTATATATATTCCAAAGTAAATTTCAGAAGAATTAAAGATTTAAATATAGGAAACTTCCAGCTACAGTAGCATTGACGTGGTGCTACTACAAATGCATATAAATGCTGGATACAATAAAAAAATTTTAGTATACAGCCGACCTTGAAAGAAGGAAAGGAAAGAAGGCAGAGAGGGAGGGAGGGAAGGAGGGAGGAAGGGGAAAACAGAATAGAGAGAAGAAAATCCTCTCAAAAAAATAAACAGATAAAAAGGGAAAAAGAAGGACTCTGAAGCCAGAGTAGTAAATGAGTAAACTGACACCAAAGTGTCCCAAGAGGACATGGACCTTATTAAGACTGGGGTCTGTTCTGCTTTGGCATGTGGGTGGTCTGGGAATGAATTTACAGGAGCCTGTATTATGGAAATACCAGTCCAACAAATTATATGAGCCCCCCTATTGAAAGTCACACAGTAAGTCCTAAGGAGGAGAAAAATAAATCCATAGACAGGGAAACCACACAACACAAAAGACTACTAGAAAAATTTTAAAGCAGCCAGGGAGAAAAGACAGATTCCATATAAAAACAAACAAACA
Source organism: Mesoplodon mirus (assembly GCF_964341445.2). Classification (NCBI taxonomy): domain Eukaryota; kingdom Metazoa; phylum Chordata; class Mammalia; order Artiodactyla; family Ziphiidae; genus Mesoplodon; species Mesoplodon mirus. The sequence continues at coordinate 8,357,452 of NC_138981.1, forward strand.
AACACAATTAGACTTCTAGCAGACTTCTCAACAGAAGTGGAAGATAATCGCTTAATATCATCAATGTGCTGAGGATACCTGTCAACCTAAAATTCCATACACAGAAAAAATATCATTCAAAGTGGTGGGAGAATAAAGGTATTTTTCAAGCAAGATTGAGAGACTTTCCCATTCTCAGACCTTTAATAAAAGGATTGCCAAAGCTTAGTTATAACTCAGGAAAGAAAACTGACATGAGAGGCAAGAGTGAACAAATGGAAAAACGAGATAATAAATGTAAATCATCACTGCTTGTAACTGATAACAATGAACATTACAATAATGCTGACTAATGGGTACAGTTACAGTAAGTTGGAACTAAAAATCCAGACCACAGTAACATCGATAGGGCAAAGAGAATTATCAAAGTTAAAGAGTTCTAAGGTCTCATATTGCTTGGAAAGAGGCTGACTGTAGAAAGTGACCAAGACCTTTTGTAGAGTCACAGAGGCACAGTCATGAGCGTTATTTGAATGAGAACACAGAAACCCATCTGGGCTGCAGACAGGCGGCAGGCTGGGACTGGGCTCCACATGAAGTACTAAACAGCTGGAACCCGAGAATTCCTATAATCAACTGGCACCCCAAATCTAGATAGAAAACTCAAAGCAGCCTGTGTGTTCACCCTGATTGCTGAGGATGCTTTCCATGCTGCCCTGTAGCAAGGGAGAGGTTCCGTGCTGCCTTGTAGTAAGGGGCACACTCCCACTACCAAACACAGGCACATACTGCAGGCTCAGCAGCACCATGGGCCCAAGACAGCTCTCTGTAGGATGGTGGATTGAAGCGAGACCTGCATCTTCCAGTCTCTTGCTTCAATTTCCCCTATAAAAGCCCCTTCTTTAAAGAGCCCCATAAGCCAGAGTGGACTTTGCTCCAAATCCAGAGGCATAACATGTGGTGACCCAGAAGAAATCCACCTGGCATAAAAGTCATATATGCTTTTTTAATTTTAAGGCTAACATTAAATTAACAGAATGCAATAATTCCAACCAGCAGAGAAATACAGGGAGATAAAAACAACTCAAACAGAAAAGTGAGAAAAAATTGGAAAAAAGAAAATGAAAAATAAAAGGGCAGAAATAAATTTATATATCACAATAATCACAAAAACATAAACAAATTAAATCTACTTGTAAAAGGATATTCTCCAATTGAGTAATACAACAAAACTAGTTTTGTGGTGTTTATAAGAGACATAACTCAAAGACAATCCACAGACTTGGAGAAAATCATTGCACATCATTTATATGATAAAGGGCTTGTATCCAGAACACACCAAGAACTTTCAAAACTCAGTAATAAGAAAACAAACAGCCCAACAAGATAAAATTGTGCAGAAGATTTGAATAGACACTTCAAAAGTAAGATATACATATAGAAAAAAAAGAAAAACCACACGCACACGAAAAGATACTCAACATTAGTTATTAAGGAAATACAATTTAAAATCATGAGATACAATAACATGCCTACTAAAATGACTAAAACTTTAAAAATTAACCATACTAGGTGTTGGAAAGAATTCAGAGGAACTGGAACTCTGAGACTGCAGGTGGGAGTATTAATTGGCACAACCACTTTGGAAAACATTTTGGCAATTCCTTAAAAACTTAATTATATACCTCCTGTATACTCCAGACATTCCAATAGAATACATACTCATAACAAATAATTGCACATAAATTATCATACCAATTTGTAATAGTCCAAAACTGGAATCAGCCTAAATGTCCATCAACAGGTGACTAGATTAAGAAAACTGTGGTATATCCATACAATGGAATACTACTGAGCAATCAAAAAGGAAAGAGCTACTTATACATGCAACAATGTGGATCAACCCAAAATAATTATGCTGAAAAAAGCAAAACTAATAAAAGTATAATTCAAACTATAGTTCAATTTACATAAAACTCTAGAAAATGCAAACTGGTTGTCTGGGGATAGGAGATGGCAAGGGGCTGGAAGGAAAGGTTAAAAAGGGACACAAAGTAACCTTGGGGGGGGGGTTGATGGATATGTTATCTTGATTTTAATGATGGATTCACATGTGGATACATTTGCCAAAAGTTATGAGATTGTACATTTAAATATGTACAGTTCATTATATGTGAATTATACTTCAATAAAGCTGTTATTATATAATGACATACAAAAGGTTAAAGTAAAAGAATGAAAAAAATATTTAAGAGGCACATTCCAAAAGAAAGCTGGTACACATTAAACAGAATAGATTTGAGAGAAAAAAAAATTAAAAAAAAAAGGTTTTAAGGTGAAGAGGATCTTCATAAAATGCTAATTGAAAAAATTCACCAGGAATATGTGAAGATCCTGAACATGTGTGCATCTGACAGTGTAGGCTCAAAATATATAAAGCAAAAAGTGAAAGTAATGTAAGGAGAAATGGTGAAAATGATACTCATAATAGTAAACTAAAATAACTCTCTCAGAAATCAAGTATAGGACTTCCCTTGTGGCACAGTGGTTAAGAATCCACCTGCTGGGCTTCCCTGGTGGCGCAGTGGTTGAGAGTCTGCCTGCTGATGCAGGGGACGCGGGTTCGAGCCCTGGGCTGGGAGGATCCCACGTGCCGCGGAGCGGCTAGGCCCGTGAGCCACAACAACTGAGCCTGCGCGTCTGGAGCCTGTGCTCCGCAACGGGAGGGGCTGCGATAGTGAGAGGCCCGCGCACTGCGATGAAGAGTGGCCCCCGCTTGCCACAACTAGAGAAAGCCCTAGCACAGAAACGAAGACCCAACACAGCAAAAATAAATAAATTAATTAATCAATAAAAAATTAAAAAAAAAAAAAAAAAGAATCCACCTGCCAATGCAGGGGACAGGGGTTTGAGCCCCAATCTGGGAAGATCCCACATGCCGTGGAGCTACTAAGCCCGTGTGCCACACCTACTGAAGCCTGCGTGCCTAGAGCCCGTGTTCTGCAACAAGAGAAGCCACTGAAATGAGAAGTCTTAGCACCGCAAGGAAGAGTAGCCCCCGCTCGCCACAACTAGCTAAAGCCTGCGCATGCAACGAAGACCCAACACAGCCAAAAATAAAATAAATTTATAAAACAAACAAAAAAAGAAACCAAGTATATAGCAAGGACAAAGAAGATTTGAATGACACAATTAACAACCCTGAACTAAATGAATTAGAAAATTCCCTGCACTCCACAATATCAGAAAACTGATTTTCATGTATTCATGGGACAGTTATAAAAATGACCATGTAATAGTTCACAAAGAAAATTTCAACACCAAGGAGTATCATACAGCCCATGTTTTCCAAATCGTAGTTACGATACAGCTATAAATTAATCTTAAAATGATAAAAAAATACAATATGAACTAAAAATCACACATCTAACTTCCAATGTCACACATCAACCTGGATATACATGTTTACCTCTACACCCTCCCCAGACTCCACTCAAATTAGTTAGAAAAGGGCCAGGGGCTTCCCTGGTGGTGCAGTGGTTGAGAGTCCGCCTGCCGATGCAGGGGACACGGGTTCATGCCCCGGTCCAGGAAGATCCCACATGCCGCGGAGCGGCTGGGCCCATGAGCCATGTGTGCTGAGCCTGCGCGTCCGGAGCCTGTGCTCCGCAACGGGAGAGGCCACAGCAGTGAGAGGCCTGCGTACCGCCAAAAAAAAAAAAAAAAAAAAAAAAAGGGCCAAAACTCACAAGAATAAAGAAGTGGGGAGAAAGCCTGTACCCAAACATTTGGAATCTGAAACACAGATGGAATTTAAAATGGCAATGAGAAACCCCTAAAGCAAGCCAATTCATACCACAGGACCCCGGGTTCATGCAGGAATTGGAGTCACTGCATACCTTTAAAATTGGGTTACAGGCAATGAAGAAAATAGTACGATTAGTTGCATTTTAAAAAGCAGTTCAAGTCATGTATCTTTTCCCTAACCCAGGTGATCTGGACTACTCTCATTTTCGTAAAAGTTTGCAGATATATTTTTGGGAGGTGATGAGTTGCAGGTGCTTTGGGTTTAGGGATGGTCAGGGGAAAAGATGCCGTAGTGTATACAGGGCAATTAAGTGAAATCCACTGTCTAATAAGTGATATCCTACTGAGTAGCTTCCAGCCAGCATTAAATCCCCTAGGAAGGAGATGGAGCACTTCCCCCTGGGGAAACTCGTCTCAAAGCAAAGACTCACAGATCCTGAGATTTGGGGAGCCTTCACAAAATAACTCATCCCAATGATTCCACATTGAAGCCCACTGCTCTAAAAGCCCCTCCTTCCTCAATACCCACACAGGAGTCCAGAGCGACCAATTAGCTCCTTTTTATAAGCTGGAAGCCAAGGATCCCTAGACCTTCCAGAAAGCTTCCAGCAGGAATGACAGATCAATACCAAAGAGGACCTGAAGAAAAGATAGGTAGTCAGGGAGGACACTTTAAAAAATTATAACATCCAAGAGATAAGAAAAGATATGGCATTCAGAAAGGAAAGACAGCGTGGTATTTTTTAAAAGAAAGAAAGAAATATCAGACTTTAGAAAGTAAAATCATGATAATAGGCATTAAAATGTATGAGAAGGATTAAAAGTTGAAGTTAATAATGCTGCCAAAGAGGTAAAACAAAAAATTAGGGAAACTAGAGAGAAAGATAAAAATACTAGAGGATAAGTTTAGGAGGTCTAAACTCCAGCTTATTAGAAATTTCAGAGACAGCAGAGAATATTGTAGGGAGAAAAGTATGTAAGAAATAATACATAAATTTCCCAGAATTTAAGAAGTTTCCAGATTGAAAATTCCTGTCAAGTGTGTAACACAATGGAGTCCTTCATCAGGCTGAGCACCACTCTGCTTTATTATATGACATGAAGTAGCATACCATGAACTGATTATATTCCTGGGAAAAGTACAAATGCAGTACTGTTGTCACAGAACCACTAACAGTCTAGCATCATGATACATAGCAAAAGCACCCCAGGGAATCTCTGTATCATTTATAAGATCAGCTTTCCTATATCACCATGGAGAATATTGCTAGAAACGTTCTACTATGAAGAAATATATTCACAGGGGCTTTCCTGGTGGTGCAGTGGTTAAGAATCTGCCTGCCGGGCTTCCCTGGTGGCGCAGTGGTTGAGAGTCCGTCTGCCGATGCAGGGGACACGGGTTCGTGCTCCGGTCTGGGAGGATCCCACATGCTGCGGAGCGGCTGGGCCCGTGAGCCATGGCCGCTGAGCCTGCGCGTCCGCAACGGGAGAGGCCACAGCAGTGAGAGGCCCGCGTACCGCAAAAAAAAAAAAAAAAGAATCTGCTTGCCAATGCAGGGGACACGGGTTCAAGCCCTGGTCCGGGAAGATCCCACATGCCGCAGAGCAACTAAGTCTGTGAAACACAACTACTGAGCCTGAGCTCTAGAGCCCGCGAGCCACAACTACTGAAGCCCACGCGCCTAGAGCCCATGTTCCACAATGAGAAGCCACTGCAAGGAGAAGCCCATGCACTGCAAAGAAGAGTAGCCCCCGCTCACCGCAACTAGAGAAAGTCCATGTGCAGCAACAAAGACCCAATGCAGCAAAAAAATAATAAAAATAAATAAATTAATTAAAAAAAAAGAAATATGTTCCCAAGAGTCAAAAGGTGAAAGCAACCAAGTGACCATCAATAGATGAATGGAAAGACAAAATGTAGTCTACCCACACAGTGGAATATTACTTAGCCTTAAAAAGGAAGGACATTCTGACATATGCTCCAACAGGATGAATCTTGAAGACTTTATGCTAAGTTAAGTAAGCCAGACACAAAGGGACAAATTCTGTATGCTTTCACTCATATGAAGTATGTAAGAGTTGTCAGAGTCATAGAGACAGAAAGTAGAATGGTGGTTGCCAGGGCCTGGAGAAAAAGGGGGCATACAGAGTTATTGTGTAGGGGATACATGGTTTCAGTTTTACAAGACGGAAAAAGTTCTGGAGGTGGATGGAGTGATGGTTGCACAACAATAAGGACGTGCTTAATGCTACTGAACTGTATATTTAAAATGATTTAAATGGTATATTTTGTTACGTATCTTTTACAATTAAAATTTAAAAAAATAAGGTATTAAGGAGTTGTGGGAAGTTAAACATTTAAAATTTTACCTTTTCTTTAAAAAGTAAAAAACCTTTGATTCAACATTCCCAGCCACACATGTATGGATGTATACATACATACAAACATGTATGTGTGTATCGCACTTTTCATTTAATATTTAACTTAAATTTTTTTTATTGGCGTATAGTTGATTTACTATGTTCTGTTAGTTTCTGCGGTACAGCAAAGTGAGTCGGTTATACATACACATAGATCGACTCTTTTTTAGACTATTCCCATATAGGTCATTACAAAGTGCTGAATAGAGTTCCCTGTGTTATTCAGTAGGTTCTTATTAGTTATCTATTCTATATATAACAGTGTGTATATGTCAATCCTGATCTCCCAATTTATCCCCACCTTTCCCTCCTGGTAACCACAAGTTCGTTTTCTACATCTGTGACAACTTCTGTTTTGTTAAGAGGTTCATTTGTACCATTTCTTTAGATTCCACATATAAGCGATATCATATGATATTTATCTTTCTCTGTCTGACTTACTTCACTCAGTATGACAATCTCTAGGTCCATCCATGCTGATGCAAATGGCATTATTTTGTTCTTTTTTATGGCTGAGTAATATTCCACTGCATATATGTGCCACATCTTCTTTATCCATCCCTCTGTCAGTGGACATTTAGCATATTTAACGTTATGTCTATACTCATAACTGATCTAAAGTACACAGATTTTCATGTAGATAATCACATGACTACAGTTAATCAAACTGTAATTTTACTAAAAATCGTTTTGAGTTCATGGTAGTCATAATTATGCTCAACTTAGCATTACTTGCCTTATAATTAAATGGCTTAACATAAAGAACTAATGTGCAGAAATATTTTTTTAAAAGGAAAGACACAGAGTGGGTGATCATAGGAGCTTTGCATTCTTTAAAGAGAATGTTCCAGAACATTAAATTTATAATAGTGTACATTCAAATACAGAGGAATGAAAAAGTGTGCCTCCTTCAGTTTTCTGCTGAGAGATATCTCTTCTTATCTTTCTCCAGCCCTCCCATTATCCTCTTATCAGGTTAGAAACGAACTTTAAAATGCTACCTTCTGGGCCTCCCTGGTGGCGCAGTGGTTGAGAGTCCGCCTGCCGATGCAGGGGACGCGGGTTCGTGCCCCGATCCCGGAGGATCCCACATGCCGCGGAGCGGCTGGGCCCGCGAGCCGTGGCCGCGGAGCCTGTGTGTCCGGAGCCTGTGCTCCGCAACGGGAGAGGCCACAGCAGTGAGAGGCCCGCGTACAGCAAAAAAAAAAAAAAAAAAAAAAAAAAAAAAAAAAAAAAAAATGCTACCTTCTGTATATTAATTTAGTATCGAGCAACTTTACTGAATTCATTGATGAGCTATCTGTTGCTTTTCTATACACTAACAGTGCAATATCAGAAAGAAATTAACCATTGACCATCGCATCAAAAAGAATAAAATACCTAGGAATAAACCTACCTAAGGAGGCAAAAGACCTGTACTCCAAAAACTGTAACATGGTGATGAAAGAAATTAAAGATGACACAAACAGATGGAAGGATATACCATGTTCTTCGGCTGGAAGAATCAATATTGTTAAAATGTCCATAATACTCAAGGCAATCTACAGATTCAATGCAATCGCTATCAAATTACCAACGGCATTTTTCACAGAACTAGAACAAAAAATTTTTAATTTGTATGGAAACACAAAAGACCCCAAAACCATCTTGAGAAAGAACAGAGCTGGAGGAATCACACTCCCTGACTTCAGACTATACTGCAAAGCTACAGTAATCAAAACAATATGATACCGGCATGAAAATAGACACATGGGTCAATAGAACAGGATAGAAAGCCCAGAAATAAACCCATGCACTTACGGTCAATTAATCTTCGACAAAGGAGGCAAGAATGTACAATGGAGAAAAGACAGTCTCTTCAGTAAGTGGTGCTGGGAAAAATGGACAGCTACATGTAAAAGAACGAAACTAGAACATTCTCTAACACCACACACAAAAGTAAACTCAAAATGGATTAAAGACCTAAATGGAAGACTGGATGATATAAAACTCCTAGAGGAAAACATAAGCAGAACACACTTGGCATAAATCACAGCAGTATTTTTTTGTATCTGTCTCCTAGAGTAATGGAAATAAAAACAAAAATAAACAAATGGGACCTAATTAAACTTCAAAGCTTTTGCACAGTAAAAGAAACCACAAACAAAACGAAAAGACAACCTATGGACTGGGAGAAAACATTTGTAAACGATGCTACCAACAAGGGATTAACTTCCAAAATATACCAACAGCTCATACAGCTTAATATCAAAGAAAGAGCACAATTAAAAAATGGGCAGAAAGGGGCTTACCTGGTGGTGCAGTGGTTAAGAATCCACCTGCCAATGCAGGGAATATGTGTTCAAGCCCTGGTCCAGGAAGATCCCACATGCCGTGGAGCAACTGAGCCCATGTGCCACAACTACTGAAGCCTGCACACCTAGACCCCGTGCTCTATAACAAGAGAAGCCACCACAATGAGAAGCCCGCGCACTGCAACGAAGAGTAGCCCCTGCTCACGGCAACTAGAGAAAGCCCGCGTGCAGCAACAAAGATCCAACACAGCCAAAAGTAAATAAATAAAAATAAATTTATTTTAAAAAAAATGGGCAGAAGACCTAAACAGACATTTTTCCAAAGAAGACATACAGATGGCCAACAGGCACATGAAAAGATACTCAACATCGCTAATTATTAGAGAAATGCAAATCAAAACTACAATGAAGTACCACCTCTCACACCAGTCAGAATGACCATCATTAAAAACTCTACAACTAATAAATGCTGGAGAGGTTGTGGAGAAAAAGGAAGCCTCTTACACTGTTGGTGGAAATGTAAATTGGTGCAGCCAGTAGGGAGGGTCCTCAAAAAACTAAAAAGAGAGTGACCATATGATCCAGCAATCCCACCCCTGGGCATATATCCAGAAGAAACTATAATTCAAAAAAATACATGCACCCCAATGTTTGTAGCAGCACTGTTTACAATAATCAAGACATGGAAGCAATCTAAATGTGCACTGACAGATGAATGGATGTGGTACGTATATACAATGGAATAGTATTCAGACATAAAAAGAATGAAACAATGCTAATTGCAGCAACATGGAAGGACCTAGAAATTATCATACTTTGTGAAGTAAGTCAGAGAAAGACAAATATGATGTGATATCACTTATATGTGGAATCTAAAAAAATGATACAAAGGAACTCATTTACAAAACAGAAACAGACTCACAGACATAGAAAACAAACTTATGGTTACCAAAGGGGATCGTGGGGAAGGGGGATAAATTAGGAGTTCGGGATTAACACACTACTATATATAAAATAAATGACAAGGACCTACTATATAGCACAGGGAACTATACTCAGTATCTTGTAATAACCTATAATGGAAAAGAATCTGAAAAAGAATCAGTTTATATATATATATAAATATATGTAATTATACATATATATAATCACTTTGCTATATACCTGAAGCTAACACAACACTGTAAATTAACTATACTTCGATTAAAAGGAATGGTAAAAAAAAAAAAAAAAAGTTAGCTTCTACCCCATCTCAGTCAGCCTTGAAGGAAAGTCATTGTTCCACCGGCACTTGCTGAGTATGCATCTATTTATGGTCTCTAAGTCAGAGATTTTATGAGCTCCCTGATAACTCAGATCTGTTTTAACTATCTCTTCTCTTAAGTAATCAAAGTTCTTCATTTCTTTCCCGCTTTGCCTTTATTGGAAAAAGACAGTTGAAATCTGTATGTTTTAGGTTCAAATCATGTTTTAATGTGGTCACTGAAGAAACATTTTAAAAGTAGATTAAAGCTTTATAACTATAGTCTTATATACTATATGACGCCATTTATGTGAAATCCAAGAAACGGCAAAATTTTAGTGACAGAAAGACCAGTTGTCTGGGGCTAGGGGTGAGGAGAGGGGACTCACGGTGAAAGTTGGAATGGTGATAATCAACTGAATACCACAATTCACTATACTATATACTAAAAATGGGTGAATTTTATCGTGTATAAATAATACCTTAATTTTTTAAGTGCTTTTTTAAAAAGGAAAAACAAATCCAGCCTGTAGTCTCACTACTCAAACACAACCACTATTAATCGATGTGTTCCCTAATGTTTATCATAAATTTTTTCTTCATTTATAAACATAAATGGGCTCATATAGCCTTTTTGCAGCCTGTTATTTTAACAATTTAATGTATTTTCTATATTACATGGTCTTTGAAATCACCATTTTCACTACCTAATATTCAATCAAGTGACAAGAATTACTTAACTGTGAAAACTATTTAATCACGTGTCTACTGTTACTCATATTGGTTCTTGCCCATTACTTATTTATGCAAACATTACTGAGAAAAATTTTTGTACATAAAGTTTTTTCCTTCAAAATTTAGAAATATTTTTAGACTATATTCCCAGAAGTATAATATTGAGCCAAACAGTATAAGCATGTTTAAGGCTCTTGCCAAACTCTAGATTCTTGCCAAAAGAGCCATACACATTTTTACTGCCTCCAGCAATGCTTAATGCCCTTTTCACCCATCCAGAACCAGTTATTATCATTTTTTACATCTTAAAGACTTCCTAAGGAACCTCTCCCCACAGCCTTTCAGCCATAATGAACTCCTGTAACCTTTTTTGTGTCAAGATTCTCAAAATATCTTTTTCACACCCTGAATAGCCAAAGCAATCTTGAGAAAGAAAAATGGAGCTGGAGGAATCAGGCTCCCTGACTTCAGACTATACTACAAGGCTACAGTAATCAAGACAGTATGGTACTGGTACAAAAACAGAAATAGAGATCACTGAAACAGGACAGAAAGCCCAGAGATAAACTCATGCACGTATGTTCACCTTACCTTTGATAGAGGAGGCAAGAATATACAATGGAGAAAAGACAGCCTCTTCAATAAGTGGTGCTGGGAAAACTGGACAGCTACATGTAAAAGAATGAAATTAGAACACTCCCTAACACTACACACAAAGGTAAACTCAAAATGGATTGAAGACCTAAATGTAAGGCCAGACACTATAAAACTCTTAGAGGAAAACATAAGCAGAACACTATGACATAAATCACAGCAAGATCCTTTTTGACCCACCTCCTAGAGAAATGGAAATAAAAACAAAAACAAACAAATGGGACCTAATAAAACTTAAAAGCTTTTGCACAGCAAAGGAAACCATTAACAAGACAAAAGACAACCCTCAGAATGGGAGAAAATATTTTCAAACGAAGCAACTGACAAAGGATTAATCTCTAAAATATACAAGCAGCTCATGCAGCTCAATATCAAAAAAACAAACAACCCAATCCAAAAATGGGCAGAAGACCTACATAGACATTTCTCCAAAGAAGATATACAGATTGCCAACAAACACATGAAAGGATGCCCAACATCAATAATTAGAGAAATGCAAAAATGCAAAACTACAATAAGGTATCACCTCACACCGGTCAAAATGGCCATCATCAAAAAATCTACAAACAGGGGCCTCCCTGGTGGCGCAGTGGTTGAGAGTCCGCCTGCCGATGCAGGGGATACGGGTTCGTGCCCTGGTCTGGGAGGATCCCATATGCCGCGGAGCGGCTGGGCCCGTGAGCCATGGCCGCTGGGCCTGCACATCCGGAGCCTGTGCTCCGCAACGGGAGAGGCCACAACAGTGAGAGGCCCGCGTACCGCAAAAAAAAAAAAAAAAAAAAAAAAAAATCTACAAACAAAGGCTGGAGAGGGTGTGGAGAAAAAGGAACCCTCTTGCACTGTTGGTGGGAATGTAAATTGATACAGCCACTGTGGAGAACAGTATGGAGGTTCCTTAAAAAACTACAAATAGAACTACCATATGACCCAGCAATCCCACTACTGGGCATATACCCTCAGAAAACCATAACTCAAAAAGAGTCATGTACCAAAATGTTCATTTGCAGCTCTATTCACAATAGCCAGGACATGGAAGCAACCTATGTGTCCATCGACAGATGAATGGATAAAGAAGATGTGGCACATATATACAATGGAATATTACTCAGCCATAAAAAGAAATGAAATTGAGTTATTTGTAGTGAGGTGGATGGGCCTAGAGTCTGTCATACAGAGTGAAGTAAGTCAGAAAGAGAAAAACAAATACCGTATGCTAACACATATATATGGAATCTAAAAAAAAAAAAAAAAAAAAACGGTTTTGATGGACCTAGGGGCAGGACAGGAATAAAGATGCAGACGTAGAGAATGGACTTGAGGACACGGAGAGGGGGAAGGGTAAGCTGGGACGAAGTGAGAGAGTGGCATGGACATATATACACTACCAAATGTAAAATAGATAGCTAGTGGGAAGCAGCCGCATAGCACAGGGAGATCAGCTCAGTGCTCTGTGACCACCTACAGGGGTGGGATAGGGAGGGTGGGAGGGAGACGCAAGAGGGAGGGGATATGGGGATATATGTATATGTAGAGCTGATTCACTTTGTTATACGGCAGAAACTAACATTAAAGCATTATACTCCAATAAAGATGTTTAAAAAACTATCTTTTTCTTTTTGTTCCTGTCTTCATTCCCCATTTTCTCTTCCTTCTTCCCTTCTCTCATCCACTGCATCCCCCCCCATTCCCAACGAAACTGTAATTGATCTTTTGCTTCTTTATCAAACAGAACACCCGTTATAATACAAATCTGAGAAGGTTTCGCCTCGGCCAGAACAGAATCTAAGGCACGGGAATAACAACAGCTCTCCGTGGAACCCAGTGCAGAAGATACTCAGAAAAATCAAACGCATTTCAGAGACTGGAGTGTCAGAGGCCAGAGACTGCAGACCTTCTTAGTGATAGCGAGTCTAGGAAAGCAGAGAGTCAAGGAGTCGGGCTTGAAGGCTGTCATCTCCTTTCTTAAATCCTTCCTTAACAAAGCAGAAATCTGGGGACAGAAGAGTCACTGGGACCTGGTGAGAATCAGGCACATTGTAATCAGCTAATGGTTGAATAATAAACCACTGTTATTGATCAGAATCAATAAACTCATCAACTGCCCTTCCCAGTTTGGACTCCAGGGTCAGTCATTCCCTTGGATCTCCTGGGAACCTTCAGTTTGTCCAGTATGCGTCCCTGTCTCTCTCACACACACGCACATGGTCCTTTTCTTGTAAAGTCTCAGTCTTACTCTGCATTTCTATTCCCTTCCCTTGCCACTCATTGACCAGTGGTGTACCAGAAGGGCGGGGAGGGGAGGTAGTGGTATTTTATCACTGACAGTGTTTACAATCACAGGTGCATGGTAATATTGAAAATAAGACCAACTTTCAGCCAGTTTTATTAGTCTTTTAAAATTATCTGTATACGATATACTTCCTTCTCTCTGGACCCAGGGTGGACTGGCCCCCTGCATACACTGTGGCTGGTATATTCTTTTCCCCCACTTCATTTATCTTTTCATTACCTCATAGTTTCAGCTAACTCATGACTTGTGAATCCTCATAACCACAGCTTCTCTGTTTCATTGCCAAGGTTGCCATACTTGGCCACCCAGGTTCTGTACTGCACAACTGTGGGAGTCCTCATGGCCCTCCCTCTACCTTGCTACTTTTTACCTTAGGCTTTTGATCTTTCCTAAAGAAAAGCTGGAAGGAAAATCCAACCCTTCGTTTTGCACGTCCTAATTTAAATTTCCAAGGGGCAGGAATCTGACTGGCTTGACTCGCCTTTCCATGCGAGGCCACGTGGGAGGATCAACTCCACTGAGTCATGGACACATCTTGGATCCAGCAGACGATCACCCTGCTGCATCCTAGACCAATTCCTGTGGAGCGGAAAGTTGCACTTCGGAAAGGGAAGAATTGGACTTGCAGGCACCGGATAGGCATACCTCGTGGAAAAAAATCCTGCCTTACTTACAGAGTATCAGTAGCTCACACAACGTATTGAGTGGTATTAGGAAATGTACAGAATCTCCACAAAAACCAGGGACCAGTTGGTTTACTCGGAAGCCAAGAACAATACCCAACCACTCTAGTCTCTTCCAAATGAGGCCAACATCACAGCTTTCCCACCCTTGTACAGCTCACACCAAAACTCTACTTGTGTCTTCAGAAGGCAAATCCCATACACTTACATTGCTCATTTCTATATCAATGTCTCCTATGGGTGCCTTTGACTGCTGAAATCTAGGTCATGGGCAAGTGTCTGGCTCCAAACGAGGCTGTGGGAGAGTTTGTAGCCTTCTACTTTGGGAGGCAAGAAGTTTCCCACTTATTACAAGAGTGTTTAAAAGAATCTAGACAACAATCATCCACTATATCCTTCCTTCTTTATGACCAAATTCATATCCTCCTCCTAAGACACATCATCAGATTCCCTCAGGCATTGGGCTCGCAATCTCATGGAGCGTACCTATACTGTGGCACGCTGTACTGGAATTATGCATTTTTGTTTCCCTCACTCATAAACTCCATAAAACCCATGAGTGTGTCATGGGTGTGCCTTCTTTGCATTATTCTTCTCCCTATTTAACATGTAACCAATGTCTTGCATATGGTAAGCACTTAATAAATGTTCCTCTTGGAAGACTGAGTAAAAACTGAAGAAATCCTAATTCAAATGTTCTTTATCTGCAAATAGTTCAGTGATACACCATTAGCTGAATTCTTCGACTCAATACCCCCAATTCAAGGGAAGATTTTAAATCCTGATGGAATAATATAGCATTGTAATGTACAAAGTGCCTAACCAACACTAAAAACCTTTTAAATCGTTTGTAGTTTTCTAATATGCCCAAGGGAAATTAGAACACTAGCATGAGTCTTCCCAAAATTAGCAACACACAAGCAATTTGAATTCAGGACCCCATGATATTATTAACAAAGATGTGACTTTGAAATGGAGACATAGTAGTGAAGAAGAGTCCAGAGAGGGGACCTCAACTGTAAAAGTCATTTAAAATGAGTTCCGTTTGTTTTGTTAATAACCATGGGATCTGCATCAATGTTACTCTGCCTTTACTTTGACATCATAAAGTGGTCTCCATGGACCTGCTGACAGCTTCATGAGCTGATTGTGACAACCGTCTATGTCCAGTGAGAGGAACAGGCAAGTAGGGAGTATATATTTTTATAAATAAACATAAAGGGAACAGTGAATAAACAAGTTCCCTTTCTATGTTTGAAATGTACATGCTTAAAATTTTGAAAAAGAATTGGTCACTTGGAGTCAATTCAAGGAATTTAACGTCGATCTTTGATAGCCATTTAGTTGAAATTGTTATGAATCAGTTCTGCAAGTAGGACAATTCACCGAGTACCTGAATGGTAGATCCTCACCCCACACCCCCAAATTGTACAATTCCATGGCCCTGGAGCCCTGCAGAGTAGACAGTGTATGCAGGGGATGAGAGTCAGGTAGGCAAAGGGGAGAATTAATGCAACATGTACCAAATGTATTAGAAAACACTCAAAAAAGATACATCCTAGAGCTACCCTGATCACTGAGAATAAAGGTAGAAAAACAAAGTCAATTTTAATACTCATTTCCACTCTTCCCTCCACGTTTTTAAAGGTAAAAAAAAATAAAAAGAAAATGAGAAACTTGATCCTGAGCCTAAGTCATCCATTCTTGCTTAATGAAATTTCTTTGATAGGAACATCACACGAACTTCCCTGTGCTAAATACATTCACTGTTTTCCTCAATTTTTTGTTAAAGAGGAGAAAGAATCCAGTTACAATTCCTACAGTAGTATGTTTATTATCTCAGGTAGTATACAGGGCTACTTGAAACATATTGAGAGCATTTCAGTACAATATAGATAATTTACTTTCCAATTATGACAGGCCAGGTTCAATTTCACGGTAGACTTGGCTAGCAAGGAAGGATGGACTAGCATTCATCTGTGGTCTCCACATAGTTCTTGGCTTAATTTCAGCAATATACAGTATGAACTATGAGGGACCATTAATTACAGTCCAAAAGACGAAGTGGAAGATGGATGTTTATTCGACGCAACTACTATTTTCTCGGTCTGTTTCTACACTGTGCAAATAAGGATTTTCTCCATCAAATGAAGAAAATAAAACATTTCAGAAATGTATTTCCAAATATTAGGCTGAAATTCGAACGCTTCTAATAAATTTTGACAGTGTTTATACATGTTTTTAATCTAATCATTTATATATTCTTTTTTCTTCTAAAATGATTAATCTGTAAATGCATGTGACTTTGGCAAATAGCAGAATTGTGTTTTTCACTATGGTCTCAGCAGTTATGACTTCTTTTTCCTACAATACTTCACTACTAGATTTCTCTTCCTCACGCTTTCATCCACCATCCCTTTTTTGCTCTATTTTCTTTCTTCTCTTGCCCTTCCCCTCTTCTGTCTTTCTCCATTATGTACTGTAGGAATATAGAACTGTGATATATTTTTATTTATAAAATATCTTGCACTTTAAATAAAATGGAAATGATGCTAACACTAACTTCATTGGGTTCTTGTGATGATTAAATAAGTTAATGTAAGATTGGGATTAACATACACACACCACTATATATAAGACAGATAACTAATAAGGACCTACTGTATAGCACATATAGAACTCTACTCAATACTCTGTAATGACCTATATGCGAAAAGAATCTACAAAGAGTGGATATAGGAATATGTATAACTGATTCACTTTGCTGTACACCTGAAACTAACACAACATTGTAAATCAATATGCTCCAATAAAAAATAAAAAAAAATTAAAATACAAAATAGAAAATAAAAGAACTGGAAAAAATAAATAAGTTAAAGTATGCAACATGCTTAGAACATTGCTGGGTACATTTCAGTTAGCAAATGTCATCTTTATTTTTGGTAGCTATTGAATTTTATAATCCTTGTTCTTAATTTCAAAGCAGATGAGTGAAATGTCTAGCATTTCTCTTAAAAAAAGCCATCTGAATAACTTACTCTTTATCTGTTCTTCAGTCTCCTCTCCTGCTTTGAGGAATTCCCAGCATCCCCAACTTTTTAGAACAGTGGTTCTTCATCTTTTGGGGATGGCAAGAGAAGCTCTAGCCTTCACCCCCAGAAAACTGCCCATACACTAACCCAACACTTTGCACACTACTGGGGGTTTCACTGACATCTTTAGTTCATCTACTGGCCGCTTAGTGGTCCATTAACCTTATTGGAGAAACTCTGCTCCACAGAGAAGTTTTCCTACCCTGACTAGTGCCATGTTACATAAATGAAAAGCAAAAAGCATGTGCTTATGACAATACCTAAGCGGGCTCGGGGGGAGAAAGAGGGGATGGGGTGCTCTTTGAAAATATTTGGTTACTGCTATTTCCATAGTAACTAAACATAATATTAGCCTTGGGAAAAATGTAAAACCTCACGGGACCTCTTTGCACTTATTTAGGCTTTGGCATTATTTTATTTTGCATCACGTTGGAGGAATTCATCTTTGTAGGTGTCGGGACCGTGATCCACACATCTTGCCTCAGGACTAAAAACAGTGTGGTCAAGTGAAGAGAGCAGGGATTTTGGAAGTTTATGTCCTGGAGTTTGTGTTCTGGTTCTCTTCTTTCATTTCCTTGCTTTGGATGAGATACTACATTTCTCAGAAGCCTTGTCTCTTAAGGTTTTAAGAAGGTAATACCACCTAGTGCACAGGCTGCTGGAGAGAATATGAGATTGGTGTGTTAAGATTCATAATGCTTGTAGGCCCCCTTTCCTTGGATTTTTAATAGTTAAAGTTTGCTGAATGAACAAATGATAGTGAAGCCTGTTGTCCTTATTGTTTTAAGAGCAATTTTAGGGCTGTCACACCATGATCTCCATGCCTTACTGATCTTATCTGAGTGACAGATTTTGCTTTTGTTGGTTTTACTGTAAAATTTGAATTTAGAAACATAATTGTGGCATAGTGTTGCTGTTTTGAGGATGGGACATCCTTAAACAACACAGAGAAACTGTCCATGTGCCTATTTTCTTTGACTTTATAAGGGAAGGTATAGAGAAAAAAATGAGGAGATAAGAATGAAATGGTAAAAATGGGTGTGAATTATCTGTATTCCTTTACATATTTTATAATAGAGAACAGTACAATTGGTATTAATCCTCTGATACTTTAAACTTTCCATTTTAAACACAAATTCTTATTCTTTTACCCTTATTCATGTTTTTCTACTTGCTTCATAGTCTAATAGGTGAAGAAATAAAAGATCACACCTTGCAATGGTTTTTCATGGCAATATTCTGTTTGGAGTATAAACTTCTTCATACTATTTGATAAATTAAGAATTGCACACAAATTCCATCTGCTTATGCCATGTGAAGTAATTAATCTATTGTAAGCAAAGCAATTTTTCTTGACTTATAAAAGAATTTCCACTGAGAGGAAAAAGTAATATTTCCTTAATTCTTTCCCATCCACATCTTATGCAAAAAGTACACTTTTTTCTGTACACTTAAGTATTGCTACAGGGACTTCCCTGGTGGCACAGTGGTTAAGAATCTGCCTGCCAATGCAGGGAACCCGGGTTCAAGCCCTGGTCCGGGAAGATCCCACATGTCGCGGAGCAACTAAGCCCGTGCACCGCAACTACTGAGCTTGTGCTCTAGAGCCCGCGAACCACAACTACTGAGCCTGCGTGCCACAACTACTGAAGCCTGCATGCCTAGAGCCCGTGCTCCACACGAGAAGCTACCACAATGAGAAGCACGTGCACTGCAATGAAGAGTAGCCCCTGCTCGCTGCAACTACAAAAAGCCCGTGCGCAGCAACGAAGACCCAACGCAGCCATAAAATATATATATATATATATATATATATATATATATATATATAGTTACAAAATTCACCGATCAAATATCCACTCAGAAAACCTAAACGTTGAGATGGATACCTCTGAAAACAATTGTCCGAATAACTTGAATTTCCATGCTACCAGGCATTGGGTAAATGTAAAACGTAAGAGGCAGATATTTGGGTAGCACGTGATTTTCCTTTGAGAGACAGAGGCATACATGCAGAGGCTGAATGACGCAAATAGACTAGCATTTGGAAAATCATCCCTTTAAATCTATGTATCAGGACTTTTTCTTCCTTTTTCCCTTCCTAACCTTGATGGTTACTGTACTTCTCTTTTCCTATTTCCCCATCCTTCCTTTGATAAAAGCAAAGATGATACTTGTTTTTTAAAAGTTCCATATAGGAAGCACTCTAAAAGAGGCAAGTAAGTTCTCCTCCTTTTTTTTTTTTTTTTTGGTTTTCCTTCTTTATTTTTTCTTCCTGTGGTGGAAGGATAGCTATTAAATGATTTTTTTTTTTTTTTTTTTTTTTTGCGGTACGCGGGCCTCTCACTGTTGTGGCCTCTCCCGTTGCGCAGCACAGGCTCAGCGGCCATGGCTCACGGGCCCAGCTGCTCCGTGGCATGTGGGATCTTCCCGGACTGGGGCACGAACCCGTGTCCCCTGCGTCAGCAGGCGGACTCTCAACCACTGCGCCACCAGGGAAGCCCTAAATGATTTTTTGAGATGCTGAATTTATAGACATGAAATTCACATGAAATACCAACCATTTCCACCAATAAACACTTACTGAGCACCTACTATATGCATCAACATTAGGCACTGAGGACACAAACATGGCTCAGGTATAACTGGGGCCCTTTACACGGGAGCTGCCTATTGGGAGAAACAGATGCTTAAATAGGTAATTATAAAATAGACATAACCCTCTAATCAAGTACGTGCCCAGGAGTTTGCTGGCCCAGAAGATGACAGGACGACTTGTGCCTAGAAGGAAGGGGTATCAGAGACATAACATCACACAGGAATGATGTAGGCAGGAATTTGAAAGGTGAAGGTTCCAATAATGGTAGAGTAGATCACTGGAAGCACCCCTACCTGAAGGAAAACTGGACGAGATATTTAAAATAGCTCATTTATGGCATTAGACAACAAGGAAGTAAGCCATTTTATTTTATTTTTATTTATTTTTTTAGACATCTTTATTGGCATATTAAAGCCAAGGAACCGGAACCAGAATCACAAAGAGGTAATCCTGCCATTTGGGTGCCCCTTCTCCCTGAGGGAGATTTGTCAAGTCCAAGAGAAGGGAATGAGAAGCGGAGAAGTTGAGTAGAACTTCTGACAGTCTCCTAAGTCTAGGGGAACAGAATTGGGAATCCGGGATCACCAAAGTGAGTGGGAGCCTGCTAACCACGCGAGGCTGTGGAACGGGACCATGAGGGGCTGGCGTGGAGGAGTCAGGCTGCTGGAAAAACATCATCCCTCACGAGCAACTGCTGACTGACTAAAAGATCAGACCTGTCCATCAAGGGGGTGGTGGCCCCTCTCTTTGCCAGCTGCCCCATCAGAGAGCGTACAGTGGCTTGATGGCTATGTGGCAGAGGCAAGGTGGGGCGGTGTGGCCCAAGCACCAAAAGAATGTGAATCCACAGAATTGAGGTTCTCAAGTAGGAGGATTTAAGGCAAGAAAAAAAAAGAGTGGAAGAGACATGCATCTGGGACCACCATCTCCAGCCAATTATGTCCCATTTGGAACATTAAAATAGAGAGAGTGGGAGAGAGGGACAGGGATGGGGACGAGGAGGTGGGAAAATAAGCCAGTTAAAAAACGGGGAAAAAACCCATTCTATTATATAGTGATCATAGTTTCCTACAACTGCACAGAAGACATATTCCTTAAATCCACCATGATATTAACTAATTATGTTAACATCAATTTCACTTTGCACCATATTGGAACTAGTTTTATTTCAACTGTGGTTTGTGGACAGCTGTGATCTCTCTTCATTCCCAATCCCCTTCTAGATCCCCCGTATTTAATAGTTTGAACCTCCAAATAAAAATTTCTTACCCTGTTGAAATTTTTTTCTAAGTTCTAAAAACCGGGTTTCATGTTGACCACTCAGAAGAAGTAGGAGTTATTCAAATTTGTGCACACTTCTTGAAACACAGTTGTGAGTGAACAAAGGCAAAGTTTCCATTTTGTAGCTCAGTGATAAATGAGGCAAGTCTAGCATGGCTCTTGTACACAATACAAAATACAATTTGTCTTTCTCTTCCTCTCATTATGCTTAGAAGGACCAGGTGACTGCCCCACAAAGTATTTACTCCAACAGCAAACGTGGTCTTATTGAACTGTTTTCTGTGGACGCCATGTGTTTATAAATCTCCTTATCCTGTTACCTCCTCTTCTCTCAAGCTGATACTCTGTATGGTACACATTAATGCAAAATTGTTTAAAGGGTGAAAAATCAAAACTCAGGAAATTTCTAGTTCAGGATCTTACGAGCAATGAGAACTTGGCCATATTATATATTCTGGGTAAATTATGACACGGTTTTTACCACATGAACAGAACTGCACTGAAGGTATAAGTTTACAAGGGAGAGAGGAATAGAAAAATTACATTCAGGCCACAACACCCACGTAATTGGGCTGTAGAACTTTTGGAATTTCCTGACAACTGTTCTAAAAATTGGACTTTGCACATTGATATTGTGGTAGCAATATTTGTGTTTAGTTTCCATGGGCTTATTAAAGGAAGAAAGCATTCTAGAGAAATCTTCAACTTAGCAGTCCCTAACCCAAAAGTTCTTAATTCTTGTGTCTTCATGGGATTGCAATGGAACAACAATAAATCAGAACAAAAGATTAAAATGTCTTTATGAATTCTTATTCTTTACGTTTGTATTAAGAATCTTTCCTGAGAAATTACCATTCTGCTAAAGTGAACTTTTAACAATTTATCATTCAGAAATATCAAAGCACAGGTATCTGTGCTTTAAAATTTGTTTTTGAGCGAGAAATAAATGGGTAAAAGTGATGGAAAAGCTGAACTGGTGAACTACCATTCATATTCATTTCCTCCCTCCCTCTCTCCCTCTCTCCCTCTTTCCTGACCACAGCCTTAATAACTAAAGAATCAAGTGTTTTTTGTTTTTTGTTTTTTTTTTGTGGTATGTGGGCCTCTCACTGTTGTGGCCTCTCCCGTTGAGGAGCACAGGCTCCGGACGCGCAGGCTCAGTGGCCATGGCTCACGGGCCCAGCCGCTCCGCTGCATGTGGGATCTTCCCGGACCGGGGCACGAACCCGCGTCCCCTGCATCGGCAGGCGGACTCTCAACCACTGCACCACCAGGGAAGCCCAAGAATCAAGTTTTAACAAGGATAAATCTTTAGCACTTCTTCTTGCTTCATATATGCAAATAGTAACCACAGATAGTAATGTGGTTTTCTAGATAAGATCAATTAATCCTTTGGTATCTGCTAAGAATTAGAAATCAGTGGCTATGTAAATATAATTTCCTTACCAACTTCCTGAAGGGATTGAGGATTTTAAATAAAATTTGTTATTAAATTCTAAGTGTAAAAAGTTACATCTTTCATGAATGTAACATCAAAAGCTCTTTTGAACTGCACAGATTCTAACAGTTGAAAAAAAGAGTATGTGAATTACCATGCTTCCTAAGTTTAATTCAGTTTCAGAAAGAGGGTAGAAATACATCATTTATCTCCTGGAGTGGGTGAGAAAATTCCACAAACAAAATTGAAAAGCCTCTACTGGATTAAAGTTAGAATTTCATTCTTAAATTTACGGAACATGAATATAAACGATTATTACTAACAATTCTGTTCCCGAGTAACCACGATAACAGCAGCTAACACTTGATTTCTCACTTTGTGTGAGTCACTGTGCTAATAAACCCTTCACCCCCTTATCTCATTTAAGCTGCTCAAAAATGCTATACCCAAATATGTATAAAATAGGTAACTAATAAGAACCTGCTGTCTAAAAAAATAAATAAAATTCAAAAATTCAAAAACAATTCTATATCCGAGATGCTGTTACTATATCCTTCAGATGGAAATGGCAATAGCTGCTTAACAAGGCTTAGGAACTTGCACGGCAAGAGCATGTCTGGCAACAGGTGCACACCGTTGGTGCGCAGCTAGTGAATACTATTCAGTAGAAAGTACAGGAACAACCGCAACACGTGGCCTTCCAGAAGCTGAATCACAGCTTCTGGAGAGTGCAAAGTGAAAAAAAAAATGAATTTACAGTCCTGCTATTCTGAACAAGAAGCTGATTGCTGAAGAAACAGACACTGCAGAAGTGTTCCATCTTTCACCGGGGGTGTTAATATATTACAATTATTTTAACTATTCTCAGGAACAAACCGGTAAACAGAGACAGCCCCCTTAACTCTATGATGTGCTAAAAATTGAGAAGTGGCAGCTCTCGTTTATTTGGTCAGGTTAGCTTCTTGAAGGTCATTTTTCAAGGGCAATGTATGTAATCGGGAGAAAAAGAAATTCTTTTATTTTGTGGCACTTGTTCACACATGGAAGAAGCTAACTGAATTTTACCGTTTATAATCTTGTTCATTTATCAACAGTCCAAAAGGGAGAGGGATTTGAAAATGCAATTAAATGAAAATGTCATCTCAAGAACCAATCTTTAAATTCATCTACTGAACTTTCAATTCTTTGTTTTAGATTCATCTTGATTTTTGTCCCATCTATACAATCACATATTTTAAAGAGTCAAGTACTTCCACAAGGTTATAACAAGGTCCCTGATCCATTGAAAAGTTACCTGTCCCTCGACTCCAATGTTCCCCGTCCCATAGACACTATGATAGACATATATTGCTACTTCTGTCTGTTTCCATTCTGGTCATTACCTATTACTTCTACTATGGAAGACGAAGGTTTTGCTTCTTGTTCCTCCTCACCCCGACTCCCCACAGACATCTCCCATCTCCAACCCTCCTAAGTACTGACGGGGTTCTGGACGTGCCACCCCCAAATACGGCACCTTGTCGTATTGCATTTTTCCAGCTGAAGGAATCTGAGAAAAGGCAGGTGTGCGAAGGACTTTCTGACCTTCTCCTGAAGCAGGTCAGAAACCCCTCCGTGAGAGGTACCCTCCCCACACGGGGAGGAAAGGAGCACCCTCATCTCCAAAGTCAAAGGGACAGAGAGAGGAATCTGAATGAACCGGTCTTGCTATGTTTCCCTCACTTCAATCTACTCATTTCATACCCTTTGTCCTATCGTATCTTTCCACGACTTTCTACTCTTCATCAAACCTGGCACAAAAACACTCACGTTCAGCCATTTCTTTGGGTCTTCATTTCCTTATGAAGGCTCCTGTGTCACATAAAACTCGTGTTAAACAAATTTGTATGCTTTTCTCCTGTCAATCTGTTTTTGTCAGTCTGATTTTCAGACCCAGCCAGGGACCCAAAGAGGATCAAGGAAAACTTTTTCCTCCTTTACAGTATTCATCCTGTAATTTTGCTTAGGCTGTCATTTGCTTTTTACATTATTATGACTCTAAATCCTATTTATAACTGAGTCATGTTATATACTATGACTGTTTTCCCATGCAACATTTTGTTTTTCTTACAGTTACTAATGATCTTGTGTTTGATTGCTTAGTTTTCTATGTACTTATTACCAACACATTTTCCAATTATCCTCAAGTTGTGTACGTCTTTCAAGACTTTAGGACACATTGACACCTCTGGATAAATCCAGAGTCTTCTGATAAATCTGATACATGAGTCTTCAATCAATCTGGATTATCCTTTATACCCACATTAGTTATCTACTGATATAAATTTAGTGGCTTAAAACAATACTCATTCATTATCACATTGTTTCTCTGGGTCAGGGGTCCAGGCACAGCAGAACTGATTCTCTATTCAGAGTCTTACAGGGCTGAAATCAAGATGATGGCCAGGGATGCATTCTCATCTGAGGCACGGAGTCCTCTTCCAAGTTCATGCGGCTCTTGGCAGGATACAATTCTCTGTGGTGACAGAACTGAGGCCCTCAGCTTCTACAGACCACCCACCATTCCCTGCCCTGTGATCCTCTCCATAAAATGGCTGTCTGCTTCTCTAAAGCCAACAGGAGAGAGTATCTGCTGCTTCAAATCTCTCTGACTTCTTCACTCTATGATCTCTGGACCCTCTTGAAGGGCTCACCTGATCAGGTCAGGCCCACCAAAAATAATCTCCGGTTTGATGAACTTAAAATCAACTGGTTAGGGGCTTTAATTACATCTGAAAAATCTCTTCACCTTCACCATGTAACTTAACTTAATCATGGGAGTGATATCCCATCATGTTCACAGACCCTGCCCAGGCACAGGGGAGGGGATTATTCACAGCATGTCTATCAGGGATTGGAAATCTTGGGGGCTGTCCTAGAATTCTGCCTACTACTACACCTAATAACTGGAAGTCATCCAGGAATCTTCTTTCGTTACTATCATGGGGATTCCCTTAGCCTTTCTCTTGGGTTGGAGTCCCTGTTTCCTGGACCCTATGTCTTCTTTCTTGATTAACTCCGTAATTTTGTAGAAGCACATCTCAAACAGCTTCCTGAAAAGGGCAGCATGGGAAGCTAAGTTCTGTTTTTAGACACTGAATATGCAATTCTCAGTTTGAAGGGTTTTTTCCTCAGAATTTTCAGCGTGTGCTGCTCCATTCATTTCTAGTTTACACTGTTGCTACCGATAACTCTGATGTCTTCTAATCCTTGATACTGTGTATAAAACTTGCTTTTTTCCCCTCCTTCAGAGTTCGTAGAATCTATTTTCTGTCCCCAGCTTTCTGAAATTCATTGATAACATGCCTTGGAGTGGGTCTACTTTATCCATTGTTCTGGACACTTAGTCATTCCTTTCTATTGGAACATTCATGTTCTTCGATTCTGGGAGATATTTTTTGAATTATTTTATTGATGATTTCCTTTTCTCTGTTATCTCTGTCCTCTATTCATAAAACTTCAATTATACCAGAACATTCTAGATGGGTCTTTTTCTAAAAAAAAAAAAATCTTGTCTTATTTTCCTCTCTATTTTCTATTCTACTTTCTGGGCAGTTCCCTTAACTTCATCTTCTAACAGTGTGTGTTAGCATGCTTTTCATGTCTAAGATTTTGCGTTCACTGAATTTTTTATAGTATCTATTTCTTGTCTCACAGATTCATATCTTCTCTGAAGATATTAATAAAAGTTATTATGCATTTTTTTCTTTCCATTGGTATTTCAAGTTAGTTTTTGAAAAATCAATGTCTGGCAGTCCTTGACTGTCTGGTCATATTTAAGGGTGAGGCACTAAAAAGATGACTGGGAGCTCTTGGGGCAATGCTTGTCAATGGTGCTTTTCTCTCTACGGTGATATTTGGAAGACCTCCAATTCCAGTATCTTCTGCTCACTTCTTCTGGAAGATAGGTTTTCAGAGAAGATACTTCTGACCTCTTGCATTGAAAGTACATGTCGGGCTTCCCTGGTGGCACAGTGGTTGAGAGTCCGCCTGCCGATGCAGGGGACACGGGTTCGTGCCCCGGTCCGGGAAGATCCCACATGCCGCGGAGCGGCTGAGCCCGTGGGCCATGGCCACTGAGCCTGCACGTCTGGAGCCTGTGCTCCGCAACGGGAGATGCCACAACAGCGAGAGGCCCACGTGCTACAAAAAAAAAAAAAAAAAGTACATGTCTGGCTGCCAAAATTCTTGAGCCATGGGAGGGGAGAAGGCTGGAGATCTCAAGTCTCATATATAAGGTTTATCTTAATCCCCATGTTTTCTACTTGGTCTCTCTGTTTTAGCTGCGCCTCATATTGTCTCGTTCAAAGATCATCTGTTTATCCTCTTTACAGAGCAAACCTCAAGCCTCTGGCCAGAATAGGGGAGGGCTGTTTGCTCAGCTGCCGAAATTTGGAATGGAGATACGAGGGGCTAAATTCTTAAACAGACTTTCAACCAATTCTTCCACCTGCCAAACTCTGCTCCTTTGGAGGATTCTGCAATGGACATTAGGTCATTTCTCCCCTTTCCCAACTTCCAGCTTAGGATTCAGCTTTCTCATGTCTGTGAAGTCATTTAACTCCCATCTACCTTCATACCAACCTCTAAGATTTTGTCACTGTTGTCTCCTATCTCATTCTTTGTCCTTGTCTATTTATGTCTTCTTTTCACATTCCTTTACTCTCATTTAGTGGGATTTGGGGAAGAAGAGGAGTTCAAGTACTTATATGTTCAACCTGCCATTCTTAACTATTTGCATAGCAGACAATCAATCAAAGTTTTGGGGGGTAATCTCACCAAATGATTTGACAGCCTGCCTGGAAGAAAGGTGAGAAAGCCAACAGACTTCTGGACAAAAATGACGATGAGACATTTCTCTACAAGATATTAAAATATAAGTACATCATTACTAAAATGGAGTCATTCTAGTGGTTACAGACAGATACGTTAATGGAGCAAAACACAGCAAAACCAAATACATAAAAATATTTGGTATATGATAATGTACTAACTCAAATGGTGAGAAAAGGATTAACATGCAAATTAGCCAGTCGACAAGTGACACTATAACAAACAACTAACAATTTTCATATACGTATGTATAAAGCCTTCATCAGAATAAATTCTGAGAGTCCCTACCACCTCCCAGGATCAGAAAAGGGTCCCAGGGGCTGACAAGGATGCCAAGGATGTCTTTCAGTATTTGCTTATATCTCTGCCATTTCTCTTTGCTCTGGCTCTTGTGGGCCATCTGAAGGCAGCGGGCTTTCCTGACACCACCTGCCCACTACACACACATGCACACCCTAAGGGATCATGACAGCCTTTCCCACCACTCCCAAGATCACTGAGCTCAGTACTTGGTCCACAGGCTCCCACACGGCCAGTCCTGCCTGAAGTTCTGCCGCTTCCTTAAGGCCCAGTTGAGAGTGGGACACCTTCTCCACTGCTCTCAGGACCCCCAGCTCTTATCCATGGGGCTTTGGGAAGTTTGCTCCTTAGGGGCTGCGACTGTTGCCTCACTTCCTGAACTCTCGGAGCCCTGCTCTTGTTCTCTCTGACCTCTGAAAACAAGGGCCCCTTACCTGTCCCCTGAAGCAAAAAACTATACATGCCTCCAGACAGGAAGCCCTGGGGTTCCGCAATTCTGTCATCTTGATTAACAAATCACCCCCCAACTTTGCACCTCAAGCAATAACATGAGGAGACATGTTTTGCTTGAAACGCTGCAACCTGGGGCTGCTCAAAGGCTGAGGACTGGGATATGGAATTATCCGAAAGCCAGTACACTAACATTTCTGGTGGCTGATCGTGGCTGCCAGTGTGGGAGAGGGTCTCCGCTACTGCTGCCAAGTCAGGAATGAACACATGGTCTCCTCATGTGGCTGAGGCTTCCTCACAGCATGGTGGGTGGACCTCAAGGATAAGTGTCCCAAAGAGAGAGCGCATCAGGTACAGCCAGAATACTACTTACGACCTGGCCTCGTAAGTCATACAGTGTCAATTCCACTACATTCTATTTGTTGAGCCCATCGCAAAGTTCTACTCAGGCTCAGAGGAGGAGAAATGGATTATACCTCTTGATAGGGTTGTGGCATGGTTCTAGAGGACCATGTGGGACTGGATATGTTGCTGTGGCAGTTTGAGAAAATATAATTTGCCGTACCTGCCTTCCTAAGTTAAAGAAGAAGAGGAAGAAAAAAAAGTTTCCTTTATCTGTGTGTGAAAAGCCCACAGGCAAGAAAAAATACAGTTAATTTCTCAGTTAAGTTACCCTGCCCATCTGGTTTCATGGTTGAGATACAAGTGCTAACAAATGCTTCCCTACATCAATTAACTCTGCTTTGCTCCAAGGTCATGGAATAGCTCCTTAACTAGAGCCAGTCATCTTGAAAATAAATGATACTGCTAACAAGCGCAACCAGACAATAAAAAGAATGGCTCAGTGTAACTCCATTTCCACTAGCACATGATATATTAAAGATATATCAGGAAAAAAAAGATATATCAGGACATCTTCTTTGCCTAAATAAGGGCAGCCTATAAACATTTACAGTGACAGGAATAGGAAATCATCTTCTGTTTTCTTTCCAAGTAAATTACTTGTACATTACTGCTCTATTGAACTCATTTATAGAAGAACAGATCACGTTTTTGTTTTTGTTTCAACTAAGAACAAGCCACGTTATTGCTAAAATGCAACATTACTGTCTTGGCAGCCACATTTAGCTAAATCTCTGTAGAGGTTCTGTCATTTGATTTTCTATCATGACTACACTTTTTGCAAATGTACCCATGAAAAATTAGCAATTGCCTTTTGCAGTGTTTTTTCCTTTTAGGAATTAGGCAATCTGCTTAGAGATTTCTAACATATAGAATAACTGCATTTCCTTTATTATTATATTATAAACAGTTAATAATCTAAACCAAATTCCTGGTTAGTTTCACTAAATGACATGCCAAAAAGTTGCCTGAGGCTAGATTCTAAAATTCATAAGCGATATATTTGCATCTGGAATAGGGCAAGGGAGAAAGTTTGATTTGCTTATATCCTTTCTTGTTTCAAATAAATAAGATTTGAGCTAAGTAAGGAAGCTTTGTCCCATGTACTGAGGGTCTTTCTTAATAAATGAGTCAAAAAATAATTTTCTAATGACCTTAAATCTAATGTGAACCAGAGACATGGCCTATTTAACTCCCAAATCTGACTTTGATCAATGGAATTTCCTGGGAGACTTGTTAGAAATATAGATGCCTAGAACGACCCTTAAGAATTTGCTTACATCTGGTGTAACACCCCAGAATCTGCATTTTAAACAATGCCCCTATTTGGAGACTGATACAAATGGACCGACTAACCCAGATGATGTTTTATTGTTAGCTTTGACAATGTAATAAGAGAACTCCTACTCTGTGCCAGCCGTGGTTCCAAATGCTTTACAAATATTAACTCATTTCATCCTCATAACAAGCTAATGACGTAGGGGCTACCATCCTCAACTTACAGATGAGCAAACTGAATGACAAAGAGGTCAAGTAACTTGTCTAAGGGCCCACTATTGAACCCAGGCAGCCTGGCTCCAAAGTCTATGCTCACATTCACTATGCTTTGCTGACTTCTGGGAGACTTAATCACAAACACATACAAAGTATTTGTGGCCGTGGACCTATAGGATCAAAGACCAATAGACTGGAAGTCGTCAGCTTCCCTTTATCTCAGCCCATTGTAGCTGGGGTTACCATGGTGGGCTCGACGCCATGGGGTTTCTGTAACAATGTAGACATGGAGTACCAAGTCCTACCACGAGGAGGAGACAGTGCTACCCAATTGTTGGCCATCCTAATTCCCCTAATTCCCATTATGGCAATCATCTTTATCCTCTGGGTTGTCCACTGGGACGGCCTGGAACTATCCTGCCATCCCTAGCCGTTCCCAACTCTTGCCAACTTTGTCCCTTGAGTGACCAACTGATGGGTGCCATTATCCATAAACCCACAGCTACTGCCTGAGGTCCTTCTCTGAGGGACTCATTTACAACCATAAAGTTTGTCCTCCCAGTGACTACCACTCTGACCCAGCAACCAGATCACATTATCCTGGACACATCGGCCATCCAGGACCAAGCCCTCATCTTTCCCTAGGCCTGGTGTCTTCAGCCTCACCCTAGCCCATGCCTCAGAGCATTCAAATCCAGAAATAAAATACACAGCTCCCCAGCATGCTTTATGGGGTATTCCACATCCCCATATCTGGAAATAAGCTGATAGCTCAAAACAATACTTACAACTTGCTATCCCAACTCATTCCTTCCCTAAAAATGAGGGCAATCCAAAAATCACACTTTAAAAGCTTTAATTTACATATAAGTAATTTATGATGCCTCTGAATTAGACATTTTCAACTTTTGCCTTAAAAAGATGGGATCTGTCAGATCCCATAATCTGGTTGTAGAAGTTTAACTCTACGAATTGACTCTATATAAAATATTTAAAACATAAGAGATGTGTTAGAGAAGTTCATTATGGTCCTTTTTTAGCTCATCAAGAGGTACATTAAGATAACTAGGACTAGTTCTTAGCTGCACATGCAGTATGAATGGGTATAAGGCTCAATTTTTCATTCCTAAGCATTTGGGTCCTACATAATCAATGTGATATTGTGTGTTTTCTTGGTCTTATCTCTTAACTGTATTTATGTACCACAGGAGGCAGCAGAAGAAAAAGGTTAACTATCCATATTCTTAAAATAAAATGTGAAGAGAAAGATGATCTGTCAAGGTAGCATGGTACGGTGGAAATATTCTCGACAACGGAGTCAGAGCAATCAGGGCTCAAATTCAACTCTGCAACTTCCAAATTACTTAGCTTTTCAAAGTTAAGTAAAGGTTCACGGCCTTATACCTTGCTAGAAGCCATGCCAGTAGAGAAGCTGACAATGCAACAGGACACAGTGAAGAAAATTAATTGGTTTCTTAAAAATGTACTTTGAACCTTAGAAAGGAAAGGAAGTGGGTAACACATCAACCCCACCATGGGCCTTTTCCAACTGTCTGAATTATATCGTTTTATTAAGTTGTTTCAGGGATCTGGTAAGTTGAATTGGGTGGTTTTGATATTTGAGGTAGTGTTAGGTGAGCAAAAGGGAGAGGGATTATACCATGGACGGTAAATAAAGGGGTTATAGAAGATTAGTTCAACTCCCCTCTCATTTCCTGGCGTTCTCCATCAAGAGGGCACTGGGGAGATGACAAGTTGTCTTGGGTGTGAATTGCCAGTTGAAACAGTTAACTCCACTGAAGTGTCCTGCCTAATTCACAAAGCTTCAAATGAGGGTCACAGAGGAGCACCAGAATACTAAACTGGTTACACTGAAGGGGTCACCAAAGGAAGACTGCATGCGAATACTTATCCTGCAGGCAGAAATCAACAAAGACAAGGAACCTAATGATGAAGAATCAAGTTCTTGCTGTGACTGAGTATTCAATTCTCTCTTAAGCTCCTGGCTTTTCACTTCATTTAAGTCTACTTAAGCAACTGACCTTTTATCAAAGGTCACCAATGAAACCCTGGCCACCAGGCGCAACAAGTTTGTTTCAATCTTTCCCTTCTTTCGATTCTTCTGGGTTGCCCCTACTGGACACATCTTCTTCCCAAAGTGTTCCCTTGATTCCAGGACAGGTTTTTGTTTGTTTGTTTGTTTGTTTTTCTGGTGTTCCCACTTCTTCTCTGTCCATTGCTTAATTTTTATTCCTTTTTTTTTTTCCCCTCCTCAGGCTCCTAAATGAAGGCATATGTCACAGCTTAATTTGGGGCCTTCTTTTAGTATTTACTCTTTTGGTTAGTCTGTTCACTCCTTCGGCTCCTATTTTTCTATCTCAAACCCTGATCCACTTCTTAAGCATGGTTCTACATTTCCAAGTTGCTTGTACACATCGTTACCATGTACACATCGCTAACAGATGACTCACCGACCGCCGCAACTTTACATCATGCTTCTCTTCTTACGTTCCCTGCCCCGGCACCCTCCAATTCCCCAAGATACCTCCTCTTTGTACCTTCCTCTCAAGCTACCCAGGCTCACAAACTTGAGGTCACCCGGGACATCCCCTTCTCATCCGCCCTTGTACCTTAACAGATGTTAATTACTACAGATTTTGCCTCCCCAACTCATCCAGGTCTCTGTCACTCCTCTCCTTCCCCACTGACACTGCGTTACACCCCCATTACCTCCTGCCTAGAGTTAATATCAAGAGAAATACAAGGCAAGTGTTCAATTTGTTCAAAGATTATTAAATCTTAAATGGATTATTCACATATCTGTTCCAAATAACACAAGGCAAAAAACACTGAATGACTATCAATCCAGGGAAAATAACCCAAAAGGCTAAAATGAATGCTGTGTCTTTAGATAGAAGCTAACTGGTGTAGAAAGAATTAATATTTACAAGGGGCAGGGCTCCTTTTTTAAGTAGACAAAGCAGACTCCGTGCTCCCAATACAGGGGGCCTGAGCTCAGTCCCTGGTCGGGGAACTAGATCCTACATGCCACAACCAAAATAGACAAAGCAAAGGTAAAAATCCATAGTTTCTTCCCTCCTCTAGTCAGTGTATAATACAGAGATGATGGCAACATAAGGATGCATATCAGTCTTTCCAAGTGCTTTTTATAGACCATCTGAATCAGGATCATCTGTTAAAATGCTGTTTCCCAGGCCCCATACTTTACCCTTCTTTTGTAGTGTACGTAGAACATCCTTTTAAAACAAGTTCTCACTATGAGTCCTAAGCACATTAGAGTTAGGGAACCGCTAAAATCTAACAAGAAAAAAACTTGTAAAACTTAGATAAGAGTATTATAAATTACATTCATTTTCCTTTTTATACTTGTCTCTCTTTTTCAAATTTTATAGTTATATAAGAAAAGGAATGAGTGATTTTAAAACCAAATTTGTAGACTATCCCTGCATTTTGCCTACATATATCAAGCAATAACTCATAGATAAATTCTTTCAAAATACTAGGAGGATTCTGTAAAAGGAGAAGAGATTTGAGGCAGAACTTTTCCATATATCCTCAAAAGTACAATGAAACTCAAGAGTGACTTAAATAATCTAATGGGATTTTTTTATTCAAAAAATTTTTTTCAAAATTCCAGCTGTGTAGGAAAAAGATAATAAAATTATAATACCATTGTTCTTTTTTAAAAACTCAAGTTCTCTTGCTAATAGTTAAGAATACTGATTTATTTAAAACATAACATGTTTCTGCTTCATAACAACATCTGTATTATTTTACATTTTTATTGGCAACTTTCACTGTACCCTGGTGATTTCTAAAAATCCTCATACTTCCCTGCTGGTCAAAGTTTCCAAAAAATAATAAACAAATGATTATTAACTCTGATCTTTTTATTCCATGACCATGTATCCCATAAGAAACACTTGAGAAAGCTGAGCTATTAACTTTGGGGAAAATAAGGTCCATATAACCAGATCTGAACTGTAGAGATTATTTTGAGGTGGGCAGATCATCAAGAGTAGATAGTGAAATACCCACCACAAGTGCATTATTCCCAAGAGAGGGTGTCAGTATCTGGACTTCCATTAGCATTAAACACACTCCTAAGCTTTCCTCCTCCCAAAAGCAATGTCCACTGCTCACAGAGAAGCTGCCATCATGGCAAGTGTTGCCTATTGCTAAAGTTTCTAGCCAAGTTGTTCTCGACTGCGAATGCTTTGGACCTCTAGTGGACATTTGGCAATATCTAGATATTTTATTGGTTGTCAGACCTGAGGAGAACGATTGGTATCTAGTGGGTAGAAGCCAGGGATACTGCTAAACATGTATCAAGCACAGGACAGCCCCCATAACAAAGAATTGTGAAGCCCGAAATATCAATAGCACCAAAGTTGAGGAACCCTGGGTTAAACCCACAGTTCCATAAATTAATACCCACTACCATAAAGTCCTAGGCTCTGTCTGTTCCTGCTTCCCAACCTTCCCCCGTAACAACCATCATCTGAATCAAGCACCTGGGCTTTGGAGTTCTTTATACCCTCATATTAATGGTTACTAATCTCTTTGAAGCCTTCCTTAATCCATGACCTCGCCCCTAGCCCCTGAACCAACTCTGTCCATCAGAGAGTTTAGATCCTTCCGTATCACCTTAAACTTCTATTAGTACTATTTGCATTGGAACTAAAGGTCTGTCCCTCTTGCTCTCAAAAATCATCTTCTTGAGTGTGAATTCTTACCTAAGTCTCCCTAGCATTCCACACAGTGCCTTAAACATAATAGGTGCATAATAAATATGTGTCAAACTAATGAAATAACTTTAGACTTGCGCTGTACCAAACATGGATGATGATTCACGGAATACAAAACATAACCTTTGCCCTCAACTACTTCCATTTTGGGGTGAAGACACACACAGGAAAGCATAGCTGGCAAGGTAAAACAGTATCTAAAGAGTAGCAGACGTATAACTCAGATAAGAATTACTACAAAAGATTTCTGATGAGTGTGAATTCCCTTAGAATCCAGGTAAGCAGAGAGTGCCTCACGAAAAGTGAAAATTTAGGTATACCTCAAAGGATGAGGCTATCTTTTGTGAGTTACTAAAAATGAGGAGGCCATTCCATGCTGGTCGGAGGTGGGTGTGAAAAACGGAACTTGAGCGAAACTTGACTTTGCAAAAGCATTTTGCCAAACAGAACTATTGCCTTTGAAAGCACATTTTTGGGCTCCTCTTTCACACTCCTTCTCATACAGTATTCCGAGGACGTAGGGGTTTTACAGAAAAGCAGTGGTAGAGGCCTAGGCATTATCGTCTCTGAAAGAGAACTTTGCATCTGATTCTACTTCTTAGGGATAGATCTCTCTAGTGTAGTAGATGCTGCAGTGTGCTACTGAGACCCCCAATTGCCGTGCATATTGGATAGGGATGACTCACAGCTGAGTTCCTCTCTAGGAATTACTCATCGCTTAAGACAGCCGCCTCACCCTAGTTTATACCCCCCCCTCTGAGTGCAGCTTGCATCAAATGACTGTTCAATGGAGAGGGATATAAAAGCCTGGGCCCCTTGTCTCAAGGCAGGACAACTCTGAAGATCCATCAAAGCTCTAAATCTTCCTAACCCATGACCATTTCAACTCCTCCCTCTCTCTATCCTACTTCTATCATTCCTCCAAAGGGGTTGAGAGCACTCTCCAATAAATTATTTGCATGAAAATCTCCATCTCAGAGTTTGTTTTCTGGAGAACCCAACTAAGACTACAGGAGAGGAAAAGAACCAACACCACCAGTGGTGGCAATGAGAAAGGATGGGGTCCAGCGGATTTTAACACTGTCCTTCCTGGGCAATCAGCAGTTAGGCCACTGTAAGTAGGTAAGGAATAACTGGTGAACCACCTTGCTCACCCTGCAGTATTTCATTCCTACTACCGAGCTGGTACCCTGGGAATTTTTCCCACCTACCCTCAAACAAGACCTGCTTTCAAAGTCTCACCCACGTGGGAGGTTAAATGACTGACAGTATTTTAAAGTCTCACCTAACAGAAATCAGTGTTTCCATTTAACCTCGATGCAAGCTAAATCAAGGAATCAGCTTGCCGTAGGAGAGTGGTTGGGAGACATCAGGAGCCTTGACGGTACCTTTGAAATCATAGCGGTCAACCTGTATGGTGGCAGAGTCAAGGCCACGAACTCACCAAACTCCATTTTCTTAACCACCTAGGCTCCACGTTACAGATTTCCCAGCCTCCTCTGTGATGCTGCAGGGCCATATGAATGAATCCTGGCCCACACAGTGTGGGTGGAAGTGATGGCTGCCCACTGCGAGGCCAAGTCCTTAACTACCACCACCCCCCCGAAAAAAACCAGACAGTTCTCCATGCATCCTCTCTTCCTTTTTCTACCATTTGGTTGAAAATAATCTAGTCAAATTCTGAGGCCTCAGGGGAGAGTAGAGCCATAAACCGTATGGAACCTGGGTCCCTGAATGGCTGAATGTAATACAGCCTTCCGACGCACCTTATCAACCGTGCTTGGGTTATGCCATGGAGATTTACAGGTCACTTATCACTACAGACAGTTTTGCTTACCTTAACACATTCGAATGCAGTCATAAGAGCTAGGTTTGTGAGAAGGTTCCTCGATATTTGAGGAAACTTGTCTCAGAGAAGCCCCACACATAAAAATATCCTAGAAAATTCAGGAAAAAGCAAAGACTTCTTTGCCATTATAGGCTTAGCTAGTGGAGATAATTTAATCAAAGGCATAACCACTTACACACCAACAAACAACCGGCATCCTGTATTCATCTATGGAAGATATAAGTGGATCATGTAATTGCATTCACCCATACATATTATACACATCACTGATTGTGTGTTAATGTGTTTAAATTTTGTTTCAAAAACAAACTACCCTGTCGGCAAGCTCTGGGTAAACAGACTCTTAGAAAAAATGATGAACAATGTCTGGGAAAAGAGAAGGAAAACTTGAGGAAAATGGACTAAGATTTTCACTTTTAAGAGAAAACTTGGATAAAATATAAGGCTGGTTGGGTAAATATAGAAATTATACAAGCCAGAAATTTAAGAAATGCGTATTTTAAAAGCCAAGATAAACAAAACATGATGAATATTAACTCACTGTTACCCTGCTTTCTAGATTCCTATATTCCATATTTGGAAGACAAAATAACCAAGTGAAACAGGATGACTTGCTTTTCTCTTTTAAGTGAATTTTCTATGTTGAGGGATTTGGCTATGCTTCAGTTCTCTGGAGGGACTATTTTTTTTTAAAAAAAACACAGATTGTTATCTTTGAAACCATCTTCACAAAGGGCTCAAATTTGAAGTAGTAAGAAACTTTGGTTTCAAACCTAGAAACGCATCTGATTTCATTTTATTTTAAATTTTATCCTCAAAGAGCACATTACGTATTTACGTACTTTAAGTCACTCTGGAAGGGCGCGTTCAAAAATCTTTCAGTTCACAAGAGTATTCACTAGACTGCAACATTTTCGTCCAGTTACTAATGTCTGAACACCTCTAACACTCATTGCTGGTTCAATCCACGGTATAGGTGTGTGCGCGTGCACGCGTGCACACAGGTCAGTTTGTTGCATCAGAGGCACTTTTAAGTTTCTTTAAATGTGGGATCACACTGCTTCAGGGAAAAATGCATTAGATAAGATACAATGAATGGATATTCAAGCAGCTACACACATTCAACTTGAACAAATTTGAGGAAACTCAAATTTATGCTTCTGGTACTAGAAGTCTGTGCACTGTCAATACAACATTTTGATAAATTATATTTCTCTTGATTTCAATCAAAAAATGACATATTTATAATTAGGTTTGCAGCACTGAGTATATTTCTGACTGGATAGGATTTCTAGTTTAGGTATCAACGAGAACTAAATCCAATCCATATAATTTTACACATCTGTTGATTAGCAAAAATGTCCATAGACTGACTTCTGGCTTCATACATTTCAAACTTTATTGTTTTCCCCACTATCTACATACTTTTGTGCCACATCCCACGGGGCACACTCGTACCCCAATACAATCTGTGGTCCTGTGCTTCAAGTCATAACACACAGTGAGTCAGCAGAGTGGACAGAAGGAGTCTTCATGGAAGCCATTCCTACACCAGAACAACTAGTGGTAATGTACACAGGAGAGACTGATAATAAATATATTCCACCACTAATTACGGGGGTGTCAAAGTACATGTAACAGCTGGGAATTTTATATCTGTATTTTTCATTCATGAGTAAACATACCAAAAGTTAGCTATGTGTATCCCCGACTCAACTTTCCCTTAGCTAGATTCCCCAAAAGCCCACGGCCTCTCAAACACCCTGAAGAGAGGTATAATGGAGGGGACTTTGAAATGAGAAGAGATAGCAGTTTTAGCCCACTGTAGTTAAATTATATTACTTTTGCAAATTTTACAAAAACACAGAACATTTGAAAACAGGGTCTCCTCCCAGCATTCTAGAAGGGACCCATCCAGTGGCGGGTCCTCAGCTTGAAGCTTTATTAGCTTCAGCATGTTTCTACTGCTACATATTTCTTTTTTTGCTCTGTAAAAACTCTGTATATGGAAACTTTCAAACACATACAGAAGTCAGGAGAAAATATAATAACTCACCATGTACTCATCACTGAGTTTCAGGAACTATCAGCTCAGGAACCTTTCTTATTTTCCTCCATATACCCTTACCCACTTTTCCCTCTCCTCCTCACCCTGGCTTATTACCATTTCACCTACAATTATTTCTATATATACATATACGTTTAAGTTTATATTTCTTGTGAGATTTTATGCCAATTTTATCAATGGCTATAGTTAAACAAACATTTGTTTTGACTTCTGCAAGGAGAATTACCTCTATTTCTACTATTTTCGTAACACAGACTGAGTCTGTTCAACACTACTCATTTTAACGTCTGCAATAAAGACGAGATGTCATTTGACCTTAAACTTACATAATGTTATGTGTCGATTATATCTCAATAAAGCTAGGGGAAAAAAAGATTGCATTTGAACTGACAATGACCTTTCCTTAACAATAGAGCTGTGAATGAACTTTGCTCCAAGAACTCCCACATGTTCCATTTTTCTTATCTTTAATAATAGTCATTAATCAATCATCATATATGCATACACACAAATACACACAGGAAGACACATGTAATTTTTCTTCCTCTATCACATTCTTCTAGCCTAAACCAGATTTTTTTTTTTGGTCACGGGGAAAATAGCTATAAATAAGGTGTTAAAGAAGTAAGAAAAATACATGAAAAGTCATCTAACATGTTAACACAGTTAAGGAAATCAATGCCACACCCCATTCCACAGATTCCATGGGCAGATTTTCCTATCACGTTTTATACCATAGTTATATACAACTTCACATTATCATAAAGCATGCCTAAAATTAAAATACTTTAAAATCTCATTACTAGCATTTTAGTCAAAGTCAAAAGAAGGAATTTAAGTTGGTGCCTTTAGTTCAAGAAAAAATTTGTAAGATTTTACTATTCTCATTATTTAAAATAAAGGCTGTTGGAATACAGCACACCTTGGGGAATTTTCCTTTAGAGCCGTAAATGTACTAGCATGAGAAAAATAGTATATTAGTAGTATATTAGTACATTAAAGAGTGTTGGTACATGCCTTGGCTCTAAACTGGTCTAATATTAAAGAGTTATGATAAATTCCTTCATAATTTGAGAGATTCACCCTGGGCCGGAAGCCAAGGGTTCTGGGATTAACAAGACGAGCACAGTCCCTACCCTCACAGAACTCATGATCTACTGAAAAATACAACTACCCGAGAAGTCACAATCAAGTGTGACACTTGTTATGACAGAGGAATTACAAGGGGCTTCAGGAGGGCAGAGTAAGGGAGCTGAACCCAGGAATGGCCTGGGGAAGTGATGTGTAAGCTGAGACTTGCAGATCCTTCTTGGTGCAGTTTTATTTTATTAAAAGTTTGGATCTATGCAGAGTGGAAAAGAGATTGGAGAAGACAATATGGGGGCAGACAGAACAGGTAGAAGACCACTGACACTGACATGGACAAGAGAAGATGGCATCCTGAACCAGGACAATGGCAAGGACAACAGGCAGAAGTAGACAGATTCATGAGCTATTTCACAGCTAATATCCACGGAGGTTAGTGATGACTTAGTATGAGTGGTAAGAAAACAGGGAGAATTGGGAATGTAGCTGAGGATGGAAGGTGATGGTTTTTGTTTTGTGAAGTCGGACAAGTTGAGCTCTTTGGCTTCAAGATTTCTATTTTAGTTGATTCTCCAGAGACAGACGCAAACATCTCAAATTAGAGCTCGGCCTTGTGATTCACGAAATTTTCAAGAATGTGCATGCGTGGTGTAATCACTGCTATAATTGAACGGGGCTGCTTTGTGCCCTAAAGCTGAGAAGCAAGCATACCTTTGTGTGTTCGGAATGTTAATTGAATTACCTCCGACTTTAGTTTATGTTCCTTAAGTACAAGCTCTTAAGTCAGGCAAAAGGGATCACAGTTATGTAGTACCATACTTAACTATCCTTTTTATAAGCAAGGATTTTTATACCGAAAATAAACAGAGGCATACAGACATAAACCCATAAATTATGTGGGCAAGTACTTTAAAGGAACATGTATTTGCACGAGGACCAAGAGAGCTTTCCTAAAAGGGACTAGGTCCTGGGAATTCTCTCTAAAAGTGATTTATTTCTGTCAACATTCTTCTTCAGTTTAAACATATGCATTCACATATATTTAAATTTCTCCAGACATCTGACTTTAAAGCTTTACTTCTGATGTTCTGAATAAATACGTTTAGCAAAGAAGCAATAAAGTTAAGTCAGCTTTTCTTTTTGAATCTACCTTTCTTGTACAGATCTTCCTCTAAACACCTCAAGATTACTTGATGATATTTCTTCAGAGATGGTTCTGTATATATGTATATGTATCATATATACATAATACGTATCATACACACGTATGTTACAAACTATTGAAATGTTTTTTATTGCTTTGAATTTTTTTCTTACAGAAGAGTTCTCAGCTTTCTGGCAAGACAGATGTCAAACTTTATAAATGTATTTATATAATCACTTTCAACAAGCATTTATTAAACATCTACTCTGTATAGGTGGATGTGCTGGTGTGTGTCAATGCATATTATCATCATAATAAGTCAACTGTCAAAAAACAACTAATAAGTAATAATGTTAAAAAAAATTCACAGCCACAGGTAAAAACAGACATATGCAGCAATTTTGTACCTTTCTAGTTTATTAAGGGACAAAGTGAGAATAAAACAAACTTTTATGAAGCTTGGTCCCTGGTGTACGGTAACAGGAATTGTCCTTTCTCCAGCCTTGATAACCCGTTTGCCATAGAATCCGGACAATCACCTTCAACAGATAGATACTGCACACGGCCAATGGCACAGGTCAAGTTATTTCACATTCTAGGTTATTACTCAGTGCCCAGAAAGGCTTCACATTATTTCTCTTTCCTGTAAAATAATCTTGAGTTCCCAGGAGGAGGTCATTTTGCATTAAATGATGAAACTGCACTTTCGAGTTCTGTATCCTCTTAGCGTGTATCATATTAGTACATTATCCGTAATAGAAAAATCTCATCTGTTAGTTTAATGCAAAGCTTTACTTTCCCCTCACTTATAACTTACAGAAAGACATGTTGAACAAGTTAGTTATGTCAATACATGTCTGTTAAGCCCATGAGCTGAATTCCAAAAGGACTGGAGGAATTTTTTTAAATGCTCTGCTTACACTGCTGCTACGTTAACATCGCTGACCCAATTAGAAACATACATGGACAGTTCTGTATCGGTAACATTCTGTATGATTTAAATGACAAGGTACCTTAAAATGGAGCCAAAATGTGTGTTTTGATGTTCCAGAAGAGATTCTCTCTGGCAGAGGGAATGTGACTCTTCAGCTAATTAGAGAGTGATCTCTCTTTAAGTCTGGAGTTGGAGATCCCCAGCGTAAGAAAGAGAATGGGCACAAAAGTTACCCAGAACAGAGGGAATTTTTGTATCGTTCCTCAGGCCTTGAGCTACCAGGGAATTTTGCTGGTGTGAAGACGGGTACATCCAAAGAAAAAACGCTCCAAGGAGTTGCTGACTTGCCCTGGGTAGCCCACCACACACCCAACGGCTGCCCCTGAGATGACCATGCCTTGGCTCCCCCTTTGCTATGTAATGAAACATCATGGACAGACTCTCTTCCCTGGTTCCAGGGTTTGTTCCTCAGTTGCTGCTCCATCACTGCCTTTACTCAGCTCCGAACCTTTGGTTCTACTTCCTGCCTCTGCCTGCCAGTCCCATACTTGATCTTTGGACAGATTTGGACACACGGATATTTGGTACCTTGTCTGAATATGGTTTGAACTCACTCTCTGGCACCCATGTCTCTGGCTACCCCTCCATCCGAACTCTGGTGTCCAGCGCATCCACTAGACTCAATCCTGCCCAACGAGAGCAAAGCAAACAGTCTCAATTGTCCTAAGAGCACTGCATCAGTCAATCGGGACAGGCTTAGTGACGCTTATGTAACAAACAGCTCCAAATTCTCCATTGGCCAAAGCAGAGGTTTATGTCTGGCTTATTCTACACATCCATCGTGGCCCAGCTATGATTCCGCTCCAAGATACCTTCGCTCAGAGGCTCCTCTACTTGGAACATGCCCGGTCCCCATGGCTAGGGGAAGAAAGCACGATGCGGTGCAAATGAGCTCTTAAAGACTTATCCAGAAGCAATACATTCCCAGCCACATTTCATTGGCCAGCACAAGTCATGTGGCCCTGCCTCATGTCAAGGGAGCACAAAGGTGCAATCCCACCCAAAGGCAGGGGAACCAAAGATATTGCTGACTAATATTGACTCTTACCACAGGCATCAATTTTGAAGCCACAGTTTTCTGATCTCTTTGTTCATGGAAGTGGAATATGGATTCAGTGTTGGTTGGCTCTATCTGTTAACTCTTAGTAATCCCTAGAGAAAGTTTGATTTAAGGTTTAATTAAGATACAAAAGGGATTGGCTGAGAGGAAGTAAGTCCTTGATTAAAAAAAAAAAACTTCCAATGCTGTAACTACTAACTGTCATTACTCCCAATGTATTAGTAACAGCTAGGGTTTCCTTTATCAGGCATTTGCTATATGCCTCTAAGCTCGTTACATATATTAATTTGCTTAATCCTCCAGCCACACCATGATGCAAGTACTCTTTTTATTCCCATTTTATAGACAAGGAAACTTGACACAGTGATGTTTAGTAACGTGCTCAGGGTCAACAGCTATCATGGTTTACTGGATGCTATTTTAATCTTTAAAATATTAACACGAAAGTATAATATAGTTTGGCTCTTCTACTGTACTAACTCCAGGGTTTCCACACTGGGTTACTATAAGCCTCCTGGCTCACGATTTCTAAAGCAATGTCACAGTCTTTAGGCTTTAATCCAGAGAACATTTCTGGCACATCACAGCAAAGAATGGAGTAGGGGGGAAAGTGCAGGACTTGTGATTCTGGCTAGAATGTACAAAGTCTTAAGGGAGCATCATTCTTACCCCAACCACCAAAATAAGCCTGGTAAGCTACAAAATCAAAGTTTTATAAACTCTATCTAATAGTGGGGTATGCAAAGAGCCCTAAATGAACAAATTTCCAGAAAACAATGAGCCTGTCCTAGGTGAGAAGAGAGCCGTAACCATTCTCACTCAGAGCAGAAAGATGAGTGGAGAAGAAATTCACATGGAAAGGATAAGGAGAAAGAAGCCAAGACTGCAGTGAAAGTTCAACGGTCACATGTGGTCTGGCAGGACAGAGGACAACACCAAGGGTTCAGCCACAGAGCGAGTCTATGCTGACCCATCAAATCATTCCCACGGCTTGTCACCAAGTTCTCAGGGGTATTCTGCCAAAGGCTGGGACAGGACAGAAGACGGATTTCCCCATGAGAAGAATAGGGCCTCTCCCAAGTGCACGGCAGCC
Source organism: Mesoplodon mirus (assembly GCF_964341445.2). Taxonomy (NCBI): domain Eukaryota; kingdom Metazoa; phylum Chordata; class Mammalia; order Artiodactyla; family Ziphiidae; genus Mesoplodon; species Mesoplodon mirus. Next base: position 8,401,549 of record NC_138981.1, read on the forward strand.
ATCTCCCATCTCTAAAAGCAGAACGGAGAAAACTGCATCAGTGGCCCTCTGGGCTCTGAGGTACCAGAGGCGTGGGGCTTGTCAGTTGAGAGAAATCCATCTATGACACTCCTACAAGTCAGCAATAAGAAAACAGTAAGAATGGACAAGTTACCAAGGAAATGCAAATTAAACCCAAATTTAAGAGACAGACATCAAATACTGGTGAGGATATGGAGCAACTAGAATTCTCATACATTTCTGGTCAGAGTTTAAAATAGTACAACCACTTTGGAGAACTGTTTGGCAGTTTCTAACAGTTGAACACATATCTGTCCTAAGAACCAGCATTCCACTCCTGGGTAATTATCTAAGATTAATAAAATACACGTCCAAAAGAAGATTTGTTTACCAATGACCAAAGGAGTCTTACTGATGAGCTCAAAACTGGAGACTACCTATGTGTTCATCAACATGTAAGTAGATAAAATTTTGTATGTTCACACAATACAACACTACTCAGCAATCAATCAACAATACGAATTACCAATACAATCAAAAACATAGATGATGCTCAGGAACGTTATGCTGAGGGAAAGAAGCCAAGCATGAGAGTACACATGTATGCATCCATTTATATGAAGTTCTAGAATGGGCAAAATAAGGCATGGTGATGAAACCCAAGAGAGTAGCTGAATTAACCAGAAAGGGGCACAAGAGAGCTTCTGGCAGAGTGGAAATGTTCTATTTTTTGGCTTTGGATGGTTAATAGATGCAGTTGTCAAAATTTAATCGAAATGAATTTTTGTGCAATTTACTATAGCTTAATTATACCTCGCTTTTAAAATGTACAAGGTTAAATATCATTCTTTCAGAATACTGTAATGAGTCAGCTCCAAACTGAGTCCATGGTACAAGAATAAAAGCCAGGTCCTGTAGGCCACCCAAGGTCAATATAAAACAATCACAGCACTTCTCTTATTCAGGGCATTTAACAGTCGGGTGCAGACATGACAGAACTTGCTATAAAAAAGGCACAACCCCACACCTCATGAGTGATCCTATTCTTTCATCTGTTTCTATCCAGTGTTATCTCATGCTGATTCACCCAAAACCTGCTGATGTGTCACTGCCATAATCTCTCAGTGTCAGCCTTTAATTGTTCAAGGTCAGCCCTTAAAGCACTGGGGATTCCCACTCTAACCACGCAGAGCTTATCAACGTATGGCTTGCTAGAGCTCTACCATTAACTGCTTGATTATTTTGTTATTGCCATTTCTGATCTTAACTTCTCCATACAAGCCTGTGCCAACACTTTCCTGTGAGGCTCCTTCGACACACTCAGAAACAACTACTCCTATAGAGAAGGAAAGTGGTATTAGACAGTAGGGTGACTGTAGGTGAGAAGACACACATCTTGCCTTAATACTTCCTAAAGTTGCACTTCTCACACTTGACCGTGCAGAGGAATCACCAAGGAATGTTGTTCAAATGATGATCCTGATTCAGCAGGTCTGCAGTGAAGCTCCACATTCTGCATTGCCCACAAGCTCCCAGGTTACGGGGTGTTGCTGGTCCACGGACCACAGTTTGAGTTGTAAGGACCAAGTTTTCTTTTCTCTAGGGTTAAGTTCTCTGTTTCTTGGAGGTGCCTCTCTCCCCATGTGTGAATTCTCAGTCCAGGCTTCAACATGTGACTGCTTCAGGTTCAAACATGCAAGCTAGGGTCCCAGCAGTGGACCAAGGATAGCTTTTGGAATTCAAAATCAACATTCTGGAAAGGCATTTTAATTTTCATGTATTAACTCAAAATTAATATCAATACATCTCCTCTGATGTATTCCCATCATCCATCTGACAGCCAAGGAGGGAAGGAGGGATGCAGGTCAGTAAGTCCCTCTCTGGAATGGCTCAGAGCCTGCTTCCATAACCAAGCGGGGAAACAGCTTCCTTCCCCAATGACTCTGCTGAGTACAATGTTGCTGCTCAGAGGGACACAAAGGAACACAGATTTTGCCTCAAAGTGACCTTCTGGTAATAGCACTACAAGAGATGGTAAGATTATAATGACAGTATGATACTTGGCATCCAAGTCTTAAATCTTTCACAGAATATTTAAGATATTATCTCTACACAAGAATTCCAGACCTCCTCTTTTATTTTTTTTAGAAAAATACACTTGGGTCATTGAATCGAAATAATTCAGAATATTCATAAATCCTCCAACCATTTTATTTAAGCATTTGATTTATCATTCAGAACAAAACTTTATATGTAAAACAAGAAATACTAGTGCTTAATGTAATATGATATACAAGAGTTATTGCAACTGATCAGGTTTAATTGGATTAGTGGCAGGACTTCCCTGGTGGCACAGTGGTTAAGAATCTGCCTGCCAATGCAGGGGACACAGGTTCGATTCCTGGTCCGGGAAGATCCCACATGCTGGGGAGCAGCTAAGCCCGTGCACCGCAACTCCTGAGCCTACACTCTAGAGCCCGTGAGCCACAACTACTGAGCCCATGTTCCACAACTACTGAAGCCCGTGTGCCTAGAGCCCATGCTCCGCAACAAGAGAAGCCACTGCAGTGAGAAGCCCGCGCACTGCAACGAAGAGTAGCTCCCGCTCGCTGCAGCTAGAGAAAGCCCGCGCACAGCAATGAAGACCCAACACAGCCAAAAATAAAAAATAAATTAATTAATTTAGAAAACTGGATTAGTGCCATTAGTTCTTGAGCACACAAATACTGTGTCAAAGAAACACAAACAACTAAAACATATGTGCACACACAACATGGCAGCAAAAGAAGTCTTCAATCTGCCCATAGTTTTGCTAGTTTAAGAGGATGAGCCCGTCATAATGCGATGAAAGTTTAGGAGTTCTAAATTTTGCATAACGAGCTTAAAAATGTATACATAAACCCTAAATGGAGGCAGCCAGTTACCTGCTGCCTCTAACGTTCAGGAATCCACCTGTATACAGAAATCTGTGGATTTACTACGAAACAAACACTGGAGGAGTTCAGCTGGGATTCCTGGTACTCAGCAAGACAACTACATAAGCATATACCAACAGTCAACTATTTTATTTTCATTGCTTGCCTTCCCTTAAAGTCTTCCTCTGCCATCGTAGGACATTTTATGACAGTGGTTCAAGGTTGTGGGAGTGTTTATTCCTAAAAAGTAATTCTGCGTAACTCAACATTGCAATGCTAAAGCACTCACCTAGCAGTGGCCCAATACTTTGGTAGCAATTATGAAATGGATACTCTCAGTCAAGCCTAGTTTTCCTAACATGGCTTTAGCTGAAGCATCCGGATTTCTCTCCACACTGAAAATGAGGAGTGATAAAATCTGCAGGTGATCAGATATCTGAGGATAATCAGAGGTAAACTGAATTATTACAGAAAAGCCCTGGGTTCTTCTGCAACATAGTATAGTCACCCCCCCCACCTGCACCACAATCACCACTGGCACCCTTATCACTATATCATGACAGTTACCATCACCATCACTGCCACCATCATACACTAGTGACGGTACAGAAAACGGTAGAAGCCTTGTTGAAAATAATTTTGGCAGTAACTATTAAATCTTCAAAATTCATATCCCACTTGCACCCTATAAAAATACACGTGCAAAAAAAGCATAGAAAAACTTATAAAAATGTCAGTTCTCCCCAATAAAATTCCAAAGTCCCAACAGGATTAGTTTTAGGCAAATTGACAAATGGACTCTAAAACTTACATAGAAACATTGCTTGAAACAAGGAAAAGTTACAAATGCCCTAAGTAATTACAAAGACAAATTTATTTACCAAATGTTTATCAAGTGGTTATTACGTGCCAGGTACTGTTTTACCCAAAGGGATGACTAAATAAAATCTTGGTATGTTCCTATTACAGAACACTGGGTTCATGTTAATAAGAATAAAAGACACCTAATCAACTAATGTGGAAAAATCTACAAGACATATTGTGAAGTTAAAAAAAATCATGGCACAATTTATGCAGTATAAGGCTGTTCCCTAAAAATCATCTTGATCTGGGCACGTAAAAATATAACTGCATAGAAAATAATCTAGGAAGATATCTACTAATAGGGCATGGATGATTACTTCTGGAGAGGAAAGTGGGATTGAGTCATGGACAAATTTGGCTTTGTGTAATATTTGAATTCTTAAAAGAAGAATGTGTTTATTACATGCATACCTAAAATCTACCAGGCTACCTGCAAAATACTGATGAAGTATTACTTGTCACAATCTAGTCTAGAATAAACTATACGTAATAGAATGTTTTCAAATACCCTTGCTGTTGGTCACTTTTCTAGGAATTCAACTTCCGTAGGCTAATAACAGCAGACAAAGTTTATTTTTGTTTAAAGAAAAGGCAGGAAGGCAGATGGTAAGAGAGAGAACATACCAGGATGGTCTAACCATCAGTTAAACGTACATTCTAATCCCTATTCTAGTACCTGACAAACACGTATGTTGTCAGAATGTATGCTTTCGATAACAAGTAACATGATATCTAACAAAAAGTGGCTTAAACAATAGGGATTTCTTCACTCACACAACCAGAAATCTAGAAACAGAACAATGCCAAGGAGGACAACTGCAATAGTTCTCCCTTGGCTTTTACCTCATAGTTGCAACATGGCTGCTGCAGCTCCAACAAAACACCACATCCTTACAAGACAGCAGTCCAATGTAAGAAGGAACGAGGTCTTTTAAATATGCAGGTCTCTATTAGGGAGGATAGCTTTTCACAGCAGTCCCCACAATTTCCCCTTACATTTAATTGGCCAGAGCCAGGTCACATTGCTACCCTCAAATGAATCACTGGGAAAGAGAATAACATTTGACTTAAGCCCAAACATATTTCATATCCCGAGACTGAGCCCTCCTTCCCTGAGCACATAACTACCCGCTACCTGCAGTAATTCTGGGTTCCTCCGTTAACAAAAGAATAAAAAAGAAATCACCACTGAACAGCCAATGAACTGCTACAATAAGTGATTAAAGATTCAGTTTGGTCACCTGTAAATTGAGCCAAATGACCTATTCTCATAATTGTCTGGTACGCTAAATGCGACAGTATATGGTGAGCACTTGCCTTACACTAGCTGCTTGATAAATGTCACTTTTCTTCCCCAACCCCTTCCCCATCAGTAATTACAGCATTATTTCCATACGGAGCCTTTTAAAAGACAGACATCAACAAAACTAGAAGGTGAAGTATCTAGATATAGTTCTCCATTCCTTGCATTTAGGTAGTTCTATGTACAAAATACATTTATATTCTGCAACCAGAAACGTCACTACCTGTCTGAGGACTGTCACCTAGAATGCCCAATTAGTTTCTGCCAAGAGTCCTGCAGCAGCACAACTAAGTGACAGAAGCCATTAGAGGAGATATACCATCAGGGAAAGACTTTTTCAATATTAATTTCAAGTTTATGTCTTGAAGAAACAAGGGATCCATGTAAGTGTTAACTGGACACGATAACCTCATGTGGCGGAAGGGAAGAGGGAGCTAGGTCTCTGGGGTCTCTTTTATAAGGGCGCTAACCCCAGACTCCCATTCCTCTCTTCACAACTCAGGATGACACATCTACTTTCTCATGAAAAACATTTCCCTGCAAACTTCAAAACAGTAACACCCAAAGTCCTTTTCACATGAGGATGATTTAAAATTATTCCACTATGAACAATTTGATGACAAACTTGGCATTTTGATTTTAGCCACAGCAGTAAGGGGAAGAGTAAAAGGGCTCAGAGTTGGGCTTCTCTCCATCCACGTAGACAGATTTACCTTGAGCAGTAGTTCTCAAACTTGAGTGTGTATCTGAATCACCTGGAGGACTAGTTCAATCACAGGTTCTGGGGTCCTGCCTTCAGTAGGTCTAAGGTGGATTCCAAGAATGTATAGTTCTAACAAACTCCCGAGTGATGCAGGAGCCATGAGCGTAAGTGATGGCATCAGTCTCTCCCTGAATCCTCACCTGTGAGCTCAGGCTCATCCCCAGACAAACAACAAGGGAGAGAAGAGCTGTGAAATGTATGACATTTTTGAATAATTTCAAATTATTTCCAGGCTGCAGAACTTGAGACTGGAAGACTTCATTTTGGGGTAGACCCCCTTCAAGTAGGCTTGAAAGGAGAAGAAAAAGGGCACGTATCAAAGTAAGCCAGCTTCTTCCTATCTCACCTGCCAACTTTCCAACAAAGAGAGAACAAAGTAACACTCAAATTCTAAATGCTTTCAAGGGTTTGCAAGTATTTCAAGTAAATTATCCTTTCTTTCTTTTAGGCCTCAAGAATTTAGGGCTCTTTGCATCTCTGCCATCACAAAAATCTGAGATTGGCTTGGGCTCCATCACAAAATCCAAGAGCGTGGCCCAGACAAACTGGCTAGATGAGGCTGCTGTCAACTGCTTAGCCAACAAAGGACCAAAGAACTGGATTAGAAAAAATTTTTTCTGTCATTTGAGGCAACAGATTTTTCCAAACAATATTTTCATTTGCATACCACGCCAAATTCCCTCTCGGAGGGGGGATAGAGCACATTCCACTGTGTAAGATAATACTCATTCCCACACGGTGATGTCAGGGCTCAGCGAGCAATGCTCTTTCTGAGATCCTTTTCCTTGCCATTAAGGTTCCTATTATAAAATTTTAACCACTTCAGAATCGAGCAAGATGTTGCAAATCTTTCTGTTAGCGTTTTGGCAAAAGCGAAAGAGACAAGGCTGTCACCAACTGCCTCATGCACAATTATTTAATGACTTTTCCCTCATGGTATGAATAGGATTTCTGAAATCTATCTTCACCTCCCAGGACTTTCTTCTCATAGGAATACTGATTTGGGTAGTTTATTTCTGCCAGCTTTTGACGTTCAGGGAGCAGTCTGATTGTTTGCTAAAATGATAGGAGGCCTTTCAGGGCTCTAAGACTAAATCCTGGTAGGAATTTTGAGGTTAATGGGAAACACACTGGGCATTTTGCTAGTTAGGGGAATACTAGGGCACAGGGAAGATTAAGGACAAAACGCTCTCTAACACATAAATGAAATAAAATGGCATGAAGAAGTATAGCACAGCAGGCAGATTTTGGCAAGAGCCTGTTCCTATGATTACTTGAAGAAACACCAAGTTAAAAAAAAAAAAACCACAATACTTTATCTACTAACTATGTATCTGTCTTTTCTATCTGCATACATATCCCATAATTTTAAGATTAAAGAAAAAATTGGATTTCCATTTGAACTCCAACCATGTGCTACTTTTTAATTGTGAAAAGCTTAGAAAAAAATATAGAACAGTGAAGAAAATACAGTATCAACCAGCCTGAAATAACGGTTGTTCACTTTTAGTCAATTTAACAAAGCTAATTTTAAAACGAAAAAAACGAGAAGAGGAACAATTGAAATCCCCTTGACTTCTTTCCTCGGCCTCTTTGCCTCTCACTGTTGAATCTGTTGGGAGCCCTTCCACTACATGGGTTTGTACTTTGATTTTATCTACATAAAATAAAAATATATATTCCAAACATATTGGAATTTATTATATATTCCAAAAATAATAAAAAATATATATATTCCAAAACAACGCTGAATGTAGTCTTGTATGTTTTCTATTATCTGCATAAACGCTACCAATACAGTACGTATGATGCTGAAACTTTTTTTTTTCAGTGTTATACATCTGAGCCTATAGATCGAGGTCATCTTTAACAGCAGCATCACATTCCTTTCTATAAGTAGACTACAGTTTGTCTTTTAGCCAGCCAACAAAAGCTTCCACTACTGTTGGAAATGGTGTTGTCCATTTGACAATTACAAACAGTGCTACAAGGAAGAGTCTTCTCCATGTTTCCACAGGCTAGAGTCGAAGAGTTTTTGTTGTGACTCCGTGGAGGACACAGTGTTGGAACGTCTGCACGCTTTCAGCCATGTTAGATACCATCAAAATGCTCTCCCAATGGGTGACCGCAATTAGAATTCCAATCAGAAGCACTGACAGTTTCTGTCTTCCCTCATTCCGGCCAAAACCCCAACTAGGCCATTCTTCAGTTACTCCACTCATCCAAGGATCCCTGATCAGCAGGCAAGATGAGTTTTTGGCCCACAGCTGGAAGGAGACGACTGTGGGCACCTCTTACACCTCTACCCAACGGCATCCCGCATTTCTAGAAACAGAGCCTCTCTTTTCTACAGAGAACTGTCCTCCCACCCAGTGGGCTGTTGGTCACAGTCACGAAGGAGCTTCTCCCTAGATATAATGACCCATCCAGGGGTGGAGAACAGAATATGAACAACCAGAATTTCTCTTTAGTGGTTAATAGGGGCTCTGAAAGAAAAATCTCGAGCTTACTTGATATTTTAAAGAGCTTGAGGAGTACAGAATAAACTGTCTTTATCTGCCTAAGGATAAGGGAACAAAAAGGAAAGAGGAATCAAGATTAAACAGATAGAAATTCCACTCCTAGGTATACATCCAAAAGAACTGAAAACAGGGACTCGAACAGGTATTTCTACACCGATGTTTATTTTAGCATTATTCACAACAGCCAAAAGATGGAAATGCATGTCCATCAACAGATGAATGAATAAACAAAATATGGTATATCATACAATGGAATATTACTCAGCCATAAAAAATACAGTACTGATGCCTACTATCGCATGGATGAACCTTGAAAACCTTACGCTATGTAAAATAAGCCAGACACAAAGGGACAAATACTGTTGATTTCACTTATATGAAATATCTAGAATAGGTAAAGACAGAAAGTAAATTAGAGGTTACCAGGAGCAGCGGGGAGAGGGGAATGGGGAGTTACTGCTTCATGATTACAGGGATTGTTTAGGGTGATGGAAAAGATTTGGAAGCAAATCGTGGTGATCTTTGTACAACATTGTTAAAGTAGTTAACGCCGTTGAATTACACACTTTGAAATGGTTACGATGGCATATTGCATGTTACATATATTTCATCACAAAAAAATTTTAAGAACTACAAGACCTTTGAGAATGAAAAAAAAGATTAGACATATAGACAGACAAAAAGACACACATATATATCTCCCAATGACATCGTTAGGCTCCCTGGACCCTGCCATGCCTGAAATCAGAACTAATTATTTTATCTCTTAGTTACATAAATCAGTATGTTCTATTTTTTTCTTTGTCTAGTTTGAATTGGTTTTCTGTCACTAGGAACTGAAATAATCCTAGATCAGGTATAACAGTGTATGGTCAGAAAGGAACAAAGTATGATCTTCAAACCCACTTAGGTTCTAAACATTTTATTTAAACGTCTGCTGTTTGCAGGCAATCATTCCTCTTATTCTAATTGAGGGTTTGTTTTGTTTTGTTTTTTGCGGGCTATTAGAGGAGCTGGTAATAGCTTGAATAAACATGGCAATTCCGTAATTTCACTTCACTGCTTGATACAAGGTCTATCCCAACCCAATTTTTTCCAGATACATTTCTCCTCTGCTTAATGTGCTATGGAGAAATGAATGACATGCTGAAGAGGATACCAAGGAAAAAAAGAGTCCACAACAGTGAGAAGATGGACATTAAAATATGATTCTTTACTGCCAAACAGAAATGATCCAAGATCCTAAGGCAAAAATAATTCTCACATTTTAAGCAATAATATTGACCTGGAGAGTGGGTGCTCCCTTTTCAGAGTCACCACCCCTTCTTGGAGGAAGCAGGAGTTCCCTCCTTTTGTGTAAAGGCAACTAAGGATTCTTGCCTTGATTTCACCTGCTCTTCAGTAAGGAAACTGACCAATCCTCACTGGCAAAGAAGAAGGGGAGGAGGAGAAGGAGAACTGCTTCCCCTTGGTTTATCACTTTGTTTAGTTTGATGTTTCTAGCTTCACAAAAATTTAGCAACAACATAAATATAGCAATATAAAAATAACGGGAGATGCGCAAAACTAGATAGGTAATTTTAGACCTTCATAAATTCATGGGAACAATTATACTTTGAATCCAACAGTTTCCCCTTTCTCAGAAATTACACATACAGCAAACCTGGCTAACTTGACTGTAATCCTGCTCCTACTATGATTTTAAATGAAGCAAAGAGTAAAAGAAATCCATTTGCAAAGAGACAAGCTGTAAGATTAAAAGTATTATTTATTGTAGAATTTCTTAAGGACTTAAACATGTGAGGTGTACAACAAAATTGTCTAAGATTCCAAAATAAGTAACAACTGTGATAAAAATCCTAGAAATACAAGTCTTCCAAACGAACAAGAAAGGGAGAAGAGGTTTGCTTGCGCAGAGTAGGGGAAGGGAAAGCACATCAACAGTAAACTGGCAGACCCTAGAGACTGCAATAGGCAAAATCCAGGTATCAGTAAGAGGGTAGATTGCTTTATAAGTGTTTTCACAGTGGCCAAGCACTAAAAATGCAAATTCAAACGGAAATTAGGCAAGTAAACCTAGTATCTGTTCAACATGAAAAGAAAACCACAAAGATAGGAAAGGAATACTACAGCATATGGAAGTTTTTTCCTCCCATGGTTCTTTTCTTCTTCTTCTTTTTTTTTTTTTCCTTTTTTTTGGCCCTGAAATAGCTCCGTAAGGACTGGAAGGAGGGGAGAGCAAAGGAACCAGGGAAACTCCTTTAGAAAAGCAAACAGGGTTTCCGAACTCCATTTATGCTGCACTTCATCCAGTTTAGTCTGTTTCTTTCTCCTCTAAATGCTGACGTGGGTGCTTTTTCTGCCTGGTATTCATAAGCAAGACATTTTTGAAATATGTAGCTTCATACCAGTAATGGGGTGGGGTGGGACACCACACAAAGGAGCTTGCCTTCCACATATTAGCACAAAGAACTGTTTCTTGAAATATGTAACATTTCCAACTCTGGGAAGGCACTGCTGGCTAAGGAAGCAACACAAAAGGACTACAATGTATAGTCCATATCTCGTTATAATACAATCAAAAATATGAGCTGCTATTTCCACTTCTGACTCCATGTGAGTTTTTAGTCTGTTTCTCATTCATGGAGGTTCAGTTGAATGAATAATGCCATAGTTAGAGGGAAAAATTATTTGGCAGAAAGGAGGGGCAAGGAGGGGACAGGAGAAATAATGGACATGGCAAGTCATCCGATATTACCAGCTCAACCCCAGAATTGGGGTTTGGAGGATAATTCCAAACAAAATCCCAGACATTGGTTTGGAAACTGTTTCTCTAATCTGTGTTCTACTTTTGTGGCATTCCAATGAATGATATCCTCAAATTTTGACTGTTTTCTTCAAACCGAATTTCCTGTGAATTGGCAACAATGTAATTGGATTGAAGAAAATACGATTAATGTTGCGAAGGACATATTTTCTGTGAATCTTTTAGAGGAAAATCTATTCTGTTTTGGTCAAAGTACGAACCATAGTTATAAATAATTCATTATACAGTTCTATGATAAATTTGAGGGCTTACTTAAATACTGACATTTTCTTTGTAATATTAGGCTATAATAATTAAATGTATCACAGGGAGTTGGATTCTTCATTAAAAATCCGTTTTACTAGTGGTTACCAGTGGGGGTGAGGGGCAATATAGGGTGAGGGAGTGGGACGTATAAACTATTGAGTGTAAGATAACGCTACAAAGATGTATTGTACAACACAGGCAATATAGCCAATATTCTGTAATGACTGTAAATGGAATGTAACCTTTAAAACTGTGTAAAAATTAAAAATAAATTAAAAATCCATTTTAATTCAAGGCCAAAGTCTTAATTTCTTTCCTACAGTTTTTCATCTTCTCATTTGTGCACATATTTCCTTGCATCCATTCATTGGCTCACTCTAAAAGCTGAGAGCTGTAAAATTGTTGCATACATATGTTAATAACTATCCTTTATTAAACAGTAACTGTAGTAACTATATGTTATCTAATTTAATCCTTCAGACAATGTTTTCATCTCCATTTAACAGATGAGAAAGCAAGTCCCTGAGGTGTTGGATAACTTGACCACGGCTGCATTTAAATGCAGACCTAACGCCAAAGCCTGTGCAGTTTTTAGTATGCTATGCTACCTCCAACTGAAAGAAGATGGCAATACCGCCACAAAGGGGGCTATGTTAACATACCAACTAAATGTTTATAGAGAATAAATAGAACAATATATCAGAGAAAAGACCTTTTCCAAAATATTAGTTATAAGAGCTCTAAAAAAATTCTAGAACTACATCCCCTTAATCCCAAATCATTAGTATTACTCCATTATTTACATTTATATTACTGGAGATTTAATGTTTTTTGAAAGATCTTAGTCAACTGCTTGACAGTATTTTCATCACTACAGCATTTACTACTTAATAAAAATTCAAATTATACACCAACTCAAATTTCTCAATAAAATACTTCTATTGGGTTTGAAAACTATTTCCTTCAAGAAATTGGCCACAAGGCTTCCCTGGTGGTGCAGTGGTTAAGAATCCGCCTGCCGATGCAGGGGACACGGGTTGGAGCCCTGGTCCGGTAAGATCCCACATGCCGCGGAGCAACTAAGCCCGTGTACCACAACTACTGAGCCTGCGCTCTAGAGCCCGCGAGCCACAACTACTGAAGCCCACGCGCCTAGAGCCCATGCCCCGCAACAAGAAGCCACCGCAATGAGAAGCCCACGCACCACAACGAAGAGTAGCCCCTACTCGCCACAACTAGAGAAAACGTGCCCAGAGCAACAAAGACCCAACTCAGCCAAAAATTAATTAATTAATTAAAAAAATAAAAAGAAATTGGCCACACTCACATCATCCTTGTGCCTATCTTCCTCTGTACTGCAGAGAGACGTGACAATTTATCACCAGACAAAACTAAGACAAAGGAGAAGGGATGCTCAACCAGAGAATAAATTATCACTCTCCTGCCACCACTGTCCAGCAGCCCTACTGCCATCCAGAGGGAGCTGCAGGGAGTATTTTAGTTAAGTTACCTAACGTGGCTACATTGCATCACCAACTCATAAAAGCTGAATTAGTTACCTCACCCCTCTTTCCAGTATTTCACAGAGGTGAAAAGTGAAAATGAGATGGACCACATCTGGGAGAGAAGGGAAGGACTTGTACACCAACTTCCGAATCTAACATCTATTTTTGTTAAATAGGGAGATATGAACATATGTATAAAGTAACATTTTCTTATGTGCTTGAAATATTAACTGTCATTGGAATGCAATGTGGTGTCTTTTTACCAAATAATAACACATTTGAAACAAGGTTTTCCAATGCTGTGGTGACTTACATAATTCTAAGAATGAAGGTCTGTTATGAGTTCCACCATACATGTTTCCCATCAAACTAGCCCCAAAGACAATTTGTAGCAACATGTAGAGCTGACCATAGATAAAATGGAATAAAGTCTACTTTTTCTACGTAGCCCCGAATCCACCCCTCCGTATTTGTGTGTATGATTTATATTATCTTAAATAGATCTTAAGACTATAAAGTAACATGATTTCCTATAATGATCATATAATACTAAGCTATATATATATAAATAATAATATTCTAACTCTTTCCAAATCTCACTATTTTGTTAACAGTTTGGTATATACCTTTTTACATCTTTCTTAGGCTGACTGTAATGTGTACCTATTGTCTTTTTTTTTTAACATCTTTATTGGAGTATAATTGCTTTACAATGGTGTGTTAGTTTCCGCTTTATAACAAAGTGAATCAGCTATACATATACATATGTCCCCATATCCCCTCTCTCTTGCGTCTCCCTCCCTCCCACCCTCCCTATCCCACCCCTCTAGGTGGTCACAAAGCACCAAGCTGATCTCCCTGTGCCATGCGGCTGCTTCCCACTAGCTATCTAATTTTAAATTTGTTAGTATATATAAGTCCATGTCACTCTCTCACTTCGTCCCAGCTTACCCTTCCCCCTCCCCGTGTCCTCAAGTCCATTCTGTACGTCTGCGTCTTTATTCCTGTCCTGCCCCTACGTTCTTCAGAACTTTTTTCTTTTTAGATTCCATATATATGTTAGCATACGGTATTTTTCTCTTTCTGACTTACTCACTCTGTATGACAGTCTCTAGGTCCATCCACCTCACTACAAGTACCTACTGCCTTTTAATTTTCTTCCAAAAATAGGATTATATTACTCTACAATTTGCTTTTCTCATTTATCAATAATCAGTATTCCTCTGCTTAATACGTGAAAACATGCATTCTATTTTAATAGTTGCATAATGCCTCACAGTATGACTATACAATAATTTATTCACCTGTTCCTATTTTTAAAAATTTATTTATTTTGGCCTCGCTCTGAAGCATGTGGGATCTTAGTTCCCCAACCAGGGGTCAAACCCGCGCCCCCTGCATTGGAAGCGCGGAGTCTTAATCACTGGACCACCAGGGAGTTCCAACTGTTCCCATTTTTAAGGTCATCTTGGCTATTTCTAGTCATTTGCTTCTTCGAGTGATGCTACAATAAACATCCCTCTGCATATGTTTATCTATTGGTGGTTTTATTTCTCTAGAATCAAGTCTCCAAATTGGGAGTACTGGGTAAAAGGGGATGTTCATTCTAAAATTAAATAGATACTGCCAAAAATCAATAGCTTTTCATGTTTAGCTTAATGTAGGAACAGATATTCACATATAGAAATATTTATTGACATGTCTGTAAATTAAGCTATGTGAACGCACAGATTTCCTTACTCTGTCAACTGAGAGGACCTACTAGCAACAAGCCCACTTCATACCCAGATCTTGGAGTTTAATAACATTCTCCAATAAAAGGAACCGGAGAGCCTTGTAGTGATGGCTAAGTCTAGGGCTAGGGCAAGCAATACACAAAATGAGCCTGGAACAACGTGAACAAAAAAATGAATAAAGTAGTTTTGGATTATAACCCTAAACAAAATAATTATCCATGAGTCCATACTGGTAGAAATAAATAATTGAATAAATAAATGGGGGAGACCAGACATATCTTCCATGCAGAAGACTTCCAAATAATCCATGTAGATCATCTGCCCCCAAGGAGGTAGAGGATAATTCCTCATTCCTTAAGTATGATCTGGGTATAGTGACTTGTTTCCTAAGAATGTAGTACAGAAAGGGGTTAAAAAAAACAGTAATTTTACAGTGTAGAAACTTGACAAACACTACCTCAGTCAGGTGATCCAGCTCTGCATCAACAGGGATAAGACATGTTGGCAGTATATACTGTTGATAATGTGATGAGAATGGAACTTTACCTCTGTGGTCTTCCTCTCAAGAACCCACAACCCAGTCTAATTATAAGAAAAACAAATCTCATTAGTGGGGTATCCTACAACATACCAGACCAGGACTCCTCAAAACTGTCAAGGTCATCGAAAACAAGCAAAGTCTGAGAAACTGTCACAGCCAAAAGGATGTTAGCTAAAGAGACATGATGACTATATGTAAATCAATGACTAAAACAGTTTCTTGGATAACATCCTGGGACAGAATAAAGACATCAGGTAAAAACTAAGGAAATCTGAATCAACAATGAACTTTAGTTAATGATGTTTCAATACTGGTTCATTGGTTTTGACAAATGTACCATACTAATGTAAGATGTTAGTAGGGGAAACCAGGTGTGCAGTATATGGGAACTCTGTACTATCCTTGCAACTTTTCTGTATATGGAAAGATATTCGAAGATAATAGTTTTATTATTTAAAAAAAACAATAGCTCTTAAAATACCAATTAAACTGGGGAGTGAAAGAAGATCATAATAGCAAGAAATACAAAATACTTCAAAATACATTTTTAAAAGGTATAGAACCTACATGAAGAAAACTACAAAATTACATCAAAATTATTAAAACAAGATCTTCTAAATGTAGAGAAGTACCAGGGTCCTTTTCTGGAAGACTTAATAAAAAGGTCAATCTATTGGTTTAATACTATTTCCACAAGAAGCCAAGTGAACTTTATTTGGATTGTTGGACTTTTTTTTGAGGGGGGGGTAGGGGGGTGAAGAATCAGATGAAAATGGTAATAAAGTTTTATGAAAATAAGAAATTTTTGAAATGTAATAAAGAAAGATTTTCTCAATGTTTTAAAGCATATAATAAAGTTACTATAATAAAAGGGTATGGCATTAACATGAGAAAAGATGAAGAGAGTCAAATATATAAGAATTCAATGTCTGTTAAAGCAACTGTTTCAATTACAAAGGGAAAAAATATATGATGTATTTGGAAGGGAGAAAAGGAAGGAGGGGAATGGAACACTGAAAGCAAAACTAAAAAGCAGAAATGCATATGACATGTTGAAAGGATTCAATGAACTCAAGCAGGAATACAAGGGAGTAGTTGGGGATTAGGGAAAGCAGACAGGAGAAGATTTGGAGAGGGCCAAAATGTCAGGCTGTATTTAGACTTTATCCAACAGTTACAAGACTGCTAAGGAAAAGTTTGAATGAGACAGAAAGTTGGTGGGGCAGGGGAGAAGACTAACATTTATTGAGTACTGACTGTTGTCCAAGGTGTTATTCTCAGAAATTGACATAGATCATTAAATCCACATTGCAACCTTATGAATTTGGTATTTTTCAATTAGTAGTTTGTCATTCTGGTTCACCCTGTTGTTTTATATTTTGTATTAATATTTATATTGTTATTTTGAATTTTTCCTGTAGTATAAAGCAAACAAGTATACTATTAGTATTACAAAAAGATTTTCCATATAAGAGAACAAAGTCATAATTATAAAATTAAAGCAGAAAACTAGTATCGTTAATTGGAGTTGGAAATATGTATTATTAATATGAACTCATAAGTTTTAAAAATACATACTTTCTGGTTCTGACAAGTAAAATAACCAGTAGAAATGAACGCCCAAGCCCTTAGATTCTGGCCTCTAATTCCATTCCCCTCTGAAAGGTATCAGAGTTTCTTGGAGAAACGGCCAATTCAAGATCTGGTTCAGTGGCAGGGAAGGTACAAGATGAACCTGGGACATTTTTGTAGTGCCAGAAATCAAGGAAGATTTTAAAGACAAATAGAATCATTTCCAAAGGACACTGGAACCAGCTTAAAGAGGCTCCTATTAGTCAAATCTATGAAAATCTGAGCATCAAACAGTAATTGCAGTTCAGTATCCACATTTTACAAGTAGTAACTGTAGAAACTCAGGCTGGGGGAAGTGAAATACTTTGTCCAAGAATATCCAGCCAGTAAGAAGTAGAGTCGATGCTGACTAAATTTTCATGACTCCAAAGCATTGTTTCTACCATACGCCATGCTCCTTAACCAAAGCAATGCTTAACTGAAGAAACAAGTGCAGAAGTGAGGAGCCTAAGAGGAGACAGTTAGGAAGAGGCAAGTAAGGAAACCTGAACTCAGTTTTCATTGGAAAGGATTTTCTACTAACTAGCTCCATCCAACACTACAAAAGGATGACTATAGATACCCAAACAGTGGCTGGATAAGATGGCATATTAGAGAAACCACCCAAGTCCTTCCAATAGTGGAAGAAGTCCTGCCTCAGGGTGACACTTCCCTTTCATGTCCCTGTAATAGTGGTCAAATACCCCGCCCATGACACAGGATGTTTTCCAGCCCAGGTATCTCTGATATGGAGATGCCTAAAGACGTGTTGACTATTCCTTCAGCTCACCCTGGTGCCGCTGGGGGCTACAGCCAGTCCTGGAATTCAGCGTCTGATGGTCTCCTAGCCTTTTCCAGCAGGCTGCAGTAACTCGTCTCACCACTTTGCCCCCAACAGGGACCCTATCCCTCCTTTAATTTCACAAAGAACTACTAAGACCAGGCCCTAGAGTTTAATCAATTTTTGCTGACCACATGAGGCTAACAGGAGAAACCTATAATGCAGAAGAGAACATTTAAAGCTAAATATGAAATAGTACAGCTCCTGGTACCCACCATGTTACAGCGTAGAGCCCACCTCCCATTACCTACTCCTCCTGGGAGGGTTTTTGACCTCTATCTCCCCCATACCCAAACTCTCCTGGGACCTAGAGAGAGAAAACACTAGTTTATCCTTGATTAGCAGCCTCAGGTTCCCCTCCTGTGAGGGTCCAACTCTGGCCTACTATGAAGAATTATTAGGCACATGGCTTAGAGTTACAGCTTCCCTTTGACATAACCAAGAAGTTTACTGTGGGCATTTTTCTTCCCACAACTGAAGAGCAATCATCTTCACAGCAGAATCAAGCATCCATCTCTAGCAACAAAATAAACCACAGAAACTGCAACACCAGGCATGTCTTTTTCTCCCAAGGCTCAAATATCCCGGGACTAATTTCTTCAATTAAGGTCCAGATTAAAATTCTGGGACTTTCTTTCATCTAGATTCAGAAGTCTCAGTGAAAGAAAAGCCGTCTCCAAGCATGTGACCTAGGATGAAAAGAGCACCCTTGATATGGGGGAGGGGGAGATGGGAAGGGAAGAATGCAAATAGGGTACCCATTTCCTTCCCAGAGCAAACACCAAGGAGCATATTACCTCACCTCCTCTCACCCATTTTATGATTCAACTAGACCCAAGAGTTTCACTTCATTCTACATCTCAACTAAGAAGGTGTAGTGATAGACTGTGACCTCGGGGTGCTACAGCATAGAGACATGCAAGGTGGTCGCAGCTCTCACTTGAAAACCACCTCGCCACCTCTTTCCCCAGCCCTCACCGGCTGCAGTCCAGCTGCCTGATGCTTGGGAAGGGCAGGCAATGCCCCTCCCTCCCTCCCTCCCTCCCTCCCTCTCTCCCTCCCTCCCTCTCTTCAACGTCTCCACTTCTCCCCTTCCCCCTCTCTTTCTCTGATCTCCTCTGCCTACTGACAGCTGAAGCTTTGGACCCCACCCAGGGAGAAGAGAAGATCTGCACACTCCACTCTTGGAGCCTGACTCTGGACCCCTGGGGGCTGACCTCTACGGACTACATGAATCAGCACCCCAGCGGGAAGTCCTAGCATTATATCAGAGAGAGCAAGAAGACTGAGTTTGAAGCAAGAATTCCCCCAGCGCCCTAGCTGCAGGGTCATCTGAACCAGGCTCTGTTTGTTGGCTGAAGGTCACAGCCTAGGCAGCTGGCCTCCTTGACTGAGCTCTCCTTGTCTCTGGGTCCTGGAAACTGTTCTCTCCCCTCCACTCTTCTGGCTGAGGATGTAAACAGCATCAACTCTTACTAGCCCCAGGGTACTGGACCCTCTTGAGGCTTCCACACCTTTGTCACTAGACCTTTAATAAAATCTCTGCAAATGACTCAACATGAATGTGCAGTCAGTTTCCTGCTCATACCATGACTCATCCAAGTGATCAGGAAAGTTGTAACTTAACTCATACCATCGTGAGATGGATTTATGCTCTCTTGAGACGGCTGCTTTTTTGAGGCAGGTACCTACATTCTCAAGAGCTCTCTCTGACTGCAATCGCTGTGATACGATATGGCCTTTCCTCTGACTCACTGTTCCCAGTCCCCTCCGAGCTTCTGCCCCCAGCAGCACACACACTTGCCTCGTAATGCTGAGGTACCCCTGGCTCGGTATGATGGGCGCTGAGATGTGCTATCCGGATTCCCACTCAAGGAAAGCCTTGTTGCCCCAGCTGCTGAGAATGCCACGGGCCAAAAAACCTTCAGCTGGCAACTTAGCAGCAGAGGGCTGCCAAAGTCAAGGTCAGGTCCTTCCCAGGCTGGCGTACACCCGATGACCACTGGTCAAAGCAAAGGTATAAAATCCCCGACTTTTGGCCTAAAGCAGGACCACTATAATGGGTCATTTTATACCGGAGTTGCCCACAGGAATGGCCAAGGCTACCGAGGCCTGCATGGCAGCTCAACCTCACCCTCTACCCGATCCTGCTTCCTTCCTCTCCGTTTCCCAGGTGTTGGCCTCAAGGGCATCCCTATTAGACATGCGCACACCGAACCCCCTCTCATGGTGTGCTCCCTGAAGAAACCAACTCACAGCACTCGGCTGCAATATCCTTGCTCAAACAACCCTCGGCCAATACTCCAACCACAAACTCCGCAGATGGTCTCCAGAATCCATGCAACCTACAGGGAGGGCGCTTTCCTTCCAGACGGAGCCCCCTCCCTCTGCATAAGCCATCTGGGCTTCCTCAGATGAGTCAGACACCAGCCCCAGCCCTCTGGGGTCCTCGGATGCAAAGGACAGACCTCACATGTCTCAGCACAAGTCCCACAGGTGCTCTCCTCACTGCGACGGGGGTTAGGGGTAGAAGTCCCCTGCCCTCATTCTTGGAGGGTGGGGGAAATGGTGGGCCTCTCAGTGCTACTTCCTCCAAGGAGACCCCGTCACAAACACACCCTTCTTCTCTATCCTCCTGACTCATCTTCCATGTCAGTGAGTCCTCTGTTCAGGTTTTCCATGGCCTACTTAAAGTGGCTGTCCTGGTGGTCTCTTGGAACGTGGTGTCCCTTGTTTTCATTCCTGAGCCAAAAATGACCCTGGAAGAGTCCCATTTTAAAAACATGGGACATTATGGAAATGCTTGAATATGGTAAGATTATCTTTTCAAAGAATTCCAGTGGTGGTCTTCCCTGAGGAGGGAAATGGATGGGCAAAGAAGGACAGAACTGAGACATACTTTTCATTCTCTTGTTTTTGGGGATTTTTGTACCATGTACATGCATGTCATACCTATTACATTGAACCTAATGAAACTACCAATGTTTGACAACTTTTGATCTGCAATTTTCTTATTACCTTGTTTGTCCTCAGCATAGTCAATTGCAGGAAACCAGAGGTGAATTACTTGATGTTTCTTTCCCCCACCATCCAATTATGACAACTGTTAAGTGACCTAAGCTGTCCCTTATCTCTTGCTCTCAAACCTTGACCCCGCTATATAATTCCCCTACTTCTATCTTCTACTCTCGAAGTTTGCTTCTGGCAGCTGATAGGAGCAGAATGCAACCTTAGGAAGACAGGAACACCCCCACTCTGTCACTACCCTGTGTCCAGTACTGTCCCCAAGGCCCCAGATAAACAACCCTCTTCCAAGACTCTAAGACACCACCTTCTCCCTCTAGTCTTCTACTGAATTTCTTCTCACTGCCTACAGCCCAGTGAAGAGAGACTGGCCATTCCATGGTACTGGCCAAGCCTTTCCAAGGATCTCTCATGGTATCAGCCTCATGTGTAGACATAGCTGTCTCCTTCATTACACTATTCATTTTTTTTTAAGAAAAAAAGTTCAAGTCTTTATCCCCCAAATGAGAACAGCACCAGGATCAGAACAGCAGGTACTCAATAAATGATTACCGAGTGAACGAACGACCTCATTACGAAAGCTGGCATGATTTCATAGCATAAATGAACTCAGCAAATACTTTACGCTGTACACTCCTTATTCTGGTTTCAGTGCAGTATTCTGTCTCGATGTGCAATGGGATACAACTGTGAATCATTAGCATATGCAGACTCAATTACTCAATGGTCCGTGTATGATAGATGTCTTGGATACACAGTCCTAGCACACAGAAACACAGTCTTTCTGAAAACATCCCTTGACGAGAAGGGTAGCCAGTAAGACCCTGGCTCCTACAGACGATAATTCCGTTATGCTTCAGAGCCTCCAAATTTCTATCTTGCTTCTAAGTGATGAGGAATTTCAAGTCTCTGAGGAGTACAAATAACAGGAGAAAACTTTGTCAGGAAACTACAGGCCCCCAGGGCCAGAGTTTAGAAAACACTCACGCAGGTGAGGCTGCTTTCAAGAAGTTTTGACTATATAAATTCCTCTTTGTCAGACTTAACCATGTATTAGTCTAAGACAGTTATTATATTTTCTTACTATAAGTATGCACTGTGTCCTGCACCTGGAGCTCTTGCCAAATTGTAGATTTATTCCTCTTTCTATACATCTGTGAAAAGAATGTGTGTTCTGTTTCATCAGGGAGTTACTCGAAGTCACAGGTTGCTAATTCCAAATGAATAGAAACAGTGATTAATCTGGGAGATATGAGCTCGCCACTATTCATGTAACAGATGTCCATTATGATGAGTTACACATTTGTTCCGTGTTTACACTAAGATACAAAAGAAGACTCAACTATTTTGTTAAAAAATAAAAAAAGAATGAAAGGGGGATGGGGGAAAGTAGGGAATTAGAACATACTGGAAAATGTTTATTCAGGCGCCAGGTTAGATGCGATCGACGTGCGGTACGCCCGCAGGGTGGCAGGTCGAGAGGCAGAGAGTGAGGGGAGCGAGGGAGAAGCCGGGGTAAATGTTCCTGGCTTCACGTCAGGGTGTGGATATTAACTCAGTTCATCTCACTTGGCTGACAGAAGCACTAATGCCAAACCCGGCAATTTCATCGGCATCAGCTACGCAGAAGATGGGATTTCAGAGGGAGGCATGAGAAAAGGAGACTGATGTATGTAATTTTATTCAAATAATTAAAAACAAAGTTGGCAGTCTATCTTCCTGTCAAGAAGAATAAATATCAGACTCCGGAGTTGGAAGGCCAACTTCACTTTCGTCCAATACAAACTTTAGAGTTGATTCCTCACAAAAAAATCCATTCAAAGTGATCCTTCTATGTGCTTTTGCAGTTACTCTGCGCGCAGAGCTGACGTAGCAAGAGGACAGAAGCCAGGAGTAAGTGCGGAGGAGGCCGCCTGACTGAGCCACGCTAGAGCTGTTAGCCTCACAGCCATGAATACAGGGTTTGTACAACTGAGCTATTTCTCCAAAATCGGATGAGCCCAAGAGAAGTTTCCAGAACTTTCCTTTCTCTCATTATTTGCCTCCTGTCCTCCTAAGCCCAGGAACTAAAGCAAGGCCTGGCACACAGTAGGAACTAAGTATATACGTATATACACTTTTTTTGTTGTTTCTAAACAGCCAACCATCATGACTTTTTTAACGTCTTTATTGGAGTATAATTGCTTTACAGTGGTGCGCTAGTTTCTGCTGTATAACAAAGTGCCTCAGCTATACGTATACATATATCCCCATATCTCCTCCCTCTTGCGTCTCCCTCCCACCCTTCTAGGAGATCATAAAGCGCCGAGCTGATCTCCCTGCGCACACGCTTTTTAAAATGAGCTAACTGAGCATGGGCTGGACTTAATGAATGACACGTGCACACGGATATTTATCGACAGATTAATGATCTTACAGATTTGCAGCCTCACTGGATTACAGCACAGGCAGTATCACAACCAAAGGCTAAAGAATCTTCTTTGCATGTCGTAACAGGGCTGTAGCGTGTCAAACTCTCTCTCTCTCCAGACTTTCTCTTTAATAGCAAGACGTTTTAGAGAAGAGGGCAAGCTCCATTTTGTCACTTAATAAAGAGAAGAAATTAGCATGGCCAGCTGGGAAAAATGAGTAATTGCAACAGACTCACTGAGGGTTTTGCTTTTAAAGCATTTTAATAATCACTGTTCCTCTCTCTTTCCAGTAATGTATCCAATGTGTCTCTTCAGTTCCTCGTCACATGTTGAGTTTTAAGATGTGAAACACTCCACTTTTACATCTAAACCCTTTTTATTATTTGAAGATTATGACAGAGGGGAGCAATCCTCCTCGCATCTGGGACACAATTCCAGTTAGAGAGCAAAGGTAGCCTTCAGAAACGTCCTCGTGCTGATGAGACTTCTGGGAACCATGGAAGGCAGCAAGAGCCCATTCATTTACCTTAAGCAATGCAGGGAGAGACACACTGCAAAGGTAGCCAGAATACTTAAGGAGGAACTCAGCTCAATAAAAATGACGTGTTGCAATGCCAAGTTTGACGTGTTGGTAAGTGGGTACTTGGAGCCAGGTGTAAGATTCTGAAGACATCCTCAATCTCTTTGCCAAAAAAATTTATGTTTTTATTTAGTCCAGTCCCACCAAGTGAGCTAAGTTAATGATGACAGAGGAAAAAAGCTTCCATTTTTGAAGGTAGTAGGAATTAGGCGAATAGTGGGGTCAGCAAACTTCGTGTAAAGGGCCAAACAGCAAACGTTCTTGGCTTTGTGGGCCACAGGATCTCTGCTGCAGATATTCAACTCTGCCATTATGGGGAAAGCAGTCATAGTCAAAAAGTAAAAAAAGAAAAGAAAAGAAAAGGCAGAGCTGTGTTCCAAAAAAACTTTATAAAGGCAGGTGACAGGCTGGATTTAGCTCACAGGCCATTTAGCTCACTTACCCCTGGGATAAAACATACATGTTTCTCCAAAACAGACTGAAGATGCCAATCTTTAGATCCAGTTGAAAATTATAGTGTTTTTTCATTCCCTGTATTTATTTTTATTTTTTTTCCATTCCCTGTATTTGTAAAACATGCCCAGCACTACCTACGATTCTTGGGTGCATCTTCACAGTGTTCCAAGAGCATGTTCCTTAAATCAATCATTGCGATGCACTTCTCAAACTATCTGCGTAAGCTTACATTCAATCAGGAAAATAAAGGCATTCTAAACATCCCAGGAATAAAGAAGTCAGTACACGAATTCGGGCTTATATCAGGGTTGGAATATCTGGGAGAGTGCGATCAAGCAAGTCGATTCCAAAATGGAAAAAACAAAAAAACAATAAAAAAAGAAGGTCACTGCCGAAGAGCAGGGAAGCAGGCACCGAATCCATCAGCCCATCACCATAGTGTGGGTGGTTATCAAAAGCACTACGGGAATTTTTCCACTTTGCAAGAATCTATGAGCAACCTCTCAGCAACTGTGTCAGTCTGCATCACCAAAGCATCTTGGTTCTCCAATCACTCCCTGAAAAGCCACTGTGAGGCTCCTGCCTGCCCAACATCCAGCTGCAATCACCCCTGAACATAATCGCTTCTATTCCTTTCACGTGAAAAAAGGCTTGCGTTACTCTCTTTGGCAAACTCTAACTCAGGACCATATAGGGAAGGAGACTGGAAGGGATGTCATGCCCACCTGGCTTCTCAGAGATGTAGAAGAGATCTTAGAAGGGGAGGTAGCGATACCTATTGTACTTGACCATGGCTAAGGCACCACATTCCACCCCTTGGTCAATGTAGCATCCATACAGTCTCCCTTTACCCATTTTTAACTTCCAAATAAACAACATAATGCTTCTGTTCTACTTGATGCAAGGATTCCCTATCCACTGCAAACTCGCTCAAGCTTTCCCCCCAAGTGGAGCCACCAAGTCCTGTTTGTTATTTTATCCATAAGTGGTTGATGGTTGTCTTCCAGCTCAGTCACAATAGCTCTTTCCTACTGTGCAATTTAAAAATTGAAATACAGGTTTAACTCAATCCTTGTATTACATAAGGAAGGGAAGGACACATTTTTATTGATATATACAGATATCCATATCCAAACTGGAAGAAAAATGCCTTAGTACAATCCTCATTTCTACAACTGGTCACATGACCATTGCTAGTTCTTATACCTGTCTTCTTTTATTACTCAAGGGGACCACAGAAACCCAGAACACTCGAGTGGGATCATCACGCATTCTGAACACCAAGCTGGGATCTGCCACCCACCAGTCATCGTCAGGTGACCCGTGAGCAGTAGTGCAGCCTAGGTCTCTCCAGCTCCCAGGGCCCCAACAGACCCCAAGGTCTCACCCACTCTAGTGACCCACTTCTTGGCAACTGCCTGGCTCAAGGGAGGCAAATAGATCAGGGTTGGCCGTACCAAGGAAAGGAATGGAGCCCATGTTTTAACCTTTAAATCTGGTTCCTGGTCTTCTCAATGGGTACAAAATTTAACTTCACCTTCAATTAATATCATCTCCTTCTCTCTTCCTCTCTCTCTAAAATCTAGATTTTTAGAGATAATACCTTCATTCAAATTGCACCTAAAAGGCACGTATTAGCTCTCTGTGATCTAAGCTGGGTAGCTGAGTTGATTATAGACTAGGGTTCATGGATTTCGATTCTGCATGAACATATTTTGCTTTGTACCAAGGAAAAGCCTATTTCAGGACTTCAAAGTCCAACTCCCCTAGCCAGCCAGTTCTCAAATGTGTGCTGGTGGTCAAGGGCAAGGATAATATGCATGATGTTTCAGTGCAAGCCCTACCTCCATCCGTAAGAAGCCAACTGAGAAGCGTTCTCCTTAATGACAGGTGTTTTAATGGGCAAAGGATAATGAGGTTTCTTTTTAAAAAGAGGAAAAAAATGGTCAAAATATTATCATCTGAATAACCTTTGCCAATAAAAGCCCCCAAAATATCCAGTTAGAATACCAGTTTCCAAACCCTCTCTCAGTGGACTTGAGGACATGGGGAGGGGGAAGGGTAAGCTGGGATGAAGTGAGAGAGTGCCATGGACATATATTCACTACCAAATGTAAAATAGACAGCTAGTGGGAAGCAGCCTCATAGCGCAGGGAGATCAGCCCGGTGCTTTGTGACCACCTAGAGGGGTGGGAGGGAGATGCAAGAGGGAGGAGATATGGGGATATATGTATAGCTGATTCACTTTGTTATAAAGCAGAAACTAACACACCATTGTAAAGCAATTATATTCCAATAAAGATGTTAAAAAATAAAAATCTTACTGGGGTACTAACCTGCCTACTGAAGAGTTAATTACCCAGGGAATGTACTAGTGTTTGACTTTCTTTTATTTGATTAGAATTCATATGCTCTGAAGTCACATGTTAATGCATAGATTTTTGTCCAGTGGTAAAGGTAACCTCAAAGGTTGTAGTTTTATTGCCCTGTAGCATGTTAACCAGTTTTGAATCTATCCTAGTAATATTATTCCAACACACTGTTTTTCCCCTCAAAATGTCTACAAATACCAAATTCTTCAAAATGCTCTTGGCATCATCTTAACCCTCTTAGGGTTTCCATTAATTCCATTAATGAGCTGAGTACATTCCTGACATGCATTCATCCTCTATTTGTGTGAGACTCCTGTTTTTAGCTCTTTAAAAATTATACTTTGACAGTACCTACATCATGAAATTATTACGAGAATAAAATAATGCAAATAAAGTAATTAAGGCCGTGACATTTTAAGCAGTTAATGAATATTAGGTATGATTATTAGCTATAATTAAATGCAGTTTGATGCACAGGAAATAAAAAATGTAGCATACTCCTAACTTGACCCAGAGATACCCATGCAGTTAAACAAAAATAAAGAGAATATTCATTTAATATTCAGCTCCACCTTGATTTCCCTTGGGACTTTTGACTCCTCTTGAATCTAGCCCAGTGAATTAAGCTTTTGAATTAATAGCCATTTTCATGGATGATGCCACACCTTATAATTATTGAGATCTGTAACTGTTGGGATCTGTAAGGATATACAGAATAAAGAATCTATCCCATAAAGAAAAAGAACTTCCCCACTTCACATGACCAATAGTAGATAATACAATTAAAATTAGGATTAAAGTAAAAAATCCTGCTTTGAGAGACCCAATTATTATTCCTCATTTTATTTCCTTCAATTTTAATGGGTTAGCCTCTGGATTTTTCCCCCGAAGTTTTTAATAGCTACGTTCTTCCTATCTTCCTTTGTCTGAGTTCAGAAAGAAACTAAAGGACAATAAAGGGAGAAGCATGACCAATTCCTCCAATTTCACTATGATTTTCGTTGCTATTTATACTCAGATAGCTTTCTCAGATTATAAATCCTCAAAAAGAGAACTCAATTTTAGTTTTTGTTTTTCGGATTTTTTTTTCTTTTGTTTATCTGTTTTTTTGGAACCTGGCATAGGAGTTAAATCAGCTTTGGCTCAAATAGGCTTTGGCTCAGAGGAACCAACCAAATTGAATAATTAAATACATGTTGAAACAACACTTCAAAAGTAATACATAACCTTTCCATACTGATGTCTAGAAAAGAATAAAAATCATCTGTAGAAATAAATACAAGTACCGAGGCACACAATTTCCACGTACAAGCACAAGGGAAGCAAATGGAACTGGGATTTACTCTGCACTGTACACAAAACCACAGAGAGCCTGGGTCATCAAATACTTTTTAACTAACTTCAAACACTGAAACACAATGCAGAAACCTACTGCACTCATTTAAAAAAGAAAACAAAGGAATATAGGGACTTAAATCAAGATTAAACATTCAGCTGTTGTTCAGTTCCAGTGAACCAAAGAAGATCAAGTTGAACGTGAAAGAAAGTGAAGGAGACAAATAACACATGTAGTACTCAAGTGTTCCTTCTCTTTGCGGAGCTTATTTGTGTGTCTAGACATGATCAGACATTATATATATATATATATATATAAATATATATACACACATACATATATACACACACACACCTATGTATATTTCAGATACATAATGTGTATGTATGCCTACCTGTCTGTTTCATATATATTCATACCAACACACATTTCTTAGCCTTTGAAATGAAAGAATACCACTAAGCAAGTGGAGAAATCAGTTGAGGCGGCCCTCATTCAAGATTACTGTAGTCCCTGGCTACTCAAAGTGTGGTCGCAGGATGAGAAGCATCAGCATCACCTGGGAGCTTGTCAGAGATGCAGAGTCTCAGGCTCCACCCCACATCTCCTGAATCAGAACCTAGATTTTAACCACACTGCCTGGTGATTTGTACGTACAAATTCAACTTTGAGAAGCACTGGCCTAGATCCGTGCTACCCACTACAAAAGCTATCAGCCACTCGTCTATTCACCTGACATGTGATTAGTGAGACTGAGAAACTGCTTTTATTTTAATTATTAAAATGTGAATTTAAAAGCTAATACTTGATTCCATTACTGGAATACTTCTAAATATGTTGGGAACAACTCAGATATATGAATCTAAAGACAGATCAAGTATTTCTGATGAAAATTTACTATCTGAATTGAGAAAGTACTCTAAGTGTAAAATACACACCAGATTTCAAAGACTTGGCATGAAAAATGCATGCAACATATCATTGATAATTTTTTAGAATGATTACAGGTTAAAATTTCAGATATGCTGAGTTAAATTTCACACATTCTTAAAGTTCATGTGCTTCTCTTTTACTTTTTAAAAATATGACTACTAGAAAATAACGCCTCATGTATTATTTTTACTGGACAGTACTGCTTTCGAGCCACAGTTCTCCAATTATAAAATTACTGGTGCCTGGGTTCCCATCCCAGAGATTCTGGTGAAGTTGTTCTGGGGTGAACCTGGACATTAGGATTTTTCAACTCTCCTTGGTGATTCTACTGAGCCGCCAAGGTTGAGAGCCACCCCCGCAGGTTAACACAGATTCATTAATCACACCTGATACATAATGACCTCCTAAAGACCTTACATCTTTTAAGAGCTCCCATCATTCCTCAGCTCAAAGGTGGAACTGGAGAAGTAGTGCGTATTCCTTACCTAGAGGGCAAAAGCACCCCACTGATGTTATCAGGGCTGGAGGCTGGGTGATATTATTCTACTTCAACTCCAGGCAAAATCAAACATACCAAAACAGATGGAAATCGAGGTTTTCTCAGTGTCTCCAGAAACCCGTCCCCAGCAACGTCAGCAATTCGTTCCCATATCCGACGCAGTGGACCTCCAACTTCCGTATGTTTAACAAAATAACCCCTTGCACAGTTTGTTTAAAAGCAGATTGCTGGGCCCGAGCAAGTCCCAGGAACGCTGTGGAAGGGTGACAAACCATCCTGGATTGCCTGGACTGTCCCGGTTTGGGTTTCAGCACCACATCCTGGGAACGGGTCAGTTCTGGGCAAACCAGGCCAGGTGGTCATCCTACCCTGGCGAAGTGCGTGTTTAACGAGCAGTCCAGGTGACCATCCTGGGGGCCAGGTGAGCACAGTTTGAGAACCACGCCTAGAAACACAAGTTCTTTAATACTTTCTAGTGACGTTCCTTCTGGATTAACCAAGCGCCCTAACAAAGCAGCCACTGAAGCAACACAAATAGTTCAGCAAATAACTGACTGGAGAAATGTTCGAACGTAATTAAACATACCAGTAAATTGTTTAAAACTGTATGCAACAACAGCTACAAAAAGGATCACCCTGGTAGCCTTGAAGGGCACTATTTCAATGTCAAGAAGTCAGCAGATAGGAGCTGGGGAGGCCAAGTAAGTGTGTGGCATGAGGTCATGTCAACCTTGAGTTTGACCACTGCTTCTGTCATTTGCTAGCTGTGTGACTTTGGGGAAGTTCCTTGACCTCTCTGTGCCTCAATATTTTCATCTGTAACGACGAAATAATTTATACCAACACTGAAGCTTAGCCATCAGAGTAAAAAATAATGCATTACATCAGAATGATCCCAGTTGAGGGATATTTTACAACATACCTGACCAGTCCTCCTCCAAACTGTCAAGGTCTTGAAAAACAAGGAAAGCCTGAGAAACTGTCACAGCCAAGAGAAGCCCAAGGAGACAGGATGATCCGCTGTAATGTGGCCTCCTGGCAGGGATCCTGGAATAGAAAAAGAACATTAGGTAAAAACTAACAAAATTCCAATCAAGAAAGAAAGTTAATATTAATGTATCAAAATTGGTTTATTGCTTGTGCAAATGCACCATGCTCATGTAAGACGTTAGTCATAGGGTAAACGGAGTGTGCAGTGTATGGGAATTCTCTGTATTGCTTTGCAACTTTTCTGTAGATTTCAAACTACTCTAATTTTAAAAGTTTATTACAAAAAATACCTAGCAGAGTAGTGCCCAGGTCAGAAGTACGCAGTTAACAACGGTCATTACTATTATCGTGAACTGTAGACTATGGATGATACCGAAGAAAAGAACAGCATCCTGATTCAACATTTTCATGAGAAACTAGGAGCTTGAAAGCCTTGGAGATGAGGGTTGAGGGAAGAAAAGATGAGAGGGAAGACAAAGAGGCCATAAAGACTGTTTATTTCGTCTACAGCCAGTCCCAGGCCTGTAACTTCTATCACATGACCCTGCTGGTTTTCTCCCTGGCATTGTTCAGAGTCTGTAATTATTTTCTTCATTCAGTTCTCAGTTCTGAGCCCAACCTCCCTTACCTCTCTACCATGGACTAGAACCAGAATCCTTTTATGTTTTCTTCTCCTAGCCTCCTTGTAGCTCCCCTACGTCTCAAAAAATAAAAGCACGCAGGCAAATAAACACAAACACCACTCCACTGACCAAGTAACCTTGCTTGGTGGGGAAGCCCTCAACATTTGAGTCCAGAGTTGCTAGGTTACATCTGCAAATATAGATGATTGAGCTTAAACAGAAACACTTTAATATTTGCTTGTACCTCATGTTTTTGATTTAATTTAAGCTTCAGAAAAATTTTGTTGGATAAGCAGGGCAGATGTTTTTACCTCCATTCGAGTGATGTAAAAAATTTTAAGGGCTTCCCTGGTGGCGCAGTGGTTGAGAGTCCGCCTGCCGCTGCAAGGGACACGGGTTCTTGCCCCGGTCCGGGAAGATCCCACGTGCCGCGGAGCGGCTGGGCCCGTGAGCCATGGCCGCTGAGCCTGCGCGTCCGGAGCCTGTGCTCCGCAACGGGAGGGGCCGCAACAGTGAGAGGCCCGCGTACCGCAAAAAAAAAAACAATTTTAAAAAGAAAGGAAGGAAGCAAGGGAGGGAGGGAGGGAAGAAGGAAGGAGAGAGGGAGAGAAGAAAGAAATTTAAAGTGACTACAAGATTCATACAGTTAATGTGTGCATCACTGTTTTAATTTACTGGGGCCGTCCTTACAAACCATCACAGACTAGAGGGCTTAAACAACAGAAATTGATTTTCTTACAGTTGTGGAAGCTGCGAGTCCCAAACCAAGGGGCATCGGGGTTGATTTCTGATAAAAGCTCTCTTCCTGGCGTGCAGATGACTGCCGTGCTGGGTTCTCACAGGGTGGAGAGGGAAGGTTCTGGCGTTTCTTCCTCTTCTTATAAGGACACCAGTCCTATCGAATTAGCAGCCCTCTCACATGAGCTCACTTAACTTTAATTACCTCGTTAAAAAACCCTTCCCCAAATGCAGTCACACCTGAGGCTAGGGCTTCAACATATGAATTTGGCAGGTGTGGGGGTTGGGGAGGTGGAACCCAATTCAGTCCATAAAAGGAGGAGCTAACACCTAGAAAACAGGGTAGAACTACCAATTAGGCTAGAGGTAGCTAACTGTGGCTACGCCCATTCAGCCACATATTGCCCACAGCTGCAGAGCCGAGAAGTTTCCAGACAGAGACTAGGGCTCACAAAGCCCCCAATACTAACTCTCCCTCCCTTTACAGCAAAAGTGTGCCAACTCCTGGGTTAGGCCGGTATATGATAGTTGGTCCCACCCACAAGATGACTCCGCAGGCTGGTATTCTTGCCACTCCACTGGGAGCAGAAGTGACTTCCAGATTCACAGCCCGCAGGGACGGAGCTCGAGAGCAGAACTCAAACACGGGAATGGAACATTCAGAAGGGTATCCGTTCCAGGCCACCCCACCGCAGGGCCTAGGGCTTTCCTCTTAGACCTTGCAAGTGTGGGTGGATGTCGGCCCTCAGCACAATGGCTTCCGACAACCCTCTCAGCCTTGCACTCTTTGTGTCACTCAGGCCCAAATGCCCCGCTGTCTCCGATCACACCCTATCAGTGTTCACTGCAAGCTATTCTAGGCGCTCAGTTTCTTGCAACTTTATTTTGTTTCAGTTTATGTTTTGCACCGGGGCATGTGTTTTGTATGATTAGGATTTACATAGAAAGCAGATCACTTGAATTAAGGGAGCCTTGCAATAATTATGGAGACCTTAAGGGGTTTCCAGGGAGAATTTCAGGACTGTTAGTCCCAAATGCAGTTGTTGGTCCTTTTCGTTATTAGACAGTATGTTCCCTTTTCTTTTCATCATCCGATATTGAACTCATGGTGCTTTCCTTATTGTACTGGTTACAACTCAGGTTCCTTTTGATAGAGGCATTTGTCAATAGAAAACAGTTCCTAGATCCTCTTGGAATTAGTAGAGACATTCCCCAACTTACTTACTCAAGAATCCAGAGCCTTTTCATTAGGCCTATGGTAGAATTTAAGGAAGCAAAACTACAATTGGGATTAATTTTACTGTTGGCTAACTGATCTCATTATTATTTGACTTATTGATCTTCCTGTCCACACAAATTATTTGCATGTACATTCCTGCTGCTTTAGTCTGTCCAGCATCAATTCCTCTGAGGAACATCCTCTCTCCCATTTCATGTGGTCCTAGGTGGGCTATCAGTTACAACCCTTGGGGCCCCCGCGAATCATATTACCCTGTTCTACCCCTCAACAGTCATTGATCCGAAAGAAAGTATGTGACCTGATAGGAGCTAATTACTCAGGATATTAAAGAAATTGGGAGAGAGACTGTCACACAGATGGACACCGGGCTGAGAGAGGGAGGCAGAGCCCCCAGATCCAGCCCTTCCTGAAGCCTTCCCCACCCCTGGACTTCCTAGGGATGTGAACCAATATATTCCTTTTTCTGCTTGACTAATTCAAGTTGGGCTTCTCACTCAAAACCCCAAATGTCCTCACTGATATAACATGCTTCCAGATAGACTTCTGAGTGTCCTCAGAAACATGCATCAGCAACTTTCAGAGGGCACCAGGCACTGAGCAGTGGGATCCACGGGTCCTCATCTGGGCTGCAATCTTGGAACTCCCAGGCCATCCCTCTGCTAGGTTTGAGGGCTTTAGAAATGGAGAACCTAAGGGACATGGGGTGCAACACAGTCCCTTGGATATGTTTATGCCTTCTCTTATGCACAAAAGTGCATTCTGGACTTGCTTTCTTAAGTTCTACTTCTCCCTGTCCTTTGGCCCTTCTTGGAGTGGAAGCAGGACAAAAATCCTTGCGCTGCTGACACTGACGGTATCAATCTTGGGAAAGAAGAGAAAACCAAGTAAGATCAGTGGACCCCCAACAATGATAATGCTGAATGGAGTGGGATGGCCAAAGTCTGGGGCCAGGTTTGGATCCCAGTCCGACCAGTGATCCCAAGCACCACAGAGGTAACCGGGAAGGAGAAATAAAACCTACAGCCCACCACCAAGTGGCTGCAAAGTTACCCATTCAGTGAAGACACGTTTTTCTCCCTTGTTTTCCAGAAGGTACCTTTCTAAACCCATCTAAACCCTGCCTCACTAGATTCTTTGTCACCTGAAGAGTTAGCTATGACTCAGAGTTTCCTGAGATAAACTCTATGACCTCCCTCCTCCCCCAGGAAAGTTCCTGCCTGAGGCCCACCCACACCAGCCAAAACTCTGATCCCAGTGGCTGGGAGATACCTTATTGCCGTTTAAACTACGCACTTACGTGTGTTTGCAGGTCATGATAAATAAGCACCCTCCTTTGTTGTCTCATTTCTTTGCAGTTTAACTTGGCTTCCTCTGTTTCTAACTGATGGGAACTAAAGTCAGTTTTTAAGACGCACAAGGAAGGAAAGCTCTTTGTGTTAAAGGCGGTCCGCCAAGGTGCTAATTCCATCTTTGGTAGGTTTTTCCCAGGACTGTGTTCCTTATCCAGGAATTTCCCTGAGCTTGGTGGTTCGCTAGTCCAAATTCCAGCTTTGAATAAATAAACCAGCTGAAGTGCTCCATTGCCTCAGGGACTAGCAGGGCAGTTTCTGAACTTCCATCGCCCCCCAGTGGCAATTTCCTAAGTCTTTCTGTTAGTTACTCAAAAAGATTTAGTTATGATTCTTCCCTCCAAAGCTGTCTAAAATTTTTTTAAAAAAATTCTCACACTGAAGATTATGAAATGTGTGTGTGGAGGTGTGTTAGTAACTTTGAGTTTATAACGTCTGGGTCACAGGGTTGTAGGTTCATGCAATTGACAAGAATCATGCAACTGACAGATCGCACCAATCAGGATGCCCTTTGGAAAAAATTCCTACCTATCATAGGTGTAGAGTCCAATATTAAAGTGATTACCCCAAATGCATCTTTGTTTTTAATTTAGAGGATCTAGATCAGGGTTTCCATTTTTCTGGTTCAATTAAATCACTGTCATTAACTATAATTTTTAAACTCATGCTACCCCTTTGTAAACTTTTCCACCATAAAATGTTTTGTAACATTGTCCGAGAAGGTGAGAAACCATTTAAAGCCACAAAATATGAAGGTTTATAAACCATGTATATAAAACTTTGTAAAAGCCAACATCAAACCCACACAAATAACTGGAAATGATCACTGTTAGGTTGTCAAAACCTGCAGCAGATTAATACACAAAGTGGCAGAATCAAATGAACGAAAGTTCGTGATTTCACACTTTAACCAGGTGAAACTCAGAAATAGGTGACAGAGTTGCCCTGAGTCATCAGACAGAGATAGTTTAATGATACTGAAGAGTGTCTATGGTCAGTAGGAACGGATGTGCAACATTTAATTCATCCCCCACCCGTCCGCTCACCTATCATCCCATCCCCTTGTCCATCCTCCCACCCATCCATTGAGACAGGTTTAGGAAGATATCCTGTGGAAAACAAAAGGGAAAAAAGTGTTTCTTCACCGCAACAATAATTTTGCAGCCTGCTGGTAGCACGCTGTGGGCACCTCCATCCCTCCGGCTGTACATGAGGTACGTGCCAGACGTCGTGTGAGGTACCAAGGAGAGAAGATGGGTGAGATGTACTACCTGCTTTCGTGACTCTCAAAGCAAAAGAAACTTTTAAGATTTTCTCAGTATGGTCTCTAATCTAAGGCTTCATTCTCAGAGAAGGTGCAAACAACCAGTACCAAATCGCCAAATCCAGAAAAGACTCAGTGGTCAGCATCAAGAGGGCCAGAGACCTAGTTGGCCTTGACTGCATGGGGGTAGGGATGAGACCTCATTCAGCCGCAGCCATTGAATGTTTTCTCTGAAAAGCAAAATGCAGGCTATGTGGGATTCCAAAAACACAAGCTATTTTCAGGGAGAGGGCAGCTATACATATGAAACAGCCAAGGGACACTTCTAAAACGTAATAAGATCACAGCCTCACGTTATATACTGTCAGTGCTTTTTTGCGGCTGGTGTTATTTCACCTCATTTTTGAGAAAAGGAGGAAGTGGAATTTAGGAAAGCAAGTCCAGACTGAAGAGGCTTATTTTCAACTCAGAAAGGGGAAGGTTCCTGCCTGCCTACCCACGATGGGGTTATTCCTTCAGCTTATTTCTCAGATCCCAGTAAATTCTTTTGGTTCACCACCTGCTAGACCCTGCCTCCACACCCCGTTTAAATTGGAGGCCAGGCTTATAGCCCTTTAGATAATACTGACCTGGTGCTAACCTCCTACACCCCAAGCATTCCTGCCACTCCTAAACCCAAAGTGGAAATGTGTGTCCTTCAGCTTCCTTTACTCAGATCTTGACTCCTTTCCAGCCAGAACATTCTCTTCCTCTGACCTCCCCTCTCCCCTTACCTTTGGAGGATAAACTTCATCAAATCTCTTTTGCTCAAGTATCCCAAATCCTGGTGGTCTGGGGGACTCGTTATTAGTGTCAAAGTCTATCTTGTCTCGCTTTTTTCCTGTCTAGCATAATATCCTGCACATAGGAGGTGCTCAATAATTTGTTAAAAGGAAGGGAAGGAGCAGTAGCGGGAGAGAAGGATGGAAGGAAGGGGGAGAGAGAGGGAGAAGAGAGAACAATAAAGAAAGGAAAGAGAGGCAGAGAGAAGAATTCTCTTACAGGGACCTGCTATCTCCCTAATTAACACCACCCGCCAGTTAAATGCTCACTTGTCCTTAATCAATGTCCTCAGCACACTTTTGAAGTTTGTTTTCAGTGATGTGACTTTAAACAAATGTAATCTATTGGAGTTAATAGTTCACAGTGATGGTTTTCAGGGTTTTCCTGTGGTACTTTGGGGGCCAGACTGAGCTGTTCTCTGTTAAAATAAAATAATACCCGCCCCCCCACACACACACAATTTTCAGGAAACCTTTAAATTAACAGATAGAACATTCTTAAATTTAGCCCTTTTCCCACCACACAATTCTCATCTGTATTGTCAAGTGTTCGCAGAAAGCAAAGCATATGAACACAGAACAACAACACAAAATCCAAGGAAGTTCCCAGAAGTGGAAATTTCTTTTAAGTATTTAACCACTAGTATAATAGGCAATCAATTGTTTCTAGTTCACATAATACAATAAAATATATATTTCATGCTGTTTCCCACGGAGTAGTAGCCCATTTTCATTCTACCAGTCACTTTCTGGTACTAGAATTTCCAGCACCATAGCAGACTCACCTGAGGATAAATGTATCACCTCGTAGGTGACCCTCAAACCGCATCAGTGCCACACAATCCTTTCTCACCTCAGGGGGCTCAGCGCTCAGTGCTACAACCCTACAAAAAGCAATGGAATCAAGTATGAGGCCACTCTGAGCAATTACCAAGGCACTTTAAAAAATAAAGCAAGTATATTATTTTCATTGATAATTATTATTGAAATTATTCAGATAAAGCTAGGGGCTAATTATATTATGATTGTAAATAGTAGAACAGTCACACTCATCTCTTCTATTCCCTAATTATAAAGCTGAATTAATTGGGGTAACTGAAAACTTTAGACAAATGCTCCTGCTTCCACGTGAGAGAAGAAAGATAATCCATTTTCCCTCAAGAGGAGGTACTTTAAAGTAATGCTTCTGGAACTATCCGTAGTGAAGGACTGGTTGTTTTGTTTTGTTAATTTCTAATCAATTGCCCACCGATATTTTCGTAAAAACAAAAACCAAAAAATTACTAATGGAATGAAATAAAAAGCAAACGTTCAAAATGTACACCAAATTTCTTTATTCTCAGATTCATGAGACAGAAAATTACTCTCTTAAACTGCTACAAAAGTTTCTAAATGCTTCCTCTCAACCTCTGTATTTCTTTCTACGGACAACACATAGGGTACTCGGAAGCCTTGTCATCCAAAGTGTGCTCCTTCGACCAGAAGCGCTGGCATCACCTGGGTGCTTGTGAGAAATGCAAAAGCAGATTCTCATGCCCCATCCAGACTAAGCAAATCAGAATCTGCATTTTAACAGGATCCCTGAGGGATATGTACACCCAGTAAAGTATGAGCATTGGTCTAAACTAGAAAATCAAAAGCAATTGTACAGATACACAGACACACACATATAACTTTCAGACCACAGAATGTTTTATTATCAACTCACCACATTTTGTACAATATTTAATAGGTTCACCCTTAAGCAAAGTGTAAGCCTTTGTCAGCTAGGCCTGGCCTTCCTACGGCCTGGGGCTCAAGATCTGATTCACTTGAATCTCCAGGTCCTCAGAAGATCACGTTTCCCTAAGTTATATGGTGCTTCTCAGAAATCTATGTTCCCGTGGTCACCTCTGCCTCTGGACTCCTCTTTCTACCTGTGCTGGTTCAGTTCACATTGACTCAGATGAACAAATCAACCCCTCTATCATCTTCTACAGAAGCCCATTCACCAAAGCATTTGTTGATTTTGTTAAAACTTGGAATAAAAAGAGATAGATGGATATTTCTTGAACATGTTAAAAAAAAACTATATGCCAATCTAAAAAGTTAACCCAATGCTTAATGGATAAATAACACTAGACACATTGCCACAAAAATTAGGAATGTCCACAACCACTTCTATTAGTTAATATTTTGCTGCAAAGTCCTAACTTTTTTGCAATTAGCAGAAAAAAGAAATTACAGGCATTAGAGTTAGAAATGAGGAGGTAAAATTATTATTAGTTGAGATTATATGAAAGAATCCCTGGAAAATCCAAGATAAAGAAACAAAAAATAAGCCTAACGACAACACATGAAGTAAAAACATTGCAAAACATAAGTCGAATGTAGTCAACAGCTTTCATAAATATACCAATAATAAGTTTGAAGATATAAAAAAGGAAAAGATTTCCCTTACATTGCAAAAACAAAGCTTAAATACCAAGGAATAAACTCAACACTTTAAAATGATTTTAAGAAACACTTTAAATTGCACTGAGGGACACAAAAGAAGACTTGAACATTTGGGGAGGGCACTGCATATTCATGTATAGGATGACACATTTTTCTAAAGAGTTCTAGTTTTCCTATATATATAAATTTAACATAATCCCAGTAAAATTACCATCCAGATTTTCAAAAAAAAATACAAAAATAAAAAACTTGACCAGCCAACTCCAAATTTCATTCAGAAATATAAACAAGCAAAAGTATCAAGAAAAATTCTGAAAAAAGAAGAAGAATGAGAGAAGAATGACTTGCCAGGTGGTCCCAGTACTTTAACGTGGTATTGGTGTGTTGTTCATGGACATAATAATGGCTCGGAGTAAAAAGTCCAAAAATAGATCTGAGTATACATGGGAATTTCGTGTCTTAATAATGAGATGATATCTCAAATCTCTGTATGTGTGTAGGGGGATATGGGGGGATGGTTTATTGAAAAAATAGTCCTGAGACAACTGAGTAACTGAAAAAAACAGAGGGGGAGATTAGAGCTGTACTTTATTCCTTACACCAGAATAAATTTCAAATATATCAAGGGTTTAAAGTAAAAAGGCAAAATTTTTATAAATTTGAAAAATCGTAGAAGAATTCATTTAGGACTTAAATGAAAGTAATTTTAACGACACCCCAACACCCAGAAACCATATAAGACTGTGAAATTAAGGTGCATAACAATTACTCAAAGCAAAATTCACCACAAACAAAAACAAAAGAAAAATGCCTGAGAAGATATTTCTAAGTCATTGTTATGGATCGAATTGTGTGCTCCCCCTCCAAATTTGTATGTTGAGGTTCTAACCCAAATATGACTATATTTGGGGGTAGGGTCTTCAGGGAGGTAACGAAAGTTAAATGAAGTCTTAAGGGCGTAGCCCTAATCTGATAGGACTGGTGTCCTCTCAGGAAGAGATACCAGAGAGCTCCCTCTCTCCACATGCATAGAGAAGAGGCCAAGAAAGCAGCTGTCTACAAGCCAGGAAGCCAGAAACCAACGCTGATGGCACCTTGATCTTGAACCTCTAACCTCGAGAACAAAATTAATTTCTGTTGTTTAAGCCACTCAGTCTGTGTTATTCTGTTATGGCAGCCGAAGCAGACTAACACACTCATACTTTGGAAAAAGAGTTAATTTCCTTACTATGTAAATAGTTCCTACAAAATCAGTAACAAAAAGAGCAATACAATGTACTGATGAAGGTGTGAGGGAAAGGGCTCTCTCATACATTCTGAGAGGGACTGGTACAACCACGTATGGAGGGTAATTTGGAAATGCCTACCAAAGATAAAAGCAACTTCCTCTTGAGCCAGTCATTTTGATTCTAGGTGTTTATTCCACAGATCTGCTCGCATGTGAGGAAAAATGTAAAGTACAATATTATTCATTGCAGCACTGTTCGTAATGGGAAAGCATTAGAAGCAATTAAATTTTGTTCACTACTAACAGACCAGTTACATAAATTATATTAATCTATACAATGGGACAGTGTACAATTGTTAAATAAAAACAAACTGAAGTGCTTTATGTATCAATATGGAAAACCTCCAAGATATTTTAACTGAAGAAAACAAGGGTGGAAACTCTACGTGAAGTATGCTACCACTTCTGTAAAAAAACAAAGTAGGCAGGGAGAGAACAGGTGTCATACTGCATCTAACAGTGTCTGACACACCGGAATAACCCCCAGTTAGCCTTTAAAGGGCAATTCATGGTGATGTTTGTACAACATTGTCAATGTACTTAATGCCACAAAATTGTACACTTAAAAACAGTTAAAACGGTTTTTTAAAAACTCAGTTCAGAGGTCATCTCCTCCAGAGTAAAGGCCGTGGCTAAATACATTTTCTTTATCCTCCCACAGTAAGTTTATAAACTTATGAAATAAATGAAATTATCTGAAGATGTGTCTGTCTCACTACCTAGAGTATTGGTGAGGCAGGAGGGAACACGTCCCACCCATCCTATGGCCTCCGAGACTGGCTCCATATCCAGCACATGGTAGAAGCTCAGGAAATGTTTTCCCTACAGATTTCAGACTCAGGACTGCAATGTCAGCTTATTGCTGAGTTTCCAGCCTGCCGGCCCGCCCTGCAAATTTAATACTTGGCACTGCTCACAGTTGTGTGAACCAATTCCTTAAAATAAATTTCTTGATATGTGGCTAGCTAGCTAGATCTCTTGTTGGTTCTGTTTCTTTGGAGAACCCTGACTGGGGGCAAAAGACCACTCCTCAGATAACCTCATGCATTAGGCTTCCTACTTACATGGCTGCCTCTGCTTCTGATGTAACATCAAGGAAAGTGCAACTGAAGAGGAGCTTGAGCAAATTAGTAGAGAGCCCCCAGAGCAGGGGGGCAGAGTAACATTTTAGCATTTATGTTAACAATTTATTTCATGCTTTATAATTCACAGTATATTTCTTTGGCTATAAAGCCTTATATCGCCATTGCTGGAGAGAGAGACAGACTGACTGAGAGAGAGAGAGAGAGAAGAAAAATCCAAACCTTTGCTACACTCTGATTATATCTTTTAAATATTTGTACCAATAACTCTGTATTTAGAGCCTGTATATCTTTGGTTTTTAATGCATAAGGAGACCAAGCAATAAAATAATATCACAAACATCTGTTCCTAGGATTCAAGAGTTAAAAGTATGAATTTTAATATCCCCCAAAGCATATTTCTTG
This sequence comes from Mesoplodon mirus, assembly GCF_964341445.2. NCBI lineage: Eukaryota > Metazoa > Chordata > Mammalia > Artiodactyla > Ziphiidae > Mesoplodon > Mesoplodon mirus. Next base: position 8,443,070 of record NC_138981.1, read on the forward strand.
GAAAACTGTGTCTGATGTGGTGGTGGTAGAGAATGGTTTGTCAACTTGTCTTTTGCGGCTTTAATTCTTCAATCCCACTTTAGGGTGAATCCAAACCACTTAAGAGAGCCTCCTCCCTCCTTCCCCTACAGCCACTCATAACTTACCTTCTTGATTTTCCTCCCATTTTTAATTTTCTTCTCTCCAATTTATTAATTCATAATGCTTACAATAACAAACAAAACTGCCGAAGAGGCAGGAATATATTTAGGTGAGCTACTCAAGCATTCCCTTCTGAGTAGGGAAACCCAACTAGTCCGAAGACTCTTTGGTAAGTATGGAATGATAGCGAAGAAGAACAAAAGCCGTGAAGGCTATCACCATTCCTCCTTGTGGTTTTACCATCCAACCACACCAGATGACTTACGTTTCTTTATTTGTAACCAGCTCTCACTTTCCTGAGTTTCAGTTCTGTGCTCTGAACTGCTTCTTGGATTTCACTGTTGATAACCATTCTCATCACAACGGCAGTGTTTCCAACAATGAACTCATCTTGCCCCTAAACCCAGACATTTCTCAAAATCAGCAGCCATTTCTTTTACTCCCTCTCCTCTTGCCTTCTTTATCTTAATTTTCTCTTTACACGGTTAAGTTGGTAGTTTCAGATATAGCCTACCATGTTGTTGTTCCCCTTCAAAAGAAAAATTATTTTGGATGGTCCTTGGCTATAGTTTATGCTTAAAAAGTGAAAGGCAAATCCAATACCTGCAGGAAATTTCATTAACATAACCCTATTATTGCTCCATTTCTCTTTAACTTTGGTAATCGTTAGCAAACCAGATCCATTACCAATTATTTCCACAGGGGAGAAAGGAAGAAATCTCTCACTCCTCTAGGCAAGACTATCCTGATGTTTCCTGCCTGGGTGGCTGGTAACACGTTGCTCTGCACAGCTTCTCTCCAGAGCAATGTGTATGTCACCCGTTGTGACCAGTGGTACTCCTGTCATTCTCAGTCCACCATGTCAAATCTGCTCACCCATAAAGGCCCACTTGTGGTAACAACTGGCCTAATAAGTTAATTACAATAACATAATAATAACAACAACACTTTACTATTAAACACTAGCTTTTCCCCCCATTTCAGCTTCAGAATAACTGGGGTGAAAATAGACAACCAACAAGGACCTACTGTACAGCACAGGGAACTATACTCAATATCTTGTAATAATCTATAAGGGAAAAAATCTGAAAAAGAATACATAGATAGATAGATGAATCACTTTTCTGTACACCTGAAACTAACACAACACTGTAAATCAACTATACTTCAATAAAAAATTTTTAATTAAAAAAATAGGGTAAAAAGGAGGAGAATTAAGTTAAATTGTCCCACTGTAGTTACTTAGTAACTACACACACACGTACATGTCCATGTATATCTATATTATATACTGCCCAAGCTGAGGAGGTAGGAACCCATGCTCTAGCTGCCAGGTATCAAGGACAGCAAGTTTCTGGCCTTCGGTTTGCCTAGAACAGGGTCTCTCAACCTTGGCACTATTGACATTTGGGCTGGATAATTCTTTGTTGTGAAAGCTGTCCTGTACATTTCAGGATGGTAAGCAGCATTCCTGTCCTTGATCCACTAGATGACAACAGCAATCCCTACTTCCAGTGTGACAGCCCAAAATGGCTCCAGACATTACTAAACGCCTCCTGGATGGGATGGGAGTAACAAAATCCCCCCCCCCCCGAGAACCACCGCTCCACAGGGAAGCAAGCCCCCGCCTCCTATGAAACCTCATACATGATGGATTCCCAAACACAGTAAAAGGCTGGGCATCTCCCTGTCAGCATTCACCAGAGGACAAGCTTCAGTTTTCTGAACTGGCCCCACAGCAGGCCTGTCAGTGCCCTCCCAGGCCCACTTGGCACACATCAAGGAGTGTTCAGTCTTAAATAAGTTCAGCTATAAATTAGAGAAACTTCTTCAAACAGTCATGCCCTGTGTACATCTGGAGATATGGAACTAGGGTTCAGATAAGTTGAAAGTGACCCACAATGAAAGGTAGTTATCTATCATCAGTGAATTAAAATTAATTCATTGTTTTAGAGGTTTATGTTAAGAGACCCTGGTCTCATCAAAAAAATAAATAACACACACACACACACAAGCTTGGAACTTGCAATAATATATTCTCTGAAGTTATTACAATAGTATTAAAAATACTAAACAGGGGCCTCCCTGGTGGCGCAGTGGTTGAGAGTCCGCCTGCCGATGCAGGGGACACGGGTTCATGACCCGGTCTGGGAGGATCCCACATGCCGCGGAGCGGCTGGGCCCGTGAGCCATGGCCGCTGAGCCTGTGTGTCCGGAGCCTGTGCTCCGCGACGGGAGAGGCCACAACAGTGAGAGGCCCGCGTACAGCAAAAAAAAAAAAAAAAAAAATACTAAACAGAATGATAACCTCCAGTAATTTAGTTCTACTGGCAACAAATCCCTTGGAAGAACAGTGGCATTTACTGTATTTGCAAGAGTGAGACGCAGCCCTGGCCCTTGAGAGAGACACGATACAGACATGGTCCCTCTGCGTACCGACGTGGCGAGTCCTGGTGAACCCACGCAGACCCCGCGGAGCACTGAGCTATAAGGACGCCCACCCACCGGCTGTGTCTTAGGAACTTGCCTTCGTGCATTCAGGCCTTAGCAAAGACTGTGAGGGTCAAAGGCAGTGCTGGCAGGGGGCCAAGTGAAGGTGTCCAGGCGTAACTGGAGAGCGGTGAAGAGTGAAGTTGAGAAAAGCAAATTCTCCCTATTGTCAGGTCAGCAACTCTTCTCTTTAAAACCCTCCTATGGCTTCACATCTCACTTAGAAGAAAATGCAAACCCCCCCCCCAAGAAGCCCAGCGCGCTCCAGTCCCCACATCCTCTCCTACGTTCTGCCTTCACTCACTCCGGGCAGGCCCCGCTGGCCTTCCCCCGTTCATTCCCATCACAGGAAGCTCTCCTTTGCTGTTCCCACTGTCTGGACCGCTCTCTGTCCTGATCTTTACACGGCTGGGTCCTTCTCATGAGTCAGGTCTCAGCTAAGACGTCCCCCCCTTAGAGAAGTCTTCCTGACGACCACACGTGAGCTTGTATCCAGAGCTCTCAATCTGCACTGGGCACACGGATCTCCTGGGGAGCCTGTTACAATGCAGACTTGGACTCAGTGCCGGGGGGATGGTGTTGAAGCTGTAATTCCGCATTTCTAACCAGCTCCCAGGAGATGCGAATCTGTTGCTTCAGGGACCACGCTTTGAGTAGCAGCATCACCCTTCAATCTCTCTCACACTACTTGTTTTTCCTTCAGGGTGTTTCTCACACTTTGAAATTATTTGTTTGTGTACTGGATTGTTCACTGGTTGCTTGATCTATTTGTTTACTTAGAAGGTAAATTCCCTAAGAGCAAGGGCTTTGTGCAGTGCGTTCACGTGTGTGTTCTCAGCACTTAAGACCTGGCACATCACAGATGCGCCACATGCACTGCTGAATGAATGATATTGCTCCAGATTCACTGACTCTTCTACCCTTCCAGTGCCTGCCTACTGACTGCTTCAGTGCCTGACGGTGCCAGCTACTCACATGCCAGCCCAGGGATTGCAGCTTCAGGTCCAAGCTGAGATACCAAGTCCGTACCAACATGTAAAGCTGCTGTCAGTAAGCACAACTTCAGTTGACATGATGTATGTCTCATGGCAAGATTTTCTTGATGAAGGAAGCAGTGCCTTACTTCCCCTCTGGTCCAAGCTGCTCATCTCATGGCAGACTGATAAGTGTGTGAACTAGACCCACTTGGGTGACACATTTTGAGTAGCACTCATATAAGGGATAGAAAGCTTTAAAAATGTACTTTCTGATTTCAAATAACCATTGGTAGGTAGCATAAATATAATTTTAAATACACAATTACAAAATATCTTTGTCATGTACTGAAATAGAATATTGTCTCAGAGACAAGGAACTGACCCCCTGTCTTTCCTCCTTAGCTATGCCCTCCCAGGCCACCTGCACTCCAGCATAACCATGAATTTTCCCACTTTTGCCCTGACAGAGTCATTCCCCTGCCACTTACACCACACTCTTGCATGTCCATGCCCACGCTCCTCCCCACATGGCCACGCCCCTCCTCTCTGCCTGGCCATACAGAGCTCAGCTGGGTCACACTCGTCCTGCCACACCCATTTTCCTTCTTGGCCACACCTATATCCCAAGCAAAGCTAGCTATGTTCTCCTGCTGACACCCTACCTTCTGTGTCACGTCCTCATTCCCAGGCCACACTCTGTTCCCACACTCTGGCCATGCCACTCCTGAATGGGCCAAACCTTCTGTGCTTCCTCCACCCAGGGGCCTGGTCCTGGCAAACCCTGGAGATGGGCTCCAGGGATCTAAGTAATTTTGACAGAGAACAGAGAATGGCAGGAGAGATGGGAATTAACACAAGAAGAAAAAAAAAGAATTATGGGAGAGAAGGGAGAATTCTGTGAGAGAGAGAATTGTGAAAGATGATCAAGTATTGTGAGAATGGAAAATTGTGGGAGAAAATGGGGAATTGGGGAGAAAAAAGAATTGGAAGAGAAACAGGAAATTATTAGAAAGAACAGAAAACTGTGGGTGAGTTGAATTGTGGGAGACAAGGGTAGTTGTGGGAAAGAAGAGACAATTGTGGGAGAGTTAGAGAACTGTGGGAAAAAGCAGAGGCTTGTGAGAGAAAGGGGGAACTCTGGGGAAAAAACAGAGAATTGTGGGATAGATTAGGAATTATGAGAAAAACAGGAAATTGTGGGAGAAAATTAGAGAACTGTTGGAAAGAACAGAGAATTGTGCATGAAAGGGGAATTGTCGAAGTGACAAGGAATTGTAGGAGTGATAGGGAAACTGGGGGGGGCACTGGGACATTGTGAGAGAAAAAAGAATTGTGAGGAAAAAAATAGACAATTGTGAGCAAGAACAAAAAATTATGGGAGAGAAGAGAGCATTATGGGAGAAGAAAGAATTGTACACAAGAGAATTGTGAGAGAAACAGAATTGAGAGGGGCAAGGGGAATTGTGAGAGAGAAGAGGATTGAGGAAGAAATGGAGAATTGTGGGAGAGAACAGAGAATTGTGGGAGATGAGGAATTCTGTGAAAGAACAAAGAATTGTAGGAAAACAGAATTATGGGAGACACATGGAATTGTGGGAATGACAAGGAATTGTGGAAGAGAAGAGAGGATTGTGGGAGACCTGTGGAATTATGGGGGAAACCTGAGAATTGTGGGAGATGGGAATTGTAGGATAGAATAGAGAATTGTGGGAAAAACAAGGAATTGTGGGAGTGACAGGGAATTGTGGGAGAGAATAGAAAATTGTGGGAGACACATGGAACTGTGGGAGTGACAGGGAATTGTGGGAGAGAACAGAGAATTGTGGGAGACACATGGAACTGTGGGAGTGACAGGGAATTGTGGGAGAGAACAGAGAATTATGGGAGGTACATAGATCTGTGGGAGTGACAGGGAATTGTGGGAGAGAACAGAGGATTATGGGAGACACATAGATCTATGGGAGTGACAGGGAATTATGGGAGGCACATAGAACTGTGGGACTGACAGGGAATTGTGGGAAATAACAGAGAACTGTGGGAGAAAAAGGGAACTGTGGGAGACAGGCGGAATTGTGGGAGAGATAGAGAATTGTGGGAGTGACAGAGAATTGTGGAAAAGAGAGAACTGAGAGAATAGAGAGAATTGTGGGAGTGAACAGAGTATGATGGAGGAGCAAGAACTGTGAGAGATAATGGGGTGCTGCAAAAGAGAATAAAGAATTATGAGAAAGACAGGAAATTTAGGAAACAGAATTGTGAGAGTGGAGAATTATGGGAAAGAATAGAGAATTGTTGGAGACAGTGGGAATTCTGGGAAAGAACAGAGAATTGTGGGGGACAGGAGGATTCTGGGAGTGACAGGGAATAATGGGAAAGAACAGAGGACTGTAGGAAAAAGAGAGAATTATGGGAGACAAGAACCTGTGGGAAAGAAGGAGAATTATGGGAGGCATGTGGAATTGTGGGAGTGACATGGAATTGTGGGAGAGAATAGAGAATTATAGGAGACGTGGAATTGTGGGAGAGATGGAGAACTCTGGGATAAAACAGAATTGTGGAATACATGTGGAATTGTGGGAATGACACAAAACTGTGGGAAAGAACAGAGAATTGTGTGTGAGACAGGGAATTGTGGGAATCACTTGCATTTCCATAAACTAATAATGAACTAGCAGCAAGAGAAATTAAGAAAACATTCCCATTTACAACTGCAACATAAAGAATAAAACACCTAGGAATAAAGTCACCAGGAAGTTGAAAAACCTGAACACTGAAAACTGGCTGGCCAAAAAGTTCATTCGGATTTTACTGTAAGATGTTACAGAAAAACTGAACGTACTTTTTGGCTAACCCAATATATGATTTTTATTAAAGAAATCAAAGAAAACACAAATAAATGGAAGGATATTCTGTGCTCATGGATTGGAAGGATTAATATTGTTAAAATGATCATACTAACCCAAAGCAATCTACACATTCAATGCAATCCCTATCAAAATTCCAATGGCATTTCGGACTTCCCTGGCGGTCCAGTGGTTAAGACTCCGTGCTTCCACTGCAGGGGGCACAGGTTCGATCCCTGGTAGGGAAAGTTCCGCATGCCACGTGGTGTGGCCAAAAAGAACAGAAAAAAAATCCAATGGCATTTTTTCACAGAAATAGAACAAACAGTCCTAAAATTTGTATGGAACCACAAAAGACCCCAAATAGCCAAAGCAGTCTTGGGAAAAAAGAATAAAGCTGGAGGCACTACAGAGTCTGATTTCAAACTATATTACAAAGCTACCATAATCAAAACACTATGGTATTGGCATAAAAACAGACACGTAGATCAATGGAATGGAATAGAGTCCAGAAATAAATCCATGCATACACGGCCAAATAATTTACAGCAAAGGAGCCAAGAACACACAATGGGGAAAGGACAGTCTCTTCAATAGATGGTGTTGGGAAACTGCACAGCCACATGCAAAAGAATTGAACTGGACCACTATTATACACTATACACAAATATTAACTCAAAATGGATTAAAAACTTAAACGTAAGACCTGAAACCATAAAACTCCTACTAGAAAACTCCTACAAGTTTACAAGGCAGTAAACTCCTTGACATTGGTCTTGGAGATGATTTTTTGGATTTGGCAACAAAAGTAAAAATAAACAAGTAGGACTACATCAAACTAAAAAGCTTCTGCACAGCAAAGGAAACTATCAACAAAATGAAAAGGAAACCTACTGAAGGGGAGAAAATATTTGTAAATCATATATCTGATAAGTCATTAATATCCAAAATATATGAAGAACTCAATAGCAAAAAACAAACAATCCAACTAAAAAACAGGAAGAGAAACTGAGTAGATATTTTTCCAAAGAAGATATATAGATAGCCAACAGGTACATAAAAATGTGCTCAAAATCTCTAATCATCAGGGAAATGCAAATAAACCCAGATGAGATATCACTTCACACCTGTTAGAATGACTACTATCAAAAAAACAAGAAATGAGGATGAGCGTGTGGAGACAAGGAAACTCTTGTGCGCTGTTGGTGGAAACGTAGACTGATGTAGGCACTAAAGAAAAAAGCATGAAGTTTCCTCAAAAAGTAAAAATAGAACTACCACATGATCCAGCAATTACACTTCTGGTTATTTATGCAAAGGAAATGAAAACACTAACTTGAAAAGATATACACACCCCCACGTTCATTAAAACATTATTTACAATAGCCAAGACATGGAAGCAAACTAACTGCCTATCAATGGATGAATGGATAAAGAAGATGTGGTATTTGTATACAATGGAATATTATTCAGCCATAAAAAGAATGGAATCCTGTCATTTGTGACAACATGCAAAGACCTTGAGAGCACTATACTAAGTGAAATAAGTCAGACAGAGAAAGACAAATACCATGTGATTTCACTTATAGTAGAATCTTAAAAAAATGAACTCACAGACACAGAGAACAAATTAGTGGTGCCAGAGGCTGGGGGTTGGGGGTGGGGTGAAATAGGTGAAGGTGGTCAAAAGATACGAACTTCCAGTTATAAAATAAATAAGTCCTCAGGATATCATATACAGCATGGCAACTGTAGTTAATAGTACTGTGTTGTATATTTGAAAGTCACTAATTGAGTAGATCTTAAAAGTTCTCATCACAAGACAAAATTTTGTAACTAAGTGTGTCATGGATCTTAACTAGACTTATTGTGGTGATCATTTCCCAGTATATACATATATCAAATCATTCTGTTGTACACCTGAAACTAATATAACATACATCAACTATATCTCAATTAAGAAAACAATTAAAACAACCCCTCCACCACAAAAACTGTGGGAAAGGAATTATGGGAGCAGAGAATTGTGGGAAAAGACAAAATTGTGAGTGAGACAGGGAATTGAGGGAAAGAATAAAGAATTGTGGAAGGCATGGGGAATTCTGGGAAAGAACACAGAAATGTGGGAGACACAGGGAACTGTGGGAAAAAACCAGAATTGCTGGGGGGAGGGAATTGGGGAAGAAATGGGGGAATTGTGGAAAAGGTCAGAATATTATCAGAGAACAGAGAATTGTGAGAGAGAAAGGAGAACTGTGGAAGAGATGGGGAATTATAGGAGAAATGGAATTATGAGAAAGGAGAATTGTGCAAGGGATGAGGAGTTGCGAGGGCTCTGAGAACAAAAGCAACACTGTAAACATAAGTAATTGCAGGTTTGGAAAGGAGACTAATTTTACCAGGACCAGTCATAAATTCTGTTTGTAACGCTAAAAGAGATTCAATTTTTCCTCTCTGCTAAACCCTGGGTCTGACAGCAGCAGTTCATATCACATTACCGTGGACTGGCAAACCCGTATACACTGCCTTGTATATGTGCATGTACACATACACACGCACATACTCACACACATATACAAACACACAAGTGCACACATACACATACATAAAAATAAATACACACGCCTTGGAAATTTCATATATGAGCAGAAATAAACCTAATAAAATGGATGGGAAAATTTTTAAATATCCTAAAAAATAAAACAAAATGAAAAACTGATAGAAAATGAGAGAAAATGAGACTGCCAGTCTGGGAATCTGACATATGAGTAAAAGAAGTTACTTAAAAGAGAGAATGAAGAAAGAGGAGGGGAGCAAGTTATTAAGAAAATTAATAATATAAGATAATATCCCTAACATGAAGGATATGAGTATCCAGAATGAATGGTCCCTTCAGGTGCCAAGCCAGTGAAAGCAAAGCGGTCTATATCAAGGTGCATCTTTTCAGGCCACTGGAAGAAAAAAAAGAAATGACACCTGATTTCTCAACACCAACAGTGGGAACTAGAAGACAATGAAGCAATCACTTAACAATTCTGAAAGAAATGTCTCTAAACCTAGAATTATATATCCAAGCTAGCAGTCAAGTGGGAGGGTAAAACACAGCCATTTTTTGATTTTCCAGACCTCAAAAACTGATGTGCTCCCAAAACAATGCAAAGAAGAATACACGGTATCCAAGAACCAGAGATCCAGCACAGGATAGGAAAAGGCTGACAGCAAGCCCCAGGAAGACAATGGGCAGAAGTCATTTCCAAACAGTCTAGAACTGGGCAGTGGCAGAGGTGAGGTGTTTATTCAAGGGTGAGGACCCAAGGGGAAAAAAAACCAAAAAAGGAAACATATAGAGTAGTTGATATATTTGAATGCATTGAGAGGAGATTTACAATGCTGATGGGTAATCATTTAAAACTAGACAAAGGGGAAAAACAAGGCAAGTATTAAATTCTAGTGGAAAAGTTGTACAAGAAAAAATTTCATCATTGGTCATTACGAAGATTTTTACAGTCATAATAACGTAAATACTAAACCGTGATTTATCCAAAATTGTTTATAACTATTGGCAGAGGGGAAGGATGTGTTTGTGTGTGCCTGTTTGTGTTAGCGTGTTACCTGGAATGTGGAGGGACAAACAAGAAGAAACAATTCAGAGAGTGGAAACTGGGGTCGAAGGTGTCCTGCCAGCCTTCTCACCCACCTACCACTCTTCCTGTAACACCCGACGGTAGCAGCTCCTTCTCTATAAAGCATTCTTGTCACTTACACTTTCCTTTCCACCCACTTCCTGCACATCATCCTCACAATAGTCACTTCTTCCATTCTGGCCAGGAATAGTCTGCACATACATATATTGAGATGTAAATATTGTTACTTGTTTGCATGCCTGTCTCTTCAATTACCAAAGGTTTTTGCCCTTTTGATGCCATGTGACCCTTTGGCATCTGAAGTCTGTATCTTCTCAGAATAATATTTTACATGCATAAAATAAAATACAAGAAATTACAAAAGAAACCAATTGCAGTCGTTCCTCAGTATCCGAGGGGGCCTGGCTCCAGAACCCACCACGGATCCCCAAATTCGAAGAAGCTCAAGTCCACAGGCAACCCTCCATACCGCGGTTCAACCAATCCCAGATGGTGTAGTACTGTAGTATTTACTGGGCGGGGGGGGGAACAACTGCATATAAGTGGACATGTGCAGTTCAAGCCCGTGTTGTTCAAGGGTCTACTGTATGTTGAAATATAGTTATCAACATATTTTAAAAAACAGGTAAGGCTAGGTTCCCCAGGAAATATACACCAATGTAATATAGTTTTTTTTAATGCTGTCTTGATCCAGTTTTGAGGCCCTAGCTAGAGGCTGGTCAGTTCCCCGATTTCAGCATCTAAGCTCACACCCCCCAATCACCTCCCTTTCTGGGATCTCACACTCGGGGCCATTATCCACCTGCCCTAATCACCCCAGGGCCAGGTACCAAACAACTGGGGACAGCCCCTATGCTCCAGGGCTGCTGAAATTATTCAAATTAGCCAATTCTAAACCTGCTTGCCCTGCTTTGCCCATCCCTTCTTATGTAAACCATAATAAAGGTTCACGCCCACAGTCCGCTTCGCTCCCCCTGCCTCGTGATCAACCCCAGCGCCTCCACGTGTGCCCCCCCCCCAGTGTGGTGTGTCCTCCTTTCTTGGGATCTGTGAGTATAATAAACTACCTTTTTAATGGCAGCTGTTTCCCAATCTGTCAGCCTCACCAAACCTAAATAACAATTACACTTATTAAAAAGGCTGAGACTCCACAAGATTTGTGCATACAAATGTTCTCATGGGGCTTCCCTGGTGGCGCAGTGGTTGAGAATCTGCCTGCTAATGCAGGGAACACGGGTTCGAGCCCTGGTCTGGGAGGATCCCACATGCCGCGGAGCACCTAGGCCCGTGAGCCACATCTACTGAGCCTGCGCGTCTGGAGCCTGTGCTCCGCAACAAGAGAGGCCGCGATAGTGAGAGGCCCGTGCACCGCGATGACGAGCGGCCCCCGCTCGCCACAACTAGAGAAAGCCCTCGCACAGAAACGAGGACCCAACACAGCTAAAATAAATTAATGAATTAATAAACTCCTACCCACAACATCTAAAAAAAAATGTCCTCATGAACAGCTTCGAGAGGGTGATAGAAAGACAGGGCAAAGGGAGAACTCGAACTGTGACGCAGTCACAGTGGAAGCCTCAGCTGACCCTAGGAGCAGCTCTGAAGCTGGGATGGCCCTTCTGAGTCGTCCCGCTTGAGGCTAGGGGCCTGGGCTTAGGTACCCTTGCAGAGACGACTCAGAGGCTGCAGCCTGTCCCCAGACAGGGAATTGGATTTTGCTTGAAGCAGTTCTCTTGGGCAGAGGGCGATTCCTGGAAAGAGACTTCACAGACCCACTACGGTGATACAGAAAGACATATGCTTCTTATTAACACTTTAAAAAACAAGATAAACTTACTTTAATTTCAAAGTAGTGATGAATAGTATTTTGAGACAGAAATAACAATCATATGTGACATTAATTCTCTGTGAGGGCTATCAGTGCCACATATAACTAACACTACTAGGATTTGTTGCCTGCCTTCCTGAAGGGAAAAAAATGCTAAATTTCTGTTACAGGCAAGTGAAAATACAAACCTTCAAATCCACACACCCAGTTAAGAAGACCTGGGGAGCCGGGACCTTGTTTTGTTCATTTTTAGATCTCCAGAGTCGGCCACACTTCTGCACACCTACTGATGTTTCTTGAGTCATTACTATAATTTAAACTGACGGGATACAATTTAAAAGATAGAAATTTTAAAACGAACTCTTCCAAAGCAACGCCTCCGCAGCCTAAGGCAGCTACAGCAGAGAGCCTCACTCTACGTACGTTAAGTCTCTGGCCCAGCCGAAGCTTCTCTCCGCCCGCTCTGGCCAGGAGGGGCGGGGCTAGGGACGGACCCTCGCACTTATAGGCCGAGGAGGGAAAGGGCGGGGCCTGCTCCCCCGTGATTGACGGAAGCCCTTCCCTTTCAGCCCGCGTGCCCGCCTTCCACGCGCCCGGAAGTTCCGCCTTCGGAAGAGGAAGTAGCGGCGCGCGAGAGAGCCAGCGGTGACCGGGGCAACGAGCGGTGACCGAGCGAGGGGAAGGTGGTGCCGGCGGGTCGCTGCCACTCCGCGCCAGAGTTGGCGGTTAGAGGCGGGGCCGGCAGCCCGGGACCGGAATCAGGTGCGGAGGGGCGGGCTGGCTGAGGCCGTGGGGGTCTGAGATCCTGGGACTCGACGGTAGCACGCGCGGGGACCGTGCGAGGAAGACTCTGGCCGCGCCTTGCCCTCTACTGTCCCTTCCTTCCTTCCTCTAATCTTTTTTTCTACGCCATACCCTTCCCAGACCCCCAGACCCTCGCTGAGCTCCAGGGCCGGGGGTCTGATCTGGACTCAGTGGGCTTCCTTTCTCCCATCGGATCACCACCTAGCACTCCCTTCCCCCCATCCCCGGGCCTACACCCCCTCGCTGTGACATAACTTCTCAGGGACCTCCTCACGTCACCCTCAAAATCCGCACACCCTTAGAAACGTGTCCCCAAAGGTGGTGTAGATTTCACACTAGTATTTCCCAAAGTGGGTGATATGTTAAAGGTGTCCCTCGAAGTGGAGGGCGAAGTGGCGTCCCTGCCCAGCACATTTCCGTAAGGATGACGAGGAGGAGAAACAAGCGTTGGCCAGATTAAGAACACTAAGGGAGTAGTTGGAGCCCAGGCATCAGCATTAATCTATCTCTTTGCTCTGGCACCTGTGAATTTAGAATTGCTTGGATTCAACACCGCGATTCCAACCATGGGTTTGTCTGTATCTACCCCTGCTGTTGCAGTTCAGACCTCAGATGCTTCAGATCATCAGACAGCAGCCCCGCCTTCGGGATGCCCAATGCATGAAGGGAAAATGAAAGGTAATCTACCATTTGTCTAGGAAATAAAAACAAAGGAGAATTCTCAAAAGAATCCTCAGGAGGCAGTACAGCGTGCTAGTGAGGCTCCTAGGCCTGGGAGTGAGGCGACCGGGGTTCACTCCTTACGTTGTTACTTACAAGTATGTGACTGTAGACAAGTTACTTCTCTAAGTCTCCACCCATCATCTGTAAGCTGAGGATATAATAATGATGTGTCACGGGGTTAGTGTGACGATGGAGATAGTGCATGAGAGTGTAGGAATTCTTCCATACATCAGCCCCCACCCCCCAAAGTTTGCCGTTGTCTACTTCAGCGGTTCTCCCCGCCTCACCCCGCAGGACACCTGGCAATGCCTGGAGGCATTTTTGCTTGTCATAACTGAGAGGAGAGGGTGCGTCTGATGAGTAGAAACCAGGAGTTCTGCTAAACATCCTACAATGCACAGTGAAGCCCTTAAAACAGAGGCCCCAAATGTCAAGAGTGCCCAGGCTGAGAAACGTTGGTCTAGATCTCGCTGTCTTTCTTTACCGAGACAGCTTTACTCCTCCATCCGTTGGAGTACTCTCTGTGTAAAACTAAGGCATTGCCGGGACTTCCCTGGCAGTCCAGTGGTTAAGACTTCACCTTCCAATGCACGGGGTGCGGGTTCGATCCCTGGTCGGGGAGCTAAGATCCCACATGCCTCACGGCCAAAAAAACCAAAACATAGGGCTTCCCTGGTGGCGCAGTGGTTGAGAGTCCGCCTGCCGTTGCAGGGGACACGGGTTCGTGCCCCGGTCCGGGAAGATCCCACATGCCGTGGAGCAGCTGGGCCCGTGAGCCATGGCCGCTGAGCCTGCGCGTCCGGAGCCTGTGCTCCGCAACGGGAGAGGCCACAGCAGTGAGAGGCCCGTGTACCGCAAAAAAAAAAAAAAAAAAAAAAAACAAAAAACAAAAAAAAACCCAAAACATAGAACAGAAGCAATATTGTAACAAATTCAATAAACACTTTAAAAATAGTCCACATCAAAAAAAAAGTCTTAAAAAAAAAGTCATTGCATGATGGACTTGCTGTTCATTTTTTAAGTGCAAAGGGGAGAATGGAAATGCTTTCATTTTTAATCGGTCCACCTTCCGCTTTAGATTGTCCATGTAAAAGTATGGCCTGAATTCACCTGACGTGTGACTTCTTGTTTCAAGGTGTGAGGGCAGGAAGCAGTGTTGCATGCTTGCCGAGTGCTGACACTCCCTTGTGTTATATCTGTTCATTCCCTCCGTCAGTCAGCAAGGATCTGCTCCCTGCCCACTCTGTGCCAGGCACCGATGGGTTTTGTGTGTTTGCTTTTGCACCGAGAGAACAGCAGTGTCCGAAACAGACAAAAATCCTATGCCTAGTGGAGGTTCCATTCTCATCCTCATAATCCTGCATGGTAGGTTTTCCCTGTTTTATAGTTAAGGAAACTTACAAGTCACACAGCTAGTAAATGGCAAAGCCAGCGAAAATTCTGGGACCTTGGATAAGGACCAGTCCGGTGCTCTTCTGGGGTTTCTTCATACAGGAGAGAATGGAGGCAGACCTGGGCTTACCAGGTGTGTGCCTGCTCTGAGCGTCCCCGGGACATCCCAGAGCCCTGTGCACGGTCTGATCTCATTGGCTGTGTATCCAGGAGAGCCGTCAGCTGACTTTGCACTAGGGAAGAATGGGGGTATCTGTAGGAGATCGAAGGGGCTAGTGCTTATATAATATGAAAAACGTAAACAGGATTTTCTCTCCAACACCCAGCTGGGACCAGCGACCCAGAGAAGATGGGCACTTGGAATGGTGGTGAAGAGAGGAGATATAACAAGTCTCCCTCTAGCCCTCAGTAGACAGCTGTACAGGGTCCTAGGGAATGAGGGTCTGGGAGGAGAAGCAGAGGAAGGGAACTAGAAGGAAACTCACCTTTTTTCGTGTAGCGCACCCAGCATTCAGTGTATTCCTGGTGCTAACTGCTGCTGCTTAAGATAAGGGTTCCTTTACACAAGCGCTGTCTTCCTGGACCGTAGCTCTCCCAGTGCCTGCCCCCCACCTCCTGAGTCTACACTGCCTTCTGGGTCCGCACACGCGCTTCCAGCAGCACCCAGGATCCTTGGGCACTCACTACCCTGCCTGCCGCTGTTCCTGCAGGTGCAGACCTTTCCTCTTAAGTGGCATCTGGATCCTACGTGGATTGTGGAACGTTTTCTTTAATGTGTGCCCTTGCTTGATAAACTTGCTATCTACTGACGGGGACTAGAACCCCGGCCAAGTGGTAATTTTCTGTGCCCTGTTTTAGTCCTGGAGCAAAGTGCAAGCAGAGTGGCATTCTGACTTTTCTCCAGTCGCCTTTCTGAAGGCTTCTCTGCTCATTTTTTATCTCCTGTCCCCAGTCCCTGAGAGAAGGCATCAGTAATGAAAGCCTGGCCTCCTGTGTCCTGGTTGGGGTTGGATCTTGTCTGGAATTTGGGAACAGAAAGTCAGGGAGACCCAGTCACATGTGGCCCCGGCCCCACGGAGGTTCCTCTGTAGCAGCTCACAGCAGCTACCTTCCACCCCTCACTAAAACCCTGCTGTGGGCAGTAGCTTCTCCTGCAAATGCTGAGGCTTTGGGGTTTATCTTGACTAGGGGAATGACACGGTAAGCCAGTGGGTACCCGTTTCTCTTTCAAGGGGAAAGTAAACTTGAACCTTTTGCTGGTCTTCAGGGTGTGAGAATGTTGACTAGCTTAACTCTTGGCGGCTGTGAACGGCAGAAACCTGGCTTTGCCTGTTCTGGTGGGTCACTGGTCAGACATCCGGCTCTTCAGGGCCCAGGATGAGAGAGGCAGGTGTCCTGCCTTTGCGGTGGCACTGTTTTTACCCTGCATCTCTTTCAGGCTCTGCCGTGAGTGCCGAGCCATCCGACCCAACCTGTGGGAGCAAAACGAGCTCTGTGCCTGCACACCAAGAACGCGCGTACGAGTACGTGCAGTGTCCGGTCACCGGCGCGATGGCTGAGAATAAGGAGAACCTAGATCCTTCTAACCTGGTAATCTGCGCCCGGCCCCTCTTCCTAAAGTTTTTATGCAGAGATGCTTTTACAGACTCCAAGATAAACTGCTAGGATTGATTCTTCTGTCCTTTTAAAACAAAGAAGTCTGATATTCCATCCACAGTGAAGATCTAGAATGTGTCACTTAGTTTCAGAGAGCACCTGAGAAAGCAAAGGGCCATCCCGAAGCCCCCGAGTGGGCTGACCGGGAATAAGTCAGGCCAGAGGACACTGCCTTTGGGGATAGAGTTGTTAGGAGGGCAGGAAATTCAGTTAGCAGCACAGCTAGAATTCGGAGAGGTGTTTGTGGTCTGGGGAAACCTCGTAGGCAAGCTGCAAGATTGGGGCGCCTCTTAAGGCACACCTGGGTGCCAGCCTGTACGGCAGTGACTAGGGTGGTGCGGTGTCACGTGGCAGCCACCAGTGGAATGCCATCGAGAAAGCAGTGGTATTCTGCTATCTGTCTATCTATAATACACACATACACACACACGTGTATATACATAGCCCCACCTTCTCTTTTCCAGGAATTTGTAGCACTGCCTGCCCATCATGGTATTAGTTTTTACTTTTTAATCCTTGACAAGAAAGAGACTAAATTTTTTTTTTTTTTTTTTTTTTTTTTTTTGCGGTACGCGGGCCTCTCACTGTTGTGGCCTCTCCCGTTGCGGAGCACAGGCTCCGGACGCACAGGCTTAGCGGCCATGGCTCACGGGCCCAGCCGCTCCGCGGCATATGGGATCCTCCCAGACCGGGGCACGAACCCGTATCCCCTGCATCGGCAGGCGGACTCTCAACCACTGCGCCACCAGGGAGGCCCGAGACTAAATTTTTAACTACAGCGTGCAGTTACCATTTATGAGAACTCAAAACAACAAGGAAAAACAGCCAAATGACCTGAGAGGTCTGAAACTTTGATGTCGCTGGTTTAATAGGGAACCTGTGCTGTGTTTGTGATGCCTTGCTTTCTAGGAAGTAGTTAATTATATTGTTTCAACTTTATATCTCTAACCTCTTTTTAAAAAACCCACTTATGTTACTTAGATGCCACCACCTAATCAGACGCCGGCCCCCGATCAGCCGTTTGCGCTATCTACTGTGAGACAGGAGTCGTCTATTCCGAGGGCAGATTCAGATAAAAAGTGGGTTTATCCTTCCGAACAGATGTTCTGGAATGCGATGTTAAGGAAAGGGTGAGTGGAGTGAGCACATTACTGAGGGTGTAAATTTGCTCGTGAATCTAACCCCTTTCACATTTAATTCTTAGATGAATTAAATGTGAAAGAGGTTTTTAATCCCCCAGACGTACAGTAAATGTTTATAATAATCAACTGATTTTTCAGACTCATCAGAATATAAGTACAAGGCCAATGTATTAGGATTCTCCAGAGAAACAGAACTAACAGGATGTGTATGTCTTTCTGTACGTATAGAGAGATTTGTGATAAGGAATTGGCTCACAGTTATGAAGGCTGAGAAGTGCCACAATCTGCTGGGCAGGCTGGAGACGCAGGAGAGCCGATGTTTCGGTTCAAGTCCTAAGGCAGGAAAAGAAACCGATGTCCCTGTTGGAAAGCAGGCAGGCAGAAGGAATTCCCTCTTACTGGCAGAGGCTCAGCCTTTTTGTTCTGTTTCAGCCTTCAGCTATTAGATCTGGGCACTCTCTGCCCATTTAAATGTTAATCTCATCATAAAATTAACCCATCATAGCCAGTAATAGTTTAAAAAAAAAAGGTAACACTTCTATATAAAATACCTGGGAAAGGTAGGGAATCCGTGATGCTAATTGAAAAAGTGTCACCTTAAAAATAGATGGATCCTTGATATTTGGGTAAATCTGATTTTTGGTGACTCAATGAAATGAATACACGGCATTCTCAGTAATATTTGTCAAGTTTTACCAAAATGTTCTTTCCTAGGTGGACATGGAAGGATGAGGATATTAGTCAGAAAGACATGTATAATATCATTAGAATTCACAACCAGAACAACGAGCAGGCCTGGAAGGAAATTTTGAAGTGGGAAGCCCTTCACGCTGCGTAAGTCTGTTTGAAGTCTTAAAAAAACATCCTTCCAGCATCTTCCTAACGTCATTGCCCCTTTCTATGAAAAGAAACATAGAAGCATTTTATTCAAACGATGTGCTATTCTGATAAAACAGTTTAGGTAGTAGGCCTGTTCCAGACCACCCCGCTCAGCCACGTGAAATGGCAACTATTTACTTTTGCTCGTGGGTTTGGTGAGTCCCAAGTACAGACAGGACAGAGCAGGGATGGCTCGTCTCTGCTCCCTGATGCATGGGGTCCCGGCCGCCAAGACTCAGCGGTCAGCGGTGGCTTTGACAGCCGTGGGCTGCAATCCTCTGGTGGGTGATGCCAGCTGTCGGCCAGGACACTTGCCCATGGCCTCTAAATGTGGCCGCTTTGGCTTCTTCACACCATGGTGGCTGGGTTCCCAGAGCTAGAGTTCCAGAAAGCGGCAGGGAAGCTGCCTCTCCTTTGATGACCGCCTGCCCAGATTCAAGGGGAGGGGCCGTAGACCCCAGCTCTCAACAGGAGTGTCGCAGTCCACTGCAAGCAGAGCATGGGGGTTGGGAGATTCTAAAATGCTCTCTGCCCGAAGGGAGCTGGGAAAAACAGTTTTGTTTGTTCACTCAGCAGCGTTTATTGAATCCCCATTAGGAGCACACATCAAGAGGCATCTCTGCACATGGTCCTTTTTCTCAGGGAGACTAGCCAAATGCAGTTGTGAGTTAGTGGCGACGGGCCATCGGTCTGTTGAGAGCGGCGGTCCTCGTGCTTTAGCTGCATCAGCATCACCTGAGGGTTCGTTAAAATACCGAGCGCTGGGCCTCACCCCTAGGGTTTGTGATTCAGTCAGTCTGGGGTGAGGCCCAAACTTAGCTTTTCCAGAATAATGGCGGTTTGAGGGCTCCCCCTGGAGAAGCGTGGGGCGGGGGGTGGAGTCTCCACGGAGCCAGATTTTATCATGGTCGGTGGCTAATATTTTTAATTCATGGCAAAATGCGAGTGATTCATTTCTTGGGTAAAATCCACTGAATGAGTTTTAATGTGCTCTGTTCGTTTTTTCATGCTTGGACTGTGAAGTTCATTAGTCACTCCCTGGGTGTCACTTGGCCACGCTCCCCCTCTCAGTTCCCCGGGACGGGCAGGCGTCATCCTCCTGGCTGGCTCGTGATGAGGGCTCCGAATGTCTGCAGCGATTTGTGCTGAAAGTGTGCTGTCGTTAAAGCCGAGAAGGGAGGGAGCTCGGCTAGTCCTCGCCTGGGGGCCCGTCACACTCGGGGTGCTTTGCTGCCTCCCAGTTCATTAGAGAGACCCGTCCAGGCCGAAGCCTGTCTCAACAATGACAGCAGCTGCCAAGACAGGTGGCCTCCGGGAGTTCCCACTCCCCCCACAGGGGACACTGCTGTGTGCCTCGTGCTAGGCCGACCGTGAGCCTCCCAGTGCCAGGGCGTGGGCCGGTGGGCACCTAGGACGTCCAAGCCCAGGGTCTTCCCAGAGACTGAGTGGATTGTCTAGGCAGGACCTTGCCCTCCGTCAGCTTGTATTTAGTTACTTAAAGAGATGGTCCAACACTGATTACATTAGTTCCTAGGGAATCAGCCAGCATTTTTCTTTCTTCATGAAGGCTGTTTATTGGTTTCAAATGAGAGAAGAGTATAGGATTTTCGGATATTCGTCTGAAAAAACCCCAGCTGCTCTTCGTGAAAGCGAAGCGTGATGCCCGAGGCCTCACGCTTTTCTTCCTGAGCGTATATCCCCGCCCCATGTGGAAAGGCCCTGTTTCCCTACTCCTGCCAAGAGCAGGTCAGATGTATGGAGGGAAAGGGGGGCAGTGAAACGTACTTGGTCCAGAAGTAAAGCACAGAGTTTTTAACGAATAGGGATATTTCTTTGAATTTTTTCGAAGTTACCTTTCTCTGTAAATGTGATACTATGTAAAATGCCTACAGAAAAATGTGTATTATTGAGAAACTGCAACACCCTATTTTTCAAGGGAAAGAAAATATTTTAATAGACTTTTCTTCCTTGGGGGTTTCTAGGGAGTGTCCTTGTGGTCCATCACTGGTCCGGTTTGGAGGGAAAGCGAAGGAGTATTCACCAAGGGCAAGAATTCGTTCCTGGATGGGGTGAGTGTCAGTGCAGAAACGTTCTTTTCTGTTCCTCAGGTCAGGGTCTGCTTTCTCTTGGCACCAGAACCAGATAGTGGAAGAACTGCGGTGCCAACTTCCAAAACGTCCTCAGCGTTCAGCTGTAGCCCTGCGCTCCCTCAAGGCGGCCCCTGGTGGGCAGATTGCTTAGGGTGCCGTGGGTTGCTGCCTGTCTCACTCTTACAGGACTGAACCAGGTCATCTTCTGTGTCCTCACAGCTGTCCCCTCTCTCCTCCCGCGCTCCATCTCTGTCCACCTGTGCCGTCAGCGCTCCTGTCGTGGTCGGATTCGCCGCTCACACCCGCATTTCTGCAGGACCTCAGCTGACCTCCCAGGCCTGGGCGTCTTTCCCGCCGTTGATCTTATTCCCTTGTAGCAGATAAGCTGTCCTCTGATCGGGGCTCCTCCAGCTCTCCAGTCCCACCTGCCTTCAGCACTGTGGACTGTTCTGACCTCCGAGTCTCACCTCCCCTTAGACGTGGACTCCGAGAGCAGGCCTCCCCACGCGCGGCCTCACCGCCTTGCTCACCGCCTAAACCCGAGCTGAACACCCCACCAGCGTTTTAACCCCCGCCGGCATGTTTTCATTGCAGGTACGAGCTGCCTTTTGACAGGCACGACTGGATCGTCAACCGCTGCGGGACAGAAGTCAGATACGTCATTGACTACTACGATGGTGGCGAGGTCAACCACGACTACCAGTTCACCATCTTGGACGTCCGGCCGGCTCTGGACTCGCTCTCGGCCGTGTGGGACCGGATGAAGGTCTCTTGGTGGCGCTGGACTTCCTAACCACTGCTTCGTCACACATGGCAATATATAAACTGCTTGTTTTTCTGAGCAATACATTAAACTACTTTCCCCAAACTGAATTGCACTCCTGATATAATGGCAGTGTCAAGGGGGTCATCACACCTTACATGTCACTTAGCAAAGGGCGCTCTGCACGTGCTCTTCTGAGCTCCGTTTCCGCCTTGCAGTTGATAGTGCATCATTTTAAGTTTTCTTCCCATTTAGAGAAGTGGGAAGCACTCCCTTAGTTTTTCCTTTAACTGTAGTATTGCCTGTGTATTTAATCTAGAAAAGTCTGAACAGCCTCCGAGAAAGACCTTTGCTTGAAATATGAAGAGAGCTGCTTTTTTCCTTCCTGTTTTCTCTTAAATACTGACACGTAGATCTGAAAGCCCATGGGATGCTCGGGAGCTCTGACCTGGTCCAGTGCTTCAATTAAAAGTGTTCTGTTACGCTTTTTAAAAAGTTACCAACATTTCTAAAGTCCCTGCACTATAGTAGTGACCTGTGAAGGAAATGCAGTCACACACTGGAAATGCACTCGGCTAAATTGAAGTGTGTCTTGGCTCTACAAATTTTTGCTTATGTGAATTTTTCACACTGGACCTTGATCTAGAATAATTCCAGCTCCCCCATGACTTGATGATGCACATGCATTGGAGTATGTGTTTTAAATTTTTAAATATTTTTGTTTTAATTCCCATTGTTCTGATATGTAACTCTGCCCCCCCCCCCGCCCCCCGCAAGCAGGCCTCATTCTACTGGCATTTGACAGCTTAATCCCACCCTTGAGTCCCATTCCTTCCCCTGCCTGAAGCCTTTCTCTGCTTGGCCTCATCTGAACCATGAAGGTCTGGCTGAAGTCACAGTGCTAGGGACAGTCCCACTCTAAAACACGATTATATTTTGTCCATTGTCAGAATTCACAAGGAGAATATTTTTCCCAGATGTAGAATGGTTGCATCAACTCACTGTCTCCGTCACATTTGTTTCTTAAGGGAGCTCTAAGTTTGCCATTGAAATTCTTTAGACCAGTAATCCATACACTGGTTGTTCAACTTATAGCAGCATGTTACAGATGACTGGGGGTTGTTGTTTTGGGGTTTTTTCTTAAGTGTTAATAATATTAACTCCTTTCATTTGTCCTGAGTACTGTAGTGTTAAATTAGTAGATGGACTTAGCAGTCTGGAGTAATTCATTTGGTATGAATTTCATTTGTTGTGTCTGTTTTGTGTGGAGTTTTAAAACTCCAACAACCCTAAACTCTTCTACATTTCAAAATACTTGTGTATTTGCAAAGAAAATAAAGCTGATAGTTAACAGGTTTTGAAAATCTTTTAAGAGTAACTTTACACTTATTTCATCGGACAGATGAAATATTTCTAATCTGAGGAAAATAATTACTGTTGGCATGTGTTTAGGTCCTAAGTGTCATTGAGTAAGTATAGGTTAAGGCATTATTATGAGAAACCACGTGTTGTAACTAGAAACTGAAAATTGAGCCGCGGGCAGGGAATCACCCCTTCTATAGGGTTCTAGTATTTCTTGAGAAAAACCACCTCTAAAGTAAACTGTCAGGTGGACCCGATGACAAGATCACGTTTGTACACCATTCCTCCACTCCGAGAGAAGACTAGAACCCTGGATATAAGAGCTGCTTGGTGTCCAAATTATACTTGATTGTATCCAGGGATCAATACTTCTCTGCTCTGATGGGAGATTTCATTAATAACTTGAAATCAGTTTGGATATTCTCCAGGGTTTTAAACTAAGTCTTTAGTCGTAGACTCTTCAGAATCAGAACAAACTACTGCATCTAAGGCTAAGGATTAGCAAAGGAGGTGAGGGTTTAAACTGGGGCTGCAGATTAAATTGCAGCAGTATGCCTAGTGGATAAAGAAAACGTGAGGGAGAGAGAGGGAGATGACTGTTATTCCGCCATAATAAGGAATAAAATCTTGCCATTTGCAACAGCATGGCAGGGCCTGGAGAGCGCTATGCCACGTGGAATAAGTCAGACCCAGAAAGACAAATACCATATGATCTACCTTACACGCGGAATCCAAAACAGCCACCAGCACCCAAAAACCAGCGCTCGTAGATAGGACGTTGACAGTGATGTTGGTGCTTGCCCGAGTGCGGGGCAAACCTCCAGTTATAAAGCAAATAAGTACAAAGTGCAGCGTGGTGACTATAGTTAATAAAACCGTAGTGCATGTTTGCAAGTTGCTAAGAGAGTAGATATTAAAGTCACCACAAGAAAGGAAAAGAAAATTTCTAAGGTGACAGGTGTTAACGCCTTGTGATGATCATTTTACAACGTATACAAATATCGAACCATCATGTTGTACGCCTGAAATTATATGGCAGTATACGGCAATTATACCACAATTTTAGAAAAAGAAAAAAAGAATGAGTGTCCTGGAGGCAGACGGCTGGCTTAGAGCCCTTCACTCATCTCAGTATCTCTGGGCCTCAGCTTTCTTGGCCATAAAAAGAATTAATAGAACTGACTTTTCTGTTTTCGTTTTGCGGTACGCGGGCCTCTCACTGCTGTGGCCTCTCCCGTTGCGGAGCACAGGCTCCGGACGCGCAGGCTCAGCGGCCATGGCTCACGGGCCCAGCCGCTCCGCGGCACGTGGGATCTTCCCGGACCGGGCACGAACCCGCGTCCCCTGCATCGGCAGGCGGACTCTCAACCACTGCGCCACCAGGGAAGCCCGAACTGACTGTTTTTGTTTGTTCACATGGCTATTACAAATACCATCAGCTGGGTGGCTTATAAACAATAGAAATTCATTTCTTACCGTTCTGGAGGCTGGAAAGTCCAAGATCAAGGCACTGGCAGATTCGGTGTCCGGTAAGGAGGGCCGGCTTCCTGGGTCAGGGACAGCGTCTTCTTGTTTTGTTCACGTGATGGAAGGGCGAGAGAGATGGCTGAAGTCTCCTTTATAGGGCATTAATCCCGTTCCTGCGGGCCCCTCCCTCACGACCTAATCACCTCCCAAACCACCTGAAAGTGCTTAGAGCCTGCAGCGGGGAAAGGCTTAATGAATGTCAGCCATCGCCTCATCATCACCAAGGAGGAAAAGGCATGGATAGGAAGAAAAGAAGGACTGAGAAATAATACCCACCCTCTGACTTCTCCCAGGAAGAATCTGTCTAGAGGGCGGACGGCAGGGCCTCCTCCTGATTTGGAGGATTAGCAGGTACTCAGGTCCTTGCTCTAAGCGAGCTCATGTTATTTAAAATCGCTAAAGGGAAAAGACAGGTAGCAGTCTTTGACCTTCTAAAGAATATAAACACAACAGGGTGACATTTGGTTTACTTAATATGCCAGATCCACTCGACAAAAATAAAGATTATAATTAGGCCCTTGTGCTTCGTAATTTGAAATCTAGCTCATTGTGTCCTCAGGATCACAAAGGTATCCCCTCCATGGAAACAATATGTATCCAGATTCAAAATGGATTTACAGCGTTATGTTTACTGCAAGTAAAATGTACCAAAGATCATTTCAAAAGCAACGCATTCCTCCTTAAGGTAAAATTTTCAAAATTACCTAATTTCTTAGATATATAGTATATTAAAGCAACGTATCTCAGTTATCCACCCACCACCCCAATAACAGAAATAACACATTTTATTGCTGCAATGGAGGAGAAGCCATAGTATCTTAAATAAAATTCTCTGCCATTTGTATATGTGGAAAACATCTAACTTCATGCTTCTGTACTCTACCTCTTGCTTTGAAGAGAAAGCTGACAGCACTTTCTGCCAGGTTTTTAACACACATCATATGGCAAGCATTCCACTGTTTTGTGAAATCATAGCAGGTACTGGAAATTAAAGTTTCTAAGACAAGTTTCTTCTTGGGGAGCCTATATCTATTTGGGGGATGAGGCTTACATTTATAATTAGCTTTTACTTAATGCTTTAACATATACATTGTCACATGTGACAGGGGCTGCAGAAACTATTCATGTTGAGTGGTATAACCTAGGAATTGTGAGAAGAGAGACCATTTCACAGTAACAGTGGAGTGGAGTCCTGATGGATGATTAAAGGTTATTATTTTGGAGCTCTGTGCAGAATCGTCTTTTATACACATTGCTATTCCTTCCACATTTAGGATCAGCTAGTGTGATGAGTTCCTGTGGCTCTTCAGTGGCTGGGTATGGAATGTTATCAGGATGCTTTTGGCTGCAAGGAAGAGAATCTCTGCTGGGACTCACCACCATAAGTGCAAGATTGGGCATGTGCCTGGTCGATTTCATCTCTCCCGATGACTTCCTTGCAAGCTCAATTTCAACCTCATCTCAATTGGCTGATTTCTTTCATCATCATCAGATGGCTTCTAGTTGCTGTCTGAGCTTTCCGATCCTTATTTATGGCCAGTGGATATGAGGCGGGGTGGGAGGGGGAAGTCTCCCACAGCCAATGGAAAATAAGTTTTCTCTTTAATCAATGTGGGCCAGTTTGGCATTAGGCCCGTGTCCTCATACCCCTCACCTTTTACATTCCCAGGAGAGTGCCTCGTGCTTAGATTAACCCAGACGAATCATTTGGAGAGAACTGCAGTGCCCACTAGAGAACTATATCACTAATGAATTTTAAAATCCCATCCTTAGTTGTCATTTCATTGAAGTATTTTTTCCTTCACTCTCTTAGGTTGGCATTTCAAATCTGGAGATGGTGGCTAGTGGAATGGAAGAAGATGGTACTGGGGGTCTTCATTTCTAGACTGATTCTCTGCATTGGCTAGGGGATTTTTTTTTTTTTTTTTTTTTGGTGGTACTCGGGCCTCTCACTGTTGTGGGCTCTCCCGTTGCAGGGCACAGGCTCCGGACGTGCAGGCTCAGTGGCCATGGCTCACGGGCCTAGCCGCTCCGCTGCATGTGGGATCTTCCCGGACTGGGGCACGAACCCGTGTCCCCTGCATCGGCAGGCGGACTCTCAACCACTGCGCCACCAGGGAAGCCCTGGCTAGGGGATTTGAACAATCACTTTAGGTCTATAAGCCTCACTTTCCATAGATTTTCTTGAAGGTTCCTTTCTGACCAGAATTCTAGGTTTTATGTGGCCTATTTCTCTCACGTTCGATGGACTGGGTTATGCCATGTTTTATGCTGAAAAATTTTAAGCTCAGGGAAAATAATGTGGTTTGAAAACCTACTTCAAACTAGTTTTTACATAAAGTACATCAATGGATGCACTCTTCTTTTTTAACATCTTTATTGCAGTATAATTGCTTTACAATGGTGTGTTCGTTTCTGCTTTATAACAAAGTGAATCAGTTATACATATACATATGTTCCCATATCTCTTCCCTCTTGCGTCTCCCTCCCTATCCCACACCTCCCTATCCCACACCTCCCTATCCCACACCTCCCTATCCCACACCTCCCTATCCCACCCCTCTAGGTGGTCACAAAGCACCGAGCTGATCTCCCTGAGTGGAGGCACTCTTAAAAGACTACATTTCAGATAATTCCTGGTTAACCAGTGCTTTCCTTTTCCTCTATAAAATGTGCTGGCTTAGAAACAACCCAAAAGTCCATCAACTGATGACTGGACAAATTGTCGTCCATCCATACAATGGAATCTTATTCAGCCATAAAAAGGAATGAAACACTGATATATGCTACCATGTGGATGAATCTTGAAAACATTATGCTAAGCAATACAAAGGGCCAAATATGGTATGATTCCATTTATAGAAATGTCCAGAATAGGTAAATCTATAGAGGCAGAAAGTAGATTAGTGGTTGCCACAGTTAGGGTGAGAGAGGAACGGGTGTAGGGTTTTCTCTCAGGGGTGATGGAAATGTTCTAAAATTGATGGTTGCACAGCTCTGTGACTAGATTGGAAACCACTGAATTGTACACTTTCAATGTGTGAAGTGTCTGGTATATCCTTATAGCTCAATAAATGCACTTGAAAGAAAGGAAAACAATGTGCTGGCTGATTCCTACAGCTAACAGATGCCGCTCTGTTCCTAGTAACTGAGCAGTCAGTCTACCAAGAGTCAGTAACTTAATTATTTTAATTAAGCAAAACAAAAGACAATGCATAAACCAAGTCTGTACATACTAAGGCGTGATTAAGAATGGTTTAAAGGAGAATCACTAAAACTACTGCCATGAAACTGGAAAGCTTTGGGGAAATACTGTAAACATCCAGAAGAATTCTTTGCTCACTGCTTCGCAGTGGTTTCTACACTTTGCTGCAAGGAAACTGGAAGTGGGATGTTAGACGATGGCTGTGGATGAGCTAAGAAGGGGGAGGCAGGCTGCTGGCCCTCCTGCACCCAGAGAAAGAAACAGCCTCGGCTCCACGTTGGAAGCTTAGCAAATGGTGTCCGTTTACGTGCTTTCAGTTAAAACGTAAGGCAAACTCATTTTATGATTTCCTGTTTCATCTGACTTAAAAAAATATGTGACCACCTAGAGGGGTGGGATAGGGAGGGTGGGAGGGAGGGAGACGCAAGAGGGAAGAGATATGGGAACATATGTATATGTATAACTGAGTCACTTTGTTATAAAGCAGAAACGAACACACCATTGTAAAGCAATTATACTCCAATAAAGATGTTTAAAAAATATGATTCGATACTGTTCAGACAAAGTTTTGCATTAGGGCAGCATTTTGGATCTTGCTGCCTTTCCCCACTCCACCTCTCCCCATTCTGTGGTTTCCCCAGCTAGATGCCCTACCGCTAGGGCCCAGCAATCTGCATTTTAACAAGCCCAGGAGATGCTGCTGTTGCTGACCCCGGGGCCAGGGTTCGAGCTTCCCGTTCCTCCTGCATCCTTCAAATCCTCTGCACTTCCACACGCCCCATCTTTGCGATGCATTTACAACTGCCATGTATTTACACAGCCGTGGGTCAAAGTTCCAAGTAGGAAATGTGAAAGCAAATGTCACATGCAAATGTCACTTGTCCAATGTGGCTTATTCCCAAATCGTCCTTGAAGTCCTCCCGCTCCCCTCAGTTCTAAATGTTGCAGAATTCCACCTTTCTCTCTCTCTCTTTTTTTTTTTTTCGGTACGCGGGCCCCTCACTGTTGTGGCCTCTCCCGTTGCGGAGCACAGCCTCCGGACGCGCAGGCTCAGCGGCCATGGCTCACGGGCCCAGCCACTCCGCGGCATGTGGGATCTTCCCGGACCAGGGCACGAACCCGTGTCCCCCTGCCTCGGCAGGCAGACTCTCAACCACTGCGCCACCAGGGAAGCCCTGTCTTGTTTGAATAACGAAACCCTTTCCTTTGAAAGTTCATCTCACATCGCTTTGGTAGGTGATGATGGGGGCGGGGGAAGGTGACAATGGGGTGAAGACAGTGCCCACCCAACGGGGACACAGAAAACCCCTCTGATACTGGGTACTTCTTCTACGTGAATCGTGGTCTCAAAAGGCAAACGCTTTCCTGGTGGCCGCTCCCCTGAGCTGCAGAGGTGTTCTGGGTTGTCTCTGCTCCTTGAGCTTTGTTCACCATATTCGCTTGCAAGGGCGTAACAAAATGCCACAAACAGAGTGGTTTAAACACCAGCAATGTATTCCCTCCCAGTTCTGGAAGCTACAAGTAAGATCAAAATGTTGACAGAGCTGTGCCCCCTCTGAAGGTGCTAGAAGGTCTGTTCCGGGCCTCTCTCCCAGGTTCTGGCAGTTCTTGGCTTGTGACAGCAGAACTCCAGTCTTCACAAGGCGTTCTCCCTGGGTATGTGTCTGTCTCTGCGTCCAAACTTCCCCCTTTTTATTAGGGCAACAGTCATGCTAGATTAGGGCCCACCCTAATGACCTCATCTTAAGTTGATCGTCTGCAAAGACCCTCTTTCCAAATAAGGTCACTCACAGGTACAGGGGGTTAGGACTTCAATATCTTTGCGGTGGTGGACACAATTCAACCCGTAACATTCATGTTTGCAGAATGGCTGTGAAAAACCTCACCGGGGTCAGGCCAGCTTGTCCCTCCGGCGTCTGAGCTCTGTCACTGCTGAATTGCTTCTTTGTTTGCACATTTTGCTCGGCAGCGACATTGCAAACCAGCACTGCCTTGGTCCCTAGCAAGTCTTTGCCTTCTGCCAAGCTCAGCTGTGCTCATGGCCACAATGGTATCCGCCCTTCCAGATGGGATAAGCGGCTGGTGGCGGCCAGCTCACCTCCTGCGAAGCAACAGGAAGGAAAACCAACCAGGCGACTCATCTGCCCTCAGGTGCCCCTCATGACTGAGCTTCCCAAGCAGATTCTGGACCCAGATCCTTGGTCTTTGACCAAGTAAAGTGATTTTACTTTAAGAAGACTCTGACCACTGAGTTGCCATGTTTCTTTCCTGCATGAATAAGCGTGTTTCTAATTCCTTCTCTAATTCATTTTACCCTTGTGGAGGAGACCACTCAGAATCCCAGACTTGGCATAAAGATGGTTTTAAGCTGAAGACATTTGAGATTCAACAGATGCAGAAAAAAGCCTTCCTGAGCTTCCCTTATCCGACTAAAAGCAACTTCTGGGAAATGAAGCTACCATAAATCCCCTCTCTGGGGGAGTTTTATGGTCCTCATGGAGACAGACTGATCATACCTGTATAGACAACCATTATCAAAAGTCTGGTCTCCTAAAAACCTGTTTGTTTTTCTTAAATAAACCTATTTGTTTTTCCCTTAGAAGCTGTTTCTCCCCACTCCCTTTTCCCTGCTAGGTTAGGTCTGTAAACGTTTAACTATTTAAGGAGCCAGATGATTCTTCTGTTGGTTCCTGTATGCATATGAAATAAACCCTTTGCTCCTGTTAACGTGTCTTTTGTTTAATTGGTGATTCAACCGTAGGCATCTTCTTTGTAAGGAAACAAGAAACAGCTTTGCTCCCCCTAGTGGACAGCGGAAGGGTCGGTCCAAACAGCAGGTCCGCACACTTGGATGGCCCGCCACCAAATCCTGGTTCTGCTACCTTCCAGCTATGCGACCTTGGGCAACCCATTTGAGTCTTTTGTGCCCCCTGGAAAATGAGGATAGTCATGGTTCCCGTCTACCGCTTGTGGGGGATGAAATGAGTTAATATGAGTGAAACTTAGACCAGAGCAGGTGTCGTTAATAAACGTTAGCTCATCGTACCTGCATTTCGCAGCAGAGGGCCCCAATTTATTTTTCTAAAGTGATCTCACATGGGACACCAATTATACTGCCAGTTGTTGAATACGTGTTGTATGGCTGCCGCAACTCTAGGTATTTTCTCACTTAACCCTCAGAACAATCCTGGGAGTTGGGTGTTATTATGCTTCGACTACTCTGAGGAAATGGAGAATTAGCCACTTAAAGTAACTGGTACCCAGCTAATGAATGATAAAGCCGGGAGTCAAGCTGTGTTCTCTCTGACCCTGAAGCCCACACTTTGAAACGTCACTGTTTCTTCAGTCATTCAATACTTATTGAGCACCAACCAGGAACCATGGAAATACACATGTGCTTCTCACGTTTACTATTAAAGTTTAAATCATAGGAGTGAAAAGGTGATGCATCACAGGGCGCCCGCCCGCCCTCTTTGTCCCCTGCAGTACAGAGCTGCAGCTATGTGTCTCTGTGGGGCAAAGCTGGTTAGGAGACAGTGTCTCCATCAGCTTCTCCCCAGACTGTCTCCTCCTTTCTTTTTTTTCTTTTTTCTTTTTTTTTTTTTTTTTTGCGGTACACGGCCCTCTCACTGCCGTGGCCTCTCCCGTTGCGGAGCACAGGCTCCGGACGCGCAGGCTCAGCGGCCATGGCTCACGGGCCCAGCCGCTCCGCGGCTCATGGGATCCTCCCGGACCGGGGCCGAACCCGTGTCCCCTGCATCGGCAGGAGGACTCTCAACCACTGCGCCACCAGGGAAGCCCTCCTCCTTTCTTTAAAAACCTCTTTATCTGGAAAATAAAGTCCTACCTTTGTACTTGCCAGAAGGTGGACGGCCTTGTACGTTTTCTCCACTGCGTGGTAAACTGCTCGATCGTATTTATACGCATATACGTTCAGCCAACATTTATCAAACGCCAACTCTATGTCCGGTCTCCGCCCGAGCGTCCCCGGCGTCAGGGTCGGAGTGGGCACGACCTACAGATAAAAATGTACGGCCGTACCCATAATGCACAGCGAGGCTTGTTAACACGGTCACCTGCGCCAAATGCCAGATTAAGCGGCGATTCAGCGTGTTTGCGGGAGGGGAGGAGTCAGGCTGACTTTACAAGAAAATTAGCATTTGACTGAATAGGAAAAACAAGGAAGAGCATTGGAGGCCCCTGGGACAGAGGCAGGAAAGCGTGTCCTGTCCGTGGGAATGGGAGTTTTCTGCACGTGGCCAGAGGATGGGGAGAGACGAGATGCAGACGGCAGATCGAGACCAGATGGTGGAGCGTTTTGACGTCATCATGAAGGATGTGGACCTTGTCCTATAGGCCAGAGGGAAAAGCTGGCCCTGATGTTTTTTAAGCAGGGACGCGCCTACGACAAAATGAGTCAACAAACCTGGGATCCCAGGGAGGCTGCAGGTGAGACTCCCTGGATGGAGAGGTGGGTAGGGGCTGGAGACCACGTGGCTCCACGTGGAAGTCGAGGCTGCAGTTGGTCGTTCAGGGCTGTTGAGGCACCGTGGGGCATTCGATGTAGATGTCAAGCAGGCTGTTGGGGACCTAGTGGCTAGCAAGGCTGCAGATCAGGGTGGCCACACTTAGCAAATAGATGCTCAGTTCAACTGGAATGTCAGATAAACAGCAAATCCTTTTGCAATATTTGTGTGTCCCATGCAATATCTGGGACAACGAATCTTTTAAAAGTGTAAGTATATCCCAAATGGTACCTGAGATACACTAAATTAAGATTAGTCATTTACCTGACATTCCAGTTGAACTGGGCTTCCTGTATCTTATCTGGCGCCCCTACCTGAGAGGTACCGAGGTGGCGCGCTCTGGATCCTGGCCCCTTTCCCTACCATGCCAGGATGTGGAGCTTTTATTACTAAACCTGGGATGGCCCAGGCAGACTGGGATGAGTCTGAGTTGCTCACTCAAGGCTGAACAGATGTTGGTCAAATTGAATTGAGAGAAGTTTCTGACCCTTCTGAAACCTCTGGGGGCCTTTGGTTGGGGCTGGTGCTCTGTGCACCGTGACGAACCGCAGACCACGCCAGGCCAGGGGTCCACACCCCAGAGACCACTGTCTGCAGCTCCACATCTTCACGACGTCATCCGCTGCCTTGACGGTGCCAATGAATTCCAACTTTATTGGAATTTTCCTGTGGTTTGGATTTTTTTCTCGAGAAGAATATTTGCTACTGATTTAGTCCTGTTTTAAAATTCTGTCCGGTCGAGATGTTGTCCTGTTTTCATCTCTGTGTGACTCTTCCTCAGTCATTTCCTTTCTTCTCAGTTCACTTGAGTCCACCTCCTGCAGTTTGCTTATCAGAGCGACATACACCACAGGCCTGGACTCGGTCCTGACATCTCCTTAGATTTAATCCCAATGCTGTTTCTCTGTCAAGCAGATGTGTATTAAAATGTGCATAAGAAAAGAAGCAAGCTGGGCTTATTTAGAAATTTCTTCAATTTGCACAAACTCCATTGGTAGAAGAGATTTTTTTTTCTATGAAAACCCACAACAAACGTATGTTAATAGCTTCTTAGATCAAGACAGGTTCCTGTTTGCCCATTCCTGCCATCATTCTGCCCCATTGGCAGAGACACAAAGACGGTGACTGAGTATCAAAGATGCAGAGACATCTGTGGCACGTTGGAGCTTTTTTCTTTTCTATTTTTTTTTTTTGTGGTACACGGACCTCTCACCGTTGTGGCCTCTCCTGTTGCAGAGCACAGGCTCCGGACGCACAGGCTCACCGGCCATGGCTCACGGGCCCAGCCGCTCCGCGGCATGTCGGGGCACGAACCCGTGTCCCCTGCATCAGCAGGCGGACTCCCAACCACTGTGCCACCAGGGAAGCCCCTGGAGCTTTTTTCTTGATTGTAGGATCTCTTTGCTCCCAGGAATGAGTAACTTCAACAGCCTGTTAAATGGTTTTGTCCAAATTGAAAGAGTTTGCTTTTTTTTTTCTTGTCAGGTATTATAACATTTACAAGGTGTTAGAAATGACTCCAATTTCGACTCAGGTCTTTGGAGCTTGTGTGTGTGCTTTAAAACAGCTTATTTTCAGGCATAGAAAACAAACATATGGACACCAAGGGGGGAAAGGGGGGGTGGGATGAATTGGGAGATTGGGATCAACATATATACACTATTGATACTATGTATAAAATAGATAACTAAGGAGAACCTACTGTACAGCTCAGGGAATTCTACTCAATGCTCTGTGGTGACCTAAATGGGAAGGAAATCCAAAAAAAGAGGGGATATACGTATATGTATAGCTGATTCACTTTGCTGTACAGTAGAAACTAACAACATTGTAAAGCAATTATACTCCAATAAAAACTAATTTAAAGAAACAGCTTGTTTTCAATGTGATAAAGGCATCTGAGAAACAAGCTTTCACTCACTAAGCTAAAGATAGGGCCACTGGGCTTAAACCATCTAAAGAGAAAGGGAGAGTGAATACTGTTCATTGCATGTACGTACATGGGCATAAACAGGCACAGCACACACACACACACACCACAATTTAATTATATAAAAAATATTCTGAGCCAAGTTTTCTGGACTATTCTAGATCTATTAATAGATAGACATACTTTACCTTTTGTGACACAGACGTCAACCTCAGGGCCATTTGATCTGGCAGCTTAAAAAATAGGACGATTAGGGCAAGAACCTGGTGGGGGGGGGTCCCATATATCAGGCAGTTGAGTCCAGAAAGGAGACAGAGAACTGGCCAGACTGGTGTCAAATTCAAAGCCAAGAAAACAGAGTCAGCGGGAGGAGAAAGAGAAGAGGTGGCACAGGAAAGCAACCTGTGGCCCACAGTCAGACAGCGTTTGCTCTGGGTCTTGTTGGCAACTTTGGGCTGTGTGTGGGCAGCCAGAGGAACCAGAGGCCGGCAGGCGAACCTGAGAGTGGCAGAAGTGCTGGACCCAATGACAGAGCTTGAAGATACCCTTATCATGCCCCCGATAAGAGGCATCAGACAGCATTTTTAGACTTCATTATTTCAGCCCTGAAGCAAACGGAGCATCTAAGGCCTATAGTGCAGATGTAATTTACAAGCATTGTGTTGGACAACACCTGTCCAGCAGGTGGGAAACCTGAGTTCCCATCCTGGAGCAAACCAGTTCCTCATCGACAACTGAGTTTCAAATGAGTGACAATCAGCCTTCACTTGCTTCAGTGTCACCGGGTTACGTCCCCAAGCCACCTGATAGTTCTTACTAGCTCTTTAGCTGTGTATGTATAGTACTGCCATTATTTATTACACTTGGTCTTGGGGATAGGGAAGTATATGTTTGCAATGGGGTGCGAGTTCATTCACTAGATTTAATGCCAGGGAACGAAGGCTTTGCTTAACTTTTTATTCATTATGGCACAAGTAAGAACTTTAGGAAACACCACTGAAAATGTCATCGCCAATATGAAAATTAAGAGTAGCATGTTTTATAAAAAAAAAACCCATCTTTTTCTATAATACACATTCCCTTATGAAGTGAAAAAAATTTTTCATAAAATACTGAAGCAAATTGCCACCTGCTGGTCAAAAATGGTTTTGCAGTTGAAACACTTCAAATGTACTACTGCACTATGGTAGGAACACTTTACATGACACATAAAATTACCGAAGAAAACATTTCCTCAGCCTTTGGCACAATGTAAATACAGAGCTTAATCTTTTTCCAAATACGATTTAGTTTACAAAGCCCTGCATATAGTTTGGTTAATACTGATTATGGGGCAAAAGGAAAAACCATGTTCTGTAATTTGAATACTCTCTTTTGACCCTCAAACACTTTATAGTTGGATTCCAGTTTGCAGTTTTGAAAAATACATAAAAATCGTACATTATAAATATATATTATATATGGTCTATATAAAATTGAATTTGACCTAAAATGGGAAGGACAACTTCTTAATTATTCTTTCTTTGTCAGGCACGGCCTTTCTCTCTGAATTCTTTCTAAAGAGATTCTAAAAATATATTCCATAATGTACCAAATTTAATATTTTCCTTAAAACATATTCAATATGAAAAAGCATTCAGTGACTATATTTTTTTGTATCTCACTACTATAGAAAAATATGGCTTCTCATATTCTGTTTTATTTTGTTTTGTTAGTGTTTTCCTTAGGCATTGAAGGAAGGGCTGTTCGCAGTTAAAAAGCTATGGCCAAAGCACAGAAACCCGCTTGTGCGTATTCTAGAACACTCTATAGAATCTCATTACTTAGAATAAGTGATTTAAAAATGTGTTCCTTCTGTTTTCTGTGAATATAACATATAGGATTATCATACATAATCTGTTACAGAATATACAAGAGTCAAAACTGAAGACACATAAATACAATTAAGCTATACCAAAGCAAGAGTTTTATCTTATACAGAGCCAATGTGAATAGCTTTTAGATTGGATATTAGCATCCATCTCTGTTTTTCTTTTCTCTGAAGGCTGGCTGTGCAACAGAATCTTATTATAAATGGCCAGGGTCCTGGTGCTCTATGTCTTTAAGTGAACTGACTTTTCTCGTGTTATTTTTTTTTTTAAGTGTAAAAGAAGAAAAACAAGTAAGTGCCCAATTGTCCAACACCCACTTTTTCCCCTACCGAGTGGA
Source organism: Mesoplodon mirus (assembly GCF_964341445.2). Lineage (NCBI taxonomy): Eukaryota > Metazoa > Chordata > Mammalia > Artiodactyla > Ziphiidae > Mesoplodon > Mesoplodon mirus. Next base: position 8,479,200 of record NC_138981.1, read on the forward strand.
AGAAGGCTGTTTGGGACGTGAGGGCTGAGCGTGGAGGGCTCATCTCATACCAGCGTCTCCGGGAGGGCATCGGGGTTGTCGGTGGATAAGAGCTCCCAGATCTGCCACCGTTCCCTCTGCCAGTCGAGCCAGTTGGGCTCCCCCAAGGCCTTACTGTTCCGATCGCTGGCGGGACTGGGGTACGCGCTGCTCGCTTTTTGCTGGGCGGCCTGATGATCTCGCTCGGCTCTTTGGCTTCCCTCTTCCAAAGCTGTTCCGGAGCCTCCTTCTGGCCTCTGAGGCCTCCACAGCGGCGGCTCCGCGGGCTGCTGGGCAGATGCTAGGGCCTGCTTCCCTGGACCAGGATACGGAGGAGGAGGCCTCTTGTCGTGCCTGGCACCCTCTGCAGGTCTCTGGTGCAGAGGCTTGGCTCTCCTCTGCAGCCAGGCCGCCTCCGGCTCGCGCTCCGCGAGGTCTTCGGTCCAGCACGGCTCCGGCCTTGGCCTTGGCGCGCGCCTCCCGTCCCCGCCGCCCTTGACGGGGGGCGTGCTGCAGACGCGGGCCACGGGGGCGTGCACCCTGCACTCGGCGATGGTGCTCGTGGTCTGAGTCCTGGCAATGACCTGCGCACTGCTGTCCAGTTCCATGGGGCTCCCCTGCCACCGGGGCCAATTTGGGGACAGGTTCCCTTGAGAAAGAGAACACGGCCCCGGTCGGAGGGAGCTGCTTTCAAAAATGTCTCCGTAGGAACCTGGGAGCCGGAGAGAAGGAGGAGAGATGGAACTGGTTTGTAGAACCCCCGTCGGGATGCCCTGTTATTTCCTTCCTACCGCCAACTTCAAAAACTGAAGAAGTGCGGACACGCTTAGTCGTTGTTGCCTAAAGTAAAAGACTTCCTAGTAAAAGACATGAGCAGTGCTTTTTGGTTACTGGCACAATTCGTGAAGCAGCTCCAAAGACAGATGCCTGGACTCTGACAGGTGAGCTGTCAAATGCAACTGAATAGTCCTTGGCCCTAATTTATGTTGTAGGAAAGCCCCCTTCTGCGTGGTTATGAAAACTTTTCTGAACCTAGAAGGTGAAAGGAACATTCCCTTCCTGTTCAGTGCAACTTGCAATCCAGAGGAGACACAAATAATGTTTCCATGTTTCTATTGTGTCAATTAAAGCTGTAGGAATAAATGAAATGAATCAAAAATGCCTCATTTGGTGCCAGAAGATAATGAAGACAGCAGTCGCTGTGTATATTCCACCACCACCACTGTGGGAGAGACTGGCTCGTTGTTCACCAAATCGTCCCCTTTCCTTACTGGATGACATTTCCCAGCCTCCCTTGCAGTTAGGAGGGCCACATAAATGAGGTCTGGCTAACACATGTGCAGAGGTGTGATGTGAGCCATTTCTAGGCCTGGTCTAGTTAACAAACAAACAAACAAACAAACAAAACCAAAAAAAACCCAAATGCACTCCTAGTCTTTCCTGCTTGCTTCCTTCCTTTAACTTCTAGCCCAGGATGGAAAAACCATGGAAGACTCCAAAGCCTCTGAGGATGGGGGAGCCACTGGCTAGATGGAACTTGAGCCCCTGAATGACTCTGTGGAACGGAGCACTCCCACCCGTCACCGCCCTGCACAATCCACAGTGGACTGGGCGGCGAGGGAGAAATCAACCTGGGAGAGATTAAGCCACTGACATTTAGGGGGTGTTTCTTACAGCAGTTAGCCTTCCCTAACTGATACAACTTTCCTCAGGAAATTGAAAGGAGAGCAAAACATTGTGCATTTCACAAGCGAATGAGGAGCCTATGTCCTCAGGCTGCCTTTTTCCTATGGATTTGCCCTGTCCTCTCATTTCTTTCTAGTAGGCAGGAAAAGAGAGCAGATCATTTTGGGGAGAGAGGGGCATATGAGCATTTATATAGGGACAGATCAGAGTTGAAACAGCGAAGGAAAACAGAGCAGAATATCGTGGAATAGTTTATCCTTGGGGGGAAAGGCAGCAAAGCACTTCATGGGATACAATGAGATGTAGTTAGATAATGGATCAGTACTCAGGTACTCAAACTGGATTAGAGGCCATTAAATTAAAAACGTACCATGCTTTAAAAATGTAATATGGGAGGTATTACAAAACAGTGAGAAAGGGAACATATACACACATGTACACACACATATACATACATACACACACATTTGGGAGAAACAATAAAACAAAACAATTTACACACTTCATGCAATATATTAACATATATTCCAGATGGATTAAAGAATTAAGGGTTAAAATAATGGAATACTATGAAAGGGAAAAGTGCATAGATGACTGACTCTCCAATGCTTAAGTAAAAGTAAAGATTAATTTTGTGAAATAATTCACAACAAGAGAGAGTGATAGACCTACTTATGTAAAACATTTTAAAAAATTTCAGATATCCAAAAAGGGGAAAAAACTGCAAGGGATAATAATATCAGGGGCAAACAAAGTGGACAAAGGGTTAACGTCTTTATGATAGGAAGAGTTTGTAAGAATCAATTTTAAAAACACTAGCATACACAAATAGCCAATGACATAACTGATAATCAGTGGGGGAAATTCAGCTGATTAAATAGAAAAATGGAAAAATACTGGTGAGAAAGAAAGGCAAATGAAAATAATACAGTTTTGTTCTTTAAAGAAGCCAAAATGCAAACGCAGTGATTTGCAATACCAATGAGGTTAAAGTGACACAGACAGTACAGTGAAATGGCACTGCCATCTACAGCTTATGGAGTATGAGCCAACGCATCTTCTGTGGAATGTGAAGTGACTGTACCTCTGAACTCTGGAAAACGTTCATCATTTTTGACCCACTTTCCTATTCTGTTCTTTTGTTTGTTTTTGTTTTTGTTTTTGCTGCACCACGCGGCTTGCAGGATCTTAGTTCCCCAACCAGGGATTGAACCCAGGCCCTCAGCAGTGGAAGCTTGGAGTCCTAACCACTGGACCACCAGGGAAGTCCCCCACTTTACTATTCTGGATTTGTAACTGGCTTTCTGAAATTTTGTGAATTTTTTAATAACTTAAAATACCAAAAAAAAAAAGTTACATAGAAGAGGTCCCTGACATCATAACTTATTACAACATCAATAAAAAATGGAAACAACTCATTGTCCCAGCACTGGGCTATAAACTACGAATATGCATCTGGAATACTACATGGCTCTTAACAATAATACTGGAAAATAACTGGAGAATGGACGGTAAACGAATCATATAAAGGTACACAGAGAGAATGATTGTAACTATCTTTAAAAACGCTTGCAAACGAAATGAAATAAAGTCAAAGACTGATGTACTTTGGTGGAAAGGATAAGTATAGCTTTATCCCCTTTTTCTGTTTCCAGCATTTTCCAAATAATATTTGACAAGCATGTAATATGATGATAGTAAGGTGAAAATGAAAGGAAATTAACTTAAAAAGTAAATGAAATATCAGTTTAAAAAAATTATCCTTTACCTGTCATTCCTGGGTCTTTGGATCCACTTTTCAATGTTGAATGCCAAGTTCCCCAGATATTGAAAGCCTCCTCTGCCATATCTAGGAAGAAGTGTATAAAAAAGGTATGTAACTCACAATCAAACTGAAGAGCAAAAACTCAATAAACAAATATGTTTATAACATCTCTTTTGCTCAAAGTACTATATTCGAGACTGTGATGGATACAAGACAGAATACAATGCAGACCTGCCTTTTAAGATGCTTATTCCATTTGAGATTTACAAAAAGGCTCTTTCTCTAGGATGGCTGTGGTAGACAGAATAAGGACTCCCACAAAGATGTCCGTGGCATGATCCCCAGAACCTGTAAAGATGTTACATTCAAAAGGGACTCTGCAGGTGTGCTTAAGTTATGGATTTTAAGATGAGGAGATGATCCTGGATTATCCGTGCGAGCCCGATGTAATCACAAGGGTCTTTACAAGAGAGAGGCAAGATAGAAGATGCCACGTTTAAAGATGGAGGAAGGGGCCAGGAAGCAAAGAATGCAGGCAGCCTCTGGAAGCTGGAAAAGGCAAGGAAACATTGTTCCCTAGAGTCTCCGGAAGGAACACAGCCCTGTGGACCCATTTTAGATTTCTGATGTCCAGAACTGTATGATAATAAATTTGTGTGTTGTTTTAAACCACTACGTTTGTGGTCTTTTGTTACGGCAGCCATAGGAAACGAGTACAATTGTGATGGGTGGCAACAGCTCTGACCGCATTAACATAGAGACAGAAGAATAGTTATAGTTTCTTTATCTGGCGGCAGCAGAGTCAGTCCTGCATGTATTTATTCATACATCCCCTTAGTCTGTCTGTAAATATTTACACCTACCTTAGGTGTTTTCACCATCTCATTTAATCCTCACTACAATCCTGCCACGAGATAATAATGACTATTTCTAGAAGCAAACGTCTACTGGATGCTTCCCTGTGTTCCACAGTTCATATGCATTCTCTCATTTAATCCTGAAGAGATGACTCTGAGTCCATTTTACAGATGAGGCAAGTACTTTCGCATTTTAAAAATAAATTTTATGCCTGATGGAAACATGGGCTACTGTTTTCATTGTAAATTAAAAAAAAATTTTGACACGAATATTTGTAAAATTAAAAAAAAACTGCTCTGATTAAAAACACCAAAAAACAAAACAAGCCCTTTCAGAGTGGCTCTTCAGATTAAACTATAAATTTGAGATAAAATAGTAAGAATTTGCACTGTGTCTTCCAATTATTACTTTAAAAGTGTCCTGTTGAGTCCTGACCCTGAGGAATTACTCTGTGGAGGGAGAGAACAGAACCAAACATTCGGTGGTCAAATGAATTTGAGAAAAGCTACAACCCGTACCCTCGCTCCCATTGTGGAAATTCATGGTGCCCCCTAGCACTTTAAAGAGTTTGAGAACTTGTACAGTAGAGAGACCGTTAGCTCGGTTAACCCAATATTTCCCAAATGTATTTGACCATGGAAACCTTATTCTGCCTTAAAACGTCACCTCCCATGGAGACCTCTTTGGAACATGCCAGCTTGTTATATAGTAAGTTCAGCTTGTTCCCTTTATAAAAGTTAACAGCAATGGTTCGGTGACATCTTAGCCTAACAAATAGGCACCCAAACCCACAGGCCAGGACACATAAAGTTCCTCGGATGCTGGAGCAGAAAAGTCAGCTGGGAACGTCAGGGGCTGTCAGAGCTTGAGACTGCTTCCCAGCTAGCTGGGTCTGCAGGGACTCAGACTCAGAGTCGGTGTTTGGCAGGTCCTCAGTAAATGCTCATTGAATTAGAGAAACGTGAAATGGTGAAGGGATGGAGAGAAGGTCCCAAGCACCCACATCAGGCCACATGCAAATCAAAGTCACTGGTGGAGTTACCTTTCCCAAGCCTTGGTCCAGGAGAACTCTCCCTCGACTTCGAAGATGGCAAGTGGCCCACCCGCACATACTGCTCTGGCCCTTTGTAAAGCTTCTCTGAGCCCCCCGGGGCCACGTCCTCTTGCATAGCCAGCAGGGAGCGCTCGGACAGCACTGGGGAGTTGTTGTCATAAGGGGAGAGGTCTCCGCTGGAGGCCTTGTTGGAATCTGTGGACGAATGCCTTCCTCCCACGGGAAAGGAAACTTCCGACCTCAGCATGTCAGGGCTTCTGGCACAAGGAGATAATGACAGGTGCGTAAGTGTGTTAACAGTGACTGACCAGATTTAAACAATCCGACGGTTTCACACGGGACAGGAGGAGAACGCATGGACACGGGCTGAAACAAAGAGAGCTGCTGAGCGAGGTTCCAAGACTCCTGGGTCAATAAGGTGAAAGCGGTTCTATGAAATGGCCAGCAGATGGCAGTAAAACCCAACAGATGTTACAGGAAACAGCAAGGCGAAGTGGGGCGGGGGAGGGTGAAACACATGGATCCCTGTCTTCTCCAAGGTGCATCACTGAAATGCCTATCGGATCAATCCCTGTTTCCATTTAAAAATTAAAGTCTGCTGCTCACTATCTGTTAAGTAGGGGAAAACTGTAGATAACTCTTTTACTTTCCTCAATATCCTGAATTAAAAATAATTCAGATAAAACTATGATTAAAACTTTACGCGTAATTCATTATGGCTTTACGGACACCTTTTCTCCCCGCGCTCAAATACTTAGTGTGAGTGAATCCATCCTTCCTGAGGACAACAACGATGATGATGATGATGACGATGATGATGCTGGTGGGAATAACTGTTTCATGGTTAAAACGGTGGCTAAAAGGATAAATATATGACCATCACTAGAGTCCATTGTATTTAAATACACCTAAAAAGATTCCACCAGGCACTAGTGCTTTTACACGTTGATATAAAATGTACTAATTAGCATATCCATTAAGGTTGATATGTGCATGAGTTGTCACAGCAACAGAAATAACAGTGAAAACAGTGAGCGGAACAGGAAGATGAGAACATCAGGAACATGACAAGAGTGTTGGAAGTCTTACCTGGGAACATCTGTATTTTCTACCTTCCTCAAAACAGTGGCCCTGACATCTTAAAGGGAAATGATCAGAGATTGATGAAAAGTTCCCAAACCTGCTTCTGTTCCCCCCACGCTCCCCCACTTCACTTCTCTTTACTTGTCTTTGCTTTCTTTTGGTTTAATTTTTCAGAACAAATCCTTTGTGATCTTAAAGAAGGTAAAACCCATGCCTGAGCAAGCCTTTCCTAACCAAAGCGTTCTGTGCATGCAACACGGAGGAAGGACGCTCTCAGGGGGTCTGGCTTCACAGTGGTCTCTAGCAGGGGTTAGTGCCAGGGGGAAGCATCTCAGCAGCTGGGACATGCTTTCCCCGTCACCGTCACCGAGGCAGCCAGAGGCCCAGACACTTTTTGTTGAGGGAATTTCTTACCCACATGGAATAAACAGTCCTTTCCTTGCCTCCGTTTAAACCGATGACTGATAACCTCATGGGAAAGAGCCAGAGGACAACCACGAGGATGGTTTTCCAGAAACTTTAGGCCTCCAGTGAATGAAGGAAAAATAAAAGGAACTTACTACTTCTGCTGGAAAGTGGGGGAAGGAAACGATTTAACCTCCACTATTTAATTAAAGGGGGAAGCCTCCCTAATTCTAGTGGAGGGAACACAAAACAAAACAAACGGACACTTGTCTGTCGTTGTGGGGTTCGACTCTCCTTGAGGATGCTCTACTATGAAAATGAGAAAACACGAACGTGTTGAATTGGTAGCAACACAGAGCTCAGCTCACAATCAGGGTCCTACTTTCTGACCAGGGCTAGATATCAAATTGCTGGGCTACTTTCAGTTGTTTTCCCTGTTTAGTTGACATTTTTCCATTCATTAATGAACATGTCTTATGTCTACTCAGCAAGAATAAGTCACAGTGTTATATCGATAAGAGTGGGCACATAAAGCCTTATTTTATGGGCTGTTTTAAAGAGAGTCAAGTCAATTCACTTGCCAAAACAAAATTAACTATCAGGGCTTCGAATGCTTTTTGGCCCCTTTACAATAGGAGGAAAGTTTTGGAAAGGTCGTAGTGTAGCTCACGGAGACCACAATAGTTCGGTCTCATAGCTTGCTCTTCTGTCTTACAAAACATACAGAAGAGCATATACTGAGCAAAGTATTATAAGTTGCAGATTCAGCCAACAGTTATGTGCATAAAGAAAAACACCTCATGAAAGAAATTTCTTGAACATCTCAGTACTAGGGACATTTGGGTTTCTCCCAGGCCAGCAGGTTATTTTTACCTACTTGGAGGTAAAAATTATTTTTCCACATAGAACCACGGGTCATGAAATAAAGAACGTATCTCTCTTTGCAATCACCGCTAAAAGGCTCTGAGGAATTGGGGCTCCACTCGAGTTGGCGTATTGGAGCTTGTGTGATATTGGAGCTTGTGTGAAGCCCTTGTGTGTTTCACACCCCAACTTCATCTTTTACCTTATCACTCTTCCACTGCTTTCCTTTCCCTGGTCTTTCAAATTACTTACTATGATACTGTTCCACTTTACATATTTTTGCGAGCTGCTTCAACACATTGGTTTTGGACTGGTGTAAAGACAGGGAAATCAAGTCCATGCTGCTGGGGGTATTAAAAAGGCAGCATGCTTCATGAGAGCATTCAGTTTGGTTAAAACAAAACAGAGAATAACAGCAATAACCAAAATAACTGAAGCTGTCATATTGTTTTTTCCTCCATGATCATGGCTGTGATTGGATCTGATCCAGCAGAGGTGAGAGAGGAGGGGAGGTGGAGAGCCACTGTCCTCTTCCTCTGCCTTTGGGCTGACTCTGCAAAACCTCACTCAGTGGTTCTGATGTGGCCGCATCGCTGTCACCTGGGAAATGCATTACTTGTTGGAAATGCAAATTCTCAAGCTCCATTCTGGACCTCCTGACAAGACTGGCCACCATATGCAGGGCCCAGGGCAAAATGAATATGCGGGGCCCTAAGATTAAAAACATGATTAGAATTTCAAGATGGTGACGGCAGATCACTAAGCCAAATGGGTGCTGCTTCTGAGTGCAGGGCTCAGCCCGTGAAGCTGGCTTGGCCGATTGAAAGGGAACCTCTGGGGGCAGGGCTTTAAGAGCCCTCCAGGTAATTTTGATGCTTGGGGAAGTTTGAGAACCCCAGATACCAAACCTACCTGCCTTCCCTCAACCCACAGATGTGACTGTGGGCTATGGATCTAGTAAGTGTCAAATCAGGAGGGAAACCACAGACAGTGGCCAAAACCTCAGCCCTGGCTGGCAGCGGGGGTAAATGTGGTGGTCCTGACCTTGAGGTGGCTGGTGCCACAACTGAGTAGAGGAGAGGGAGTGTGCCCAATCCAGCCAGCTCCGGTCTGCAGGATCCGGATAACTGAACATTGTTTGGTGATGGATCAGAACGTGTTAAGGGGGGGGGGCAGGAGGGGCCAACCTGCCTTTCTCTGCTCTTCTGTGTCATTCTCCTAAGTCAAGCCACCAAAGTCACCACAGCTGTGGCCCCAATCAGGGGAGAAACTGGAGGAGGTGGCTAGAGCTCATCCCTGGAGGTAGAGGTGAATGAAGCAGACACAGACCACGAACCTCCTCAGGGTGGCTGGGGTCACAGCCAGGGACACGGGCAGGTGGGGAAACCCCATGACAGGTGACACCTCTTTTCCCAGCCAGCGTACTTGCCCGTGGAAGTGGATACCGATTGAGTGCCCATGGCAAACAGCTTGTGGTATAGACACTCATGTGAAGTAACGCCTTGGCCTGACAGAAGCACAAAAGTTGCTATTTGTATAGAGTCCATTATGTGGCAGAAATTGTACTAAGCTACTGTTAACAACTCGCCTTGTTTCTGATCACAGGTCTAGAGACGAGCCAAAGAAATGAGGAGATATCAAAATTACACGTCTTTCTAGCAGTACCGGCATTAGGGGTTGAGACTCCTTAAACTCATTTCATAAATACTATTCAAAATGATTAAAAATCAGTAGTAAAATGCTTGTTTTATGCTTAGAGTTGGTGGCCCTTTTATATGTTTAAAGTATTTCCTATTTATCATTTTATTTTCTCGGCAGAGGTCAATAAGATGGTGGCCAAATGTACCTAAGAACCCATGCCCAAGAACTGTCTTTCCACACGACAGCCCACCAATTAATAAACAAAATAAACAAAATAAAACTCCTCAGAACTCTCACTATAACACTGGCAGTTCAGAGTTCTAAAAAATTTGAGTGTCATTCCATCGCTTTATCATTAAATCAATTGGAAACAAATCCAGGACCCTCCCTCTGGAAAATGAGACAGGAGCCACCAACATCTTCTCTAAGATTTGCCTCTAAAACGATTCTACTCTAGGAAGACAATTTGAAGTTCAACGCTCCAAGTAAAGGCAATAAAATATTCATGCATTTATCTAAACTATTTATGCTAACCCGTGATTCACTAGATGAGAAATCGTTTAGAAGCACAAAATGTTCCCTCGCTCTATGTCTTGGAATTTCATGGGTTTGAGCAGATACACTGCCAGTTGACATGGGTTTGCTTCCATGAATGGAGAGCTTTCCCATGAGACCTGAAAGCCCCGGGACCATCCACAGCATGCATGGCCAGTCTCAGCCAACCAAACAAGCATGAGATGGACGCGGAGAGCGAATCACTTTCTCACCCTTAGCTGGTCCCTTCAGGTCAGGGTGTAAACACGCTGGCAGGGTACTGTGGGCAGGCCTGTACTGCAGCCGGAAGCACAGAACTTGTTCTGTGGATAAACGGAAAACTCCGGTTCAATCACCGGAAGTGGCCAGCCCAGCCCGTCACTGAGCAACCCCAGTGAGAAACACCTTTGGGGATTTTGAACTTGCATTGGCTTCGTGCTTGGCTTTGCCATGAACGGATAAACCTCAGTCTGTTGGAACTCAAAGCACATAACCATCTCGGACACCGTTAACGGTACCAGGAAAGGAATCCACTGCCACAGTAGCTCTGGACTTATGGGAGGTTTTCACATTCATCATGCTCAATTCTGCAAAGCATCCCTTATGCAGAATCCTAGGGACAAATGCACCCTGCTCCACAGAGAAGCTGACACGGATCCAAACTCCCACCAGGAGATAAAGCCAGCACCCTGGACATTAGAATTCGCCCAGGTCTTTTAAAATTTTTTGATATTCTGCTCATCAGAGATTTTTGGTGTTAACTTTGATTTTTAAAAAATACTACACTTCAATATTGTTCATTTTGATCACCGTTTTAACACACCCTTAAAATCTGCACCTCACTCCCCTCAGCCTAGCCCCTGCCCTGCCGTGACACTGCACTTCTGTTCTGTTGCAAATGCCTGCGTTTAACGTACTTTGCCCTCTTTGACTCCATTCTCATCCCCTAGTACTTTACATCCCTAAATCAAGGGGGAGGGTCTATTTTAAGTATCTTTGAAGAAAAGAGCACATAATTCTAATAAATATACCAGACAAGCAATTAAAAAACTGGAAGTCTTTCATTGTTAGTAATATAAATCTCTTCTAATCTCCTCTTGGCATTCCATTTTAGTTGAGGCCAAAAATGTAAGTAGACAAGCACAAGAAGAAATAACGAATCCTCCTCTCACTCCCCCAATTCTCTTGTCGCACATAAAGAAGGGAAAAGATTCAAATCAAAACATTAAATCCCCAAATATCACTAAACGTTTCATCTTTCAAAACAGAAATTTTGAGGAATATGTTCTCGTTCTTGGTTTGACACTCTTTTGAAAACTTACTTGTCCACTCCAGATAAAATCTTGTGCAGTTTCCACGTGGGGCACAGGAATCTAAAACCTTATTTAGGTATGTGAACTGATGGCAAAGAACAGAAGCTTCAGGAAAAAAATCAAAGGGTCGGAAGAAAATAATGAGGCAGCTTGTGCATATCACTGCACTTATGATCTTCATTTTAGAAGCTACTGCTGCTTCCCACTCTGTGGTCTTCCTGCGAATCCTTTCCATTCTTACCTTTCATAGCCCTCGTAGCTGAGTTTTCACTAAATAAGCTCTTCGGAACAAGAATTCTGTCCATTCCCATTGCGCCACAGCTTATCCAGGTTCTCGACCTCATGACCTGCAAATGCAATCGCTTCCAGTCCCTTCAGAAATCTACCTGGCCTGGTGCGAGCAGGTCACGTTCCCAACTTCAGTGCATTTCACCCTCACCCCTCTGTCTGTTCCAGAACTACGCCATCATCCTGATGCCAATTAGATCAGGTGAGCTTTGCCTTTCAAGACAGTGCCACAACTTAACGTGGATGGGTTCGCTCACGCCATATTGCCTTCATAGGTTGCTAGCTCATGGACAGCAAGGTAGAATCTAGTGACACCCAAGTTTTTGGTAAGTTTTTGGTAAGTAGCTGTAAATGAACAGAATGGTGAAATTCTAAGTAATGTGATAATAATCACTAACAAGTACTAAGCATTTATCTAAAAACCAGATTCTGTTCTAATAGCAGAACAACTCCATAAAGTTAGTGTGACTTTTTATCCCTAGTTTACAGATGAGGAAACTGAGACAGAGAGAGATGAATTTATTTACCCAAGACCACACAGCTAATAGCAGTGGAACTGGAATTTGGACTCAGGCAATCTGGCTCTGAATCCAAAGCTCATAACCAGCACGTTATATCATAGAAGGGTGTGCTATTGATGGATAATTGACATGTCAGTGTGGCCAGCACTGTCTGGCATTGGGGATACTATAACTTGTCACCACTGTATTCTGTCACTACCATGATCTATCATCACTGTAATTCTTTGCCGCTGCTTCTTGATTTAAGCACCGCTGCTAAGCTTGCTATTTAAGGGCTTCTGCCCTCTGTGCTGGCCGGCCTCTTTATCGTGTCCCCAGCCAGCTGACATATTTACTTTTATGACCAGGCCCTGATTCAAGCTCCCCAAACATCCAGGCCTATTGACAACCTCTCCAGCCTAAAAAGTTCCCTGCAAATCCTTGCTCTTCTCAGAAGATATCGAAACTCCACGTGGATCTATGGTCTGGAGCGCTGGTTCCCTTCTTTGTCAACACAAAGACCCCTTTGGAGTGTAACAAATCACCTACCTCAAGTCCCCGGATGACAGTAAATATGTAGTATCTAACGGGGCAGCTCTCAGCTGGCAGTTCTTAGCCTGGCTGCTTGTGAGAAACACAGGGGAGCTTTAAAAAATCCCAGTGTCCAGACTGCACCCCGGAATAAATGAATCCAAATCTCTAGAGGGGGTGCCCAGACGGAGCTGTTCTTCAATCTCCCCAAGTGATTCGAATGGGAGGCAAGGCTGAGAACCAGGGGCTCAGCACATATCATCTTCACCCTTGTAGGCCTCCTTCAACAAGTCTGCAAGTTCTTAAAGATGTAAGCATTTATACAGAGAATGGATAAACAACAAAGTCCTACTGTAGAGCACAGGGAACTACATTCAGTATCCTGTGATAAACCATAATGGGAAAGAATATCAAAAATGAATGTACATATATATATGTATAAATGAGTCATTGCTGTGTAGCAGAAATTAACAAAACATTGTAAATCAACTATACTTCAATAAAATAAATATTGAAAAAAGAAAAGAATATGCCTTGAGATTTTAAGCTTTTGCTACTCAAAGTTTGCATCGTGGCCCAGCAGCATCACAGCATCATCTGGGGGCTTGTTAGAAATGCAGTTTCTCAGACTCCCTCCCCTAGACCTACTGATTCAGAAAGAACATTTTAACAAGATCTACTGGTAATCTGGATGCATAGTGAAGTTTGAGAAGCACGCCTTTAAAGCACGAAGAGACTACTTACAGCGCGAGGGTTGGGACTTTTCAAGCCTCAAGAGGCCATTAAAAATAAATATTTATTTACTAATGTATGTATTTTCACTTCATGGTAGCATCATCAACCTTCTGGGCTGCTACCTGACGTGTACCTAGAGGAAAAAACCAATCACTCCCTTCTCCTCCTCACTGCGAAAGTCTTCTCCAAATGTTTTCTGTTCGATAATGCTAGTCTCTGACATCTTCAGTGCTCCTGTGAGCTTACCTTCCTTTTCTTGAAGCCCTGACACTCACCTAAGATCTTGGTGTAGGGTCAGCTTGCCTAGGCCTTACAATTCTTATTCCTATAGGGACAGGGAACAGGAGAGGCTGCACCATTGTACAGTTTGAGATGGGCTTTAATATGTACGCTTCCTCCTTTTCCTAAGAGTAGAGAAAGAAAGGCTCACTTCTTGGCATTTACATGCAAAGAGCGTATTGAAAACCACATAAAAATAACTTCTAACATCTATTCTTCAAAGTATAATATTCATATATTTTAAAATGTCATATAAAAGCAGAAATTCGATAAGTCAAAAATCAGTGGGTTTTTTAGGTGTGTGTTTTCTACCTTTCCCACAGAGAAGTGTTTTAAAGGCAGCTTAATGGGGGATTCACAAAGAGAAAGGCTGCCATGTCTGTTTTCTTGCACAGGGGAGGGAAATAAGTGAGTTCCTTTAAATTCTGGTAACACAACATCTCCTATGAAGAAAAGCCCTTTGTTTGTTTAAATTAGAATCTCCACCTTGATGATAGTTAGGAATCTAGGAACATTTTAAGTGAGCCCAATTCTCTGATATGAAAAGCAAGACCATGAAATACCAGCCCATGTATACAATCTGAATACATTTTTATTCCCTCGTGGCTCTCAGGGTTTGAATCCTGGCAGAATGTCTTACTTGAAGCAGAATTTATCTTGATAATGATTGGCACAGAAATGGATTTTTTAAAGTGCTCTTGAAAGGACGATCCACTTAAAAATTCTTCCCTGTTCTACAGAACATAGAACAAAACAATGTGCAACTGCTTTCCACCAAATTTCTCTAAAGAATGTAATTTTTACATACCTGAAATAGTTTTAAATGAAAATTAGTACATCAGGTTCGACATCAGTACAAAAGAACAGTTTAACACGTGTCCACGTTTCTGAGATAGCATTGAATAAGACATACCATTACAGTATTTTATGTATGACTAGGAGGGGAAAAATGCTATGAATTAATTTAAGACATGTCGTTGATTATAAGATTAACCTCAGTTTCAGAGATGATAAAACATGGGGGAAAATGTGTCTTAGAACTGTTGAAATTCAGTAGATTAACAAGCACAGCATAAGATGATACTTTCACGAAGGAAACAACGTTTCCTGTCACAAATTTAAGGTTTGGTGTCATGGTGGCAACATCACTCCTGGTTCATGACGCAGTATTACCCCCTTAACTAGCTTTGTTAAAGTTCACCCCCATACACTCTGCCTCTATAGCGAATGGTTAAGATAAATCATAAAATCTGACTAATGGGAAAATTCAGTGCTTCTCCTTTGGAGGAAAAATGGTGGCTAACCGTAGCCTACAGCAAGGCTTCTTATTTTCCTCATTGCAAACACGGGTGCTTGTGTAGACCGGCGTGCATTTTTCTCAAGAGGATGCTAGCTACAAAAAGCGGGAGAGTTAAGAGGGTGAGCATCTCTAATTTCATGGGTACCTAGGCCTTGGCTGAGGCCTGTCTTGTGGTTTGCTAATGCATCTGTCCCGTTGGTAAGTTACACACGTAAGATGCATCCAGGCGCAGCCTTAGGGGCCCCTAAGCACAGTTTTTCGGATTCTAGAAGTGGAATCACTGATGCACATCACTGTCAGTTCCTGAGCTTCCTGCCAGTGTGATTTAGTAGGTTTTTTTTTTTCCAGTAAACACAGTCAAAAGGACCTCAAGGGGCTAGAAAAAGAAAAATGAAACAGAAAAATCCCATAAAGCAGTTTCTAATTTGATAAGTGGATTGGTAAGACAAGCATTTTCTGTTTACGTGGATTGATCAGATTTGCCAGGAAGTCACCAAAATTCCACTCAAGTCACCCTGCGTGGAGTTATGTAAACTTTTCTAATTCTTTAGAAATGAAAATAGAAATCCCCAAGGCGGCTTTAGAAGATGGAAAAACTGGCATACTCACGAAGATTGGGAGGCCTTTCTTCTGAGTAAATAGTCCACCACATCGGGATCGGTCTCTAACAGGCTCATCAGCACTTCATTCTGGAGATCCGGGGGAACCTGCAGGGGCCAAATGTTGAGGCATAAATAAAACCACTCCAGCAAGAGGTGAACTACGGTCATTGGCAACTTGACAATAGTGTATAAAAGGGTGCCTTCAAAGTTGTAAGAAAACAGAGTGATCTGTTGGTTAAAACCAAACCTACACCAACCCATACAGCCAGTTTCATTCTTAGGACAAACTGGATGATTACCAAATAGTCACAGTCACTAGTCAATTCAATTCAAGTGGGGTGAATTGTCACCCCACTTGCGACTGGAGATACAGCCTAACCATTTGGGTACCTCTGTTGCTCAGACTCGATTTTCTTGGCTTTGAATAAGCAAAATATCACGGTTAAGCGGAATGGTGTTTGTAATTTATTGTCCAAATGGGGACACTTTCTAGAGTTCATATTTAGCACTATGCCAAGACAACAGGCGTAAGTTAGGACCATCTCGGGCAGTTCTGGAACACAGGATCAGTTTACTGAGGACAGGCCCTGGAGCCGGAGACTGCTTGCATTTGAGTCCCAGTTCCACTCGCTGGGTGTGGGAATTCTGGCAAGGTATATGACCTTTCCAGGTCTCAGTGCCCTCATCTGTAAACTAGAGATAATAAGAGTACTCACCACAAAGGGCTGATGTGGTGAGTAAAGGACTTACTACATGTTGAGAACTTAGAAAAGCACCTGGCAAATAGAAAACACTCAAAAAAAATGTTGACTAGTTCATCTGCACATGCCACTTTGTCATCCAGTGCCTGCCTTCACTCCTTTCTTGCCTCCTGGTCTATCATCAATTAAAAGTTTCTTGCTTCATAATTTGATGAGGCATCACATGAGTGTTATAGATGAGCTTCATGTGTTTCTCTAAGCCTAATCCTCAGTGCATTAGAAGATGACCGTACAATCCTAAATCACTCATGTAGAAGTCTTTTCTAGGAGAGAAGATTGAACTCGGCTCCAGTGGTTTTCTACTCTGTAGATACTGGTAGCTCAACCAAAGGAAATTCAAACTGTTGAGGGAAAATACATTTTCAGTCTGATTCTCTCACATGTGGGCTCGGAAACAAGACTCTTAAATACTGTGGGGACACATCTTCTGAGAACAAGTGTTGGTGGAAGAATTGCCTTCTGCCTCTGGCAGAACTCAATTCTTCTTGAGCTCTAAGAAGCTGGAAACAATTTTATTAACAAAAACAGGGATGAAAAAGCAACAAAATGCTTTCCTCCTTTCATAAATCTATTCTTCCTACTTCATTCTGAATCGTCATTAATGACATTGCCAAAGCCTAGTCAAACAAGCTCAAAATCTGGGTTGGATTCAAGCTTCTCTGTGTCCTTTCCCCTCCGTGTTCAGAGCTGGGAGATCCACTTGATTTCATCTCCATGATGCCTGTTACTTCTTCCCTCTCTTTCCCATTCCAACTGCAATCATCCAGGTTTGAGCCTTCATTACCCCTTTGAAGTGGTCGTCTGTTGGCCATTACCAGCCTTCATTTCCCTCTTCTTATAACAGTCATACCCCAAGTTCCCTATGGAGAACTAATTGCTCTCCAACATCCAGCTGGAGGGTGAGGTGTAACCTAGCCTAAGAAAATGATCATTCCGCTCCCAGACTACCATGGCTGCCTGAGCAATGAGCATGTGACTTCATTAGAAGCAATGAAAAGCTGTGAGAATTTCCCAGAGACTTCAGAGGGACAGGATACAGGGCCTGAGGATTGTGCTGACAATTGAAGAAACAATTCCAAGAAATGGAGAGAAAGTAAAGGGCTCTCTTGACATCACTTGAGTGCTGGGTAAAGCTATGCCTGAAGCCACATTTGCTCTGGATTGTTCAGCTGTGTGAGCCCCCAAATTCCTTAAGCTAGTTTGAGCTTTTAGTTGAAAAGAAAGATATATCCTTGATGAGGCTTTGATACAACAGCTTGCTAACTTGTGTACTATTTCCTTCAACTTGTACATCAAATTTCTCCTCTATGTGGTTGTCAGAATGCTCTGATCAAGACACTTGATCAAAACCCCTTTTGATCAAAGCCACTTACTTGCTTGCTTGCCTCAATCTGTATTTCTCATCTTCTCCCCCAGCAGTCATCCTCACACACCCACAACCTCAGTACCACTGTGCTTCTCACTCTGACCTTTCCCCACCTCATTCCTTTAATTCGTTACATAAATATTTGGTGAGTGCTTACTGAGCGCCAGGCACTGGATGCTGGGATTCAGCGGCAAACCAAGCAGACAAGAATCCATGTCTCCTTGAAGCTGACAGTGAATATGGGAAGACTGGCATGAAACAAATAAACAGAAAACATAGCATGGATCACATGGAGAAATATAAAGCAAAGAAGGGCAATGAAGAATCCTGGGCCGGGGGTGCAATTTAAATAGGATTGTCAGAGAAACTGACAATTTAGCAGATGAAGGAACTGGAGAAAATCATTCCAAGCAGAAGGAAGAAAGAATTAGCAAGATGTTGAATCAGGAGCAGTTTGGAGGCCAGTGAGGTTGGAACAGAGTGAGAGGAAGAAGGCAAGTGGTAGGAAGTAGGTCAGGTAACCAAGGCCAGATGTTGTGGAGTCTTACTCCATGATAATGACTTCTGCTGTCAATCTAAGTGGGTGGGGAGCCACTGGAAGTTTTGAGCAGAGGACTAACGTGACTTGTCATCACTCTGGCTGCTGAGTCACTAGGAGATTGTAGGGAAGCAAGGGGTAAAGCCAGGAGTGCAGATGGGGGCTATCGATACATCCAGAAGAGAGATGATGCAGGGCCGAACCAGCATGGTGAGCGGATGAGAAATATCTGGATCCTGGAGACAGTGAAGGTAGAGACGATAACATTAGCTAATTGACTGGATGGAGAGAGAGAGAAGGAAGAGGGAGAGGGAGTGGGAGAGGAAGAAGAAGAGAGGATGACTTCAACGTTTGGGGCCTAGGCACCGGGAAGGATGGGGGTGCTGTTAACTGATGTAGAGAAGCTGCAGGGCGAGGAGGAGGCTGGGGGTCAAGATTAGGGCTGTGGCTTTGGTATAAGACGGAGAGGCCTGTGAGACATCCAAATGAAGGAAAGATCAAGTAGGTGATCGGGAATAAGGATCTGGGGTTAAAGGGGAGTCCTGGGCTGAACATAGAGATCTGGGGGACACATATAGATGGTATTTAAAGCTCTGTGACCAAATGCAATGGCCTGGGAATGAGAATGGAAGGAGAAGAGAAGGGGCAGGACTTTTAGGTCCAGGCTGAGAGATTGTTCTCTTACTATATTGAATACATTAAATAAATAAAAAGACTGATAATTTTGACAAACAACATGACCCAACAGATATACTTGATTACATCAGTTTTTCCAAAAGTAATATTCAAAGGGTGCAAATGAGAAGAGAGAGAGAGAACTCATTAAAAAAAAAAGAACAGCGAAGCAAAAAATAATATAGGTCAAAAATGTATATATTGAATTTTTTAAAAAGAATCTTCCATGAGCAAATTAGGAAGACTATTTCTATTTTTGTCCAGTTGGTTTAAAATTTCCTATGCTTAAATGAAGCAACTGACAAAGGATTAATCTCCAAAATTTATAAGCAGCTCATGCAGCTCAATAACAAAACAACAAACAACCCAATCCAAAAATGGGCAGAAGACCTAAATAGACATTTCTCCAAAGAAGGTATACAGATTGCCAACAAACACATGAAAGGATGCTCAACATCATTAATCACTAGAGAAATGCAAGTCAAAACTACAATGAGGCATCACCTCACACCAGTCAGAGTGGCCATCATCAAGAAATCTAGAAACAATAAATGCTGGAGAGGGTGTGGAGAAAAGGGAACACTCTTGCACTGCTGGTGGGAATGTGAATTGTTACAGCCACTATGGAGAACAGTATGGAGGTTCCTTAGAAAACTACAAATAGAACTACCATATGACCCAGCAATCCCACTACTGGGCACATACCCTGAGAAAACCATAATTCAAAAAGAGTCACGTACCAAAATGTTCATTGCAGCTCTGTTTACAATAGCCCAGAGATGGAAACAACCTAAGTGTCCATCATCTGATGAATGGATAAAGAAGATGTGGCACATATATACAATGGAATATTACTCAGCCATAAAAAGAAACGAAATTGAACTTTTTGTAATGAGGTGGATAGACTTAGAGTCTGTCACACAGAGTGAAGTAAGTCAGAAAGAGAAAGACAAATACCGTATGCTAACACATATATATGGAATTTAAGAAAAAAACATGTCATGAAGAACCTAGGGGTAAAACAGGAATAAAGAGACAGACCTACTTGAGAATGGACTTGAGGATATGGGGAGCGGGAAGGGTAAGCTGTGACAAAGCGAGAGAGAGGCATGGACATATATACACTACCAAACGTAAGGTAGATAGCTAGTGGGAAGCAGCCGCATAGCACAGGGAGATCAGATCAGTGCTTGGTGACTGCCTGGAGGGGTGGGATAGGGAGGGTGGGAGGGAGGGAGACGCAACAGGGAAGAGATATGGGAACATATGTATATGTATAACTGATTCACTTTGTTATAAAGCAGAAACTAACACACCATTGTGAAGCAATTATACTCCAATAAAGTTGTAAAAAAAATTTCCTATGTTTAGACATGTAATAAAAAATTTTGCTCCAAGCACCAATCCATTCCCACTAAGAATAAACAACTGGAGTGCATGGCCTTCAGAGTGGTGCACACATCACAATATTAGTTCTCTGAGAGTATATGGTGTGTCTAATGATAAATTATCAACTCAGATACATTATTAGAATAGGTTACAGGAAGGATCATTATTTGAAAATAACTTGCCATAAAGTTTTGCAGAAATAGCATAATTTCTGCAATTCAGAGTTTTTACTCATTCAGCTACGCTTTATTCCCAACCAATTATAATTACTGAGGCTTATTTTCTGTAGCATATGTGACCTTTACTTGGTAACAAATGCAAATAGAAAGGGTCAGTGCTATAAACCTATCAACAGTTTCTTTTCAAAAGACTCATGATACCATTTTGGCTTGGAGACACTATTTACAAATAAGTGAAAAAATATAGCTTAAAAATGTGGATCCATGTATTGCAGGAAGAGTAGATAATATTTTCCTATGCATTATGCAAGACTGACTACAGTGTACATAATCCATTATTTTAATTAGCTTATTTATAGCCCATTTTGATTTAAGGCAGCTTCCAAAATTCATATGATAAAACCACATTTGTTTTTGTTTTTTAATAAAGGAATTGTTCAGAAAATTGGAACCAGTGGGAAAATGAAGGTAGAGAATTTGAAACGATGCCTGGAACTGACTTTTAATATTCATACTACAGCATCCAGTGCTGTTTTCCCAATAATTCCTGTCATCTTTGTCCACATTTGCACATTTCATTTCCAATTATTTAATAAAAATTTCAAACTACTGGCTCAGTTCAATTGGATGAGCATTCATTTTCTATTAATTTAGATACTTAATAGAGAAACTAAGGTCAGGGGAATGAGCTGAATAGAAACAGCAGCTTACAGTAAGTAAGAAGAAACATCCACGTAGACTATTCACATATGCATTCCTTTTCAGTAATTAGGATGCTGTCGAAAGAATATCTGACCAACAATCGATAGTTCCCGAGGTCCCGTTTTGGCTCTGCTGCTTATAATTAATATAAACTTGGACACATCGACCATCTTCTTTAGGATTCTATTCCTGAATCTGAAAATCTGGGCATATCCTATCTGTCCCTTTTGCCTTTATGGAGATGTTATGGGGATCAAAAGGGCTAACAAATTTGAAAGTACCTGACTAATTGCAAAGAACTTTAGAATAAAAGATTTTATTGGAAATAGACAAAATAATAAGTTAAACACTTAAAAGAAAATAATAAAAGCAGATAACTTGGAGATGGTCAATGTTTGTTCTGAGATTTCTTTCTTGACTAACAGCCATCAATTTCCACCTTTTATCCTGTGAGCTTGCAAAGAAACATCATTCTTCTCTTTTGCCTAACACTTCTGGTGGGTAACTAAGTTATGGGATTTCCTCTCGATATGTCTCCGTTCTTGACCACCCCTTGATTTCTAGGGTTACAGTGTATGATCTCTTGGC
Source organism: Mesoplodon mirus (assembly GCF_964341445.2). NCBI lineage: Eukaryota > Metazoa > Chordata > Mammalia > Artiodactyla > Ziphiidae > Mesoplodon > Mesoplodon mirus. The sequence continues at coordinate 8,500,854 of NC_138981.1, forward strand.
ACCTCAATTGCAATGGTCTTGAAGCCAGACTCTGTGTAGCTTCTCCATTTTGGCTTTTTCTCCTGTGCCAGACCTCAAGTCTTTGGGCTGGTCACATCATCAGAAGGCAGGGATTATCTGACTTGACCACCTGGAACTGATAGAGGGTCCTAAGGTTGCAGTTCTCTGTCAGCTGGCCTCCTTCACAGCTAGGCCAAGATCATATGAGCCAATCCTGGCCAAGGTACCCTAAGTGGGAGGGTCTTATAGAAGCTTCTGGAAAAGGTTCTCCTCCATATTGACAAGAGATGCAGGAGAGAAAACATCTCTCTTTGTGACTGGATGTGATAATGGCTTCAAGAGGTGCTGGAAGTGACTGTGGTCTCTTGCAGCTAAAGATGGCGGACCAGAGAGAGCATAAGTGTGAGTGAGCCGCTAAAATTGTGCCCTCAGACTTCTTATTATGTGAGATAATAAATCCTGATGTTTGCCACTGCCTATAGTTGATTGTTCTCCACCTTGCAGTTGAAACTCCTACCTGCATATCTACAACCTTTCACCCACTCACTCACTCACTCAATTTTATACTCTTCCAGAACACAGGGTAGGGTGGTGCCTTCTATGCAATGGAGGCTGAATAAATGTTGTTGGAATGGCTACAAATAATAATAAAAAATAACCCAGAATTATTGGTCTTCATGGTGTATACTGGTTATGTTGCGTTTGTCTAGATGCTTCTCTCTACTTATAAGCAGTACCCATCCCAAAGGGCTTCTTCCCTTACAATTTATTGTTTCAAGTCAAAATCTCTACTGTGTTTCATGGCACAGGGAGATCAGCTCGGTGCTTTGTGTCCACCTAGAGGGGTGGGATAGGGAGGGTGGGAGGGAGACACAAGAGGGAAGAGAAATGGGGATATATGTATACGTATAGCTGATTCACTTTGTTATACAGCATAAACTAACACACCATTGTAAAGCAACTGTACTCCAATAAAGATGTTAAAAAAATCTACCGTGTTTTAGTCAACTATTTAGTAACTTCAGATAATTTCTAACGGTACCATTTATGGTTGTTTTTATCTGGAGACTCAACTCCTTAGCTTTTCATATATTCCTTCAAAGGATAATGCTATTTCAAAAATCAAAAGAACTTTGGACTGTCCTGCTTCAGAGAAAAAATGTAAACACTGCACATATGAAGGAATAAAGCTGTCATAATTAAAATCCACCCTATCAAATTAAAGATGAAACCTTGAATGATTGCCTAGGGTATAACGGCTATGATGTATTTTATTCCATAAACCAGAGAGAGTGAAAAATGGTTTGAGTTTTCTCCATTTACTAAGTCACCATAACAAACCACTAAGGGCATCTGAAAGAGCACTTCCCAGGACCCAATCCTACTGTACTGTACTTGTGTAGGTGTTTCGCACCAGTCCACCACTTGGCACTGAGCCAAGAAGGATGCTTTGCATTTAAAACTCTAACAGTCCCCAGCAGAAGTAAATGTCATTGGAAGTCATGATGATATATTTTTTTAAGCTAACAAACACACCGAGAGAAATCACTTTGGCTATTTATGGGAGCAAAAGCTCAAACTTGGACAGGCCCAGCCTAGAACTTCTGTGTAGCTCTGGTGTGGAGGATGGCTTAATATTATATAAGGAGGTCTCAGTGCACTTAAAGGGCCAGAATGTGTTAAGTTCAAGAAATTTTTCTCACGTGCCTGACACATGCCAGGCAGCGTTTTTGGCAGTTGGGGCACATTATTGAACAAATATAGTCGAAGAGCCCAGGACTCATGGAGCTGTGAGGGGGGATGACTCGAGGAAGGTGAAGAGCTTCTGCCCCTCTCCACCTGCGTGTGTCACCAACAGTGCACGCATTCTGTCACTACAGACAGGGACAAGGTGAGCGGGCTTTCACAGCCATCTGCTGGCCTGGACATCAAGTGGGTCGGTGTTATGATCAGTCCAGAGGGATTAATGCTGTTGAAGGTCCCCTTTCTGCCCCATTTTCAAACTGGTTAAAATACTCTCCCCCGTCCACCCCCAGCCAAATGAATTCCATATCTGAGACGTCACGTTAAAGCACCTCGTCTTTTGTGAGGGAAGGCATCACACTGTAGAAATAATTCACTCAGTCGCCGCATCACTTAGGTGAACGATCTTGGCTTGCTCCTGGTGAAATGGTGGTGCAATTGAGAATAAGCTGATGATGTACATAATGACTAACCCGACCCCTGGCACACAAACAGTGGTTATTTTAAAAACAGTGGTTATATAAAAAGGGAAATGGAAATCGTATATAATTATCTGGATGGCGGTGGTCTCTTGTTTGATGCCCTGGATTACTGCTTGACTCCTTTTGACTTGGCATGTGAGAGAAGCTTTAAGAAAATGTAATTTGTGCCGGGAAAGAAGAGAACACAGAGCAAAGCCTGGCTTCTGAGCTTGGAACCCTCAACACAGCCTCTGACCCTTGCTCCCAGCACTTCTCATTCGAAATTTCCCACGTGCGCTATGCTGATCCCCAGCTCAGGCTGACCAATCAGCAGGGTGGGAACGCACCGCCGTTCCCACGCCTCCACAGCACCCGGCACTTTCCATCAGCCCACAAGGGTGGTGCCTTCTCCTCTTTCCCTCTCTCCAAAAAAGAAGCCCTAGTAGTATCAGCCCTGAGACTGAGCTGACTGTTTGCTCCACTCTGCTCTGAAGCTCTTAGTAATTCCAAGAGCCACGATGAATTTTCTCTGGCATTTCCGACATCAATTACAGAAGCCACAACTTGCAGAACAATTAATGTGTTCATGATTGAGTCGGTGAATGCTTTCTGCCTCACAGTGATAACACGGACCATTTCTAGATACGCATGATTCTTCTCTTTTATTTCCGGTGTTCCCAGGGAGAGCATCATTTTATGTTTTCCAATTTTTAGATAGTTGTTGATATCAGAAATGGAGGGTTATGATTTAAAGTTTGGGGGAATCTAAGGAGTATGGGCACCAAACCAAAAACAAACAAACAACAAAAGTGCATTTTTCTCTAGCAATGCATTATCGCAGTATGTTTTTTGTAACAAATACTTACCGAGCACCCATTTGGCAGAAAGCACACTTTCTGCCAAGTACTTTCCAGGTGCTGTGGATATCAGTGAATAAAACAAACAAAAATCCCTGCCTTCATAAAGTTTGCATTCTATTAGGTTTCAACAAGCATAATAAATAAATATACAGTGAGCTGAAGGTGATAAGTGCTAGAGCTAAAAGAAAGAGAAGAATAAAGACTAGGAGTATATATGTGTGGGAGCAGGTCGCAGCGTTACACGGCGTGGTGAGGGTAGGTTTTACTGCGAAGGCGACACCTGGAGGTGCTTTGATAGGGCAGGCACCTGATCAATTTCTTATAATAATAGCAGTGATCTCTCTCTCTCTCTCTCTCTCTTTTTTTTTTTGGAGTCCCTAGTATATGTCAGTTCCTGTCCTAAGTGCCTTAGGATGTCATTTCTAATTCTCAAAATAATCCTGTAAAGCTTCATCTCATTTTTTTTTCAACAGAAAAAATGGAGACTTAGGGAAGGTAAGCATAGGGCCAAGATCACATAGCAAATACATAGCTGAGCAGAGATTTGAATTCTGGGAGCTGATTCCAAAGCTCACGGTCTTCCCACCATCTTGGGAGTTTCCCAAGATGTGGTTAGGAAACTATCAGAATGCCCTGGAGGTATTCATTAGAAAGTACACAATTCTGGGCCCCATCTCAGCGCTACTAAGTTTGATCCTCTAGAGTGCAGCCCAGGAATCTGAATATCTGATGAATTTTTCTTGCAACTGTTGCATGTTCAAGTTGGTGCACCACGGTTATGATCTGCTGCCTTGGTCTCTTGCTAGAGTGATCATGATGGCTGTTATCATGACCTCTTTCCAGCCCTAGGATTTCTAACCCAGTGCCTGAAAAGCAAACAACTGGTAAAAAGACTGTCCTAGCCACACTCTCGAACTGTGTGGCAGCCTCTAAATCTGGTTATCTTTTCTGTATTACGGGACCAAGCCAGGTTCTCTTCTGTCCTTTCCCATTAACTCGGACACTGGCCACTTGGGACAGGCAGTCCAACATGAGGAAATGAAGGACATTATAACACTCAGAAGAAGCTTTGGGTCCCTGCCAGGCCTCTGTGGGGTTTTATATCCCTTCCATCAGTTCTTCAATGGCATCGCTGCTTCTAGGATGCATTCTGCCTTCAAGGACAAACTCACAGCCACCTTTTCTAACAAGTCTTCCTTTCTGATGCCAATGGGAAGCGATGCCTCCCTCTCTGAGCTTGTAAACCCTTCCAAGGACTGTGAAACAGCACAATTGCTAACCACCTTTAACCATCAGGTCCTGTCTAGCTTCATCCTTCCTTGTTGGGAATTACTGTGCTAATTCTGAAAGCTTCTTAATACAAAAAAAAATGAAACAGCTATCTACATGATTGAATTTTTGTCCATCCACACAGACCTGCTTTGCCAACCAGCCACCAGCTTTGGTATAACAAACTAGATCCTGAAATGCCAAATATGCCAAAAGAATCTACAAAATGATGTGATTGATTAAAAAAAAGAGGTGGGGCTTCCCTGGTGGCGCAGTGGTTGAGAGTCTGCCTGCCGATGCAGGGGACACGGGTTCGTGCCCCGGTCCAGGAGGATCCCACATGCCGCGGAGCGGCTGGGCCCGTGGGCCATGGCCGCTGGGCCTGCGCGTCTGGAGCCTGTGCTCCGCAACGGGAGAGGCCACAGCAGTGAGAGGCCCGCATACCGCAAAAAAAAAAAAAAAGAGGTGAAGCTAGGTCTAGGGCATAGAACCATGCAGATTTTAGAACTAGAAGGGATCTTGGTTATCATTCATTCTAACCTAGTCCTTTGATAACTAAAGAAATGGAAATCTAAGAAGATGAGGTCACACAGCTAATGTATAGTAAAGATAGGACTATAGCAAAGTTTTCTGGTTCCAGAGCCAGTTTTCTTTTTTCTTTTTTTTTTTTTTTTGCGGTACGCAGCCCTCTCACTGTTGGGACCTCTCCCGTTGCAGAGCACAGGCTCCGGACGCGCAGGCTCAGCAGCCATGGCTCAGGGGCCCAGCCGCTCCGCGGCATGTGGGATCTTCCCAGACCGGGGCACAAACCCATGTCCCCTGCATTGGCAGGCGGACTCTCAACCACTGCACCACCAGGGAAGCCCCAGTTTTCTTTTTATTGACACAGGCTTGGGATCTTTGTCCTAACTCTCCTCCTACTTCCTTGTCCCTTTCCTCAACACATAATTCTCATAATCTGTCTAAGGAGATCAAGAATGCTTACGTTAATGGTTAACTTACTCTGAGAAAGGTATCCTTAATTCCTCCATGCTCAAACCTTTTGATAAGTATAAGGAGTAAGGATTAGTAATATGGAAGTCATACGTCACACAGCTACCACTGAGTCCTTCATTAATTCAACCAATATTTCTTGTGTTTCTACCATGTACCAGGCATAGGGGTAATGCAGTAAAGAAAGTTAGGTGGGGCTTCCCTGGTGGCGCAGTGGTTGAGAATCCGCCTGCCAATGCAGGGGACACGGGTTTGAGCCCTGGTCTGGGAGGATCCCACATGCCGTGGAGCAACTGGGCCCGGGAGCCACAACTACTGAGCCTGCGCGTCTGGAGCCTGTGCTCCACAACAACAGAGGCCGTGATAGTGAGAGGCCCACGCACCACGATGAAGAGTGGCCCCCGCTCGCCGCAACTAGAGAAAGCCCTCGCACATAAACAAAGACCCAACACAGCCATAAATAAATTAATTAATTAATTTAAAAAAAAAGAAAGTTAGGTGGAAATGAGCAAAAATTCACCCTGTCAGGGAGCTCGCATTCTAATAGGGAAACACAAACAAAAGAAATTAGTAAAACCCTTATTGGTAATGGTAAGTGCTAAGACAAAAAGGCGGGGAAAGGGAATAGGAAGTGAGGATGTGTGTGTATGGCGGTGGTGTGGTAGGGGGGCTGGATTTTAGACAAGGCGACCAGGGAAGGCCTCGTTGAGAAGTATAGATCACGACTGGGGAACACAAATATGAGCTATTACCCAAGAGAATCTCGGTATCAGGCTCCACAGGGAATGGCAAACTAAGATCAGATTTGGAAAATGTTGGACAAGATGGAGTATTGATGTTCTTCTACCGTTCTTAATAATCCAGGCAGCAGGAAATGGAAGGAGAGGAATGGCACAGTGAAAATGGCAGCAACTGGACTTTCAAGGAGGCCAGGAAGAGATTTGTTAGTATCTGACGTGAAAAGAAATGCCTGATGGTTTGGTTTCATATAAAGAACTTTGTTTAGAATACAGAATTGAGAGAATGGAATTAAGATTGACAAGAGGTATTATTTTGTCTTAAAAAAAAATCTAGAGAGCATGAAGTATGCCAAGACTACTTGGCAAGATGATACACGACTTAAAACTTGATGAAAATGTTGAAAAATTCAGACATCTGATTCATCCAAATATGTAATTAATTATGAGGATTGTGGCTGAAGGGTGAAATTTATATAGAGTTCATGAAAATTTCCACTTTTTTTTGAGAGCTTACTGCATGCAACACATGGGCAGTGCCTCAAATACTCAAAGAGGAGCAAGACACCATTCTACCTCGTGAATTTTTCACTGTGGAAAAATCCATTTTCACTTCCTCCTGGGCATCCAGCAGGAATACATTTCTCAGCTTCCCTTGCAGTTAAATGTGGCTTGTGGCAGAGTTCTGTCCAATGGGACTGGAGGGGGCATGATGGATGTCCCTTCTAGGTTTGGCCCATAAAGTCCTAGGGGACTGAAGAGTCTCAAGATGCAAGGAGCTGGGGTCCCTAAATCGCCACCTGGAACGCTGTCCGCTAAACATCTGATTAAACCTTATGTGAATAAGGTACTTATGACTGTTGTGCTGAAGTACTACGATTTGAGCCAACTTGTGTTGCCCAACTAATACAATTATTAATTAACATTTGCATAGAATTTTGCAGTTTGCAGAATGCTTTTGCATAGCAAATGATTCTGGGAACCACCCCAGGAAATGGGTCATATTTTAATTTTTTCCCATTTCACAAACGCTGAAATTGATGCTTACTGAATATTGAATTACTTGGTCATGATCACAAAGGTGAGACAGAGAGGGCAAATATTCGAAACTACTGGCTCTCAAATGCACAAAAAAATAACTGATATAAGACAAGGACGGAAATAAATCTAATGCAAGGCATTTGATAAATATAGACAAAATATTAAGGAAATTCAAAAGAGGGAACTAGCATACTTGGTTGAAGAAGCCACAAAAGGCTCTAGTGGAATAGGTAAGATTTATGGTGAGCATTTGTAAATTCAAAAGAGAAATGGGAGAAGAATCATGGAGAAAGTTCCTGTAAATTCTGACATGCAATACGAGTGGTGAATAGACATGGAAGAGACTTGGCATTTGTTCTAATGATCCAAGGGAAGTTGGAGCAAGCAATGCAGTTTTTTGAAGGAAAACAGGAACTGGTAATTCAATACAAATCAAAAAAGTATTTACTGAGTGCCTGTCAGATGGAGAGCCTTCCAAAAGTGTACAGAGGATACAGAGAGGAGACAACAAGGGCACAGCCTGTGTTTTAAATGCGTTTGTGATCTACTAGGAGAAATAGTCAAAAATGACTTCAACACAGTGTTGAATGAGGTAAACATCAATAGGAACAGTAATAGGGTTCAAGGGACAGAGAAGTGACATGGCAAAGTGACTCAAGAAGGACAAAGGAAAGATAGGTAAAGCTTCATGCAGGACGCAAAATGTCCCGATTGACCTTGGAGGAGGTGCCATTGCTGAGGATGGTTATAAATACATGAATTCACGAGGGCCACGTATAGCTCCCAAAAGAAGAGTTTTATCAATTTTGGGGGCAAGGACACTGCTATATAAAGAATTAAATGATTCCAAAATGTGACCATTGTTTAGGGGACAACAAAATGAAATTTACAATTTGGATATGACCATTGTTTAGGGGACAACAAAATGAAATTTACAATTTGGATATGTTTGTTTAAACTTGGAATCACAAACTTACAGTGACATCATAGGTATGTAAATTTCTATTAACTGCCTGGCTTCCAACGAATTCAGTTAATGACCAGCACTATGGACCAGAAGGTGCTGTGCCTAAGTTTCATTATGCCACCAAGAGGCAATCAATAGGCAGTTGACTGAGATGTCTTGCCAAAGAAGGGCCACTTACCATGAACAGGGCTTCATAATTTTCTATCATTTTCTGCACCACAGCAATGATGGCTGTGCTCTCTTCAGCCCGGGCTGAACTCTGGACCGAGAATTCCTTGTCTGACGACTTCTGCTTGTGCAGCAGGTTGGGTCCAAATATGGTGGCCAAGTTTAGAGACGTCATTTTGTTCCCAGTGACCTATAGAAGCAGAGAATACAAGGACTGTTGTGATTTTTGCTTTTCAAAATGCCAGGTGGTTCAATCATCAATAGAATATTTCTACTTTCTCTCTTTTTTTTTTTCTGCAAGGACTACATCATCTCTGTCAGAATCCACGAAGAGCATCATCATTTTCCTTTTGCTTCATGTCTTGAATCGAAGCTCATAGCTCAGTGGTCATCTCAATAGCATACTGAGTAAAAGTTATAACTGTTACTTTTGTGAAACTGGTACTATATAAAATTTCTATCCTGTCTGCTCTTTAAAAATATTGATGTCCATCCATCCAACTGACCATCTTATCCATCCCTCTCTCTATCCTTCATCCATCTATCCATCATCTCTCTATTAATCCATCCACTCAGCACCTACCATAGACTAGGCATTTTTCATGGATTCTGATTATTCTAAAGTTTTTCCCACAATGATCACAAACCAGCCCTTATTTTAAAGGGTTCACATTCTAGAGGATAAAGAAAATGATCAATTACAAGCATTGAGTACAAAGTATGAAACTAGCAACTCTGGAGGCCCCCGGGACACTCCAAAGAGGTGGGTGGCAATATTTGCACAAAACCTTGAAGGAGAATAGAGTTTGCTGGGCTGAAAAGCAGAGGAAATGGTGCAGCAGGCACCTTCACAGTGGTGAGAACACGATATGCAAAGACAGAAACATGTAAAATACGCCAAGGCCCGCCAGGAAACTCAGCATGGCAGAAGGTCCTGCAGGAAAGGCCGGCAAGGGCCAGGTGAAAGTCATTGCTACATGTCCCCTGTGGGGCAAAACTACTCCTGGTTGAGAGCCACTGGTCTAGACCAATTTTTATTTCTCTTGTTGAAATTAGTTGAAAATCTACGAATGCCCAGAAAAGCATGGGGACTGTGGCTGCTTGGTGAGGATCCTTTGCCTGGGAAGATCTGCACAGCCTTCAAGAGGCAGCTGGATGCACAGCATAAAATTCCTGACTCACAGGTGAGACGAAGCCTCCTGAGTCCCGACCTTGTCCCGTGGAGACCTGAGCTGGTGGCTACCCAGGCCTGCAAGCCCAGCATGGCACATGGGGTGTATTTTTAGAAGGCGAAGCTGTTTTCAGGTTTGCTGCCAAGTGAAATGATTTCATGTGGTAAACACTGGGAATTTTTAAGAAAGTGCCCTTAATGTACGACTGTTCAATTATGTTTTTTCTTTGTTTCATTTCACTGATACAAAACTTGACAAGTTTTCATGTTATTTTTCATTTTTCTTCCTGGAAATTCATGGCTGAGGATAAAATCAAATATGCACCATTTTCAAATTCATCCCTTTAGAACTCAGAGGCGTTTGGAGTATATCAGGGTTTTCTCATTTTTTAAAAAAAAACATGATCAAATGGAAGATTCTGTTTTCTTTGAAAAGAATGTTTAGTACAAGGACAAGCCAGAACTCTGTTTCCGCTCTCCTTCTCCTGTTGCTATTCTGGGAATGCAATACAATCCCTCTGTAAAACTGCACAGAGATTCCAGCTGCAGACCACGCTGCTGTGGTGTGTTAACACCTTTTTGTTTCATTTTGGTTTTATTTGATTGTTTTTTAATCTGGAAAGGAGACTTGCTCCCAGATGGCTTCTACCCTTACCCCTCAAGTTTCAGCATACCTATCTATCTATCATCTCTCTATCTATCATCTATCTCTATGACTGCCCAAGAGTGCACAATATAATGTGTACTTGGGCTTGGTTCATTATTTAATTGTCAGCCAGTGTTATGTTTCCAAATGTTAACGGGAAAACATTTATCTCTACTAAATAAGCATCCTAGATCATTTCTGATCCGAATATGAAGCGCTCACATTTACTGATATTAAAAGTTTAGCATGTAGGTGGGGGAGGGATAGATTGGGAATTTGAGACTAGCAGATGCAAACTATTATATAGCGAATGGATAAACAACAAAGTCCTACTGTAGAGCACAGGGAACAATATTCAATATCCTAGGATAAACCATCATGGAAAAGAATATGAAAAAGAATATATACATATATATACACATATATAACTGGATCACTTTGCTGTACAGCAGAAATTAACACAACATTGTAAGTGAGCTATACTTCAATAAAATAAATTTTTTTTAAGTTTAGCGTGTAGACTCACTGGGCTAGAGGCTTCCCACAGGCTGTCTCGATTCCCTCTCACTATACGCTTCAGGAGCCGCTGCTGCTGTCATCCTCATATTACAGACGAGGGAAGTGGTGCCCAGAGCCGGGCTCCAGGCAGCCCCCCGCCGCGCACTCTTGCTGGCAGAGCTGGCATAGCGGGGATGTGGGAACACTGGCTCCAAAGCCGGGCCGGGACCAGGGTGAGGGGAGCGAGGCACGGGTCCTGCTACAGTTCCAAAGCCAAACTCGCACTTGCTAGAGGCACGCACCTCATCAAAGGTCAGTAATCCCGGCCTTGTGTCGGTGGTTCATAACTTCTTTTTGCCTCACAGACTCTTTGAAGAACTGGAGGCCAGCTATGGACTCTCTCTCCCAAAAAAGTGTACATTCACACCACATATTCCATGCCATGCTGGGGGGTTCTTAGACAACCTGAAAAACCACTGCTCAAGAGGTTTCAATGATGTCCCTGCAATAGTCTTTCTAGAGGAAATGAAATCTTTCTTACATTTGGGAATTTCTCTTTTCCCCTAAGGAGCAAAGCAAATAGCAAACTGAAAAAAAAAAAAAAGGAATAAAACAAACCAAACACAAGATAGCAAAAATATTCAATAAAATACCACTATTTTCCCCTCCAAAGACATTCACCGACTAGTCAATTTTTCTCAATGTCTTTCTTTTAGACATCTTTAAGATCCCATTAGTTAGTGATGCATTGAAGTTTAAGCACTTATTAGAAAAGAAATATTACATTCATTTTATAGAGGAGGAAGCTCAGACCTTCCCCTACCCCAACTCTGTTTTCCGTCCTCTTCCTCTATTTTACAAAAACAAGGTCACATAGCAAGGTGCTGGCAGAGCCTGGGTGAGCCTCCAAGCTCCTTAACACTCTGATTCAGTTTTCTTCCTGTTGCAGCCCATAATAACTACCCAACAGATACGTAACACATCTAGCACAAACTAACAAATAGGTAAGAGAGAAACTTGAAAAATTCTTTGTTTCTTGATTATATTTGACAATTGAATTTTTGTCTCACTCCAATCTGCCCACTCTGAATTCTTCACCTGCTCATGCCAAACCAACTTAAAAAATTGTGAGCAAAAAACCTCTCTCTCGTTCCTCTCCCTCCCCTTTTCACTTCTACCAGAAGTGGTTTTCAGCTAATTCCCATCCCTATGCCATGCTTATGCGGTCCATTTACTCAATCCCGACACACCCTTTGATATGTAGTTTAAGTTCAATCTCCCGCACAAAGCCATTCCTAACTTTTCTGCTCCACGTTCATCACTTTTCTGAAGTTCTGCAGTGACTCTGCGTTGTGTTCTCTAATTCTATATTTGCCTTGTGTTTTTCCCCCCTCCACCTCCTAGATGCCACAGCATCCTGGGAACGGTAATTAGAAAATTCCTGAACAATGCTCACTGGCTTAGAGGAACAGAGAGTAGGCGCTCAGAACATACGTGATTCAAATACCAAGGCCATTCTTACACGGAAACATTTATAATGTGAATTGCTGTTTTCCATATTGCTATTCCTACAAAACCTTTCTAACTCACCCTCCTCCTGTCTCTAACCAATCTAAAACACGGATTATATCACCTTAGTTGAATCCTTCCGAAGATTCATGGCTTAAAAGAATCAGCCACCTTCCCCTGACAAAGGCATTCAGTACTCTGGGAACATAGTCCAATTTCCCCTCTGACCTCATCAGTACTTTCCCACACTGCAGCCTTAACTCTAGTCCAAGATGGCTGTGTGAGTTACTTGTTTTCCTGTAACCTCTAACCATTTCACGGAAGCAGTGCTCTCCTCGTATTTCCCCTGTTGCTTTAATTTTTGGTTACTAGTCCTTCGCTTTGATTCAAGGTTTAGGTCAAGGATGTCTAGAAACCCTTGTCATCTCTTGCTTCCCATACAACTTTGCTGTTACCAGAATATTTTTATATTCCTTGTAATAAACTAGTTTTCTCAATGACTGTGCAGTGCCAGTTGAAGAAATTTTATCTCCAAAGTTCAGATAAGGAAACCCAGGTTTAGGAAGATTAGTAGATTTGTCCAAGAACACATGATCAGTGAGTTGTAAAGCTAACAAGTGTTCTCACCCAGGGGTGACTTTGAGCTTCCCCTCCTTCCCGGGGAAACCTGGCCATGTTTAGAGACACTTTCAGCTGTCACAACTGGGGCAGCATTATGGGCCGGGGGGAGCTGCTACTGGCATCAAGTGAGTAGAGGCCAGGCATGCTGCTAAGCATCCCACAATGCACAGGGCACCCACACAACACAGAATTACCTGGTCCCAAGGGTCAATCGTATGGAGGCCGGGAAACTGTGAGCTAGACCCCCAGCAGAGTTGTTTCTTCCTACTTGCTATTCTATATTTCTGTTCTCCATAAGTCAGACTGGTTTGGGTTTGAGGCACAGCTGGGACTTTGCTAGTCAAGGGACCGAACCTTCCTCAAGATATTTTACTGCCATCTGCTGGGATATTGTCCTAATATCTCTGCAAATCTGCACTGACTATGGGGGACATGGCACCTCGCCCAGAGTCATGAATGCACAAATGCACAACTTGCACAAGCGTTAAGTGGAGGCTCCCTGGGGAACACTGGGTAAGTTACGTAACCCCTCCAGCCCTCAGTTTCCACCTCGGAAACACAGGGACGACAATCTCTCTCTTGCTCAATGGAGGATTAGCTGTAATATATGTATAAAGGCCCAAGCACACGGCCGGCACATGGTAGGAGAGACATAAATGGCAGCTAGTGTTCCGGCATGCTAAGTTCCATTGGTACCTATCCAAGAATGTTTTCTCCTCTTTGCCATAGGCAATGCAGTCTTGTTCAGCATTTGGACCAAAAGAATGTCTGCAAATGATTTTTAAAAGGCACGAGTGAGTTCAACTGGACATTTTGCTTTCCTCAATGCCTTCTTAATCACCTAAGACCTGACTTTCTTCTCACATAGTACTTAAGAAACGTCAGAGAGGCAACTGACATACCTAGGAACCCAGACAGGGCTCTGTCTTGACCCAATGATTAGGCAGATGATTCTACAGCTTCTCTTATATCTATAGTGAATAAAGGCTGACACCCAGACGGGTAATATAACTACTTAACAATTATGAGAATTACAGTATATCCTTTGAAGAGCTGTGTCTGCTGAAAGAAGGTGGCAGTGCCATATTGTGAAACCTGAAGCCAGCAGAGGTTTCACTAATAACTGCTATAGAGATAAATGGATAACTCAGGAAAGTTCCATTCTCACATTGGTAGGGAGGATGAGGATAAGAAAGGGAGAACTGCCTTTCTGGAAAAAAATACATATGACCATGGCCTTTGGGAAAGAAATCTGACAAACGCAGAAATGAATCCACAACACAGCTGTGCTCTGCTTAACAGGATTTAAAATAAAAGCTTCTGGGATAAGTAAGCTTGGAATGCCTTTGACTCCTTCTTGTTGATTTACAAGGCATGTTAACATATTAAAGGGTCTGAGATCTCCTGGGGAATCCAAGGTCAGGGAGAAGTAGGACTGCATGGTTTCAAGAAAGGAAACAGATCTCTTGTTAAGGTAAAGATTAAATAGGTTGCTTGCCAATAGGTCACTTAAAATTGTCCAAGGGAGAAACTGGAAAACACCTTGAAGCACAGGAGTATGACCAAAGAGAACCAGAGCCCAGGACCTCAGATGGGGGGCCGGGTCCAACAAGAACATCCCCAAAGGGTCCAGAGGACTGTGCAGAACCTGTCTTTAGCAGTTGGTACCATGTGGCATTGAGATACATGGCAACAGTCAAGAGATCTGACTTTTCAGTTCTTTCTCCACCTGGTTTTGAAGCAGGATCCACCCTCCATTGCACTGAGCCAGTCCCTATTTTGGGGGGGAGGGTTGAAGGAGAGAAAGGACCTCTAAAAAGGAAGATCCTAGACTTCTAGCCATAGGGCACATGGGTGCTCCAGAATAAAATGGAAGAATGAAGAGGTGACATCATATCTGGGCTTCAAGTTAAAGAAGCAGATCAAATGAGTTACAAGGACAGCCATCTCCCCCCACCTGCATTACTCCATTTTTCTCATGCTCGTAAGCACCTCTGTAGCTCATGTTCGTCTCCTTTACACAAATGGAAATTCAGGGTCTTGAGTAAAGCATCATCATGGAAAATGACAGCCTCATTTGGAAGCGTCCTTGAAACATACAAGGAAGTTAATGGCCAATGCGCTCTTAGGAATGGTCCCTCCAGAGGGGGGAACAAAAAGCCTGCATTAGTTCTCTTCCTACATAGACACATAGGCCAGGAAAGGGAAGCTTCATTTTCTCCAGGTGAGACATCTGACCAAATTGGTAGCTCTCTCTTTTTTAAAAAAAAAAAAAAAGTTGAAGTATAGTTGATTTACAATACTGCGTTAGTTTCAGGTGTATAGCATAGTGATTCAGTATTTTTACAGATTATATCCCATTATAGGTTATTACAAGACATTACAAGACAGTGGGCATAATTGCCTGTGCTACACGCTATATCCTTGTTGCGTATCTACTTTATGTACAGTCGTTTGTATCTGTTAATCCCACTACCCTAATTCATCCCTCCCCCCATCCGTCTCCCGTTCAGTAACCGCACGTTTGTTTTCTATGTCTGTGAGCCTGTTTCTGTTTTGCACAGACACGCATTTGTATTATTTTTGAGCTCTCCCTTCTAAAACGGGAAAAAGGAAGAATGAGAGCATCTGTCGCGGTGGCGGTGGGGGGCGCACCTCTTGCCCGTCTTTGCTGACGTTGTCCTCAGCATGCCTGGCCACGATGGAGAGAAACTGCAGCAGCCGGTGAAGCGTGTCGCAATTGCAGGGAGGTAGAAGGTAGATGAGGAGCTGCAAGGTGCCCAGCTGTTCCTCAGGCTCCAACACTAAGCAAGGCAAAGAGAGGCGCTCCAAGTGAGTCAAAGGGGGAAGTCATGCCCTTCAGGCTCAACGGCCTTCAGAAAGGGACTAGCAAGGCAAGTCCCATTTCATTCCTTCACCCACTCTCCCATTGCTTTAGCAATTTAACAGTAAGGTTCTATGACGGATAGAAAGATAAATTCGACCTGGGAAAATGTAACATCCAGAGAAATCATTATAATCCAGGTTAGAAAGGTAACTTCATGTCCCTTACTTTCTTCTCCCTCCTTCCCCTGGTATAAATCATCACATACTTTATGGATCACAGTCTTTCATGGTTGTTAACTATTTGCTAACAATGACTGAGAATCTGTGAATGTTCTTAAATTTGAGTTTAGAACACATTTGAGGCCCTTGTCTGTTGAGCAATGTATAAGAGGTAGACTTTTTGTTGGCAATAACCAAGACACGGCCCAATGTCAGTGTCTTCTCTCTCTTTTGTGATCCTATCTTAACTGCAGCATGGATGAAAAATTTCATGGAGGCTGAAACACTTCTGGTTGTTCCTCTTCCCTCTCCCCGTCCTTTTCTCCACTGTGGGATCTGTGTCTCTAGCCCTGAAGCAGCCACATTGAAAGTACTGACACTGGGCTATGCCATCCTGCTTTCCCTGGAACGTTTCCTGCCCCCGCTTTCTCACTCTAGGTTCCAGAAATGCAAACTCATTTTTAGGCACAGACTCAATGTGAACTCTCTCTGTTCCTCCAAAGCATCAATTTATAGCAATTTCTACTGTCCTAGAGTCCTTTGAAGGCATCCCAAATTTTTCTTGGCTACTTCCATTTGTTTTATTGCAACTTTCTACTTGCTAATTCTCCCCAGGGTAAATCTCAGAAAATTCCCCAAATAGCCCGCTCATTAGAGACTGATAAATAAGGGCAAAAAAAAAAAAGCTATTAGAAAACACATGCATAAGGTTCTGATGAATGAGTGGGACATCCCAGTCACCCAGGAACCCATTCCTGCAAATGACTGGATTACGCACAGAGGGTATTGATGAAAGCTGTGTACAGCTCCCTGGTGAGAAGGGGGTCCGGCATGTCCCTCAGGAACTCCTTCAACAAGGCAGCCACGTCATGAACGCTGTGCTCTTCCTCCAGGGACACGTCAACACCACGGTCAAATTCCTCACGTAACTGCAAAGACAACGGTTCAAGTGGCAGTCTCAGAATACCATACCTCAATGTTCAGCGCCCAGCAAAAGAAGTGCTATGACATGCAGCATCTGGTATTAAGTTTACCAAGACCCCAAGAAGCAGGAGCAAACAACCTGTCGCCTTGATCTACAGAGTCTATGCAAACCCAGCCATGAATATATGTATGTGTGTGTATATATATATATATATATATATATATATATATATATATATTTGAAATGAATTATTAAATAAAAGTATCTGTGGGTTTACTGTTAATGATGCAAGCAGAAGGGCTTGATAATGACATCCAGAAGGTTGGGAGGAAGAGCTAAGGGGTTAGGTCAATTCTAACTGTGGGAGGGAGGAATTAATCTATTATACAGTGGTTTTGCATGTCAGCAAATTTACCATGTTGGAATTTTGACATTTTCCAGAAATACTCGACAAGAAAGCAAAGAGATATTTCTGCAAACAATGAAATTAAAAACCCTGATAGGGGCTTCCCTGGTGGCGCAGTGGTTGAGAGTCCACCTGCCGATGCAGGGGACACGGGTTCGTGCCCCCGTCCGGGAGGATCCCACATGCCGCGGAGCGGCTGGGCCCGTGAGCCATGGCCGCTGAGCCTGCGTGTCCGGAGCCTGTGCTCCGCAACGTGAGAGGCCACAACGGTGAGAGGCCCGCGTACCACACACACACAAAAAAAACCCCTGATAAACCATTTGTGACTAAGCCTTGAAAGATGACAATAACTAAGTAAAATCTGCCTTAGATTTGCCAAAGTAGCCTTATTAACATTTTCCAAGAAGATTTCCTGCTTTCATCATTATACTCAGTCCTTTAGCGTTTATAACAGTAGGAAAACACAATAGCAAGAAGGGAGTCATAACTCTACACCCTATTTTCATCTCCGACAGCTCAACTTCTCTTAGATATTGCTTGTTCTCTGCTGTTAAAATAATTTTGTGAGTTCATGAATGTACTCTAGGCAATAAACTTCTGTAAGTGTTCATTTGCTATGTCATTCATTCATCCATTCATTCAACAAAGATGTACTGCACACTTAAATACCAGGCCTTGTTACAGTTCCTCAAAATACGGTGATGAGTAAAGAGGCAAAGCCCTCCCCCTCCTCCAGCTCTCAGGCTGACAGACAGGTGATAAATTAGTAATCCCACCAATGATTAAGTAGCTCTTTATACTGTGACAATTGTTCTTAAGAAAAAGTGTAGGATGCTAAGAAGTGATATAACAAGATCAAATGGTGAGTTAGGGCCTATTTCACAATTGAAATCTAACCACTAATTCTATACATATTTTTGAGAATCCTTCCGTAAATCTCCATGCAAAGGTTTTCCTTTTAGTGGATCCAGATATAACTGAGGAATAATTTCTGTCACTAGCCACCCCGCCACCTGACAAGAATGCCTGTTACTGTCCCGAATCGCACATCAATTCCAGGCAACTCATCCTTAGCGTGCATCGGGCAGCCAGAATGCAGAAGGCTTCCATCAGCACCAATCCTCATTGTGATCATCTAAAGACACCATGTTTTCCTTCTGAGTGCACATGCACGCGCGCACACACACACATGCAGAAAGAACGGATTGTGGGAAGAGCTTGGTCTAAACTGTGTGATCTTGAATTAAATTTCTTAATCTCTCTAAGCCTCAGAAGAAGTGGGTGAAAGGAGCTTGTCTCCCAGCCGGTGGGCAGATTCAACGCGATAACGTTGATGAAAATATTCTGCAATTCTGCACAGGTGAGAGGCCTAAGAAATGTTATTACTATGCTAACTTTCTTCCTGCTAATCCTATTGTGAAATGTTAAATGTTCAATAGTATCTTATGCGACTATTACAAATAAAACCAACCAACCAACCAAACAGAAAACATACTTCTTCTGAAAACCCCTTTTGTCTTGACAAAAAAAGAAAGACATTATGAGGAGACATTTATTTCAGTTAGTTTCAATAATATGAACAAATATCGTTTCTTCAGCTTCATCCAACTAAAAATTATTTTCATTTGGCTTCATTTTTGAATTGCTGGGTTCCTTACTTCTTTCTGTTGGCACCAACAGAGGGAAAATAACATTTTAATTTTCTTTTAGCCAACAAATGAATTCTTTTCTCAAAGGATGGTTTGCCTTTTATGAAGCCGTCATGAACACAGATACCTGCCTGATCATAGGAGCCTATTCCTGAAGCTCTCATATCAAACTTCGTTTGCAAGAATGCTGCAAAGTGCAGAAGGAAACTGAGGGGTACAGTCCCCACATGGAAAATGAATTGGGGAATCAATGGTACCATGGAAAAGTAATACGAATTATTTATTTTTGAGAAAGTAAAGCTATAAACATAGTATTTTAAAAGAAGAGATATTAATGGCATTACTCATATCGCATTTTAGTAAAAACGGGTGCTGTACAATTGTTTTCTATTTATTATCACTTACTGATCAGGTACTCTCCGAATCTCCTACATTTACAGTGTCAATAAGATGTTTATAAATTAGTTTCATTTGGCTGTACATGCTGTGGGCACGTCCAGATGTTTTGCTTTCAGCTGTATGAACCTAACTCTTTCACAAACTTTCTGAGATTCTGAGTTGTTGCTTTTTACTTCTTGGGGCTCAATTATACTCTAATAGGTGGGAGGGTACATAAAAGATATTCAGAAATGAATTTGCATGAGCTTGAACTTTATACGACGTAATTCAACTAAAAGTCAGGTGAAACGTACAATATAATCTTCACTTTTCACTTACTTGTCTCACTCTCTTTTTTGAGCTTCCAACTCGGAATATCCCCACTGTCTGGAGGCCTGCAAATAAGCAAACAAAATCATCAGTCCTGTTTTGTGGCTTGAAACTGGAGGAAATCAAAATAGATATAAAAGGGAATGCCAGCACCATGCTGCAACATGCAGGGCAATATAGTAACTTGACAGCGTGCACTAATGCTTATTTATCCCACGCTAGATTCACCAGGTACCTAGAGGTTAGCCCCGAAAGTACCAGGATCATTGTACGGTAAATGTTTCTGATGAAAAAATGTTCTTGTGTTATTATGTATTTCCACACTTTCTCCATATGAAAAAAAATGTAACATTTTCTTCATCATTCAGAATAAACGTGAATTGTCTATGAATTTCCAGCCCTTTATCAATTTTAAAATAGATATTTCTTGTTTTACTGATCATAATTAAAACAGGTACTTATTAAAGAAAATCTATAAGGTGCAGAAAAATACAAAAAATAATATACTTTAAAAAATACCTGATGCAGAAGTAATGACTTAATA
The DNA here is from genome assembly GCF_964341445.2 of Mesoplodon mirus. NCBI lineage: Eukaryota > Metazoa > Chordata > Mammalia > Artiodactyla > Ziphiidae > Mesoplodon > Mesoplodon mirus. The sequence continues at coordinate 8,520,815 of NC_138981.1, forward strand.
TTTTGGTTTATTTCTATCCAGTCTTCTCCCCATGAAAAAAAATATGGGGGGTAGAATGCTGCTGCTTTTACTCAATATTATGCCACAAGAATTTTTTATGCCAGTAAAAATTCTGCATCAATGTCATTTAAAATGGATGCAAAATACTCTATTGCATGAATGTGCCACAATTCACTTCATATCCTCCTCTGAATGACAATATAGCTCCCCGCAACATATATGCACTTGCTTTGATACCATAACTAGCCCGATTAGGAACAACTTTGTACATAGGTGTCAGTTTACATTTCTGATTCTCTTAAGATCATGTTGTAGAAGTGGGATTATGGGGCCAATGCATGAAAAAGAGTTATCCAGCCCCAAATGTCAGTAGTGCCAAGGTTGAGAAACCTTGCTCTAAAAAATTAGGTCTCTTAAACATAATCGATCACAAATTAGAAATTTCAACAATAGTTCCTTAATATCATTAAATATCCAGTCAACATTCACATAAGGTTCACAAACTGTGATAGGCTGGCGTGCCTTGTAGTCTCTTAATGTGTTTGTTTCCCCCTCTCTGTTTATATGATTTCCTCGTAATTGGTTTGATGAAGAAATAGCATTGATTTCCCACTGGAGATTTTCCCACTGCCTGGATGTAGACACTCTGTGGTGTCATTTATGGGTCCCTTTCTCCCCTTTATTTCCTCTAAAGACATAGTTAGAGCCAGTGTTTTCTCTGATTCAGGTTTGAATTTGGGGGCAAGAAGACTTCACCAGAGGTATTATGCACTTCCTTAAAGTGGCACAGAGTGTCTGAATGACTCTCCTTTCTTATGCAAGCCATTAATCACTGCCATTGATGATCATCGTCTACGTTTAGTGTTTCATTGGTGGCTCATTTTCTCTTCATTTGGGATAATCAGTTACAAGGGTAATGCCAGATTGTAGCTGCTAGTGGTGGCTTGTAGCCACATGAAGAAAGCTGGAGTGGGAGTCAACAGACCATGAAACATAGTCAACACTCCAGCAATCAGACTCATGCTCTCATGGCATCATTTGCATCCTGAATCTACCTGTTCCTGAATCTAGATATAATATTCATACTTCCAGTATGTAAATGGGAATTTGGGGGGCTGCTTTGCTTAATCTGCTTTTATCTGGGTTCTTCTCCCTTGCCACGGAAAGAGTTCTGACTAGTCCAATATTTAATTATATTGGAAAGAACTGAAATCTTTACAACATTATTTCTTTCCATCCAGAAACAAAGTAGATATCTTAATTTATTTCTTAATTTCTTAATATTTCTTGGTAAAGCTTTGCAGTTTTTGTCACAGAAGTTTCTTACTTCTTATTACAGATATTCTAGGTAACTATACGTTTGATATTAATATAAATGAATTATTTTATTGTTATAGTACATAACCTATTATTGCTCTTATATAAGACATGGATATCTTTTTGTATATTTATTTTATGGTCTTGCCACATTGTGTATTGTGTATAAGACTTTTAAAGTTGGTTTTCTAGAATTTTTCAGTTAGAAATGATAATATCCATAAATATCCCATTTATCACTTTTATATCTTATGAGTGTTATCCTGAATTTCCAGAATAACTTGAGAGAATCATGCTGAGAGGCTAGTTATTGCTGACTTGCATAAGTACGTCTTGGTGCTTTGCACTTGGGTGGAATTTTGCTTTGCATCTATTCTCAAAAGACTTGTATGCCTTCCTTGTTGCTGCCATCAATTCATCTGCCTTATAACTGAGTCCAACCCCCAGCCTAATTTATTGCTTCTACCTCTCTGGGAGCTTGAAAACAGGATAATCAAGGTATTAGAATCAAATACAGAATTATATTTCTTCATCTACAAAATGAGCATAATAACTATCCACCTCAAAAGTTGTTCAGTGATTCAATTAATTAATGTATATTAAAATACTTAGAATTGTATCTGGCATCTACTATTATATATAGAGATATAGGTCCTAACTGAACGAAATGAGGCTTTTTGTGCAAAACAGAAAACTGTAATATAATAGTAGGTCTCAGCAATTTTAATTTTGGCTGCATTTATTTTCTTGTTGGTCCGATGGTTTCCAAATGGCTGAAATTTCTACATAAGTGAGATATCACATAAGGGCACTTTCTTCCCAGGTGGGACTATTCCTTTGCCTGAAGTCCTCCATTCTGTTCAGAAATGTCCATTTCTGTGTCATTATTTCCTAAATTATAGTATTTTTCCACTCAGTAAAAGTGACTGTGATTTCAAAAATAACTAGCTAGTGGGGCTTCCCTGGTGGTGCAGTGGTGGGAGTCTGCCTGTCGATGCAGGGGACACGGGTTCATGCCCCGGTCCGGGAAGAGGCCACATGCCGCGGAGCGGCTGGGCCCGTGAGCCATGGCCGCTGGGCCTTCGCGCCTGGAGCCTGTGCTCCGCAGCGGGAGAGGCCACAACAATGAGAGGCCCGCGTACTGCAAAAAAATAAAAATAAAAAAAATAACTAGCTAGTGATTGATTGCTATAATTCCTATGTATCAATGGATTATAACCTGTTTTAAGTTTTTTAAATTAATTAATTAGTTAATTAATTAATGAATTTTAGGTTGAGCCGATGACAGCCTTCAGACAGCCAATGCCATTCTCTGACATAAGGCTTAGAGTCATTTTCCTCAAAGAGAAGATACAATCTAGGCATTCAGCAACCTTGACTTGAGACAGTCACTGATAAAAACAGGTGTCCATCAAAAAAGGCATAGATCTGGCAAAGAAATGTGACTTTGCTGTACCCTGTGCCAGAAATGGATATGATCACCTTTCTCTCCTTTTTGTCAGAAGCTGAAATGGAAACGAGAACCAGGGCACCTGAATCTCAGGCTTAGGGAATTCAAGTAATGAGGGCAGGCATAATAAGCAGAAGGCCCCACCCTAAAATTAGCCTAAATCCTTTAAGCAGAAGAGAGTTTGGCTCTTTGTTATACTGTCTGGGTTTTTTTTTGTTGTTGTTGTTGTTTTTGTTTGAAATGTGTGCTTCGGGGAAATTAAGGATGCTTAAGGAATTTTGGCCTAATAGTGGAGAAAGCATTTGGGTGAAGTAAAAGTGAGGAAGGGTGGGGTACACGAATACATAGATGGAGTCAAGATAACCGTCCAAGACCAATTGTTTTTGTTTGTTTCTCTCTCTCTCTCTGTTTTGTTTTGTTTTGTTTTTGTGTGTGTGTGTGTCCAAGACCAATTTGGGAGAGAATGAAAAGGTCTTTGACAAACGTCTATAAAGCTAAAGTGAATCAAACTCTCTGCTACCCATTTCAAACACTGGCAAATAAAGTCTTACAAAAGAATTGTCTTTGAAATTTGCTCTTTTTTCATTGGTTTAAAGGGACCAAGATTAATATCTCTTTGAATGTGGACCTATCTCTTATTTTTCCAGAGCCATTTGGTCTAAACATCATGGAAACTCGGAACAGAATCAGGGCCTTGAAAGATCATGTAGGTTATCTTCTTTCCTTTAGGCCCTAAACTGCATTGTAACTATTTCCCCCACACCCCCCCAAAAAAAGTGAACTTCCCTGTTTTTTAGTAATCTTAAAGGAAATGCTATTTTACAAATTATAATTCATGAAAATTTGTTTTCAAAAAGAAAATACAAAGACATGCCAAGTTTTCTTTCACAAAAGCAGTTACTCAACCTGGCACTGCATTTTTCCATGGTTAGAGTAGAATTTTCTCATTTAGAATTCTTTAGAGTGCTACAGTTCACTCTACATTCTTTATAGGGAAAAATTATAATTATAAAAGTATGAGTCGCTTTTCCTACCTCGTAGTAAAGTTTAGGCTGAATTTAAATATTCATGTAAATTCTTTAGGTGTTAAAAGCAACTAAAGAACTCTTTAGTTGCTAAGCTATTTTGAAAAATAATTCTGTTCAAGTAATACTGATTGAAACATTTACATTGTGTTATCATGATACTAAGTATTGGGAATTCAAAATGTCTAAGATTTTTTTTTTTTTTTCTGTACTTGGGCCTCTCACTGTTGTGGCCTCTCCCATTGCGGAGCACAGGCTCCGGACGCGCAGGCTCAGCGGCCGTGGCTTACAGGCCCAGCCGCTCCACGGCATGTGGGATCCTCCTGGACCGGGGCACGAACCCGTGTCCCCTGCATCGGCAGGCAGACTCTCAACCACTGCGCCACCACGGAAGCCCTCTAAGATATTTTTATTGATGTCCAGTTTACTTTCCAAGGAGAAGAGTCAGATAAGAATGTACACTCATACACATAAATATACACATTAAAATTTTGTATAAACAAAGTTTCAATACATATTAATTATATTAAGTCACCCATATGTTATCTAGTGATTTCCATATATAATGAATTGATTAAGAGACCTGGACATATCCTAGTAATTTTTACAAAGTCCCACTTTTATTAGAAAGAAATAGATGAGAATGTTAAGAGTAGTTATGTCTATATGATAGCCTCAGAATTTGCTTTTCTGTTTCTTTTTTTCTCTATTATGATGTGTACATTATTTTTATAGTAAAAAAGCAATTACAGTGATGTATGTCAATTATTTCTCAATAAAACTGGAAAAAAGAAGCAATTATAAACTCTTCTCATGTCCATAAAATGCATGCTAACATTATAGCAAACAAATTCAGATCCTAGACATGGCTGTTTGATGACCCAAAAGTCTAAAGTTCAGCAAAAATTTTAAAGAACTGTACATTGTTTTAAAGTCGGCATATTAAGTGGAACTGAGTTTCCAAAACGGTCGCTATGAAGAAATTTTAAGTGGACAGCTTTCCAGAAAAATGCAAAGAGCAATATAGAAACCTATTGTCCCAAACTATGTATTTTCTATTCACTTAAGGAATGGTTTTCTAATCTTTTTTTTTTCTGTAAGAAGCTGGACTATTATTTTTTAAAGGAAGCCTTGTGTAACCTCAATGTATAAAAAAGATAAAAGTGGCTCTGCTTTGTTTGAAGGGGGTCCTGAGGATAGTCCCAGCCCAACAGACCTTGCCCTCCCCTCAATTCCTTGATCTCCAGGGTCACTTCTGAGGACTATTTAGGGCTGGGGAGTCTGAATACCATCAAGTTGATTCCCGCCACCCCAAATCTTGTGTAGCCCTACTGGGGTTAAGCAAACGCTCATATTTGTAAATTTTCTTTGCAAAGGAAATTTCAGCCTAGAGCCTGATCAAATGAACATAGAATTGGAATCGGGTGCTTGAATGATTGATGCCTGAATACGTGAAAGTCTTTAGTACTTGACTGCTGACAAACAAGTTTGCTTACCATGTTTTTCTAGATGTTGACAGCAGCTGTCCACCAGCCTGGGGACCTGTCTGTAAATGGGATTCAGACTGAGTTTCTTATCTCTGGCTTTTTCTTTTTTATTCTGAGCTTCGGCAGGCAAGGAGAGTTGTAATGCTTCTAGCAGTCGAGACTGATTGTCATCAAGATCGGTGATAGAATCCACTGACATTGCACCCTGCAAATTATACACAGACGTGAACACAGAGTGCAGATGGAGAAAATAAAAACCGCTTCCCCCAATGCCATCCAATAAATCCTTTTGCCCACGACTACTAATCACACTCGAAATAATACTGTTTAATTGTGCAGTTTGTATTTTAAAAGGAAAAAAGGTTAGGAAACCTCCGCAGCATAGGGTAAGGTAATGACAGTTACAATTTCAACAATAGACAACTTTTTCCAAATGGAAGACAAGAGATGGCAAACATACAATTAAAATATTTTGACCCAACCACTTCATTCCTTGAAACAAGAAAAAAAATCACATACTTGACAAATGAGGTAAAGTCAGAGAACTCTTGTGAAAAAAAATTAATAATAATTCAAAACTCGAAAGTAGATTTTAAAATAGGAGGATTCCATAAACAGTCTTAGTTTAGTTTTCCCCAAGACGTGACACAATGAACTTTATTAGGGGAATAGTCCCAGGAGACAGCTGTAGGGAAGTAGGGAAATGAGAAAGGGAAGTGAAGGCAGCTAATGAAGGGAGCATCACCAAGCCTGTGACAAGCCTGTGGGCCGCTGGAGCCCAATTGCCATGGGGACCTGGGAGACCGTGTAGATCATGCACCTCAGAGCTATTCCTGCTAAGGAGTAAGGGAGTTGGGGGTATTTATACCACGAGTCTCAAGAGTCATTGATTAAAGACAAGTTCTGGTAGGGGTAGGAAGGTGAGATTAACGCTTTGCTACTTGCAGCCTATCATCTCTATGGGTGGGTGACTCTGGCCATCAGAGAAAGCCCCCAGCCAAGAGATGAGGTAATGACAGGTGGAAGGAGGGCTGGCACGCTAGGAATGGTAAAGGCTGAGGGTAAGGGTGCAGGGCACCACTCATGCCTGTATGGCCACCCACCCTTTGATGAAGCATAGAGGAAGAAGTTGGCTGCTAGCAAGGCCCGGCCAGAGGGGAGGGCATTTGGGAGGCCCATCGCCTGGGCTCTAGATTCTCAGAAAGCTCATATGTGGCATCTTGGTGTCATTGTCATATAGGCTTATATAAACAGTGTGAGAGACTATGCTAGGATTGGAAGAACAATTCTGTCATGCAAATTCAAATATTCCATAATGCTGTCATTTCTTCAACTTTAAACACAGTGAATCCCTGTAAACAGTGGTGGGTGGCTCAGGTGCCCCTGAGTCTTGGAGAGGTTCTAAATGTTGGAGGCTGATTGAGAACTGTGGATTTTAACTGGGAAGTGCCTCAGGATTTTTTTTTTTTTTTTTTTTTTTTTTGCAGTACGCGGGCCTCTCACTTGTGGCCTCTCCCGTTGAGGAGCACAGGCTCCGGATGCGCAGGCTCAGTGGCCATGGCTCACCGGTCCAGCTGCTCCACGGCATGTGGGATCTTCCCGGACCAGGGCACAAACCCGCGTCCCCTGCATCGGCAGGCAGACTCTCAACCACTGCGCCACCAGGGAAGCCCGTGCCTCAGGTTTTAACTAGGGCAGTAGTCAATGGCTGGAGGTGACAAAGATTTGGGCCTTCAGGTGAAAGGCAAAGGAGAGATCTCCCAGTGACCTAGGAAGTTTCAGAGATGCTTATCACCTGACTCAGCTAATCACCAACCAATTTGCCTGGAAACTCAGCTTTCCTGGATTGAAATTTGAAATGCCAAATAATAGCACAGTGCCTGGAACTTAGTACTCACTTAATAAATGGTGCCATATTATTACAGTATTGATTTGAAAGAGGACATATGTGTGTGTGTGTGTGTGTGTGTGTGTGTGTGTTTCTACAGTTATGTTTCAGAAAAAACTCCATGTTCCCGTTGGTAAAAAAAAAAGTCTCAGTGCTTATGAAGACCAGCAGCAAATTCACTGGGCCAGGCATAGTTCTTGGATGAGATGAAGAGATTAACAAAAACACCTGGCCCTGCCCTCAAGCCTCAAAGTCTCATGGGAAATTCTGGTAACACGACAGAAGGTTACACTAGAGTAGGATCAGTGGTGATGTTGTAGAATGTTCTGGATATCACGGGTAAGCAAGGAGAGGCACCCAATATCTTTGAAAGGGGTCAGGGAAAGGCTGTGAGGGGTGTGTCAGGTGCCTCGGGGCCAGTGCAAATTCTCTCTGAATGGGGTTGTTGACAAATACCTGGACACAAACTGCATTTCCAGTTTTCACATGAGCCAAGACTCAGAGAATAACCTTAGAACTCTTCCGTTGTCCTGACATCAGGGTCAGAGGAAACACTGGTCAACTCACCCTCCTCCTGGCCCGAGGAGCCGGCTCCGGGGTACTGGGGGACGTTGACTCATTTGGTGTTTCCGAGGTGGAGCTGAGAGATGAGTTACTGCTTGAGAGTTCTTTGTTTTGTCTTTTATTTCCAAATGGGAGGAGGGAAGCCACAAAATCGGATGCATCCTTCTGCTCGCCCCTCTGTGAGTCCTGCTTGAGTTTATAGGCCCGGTCGTTTGCGATGACTTGGGATAAGGGCATTCCAAACGCCTGTGGGATGAACTCTGGAATCAAAAACCAAACATTCACTTTCAGAAAGACTGCACCAGGGAAGACTCTCAGTCATGTTGCAGATCAAAGGGCAGACAAATTCAAACGACTGTTTTCTGAAGAACTGATTCATCCATCAATATATGGAGATGACTTTTGAGTTGGTCAGAGTGGCTGAAGTTTCTGTCTCAATAAAGAAAGCTAGTATGTATAAAGAGCATGGGTTTTAAAAATCTAAGCCTCGAGTTTTTCTCGACGTATCTCAAGTATGTTTAAGGGAAATAACTTTATAGAGAAAGGTGACATTTTTTGATAGGATGAACAGAACACTTCATCCTCATGAGTAAACGGTTTTACAAAACGTGTCTTTGATTGATGTCTCAAGAGCCCCCAAAGCTTACAAGGCCTGAGAAGACTCTGTGTGTATACATTCATTCAACTGTCACTTACTAATACCTACTATGTGCCGTGTCAAGGTATGCAGTGGGGAGTACAAAACTTACAGAAGGTCCAGTCCTCGCTCTTGAAGGGCTCAGAGTGTGGGGTGAGGTGGGGAGTGGAGAATCAGATACGTAAATAATTGTAATTGTGTCTATCATGTGTGTAAGAGAGAGATGCCCAAAATTACTGAAATTCAGGTAAGTGGCTACACTCTGAGGTTCCCAGTCAAAGAGGTTCCAACATGTGAAATGACAACTCAAGGGACAGACAAGCAGCTTGGGAATAAGTTTGTTCTTTTTTACTTTGTGTTCTTTGTCCCCACATGCTTCCTCCAATTGCTGGGTTAGGGCTGTCACGCTCATGATCTATACTCAAGCCACTCTCCTGGCCACATGCAGAAGTGGATTCTCACCACTGAATATCCGGTGAAGAGCCCAGAATATAATGATTAAATCCTCTAGTAAGGACAATTTTGGGGAAGGAGCATAATGCAGAAATCTACGGCTTTACTTGGAGATGTATACACAATTGCATTGTGGATCTCTATAGTAAATCCACTTGTATACACGTACATTGTAAGCACGCTGATCCTTAGGGCCATGCATTTTATTGGTAATATTTTAAATTCATGCTGAAAAGCATTAATAATTATATTAAATGCATTATTTCTTTGAGACTCAAAATTACATCTCCTAGCAGCAGAAAACTGGAGTCTAGCCTCTCCCTTGTTTTTATAACTCTTATGAATAAAACCAGAATGAGCAAGGGAAAACAATTCTAAGGTTGAAAAAGCTAACATTAAATCAGGTGGGAAGAGGCTCTAAAAGATTTTCCTCTTTGATCCACGGCAACATTTTGAACATCCCTGGGCTAACAGTCAAGTCTGCATTTAAAGCAGAAATGGCACTTGAGGGCTTCCCTGGTGGCGCAGCAGTTGAGAGTCCGCCTGCCGATGCAGGGGACACGGGTTCGTGCCCCGGTCCAGGAAGATCCCACATGCCGCAGATTGGCTGGGCCCGTGAGCCATGGCCGCTGAGCCTGCACGTCCAGAGCCTGTGCTCTGCAATGGGAGAGGCCACAACAGTGAGAGGCCCACATACCACAAAAAAAAAAAAAAGAAAAAAAAGAAATGGCACTTGAAAAGCCTGAACCTCTTGTTCTATCAAAACATGCAATTCATTTTGAAGTGAAAAATCAAAACTTCAGCATTTCGGGATTTTCCAGAGGATGCTTATCATCCTCTATAAGTTTGTTAACTAGTCGGCATACGTTAATGCAAAAAACAATTCAGGCATTTGTTTTTAGGGATCAATGTGGACAGTGTAGCAAGATCCAATACTCACTACTGATAAAAGGTCATTTCCACTACTAGCAAAATTAGAAACCAAAGGGGACATCTCAGGACTTATTGTGTAAATCAGTGCTATCTTGTCTATGGGAATAATCAAATAGTCTTCCTTCAAAAAGCTTGGGGAAAATCTAGGAACATGCGTATGGCAAGGCTGATAGCTACTCGGAATATATAAAAACTGTTGGTGGGTAATGATAGCAGAAAGGACATTGATAAATGTATCAGGTGACCTGTGTCTGCTCAAGTAGGCATACTCATAGCAGAGATTTAATGTGACATGAGGACTATTGATTCCTCTCCTAGACATTTTTTCCACATAAAGGAAACCAACCAGACTCGGCTAGAGATCTCTAATATCCTTGGAAAAAAGAAGCAAGATGGTTTCCTTTGGTATCTGTCATTCTTAATATCTAAACGTCTGCCGCTCTACTTGTAAATTGGAATAAATGAATAGAAATTAAACAGATGGAATACATGAAGTCATTCTCCCCAGATGACTCTTTTATTTCTCTTTTCTTATTTCTGCTCTTCTCTAATAGGCTTTCTTTCCTGGCTGAGTTTATTTATTCTTTCAGTGGTAGTGTTTTGATCTAGTCTCTTTAGTTTCTCATTGCTTTCTCCAGAGAACTCTCTCACAAGCTTCAGAAAGGAGACAGATCTCACTATGCTCTAAACTTGTGTCACAGTGTCTAGTCCCTGGAAAATTCTAGACAGGGTTCCTTGAATGTCATTGCTTCTCAAAATATGGGTATTGTGAAATTGAGGACTCAGCCCAAGGCTGTTGAGCAAAACCTTCCTTTCTGTGTAAATAAAGTGTTGGGCACACATGCTTATCTGTGGGTTCAAAGCTCTTCTGTTGGGGAGGAGAAGGGAACCTACAGACTCTGTGTTGATAGCAGCTAATAAACTTGATAATGGGTGTTTAAAACCATAAAAATATTACCCAAGACTCAGTGTTCTGGGCCCAGGGACTGTGTGTCTCATGTTCTAATCTATAGTATGTGTTTACTATGGAGACTGCGTCCCCTGCTGTCCTCATTGGTAGAGGCTGTCTCCGCTCCCTCCCCATGACCCTCAGGGCCAGGAGGTGGTGTGCTGGTCGCTCAGTTCCGTGCTTCAGCTTCCAGATCGTCCCCCTCCTGCTGTGTGGCAGAAACCTGGTGCCACTGCAAGCTTCCCCTGCCCCCCTGCTCACTGCTATCTTCCATCATCACCGTCAGAACCCCCATCTACCATCATCCCGAGTGACGCGGATGTCTACCCAAATGACCCATCTGATTCTCTGTCCTCACATCTCCTTGACTTTCTCCTCTCCTCTTACTTTTCCCTGCAAGCTATCTTTTTCACCAACTCCCTCGGTCCCATCCTGGACCTATCCTCACCAGAAGTGATTTGGCCCCTGGAATCAGGCTTCCTTCCTCCACCGTGGTCTCACCTCCCCACCCGAAGTTCATGTTTTACACTGAAGTGTGGTAATCCATTTAAAGACACCATTAAGCCACCCCATCCTTAATTCACTTTGATGGCGTCTCAGTGTTCTTAGCATGCAGACCAGAAGCTGTGCTGCGGCCCACCCAGTCCTGAGCAAGGCGGCCCCTCCTATTCTTCCCTGGAATCACACTCCCCCTGTTTCTCCCATCTTCAGTAATAGCACTCAATACATTTTCTTTGAGAATTTCTAAAGAGTGATAACTGATACTTGATGTTTCTACTGTTATTTAACATGACACAAAATAAAGTTGTATCAACTATTCCTATGTAGTGCTACTTCACAACTCACATATATTAACCCATTTAGACAGTGAGGAACAATAAAACATGGCATGATATAATTTCAGCACAAAGAAAGGCGCTAGACCTGAACTATCACCAGAGTTTATGCTGATGAACATTTCATCATCTGAAAATATCCTGTAGAGAGGGGACCTAGCTCTCAGACTTAGGCCACAGTAAAACCTATTTCCCTTGTGCTCTGATTAGGAACCACAATAAATGGCCCAAAGTAGCCATTTTAAAACCTTTCCCCAAGAGTGATTCTTTTTGACACAAGAAAGGATTTTTCTGAAGTTCTGAAAGTTTAAAAAATACTTTTTGGTTGCCAAGTAATTTAACTAAGAGAAATGAAGAACCTGGAACTATTCTGTACGAAAATAAGTTTTCTGAACCAGTATCAATCCTGAATTACTTTCTGTATGGAAATCAAAAGTCATATGGGCACTGCTTAAGTGGCAGGCGGGACACAGAAGTGTCACATGATCTGCTGTATATTATGTGAAGACAATTAAATAAAACAAAGGACATGCTTCATTCTGATTGAATCAATCAATATAGCAGCATATCAAACATTTAATGAATCGCTTTATTGGGAGAGCAAGTCGATTCTAAAAAGCGGCTCCTATTTATTTTTAGATGACCTAACCCAAGAAGTCATCTAGAATTTCCTGTTTTCCTTCTTTTACTCTTGGATTCAAATGATTGTCATTTTTCACATGTGCAGCTGTTATGAACCCCGATGTTAATATTCAAACGGAAGAAAACAATGTGAACTGATCACAATTATGCGAGACCTGCACACTGCCTCATCACACCCTGGTTCCCAAGACATCCGTGTACTGGATGTGTGGACACACACAGGACTTTATGTTCAGAAAAGGTGCCATGTAATTAAGGTTCACTTAAGCCTAGGACATTATCTTTTTAACTATCAAAGCTATATTTTTTTAAAAAAACCCTCTTTTGCCACAAATCCTGATATTTTTCTCCTTAGTTGGATGGGTGATGTGTTTTTTCTTTGGAACCACCAGGACCTGCCTTCCTTTTCCCAGCCAGCACCCCTGTGCAACCTTACAGAACGCTGCCAAGTTTTCACTGAGCCTATATAATACATAAATGTGATTTGGTCTAAACAATGTATAATAGTCCAGTGCACAGTGGTTGACTACTTCCCCTGGCCCTTCCTGCCCTACCCTTACTTCCTGCTGTTTTCTTACATAAGCAAGCACACATACATCTCCCTCTGTTGAGGGAATTCAAACATCTGCAAAAAATGTTCCTTGTGCTTAGTTTAGCCGGAATGGGCACTTCCGAAGAATCACCTCAAGTCTACATCATGAGTGTTCAGATCCTAGTACCATTATCTTCATCCTAGAATAAACAGCTTTAAAGATAACACATTACTAATATCAGTCTGAATGATCCCTTTAATAACTCTATAAACAATGAGAATTCTCACGAATTCTCTAAGCTCACAAGATAAAGATGGTCCATGGCAGGAATAAAATGAGTAAAAACTCTAGTTTAATAAAGCTATGCTGGCTACTAATGTTCCTCTAAAAAATAAGGGTAAGAACACATGAACCCATTAAATACAATACAATTTATCAGACAATGATAGGTAGCTGGACAAGAGTTAATGTCTTTTGCATTCATTACGCCAGCAGTAGATTCTCCTGTGGTAGAAGGTGCCCTGGGGAGTATACTGGTTAGTATGGACCAGAGTTCTCATCTTAGAAGGTGCACATTAGTAGTTTATAACATTACTCATGCTTAGTACCCCTACAGACCAACGGGATCAGATTTTCTGGGGCGGGGGTCTGGGCACTGGAATTTTTAAAGGTTTCAATAATTATTCTGCTATGTAGTCAGGGGTAGGGATCACTGACATTTTCATGTCCTTTTCTTCAGTTTGAGGTAAACATTTGAAATGTCTGGAGATATTTTGGTTGGGGGCAGTGCTACTGGCATCTAGTGGTAGACAGCAGGGATGCTATTAAACATCTCAGACAATGTACAGGACAGCCTCCACAAAAAATAATTATCCAGTCTAAAATGTCAATAGTCCCAAGGTTGAGAAATCATGCTCTAAGGGAAGTAAAACATTGGCTTTCCATTCTTTAGAATTCTTTAATCCCTTTTTAGTCCAAGAACCAGATGTCATGACCCTTTAGGCACAGTTCAAGATATGGGTGTAGAGTCTCGGATCAACGGTGTGTCTCGGTCTTGTCTAATACTTATCACAATGCATTTATTTTTATACCTTCAGTTTCATTGCCTTTCATTACTTTTCAAGCAGAAATTCGATCATTAGATAAAAGAACTCCAAGGTGAGATATATGGCTTTCCTGACTCCTACACTCATTCCCTATGTCATATAAAATGGAAATACATTCATATGCCCACACCATTCAGCAGTCATTTCATATGAACCCATAGAAACAAGCCACAAAAAGATGTACTGGGTTAATGAGGCCCAGGTGCCCATTATGCAGGCTCAATGAATATTAGTTAAAAATGACCACAAATACCTCTGAAAGAGTGGCTAAACTATCGGTTTCCTAAATAGATATAGAAGGGGACAGTATGAAGAGAGTCAACAATTCCCAAAACACACAGGGCAAAAAAATAAGCGTGCTGTGATCTAACATTACAATGTTGAGAATGTCCCATCTTCAGTAGCCACGAGGGCGAGACTGTTTCTTTCCAGTAGTCATGGTGGGGGGATCCAAACTCTTTCTCATTCAACTAGCCCTGCCTAACTATCTGGATTTGCCAGACAGCTGGTTAGCGTTAGAGATGCTATCCATGGCTGCTCAACCTGGTTTTCCTTATGCAGTGCTGATTGGCTAGCATCATAATTGGAACCATACACTTGGCAGAAATCACATTTTGCTCAAACCAGTTGAACTCATCAGTTCAGTACAGGGCCACTCCAACAGCCTTCAATGACATTCCATCGTAGAAATCCAGTTTACATAATAGAGTTGAACCACATAAATCAATGCAATTCAAAAACCCCACCAAATTCAACCATTAGTCTCCATGGGAGATGCATTTGCTTTAGTTCATTCTGTCCTTTACCTCTGTCTTTGTTTTTCTCCTTCCCTAGTGAATCCAGTTTCTTTCTCAAAGATTTCTTTCGCTTTTGTCCATCTGTAAGTATTAAAAGAATGAAAAGTTGTAAAAACAAGCATATAACTGACATTTTACATTATGAATAACTACATTTGAGCAAAAGCATGACTTCTCACTTTACTCAGAATTTGGCATTTTAAACAGAGTAATGGCCCTGAAAATACATGAAAATCCTTGACTTGGATTGCACACAACCAGAATCTTGGTGTATGCCCTTAAATTGTGTTTTAATCATGGGAAGTACAGGAAACTTACCTCCTTCAGAAGTCATTTAGTTTTGACACTCAGATATGTTTGCTTTTTCTATTACATGAGTCTCTTCCTATTCTTCATGTTCACGCAAACCAATGTTATCTCAAATAAAATCTCCATGAGAGGGGAGCCAACAATACATATGGCTTTGACATTCATGAGCTAGCAGGCTGTAACTGGATAAGGAAATAAATTCGGGGTCCATAGAACTCAAACCTAATTATTGCTGCACCATTTACTCATTATGTGACTTTGGACAAGTCTCAGGGTCCTCATCTGTAAAATGGGAATTTTGTGGAGTTGTTGCGAGAATTAAATAAAATGATGCATATAAAGTATTTAATGGGGAGCCTGACACATTCCATAAATTCAGATCTACTTTCTTTTGGGAAGTTTCATAGTATTCCATAGTATGCCTATACCATAATTTAATAAACCATCCCCCCCACTGATGGACACTTGGGTTGTTTCTAATTTTTTACTAGAATAAGTAAGGCATTTATCCTCTTAGCATCTTGCACTGGCAACAAATGTACTTAACTGGTTAACTCACCAAATAATATAGAAACCTCTCATATCAGTAGCCAGCTGCAAATGAATTCCTAGGATATCATAAAATGTTGGCAGTCATCATTGCAAGAATGTGTTTTGGAATAATGCAGCTGTCAGCTTAATGTGTGGGAAGTGCAAATCGGGAATCCACACAGCTACCAATCAGGAGGAATGCAGCCCATGCTGCAAGGAAACTTATGCTTAAAAGGGGGATTAAGAATTGTCGTTTTTCATAAGATATACTTAAAAGTGTAGTAAAGAAAGAGATTCAGCCCGATAAAACTTAAAGGCAAGACTCTGATATCAGGAAAAGACAGACTAAGCATTCTTCAACAGAAATGAGCATTCCTGGGATCCTCATGGGGCTGCAGATGTTCCCAACGCCTCCTCTCTGAATTTTTGGAGGCAAAAGACATCACAGCATAATCACCAGGCACACTCAACCCCTCCTTCCTTTCAAAAAGCAAAGAAATTTTTTTTTTTTTTGCGGTACGCGGACCTCTCACCATTGTGGCCTCTCCCGTTGCGGAGCACAGGCTCCAGACGCACAGGCTCAGCGGCCACGGCTCACGGGCCCAGCCGCTCCGCGGCATGTGGGATCTTCCTGGACTGGGGCACGAACCCGTGTCCCCTGCATCGGCAGGCGGACTCTCAACCACTGCGCCACCAGGGAAGCCCCAAAGAAATATTTTTAAAGTGATTCTCCTCCCATGAAATGGAAATAGTTCATAAGAGTCTTCACTCTTGCAGTCGTGAGATTTGTATAGATGAAAGTTATGTAAATCAGTTGTGATGTGGCAAAGAGCCGTCAATCTCTTCTATCATGTGTATGTTCTTATCTTCAGTGTCTAAACAATGATCTCACCATAGGGCCTTACATGGCTTGTTACATAGAGACAGACGTTAAACATACTAACTGCACAAGATTCTAATCTGTTCTTCAGATTGGACTGACAGGTCTTTTACTTTGTAATACTTTGTTCATCACTAGTTCATATAACCAAATATATTTGACTATAGCAAGAGCATATTTCTTTAAAAAATTCTATCATTCCTTCATTTTAATATTTAGTTGACCCAGAAGAATAACTAAACCATATATTAAAGCTTAAGTGCGGGAGGGGAGACCATCAAGACGGTGGAGGAGTAAGACATGGAGATCAGTTTCCCCCCCACAGATACATCAGAAATACATCTACATGTGGAACAACTCCTACAGAACAGTGACTGAACGCTGGCAGAAGACCTCAGACTTCCCAAAAGGCAAGAAACTCCCCCACGTACCTGGCTGTGTGGCTGACATGGTCTTGGGGCTCCAGCCGGGTGTCAGGCCTGAGCCTCTGAGGTGGGAGAGCCGAATCCAGGACAGGTCTCAGCCACGAGAGACTTCCCGGGTCCACATAATATCAAATGGTGAAAGCTCTCCGAGATCTCCATCTCAACGCTAAGACCCAGCTCCACTCAATGACCAGCAAGCTCCAGTGCTGGACACCCTATGCCAAACAACTAGCAAGACAGGAACACAACCCCACCCATTAGCAGAGAGGCTGCCTAAAATCATAATAAGGTCACAGACACCTCAAAACACACCACCAGACATGGTCCTGCCCACCAGAAACCATAAAACAGGCACTAGTCCCCTGCACCAGGAAGCCAACACAACCAACTGAAACAGCCTTAGCCACTGGGGGGCAGACACCAAAAACAATGGGAACTACGAACCTGCAGCCTGTGAAAAGGAGATCCCAAACACAATAAGTTAAGCAAAATGAGAAGACAGAGAAACACACAGCAGATGAAGGAGCAAGGTAAAAACCCATCAGACCAAACAAATGAAGAGGAAATAGGCAGTCTACCTGAAAAAGAATTCAGAGTAATGATAGTAAAGATGATCCAAAATCTTGGAAATAGAATGGAGGAAATACAAGAAACATTTAACAAGGACCTAGAAGAACTAAAGAGCAAACAAACAATGACAAACAACACAATAAATGAAATTAAAAATTATCTAGAAGGAATCAATAGCAGAATAACTGAAGCAGAAGAACGGATAAGAGACCTGGAAGATAAAACAGTGGAAATAACTACCACAGCAGAATAAAGAAAAAAGAATGAAAAGAATTGAGGACAGCCTCAGAGACCTCTGGGACAACATTAAACATACCAACATTCGAATTATAGGGGCCCCAGAAGAAGAAGAGAAAAAGAAAGGGACTGAGAAAATATGTGAAGAGATTATAGTTGAAAACTTCCCTAATATGGAAAAGGAAATAGTCAATCAAGTCCAGGAAGTGCAGAGAGTCAAACACAAGGTAAATCCAAGGAGAAACACGCCAAGACACATATTAATCAAACTATCAGAAACTAAATACAAAGAAAAAATATCACAATCAGCAAGGGAATAACAACAAATAACATACAAGGGAATCCCCATAATGTTAACAGCTGATCTTTCAGCAGAAACTCTGCAAGCCAGAAGGGAATGGCAGGACATATTTAAAGTGATGAAAGGGAAAAACCTACAACCAAGACTACTCTACCCAGCAAGGATCTCATTCAGATTTGGTGGAGAAATTAAAACCTTTACAGACAAGCAAAAGCTAAGAGAATTCAGCACCACCAAACCACCTTTACAAGAAATGCTAAAGGAACTTTTCTAGGCAGGAAACAAAAGAGAAGGAAAAGACCTACAATAACAAACCCCAAATAATTAAGAAAATGGTAATAGGAACATACATATCAATAACTACCTTAAATGCAAATGGTTTAAATGCTCCAACCAAAAGACATAGACTGGCTGAATGGATACACGAACAAGACCCGTATATACGCTGTCTATACAAGACCCACTTCAGACCTAGGAACACATACAGACTGAAAGTGAGGGGATGGAAAAAGATATTCCATGCAAATGGAAATCAAAAGAAAGCTGGAGTAGCAATTCTCATAACAGACAAAATAGACTTTAAAAATAAAGACTATTACAAGAGACAAAGAAGGACACTACATAATGATCAAGGGATCAATCCAAGAAGAAGATATAACAATTGTAAATATTTATGCACCCGGGCTTCCCTGGTGGCGCAGTGGTAGAGAGTCCGCCTGCCGATGCAGGGGACACGGGTTCGTGCCCCGGTCCGGGAGGATCCCACATGCCGCGGAGCGGCTAGGCCCGTGAGCCATGGCCGCTGAGCCTGCGCGTCCAGCGCAACAGGAGAGGCCACAACAGTGAGAGGCCCGCGTACCGCCAAAAAAAAAAAAAAAAATGTATGCACCCAACACAGGAGCACCTCAATACATAAGGCATATACTAACAGCCATAAAAGGGGAAATCAACAGTAACACAATCATAGTACGGGACTTTAACACCCCACTTTCACCAATGGACAGGTCATCCAAAATGAAAATAAGGAAACACAAGCTTTAAATCATACATTAAACAAGATGAACTTAATTGATATTTATTGGACATTCCATCCCAAACAACAGAATACACTTTTTTCTCAAGTGAATCATGGAACATTCTCCAGGATAGATCATATCTTGGGTCGCAAATCAAGCCTTGGTAAATTCAAGAAAATTGAAATCATATCAAGTATCTTTTCCGACCACAAAGCTATAAGACTAGATATCAATTAGAGGAAAAAATCTGTAAAAAGTACAAACACATGGAAGCTCAACAATACACTACTAAATAACCAAGAGATCACTGAGGAAATCAAAAAATACCTAGAAACAAATGACAATGAAAACACGACGACCCAAAACCTATGGGTTGCAGCAAAAGTAGTTCTAAGAGGGAAGTTTATAGCAATACAATCCTACCTCAAGAAACAAGAAACATCTCAAATAAACAACCTAACCTTACACCTAAAGCAATTAGAGAAAGAAGAACAAAAAATCCCCAAAGTTAGCAGATGGAAAGAAATCATAAAGATCAGATCAGAAATAAATGAAAAAGAAATGAAGGAAACAACAGCAAAGATCAATAAAACTAAAAGCTGGTTCTTTGAGAAGATAAACAAAATTGATAAACTATTAGCCAGACTCATCAAGAAAAAAAGGGAGAAGACTCAAATCAATAGAATTAGAAATGAAAAAGGAGAAGTAACAACTGACACTGCAGAAATACAAAGGATCATGAGGGATTACTACAAGCAACTCTATGACAATAAAATAGACAACCTGGAAGAAATGGACAAATTCTTAGAAAAGCACAACTTTCTGAGACTGAACCAGGAAGAAATAGAAAATATAAACAGACCAATCACAAGCACTGAAATTGAAACTGTGATTAAAAATCTTCCAACAAACAAAAGCCCAGGACCAGATGGCTTCACAGACAAATTCTATAAAACATTTAGAGAAGAGCTAACACCTATCCTTCTCAAACTCTTCCAAAATATAGCAGAGGGAGCAACACTCCCAAACTCATTCTACGAGGCCACCATCCCCCTGATACCAAAACCAGACAAAGATGTCACAAAGAAAGAAACTACAGGCCAATATCACTGATGAACATAGATGCAAAAATCCTCAACAAAATACTAGCAAACAGAATCCAACAGCACATTAAAACGATCATACACCATGATCAAGTGGGGTTTATCCCAGGAATGCAAGGATTCTTCAATATATGCAAATCAATCAATGTGATACACCATATTAACAAACTGAAGAAGAGGGCCTCCCTGGTGGCGCAGTGGTTGAGAGTCCGCCTGCCGATGCAGGGGATACGGGTTCGTGCCCCGGTCTGGGAGGATCCCATATGCCGCGGAGCGGCTGGGCCCGTGAGCCATGGCCGCTGGGCCTGCGCGTCCGGAGCCTGTGCTCTGCAACGGGAGAGGCCACAACAGTGAGAGGCCCGCATACCGCAAAAAGAAAAAAAAAAAAAAAAAACAAACTGAAGAAGAAAAACCATATGATCACGTCAATAGATGCAGAAAAAGCTTTCGACAGAATTCAACACCCATTTATGATAAAAACCCTCCAGAAAGTAGGCTCAGAGGGAACTTACCTCAACGTAATAAAGGCCATATATGACGAACCCAACATCGTTCTCAATGGTGAAAAACTGAAACCATTTCCTCTAAGATCAGGAACAAGACAGGCTGCCCACTCTCACCACTGTTATTCAACATAGTTTTGGAAGTTTCAGCCACAGCAATCAGAGAAGAAAAAGAATTAAAAGGAATCCACATCGGAAAAGAAGAAGTAAAACTGTCACTGTTTGCAGATGATATGATACTATACGTAGAAAATCCTAAAGATGCTACCAGAAAACTACTAGAGCTAATCAATGAATCTGGTAAAGTAGCAGGATACAAAATTAATGCACAGAAATCTCTTGCATTCCTATACACTAATGATGAAAAATCTGAAAGAGAAATTAAGGAAACACTCCCATTTACCATTGCAACAAAAAGAATAAAATACCTTGGAAGAAAACTACCTAAGGAGACAAAAGACCTGTATGCAGAAAACTGTAAGACACTGATGAAAGAAATTAAAGTTAATACAAACAGATGGAGAGATATACCATGTTCTTGGATTGGAAGAATCAACATTGTGAAAATGACTCTACTACCCAAAGCAATCTACAGATTCAATGCAATCCCTATTAAACTACCACTGGCATTTTTCACAGAACTAGAACAAAAAATTTCACAATTTGTATGGAAACACAAAAGACCCCGAATAGCCAAAGCAACCTTGAGAAAGAAAAACAGATATGGAAGACTCATCCTCCCTGACTTCAGACTATACTACAAAGCTACAGTAATCAAGGCAGTATGGTACTGGCACAAAAACAGAAATAGAGATCAATGGAACAGGAAAGAAAGCCCAGCGAGAAACCCACACACATATGGTCACCTTATCTTTTTTTTTTTTTTTTTTTTTTTTTTTTTTTTTTTTTTTTTTTTTATTTTTTTTTGCGGTATGCGGGCCTCTCACTGTTGTGGCCTCTCCCGTTGGCGGAGCACAGGCTCCGGATGCGCAGGCCCAGCGGCCATGGCTCACGGGCCCAGCCGCTCCGCGGCATATGGGATCCTCCCAGACCGGGGCACGAACCCGTATCCCCTGCATCGGCAGGCGGACTCTCAACCACTGCGCCACCAGGGAGGCCCCGGTCACCTTATCTTTGACAAAGGAGGCAAGAATATACAATGGAGAAAAGACAGCCTCTTCAATAAGTGTTGCTGGGAAAACTGGACAGCTACATGTAAAAGAATGAAATTAGAACACTCCCTAACACCATACACAAAAATAAACTCAAAATGGATTAAAGACCTAAATGTTAACTATAAAACTCTTAGAGAAAAACATAAGCAGAACACTATGACATAAATCACAGCAAGATCCTTTTTGACCCACCTCCTAGAGAAATGGAAATAAAAACAAAAAGAGACAAATGGGACCTAATGAAACTTAAAAGCTTTTGCACAGCAAAGGAAACCATAAACAAGACGAAAAGACAACTCTCAGAATGGGAGAAAATATTTGCAAATGAAGCAACTGACAAAGGATTAATCTCCAAAATTTATAAGCAGCTCATGCAGCTCAATACCAAAAAAACAAACAACCCAATCCCAAAATGGGCAGAAGACCTAAATAGACATTTCTCCAAAGAAGATATATAGATTGCCCACAAACACATGAAAGGATGCTCAACATCACTAATCATTAGAGAAATGCAAATCAAAACTACAATGAGGCATCACTTCACACCAGTCAGAATGGCCACCATCAAAAAATCTACAAACAATAAATGCTGGAGAGGTTGTGGAGAAAACGGAACCCTCTTGTACTGTTGGTGGGAATGTAAATTGATACAGCCACTATGGAGGTTCCTTAGAAAACTAAAAATAGAATTACCATATGACTCAGCATTCCCACTACTGGGCATATACCCTGAGAAAACCATAATTCAAAAAGACACATGCACCCCAGTGTTCATTGCAGCACTATTTACAATAGCCAGGACATGGAAGCAACCTAAGTGTCCATCGACAGATGAAGGGATAAAGAAGATGTGGCACATATATACAATGTAATATTTCTCAGCCATAAAAAGAAATGAAACTGAGTTATTTGTAGTGAGGTGGATGGACCTAGAGTCTGTCATACAGAGTGAAGTAAGTCAGAAAGAGAAAAACAAATACCGTATGCTAACACATATATATGGAGTCTAAAAAGAAAAAAAAAAGGTACTGAAGAACCCAGGGGCAGGACAGGAATAAAGATGCAGATGTAGATAATGTACTTGAGGACACGGGGAGGGGGAAGGGTAAGCTGGGACAAAGTGAGAGAGTGGCATGGCCTTATATACACTACCAAAAGTAAAATAGATAGCTAGTGGGAAGCAGCCGCATAGCACAGGGAGATCAGCTTGGTGCTTCGTGACCACCTAGAGGGGTGCGATAGGGAGGGTGGGAGGGAGACACAAGAGGGAGGGGATATGGGGCTATATGTATATGTAGAGCTGATTCACTTTGTTATACAGCAGAAACCAATGCACCATTGTAAAGCACTTATATTCCAATAAAGATGTTAAAAAAATTTTTAATTAAAAAATAAAAACTGGAAAGAAAAAAAAAGCTTAAGGGATTTATTTTTCATAAGCAGTGGACAGATCCTAAATTTCAAACAAGTTGTCAAAGAACCAGAATACATGTAGGATAGGAGACATTTTCTTTTCTTTTCTTTTTTTTTTGCGGTACGCGGGCCTCTCACTGCTGTGGCCTCTCCCGTTGTGGAGCACAGGCTCCGGGATGCGCAGGCTCAGTGGCCATGGCTCACGGGCCTAGCTGCTCTGCGGCATGTGGGATCTTCTCGGACCGGGATGCATCGGCAGGTGGACTCTCAACCACTGCGTCACCAGGGAAGCCAGGAGACATTTTCTTTTAAGATACAGTAGAACAATTTTTTTCACCTTTTTTTTTTAACTAGAGGATGTATGATATATGTAGATGTGTATAAATATAAATGTACAGTGTAAGTATTAATGAGGAAGTCAACTCTCACATAACCAACAGCGAAGTTCAGATGTAGACTACAGCTAGTACCCGAGGAGCCCTCTGTATGCCTCCCTTCCTGTACCCCT
The DNA here is from genome assembly GCF_964341445.2 of Mesoplodon mirus. NCBI lineage: Eukaryota > Metazoa > Chordata > Mammalia > Artiodactyla > Ziphiidae > Mesoplodon > Mesoplodon mirus. The sequence continues at coordinate 8,544,403 of NC_138981.1, forward strand.
GGTAATCTCTGGACTGACTTTTGCAGTATCAATTATCTGCTTTCCTTTATAGTTTTACCATGTATATATGCATTTATAAAGAATATAATTCTGTTTTTATCACTTTCAAATTCGTAGAGATGGAATCATACTGTAGGTATTGTTTCTTGCCTCATTTATTTCATTCATTCACACTTCCTAAAATACACCCTGTTGAGGCAGGTAGCTGTAGGTGATTGCTATTCAGTTTTTTCTTGAATGGATATACCACATTTAGTTTTCCCACTGAGCTGTCGATGGAAATGTGAGTTGTCTCTAGCTTGGGACCATTAGGAACAATGTTCTTGTTCGCGTCTTCTTACGTACAAACATCTCTCCGACAGAGCGGTTCTTACAGTGTGGTTCTAGCACTAGTAGCAGCAGTGTCACCTGGGAACTCGTTGGGGACGGGGTTCTACGGCCCCACCCACACCTACTGAGTCAGGAACTCTGGGGTTGGGGCCCATTGAGCCCTCCCGGGGATTCTGGTTCACACTAAAGTCTGAGAACCACTGTTCTAGGATACATATGTAGAAGCTGCACATCCAGGTCAGAGTGTATGTAATCCTAGGCTTTTAGGAGGTAACAATGAACTGTTTTCCAAGTAGTTTTCCTAATTTATATTCCCACCAGTATGAGAGTTTCCATAGGTCCACAAGGATACTATGCATTTCAAACTCCAGAACTCTAAACAATATCTTGAAGCTTCCTTATAGGAAAAATACGATCTTTGTGAATATTGGTCTACCATAAAAAATGCTTAGCTATTTACAACAGATACTATACCTTTCACTTAATTAGATAGAGGTGAAAGTTATTAATAGGCAACTAGACAAAATGATGGATGATGTGCAATCATGTGTAAGGAGGCATTGCTTTAGCCATTTTCTCATTTGAAATCCTCAGGGAAAAAAAAAGAAAATCAATAAAATAAACTCCTCAGGAAGAACGACCAGAGCTGTGCAATACAACTGGCCACTCCTCTTCACCCCTGTGATCGACCAGTGGTTTGCTGAGTGAGTCTCCAGTTTTTGAAGAATGTCTTTTGTTTCCATAGAGTGTAGACAACCTGCTCAAGAGACTGCCGTATTATGTGCTTGCAACCATACAGAACGGTTTATGTTCAGCCAGTTCCTCGGATGCCAGTAAGTGGGTTAAGGGCCATTCCATCTTTTAAAGAAATTCAAGCTTCCTAACTATCCACACTGCACAGCAATGTTTTTATAATGCAAACAGTGATGAGTGTACTTACTAACTGCTCTCAGAGTGGCCACTGTCTTACGGACTACAGAGACCTGGAGAGAAAGCTGGGGTCGCACGTCCTGATCAAAGGCATCTTGGAACAAGCCCTTGAGGATTGCCTTCCACGTGCCTGCGGGAGACCACATCCTAGATGGGCAAGCCCACAGACAGACACGACACAATAGCAGACGGCAAGACAGGAAGCCTTCCACATCCGAGTGACCACAAAGCAAAGGAATCATCGTTATGGAGTGTGGTTAATCTAGCCGTCTTGGGGGAGGCCAGTACCAAACAGGGTCTCCAGGAGGGCTGACAACAAGAAAACATGAGCTTGCTGCCCTAGGACAAGTCTTTTCACGGCCTCCCTCGCTGTCAGCTAGTGTTCCAGTTTAAGGCTTGTTGGTTTCTCTACCTAGACGAGAAGCTCTCTGAGGGTAGCACCATGTCTCCTAGGCTTTTGTCTCCCTCCAAGTAAAGAGCACGGGGCAAGGCACGCCATGAGGAATTGTCAGCACTGTCCATGGCCAGAAGTCAAATGGAAGTTTGGGGCTGGTTCCAAAGAGAACCCAGGACCACTGAAGTACACAACTCCTAATTTTAATCAGATCAGATCAGATCAGATTCAGAGAATACAGGTTATTAAAAAGTATGTTCCATATTAAGTTGATTCTAGAGATAATAATGATAAAAAATATTGTCCAAAAAAAGACTTATTTTTGGTGATAGATGGAAGACTAAGGGTTACTTTGGGGGTATGGCTCTTGCCTGCAAGGGGGCAAGAAGAAGCCTCCTGGAATACTGGGAATGCTCCCTTTCTTGATCTGGTTGTCGGGTACATGGTCCACGCATATTAAAAACCCATTGAGTTGGGGCTTCCCTGGTGGCGCAGCGGTTGAGAGTCCACCTGCCGATGCAGGGGATGCGAGTTCGTGCCTTAGTCCGGGAAGATCCGACATGCCGCGGAGCGGCTGGGCCCGTGAGCCATGGCCACTGAGCCTGCGCGTCCGGAGCCTGTGCTCCGCAACAGGAGAGGCCACAGCAGTGAGAGGCCTGCATACCGCAAAACAAACAAACAAACAAACAAAACCCCCATTGAGTCGTACGTCTGGACATTCATATTTATTTACATTACTATATATATGTTATTCCTCAGTAAAAATAACAAAAGACTTTGTCATTTTTACAGAATGGCACCAACATAAAAATTGCATTAACTGAATGGGGCTGAAAACTCAGCAAGAAAGTCCTACAAAAGAAACTTCTCCCATCTCTAACTTTTCTAAATATCTGAACGCCCATGATCTCATCCAGCTACCACAACTTCCCTGTGACACCGGTATACAGGAACAATGAAGCACTAGTGGTTTTTGAGTATGTATCAATACTAGAAGCTTAGTATCTACGACCTTATTACATCCTCACAGCAGCTCTACAAAGCCCACACTATTGTATTTTGCTATTTTATAGATGAGGTTAGGAGAGGTTAAGTAACTTGTCCAAGTGCAGAAGTTGGTAAGTGGTAAATTTAGAACTTGCACCCAGGACTAGCCAACATCCAACTGGTGCTCTTAACCTCTACCTGTGCTGTAGGGAAGAACATGTGGTGTCTACTTGAGGGAAGTGACATTAAAGACCAGATATAGGGACCAACATGCCCAAGGTAATACAGAGTTAGAGAGGAAAGAGAAACGAACAATATTGAGCTCTAAATTTTCACCAGGATTTGCATGACTCATTTTTGCATATACGATATTATCTAATACACATCAACATACAATCCACCGAGGTAGCCTTTTGATTTATTCATTTTACAGTTGAGAAAAATAAAATCAGAAAACTAAAGCAAATTGTCCCCAAATCACAGGACTGGTAGGTGGTAGAGCTGGAATTCAAACCCAAATTGTGGCTCTTTCCAAAAAGCTTGGCTCTGTCTTGAGAGGGGTAGCTAGGAGGAGAACCCAGATACCTGTGACGAGGAGCTGAAAATCCTTTGTTTAAGGTCACTTTGCCTCTGCATCACGAGAGATGGTTCTGGAGGTGTTTGTAAAACAGTGCATGTTCATTCGTAAGGGTCATTTAGACTCCTCCCTCCCAGAAGCCTGGGCGATGGACAAGAATACGCTAAGCCTGGCTCCTTAGTGAAGCAGTCACAGAGAATGGGTGTAGACAGCTGAAATTCACAGGTGCACTTGGATATGGGACAGGGCATCAACATTTAAGCCCCTTTAAATCCCTTCGGTTGCAGAGTTCTGCAAAGATCACATTACTGGAAAGAAGAAGAAATTGCCTGTGCTGAGACACGAAATGAAGTCAAACAGAACTTACTAAGTACAACTCTGGGGACAAAACCCTCTTCTGATGCCGCCATAGAGCTAGTCCAGTGGGTACGACATGACCACATCCAGCCCCCCACTGTTCAGGTGGTGTTTAGCCCACACAGTGATTGACTGATTGATTGATTTAACTGAAGTATAGTTGATTTACAATATTGTGTTAGTTTCAAGTGTACAGCAAAGTCATTCAGTTATACGTATATATGTGTGTGTGTGTGTATATGTATAAATATATTCTTTTTCAGATTCTTTTCTCTTATAGGCTACTACAAAATGTTGAGTATAGTTCCTTGTGCTATTCAGTAGGACCTTGTTGATTATTTTATATACAGTAGTGTGTGTATGTTAATCCCGAACTCCTAATTTACCTCTCCCCCCACCCCCATTTCCCCTTTGGTAACCATAAGTTTGTTTTCTATGTTTCTGGATCTATTTCTGTTTTGTAAATAAGTTCATTTGTATCAACTTTTAGATTCCACATAGAAGTGATGTCATATGATATTTGTCTTTTTCTGTCTGGCTTATTTCACTTAGTATGATCATCTCTAAGCCACGCAGTGATTTATAAAAACTTGAGCTCTAATGTGAAATCTTGGTAACTTCACATACATATCTGGATTTCTAACCTCTTGAGAAAGGTGGGAGACCTGATAGCACTGGCTCCCACATTCCTCACACTCACCCCAGGCCAGCATAGACACCTAACCCTGGGCCACTTGCACACCTGGCAAGCCTTCGAGTCTGCAACTCCATCCTAGCCTAAAAGGAAGGTTCTAGCTTGTTTCCAATCTTCAAAAAAATTCCTGCTGAGAAAAGTTTGAAGGAATGCTTTTTGGCACCACCTGTCCTGCTTTTCCCAACCACAGCTGCCTTGCTATTTACTTGGACCAGAAAAACAGACTCAGAGAATGCAAACCAAAGGAATTCATAGGCGGTGAGGGGAGCTCAGTAACAAAGTGAGGAAAAAAAGATATAAAAGAAACACTTGGTGGCAGAATGGGAAGTGGCCCTTTAGAAACTACATATAACTTATGCCACAGTTTCTCAGCCTTGGCACGAGTGACTCTTCGTTGTGAAGGGCTGTCCTGTGCATGGTGGGGTATTTAGCAGCATCCCTGCCTTGAACTGAATAGATGCCAGAGCACCCTTCCCTGTTGTGATGACCAATAATGCCTCTGGACACTGCCAAATGTCCTGCAGGGACAAAATCACTCTGGTTGGGAACCACTGGTCTGTGCATAACTCTACCTAGAGAACAGCTCTGGGCTCAAACCATGTGACATCTGAACTATAAAACATTCACATTTTCCCACTTGTCACAATACTCAATTTATACCCCAGCTCAGTGTTTGTTTTAAAGAGAACAATATAAAAAATGTTTATGAATTGTTGAGCCTTTATATATAATGTTGAATTTTGGACACAGTAACAATTCCCTTCAATTTATAAAGAAATGTGAGTCTGCCTATAGCTATCTTTATACCAAATTCCTAACTACAGGGAGGGGAATATAGCAAGTTCCTTGAGAAAACAGCCTTCTATTTCTTTACATGAGTTCTTTTTCTACTTTGATGGTGGTGATGATGGGGGGCAACACCAGATCGAGTCATCTGGCACCTGATGGTGAACAGCTGTGTGAGTGGAGTGTCTTTAGCATTCAGGGAAGACTCAGTGGACACCGTTTCTTCTTCTTCTTTCTGTTTTTTTACAGAGGACTAAACATGGTGGATGAAGAGACCTACTGGCCAGCCCTCCATTGGCCAGAAAAAGGATTCAGGAGGAATTTGCAGAAAGACAGTTTTGTCAACAAATGGAACTCTTCAGCAATGGAATGAGCTGCCTCACAAAAAAAGCACTGTTCACTGTGGCCTCTATCTTGGATGCTCTCTGTCTTGCATCCCTCACTCTGGTGGAAGCCATGGCATGAGAAGCCCTTTGCAAAGGGCTATGTGGTGAGGAACTGGAGTCTCCAGCCAGCAGCCACGTGAGTGAGATTGGACACTGATCCTCTGGCCCAGTCATGTTTTCAGATGATTGCAGCCCGGGCTCAGGTTGACGGCAACCTCATGAACCAGAACCTGAACCAGAACAACCAGGATAAGATAGTCCCAGAAACTGTGTGAGATAAGAAATGTTTGTTATTTTTTTTAAAAAAGAAAAAAAAAAAAAGATGCTCAGCTAAATGCATGTAGTATCCTGGATGGGACCCTGGAACAGAAAAAGGATGTTAGTGGGGAAACTGGTGAAATCTAAACAAAGGCTGTAGTTTGGTTGAGAGTAACATACCAATGTTGGTTTCTTAGGTGTGATAAGTGTACCAAGGTTATAAAAGATATTATCATTAGGGGAAACTGGGTGAGGGGCGTATGGGAACTCTGTATTATCTTGATAACTTTTCTGTAAATCTAAAATGATTCCAAAATACAAAATTTATTTTTAAAAAAGCCCTTTGTCCCAGGCACTGAATGTATTCAAACAAAGGTTGAAGACTCATTTGTCAAGCATGTGAGAAAGTGGAGGCTTGCAATGCTCACTGAAGAACTTCTGAAACACGGATTTGGGAGCTGAAATTTACGGCAAGAAGGTGACTCACATGCCAGAGTTTCTGACCTGGCTGAAACTATTGGAATAATCTTCTTATTCACATCTCCCGGATCTGAAAGAAAACATGTGTCTAGGCCAATATAAAGCATCCATTATATCTGCCATTCTGTGTAGCATGTTTTCTGGAAAGGGAGTGGACAGTTGAGAGGCTTGACCAGATTTGTTTTTGTGGCTCTGGTGATGTTTTCGTATGTGGCTGATTAGATTATCTTCAGATACCTCCTATTTCTTGGGTTCTCTAAATCCCTTTTCTGCTTAAGTTATCCAGACTTTGTACCCATCACTGGCATCCAAGAACACTGCTTAGCACAGAAATCTGTTTATTTTTCATGTTCTGATGCCTATCCTAATAAACCGAAATATAGTTTTTAAATTATATATATGAAAGTACATTAGGTGACTCACACAATCTGTGGATGTCTTATAAAAGTGTTTACTAAAACTATTTAATTGTTTACCAAGACTAAAATTCATTCTTTAGTCTCATCTATATTCCCCTTTTGATGGCTCTCAAGCCACAGACCTCTCGAAAATAAAACAAGCAGAAGACTAAACCAGATATTTTATTTCTAGTTTGGAGCAGATTTGTCAAAGAAATAATAATATTATTTATGGCTCCTGGCACTTGAGGGCCATTCACTGGGCCCACACTCCAAGTCTCGTGCTTTCTAATAATTAATCTCATCAATGTAAGTTAACTTGGCCAAATAAATCAACATTGGAAAACACATAGGGACTGATGAGAGCTGGGCAACCAAAACCCCAGTCAAAATCATATCCTAGGGCTTCCCTGGTGTCGCAGTGGTTGAGAGTGAGCCTGCCAATGCAGGGGACACGGGTTTGTGCCCCGGTCCAGGAAGATCCCACATGCCACGGAGCAGCTGGGCCCGTGAGCCATGGCCGCTGAGCCTGCGCGTTCGGAGCCTGTGCTCCGCAACGGGAGAGGCCACAACAGTGAGAGGCCCTCGTACCGCAAAAAAAAAAAAAAAAAAAAAAAAAAAAAATCACATCCCAGGAAAAGTCGGGCTGGACATTGGAGCCAGTTAATGCCATACCCATGCTCAGCGGAATGAATTCAAAATTGCCTCTGCTACTCTGAGTTGCCTGCTCCCTATTCAAAGTGCATCCCAAGAAAAGGAAAGCAGAGCAGCCCTGACAGGAAGGAGCAGTAGTTGCCAGGAAAGTGGCTACATTTGCTTCTTGGCAGGAAATGTGGCAACAATCCCAGGATAGGGGAACCAATAGGACCAGTGCATTACTCTGGCCTACGAGTTAAACTGGGATTAACCCCAGAGATTTAGGACACGAGCCAAAGCAGGGCTCTCTCCTCTACTCTAAAACAAGTAATCTCTATCAAGGGATGATGTGCCACAGCACATAATGAATTCCTTGGCTTCGGAATATTATGTATACTACAATAGTTACCCATGTCAAGTGCATCTTCCCCCTAGAAAGTGGGCTCATCCTCCATAGATTGACCCATCCACGGCTCCATCTATCCCTCCATCCAACATCAAGGATGAGACAGAGCTAGGCGTTAGTTATGAACCCAGATGGACAAGCATTGTCTCTGCTTCTGAGAAACTCAGAGTTTAGCGCTAAAGACAGATACATGGAAACCTCATGAACACAAAATGAAGAAATGCTTCAGTGGAGACGGTTACCAGGTGGTAGATCAGAAGCAAGAAGGCTGTCCTTGACTCTGCTTGAGGAGGCTAATGTTCAAGTTCAGTCTCTTAAAGGATGAAGTTACCCTTCTCAGGGGCCTTTGAATTTTGCTGGGGATTTCTCTCAATAAGTGACATGGTGACTGCTTAGTCTAGGAAATCCTTTCCTATCCTAAGCTCTTAATGTTTTATTCCTAGCAATCCAAACTTTTATCAAGCAAGCATTCTACTGGTGAAAAAAGATGAGAACATCACAAATTCAGGAGTGGATTGATAGTTTCTTTAGTGGGAACTAGGGCTTAAGAGAGTGAAAAATAAGAATCCTGGAAGAAAACAATCTACATGGAAAAAGTGGAAAACAATGTACTCAAGCCCAAAGTGGTCCTGCCTCTCAGCCAACTTTGAATCTCACTATATATCTTCCATGCTCTAGACTGCTGGTTATTTAATCAAATCTATAGGTCAAAATTTCCATTTATATATCACCTCATCCTTAGCAGTTTTTCCATTAACCTTGATTGAAATAGAAACAGGGTGATTGAGTCATTCTTCTTGGTTTAAATCCCAATGAATCAAACACTGTTTCTTCATCCTGCTAGCACCTTGTGGATTAGATTTTTCAAAATCTGTTTCCAAAGTGTCTATGTTTCTTGGGGAAAGAAATATTTATGGTAATCTTAAGCAATGCAGATGCCTCTCCTTAGAGCCGAGGCTCCCCTAACTACTTGAGAAATGTAGTAATCCCCACAGTTTACACGTTGAAGTGGTGGTGAAATTATCAAAGCTGTGGTCAGAAAATAAGAACATTCTGTGAGTCTCTCACTGTTGTAAGAAAGTCAGCTCTTGGAGGTCACCATGCTTCCAGCTAAATTAAACACTAAGAAACCTTTCCCGTTTTCTGTAAATTATTTGGCAAGGTAATTAGTTCTGAAACTTTTTCTCCAGAGGAAAAAAAAAGACCTTGTAGATTCTTGAACCTCTAAACAAGTGTGTTTCTATTACAGAAAATCATTGAGATATTTGATTTGTTGAGCATGTTTCGTTATTCTATCAAAACGTGAGGTAGGGAAGTTGTTTGCATGGCTTGGATGCCATGGGTTTAAAAGCTCAACTATGGTTTTTCCTTAGCCAGGCATTCTTTGTAATCACTGCTTACTGTAATAACTGGTCGTGAAGAAATTATGCCCTAGAAGGATCTTTCCCTTTCTGTCATTTTTTCCACTTTCAAGTGTTAGGAGTTAAAAAAAAAAGCATCTCTTATCGTACATACCCTAAGTTGAAAACAGTATTTTTAACTTAGTCTATGGAGGTCTTGTATTTGCAGAGACAGAAGTTTCCAAATATCAGAGCAAGAAAAATGGCTTTTGGCAAACCACTTCCTTAAGTTATATTTATTTCCTGGAGCGTGAAGGAAAGAAAGCAGGTGGGAGAACAAAAAGACAGAAAGCACTCATCCCAAAGAAATGCCCTGGATTGTTAACTCAGGGAAATTAATTGCAATTTAGAGGAGTTTCATCATTACTCATTTTAAAGCCAAAGCCTGCAGGTCTAGTTGAAAAGGTAGAGTCAGACAAGGGTATTGACACATGGTGTGATTTTTGACCTGCCTAAGGGGCTAATGCTACCTACCTTCTTTTTTTTTTTTTTTTACGGTACGCGGGCCTCTCACTGTTGTGGCCTCTCCCGCCGCGGAGCACAGGCTCCGGACGCACAGGCCCAGCGGCCATGGCTCACGGGCCCAGCCGCTCCGCAGCACGTGGGATCCTCCCAGACCAGGGCACGAACCCGCGTCACCTGCATCGGCAGGCAGACTCTCAACCACTGCGCCACCAGGGAAGCCCCCCTACCTTCTTTTTGACAGATATCGTTTTATAATGAATAAGTAAGAAAGGAATCAATTATCTTTAAGAAATAGACTTTAAGCCTTGGAAACTCCTCAAAATTTCTGCTGGTTGCTGCCATGAAAACAGCTCTCATAGATTCAGTAACTGGACAGATGGTGCAATTGGATGAAAACTGTTAGGCTCCCCATCCTTTCCCATTCTTGTGTTTGGTTATTCTTTGAGCCATTTGAAACAATTCTTTATGATATAGAAATACCATAGAAATAAATGTGCTATGATTGAATTTTTAATCCTTTCCATTCAATTTCTTAACAATTTCCTGAGCAACAAAAGCAAAGCACTCTGTCAGACATTAATGCAAATCAATATACAAACAGTTTCCTCCCTGTTGCTTGTTTGCAATGGCAGAAAAGGACACTGCTATTATGTACACCAATGATTACTAATCTAAATCCATCTTTATTCTACTACACCCCCCCACCCAATTTTTTCTTTCCCTATTTTGTTAGGTGCTCACCCTCCATGTGGTCATGCACCCTGGGATGAGTCCTTACCCCAGGCTCAGCAAAGGAAACTTAAGTCAAGCTAGTTCTTGTGATCTCTTTCTGCTTGCTGTATTGATTTGGGCACTGGCGAGTGTTGCGATTCTAGGGATGGAGAAGGGAGGGAAGTCTGCTAGGAGGCAGCAGTGAAAATCCTTCTCTACTATTAAAAAGATACTTGCTGAAGAGCCACTGCTCTTCTCTGCCTCTTCATGCTGCCATAGAAGCAGTGATGCTGGTGGCTGCTGCAGTCATTTTGTGACAATGAGGGAAGCCAGCCAAAGAACGAAGTGACCCATGATTATGGCAGAGAAAAAAGGTGGAAGGCCACTGAATTTATGAGTCCTGGAACTAGCCTATCTGTGGGCTCCTAGTAAAGTAATATAATCAATTTCTTTGTTATATAAGTCACTTTTGGTTTGGTTTCCATAATTTGCAGCCAAAGCATCTTAACGATGGACAACCCAAAACTCCAGTTGTGGGATGTGATTTTCCTACTTATATTTGCACCAGTTTTGTCATATAATGCTAGATAGCTCTAAGAAAGACATCCCTAGAAGATCTGAATTTGTGTGTGTTGGGTGGCATCTAAGATAAGGAAGGAGGGTAAGAGCAGGAAGATCAGATTACGAAGAACTGTAAATCTGTAAATAAGTAAAGTCCTTAAGGAGAAAGACAGTTAAATTCTCAGTTATTAAAGCAGATAGTAATAATAAAGCTAATAATCAACCCATATTGGAGACTGACTTATTAAAGTCACCCATCTGATGCATAACTGACATTCCTATAACCTGCATGGTGGCATCAGTTGTTTAAGCAACTCATTAAAATATTGACATTTCTTTCTTGTTTAGCTTCACCAAGGGAATTTATTGCTCACTTTGAAAAAAATTTTGATTACATGTAATATAAACACTAAAACATCTGAGAGTTATGAAAGTGTGATAATTAAAAAACACTCAATTATGGAAGAGTAAAACTAAGATAGTGAAGAAATTGAAATGAATAGGATGGTATAGTTGATCAACCACATGGATAATAACTGTAAATTACTATATCAAATTAATATTAATCTCTTAAATCAGAGGTCAGCAAGCTTTTTCTGTAAAGGTCCAGATAGCAAATATTTTTGGCTTTGTGGGCCATATGGTCTCGGTCAAAACTACTCCACCCTGCTGTTGAAGCACTAAAGTAGCCTTAGACAATACAGAGACAAATACATATGGCTGTGTTCTAATAAAACTTTATTTACAAAAACAGGCAGTGGGCTGGATTTGGCCTTTCGGCTGTAGTTTGCCCTCTCCTATCTTAAGTGAAGACCACCTTAAACTACTTTTCCAGAGCTTTCCACTTATAAAAAACTTTATAAACACCCACTGATTGAATTTTTAAATAATCTTGAGGGCTCAATTTCAAATTATCTAGAAAGCTTGATTGGTTTAAAAAACACTTGGTATTTAATTTCAATTATTACTGTTTGCCTTTGTTTTTGCCCATGGAGAAACAAAGAAAAAAGCAAAAATGGAAGCTCCTATTCATATTTCAAGGATGGGACATTCTTTGTAATTATCAAGTTTACTTTTGGGCCATGATCCCAACAGAGAGAATAGTGTAGTCTTGAAATCTTTGAAAGGTGCCAGAGTATTTCAGAAACTGCAATGACAAAAGTTTTGTTCAAGATGCCAAAGCCTTGTGCAATAATAGCTGCTACTCCAACAAAGATACATCAGTATGTGTAGATGTGATCAGTAGGGACAAGACCTCAGATAGAAAACTATGTTGTCTAAGAACATAAAGGAAACCATTTGTGAATATGAAGGAACAAAACATATGGCTTAAATAACCACAGACTATTGTACTGGCTTGCCTGCTTGGCACAGAACAGAATCATACAGCAGCACACACTTGAGAACTTGACATGGTAAAAGCCCTGGGGTACAGAGGAGAGCACCCAAGAAGAAAATTTCAACAAAAACCTGCAGGGAAACCTCTCTGTCATTCCTGGGTTTTATTGGAATAGGTAGATGAGGCAGCTTCTGTCTGTAAGGGTCACCAAAGGTAACTTGGACAGGATGATATCCACTGCTCTGTTTTAATACAATTGATGTGTCTCTGTGCATTCTCTATTGACGGACTAAGAACTCCTTGAGGATGTGGACTGCTTTTGACATGAGAGCAGTGAAGCAGCATGGGAAGCCCCTGGATGGCACGCCAATGTTGGGCTCTAGATAGAGAAGGTACTAGATGCTTAGGCCAAGGGTCTAGCCTAGGTTCCTTTCTGTGGCCCTAGGGAAACAATGCCCCATCCACCTTACCAAGGCCCTAAGAGCCACAGCAGTGAACAAGTGAAAGGTTTCCATGCTGCCATTTTTGTTCTTTTCTTCTTGATCGCCTCTTTTCCATTCCATCTGCCTTTCAAGATTGCTTTATTCAAACTGTGGGTCATAACTTATTAATGAATCATGAAAATTTAGCGTGTCATGACAAGCGTATTTTAGAAAATGATATAGAATCAAATAGAAGACAATAGGAGAGAACGTTATAGAGAATATCAAAGTGTATAGGAGAGAACATTATAGAGAATATCAAAGTGTATCTCAGATAACAATAAACACCATTTGGTTCATGTGTTTGCTGGGCTGAGATGTAAAATAAAAGATACAACTAGCTCTATAGCTCACACACTAGAGACATTTGTTGAGGGCCTCTGAGCCCAGTGGTCTAACATTATTCTTTGATCACCCTATTTGGTGATGTTTGTTTCCTATCAGCATTTCTACCTACACTGAAGTTTGTGGATTTTACCCCAGGTTTCAACTTCATTTTTACTTACACAAAAAGCTTTGATAAACAGTTCTCACGCTTCACCTCTTCAAATGGAGAATGCCAGCAGGGATAACATATAAATTGGACAGCTATAGTTTCTGTCTAGGGCTGTTGCATAAACACCCAACCTCAATTTCCCTGCCCATCAGGTTGCCCTTATTTTTTAAATCAACATTCGAATCACAAACCAAAGACAGCTGCAGTGTTAGCCAACCAAGAATATCATTTTCTTGATTTCATTGAGTTGTTTACTTGGGTTTTATACAGCCTGAGGGACAATGGTGAGGGACCACTTTATATGGAAGCCATATAACAGCAATTTTGAGGCATCAGAGTACTCTTTTATTAGACTATTGCCCACATTTGCTTAAACCATCAGCTATTCCTCATTCCATGAGATGGTTTTTAAAATACATAAACGAAGCCTTTCTCAATTGTGATATCAGAAATTAAGTGAAGAAAAAAAGAGCACTAAAGAAAACTTGAATATGCATTTCTCTCTTATGAAACCATTCCACTTTAAATACTTAGTTTCCATTATAGTGAGATAAAGGCTACACTAAGCTGCTTTACAGATTGGGCATAAGTCAGTCACTTCCTTTTATTTTACCTTAGACCAGAGGTGAGCCATTTTTTCCTGTAAAGGCCCAGATAGGAAATGTTTGAGACTCCCTGAGGCATATGGACTGTCACGACTATTCAACTCTGCCATCGTTGCTCAAAAGCAGCCATAGATGACACGTAAATGAATAAGCATAGCTGTGTACCAATAAGATTTTATTTACAAAAACAGATGGTGAGCTGGGTTTGACCAGTGGGCCAGTTCACTAACCCCTGCCTTAGACCATTGGTATTAAAATGCTATCAAAACAATATTAATTGAATCTGATACATAAACAATACTCCGTTGATGTGTTCTGAGTAAATGAAAAGTTCATGAAGGCCATTAGGCGTTCCTTAATTTCTCAACCATGGTCTCCGCATTTGTTTTCTGGGTCTGCCATTAAGGATTGAGCCATTTACAGACTAAAAGTCTGATCCAAGAGCTTATGCAAATGTATAAATGTGCCACATCTTCTTTATCCATTCATCTGTCAGTGGACACTTAGATTGCTTCCATGTCCTGGCTATTGTAGATAATACTGCAATGAACATTGTGGTACATGACTCTTTTTGAATTATGGTTTTCTCAGGGTATACACCTGGTAGTGGGATTGCTGGGTCATATGGTAGTTCTATTTTTAGTTTTTTAAGGGGTGGGATAGGGAGGGTGGGAGGGAGGCGCAAGAGGGAGAGGATATGGGGATATATGTTTATGTATTGCTGACCACTTTGTTACACAGCAGACACTAACACACCACTGTAAAGCAATTATACTCCAATAAAGATGTTAAAAAAAACACAAAGAGCTCATGCCAAGAGCAGCCTTTGACAGGTAGAAACATTCCATGGTCGCCTCCATGGGGCAAACTCAAGGTCACAGGGAAAACTCTATTGATAGATCTGATCCCTCCCATCGAAAGGCCTCCTGATTTCTACCATTAGGTTCTCTATAGCATCTTCAAAATTCCCTTTTTGAAATATCAAGTTTAGAAGGGGTAACAAATTAAGCTCATCAGTCATCTTAGAAGGTTTATGTAAATCTTATTAGCTTTTATTTTGCTTGTCTCCTGGTTGAATAGATATAGAGGAGGGAGGAGCCACAAGATTGGAGAAACCTAGGTTCCTGCATAACTGTGTGGAACACTCTCCCCTCCCAATCCTCATGGCCAACCTGCAGTGGATGGTGCCTGAGCAAGAAAGAAACTTTTATAGTATTAAGGTACTAAGCGGTTAGCCTATCTTGACTAATACAAGTATATATCTGTGAGATACATTCCCAGAAGTAGTATTATTGGGCCATTTAAGAGTTAGATGTTGCCAAATCGCCTTCTAAGTTGCTGCAACAATTATATTCCTATCAACAGTACATGAGTGTCTGTTTTCCCAGAAAGTATACCATCCAACTTTTGGAGCCATTCCTATCTAAGAGAAAAAAAAATCTCCTTGTCATTGAGCTTGCATTTCTTGAATGAATATGAGGGTGAGAGCATCTTTACAAATATTTATAAATCATTTGAATTTCTTTTTCTGTGAGCTGCCTATAATTTGTCCACATTTTAATAATCTTCTTTCTCATATTAATTTGTAATAAAGCTTTGTATCGTAGAGAAGTTAACCTTTAGTTTGTGAAATGTGTTGTAAATTTCTACTTTATTTATTTACTTATTTATTTGCCACACAGATGATTCTATTTTTTTTTAACATAATGAAACAGGTCATTCTCTTTAAGATTTCTGGGTAGTGCCTTCCTCCATGTAAAAATATATTAATATCTAGCTATGTTTTGTTTTGGTGCATTTATAGTTTCATTTTTTAAATCTTCAAATCTTCCTTCCACATCAATTTATTTGGATGTAAGGAGTAAGGTCAGAATCCCGATTTTTCTCCTCAGTGGTTGTCTCACTGTCACAAATACAATACTAAGCCATCATTTCCCCCGACAAGAAATGCAATATTTATGTCATAAGTTCTCATTTATTTTAGCTCAATTCTGAACGCTATTGTCTCCCATTGATCTACCTACTGTGAGGCAGTACAATATTCTTTTAACTGCTTTAGTTTTATGACATTTTAATAAATGGATAAGGATAATTTCCATTTGACCTCTTTTTCAGATTTTCCCCTGCCTACTTACTCTCATATAATTATTCGCCAAGATGATGTTTAGATCAATTTAGTGATATTACAAAAACAAATTCTGTCGGTATGTTTTTTGGAATCACATTCTGTTTATAGATAATTTATGACATAATTGACATCTTTATATTATTGATTCTTTTTATTCAAGAAAAATATAAGTCTTTTATATTTATTTCTAACTTCTCATTCAACTTAGAGTCCATGGTCTGAGATTATAATAATTCCCTTGGATACTGTATTAGTTTCTTATGGCTGCTGTAACAAATGACCACAAACTTAGTGGCTTAAACAACTCAAATTTATTATCTGACATTTCTGGAGACAAGAAGTCTGAAATGGGTCTCACTGGGCTAAAATCAAGGTGTCAGCAGGGTTGCATTCCTTTCTAGAGACTCTAGGGACAATCTGTTTCCTTGCCTTTTTTAGCTTCTACAGGCCTCCTGCATTCCTTGGCTCATGGCCCCTTCCTCCATCATCAAAGCCAGCAACACTACATCTCTCTGACCATTCCTCCAAAGTCATATCTCTCTCAGATGGGAAAGTTTCTCTGCTTTTTAGTACCCATGTGATTAGTTTGGACCCTCCCAGATAATCCAGGATAATCTTGCTGTCTCAAGGACCTGAGATGATCACATCTGCAAAGTTCATTTTGGCATGTGAGGTAAATATTCAAAGGTTCCAGGCCATCTTTGAGGGGTGCAGTATTCTGCCTACCACAGATATACTCTCAACTGCCATGTTCCTCTCTACCATTATTGAACTCAACCAGAAAATCCTAACTCTACTGAGAGGAAATTTGGATTAAACAGGGCTGGGAAACTCAAACTACAAAATGGCGTGTTTGCTTTAGCAGTGTTTAGCTGCCCAGATGTTTATTTTGCAATTTAAACTCCCAGCTACTAACCTCAAATAGACCTTTAGGGCTGCTCTGCAATCCTGCAACATTGCTGGTCCATCAGCTTCCCTCTTTTCTATTCCTCTCCTCTTTCCTCAAACCTCCAGGACCTCCTTCCCAGCCCCACTCGTAGCAGATGAAATTGTTTACTATTTTGCTGTGAGTGAAGAGGCAATCTGGAGTGAAATTCCACATGCTCTCCCATCATCTTCTAATCTACCAACATCTGTACCCATATAACCAATATCCACCTACTACTAAAGCTCAGGAGGAGGTCAAACTCTCTATCTGTGCCTTGGATCCCACCACTGGGAATAACCCCAGTAATTTCCCAACCCACCAATCTTCTGTTCTTCCCTCTCTATGGTGAATACCAGCAGCTGATGAATATGTTATATTATCATTCATCTGAGCCCTGGAAACACCAGTCTCATAGAGGAAGAGGGTCCTCCAAACAGATACCTGTAAATAAATTCCTACAGTCATCCTAATGTGTCAAAGAACAAAAATGTGAGCTTGAGTATGTTTCCATTTTCATTGTACTCACTATCTCACTAGGCTTGGTATCATTTCTTTAGGTTCTAGGCCCCAGCAACTATTTATTTTCCTGAGTAAATTATGCATACAGTGAATATGAACCCTGTTTAGAACCTCCACTTAGGGGTTTACATGGAACCAAGTGGCTACCCTTGGACCAAAGCTGCCATCATAGCACTCAGCACCGGCCATGCATTTGAAAGATCTTGGTAAATATTCAATGTCTATAATCATCTTCCCAAAACAATAGTTTCAGAACTCTTTGGTGATGTCTGTTTTTTTCCACCCAGCCACACAGTTCCTTCTCTCCTTCATAAGTAAGAAATTATTTGTAAACTATTAGCTCCTACTATGATGGAAAATATCAAAATAACTCCTGTAACCCAAACATCTTTGAATATCTTGATAGAACAAATCTTTCCCTGAATGTACTAGGACCAACATAGTCTCATAAATAAGCAATGGAGACAGAGCTTCCAGCAGATAAGTTTTATAAAATTCTCTGTTTGGTAAAGGTTATTTATTTAGTGGACTCTATAAAAAGCAAGAACAAAGAGAAACATCAAATTAACTGGATTTAAAAACAAAGCTACAAAGAATATTTTTTCCTTGGTATCTCATCTGATGTGCATCCAATCTGATTTTCACATAACTTTTTAGAGTCATCATTCCCTTCACTATAAATTTGGTTTGCCAGAAACATTTCTATTAAAAATTTTTCTTAGGAACTGAAAGAACATCTGTTCTTGTAAAAGGGATACAGGACGATTGGGCCCCACCTGGGCCACCTTGTGAGTTAATGGGGAGGCGAGGGCAGGCCTCATCTCCACCCTAAAACCAAACCAAGACAAGATGAGGCAGAATGAGAAGGTCTTAGGGAGAAGCAGCAACCTGACCTGATGGTGATTAGCACTCATTTTTCACCCATTGCCAAAGGGATTTTCTTCTCACTTTACCTGAGGATCTCTGTGTTACATTAGTATGAAAAGATATAACAGGGGTAGGAATTTCCTCCTGGAAGGAACTGGCTGTGGTTGTGGTGTCAAGTAGCACATGATGAGAAAGCCAAGGGAGCCAGGCATCCATCAGTGAAATGTGCCTGTCCACCAGCCTCTTGGCCTAACCTACCTCTCCCTTCTCCTGAACTCTTTCATGACCTCCAGCAGAGTCCGAGATTCCAGCTTAAAGAATGAAAGTGGCCCCTCTAGCCACTTCTATTTAACACAATATTGGAAGTGCTGAACACAGCCATCAGACAAGGAAAAGAAATAAAAGGCATCCACATTGGAAGGGAAGAAGTAAAACTGTCATTATTTGCAGAGGACATGATATTTTATATAGAAAACCCTAGGGACTTCCCTGCTGGCACAGTGGTTAAGAATCCTCCTGCCAATGCAGTGGACACGGGTTCCGGCCCTGGTCCGGGAAGATCCCACATGCCGCGGAGTAACACAGCCCATGCCCCACAACTACTGAGCCAGTGCTCTAGAGCCCACGAGCCACAACTACTGAGCCCGTGGGCCTGGAGCCTGTGCTCCGCAACAAGAGAAGCCACCACAATGAGAAGCCCGCACACCGCAATGAAGAGTAGTCCCTGCCCACTGCAACTAGAGGAAGCCCGTGTGCAGCAATGAAGACCCAATACAGCCACAAATAAATAAATAAATAAATAAATAAATAAATAAATAAATAAAAAAGAAACCCCTAAAGTCTCCACCAACATACTATTAAAACTAATAAATGAATTCAGTAAAGCTGCAAGATACAGTATTAATATACAGAAATCTGTTGCTTTTCTACACAGTAATAACAAAGTATCAGAAAGAGAATGTGAAAATCAATCCCATTTAAAATCACATCAAAAAGAATAAAATACTTAGGAATAAACTTAACCAAGGAGATGAAAGACCTTTACTCTGAAAACTGTAAAACACTGGTGAAGAAAATTGAAGATGATACAAAGAAATGGAAAAATAGCCTGTGCTCTTGGATTGGAAGAATTAATATTGTTAAAATGGCCATACAATCCAAAGCAATCTACAGATTTAATGTGATCCCTATCAAAATACCCAAGACATTTTTCACAGAACTAGAACAAATAATCCAAAAATGTATATGGAACCACAAAAGACCTGGAGTTGCCAAAGGAATCTTGAGAAAAAAGAACAAAGTTGGAGGTATCACTCTCGCAGTCTTCAGACTATACTACAAAACTACAGTAATCAAAACAGCGTGGTACTGACACAAAACCAGACACATAGAGAGAGCCAAGAAATAAACGCACACACCTCTGGTCAATTAATCTCTGACAAAGGAGGCAAGAATATACAATGGAGAAAAGACAGTCTCTTCAATAAGTGGTGCTGAGAAAATTTAACAGCTACATGTAAATGAATGAGATTAGAACATTTCCTCACACCATATACAAAAATAAACTCAAAATTCTGTGTGGTCACTGTTTTTGTGCTACTCTTTCTAGTCAACAAAACTGAGCCTCCTACTACAGAGGTAAATTGCCCAAGCTCACATGTGGAGGGGGGAGGGGGTGACCGGACAAGTCCTCATATTCTGGTCTTCAGACTCCCAAGCCAGTGCCCTTTCCATCAGACACAGGTGAGCCCAGAAAATACTGCACCAACACTGCTGTTAACGGAATGCAAGCACATGTGTTCATGTGTATATTAAGGTTGCTCAGCCTCTACCCTTGGGCCCTTGGGCCCTTGGGCCCTGACAATGCTTGCTGTGGGGGACTGTCCAGTGTATTGCAGGATGTCTAACAGCATCCCTGGCTTCCATCCAGTAGATGTCAGCTGCATCCTTCCTCCAAGCTGTGAAAACTGAAAGTGGAGCCAGACATTGCTAAATTTTACCTGGGGAATGGGGGAAAACCATCCCTGGTTGAGAACTACATATCTATGTGTATGTGTGTATATATGATATGAATGATTTTATGAATATTCATGAAGCATCCCCTCAACTCCCTAAAAAAAGAAAACAAAGGAGAAGTTCTGCAGATACTGAAATCTTCCAAGGCAATCTTCTAGCGTTCAGATGCTTGCTATCGCTCTCCTGCCTCCCTTTAAGTTTTAGGCACAGCAGCCAATGTTGCGTTTTTATGGCAGGTTTACTCTATTTGTATAACATCACAACTTTTCACTTCACCTCAAATTACCTTTCGGCTACACACTAATACACATTAAAAAGTACCTTTATAGAAGATAGTCAACATTCAGAAGCAGGCTTTACAGATCAAAGGATTTCAAATACATGCTTCTCATCTTTACCAGAGTCAGGATCTGTGTTTGTAAAAACATCAGACAACCAGGCCTGCCCTGGCTCCAGTGTCATAGTGGTGAACCCCAACAGAGACAGGCCAGGTGAAAGACTGGATAAAAATGAGTTAACATTGGTATAATCACTGATCCTGAGTTTGCATAAGGTCAAATGAGAAGTTTAACGGACTGTTAAAACATTCTTTTCAACTGCTTATTTTGAAATCATATTGAGATAGACATGGTTTTTCTTCTAACCCTTTAAGTTGACCTTTCTGAAACTTCTTTTTAATTGGTTGTGCTGAAGCCACGTAGACCGCTGAGATACACATGGCTTTCCCCTTTAATGCCTCAAGTTGATCTTCCCTTTAAATACACATATTAGTCGACATGTAAACTGCCCCACTTGAACACATCTTTCAAAATGGTTGCCAGTGCCAGCCAGTGACCCAGAAGCTATAGCTTCCTTCCTGTGTTAATAGTGGGGTTGAGAGGACTCTGCAGCTTGGGGCCCTGGCAGAGCAGGTGTTTGACTTCCAGCATCCCCCATGTGATGGCAGATGGGGCCTTACCTTTGGGAATGGTGATCTGACAGCTCAGGTCACAGTCCTGCTGCAGCTGATAAAAAGCCACTTCCTGCAGCCGGGCTCGCTCCAGCTCTGAGAGGCTCTGGATGGGGACTGACCTCAGCCGCACGCTGCGACCCGACATACTGTTCCACGTGAAGTCACCCTGCAGATCAAGGGGAAGAACATCAAGGGTCACACAGTAATCTTGGCACAAGCCTCAGCCTCTCTCTCGATCGGTCATAAAGTCAAGCAAACTTCATTTTTATGTTCCCAAACTGGCTCTCAATCTCTAAAATCGAATCCACTCTTACCTAACTGTGGATTTACTCCATCCATTGCAAACATCAAAATCTGGAGTATCTGCTAGGTCATCTGATCCCATAAAATGATGCAAAGAAAACTATGTGGAAAGCTGCTTCAGGGGTCCTGCCTCCTCTCTTTTATGGGAACACATGGGAACTTTTCGGTTTTTATTTCTCAGTAACAGGAAAAACTACTGCTAATTGCCATTGTGCACACTAGACATAGGAGGGTAAACGTATATTGATAGCCTACCATGTACCAGCAATGTGCCAAGGGCTTTTTAGTTACTTCCTTTATATAATAATACAATCTAGTATATTTATTATATATGACATAATATATTATTATTATATATACTTCATACTTACGATACATTATTGTAATATATACTTAGGATATATTATGTTGATATTATAGCAATGTATAGTATATATAAATATAATATAATATAATATAGAAGAAATTGAGGCTTAGGAAGGTTAAGTAATTTTTGCCAAATTGTAAAACTTACAAGATTTGAAACGAACCAGGACTCGAGCTAAAACATCTTAGGCTTTTAAATTCTATGCTAAATTGTAACCACTGAGTTTCTATTTAGAGCAGTCTAATGAGCTATTTTGATCACAGTAAGTATAGAGATATGATCAATAAAAGCTACACATATTTATAGAGACGTTTCATGCTAAAATACTCCACATCAAAGAATCAAAGCAAAGATTCCCACAATCCTGAGTCTATCTGTGTGCTCACGTACACATCTCAGATTTCACACCTATGAGAGTGAATATCTCTACCCTTGATGCAGACAGTGAGAAAGCGATGACCTAAGAAACAATACTTCACCATCCTCTGAAGCCCAATGTCCCCTCACTGAGGAGGAATTCCTACGAATCACAGATATCAACTAGTGCACAACAGCTTTGAAGAGGTATCTACTGTTTCCTTAACAATCAAGAAAAATTCTGGGAGAAGGAATAGTGCTGGGCCCTATAGACACTGCCAGGGATTTCTTGTGGATGTGGGGAACATTTAAGGAATCCCAGAAGACTTCACCATCCTCATTATTCACCTTAAAGAAGAGAGACAGAAAGGCTGGCCCCAGAGACTGCTAAGACACCTGTGTTCCCTACTGGTAGCAAATTCCTGCCTAGAAGGTTCATTCCAAAGAGTGAACGGCACTATGTTAATTCTTTGCTATTTTTTTCCTCTTTATCTGGGATTTCATTGATTTATTTATTCATTCATTTAACAAATGGAGATATCATACTCTAGTAGGGGCAGAAAATAAACAAGGGTAAGTAAAGAATGTAGCGTGTTAAGTAATGATAACTGCTAAGGAGGGAACAAAAAGCAGGGAAGGGGCCAGCAGTGTGAGCAGAGGACAGGGATTTACACTATTAGATGGAAGTGCTGGGAAAGACCTCACAGGGAAGTCCAGGATTGAGCAGAGGTTAAAGGAGATGATGAATTTTTGTTTGTTTGCCTTCACACCTGTGCATCTGCATCCAGTGGGTGAGGAGGACTGCCAGGGACCCAGGAGGGGCACAGGGAACAGGGTGTGGGAATGGGTCAGGGCCGAGGAGTGAGTGCGTAAATCTAGGCAAAGCAGGTAGGCTGCAGTCACATTTGGTGAACTGAAGAACATTCTTCCAGGCCCAGTGTATTTTGGATTTTTTTTCTTTTTTCTTTTTGGTATAGCTGGACTAACCACAAGTTTAGACAGGAACTGGGGACTTAAGTGTTGGGTGTACCTCTCACTCACACCCTTTAAGCTTAGGGCACCACAGGTACAATATCAGTGAATTGCTTTCCCCTCACCCCAAATGGGAAGTTCCAGATGAGTTGGTGATTTTTAAATATGAAGTTTAGGTATCTAAGGGAGCCCGCTGCTACTTGAAGTGTCAAAATGGAATTACATATCTATTCTTAAATGCATTTAAAAATATGCCCTCTGATGGGCTCTAGTATCTGTAGCAAGGGTTGGCTATCTTTTTCTGTAAAAGGCCAGATAGTAAATATTTCAGGACTCGTGGGCCATGTGGTCTCTGTCAAAACTACTCAGATCTGCCTTTGTGGCATAAGAGCAACCATAGACAGTTTATGAATGAATGGGTGTGGCTGTGTGCCAGTCACACTTCATTTACAAAAATAGGTGGAAGGCTGGATTTGGACAGTGGGCTGTAGTTTGCCAACCTTTGAACAATAGCTCATGACTGAAATAAAATAAATCAATCCCTAGAAGACACATTTTATTTTTATTTAGTATGACCTCCTGCATAATTAATTCAAGCAAAATTCAATGAGCACCTATTACATGCTAAAAACAGTACTAGGCTTGGGATTATCAAAATGACAACACAGTCCTTGTTCTTTTTTGTTTTTTTTGTAACCAACTGACTCACATTGTAGTAAATACAAAGTAAAGCAATGATCTTGGCTTGAGCTGTCTAGTTCAGTGATCGGGTGGAACGTCACACACAAGCTCAGTCACTGCAAACAATGGTTTTCTGGCTGTGACCACCAGCTGTCACTTCTAACATAGTAGAATCATGTTAGGGGGAATGGAAAAAGTGGGCACCACTTCTTACCATGTTCTCCCTAGTACTGCCAGTCTCCCTCTGCCCCTGTGTTGGATACAGCAGAGATCACCCACCAATCAGCCCAAGGCAGGTCAACAGGGAGGGGCCAATCACTCTGTTCTCCAACTACAGCCAGACTCACCTCCACAGCAGTACCTGTGGCTCTAGCCTGGACTCCTGTACAGGAGTCTGGCTCTGGCAGTGGCAGCTGGAAGAGGGTAATAGGACCTCCTGCTGAATGAAGGAAGTTGGGTGAATGAATGGGTCAGCTGCAGGGGTCACTTGCAGAGGGACTGGAGTGATAAGAAAACAACTCATTCAGGCAGATACTTCTGATATCTCCCAAACCTGCCTGGGGCAGGAGGGGAAGCCATCTCCCATGGGAGAGAAGTCAATGGGGTGGAAGGCCATATTCTCACTACTGAGTCTTTCCAGGAGCCAGCGCTTCAAGGCACAAGGCTCCTGTTTCCTTCTCTCCACCCCCCCACTCTTTCCACTCTCACTCCTTGTGTTTCTTCTTTTTCTTCTTCTTTGCTGCCTTGCTCTCTTTTGACGTGTGCCTTGCCCTCTTGCCTGTATCACTCTCAGAGTCTGAGCTGTCAGAGTCAGATGACTTCCTGTCTCTATGTTTCTTTTTCTTCTTTTCCTTCTTTTTCTAGAAGAATTTCTCGTGGGGTCAGGCTTTTCAAACTCTGCTGACTTTGCCTCTTCCTACTCCTCTTCCTCATCAGGTATCAGAGAGTACGTGGTCCCACCTGGTTGCATGAAACAATCCTTTGCAAAGTGGCCTTTACAGCCACACTTCTTGCAGGTAGTGGTCAGGACAGCCTCGAGGGTGATCTTCTGCCCAGTGTAATCCTGGAAGGACCGCCTCTGCCTCTCTTCTTCTTCAGTGATAACGTTGTTGGGGTCAAGGTCCTTCCCAGCCCCTTGGTTGACAACTTTCATGGAGAGGGATACTTTTATCCTTTCGTTTTTCATCTCTTGTCCAATAAGCTTCACCCACACTTTGTCTCTGACATCTACTATCTCGGAGGGCTTATCCACGCGACAGGATGACATGTGAGTTCGATGGACCAGACCTTGCTTCCGACAGCCTGGGATTTTGATAAAGGCTCCGTAGTCTGTCACCATAGCAACCTCTCCTTGGAAAATAGTGTAGAGAGCAGGCAAGTTCTCCATGGTCTCGGGTCTTCCTGAATTCATCCTTAATGTTCTATGGTTCCTCCATTTCTCTTCTGCTAAAGCTAATTCAAGTGTCTCGGTGTCAGCGTCTGGTCTCCACACTGCAGCCAGTCCTTGTTCTTAAGGAGTTAAATTTTGGTAGGAAGAACACACTCGGTTCATGAAATACAGAGATTATGATACTAGGAGTAAGTACCAAATGCAATGGGATGCCTAGGAGAAAAGGCTTTGACATCTATCTGGGGATCAAGGAAAGCTTTATAAGAAGGCAGTGTTTCACAGGAGACCCGTAAGTTGAATAAGAGGGGTAAGGGTTGGCTCTGTAGAAATGCAACACTGGAAAAAACAGTTGGTGCCAAGGCAAATGAATTTGACAGAACGGCCTTGTTTGGGGGAAATTACAAGGCTAGAAGGAAGGAAAGAGCAGGAGGCGAAGCCACGCAGAAATCAGGGCCATATCCTGGAGGGCTTTCTCAGCAGGCTTTGCAAAGTAGATTGGATTTTATTCAGCAGGTGATGGCTAGTCATTAAGGAACCTTGAGTAAGAGGAACATGATCAGATTTGCATATGGGAAAGATGACTGGAAACACATTTCTAAGGGAATTGAGGGAGGGCGCAAGCCAAAGATGCAGAGATCAGAAGAGACACTGGGCTAGGTATGATGCTGATTCAAATTTGAACAGATAGGGAGATACTTAGAACCACAGAGATGCTTGGGGACAAACTGTATGTAGTGGAGGGTAGGGAAAGGAGTAATCTAGGATGACTTAAACATTTCAGGCTTGAGCAACTGGGAGGATGGTACACTAAATCACCAAGATGAGGAAGGGCAGAAGGGAGAAGAAAGATGTTCAAATTTGACATTTTGAAAGTGATATTTTATCTCTAAGAAAGAAATAAATAAAACACATTACCAAATCTGGCAAAATAGAATCAGGCCAGTATACATCTTTCCTGAGCCTTCATTTTCTTCTCCCAACGCAATCAAGTAATACATAGTTCTGGAAACTGTTGACAAACGACTACACTTAGCATAATAAAAAAGTGAAGTGTGATGCTTTAAATTTCTCTGATTCTGTTATACATCATAGCCCACGACTCTTAACTTCGTAGACTTTTTAAATTCTTTGGGAAATTTGGAATTATCAGCCAAAAGAGAGAAAAGGCTTGGTCTATTTGTAATGACTTGAATTTATGGAGTTGTTGTCTCCTAAGACTTTAGTTCTTATAGCAGCTGATGGCTCAGGAGAAGGCTACAGCCAAATCCCAGAAAGAGAAAAGAGTGTGGCGCTTTCTTGAAAGCAGGGCAGCTGCATTGATCAGGCTTTGGAAGAGTCATTTCACAAAGGAGGTAATACTGTCCCCAGAGCCAATTGGTTCTTAAACCCATCCTTAGCACATGGCTGAAAAAACAATTTTCTTGGGAGAGAAGGTCATCAAATAATTAACACATAGGGACTTCAAAGATATATCCAAAGCTACCTATTATCAAATGTGTGGCATCTTAAAAAATATCAGTTACATTTTTGATTATGGGTAATGGACCAAGTTGCTTCATAATCCATTTTATACCACAAACTTGAATAACTGAAGCCTGAAGTGTTCATACAAACCTGGAAAAGTCTGTGTGGGCCACTCCAGTTCATCACCCTCCACCCTCCACCATCTCACTGTCTTTTGCCACCTGCCAATCAGCAGTCATGAATACATCAGATAATCTGCATCTTCCCCTATGTCCCAATTTTCTCACCGCTCCCAATCTATATTTCTACCCTTGTGAATTTTAATGATTTTTTTTCAGATTAAGCACATGCGATTTCAACATGTTTTTTAAAGTTGGAAATATGTGAGGTCCATTTTTGGGAAATTATAAAATCAACACAATGAACTGACAGGTTAAAACCATATTCCTTCAGAGTATCTTGGGATAAAGTCAGGAGGTATCAGTGACTGCCCTAAATGACATAGAACAGTGTTCTTCATTTTTATTTTTATCCTTAATGCAATATAGACATTTTGAGAATCAAGAGGCCTAATTTCAGAGCCAAGCGTACATACAGTCAAGGAAATATCACAACACAATGTCTGGGAAACTCTGCAAACATGTCTTAAAACTACAGTTGTATTGCTTTTTAAGGCGTGATAATTTAGTGTTGGCTCCCAATAAGTTACTTGGTCGAATGCATCCACATTCCTAATTTCAGTCCACATCATCTTTTAAAATTAATTTGTTTAAAGAGCCCTTTCTCAAAACATTCACCCAAGATTTATCCAAATTATCCCAAGGTTCAAATCAGAGTATTCGCAATGAAGTACCTAGAAGTCTAAAATCTAAAATCAGCCTGTTTCTCTCCCGCCTTCTCACCTCTCCCTTCAGGTTGCCACAGCTGAGGACGGAGTCCCCAGATGCGGCACCCGTGGGAACCACACAGACCAGACTTGCGAGGAGTCACCGAGCAAATCCATGAGGTTTCCACATCTCCTCAGTTGCCTCTTTCTAGAATTCCTAGGGGTCACAGTGTTTCTGTGCGTAAAATATGTTTGCCTTTATATTACGAAAATTGTCAAATATGAGCAAAGAAAGAGATTAGACTAATGACCTCGCAAAGGTTTTGAGGCAGGGGTCTGCTCTGCAGTTGAGCACCCGTTTTTTTTTTTTTTTGGTTTCCTGATTGACTGACCCATGCAGCCAGGATTGAGAACCACTGCACTCAAGGGTTGATCAGATTCAGGTTGGGTTGTAGTAAGTCTGCCGTTCCTAGAAAATTCAAGAAGTTCACCACCAAAGAAAGATGCAATTTTACCACAAGATGTTACTTTTTGAAACAAAATGTGAGCTTTATGACACTCAGGAGTAAGCATGATCTGCTTTCTTTTATTGAACAACAACAACAAATGACTTGAAGCAGACACTCAGAGTCTAAAGCCTATCCTCTTAGCCACTACAATATCCAGGCTGGCGGATACAAGGCTTGAGAGATGCCCTTCAGCCTGCATGTTGTTCTGCAGAGGTAGAGAGAAGTATAGTGTGGAGATACTGGATAGAAGGTGTGGTAGACGGAACAATAAGATGGCCACGTCTTAATTCCTAGAACCTGTGAATAGGTTACCTTACCTGGCAAAAGGGACTTTGCAGATGGGATTAAGTTAAAGGATCCTGAGATAGGGAGGTTATTCTGGATTATCCAGACGAGTCCAACCTAATTGTAAGAGTCCTTACCAGAGAGAGGCAGAGGTGGCTGTGTGTGTGTGTGTGTGTGTGTGTGTGTGTGTGTGTGTGTGTGTGTAGAGAGAGAGAGAGAGAGAGAGAGATTGATTTGAGGATACTAGGCTGACAGCTTTAAAGACGGAGGGAGGAGCCATAAGCCAAGAAATGCAGGCAGCTTCCAAAAGCTGGAAAAGGCAAGGCACACATTCTCCCCCAGAGCCTCCAGAGGAATGCAGCCTTTGATTTTAGCTGAGTGAGACTGACCTCCAGAACTGTAACACATTAAATTTCTGATGTTTTAAGTTTATGGTAATTTGTTACATCAGCAATAGGAAATGTAACAGAGAAGCAGTAGGAGACAGCATTAGAAGAGAAGGTTGGGGAAGGTCAAGGGGACTGAGTTCAGATGAGGATAAGCACCCAGACACTTAAGAAAGTAGGTCTTGACCTCCCATCAGAGTTTTATCTCCCTCTTTCCTGGTGCTACACTGCTGCTTCATACTACAGGTACCACCACCAATGGTTTGAACTGGAGAGGTTCCAAGATTGGAATTTTGAAAGCACTTTCCCCACTAAATAGAATTTTAGAAAGTTATACATAGTAAATATTTCAGGCTTGTGGTTCACATAGTCTTTGTCACAGCTACCCAGTTCTGCCAATGTAGCACAGAGGCAGCCATAAACCACATGTAAACAAAAGCTCCAATAAAATTTTACTCACAGACACTAAAATTCTAATCTCATCTAATTTTCAAGTCACAAAATATTATTCTTTTTTTTCAACCATTTAAGAATGTAATAACCATTCTAGGCACGTAGGTCATACAAAAACAGGCAGCAGGCTGGATTTGGCCCACTGGCTGCAGTTTGCCAACCCTTGATATAAAGAGATTGGGATCATTTAGGACCCTACACATATTTATTTAGCATCTACTACCATGTGGCAGAGACCCAGTCCCTAGCACTCTGCATCATGAGCTACATACATCAGCTAGATTCATGAGGGCAAGAACCTTGTCTGGTTTACTGACCTGGGTGTCCCCAGTATCCAAGATAGTACCTGGCAATTAATTATCACTGAAGAATAAATAATTCACAAGCAATAAATATTTGTCAGTCTAGGGACTACGTGAATCACGTACATCATGAGTTCAATAAGAAATTGGAAACTAACCAACTCAGGTAATATCGTATCTATGAGGGAAAATGTCTTCTGGATTTGAATAAACTGCTAAGAAACAGTGTTTTGAAACAGAGCCTGCTGATGAGCCCCAAAATGCCAGTATATGAGGGCAGAAAATATGCGTAAAAATATCGGACCTGAGGAATAATGAATCTATCACACTCATATATCAGATCTCTTATGAGCAGGAAGACACAAACACAAAGGTCAATGTTGCCCTGTGACCCACATGGGCCACGAAGTAATAAACAAGCACCCAGAAGCGCGCCAAAGCCCACCAGCGCAGCCTAGGATGTGTTTCTGGCTGTTCCTCAATTCTCAAATGCACATTCCAGTCCAGCATTTTTCTTTGCTGACTGTTTATCTCATAAATGGATGACTCATTTTAAGGCTCTCTGGATCCAGTTTTTGAGTGGTTGTCATAGGACTTTTTTTTTTTTAGATTGAAAGTGGATGATTTCTAATTTGTTTCAATTTTATAAATGTGAGGTTGAAAGTGGCCCAATGTTTCTGGATAGACAAAAGCCCTTGAGAGTTATAAAAATATCCTTTTTATTTTCGGGTACTATGGGACAGCATTAATAAAAGGTAACAATATGATACAAAAGGATATAGCACAGTGGTTCTTGGGGGTGATTTTGCCCTCTCAGGGGACATTGGCAATGTCTGGAAACATTTTTGGCTATCATGACTCTAGGGTGGGGTTTCCTACTGGCAACTAGTGAGTAGACATCAGGGATCTGCTCAACATCCTACAATACATAGGACAGCCCCCTGTGCCTGCAATAAAGAACTACCTGCCTCCAAATGTCCACAATGCAGAGATCGAGAAAACCTGGCATAGCGTAAGTTGGGTCTGCTGTTAGGCCCAAATTACACACAATCTCCTCAAAATGATGGTGTCAGAAGACATTAACACTCATATGAGTTTTGTTTATCATCAAAGGCATGCACCATGCACTATATACTCTTATGCGTGCTATGCATGATTATGTATATTATACATGTATTATTCTGTATATTATGGAAATAAATAAGCAGAATCATAGAAATTATTTAGAACTAGCATTAAGAAGCACAAACAACACAAACCAATTTAAAAGAGGCACACAAAAAGAGCCTCAATACAATAGAATCTTGATTAACTGGAGAACAACTCACCGAAAGCATTAACTAAAGAGATTTCCTTCCCACCAGAAGTATATGTCTCCACATTTAGAAAAAAAAAAAAGAAGCAAAAGGCAAACTGAAAAGCCAACCATCTAATATCTGTGATTTATTCAGAAAGGTCATTCTTTTGAGCTAAATTACATCTTTACAAACAGACTTGATTTTTCCCATGAAATAAACTTGATTGAAATACTTTTGGTTTTGGTCTACACCACATTGTTTTATTATGTCCTTGAAACTAATCTCTAATTGCAGCATCTCTTTAACCTCATACCACTATAAACTTCCCAAGGTCCAGTGAGCCAACAAGAAGTGATGCAAGGCTGCTCACAATATGGCCTGCAGACAATCGTTGTAAACGTGCAGGTTTCTGGGCTCTAAGGCAGATTTAGGGAACTAGGGTCACAAGGAACGGGGCCCAAGTACGTTCATCATAAACCGGAATCCTCGGGTGATTCTTATCTTTGCACAATAAAGATTGAGGCCCACTGGTATGGTAGTAAAGACTTGGATTCAAATAGCTATGAGCTCTTTGGCAAGATTCAGATTATCTCCAAGCCTCAGTTTTCTCACCAATAAGATGGAGCAAAGAAAAAGACTTAACTCCCAGGTTTGTAGTGATGGTATGAGACAATGCAAGTGAATTTCTTGCAGAGTGCTTATTAGCTCCCAGCAAGCCCTGAATATGTGGTAAAGTTATAATTAATTTTAATCATCATTCCTCTAAATTTGCGTCCCCTTTTTAAACCTGGCAGTTTTAGTGACACCAAAAACTCTTAAGAAATGTGTGTTGAATTCATGAATAAATGGTTCCACTATGCGTAAGATGCCTGTTCTACGTGTTTACAAGCCATCCAGCTGGATTGTGGTTCCATATAGGTGAGAAGCAGAAGCAAAGACCAGATCAGTAAGTTAAGGTCTGAAAAATGGCATGCCATTTAGATAAACCATGCCAGGGGCTGAATTTCTTTTGTTTTCTACTGTGGCCAGCTGTCATTTATTAATAATTAATAATTGCTGAAGCATGGCATAAGTTTAAATACCAGGCTCACAACCAACATGTCTGAAAAGGGCTGCCTAGTTCTTTGTAATTCCAAAATAAACACATCTCCAATGACAAGGAACTCCTTTCCTCATAAGCTTCTGGGCAAAGCCGAGGGTATCTGCATAACTGTCACACCCCTGTTTGGACTCTTAAAAGAGGTTATTCCTTTATGAACTCAACAAAATAACATTTGCTAATTCTTCTCTTGATTCTTCAAGCACTTCTTCTCAACAGATCTTTAGGAAAATTTAATACTTCTATATTGTATATAGTTTTTGTTTTATTTATCTATTCTGGTCCTTTTTTTTAAAAGCAGAAATTTTAGAAAAGTCTGAATGTTTGGTTGGTATAGCAGTCCATTTTAACCTTTTGCCTTAGTATATTTGCTATCGATTGCTACATAAGGGGTACCAAAATATGTTAGAGTAACATGATGGAAAAATGCACCTCACTCATTCAACAAATATTTAATCGGCACCTTCTACAAGCCAGGCACTATTCTACATACCGTGGATTTATTGGTGAACAAAACAAAGAGCCCTGCCCTCCAGGAGTGTCTAGGCCAGTAGGGGAAACTGATAAGAAACAAACATAATAAATGAGTAAATTACACAGCAAGTTACAAGGTGATAAGGCCTCGAGAAAAAGAGAAGGTAGATGAGTGTGAGGGGAATCAGGAGTGCTGGGAGGGTTTCCAGGGCAACCTTACTGTGAATGTGATATTTGAAGAAACTCTTATGGAGGTGAGGTAATGAGACAGGCAGATTTCAGGAGATGAGCATCCCAGGCAGGGGTGAGTTGACACGGGGGCAGCTTGGGGCAGTGGCTAAAAGCAAAGGTTGGCAAGCTAGGCTTCCTGGGCTTGAATCCCAGTTCTGCCACTTTCCAGCCATGTGGCTTTTAGCAAGCTTATTTTCTCTCCCCATGCTTTGTTTTCCTAATCTATGAAATGGGGATGATGACAAGCCAGGGCTTGGTAAACTACTGCCTGTGAGCCAAATCCCATCTACTGATTGTTTTTGTAAATAAAGTTTTATTGGCATATTGCCACAACCATTTCTTTAGGTATTGTCTATGACTGCTTTCATGCTACAGTGGAGGAGTTGAGTGGTTGTACCAGAGACTGTCTGGCCTGTAAAGGTGAAAATATTTACTATCTGGCTCTATAGAAAAAGTTTGCTGACCCCTGTACTAGACTAAAAGTAAAGGCACATCTATGATTAGGATTTGTCTTTGGGATCAACATTTTCCTCCTCTCCTAAGATTTTGTTTCTCTGGGCAACACCCCAAAGAACCTGTAAAGAGATCACATGACACAGTAAGGCTTGGGGATGTTGTAAAGTATGTAAAAGCTAGGGAGAAATAAAAGTGGTTATCTGCAAATGGCCTATTTATCTGGATTATTGATAAACCAAAGTAGAAATGAACATTGTCAAACCCAGTGCTGTGCTACCACCACTCAAAAAACAAAAAACAACACCAAAAAAACCCAGACATCACTCGTCACACACATCTTGTTTCCAGTGGAAAGAACCTTTCCAGTGGTTGGCATAGACGGGAAAAGAGCCACATATTCAAAGCTCCCAAAGGCAAAAACGTCAGAACAAAAGGCAAATTTCATTTCTGTGTATCCCTAGTTGAATTGTGGACTTGTCTACCAGCCACCAATTTAATTTTGAGTTTTATGCTTCACTTGACTCTTGGATGGGGAAGAGGTAAAAGAGCCTGCACAGATCCCAAGAGTGTGGAAAAGGGAAACACTTACAAGAATTAGAAACTTCTCAATGACAGCTCTAGCAGCTGATAGTTTTGCTTGTCTTTCTATAATTAAACTTAGTTCACTGAAATGAGAACGACAGACCTCCAGAGACAGACTAGACCTTGGAGATAATTGCTAACCACTCTGCTAGCTACTGTTCTAGGTCCTTTATTTATATTGACTCATGTAGTTCTTGCAGCAACTCTAAGGACTATGTTACCATTATTACCCCCATATTTCAGATGAGGAAATCTTAAGTGACTTGTCAAGATCACACACCTAGTAAATGGCAGAATTAGAATTTGAAGCATGGCTGCAGGTTCCAGAATCTAGACAGTAACTATCATAGGTATTTCACCACTTCTCCTGATAAGTCAATCCAACCCCTACCTTTACAAAGGAGCAAAGCAAAATCCAAAGAAGTTAGGTGACTCTGCAGTAGCAGAGTGGGATCTGGGTGGTAAGGGTCACATTCTGCCTTTTCCCACCACCGAGTCTTTTCATTCTGAGACATAACCTTATAATAGGGTAAACCAGATGATTTAAAAATCCAGAAGCTTAAGGTTTTCCTCTTTTTTAAAGCAGAGCACGTTCGGTTTATGATTAGCCTTATCTAATATCTGAGCTGTTCTCCAAAGCCCATATTTATCAGAGCCACGGCAACTAAAATGTTGCCCCAAGTTCAAGAAGTCTAGAGGGGAAGATAAGCCACTTTACCCTTTCAGACCTGAAAAACAGCCTGCACTGAATCTTTGGAGAAATCAGCCCAGTTCCGTTTCATCACGGCATGCTGCTTCCTGGTCCAGGTTGCTCATTTCAAGCTGCTCCAACATTGTCATTCAGTCTAAAAATAACGTTCTCATAAATCTCTATTGGCACAGACAGTACTTAGCTGTCACACATCTCAGACACTGATCAATCCACTTTTCTTCCCACATCACAAGACAAAGGTGGAACAATCACAACATTTTATCACAGTAATCTGGAAAAGAAATAGAAGTATAGATATTTATATTGCTTACCCATGAATTATATTCAGCTGTGTCTTTGCTGTCCTCTCTAATTTCACTGAACTAAGCTTGTAGTAGGAACTTGAGTCTGCTTGAAAAAAATTATTTTTTTTGGTGAAAACTGCATCCTGAAATGGCAGATTGCAACGAGTGTCTGAGAAATGGCCCAGCTGGCATAGCTGTGACTCCCACGATACCTTCTGTTGCCAGAGACCTCCGCTACCATGAGTCTTGGGGCCAAAAAAATGCAATCTTTTCATCGGACCATTGAGAAGTTCCTGTCCCTTCAGAACAGAGGCAGGCTGTGCCGCTGAGTGAGTGAGCATGTGAGTGTGTGTGTGTGTGTGAGAAAGGCAGTGCTAAGGGGGAGGGACAAAAAGAAGGCAGAGAAATTGAAACTGGATTTCCTGCTTTTTATTTTCATAGGACTATATTGAAGAGATATTCTGGAGTTCCAAAGGATTCCTCTTCAAAAAAAAATCCCCTTTTCCACAGGGATCTACACATGGTAATTGGATTGTAACTGTGTAAACTGTCCTTATTAGGAATCAACCAAAGAAGGACGGAAGCCTTGGGTAAAACCCCTGAGAGCATGATAAGGCACATAGGGTGCTTTCTTTGTTTAGGATAAATTCTCAATTCTTAAAAATTACATTTTAAAAACACCGCCTTCTTCCTTTTTCTAACACTAGAAAAAAACATTAAAAAACAAAACGGTTTCATTCTCCTTTATTCTCAAGTACAGCCCATGCTCTGAATCTTACGCTCTTTGTGGAACAACAGTCCTTGAGAAATTGTTCATTTCCTGAACAGAGGGTATAGAGGTCAGAGTGGGTGTAACCACGTGGCCATGTTTAAGAGGGTGCAGGTTGCCGGTGGAGGTGGCGGGGAGATAGTCATGAAGAGCGGAGAGAAAAGGAAAGATTTAAAACATATCCTGACCACTAATTACCTTGATCTCCATGTGTTCCACATGGCGCTGAACCAAAACTAACTCAAAAAGACATCTTTGTTTTCCAGTCAATATGAAGTTATAGTCCTCTTGTGGACTCAAGTGAATTCCAACAAAAGAACCACTGTGATTATAATTGACAGACTGAGAAATGATTTCATGGAAGACCTTACTGACTCAAAATTTAGGGACTCGGTCCATTTTTTTTACTAGGATTCTGTGAGGTGAATCATCTCTTGATGTAAGCCACACATAGCTTCTGTTGCTGCTGGTATTTAGTAAGAGGAAAGAATTTACAAACAATAAAATACGTCAGATGGTTTTCTTTACTAGAACAATTACACTTAAAGAGAAATTCAGAGTAAAAATTTTCCTGTTACGGCATATACCTTCGCCTCCGCTATCCCCACAACTCAGATGCTGAAAAGAGTCATCATTCCAGCAGATAATCAATATGGTTCATGTAATCTGGATACTCATTTATGGAATTTAAACCCTCAATTAAAGTTATTTAATATAATATTTCACATGAAATTGATAAAAACCTGGAGACAACACCTCTCAGAGCCACATGTGGTACTCCCAAGCATGGACCACACCTCTCAATATTCATGCCCTAGTGTCCCCTGCTCTTCATTCCTGACTGGCTCTGTGATCTGCTTTAGCCAATCAAATCTGGCAGAAACGATGGTGAGGTAATTCTGGACCTAAGACTTAAGAAGGCCTGACAATTTCTGCTTTTCCATTCTTGGGACCCTTGAACCACCGCGTCATAACTGTGGCTACTATACTGGACAGACCACGTGGAGAGGCCACATGGAGAGTGAGAAGAGCTTAGCTGTCCCAATGTCTCAGCTCCCAGACAACTTCCCAGTGGAGTGAAGCCTTATAAGCGACCACTGTCAAGGCCAGCAGAAGTGTCCAGCTGAGCCCAGGTCAGATTGCAGAACCGTTGGCAAATAAAACGGTGGTTGTTTTAAGCCACCAAGGTTGGGGTGGTTTGTTATGAGGCAGTGAATAAGCAAATCAACATCTTCTTGTGTTGAAGGTAGTGGAGCCACAGGATAAAACAGCCTGGGTCCTTGAATCCTGGTTTGGAACACAGCTGTGCCACCCATCGTAGACACTATGAAAATATGAGTGAGTAACAAACTGTATGGTGAGATTTGGGGATGTACATGATATGGCAGTCAACCTCACCTCCCTTAACTTCTTTTGTGCACACAGATCACAGTTCTAAACGGTTTGAATCTGGAGTCCTACCCCTGGGACCTCTCGTGTACTTCTCCCCACTGAATGACATGGCAGGTCATTCCTTCACTTTCTACGTTTTCACGTGGAAAGAGAGTAGCTGCTCAACCAGATGATAAAATAAAAACTATTCTTTATAGGTCATTTTGCAGAACATGTAGAAACTCTTTTATGAACAAGAGGATAAATATATGTTTAATGACATCCTCCAGGTTTTAAATAATATATAGTCAATATTTAGAAATAGGTGACGCTTTTCTCTTTCAGAATTATGACTTAATCTGATAAAATGGCAGAGTGAAATTTCATCTAGATCACAGTTATTACTGATAAAACTTTTGTTGGTCCAATTACCCTCTTTTGACCGGTACCATAGAATTGGCACTTGAGGTGTTGCTATTTTTTCTGATTGTACATAAAAAAAGTGAAAAATTGTTAAGGACATTTCAATCCTTCTGATACTGTACAGACTGCAGTGAAAATCTGATCTTTTAGTTTAATTATCAGGCTCTACTTTTGTATCGTTCAGAACTTTCAGAGGTGAGGTGACAAGTAAAAGCACAGAAGGACGATTCTGTATTCTCTTCCCGGCTGTCATTTGCTTCCCTAACCATAGCTATCTGTCCTCTCCCCGCCTCCAGCACTTGACTTTGGTCTAAGTTCTAGTATCCTCCTGCTACTACTGTAACCCACTTGCAGAGAAAGTAACTTTTAGATCCTTTAGATCTAAATATCTACCATCAAAGCCAAGCATTAGGTAACTGTAAACTGTTTCCAAATGCCATAGGTTTAACCCTTAGGCTGTATCACAGCATGCCAATGACATTTTCTTCAATGAGTCCCTTGGAAGACACGTGTGCAAAGTAAGTAGGACACAGAGCACCCAACAAGAATTGGAAGGCCTCTCTGTAACTGGGAGAAATCTGGTAAATGCATGGAGGGCAGCTGAGTCCCCAGAGCCTTTACGGAGCAGAGGCACAGAGATGTGCACAAATAGAGGCAGGGAAGCAGGAGGAAACAAACAGAAAGCTGATGGGCAATCACCTCCGGGAGCAAGGGTCAGGGCACTGGTGTTTGTTTGAAAGAAAGAGAAATAGTCACTTTAGGAAACCTCCCAAGTGTCATAGCCTTTACAAGTAGGAATATGCATGCTAAGTTTTTGGGTAGAGGTGTGACACAATGAAAGGGGTGTTTTAGGAAAGATGAATGATGCAGCGTGTTGCAGAACAGATGGGAAGGGGAGCGCAAGAGGACGTAAACGTAGAGGTCTACAGGGATGCTTTTTTATTTTTTTATTTTTTGCGGTACGCGGGCCTCTCACTGTCGTGGCCTCTCCCATTGCGGAGCACAGGCTCCGGACGCGCAGGCTCAGCGGCCATGGCTCACGGGCCCAGCCGCTCCGCGGCATGTGGGATCCTCCCGGACCGGGGCACGAACCCGTGTCCCCTGCATCGGCAGACGGACTCCCAACCACTGCGCCACCAGGGAAGCCCTACAGGGATGCTTTCTTTATGAGAGCCCCTCAGTTTGTCCAATAAATCTGGATGCCCAGAGAGTCAGATCCAGTATTATACTTGGAGAAATACCTTCAGGGGTATAGTGAGATGTTCGTATCTCATTTTATGTGTTGGGGAGGGTAGACCTAGAAAAGATCATTTTCTTCTGATTCTCATAGAGATATATGGGTGTGACGTCACTGGTTTCAATATGATGCAGAGGATGGCACTTCTTGTGTAGGCTGCTCCTTCTACCCACATTGCCAGGAAAGCTACTATAAGGATGGATACTGCAGGTTTCACCCAAGAAGGACACTCAGATGAGAGGACACTCATTATGGGTAAGATGTCAGGTAAACTCTCTGAAGAGCAGGTAATTTATTCAGATGTGAGCAGATTCACTGCTCATTAAATAAGAAATGGATTTTAGAACAAGATTATCTAAAAGATACAGGGATACTGAAGAAATGTTACCCCAAATTGGAGAACTCAACCCCAAATTAGATATTTACAAATAAGCAGGAAGTAAAGCAAACCTTAAGGAAAGATGAATATCATATTTAGAAGACGGAAAAATCTGTACTGAAAACTCTTAGGCAAAACAAAATAGGCAACAATAACACAAAACACCAAAGTGAATTCCTTTCCACTTTCTCATTTCAATGCTACGTTTGACAACGTTTTGTTTCATCAATTGCACTTAACAGTTTGCAAAAGTCTCCCCTCATTGAGGTTCCTCTCTAATAGGAAAGGAAAACAACTTCCTCAAACTTACATTAGACTTAATCCGCTTATTACCTTAACTAATTAATTTTGAGTATCACCAAATGCATAAACATCAGTCACCTCTAATCTATTGCCCAAGATGTGAGATGTTGACAATAAAACTTTCAGCTTCAGTTTAAGATAATTTATCTTATTAAACTCCTTCAACAGGTAGTTCAAAATCGGCATGAATTGTTGTAATACTTCAACCTAAGTGGGAAAAGGCAACTTACACATTTTCAATCGAAGGTTGGTAGTTAACTCACCTAAATCTTTACTCCTATAGCAAATGAGCAAGCAAGCTGTTTTAAATAAAAGTATATGCCTCTACATTACTTGACTGCAGAAAAAAAGTCTAGTTTTAATAATATCCTTGGAATAGTTGCTTCAAAAGCAAAATCAGTTCAGATGCAGGTGGTGATAAATTTTAGAACAAAGTCTACAAGGACCAGCCGTTCTCTATCCTGGTTGTGCATTAGAATTACTCAGTGCATACCTCAATTAAAAAAAGAAAAGAATTACTTGGTGCGGTTTTAAAAAATTCTCATGCCCGTGACCCCCTCCAGAACAACGAGGTCCAATAGACCTTTCTGCGATTATGGAAATTTTTGTACAGTCTGATATGCTGGCCACCAGCCACCCATGCTAATGAGCACTTGAGATGGGGCTAGCGAAACAGAGTCACTGAATTTTTAATTTTATTTAATCTTCATTGATTTAAATGTAAGCAGCCACTGTGGCTACTGGCTATTGTACTGGACAGTGCAGATATAGACCAAACCAGTAAGACTCTTCAGGGTTGGGGCTTAGGCATTGGCAGCTTTACAAAGCTCTCCAGGGGATTCTAATATGCAGTCCAGGATGAGAACCACTGTAATGACCTGGAATTAAGGAAATCATCAGGGGTGGCAAATTCCTTGCACTTTTTCCATAAGGCATTACTTTTCTCCAAATTCCACTAAGCATGTGCCATGCACCTTTGCCTCTCTCTCTCCTGTCTCCATTCCTCCCTTCTCACATCCCACCATACTCCCACGTGAAAGGTGCACTGTCTATCTATTCCTCTATTTACTGACCCTGCCAGATTTCTCTGACACCAAGCGTAGATTCTGATCCTTTCCCCTTCTCTTTCAGGAGCAGCAGAAATAAAATCTAATAATTCTACCTATTAAGAATTAAATCCCCTAATTTGTACGCCCATAATTTGAAACTGTTTTTCACTTGCACAGGCTTGATCCAGATGCCACTTTCTATGATTTCTGCCATGGATGTGATGGGGAATATTTCTAACCGTAGCGCAGTTAAGTGACCACAGTCTTTGGGATGGTGTGATAAGTGGGTCTCATCTGCTCATTTGCAGCTGTTTCCTTCAAATGGGATGCGGTGTTACAGCACAGTGGTTGCAGGGCAGTTTCTGTGGCCCTACCACCTGGCTTTGAATTCCACCTAAGTCCACAACTAGCCATGTGAGTATCTAACCATTCTAAGCCTCAGTTACCTGCTCTGTAAAGTGGAGATAAAGAGTCCTGTGGGAGATGTAGAGAACAAACTAGCAGTTACCAGTGGGGAGAGGGAATGGGGGAGGGGCAATACAGGGGTAGGGGAGTAAGAGGTACAAACTATTAGGTATAAAATAAGCTACAAGGCTGTATTATACAACACGAGGAATATAGCCAATATTTTATAATTAACTATAAATGGAGTATAACCTTTAAAATTGTGGACCACTATATTGTACACCTGTAACATATAATATTGTACAGCAACTATACTTTAATTTAAAAAAATAGCCCTGTGGGGAGGATGGAGCGATGCATGTAATATGCATGATGAATGAGACATGTGCTACACACACACTCTCCTAGACCCAGATTTTGACACACACACCCCCACCCCCACAAAACATACACACAATTTTGTGGTGAGTAAAGCATATGGCAGGATAAAACTTTGGCGAGGAAGTCATGGAATTCATAAAAACGTGTTCCAAACAATGATTAATTAATGTGGCAATATAAAGACAATTTGGAAAATGGCTACAAGGAAAAGTAATATGATACTGTGATTTTTTAAAAATATTGAACCTATTTATTCTAATGAGTCTTCATTTTGATTGATTTCCATACCACCAGTTAATATTAATGGGACAAGGAAGTGTGTGCTAATAAACGTAGATAAACACTTTATGCATAAAAATGGTTAGACTCAGCATTCCAGGGGACTTAGATAGGTGACTAATAACTAACATTTCTTGTGGATGTAAATATGTACCCATCATTATTCCTAGCCCTAATTATGTACTCCCTGCTTTAATCAGTAAACAATTTTGTGAGGTAAGGTATCTTAATATGTACCCATTTCACAGATAAAGAAAGAAATTAAGCCCTAGGAGATAACTTGTCCAAGAAAACAGATTGTAAGTGACAGAGCTGGGATTCAAACTCATATGGACCTTAACCCCAGAGTGTGGGGTCTTAACCTTACCTCGCTATGAGTACCAAGCCTTTCTCTCAAGGTATGGCAGGGTATGACTCAAAGAGTACATCAGAACGACTGTGTAAGGTGTCTCTAGGCTCATCTCAAATCCTCTCTCATTTAGTTCTCTTACAAAATAAAATTCTGAAGTCTCTAAATTATCCATTATCAATAAGAAATTACTTCTAACATCGATTGAGGCATGACTTGACCTTGAGGTGGCAACTGTTGATCTAGAGCACAGGTGCACAGACTACAGCCCTGGCCATATCCAGCCCCTGCTTGTTTCTGTAAACTAGAGCCCAGCCAAGGCCCATTCATTTCCACCTTGTCTAGGGCTGTGTCCTGATACAATGGCAGAGTTGAGTGGTTGCACTAGAGACGTATGACTCCTAACGCCTATAATATTTACGACCTGGCTCTTCACAGAAAAGGTCTGTTGATCCTGTCCTGGACCCACCGAAAACAAATCACCAGACATGTAGCACAGGAAACAACAGAGTTTCAAAGGAACCACATCTTTTTACGGCTACCATTGCGACATGTACATATGTATGAGCAGATGAGTCTATAGAGATTGCTCAATAGCATATTTTTCCTTTATGTTTCTTTTGAGGCGCCAAATGACCTAGACACTTTAGACATGGAGGGAATAACTTGTGATGTCTCACTATGGAGGGAAGAGGAGGATTGGGACTGTTTAGATGTCAGATATTTTCCCAGAAAACTCTAGCTTCATAGGACCCCTCCCTCCTCTGTTACCGTCACACTCACCACCCCACCCGTCACCTTTCAGCTAGTTTCTTGACTTATTTAATAACATTGGAAATCTATTTGATTCTTTACATTTGCGCCATTTCACTCTCGCTAGATTGTACGTAGAGGAAATAGCACTTGTGCTTTTGCATATTTGTTGGTTGAAAGAAAGCTTTTGGGAAAGTACACCTCTGAGTTTATACTGAAAACCATTTGTGTCCATTAGCGTGGAAACAACAAGACCAGCTGGTAATATTTATATTTAGGACATTTGTTCCGAAGTAGCTAAAATCACTTCCAGTAAAAATGAAAAAAAATCTTGCTTCCTGGCTTCTACTATTAAGTGTCAAAACGTGTAAAAGGGGCAACTGAACAGAGAGAAGCTAATTTGCAGGATGACATAAAATGCCAGGTATGACATAAACAAACCATCTTCACTTACTGGCACAGAGCTGATGTTTTAGTTGCCATTTTTCAGACATTTTTCCCCCAGAAATGTTTTCTCTTCAATATACTATGCTTAAAATGATAAATTAAAAAGTGTTTCACAGACCTGGCTAAATAGTTTTGCTTTGATATAAGGAAAATAATGCTTCCTTTGAGCAATGAAACATACAGAAAATTAAGTTTAAAAAAGTAAATTATAGTAAATTACTCAGGCTTGGAGAGTTATAACTAATGGGTGCATTTTTATTTATTTATTTATTTATTATTTTTGGCTGTGTTGGGTCTTCGTTTCTGTGCGAGGGCTTTCTCTAGTTGTGGCAAGCGGGGGCCACTTTTCATCGTGGTGCGCGGGCCTCTCACCATCGCGGCCTCTCTTGTTGCGGAGCACAGGCTCCAGACGCGCAGGCTCAGTAGCTGTGGCTCATGGGCCCAGCCGCTCCGCGGCATGTGGGATCCTCCCAGACCAGGGCTCGAACCCGTGTCCCCCGCACTGGCAGGCAGACTCTCAACCACTGCGCCACCAGGGAAGCCTATGGGTGCATTTTTAATAGACTTGATTTCTTAGAGCAGTTTCAGTTTCCTAAAAAACTTGAGCAGAAGGTTCAGAGATCTCCCATATACCTCCTGCCCCTACTCATGTATAGCCTCTCCCATTACCAACATCCCCACCAGAGTGGCACATTTGTTACAATGGATAAACCTACACTGACATATGATAACCATCCTAAGCCCATCGTTTACATTAGGATTTACACTTGACGTTGTATGTTCTACTGGTCTGAACAAATGTGTAATGACATGTATTCACAATTGTAGTATCGTACAGAGTAGTCTCACTGCCCTAAAAATCCTCTGTGCTCTACCTATTCGTGTCTCTCTTCCCCCAGCCCCTGGCAACCACTGATCTTTTCACTGTCTCCATAGTTTTGCCTTTTCCAGAATGTCATCTAGTTGGAATCATGCAGTACATAGTCTTTCCAGATTGGCTTCTTTTATTATGCATTGAAGTTTCCTTCATGTGTTTTCACAGCTTGATAGTGCATTTCTTTTAGTGCTAATAGTCTGTTATCTGGATGCACCACTGTTTATTTATCCATTCAACGACTGAAGGACATCTTGGTTGCTTCCAAGCTTTGGCAATTATGAATAAACATCCATGTGCAGGTTTTTGTGTGGCTATAAGTTTTCAGCTCCTTTGGGTAAATACCAAGGAAGGTGATTGCTGAATTGTATAGTAAGAGTATACTTAGTTTTGTAGAAACTGCCAAGCTGTCCTCGCCAACAATGTACGAGAGTTCTTGTTGCTCCACATCCTCATCAGCACTTGGTGTTGTCAGTATTCTGGATTTGGGCTACTACAGTAGGTGTGTAGTGGTATCTCTTTGTTGTTTTAACTTCTATTTCCCTGGTCACATATCATGTGGAGCACCTTTTCACGTGCTTATATGCCATCTGTATATCTTCCTTCGTAGAGTGTCTGTTACGGTCTTTGGCTATTTTTTAATAGGGTTGTTTGTTTTCTTATTGTTGACTCTTAAGAGATCTTTGTATATTTTAGACATCAATCTTTTATCAGATGTGTCTTTTGCAAATATTTTCTCCCAGTCTGTGATTTGTTTTCTCATTCTCTTGACATTGTCTTTCACTGAACAGAGTTTTTAATTTTAATGAAGTCCAGCTTATCAGTTATTTATTTCATGGATCATGCCTCTGGTGTTATATCACCATACCCAAGGTCATATGGGTTTTCTCCTGTGTTAACCTTCTAGGAGTTTTATAGTTTTGTATTTTACATTTAGGTCTGTGATCCACCTTGAGTTAATTTTTGTGAAGAGTGTAAGGTCTATGTCTAGAGTCAAATTTTTGTTTGTGGATGTCCACTTGTTCCAGCACCATTTGTTGAAGAGACTCTCTTTGCTCCATTGTATGGCCTTTGCTCTTGTGGCAAAGATCAGTTGCCTGTATTTATGTGGGTCTATTTCTGGGCTCTCTATTCTGTTCCATTGATCTATTTGCCTATTATCTTGCCAATACCACACTCTCTTGATGACTGCCATTTTATACTAAGTCATGAAGTCAGGTAGTGTTAGTCCTCCAACTTTGTTCTTCTCTTTCAATATTGTGTTGGCTATTCTGGGTCTTTTGCCTTCTCACAGAAACCTTAGAATTAGTTTGACAATATCCACAAAATAACTTGCTGGGATTTTGATTGGGATTCCCCTGAATCTGTAGATCAAGTTGAGAAGAACTGACATCTTCACAATAGTG
The DNA here is from genome assembly GCF_964341445.2 of Mesoplodon mirus. NCBI lineage: Eukaryota > Metazoa > Chordata > Mammalia > Artiodactyla > Ziphiidae > Mesoplodon > Mesoplodon mirus. Next base: position 8,589,347 of record NC_138981.1, read on the forward strand.
AGTCTTCCTATCCATGAACATGTGCTATCTCTCCATTTATTTAGTTCTTCCTTGATTTTATTTATCAAAGTTTTGTAGTTTCCCTCACATAGATGGTATACAAATTTGGTTACATTTATACCTAAGTATTTCCTTTTGGGGGGTGCTAATACAAATGGTATTGTGCTATTAATTTCAAATTCTACTTGTGTATTGTTGGTATATAGGAAAGTGATTTTGTATATTAACCTTGTGTCCTACAACCTTGCTATAATTGCTTATTAGTTCCAGGGTTTTTGTCGATTATTTTGTTTATTTATTTATTTTTAATTTTATTTATTCATTTGGCTGCATTGGGTCTTCTGTGGGCTTTCTCTAGTTGTGGTGAGTGGGGGCTACTCTTTGTTGTGGTGTGTGGCCTTCTCATTGCGGTGGCTTCTGTTGTTGTGGAGCACGGGCTCTATGCATGCGGGCTTCAGTAGTTGTGGCACGTGGGCTCAGTAGTTGTGGCTTGCAGGCTCTAGAGCGCAGGCTCAGTAGTTATGGTGCACAGGCTTAGTTGCTTCGCGGCATGTGGGATCTTCCCGGACCAGGGCTCAAACCCGTGTCCCCTGCATTGGCAGGCAGATTCTTAACCACTGCACCACCAAGGAAGCCCTTTTCGATTATTTTAGATTTTCTGCATAGATGATCACAACATCTGTGAACCTGGTAGAGATCCAAGAGGTAAAACTTGCAAAAGTGTGGAGGCCTCCTGATGACTGGGTTTCCCTGGGGATTTTAACTCGCAGAGTGGTCCACGCTGACTCTCTAGCAATTCATCAATTACAGTTCAGGTTTCCCTACCCCAGCACTGGTTCCCTTGGAGACTGCTGCTCCAGTAAGTTGTGATTCTCTGTATTCACCTGTTGGTCTCTCCAATTTTTGGAGGCATCAGTATGCGCTGTAACCTCCCTTCTCTAATGGATCTAAGCAGAGTTTTTTCAGTTTGTTCAGACTTGTACTTGTTAGGTGGAGTGGTGTCTTCCAAGCTTCTTACATGTCAGACCAGATACCCAAAGTCCTGATGCAATTTTTTAAAGATAATATTTACATACCATAGAATTTACCATTTTATAGTATATGATTCAGTGTTTTTTAGATATATGCAGATATATGCAACCATTACCATTATCTAATTCCAGAATATTTTAATCACCCCCAGAAGAAACTCTACTAGCAATCACTCTCCATTCCCCTCTCACCCCCGGCCTTGACCACCACTAATCTACTCTATGTCTCTATAGATTTGCCTATCTTTGACTTTTAATATAAGTGGAATTATATAAAATGTGGCCTTTTGTTTCTGGTTTCTTTCTCTTAGCATGTTTTCAGGGTTCATCAATATTGTAGCATGCATTAGTACTTCATTCCTTCTTATGGCTGAATAACATTCACTGTATGGCTATACCAACTTTTGTTTATCCATTCATCAGTTGATGGATATTTGGGTTGTTTCCACTTTTTGGCCATTCTGAATAAAGCTGCTGTGAATTTTCATGTACAAATTTTCATGTGAACATGTTTTCAATTCTCTTGAGTATATGCCTAGGAGTGGAATGGCTGGATCATACGATAACTCTACAAACAGCCAAACAAAGCCAACAACAAAAACTTAAGTAATGTGAGTTTGAACACCAAGATTTTAAAATAATTTCAGTGCAAAACTCATTTTCCACTTCATTCCTTTCATGTGAGATAAAATATCAAGTACAACCAAACCCATACAATGCTTCCACTTCATATAGATTGGCTTTTGGAGCTTTTACCAAGCAGTGAGAAAGAATACAATTCTTCAGGTTCTTTTCTCTTCACAAGCTTATGATCAAGAGTGGCTTAGAAAAATTTAAACATTTGGAGGGTTCATTTTTTTAAGAAACTGAGCCAGGTAATGGCTCTACCAAAAAGAGCAAGTAAACTCTCTTAATCCCTTTATGTTCATATTTTAATTCCAATGACTAAGTGTTGATATCTAGCCTGGCAATTTTACATGTTAAAATAAAGTACAGTTCAGATCCCAGTTCCTTTCAAGGAGATATTCTTGTCTATATAAGGAGAGAAGCTAAAAACAAAATGCTGCACAGAACAGTTCAGTAGCCTTGTTTTAATTACTCTTGTGTTCTTTGATTTTATTGCTCTTCAGGTGAGGAAAAGCCAGAAGAGCTTAATACCTCCTGCAAGATAGTCATTCCATACTGCAATGCTTAATAGGGTAAGAAGCAAATAAACAAGAAAGATCATCACCCTAGCTTCTTTCTGGCTCTACAGAATAGTCCCTCACAGTCTCCACTGTCGAAAAATGGAGAAGGGCTTCCCTGGTGGCGCAGTGGTTAAGAATCTGCCTGCCAATGCAGGGGACACGGGTTCAATCCCTGGCCCGGGAAGATCCCACATGCCGCGGAGCAACTAAGCCCGTGTGCCACAACTACTGAGCCTGCGCTCTAGAGCCCTCAAGCCACAACTACTGAGCCCACGTGCCACAACTACTGAATTCCGCATGCCTAGAGCCCGTGCTCTGCAACAAGAGAAGCCACCGCAATGAGAAGCCCGTGCACTGCAACGAAGAGTAGCTCCCACTTGCTGCAACTAGAGAAAGTCCGCGCACAGCAATGAAGATCCAACACAGCCAAAAAGAAAAGAAAAAAGAAAAGAAAAATGGAGAAGCCACTGAGACAGATAATGTGGTTGGCAGAGTAATGGCACCCCCAAAGACGTTCACACCCTAATCCCTGAAAACTGGAAGTACAGTTGACCCTTGAACAACATGGGTTTGAACTGTGTGGGTCCACTTATGTGCAGTTTTGCCCCCCAGTAGTAAATACTACAGTACTACACGTTCTGCGGTTGGTTGAGTTTGCGGATATGGAAGCGTATATGCGGAGGAACACTGTTTACTGAGGGCCACTGTAAGTTACATGCTGAATTTCAACTGTGCGGTTTGGGGGGGGGGTGTTGGTGCCCCTAACGACACCCCCCCTTGTATTGTTCAAGGTTCAACTGTATGTTGCCTTACATGGCAAAAGGGACTTTGCAGATGTAATTAAATTAATGACTTTGAGATGTGGAGAGTTCCTTGGATTACCCATGTGGGCCCAATATAAATATATGGGCCTTTGAAATAGGAGCACCTTTTTCAGCAAAGTTCAGAGAGGCAAAAATGTCTATGGAAAATTGGTCAGAGAGACACAATATTTCTGGCTTTGAAGTTGGAGATAGGGTGCCCTGAGCCTAGGAATGTGGGTGGCTCCTAAAAGCTAGAAAAGGTAAAGAAATGGATTCTTCCCTAGAGCCCCCAGAAGGAATTCAGCCCTGCTGACACTTTGATTTTGGTCCAGTGAGACCTGTGTCAGGTTTCTAACCTACAGAGCTGTAAGATAATGTGTGTACTGTTTTAAGCCATTGAGTTTGTGGTAATTTGACACAGCAGCAATAGAAAATGAACACAGAGGGAATCAAAATTTCTATGCCTACAAGGGACTCATAAACTATTTAATGCAGGATTTCCCAAACTGTTCCATGATCAAGTAAGTCTGAGAAAGTTGTTCATGTGAGCCCCATCTTAAAGAATCACAATAACTATAACTAAGGAAAACTTGAGAAGTCCTGCAGAGGGAACACTGTAACTCAGAGTATCTTCTAAATACATTTGCTATAATCTCACCTCCTTTTCTTTTTTTCTTTTCAGAACATATCTTCACACCCCTCAGATTCCTCAGAACATAGTTGGGAAACGCTGAACTGATCCTACCTGCTCAGTAGAGAACCTGAGACCCAAAGGGAAGAAGTGACTTGCCAAGATGGCACTTTGGCAACACAAAGACACAGCCCTGGCCTCACACTTCTCATCTAGAACCCTGTCCAGAATGCCACTCTGTCCCACTGACAAGAAGACAACATTTCCCGGCACCCAGGTTTATCTAAGTTAGACCTCTGGTGGGAGAAGATGTATGAGGAGAGAATCGCCACAACAAAACTCACAACATAAAATTCTCCACCCAATAATATCAAAAACAATATGGCTATTTTAGCACTGAACTTATTTTATTGTTTAAAATAAAAGTGTTTACCAAACTACTGAAAATTTACTAATTTCATATTAACAAGAAGAACACGATGAAATATATACTTTCCCACGGTGATTGAGCACGTTCCTAAAAACGCCCAATTCTGCTGCCAAAGTCCATTTTCCACAAATTCTGGTTTCCATAAATGCTAATTTGAGAAGGAACAGAGGTACAACCAAATGCTGCTGTTTTCCTTCGTAGCATTTAAATAATGGTTTCTCCACATTTCCCACTGCCTGTTCCAAGAACACTGTCCTTTGATGTCTTTCAGATATATATTATCCACATCCTTTTTCAGAAACTAGATACTTTTTTCCACCACCTCGGTTTTTAAATAATAAGGATAGTAATAATAATAAAGATTACAACTAATAAAGCTAACTACTTGGAATACTTATTTTGTACCAAAGACCGTGCTACGTGCTTCACGTGAAGAACCTCATTTAATCTTTAGAACGACGGATTAAGGTAAGTATTACTACTAACATCTTTATTTTACAGATGAGGCAACTGAGGCACAGAGAATTTGGGTACTCTGCCCAAGGTCACACAACAGGAGTGGTGGAGCCAGAATGTGAGCATAATTTGATTTAGAGCCAGGGCCCTCTGTAAGCAGTAGCCCAGTGGTCCTCAACTGGGGGGTGACTCTACCTCCCAGGGGCCATGCGTCAATACTTGGAGACATTTTTGGTTGTCACAACTGAGGGGTGGAGTGCTACTGGCATCTAGTGGACAGAGGGTAGGGATGCTGCTCAACATCCTACAGTGCCCAGGACAGCCCCTCGAACAAAGAATGATCCCACTCTAAGTGTCAAGAGCTTCAAGATTAGGAAATAGTGCCCAAGTCGAATGCCTCTCAAGGAGAGGGCATTTTGAATGGGCCAATTGTTGGTAAGATATGTGCTTCTCATTTCCAGGTTAGAATCTCTATCTGGGAAATGAGGTAATCTCAACCGGGGGTGGAGGGCACTTAGAGCTATGGGGTCCGTTTGGTGCGTCTTCTCATAGCATCCATTTACTCAATAGTTTCAGTTGGCATTTTCTCGCTATGCCCTGGCACCCTGGAACTCTAGGTCATTAAAATTTTTGTCCTTCAGTGGACACATGGGAGAGGCGGTAGCCCACCAGGAAGTGTCTGAAAAGGGCCAAAAAGAAGATTTTGGTTTTCATTAGCCTTGCCTCATAGCCCAGAAGACACCACAGCAGTGTCTGTGTCACAGATAATGGCAATAGCAAAGGGACGCAGTCACAGTGGGTTGTTCGGGATGTAGTTAAAATAGTTTTGGAAAGCAGGTCTGCATATCTACTCAGAATGTAACTGTGCATACCATCTGACCCAGCAATTCTACTTCTAAGAATGTATTTTATAGAAATACAGAAGGTGCAAGATACATTCACAAAGATATTCACCTCAACACCACCTCTGAGAGCTAAAAAAAAAAAAATCAACATAAAAACAACAGAAATGCATGCCTATGTTCACCAAAACGTGCCCAAGAATGTTCATAGTGGCACTATTTGCAACAGCCAAAGACTGTAAACTACGCAAACATTCATCAAAGTAGAATGGCTGAATTGCGGTATACCAACACAGTGGAACACTGTGTAGCAATGAGAATGAATAAACAAACTCCGCCCACCTACAACAATATGGATGAATTCCACAGACACGTTGAATGAAAGAAGTTTGACACTAAAGAGAACATACTGTATAAAACCATCAATGCAAAGTGTAAAAATAGGCAAATCTGCACTGTGAAAAGACAGATTAGGAGTTACTGTCGGGGAGAAGTGACTGGATGGACGTTCAAGGGGGGCCCAGGGTGCTGGTCATGTTGTTTCCTCATCTGGCATAGGTGTGTTCACTTTGCGGAAACATTAAGTTGTAAGCTTATGTACGATTGTATGATAGGTGCACTTTTCTACATGTGCATTCTATTCTATATATATATATATACACACACACACACATACATGCATATATAAACATCAACAACCTAAGTATCTATCGGTGGGTGACTAGCTACATAAACTACGAAATGGGATATCTACTCAATGGAATTCTATGCAGCCAGTAAGAAAAATGAAGTAGCTCTCTCTGTATAAACTTGGAAAGATGTCCACTATATATAAAGGCAAACAAGGAAGTGGCAGAACAGCATGATGTCTACTATAATTTTTACAGGAAATATATGTGAGCCTAAGCACAGAAAGAGCAGAAAAAATATTCTCAAATGGTTAATAGTAATTATTGCTTTACGAGGGGATTCTTAGGGGTTTTAACATTCTGCCTAATGTATTTCAATATTGTTTGAATTTATTTACCAACATGTATTATGCTTGTACTCAGAGAAAAAGGACATAGAGAAAATTAAGATGAACAAAATATGCCTTACATTTGAGATCATTATTATTTCATCACTGAGGAAGATGAGGGATTTTGCTGGATGAAGGAAATGATAATGGAATAAACCTAGTGCCTCGCCTGCAGGGTTGCTAATTGAACCCAGTGAGGGTGGTCACATTGGTTTGTTGCTAGCAGTCTTAACACGATTCAAATTAACACTTGTTTGGGGCTTCCCTGGTGGTGCAGTGGTTGAGAATCTGCCTACCAATGCAGGGGACACGGGTTCAAGCCCTGGTCTGGGAAGATCCCACATGCCGCGGAGCAAATGGGCCCGTGAGCCACAACTACTGAGCCTGCGCGTCTGGAGCCTGTGCTCCGCAGCAAGAGAGGCCGCGATAGTGAGAGGCCTGCGCACCGCAATGAAGAGTGGCCCCCGCTTGCCGCAACTAGAGAAAGCCCTCGCACAGAAATGAAGACCCAACACAGCTAAAAATAAATAAATAAATAAATTTAAATTAACACTTGTTTGTTGGGCTGCCCCACATTCTAATCTAGTTGTGGTGTGACCACCGCAAACAGGATTTTTGGCCACACAAAGAATGTGCCTACAAAACGGCAGAACACCGAGTGCTTTGTGAGCACCTAGAGGGGTGGGATACGGAGGGTGGGAGGGAGGGAGATGCAAGAGGGAAGGGATATGGGAACAGATGTATATGTGTAACTGATTCACTTTGTTATAAAGCAGAAACTAATACACCATTGTGAAGCAATTATACTCCAATAAAGTTGTAAAAAAATACTTTACTGCTAAAAAAGGTTAAAAACAAACAAACAAAGAAACAAAACTCAGTGGGTCCGATACTCCTATTTTATAATCAATTGCAAATGCTACTGTGTTGAGTGTACTTAATTCCACTCATGGCACTAAATGGAACTTCGCTTAAAAGAAAAAAACCCACTGATTTGGGCAAAGTTGATAGAACTGCAACTTTTCTTATACAGTAAATGTCTAAGAGACACATATAACAATTCATACAGTGGAAGAGATTGTGTCCCATGGAGTTCAACCGTGGTTGCACATTATATTCAACTGAAACAGAATTTCTAGGGAGCGGTACCTGGCCGTCAATATTTGTAAAAGCTCCCCAGGTATTCAAAAACATTGTGTTCAAAAACACAATGAATTGGAGCCATTGCTCAGACCAATTAAATCAGAAGCTAGATGGAATGGGACCCAGACAGGAGTATTATTTAAAAGCTACCCAAGTGGCTCTAAAGTGTAGTCTGCATTGGGACCAATTTCTTCTAAATTTATATTATAAAAGAAGTCAGAGGTGGCACTTCAAGAAGCATTTTGTAAAGGGACCCAATATTACGTGGTTTCAGCTTGTGCAGTTTTATGAGAAAATTGATCACAAGGTGATATTCTACCATGTTATGGTTTCAGATGTTTCAGCTAATGTGTATATATTAGCTCCCAGTTTCTTAAGTGCTCACCAGGCTTAAACACTACTCCACATACTTCACTGAGATAATTTCATCTAATCCCCATAACAATTCTGTGAAGAACTGAGTGGGAACAGATCTTTCCAGATGAACCACCACACAGGTGTGGTGTGTTTTTTTTTTCCAAAAGTTTTGCTTTTACTCAATTTAATAGCTGATCTGTGAGACCCAGACCCTTTCAGATTCTCTACCTATTCCACTTCCTAATGGACGGGGTGGGAGAATAAGTTAAGGAAAAATCTAAATATGCACACTTAAAGTCTTGAAAATATCTTTGGATGTTTGTTAAACAAACTTTTAAAATAATTTTAAGTCAGCATGAGTTTAAGGCATTCTGCAATATCCCTGATATAAACAAGAGTGTTAAAAGCAACATTCTGGAATTGCTATAGTCTATGAGAAATAAGAAAATTCACATTTTATATTCACAGAGAAGCCATTGTACAACAGCAACGTACTCGTAAACACAATTCGAGTTTACTAACTTTAGTCTGACAGCACTGCCATACACAAGGCATCAACTCCTAGGCAGTCAAGGTTACACAGACTAAGGCAGTATGAGAAAACACTTCCTTAAAATTGAGAGCAGGAAATGGGCCAGTTATTACCTCCATAATTTTAAGGTTCCCACTCTGAGCAGGGCAGATCTTGAGAACAAGAACAAACCACAGACACGATTTCCTTCAGCCCATTCATTTATAAACGCGTTACCAGGGAGGAAGAGGGCCTCCTCCACTCACGCATTTCTGAATAGAAAAGAGGTCACACTTATAAACGGACGTTCTAAAATGTACATATTTCTGAATCCTACATGCTTCCTCTCTTTCTCCCATTCCATAGACTAATTTACATGAGTAGGATATGATAAAACTGCGATTGCCCGCTTGTTTTCATTAGCCACAGCATAAATCAAATCTTATGCTTCTTTTTGCTGCTCAAGGGGTGCTTATAACCTGCAGTATAATTTTTTTTAACATCTTTATTGGAGTACAGTAGCTTAACAATGTTGTGTTAGTTTCTGCTGTATAACGAAGTGAATCAGCTATACGTATACGTATATCCCCATATCTCCTCCCTCTTGCGTCTCCCTCCCACCATCCCTATCCCACCCCTCTAGGTGGTCACAAAGCACCGAGCTGATCTCCCTGTGCTATGCAGCTGCTTCCCACTAGCTATCTATTTTACGTTTGGTAGTGTATATATGTCCATGCCGCTCTCTCTCTTTGTCCCAGCTTACCTTCACCCTCCCCATATCCTCAAGTCCATTCTCTAGTAGGTCTGCATCTTTATTCCCATCTTGCCCCTAGGTTCTTCATGACTTTTTTTTTCTTAAATTCCATATATATGTGTTAGCATAGGGTATTTGTTTTTCTCTTTCTTTTTTTAAAATTTTTTTTATTTTTATTTTTTATATATATTTTTTATTAGTTTCTGCTTTATAACAAAGTGAATCAGTCACACATATACATCTGTTCCCACATCCCTTCCCTCATGCATCTCCCTCCCTCCCACCCTCCCCATCCCACCCCTCCAGGCGGTCACAAAGCACCGAGCTGATCTCCCTGTGCTCTGCGGCTGCTTCCCACTATCTATCTACCTTACGTTTGGTAGTGTATATATGTCCATGCCTCTCTTTTGCTTTGTCACAGCTTACCCTTCCCCCTCCCCATATCCTCAAGTCCATTCTCAAGTAGGTCTGTGTCTTTATTCCCGTTTTACCCCTAGGTTCTTCATGACATTTTTTTTAAAATTCCATATATATGTGTTAGCATACGGTATTTGTTTTTCTCTTTCTGACTTACTTCACTCTGTATAACAGACTCTAGGTCCATCCACCTCACTACAAATAACTCAATTTCGTTTCTTTTTATGGCTGAGTAATATTCCATTATATATATGTGCCACATCTGCTATATCCATTCATCTGTGGATGGACACTTAGGTTGCTTCCATGTCCTAGCTAGTGTAAAATAAACAGAGCTGCAGTGAACATTGTGGTACATGACTCTTGTTGAATTATGGTTTTCTCAGGGTATATACCCAGTAGTGGGATTGCTGGGTCGTATGGTAGTTCTATTTGTAGTTTTCTAAGGAGCCTCCATACTACTCTCCATCTGTATCAATTTACATTCCCACCAAAAATGCAAGAGGGTTCCCTTTCCTCCACACCATCTCCAGCATTTATTGTTTGTAGATGTTTTGATGATGGCCATTCTGACTGGTGTGAGGTGTTAACCTCATTGTAGTTTTCATATGCATTTCTCTAATGATTAGTGATGTAGAGCATCCTTTCATGTATTTGTTGACAACCCGTATATCTGCTTTGGAGAAATGCCTATTTAAGTCTTCTGTCCATTTTTGGACTGGGTTGTTTGCTTTTTTGATATTGAGCTGCATGAGCTGCTTGTATATTTTAGAGATTAATCCTTTGACAGTTGCTTCATCTGCAAATATTTTCTCCCATTCTGAGGGTTGTCTTTTCGTCTTGTTTATGGTCTCCATGCTGTGCTAAAGATTTTAAGTTCCATTAGGTCCCATTTGTTTATCTTTGTTTTTATTTCCATTTCTCTAGGAGGTGGGTCAAAAAGGATCTTGCTGTGATTGATGTCATAGAGTGTTCTGCCCATTTTTTCCTCTAAGAGTGTGATAGTGTCTGGCCTTAAATTTAGGTCTTTAATCCATTTTGAGTTTATTTTTGTGTATGGTGTTAGGAAGTGTTCTAATTTCATTCTTTTACATGTAGCTGTCCAGTTTTCCCAGCACCACTTATTGAAGAGGCTGTCTTTTCTCCATTGTATAGTCTTGCCTCCTTTTTCAAAGATAAGGTGACCATATGTGTGTGAGTTTCTCTCTGGGCTTTCTACCCTGTTCCAGTGATCTCTATTTCTGTTTTTGTGCCAGTACCATACTGTCTTGATTACTGTAGCTTTGAAGTACAGTCTGAAGTCAGGGAGCCTGATTCCTCCAGCTTTGTTTTTCTTTCTCAAGATTGCATTGGCTACTCAGGGTCTTTGGTGTTTCCATACAAATTGTGAAATTTTTTGTTCTAGTTCTGTGAAAAATGCCATTGGTAGATTGATAGGGATTGCACTGAATCTGTAGATTGCTATGGGTAGTACAGTCATTTTCACAATGTTGATTCTTCTAATCCAAGAACATGGTGTATCTCTCCATCTGTTTGTATCATCTTTAATTTCTTTCATCAGTGTCTTATAGTTTTCTGTATACAGGTCTTTTGTCTCCTTAGGCAGGTTTATCTCTAGGTATTTTATTCTTTTTGTTGCAGTGGTAAATGGGAGTGTTTCCTTAATTTCTCTTTCAGATTTTTCGTCATTAGTGTACAGGAATGCAAGAGATTCTGTTTACTAATTTTGTATTCTGCTACTTTACCAATTCATTGATTAGCTCTAGTAGTTTTCTGGTAGCATCTTTAGGATTCTCTATGTATAGTATCATGTCATCTGCAAACAGTGACAGTTTTACTTCTTAACAATTTGGATTCCTTTTATTTCTTTTTCTTCTCTGATCTGATTGCTGTGGCTAAAACTTCCAAAACTATGTTGAATAATAGTGGTGAGAGTGGACAACCTTGTCTTGTTCCTGATCTTAGAGGAAATGGCTTCAGTTTCTCACCATTGAGGACAATGTTGGCTGTGGTTTGTCATATATGGCCTTTATTAGGTTGAGGCAGGTTCCCTCTATGCCTACTTTCTGGAGGGTTTTTTTTAATCATAAATGGGTGTTGAATTTTGTCCAAAGCTTTTTCTGCATCTATTGACATGATCATATGGTTTTTCTCCTTCAATTTGTTAATATGGTTTATTACATTGATTGATTTGCATATATTAAAGAATCCTTGCATTCCTGGGATAAATACCACTTGATCAAGGTGTATGAACCTTCTAATGTGCTGTTCGACTCTGTTTGCTAGTATTTTGTTGAGTATTTTTGCATCTATATTCATCAGTGATATTGGCCTGTAGTTTTTTTCCTTTGTGACATCTTTGTCTGGCTTTGGTATCAGGGGGATGGTGGCCTCGTAGAATGAGTTTGGAAGGGTTCCTACCTCTGCTATATTTTGGAAGAGTTTGAGAAGGATAGGTGTTAGCTCTTCTCTAGATGTTTGATGGAATTCGCCTTTGAAGCCATCTGGTCCTGGGCTTTTGTTTGTTGGAAGATTTTTAATCACAGTCTCAATTTCAGTGCTTGTGATTGGTCTGTTTATATTTTCTATTTCTTCCTGGTTCAGTCTCAGAAGGTTGTGCTTTTCTAAGGATTTGTCCATTTCTTCCAGGTTGTCCATTTTATTGGCATAGAGTTGCTTGTAGTAATCTCTCATGATCCTTTGTATTTCTGCAGTGTCAGTTTTTACTTCTCCTTTTTCATTGCTCATTCTATTGATTTGAGTCTTCTCCCTTTTTTCTTGATGAGTCCGGCTAATGGTTTATCAGTTTTGTTTATCTTCTCAAAGAACCAGCTTTTAGTTTTATTGATCTTTGCTGTTGTTTCCTTCATTTTTTTTTCATTTATTTCTGCTCTGATCTTTATGATTTCTTTCCTTCTGCTAACTTTGAGGGTTTTTTGTTCTTCTTTCTCTAATTGCTTTAGGTGTAAGGTTAGGTTGTTTATTTGAGATGTTTCTTGTTTCTTGAGGTAGGATTGTATTGCTATAAACTTCCCTCTTAGAACTGCTTTTGCTGCATCCCATAGGTTTGGGGTCGTCATGTTTTCATTGTCATTTGTTTCTAGGTAGTTTTTTATTTCCTCTTTGATTTCTTCAGTGATCTCTTGGTTATTTAGTTGTGTATTGTTTAGCTCACATGTGTTTGTACGTTTTACAAATTTTTTCATGTAACTGATATCTAGTCTCATAGCGTTGTGGTCGGAAAAGTTACTTGATATGATTTCAATTTTCTTGAATTTACCAAGGCTTGATTTGTGAACCAAGATATGATCTATCCTGGAAAATGTTTCATGAGCACTTGAGAAGCAACTGCATTCTTTTGTTTTTGGATGGAATGTCCTATAAATATCAATTAAGTCCATCTTATTTAATGTATCATTTAAAGCTTGTGTTTCCTTATTTATTTTCATTTTGGACGATCTGTCCATTGGTGAAAGTGGGGTGTTAAAGTCCCCTACTATGATTGTGTTACTGTCGATTTCCCCTTTTATGGCTGTTAGCATTTGCCTTATGTATTGAGGTGCTCCTATGTTGGGTGCATAAATATTTACAATTGTTATATCTTCTTCTTGGATTGATCCCTTGATCATTTTGTAGTGTTGTTCTTTGTCTCTTGTAAGAGTCTTTATTTTAAAGTCAATTTTGTCTGATATGAGAATTGCTACTCCAGCTTTCTTTTGATTTCCATTTGCATGGAATATCTTTTTCCATTCCCTCACTTTCAGTCTGTATGTGTCCCTAGGCCTGAAGTGGGTCTCCTGTAGACAGCATATATACAGGTCTTGTTTTTGTATCCATTCAGCCAGTTTATGTCTTTTGGTTGGAGCATTTAATCCATTTACATTTAAGGTAGTTATCGATATGTATGTTCCTATTACCATTTTCTTAATTGTTTTGGGTTTGTTATTGTAGGTCTTTTCCTTCTCTTGTGTTTCTAGAACTTCTAGAGAAGTTCCTTTAACATCTGTTGTAAAGCTGGTTTAGTGGTGCTGAATTCTCTTAGCTTTTGCTTGTCTGTAAAGGTTTTAATTTCTCCACCAAATCTGAATGAGATCCTTGCTGGGTAATCTTGGTTGTAGGTTTTTCCCTTTCATCACCTCAAATATATCCTGCCACACCTTCTGGCTTGCAGTTTCTGCTGAAAGATCAGCTGTTAACCTTATGGGGATTCCCTTGTATGTTGTTTATTGCTTTTCCCTTGCTGCTTTTAATATTTTTTTTGTATTTAATTTTTGATAGTTTGATTAATATGTGTCTTGGCATGTTTCTCCTTGGATTTATCCTGTATGGGACTCTCTGTGCTTCCTGGACTTGATTGACTATTTCCTTTCCCATGTTAGGGAAGTTTTCAACTATAAACTCTTCAAATATTTTCTCAGGCCCTTTCTTTTTCTCTTCTTCTTCTGGGACCCCCATAATTCAAATGTTGGTGCATTTAATGATGTCCCAGAGGTCTCTGAGACTGTCCTCAATTCTTTTCATTCTTTTTTCTTTATTCTGCTCTGCAGTAGTTATTTCCACTATTTTGTCTTCCAGGTCACTTATCCGTTCTTCTGCCTCATTTATTCTGCTATTGATTCCTTCTAGAGAACTTTTAATTTCATTTATTGTGTTGTTCATCATTGTTTGTTTTCTCTTTAGTTCTTCTAGGTCCTTGTTAAACATTTCTTATATTTTCTCTATTCTATTTCCAAGATTTTGGATCATCTTTACTCTCATTACTCTGAATTCTTTTTCAGGTAGACTGCATATTTCCTCTTCACTTGTTTGGTCTGGTGGGTTTTTACCTTGCTCCTTCATCTGCTGCGTATTTCCCTGTCTTCTCATTTTGCTTAACTTACTGTGTTTGGGGTGTCTTTTTCACAGGCTACATGTTTGTAGTTCCCATTGTTTTTGGTGTCTGCCTCCAGTGGGTGAGGTTGGTTCTGTGGCTTGTGTAGGCTTCCTGGTGGAGGGGACTGGTGCCTGTGTTATGGTGGGTGGGGCTGGATCTTATCTTTCTGGTTGGCAGTGCCACAGCTGGTAATGTGTTTTGGGGTGTCTGTGAACTTAGTATGCCTTTAGGCAGCCTTTCTGCTAATGGGTGGGGTTGTGCTCCTGTCTTACTAGTTGTTTGGCATGGGGTGTCCAGCACTGGAGCTTGCTGGCCGTTGGGTGGAGCTGGGTGTTAGCGTTGAGATGGAGATCTCTGGGAGAGCTCTCATTGATTTATATTATGTGGGGCTGGGAGGTCTCTGGTTGGTCCAATATCCTGAACTTGGCTCTCCCACCTCAGAGGCTCAGGCCTCACACCAGGCTGGAGCACCAAGACCCTGTCAGCCACACGGCTGCAGTGTAGCACAAACTCTGCTTGAAAGAATAGTTTATCTGGACCATCTCTGCTAAAGATGGAGACCCCAGGCTAACCACGCCTCCTCACTGGGGAAATCTGGTTATAGCATCCAGGCATGCAATATGAAGGATCTGCGGTTCAGCTCTCTGCAGTTTCGGTTACCCACGGTCAACCATGGTCTTTTTCTTTTCCTTTGTGCTTGGTCTGGTTTCACTGGCTCACAGGGGCCCGCATACAGAGGCCTCACACCTGGTGCCTGGCACCTCAGACCAGAGTTTCTGGCGCAAAATGCTGCAGTATAATTTTAAAGCTGAGTTAAGCAAAACTCTCTGAGAACCATTAATACACTTTTGTGGCTGTAGCGGAGAACATGCCAAATCCAAACTGATATACTTTCTGAATTATTGGCACCATGGTTCCAATGCTTCATAATGAACGTGAAGACCACTGGCACATACAATTTTATTTTATTTTTTAAATAACAATTTCAATTTTTTTTTAATACTCTGAAAAGTGGATGGTTTTTCCCACCAGATGTTTTTTTGAACATCAATTTAACCTAAATAACTATTGTGTTCCTTTCCCCTATTTTTTTTTTTTAGATTTGCCAGCTGCATTTTTCTTTGTGGGGGGGGGCTGTGTTGTATCTTTGTTGCTGCGCGCAGGCTTTCTCTAGTTGTGCCGAGCGCGGGCTACTCTTGGTTGTGGTGTGAGGCCTTCTCACTGTAGTGGCTTCTCTCACTGTAGAGCACGGACTCTAGGTGCACAGGCTTCAGTAGTTGTGGCATGCAGGCTCAGTAGTTGTAGCATGCAGGCTCAGTAGTTGTGGCTCATGGGCTTAGTTGCTCTGCGGCATGTGGGATCTTCCCAGACCAGGGATCAAACCCGTGTCCCCTGCATTGGCAGGCAGATTCTTAACCACTGCACCACCAGGGAAGTCCCTCCTTCCCCCTATTTATCTCTTCTCTATTTTCTAAAAGCAATGAGAATTTTAGAACTCAGGGTTCATCATTCAGATCTTCAAGGACCCTGAAACAGTGGTTTTTCCACCACAGATGCTGGGTCCAGGCACCCCCCCCCCACTTCTACACCTCTACACACAGCTCAGTTCTTAGGTAAGTATAGATCTGTGGTTCTCGACTGGGAGAAATGCTGTTCCCCCTCTTCCACAGGGAACATATGACCATGTCTGGAGACATTTTTCGTTGTCACAACTGGGGGAGGAGGTGTTACTGGCATCTAGAGGGTAGAGGCCAGGGATGCTGCTAACATCCTACAGTGCACAGGACAGTTCCCACAACAAAGAATTATCTGGTCCAAGTGCCAAGAATGCTGACTCTGAGAAACCCTGCTGTAGAGGTTCTCAGAGATTCATTTTCCAACCACATATTGTATGATTCCATTTTTATGAAATGTCCAGAATAGACAAACCCATCGAGTCAGCAAGAAGATTGGTGGGTGTCTAGGGGTTAGGTAAAGAGAAATAGGGAGCAGCTGCTAATGAGTATGGGATTTCTTTTCAGGTGATGAAAATGTTCTGGAACTAGATTGTGGTGATGGTTACAAACCTTGTAAAGATACAAAAAAACATGCTAAAACCCACTCAATAGTACACTCTAAACAGGTGAACTTTATGATATGTAAATGATAGAGCAATAAGGTTATTAAAATTCTTTTTATAGACCTTTCATTAAGTAGTTTTTATTTCTGACTAAGCAAGAGCATTTTTGAATAGCTCTAGGTTTGGCTGGAGAATATTCTGTGGCAACACTTTTTAAATGCAACATTATATTTTATAGGAAAGACATTAAAGACTTTTCCTTTTTTAATTAATCTATTTCTAGATGTTCCCATAATGTTATTATTTGGTCTGGGGCCCTGAGATATATTGCATTCATCTGTGAGCTAAGAGGTCAGGAGGGCCTGGGATAGGGTGGGTACCCAGGGGTCTGGCCTCTGCTCTGGCTCTCATTGTGATGTAAAGATGGCCAAGTCATCTGGCCACTTCCTGCTTCAACTTCCTCATTCCTGACGAACTTTCTTGTTAGAAACCCAAGAAAGCAAGGATGGTGAGAGCAAATGCTCAGTGCTTTACAACCGCCAACTGTACCCAACTCACATTCCTTGCCCTGGTATCCAGGGTCTCTCTCTTCCCATCAGCCACCTGCATCACTACTTTTCGATCTAAAACCTCCACTCCTGCCCAGCTGGTCTCCTTCTGCACACCCAGACACGCTCTGCATTTTTCCATTTCTGTTCTTTCCAGTGACAAAGCCCTATGATGGAATAGCCTCTACATCTATCCAAATCCTTTGCATCCCTAAAGCCCAGACATCATTCTACCTTTTTTCCAAAGCCTCTGGTTCATGGTAAACGATAGCAGTTATTTTAGGTGACGAATTGTACATTTAGTTGCTAAGAGCATGGAAGCACTACAAGATGTCACCTCTGGGACCTCTTCTCGTACTACAGCCTTGACCTCATACCACGACAGCAGCACTGGCTTCCTGCCTCCACGTTGTACGCCTCCATGTTGGTGCCTTTGTGCTGGCCCTTTCCCTAGGGATGCTCAGGTTTTGCTTAAAACCAACCACCCTATTGAAACTTGCAACTCAGCACTTCTAATGCCCCTTAGCCAGCTCTATCTTTTCCTTTTCCTTAGCCTTTCTCACCTTTTAAAAAAAATCTCTAACAGTATTTTATTTTTTATAAACCTTTATTGGAGTATAATTGCTTTACAATGGTGTGTTAGTTTCTGCTTTATAACAAAGTGAATCAGCTATACATATACATATATTCCCATATCTCCTCCCTCTTGAGCCTCCCTCCCACCCTCCCTATCCCACCTCTCTAGGTGGTCACAAAGCACTGAGCTGATCTCCCTGTGCTATGTGGCTGCTTCCCACTAGCTGTCTAGTTTACCTTTGGTAGTGTATATATGTTGATGCTTCTCTCACTTCGCCCCAGCTTGCCCCTCCCCTCCCCGTATCCTCAAGTCCATTCTCTATGTCTGCGTATTTATTCCTGCCCTGCCACTAGGTTTATCAGTACCTTTTTTTTTTTAGATCCCACATATCACCTTTTAACATATCATTTATTTATCATATCTATTGTTCACAGTTGCTCTCTGTGAGACTGTGAACAGGGATCTCTGGCTTTTACTCACTGATACACTCCATGAACGAAGAACATGCCTGGCATGTGGAAATAACCAATAATTATTTAAACATGTAAAATGCTAGACCATCAGATGGCACTTAATAAACTTTAGTTTCATCATCATAATTGTCATCATCATCAACTGTATGATCATGGGGCAACTCTTGTACTATTATTCCACACCACTGCACTGTCTTTAACCTTTCCTGTTTCTATATTTTATATAATGTATAAAGCTGGTAAGCTTCTGCAG
Organism: Mesoplodon mirus; assembly: GCF_964341445.2. Lineage (NCBI taxonomy): Eukaryota > Metazoa > Chordata > Mammalia > Artiodactyla > Ziphiidae > Mesoplodon > Mesoplodon mirus. Next base: position 8,607,710 of record NC_138981.1, read on the forward strand.
TTAGAGACCAATGACGTGTATATATTTTTGATATGTCTTTTTTTAGATTGAGATATAACTCACCTGCCATAAAATTCACCATTTTAAAATTTACAAATGAGGGGCTTTTAGTAGAGTCACATGGTTGTGCAACTATCACCACTAATTTAATTCCAGAACGTTTCCATCATCCCCTCCAAAAAAACCCCAAACCCATTAGGAGTCACTCCCTATTTCTCTCTGCCCCACCTCCTGGCAACCATGAATTTAATTTCTGTCTCTGGATTTGCCTATTCTAGGCATTTCTGAAATGGAATCATACAATACATGGTCTTTTGTGTCTGGCTTTTTTCACTTAGCATAATGCTCTCAAGGTTCATCCACATTGTAGGGTGTGCCAGTACTTCACTCCTTCTTATGGCTGAATAATACTGCATTGTATGGATAACATGCCATCTATTTATATGTGTGCTATGCTTTGGATATTACAGATACTCAATAAATATTTTATCCCAGTGATTTAAAAATTTTGTAGATATATGGCATGCTACTGAGAAGAGACTTAGCACATGACTATGATTCTCCTAAGAGCACAATGATGATGAAGATGATGCATTAGGTAATATAAAAAAGAGAGATTTTATGATTCTCAAGCTACTTTAGCATTATACTGGGGAAAATGTCATCTATAATTAGAACAAACTTGCACTCAGTCCGTAGAATTCTGTGACAGGTGACTGCATCTCTTTAATTTCATTTCAAGTAAAAATTCCTATGATAAAATGGATGTGAGTAGAATTGAATTAAATTCTGGTATTCCTGCTAATCTATTTCCTCAGAGTTATATCAACTTCAGATCTAGTTAATACTCCAAACAGACATACCATTCATGATGTGACTTTTTAAATAGAGGTTTGGAAGTAATTCTCAACTACTATCACTGAATTTTATATAATTTAGGGATGTGATGAAGAAAATACTAGCTGAAAAGCTGCTCAGGGAGCTGTCCATGTTCAAAGGGCCATGAGCTAAAACAATAACTGGAATGGATAACAGGAATGACAACACAGCCAGAACTGGGGACATTGTCCGTACTTAGGTCTTACCATATATTTCTTGTTCCCTGTAGAATTAGTAGATGATGTTAAAATAGTATTCTGACATTTTACATTCATGTCCCTGTGGGTAATTCCTTAAGAGATGAAGATGAAAGGTATCCTACTAAACTGTAACAATATAAGAATTTTCTGTCCGAGAACAATAGAAGAAATTCTGCGTATCACATATGTGAGAACGATCATTTCCAACCTTTTGGGTGGTGAACTATTTCCTTTGTTTCTTCAAATTTGCTCTCTTTCCTCCTTGAGCAATTACTAAAACCGTCACTCAATATTGGAAATCATGCTAGGAAGAGTCAAATGTATGCTGAAGACATTACTAGCTTCCCCTTAATGGTGTTTCCCCATTTTCCAGGCAGTAAGGTAAGTGTACAAGAGTCAAGAACATTTGCTCAGGGGTCAATGGCCCAACCACGATTCTGACCTATGCTGTCCTTTGCCAAAGACAAGTTCTCTCCACCATGGCATATTGCTTTTGTTTGAAAACTACCAGTCTGTGTATGTGTTCATTGAATCCCATTAGGAAAGTGCAACTTACTTTGGTGTATTATATTTTGCTCAATAAGCAGAAGTAAAAACGCTGGTTCTTACATTACTGTGTTATGTCTGTTAACACAGACGTAACATTTTCACTCCTGACACTTACCAGTTAATTATAACCCAAACAACATACTACCCATCTGCATATAATTTCCCTTATTGAAAATTGCTCCACCAGATACTTAGCAGATGCTTACAGACCTTTCAAATTACAAGCTGTATGAGCTCTCTCTATGAATGCTTATATTATTCAGATATTTTTTTACTAACGATCTAAAAGGGATCCTATCACTTTCTAAAAATCATTTTTTTGTCTTCGATTTTTACGTTCAGCTTTTTCCCCCCTGAGAATGAACATTAAATAAACCTAAGGCCCACAGAAGATCCCGCACTATCACTCATCACTTTCACTGAACATGAAGGAGAAATATTATACCCTAAACTTCTTTTATCTCCCCTGCATTTGTTCCATTCACCAATTATTTAAAAGAAATAAAATCTTGGTTTCCCAGAGGCTTTCAGGAATGAGTCTCTTAGATAACTCTTGTTAATATTTTGGTGAATATCTCCCCAAATGGAGAGAGGGAGGGAGGAAAACAGGAGCGAGAAAGAGGGCAAGGAGAAGGAGATGGAGGAAGAGGACAGGGTGGGGGGGGGGAGAATCATTTCAGAGCAAGAAGACTGTAAAAATCTATTTTTTCCAACTTAACTATGTATCCCAAACCTCTTTCTATGCCAACAAATACAGATTGATACCCTTTATATGTGCCATAGTTGATTTGAAGCAGTCACCTATTGGTAGACATTTTGCTTTAGATGTAGTTCATAAACACTTCTGTCTACTTTATACTGTCCTTGGAAACAGCAGGCACTGCCTATAATCTAATCTTTCCCTGATGACTCAGTGTGTACGTATCCTTTAAGGTACAGTCCCTGAAGAAGCAGAAAGTCCAGGACATTAGGCTGAAAGACTGAAGTGGGCCTATATACAATTAATATGCCCCTTCCCAGTTCAGCCAAAGAACTATCGGAATACTCTAGAGGGACCACCTTTCCCATAGTCCCCACGTCTTTTGGTGTCACTGCTCTCCCTCTCCGCCCTCCTCACCCCTTTCTCTGCCACAAACCCAGACATAGGCAGAGAGTGTGTTAGTCTCCTGAAGTTGAGAAGGAAGATTTGTTCCAACGCCCACCCCCAGCATTCTCCACCCCAACTCCAAGTGGAGCTTTCTTTTAGAATCTGGGAGCAGTTTGAGAATCGGGTCACTGTCATTCATCTTTGTACTCCAGCACCAATGACTGTGCTAGGCACATACTAAGTGCTCGATAATGGCTGTTTAACTTAGATCACAGTTTCGGCCGTTAAGGGATATGTTCAGAGCTTATGACCCTAGGACCACCTCCCTTTACTGCATAGCTGTTTTATTTCCTACTGCTTCAATAATGTTTCCTTTTTTCTTTTCAGAACTCTTGCCGCTTGCTTTGATCACCATCTTGAATACCATCACAATGCATTTCCTCTTCTTATATGTGCCTTTCTTCTTTCTGGTCCCTTACCTCCATTATTGCTTTTCTTACGCTTTTTATTCCAAGTCTACTCACTTATTAAATGTTGTTAGCCAGTAGAAGATTCCTCTTTTTTTCCCATATCTTCAAATGACCAGCCATAAAACATAGTTAGCTCCAGCATATTCTGGAATATGTACTGATGGTTTGCAATCAATAAAGTACGTGAATGTGGGTGACAGGGTTTTTTTTTGTTATTATTCTTTTCAAATTACACCTTGGGCTGAAGCCTAAGAAGCTAATAATAATAATACAACTTTATTATATTAAGCAAATAAACTCAGTCCCAAATAAGGAAAAAATCAATCATATCTATCATAGTATATTTGCTTATAATATATTACAATTTGAACTAACAGGTCAGAGCCAAATGTAGTAACGATGTTATGATAATAGATTCTAAACCTTTTACAGCATCTCCCTTTTTAGGTCCTTATCAGAGGCTATTTGTATGAAAGTCCAAAGGAGCAATTGACAGCAATGCTGAGTAATCTGTCTTAGCTATTTAAAAGGCCCATCTAAATCACTGCAAGATTTCTTTGTCTAGGGAGATTCCACGTAGATCAAGGACATTTTTAATATTTTCATTATGTCATGGATAACTTCTCTATATTTTCATCAATTAATTGGCACATTTATCCAGCACCTACTTTGTAAAAGAGATTTTTCTAGGTACCAAAGAGCTCCCAAGGAAGTATAAGACACAATACCTGACTTCTAAAGGTTGCAAAGGGAAGTCAGTGTGTTTATCGGAATCAATTGGTGGTGATGTCCCTGAGTTCAGAAGAGGGTACAATTCCACTCCAGCAAAACAAACAAAACAACCATCTTGGAGAATGATATTTTCTTCTAAGTAAATGTCTACAGAAGAAACATTTAAAAGCTGACTTTGGTTCCAGCTACTTAAGAAAACCTACTCATAAAATTGTTCCAGAATACTAGATAGTCGTAGACCTGCTTTAAAAGAAGATTCAAGAGTTGAGCTCCTTCCTATAGATGATAAGAAAGGCTCCTGGAACTCATAACACCTCACTTATTCAAAGATCACCCACATATCTCGACCACTGCTGAAAACCAGGAAGTTGAGCAAAGGGGGAAAAGTCCAAAACAAAACAAAATATCCTCTCAGCATTCGAAAACCAAGGCCACAAGACTGAAAATTTTGAGCTTTTCTCAAAAGTGAGCCTCCCAGGCTACCTCTGCTTAGAGCATCCCTTTACTTACAGTCCACACATACTTCTAACAAGTTTGGGCACGTGATTTTCCAGCACACTGTAAATCAGAAGCAGCGGATTAGAAGGGGAGAAGCTGCTAGCATAAGCAATGTGAGAACAGCAAAATGTGATGGGCTGTAAGTCAGGAAAAAGAATAACTACTACCAAAAAAATGGGCAAAAGAACTTATTAAAAAATTATAAAGCACCACATAAAATTTTTCTATATGTATAAAATTTGTTGTTGTTGAGTGCCTCCTCTTTGTCTGAGGCCAGGCATCGCAGGAGATGAAGACATTTAAAATATGCTTCCTCTCAGAGCTCAAGGGTGCTTTGGCTCTTGACTACCATGGCTTCTCTTTATTAAAAGCAGTTGATTGGGACACAGCAAAGAGGTGTCACAGCAGTAGGTTAGATTCTAGCTGCCTGGAATTAACCCATGCTTTCCTCATCTCTGACCACTGGCAGGCAGGGACCATCTGGTTCCTGATTTGTGCCAAAATCCCAGCCTGAGGTCCTTCCATATGAATTGCATGTTTTGCAGCCCTGCTTGATCCTACAGGAATCAGGAGGGAGTTAGAGCAGCTGTTTCTGGGTCAGAAGATGTCTGAATGTAATATTTTCTTCTTCTTTTTTTTCTTTCTTTCTTTTTTTTTTTTTTTTGTGGTACGTGGGCCTCTCACTGTTGTGGCCTCTCCTGTCGCGGAGCACAGGCTCCGGACGCGCAGGCTCAGCGGCCATGGCTCACGGGACCAGCCGCTCCACGGCATGTGGGATCTCCCCGGACCGGGGCATGAACCCGTGTCCCCTGCATAGGTAGGCGGACTCTCAACCACTGCACCACCAGGGAAGCCCTGAATGTAATATTTTTATAACCCTTTCTTGGACCTTCCTTCTTCCCATTAAGCAAGAATGGGAACCTATAATTCATAAGGGCATTTCTTCACTCATCATTTTGGAGAAAAGCTTTTAGAAACAGCAATAAAACCATGCATGTATTTGTCTCCTAAGTAACACAAATGGTCTTAGGTTCATAAGTATTCAACATATGTATTTGAAATGAATGCATAAGTGAATAAAGACACATTCTGGGGTCATTCTGCCACAGATATTCCAGAGATACTGCCATAGAGGAAAATATTTTATTCTTGTGATCCATTTTTAAAATACTGATTAAAAAAAAAAGAAAATATTTGAGATCAAAGAGTAAGAAAAACAATAACACAAATCCTTTGGAAATGTTATAGTCTCTACACAACAAAATAAGTAGTCAATCTAGTAAATTCTGTTTTATGAAGTCAACTTACTCATAAATGAAACAATAGCTTATAGGAAAAAATTTTCAATTGAATTTTTCCCCCCAAAACATTGACTAACTTTTAAATTGTATATGTGGGACCTACATTAGTGGAAGAGATTTCAAGCACAGAGATCCATATTTTAGCACCTTGTGACTCGGGATATGCAGTGGGGGAAAATAAATAGAAAGAACCCCATCATTTCTATTGTATTTGCCGTCACACTGAACAACTGCCCATAGTGAATTGGCAATGACTCACTATCCAATGGACCGGAGAAATTAATGCCATAACAAAGGATCATTTCATTGATCCTTGAGGCCAAATATATGACTCTCTCTCATTGTCGAAAGGTAAGGCAAAGTAATGAGATGAATTTTGTAAAACCACAACACCACTATTTGTTCACCAATGACTTGTCCTTAATTTTTTCAAGCACTTCAATATATGTAGTTAAATAAAATAGGGGAAAGGATTGCAAAAGCATATAATATGATCTACATTTTCCTTCCTCTCCCTCCTACTCGCCCTTACCTCCTTGCTGTGCACCCCCCAACCTCTTCTCCCTCCACGTAAGCGGATAGCAATTCTCCTAAAATCCATTTTGCAAGTTCATTCAAAAGGAATCCTTCTTGCCTTTGATATACAATAAATATACCCATAAATAAATGCAAACTATGGACACAATTGGATTTTAGGACCATATTCTATGTTCCCTTTCATTCATACACTTTACATATCATAAACTTCCACGTTCTTTTTTGTCATTTCTCTCTCTCTCTCTGATTGAAAGGTCTACCTTACTTTCTTCACGATGGCTATTCATTCCCTACTGATTCATCCTCAGAGATCATCTGAGAATCTTATTTGTTAGCATTTTTTAAACATTAACCGTGTGCCAAGTGATGGAGTTGGGGAAGGTGATAATTTTCCATTCCCCCCAGAGATGTCTCTCATCTAGTTTTCACACTAATCCTTTTAGGTAGGTTCTATAATTACCTTCATTTTACTGATGAGAAAACTGAGGCTCAGATAGGCTTAGTATCTTGTCAATCGTCCCTAAACCCTCAGTGAAGCTGGGTTCAGGACCCACATAATTCTAATCTCCAGCTCTTAATAATACTACATTGCCTTTCATGGATATTTTCTCCTTGAATTTAATTCAGCCAATGTGGAGCATCAATAAAAGAATATATGTACATGAACAAACTTTAAAAGTATTACTTAAATAGTCAAAAAGTTCTGGCTATACTGCCAATAGTACCTGGGTATGTAATGAGTATTTATTCTATTGACCTAATATTGATAGACTACTCATCAGCTACCTCTTATCACTGGTCACAAATTTTGCTTTTTAGTTGATCATATGTTACAATAAAATAAAAAAATCCATATGCTTTACTAAGGTAGAAGTGTCAAAGAATTTAATAGCTAGATCGGAGGTCCTCTCAGAGAGAGCAGGGCTTTGGTTTGTTGTTCAGGCAAAGGAGAGGCTGCTGAGAACATGGGGACAAGACAACAAAAGGGACAGTAAGGAGACTCTGAAAAAGAAAAAGAGAGTAGAATTCGGACTTGCTTATTAGAGAATGTGGGGTTGTGCCTGAAGGATGCAGGCTAAGAAGGGTCATCATACTGACAGAGGCTGAGCTGCTATGTGGGGTTTGGGAGCCAGGGCAATGCTTCCTGTGATACACATTTGTTGTGTGTGTGTGGTGTGGTATGTGATATGTTCCTTGCCTTGTCTTTCAGATCATGAGTAAAAGTTTGGTTACTGTGATAACCTTGAGTTCATGGGTGCTTGGATGGCAGATGGGTTGCAGGATGGGGCCAAGGAGAAGGGACTTTATCCTCTTTTGGTGGACACCAGAATGGTGATAAAGGAATAATCACAGGGAATGAGAAAATACCTTCAATGCAAATAGAGAATAGAGCAGTGGTGATCCTGAAATTATAATCTCTCAGAGAATTATTGGCAAGAGCTTTGGGATTTTACCAGAATGGGGATTTGAATCAATTTATCCTGATCTGAGGGCTAGGGAACGCTACACTTTGATTACACTTCAGAAACTCAACCATCTAACATTTTTTTGGTAAAGAACAATGTTATGTTTGTTAGAACCAGGGAACAGACAATGACATAGCCACTTATTAACAGTAAATTTGAATATATCAGCATGTGCAGTCAACTAATTTGCTGACTTAAAGACAGCCTGATGAAATTTTTGCCCGTTAAACCTATTATTGCCTATAATGAAAGACTCTATATGCACTAATCACAACATACAGCCTTACATTTGATCACAGCTTCTAAAAGTCATGATGCAGGGATTTTTAGTTATACTCAACACATTTTTCTTTCAGAAACCTGATTGGCTGTTCTAGATGCCATGAATGGTATATAATGAGCTCTTAGTTGGAAGAAATCTAAAGGATCAAGCAGCATCCCTGAGTTTCAGACAGAAGCTTACTCTGAGTACGTGTATTCAAAGGTATGTGGATTTTATTCATAATTTGGTATTCTATCATACTTATTCTTTTTCTGCATTTCATGTTCAAAAGATGCCAATTAGACTCTGATTACTTAAATGAGTTATATTACTTTGTAATGCAACAAAATGTTTGTCTATATTTCTTTAAATTTTAGGTCCAGAATCCCAAAGCACTTTTCAGGGCCAAATTTCACAGCAAAATATTTATTTTAATTACTTATCAATTAAGGTAAAAATAATTTTTCACAGGCTGTGATCCATTTCTTGGAAAAACATTTCATTTAATTCCATCAAATAGAACCATCAACTGAATGATTTTCTTCATTAATTCAAATTTTAAAAAACAGATTTAGGAAGTAAAAATGTCAGTGTACTTCTCATAGCCAGCATTATTACACTTGATATTCACTTCCTGTTCAAAATTTAAGGCCTTTCTTCTGATAGTTCTCAAAGTTAGTCAATAATTTACACCACAAAGCAATGTATTTTAGGATGGCTTATTTTGCTTCATGTTCCAAGGGTCTTATTTGCGGAATAATTACAGTGCAGTGTCAAACAAAAGGAAGATGTCATTAACTAAATATGGAATCTTTCAAATAAAAGTCATTCAAAATTCATGGAATAATCACAGAATATTAGCACCGTCCTCTCCCTTCCATTCAACCACATCTTTTGCTCCACATCTGGAGCTCAGGGATATGTTACCTGAGGGTCTTGCCTGAAGTCCTATGGGTCAGAACACCTGAAACTAAATTCCACTGCTTCCTTATTCTATTTTCTCAGATGATTGGTCTTTGTGTGGACGGTACCAAAAAACATTTCTGTGCCTCCTGGTTCTAAAAGTATCAGATACTGTGCACCTTGGTGATCTCCTCAACTTTTAGAGCCAACTCTATTCTTTTAATCATTAATTATAAGCTACATTTAGCTTCTATGACTCTACAGGCTATGTAGGTATAGGAAAATGGTATGCAAAGTCATGTAATGATAGATTATTTATGTCCCTACAACTTGTTCAGCTCTCAACCTAAATGAAAAGCATCTTTATTACCACTGTAATTCCAGAAACAATAAAATGGGTTCAGAACTGGAAATCATATAGGAATGAAGTAACCTCACAAGGAATGGTCCTATCCTTTTTACTAGTAATAGACTAATATGGGTTATGTGGGTTTTATGAAGCATTAATTATGGCCATATTTGAGAAGAGGTAAGAAAAGTGGGTGTTGACTTATATTTCAGGGCCATCAAGAAATGGGGACCTGGATTTTGTTTGCCTGCCTCCTGGGAGCAGCCTTCTCTATGCCCGTGAGTAAAACACCCACTTCATAAGTCAATGTCCAGTTTCATAAGCTTGGAAATAAAAGTCTGCCCCACAGTTGGTAAACGTTAGGGTTTAAAACAGTACAAGATCAGATATCCTCAAATGTCTCTGTGTTTAAGAAACACTATGAAGAACTTGTAAGAAAAAAAAATGGATTCCCAGATGCCAAAGATTCCGATTCAGTACAGCTGGGGTGGGGACCAGGACTCTGCATTTTCACAAGCACCCCAGGAGATTCTAATGGAACACTCAGCTTGTAAATAACATCACCCATCTCTAGATGGAGGAAACTTTTGGAAGCGACCCTTGAAAGGCCTCCAGAGAAAGTACTTAATCGGCCTAAGGCGAATATTACAAAAATGTCAGTTTTCTCTAAAACCCAATTTCTCACAAGATCCAAATATTTTCGTGCTCTCCAAACTCCACTGCCGTTGTCCTTCAGAGGGTAAGATTTTACGTTAGGAATTCCTTTCTTGACCCACCTCTCTGTTCTGAGAGGCCTCATCTTTTTGGGTGCACCTGTTAGGCACATGACTTCCGTGTGGTTGTCTGGAATCCAACCTATGCTCAATACATATGGATCTATTTTACATTCAAATGTACCAAGGACCAGGAAGTCTGACCAATTCTCTCTAAACACAGACACAGAAGAGGTTAGGTCACATGCAGGCAAGGCAGGATCCATCTGCTTTTCGGTGGCCTAAAGAGCAGTTGATACAACCAGAAGCCAGCAAAGCTTGAATATCTACTTCCTCTCTTCCTCTCTCACCCATAAGACCAAGATTCTGTGCTCTGCCTTCCTGAAATCCTACATTGTGGCAATTCCTAGTCCCCGGAGGGCCCCTGCATTACAAATTCAGTCCCTTTTCCACTCCTCAGTTCAACACCCCTATTCTCTGAGGGCTTATATCAAGAAGATAGAGGAAAGGCAGTTAAGTACAACTAAAATAATTCACATTCAGATGAGAGGAATAAATCCTCTTATGAAATATGAGCATTTCAAGAGAATAGAGCCTTAATCAACTCGCTGCCTGCGGGGGGATGATCTGCATGATTCTCTCTCCTCTCCCTCTCCCACACTCCAGGGCCAACCAGAATTCCACAATGCAGGTATCAATCACTTGGCCTTCACTTGTGAAAAGACAGAGAGTCCTGGTTTAGATAATTATTCAGATTGTTCTTTATTTTGAGCTTTAAAATTTTTCTGCCATAGAAACATTGACAGAATAATAAAAAGATGACAGAATAATAAAAAGAATGGGCCAAAACTTCATAAATCAACTCTTTCATTTTCCATGGGATTTATAATGTTTCCACTTTACCACACCCATCTTGTTTTCACATTCATCGATAGTTCACACTTAGTTGTTTTGTTGTTGCTGATGTGCTATTTACTTTGCATGCCAATTATGAGTAACTTCGTTGGTACTTAAGCACTTATCCACCTCCTGATCTAGAAGGGAAGGTTTGTGAGACAATTCTCTTCTTGCTGGTATTTTGTAATTGTGTAAGAGAAACATATCATTCTTCCCAACATGGAGTGAGTCTTGAGAAATGGAATACTGCCTGCCATATCAGTAAACAAAGGATGTCACAATCCTCAGGGATTGCAGCCACCGCCATGGTGAGCTGGTGAGCCCTGAGGGAAGTCAGGAAGGGAAGAATACCTGCCATCTAGCAGCCATCAGACTGCAGCCGCTCCCTGCGGTGAGCCCTGAGCAAACTCAGGATATGAAAACACAGGATACTGGCCCCAGATAGCCGAGGTGCACATCAAAGGAAGCATTTCAGTGAGCCCAGACTCCTGCATCTTCCCATACATAGAAAAGCGCTACATTCCTTAACTTGACATATCTGGTTTTCGTTAATTAACAATCATCTTTTGACGTTCAGACTACCTGCCCTTTGTTACAAAACTTCTATATATCCTGGCTCCCCCTCGCCTCCTTGGAGCAGTTTTCTCAGGGTTACTTGAGATGCTGTCTCCTGGGCTTGAAGTCCTAAACATTTCTGCCGAATACAACAGAACTCTCAACTTTTAGATTGTGAATATATTTTTAGTCGGCAGTTTCATCAAGAAAAGAAATGATGGGTGGGATAGAGTAGGATTAATTGACAACATGGCTGGAGGGGTGTCTGGAGATCACTGGAGGATAAATGTGTGCTGGTTTCTGCTCCCAGGTCATTTAGTTGTTCTGGATCTCTTTAAAATAAGAGGGTTCCTCTCCTACACAGCGTACATGTTCAAACTAAAAGTAGACCTCAAATATATTCTGCACTATATAGATTTTTTTAAAGTAGCTTCAGTCTGTCTTAATGTGAAAATTGCATATTGACTTAATCTCTTCCTCTCTCTCTCTCTCTCTCTCTCTCTCTCTCTCTCTCTCTCTCTCCTTCTTTCTCTCCCTCTCCCTCATTCTTTTTCTTCTCCTCTCCCCCTCCCTATAAAAGCTACCACCTCATCCTGGGCACCCTGGTTATATCAACTTCAGCTATGAGGTAATTTTTCTCTTTACTACTTTTGACCATTGTTTGAGTTAACGATGCCCTGGGCTCTGTAAAGAACAGTGTGTTGATTCTTCATTCAAGATGTTTCTCAGTCCCACTTTTTCAGTTCTCACTACCAGCTTCCTGGTTTAAGCCCTGATGGGTCACCTCAAGCCTGCATTGCCCCAGAACACTCCTACCTGGCCTCTCTGACTCAGTTTCTCCTCTTATATGGCTATAAAATTTATCCATCATGAACTACCACTCAGGGGGACTGCATAGTAGGGCAGAAATGAACTCTGGCTGAACAGCTTTGTTCTATCCCAGCCTGTAAAACATGGGGAATCAGGTAAGATGTTATTTAAGATCCTTTCCAGCTGGAAAACTCCTGCTTCTAAGATGTTCAACTCTATGCGTCTCCCTCATTTGTCTTTACTGAAATATTAGTGACCAAGCGGTCTGTGAGACATTCTGTAGAGCAATGGAAAGCATATGAGATTTCTGGAAATCGGGTGTGAGGCCCTCCTCAGCCCCATACTAAGCATGTGACCTTGGGCAAATCATTTTCTCTCTCTAGAACTTTAGCTTCCTCATCTGGAAAAGGGAAATGAGAATAATACCCACACTTCAAAATGTTGTTTGGGGAGCAAAATAATTAAGCAGTATAAAAGGTGCTTTGTTAAGTATAACTTGAACAAGGTTAAGAATTGTTTGTTGTATTGATACCAAATGTTTTACACGAAGGAGTCCCCGGGCCTGACGTGAACTGAATACATAATGTTTAGAAAGGAAGGAAACTCTTCCTTCTTTCATAGGTTCAAACGACAATCCACAAGTTTGTTTACTCATACAAACTGAGGAGAAGTGTCAAAAAAAATCTGAGGCAAGATTTTCTGTTAAACCTTAACAGGTTGACATATTTGACCTGAAAACCTGTGTTTCTAGGATGAGGGACAGTGTTTCTGCCTCCTTTATCTTTTTCAGTGTGACATCAAATCAAAAAAGTATATAATTAACGTTATAGGACATTAATTTTCCATTTTGTTTTTCTCTTGCAAAGAACAGCAGGAGCCGGGGAATTAAACAGATTTACTACTTTTGTAACCTCTGTCAAGCTCAGTGAGCCCCTTTAACTCTCCATGACCTTGTCTGTGAAAGTGAGGGTGATGATACTTGCCTCAGAGTATGTGGGAAAACATGAAAAATGTGTGTCATGGATGTAAGGTAGAGCCTCACACATAGGGAGCACCTGACAAATGTTTATCTTATCCTTTCTTCGATAGAGCTCATATTTTCAGGTTGTCCGTATTGACGGGACTGCATCAGTGAGTGTATGTTTCATGTAACTAAATTAAAACAAATGTATTCTAATGTCTCTTTCTCCTAAGGTGCTTACCCCTCTGAAGTGGTACCAGAACATAATAAGACACCCGGTACGTAGATTTTTTTTTGTTCTTCATTCCCTGAAAATATCAAGCATGCATTTCAATTCCCTTTTAAGTGAGGTAACATACTATGCCACATATAGACACTAATGGGAAATCTAGTTTGTACAGGGTCATATCCGTATACACAGTTAGAAGTTCTTGCACAGGAAAAAATGAATAAGCGTTAATATTGTCACAATGACAAAGAAAACATTGCTACTTCTCCAGCTGGAAGTGTTGACTGAAAAAAAAAATGCAGAACATGAGTGTTGTGAGTTCATTTTTATTTGGAACAAGGTGAGAACTATAGCCCAGGAGACACATTTCAAATGGCTCTGAGAAACTGCTCCAAAGAGGTAGGGGGAAGGTCAGTATATATGTGATTTTGGTGAAGGAGGAGTACATGCAATCGAGCACATAGTTTTTGCAGAAGGTTGCTGCAAGTCACGACTAGATGTGAGGAGACTGAAGAACTGGGCTCATAAAATTGTCTCCTGAAAATAGCTCACCATCTGAAAACCTGTTCTGCCAGTTTTTCCCAGAGCACAGAGCGGCTCATTGCTGACCTCCGCCCTGAACTTCTTGCAGGGGGTGTTGAAGGTCAGAAGCTGCAGTGGCTCATAATTTACTCCTTGTAGAGGTAGATGGCAAGTGCCAATGGCAAGTGCCAATTTGTAGGTGACCGATGTCAGTGGAGCTGATGGTAAACCCGCCTCTCTGTTTCCACCAGTACCCGTCCTACACTTACGAGCCCATGGCTGGCTGGCCGCACCACCAAATCGTCCCCGTGGTAGCCCAGCAGGCTGCCCTGCAGCCTCATCACCACTTCCCCGTGGTGCCAGCCCAGCAGCCTGCGGTCCCCCAGCATACCATGATGCCACTTCCTGGCCAGCACTCCATGACTCCAAGCCAACCCCACCAGCCACACCTCCCTGTGCCCGCCCAGCAGCCCATCCAGCCGCAGCCTCACCCGCCCCTGCTGTCCCAGCCGCCTCTGCCTCCGATGTTCCCCATGCAGCCCCTGCCCCCCATGCTTCCTGACCTGCCTCTGGAGGCTTGGCCCGCAACAGACAAGACCAAGCGGGAGGAAGTGGTGAGTACACTGTGAAGTCGCTGCAACACCCATTAAAATGGGAAAGCGAGACTAGCCCCCAGAGTTCTCAATTCCCACACAATCCAAGGCCTAAAGTTTCAGTAGCAACAGTTCGATGATTCTATGAGTCCAAGACTGTACTGTAAGTTTCTATTATAAATGAGTTTATCTACATGGCTTAGTAATTAAGACCGTAGCTTTCACAGTGGGTTTAAATTCTATAATTACTTTGAATTCCTACCATAATATATATTATTGAAATCTGTTAATTTTAAGGACAACTCTATAAGGGAATATTAGTTCTCTTTATCTTTCAAAGGTTTGACCATCAAGAATAGGCTAGAATTGCACTGAAGATTTTTAAAAAGGGTAATTTTTGACAGTGAGGGGATGCAAATATTTGAACAGGCAGGTGGGAAATCTCTTCAAAAACCTAAAAGAAAATTACTTGTCTAAAGTGGTTTTTAAACCAACCTGGAGGAAGCTAAACTAGACACATTGCTAGATTCCTTTTTCAGTGCTGGGATTCTATAGGTTAAGCTTTTAGCAAGAAGTCTTCACAATTAAGCACAAAATATCCTTTCATTACAGAAAGCTCTTCGAAATGAGTGGGAAATAGTCAATAAAATAAGTGACCCTTATCCGTATATATAAACCCTTACTTCTGTGTATATGAGATTATAAATTCTACTGCATGTATGAATTCAAATGTAATTCCAAGTTATAAATGCTATCGATGATCTTCTACTGAGAAAGTGAGGAGTGAGGTAGAAATGACCTGGATGGGGAGCCAGGATATCTGGGCTGCTGTTCTGGCTTTGCACCCAAAGAGGAGATGGTATTGCACAAGTCACTTCAAATTTATGGGTGTTTTCCCTTCTTTAAAATGAGAGAAAGCTACTAAATCAGATAATTTTCAAGCCTCTGTCTAAGAACAAATACCATAGTTTTCCAATAAAATTATATGTTATATATGGCTTCAAAATTATGGGCATATTTGTGGAGAATACAGAGCATATTTGAAAATTGATTGTATCCCAAATAAGCTGGTGCCAATAGTTGATTATTCTACTCTAAGGTACATGTTCCCTCTTTGTCTAGAAAATGCATTTATTTATCTCTTTATTAATAGTTAAGGCCATGAACTTTATAAACCTTGCCACAGCTATTTATGGAAAGGTGACTTTGGGTAGGTAGTTTGAACTCTTTAAAACTCCCATGTGAAATTAGAGTATAACAATAAATGCTGGAGAGGGTGTGGAGAAAAGGGAACCCTCTTGCACTGTTGGTGGGAATGTAAATTGATACAGCCACTATGGAGAACAGCATGGAGGTTCCCTAAAAAGCTAAAAATAGAACTACCATACGACCCAGCAATCCCATTACTGGGCATATTCCCTGAGAAAACCATAATTCAAAAAGAGACATGTACCACAATGTTCATTGCAGCTCTATTTACAATAGCCAGGACATGGAAGCAACCTAAGTGTCCATCGACAGATGAATGGATAAAGAAGATGTGGCACATATACACAATGAAATATTACTCAGCCATAAAAAGAAACGAAACTGAGCTATTTGTAGTGAGGTGGATGGACCTAGAGTCTGTCATACAGAGTGAAGTAAGTCAGAAAGAGAAAAACAAATACCGTATGCTAACACATATATATGGAATCTAAAAAAAAAAAAAGGTTCTGAAGAACCTAGGGGTAAGATGGGAATAAAGATGCAGACATAGAGCATGGACTTGAGGATACAGGGAGGGGGAAGGGGAAGCTGTGACAAACTGAGAGAGTGGTATGCACATATATACACTACCAAATGTAAAATAGATAGCTAGTGGGAAGCAGCCACATAGCACAGGGAGATCAGCTGGGTGCTTTGTGACCACCTAGAGGGATGCAATAGGGAGGGTGGGAGGGACACGCAAGAGGGAGGAGATATGGGGATATATGTATATGTATAGCTGATTCACTTTGTTATAAAGCAGAAACTAACACACCATTGTAAAGCAATTATACGCCAATAAAGATGTTAAAAAATAATAAAATAAAATTAGAATATAAATAGTGATAGCTTCTTAGAGTTGTCTTATGGAAAATAAAATAAAGTGATGAGTTCAGCGCCAGGCATGCAGAAAGTACTCAACAAAAGGCAGCAATTGTTATTTTATTATTGAATAATAGTTTTAAGTGTTCTGAAGGCAGGGGCCTCCATCCTGGACACCTCTTATCTAAAGACAATGAGATAACAAAGAAAGTTTGAAAATTATAGAGTTCAACTTCAATGGCTGTAATATTGTTTTGGCAAAACTGAAGCCATATGTGTGACTGTACATGATACTCACTAGGAATGTTTGTAAATTGTTTTACTTGCTCTTTTTGCTTTTTTCCCCCCAGGATTAAAAGATCAGAAAATGAGAAGAGAACTGAAGTAGGTATTCCAGTTGCTTTCAGAATGACACAAGAACACAACGATTTGTTCCTACCATCACTTAGCAAATTCTGTAACTGAAAATTACCATTAGCAAACAATAAAATGTTTTAAAAACCATTCATGTCTTTGTGTTGAATTAAACTTAAAATTTCTTGATATATCTTGAAAGAAGATATAATAAATGGCTCTTCTTGAATAAGATAGGAACTGCTCATTTACACCTACAAATTAACCATTCTGCAGGCAAATGAGGACTATATTTCTTTTTGGAGAAAATTAAAATTACACCATCTCAAATCTTTTAAAAAACATAAGTTTATACTGTAGTTGTAATAGTTGATAACGTGAAAAATTATGAACACGTATAGTCACTGAACCTGAACCAAAAGAAGGGAAGTTTATCCGAAGAATTCTTTACATTAAAAAAGATAAGATTTTGGGCTTCCCTGGTGGCACAGTGGTTGAGAGTCCGCCTGCCAATGCAGGGGACGCCGGTTCGTGACCCGGTCCGGGAAGATCCCACATGCTGCGGAGCGGCTGGGCCCGTGAGCCGTGGCCACTGAGCCTGCGCGTCCGGAGCCTGTGCTCCGCAACGGGAGAGGCCACAACAGTGAGAGGTCCGCGTACCGCAAAAAAAAAAAAAAAAAAAGAAGAAGATTTTGAGAAATATTTCTATTACAAAACAAATTAAAACTTGGAACGCTGGCTTTACACTTCACACCACATTAGTAACCAAACTCTGGTCTTGTGATCTCATTCTACTGGAAGTGATTTTTTGATGAAATTATGTGGTACGAATAATAATGTACTGAATTTTAAATTATTGAGGTAGTTTTCCTAAGAAAACTTCTATGAAATGGAGCTTTAAATAGAGAATCACAGTGATTTTATATACAAGTCATTTCTTTCACTTCATAATGTTCAAGATGATAAATTCTACTGTATAGTCTTCAAAATGTTAACAGATGCATAAAATGGACTCAATACAAGTTTTCTTTCCCACTTATATTTATATTTGAATCCTTTTTTCCTCCTACACCCAAACAGAATTGTAAACAGTCTTTTTAGGGTTTATATTACACAGTACCCACAGTAACTTTATTCCAATACCTTTATGATTAAGGCCCCTTAGTCATTTTCTGGAATGAATAAACATAACTTTACTGGGAGGGTGTTGATCTTCAAACAAATAACTTGATTTTAAAGAATTTAGAGTCAATAAAAAAGTAGGAAAGCTTTTAATCAATTGGCATAGGCCAATTCTAATCAATTTAGTAAATATTTATTAATCACCTTTTAGGGCAAGGCACTATTCCATGTCCTGATAAAAATGGTAAGTCCCCATCCTTAAGGAATATAGAATCTACCAAAGAGATAAATAAGCTCACAGATAATGATAAGAGAAGGCGTAATAATATTAACACTATGACAGAAGTATCGTCAAAATGCCCTGACAAATGTGGCAGACATCGTTAGCTAGGTGTCCAACAGCTTTCCTCACCACTCCTTCCTTGTTGGCTGTGCTGGAATTAATCCGAGCATCGGGCCTTCCACAAACTCAGGAGAGAGGAGCCCCCTCCCCTGTCCCACGGAACGAATGTTCACTCCTCCAGTTACCGTAGCATATCATATCCATACCAAATGTGGCATCTATTTCCCTTGCTAGTGATTGATTTTAGGGATTGGTTGTGGTGGAAATTAAACAATGAATGAGGCCAAAAGGGAAGTCTAGTAGGAGAGGAGGAGCTTCTGGGGAAAAGAATTACCCTCTAATTTAAAATGTATACATACATGCTAGGAAAAAGTGCTATCCGTCTTTGGATCTATTTGTTTGAGGATGTGATGCCTAGAGTTGTGTCTGCCATCTTGTGACCAGGAGGGGCAAGTGGCAAGGCAGAAAGCCCCTAGGTCACTGGTGGCATCATCGTGTCCCTGAATTAACCAACCTTGGAACCATCTATCTCTAGATGAATGATACACTCTATTTCTATGCTAGTGTCTTTCAATTGTGGGTTACAATTGATTAGTGGGTCATGACATCAATATCAGGACCCCTATCATTTATGATATGCCAGCAAACTTTCTCTTCCAACAATGTAAAGATTCTATGGCCAGGACTAAGGAGAATTATTTTGTCAATGACTTTCCTGAAAAAAACAATCCGATAGGAAGATAGATAGAAACACATATCCTGGTGTATTCTCCAAAATATATGCCTCCATCATACTCTGCCTTCCACAGCTCACAAAAATGTTGCCATTATGTTTACTCCTACTGAGAAACATTTTAAGGGTGTAAGGAATGATGTTACTTGAAGACTATGTGTGATACTGGAAAGAACACAAACTTCGGAGTCAGACTGGAGTTGCTTTCAATTTTTCTGCTCTAAGAGGATTCTCTATTTAGTTAAGCCATGGACAAAATAATTCTCCTTTTATAATATTTCAAATTATATATATGCATATATATATATTCAAATCATTTTTTGAATTACAGGGAAAATGTCAGGTTTTGGACTCTGAAGACTACTCACTGTGGTAGGAGATGTACTGCATAAGTTAATTTTAAAAGAAACTGAAACTTGTGTATTAAATGCCCAAACACGTGTTTTAACATAATCATCTTCATCGTAGTCTTCTATAATGGACGGGCATATTAATCACAACATAGCATCTGTTTGATGGCCCAGAATGAGACTTATGGACACCCATCAGTGAAGTGTGTTGTCTTGGAAATTCAGAGGTAATAATGCTGTTATGCCTGTTTTAAATCGCCCTATATTGCTTTGTCTTTCTAACCATTCCTTTCTGCTCCTGGCTATCCCTTCTTCTTTTTGTTAATGTATATTTACATCTTCTAATATGTAGCTTACTATGTATATATATTCTTCCTAACAAAATAAAGTATGTTGACCTTTGGATTGTTATTCTGGAAGTTCCACAGTCACTCTGAGACTATTTTATTTCCTGATTGCCTAACTGTGGCAGATGGCTGCAACGGACAAAATACATGTAGATGTATGTGGCTATCACTACATAGTGAACAAAGCTGATAAAAATTGAATAAAAAGAGCATTTCTAATTAATTAAAACTCACGCTTAGTCAGCCACCCAATGCTGTACGTTTCTGAATCAAATATGGAAGAAAAATCACTAGATACTAAACACCAAGACTCAAAGTACTGGTTGAAATAAATAGCAATACTGATCATAAATGCACTAATAAACCCAAACTTATACATAAAGACTTCTTAAATCCGTAAAAAAGCAAAAGTATATTATTTAACAAGCTGTGCTATGACTTTGAAATGAAGCTAAAAGACACAGATGAAGTTGAGTAGAGACCACCTCAAGGAAATCCTCATCTCACCATAACCACTCCCATGTCACTAACACATTTGAAATCTGCTCTGCTTTCATTCACTGCTTGCTAGTGAGACTTCAATATGCATAATTTTTTCCAGGGTGCAAATACATGTCTAGGAACTACCCCTAGAGAGTCATCAAAATGCACGGAAAGATATGTTCAAAGATGTTGATTACAGCATTATGTATAACAGGGAGAAACTGGACCTCACATAAATTTTCCTATATGTATCTGAAGGAATTCTGTGATAAAAAGGATGCTCTAGAAGAAAACTTATTAGTGGAGAAAATGTGATAAAGTAAAATTTAAGACCAAGACTATATCATATGTGACTATTACACATCACCATAACATGTAAATAATTTAAACACACATACATAAATGTGCATAGAAAGAAACTAGGAGGAAGATACATCTGTTTGTATGAAGGTCCAATTTTTCTACAAAAAACATAAATTACTTCTGTAATCAGGAAAAATTTAATTTCTTTAAAGTTTGTTTTCCCTTTCTTCTGCTTTAATCCAGACACACCTCCTTCCTTCAGTTCCCTTTGATGTGAGTTTTGATCTTGGTGGGCCCCCTGAAGGTAAATTCCAAGCGGAAATCAGTTCATATGTACTTGATTTTTTTGGAGGAATATTTGGACCAAAGAAAGGGGAAGGGAAAGGGGCAACTGGCTTTAGCAGGAACAAAAACGAACAATACAGTCAAACAGCAAAGAAGATATGAGCCTTATAAAGTTAAGGAAAAAGAATTAGAAACAACAAAAATAAAATAAAATAGAAATGACCATCGAGTCAGCTCCTGCTGAAATTCTATCAAAGATTAACTGCATTCAAAGAGCAGGCAGGTCAAAGAGAAAACTCAATGTCTAAGCCCTAAACCCTTAAAGAGAGGGGGCTTGTGGTGACTTTCCAAATTAAATGGGTTCTCTTTTGATTCAAATAATACCTGAACTATTGTTGACTTAAAATTAGTTCATTATCTAATTTTACTTTTGGGCTTCAACTAGCTATAATGTACATTTTTCTCTCCTATGCTTAGTTACATTGGGTCTGAATCATCTGAAGAGCTCAACCTCAATCAATAACAACTCCAATTAACCAGAAAATGCACACAGTTCACTTATTAGAAAAGGCAAAGGAAAATGCAATCTAACAAGCTAATTTCCAGGCTGCATTTTCATAACCACCTATCTTTTTTTTTTAGGTGAAGTTTGGTTTTATTAAATTGAAAACAATTTGAAAGAAAACTCAAGGTTGGAATCTTACTTATTTAAATTAATGAGTAATGCTTATTACTCATTGCCAGATATATGGCTCTCGGATGATGAGCTGTTTGGAAGGCAACAGGCTTTTAACAAGGCTGTGCAGCAGTAAAATTAGAAAAAAAGTGTGAAGTGTTACTATAATATAAAAAATGTACAATTAGCATGCATTGAGGATGGGAATCAAAGGATTACCTGGAGGTAATCTTCACTTAGAGACAGTAATAGTTGTCACATTTTCCAAATCAAAATTTAGATATGTAGCGTGATAATATAATGGAATATTTAAAATCAGAGACATACACCGACTGGCAATTATGCTCTACACTTGCACCGTTCAGTATGGATCCTCACGCGGCTATTCAAATTTTTAAAAATTAAAATGAAATAAAATTTAAAATTCAGTTCCTCAGTCACACTGGACACATTTTAAGTGCTAAAAGGCCACATGGGGCTAGTGAACAGATACAGAACAGATACAGATACAGAACATTTCTGTCACCACCGAGAGTTTTACTAGACAGCGCTGCTCTATACACTGCTTCCTGAAGTAGAAAAGCAACTCTCACGAATTCCAAGACTTTAAACAAAAGATGAAACAGAACAGATTTGCTGGTTAAAACTGAACATCTCAAGCCACTTTCCAAGCATTCCAGGAATCACGATCTTGTACGGGAATTTTCGAAGAACTGTAGAAGCGCCCTTCTCTTTGCCAGGTCGAATCACACACTCCAAAATGGTTTCCCCTCTAGTTTTCTTTTAAAATAGACAAATCCTGGGCCTCCCTGGTGGCGCAGTGGTTGAGAGTCCGCCTGCCGATGCAGGGGATACGGGTTCGTGCCCCGGTCTGGGAGGATCCCATATGCCGCGGAGCGGCTGGGCCCGTGAGCCATGGCCGCTGGGCCTGCGCATCCGGAGCCTGTGCTCCGCAACGGGAGAGGCCACAACAGTGAGAGGCCCGCATACAGCAAAAAGAAAAAAAAAAATAAATAAATAAAAAAAAAAAATAGACAAATCCAGAGTTCCACTAAATTAATTTTTCTGCTTGTAAGAGACACTAATTTAGTTCCAAAGAAATGGTCATTTATTTTCAGACCGCTACCAGCCACGTCCACACTGGCGGTACGAGGCGGGGGCTGCCCTTGACCTAGGGCTTCACTGGAAACAGGCCAAAGTGTAAGCTGATGGAAAGATAAAAGAAAAAACTAACAAACTTTTGTCCATCCCTGAGGGTGGCTGACTGCCTGTAAGCGTTGGAAAATATTTACATTCTTTTCTATTTTGTGGTTCAAACCAACAGCACAACATAGGACAAATGGGTGCGTACACATACACACACACACACACATACACGCATACATGCCAAGTGAGTTTACCTGCAGTAAAAGGACATATGTGGAGACATATATCATTTGAACAACTTGAAATTTTAAATAAAACTTCTCTCCACTCTAATCATTTAGAGACTGAGAGACTGTATGGCTATTGTATTCGTTATCATCACCAAGGCACATTATACTTCTTTCAATACGAAATTCTATCAAGAGAAAAAGGTCAAGTTGCTCACTTTATTTACAAGCAATGTCAAATTGACCACTTCCTCTCCCAACTCAACACAAAATGAAAACACTGACTTTTCCCCTAAATCTGAAGTGTGCCCCTTAGTAGTAAACGCTTGCGAGAAATACTAATACCGAGTTTAAGGCCAAGACTTTAAAAAGAATACAAAATAGCAAGGAACTGTATTAATTTTTTAAAAAAGAGATCCGACTGTGAATGGCTTAACATGGAAATCACAAGAGAAAAATGATTTCAACCAATTTCCCACATTACCAGAACAGAGTGGCCTCTAGGTGGGTTCCATATTGCTTTAATAAAATAGCCATCCGTCTATGTTTGTTGTGCAATTTTTGTTAATCAGAATTTTTACTTACTGTTTTGTGATTTGGCTTCTAATTCCTTTTGCCCCCATTTGGTCTAGAGCCTTATCAGCAGGGGTCATTGGCTGAAATTTACTTATTCAAAAACACTTCCCTGCTGGGAAGAATTCATCCTGGCTTCATCTGAAACACCTGACTCTTCTGAGAAGCTAAATAATACTTGAGAAATAAGACAGGGCTGGGGGTGGTGAGGAGAGAAGGGGTTGAGGTGGGAGGAAAGAAACGGTCATTTAGGTCCCAAAATATTTGCCTCGATAAATTACACCTGAATCATCCATCAAAAAAAAATCAAGCTCAGTGAAGCCCCCTTGCAAATGACATGCCCTATGGTCAACAAAAAATAGCCCAGGGTCCAGCATTTATTTTCTTTTCATTAATCAAAAATATTCACAACAATGTTAAATATCTTCCTCAGAACAGCCAAATCTTGTTTTCCTTTCCAAAGAATTTTCCACGCTTCGAATTTGTCTGTGGAATGCGGGGACTCTGGGGTCAGTGAAGTGTCCACACAAGGGCAAGGATGGCTTCCCAGTGGGGTGGGCAGGCTCAGCAGCCAAGCTGTCTGGGTTCACAATCATGACCTTTGCCTACCTGCTGTGGAAACTTGGACAAGTCTCTTAGCCTCTCTGTGCCTCAATTTCTTCATCTGTAAGTCATACTAACATCCATCTCTGGGTCCTCCAAGTTCACTAAATGTTGGCTACCACTCTTATATTCAGAAAGGGAGCCTTCTCCTGGCTCTGTAGACCCACAAAGGGAGCACTACACAGTTGGAAGCAGGGATGATACAGGATTTGGAAATAACATGAAAGTTTTCTGCGCCAAAGGCTCCAAAGTCGAACACATCTGTCAGGTATCAATGTGCCTTCTCTGACATATAGCCACCTGAACACCTCCCTTACTGATTGCTACACTGCATGATCCCTGCATTCTCCTATCTGACATCCCCCGAGGCTGTTCTTCGCCACCCCCAAGGTCACTCTAAGGGTAGCAGGAGAGTAAATCCACCAGGAGGGTGGCATGGACTGCACAAGTCTCACTGGAGGCCAAAGCATTAGACCTCCTCTCTCTGAATGTCTTCCTTTCACCTGCTTGGTAAGGCCTGGCCCCCGTGTATACTGACTTCCAACTCTGAACCTTCCCTTGTCACTCTGGCATTGGTCACAGCTCAGCTAATTCCACTTTAGGGATTTCTCTACCAAACTGTTTTTCACTAGAGCAGTGGTTCTCAACCAGGCGGCTGTGCCTTCTAGGGGACATCTGGCGATGTCTGGAGTCATAGTGGGGTTGTGTGTGGATGGGGGTTGAAGTGGTACCATTGGTATCTAGTACGGAGAGACCAGGGATGCTTCTGATCCTCCAATGCACAAGACAGACCCCACAACAAAGAATGATCCAGGCTTGAATGTCAACACTGCTCAAGCTGAGAAACCCTACTCTGGAAACAATGCCAATGTTGAATCATACTGTGTGTTCAGAACTTAACATACAGAAAGAATGAGACTCTGAATAAATGTATGAGTCCGTGTGCATTTTTAAAACGTCATTGAGAAAGAAAAACCAAAAGCTCACATCTTAAAGTTAGTAAACTTGATATAGGATCTCATACAAAGGGCTTTTCACTTCTTGTACGCATTGCATCAGAAAAATCTAAAGAGCTTGGGGAGTGACCAGGCTATTAAAGAAGATTTGCAAGATGAAGAGATAGTCACTCCAGGGTTAAATCAGCTGATGTCTCTAAATCAAAGCCATTCTGCAGAAATTAGAATAGTTATTTGCTTCTTCTGAAGTTACATAATAGTGGTTGCATTACCTGAGTAATAAAGAGGAGAAAAATAACCAGACCGTGAGTCATTAGAGTAACTACTGAATTAGAACGCATTGAGTTTGTCTGGAAAGAGTCCTGTTTCAGGATTTACTTGACTTTGGCAGAGTAATGAGAAATAAGTAGTTGTGTCCATAGAGTGGGCAGGGATTTAAGATGCCTTGATTCTCACGATTTTCAGAACCATCACTCTCCAAATATTTGATGAATATAATAAAGTTTTTGTTACAAAATTATTACCAGAAAACCTCTGACAACCATGGAGAATATAAAGCAGTGTGCTTTAAGTAGAGGAGACCTACTTTGATTGAGGGCAGACCTCGGGCAATCTACAATATTTGATGGACCCAAGACACAGAACATCCTATCTGTTCAAATACCAAAATCGAGACACTTCCAAGTGAGATTAACCCCCTTCCCCTGCCCCTGTACGCACGAGCTTCAGCTCAATGCCTCCTCATCTAGGGACTTTTTCTTGTTGGCCCACACGGGCTGGAGCGCTCAGGCCTCGAGGCTTCCCAGAATATGTTGGGCATGCTGCTACTTCAAGCAACTACTTGTTTCTACTTTGGTCTCCCCACTAGCTGGTAAAGCCCTTGAGGAAGATTTAGAAAAATACCTGGAGACTGGTTGTTGTGGTTAATATTTGCTCAAGGAACCATCATTAGCATTAAAAAGCCACCACACTGTCATGTAAAAGTAAAGATAATATAACATTGAGCATTTACTGAGCTCTTGTTATATTCTAGGCACTGTTCTAAGCACATGACATGTATTAGCTCATTTAATTTTCACAACCTTATAGAGGAAAAGGTGTCTCTGTCCCCAGTTTACAGGATGAGGACTTGTCTAAACTTTAAACTTGAAAAAGAAATGAGGCATTTCTTAAAACACGCACATCCTGTCTCATGTTTGATGAGTGCCATTTAAAAGGTAAACTAATTTGTCATCTGCCTCTAGGATCCTAATTAAAACAACCTGTATCTATTGCTGACAGCAAATATAAATTCAACTTGATCCGAGTCATAAAGCTCGTCGCCTTTTGTCACTTAATTTTTCCTGCCCATTTGACCTCCCAAGGATGTAATAAGGAGCTAATTGTAAAGAAAGCTAAAGAACTCCTAACCCAGTAACTCCTCTGCAGTTTTGGTCAACCACCACAGATGAGGAGGAAAGCTCTGCAAATATGGACAAGTACCACCACACCAGGGCAGCACTGCCATGGCAACCAGGAGAAACCCATCCATTCCAGCTGTGGGTGTGAACCTGAGCATGACCAGCCTTCACTCCTTCCTTGGTTCCAAAAGATGGATTGAAAACAAACAAACACAAGTCCAGTCACTATAGGAACAGCAAGGTGCTGTCTTTCATTGACTCGTTCAGAGACAGCTACAGTGGGAACTAATGACATCTTAGAAAATTCAAGCCTTGACCCTACATTATCTTCCTTCCCAGGAAGAGCACTGAACTCATGTTCAACACATATGGAAAGACCATTTCAAGTGACATTGTGAAGTTCGCCGAGAATGGTCAGAATAGGAAGGCTGCTGATATACTCTTAGCATGACATTGAATCAGAACTGATTGGCTGGCATACTTTCTCTACCCGGCATCTGATGTCCAGATTAAAATATATGAAAAGGTTCAAGTATCTCAATAGCGTCCTGCACTGAAGTGTCCACAAATGCTAGCTATCGAGGTGGCAGTCCAAACTGGCTCCTTCCACCGGGTCCTGACTAGAGAAGGAAACATTTGCGAATTTGCACAGCTGCATGCAGTAAGAAACCTGGGCTTGGAAGATTTACAAAATCCAATTTTCACCCTGTGATGAGGAACTTGGGCTCAACCTGGTTTCCACAAATAATTTGTTCTTAATCTGAAAATAGGCACAAGGGAGCAACTTCAAAACCTTTTTTTAAAAAAAGACAGTGATGGATTTTTAAAAAGTATTTACTGAACGTTGTTTAAATGTGCAATTCCTATCAGCAAGATTTCTGAAGAGAGTTGGAAAATGAAAGGGGATTTACTGCCTTTGTGGCTTATTTTCCCACAGGTAGGAAACAAATGTTCCTGATGAACAGTGATAGGTATCCAGGAACCTGCAATCACTGCAGCCTGAAGCAGATTTCTCTTATAGTCGCTAATAACTATAAATAATCAGAATCGCTGTATTAAGTCTTTGCCCTCTTTCAAAATGGAATCATTCAACAGACTGTAAATGATGGGGATTTAAGAGCAATAAATTTTCTCCAAAAGTAACTTAGTTTTTAACAAATTAAATAATTAATATATATTTAAACTGCTTTATATGGATAGTGGCAATGTGCACACGAGAGAGAGAGAGAGAGAGAGAGAGAGAGAGAGAGAGAGCGAGAGAGAGGAAGAAATCTGCAAATGAACTGAAGCAGCATGGTCACATAGTTTAAGGTAAGAGATGGCCGACCTGCAGGAAAGCCTGTGATTTCACCTTCTGGGTGTTAAAAACATTCACCAAATAAGCTAATGTTTCATATGATACCCTCTGTTCCTTTAGGAAGGATTCAAAGAAACCTTTACTTGTAGCTATATAAAACCAGCAAGTATCTAAGCTCTGTGAACACTTTGGTAATATTCTAAATTAATACTAAGAAAAGATGAATTTTGAGGTCTTTCTATGAAATCATAAAAAGCTGGAATCACAAAAAATAAGGTTTGTACGAGAGGTTGCAAGCAGCAAAACCAAGGCTTTCTGATTTTCTCCATCAATCATCTGTCTTTGCTGCGTGGAAGAGTCAGACCACATTCTGTGGTTTCACACCAGTACCCATATTGCTTGTAGATGTCATAGGATCTTGATCCTCCATCATACTGAGGGGAAGGGCAAGATGTGCCCTTGTCCCAAATTTTTGTCATTACATGGTACCCAATGATCCAGACCCAAAGAGAAGCTCAAAAGCAATGATGATTAGTCTCAGTTCTCTCATGGACTAGCCAGGTGACCCTGCCACAATGGGATCCACTCCTACACTCAGTTTCTTTATCTGTCTCAGAAAAATATTGCAGTAGAAGGCCACTAAGACCCATGCGACAGCAACAATATAAGGCAATGTGCATTGCTAAAGTCAAATTGCATCAGTTTTTTAAATACTGAGAAAACAGCCAAAAGGAAAGGTGCAGAAGAAATGGCAGGTCCTTACTGAGATTCACTTTAAGCTTTCAATAAAAATATGAGTGTCTTGGCAATGATATGTAACATTCCAATCAGCCTGGCTCGAAGGCTCTGAACCTTCTCCTAAAGCAACAGGCAGAGACATCTTAAGTGTCATCTGAACCATCTGAACTTTGAAGTTGAAAGAGACTCTGGTGCTGGAACAAGCTGAGTGAACCCCTCCAAAGCAACTGCTCCCTCATTCTTTCCTGCTTGTGTCTACCTTCCCCTGATGCAGCTCCAGGATTACGACCCCATGAGTCGTCCATATCTTATTGGCTTGCGCCCTGCCTTGTTTCAAGCAAAAGGCACAAACACACAGAGACTGAAATGTACACACAGTATCTTCTTACCTCTCCAGGGTCCTTACATCTCAGCAGTAGCAGCAGCTCCAGGCAGAACTGACTTCCCATCCTCCCCACACAGAGTCCCTGGCCAGTGTGGGAACAGAGAAGGAGCCTGGAGACAGGGATACTGCTCAGAGAGCTAGAGGAGCCGGGCAGGGCAGGAAGGCTCCCTGGCTGGAATGTGCAGCTAGAGGCCCTGGGAGGGAGAAGGCCTGGGGTCACTGTGACCCTCTGAGTCAGACACCCTGGGGAACTCTCAGCTCTGAAAGGCCTCCTTTGCAACATGAGGTGGAGAGGCACCGAGAACTTACTAGGGGTAAAATTCTAAAAGTTACAAAACTGAGGTACATGGTTATATGGATGTATACCAGTTTAAAGTAAATGGTAGAGATGCAGTACGAATGCCGGAGGGAATGCATGTAAATTAAATGCTAACTCATATACCTGATAAGGGGCTTGTGCCCAGAATACATAAACAAATCTTACAACTCAATAATAAAAAACCCAAATAACCCAACTTTTAAATGGGCAAAGGCTCTGAATAGACATTTCTCTGAAGGAAATATACAAATGGCCAAGAAGCACATGAAAATATGCTCAGCATCATTAGCTCTCAGGGGAATACAAATCAAAACCACAATGAGACACTACATTACACCCACTAGGATGGATAAAAGGAAGTGCTGGCGGGGAGGTGGAGAAATTGGAACTCTCATACAATGCTGGTTAGAATGTAAATGCTTTGGAAAACAGTTCTTAGTTTCTCAAAATGTTAAACATATAGTTACCATATGACCCAAGAATTCCACTCCTAGTTATATGCCCAAGAGAACTGAAAATATTTGTCCACACAAAAACTTGTACGCAAAATTGTTCACAGCAGCATTACTCATAATAGCCCCAAAGTGGAAACAACCCAAATGTCCATCAATCAATGAATAATGAAACAAAATGTGACATATCCATACAATGGAATTATTCAGCTATAAAAAGGAAGGAAGAACTGATACATGCTACAACGTGGATGAACCTTGAAAACATTATGCTGAGTGTAAGAAGCCAGACACAAAAGACTACATACTGTATGATTCCATTTCCATGAAATGTCCAGAACAGGCAAATCCATAGAGTGGCAAAAGATTAGTGGTTGTCAGGGGCTGAGGCAGATGGGAGGACTGGGGGCAGTAATGACTAAGGGGCACAAGGTTTCTTTCGGGGGTGATGAAACTTTTAAAATTGACTGTGGTGATGGTTGCACAACTCTGACTATACCGCTAAATTACACCCCTTAAATGAGTGAATTGTATGGTATGTGAATTATACCTCAATAAAGCTGTTCCATTAAAACATGAAATGCTAACTCTTACTGCCTTGCCCCAACCCTTCCCCGATCACACTGGGCTCTTCTGAGATCACGGTCACTCCTGTAAATTCACCTATGTGGCTTGGCGTGGTGAGAGAGGGCTTCCCCAAGCACGGAACTGTGACTACTGGCCCCTGGCAAACCGGGACCCTTCTCCTCAGCTTCCTTTCCTCAGCCACTGTTGACAAGAATTCTGCTCCGGCTTCATGGTTTGGCCCCTCTCCGCCCCGACTCCTTCATTCCCGGGTGGTGACTCCATTCCCAGCACACCCATGGTTCCCATTTGTGAGAGTGCTTTTGAACCTACAGTTGCTCCTGTATCCCATGTAGCTGCCCTCTCCAAATAGATGACATGTGACTTAAGCACAGTGGCCCCTTACAGCTAAGTAACTTTCTCATAGCTGAAATTCAGTAGTACCTTGTTACCCTTCACCTTTTTTTTTTTTGAAGGGAAAGGGGCTATTTTTTTGAGCATTTAAAAAATAAGGGTATTGCCTCTAGGCGCTATTGTGCATTTTTACAATTATAAGTAAAAATGAAATTAGCAGGTGATGCCAGTGAAGGAAGCAATTCAATGACGAGACTACCACAGTGGTCACTGGGTTAAAGAAATCCAACATTCTTACATAATTTTATCATTCACGAAGAGAACTACCTTAGAGTTACTGACACATTTTAATTATTGATACTCATTAGTATTATTTCTTTCCATATCCTTTATCTTTCCAAACTCTTCTTGGGCACAATGTACCAATGCCTACGAAAATTGTTTTCTTGATGATAACTAGTTCCATCCTGTCCCATGCTCGAGATTTTGCTTGAGTCAGTGCATTCTGTTAGTAGGACTAGTCTTAAGAGAAAGGTTCACTAGTGGCCCCAATCAGTTACCATGCATAGTGTCTGGAATTTATCACATTTTGGACCAGCATGTAATTTTTGCCTATTCTGGATCTGTCTGAAAGTTTTTCAACCTTTAAAAGTCCTTAAAGTTATTCATTTTTATGCAGATGAAAACTACAATGAGGTGCCACCTCACACTGGTCAGAATGGCCATCATTAAAAAGTCCACAAATAATAAATGCTGGAAAGGATGTGGAGAAAAGGGAACCCTCCTACATTACATTGTTACTAGGAGTGTAAATTGGTGCAGCCACTATGGAGAACAGTATGGAGGTTCCTCAAAAAACTAACAATAGAACTACCATATGATCCAGCAATCCCACTCCTGGGCATATATCAGGAGAAAAAACAGAATTCAAAAAGATACATGCACCCCAATGTTCACTGCAGTGCTATTTACAATAGCCAAGACATGGAAGCAACCTAAATGCCCATTGATAGACGAATGGATAAAGAAGATGTGGTACATATATACAATGGAATATTACTCAGCCATAAAAAAGAATGAAATAATGCCATTGGCAGCAACAGGGATGGACCTAGAGATGATCATACTCAGGGAAATAAGTCAGAAAGAGAAAGACAAATATCATATGATATCACTTATATGTGGAATCTAAAATATGACACAAATGAACTTAGCTTTGAAACAGAAGCAGACTCATAGACATAGAGAACAGACTTGTGGTTACCAAGGGGGAGGGACAGATTGGGAGTTTGGGATTAGCAGATGCACACTATTATACATAGGATGGATAAACAACAAGGTCCTACTATATAGCACAGGGAACTATATTCAGTATCATGTGATAAGCCATAATGGAAAAGAATATGAAAAATAATGCATATATATGTATAACTGAATCACTTTGCTGTACAGTAGAAATTAACACACTGTAATCAACTGTACTTCAGTAAAGTTAAGTTTTTTAAAAATTATTCATTTTTACAAGTTGGTACCATTGCCCTCTGAAGGACGTCGGTGGAAGGAGGAGGCTTTCCCGTCTGAGGGATAAGCAAGGCTGCAAATGAATGCTCCCAACAGACCCTGCCTGTGTTCATTCTGTGCTGGAATGTTCATACAGGCTTTTTCTCAAACACACTTGAGTGCTGTGGGTAATAGATGTCAAATAATAAAACTCAGAGGCACATGCTATGTTACTTTTTAAGGGAAAAATGTGGGGGGAAATCAAAGGGTTTAACAATTTTATTCACTGGCTTATATTCAGCGACTCCGAAAATTTGGCCACTGCTCAGGTTTGTGAATTTCTATGGAAAATGAACTGTGCTTGGCAAGCTTGCCGAAATATGAGGCTGATAAAAAAATGTTTCATGCTTTCTCAAGACCTTATGCCACTAACTGTGTGGGATTGGAAAAACTGTTCAACTGTCAATTTAAACACTGTAAATAAATGATTTTCTATACCCATATGAATTAATATCATTCTGTTGATTTCAGAGCATAACTTGAACTAAAGTTTCCTTGAGTTTTAACTAGGAAATGTTTCACGGAGAATATGGACTTCAGATTAGACAAGTTGAGCTCAGTAGAGTTCTATTCAGAATCAGAAATGTTAATGCAACGCATTATCTTACACTGAAAATTCTGAAAATTTTCAGAAAATTGACTGAAAATTCAATTGACACAAAGGTTGTTAGGAAGCAGGTCCTGAACTCAAAAAAAGGAGTAGGCCAAAAGAAATAAAACATTACTGTAACAGCCCAAATCATTACATAAAAGAACACTGTGGTGAATTCCATTGCAAAGTTCATGGCTCGTGAACATTATCTGCAAACCAGTCATCTCTGAGTTTTATAGAGTCGACTATCCAACTGCCTTCTTGACCCTTCCATCTGGTATCTCAGGGTCATCTCAAACTTCATTTATCCAGTGCTGAACTCTTGACTTTCCTTTCTGGCAAACGTCTTTGTACCTAAGCCTCCTACATCTTAAGAGGTGTTTATAAAGCATTTATCTCAGTGCCTGGCATGCAGACCTGCTCAATAAAGGTTGATGATATTGATGATGATTGATGATGAAGAAGATGATGATTTTTATGCACCCAATTAGTTGAGCCAGAAACCAAATGGTTTTTCTTAATTCTTTTCTTCACTTCATGTCCCACATTTAATCCATTCCCAGGTTCTGTCAAGTCTGCCTCCAAAAAAAATCAGGAATCCTACCTCTCTTCTCCAACTCTGCTTTCACCATCCCACCTCCAGCCTCCATCACATTTCTCCTGAACAAATTTAACAGCCTTCTAACCAACCTAACCATGTCCACTCTTGTCCTTGCCCAACTAACTGTCCAGAGAGGAAACCAGAATGATCTCCTTAAATACACATTATCAAAACATATATGATGCTTATCATGTATTTATTAAATATGTTAAACATCTTTTTGAAGCAGGTACTATTATTACTTCCATTTTACAGGTAAGGGCTTGAGCAAAGAGAGGCTGGAATATGTCCAAGATCACTCTACCTCTACAGGGCAAAGCCAGAATTCACACTCAAGAAGCCTGAGTCCAGAGCTGAGTGGTCAACTGCTACACAAAATACCATGCCATACCCAAGCTTTAAAAATAACAAACAAGCAGGCAAAGACTGTCAATTCACTTCACTTAAAATAAAGTCCATCTGCACAGGATTTCCCTGTGCAAAAGGGTCTGGGCTGACCTCCTCGGCCTCCCCCATCATGCCTCTCTCTTTCCTCCTGCTCTCCTGACACTCATAAACAAGACAAGCTGGGTGCTGCATAGGTTTCTGCCCGTGCTGTTCCCAGTGCCTGAACTGTTCTTCCCAGGAATTTTCACAGGGCTGGCTCCTCCTTCTTTATTCTGTTTTTGTCCATGTTTTTATTTTATTTATTTTTAACATCTTTATTGGAGCATAATTGCTTGACAATGGTGTGTTAGTTTCTGCTTTATAACAAAGTGAATCAGGTATACATATACAAATATCCCCATATCTCCTCCCTCTTGCGTCTCCCTCCCACCCTCCCTATCCCACCCCTCCAGGCGGTCACAAAGCACCGAGCTGATCTCCCTGTGCTATGCGGCTGCTTCCCACTAGCTGTCTATTTTACATTTGGTAGTGTATATATGTCCATGCCACTCTCTCACTTCGTCCCAGTTTACCCCTCCCCCTCCCGGTGTAATCCCGCTCCCTCAGTAAAGCCTTCCCCGACCTTCCCAATCTGAAATCAATGTTCCCTGGCTTCTCGATCTCAACATTCCATTGGTTTTCTTCTCAGCACTTATCTCAGTTTGTAATTGCTTTCATATGCTTGTCCACTTGTCTATCGACTGTCTCTCCCATTGGTCTGGAGGCTTCACAACAATAATATTGTTTACAACTGTATTTTCACCATCTAGCATGTTGCCTTGCACTTAGTGGGTGATGAGACAACTTGATAACTGTTTGGATGAAGACAAGAATGCTTTGGCGGTATGAAACATCCACTTAGACCTTTGGTTCTCCAAATGTGATTGGAATCACCTGGGGATGCTTTTAATCAAAAGTTGAGTCCCAGGACACTGTTTTTTTAAGCGCTTACTTTTGAGGCCTATCACCTAATTTTGTAAATAATTTTTATAATTTTGATTTTGACATGATTTGGCAATGAGTAACTCACAGCATTCTTGTCTGGCAGTTACTTTTAAGGAATCATGGTGTATTTTCAGGAATACTTGCTAGGAGAGAAAAATGTACATTATAAATCACTTTCATGTGTGATAAGATTGTTAAAAACACTGTCAATGCAATTGACATCCTATGTTTTAAGATATATAGCTAAGGGCTTCCCTGGTGGCGCAGTGGTTAAGAGTCCGCCTGCCGATGCAGGGGACATGGGTTCGTGCCCCTGTCTGGGAAGATCCCACATGCCGCGGAGCGGCTGGCCCGTGAGCCATGGCCGCTGAGCCTGTGCGTCCGGAGCCTGTGCTCCGCAAGGGGAGAGGCCACAACAGTGAGAGGCCCGCGTAACGCAAAAAAAAAAAATAATAATAATAAGATATATAGCTAAGAATTTACATAATTACCTTGGGAGCCAATAATTTCCTTTTCAGCTTGTAGACACTTGTGTGGGCTCCTGGAAAGCTTGTGGTTCCCCCGCCCTGTAATCAGATAATGGTGTGTAATGAACAAAATGGACCAGCTGGACTCCAGCCCCAAATCAACCACAAGAGGACTCCTGCCCAGGAATCTGCATTTCAAGAAACTTTCCAGGAAATTCCTGTGCAAATAAAACTTGAAAGCTATTTTTTTCTCTTTATTTAGACTTACGTGTATTGTTTTAGAAAAATATACAACAGAAATCAGTGTCCACTTTTTAAATTTGTGGTTTAATTCTGAGAAATTCAAGATAATGTTTCACATAAAGGAAGAACATACACTATTAACTGATGTTAAGCTCACTAAGTGTCCAGAAATGCAGTTTATCAGCAATCTTTTCGGTAAAATTAATCATCTTTGTTAAATATCTTTTGTTAGCCTCTATGTACACATGGGATGAAAGGGACAGGCATTTCTCACCTTGGAGAGGAAGGATGAACCATTTGGCCAGATGGAAAGAATAGGAAGGTAAGTGCCTTAGCCCATAACTCAACTATGTTTTAGGCTATAAGTGGATAATGTTAAGAAAATAAAAATCGAAAGCCGGAAGAGGTTTCTTGGCTTGCTCAAGAGATAAAGGCGGCTGTTTTTTCTCTTTTAGGGAAAGATACCTAAATTCCAGAATATGACAGAAGAGCTCAAGTTAAAAACAAAAACAAAACAAGAAGACATCCAGCACTGTTTTCGATGTCAAATAAATAAATGTGGTAATAAACCGTGCCCTTGTCCAAAAAGCAAAGGCAAGCTTTGGTGAGGATCTCACCAGGTCTTGCTTTGTCTCTATCTCACCCACAGGTTTTCCCCAGTCTTCCTTGGCACTTCCAGGGCATTCAGCATTAGTGCTTAACAGATGCTGGAGATGCTTTCCTGCCTGGTCTGCTGTGACATTCCTCTCTTCACGTGGCCCTTCCCTGCTCAAAACCCTTCCACTGTTCTTCAGTCAGTTGAGACCTTTCGGCACAAGACCCCAGGCTTTCCATGACCTGACCCTAATCCATTCCTCCAAATCCTTCTCTTGCCCTTCTTCCCAGCAAACCCTGCACACCCTGCTCAACAGAACTGCTCACTCTCATACTTTTCAGATTCTGTCTTTGCTTTTGTCATTTGCTTTCTCCAGAGTTCCCCTCACCCTCTTATTTCACATTAAATATCCCATCCGTTATTACATCTTGCTTGTATCTTCTGTGCACTAGGTTCCATCCCCTTTTGCCTACTCAAGAGCATCACTCCAGCCATTCTCTTATACATCATTAATTTTCTCTTCTCAATTGGATGAGTCCCATTAAAGTAAAAGTAAACATTAAAACGTACTGATATAACTCCCACCAAACAAAAGTTCTTGGTCACACTTCCCTTTTTAGCCACCTCCTCATTTCTCTCCTTCTTTTTACAGAAAAAAAAGCCTTCAGAGAAGTGTTCATATACCCTGCCTTCCATTTCCTCTCTTCCCAGTCTTTCTTGAACCCACTCAGTCAGGCTTTTGCCCCCTCCATCCATCAACACTGCTCTTATTGAGGTTACCAGTAACCTTGACACTGCTCAATCCTCTGATCAATCCTCAGCCTTCATTTTACTTGACCCATCAGCAGAAAACCCCACAATGTATCCAAACCAGAGCTCTTTTAGGAGTCCAAGTGGGTGCTATTGACAAGTATGCTAATTGATAATTGTGCATTACCTAGGACTGTATCTGGCAAACAGACTTACTGTCATCTACTCATCGGAAGCATCACACCTACCTATCACAGCCCATTGTCCCCTCCCTTTAAAACACTTTCTTCTCCTGGCTTTTCAGATGCCACACTCTCCTGGGTGTCCTTCTAGCCCACTAGCCACTGATTTTGTCTCCTATGCTGCCTATTTCCTCCTCGCCTCCCGGAATGTAACGTACTGTTGGCATTTCCCATAGTTCTCTTTGGATCTCCTTTATTTTTCATCTGCAGTTACTCTACTGGTGATTTCAACAAATCTTAAAGCTTTAAATGACATCTATACACTAATCACCCCCTAATTTATATCTCCAACCAGGACCTTTTTGCCTGAATTCCCTGAGTTCTTCAACTTCCTCTCAGCCCACTCCTCTATGGTTTCCCCCATCTAAGTCGATGGCAAGTTCATCCTTTCAGTGACTCAGGCCAGAACCTTGACTCCCTATCACCTCTGACTACACATGGTACTCCACAGCCAGTCCATTAGTGAATCCTACTATTACTGCGTTCAAAACATGCCCGAATCTGACCTTTTCTCATCATTTCCACTGTTCCACTCCAGGCCAAGCTAAAATCATCTCTCACCTCGATTAATAATAAAAATTTCTAAATGAGTCAGCATAGAAAGTGGTTCTGCAAACCCTCCCTAAAATACTCATTTTTCCTCACTGAAGATAATTTTCCTTGAGAAAATCTTCGGATTGTCAGTGAGTCACTTCCAGTCTTATCTTTTTCTAGAAAGGTATTAACGCAGATGACGCAGAAGAAAAGAGAGGTGCAGAAAAGCTCTCCCAAATCCCACAGTGGGGACTTGGATTGCTACAGAGAGTGGTTTATGCTTTGTCAGTTCACAGGATTCTTACTGATGCCTGAATTACCCTTTCTTGCTCAGAACAAAATAGTACCATTCCATGATGTGTGTTTATTCTTCATGTGGACAATGTATAGAGTGGGCATTCCCATGCATTTTGGGGCTGAATGAGCTGATCTTGGTAGTATCACCCTTCCTGCCCATGACTGATCCTGGAACCCAGACCGAAAGCCATCAGCCTTCCTTACAGCCAGAGGCACATGATGGAAAGGTGTCTGGAGGCTTCTGCAAAATGTTCCCTTGACTGTAAGCAAGAGACACAGGAAAAAGGAAGCCTTTCCTTCCTCTGTGCCAGGGTTTCTCAACCTCAGCACTATTGACATTTGGGGTCATCTGTTGTGGGGACTGTCCTGTGTATGAAGGATGTTGAGCAGTAACACTGGCCTCTACCCACTAGATGCCAGGAGCATCTCTTCAGTTGTGACAACCAACAATGTCTCCAGACATTGCCAGACATGTCCTGGGAGTGGATTACCCCAAGGTGGGAACCACTGGCCTAAATATTGTCACATTTATCCCCAAACTGCCACAGGTTCTCTCAATACCAGCTTAGAGATGCTTAGAGGAACACAAAGTCAAGAGAATTGCAGGAAAAAGACCAGAGTCACTGGATGAAACCCATTATACCTATAGATTTTTGGTGACACAAGCCTCTACAATTCCTAATCATTTAAGCTGGTTTAAATGGGTTTGGCAATTATTATCAGCCAGGGGCATCAAAGTGATCCAGGGTCCACCATCACAGTTCACAGCACATTGCTTTATTCCAGGGCATCCTATAGCTTGGAGAAATGAGCCAAGTCCCACCTTGGGGCACGATTCTATGGGTTCAGCTTTATGTGTAGGACAGAAATAAAATGGCTCATTTCCCCATTTGTTAATTGCTGCTTGTCCACACTTGTTCTGGAATTGTATAATTTCAAAGCAGGAAGTGATCTTAGGGAAGGAGAATTAAGCTAAAACCAACGTCTATGTTTATCATCAAAGGAAGGCTTTCCAAAGAGGATTAAGCCATGTGCCTGCAAATATCAGGAAAAGAGCCATTATCCACTTCAGAACACTTCCTGAGAATGACGAGTCACCATACATCTTGTGTAAAAAGAAAAGGGAGATGTGTTCTTATGGCTACATACACTTAAATAGTCCCTTCTCCCTAAATAGGAATTCTACGTGGTTTCAATGACTAAATCAATTATCCATCTACAGTGGACTTCCTGTCATTTCTGTGGGCAGATCTGTCATTTAATTTTACCATCTAGCAGTATTTTTTTTTTTTTTTTTAGACAAAGGATCCTTTTTCACTTGTTTCCTCTACATTTATTTATTTATTAATTTTTGCGGTACGCGGGCCTCTCACTGTTGTGGCCTCTCCCGTTGCGGAGCACAGGCTCCGGACGCACAGGCTCAGCGGCCGTGGCTCACGGGCCCAGCCGCTCCGCGGCATGTGGGATCCTCCCAGACCGGGGCACGAACCCGTGTCCCCTGCATTGGCAGGCGGACTCTCAACCACTGCACCACCAGGGAAGCCCTAGCAGTATTTTTTTAATCTGAAAACTGATGAACAAATAGAGGTGGCATAATTGGCAGACTATTAAATTCTGGGTATAGAGGGGAGGGGGAGAAGATAAAAAATTATAATCTACCTCTTATGATTTTTATTTTTCATACACATATTAGTTTGTATTATCTTTCCTTATTATAAAAGCAATGAAAGCTTAAAACTAAAAAAAAAGCAGAAATATAGAAATAAGCAAAATGAATAATATTTAAATAATCTATAATCTAAGAATCAATCACTGTTTATATCTTAGTGAATATTCTCCCAAATATTTTTCTTCCATATTGAGATATTTCTTCCCAAATAGTATCATATTATTTTGAAATCTACTATAATGTATTTTAAAAGTTCCTTTTATCAGATGTTCAAGTTGTTCCTAATTCATCCCCATCTGTAAACAGTGCTTCATATGAATAGCTAGCTGAAAACAAGTCACACATGCTCAAAAACAAAAATGTAAGGGCAAAACACAAACGAAAAAAAATTCTGCAAAATTGCCCAAGGCTTAGGATATCATTGGCTTCAGAATTCTGCTACCATTCACTTGTACATCCAGTCACAGAAACCAGCCTCAAAGGGGACAAAGGGGGGACTTCCCTGGTGGCGCAGTGGTTAAGAATCCACCTGCTAATGCAGGGGACATGGGTTTGAGCCCTGGTCCAGGAAGATCCCACATGTCGCGGAGCAACTAAGCCTGTGAGCCACAACTACTGAGCCCGCACTCTGAAGCCTGTGAGCCACAACTATTGAGCCCACGTGCCACAACTACTGAAGCCCGAGCACCTAGAGCCCGTGCTCCACAACAAGAGAAGCCACCACAATGAGAAGCCCATGCACCGCAACAAAGAGTAGCCCCCGCTCGCCGCAACGAAGACCCAGCGCAGCCAAAAATAAATAAATCAATAAATATTTAAAAAATAAATAAAATTCAACTTAAAAAAGAGAGGACAAAGGGGAGAGAAGAGCAACCAGCTTTGCAACAAAGGAAACTACCCCTGCGACAGACATGATAGGGCAAACACTAAATGAACCTAATGGAGAAACATTCAACAAATGAATCCCAAGCAGAGTTTCTCAGTTTATAAATCATAGAGTCACTGCCTAGAAAAAAACAGGTTTTCCTCAATCACATAATTAATAAAAATAAATAATTTTCTCCTCTACAAAAATCCTGTGATGCCAAGTCCAAATATCTAGATTTACATATATATCCACAAATCTGTATTTATATCTATATTTGTATTAATATCTGTATTGATACCTATACCTATGCCTATATCTATATACATACCTGCAACTATACCCATATATCCATCCATCCGTCCATCTATATATCAGTGGTTCTCAGACTTGAATGTGCATCAGAATCCCCTGGAGGGCTTCTTATTAAAACAGATTCCTCTAACCCATCCCCAGTTTCTGATTCAGGATATCATTGACACAGTCTAAGAATCTGCATTTCTAATAAGTTCCCAGGTGATGCAATGCTGGTGGTGTGAAGTCTACACTTTGAGAAGCGCTGCCTATACTTCTACCTCTATCTTTATCTCTATCTCATTACCAATCTACATTTTAGTAAACATACGGCTATCCCCACGTACGTACTTTAACTTTCATTATCATCAATTGTTAATATAAATCATAGTGTTACATACTATACAAAAGAGATATCATGGTGCTTTCAAATTCTCTCCACTTAATTTAATAAAACAT
This sequence comes from Mesoplodon mirus, assembly GCF_964341445.2. Classification (NCBI taxonomy): domain Eukaryota; kingdom Metazoa; phylum Chordata; class Mammalia; order Artiodactyla; family Ziphiidae; genus Mesoplodon; species Mesoplodon mirus. The sequence goes on from NC_138981.1 coordinate 8,648,842, forward strand.
TACATAAAAATTATTACCATGTACCTTCTTCCACCCAGGATAATAGTTAAATCATGGTACATTTCTTGCTTTTACTTGGTTTTCGCTGCCTTTGGCTTTTAACTTGATGTATTTACATCTTAGTGATTCAGATTTATTTTCCAAACAGTGAGATGAAACAGGGACAACTCAAAGCCAGCTTCATTTTGAAACTGGCCAAGCTCTTGTAAACAAGCTCTTGACGGAGCAATTTATAATTCTCTAAACAGTTGGGGGGAAAATATCACATGGAAAAGCAGATGTTATTCTCCTCACTTTTTTTTTAGGTCTACAATTATTGTCTACAGTACTGAACCAATCATATTACTTCAGGTAAATTTTGGCTTTGCTGGATGTCAGCCATGTTAGCCATACTGAAGATGTGGTTCAAAGAACAAAGCTTCTCAGAGACACTCCTGTTGCCTGCTTCCTCATGTTAGTTTGACAGCGCTGGATTTAGGGGTTGTGTTGGCTCATGTGTGCTGCATGCAATGGGAACACAGTTCCCCAGATGCCAACCTTAACCTAAATAAAAGCTAGGCCTGCATCTCTTCAGGGTCAAGTTAAAGAATACGGGCTGTGCTGTCTCAGACCTCAGCGGGTACCAATTAGAGACAAGACGTATACACAAGGAGATGTAATCGGTAATTTTAATGGGTAAACAGTTGCAGGACTGAGAAAAAGAAAGTCACTTTGAGCTGGTGCAGTTGGGAAAAACTTCATATTCCATTTGTTCAAATCTTTGAGAAACAAACGTTATTTCTCCAGAAAGCGAAATGCAGACATTGAAAAAGGAGGCAAATTTTTACAGATGAGGTCAAAGCAGAGGCTGTCTGGATGGAGGAGTTAATGTGTGACAAGACAGGGAATAATCCCAAGAATGATGGATTTCACTACTGAAATGATGATAAATTACAGGCCACCTGCAACCTATCCCGAATGTCTTTTATGGTGGGAGAACAGGAGAGATGGAAGAATGGGAAAAAACGTGTGCCCTAATGGAGAAAAGGAAAACGTGTGTTTTGACGAGTTCAGAGAAAGTCTCTCTTTCCACCTTAATATATCTGAAGATGGATAGATGCGTGTGCATGTACACACTCACATTCAGACTTTACAGAATAATTCCAATTTAAATATAAGATCCCCTTGTTCCAATTAAGCATTCAAAATGCCCCTAACTGCAAACATTTCAGCAAATAGCCACTGAATAAATGATATAGTAAGCAACACTGAAATAAAATTGCCACTAAAAAAAAAACTATGCCAAAAAAGAAAGAACTCATAGGCTGTAATAATACAAAACTCTGCATTTTAACATCTACAGCTGTATATGTGTTAGGTGTTGGGGTTTTTTGTGTTAAAGATATGTCCAATATAAAAAGATAATTTATTGCAAATTGTGAAGAGAATTTACTGGAAGCATTACAATAGGAGAAATGGTGACTGTAAGAGTTTTCAGATGCAACAATTGGCCTGTAGTTCCAATTTGTTTAAAAATTTGTTCTATTAGGCACAAATTTAGTTGCAAAATGTTATTTTGAAGTAAAAATTAGTATAAAAGATGGGATAAGTGAACATTTTCCAAAATGAACATCTTTTCTAAAGAAATACAATATTATATATAAAGAACAGTGAGATAAATGCCACTCACGAGTAACTTCTCAATAAAATGCATGAACGCATGAATAAAAGAATACATTTTTAGAAATCTGTTGGTTCTCAGATTTTAGCTCCCAGAACTTCAACAGATATCACACACACACACACACACACATTTTCAAATTGAACGTAATCCTATTAAAAACAAAATTGTGCCAAAAGAAGTTACAACTGCCCATCACACCGAAAGATGCACAGTTTAGCTATAGCCATTACAGCAGCTTCCACATTGTTCAAATTTCGATCTTAAAAGCACAATAACGCACAAAGCAGTTATCAAGACAAGTTTGCATCAGAAATTCAAGAACATTTGTCACAGGAATAGGGTAAAACTTTTTACTCCCATCATTAATATAAACTGACCATAAATATCAAAGCTGCCGGTATCTTAGCGAGAAATCTTTATGAAGGAATTGCAGTTAAAAATGACAGCTCTGGCACAGGGAGATCAGCTTGGTGCTTTGTGACCACCTGGAGGGGTGGGATAGGGAGGGTGGGAGGGAGGGAGACGCAAGAGGGAAGGGATATGGGAACAGATGTATATGTATAACTGATTCACATTGTTATAAAGCAGAAACTAATAAAAAAAAAATGACAGCTCTGGGGCTTCCCTGGTGGCGCAGTGGTTGAGAGTTCGCCTGCTGATGCAGGGGACACGGGTTCGTGCCCCGGTCCGGGAAGATCCCACATGCCGCGGAGCAGCTGCGCCCGTGAGCCATGGCCGCTGAGCCTGCGCGTCCGGAGCCTGTGCTCCGTGACGGGAGAGGCCACAACAGTGAGAGGCCCGTGTACCGCAAAAAAAAAAAAAAAAAAAAAAGTGACAGCTCTGGAAAATGAGATAAGGGACCAACTAAGGGATTATCTTTTCTTTGTACTGTGATGAGATATACATGAGTAAGACTGAAACACTGATGTCAACTTTAGAGTTGCAAAATGTCTCAGGTCTGAGGAACATCTCAAGAAATTGTCGGAGAATAAAGAAAATATTTTAATTAATCATCTATAGTACAGAGCTTCGCAACCTTGCTATTCTTGACATTTGGGGCTGGGTCATTCTTGGTCGTGGGGGGCCGTCCTGTGCATTGAAGGATGTTTAGCAGCATCCCTGGTCTCCACCCCCTGGATGCCAGGAGCAAACCACCCCCTCCCAACTGTGACGACAAAAATGTCTCCAGACATTGGCAAAAATGTCTTGGGGTTGGGGTGAGGGAATTCTCCCAGTTAAAAGCACTGATAGCACACATTTACGTAAACGTCTTTGATCAATTGTAGTAAATATTATAAAACTGTCCAAAAATTTATATTCATGCAGAACTCATTCTGTGAATTGTGCCAAAGTGTTGTATACAAATTTTCATATTTAATCAGAACACATTGACAAATCTGGAATGACTGCTTCTTAGGCATAAACATTATTAAAATCCACTAAAATACTTCTGATGATCTTATGAAAATTTCCAAGGATTCTCATCCAGAATTTGTGATTTGAGGCTTAAACCAACACATTATCACTGTTTTGCATAACGCTCTCTACAAAATGGAAGCACAGATTGTGTTATCATTGGAAACTGCATGGGAATGATGTTGCTTATGTTATACTTTAGATGAAGGAAAACAATCTGTTTCTCCTGTTTGAACAGAATCTCAGAGTAATATTACTGAGGATGGTACACCCTGAAATTCTAAAGATTTTTACATTAGTTATCACATTTATCTTAGATAAATATTGATAGTTTGCATCAATTACTCAGGAATCAACTGGCAAAAAAACCCTTCCTGGGGAGATTATTTCAGAAATATTCAACTGCAATAAGCATTTAAGTGAGATTTCGCTCTTAAAATTTGTCTTGGTAGAACTTGCTAGTAAAGTGAACAAAGAAAAAGTATATGCAGGTCAAAGGTGGTTGACTCTACTTTCAGTTTTTTATTCTGAGAAATTAATTTTCCAAATAAGGAAAATAGGCACATTTTCTTGGCTAAATTTATTTTAAAATATGTGACTACATCGTTTAATGATAATAAATCCAGAGATTGAAATGCTTATCAACAACTATTAAAATTATGATATATTCACTGACAATGCAGAAGAATTATTCAAATTTGACAAGAAATGTTGGGAAATTTTAAGAATAATTATTGAGCAAGTCAAGCAGAGACAACATGCTTACTTCAATAATAAAAGACGAAATATAAAAGCTATTACTATTTTTCTAAATTGTTTATTTCTTTCTCATTTCTTTTTATAATTTTCTGATGAAGATGATTCATTTATCACTAAAGGTAATCATATTATCATATCACCAAAAGACATTTCATATAATTAAATGCATGTAAAAAAATATCTTTGTTAGTCTGTATATATAAATTATTCATTCAGAAAAAATTGTCACTGTTATTCACATTCCCATGCAGACAAACATCTCAAACCTAAATTTTGATTCTGTAATTATTTGACATTTATTATTGAAATTATAAAGATTGAAATTATAAGGATCTAAAATAGATCTCATTTGAAAAAGGAAAACATCGCAGATCAAACTTTTTTTTTAAAAAAAGTAGTTCTTGCTAGATTAATAGCTCTCCACTAGGGTGCCTTTCCAGCTCGTAGGAATTTGGGGATATATGGAGGCATTTTTGGTTGTCACAACTGGGGGAGGGCACTACTGGCACCTTCAAAAAAAATAATCTGGTCCCAAAGTTAATAGTGCTGAGGCTGAGAAACCCTGCTCTAGATAAAAGTATTTTCTGGTTTAACTTGTGCAACAAAGCAAGAAGCACCCAATTCAACTGTGATGAGAATTCCTTTTTGGAGAACATGTGATTACCAAAGACATTTTGTTTCTTCCATGGAAGGCAGAATTTTAACTATCCTTTCTTGTTATTGTTGGCATCTTATGGAGCAGGAAACAAAAGGGAAGACTGAAGGGACAGTAGAAGCAGCCTCAAAGGAGCAGTCCTTGCACTGCTGTTCTCTAACTGGAGATATCTTATTTGAGCAGAAAGTATGTGCTTTGATACCAAGTCAATGTGATGCCCTCACTGCAAAACGGGAATCACTTGACATGATAAGAAAAACACATCATAAAAATTAATACGGCTAAAGCTTAAGCAGTGAGTTTGAATAACTGTCTTTTTCCCCTTCCTGATGTCAGCCATAAGTGATATTCTGTATTGCTTAGGAGTCACTACTAAAATCAAACTTTTAACAGCCCTAAGTAAACATCTTCATTTTCCAAAGACCTAAGTGATGGCAGAGTAATATGATTGCTTACAGCTGCAAATGCCTCATTGTGAACTAAACACTTGTTAAACTTTGGCTAAAATTTCTCTTCAGTGGCTTATAGTGTCTTTTCCAAATAAAATCATTTTTAAAAACTAATTCACTAAATAATGCCATGGTAGACCCCTTAATTAAGTCATGAATAGATGATACAAATAATCCATTGATTACACAATAAATGCACATTAAGTTAAAACAAAACAACCTATGTTCCTAAATATAAATTACTTTATAATTTTACATTAGGGACTAGCACTGTGTAAATTACTCACGTTTTACCCCACCCAAAGGAAAGAAAAATAGAAAACTTCATGCTCTGAAGGAAAAAAATATTTCCTGTGTGTTTACTTTTCCTGGGTGTCTATGATATTCTTTAGATTATAAGTCATCAACATTTCAGGAGACAGGTGTCAAGATTCTGAACGGGTTAGGAACGAGAAGCTGAGGTAAGGGAAGGGAATCTGGCATTCATTCCTACTAAGAAAGAAACAAAGTCGTGCTCCCACAATCCATTGCAAAGACTTGGGGAAAAAAAGTTCCTCTTGAATTGCAAATAGTTCAGGACAAAACATACAGTCATTTACCCTTCAGTATGAATTACTTTAATCAAATTCTTTTGTTCTAAAGCCAAACTGAGTTCAGCCCTTTTAAGATTTGGAGAGACTTGATCTTGCTGGATGTTCTGCAAAGTACCAAATAATTCTGGAAACGTCAACACCTCTGGGAAGGGCACACCAAGTAAGCACCATAATCCAGAGGTATTATCACTACTGGTGAGTATAGAGACATTTGGATACCAAAAGAAAAGCAAGAAACATCACTTCACCAAAACATAGTGACGACTTACCAAGCCCTCTACTAGGTGCCAGGAATGCAGGTGCTGGTGTAAAAAGATAGGATAAACAACCAGGTCCTACTGTACAGCACAGGGAACTATATTCCATATCCTGGGATAAACCATAATGGAAAAAGAATATGAAAAAGAATATATATATGTGTATAACTGGGTCACTTTGTTGTACAGCAGAAATTAACACAACATTGTAAATCAGCTATACTTCAATTTAAAAAAAAAGATAGGAATAGTTGAGACTGAGCCTTAATTCACACTGCTTCCTAGGAATTTTGACTCGAACACAACCTGCTTCTGGGTAATATCTTATGCTAAGAAGGAAAACAGACTGTGTTTATCAAAACAAAAAGACTTCATTTACAACAGGCTTGGTGACCACAGAAGTTAGCTCAAATCTTTGGTTAATCTACTCCGTTAGAAGGCACTTTACAGGGACGGCAAAAGCATGAAAACAGGCATTGCTGATTTGATCAGCACCTGGCTCGCTTCTGGGGGCATGCACTAACGTGGCACCCATTCAAACATGCAGTGATAGTTTACATTGAAACCCTGACGTTACAAGAAAATCACTTTTGTGTTGTGAATGCTGTTGTTTGGTATTAGATTGGTGATGATGTTCTTATTTTACTGAAGGAAGAATAATAACGTGTCTAAAGTCATTTCTGAACTTTGTACATTCAGCCCCAAACATCTGACTGGTATTGTTCTGTGTGGTAGTATAGCTACGGTACACACCATGTACCCAGTGATTTAGTGGACAAGCATTAATAGACTGGATTGGGTGGGGAGCAGTACAAAATCTTTTTAGTGCAACTTATCTCCAAGTCTAACGTTATTTTGGTGCCCTGAAGTTGCCAAAAGGCACCTGAGGCTTTTGTGTACCAAAATTCCACTGTCAATTTAATTTTCAACCCATTCAATCCAAAGAATATTAACCCACAGCTAGATTGTTCTTCAGACCAAATAACTCAATGTTTTAATCAAATTCTCTCAGGGCTATAAAATAGCTAATTCTGTGAAAGGCAATTGATTTGATAATCATAGAGGCATGATGGGGACTCATTAAAACAGGCAAGCGTTAGAAAGGAGCTTTTCCTCTAAACGTCAGCTCTAGCATCTTTGTAATTCAATGAATCCCATTACACCTACACAAGAACAGATTTCTCACTTTAAATAATGAACTTCACGAAGGCTGACAAAACTGGGCACTGTTGACGCCAGGGTCATGAGCTCATTATGGGAAGTTCCTGGAGCTGGTGCTCGGAGAGTGATTCATTTGTTCTCTCTGTGATGGTAAAGGTTTTAAGGATCAACACTGGAGTAGTCATTTTTTTTCAACATTTCAATTTAGTAATTCAATAGTCTGACTAGCTAACCCTGATTTCTTTTCGCTATCTCATCTCTTTCCAGCAAGTTCTTCCAGAACTGCATGTGTGTTACTGTATATTCTCAGGCAGATTCTGGCCATCGTTTTATAATCACCACCACCACAATGACAACAATAACAACAACAAGAAAAGGTAACAATTATTTAGCACTTACTACAGGCCAGCTACTGTCTACGCATGGTTCTAAGCCCAGGGTGCTCCACCGTGCTGACTGCAAGTCCGAAGGAAACCCAGCAAATTTCTCAAGGGTTAACAAGATACATGTGTGTCTTAGAGTTCCAGAAAGCGTAGCAACTACCATTTTGGTATCTCTGAACAGGCTGGCCTAATGTTGAAAAACAAATAAGTGTCATCCTTCGTGCATTCCACAAATATTCACGGAGGGCCTCCTGTGTGCCAGGCTCCAGATATGCCCACTCATTCAGGCGTCACCACAACAGCAGTTTCCCCACTGTCCAGGCAGAAAGGTGGACACAGTTGCCCACAGAGCCACAGCTAGTGAGAGGCAGCATCACAGTGAAGAGAACAGATTTGCTGAATCACCCAAGTCACTTGACAAAGGGCGTCACCCTTCATCTCGGCACCCAAGCTAGAATGTTCAGGATCCCCCCTTCCTGCTCTCCCTTAGTACCCCACAAAACTGGCCAATTCTCCTGAGTGGCTTCCCTGACCTCTTCCTTATTCATTCCTCTGCATTCCCACATCCTTGCCTTGGCCCTGGCCCATATAGGCTTTTTTTTTTGTTTTTTATTGAGGCAAAATCCATGCAAAATCAAATTAGTTTTTTTTTTTTTTTTTTTTGCGGTACGCGGGCCTCTCACTGCTGTGGCCTCTCCCGTTGCGGAGCACAGGCTCCGGACGCGCAGGCCCAGCGGCCATGGCTCACGGGCCCAGCCGCTCCGCGGCACGTGGGATCCTCCCGGACCGGGGCACGAACCCGTGTCCCCTGCATCGGCAGGCGAACTCTCAACCACTGCGCCACCAGGGAAGCCCCCAACACCTTCTTAAATCTGGCAACTACTAATCTGTTTTCCATTTCTATAATTTTGCCATTTCAACCATGTTACATAAATGAGATCATATAGCATGTAGCTTTTTTTTTTGGACGGGCTTTATTCGCTCAGCAGAACGTCCCTGAGATCCACCCAAGTTGTTGAGCGTATCAATAGCTCATTCGTTTTTACTGTGGAATTGTATTCTAATGTATGACCCAATACCACAGTTTGTTTAACCAGAAATGCATTTTTGATTCAATGCAATCTTATTAACTGCACCAATGCTACAGAATGTAATATGACTGGATGGGGGACTTACATCAACTATCTTGTTTTTTTATTGCAAGACCTCACTGAAGTGAAAAATGAAGCCAATTTTCTGTATAATTTTTTTTTGTGTGTGTGGTACTCGGGCCTCTCACTGTTGTCGCCTCTCCCGTTGCGGAGCACAGGCTCCGGACGCGCAGGCTCAGCGGCCATGGCTCACGGGCCCAGCCGCTCCACGGCATGTGGAATCCTCCCGGACCGGGGCACGAACCCGTGTCCCCTGCATCGGCAGGCGGACTCTCAACCACTGCGCCACCAGGGAAGCCCAATTTTCTGTATAATTTAAATTAAAGCTTGCACAGGTGTTTCAGACTGCTAAATATTTTAGCCTGGACTATTTTAGTTCTAAATTATCCAAATAATTATCTCAAAAATGTCTATGTAATTTAGCATGCAGAGAATGCCTCTGTGTGAAGTGGCAGTATATTTTTCAATCAGATGTTATTTTTCTGCTAACACTATACCATTTCTACTAGTTCTTAAAGTAACTAGTGATCATAATTATTGGGATTTAGTCTTCTGGCCATTTTCTCCTTCAGAATTTACAGGGAACCTATGAAAGCTCAAACACACTGTATTTTTGGCAAAGGACACTAATACTTTGTCTGCATTTTACTGCTTCCTTTGCACCTGGGAGCAGCTATTTTAAGACTGTCTAGACAATCACCCCCAGCTTTTTCCTTTCTTTTCACATAATCACTGAGCAAGGAGGGTAGTAAATAGATGATGCTGGCACTCTCTCATCAAATACACTATACAAATAGAGTCAGGAAGAAGAATGCCTTTCATCTGGCTCACAAAATTGAGAGGCTTTAATATATGGTCCCAGACTTCTACCAACTGATCAATCTTTAAATCAGCAAGAAGGTCTCCCACCATCCATACCTCTGCATTGTAGTTATCAGGATTATACTTTTTGGTTGAACTGTATGAAATGGTTAGCTTTTTTACTATTTTGGATCTATAAAAATGGCAATTTCAAATGATTCAACTCAAGAGATTTGGGAAGGAATCTGGGGATGGTCTGGTTTCACTTCCCTTCTCCAGTTCCCAGGAAACGCTCACCCCTGACTCTAGTAACGACCCAGAACGCACAGCTTCTGCAGGAAGCCATTTCTTGCCATTACAGGAAATAAAGGAACCAAGTACAATCCCTGGACATTCTCCACATGCTTGTTCTACTTAATTCCTCTGAGTCAGTAAGATCCCAGGGAGACAGCACAGAGTAAGTCTACTTCACCTCTTACAGTCCTTTCTTTCAAGAGGTGACAGACAGCTTTCGAGCTCTCCCTCCACAGGAACTCCTAGAGCGCACTGTCCCCAGGCTCTTTAATGGGTCCTGAGAATGCTTCCTGATGTCTGATCCTCCAAGGAATCTTCCTACCAGTAATCTCTGATAATCTGATTGCAGTATTTCTTTTTGGAGGAAAAAACTGTACCAGGATGGAGATAAGATAGACAGGCAGATATGGATACAGACACCTAACAATAATCAATTAGTTTTATTTGCTTCCTTATGTTTTATTATTAGTGTACTTATTTTTCAATAAGATACAGACACGTTATTTTTCTGCAAACACTATGCCATTTCTACTGTCACTTTCAAGCGCTTTCTCCACCCTTGCCCCTGTTTTCCCCCACTTCCTCCACTGCTGATATGTGTAACCAAATTAGCTTGGGGGGTTGAAGTCAAAAGCATTTCTCCTGAATACAAATTGGAATGTCAGAAACAAGAGCAGCCCAAGAAGGCTGAGCTAAGAGTCTGGGATTTTCACTTTGATGCCACTCACGGTGGAGAACTTTACCTGTGCCAGGCACTGGGGTGAATGCAGTGGTGGTGGTTGGGATACAAAGTCGACAGACTCTCAGTCTCTACTTAAGCAGATTACAGTTCTGGAGAGGAATACAATTATAACACCAAGTGGAGCAAGCACAGCATAGCACCAGGTCAGAAGACATGGGTTCCGATTCTAGCAGCCGCCACTTACTAGCTGTGTGATTGGGGCAAGTTGCTTGACCTCTCCTACTTCCTCCCTTGAAAATCACTTAATAATAATAAGAATTGTGATCTTATTTTTGCTTTCGCTTAATATTTAGTAAGCAGTTACTTTTAATGAGGATTCATTGCATGCATATACTACCCCATTTCACCCTCAACAATCTCACTCTTAGAATGAATTATTACTTTCCTCCTTTCAGATGGACAGGTTAGGCTAAAAGAAGTAGATTAACCTCACCACTGCCACAGGATTCTTACCTGCAGGACAATAATGAAGTCCCAAGCTGAAGGCATATTTCTCTAGAGTTGTTGGCAATTTTTAACTTTTGAATTGCCAATATCCTCTCACTTTCAACTTTTCACTTCCCAGTCACTCTTTAACACAACTCAAGTCTGTTTTCTACTCCCACTATTCAGAAAAAAAACTGGTCTGGTCAAGATCACCAGTGATGTCATGCTGTAAAGTTCAAGGGGGACTGTTCTGCCTTCATTCTACTTGACCCCTCGGCACCATTAGTGGACCACTGACCCGGTCATCTTGAATCTGTTTCCTCTCTTGGCTTTTGCTTATGTACCCCACTTTCCTGACTTCTTCCTTCACTAGCCCCTTGATCACTAGCTTCTTTGCTGCTGCTCTTCCTCCTTTTGAGCTCTAAGTGATGGCATGCCTCATGGCTCTGTTCTAGGCTAACATCTCTTAAGTCAAACCTTCTCAAGATGTGCCCAGGATCTGTGAACCTCCTGAATCAGATTCACCAGAAACAAGCGCCACAAAGGAAGGAAACTTTTCACATTAATTACTGAATTCCTAGCACCTGGAAGAGTCCCAGGCATACCTTGGTGCTCAATGAATATTTGTTGAAGAAATGGATTGCCTGAAGGGCTTGTGGAAATGCATGCTCCTGGGATGTACTCTTGGACTCCTAAATTGAAATCACAGTGTATCTGACATCTGAGAACCCAAATCTAAATCGCTGGTCTTCTGTCACATGACCTTTCATCCATGCTCTTTCTTCTACCCAGTACCCTCTCCCCACTCCTCATTCTCCAGTGCTCTGGGAAGCCTTTCCTGAACCCCATCTCTACTCAGACTAAGTCAAATCTCCCTATTATGCCCTCTCACAGGACCCTCTCCTCTGCGGAACTTATTGTCACTCTAATTTTACATGTACATGTGAGACTGCTTAATGAAGTCCTGTCTCTCCTGCCAGCCTACCTCAGTCATGTAGGTTCCTCTTTACCATCATATCCCCTTTTCCTCATCTGAGTCTCACCCACAGTGGGCCCTCAATATATATCAGTGAATAAATTCATATTTGTTATATGGATTAATATAATACTAATGTTAACATATAAAATCATATTAATAATAAATACATAAATATGTTTAACTTATATATTAACAATATAATAAATAATTAATATTTAAGTGATGACACAAATTTCTCTCTCCACCTCCAAGCTCTCTGAATTCTAAATATATGTGTGTGTGTGTGTGTGTGTGTGTGTGTGTGTGTGTGTATCCTTCTAGGGGCTTCACATCTCCATGTGGATGTCTAATGGGTTTCTCTATCTCAAACTGTCCCAAACCCAAAGGTTTTATTTTTCTCCCCACAACCTTGTTCCTCTCTCAATATTTTCTTCATGTCAGTAAATGGCATCATCTGCCCAGTTGCTCAAGAAAGAACTTGGAAGCTGAATTTAATTCCTCCTTTTCTTTCACCAGCCCCTTATGCCATATCCAATGAAACACCTAGTCCCGTTTCTTCTACCTCTAAAATATATTTCAAATCCAACCCTTCTTCATCTCCGCAGCTGCTGCCCAAGCCTAACCCTCCATCAACGGTCAACTGGATGGCTGCCATGGCCCGGTAACCGCCCCGTGTGCATTCTCGCTCTGCAACAACCAACTTTCTACACAGAACTAAAAACGTCAATCAAATCATCCCGAGATACAGACTTATCCCAATGGTGTCCTGCTGCAAGGGAATGAAGTAGACACACCTTAGCTGGGCCCTGCCTGTCTGTCCACAGCACCTGATGCCATTGCTTCCTTCTCTCACTCGACTCCCGACCCTCCGTTTTGCGTATAATGTTCCTTCTGTCTGGAATGACTGCCCGTGTGTCCCCACCCCTTGCTCATTTCACATAGCTGGCTCCTTCTTAGCCTTCAGTGCTCAGATTTAATGCCAGCTTCTCAGAGCGACCTTCTCTAATACTCTACCTACAATTAGGTTCCATCTTCTGATACTTGTTATCATAGGAATCTGTTTTCTACACAGCATTTCCCACAATTTGGAATTACTGATTTACTTTGGTTCCTTATCTTGTTTCTGCATGGAAAGCTCCATGTTAGTCTTATTCACCATTTCCTCTTCCAGCACCTCAAACAGAGCCTGGCACATGGTAGACTCTCAGTAAATGGTTGTTGTAATGAACGAATGGAGAAGAAAAAAACAGCCAAAACAGAACAGCTCCAACAGATTTGTGGATGACAGGTCCTGGGGGTACAGGGAGGGGTTGACTACGAAGGCACAGCATGAGGGAATCTGTGGGGTGGGGGAGGTGACAGAACTCTTCCGGGTCCCTATTGTGGCGGTTAGACAACTTCATGTGTTTGTCAAAACTCAGAATTGTACCCCCAAAAGATGAATTTTACTGTATGTACTGAATAAATTAAAAATGAATTAATCAAATTGTATGTTTCTGAAACCTAAGTCAAGCCAGAATAAATCTAAGAATCCAAGCTTCACAGGTTCGGGGCTCTTCTGTGGGGTCCATTAACTGCCCGTGTTCATGGTCAAGTAGTGACTCAAACCATACTTCCCCAATTCTCATTTACCAGTTTAAAGAAAGGAAACCCGGAACAAAATAAAGATGTGGAGGATAAACAATACAAGAAAAGACACTGTGGTAAAATAATATTAAGAATAATCACGTGATAAAATGTCAGCATTTATTTGTGACATTTGGCTCTGTTTGTACTGGCTCACTCCAGTGGTGCCTCCTGTGTATACACCCACGGCTGACCTCTGCTTTGTGCAAGGGATAATGACTAAACTTCACATATTATGCTGGCATAATCTATCCCTTCCCTGGAGGGCTGTTACACACAGGGAATTAGTTTCACAGCCCAACAATGTTTCTTTCGCAAAATATACCATGGTCAACTTTCATTAGAACAAAGTTATGTGGGCTGATACGTTGCTGTCTTTTGCCAAATTATTACTCGTCATTGTATATTCACCCAATATAAGCCACCGACAAACCCCATTCAATGGGGGGAAAGCAGGATACAGAGATATTAATAGATTCTTTAGACATGAGTTGCATTCTCTAAAGTAAGCACATGACATACAAATTTCATCTTGTGACCTTCCCCCACCCCACCCCCACTATTGACTCTTATCCATTAGAACATGTTGATAGATATACCATTTCAACATGAAATATTTGGATATCTGACTGATTTAGGGAAAGGGAAATGGTGAGCTAATTTCCTCTTTTATCAAGCTGAATCACTGAGCTCGCTCTGTTGCTACGCACGCATAAGTCAATGTCATAGCAACTTCTTGGTTTGCTCTTAAACACTGCAGCAGAACAATGCTATTGGGTACATTTTTCAATTCTTAGATTTTATTTGTTCTCTTAGAAGTTTAATTTTTATATTTTACAGTACAGGGTTATTTAGTTATCCTTTGGAAGTTTTATCTTTTTTTTTTTTTTTTTACATCTTTATTGGTCATTGTTGAGTGCCATATATCTCATCAATACCAATACAACAAGAAATGCTTACTTCTTGGAAAATTCTCCCATAGTTTCCCTTTATTTTTCTCAATCTCTAGTTCATAATTAAAAGTTTGTACTTTGGACAGTATAGACTGGATCCTCCTTAGGATCTTCTTTGTGAGGATCCTGAATTTAAATGAGACTGAAATATATGACATGAAATTCATGAAATACAGAAATGCATGAACTTCTCACAAACCCATTTAAGTAAATTCAGTGAAAGCCTAATTATCCCTTGGTATGTACTAGGAAGTGTGCCAGGTTCTAGAAAGAGATAACAAAATCTTCACTATCAAGGGATTCAGGAAACATCTAAGAGGCGGAGATAAGAGCATATTCTAGTTTCTATGAGCTCTTGCTGTAGAAAATAAGGGACGTGTACTCTGCTACTTTGGGGTTTAGGTTTTTCACCTACAAAATATGCTGTAATATCTAACTTAAGGCTAGTTTAAGAAAATCACAAGCCACATCACCTAAACTGCTGCTCTCTTTAAAGTGTCATTGGTTTCACTTCCAGATTTTTCATCATTAGTGTACAGGAATGATGAAAAATCTGAAAGTGAAATTAAGAAAACACTCCCATTTACCACTGCAACACAAAGAATAAAATACCTAGCAATAAACCTACCTAAGGAGACAAAAGACCTGTATGCAGAAAATTATAAGACACTGATGAAAGAAATGAAAGATGATACAAATAGATGGAGAGATATACCATGTTCTCGGATTGGAAGAATCAACATTGTGAAAATGACTATACTACCCAAAGCAATCTACAGATTCAATGCAATCCCTATCAAACTACCACTGGCATTTTTCACAGAACTAGAACAAAAAATTTCACAATTTGGATGGAGACACAAAAGACCCTGAGTAGCTAAAGTAATCTTGAGAAAGAAAAACGGAGCTGGAGGAATCAGGCTCCCTGACTTCAGACTATACTACAAAGCAACAGTAATCAAGACAGTATGGTACTGGCACAAAAACAGAAATAGAGATCAACAGAACAGGATAGAAAGCCCAAAGATAAACCCACGCACATATGGTCAACTTATCTTTGATAAAGGAGACAAGAATATACAGTGGAGAAAAGACAGCCTCTTCAATGAGTGGTGCTGGGAAAACTGGACAGCTACATGTAAAAGAATGAAATTAGAACCCTCCCTAACACCATACACAAATATAAACTCAAAATGGATTAAAGACCTAAATGTAAGGCCAGATACCATCAAACTCTTAGAGGAAAACATAGGCAAAACACTCTATGACATAAATCACAGCAAGATCCTTTTTGACCCACCTCCTAGAGAAATGGAAATAAAAACAAAAATAAACAAATGGGACCTAATGAAACTTCAAAGCTTTTGCAAAGCAAAGGAAACCATAAACAAGACAAAAAGACAACCCTCAGAATGGGAGAAAATATTTGCAAATGAAGCAACTGACAAAGGATTAATCTCCAAAACATACAAGCAGCTCATGCAGCTCAATATCAAAAAAAACAAACAACCCAATCCAAAAATGGACAGAAGACCTAAATAGACATTTCTCCAAAGAAGATCTACAGATTGCCAACAAACACATGAAAGAATGCTCAACATCATTAATCATTAGAGAAATGCAAATCAAAACTACAATGAGATACCATCTCACACCAGTCAGAATGGCCATCATCAAAAAATCTACAAACAATAAATGCTGGAGAGGGTGTGGAGAAAAGGGAACACTCTTGCACTGTTGGTGGGAATGTAAATTGATACAGCCACTATGGAGAACAGCATGGAGGTTCCTTAAAAAACTAAAAATAGAACTACGATATGACCCAGCTATCCCACTACTGGGCATATACCCTGAGAAAACCATAATTCAAAAAGAGATATGTACCAAAATGTTCATTGCAGCTCTACTTACGATAGCCAGGACATGGAAGCAACCTAAGTGTCCATCAACAGATGAATGGATAAAGCAGATGTGGCACATATGTACAATGGAATATTACTCAGCCATAAAAAGGAACGAAACTGAGTTATCTGTAGTGAGGTGGATGGACCTAGAGACTGTCATACAGAGTGAAGTAAGTCAGAAAGAGAAAAACAAATACCGTATGCTAACACATGTATATGGAATCTAAGAAAAAAAAAAGGTCATGAAGAACCTAGGGGCAAGACAGGAATAAAGATGCAGACCTACTAGAGAATGGACTTGAGGATACAGGGAGGAGGAAGGGTGAGCTGGGACAAAGTGAGAGAGTGGCATGGACATATATACACTACCAAATGTAAAATAGATAGCTAGTGGGAAGCAGCCGCATAGCACAGGGAGATTAGCTCGGTGCTTTATGACCACCTAGAGGGGTGGGATAGGGAGGGTGGGAGGGAGATGCAAGAGGGAAGAGATATGGGGACATATGTATATGTATAACTGATTCACTTTGTTATAAAGCAGAAAATGACACACCACTGTAAAGCAATTATACTCTAATAAAGATGTTAATAAATAAATAAATAAATAAAGTGTCATTGGCTGATGAACCGGAAGAATAATTGACTTGTTCCTGAAACACTTGAAATAGGTTTCAGATTCCATATTTAACTCTAAGATTATTTAGCCGCCTATGCCAATATTCCAGTTCGTTAAGGAATTAATATGTGTTATTTTATGGATAGGCAATAAATTTCACTGAAATTTTAGATATCCATCCACCCTTCTACAATCATATGTTAATGTGTCCAAAACTAGTAAACTTTTGTTCATCAGTTTTGATTTAAGCATCTACTTATCATTTGAAGGATGTGCATCACGTACCTTAGAAAATATCAACGTTCTCTTTGCCCAGATGCTTTTTAAAATGTCTCAGGGAATTTTCATCTTTTCATTTCTGATCAGGTGGAGATCTGTACCTTCATAACATTAGACTTGTTCTTGAACCAAGCTTACTGTAGCTAGCTCCTGTTGCTCTTAGAAGTGGGCGCAAAAGGTTTAATTCCATAAGTCTGTCCTGATTGTAATCACAGAACTGGAAGGTCCTTGTACTTATTGATGGATTATACTTTTAAGTTATGTGTATACTATGATAAATAGTGTTTGCATTTTTAGGAATAGTAACTTGTTGCTTTAATAGATAGTCCTGAGGTTAATATGCATTTGAAAAGCTATTACAGAAACACACTTTACATCCATAATTCTCAGTGTGTTCCCAGGGCCAGAAGCTTCTGTCTCAGCTGGAAACTTGTTAGAAATTTAGAAATGCAAGTGCTTGAACCCCAGGCTTACGAAATCAGACCCTCTGAGGGTGGGGCCCAGCAGGCTGTGTTTTAACAAGCCCTCCATTGGATTTCAACGCATACTCAATTTTGAGGACCACTGCTTTATATAATTCGTATTTTTCAGGGGGATCATATATATACTTAAGTTGAGAAATAGCCCTGTTCTTCTTTTTGATGTTGTGTCTTTTTTTGTCCATTTGCTTGTTTTGTGTTACTTTTGGTATTCTGAGAAAAGTAGGATTCCTGCCTATCCTACTGCGGTTATGACATAAGACCACCTACCTGCTGAAAAAATTAAAAGTCATTGTAAACATTTCAGCTTCAAAAAGCAATCTACTTAAAAAATGCATTATTAGAGCAAAAATAAGAGGATGACGAATTTGAATAACCTAGCAGCTTGGGACTTAAGAAAGAACAATGGCTTAGAGTCCGAGGAACTTTAGCCTAACGCTTCCAGGTTAAGCAGGGCTTTATCAACCTCAGCTTGGGGCCGGAGAGTTTTATGTTGGGAGGCGGGCCTGTAGGATGTTCTGGCAGCACCCCTGGTCTCTCTACTCACTAGAAGCCAGTAGCATCTTCAACCAAGTTGTGTCAATCGAAAATGTCTCATTGTCAAATGTCCCCCCAAGGTGGGGGAGGGGATAAATAGCTCCCATTTGAGAACCACAGGGTTAAATAATTTGGACCAGTTCCACTAGTCCAGCAGAAATTCTCAACCTTGGCTGCACAGAAGAATCAATAAAAATACTAATGCCTTTGGTCCATCCCAGCCTGCTTGTATCAGATCTCTGTGGGTAGGCTCAGGGATCCACAGGTACTTTTTCAAAGCTCACCCAGTGGTGTTAAGGGGCAGCCAAGACCTAGAAGCACTGCACTGACATCACTGTGCCTTAATTTCCTTACCTAGGAGATGAGTGCAATACTATTTGTTCTAACCACCACACAGGACGTTCCAAAGATTGAATGAGAGAACGCTTGTGAAAGCACTTGTTCCACAAAGCGTGAACTGTGTTAAGGGCAGCAGAGAAAAATAATGCATTTGAAAAAGTTGCTATGGAAATTAAAAGCTGTATTCAGCCCTTGGTTATGAATTAGGATGATTTATATTCACTGTCTCTTAGACACACATCTCATTTACAATAGGGAAGAGATATGGGGAATTCACAAAGTCTCTCTTGGAAGTAAACTCGTAGCATTCTTTAGTCCTGGATGGACAGAAAACTGTATCATATCAGATCAAACTGGTCACACTGTGTACCGATGATAATGTGCACATCTAAGATCAAATCACTAATCTTTCCATCCTCTTGGCTCTCAAGAACTCATTTTAATAAGTAGGAAAAATACAGATCCCTCTGAAAATAAATTGCCTCTTTAAAAACTGTGAGAATGTAGAAAAATCATACACATTAAAAGTCTGGTATAGGAGTCAACTTTGTCCATATGTATTATTTCTTTTAAAAAGAAAGATTAAAATATCTAAAACAAACAATACCAAATGTTAACAGTTATTAAATGTGAGTGACAGATTTTTGTTTAATTTTTTTCTGTACTTTTCTTAATGTTTGAAATATTTGATTAAAACTAAAAGAGGATGCTAAAATCAGTTTGAACAAAGCACTAGAGAATACTCTGAAGGAAAATAAAGGAGAAAACATGTTTTAGTTGCTGTAAGGGGACGAAGAAGACCCCACAAGGATGGTGAAACCAGCTATAGGCAAAGGGGCTCCATCTCACAGTGCCTGGCTCCGTTTACATTGCTGGCATATGTAGGTAGGAGACGTCAGGCCTTTGACATTCAAGATCAGTTTTGAACTTGCCCAACATGTAAGGAAATCTTATTAGTTTACTTTTGTCAAATGTTCTACCAGGGTTTAAGCTAAGCAACCTATTATGAAATATCTGCTACTACCCTCCTGTACTCCTTTCTTATATTTCTAGAAACCAGTATGGCAGCAACTGTGACATCTTACATAAGACAGTGAAAGGACAGCCTTTTAGGCGCATCTTTTAAAAGAACCAATTCATGGGACCTCCCTGGCTGTCCAGTGCTTAGGACTCCACACTTCCACTGCAGGGGGCATGGGCTCCATCCCTGGTCAGGGAACTAAGATCCCACAAGCCGCGTGGCATGGCCAAAACAAAACAAAAAAACAAAAACAAAAACAAAAAAACCCCAATTCATTTGAAGTCCTACTGTACACATGTGTGGGCTTGATCAGATAAGTAAGTAAAACAATTTTTCTCCTGGAGTAGGAATTGGGAAACTGCAGCCCGGGTCCAAATCCAGTTTGCTATCTGTTTCTATAAATACGGTATTAATTTGGAACAGCCTGGTCTGTTCCTTTACATATAGTCTCTAGATGCTTTCAGTTATAATTTCAGAGTTGAGTAGTTGCAACAAAACCTGTGTGGCCTCAAAGTCTAACGTATTTACCATCTGACCCTTTGCAAAAAACTTTCATACCTCCTGTCTTAGAGTGTAAACATATAAAATTTTCCTAGAGGTAAAAATAAGTAATTGGAGAGGGCAGACAGCACAAGCAAGAAGAACTACAATCCTGCAGCCTGTGGAAAAAAACCACATTCACAGAAAGACAGACAAGATGAAAAGGCAGAGGCCTATGTACCAGATGAAGGAAGAAGATAAAATCCCAGAAAAACAACTAAATGAAGTGGAGATAGGCAACCTTCCAGAAAAAGAATTCAGAATAATGAGAGTGATGATGATCCAGGACCTCGGAAAAACAATGGAGGCAAAGATGGAGAAGATGCAAGAAATGTTTAACAAAGACCTAGAAGAATTAAAGAACAAACAAACAGAGATGAACAATACAATAACTGAAATGAAAACTACACTAGAAGGAATCAATAGCAGAATAACTGAGGCAGAAGAACAGATAAGTGACCCGGAAGATAGAATGGTGGAATTCACTGCTGCGGAACAGAATAAAGAAAAAAGAATGAAAAGCAATGAAGACAGCCTAAGAGACCTCTGGAACAACATTAAATATAACAACATTCACATTCTAGGGCTCCCAGAAGGAGAAGAGAGAGAGAAAGGACCCGAGAAAATATTCAAAGAGATTATAGTTGAAAACTTCCCTAACATGGGAAAGGAAGTAGCCACCCAAGTCCAGGAAGCACAGAGAGTCCCATACAGGATAAACCCAAGGAGAAATACGCAGAGACACACAGTAATCAAACTGGCAAAAATTAAAGACAAAGAAAAATTATTGAAAGCAGCAAGGGAAAACCGACAAATAACATACAGGGAACTCCCATAAGGTTAACAGCTAATTTCTCAGCAGAAACTCTACAAGACAGAAGGGAGTGGCATGACATATTTAAGGTGATGAAAGGAAAGAACCTACAACCAAGATTACTCTACCTGGCAAGGATCTCTTTCAGATTTGATGGAGAAATCAAAAGCTTTACAGACAAGCAAAAGCTAAGAGAATTCAGCACCACCAAACCAGCTCTACAACAACTGCTAAAGGAACTTCTCTAAGTGGGAAACACAAGAGAAGAAAAGGACCTACAAAAACAAACCCCAAACAATTAAGAAAATGGTAACAGGAACATACATATCGATAATTATCTTAAAAATGAATGGAATTAATGCTCCAACCAAAAGACACAGGCTCGATGAATGGATACAAAAACAAGACCCATATATATGCTGTCTACAAGAGACCCACTTCAGACCTAGGGACACATACAGACTGAAAGTGAGGGGATGGAAAAAGATATTCCATGCAAATGGAAATCAAAAGAAAGCTGGAGTAGCAATTCTCATATCAGACAAAATGGACTTTAAAATAAAGACTATACCAGAGACAAAGAAGGACACTACATAATGATCAATGGATCAATCCAAGAAGAAGATATAACAATTATAAATATATATGCACCCAACATAGGAGCACCTCAATACATAAGGCAAATGTTAACAGCCATAAAAGGGGAAATCGACAGTAACACAATCACAGTAGGGGACTTTAACACCCCACTTACACCAATGGACAGATCATCCAAACAGAAAGTTACTAAAGAAACACAAGCTTTAAATGACACAACAGACCAGATAGATTTAATTGATATTTATAGGACACTCCAACCAAAAACAGCAGATTACACTTTCTTCTCAAGTGCGCATGGAACATTCTCCAGGATAGATCGCATCTTGGGTCACAAATCAAGCCTCAGTAAATTTAAGAAAATTGAAATCATATCAAGCATCTTTCCTGACCACAATGCTATGAGATTAGAAATCAATTACAGGGAAAAAAATACAAACACATGGAGGCTAAACAATACATTACTAAATAACCAAGAGATCACTGAAGAACTCAAAGAGGAAATCAGAAAATACCTAGAGACAAATGACAATGAAAACACGACAGTCCAAAACCTATGGGATGCAGAAAACGCAGTTCTAAGAGGGAAGTTTATAGCAATACAGTCCTACGTCATGAAATAAGAAAAATCTCAAATACGCAATCTAACCTTACACCTAAAGAAACTAGAGAAAGAAAAACAAACAAAACCCAAAGTTAGTAGAAGGAAAGAAATCATAAAGATCAGAGCAGAAATAAATGAAATAGAAACAAAGAAAACAATAGCAAAGATCAATAAAACTAAAAGCTGGTTCTTTGAGAAGATAAACAAAATTGATAAACCATTAGCCAGACATATCAAGAAAAAGAGGGAGAGGACTCAAATCAATAAATTTAGAAATGAAAAAGGAGAAGTTACAACAGACACCGCAGAAATACAAAGCATCCTAAGAGACTACTACAAGCAACTCTATGCCAATAAAATGGACAACCTGGAAGAAATGGACACATTCTTAGAAAGGTATAAGCTTCCAAGACTGAACCAGGAAGAAACAGAAAATATGAACAGACCAATCACAAGTAATGAAATTGAAACTGTGATTTAAAATCTTCCAACAAACAGAAGTCCAGGACCAATTGGCTTCACAGGTGAATTCTCTCAAACATTTAGAGAAGAGCTAACCCCCATCCTTCTCAAACTCTTCCAAAAAATTGCGGAGGAAGGAATACTCCCAAACTCATTCTATGAGGCCGCCATCACCCTGATACCAAAACCAGACAAAGATACTACAAAAAAAGAAAATTACAGACCAATATCAATGATGAATATAGATGCAAAAATCCTCAACAAAATACTAGCAAACAGAATCCAACAACACATTAAAAGGAACATACACCATGATCAAGTGGGATTTATCCCAGGGATGCAAGGATTCTTCAATATATGCAAATCAATCAATGTGATACACCATATTAACAAATTAAAGAATGAAAACCATATGATCATCTCAATAGATGCACAAAAAGCTTTTGACAAAATTCAACACCGATTTATGATAAAAGCTATCCAGAAAGTGGGCACAGAGGGAAACTACCTCAACATAATAAAGGCCATATACAAAAAACCCACAGCAAACATCATTCTCAATGGTGAAAAAGTGAAAGCACTTCCTCTAAGATCAGGAACAAGACAAGGATGGCCACTCTCATCACTATTATTCAACATAGTTTTGGAAGTCCTAGCCACGGCAATCAGAGAAGAAAAAGAAATAAAAGGAATCCAAATTGGAAAAGAAGAAGTAAAACTGTCACTGTATGCAGATGACATGATACTATATATAGAGAATCCTAAAGATGCCACCAGAAAACTACTAGAGCTAATCAATGAATTTGGTAAAGTTGCAGGACACAAAATTAATGCACAGAAATCTCCTGCATTCCTATACACTAATGATGAAAAATTTGAAAGAGAAATTAAGGAAACACTCCCATTTACCACTTGCAACAAAAAGAATAAAATACCTAGGAATAAACCTACCCAGGGAGACAAAAGACCTGTATGCAGAAAACTATAAGACACTGCTGAAAGAAATTAAAGATGATACCAACAGATGGAGAGATATACCATGTTCTTGGGTTGGAAGAATCAATATTGTGAAAATGACTATACTACCCAAAGCAATCGACAGATTCAATGCAATCCCTATCAAATTACCAATGGCATTTTTTACAGAACTAGAAGAAAAAATCTTAAAATATGTATGGAGACACAAAAGACCCCGAATAGCCAAAGCAGTCTTGAGGGAAGAAAACGGAGCTGGAGGAATCAGACTCCCTGACTTCAGACTATACTACAAAGCTACAGTAATCAAGACAATACGGTATTGGCACAAAAACAGAGATATAGATCAATGGAACAGGATAGAAAGCCCAGAGATAAACCCATGCACCTACGGTTAACTAATGTATGACAAAGGAGGTAACGATATACAATTGAGAAAAGACAGTCTCTTCAATAAGTGGTGCTGGGAAAACTGGACAGCGACATGTAAAAGAATGAAATTAGAACACTCCCTAACACCATACACAAAAATAAACTCAAAATGGATTAGAGACCTAAATGTAAGACTGGACACTATAAAACTCTTAGAGGAAAACATAGGAAGAACACTCTTTGACATAAATCACAGCAAGATCTTTTTTGATCCACCTCCTAGAGTAATGGAAATAAAAACAACAACAAACAAATGGGACCTACTGAAACTTAAATGCTTTTGCAAAGCAAACTACAAACAAGACGAAAAGACAACCCTAGAATGGGAGAAAATATTTGCAAATGAATCAACGGAAAAAGGATTAATCTCCAAAATATATAAACAGCTCATGCAGCTCAATATTAAAGAAACAAACAACCCAATCCAAAAATGGGCAGAAGACCTAAATAGACATTTCTCCAAAGAAGACATACAGATGGCCAAGTGGCACATGAAAAGGTGCCCAACATCACTAATTATTAGAGAAATGCAAATCAAAACTACAATGAGGGGCTTCCCTGGTGGTGCAGTGGTTGAGAGTCCGCCTGCCGATGCAGGGGACACGGGTTCGTGCCCCGGTCCGGGAAGATCCCACATGCCGCGGAGCGGCTAGGCCCATGAGCCATGGCCGCTGAGCCTGCGCATCCGGAGCCTGTGCTCCGCAACAGGAAAGGCCACTACAGTGAGAGGCCAGCGTACCGCAAAAAAAAAAAAAAAAAACTACAAAGAGGTATCACCTCACACCAGTTAGAATGGGCATCATCAGAAAATCTACAAACAACACATGCTGGAGAGGGTGTGGAGAAAAGGGAACCCTCTTGCACTGTTGGTGGGAATGTAAATTGATACAGCCACTATGGAGAACAGTATGGAGGTTCCTTAAACAACTAAAAATAGAATTACCATATGACCCAGCAATCCCACTACTGGGCATATACCCAGAGAAAACCATAATTCAAAAAGACACATGTACCCCAATGTTCATTGCAGTACTCTTTACAATAGTCAGGTCCTGGAAGCACCCTAAATGCCCATCGATAGGCGAACGGATAAAGATGTGGTACATATATACAATGGAATATTACTCAGTCATAGAAAGGAATGAAATTGGGTCATTTGTAGAGACGTGGATGAATCTAGAGACTGTCATACAGAGTGAAGTAAGTCAGAAAGAGGAAAACAAATATCGTATATTAACGCACATTGTGGAACCTAGAAAAATGGTACAGATGAACCGGTTTGCAGGGCAGAAACTGAGACACAGATGTAGAGAACAAATGCATGGGCACCAAGGGGGAAAACAGGTGGAGGGGGGTGGTGGTGCTGTGATGCATTGGGCGATTGAGATTGACATATATACACTAATATGTATAAAATGGATAACTAATAAGAACCTGCTGTATAAAGAAATAAATAAAATTAAATTTAAAAAAATAAAAGATAACTTTTAATGGTTAAAAAATAAGTTATTGGACAAAATAAAATGTTTTACAATGATTTTTTATATTGTAGTCATGTGATAATGTATATTTATACTATATTTTTCTTTTAATACCAATAAACCAATTATAAAGATTAAAGTATTAATTACCAAGTTTTCTCTTTCAAAAAACTGATGTGGTCTACCAAAAAACTTAACAGAGGATGTATTGATTATTAATTATTATTATTATTTTTTTTTTTTTTTTTCTTTTTGCGGTATGCGGGCCTCTCACTGTTGTGGCCTCTCCCGTTGCGGAGCACAGGCTCCGGACGCGCAGGCCCAGCGGCCATGGCTCACGGGCCCAGCCGCTCCGCGGCATATGGGATCCTCCCAGACCGGGGCACGAACCCGTATCCCCTGCATCGGCAGGCGGACTCTCAACCACTGCGCCACCAGGGAGGCCCATGATTATTAATTATTAACGTGTTGTTAAAATATCACTGTTTGACCATCTCTCAAACTGGCCCTTTCCCAGAGTAAATTATTTTTCTTATATAGCTATTTTCAGCTTAATAACTGCATTATTGGTAAAAACACTTATGGAAATTTATTGACCAAGAATTTTCCCTTTTGAAAGAAACAAAAAAGTCATATTTGTATGCTAAAGAGAAATATAAAGTAACAATTTCTTTCAGTCCTTTAAAAAATAATTACCTTAATGGTGAGTAAAGATGACATTTATGTGTCAACATAAGTAATAGCCTATTTTTAGTTTATTTCACATGCCTGGACTTTCCAATGTTTGGGGAAATTTTAAGAAAAGGGGATACTTTTGTACTTACATAAAAGTGTATCATTCCCAGAAGCCTCATAAACTGAAAATGAAACCTTAATGATATCCTCAAAATGACCTCAAAATAGGAAAATGGTAAGTAATAAAACAGAGTGCAGAACTATGGTTGTCAAGGCAACCATAATCGTACTTCCTTTGAACTTTAGTGAAGCATCCACTGTAGTTCAATATAAGATCGTGTTTCCTTAGGAAGCTTATATAAATTCAAAGTCATTATTATCTACAGCAGTATCATTCTAATCAAGCAGGTGATGACAGGGATGTAGAACAGGAACTGAAACGCCCATGGCATTCACATTATGGAAGAAAGATGGGAAAACTGCACTTGCTAGCCTATGCAATGGCCAAGAGAACATTTCTTTCCATTCAACACACACTTGTGGTACTATGCTAGCTACTGCCATGTATGGAAATGTGAGTCCCATACGTAGATAATGGAATAAACACAGATTAAATGAGCTACAATCCCCTTGTAGATCCCCATAGCCTTAGAGAGCTATGACAAACTACAGAATGGCTGGTATGCACAATCCACAGATTACGATTTGAAGAGCTTTTCCCTAAAGGTGAATATTTATGACCATCAGTTTGCCTTCATAGTGAAGAGAAGAAAATCTTTTCCATACAATTTTGAGGAAGCTATTACTACTCATTGTATCTCATTTGATGCTGTCTTTAGGACTGAAGAGGATGTTGTTTATCCAAGGAGATGGTCAATATCTGGGAGGTTGGGCAGCCAGAGGTTGCCTCGATGGACCCTAAACAATCTCTGCTCATATTTTCCAACTCAGACACTCCCCAGTCTGAAAGTTTGTAAAGATGGCTGGATGTTTAAAGTCTAAATGCATTTTCCCATGGAAACAACGATATATGTAGTTGTTTTGGTTCCCAGGTCAGCTGATATGGTCTCATTTAACCCA
Source organism: Mesoplodon mirus (assembly GCF_964341445.2). NCBI lineage: Eukaryota > Metazoa > Chordata > Mammalia > Artiodactyla > Ziphiidae > Mesoplodon > Mesoplodon mirus. The sequence goes on from NC_138981.1 coordinate 8,675,985, forward strand.
TAACACACTAGAAATGCAGAGTGGGAAATATTAATATAAATGGGAACACCATTCTTCTCAGACCCTGGAAAAGAGAGAAGATTGTCCATCATGGTACACAGGAATGAACACTGGGTTGGGGACAGAGGTCCCGGTATGTGCCTCTAGGTCAGAAACCGTGTCCGGTGAGTACTGCGGATTCTCCTGGATCCATCTCAGTAGCCTGACCCACCAGAAAAACTCCATCCATAACTTGTTGGATAAATGAAATAATGAGCACCTTGCCATGTGATTCTGGGCTAGTCATTTCAGCATTTCTGAGATTTGGTTTCCTTCCCTATAAATTAGATGTTTGGGAAGGGTAGCCCAGGGACTATGCTTGTCTTGTTCTCTATTCATATCCCCCTAAGATTCATGGGCAACTCATTTTAACCCTGTTTTTTTTGTGTGTTGGGGGGGTACTATAGGGATAACAATGGTTTCCACAAGGGGCAGATGGGAAGATGTATCACAAGGATGGAGACAGAGTTAGGATAAGCATTTTACCACAGGTGGAGCTTAGAGTATCATGGTTTTGGAAAGGAAACTGCTGAAAAAATAGACACCTACCAGCATTTTTTACTGAACCAATAATGCAATAACAAACACTCCCCAAATACACCCTCGCAGCAAAGTCCTTTTTGAATAACTCCCACCCATCTTTTGGGTGTCTCCTTTCCTTGATTTTTTTCTTTATTTCTTTATTTTTTGTTTCTAGGACATTTATCACCATCTCACTTACTTTATTTTCTGCTATTTATTGGCTGTCTCCTGACACAGTAGGATGAAAGTAACAGCAGGGCAGGGATGCATCTGTTTTGCTCAGAGCATTATCTCCAAAACCTAGAATAGTGTCTGCTCGTAGTAGACATTCACTACGTAGTTATTGAATGAACAAAGGAATAAATGGATGAATCACTGAATGAGAAAGGACTGTACTCTTCTTTAAATCTAAATAAAGGAGTTAGACATTTCAAAGTAAGTATTTTCCAAAGAAGAAAGGGAGGTATTAATTGAAGACAAATTTTGGAATATTATTGAATCTAGTAGGAGAGGAATAATCATTTTTGCCAGAAAAACTAAGATAAGGAGACCCAGTACCCCAGACTACTACCCATTAAATTCAGCAACCAGAGTGGTTGCTTAGATAAAGATGCTCTTGACATAACACCTATACAGGGATACCTCAGAGACATGGTGGATGTGGTTCCAGACCACCGCAATGAAACAAATATTGCAATAAAGTGAGTCACACGAATTTTTTGGTTTCCCAGTACATATAAATGTTATATTTACACTATATAATGCAGTCTATTAAGTGAGCAATAGCATTATGTCTAAAAATGTACCTATCTTTATTAAAATATTGCTAAAAAGTGCTAACCATCACTTGAGCCTTCAGCAGGTCATAGTAGTTAACATCAAAGATCACCGATCACAGACCACCATCACAAATATAATAATAATGAAAACATCTGAAATATTGCGAGAATTACTGAAATGTGACACAGAGACACAAAGTGAGCCAATGGTTTTGGAAAAATGGTGCAGACAGACTTGCTTGACGCAGGGTTGCCACAACTTCAGTTTGTAAAAAATGCATTATCTGTGAAGTGTGCTAAAATGAAGCACAATAAGATGAGTTATGCCTGTAAACATGTATCACAAAGGAATGCTGCTTGGATTTTAGGCTATACTGAGGCCTGGGAGCCAACCTGGTACAGTGGAAAACAGCTCAAGACAGGAGACGCCAGACCTTCAGAATCAGAGGGGGTGCATTTGAATTCTTGCTCTGCCTGCTAATGCCTATTGACTTTGCGCAGTTAGAGAACCTCCCACGTTTCAGTTTTGTCATTTTAAAAACTGGAATATGATCCATGTCTTGCAAAATTGTTGTGAGGGTGAAATGAAAAGATGTAAGTAAACCCAGGAAATGGAGGGCCTTTAACAGGTGACAGACACTCTCACTGTTGCTTGCCATCACACTCCTAGCTCTGCCCTCACTAGCAGCAGCCTTATTCAAGTCCCTAAATCCCTCTGGTCTCCAGTTCCCTTTCCTACAAAATGAACAATTGGGTTAGAATGATTCCAAATAGATCTGCCACTCTGAAAACTCTGTACACTCAATTTTACTTCCCCAAGTATGTAATTATGGGGCTGGGTGAAATAGACATTTTAGAGATAATCTAGATCGATCTAGAGAGGCTTATTAAGTATTATGAGTTGTCTGTGTTGTAATGCTATACTCATAACCTTAAAGTATAATTTTTCCTTAAAAAACCCTCTGGAAGAAAAGTTTTCCTTGTCTCAGCAATTCCAACTCCAGATAGTTTTCCAATGTTTGGGAGGGGCTGAAGGGGCCCAAAATTATAAAAATGTACTTGGGTGCTGAAATCTTCCTTTTGCATTTATGACTGTGTCTTGAAACAGAATCCTAGAAAAGAGAAGTGTGGTTCAGAAACACCAAGAGACCTCCTAAGAATCCAGCAGGATTTCATACACATTTCAGTTGATTTACACCGTAAATTTGTTACTCATTTGCAAGTTCCCACATTTATAATGTCCCAAACAGGATGAATCTGACAACCTGTGAATCATAAAAAAGGAAGAAAATCAAGTTACTAAACAAATTACTTTCCCTTTGGGTCATATGCACCTCATAAGATAACTTTGATGAAGCACCTACATCACAGAGATATTTACTTAGGATGAGCAGAAAATAATTTACTTGCTGCCATCTAGCCTTTAAAAATCCGTAAAAACTTTTTATATATTCAAAGAGCTCCCAGGGGAGAAAAATCTTTTAGGTCTATAACTTCTGCTTTAAAAAATGGCCTGAAATATTTCCAAATACACTAGTGAAAAAGAACTCTCTTGAGTACAAACACAATTTTGGATATCTTAAAGTATATATTGGTTTGAACAACACACCTCTGGGTCATATTCAAATTACATAACTTTGGTCAAATTCAAATCACACACACACACACACACACACACACACACACACACGCCACACGCCACACTGCCCCACCCACTTCTGTCATTTCCTCCTAATAACAACCAGAAAACGGAACGTTTTACCGCAACCATACACACCCTTTCCATTTGCATAAAAATAATGCCTTTAACCCATTAAAGAAGCACAAGAACATAATCAGGACTGAAATTAGTCAAAATGAATACAAAGTTTTTAAAGTAAAAATAAACCTTAAATTCTAATGTAATTTTACCTGGATAAACAGCTACTATGTTCAAATAAACATCTGTATCACACAATTAAATACAGGTGACCTAGAAACGCCCAACTTACAAATATCCTGTACATGGGAACAGCCAAGCCAAGCGAGCGGACCAGGACCAGGGCAGGCTCTCCCCAGCTTGAAGGTGGGAGAAGAATTCCCTTCGGATTCACCTTAGTCTCTTCCTGCTGGACACCGACGGTGGTGGTGATCAAAGAAGGGGGAAATGGGTAGCCGTGATTCTCATGCCACCACAGTACTCCCTTCCCACCGTGCTCACCAAGGAATCCATTTCCTATAAATGTTACAAAGAGTGCCTCGGTTCCCAGGCCGGTCCATCAGAAGTCCGCTGGACCCAAAGTGCAGCTGGAGCTGTGCTATTAATACTAGGCTGACTTCCCATTTGGAAACCAACTCCGGCTCTGACAGTGCTCGTCAGCTCCGTTATGGTTAAATGGATTTGTAGGCGGTCCTGGGAGCCTGCCAGTTAGAACATCCTTTCTGTGGGAAAATTCCTGCCGAGGCCCAAACAACTCACTGACAAACACAGTTGTAGACCACACGTTGGGAGACCCTTAGGCACTGACAAATCACTCCTCACCTTCTCCTTCTGGAAATGCTTGGGTGATCACTATAGTAAACCCCTGCACGTATAAACATGTGGCAGGTCCAACACTCAGCACATGACCTGCTCCACGGTAACTAATGGGTATTTTTGCTGTCATCATTCATATGACAACAGATCTACCCCTTCCCTCACACACACACACACACACACACACACACACACACACACACATATACGTCCATATAGACACATTACATACATGCACACATACACACACTCCACCATACAATGCTCCATACAAATATGTTTTCATCTAGACAGAAATGTCTTTGTCTTTTCTTGGGGAAAAGATGAACCATAATCAAGGCTTGAGCTCTGTACTCTAAATGTTGTTCTTTTGCTCTGGGGATCGATTTGTACTTGTTCATCCATATTCTCAACCGGCTCACCCAGGCCCAAAAGATAACTGTGGGACAAACAGTCAAAGTATGGAGATGCTCAGCCATGGGACAGGAAGTGAAAGAATCGTAATCAAGATTAGACCTGGGACCTAAGTAATATCATGCTCAAATCAACTGAGAAACTCACTATTGCACAGTAGTCCTCTTAAATGAGTGAAACTTACTCGTGCAAAGGATACTGCTCTCACCAATGGCAAAGAGAATTTGGTACAAGTTGATGAATTACAATTTCAAATAGTTCCCCCCACACACACTGAGCTAACAAGACAACAGATGAGATGTTGGATGATTACACTAGCAGACTGTATTGTAATCTGCTAGGAAATGAAGGATATTCACAGCCTACATGCCTTAGAAACACGCACGGTTAACCAGTCCAAATGAAGCAATGGTTATGCTGAAGCAGGTACATCCTGTATACCCTCAGTTTATGGAGCAAAGGAAGCCAAGGCCTTTATTATTTACTTAAAGACGGCACAGGAACCACTGGAGACCAGAGTAGTATATGAAAGAGCAGAGGGTCTTGCAAATCTGATATCTTCTTAAGTCACTTGATCAGAGTCGTTAATTAAAGGGCAAGGGCAGACAAGGACCAAGCTCACTATAGTGACTTGTCTTCCAGGGAGGGGACCACAAGAGAGATTTCAGCACACCTGAATAAGCTCCCTTAATTCTCCAGTAGAGAGCCATAAATGACACTTCAGCTTTGGCGTTATATCTTTCTTACTTAACCATCCAAAGGATAAAATATTCTAGCACCCATGGAGAATCTGAAACGAAGTAAAAGCAGATTTAGGTTTATTTCTTAAAATAAATGCCTGAGAATTGGCATATAAAATTTCAAGTTGGCATATAAAATATCAACATATCAATACATATGTAGGGACTTCCCTGGTGGTGCAGTGGTTAAGAATCTGCCTGCCAATGCAGGGGACACAGGTTCGATCCCTGGTCCGGGAAGATCCCACATGCCACAGAGCAACTAAGCCCGTGCCCCACAACTAGAGAAAGCCCACACACAGCAACAAAGACCTAACGCAGCCATAAATAAATAAATAAGTTCATTTTAAAAATACACATGTATACTTCATACTACGTATACATACTATGTTTACCCAGATTGATGTATATATACTGTGTATATGTATATGTATACAGACTATTTTTTTTCATACAATGTGGATCTTAACCCACTTGAAAAATGCCTTCAAAGTGTATTAATGAGTTCAAGCATACTCAGTTCCACATCCACCTGTGGGTAGCTAATTATTGATAGAAATTACTGCCTCACTAACATGTTTCCAAACTGAAGGTAAGTTACAAGTATGCACATCTGCTTTGGTTGTGAAAAGCATGATCCTTTGCACCACTGCACAGATTTCAACAAAAATATGCCCTCCAGGGTAGCCACAGCTCCTTGGGCTATTCAGTCTGATCAATACACAGAGGTAAGCCCCCCCAAAAAAGCGTTCTCTTAAGGCACTTGGAAAGACGTCAAGAAAGAATTTCCCCATCCAAGTTAGGTTAACCTGCACGGTGTAGTGGAGACAGAAAAAGGTATTAATTCCACACAGTGCTTTCTCCCAGGCAAAAGTATTTTAAAATAAAAACAATGGGGAAAAAAGTTCTAATTTCAAGTCACTCTGAGAACTAAACTCCTTCTTTTCAGGGAATTTACCCATCTTGACCAGTGCTTAGAAGTCTTTAGTGCTGATGTATTTGCTGGGGTGTCCTCGTTTGACCAGAAGCAATCTGTCTCAGGCAACAGTAATGCTTACACTATACTAAAAAAAAAAAAAAAAATGGATGGCAGATATGTCAACCTGGGCTAAGTTGTCCCAGGGGCCACACCTATTTCTTGATAGTTGATCATACCCAGTGTAGGATGAGTTTGAATATGTGGCAAGTGGCCCCCTCACCCCACATTTCCATCCCCTCTTCCCTAATTGTTCCACTTCCTTTCAGCACTTTCTGGTCACCCTCCTTGACCTCATCATCGAGGAGGGTGTGCCCATAAAGCGGCACACCCTCTCCAATGAAGTGCCTAGGATTTCTAATGAGACAATCATCTTTTGTGGCTGCATCAGGTAAACTTTTCATGCAAAGAGATGCTCAGAATACCTGAAAGGACAGAGCACCTACCATTTTTATTGTTGTTGTCAAGGTAACAAAACACATTGGATCTGTGGTGCCAACCGGCTAATACATGGTTATATGTATGGGAGAATTTGGTCTTTCATAAAAGCTGATAGTGATAATGCTGGAGCGGTAGGTAACCTTTACCATCTCACACTTCTTTAGTGGTTTCCGTTATCTACCAAAGAGAATCTAATAGTGGTGAAATGTCCATACTGGTTAGGGTCAGTGTACAACACCTAGCCCACAAGATTGTTGTGATGATTAAATAAGATAATAACTGTAAAGTGTTTAAGATAGAGCCTGGCATCTAGAAAGAGCCACCACTACCTCCACCATCACCATCAGCATTATCATCATCATCACTATCATTATAACCATCATCACCATCATTATCACCACCACCACTACCATCACTATCATCATGACCTCCACCACCACCACCATCATCATCGTTTCTTGTGAAATGATGACTATTAATTACAGAATTTTAGTTAAGAAAGGAATGTGCTCTATGGTAGAGTAAACTCAAAGGTAAACACAGTAATATATAGTCCTTTTATATACAGGGATGCCCCAGTACTGTATCAGCCTCAATATGTTTTCCCCACAGACCATCAACACACTTTTCTCCCATTACCATGGAGCCTGACCCCAAAAGGTTTAGGTAAATGACCAATTTCAGTGAAGTAATGGACAAATTTTTCTGGAAACTTACCAGATATAAAATGTAGCAGAAATGGTTATACATTCACATAGACTTAAGAACTATGAATATCAGGTACTAATTAACAAAGAGGGCAAAGCTACAATGGCAGGCACCTGGTCCCACCTGTCTCAACATCTTCATCAAAAACTTACATAAAGGTATAAGTCATGCTTATCAAACTTGAGAGTGACACTAAGCTAGGAAGAATAGACAATAGGAGAGAGAATTAGAGTTTTAAAATATAGTTTAAACACATATAATAATTTAATTAGATCAAAAGTTTAGAATGAGACTAAATAAAAAGATTCAAAAAATTAGAGAGGTTTGCTTTTAAATTGTAACAAAATTAATGTGAGATAGAGAAGCAACGTGAGGAAGAGGTAGAGCTCTTAGACTGTCCACTAAGCTCCAATGAAGTCTGACCAAAGTGCTAAACGAGGTAATGGAAACTTGGGCGGCATGAAAAGAACTTTAGAATCCAACTTGATAAAAATGATAAAGCAGTGGACTCCACCCAGGTCAAAGCACCCCTGGAGTATCAAACTCTGTTCTGGAGGCCACACCTTTGAAAGATATTGACCCATCCAGCAAGCCCTGAAGGGAGCAGTGTGGATGGGGAAGGGAAGGTTCTGGATATCCATCATTTAATAAACCTTTGAAGTCCACAAGAGGAATCGAGGCTGTTTAGTCTGGAGTGGCAGAGACTGTGGGGTATGAGAAATGCTGACTTAAAATATCTGAGCGGCCACCAGGTGGATTCGGTAGTAGATCTGGCCTATCTTTCAACAGAGCAGATTTGAAATGACTGAATGGGAATTCCAGGGAGTAGGCCTGGGCCTTTCCCAAGGAGACTCTTTCTAAAGAAAACATTTACCCAAGGATAAGTGACTTAGGGGGAAGAGGACTCATTAACACTCAGAGGTTCATGCAGATAACCATTTGGTCATCCATTCCCAATAGGGAGAAAAAGGACTCCTGCTTTGGGTGAGAGACCAAATACATGACCTCTGAGGTCCCACCACTGTGATTCAATTCTCCTACATTGTTTCAGTGAAATATATGAAGAAGAAGCAGGGGTTCATTAAGGGATAAGGGGAGGCTTAGAAATGAGAGAGAGGTTTATTGATGGCTTTGGGTGGCTGAGGTGTGTAGCAGGGTGGTGTAGTCTCCATGATAAATGGATTCATGTTAATTAATAAAGGCCTGAACCAAACTTTAGAATTTTGTTTAAGGCTGGTCCTATGCTGAAGACAACTGAGTGGAAGGCAGTTTTGCCAGCACCCTATGGGCTAATCCATGCCCTCTGAAGAATAGAACGATCCCTTATGTTTTTTCACGTTCCCTACAACACTTTAGGTACTAGGTACATGGCAGGTGCTCACCAACCACTTGCCGCTTGGTTAACTTTCCACTTTTTCTCCAAGGGATTAAGGTTAAAGAATGAGGAATAATTAGCTAACAGTGGAAACTCTAGTTTGGCAAAGCAGCTGTTTGCTTGACTGCTTTCACTAGGGTACATGGCTCTAACCTGATTGGAAGTATTTTGACGTCAGAATGATAAAAATGGTTTTGGCTGTTTTGTGGCAAAATAACACAGGGTCAATATGGGGTTTTTTTCTTAAATACTTTCATCACTGATGAGTTTTTTGTCTTTTGAAAAACATTGTTATACTTTTCTATGTCTGGTGGGACATTAATGAATTTTGCTAGACTGTGTTTCAATACTGTAATGATTTAATATAATTATTTGATATAATATTCTGATATATAGCATATATATTTTAATATGTGCACATTTTAATATCTAATAAAACTTTCCAGAAGATTTACATCCATCTAATCACTATATAGTTAAATTATACCAAAACAAATTGAGAATTTATCACATAATTAAATAACATAAAATATTCACGTTGCCTTGACCCAGAAATGAGGAAAATGATGCTACAGCATTAAACAAGTTTAAAGCATTATTGCAAGGGAGTATATCTTCAAGTATCCCCAGTGCATCTTTGTTGCTATGTTGGTAATGCACTTAGTACTGAGACCGTGCCTCTAATGAATTCGTTTTCACCTTTTTTTGCTGGGGAATTTCATCACAGCTATATTACCCGCCAGTAGATGATAGTTCAGGTCAACTGAGAATGTCACCACTTGCCCTCCTTCTGTCTCTGAGTATTTCACTGTGGATTTTAACTTCAATGGTGTTGTGCTTATGACCCACCCCCAGACTGCACTGAATTGGGAAGTCATTTTCTTTTAGTCGCCTTTTATAATTAATATCAAAATGACAAATACATACACAATGCATCATTCTTTACAGACATTAGTTCACCATTGGACGTAATCACTCCCAGAGCACTGGGGATGGATGAAATCCAAGGGGCTCTGATTCACAGGATTCCTGGCTTTTCTCCCATTCCGTCGGTGGGAAATTCTCTTTTCAAGTTAGATGAGGGATAGAGTTAAAGAAATCTGCACCCTACACTCTCAGGATTTGGCTCATGTCTTTATGGTTTCCAAATCTGATGTGTCTTTTGGTTAGTTGATCAGACTTCTAATTCTATCCATTGCATTCAAATAGCTGTAGTATTTTTTCTCCTTTCTTCCCCTAAAGTTGTAGCATTTTCAGGTGTGGGGTCTCTCTGGCTAGCTGCACAGGACTGCCTGAATGACACACAGCATCTCTCCACTGTGCTAAGAAGTCACTTAAAGCCCAGGGATTACACTGGGCATCCTACAAGTCATGACCAGCAGTGACCTAGGGGACACAGTGATTTTCTTAATAAATATCTGCTATGTGGACAGAACAGCTAGAAATACCAACCAGGTCTGCTTTTTCTCAAACTTGGGTCTTTACTATGACTTTTTGAAAAATTGAGATAGTTCACATACCATAAAATTCACCGAAGTGTGCAATCTAATGGGTTTTAGTATATTTGCAGACTTGTGCAACCATCACCACAATCAAGTTTAGAATATTTTCATCACCCCAAAAAGAAACCCATACCCAGTAACACTTACTCCCCATTCCAATCTCCCCCAGTCCCTGGCAACCATGAATTTGCTTTCTTTCTCTATGGATTTGCCTATTCTAGGTATTTCATATAAATGCAATCATACAGTACGGGGCTTTTGTGTCTGGGTTCTATGCTTAGCATAATGTTTTCAAGTTTCATCCATGTTTTAGCATTTATCATTCCTTTCTGTGGCTGAATAATATTCTATTATATGCATATATCACATTCGCTTATCCATTCATCAGTTGATGGACATTTGGATTCTTTCCTCTTTTTGGCTATTATAAATAATGCTGCTATGAACATTCATATACGTGTTTCTGTATGGATATAGGTTTTTATTTCTCTTAGGAAGACATCCAGGAGTGGAATTCCTAGGTCATTTGATAACTCTATTCTTAACTATATCTTAATTGTTTTCCTCAGATAGCCATGAATGATCTCAATTCTTCTGTAAATTCTCCTACAATTTAGTAACTCTATTGCCTTTTTATAAGAGAAAAATCAGTTTTGGATATTTCATTCTATTTTATCATCATAAAGGTCACCCATTCATGTCTAGCAACAGTTTAATGCAAAGTCCTGCAGAAAGTCAAAATTAAATCCTAGGTATTTATCTTCCTAAAAATAAATTCATCTTAATTTAGAAAAATTCTGTATATAACAGAATGGGTAAATTCTCCATTGATTAACAATACAAATGGACCAATCTGAATTAGTGATGTGAGAAAAAACTTTTTATATGCAACCTTGCTTTAAAATATTCAGGAACACATAATCACTCAGAATAAAAGAAGAAGAAACAAGTAGAAAGTAAGAGGGACTTTTCATAATTAACAAATTAATTCTGTAAATGTCTCTTAAAGGAAGGTTAAAGGTAACCAAACGGTCTTGCTCATAAGTATTGTCAATATAACCTCCAAATCTCATTTAACCTTTATTAATAAAAGGCTTGTTCAAAATGTGTATCAGTACCAAACCTCCTATCACCATATTTCAGTGCATTCAAAATTCCTAACCGCCTTAGCATAAGCAGTATTAAACACTGTAAGTGTGCCCTGTATTGCTTCACACTTTAAAACAATATTCCTTCCCCTGTCTTCTAAGAAGATGCTCTCCAAGGATATTATAGACTTCAGATTTGCCTTCTTTCTCCTGCCTCCTTCAGCATCGGTGAAATCATTTTGTAAAATGGGATCGAAGAGCATTAGCAGTTTATCAATCAGTCACACAGACAAAATTTGCCTTTGAATCTTACACAAATACCATCCACAAACACAAAATGTTTTTTCCACCTTTTTAGTTGACTAAGAGAAATATACAAATACATTGCCTCTGATACTTCACTTTGAAGGCCCTCTTAAAGCAAGAGGAAAAAACCATATAAAATAAAGTTGAGGTACAAGATTTTCGAGCAGTGTCATTCCTCCTGGCTTTGATGTTTTGAGATGGCGACTGAGTTCCCCAAATTGCTTACGAGGCTATCGCCCTTACAACCCAAGTGCTACGCCTTATCCCCACGTGGCTGTTAAGTATGTTAAGGGAAGTGAAACTTCTAGCGTCAGCAGCAGGATGGTGTTGACAAGGAAAGCCACATGCATGGTGCAATGTGGGTTATTTTTCAAACTGGCTCCAAACTTTGAAAAGCTCACAAACACACGTTAGGGTTGCCTTCCTTCCACCACTCAAAACAATCCCAGTTCGCCCCCTCCTCACTCTGCTCAGTTCCCGTGCTTGGAATACATGCTACTTCAATATTCACCTCAGGCAAACAACATTAGCAAGGCAAATTTTTCTCACATTACTGCTTTGCCAAGTACAGAACTCTGAGGTGGTCCGCTCTGCCTGCCATTTTTCCATGTGCATGTAACATTTACATACATGTATATAATTTGCACCAATGCAGAGGTAACTGTTAACCATCTGTATCTTAGTAAGAGGAATTAATAAAGTAATAGATGTTGTATGAACTTCCTTTATAATATCAGTGACATACAAATTCCAGATATGTATGAATCTCCTTCATAATATCAGTGACAAATTGTGAACTTAACTCAGCTGCTAAAGATAAGTCCACTGAACTTGCTTTTAGACAACCCGAGTTGGAATTTTTCTTCTACCAATAACTAGCCATGACCTTGGGAAAGTTACTTAACTTGGTTAGCAGCCTCTGTTAGTTGCCGACCCAACAGTCATTTCCCCCTCCCTCCCTCCTGCTTCCTAACAGGGGTCTGATGTTGTTTGGCTATTCGACCCTCCCCCTTGTGACAAAGGGTAGATGACCTATCCCTGGTTCCAATGACAGATCCTCATTACATATTTTTAGTCAGTTGCGGTTATACTATTCCATTTGCCAGGACTGTTTTAAGAAGGGAAATGGATATCAGATTAAGTTCCATTGCATAACAATTAGAAAAAGAGCAAGAAATAAATATAACAGTGGCTTTAAATAAGACGCAAGTATAATTCCCTCTGGGGGAAGAGAAGTCAGGTGTTAGGTAGCCTGGGGCCCTGCAACGGCATCAGGGCCGAGGCTCCCATGAGCTCACCTGACTGTCTTTTCGCTGTGCTACCTCAGGTCCCACATGGCTGCTTGGGCTCTGGACAGGACATCTGTACTTCAGCCAACAGGAAGCCCTCATTGGCGGGGACTTAGTCACATGGTCACAACTAGAGAGAAGGGGCAGCAACTGGCAGTCATTGCCACAGCATGTGACCCAATTTCAGCCAATGAGATATGCAGAAGCTTCTAGGAAAGTCTCCTGCTAAGAAGGAGACAAGGAAGAGGGGGCCTGTACTTCTTCCTGCGGTTCACTGTTGTATCTAAATATGATGTTAGGAACTGATGCAGCAATCTTGCTACTAGCCTAAGAGTAAAGCTAACACACAAAGCAGGACAGAGCCTGCAGGGAGAAAGACCTACCACTCTAATGCTCTATACAAGGATCCCACGCCACTCTGGATTTCTTATCATGTTAGGTTGCAATTTCATGGCTGTTTCATTCTGTTGGAGAGGGAGCATTCTGTTACTTGCAGCTGAATCCCTTCTAATTCATACAACCTGTCCAATAGGCTTTCCAAATTTGAAGATAGTTATTTCTCCCTCTTGGTCTATATTTTCACAAGCTAAAAATTCTAGACATATAAAAGACCAACCAATATAAAATAAAAGGCCAAAGTAACAGTGATTGTTTCAATCACCATTTCCAAAATACACTTTGGTTACTGCTAGTTTTATTTAAAAATGAATGCAGAAAACCATATTGCATTCATTTACTCAGGTATTCAAATGTTTCCTAAAAAAAGTAACAGTTTTGAAATCTTGGCTTCACCATTTCTGGCACGGTGATCCAGAGCCAGTGATTTAGTCTCTGAGAGTCCCAGTTTCCTTATATGTTTTTTATAAAGGAGAAAATATCATCTCTTTTTAGGAGCACGTGAAGGTCAGACATATACATAAATGACATAATGTCAGATATACAGTAGGTGCTCAATAACTGGCAACTATTATATATCACGGCAGCCACTGAGGACACAAAGATAAAATGAGTACATCTGGTTCAAAGTTGCATTCCTCCCTTCTTTCCTTCTTTCATTCATTTATACACATGTACATACATATATATTCCACCTAGTTCCAGAAGGCACTGAAAGCAGCCAGAAGGCAAATATAAAAATTACAGCAATGTTTTAATTTATAGAATAATGTGTATATACCAAGGAACTATGAGTAGTCAAGAGCAGAAAGCAGGAGGCAGCAGATGACACAAATGAGCAGAAACCATGAGGGAAAGAGAAGAGTCAAGATATTAGAGCCTAGAGAGAAGAAATGGATAAAAAAAGAGAGAGAGGATTGAGGGAGGGAGGGACGAAGGGAGGGAGAGAAAGAGAGAGATGGAAATAGTGAGTGAGTGGGTGAAGTTGAGTCTACAGCCTGGTAAATGTCCACCATCACTAAAGGCTCAAATTTTGCACAGTGATGAGTTCCTTCTGTGTCCTGCCTGGGGTGGTGTTCCAGTTCTCCCAAGGGCTAAGATGTTTTTCTACTCTTACATTCCTTCTCTTGTAACTTTACAATGAATTTTTGCTATCTGAAATAACCAAGCATGCATCTGTTCTCTGCAACAGAAGAGATCCTGAAACAATGTAAATGGTAGCAGAATCCATGGAATTAACAACAGCGTGTACTGTATAGCACAGGGAACTCTACTCAATGCTCTGTAACGACCTATATGGGAATAGAATCTAAAAATGAGTGGATATAAGTATATGTATAACTGATTCACTTTGCTGTACACCTGAAACTAACAGAACACTTTAAATCAACTATACCCCAGTAAAAATTAATTTAAAAAAAACAGGGTGAAGGGAATGTGTGTACAGTGATAAGTGAAGAGGGCTGAGATGGAAAGGTGTTTAAGAACAGATTGAGGAAAAGATGCCTGCAAAGGAGATCAAGACGTACTGCCCCGGGAGGTAGGAGGAGAAATAAAGGAGTTGCAGAAAACGGAGGAAAAGAGGCTGTCAGGGAGAAACAGAGCTGGATTCAAACAGAGCCACAGAGCTTAAACGCAATTAGGACTCATCTTCCTGAATTGGTAATGAGGTCGTCTGTAACCTTGGAAAAAGGAGATTCAGGAGAGTGATGGGGTGAAAGCCAGCTGGCAGAGGGTTGAGGAGTGAATAGAGATGAGTATGTGAGGTAGCTTTGAGTATAAACTACCTTTTTGCAAGGTTTAGCTATAAAAAACAGAAGAGGTGGCTTTCAGGAGAGGTTTCATCAAGGAAAGGTTTTGATATGAGCAGATAATTAAGTGTGTAGAGGAGAAGCTGAAGCTAGAGGAGAGTGAGATGGCACTATTTGGAGTGGACCCTGAGGAAGCATGATTGCATGGGATTTGGATAGGAAGACATATATCTTTACCTCTGAAATGGGGCCTGTGCTGCTTATTCGAATCTCGTTTGTGATAGATCTTTTACCACAGGACAATTTGACCCAGTACTTTCAAATGGAACTATCTGTAACAAAGGGATATTTCAAGCTTTAAATTAGCTTGTTTTAAGCGTATGAAGTATTATGTATAAACAATATGGCTGTCTATAATTTGCCAATTATTGTTACTTGTTCTGGATCATAAGCCCATTTCGTAAGAGCACTGATGGGGCTGGGTTTCTGGAAGTGATAAATCTTATAGTTGTGGCTGGCCAATGATTCACCCAGGAAGTTTGAGAGACCAGGATGTTGTTACCTCCAGATCTTGAAGCTTTCAGGCTTCCATCCTATCAGGCAGGCACATCTGCTTCTCCAAATGAAGGAAACAAAACAAGAATAGAAGAGACAGTTGGCAAAGCCACAAGGTCAATCTTTGCCCTCTCCTTCCTGGTTTCCTGTACTGATCTGGGACTATCTATGTGAGCTGCCTTGGAGCAATTCTGCACTCTGAGAGAAAAACTAAAATAGGAACGATGAATACTGCTTTCCTCTTTCAGCATCTCTGAAATGCCATTTGATTCATTTACTCATCCCGCAAATTTTAACTGACTTCCTACTATGTGCTGGAATTAGTTCTAGGTGCTGGAAAAGCATGGTGGTCATAAAACAAATTTCCTATGCAGTATACATGTCCATGGGTCTTGCATAAGGACTGATTATTAATAAGGATTCTCGTATAGCACAGGGAACTATACTCAATATCCTGCAATAACCTATAATGGAAAAGCCTGAAAAAGGAGATAGATAGATAGATAGATAGATCTTAATCACTTTGCTGTACACTTGAAACTAACATGACATTGTAAATTAGCCAGACTTCAAAAAAAATAAGTAGAAAAAAAGTGGTGCTTCTGGAGAAGAAAAAAAAGGATTCTTATGGTTTATCTAAACGGATGCATCTGTAAATCTCACTAAGCATATTACATTACTGTTTACAAAAGATGAGGTTGCTGTTTATTTTTCAGCACGAAAGATGCACACGTTGTACTTTTCATTTATGAGGTACAGGTCAGGGTAGACAAACTCTTAGGATAAATACTCCATTCTGAAACCCACAAAAGATAATGAATTCCAAAGCTTACATGTGTACAAATTGTCAGCATGGCCCATTTGGCCCACGGTTCCATATGTGCCAGAAGATCCAGGTGATACGTTAGAGAGGGCAAGTTCATTTTCTTACCATCTAAAACAGCATTCTTACCCCTCCTCCAACACTAACTTCCGGACTTGCCCTAATTATCACATTTGGACTCACCTTCCATTAATTTGTTTAAAATTGTTTTAAAATTCCTAAGTTAAAAAAATGTTAGACTATATCACTTCTTAAGATACAGGATTGAAAAAGAACAAAGACGCTTTCAATTTATGACCCCCATAAGGTTAGCTCTTATTCTAACATCATGTTTCCTGATACTGCTGTCGTCAAGCTGAAAGGGTACAGTATTACCTATTCTGTTAAGTTCTATGTTATCATGTCCACCTCCGGAGCCCCATAGGCTGTAAAAGTACCTGACAGGAGCCCGAGGAGGAGCCGCCCGGGCCCGGCCGGGCCCCGCCGCCGGGCTTAGCCCCGCGTCCCCGCCGCCGCCGCCGCACGGAGACGGCCAGGGCCGAGCAGCGCCACCGGGAGCGGCTGCGCGTGCAGAGCCCGAGCTGCCCGCGCCCGAGCGGCCCGTGTCCCCGGCGGAGCGGCGCGCGCCGTGGACGGCGGCCGGGATGGAGTCCCCGGAGCGGGACGCCCTCCGCGCGCACATGGTCCTCGGCGAGTCTCAGGAGGGCCGAAGCCAGCGGGGCCCCTGGAGCGCCTGCCCGCGGCGCCCTCGCCCGCGCCCACCCCGTCACCCAGCCCCCTGGAAGACCTCGGCCTCCAGACCCGCACCTCCCCGGGACGCTTGTCCCCAGATTTAGCTGAGGAGCCGAGGTCCTTGGAACCATCTCCGAGCCCTGGTCTGCCAGAGGAGCATGGAGAGGTGGCCATGGTGCTTCTGGGCAGGCCTTGTCCGGGCGCCGTGGGCCCCGAGGAGTTGGCCCTGCGCAGCAGCCGCCGCGCCGGGCGGCCGGGGCGCAGGGGCCTGGCCCCTGGGCCCTCCTAGAGGGTCGGGCTGCCTCCCCCGACTTGGGGTGGGAGCCCTGCCACCTCCAACACCACCCTTGCCTCGAGTCCTTTAACCCGGCCATTAGCATTTTAAAGAGGTCCCCTCAGGAGTTCTGGCCGCTAACTGCCCCCTCCCCAGCCGGGACCTCCTGGCGAGACTGTAACTAGTGATGTTTGTACAACCGAAGGCTCTGTTTTGTGGTTTAAGGAGAATAACATTGACTACGTTTAAAAAAAAAAAATGACAAAGGAGGAAAGGGTTTAATACATATTTGTGGAATAAAATAATTTACTAAACAAGTAATTGTCACCCTTTTAAAATCTGTAGCCTTGAAACTTCCCATCTCTCTACTTTCACTTTTTTACAGAATAGAGAATCCTAATATTTTCATGGATTCTTACCATAAAGACTTAGGTGCTATAATTGAGGTGACCATATGTCCCAGTTTGCTTAGGGCTGTTCCAGTTTATGTCCAATATCCCAGGGTCATTATTGCTAGTGACCCTTTCCCTTTCCTAAGTGTCCTGGTTTGAATGAAACTGTATCCACTATTCCCCTGGGCTCCCTTGAGCCACTCTGTAATATTCTACATGTGGATTTCAGGAGCAGGTGAAACCTTTCGTGTACATTGCAGTTGTTTCCGTTTGTTTTCTTTCTCAGTCCCCTTCCTGATGATAAAGTGTTTCTATGTGTCTTCAGACTATTCAGTAGGGACTGTCTAGGAAAGTCTAAGCCAGCACTTTTCAAATTTTAAAGTGCAATGTATCCCCCGGGGCTGTTCTGAAAATTTGGATTCTATTCAGCAAGTCTGGGATGGGAACAGAAATTTTGCATTTTTAACTGGCTCCCAGGTGATAACTGATACTGTTGGTCTGATTGGCCACACATTGAGTGGCGAGGGTCTGCAAGTATTCCTAATTAACCACAACGTAGAGACCAGCCATTATGATACAATGTCACTTCGTGCTTATGAGCATGCACTTTGGAAGCCACAGCACTGGAGTCAAATCCTGCCTCTGTCACTTACTACCTGTGTGATCTTGATCTCTCTAAGCCTCAATTTTCTTATATGTAAGATAGAAAGAATAATATCTATCTCAGGGGAATGGTGTGAGGATGAAATGAGATAATAAATGTAAAACAATCCTGTCCTCACCCATTGTAAATGTTAAAAAATGGTGGTAGTTGAAACTGTTGTCATCATAATCATCACAGTGCGGTTCGACTTCTTCCCCTTTCCACTCTATCCAGCACTTCCCTGCCATTTCCTCCATTTTATTCAAAGCTTAACAATAGAAGGTACTCGTTAAGATAAACATCAGAGGATAATGAGTACAGTCATACTGTGAATGGTTCCTTAAAAATGGACCTTTGGGTATGCTAAATTATCAAGTTGTCAGTACACGCAGGAGTTACAATCAGAGTTTGGACAGATCCACAGGAAAGCAGGAGCAAACATTTAGCTGAAAATTGGTGATAAACTCCAGTTCATGGGTGTTCAGTTGGCACTGGGTAGATTCCCCTAGTTTGCATGTGTCAACAGTGGCAGCCATGAGCAATCTGACTGTAATACTATTCTAAAACCCAGTATTACCAGCAGAAGAAACAGTGAATATTAGAAAAATAGGGAGGTTGAACAAACAGACTCTTCAAACTAGGTCTTGGTTTAAACTTTGTCTCCTCTTTTTCCTAATTGTGTATCAGGAGGCAAAATTCCAAGTATTTCAGTTTCACTTTCTTTCCTTTAGCCTTTCAAAAGTCACAGAACCGGAATCTTTGTTTTAACTATTATAAAGTGATAGGATTGAAATAGCATTTTGTAAACAATAACTTGCTATTTAAATCGATGGGGGTCACAATCATTGTTGTACTCATCAAAATCATTATCCTCTTCCTCATCTTTAAGGTCGTCTCCAGCTATAAACATTTCCCTTTCCTCTGATGTCAGTCCTAATGTAGGACCAATGTTCTCTCTTTGGGTAAAGTCAACAATGGAAGGGGAAAAGTGAGATCAGAAACTTGGATAATTCTCTCACTAGAAAATTTATCTCTGACTATTTGGTCATTGTAAAACTGGATGTTGAGTTTGAAGTCACAATGTGCTGTATTTTTACCTCCTGCAATTCAAAGCTCACTGTAGACTATACTTTTCTATCGATTCATTCATTGACTTATTTAACACCTGACGAGCACAGTACCTATGGCATGAAGAACATAAGAAAAGGGCTCTCCCACTGAGCGCTCACAGAACTACCTGGGCATGTTTCCTGAGGCCCATCACTATTATCTACAGGCTAATCATGCTCCATCCTGAGATAGAGGAGCACCTTGGCACCTTGAGGACAGGTCATTTTCAAAGGAAATCTACAATAGAAAATATGCTCGTAATAAAGATTGGCCCAACTATCAGAATGACTGAAAAAGGGGGCATATTTATTAAGATAAGTAGAGTTAACATATTTTTTCCACCAGGGTTTCACTTGGCACTGACAGATCTTATTTGGTGCATAAATCTCAAAAATTCCTTAAGAAGGTCTCCATGTAGACAGAGAGAAATCTCCAGCACATTTCCATTACCTTATTGGAGGGATGGCTGTTTCCTAAAGAATGGGCAGCAGGGACATGGGCAGCACCAAACTTTCTGTGTTCACTCAGGTGTTCCTCTCAACAAAGTCGTTCTACAGGCACACGGCTGTTTATCCTCTAAACCAGCAGCTGGCAAACCAGGACCCATCAACCAAATCCAGCCCATTCATTGCTTGTTATTGTAAATAAAGTTTTATTGGAACCAGACATACACATTCATTTATGTATTTTCTAGGGCTGTTTTTGTGCTAAAATGGCAGAGTTGTAACAGAGGCCATAAGCCCAGAAAAACCTAAAATATTTACTATTTGGCCCTAACTAATTAAAATATTATGTACTTTACAAAAAAAAAATTAAACTTGCCCTGACAAATAACTGATTTAATTTGAAGAATTCATAAATGACTTTAATAATTTAAAATAATTATAATCCTTAATAGAGGCATTAAAAGCTAGTACAAAGAAGTTTTTGCTAAAATTTTCTCTACTGATATCCCTTTGGTATATAGTTAATCACTAACAAATGAATCAAATATTATTTATGAAAAAGACAATGCCTAGTTTTACATATTGGAATTCAAGTGGGAAAAGACAGGTAGTAACATAGATATTCAATATCTTTGATTTCTGCAAGTATATCATAAAGTAAATACTAGGACTTGAGGTTATGCTCATATCCTAAGTATCTACATAATAATTTGGAATAGATGAATTCATCCAGAAGACTCCTCTGTAACATAGGAAATGCCCCTGTATCATCTTAATTTAGATTTAATGTACCTCATTATATATTTTTAAACAATGCAAACGTATAATTACTTGAGGACCTAGAGCCAATAAGGAAAAATTGTATTTAAATGGAGAAAAGAGTTATCTTTGTGTCCTGCTTTTAATTTTAAGACATGAATACTTACATCTGATAAAACAAAAAGGGAAACAAGACCATCTGCCATAAGTAATTTGCAACTTACGTCCAAGCTACTTTTGAAATGTCGCTTCTCTCTCCTTCCAAAGGCTCTCAAGTATCTGCTATAGCTTTATTTTCAACATCTAGATGCGTCATTAAAATCAGATGGGAAATTCAACAAAAGTATATTTTTCTGGGTAAATGAAGTACATAAATCAGAAAGTATTTTAATATCTGTATTTATTACCACTTTTACTACCTCTTTCCAATATGTACAACTAGACATTATTTTTCTTACTACAAATACTTTCTGATTAATGAATCAGTGATTAACTATACACTACATATAACTATATAAGTGGGTAGTGATAAAGAATTTCATTTTTTAAAATCTCCATGTTTAGAGTATTAATCTCATATACCTCATTTCATGTGCATCTTAAATAATAGTTAGGAAATTATTAATAACTTAATTAGAGCAATGATTTACAATTCTAATTGTACTGAAAAGCTAAGGAAAGACTTTGGAAATTCAAAAGCCAAGACAGCTCATGTTGCTTTATTCCTTTCTTCCTTATCAGGTGCAAAAAAATTACTCAAGAAATGCTTACCATGTGGAGATACTGAAAAAAACTATTCATACAAATTCCTAAACGTGAAACTAAAGGTTCTGATGTTCTGAATTTTTATATGAATGTTTTCTAATTTTTTTACTTCCATTTATTTTTTATAATTAGAATGCTAAATCTCTGCCCATCAGTATTGACCTTTTAAAGAGCTGTGGTAGCCAATCCTCAATCCCAGGATACTAGAATGTTAGTAGGTGAGAAACCAGCCCAACAAATTCCTGCTTGATAAGTAAAATAAAAAGTAAAATGTAAAACAAGAGATCATGTTTTCTCCACTTTGGGGGGGAAAAACCCCACATCAGTAGCCCTCTCTTGAGTTTATAATAAAGACAGTGTTGAAAAAAAAAGAAAGAAAAGGAAAGAATAAAGCGAGAAAGAAAAGAAAATGGTGGCAACGTTTACCCAGATTTCTAAAACACAAGGGTTAGCATTTGACCAGAGAACTTTAATTTTGAAAATTAAATCCTTGTCTCTGGATTTGGAAAACAGAAAGCCTATATTTCAAGCATATAAATAACATAAAGGAATTGTGCTTTTACAATGAAAAGCTACCTACCAAAAAAAAAAAAAAGTGACATTCTGAAGGGCATACTTTGAGGATGTTGGTGAGGCAAATCTGATTTGTGATTTATTTCCTTTGCAGTGGGACTCTGAATGATGACAAATAAAACACAGTGTTTGTAACCAAACTTTTCTTTTCTCTAGGAAGGGCAACCAGGATTAAGTTGACCGGCATTCGACAGAAATAGCAGCACCCGCCCTTCTGATTAATGTTCCAATGACCAAGCAATTTCTTGTTATTAATTGAGACCAAGCAATTATCTGCCTTTCAGCTATATAACATAAAGTACCAGAATCAAGGCCAATAACCCATGGAAATTATCCAAAGATACAAACACAAGCCTGAGGAGACATCTCTACGGCTTGGCCTGCTGAAGCAAAGGACTGGGGTTTCAAGAGAAGCCCTTCTTCACAGAGTCACCCCCTTCGTGGTACCAGGCATGGAGTGAGCCCAAGACAGAGCAGCTGTAAAATCCAAAACTGGATCCAGGAGGACTGCAGCTTACTTGGCCAGGATCTTGGGAGCCACCATTTAGATCTTAAGAAAGTCCGTCTCTAGGGTAAAGATTCGGTGTTTCCGGCCCTTGGGGGGTTTCAAACAATAGGGGCTTGGTGGCTATAAAGGAAAACCTCTAAGGAAGAGTATTCAGCGGGACAGAGAAAACATAAAACACTTCCAGCATCACAAACATTGCTACTGGACAAGCCGTGTATCTAGATGCTGTAAAAAACTTAAGGTGTCAGATCTGTAAAACTTCCTTTTCAAACTTTATCTGCAATGACTTCTTCTGTCGATTCCCCAGAACTGGGCAATCTAATACCATCTTTGGAGCTACGGTTTCAATGGCTAATCATATGTTTGCTTAGTCAAATTGGAAAACCAAAGAACTTAGAAAGAGTATGTCTTCCCCGAATGTGCTAATTTCTAGTTACTCGTGGCTATGTGTAAGAAATTAAATTAAAACCTGCTCTTCACATTAACAGACAAAAAGGGCTTTGTCTAACTGTCTAAACTGACTTGCCACACAGGAATCTAAGTGATAGCCAGATGTTACAATGCTTGACTCATCCTTTAAATATCAGCTCCTCCATTATGTCATATCTCTGATGAAATATCACCTCTGAGGAAGCTTCCCCTACCATCCTACCAACTCCGCTCCATCATTCTGTCCTCTTACTTATTACCGTCTGGCACATTACACATTTACTGATTTGTTGTCAATCTCCCCGTTCTGTGTAATCTCTAAAAAGGACGTATTGAACTATTTTATTCACTGATGTATCCATCATGTCTAGAACAGTACTTCTGTTTTGTTCATTTTGTATATGCTCAGTAAATACTTGTAGAATGAATTTATGAATGCAATCTCCTGAAAATGGATATAGAATTTTGTGCATGAGCATTTCTATGGAGAGAAAATGTATAACTTAGATATTATTCTGTATGGATTAGGTCTGTGGTCTAAAAAGACTAAGAACCTCAGTTATACATGTATAATGCCATTTCATTATCAGTAACATTATTATCGGCAATATCCATAAATGAAAGTTCTGCAGCTGATCGAATGCTCACTTTACTAGAATTATACAAAATAAACAAACATAAATTGAGAAAACAATGATGTAGACTGTTTATATTTTAAAAGCTTGTCATTGTTGTCGTAAAAATAGTAAAATCTACACCAAAAATAATTTAATCCATACTAAATAATTCAGATCACTCCAAATTCTATTCTGACCCTTCTTATCGAACACGTGGATATATTTACATATGTATAATCAATAACTATGTACTTTTTGTCTGTCAAGGTCTCCCTAAGAGATTTCAGCAGGAGCTCCAGAGGGTCAAGTTTGGACGCATAACTTGGGGCCTTCTAAGGCAGACCTATACAAGCCTAGGTTGTAATTCTCAGCACCAATGGCTTCTCCGTGTTATGTCTGCTTCCCCACCTATCCTGTCTGCTAAGTATAAACTGCACAGTCAGGGCTGAAGGAGCCACAAAAGTGAAACAATGTGTGTGCATGGAGATAAGAATTCTGGATGAGAGCAAGGGTTAGGAGAGGAAGTTGAAGAAGGATAGAAAAAGATTGGGTCAATGATGTACAAAAATAGAGACCAAAAGGGCTTAAAGGAAAGTGATAAGAAAATTAAATTACAGAGAAAAGAACAGGAAGATAAAACAAGTTCAAAATAGCCAAATGGATAAGAAATACAAACAAAATGTTAAAGAGAAGGGGAAAAGAATTATAATAATAAAGGAAAAAAATACACAGCAAAGGGAAAAGAGAACATAAAAAAGGGATAAATAGTGATATGTCATGAAAAGAGAGAACAAAAGTATATATATATAAATATAGAAGGAAGAAAATAAAGAGATGGTCCTGTGCACATACTCACAAACCTGGTGGAGGGTAGTGGGAGGGCAGTACCAGAAACTCATCTGTTGACTAATATGATGTAGTAGGCACAGTAACAGCCCTCCAAAGAGGTCCACACAGTAACCCCTGGAACCTGGTAGAAGGGACTTCACAGGTGTGATTAAGTGTACAGACTTTGAGATGGAGACATTACCCTGGATTATCCAGGTGGCCCTAATCTAATCCCAAAAGGGTCTTTAAAAGCCAGAATCGATGGAAGGAAGGCACAAAGAGATGCAACATTGCTACTTTGCTGACTGTGAATCCCCAATTCACATTATCTTCTCCCACTCCCTGCCTTGCCTTCAACCTTGATCCTTGCTTCATATGAGGCTCCAACCCCCAGCGCTAAAATCACATTATGACCGTCTTCATTTACGAGTGAAAAGAAGGAAATAAGTATTACAAATATCAGAAATCTTAAGAAAAAAAAAGACACAGAGAGGTGATCAGAGAATTAAAAGTATGTTGAAGCATGCCTTTTGTTTTTAATTTCCTGAAAGTGAGCATTAAAAGGAATCAAAGGCCTTCCTTCTTACCTCAGTTTTGTCACTTACTAGATGGGGTGATCTTGGTAAATCCTTGAATCTCTCTCTTCTGTAAACGGATGCTAATAATGCTTGCTTGCTCTCCTCACCCCACAAGGCAGGAATAGTTTCTACGACTGACTCTACAGCCCTGTACAAAAGTAAAATTAGCTGCTAGTCATTGGTTCTAGATCATTCATTCACTGTCCTTTTGCCTTAAATTATAATATTCAGAGACACTGTACCTTTACTATAGATCGATAAGCATGAAGAACATTTTAGCATTCCTTTTTCCTGCCTTCCAAACTCTACACAGATGAGCTGCTGAACTCTAGTGACTTACTTGAGGATTGAGGGGAAAATGTGTCCTTGAAAAAAAGTGAGTGACTCCTTTTAGTAAAACAACAAAACATCCATCTATCTTTCTCATAAATTTTCCACGGATTAACTCTCTTAAAACATGTCCCACCTGCGTACAAGTGGCCTCTGACCCAGGGTTCATGATAAGTTCCATGTCATGTGTTGTAGAGCCTTTGAATGCATAAGATACTGAAAAGCTCGTGGGGAAGTCCCGTTTCATTGCCATGATACCCCTGACCCAATGCACTGTTTTTACACTGGAGTGATGACCTAAACAGACAAGAGCTCTTAAGAATATTCCTTGTTTTTCTTACTCTGTCACTTGGGTTCCCCAGCATTGTCTCCTAGTCACTGCTAAGTATGGCATAGGAAAAGATAAAGTATCCCAGACTCTGGAGTCTACAAGAATTCTTCAAAAATGACAAGGAGGAATCTGCAAACAAATTAGGTTCTTGAAGAATTCACAATTCTGTGAATTCTCACCAAAAATAAAAATATGTGCCATGCGACTTAACAAATAAAATCCTTTAACAACAAATAGCAATATTTATTCCTTCGGGCGCTTGAAAAAACTATGACTGAAATGTCTCCACGTATTTGTTTGTCTGTCATGTAGGAGCTTGAACTATCCAGAAGAGAATCTCAACTCCAGAAGTAAACCCAGAGCTTTCCAATGAACTTTCCTCTCAAGATAGGGAAGCTCTGAGACTCCCTCTGGCCAGAGGTGACGAGCTTCCTAGCGTGTTTCTAACTAAGGTTACTTAACGAGCACGGTTCTCTGGTTTCCTGTGGCAGCCTTAACTCTGCCCTCAGAGCGAAGCAGAGGAGTCTGTGAGATGGGCTGGAGGACCGCGAGGGATGAGGGCAAAGAGGAAAACCGGTTAGAGTAACTGGACTGTCCAGAGCCATCTGGGACTCTGCAGACATTCCTACACACCTCGAGACTCTCTGAAGACCTCCCAATTACAGCAGAATTTGCTCAGTACAGCCACAGTGGAGAAGCAGATGCCTAGGGAATAGAGACACATCTTCAGAGGCCTCCGTGTTCAGAACGGCAGAGCAAACTCTACCCCTCAGTCTGCTACTCTGTGACGAGGGGCTCACACAGCACTCTCATGCCCCGAACACGGGCCTCTCGAAGGCCGGTCGTGGGTGGCTTAGTCATGGCTCTGCCCAGCTCTGGCTGGAGGGTAGATGCGCAGTGCTACTTCTCAAAACGACACTTCACACACTTTTAGGTTTCTACACTAACAATTTTGAGGAAAACGGAAGTCAATACGTACAGGGTAAAACTTCATTTATCTGGAAAACTTTTGCATCTATTTCCCAGCCTTCCTTAGCAGTGCCTGATCAACAATCATTCTAGATTAAATTCATCAGTGATGCTGCTATCCCCAAATCCTCAGGCTGCGACATGGTCTGGCCTTTTTTTTTTTTTTTTCCCCACTTAGCAAATCACAGCGACCTTGCACAGAGATGATACAAGTGACTTAGTGAATTAATTGTTTTATCCTTTATTCACTTGTTAAATCCTTTATTCAATAAGGATTTATCTTTATTGAACTTCTACATATATGTTAGCCTGTGGGTTCAATGATTTATACTTTTGATTCACTTTGTTATGCAGCAGAAACTAACATAACAGTGTAAAGCAATTATACTGCAATAAAGATGTTAAAAAAAATATGTGGTTTCTGAGCATCCCAGATACTCAATCTAGATCCCAGTAGAAGAGGATCAGGGAATTCATCTACCACCCTGGATGATTTCAATGCAGCCAACCTTTACAAAATACTTTAGGAGAATACTCATTTTTTTCTAACCGTAATATAGATGGCGAAGAAAAAAATAGACAAGTTAGAAAATCTTCTCTAGATTTTACAAACATTTTAACCTTCTGAGATCAAAGGAGTCAATCAATATAATGACTCAAGGGATATTGTTTTTTTCAAATTTTAAGTAAATGTTATTTTTTTAGGTTACAGCAGTGCTGTTTAAGGAATGAGGCAGAGAATGGTGCGGCACAAACTACCTGAACATGTACGTTTTCTCTGACATTTTCATTCTTTACAATACATTCTTGCCTGTAATGTATTCTCAACAAAAATCACATAAAATACCAAGTAATGAGCAATTGTTTGAAGAGACACCCAGATCAAAATAATTATTCCACTGGCTCTCAGAAAAACAATTCATGATTCAAAAAACGCACATACAAGAGTAGAAGATCTGTTTGGGGGCTGTCAGTAAATCAGTAACTCAAAGTAATTTGCAATTTAACACTTTGTGGCTCTTATCCTCTTCAGAAGGGTTTTACTAAATTCAATTATAAGTCTAATTTTAGATAATCAAACCCCAAACCAAACTAGTGCCTAGGCTGACATTTTTTTTTAACCTGGACTGAGTCTCCAAGACTTCCCTCCTTAGGCTGAGAAAACAGGAAAAAAAGAGCCCCCTAGACTTTCAGCTGGGCATGGTTCCTGGGTTTGTAACTGTGCTGATTTCCCCATGAGTCACACTTGTTCCTAGTAAATGCCAGGCTTTCCCCTTTTGGATGCCTGAAGAGAAACTTCTATTTGACAATGGAACACTGGAAAGTGATGAGGAAACCATACCATTGTGTCCAGCTCAACGCGACACAGAATGGCCTGGTGTTTTAGAGCACAGCTTGTCCCACTTGAGTGTGCCAGAAGGATCTAGAAGCCTTCTTAAAACACATATTCCTGGGCCCTACCTCCAGAGTTTCCTGTTCACTAGTTCTGGGATGGGGCCCGTGATTCTGCATTTCTAACAAGCTTCAAAGTGATGCAGATGGTGCTGGTCCATGGACCACACTTTCAGTAGCACTAGTTTAAGGCAAGTTTCCTCTGCCTCAGCACTATCGACTTTTGAAGCCAGATAACGCTGTGTTGCCAGGCCGTTGTGTGCCCTGTAAGATGCTTAGCAGCATCCCTGGTCTCTATCCACCAGATGCCAGTAGCTGCTCCCCAGGTGTGACAACCAAAATTGTCTCCAGACACTGCCCCGTGGCCTCAGGGGGCCAAACTCTCTCCATTGAGAACCACCATTGAGAACCAATGGCTTAGAGGATGCGTCCTGAATAAAAAAAGATCTGAGTTGGGGGTGGGGGAGGGATGGAGTGGGATTTGGGGGTTAGCAGGTGTAAACTATTATATATGGAATGGATAAACAAGGTCCTACTGCAGAGCACACAGAACTATATTCAGTATCCCGTGATAAACCATAATGGAAAAGAATATGAAAAAGAGCATATATATGTATAACTGAATCACTTTGCTGTACAGCAGAAATTAACACAACAGTATAAATCAACGATACTTCAATTTAAAAAAAAAATCTGAAGTTGGCTGAACCATTTTACTACCCATGTGATTCACGGTAGCAGTGACCAAATTGTTAAATCAAGAGTGGGACTGTCCTTCCCCCACAGAGCTGTTGTAAGGACTGATTGAACCAGGATGTATGTGATCGTGTAGCATGGGGCCTGGCTCCCAAGCTGGGTTCGATAAGGGGTAGTGAGCACGCTTTTTAAAAAGACGGTCTTTGTATGAGCCAACAGCCTCCAAACTCTGTTTATCACAGAAGGGTAAACATCTGTCTACTGAGTTAGAGAAATTAGTGTTCAGAGGCAATAACAACAAAATAAGCCCAACATCTATTTCTATAGTCACGAGGCTTAAAATCTAGTTCTGTGACTAATATGCTGAACATATTGCTGTGATCCTGAAATCATCTTGACTTAAGACATACTTGTGCTTCTCAAGTTGTCTCTAAAGCAAAATGTTATGCCCGTTTGTCAAATCTCTTTCATCCCAATGACCTTAGAAAATACAACTCACTTGTTGTCCGAAGAGCAAACACAACCTGAGGGGTTGAGACAAAAATTTCACGAGAAACTGGCTAAAAGGGTAAGGCAACATTTATGTATCTCATAACCTATCAACACTCTCCTACAAGGAACTCTATTGTTAGTTTTTCTCTTTTGCCACCAGGAGGAGTACAGAACTTTCTCACACAATCACAAGCATTTGTCAGATATGCATTACAGAGGCTGGTGGAGTTGAATAATGCTTTTAGTTACTTCCTAACAGGATAAAAATATCTCCTGGCATGAATTCAGCAGAGAAGGCTGTACGAACCACTTCTGTATATAAGGTTCTTTTAAGCTTTTCTATTCCAAACTCTGCAGCAACAGTTATTTTTAATCCTGGGAGGCAAGAGATGACAAAGTTAACTGTCTCCTGGTGCTCTTTATTTCTTTATCTTTAAGATGAAGAATTAGGAATAAGACAAGTAAAAAATAATGTTACATAAGAGAAAGTTCTGCAATTTAGAGATTAAGTGTATGGCCAGTGGCCAATAACTTATTATGGGGAAGAGGGTAGAAAGAGGTGCACTGAAAGAATGTAGACAGAAATGGCCACATGGCTCCCTTTAGCATCCCTGAACCAAGTATTAAGACGACGCCATTCACATCCCTACCCAGTTCTTTCCATTTTTATCTATTCCACCAGCAAGTAGTGGACACATGTTATCAGTATCTTGGTAATGCTGTGAGCAAAATTTCTTAAGGCTTTTATTTTTATAGTGTGATTTACCATCCTGTTATAATCATTGGTATGGCTTTTCAATGAATATTGAAGTTCTCCAAGACAGAACAACAAACGTTTAAGCAGAGGAACCACAAAGGTTTTCAGATAATCCCTATGTTCATAGAATCATTTGAAATGGCTTTGAATGTCTCTGCCTGCAGAAGGTAAAATAGTAAGACTTATGATGGTGATGACGATGGTGGTGATCGTGTTGGTTGTGGTAGCGACGGTGGTAATAATGAAGAAGATGATGATGGTGGTGAAGGTGATGGAGATTTTAGCTACATTTCATGAAAGCCTACCACCAGAGGAAAGATAATGGGCTAAGCAATTAACATCAGTAGCTAATTAAAACTTCTCCCAACCGGAGGAGGAAAGAACGGAGCTGTCTTCATTTACTTGTTTTAAAGCTGGGACATGCAGATCATCCTCAAAAACCTTTCAGTGCCCCCAAACACAAAGATAAATAAGCAAACAGATAGATATAAAGGTTTTTGTTAACTAAATACTAAATTAATGATTATTATATAGAGAATGCTTTTATGTTCAGACAAAATTCCATAGAGCTGTACTTGTGAAGGCTGGCTCTTCACTGGTGAGTTACTGGTGCATTTTCACTGATGTCCATATACAATAAGGCAGGAATACACATATCATATGGATCCTGCACAGAATTTTTTCTTACTACAATGCAGTCTTTTTAATTTTTTCTACCGTTGTGACATTTTTACAATGAGCATGTGTTATATGTACAACCAAAGCCAACACAGCTTTGTCATCTTAGAACAAACAAAAGATGTAGCTTCCAAGGATATTCTCAGAATAATCACTTGTGTTTATGAATCTGAAACATGGATGTGCATAGTTATTAAACTGTTTCCTAAGTCACTAAAGAGTCACCGAGTTTTTACCAAAACAAATCAAAGTACAAATGAAACTAACCAAAAATACTAATGAAAACACACCTGTAATAAAAGTCAAAAATAGTAAGTCCAAAGAAGCTTATACTTATATCAAATTTCACTTGGATCTATCTGTTAGGAATTTACCTAAATGAAGAGGTGGGTGTGGCATGTGTAGTCATATTATTAGCAACAGTAATTATTATTTTGTGTCTGGATATGTAAACTCTACATTATTTATTAGATTTTCTATTTCCTCTTGGCTAAAATCACTTTGGGGCTTGAGCCAAAGCCACCCCTAAGTAAAAGACATGAGTCAGATTAGCATTTACCAGAACATTCCAAAATCAATAAAGCATGTATTTTTAAGAGGCTTTTTTTGCAGGCTATCTTTAGGTCAGCAAAGGAAGGAGTTCTAAAAAACCAGGACTGGGAGTTCCACAAGTAAACAGCCTACTTCATGGTTCCTTGTGGAGAAAAATCTGGAAACTCTCAAGGGGATTTTATTGCTGATCTGAAGTGACTTGACAAAACTCAGGATCTCAAATGAGGGAAATCCTTTGGATAGTGATGGTTTGCCTACTGTCTTCTCAGAGTGAATTCTAAAATCAAGACTTATTCTAGATTTACTGTATAGCACAGGGAATTATGTTCAATATCTTATAATAAACTATAATGGAAAAGAACCAAAAAAAGAATATATATATATACATATATATATGTACAAGTGAATCACTTTGCTGTACACCTGAAACTAACACAAGATTACAAATCAACTATACTTCAATTTAAAAAAAAGACTTATTCTAAGATCAAGTTAAGAAGACTGCAAAAGGGCTTTCCTGGATATTACCTCTTTCTTCCTGCACCATCTCTACAAAACAATCCAGGGTGAGTATGAAACTCACTGAAAATAACGTTTATGCGGTTCTACTATTGATTCTTGTTTGTGGTCCTTGCATTAGTGGCTGTGCTGTTCTGATCCCAAGTTTCTGAGCCATATCCTGAATCTGTAACTTCAGACACAAATGATCAGCCAGTATGATGACTGAAAGGGTAGTTCTGCTCATTCAACTCCACCTCTCTTAAAATGGTAACAAAATAGTTACTTCCTCTCATTTCAGAGGAAGGTCCACTTTCCACTTTGTGTATAAAATTCAGTTGGCTATGGCTTATGAAGAAATAGGCTGAGGAGGGACAAAACTTGAGAAAATATGAGGACTGGAGAAGAGAGACATTATCAAACTATAAAAGGAAATAGAGTTTGGGCCTGGAAAAGAGAACAGGGTGTTTCCCCTTGCCTCTGAGCATAAATTAGAAAATACACGAAGCCTACTCACATATTTTTCTGATTCAAACAGAGATGAAATTTGGAAAGATAGTAAATAAAGGAGCAAAGGAATTTTAATGCTTGAAAAAAGTGCAAGGAATGTTGTAACATCAGTTTGTAGGAAAAAAAGATAAAGATAAAAAAAATTATAAGATGGCCAATGAGATACGCAAAAACCATGAGAGAACTAAGGATTTCAATCGCAGAGATGGTCATGAGTCCAAGATCTAGCTGCTATCAGTACTTCCGTAAAACAACCTGATGTGCACTCCTATAGCCAAGATTTTGTCTTGAAAACTCTTCCCACTCCAAAGAACCAGGGATCCTCGGAGAGGAACTGAATCCATGGCATGAAGCAGGAAAAAATCAGGATGGATCTCCTATACTTTGCTGTCACTGGGAAACATGAATGCTTTCAAGGATGGTGCTAAATGGGCAAATGAGGCAGCTTAAAGGAGTTCTTACTGACGAAGGTATGACAGTTTAAGTATCAAAACAAAAAAATAATAATTTTGTGAAAAGCCATGAGAACACATGAATACTCAAAAACAACAAATAACATGATATGCTCAAGAAAGCTGTACATTATTTCCTCCTGGAATATTTACTGGAAATGCTATACATTGATGAACCCACACACATGCTTATCAAATTCAAGATTTGCTGAATTCCATTAGGTCAAAGTGAGCAGTGAGATGTTGCACAAGGTGTTTCCAACTGGGTAGAGACTGCAGAACAGTGGTTCTCAACCCTGGCTATGTGTGACAATCACTTGGAGAGATTTAGAAATCAGAAGAGGGAAAAGGACAGAGCAGGCACAATGAATCCATCCTTAAGTGAATGAAAAGGGCAAAGGGGGCCCATACATTTATTGTGTTGTGGGAGCCTCCACTGCAAAATCACTGGGATGAATCCAAGGGGCCTTTTTTGCTGTGATTCAGATACTAGAATTAAGAGCATTTGGCATAAGTTTTAGCAACGAGGCAATTTATGAATTATTTTGGAAGAACTATCTGAAGAAACAAGATGAAAGCTGCTGGTGGGGTTTGGCAGAAATGCTTTCAAGCAAGTCAAGGATAAAGACTGTTTAGATTTTATTTAAAAGTGCTATAGAGACAACCAGGGATAGGCAGAGGCTGGCTCCTGGGTTATAAGGCAGGTGAACTTGTCTTGCGGGAAGGGGAGAGGTGAATCCAGACGTGACGAGATGCCTGAGGCCTGGGTTCGTTTCTCTGGCCCAGAGCCACCAGCCATAATAGGAACCTGGGAGCCCTGCAGACATGAGGTGTCACATTTAAATGCTCAGGTGGGGTAAACAGGGACATAAGAGCATACATTTTAAATAACTAATGCACAAACAAAACACACGGGTCTCAAGTTAAAAATAACAGGCAGGTGAGGATGCAAAATGCAAAGGGATCAGCGTCAAGTGAAACATACTCTCCCAGCGTCTCGAAACACACTAAAGAATTGCCAAAATGTGAGCATGTCGTTTTAAGGATGGAAACATGAATAAGAGGGAACACAAAGAAAAGAAAGAAAATTAAGCTGTAAGTAGAAAAACTAGAGGCAAGTAATAATGGGAAACATAAATGGGAATTAGGGATAATGATCTGCTGGCCAGAGAAGAAATACCCGTTTTAAAACAATAAAGATTTTTCAGGTGGAATGAGGTTAACAGTTGAAACGAAGGCAGCAGTCAGAAGAAGGTCATGGATTAAGTGGACCAGATTGAGCCAGCAGTTTCCTTGCAAGTCCAGGTCTGAGCAAAGGAAAAACACCGGGGAAAAAATCATTTGGTTAAAAAAATAAGAAGAAAGGATAGGCAAAAGAGTTTGGCCAGCACTTTGCAGATAGGAAGAAAACAGGCCACAGGTAAATATGGGGAAGTGATGGATGAAGGCTAAAGGCAGCAAAGCTGTATCTTCTTACATCAGCGGGTGTCAAACCTGGCTGCGCTCTGGAATCACCGGGGCAGCTTGAAAAAACACCTATGCCCCACGCTTGACAAGTGAGTTGGCATCTCGGGGGGCTGGGGCCCAAGCATGACATTTCTACAGCTCCCTTGTGACTCCAGTGAGCAGCCAGGGTGGAGACCCACTGCTTTGCACATCCAGAGTGAAAGCCTGAGGTCCTCTGTCTTGAGATTAGCATGACAAAACAGCCACTTGCACCTGAAGCACTCCAATAATTGTGGCCAAAGTCATTTCCTTATTTGAAATTGGCAGATAAATGACTTGATTTTCCACTTGACTTAAAGAGCTTTAAAATTCAGAAAGAGGAAAGTTTTCTCACCTAATTATTGTAAGTATTTGTAACCATCTCTAAATAGAAATCCAATGTACCAATGCTCTTCACACTGCTAACAATTCACCCAGCCACAAAATAGAAACTAGCAACACTGAGAAATAAAGTGTCTTATTTAGATCATAAAATATCTATAGATTCTTTTTTTTTAAATGAAGTATAGTTGATTTACAATGTTGTGTTAGCTTCTGGTATACAGCAAAGTGATTCAGTTTTACATATATGTACATATTCTTTTCCATTACAGTTTATTACATAATGTTGAATACAGTTCCCTGTACTATACAATAGGACCTTGTTGTTTAGCTATTTTATATACAGTAGTGGGTATCTGCTAATCCCAAACTCCCAATTTATCCCTCGCCCCTGTCTATCCCCTTTGGTAACCATAAGTTTGTTTTCTATGTCTGAGTGTGTTTCATAAATAAGTTCATTTGTGTCACATTTTACATTCCACATATAAGTGACATCATGTGGTATCTGTCTTTCTCTTTCTGACCTACTTCACTTAGTGTGATAATCCCTAGGTCCATCCACATTGCTGTAAATGGCATTATTTCATTCTTTTTCATGGCTGAGTAATATTCCATTCCTCTGAGTAATATTCCATATGTACCACATCTTCTTTATCCATTCCTCTGTCGCCAGACATTTAGGTTGCTTCCATGTCTTGGCTATTGTAAATAGTGCTGCAATGAATGCTGGGGGGCATGTATCTTTTCGAATTAGGGTTTTCTCTGGATATATGCCCAGGAGCAGGATTTCTGGATCATATGGCAACTCTATTTTTAGTTTTTTAAGAAACTTAGATTCTTTTTCTTTCATCTGTGCCCTACATCAGTGGTTCTCAACTAGGGGCAATTTTGTCCCCTCAGGGGACATTTGGCAATGTGTCAGACATTTTTTTATTTTTATAACTGGGGACATGCTACTGGCGTCTAGTGAGTAGAGTCCAGGGATGCTGCTAAACAGCCTAAAATGCACAGGAGAGCGCCAACAGCAACAAAGAACGATCTGGCCCAAAACATCAATGGTGCCAAGGCTGAGAAACCCTGCTCTAAACAATAAAGTTAATGTTTCCACAAATAATAACTAATATTCGCTGCCTTCCAATGTCAACACAAATAATAACTAATATTCGCTGCCTTCCAATGTCAACACAAATAAAACAAGTTTCAACATGCACAAATTATATGCCAACTTAAAGAAAAATAAAAAAGCCTCCCACAGAAAAGTAAAACACTAATAACATTATTTTGTGGGTTTACCACAAGGAGAGATGGAAGACTGGAGAATCAGTATGCCGAAATGAAAACTGGGTTTCAAACTGAATTTGATTTTTGGAGTTGAGTTTACGTTCAGACAAACTGAAAGTCCTTTAAATGAAGACATCTAAAGAGCACGCTTTATCATCAATATTTAACAAATGGTGCCTGAAATAATATATCCATGTTGAATATTACATCTTAAACTCCCCACATCATATATCTGTAGAAAAAATAAAGTTTTTTGTTTGTTTGTTTGTTTGTTTTGCGGTACGCGGGCCTCTCACTGGTGTGGCCTCTCCCCTTGCGGAGCACAGGCTCCGGACGCGCAGGCTCCGGACGCGCGGGCTCAGCAGATATGGCTCACGGGCCCAGCCGCTCCACGAAATGTGGGATCTTCCCGAACTGGGGCACGAACCCGTGTCCCCTGCATCGGCAGGCGGACTCTCAACCACTGCGCCACCAGGGAAGCCCAATTTACTCACTTTATAGAAATCAAAACAAATGTGAGACGGTAAGATGATTTTCAGGACTGCAAAGCAAGTAGACAGTGAGAAATAATATGACTCCAAACATGGAAAGTGGGTGTATTAGAGCTGGAGAAAGAGTCTTACCTGGCTTAAAGGCAACGAAAAGTAATCAGTCGTGTCCAGTCCCTGATCTGTGATAACAGTAATTTTAAAATGCAAACTAGAAGACTATTTTAGAGGAAGATTTATAAATTATTAAGATTATTTGTAATATGTGAGAAAACATTGAAACATGACTGGGAGTTCTAAAACAGGCAATTTAAATAATTGATGAAACCAAGTACTTGATAGTTATCGGTTATTAAGGGCCTATGAGTGGGAAAGACCGAGCCATTGGTTGTCAAACTTGGCTGTACGGTCTACTCTGATCAATTGAAGATTGGGGGTGCTTTTTTTTTTAATGATGCCCAGGCTCCTCCTTAGACCAAATGAATCAGAATCTCCAGGAGTGGAGATTCTCCTGGCCTTTGGTATGGTATTGTACAGTACATCCCAAACTTCAGTGTGTATGTAGATTATCTAAGGATCTTACTAAAATGTAGATTCTGATTGAGTGAGTCTGGATGTGCCTGGGGTTTTGCATTTCTTGATACCAACAGTGCTGGTCTAAGGGCCACACTTCGGAGAGGGAAGTGCCAAAAGCTTCCTGGATGATGCTAATTTGTAGCCAGCATTGAGAACCATCGATGGCTGAGCTCCTAGCTTTGGGTTGGGTGCTATGTGGGCATAGAAATGAAATAGAAAGTAAAAAGCAGCATTCCTCAAATAAGGAATTATTGTATCCTAAATCAGAGCTCTCACTGTCATGCAAGCCACATATCTTTATCTTAGCTTCCAGTGTGGACCAAAACAATCCTGGTTACTCCTTTGGAAGGGCAGCCCATTCCACGCTGATCTTAATTCTTCCACAGACTTAGCACTTGCTGTTCCCCCTTTTGGAATGCTCTGATTTCAGCAGAGGTCTGCCTGGCAGGCTCCTTCTCATCATTCACGTCTTCTCCCAAGGTATTACTCTCAACACCACCCCCATCACTCTCATTTCCTTATCCTGGTTTTTTTCTTCAGGTATTGATTATTGATTAACTAATCAACAACAATAAGTGATTAGTGAGCTCAAAGAAACCCACAGCCATTCCAAGCCCTGCTGAAACATGAAGGCATCCTGACTATTCATCAGTAGAGGAGTGTTTGGGGAGAGAAATCCTAAAGGGATAAAAAGTAATAAATGATTTTAGAAATCATACTGGCTCATATTTGGGGCGAGTCTTTACATTTATATAATAATCTTTCATCAATTATCTCATTCAATGCTTAAGAAAAACTTAGGAAGTAGGGTGGGGATTACTCCTATTCTCAAGGTGGGAAAACTAAGTTTTTGAGATGCCACGGAACACAAAAGTAACAGAGATAGGAATAAAGACAGGTCCAAGGGTAAGGTCCCTCAGCTTCACCTAGATGCCTTCTTTATTTTTTCAACATGGTCTTAAGAACCAAGGATGCAATCCTAAGACTATACATACATTTGAAATCAATATTCAGAGAGTAAATTGAGCCCACTACCATCTAGAATGGGAAAGTAAGGGCCAAAAGCCCAGTCTCACTGGTGTGTTCATCTCAACCCTTCACCTTACTTTCCCCCTGTGATTGCTGATGGGGGCCTTTCCCATTGCCTGAGCGGAAAGCACTAAGAATTTTCTGAAGAAGACACTGACAAATTCAGGAACTATTCAGTTCCCTTGTATTATCCATGATTTATAAAGCAACCACTGATCTTTTTATTTAAAGGAAATGGAATTTTTAATTTTTTTATTCCAAAGTTTATAGAAGTTGAGTAACAGCAATCTAAGAGATCATATAATGATTACAAATTTATCAGAGAACAATTTATGTTTTTGAAATCTTGACTTTTTCCTACTTAAAAAATAATAATGTTTCTTTTAAAAAATAAAGCAGCAAAGAAAAGCAAAAACCAAAAAACACCAGAAATTTACTGTGGAAAGAGGAAATCAACTATAGTTCCACCCCCTAAAGAAAGTCATTGTAAATAATAATGATATAAATAATGATATAGCTTTATAAGATAAATAAATTACGAGGCCCTAATGTACAACATGGTGATTACAGTTAACAATACTGTATTGTATCCCTGAAAGTTGCCAAGAGAGCAACTCTTAAACCCTGTTGTGGTGATCATTTCACAATATATATGTGCATCAAATCATCATGTTGCACACCTTAAACTTACACAATATTATATGTCAAATATACCTCAATAAAGCTGGAAAAAAATAAAAACACATGTAAAAAATAATACAGCTAATATTTATTGAGTGTATAATATAGGTCACATAATGTGTTACTGATTCTTTTTTATTTTCAATGTATATACTAAAACATATGCATATACATTATAGCTTATTTATAAAACTTTGATCATATTATATGACCTATTCTATTTTGTTGTGATACCCTACCAAATGGTGGTAGATGACAGATAGAATCATCACCCTCATCATCATGGCAGCCAACATTTAGTAAGTGTTCTGACAACAATTCTATGAGGTAGGGTCTAATATTATTTCATGGTCTAGTTTAGAAAATTGAATCCTGGAGAGATTGAGTAGCTTATTTAAGGTCACAGCTCTGAGTAGCAGAAGTAGGACTTCAGCTGAGGGCTGTCGGAGTCTGGAGTCTGAATTCTAATTCATGGTATTTTTACTTTGTCTTTGAGCTAAGAAAAATGTATTTTTAACGTTGATGAACATTAACTCAAAAAAGCTTCCTTATAACTGCCAGAACTTTACAATTGAGTGATAATTCCAGAAAGTGTACTTGGTAATAATTGAACTCAAATATCAAGCTCATGTAGACCTTCAGAAATAGTGTATAAACTTTCTTAGGAGGTGGAGTGAATGGTGGATCTGGAGGTGCCAAATGGTATGTGGGTAGATGCTGAAAATGGGGATCCTTTACAATGCAATTGGGGTTACCTTTCCATTCTAAATGGAAATTTGAGGTAAAATGAATGTGTACTCACAGATAAGTAAGTATAGTAGGTGAGTATTATTTCTCCTGCACAAACCTCACACATCTTATGAATCTTTGCCTACAAGTGTACATTTACGTGCCATGTCATGGATGAGCCTCAAAAACATGAAACTGAGTGAATGAAGTGAGTCACAAAAGGTCACATATTGTATGAGTCCATTTATTTGAAATGTCCATAAAAGGCAAATCTATTGAGATAGAAAGTAGGTTAGTGGTTGCCAGGGGCTGGGGGTGGGAAGAGGGAGTGAATGCAAATGGTCAGGAACAATCACGTTGGGGTGATGGAAATGTTTTGAAGCAGATTGCAGGGATATCTGCACAACTGTGTAAATTTGTTAAAAGTCAGTGAATTGTATGCTTAAACTGGGTGAATTTTGTGATATGTAACTAATATGTCAATAAAATTATTTTAAAGTATGCTTTAAGAGAATCAAAAAGTACTTACTTGCAAAGGAGGAAGTGAAATCAATCTTATACACTCAAACTTAAATTATTTAACATTGTATCTTTTCTTAGAAAAATCAAAATGTAATAAATGAGAACACCACCATTTTTTTTACTACTTACTCAGGATTCACAGTGATCTGACCAAGCACTCATCTGTGGTTAATATAGAAACATCCCACTGATCTAGACACCAGA
This sequence comes from Mesoplodon mirus, assembly GCF_964341445.2. Lineage (NCBI taxonomy): Eukaryota > Metazoa > Chordata > Mammalia > Artiodactyla > Ziphiidae > Mesoplodon > Mesoplodon mirus. The sequence goes on from NC_138981.1 coordinate 8,715,852, forward strand.
CTTCTAAGAAATTCAACTTTCTAAAATCAGAAGCAGAAGAGACATCTGCACAACTATCAGGACTGCCTACATAATTTATGGAGCCCTGAGCAAAATGAAAATGCAGGATCTCTTGCTCAAAAAGTATTCAGAATTTCAAGATGGTGACTGCAGAGCATTTAACCATGCATGAGGCCCTTCTGAGCATGGGTCCCTGAGTGACTACACAGATCTGATGCCCATAAAGCCACTCCTGGCAACCAAACTAGTTGTCATAAAAGCTCTGGGTCAAGGCTATGCACTTTATTCAAGAACTTTATTCTGTTATAGAACTCCACAAACTCTCACTGTTTTTCTTCTATATACATACCTAGTGGACTTGGTTCTCTAAGTCATGGGCTGTGGGCAAACAGAGTCAACAAACGAGGAGTGAAGGCTTTCTGAAGGAAGAAGTCTCCTTCCGATGGGAAACACGAAGAAAGCAACACTAAAAAGCAGACGCAGGTATATGAATTATTATAATGAGACCAAGAAAGAGTAACTTTTTCCATCACACCCTCTGTTTGTAAAAAGGTTGACATATAATACATTTTAGAGAATATTTATCCAAAAAAAAGTGAGGACTGAATGGGGCAGTAGTGTGCTGGTGAAACGCTTAATAATTGACTCCGGGGGCGGGGGGAAGCCCTGATTTGCAGCCTTCGTCAACTTCCACGGTGTAAATACTCCCATTGTGGCAGACTTCAAGGTACTAAGGTGGGGAAACAGAAAATGGAGCTGGAAAGAGGTGCACACAACTGGTTTTCCATCCAGTGCAAGCCACCTGCAGCACACTGCTGAAATGGGGGAAACATCAGGTGCTACAGAAAGTGAAACTATAAGACAGGACCAAGGCTCAGGAGGGGAAATAAAATTCAGCTCTGTTTTCTAATAAAACATTTTGCTCTAAGGGTTAGCAAAGACAGAAGGTAACTGTTGCTATTCGCTAAAATGGGACTTTAATTCCAGTGGCAAAATCATCATGGATAATCAAAAATTGACTACATAATTATTTCTTTGTCATTTTTCTTCCCAAAATAATTGTCTCTGAATGTTTTCAGTTAAAGATTGTATGCTTAAAGACAATCAACTGTGAAAAGAGCTGAAAACTATGGCAGTGATATGGTTTTTTTAAAAAAATAGTAATATTTGTTTTTAAAAAATAGGGCATAGCCAAGTAAAAATACTTCCTCTTTTCTATTCTAATGGTTTAACCTATGAATCACCTTGTAGGAGTATTATCATACCAGAGACATGGAACTCCTACTCTTTATAGCAAAAGCATAAGACTTCACTATCAGTTTTAGTGTTAGTTTAATTTTAGCTTCCAATAGAAAAGAGGGTAAATGGGATGTTGAAATGTAAACATTTCAAATCACAATAGGCTATGTTGAGAATCACTAACCCACACTACTGCTTCCACCTTAGGAGAACTTTAGAACCTCTTAAAAGTCAAGGAACCAACCAAATTCTGGCTATGGGCATGACATCACACAAGACACTTCCCAGATGGTATCTAAGGTGGCAGCCGTCTTGCTCACCCAGCATGCCCCTCATTTCTCCAACCCCTTCTCAGTTGGCCTTCTTTTACTTAGAGGCATCAAGGAGAGATCTGGGGTGATTGCCCCTCTTATAGTAGCTGCTCCCTTCTTCAAAGTGAGCAGGGGTTTAAGTTATCTGATAAAACTGTAGCCAGTCCACTTATTTTTTCAAAAGCATATATTGAGTGCTTATTATAACTGGGCACTGTTCTGGGACTCATAATTTTGTCATTCTTGGTAGGTACTGGTCCAAATTCAGAGACAGTTCTTGGAAGACAAGTTAATATACTGTGTACCTAGCAGCCTGTTTAAAAATAAGTTCTGGAATGAATGCCAAGATGAGGAACAGTGACATATTAAAGAAGCCTATACAACTATGATTATACTCATTATATCTATTTAACATAAGCTCTATTTAAAAAAAAAATCTGAGAGCCTGTATGGAAATTATTAGTTTTAATCCAGTGTCTTCTCTGCCTTTATAACTTACTGTTATGAGCACATGTGATGTCCTACTTAATTTGACATCCTTTAGGCATGGAAGATTTGATAATACTCATTATTTGGGCCCACTAACACACACACACACACACACACACACACACACACACACACACACACACACCCTAAATGATTAGATGAGGGGGAGCTACTGCCAGTAAGAGCTGCCCATAAATGGGGCCCATCTTTGGGAAGCCACTGCCCAGTAGATAAGTACAGGTTTGTCATTCTTGGGAGTAGCTGATATTACAAGCCACTGTCATGAGATGTCCCCTGCATGTAAGAAGCATGACAAGAAAAGCTGCCTCCGGAGCAGAAAAGTTAGTGTCAGGTTGCCCAACTGTAGACATGTCCGAGGTCTTTGGACCTCTCTTCCATGATCCAACCTTGGTGTCTGGAGAAAGATGGACATTGTTGATCTTTCAACACACTCCTCACCGAGAAGAAAGAATAATAACTTCCAAGAATACTAGTAACATTGCAGTTACTGAAAGTTTGAGAAGGGAGGGACAGGGATGGAGAGCCCACATCATTATCTAGGCCATGGAGGCACATGGGAAAGGATAGTCTGCAAGGGGTTAAGCATGTATGTGTGTGTAGAATATATACATATACATGCATATGTGTATAACACACAATATTAATAAATGTAATAAGAAAAAGGTAACATATGAGATCTATAATGTAATACGTTACAATGTGTAATATATTTTCTCTCACATACTTAATTTCATTGCTGTCCTAGGCTGTATGAAAAAACCTGCAGCCAGTTGCCTTCTGAAACCTGGAATAATGTCAGGCCCAAATGAATCCCCACCTTTATTCAACCCAATGATCGTGTTCTTTGAGAGACAGACTAGAGTAAGCATTCTAGTGACAAACTGCACAGAATTACACTACTTATTTGGGTGACATCAGGCAAGTTACTGAAACTCTCAGTTTTCTCATCTATAAAATGGGGACGGTAACTGTGTTCTCTAGGGTTTTATCAAGATTAAAGAGGTTAGTATTTGTGAAAACCCTAAACCAGTGCTTGGTAAATAGTAAGTGCTTTGTAAGTGCTTACAAAATCTCTAACCCATGGGAGAATCTTATTTTTCTCATGTGTTCACAGAGTCAATAGGAATTTCACTCATTTATGTCTAATATGAACACACAAGTTGCTCTTAGTTTCTTAGTTTTTCTTTAGCATAAAAAAACCTCTTTTCAGAGTCCAAACAAATTACAGAAGAATTAAGTCACTTTTAAAATTGACGTGATTTACAAACTGGAATAAAAGTGCCATTCTCTTGCCTTGAATGCATCAGGTGATCAATATCTTCTTCCCAAATGCAAGCAAGTTCCTTATGTACCTGTTTTGTCATTGCTGATGTTGACATTTTTATGTTACGTAATTAAGAAATCAAACGAAAACAGTTCGATACTACTGTTAAATCACTAAAAGGCACACTATAAGATGTAGTTTAATGATCATATTCTTAATTTGGATAATTGTACTTTCATATGGCATAACAAGTCTTTCACTTCAACAGTCCGTCGTTTGATTCTTTTCATTTTTCTTGACTTGGTTTAGAGATTCCAAATATCTTAATTTCACTTGACCACTGACCGGTAGTTGAAGAAAGACAAACATGAAACCAGACTGACTGCTGGGGAAAGCAACATATGGACAATTTAGTTTTGAGTCCATAGGAATTAAACTTTTAGAAGGTTCCTTTTCTCTCTTTAGCCTAGAGTCTCAATCAGCTTTTATACTTGCAAGTCAACAGATTAACGTTCTCGATGATTCACTGTTTCAAAATAACACACATTGTACTTCCAAAGTTACTGCTTGAAATATTGCTGGCATTTATTTTCTTAAGCATATTTGCTAAGTGGTACTGAAACACAAAAGCCCAAGAGAAAAATCAGACCTTCTACATTTGGACAAAAGGAGGACACACACAGAGATCTGTTCTTTCTCGAAACTATGATGGATTAAAGAGTAGGCTTGAGTGGTGTTTGTAAGTATGACATTGTGGGAGGGAGACAATCAGTATGAATTCTGAAAAGCAATGGCTGTTTCTTGAATAGGTGGTCATTGCCGCACCTGTCACTCAGAAATGGGCTGTTGTCTGTGACCCCCCCCTAGAGGGGTGGGATAGGGAGGGTGGGAGGGAGACGCAAGAGGGAGGGGATATGGGGATGTATGTATACGTATAACTGATTCAGTTTGTCATACGGCAGAAACTAACACAACAGTGTAAAGCAAGTATACTCCAATAAAGATGTAAAAAAATAAAAAAATAAAAGAAAGAAATGTGCTACTGTGATTGTATGTGCCTCCTCCACTAAACAGAGCTTTTTCATATTCATAGCCTTGGCACTTAGTAGTTCCTGGCACACAGTAGGAAATTAAGAAACATTTGCTAGGATAAAGACTGAACAAATGGGTCACTGTCTTAAGAAGCTTGTAGTCGAATTTGGGAAGTGAGACTAACTAACATGTGACGTAATTCATCCTGAAGACAAATAATGATATCAACAGACTTGTGCAGCTCAAAATGTCAAAGCGGATGTGGAGAAATCAGAACCCTTATATGCTGCTGGTGGCAATGTAAAATGGTACAACCACTTTGGAAAACAGTCTGGCAGTTTCTTAAAGGGAGAAGCATAGAGTTACTGTATGACCCAGCAATTCCACTCCTAGGTATATTCCATCTCAAGAGAATTGAAAACATAGGTCTATACAAAACCTTGCACACAAATGCTTGTAGCAGCATTATACATAATAGCCAAAGAGTGGAAAAACCCAAATGTCCATCAACTGACCAATGGATAAACAAAATGTGGTCTATCCATACAACGGAAGGTTATTCAGCCATAAATAGAAATGAAGTTCTGGTACATGATACAACGTGGATAAACCTTGAAAACATTACGCTAAGAGAAAAAAAGGTAAACATGTTATAGGTTGCCATTTACATGAAATATCTAGAAAAGGCAAATCTATAGAGGCAGAAAGTGGGTTAGTGGTTGTCAGGGGTGGGGGTGGGAGTGTTGAAGGGAAATGGCAGGGAGTTGACCGCAAATGGATGCAGCAGTTCTTTCTGAGGTGATGAGAAAATGTTCTCAAACACGTGGTGATAGATGTACAACTCTGTGAGTGTACTAAAACCCGCTGAATTGTACACTTTAAGATGGTGAATTTAATGGTGTGTGAATTCTATCTCTATTTTTTTTAAAGATGCCAAAGAGACATGGGTACAGGAATTCAGCAGAGAGAGAAATACTAATAACGTTTAGAAGACCTTCAGAGACTTCCAGGAGAACGTGAGAGCTGAGCTAGATCTTCAGGAATGCATTGGATTTAGGTGGGAGGAGGGAAGGCATTTTGGATGAAAGGAAGAAGACAAAGTGAGGCTAGTCATTGTTCCAACCATGAAAAGAAAGGCCAACATATGTTGCAATAGGATTGTCAGTGAGCTTGTGCTTTCCCCTGCTAAAAAGTATATCTGCCTCTGCTTCAGGTGAAATTCACAGCTAAAGAACAGGCGGCCAAAATGCAAACCATATAAGCCTCTATTTTCACTCCTGTGGCTTACTATTTTCCCTTTAAGACACTAACTTTTAGATTTCTACATTAGACTCAATGTTTAACACTAGCCTAGCTTGACCTTTCACTGTATAATGATACTTGTCCTATGACTGTGCAGTATTCTATTTCTTTCCCAATATCTGAGGGTCTGAACTTCAAGAAGGGGGATGTCTATGTATCTAGGGGGACAGCAATGGCAGCTCCTAGTCAACTGAGTGGATTTGGAAACCCCTTGCACTGTTTGTTTTGATAAGTTTTCAATAGTTTACTATTCGACATTAGAGGTCATGCCTCCACTTGGGATTAGCTCCATTCAGGAGACTGTATCATGGTGTTGCATAGCAGAATGCTATTTTAAAATAACATTCTCAGCACATTCATCAACATTCCAAAAATACTCCGCTTGGCTCTGATGGCAGGATCTGAGAATGGGCTGGTCATGATGACCACAAACTTTGCGGGGGATTCTTCCTGAAACACAGCTCGGTGGGGGCAAAAGAGAGAAAGCATCGGATTCTTGGGATCAGAAGGACATCTAAGGGAAGCTAATCCAGCCTCCCACCCATTACACAAATTCCCTCTGACAACCCTTATAGGGAGGTATCACCTTGACCTTAACACTCACAGTTTTATGTCCAGCTAGCTCATGACTGGACAGTTTTTACCTAGATGATCCTAATAGCCTAGCCAAAACCTTGAGTGAAGAGAGACTATATAAACTCTAGGAAAATACATAACGCTTAGAGTAGGTTCTTCAGTCTCACACTACTGCCATTGAGGGCTGGATAATTCTTTGTGGTGGAAGCTGTCCTGCGCATTGTAGGTATTTAGCAGCATCACTGGTCTTGATCCACTGCATACCAGCAGCACACCACCCCAACTGCACCACTGAAAACCAAAAATGTTTCCAGACATTTCCAAGTGTCCCCTGGGGGGCAAGACTGCTCGGGTGAGAACCAGTGGTCTAGGGTGTAAATGACATGGGGGGAGCAGATTAGGCATGTATTATTAATACTCAACAAATTATTCTGACACTCTACATTTTTTAAGTGGTTTTTCAGGGTATTTCTCTATAAGCTGGCATACTATGCAATGCTGATGCCCTCTCAGACCACAACCAGCAACTGTTTCTATAAGAAAACTGCCCTGGCTGCAAAAAGGCAAAGTAATCAACATTTACCTGCACGTGGTGGAATTATCATGGGTTTTGTGTCATCCGTACACATGAACGTTGACACTATGGGTAGTCATTACGAATAAGATAACAATAAACAGGCAACCCTGTCTATTTCAAAATTTCAAAAAATTTTTCAATCAGTTCTTGAGAAACTCCATAAACAGTTTCTCTTAAAACTTTATGGTAAAAGATTACCATCCATTTTGATTCCAACTTCTCTGAATGTTTTCCAAACATTAAAGACTGTGAGTCATGCTTCGAGCCCATGTCTAATTTAAGCAAAGCTTTATATAGCAGATGAATTAACAAAACAGAAGAGTTCTCCCTCCATTTTACATGAGGAAACGCATCATACAACTTGGGCTTTATCACACAGGAGTCGCCTCTCTTTTAGAATGACATTGTCTATGATTTTGCTTGTATCAAGAGGTCTAACAAGCACTGGCTCTCTCTGTGAGCATCAGCTCCAAGATGCTGCCCTGGCAACCAAGCCACACTCGCAATGTAACAAACCCTGAAACTGGAAGCAAAAAGAGTCTTGCATCTAAACGCTGGATCTAAATGTTTCACATGTGAGCGATGTTTGAACTATCCCACTTTTGCCTGCCACTTCCCTTCTTCCCAGGACCCTATTACATAAAGGTTTAGGTGTTCTGGGGAATAATTGGGCGTCAATGGTGGCAGCGTGTGGGAGGATGCCTAGGTTACCTCCAGTATTACATACTCTACTTAGGAGGTGGGCAATTCCTATTTATATAATCCCTGATGAAGATACACCCCAGCAATTTGGGAGGGGGACTGCCAAAACAAGTAGGTAATTTCACTTGAACACCGTGTACTAAGTGCAAATCTGATTTACCTCCTTCATCTTCTTAGAAAGGAACAGGTATCATTGCAAACAATAGTTTGCGTGGGCTGCTCAGTGTGGGAAAGCGGGGGGGGGGGGCTGAAATTCAAAGCCAAGTGAAACACCAGCAGAGAAGAGCAGCTGGATTTTACCACGCAGCAAGAAAACATGGCTCCGCCCCCATCCTACCTATCGAGATGCTAGATCCTGACTACTTCAGGGGGAGAACAGAAATGCAGTCCTGGGGTGCCCAGAGCTGAGCTACAGGCATGGCGGAGAGTGAAGAATCTCACTAATTGATATGAAAACTTGCGCAGCAGAGAACTGAATCGAATCTGTTGTCTTTTGGCTTCGAATTCAGTCCTCGAAAGCCTTGTGTCAAACACAGTAGCCTTTGTGGCTATTGAGTGTTTGAAATGTGGCCAGTTGGAATTAAAATGTGGTGTATGTGCAAAATATGTGCCACATTCCAAAGACTTGAAATGAAATATATATATATATATATACACATATCTCCAATAATTTTTTTATTGACTGCATATCAAAATGGTAATATTTCAGATGTATTAGGTAAAACAGAATATATTACTGTTTCTTTCTACCTTTTTTAGAAAACTTATTTAAACATGAAAATTTTAAACTACCTATGTGGTTTGAATTACATTTCTATTTGACAGTGCTGGTCCAAAAGCTGAATGTTACTTTGAGGCATGATTTATATTGAGCTCAGAGACGCTTATGTAGGCAAGTGTTGCTTGACTGAGCTTGTCTATCTATTGCAAAATGTTAACTTCAAACATCCTTGAAAACTAAAATTTCATTCACTGCCTTCTTGGCAAAATCTGTTGGATAAACAAATCTGCTGTTTTGAGACATGAAGGCGATGGTTAACAATGTAAGTAAATTTTCTTCCTTTACAGACATACTTAAACCATGTTAAAGCAGAGATGAAACAGGCTCTAACATCGAAGCAGACCCATAATTAGGTGCTAATGCTGAATATCCTGCAATGTTTCAAAAAGACACATAGATGGAAAAAGGCCAGACCTGCACAAGGCAGGAGAGAAGAAAATGTTGAATATATAAATGCAAATATGTTACAGAGATCTGAGTCCCACTACTCTGTGCTCTCCAGGTACTACTTGCTTTTCAGCATCTCCTCTCCATTTTCACCACCACCACCTGGCTGATTCACGGGGTCAGAGGCAAAGCCACCTTCTTCATCTCTCTGATGAGCCTCTCCACTCTATGCATCTCCCACTGCTCAGCTGTCTTGAACCCCACCGACGGAAACCATCCTAACATTTGGCTCCAGAACCTGCCATAGTCACAAGGGGAATTCAGGTTGGAAACAAGGTCAGCCTTGCATCAAAGCCTTAAAATTTAACTCCACATAACCCACCCGAGGAAGAGTCCAAAGATGAATGTTAGACTCCTTAAGAGTCAAGACTTCCAATCTATTCAAGTCAATCTTCAGTCCTTTTAATGCAACATATAAAGTAAAATATAAAAATAATCCTTTTCCTTTGCATTTGTTCAATTTGTCTAAAAACTATTCCATGTAGTTAGAACTCAATGAAAGTAACAGTGCCTGCCAACAGGAACTGAATTTTCAGTTCATGAGTTTTATGCCCCTGAAAGCCTCTTCTTAAGAAATTTTGTATTTGTGGGTGGTTATAGGTTTTTTCTAATCTAGAGCTCAAAGAAAATCTGGTCAAAGGATACTGCTGTGGGTAACCTCAGGAAGGAAAAATGGCTCCAAAAATATTTTTAAAAAAGAGAAGGTCGCAGCTCTGAAGGCTCAGTATAGCAAATCCTCAGCGACCCTGGATCATCTGGGAATGAGTCATTCTAGATAAGCATACATCCTGGATAGCCCACAGTTTATGCTCTAACCATCTTATTGTAAGAGCTTTTATTTTTCTAATGGAGTCATTTCCTTATCTTTTTAAACCATTGAACCAGTTAGTCTTATAGGCATAATTATAGGTGAAAATGCAGATCAAGTACAGAGCTGAATGAGTCTGTCACAGGATAACCACACAAAGTGAACGTGTCTCCAGCCATCCACAGTGACAATTACTGTGACTGATGTCTTTTCAATGTGGTGATCAATGTCCTTAGGCCAGGTGGGAGGGGCTGCTGGCTGCCTCTCCTGTGAACGTTAGAGTGGTTCTTGGTTCTACCTTTTCATTGCCTTCTCTCTTTTCCACTGTCAGCAGTATGGGAAAATTCCTATCCCACTGTTGATATTCACCTGTACCACCAAGAGGCATGGAGGCTCACCCCAGAGTCCCAGGTGACCAGAATGTTGCCACCACGCAATCTCTACCACCCTTCTCCTCTTTGCTTCCCCTTCTTTGTCTAAAATTGCTTTTTCACACTTAAGAGCTCTCAAGACGAGCTTCTCATGCACCTATTACTAATGGGTTAGCATGTCTCTTTCCTTCTATAAGACACAATCCAGGAAGGATGACACCACTGGGTAAAAGCACGTGCTCTCTGGATCCTAACTCTACTTCTGAGGAGAACTTCTTTTCCTCTTCTCCCTTTCTCTCTCTCTCTTTCCTTCTTTCTTTTTCTCTCTCTCTTTCTTTCTTTCATTCTTTACCATTAGTCATTTTTGCAGGCTGGTATCCTAAAAACTAAGGGCTTACTGTACAATTTTGTATAATCACAGGGAAAAAACCCAACTAATTTTAGAATTTGAATGGATATGGTCTGGCAAAGATATTGGAAATCCTTGGTTGCTACACTAAATACCGAATTGCTATAAAATCAATTTCTAGTCAAATAATCAATTTCTGCTTCAGTTTTATTAATGGTTATAATTAAGTCAATAGCAAAAGAGTAAAGGGTATCATTTCCCCTTGGAAAGATGAAAAACAGCTTAAGATGAAGGAGTCTGAATATGAACTTTGGAATCAGTTAACATAAGTTCAAAACCTAGCTCCACCATTTAATACCTTTGTGACTTTGGGAAAGTTACTTAGCCTCTGCAAACCTCAATTTCCTCATCTATAAAATAGGATAAATAAGCCCCACTAGAGAGTTGTTCTTAGGATTAGAAAGTACACATATAAGGCATAGAGTAAAATGTTTGATACAGAGTAAGTATTGCGGGGAAACATCTTTTTCCCATTTTGATCTTCTGGCAACAGGAGACTAAACCGGGCCTCAGCAGGGGAGAGCAATCCTTGAACAATTGAGAGCAAGCAAGAATGCGTTTTCCAAGATATTGATCTTCCTTCCTTTTTAGAGGTTCACGGCACTGTTTGGCCTTAGGGCATTCTGACTGAGCTTACTGTAAACACACACACACAATGTAAACACACACAAAACCCCCCCCACACACACACACCCCATCACCACAACTACCACACCAGTTAAACAGATTATGCTACATTTGCCTACAAATGTCCACATAAAATACATCTTACTTTCCTGTGGTTGGCAGTCGTGATTGCTCCCAGCATGCTGGCCCTGATTAATGTGTGGGATATGTGGGTTTGGGGCATTAAAATACACCCGAGTCTTCAGTGAAAGGCCAGACTATGCTCACGTAAACAGTCCTTGCTCATTCTGTTTCTGTTTCCCATGACATAAAATAAACTAGCTGTCACATATATATTGTAAGTAAACTGAGAAGTTTCTTAAGTACATATATGGCAAACCAACTCATAAATAGATAACCGAGGAGCTTTTGTTTCATAAGTCAATGTGCTTAGACAATTACCTTACAGTGGAATACACCACTCAAGTCTAGCATTGGTTGACTTTATTTTTTTATAACTACCTTATTAAGATAAAATTCACATACTATATAATTCACGCATTTAAAATGTTTAATTCAATAGTTCTTAGTATATTCATGGAGTTTTGTAACCATCACTACAACCAATTTTAGAACATTTTTATCACCTTGAAAAGAAACCTCATAACTATTAGCAGCCACTCCCCACTGTCCTCTACACAGTCCTAGGGAGCCACCAATCTACCTTCTGTCTCTATGGATTTGCCTACTCTGGACATTTCAAAATAAATGGAATCATACAACATGTGACTTTTTGTGTCTGGCTTCTTTCACTTAGCATAATGTTTTCAAGGTTCATCCATGCTATAGCATGTATCAGTATTTCACTCTTTTTATTGCTGACTAATATTCCATTATATGGGTATACCACCTTTTATTTACTCATACATTGGTTAATGGACATTTGGGTTGTTTCTACTTTTTGGCCATTATGAATAATGTTGCTATGAACATTCATATACAATTTGTATGTGGACACACATTTCATTTCTCTTGCATATATATCTAGAAGTGGAATTGCTGAGTCATATGATAATTCTATATTTAACTTTTTGAGGAACTACCAGACTCTTTTCCAAAGTGGCTGCACCATTTTACATTCCCACCAGCAGTGTATGAGGGTTCCAATTTTCCCATCTTCTTACCAACACTTGTTACTATCTGTCATTTTGACTATTACCATCCAAGACGGTGTAAGGTGGTACATCCCTGTGGTTTTGATTTGCATTTCTCTGATGGCTAATGATTTAGAACATGTTGTCATGTCCTTATTGGCCAACTGTATGTATGTTACATATGTTTATTGGCCATTTGGAGGTAAATGTGGTGGAAGTATATGATGGAATTCAACAGAATTGTGAAGGAATCCCACAGTTCTTTTCTTTTAATTTCTGCTAACACAATGAATGTCCTAAGGAATTTGTGAGTAACTTTAATCTTGAGACTGGAATTTGTGAGCTAACCATAAATCACTTAACCAAAACATGATGAAATGCTTTTCAACAAAACGCTAGAGGAAGCAGTAAGATTAATAACTAAAGAAAACAAATGACTTCAATAACAGAACTTTAAAAAACTATGAAAATAGAGCTATAAGTCATCCATCCATTGGTCAAAGGTATTATCACTGGTTCTTGTGTCAAAGATTAAGACCCCAAACCGGTAACCTGTCAAGCAGAGTCTACTTAAGTGATGTGTGTACGTGTGTGGGTGTGGGAGGAATGGGATGATTAATAGCAAAACTAGCAACCAACTTCTCAATGCACACTATCTGACAAGCACTGCTGTTAACAGTGAGGCAAGCATTGTATAAGTTTCACCTACAATATCTGTTATCCTCGACACAACTCTGCAAGATTTTGTTGTTGTTGTTGCTCTTGGCAGTGGTTTGCTTATTTGCTACTGAGAAGGGCAACAAAATTCTTTCCATGCCCACATTCACCTCTTGCTGAGGTTAACAGCCACTCCATGAGCATAAAATTCCATCCAGGTACTATAAACCCACCCTTACCCGTAGCTGATTGGCCCAGGGCTGGTGACTGATCCGACAGTCACCCAATCAGTAGGGGCCTATGAGGAGGCATGCTGAGATAGTTCTCCCAGCATGGATGCCACTACCCAAACTGAACTAATGGGATTCTCTCTGTTGCTAGTTAGCTGAGAGATGTAGTAATTGCTGTTCAGTGGGTGCTGGAGCAGAGGAGCCAGGAACAGTCAGAAGTAGATTTTAAAGTAGTAGAATCCCACCGCAGTCATCCATGAATTCTTCCTATGAGGGTTGACAAGATATCCAGGGCTGGAGACCCTATGGGTATCCTGGCAATAAAGGACCTCTTATCTTGAGTAACCAAAAGGCTGTAACACAATTTCATCATGTCTTTTTTTATGGATGAGGAAATTGATCACAACACACACACAGACACGCCCCATCACACTGTTTAAAATTTTTCAATAGCTTCTTCTTGCTCCTAGGTTACAATCCAATATACTTGCTGTGTGGCTTTCAAGACCCTGTCATTCTTCTGCCCACCCCACCCATTTCTCCAAATGTTTCTTATGCCCTCTCCCCCTCACTCACTCTGAACTTTCTTCATTAGGTTATTGGAACCTGCTGTTCTTTTTTTTTTTTTTTTTTGCGGTATGCAGGCCTCTCACTGTTGTGGCCTCTCCCGTTGCGGAGCATAGGCTCCAGACGCGCAGGCTCAGCGGCCATGGCTCACGGGCCCAGCCGCTCCGCGGCATGTGGGATCTTCCTGGACCGGGGCACGAACCCATGTCCCCTGCATCGGCAGGCGGACTCCCAACCACTGCGCCACCAGGGAAGCCCGAACCTGCTGTTCTTTGTTCCCCAGGGACTTTGCACAAACTATTCCTTCTTTCTGGAGCGCTTTCTCCCTCTCTTCACCAACCTAATGCCTCTTCAACCTGGGTACCTTGCCATAAACATTAGTTCTGTAGGCATAAAAGATGCAACGAGTGCCACAGCCTGGTAGATCTGATTCCACAGCCCTCAGGAAAGGGGAAGGGGGGGTGTCTCTGAATTGCACCCCATGATTCATTGGATATCTATGTCAAGTGTTCACCCAGGAGCACACGCGGGGACGTGTAGCCACACACCCTCTGGACTTCTCAGAGTGTTACTGTCAAGTGGCAGGGCTGAGAGCTGTTGAGCTGGAGGACCCCTGCCACATCCCCCCAGGAGGACTGCAAAGGTAGCGCTGGGCCTGCATACTCACAGAGACACACAGTCCTAGGCAAGGAGAGGAGGAGGGACCCTTTGGTGCGCACTGTGCTTTTTGTAATGGATACTGCTGGAATGTGCAGACTGCAGCGGAGTTCTTTTTTAAACGATACTGTGGTTTTTTGGTTTGGGGGTTTTTTGTTTGTTTGTTTTTCTTTTTTCTTTTATATTGGAGTAGAGTTGATTAACAATGATGTGTTTGTTACAGGTGTACAGCAAAGTGATTCAGTTATACCCCATACAAGTATCCTCTTTTTCAAATTCTTTTCCCATTTAGGTTATTACAGAATATTGAGCCAAGTTCCCTGTGCTATACAGTAGGTCTAAAGGATACTGTTTTAAATACATAGGTGATTTTGTGAGTTTAAAAAGAGCACTACAGAAAATAGTGTTGTAAGGCAAATAATCACCTTCTAATGTGCCTTTCTTTAAAACCGAAATTATAGCAAAACTGAGATGGCGCTTTACTTAGAAAGTTGAATTTCTTAGAAGTCTGGTGTCTAGTTTGGTGGGATGTTTCTGTGCTAACCACAAATGAACACTTGGTCAGATTTCTGTGAACCCTGAATAAGTAGTAAAAAATCGTGTTTTGTCTCATTTATTACATTTTGATTTTTCCAGGTGGGTGGTCGAGAAGGAAAAGAAATATACGATAATTTTACTAATGTATTTCAAGTTTGGTTGTGTAAGATTGATTTCAATCCTTCATTTGCAAATAAATACTTTTGGATTCTCTTATTAAGGCCTACTCTTTAAAACGACTTTATTGAGATACGCTTTGCATATCATAAAATTCACCTAGAAATTTACCAAACTGTGCAACCATCACCACAATCCAGTTTTAGCACATTTCAATCACCCTAATAACATCCCTGGTGCCCATTAGCAGTCATTCCCCTTTCCCACTCCCAGCCCCAGGCAACCACTAATCGACTTTCTGTCTCTAGAGATCTGTGGAAGTCATTATATCTTCACACATACATATGAAATATAAATCAAAAATACATCTCTCCTTTAACAAAATCCTACTTCTACAGCAAGATTTTGGTGTCTGTGATGTTTAATAATTTTAAGGAACAAATAAATTAAATGTTGCAAAGAAACCTCTGAAAAACAGTCCTACAAACAACATTTTTTCCACTGTAAAATACTATTTTAAAGCTTATGACAACCAACCAACAGACAGCATTTTTCCATCGTGCAGTATTTTCCTCATTAAAGTCAAAAGTGTCCATTTTACTCTCTTCCAGTACTACCCCTACCCGCCCCCCAAATCAAACTCTTAACAGGTTAAAAGAGTTATAGCACATATTCTCAACTTTATTTTCAGACAAAACCCTGGAGAGGTTTAGTCTCCTCCAAATTTGGATCACGAGCTGAAGCAAGCAAATGAAACTTCCCCAAATGACATCCTGTTCCATAGCTTTTTAAGGGTTATGATAAAGTTTCTAGACACTCTTTAAAGATATTCTGGAAATTCATCAGACTTGTCAAAAAGCCACTAACTTCCTTAGCAACCCAGTAATACTGTGAGCGCTCCCCAGTTAATTATAGATCTGTTATTTTAAGGAACAATCATTAATTGAGGTCTCTTAATTTAATTAACAAGGGGATATTATATAGCTTCTACAAAGTAACCCTTTGCTCCTTAACAACCAATGGAAAAAATTCTTATCATGGTAAGTTAGAAGTTGCCTCCGCCATATATACATATACCATAGTTCTCAAGAAAATATTCTTCCCAAATTGCCTTTCTCTATTAAAGAATTGACCATTGGTCAACATGACAAATGTATGAAATTGAGTCATTTCCGCATAACCCTCCAGCCCAGCACGACTGTGAAAGTAGATAAATCATGTTTCATTTGGGTTGGTACCACCCAATTTACTGCACTAAAACACAACACCCTTGTTCAGGCCAATTCACGGACTTCTGATAGCAGCCCTCACAGGCTCCAGGTTGCCGGTTTCTGAGTCTAGTACGCTGCCTCGCACAAGGGTGCTGGCCCGGTTTCTATTTTCAATTGGAATTTCCTCCTCTGGGGTGATGCGATCCCCACCCTCAGGGGCATTTGCCTGGTTCTCTGTTCAGCGCCTCGCGTTGCCCCTTGCTCTGGAACTGAAGGGAATTCCAGGCTCACCTCCTGCAGAGTCCAGTGAGAAGAAGACTCACGGACATTACGCTTCACATACGGTGGGAACCAGGTCTTGTGAACCTCCCAAGCTCCTCTTAGGAGACACCAAGGTGATATTTACTCAGGAAGTTGCTGAGATCTAAGACAAGACCTGCAGGAAATGATAGCGGGAGGCCAGGTTGTAGGGCTAAAGCTGTAAAGACATCTCCATTCAAAGGGTCACAAGAATGCGGAAGAGTCAGCCAAAGGAAACATCACAGAGTGTAAGATGGGGCCACGTCCCTTGGCAAAACACGGGCTGCACTGCCAGGACCAACGGCTCTCTCACGGCCCAGCTCTTGTGGCTGAGCGCTCAGCAAGCTATAGAGAGTTTAAAGAAAAGGGCAGTGATGTTTTTAGGGTCAGCCCTTGGAGGCCCTTTACATTCTTTCCTCTGAGGGAGTTCTGGACAACTAATGTAAAAATCTCAAATGCAAAACAAGAACCAGCACTTTAAACCAATGAGTAAATGATGTTTTTCAGAGTTCAACTCTCCACTTTGAACTGGTAAGAATAGCAATGCTCACGAAAATTATTCCGCCTAGAATATTTACAAAATAAGCTCTGAAAAAAATACAAATTTTAACTTAAAAATTGCCAAGGATTTGTTTTCTGGTGACTTAGAGAAGGAGACAAGGAGGATAGGTTTCAGACACTCTAAGCCATATGTGGATGCATCTTACTTTTTATTCAAGAGGAAGCCTGAGAGTAGAAACTAGATATTATTCTTTTTTGAAATTTTCCTTTAGCACTGGACACACACCCAGTTCTCCACACATACTGGTGAATAAATGAATGTTCAATGATATTTTGCCCTTATCTGAACATACTCAACTTTCTTCTCCATGCTAACCATGTGTGTCCCCTTTCTTTTGCCCTCATTCTTATATAACAGTAGATCTATCTACAGCATCTGTGGTCATCTGGACATAGCTTTAGACCAGAAATCCACAAACCTTTTGGGTAAAGAGCCAGCTAGTAAATATTTTAGAGTTTGCATGCCATATAGTCTGTCACAACTACTCAACTCTGATGTTGTAACATGAAAGCAGCCATAATTGATATGTAAATGAATGGACACAGCTATTTCCATGGACACTAAAATCTCTATTGCATATAATGTTCACATGTTGTGAACCAGTCTTCTTTTGACTTTTTCCACTGTTTAACAATGTAATATTTATCTATTCTTAGCTTGCAGGCTGTAAAAAAAAGAAGCAGGCAGTGGTCCAGATTTGGTCCATGGGCCATAGTTTGCTGACCCCTGATATAGACAATTGAGTGACTGCGATATGGTAGGTGCTCTATTAGGAATGAGCACCTACAGAACAAACTGAAAAACAAAACCGGATTTGGCAACTGTCCAATCGGTTGATTCGATAGAGGAAGACAGGGCAAAGGTTTCAAACTTCAGAGAGGAGATTTTTGCATGTGTGCATTATTTTTAATTTAGCTTATCCATTTACATGTCAAAATTGATCAAACTCATCAGCTAATTTCCAAATGTTGGCTCTGATTTGTTTGAACTAAAGGATTAATATATTTTTCTGGGGCTTCCCTGGTGGCGCAGTGGTTGAGAGTCCGCCTGTCGATGCAGGGGACATGGGTTCGTGCCCCGGTCTGGGAAGATCCCACATGCTGTGGAGCTGCTGGACCTGTGAGCCATGGCCGCTGGGCGCTGGGCCTGCGCGTCGGGAGCCTGCGCTCCGCAATGGGAGAGGCCACAACAGTGAGAGGCCCGCGTACCAAAAAAAAAAAAGAATGCTATATGGGCTTCCCTGGTGGTGCAGTGGTTGAGAGTCCGCCTGCCGATGCAGGGGACACGGGTTCGTGCCCTGGTCTGGGAAGATCCCACATGCCGCGGAGCGGCTGGGCCCGTGAGCCATGGCCGCTGAGCCTGCGCGTCCAGAGCCTGTGCTCCATGTCGGGATAGGCCACAACAGTGAGAGGCCCGCATACCGCAAGAAAAAAAAAAAAATATATATATATATATTTTTTTTCTTCTGATTATAAATGACCTCATCCACAATTTCAGAAGATGGTTTTAAAACAGGAGCTAAATTTATAAATCTTTCTAAAGTAGCACTAGTAAATTAAAGCTAATTAAAAAATGTCCTGGGAGGTGATTTTGAATGTTTTCCTCTTGATATATTGAGGAACCAGAGCTGCTAAGCCCAAGGAAACAGGAGAAGACTGTGATGATTCTGTTTAACTGTTAATATATTCAGTCTATTTCTATAATATTTCCTTGATATCTATTCAGTTATATCCAATCAATGAGGATTTGTGGGTACTGGTATCAGCGGGATGGCCCCATCATCCTGCCTTTGTTGTTTAATTAGGTCATAAGGAAATATGTATTGATATCCATGACAGGAAGAACTCACTGACCAAATAGGGAAAAAATTGAGATAGGTTTGTGCCTTCTTTAAAATGTCAGTATTTTCCGAATTTGCTCACATACTGTGGTAAAGTGAACGATTTGCCCTATTTCTTCACCCCTTACTGCACTCACACCCTTGCCATGGCCCCATCATGGAGGAAGTGTACTTCCCTACCCAATGACATTAGGCTTGGACGTGACTTACCTTGGCCAATGGCAGGTAGGTGGAGATGAGAGTGTGCCAGAGTCCAGCCTATGCATTAAGTATTCGTAGTCGATTCCACTTGTCATATCGTGCCTCTGCACTTCTCCAGATAAATGCTGCCCCACCAACCTAGGCCCTAGAATAAACACATGTAGGATGGAAATGACCAAGGAGCCAAGCCCCGTAGGACTGGCAGCTTGACCTCGGGTCAAACAGCTGAGCTCTGCCCGATAAGCCAACCCCAGCTGACCCACAGATCCACGAGAATAAATGATGGTCGTTTTAAGCCACTGAATTTCAAAGTAGTTTTTTATGCGGCATTCGTGTGGCAACAGCTAACTGACAGAAACACCATTCTACATTTTAGACAACACAGCTATAAAGCACCATTTTGTGTGTCTGTGTGCACATGTGTACACATGCCAAGTGTTCTATATTTCATTCTTTTTAATGATATCCAAAATTTAAAAGTGTCCCCCAGGGCAGAATTCTCATGGAAGGCCCCATGGTTCTTTACACCCGGGTTCTCCCTAGACAGCCTACAATGGGTGATATGAAGTACCTACATGGTAATGATGGTATTCCTTGCCTACCTAATTAAAAGCAATAGGTGGTCTAAGAATGTCTAGGTGTTAAAAAACATCCTCCCTTTCTAATAAAGATCAAGGCAAATCATATAGTAAAACTGAGTACTAATTTAAGTATCCAATAAGTGTGTGCCTATGTTTGCAGCATCAGACAGCATCAGCTCTTTTTACACCTTTTTTTAAACAGTGGGAACCAAATAAATGCAGGAAGTCTTTATAACTGTGTCCCGATGATAAGGTTTCACTCCGCAGCCATCCTGAATAAAAACAGCTATTACGGGTTTTTTGAACCAGCTAATCTTGATAAGGTTCAAACATTTCCCCAAGAGAGGTCTATGAACTGCCACTCCCTTCAAAATGAATGAATAAAAATGCATGTGTACCATCAACGCCAGGGTTTACATAACCCTTGCGCTGCCCAGAGCACGACTGGGTCGTGGCTACCGCAAATACATGTGGGACTTGTGTTTATCCTTGTTCATAAATACTTTTGGACGGCAGAGTGCCAGCTCTCATGTACCTTTTCCAGGCGGCTACAAGTTCAACCATGTGGCCGTCATTCCTGAAATGGATGTTCCATTAGAACAGCCATGCAAAGAGGGAGCATGGAGCATTCATGCAGGAGCTAAATTCTGTGCTGTTTCAACTAAAAGCACTTTGCTAGAGAAAACACAAGAGTTGGAATTACAAAACTACCACAACGCTCAGCTAAAAACTACCAAACAGGACGTCTTTATTTGTGGTTGTGTATGTTACTAACGACAAGAACACCAAAATCCTCTCTGATCTCATTGTCGATTCACCTTAATTTTCTCCTGTTAGGTCTCTGGACGTTTTTGACATAAATGATCAATGGAGACAGGAATGTTCCCATTGTGCCGGAAGGACAGAGGAAGCAATTTAAAAGGTGTCATTTTACGCAGAACAGGTCAGTGGTTGCCCGGATTAGAGTAGGCGCCAGAGGTAGGATGTAGTGTGGGTGTGACTACAAAGTGGTAGCCTGAGGGAGCTTTTTGGTAGTGATGGAACACTCCTGTATCTTGAACGTGGTGGCAGATATGCCAATCTAGACACATGATAAAATTGCCTGGATCTCTCTCTGTGTCTGTCTCTCTCTCTCCATCTCTCGGTCCTTCCCTCCCTCGCTCACACATACACAAAGGAATGCATGTAAAAAACCGGTGAAACATGAACAAGGTGTGTACTCAAGTTAACAGTATTATACCGATGTCAATTTCCTGGTCTTGATATTGTTCTGTAATTATGTGAGATGCTATCATTGAAGGAGGCTGGATAAAGGGTACGTGGAATCTCTTGGTTCTACTTTGGCAACTTCCTGTGAGTCTAGAATATTTACAAAATGAAAAGCTTTTAAGAGTGTCATCTCAAAGGTAACATCTCAAGCCAATGCCATTTTAACAGTCAGCCACTGTGCAGTGGTTCAAGCACTGAGACCTGGCAGTCAAACCGACAAGGATTTGAATCCCAATTCTACTACTTACTAGCTGTGTGACCTTGAAACAGATCTAACTAAACTCAGTGCCTTGGTTTCCTCATCTTGTAAATGGGGATGATAGTAGGACCTAGCTCACAGGGTTCTTGTAAGGATTAAATGAGATAATATATGTAATATGTCCAGGGCCCATGGAAAGCATTCAATAAATATTGGCTATTATTATTATTAAGACTGCAGGTCAGCCTAAATATTTCTAAGAGCTCTAAGTTATTAATTTTGCTGACATTCAAGCACATGCTGTCAGGCACATGCTCCATGTGACCAGGGATATGGCGTCTAGACATGGGCCCTGGTTCTGGCCTCCGCCCCTTTGGATTTTTCAGTTCTGTAATGAATATGGTCTTTAGAGGTGCAATTACATGCAAGATGGATGTTATGAAAGTGGATGCACAGGGGCCTCGAGGAGGAACTAACTTAAGAATGAGAGTCACTTTCTGCAGTCAAGGTTGAAAAGGGAGTTTTTCTCTCTGCTAAGCTCACTGGAGTACAGGGTGGGTCAACTGCAGTCCTCAGCTGCAACTCCTTTACCAACAGATATAAATGAGAATAAAGCACAGGTTAACCCATCGGCGCTGATGTATAACTTTCAGCGTCAAAACTCTTTACCCACCAACCAGAAAAAGAGGTAAACTGATTCTTCCTTTATCATTGTTTGGAAAATAAATTACATTAGACGATCCTATGGGGCTTAGGGGGGGAAAATGTATTACAGTTTGAATTTACATTAATACATTTAGACCAAACCATTTCTGAATTAAGCATGGAACTTCTCGATATTAAATTAATTACAATATCTATGTAAATATATACTGTATAATACGTGAAGAGTAAGTACTTTAATAGGCTTGTGATGTGAATATTCTTAAAGACATGCACATCATATGTAGATGGAGTTGGTCTGACACATTACTAGTTTAAATGTGGTAATTAAGATAACCCACAGGGGAGAGGAAAGAGACATTCTAAGCAGTTTGGGAGTCCTCTATATTCTCAGGAATTTAGGGTCTTTCGTAAAGTAATTAAATCCCAAACAAGACTGAACGTGCATATGATGAGTTTTCTGTTTGCCAACTCTCCCCCACTTCTGCCAAAACAAGACAAAAATTCCTGCCCTTCTCTGTGTTGGTCTGTGCCCTCTGAGACTGACCTCAGTGGATTTGCTGGGTTTGGTACTAGAAGGAGATGAATGAGCTGGAAGACCAAGAGGTCAGGGTATTTACCTATCATCCCACGCCATCCCTGCTTCTTTATATTTTGCCCTTGCTGCAATCCTCGCTGGGTACATTTCCAGGGTCCCTTCTAGCGAGGTTGGCAGTCATCAGGTTCTGGTAACACTGGGCCCTCTCTGTGCCCACGTGGTAACAGCGTCCCCGCTGCTAATTGCTGTGTGCCTCACCACCCCTTATTGATTCTTGTAAACCTGTTGACACATCCATAATCGTCTGTTCCTTAAGTTAGGCCCTTTTGAGTGTCCCATCTGTTTCCTGCCACATCCTGATGGATACAATGCCCTTGCCTGTGAGTCAGCAGCTAAGGTGGGAGAATACCTCATCTTTTGAGACCTAAGTTAAGACTGTGTTTTACATTTTGCTTAGACAATCAAAATGACATCATAATGGCACTGTTACAGGTCATGTGCATAAAGACTTACAAAAATAATACTATGTGTGACCATTTTCAAATTCCCCCAGCAAACCTGACATTCCATTTTCTTGCTAAACGATTATTACTCTGTGGATCGAGTTAAAATGGCACCACCAAGTACAGAATCCAGAACGATGTCCGAGAGACCTGTCCACGATGGGCGGCACCCACCTGGCACAGGGGAGCTCAGCAAATACACAGCTGAGGCACTCCACACACCGGTGACATGCTTCTAGTCTCTTCATTTCACTTGGATGGACACCTTTCTTTACCAGAGATTTCAGTCAGCTACAGAAAGGGGTCATTCAAAAAATATTTTTAAAGTTGATTCATCTGAACATCTTTTGCTGTTTCCATGGCAACTTTTCCCCAAAGCCATAACTCCAAATTCTTCTGAAAACTTCATCTCAGAAATCTAATGGATTTGGCACTCCTAACACTCAAATTTTACTATAAAAATTTAACTTAGAAGAGTTCTAAGAATGTGTCAAGCAACCAAAGAAATGGGGAGAAAATCCTGACTGGTTTTCATTTCAAAGGGTCATGACATCTTTCAAGGAAAGAGCCTTTAGTAACACTGATCATATCTGAGTGAATAAAGTAGTCTTATACGTTGTGTATAACTTATCCAAACAGAGATGTATCTCATAGCCACAGCCAAGCAGTCACCATAAAGACAGAGAAAGCAGTACCATATAAAGATGGGTGGCAGTCCTTATTGTTTCATGTGATCGATCGTTAAGTTTTTAAGTATTCAGAAAGTATTTAAGAATAAAATATATCAGAATAGTTGATCTTTTGAAAATAAGGTTAGAACCAGAAAATCTGAGAAGGTACATTATACTAAATTAACTGTATTCGTTTGTAAATGTTGGTGATCTTAGTCCAAAATTTTGCAAGCAACTAAGACCTTTAAATCTATTTACTCCCCATCATTTTGGAGCTTACAACCTAAAACAGGCCGTGCTAATGAACATTCACTGATGTGGCCAGGACTTGAGAAAGGGCTCCACAATCCTTGTCAGTGGCAGATAGGCCACTAACACAACTGCCACCCTGGGCTGATCGGGAAGTTGTTTTCGTTTTTTTTTTTTTTTTTTTTTTTTGCAATTGACATTTGTTCATTTATTTACCCTTCATCGTGCAAACCCCACTCCTGTTTCAAGGCAATATATCATTATATAGAATTATTGGCCCATAGTTCACGTCTCCCACTATGAACTCCCTAATGGGAGATCTTCCCTCTCCCCGTTAAAACTAACATGAAATCATGTGACCTGTTCCAGCCAATCAGATGCTCCCATATAAGACTTTGCCACTCTAAGAAGTAATACAGAGATGCAAGGATAGTTAGAAACCATTTAAGTCTGAGTACAAATGATAAGACGATGAAGATCATAGCAAATTTCTCTAATCTTTAAAATTTGAAAGCGAATGAAGCACTTATTCTTTTAAATCCAATGCCTTCGAATCCAGTTTGCCTCCTTAGCAATAGCAGTGGGCAATGACTCAAACCTGACTGATCTTATCCCTCTGTCCTCCTGGGTGGGCGAGGGGCCCACATTGGACCAATAAGGTGTGTCTTGACTGGGAGATCTTTAACCAGGATGGAATTGAGAGAGAAGAGCTGGGAGAAGCTAACTTCCTCCTCCTTCCTTTTGTTTTTCTTTCAGTGCTTTTGCATTTCCCCAGAGCAGGTCAGTCCACATCACATCATCAAGGACTGACTGCTGGACAGAAGCGGGCCCTAGCTCCTTACTCACATACAGCCACAGGTCCAACATCCAAGCACGTGGGCTTTCTGAGAATCCCTCACATCCTAGCTGGGAGATTATGATTCCTGATATTAGAGCCAGGACTATCAGATTTAAGAAACTGGTATTCCAGCTACATCAGAATAGAGGCAGTGAATTGAGATAAGACCATTAGACATTAATAAATCAAGAAGTCAGCTAAAGTCTGACACAAGAGAGAAGATAGGAAGCGTTTAAAAAACAAGATCCAAGATTACAAAGGGTATCAGAGTTGAGGAGTGAAGAAGTAAAAAGTCCAAGGCAATGAGGCTTCTGGAAGGGCCACCACCACCCTTCTCAGAGTAATCTCCCTCTCCCCCGCAGTGTGAAACATCATGTTCATAACCATGACTCACATCTGGAACAGGTAACTCACATTTTGTCCAACTCTTAAATAGCAGGAAAATATGTATAATTCATTTTAGAGAGCACTATACAAAATGAATCTCAAAAAGAGTAAAGATTTTGATGTCTACAGAGATCTAGCTAAGGCAAGGTTTCTTAATCTCAGCACTATTGACATTTGGGCTGGACGATTCTTTGTTAGGTTGTGCTGTGCATTGATTAGGGTATTGAGCAGCATCTCTGGTCTCTACCTACTAGATGCCAGTAGCACCCCTGGCCAGTTGTGACAACCAACAATGCCTCCAGACATTTCCCAGTGTCCCCTGGCTGAGAATCACTGGCTTAGATTACCTAGAAAATGGATGCTGAGGGACGTATTGCCAGACCATGCTATGTAAAGGAAGCATTGTGCCTATGCCTCTTGTATCCTTAGTGGGTTCAGCTGAAATGAATACTAGGTTACAAAACAAAAGACCTCTCGGAAAACTTGTACTCCATTACCTCAGGGTCACCTCAGATGAAGCACTGGATTGAACTCTCTGGATCACTTTGCCGCCAAATCCCAGGCTTTGTAGAGGCTTCTTGAACAGTAAGTGGTCCACCATGTAAATTAATTGGTGGTTTCCAAACGTGGCTGATATCAGAATCATTGATTCCAAGTCTAGGCCTTGGAGATTCTCATTGAATGGAAATTGGGTGAAACCCTGAAGCCAATATGTTTTGCAATCATCAGATGATGATGAGTGAAGTTCTGAACCCACTGGTATAATCTGTTATAGGTAAAAACACCGAGGCAGCCAGATTCATTTCCTCATAGATATTTATTTTGTGCCTATCCTGTACCAGGACCCATTCTAGGCAGTGGGGATATCGTGGGAAAAGAATGATTAGGTCCCTGCCCTGAATAAGCTTACACACCAGTAGGGAGAGTCAAACAATGTATAATGTACCAAGTAGTGGAGCAAACAATGAAGGCAGCATCTAGTGTGATATGATCCATGGTAACTGATGGGGTCAGAAGCACTTTGGAGAGAGCGGTCGGGGAAGGTGACTTTCTTTCCTGCAACTTGTAGGATATAAAAAACAGCCACGCAAAGAACATCTGAGGCGGAAGAAACAGTAGGAACAAAGGTCTGGGGCAGGAAAGAGCTGGTCACATTTGAGGAACAGAAAGTACACTAATGTGGCTGGGCAGTGGTAAGCTGAGGGAGGGTGTTAGGAAGCAGGGAGAACTATGTAGGATGACTTGGAAGGCCAAGGTCAGGGATGAAGGTATTAGTCTAAGTGTAATGGAAACCAACCAGAGAGCTTTAAGCACTGAAATGTCACAACTTCATTTTCTTTTTAAAAGGTCTCAACTGGTCCCAGGACTGGAGCACAGGGTTACCATGTTGTCTTAGTGAGGACAATGGATGCTGCGGGTTTGGATTTAGGTAACAGCAGTGCAGACGGAAGGAAGAGGATGAATTTGGGGAGTGCTGTGCAACAGACCTGGCAGGGCTGGCTCAGAGATTCAATGTCAGGGGGTGCAGGAAAGGGAGGACTCCAGGATGACCCCTACGTGTCTGGCTCGGGCAGCTCGCCAAGTCGCCAACCATTTACTGTGATGGAAAAGACCAAGAGTGATACAGGTGAGGGACAAGTGCGGAATCAAAAACCCAGTGAAGAGTGCATATGACTGGACAATAATATCACAGTCAAGTTGGGACTCAGGTGTATTTGGTCCAGGGTTATCACAATGCGGGGAAAAGGAAAAGGAAATAATAGAAGTTTATGATCAGAAAGGACCAGGCAAAGGGTAGCATTTGTTTTCTTATTATTGATAGATATCTCTTCCATGCACCATCCAAGAGGAATCCGATTATCAACTAGCAGTGGTGCTTAAGAAGTGCTTGGAAGGATGGGATAGGTAGCTTCCTAAGGTGGTGAGAGTTCCAGACCAAAGAGGCCACATACAGAAAAAACTGAGTGCAGCAGAAAAGAATGCACATTGGAAGGTGGGGGCAGGTGGTGGGAAAGGTACCCATGATTAGCAGAGGTGCTGATTAAGGTGATTCAATAATCTCCCACTTATCTGTAACTTGCAAAATTTTGGCTTTCGTGAGGAGACAAATGACTAGCAAACAGTGTTATAAAAGTGAATTCTGAGCTAGGCAGCAGGTCAGTACAAGTTCCGCTGAACTTCCTAAGATGTCTACACTGGCAGAGCTGATGGATGATAATGGATTCGTATCATCTCAGCCCTGCAACAGTGCCCAGTTCTGGGTGTCTTCAGAATTACCAAAGAATATCCTGTAATCAACACCACTGAATTATTAAGTGGACTTAATGACTTTATAAAGTCTTTCAAAATCGAATGTTCATAGAAAGCAAACTTAGAAACTATCATATTAAGGTCTCAACTGACCTGGGTGAAGAAAGGCTCCCTGGCAGGGTAAGCAGCTTAGCCCTTCCAGTGGGTTCCTTAGGGAGGAGGAAACTTAAGCAGAGCAAGGAAACAGTTAGCATTTAATGATGAGGCTGTGGTCAAGAGCACAGATAGTGGGGCAACTGCACCAAACAGGAAGTGATGTCAGCAACAGAGAAGCTCAGAAGTAGACCGGTCCAAGGGACGAAAATGGCTGCATCCTGACATCCAGACTCCACGGGGAGATATCCCAAGTCAGAGTCTAGGCCCCCTGCTTTTTGTCACACCTCCATGCACAGAACACATCACCATCCATAGATTTATCTTAGCCAGCGGCAACAGGAAATCTTCTTGTTTCCCTTTCAAAAAAGGGGGTGAAAATAAGTGTGTGCCTCCAGGGAGATGCTGGGGATAATAGTGTTCATAAACTGTTCCAAAATGCCTCTGAAGAGAAAAACAAATACCATACGCTAACACATATATATGGAATCTAAAAAAAAAAAAAAAAAAAAGGTTCAGAAGAACCTAGAGCCAGGACAGGAATAAAGACGCAAATATAGAGAATGGACTTGAGGACACGGGGAGGGGGAAGGGTAAGCTGGGACGAAGTGAGAGAGTGGCATGGACATATATACACTACAAATATAAAATAGATAGCTAGTGGGAAGCAGCCGCATAGCACAGGGAGATCAGCTGGGTGCTCTGTGACCACCTAGAGGGGTGGGATAGGGAGGGTGGGAGGGAGATGCAAGAGGGAGGGGATATGAGGATATAGGTATACGTATAGCTGATTCACTCTGTGATACAGCAGAAACTAACACACCATTGTAAAGCAATTATATTCCAGTAAAGATGTTAAGAAAATTAAAAATTAAAAAATGAATAAATTAAAATAAAATAAAAGATAAAAAAAGATGCCCGATAATTTGTTCTAAAACTAACACTCATTTGGGACTTCTCTGGTGGTCCGGCGGTTAAGACTCTGTGCTTCCAATGCAGGGGGCGTGGGTTCAATCCCTGGTTGGGGAACTAAGATACCACATGCCATGTGGCGTGGCCAAAACATAAAAAAATATTTTTAAATTAAAACTAATACTCAGCGCAGTAATTCACCTGAAGAAGTCGCCATACTTAATTGCACGGCTTGTCATGAAATTAGACTTTTGTCACCTGATCTTGGTAGACAATCAAGGTTTGTAATATTTTGTTTGTGGTTAATGGAAGAAGGTATACGAGGACTGCTGGGAAAGGTAGGCTACGGTAATCTTTAACCCAGGCCAAGTGACCTGACATTTGGGGGTCAACAAAAGTGGGAGAACATTGTTAAAGCCGTGATCATTGAAACTGGGGTGACTCATTATTCTACGCCCAGCACTTGCGCTGTGTTTGAGACTCTCTCTGAACCTCTGTGTTGGTCTCTTTCTAAGGTTTTGCATGTTCATTGTATAGCATATATATATATATATATATATAATACTCAGAACATTTACTGTGTCTTCTCTTTCTCGATCTTATTACACAGTAAATGTCACATCTTCTTAGAAACATACATGAAAATCAGATAGACCAGGGGGTCTCAGGCGGGAGCAACTTTGCCCCCCAAGGGCCATACGGCACTGTCTGGAGATACATTTGGTTATCATAACTGGGGGTGGCGTGGGGCTATGGTACTGGCATCTAGTAGGCAGAGATCAAGGATGCTGCTCAACATCCTACGGTGCACAGGACAGCCACACAACAAAGAACTATCCCGCTCAAAATGTGCATTTTGCTGAGGCTGAGAAACCCTGAGAAAGACAAAGTTATGGCATTGAACTTAATGGATATTTAAATTTTGCATTTTGTCTATACCAGTCCAATTAAAGAGCTAGCTGGTCGTGTAATTCAACAACATGGATGGTTACGTTAAGTCACTGAAGGTACGATATTTGATTGTTGGTTTATTATGGTGACAAAAGAGGAAGGGGCGAGGATAATGTGCCTCATCTATCTCAGTTCTCTAAATGAGTCAGATGAGGTCTGTGGGATCACGGCACCTGGATAAAATTCCCCGTTCTGTCACCAACTGCACCTGTGCCACCTTGAACTCCACTGCTCTAAGCTTGGATTTCTTTAGCCACAAAATAGAAAACCTGTCTAAGCCACCAGCCGGATTTGAGGCTGAAAATGACACGGACTGTGTCCGAACACTTTGCAACTTGTAGAAGACAATAATAATGAGAAACTGCAGTTTCTCTAGAAGTGCTGCCAGGCAATCATTGATCTGTGCATGTCACCCTTGACCCTCATCCTCTAGCACCTCTGCAGCCCATCCAAATGCAGGCTGGCTGGTTCAGCGTCCTAAACATCTCTCAACTATGCTGACTGCTCTCAACCTCCAGACGAGCTCGAGTGTAGGTCACCTCCTCTCATCTCTCCCTGGCCCAAGTGCCAGGATGCACTCTACCTTCTCCCCACCCTCGACTTCTTCCAGGGACCAGAGCAGGATTTTCAAAATACAAATCGCAGGATTTTCAAAATACAAATCTGACCAAGTCACCAAAAGGCGTCAAGGGCGACACCCAGCTGGGAGGACGGAGTCACCATAAACTCCACGTGGGAAAACCGGGGGAGGAAAGGTTGGGAGGAAAACATTAGCTGCATTTTTGTTATGATGATAAAACAAGACAGTTGTGCTATACTTTGGGAAAGTGTTAAGTGATTTTATAAATGCAGGATGCTCTTATCTACTTAAGTGTTTTATTTCTCTCTTTGTGACCATTAGGACCATTTAAAAAGATGAGTGAAGAGTTCATAACAACTCTTAACATTTTCACTATTTAATCGTCTTTGGAAAAGTGACCAAATAGCTGGTACAAAATAGGCACTCCACAGATGTTTGGTGAACGAATAAAATGTGAGCCATTGATTTCTTCTATGCAATCTCACCTTGGACAAATGAAAAAAGCACTGAAGGAAGAGTATTATTATATACTTGCCCCTGGATTATACTTCAGAGGAGGCAAGAGGTACTGAGGGCACATGGAGGATAATTCTTTTCGAGGAAGATACAGACACAAAAAGCCCGCAGGACTCCAGGACGATACACAGTGGGGCAAGACCAAGATGAGCGAAGTAAGTGAAATATTTATGCTAAAAGGCAAAACAAGCTCTTGGAATTACCTAAACCACTGTAGGGGAAGCTGAAGAAGAGTGCAGCGTTAGAATAGATCTTAAGCCACAGAGAGTTATGTTAATATGAAAAACAATGGGTCACAATAAAGAACATTCTTTTGACTTGTGACTGATACCATGCTGCTGAATGCTGCTGCTTTATCATTCTAAAGTATGCATAGGAAACTTCAGAGGACACAGGTGACTTCTTCCAACTTGAGAACCAACATATTCCCTCTGGAATCTTCCTTTTAAGAGTCTTAAATCAGAAAATATGTATGTGGTGATCTGTGCTAGGATAAAGGGCTATTTCATCAGCATATCTTCAGAGTGCAAGAGGAGACATTAACATCAGTTTGACTCTAAGTTTATGCTTTTAGGAGAATAAGGCAGCTGACTGAAAATAATTTTTAAATTGTTTTGTGATGCATTGGATGTATTTGCATAATTGAGGCAATAATCATTCATAGAATGAATAGACTTTTTTTTTTAAGGAGCCACGTCTCACCTTTCCTCCCTCACCTTGTAAATGACATTGACACCTCAGATTGCAAATTAAAGGGCACCAGCACACAGTTCAAAATCTGAAAAAGGTAGTGCAGTGAAATGCTGATTAGACATAATGAGCACAGACTCTAGATCCTTCAGTGCAAAGAGACCTCTGCCGAAAACGGGTTGTCCTGAATACCGCTTTAAAAGGCAAATCGCTGAGCCATTTGTGTCTCAAAAAAAAAAAAAAAGAAAAAAAAAAACCCCACATACAAGTATTAGTAACTTACTAGTGTCTCACTGGGCGTTTCAAGGCAAGTAACCCTGGTGAAACTAGAGAACGAGCCATCATACGTTCCTAGAACGTGTGCCTGAGAAGGAACCTTAACGATTTTCTAACTCAGGCCCTCTTTTTTTTCCAGCGCGGCAAAGTGAAACCGCAGAAGTTCGCAGCAAGCACAACGGCCCACCCCCGGCTGATCCCGGACCTCACTCTGCGCCCCGGGAACCAGTTGGGGCAGATCGGGGACCTCTGCACCTACCACCCCTGTCCACCTCGACTCCTTCCGTGTAAACTTTCCTTTTTTTAATGTGGCGAGTGCATTTTGGAGGACACGAATTCCAGACAGATAACTGTCTCTGCCTTATTATCAATGTTCATAATTGAACATTCATATTATCAATGTTCATAATTCTTGTCTCAAGTTTCTGCCTGCTTCCCAGTTTTGAAAGTTGGCACCCAGCATGTCCAATCTCAATAGTGAAAATCATGTCAAGGAAAACTCAGTAAAGTAGCAGATGCCAGAACAACTACAAGGCTCCGCGTCAAAACGACACATCTTAGAAATGTTCAAAGACTGGAGTAAACTAACAAGGACGCCTGGCGGCTTCCTGGAGGCAGCGCTCAGAATCTTCAGAAGTAGTACTCATTCCTCAGAAACATCTTTATTTTCATTCTACTTTTTTTTCTTAAGTCTTTTCTCTTTCTCAAAAATAGACTCCATCTCAAATCTGGATTTGGTCAGTCGGTCGTTAACCTTGAAATCTTGACTCCTCCTTTAAAGGAGGCAAATCCCACGAGCTTTTTGTCCGGTGTGTCCTGTGGTCCCCAGCGGCTCGTAGTGCCTGGCATACAGTAGGCCCCCAATAAATGTGGAATATTTGAGTCAACAGGGAGAAGAGAGGCCACCGACACAAGACCCCCTGCCACCTTCTTATATTAATCAGAAAATGTGCAACACTGTGTCCCGCTACAAACTCCCTGCGAGTTTGCTCCCTTTCCAAGGAGCAAACCCGCGGCATCCCGACCCGCCCTGCAGCATTTCTCCGGAGGGTCCACTGGCCACACGCTGCCATCACCAAGCGGCCCCTGCCTCCCGTCCAGTTCTGTGTCGGTTCTTGCAGGGTATGTGACCAAAGGTTGAGTGGGCAAACCTGGGCCCAGCCCTGGGAGCTCCATTTCTTAGCCCTGGCCAGCGAGGCGGCGGCAGGGTACGGCCCCCGGCCCCAAACGCAGTGACCACTGTGCGGGGCAACGGACCACGGGCTCCGGGGATGGGGGCTCCCCTTCTAAGAGGCACCTGAGTTTCTGAGCAGATGACACTCGGGGTGACGCACGCGGCACTCTTCACCCACCCACCCGCCATACACACCGAGGACCTCTGGGGAGCCACGGATCCTTTCAACCCCGCGCTGTCACCTCCCAGGCCGGCCAAGTGGCGCCCCCTGTCGCCTCTGAGCGCGCCGGGACACTCACCGCGTAGTGCAGCTGCGGTTTCTCGCGGTACACCGGGTCCCCCATGTCGCCACCGGGGAGGAGTGGCGGGCTCCCGGGCGCAGCCTGGGGTCGTGGCGCCTCTCCGGGGTCCCCTTATTTTACCGCCATCCTGGGGCAGCCCCCGGACTCGAGCCCTGCTGCCTGTGCCCGGAGCGCGGTGCAAAGCGTCCCGGGCACCAGCGTCGCGCCGCGGAGCCGGCGGGGACAGGCAGGAGGCGACTGCGAAGGGGAAGGAGGAGGAGGGGGAGGAGGGGGAGGAGGGGGAGGCCGAGTCAGATTCGATGGGCGGGCATTTAATTCCTTCCGCTCCTGGCTGGCCCCAGTCGCGCCCGCCGCCGCCAGCTGTTGGGGGCTACAGGGACCGAGCGCGCCCACGACAGGTGTCAGGGCGGCCGGCGCTCCTAACTCCTGCCACCCCGCCCCTGCCCAGGTCCGTGGGGCCCGGGATGCCAGGGCTGGGGCTGCTAAAGCCTTCAACACCAGCGAGAGGGCGAGCTTGGGTTTCCAAGAAAGAGAGACTTTGACTAACTTTGAAGGAGGTGTGGGTCTGATGCCGAAAGACGATTCGGAACCAGCCCGGCGAGGATGCAGTTTCAGTCTTTGGTCTTCGGAAAGCCTTGCTCTGGGAGAGTCTCAGGGGCGGGAACCGTAGGAGGGGGCAAGCGGAGAGGGACCAAGTAATGCTGCTCGAGGGAACTGCTGAGGAGGGGCGGCAGGGCTGGAGGCTTGCGGGGCCGGGCCACTTTGGGCAAACTGAGTCTCAGAGGGCTTGCAGGACCTGGGCGTGTCTAGGGAGCCGGGCTGGAAGGGGGAGCCCTGGAAAATCTGCCCGAACTCTGCTGGAACTGAGGACTAGGGGTGCCAGGCTGGACCTGAGTGGGGGGCAGGGTGCTCAGAGCCCTCCTTTCTATGTCTTAGCAAATCGGGAAACAACACAGCAAAGTTTTGGAAATAGAAGAAACGTCCACTATTTGCAAATTCTGCCAGATAAACCAAATCATTCTAGCACACGCTGGAGATTCACAACACCACCGAAAACTGGCCTCTGCTCCACAATCCCCTCGTGGAAGCCTACACTTTAAAACATCGTGAAGAGTGCCAAGGTCCCTCCCCAGACCTGATATTCTGTGATTTACCTGCAGCCTCTCACAAGCTGCATCCAGACAAAGGTAGGGTCTGGGGCCGGAAGTAGAGACTCCAGACCCTGTGAAATCAATCAATCCAAGCCCAAGAGGGGTGGCGAGCAAGTGGAAGATGGATTTGTGGGTGGCTTGTGTCAATTCTTCAGGGTCCCACTATACTGGACTCCCTGGGTGGCCCTCCACCTGCTGGGGGGAGGGCTAGGAAAATAGGCTGCAGCCCCTGTGTTTGAGTCCTTACAAGTTGGTTGGGCGAACCACCCACTGGCATAGAAGACTTTAAAACAGTTGGCAGCATAGTTGCAAACAGCAGTGAGAATGTGAAGCCAGGAGTGCAGGTATCCTAAAGAATCTACTACTAGATATCATGACAGTTCATCTGCCTGGAAAACTGTAATATTGTATCTACTAAAGCTGATCATACGCCTACCCTCTGACCCAGCAATTCCACTCCTAGATATATAGAGAAATGGGTGCCAATGGCCTTCTCATGTACAAGAATGTTCAAAATATCTTTAAGCAGAATGGCCAAAATGGAAACAATCCAAATGTCCATCAACTGGTGCGTGAAGGGAATACATACTGCTTAGTGGTGAAAGGAAAATGCTACTGATAGACAAAAAAACATAGAGTATTCTCACAAATGCTGTGTCCAGAGAAAGAAATCAGACTCAAAAGAGGACGTACTGTAAGATTCCATTTATTTATTATGGAGTTGAAATTCACATGTTGAACTGAAATAGGCAAGTGTGAGCTATGGTGATAGAAGCCAGAATCATGATTACCAAGATGGGGAGGTGGTGCTGACTGGGAAGGGGATACAAGGGAACCTTTTAGGGTTCTGGAAATGTTCTGAATCCTGATCTGTATGACAGCTACCCAAGTACACCCATATGTAAAAAGTTCACTGAGTGGTACAGTTCAGATTTGTGTAATTTACACCCTTCACTATGTGTATTTTACGCTGCAATAACATAAAAATAAATTTAAACTCAACCCTCTGCCAAAACCAGGAACTTCCAGCCAGAGTGCTACCTGTCTTAAGAGAAAGTCAATTTCACCATTTGCCCAAGTCTCCTCCCTGCAGCCTGCCTTGCGCAGATCACCTTTTCCTCTGCGAAGTGGGAGCGAACCCCTTCACCTCGGAGGCCCTCCCTGCTCCCCGACACGTCCAGGCAGAGCTGGAAAAACAACACACTAAAGTCCGCTCTTCACTTTCACTCTGCTCTGCTGCCGAAAGCAACCTTTAGAGCTATGTCCTCAAAGACCCTCAGAATGAGGCACAGAACCAGCACAAGCTTCGCCACACAGCATCCTTAAGAGAATGCAGCTGGAGCAGCCAGAGGAGGGCATGCACACACAAATGCCCCCATTTGGGGACCTCTGCTTCCTGCTGCTCTATTTAGAAAGAGGAAGTCTCCAGCCTTAGGAGAGTTCCTCTGTCACACCTGCCATTAAGCCCTCAAAGCTAAAAATCCCTTTTCCTACAAAAACTATTTCATTATTAATACATATACACAATACAAGGCGGGTCCGTGGATTTTAAAAAAACCTTATATATAATCCTTTGATCATTACCCTTGAGTATGTCACCTCCATGTTAAAATTGGGTCATCTTAGATTTTGGTTTGTTTGTATTCTGCCTTTGAAAATTTTATGAAGTCACTAAATGGCAGTATTGTAAGTCAAAAATAATCCATCACTCCCAAACTGTGTACTTATACTTTGGGAATGACTACTGCCTGCTAGCAGATTTCTTGCTAAATTGTCATTGCTAAGTTGGAGTTAAATTTTCCAGGGCGATAGGGTTGCGTTTTTCTGTGTTTGAAAGGTTTGAGGAGATAGGACAAAGCATTTAAGAGAAGAAGTCATCAGTTCATGCTGCAAGACTCTTCAGCTCACCTCCGAGTGAGTCACACACCTCTTCAGTTCTCAGTCCATTTGTTCAAGACTTGATAAGGGATCTAGAAGATTGTGCAGAACTCTAACAGGTCTGTTACATCTTAAACAATTTAGTCATATGATAGCGCTTGTATGTGGAGTCTTAAAATAATGATACAAATGAACTTATTTACAAAATAGAAATAGAGTCACAGACATAGAAGACAAACTTATGGTTACCAAAGGAGAAAGGGGGTGTAAATGAGGAATTGGGGATTGACAGATACACGCTACTAAATAGAAAAGAGATAAACAACAAGGTCCTACTGTATAGCACAGGGAACTATATTTAGTATCTTGTAATAACCTATAATATAAAAGAATCTGAAAAAGAATACGTATGTGTATATATATATATATGTGTGTGTGTATAACTGAATCACTTTGCTTACCCCTGAAACATTGTAAATCAACTATACTTCAATAAAAAAATCTTAAACAATTTAAATTCCGCACATTATTTTTATCTGAATCTATTTCAGGGTATATTTTATTTATTTATTTATTTATTTATTTATTTATTTTAATTTATTTTTTTTTTTGCGGTACGTGGGCCTCTCACTGCTGTGGCCTCTCCCGTTGCGGAGCACAGGCTCTGGACGCACAGGCTCAGCGGCCATGGCTCACGGGCCCAACCGCTCCGTGGCATGTGGGATCTTCCCGGACCGGGGCATGAACCCGTGTCCCCTGCATCGGCAGGCAGACTCTCAACCACTGCACCACCAGGGAAGCCCCCAGTATATTGTATATTTTAAACACCACTCTAATAACAGTTTCTTTTTTGTACATCTCTGCTTCCAAGTATCCTTCCCATGTTAACTATTCACTAGGTTACTTATTCAATAAATATTTTTAAGTGCATACAGTTTGCAGGTATTGTTCTAGGTCATTTAAACTATGCATTAAATGGCAGGTGGTTTTGCAATTCAGGTGTGATCTTTTGGGGTGATGGAGGGAGATAAAGAGAGCACATAAAACCTCACTTCAGAAAAGGTTGAAGTTCACATCATTTACTGGTTAGGTTAAGAGCCTGCTTGGCTAATGTTCTCTTTTGGTCATTTTTTAAAAAATAAATTTCTCTGATGTTTATAATTTCCCCCAGAGAGGATTCAAAAATAATCTCTAGGAGTTCCTCTACTAGCATCACTTTTAAGAGAAAATGTGTCACGCTAACAGTGGCATTTCCATGACTTCCTGTCCCCAAATATTACAGCAATTCCAGTACTGAAGGCTGCCCTTGCTGCCAGGGCGTTTAAATTAAAATCCCTGTTTGTATTTACTCTGCCTGCCTATACGCTGAGTTAATATTTTCCACATTTCGTGACAACCCAAGGGTGATGACTTTTTTTAAGGAAAACTTTACCTAAATCCATGGAAGCAAATTCAACTTCAGGGTGTAGCAGGAGCTGAAGGCCCATGTGAGAACTAAAACGCAATGAGATCAGAACACGAGGCCCTTCTTGCACACCCAGCCCTGTCACTGTTGACAGAGTGGCTATGGGACCCTCTTGGATGGGGAACCTCTTCCCCCAAACCCACCTCCTATACTCTTCCATCCTATTACCTTGTCAACCCACCTCCAAGAGTATTTTTAAATTTTTGAAACAGGAAATTTGATAACATACAATGTGCAGCTAAATGAATTACTGCAAAACATACACCCATACACCCATCTAACCATCACCAAGGTCAAGGACTAGAGTATTGCTAGTGTGCCTCAGCTGCATTATAACACCCTCCCCCGCGACCCCAACCCAGGGGCAGACACTGCCCTGTCTTTATAGACTTCACTTATTTGCTTCCCTTTTATAACAGGGTTTCTCCATCTCAGCACTACTTATACTTGGGGACAGATCATTCTTCTCCCCGCGCCCCCAGCTTTACTGAGCTATAATTGACATACAGCATTGTAAAAGTTTAAGGTGTACAGTGTGATAATTTGATACACATACATATTGTGAAATGAGTATTGTAATAAGATTAGTTAATACCTCCACCACTTCACATAGTGAACATTTTTGTGCGTGTGATGAGAACATTTAAGATCTACCCTCTTAGCAACTATCAAGTGTACAATACTGTAATGTTAACTATACTCACCATGCTGCACATGAGACCTCTCGGAATTTGTTTATTTCATAACTGGAAGTTTTTACCCTTTGACAAACATCTCATTACCCCACTGCCAGGCCCTGGTAACTACCAATCTATTCTCTATTTCTGGGTTCAGCTTCTTTAGATTCCACAAGTAAGTGAGATCATACAGTATTTGTCTTTCTCTGTCTGACTTATTTCACGTAGCATAATTCCTTCAAGGTCTATTAATGTTGTCTCAAATGGTAGGAGTATTTATGGCTGAATAACGTTCCACTGTACATATATACACCACATCTTCTTTATCCATTCATCCATAGATGGACACTTAGGTTGTTTCCATATCTTGGCTATTGTGAATAATGCTGCACTGAACATGGGAATGCAGACGTCTCTTGGGGATCCTGATTTCAGCTCTTTTGGATACATACCAAGACATGAGATTGCTGGATCATGTGGTAGTTCTATTTTTAATTCTAAATTTTTGAGGAACCTCCATAATGCTTTCTATAATGGCTGCACCAATTTACATTCTCACCAACAGTGTATAAGTGTTCCCTTTTCTCCACATTCTTGCCAATACTTGTTATCTCTTGCCTTTTTGATAATAGCTATCCTAACAGGTGTAAGGGGATATCTCATTATGGTTCTTATTTGCATTTCCCTGATGATTAGTGATGCTGAGCACCTTTTCAAATACCCGTTGGCCATTTGTATGTCTTCTCTGGAAAAATGTCTATTCAGGCCCTTTGCCCGTTTTTTATTTTTTAAACATATTTACTGGAATATAATTGCTTTACAATGGTGTGTTAGTTTCTGCTGTATAACAAAGTGAATCAGTTATACATATACATATGTTCCCATATCTCCTCCCTCTTGCGTCTCCCTCCCTCCCTCCCTATCCCACCCCTCTAGATGGTCACAAAGCACTGAGCTGATCTCCCTGTGCTATGCCTCTGCTTCCCACTAGCTATCTATTTTACATTTGGTAGTGTATATATGTCCATGCCACTCTCTCACTTCGTCCCAGCTTACCCTTCCCTCTCCCTGTGTCCTCAAGTCCATTCTCTGCATCTGCGTCTTTATTCCTGTCCTGCCCCTAGGTTCTTCATGACTTTTTTTTTTTTTAGATTCCATATATATGTGTTAGCATACGGTATTTGTTTTCTCCTTCTGACTTACTTCACTCTGTATGACAGACTCTAGGTCCATCCACCTCACTACAAATAACTCAATTTCGTTTCTTTTTATGGCTGAGTAATATTCCATTGTATACATGCGCCACATCTTCTTTATCCATTCATCTGTTGATGGACACTTAGGTTGCTTCCATGTCCTGGCTATTGTAAATAGAGCTGCAATGAACATTGTGGTACATGACTCTTTTTGAATTATGGTTTTCTCAGGGTATACCCCCAGTAATGGGATTGCTGGGTCATATGGTAGTTCTATTTTTAGTTTTTTAAGGAACCTCCATACTGTTCTCCATAGTGGCTGTATCAATTTACATTCCCACCAACAGTCTTTGCCCAATTTTTAATCAGATAATTTGGTTTTTTGCTATTGAGTTGTATGAGTTCCTTATATATTTTGGATATTAACCCCTTATCAGATACATGGTTTGCAAATATTTTCTCCCATCCTTTAGATTTCCTTTTCATTTTGTTGACTGTTTCTTTTGCTGTGCAGAAGCTTTTTCGCTTTATGAAGTCCCGATAGTTTATTTTTACTTTTGTTGCTTGTGATTTTGGTGTCATACCAATAATTCTTTGTTGTGGAGGCAGTTTCCTATGCATCATAGGATATTTAGCAGCATCCCTGGCATCTACCCACTAGATGTAAGTATTATCTCCTTCCCCCAATTGTGACAACCAAAAGTATCTCTAGACATTGACAAATGTCCCCTGGGGGTGGGGAGGCAAGATCACCCCTGTTTGAGAACCACTGCTTTTTAGGAAGTTATGTATCCACAAATCTTACAGCTTAGTGTTGCCTGCTTTCTAACTTCATATAAATGGATTCATAAGTATGTTTTTATTACATCTGGCTTCTTTACTCAACTTTGTGTTTCTAAGGTTCTTCCATGTTATCATATGTAGCTGCAGTTTGTTCATTCCCATTGCTGTCTATTATTCCATTGTATGTGTTTACCAATGTTTATCCTTCCAACTGCTGATGGACATTTGCATCCTTTCCAGTTTTGGACTACTGAAAACCACACTGCTTGAACATCATTATACATATCTCCTTGTACACATGTGCTTGCTTGCATTTGTATAGGGTGCAAACCTAGAAACAGAATTGCTGGGTCATAGGCATGCATATCTTCAACTTTACTGGACAATGCCCAACCGTTTTCCAAACTGATTGTACCAATTAGAATCTTTATTTACACTATAGTATAAATAGACTGAACATAGTTTATATAAAGGCTGAACATAGTTTAGAATTGTCTCTCTTCTAGGTTTTTTCATGGGGCTACAAAGGTAAAATTCAGGAAATCAAACTGCAGGATCAGGAAGGAGAGATGGGGAAGAAGTTTAAGGTCCTCCTTGTCCAAAATCATGTCTCTTATAAGTGAAGAAAGACCTACCAGCCCTGCTAGGGTCATAGCACTGGGAACACCAGTGCTGAGTCCGTCCACACGTATGGGTAAGAGCAATGGATACATCAGTTATGCTTCTGAGGGAGGACATATTTTTAGGCAGAAGTCCAGCGTATAGTGTTGGGGGGGGTGAATCTCAGCAAACTGTAAACATAAGTGCCCCTTAAGGAATTACCATTTTGCTCTACAGCCATAGTGCACTCCCCCCTTCCTTTTAACCTTAACAGGGATATGGGGATGGGATGGATCCAAGGAAGAATGAAGCGTCCCATTCCTTTCTCCAGGTATATTAGAGAGAGAGAACCCCCAGGCTGAAGACACCCCTGGTCCAATGACCAGTGACTGAGGCATTCCTATGGGTCCCAAGAATGGTGCCCGGTGCTCTGGTGACAAAGGACAGAGAAGAGAGTGTCACCTAGAACTCCTGCCCTCAGCCTTGACCCCTACTGTAAAGAATATCAAGAAGGTAGACATCAACAACTACAACTAAGAATCTGATGATCTATGGATGCAGGGAAAGAAGGGGAGGGAGACAGGGTGAGAATAAAGTGACCATTACAATAGGTTCAGTTTAGCATCACTGGTTTGTCCTTTTCTTGCCATTTTGATATCTTCACTGGAGAACTGCTACTCAGTGCCTTGGAGCCAAGGAGAGTGCCCTACAAAAGTATCCACAGAGAGATGTTTCTAAAATAAATTTTCGGGCCTCCCTGGTGGCGCAGTGGTTGAGAGTCCGCCTGCCGATGCAGGGGATACGGGTTCGTGCCCCGGTCCGGGAGGATCCCATATGCCGCGGAGCGGCTGGGCCCGTGAGCCATGGCCGCTGAGCCTGCGCGTCCGGAGCCTGTGCTCCGCAACGGGAGAGGCCACAACAGTGAGAGGCCCGCATACCGCAAAAAGAAAAAAAAATAAATAAATAAAATAAAATAAAATAAATTTTCTATTTCAGGCTCATTAGGCAAAAAAGCAGAGACTGTATTCCCTCTAGTTATGATTTCCCAAGAAACAGCTGGAGAATCAAGAAGCTACTTTTCACCGTCTCCATAATCTAACGTTAGGCTGTTGCCTCTACCCCACCACTTACAACCTCCTTTCCTCTGCGTGGTGTTGCGAGCGTGTAAAGCCTGCGGAACACTTGTGACACCACCAATGCTGCAGGTGCTGAAACGATTATCTGGAATGATAACGATTCCACTAATCACTGAGCACCTATGTCACTGGCCCTTTGTCCAACTAGATGCTTTGCAAACAGCAAATCTGGATCCTCGGAATAATTGTGGGAAGAAACTGTGATTATCTCCATTTTATTCATGAGGGTAATTCACTTGTTTTGCACAGCCGGTAAATGGTGAAGTTGAAGTGTAAATGAAGTTGGGTCCAAATCTCTTTGCAGGCCATTCCAGTATGTTTCAAAGTAGAGACTCTTTCATTAGATCGCTGTGGTGCCTTCTTATGAAAGAGGTAGGCAGACACTGCCAGTGCCCCACCCATATCTCCTAGGCCAGTGGTTCTCAACGGGCACAATTTTCCCCCAAGAGGACACCTGGCAATGTCTGGAGATATTTTTTACTGTCACCACTGTGTGTGGGGGTGCCACTTGTATCTAGTGGGTAGAAGCAAGGGCTGCTGCTAAACACACTACAGCGCACAGGACAGCCTCCCACAACAAAGAACTATCCTGCCTAACACGTCAAGAGTACAGACGTTGAGAAACAAACCCTTCGTAGATATAAGAAGTTCACCTTCAATAATTTCCACTTAGGAGTACAACTCACATCAGCAACACATTTTCCTTTAGTGGAGTGGGTCTTGCACCAAGGAAAGAAACAAGGAGAAATTCCCCCAGAGCAGAATGGTAGGGTCGAGCTTTGGAACCTACATGCAAGTGGGTTTGCACCCAACATACCATGTCAAGAGGCTAGCAGAGAGTGCGAAAACTGGCCACTGGTGTGATCAACACTAGTTGCTAGGGAGTCATTTGGAGCACTTGACTAGTCACCCAAGGAAACCACTGTTACGTCCTCAAAAACCTCTGGTTTTGGAGGCTCAGCAGTGTTTGAATGATGACA
The DNA here is from genome assembly GCF_964341445.2 of Mesoplodon mirus. NCBI lineage: Eukaryota > Metazoa > Chordata > Mammalia > Artiodactyla > Ziphiidae > Mesoplodon > Mesoplodon mirus. Next base: position 8,758,388 of record NC_138981.1, read on the forward strand.
CCTGACATTACTCTAGTGCCTGGAGCATTCCAAGCAATTTCACATGTAACAGTTCTCCCCTCCCCAAATTAATCTATTTTGTGATTATGATTTCCATTTTTATAGGGAGCAGAACATATAAGACAAACGTTAAGAATGTGTTGTCAGGGGTGTAATAAAATGAGAATGAAACAGAGTGTCCTTTGTTTGCCAAGTCACTTAACCTATCTGTATCCCATTAATCCACCAAATAGAGAGCATGGGCCAGAGAGTTCCAGATCCCCAAGGAATGCTTGGCATATAAAGGTAAACATCAACAGTTCAGCAGGGCCTTCTTTGCCTTGCAGTGCAATGGAACCAAGCCTGATTTCTTGACTCTTTTTCTCTGGGCCATGCTGTATGAAAGTGGTTCTCAACCAGGGGTAACGCTGTCCGCCAGAGGACATCTGGCGGTGTCTGCAGACACACTAGGGGCTGTGCTATTTGTGTTTTGTAGGTAGTGGCTACGGATGCTGCTCAACATTCCGCAGTGAACAAGACAACCCCTATCCCCCCAACACACACACATACGTAACAAAGAATGATCTGGCCCCAAATGTCAAGAGTGCTAAGGTTGAGAAACCCTATTTTACGGAAAAAAATTGTTCTTCTAGTCAAAATAATCCTAACATATCTGAATCTAAGCATCACACGAGGACTTTTGTCTGTTTCAACTTTGGTTGCCATCATGCTTCACGTGCATACACACCACATATTATATGATTCCATTTATACAAAATGTCCAGAATAGGAAAATCCACAGAGACCAAAAGTAGATCCATGGTTGTGTAGGGCTGGGGAGATGAGGGGCTGGGGAGTTGAGGAGGTGATAGCTAAAGGGTATATAAGGTTTCTTTTTGGGGTGATGACAGTGTTCTAAAATTAATTGTGGGGAAGGCTGCACGACTCCGAGTCTACGAAAACCAACTGAATTATTCACTTTAAATGGGTGAATTGTATGAAATGTGAATTCTACCTCCATAAAAGCTGCGAACCAGAGAGACAGAGAGAGAGAGAGAGTAAGGAGGGAGGGAGGGAAGGAAGGAAGGACAGAAGGAAGGTCTTTATGATAAACTGAGTAGTGCAAGCGAAGGAGGCAGCTATGCTGGGGAGTGCTGATGTCTTCTTCCTGGCAGTTGTTAGGATGATCATCAGCTAGAGAGGCGGCACTATATAAGCAGTTTCACTAAAGGACCTGTAACTCTAAAATGTCATAGCTAATGTTTTATCTCTTTCCTGTTTCCCTGACTACAACATGTGTGGTTCAAGGCTAAAGACTGGCTTCTACTAATGCATTCAGTCCATTCTTTCATTCATTCTTTCAATGCCAACTGAAGGCCTTGTGCTATTTCTCTCTCTGAATAATACAGTTGCTTCTTGCCTTAGGTAGCGTTCCTCAGAAACAGAGACTAAGATAAGGATTCATGGGCAAGTGATGTATTAAGGACATGTTCCCAGGAGTGACTGGTAAGGGGTAAGCGTAACAGGGTAGGAAAGGGGAGGAAGCCAAGTAATGGTGTGATTTCTGGCAGAGTCTCAGTCTCAGCCTGATGCTGAGAGGAGCTCTGGAGTTGCCCCACCTCGAGCCAAAGGAGTTGACCTTAAATATTCTCACAGCCACCAGTCATGGGCTACAGGAGGCCCCAGGGTGATGTAAATTCCCAGGCACTTCTCATTCTTTGCGGGTGCAGGGAAACTGCTCAAGAACCCCAAGGGAAATCCTCTGAAGATGTTCACAGATGTTGGTCATTAGAAGCAAACCACACAGAAGCTGGGGAATGGAACTGACACACAGAACTGGTCAAGATCTGAGATATTCTGGGCAGAGTACCAACAGCAAGTGTCCACTACACTTTTTGCTTGAAAACTTATTAAGCTGTAAAGGCTGTTTATGACTGTTTCTGTGTCCAGATATCCTGAGCAGGGCAGAAGCTTGCAGCCCCCAGAGGTGTTTCCAGCAAGGTGAGGTATAAATTGATCTTCCAAGACTCTACACTACAGCTTATCCCCTTCCTTGCTGATAAATGCTTTATCTGGCATCTTTGCCCACAGTAGACCTATTTCATTTCATATGCTGAAAATCTTCTGAAGTGGTTAATCTGCCCACAAGCACTAGGGGGAATTTCTCAGCAGCTTTAGCATCTCCAGTGGTCATTTAGCCACAGACTTTAAGTTTGGGTAGATTCCAAAAGCTGCAAACCCGTGGAACCATCCACAACTAGGTTACTTTACTTACTGGGTTTACTTCCTTCCCCTGGATTATCATAAACAGGTCTAACATGGAAACAACCTAAATGTCCATCAACAGATGAATGGATAAAGTATACACACACACACACACACACACACAATGGGATATTACTTAACCATAAAAAAGAATGAAATAATGCCATTTGCAGCAACATGGATGGACTGAAAGATTATCATACTAAGTGAAGTAAGCCAGACAGAGAACAATAAATACCATATGATATCACTTATATGTGGAATCTAAAATATGACACAAATCAACCTAACTACAAAACAGAAACAGACTCACAGACATAAAGAACAGACTTGTGGTGGCCAAGGGGAATGGAGGTTGGGGGAGGGATGGAGTGGGAGGTTGGGGTTAGCAGATGTGAGCTATTACGTAGAGAATGGGTAAACAACAAGGTCCTACTGTAGAGGACAGGGAACTATATTCAGTATCCTGTAATAAACCATAATGGAAAAGAATATGAAAAAGAATGTGTGTGTGTGTGTGTGTGTGTATATATATATATGAATCACTTTGCTGCACAGCAGAAATTAACACAATGTTGTAAATCAACTATACTTCAACTAAAAAAAATAAGTCTAAGGTGTTGATCCCCAAACACACAGTTAAATTTTTCTCTGCTTCATCAATCATTTTATGACATCATTTGTTGATTACCATCTTTTTTCTGGGGATTAAATTAGTACGCAAGTGTGTGTGTGTGTGTGTGTGTGTGTAGCAGTTAGAACCTTACTGGGCATATATAAGCTCTATATCAATTTTTGCTATTATCACACAGGTACAGAACTCTCAGGTTGCATGATGAGGTCTTTGTCCTCAAAACTATTCTTCCTGCCAAGGGACTTGCAACAATTTTTCTGGCCTACTTGGATTTTGAAAAATTGTTTCTATCTTGCCTTCCTTTCTGCTACTTCCTTTTTTTTTAAATGTATTTATTTATTTATTTGGCTGCACTGGGTCTTAGTTGCTGTGCACAGGCTTTCTCTCCTTGCAGTGAGTGGGGGCTACTCTTTGATGTGGTGTGAGGGCTTCTCATTGTGGTGGCTTCTCTTGTTGCGGAACCCGGGCTCTAGGCGTGAGGACTTCAGTAGTTGTGGCACACAGGCTCAGTAGTTGTGGCTCGCGGGCTCTAGAGTACAGGCTCAGTAGTTGTGGTGCACGGGCTTAGTTGCTCTGCAGCATGTAGGATCTTCCCGGACCAGGGCTCGAACATGTGTCCCCTGCATTGGCAGGCGGGTTCTGAACCACTGCACCACCAAGGAAGTCTTCTGCTACTTCTTACTAGCATTTTCTCCTTCATTTCCTCTGAGGTTATCATACAAGATGGGGTTAATGGCACAACTCCTCAGCACCAAACAGAAGCACTGTAAATATTAGATAAACTGAAAAACAAGGGGGGAAAAAAAGCAGAAACAGAGGGCTCCCAGAACCTCTTAACGCATGTTTTGATGGTGAAGAGAAAGCCAGAGGGCTTTACTCCAGAGTATGGTTTTGTTTGTATCTATGAAACTGTACAAGTTGAAATTCCATAAATGAGGAGCTTCTATACCACTTTCTATTGCTAATATTTTCTTTTCCCCTGAAGTCTGTCCCCAGGATTTCAGTTCATGATGAGCACTTAATATACGCATGATAACTGATGTTAGAAAGTGCTACAGGGGCCCAAAGCATTCTAGCAGGGGCATAAAGCATTTGAGAAAAATCCAGGAAAATACCAAAGGTGAAAAACCATCACTCAAATAATTTACAAAAAAACCTGAAAAAGAAAGCATGTTGTACTTCAACTTTGTTTTGTTTTGTTTGTTCTAAAAGAACAAATGAGGAGAGATGTTTGTCTCAGATCTGGCATAGGAGTAAGAATGGTTTTTACATTTCTAAATGGTTGAAAGAAAAATCAACAGAATAATATTTCATGACATGCAAATTATGTGAAATTCACATTTCAGCACCCATACATAAAGTCTTACTGGAGCACAGTCACATCCATTCATGTATGTATCTGTCTATGGCTGCTTTCAACAGCCTAAAATATCTGGTCTCTTGCAGAAAATGTTCGCTGACCCCTGATTTAGAAAACTAACATAGCACTTTATTTCATTTGATTTTTTTTTCTACTTTTGGTTTTCATCTTCTCCCTCCTGTAGGAGTTCTATAAGTTCAAAGGAAAAAAATACATCTTCCATATATTCGTTTCTATTAACATCTCAATTATTTTGTTTCATTTATAGACCTGAAACAGACAGACAACTGGCCTAAGATAAAGCAGCCTGTTTAGGGCAGGCAGACTTCCGAACTGGATTCTGTTTTTCCACATATCTAAGCTTTTAGAGACATACCTATGTTATTTCTAGAAGTCTCAGGTAAATGTATGTGGGATTCATTTGGGCTGTAGAAGGCAGCCCCACCCCCATTTCTTCTAGAGCAATATAAATCATAACCAAAAGCCAACATTCCCTTGTTGTGTTTGTATGCACTAGTCTCAAATCATTTGTCAAAGTATTTCTTTCTCATTGATTGGTGTTTTCTAAGTCTCATCGAAAGGAAAGCTTTCCCTGTGCCCTCGGCTTGCAAGTGTAAACCTGCTTTTGGACACATGCTGTTCCTTGGTATCCATCACTCCAAATCTAAATGGAGTTTGCACACATCTACACTGGATTCAATTACACAGCATGCCATGTGCTCTGAGACCAGAAAAGCAGAAGATTCTAGAACATCCATGTCTATATTTGGCCCTTAGAGTCTGACGATTTTGTCCTGTCTTAAAAACCTTATGTCATTCAGAGGGAGCAAACTTGAATTGTTATTTATTTTTATGGCATCAACTTTTCAACAGGCTGTGACTTCTAAGTCATGCCATACTGTAAAGACAAATGTGTATATGTAAAATTTCCAGACTGGTTGAGATTCTGGAAGGTATTCAGAAATTCAACCCATTTTCTACAACTAGCATGATGCACAGAGCATCCTCTTCACATTCTGAACATCCCAAATGTGGCCATCCTCCTTCCTGCCTCCTTGCTGGGGGAGATGCCCTTTGAAATTCTAAGTCACATACTGAATATGAGTCCTTTGTTTTCAAGGGGTAAACTCCCTCCACCTGTAACACACTTCTTTCTCCATCACATCCACCAGTTCCCTCCCCCCACACCTTCCATTTCTCCTTGGCCTGTATAACTCCCACAAGCCTCTCTAGATTTCCTGGACCTTACAGACCCACCTCACCACCCTGCAATAGGAGGCTCTGCTAGCCTTCTGGTCATACCTCTATCACAGCGACCATCTCTTCTGTTTCCTCTTGAAACACTGCTCTCATTGAAGATAGGGACTGTCATAGTCATACTTTTACCCCCAGAGCCTAGTCCCATGCCTACTACACAGCAACCACTGGAGAAATATTTGTTGAATACTGTTATTAAATATGATTCCAGAAGATGAGAACAATCAGCATTTGGTAGTTATAGCACCAGCAAGTCTAGAATCACTACAATGGCAGTGATTGCTGCTTGGAGTAACTTGGTGATTTATCCAACAGAATCATTTCCTTGGACCAGTCTTGACTCCCATGCCCAGATGTTGAATGCTGCAAATGGCTCGCACTTATCATCAAGACACTATGATGTGGTATTGAAAAGTAAAACCTTTTAAAATCATAATTCTGGCCCTTAGGAAAGAAGAAACCACTTCTCCAGAAAAGGAAAGTCCACAGGAAATCACAGGGATGCTGTCCAATCTCAGGGCTGCCATTTTAGGTTCTAGAATAAATATATTCAAGGGCTTCTCTCAAGGGAGTTCAACATGACCAAGAGGTGAACGTGGCTCACAGAACAGGGGAGCTTCCCCAAAGCATAGCAGTTTATGTAGGATCTAGGAGGTCAGGCTCTTTACTTTGGTTTCTCAGGAAACAAGCAGAATCCACTCAAAATCCCATGAAAAGGCTGAGCTTTGACAAGTCTGAGCCCCATCTTTGCACATTCACCCTTGTTCAAATCTGTTATCAGACACTGAGACTTAGTTCCTTCCTGGTTCAACACTGAGGGACCACCAAGGGGCAGCATAATTTACTTCTCCTAAGATGAGGCTCTCCAAATGCTTTGGCCCACAAAGCAAGGCGCCCACTTAACTTCTGATCACAAGAGTTTGGCAACGGCACCCTTGTTCCAACAGCCCAGCCCCCTAACTCCACTCTCCTCCTAGGACTGCTAAGAAGAAAAGGGAAGGAACATGGAAGTTATTTCCTTAAAGAGAAACCCCCTTGGAAGCAGCAGTAACCCAAATATTGGGACCAAAGCAGTTGGGTGGGTGACTCTTTCCCTTGTAACGGCCAGATCTTAATTTCCACAAAAATGCAAGTTATGCAGTTTCTCTGGGGTTTCTGCTAAACTGATAATTGGATTTTTTTCCAAAAAAATTATTCTTTGAGGTGCTACACCAGACCTGGGAAGCGGCATCAAGATAATCTAAATCTTCAGAAAGTCTCACAAGCAGTTGGCTCCAGTTCTTTCTCATCAATTGCCAGTTGTTTTTTTCTTTCCTTTGGGGGATGGTAATTTTTTAAATGTCATGAATGTCTACACATATGTATTCAAATATATATACACACATATATGTGATTATATATATTTATACACACATACATAGTCTCAAGTCTCTGTAAGGTACATAAAATGATGTTTTTTTAAATTAAATATTTTGGATAATTATGAGATATGAAAAGAAGTACATTTTTGTACAAAGAATGTACACGTACATTATGTACGTGCCAGAACTTTTAGATTGAATATCTAGATTTATTTACAACTATTCAATTAGTTAAATAATTTATATATAGGGCTTCCCTGGTGGCACAGTGGTTAAGAATCCACCTGCCAGCGCAGGGGACTCGGGTTTGAGCCCTGGTCCGAGAAGATCCCACGTGCCACGTGGAGCAACAAAGGCCATGCGCCACAATTACTGAGCCTGCGCTCTAGAGCCCGCGAGCCATAACTACTGAGCCCGGGTGCCACAACTACTGAAGCCTACACACCTAGAGCCCGTGCTCCACAACAAGAGAAGCCACCGCAATGAGAAGCCGGCGCACCGCAACAAAGAGTAGCCCCCGCTTGTCGCAACTAGAGAAAGCCCGCGCGCAGCAACAAAGACCCAATGCAACCAAAAATAATTAATTAATTAATTAATTTAAAAATAATGATTTATATACAAATATTCAATTCTTTAGTTTATAGCAGTGCCTTTTTTAAAAAAGTATGGCTATCAATTAGTCTAATGCTTCGATTATTACATCCCTTTTATTCATTTTTAGCATTTAATATTCTCCTTTGTTTTATAGTTTCTCACTTGCATCCATGGGAGGGAACAAATTTAACTCAATGTATCAGCGAAAAGTTTGGGTAATTCTTTAAAAAGACCTGGCTATTTCTTCTGAACTTCTCTTTTAAAAGCTGCCTCAATTCCTGGCTTTGGAGGAATAATACTTTAATCCTTTTTAAAATCTAAAATTGATGTTTTGGAGAAGTGCACACATCTTAAGCAACTTCCCACACAAGACTGGGCAGCCCGCCAAAATTCAAGAGTGCAATTGAGGCAGACAACACAGCATACAAACAGCTCCCTCAGTCTCCAGCGCCTCTTTACAACTTCACAACGTTAAGACTAAACAGAAATGGGGGGGAAACCCTCCTTCCAAAATGCCTTCTTAGGATCCATAAATTCCATATTCAGCTGACCTTGCAGCCTTCACTTTATCCTTTGGCCAGAAAGCCCAGTGGTAGGGGTCTGCTCAGTGGGTTAATCCACTGCAGCTTAGATACAACCATCTTATCCTCGTCAGGGGCTGCTTGGAGCTGAGACCACCTAGGTGGCCACACTGTCAGTGGGGATGGAGTTTAAAGCAGAAAGCCGGAAACAGAAAATGTGTTCCATTTGTTACTGAGACTAGAATGCAAACATAGTCTCAAACAAAGGGCCAGGCCTGTTGTGTAGCCTTCTGTGGTTGTATTAGGAAGAACACATCATCAGAGGCAACATTTTTAATAGAAAACTGGCTGAGAGCACCACTGCAAGGTTTCCAACATTAAATAGATATGGATTCTTTTTCTTTTTCTGGGGGAGGGGAGCTCCTCATTGAAGTACAATTTAATACATACACAAGCTGAACAGTACTGAATTCATAAGTGTACAATTCAGTTCATTTTGCCTAAGTGAACATCCCTGTATAATGACTACCCAGAACAAGAAAAACCCTCTCCCAACTTTACCTGGTAAAAGTAACCACTTTTCTGACCACGACCATCATAGATTTTGTTTGCCTTTCTCTGAATACTGCAGTGGACCGTGTGTTTTTCATCTGGTGTCTTTCATCACTACTGCACGTTATAGCATGCAATACTTCATCTTCACTGCTGAGAAGTATTCCATTGTATGAATAAAACATGATTGTTTTCCTTTTCCACTGTCGAGAGACATTTTACCAGCCTGAGGTTATTAATAAATAGTGCCAATATGAACATTCTAGAACATGGTTTTTGATGAACATAGGTAGGCATTTCTGTTGGGTATATACCTGGGAGTAGAATACTCCATTGTAGGGAGTACATATATTCTGCTTTAGTGGATACTGCCCAATAGTTTCCTAAAGTATTTGTACCAACGTACACTGCCAAAAGCAATGTATGAGAATTCCAGTTGTCTCATATTAATGCAATACATGATATTGTCAGTTCTCTCTCTCTTCCCTAATTAGAGCCATTCTGATGGGCATTCAGTGGTACTGCACTGTGGTTTTAATTAACATCTCCCTGATGAGTAATGAGTTGGAGCACTTTTCATATGAAAAGTATTGGTCTTTGGAGATCTCTTTTGTAAAGTGTGTGTTCCAGTCTTTTGCCCATTTTTCCATTCAGTTATCTGTCTAGAATTGGGGTTGGCAATGTTTTCATGTAAAGGGACAGATGGAAAATACTTTTGGCTTTTTAGGCCAGACAGTCTATGTCACAACTCCTCAACTCTGCGGTGACAGTGCAAAAGCAATCATAGACCACACATAACTGAATGGGTGTGGCTGAGTCCCAATAAAACTTTCTTTACCAAAATAGTCAGTGGGCTGAATTTAGCCCACGGGCCATGGTTTGTTCACCTCTGGCTTAGAAGAACTATGTGGTTTTGATATTTAAATATTAGCAAAAGTTGAATTGTATACCAAAGCTTACTAATTGTCTATCCAACATCCACTCTTCTATTATTTACTGGTACCATAACGATGGAGGAGGTGCCATAATACCTGGCTGAAAAAGTTAAAGATATCAGAGACCAAGTGTTGGGTGGAAGGCTTCTAGAAAATTGTTAAAGGGAAGCTGTCTCAGCAAGGATGACACTCTGAGTTCCCCTCTTCCTTATTCTTTCTGTCCAAGACATGGGCATGATGGCTGGATATGTAGCAGCCATTTTGTGATCATGAGACAATCTAGAATAGGAAAACAGGCACTGAGAATGGCAAAACAGAGAGAACTCAAGACACTAATGACATTGTTGAACTGCTATACTAGCCCAATCCTTTCATTTGTTTTATGTGTGAGAAAACTTACCACCTACCTTGTCTAAGACACTCTTATTTCAGTTCTGTTTCTGACAGCCAAGTGGAATTCTTAATGGATAAAAGAAAACTCCCATCTTGTTTGATTATATTTTTATTCCTACTAACTCCTTACTGAAATTTTAACCTTCAGCTTTATTGTTTAGCTATTTCATCCATTGTCACTGAACACTTAGCACATGCTCTTTTATCTTTTTGTGCTTTCCCTCTCACTGTTTCTGTCCTGTTTCCTCCCCTTGGTCATGTACTTGTTCATCGAGAAGAAATACCCATATTTCTCTGTGCCCACAATACTTCAGAGTAAGTTCATCATGTGTAGTCAGTGCTCCAAAAAATAGTTCTTTGTGATGAGAATGTTTATGCTAAAGATGATGAAGAACATACTTCATTAGGCAAAATGATAGCATATTTTTGGTCAGAAAGACAGTTAAAGAAAGGTGACTTTGGGGTCTGTAGGCAAAGGGCAGGGCTGGGTAGCCTCTTAACAGGCATAGAGTCCTATAAGACTAATGCTCTAGATTTAGGCAACTCAAAGTTACACTATTTGGGGCATTGTTTAGTCTTCTGGCACACTAATGTGAGATTGATTTCTTATATTCTGAGTGCATTTACGTTGAGGTTCAGGGGAATCTCTTCTCATAAACGATGCTCTCTTACAAGGCAGAGTAGAGGGGCTCACATTTCCTGGTTGCTGTCCCTTGCAGTTCTATAGAGCCAAGGTCACACCCTCCTAAAAGACTATATCCTAAGACAGTATTCTATATAACTTGGAATTATGAAATAGACTTTCCAAAGCATAACCTAATTCAATGATTTAAAACAGCCACTTCTATCATATTCTCTAGAGTCAGTTTCCCTTAGTTTACAAGCGGCTATTTATTTTAAGCTAAAGACCAGTTTTAGAGGTGATCGTTTCAATGGAAGGCTACTGGACTGAGAACCACAGGGAAATACAGCACAGTTGCCAACTCAAATTTCACAGCCAAGAGGAAAGAGCAACAAGACCCAGGAAATACCTGAAAAAATCTACTGAAATCCATTGGAGAGAAAGACACAACCTTCAGTGTTAGAGACAACAGCCATTACAATTTTGATGCCAGGTGTACCCAGGGAGAAAAAAACATCACAATGTGAAGTCAAGGAGATTGGGACAAGGAATTGTCAGTAGGTGAAGCCAACTGGCCTCATTTTATTTTTCCAGTCAGGGATCTGTAACTTTGGCCCTCCAGACCCAGAGGGTTTTGTCTGGGCTAAAGAGAAGATAAAGGCTCTAGGAGGATGACAAAAGAAGAAAAGTATGGGGAAGAAGGGAGATTATATGTCCAACATCTCACATAGATTCCATGAATCTGTATTACTTTAAAAATCAAATCTCAGCTGGCATTGAGTTACAGATAACCAAATTAATGCTGACCTTTGGAATGGAGTGTTCTCACATAATTATCTTGCCTTCACTATGGGTTGAAAATCTTGTCATATTTTCAGGTGGGAGCCCGATTCTGATTACAGGTTAGAGTGCATATTACTACCTGGAGATTTTCTGTGCGCTTCTTTTTAGCAAAGGTACATGCCAGGAACCACACAATCCAAACGTCCACTCAAGGCTTTCACAAGCAGTCTGTTCTACATGTGACAGGATTTATTGAGGAATAAAAAAAAAAAATGTTTTTCCTTATTCTTAAGACCAAAGGAATGCCTGCTTTTCAAACTACCTCTGATTTCTTCACCTCCCTTCTATTGTAGCCCAGTCTGTTCTAAACTCACTGTCTTCTGTCTGAAGTATTGCAAAGCACTTTTCCAAACAGGAAGCCTGACCCCAGTAATAGTGTGATTGTAAAAGCCAGTATAAAAGCCATTATAAAATCAGTAGCAAGTCTTTCTTTACTTAGAACTTTAAACTGTCTCTACTGAGAAAAGAAAATTCTTTTAAGAGCACTGTTCTTTTCCCTATTGTCTGAGCTCACTTTGCCTAGCTGGTCAAAAACTGAAGTCATTAGGAGTTAAGGCTCAAGACTTGAGTATGTAGTCCATACGGGCATGAAATGGTTAAACTTCCAGGCTCCAAAACAGGACAGGAAGGAGTCAAAGACTTCTGTAGAGGAAGAGAGCCTCTTGAGATTGTAGGAGCCCTTAAAACTCATACCCATTCTCCAAAGCCAAAGTGCCCCGAATTTCAAGGGAGCTGGATAATTTTCACCCCTATTCAGACACTCTTTAGGGTGATGTTACTTAATAATCACATCCGGGCAATAGACAAAAACCCAGTTATCCCGGACAAATCTAGATGTGTGGACACCCTACACATTTAGCCCCTTCCTTCCACCACTCAATGCAAAGCAGGGATCAAATATGCAGAAAGAAGCCTATGCTTGTGGCCAATGCTTTTTAGAACATCAGTCAAACGATACCAAACCAAGGGCTGTGCGATATCAAATTAGAGCAGTGTTATTCAACCAGGGCCATTCTGCCTCCCAGGAGACACTGGGCAATGTCTGGAGACATTTGGGTTGCAATAACGGGGAGGGGGTAGTGTGGGAGAAATGGAGGGGCGCTCCTGGCATCTAGTGGGTGGAGGCCAGGGATGCTGCTAAACATCCTACAGGGCCCAGGACGGCCCTCACAACAAAGAATCATCTGGCCCCACATATCAAAGGTTGCTGAGGTTAAGAAACCCTTACTTAGAGTTGAGCGGAAGCTAGAGAAATACCTAGGATGGGTCATGCCCATCCCAAAGCACAATGGCATGAGATTTAAAACACATGCACTACCTGCTATGCTCAGTGAATGTGTGGAAGGGAGATCCTGTCACAAATTGGGCAGAATTAACTTTTCATCACAGCCTGTTAAGGGTTCACCAGTTGCTTCATGCAGAGGGATTAATAAATTGAGTGTCAGCCTCTCATGATTGTATATGTTCAAGTAACATGTCGAAATAAACTGTAAATCTAATTTACTCCATCCAGAAGCTAATCATTCTTAATGAATTCTTTTGTTTTTACTCTACAATCTGGGATAAAAGGATCCCTTCAGATATTATTCCCTGAAGTTGCCCCAACTGACCATTCTGATGAGAACTCCCATATTCAGAGTAAGAAAAGCAGATCATGCTTTCTGCTATCTTCTTTCACAGTGAGTCCTGAATAAGGCTCATTCCATCTGGGCATGTTCCAAATGAACAATTCAAAAATTCAGTTTTGCTTTAAAAAGAAAAAAGCAGTAACCAAAAATGCTACTTGGTACCCATTTTCCAGTGGGAATAGAGTGAACATGGATGTAAGCAGGTTTTTTTCTTCTTAATTGCTTTTCACTTCTTTTTTGATGCCTTCCTAAGATAAATTCTCCATGTGACTCACACTGAAAAGAAAAAATTTTCTTTCAGCCAAAAGAGTCGTTGGCAGAAAGTTGACATTCCATTCCTTTCCTGTCCTACCAATGTACACACATTTAACTCCAAGGAATGCCTGATCAAAAACAGCCCTTCAGGGCCCTGATTGAAACATCAAACCACCTCAGAGAGTGACAACCTCAGTAGTAAATATTTAATAAGCCTTAATACTAAGTATTTAAGTATATTCATGGGACAATGAAACAACAAAACTCTGATTGACATTTTAAGGAATATCTGTTTGCGGAGAAGTATTCTCCTACTTCACTATGTCTGCTAAATCACAAGAGGAACATTAAGTCTTGACATCTTGTCAGAGATATTTTTGGTCAAGCTACATTTTACTATCAAAAAAAGGTGCTTATTAATAAAGAGTCTCTAAAACCTGGGAACAGATTTTCAGTCCAAGACGCCAAATTTCCATGAGAAAATATTTTAGAATACAGGCATCTGTACAGCAAACACTGAATTACACCATTTGGCTTGTGCCTATGGATTACATGGTTGAAGGGAATGGCACTGCAGTGCCAGATACTTACATTTCTTCAAGACCAGGGAGGACATGCTTGAGTGTTCAAGGAAGCAAGTTAAGATGACAAACCTGATGACTGTCTACAACAGACTATCATGACCTATTAGGTTTCCGTAAACCCATCCATAGTTAGAACCTTCCATGTGTCATCATCATTTACAAGTTATTTCCCTTCTATAGAGTCATAACAAACTATGGCATAAAAGTTAAAGTCAACATTGAAAAGTCAAACCAAGGACTTCCCTGGTGGCACAGTGGTTAAGAATCCACCTACCAATGCAGGGGACACAGGGTTGAGCCCTGGTCCGGGAAGATCCCACGTGCCGTGGAGCAACTAAGCCTGTGCACCACAACTACTGAGCCTGCGCTCTAGAGCCCATGAACCATGACTACTGAGCCCATGAGCCACAACTACTGAAGCCTGCGTGCCTGGAGCCCATGCTCCGCAACAAGAGAAGCCACTACAATGAGAAGCCCGCGCACCGCAATGAAGAGTAGCCCCCGCTCACCACAACTAGAGAAAGCCCGTGCGCAGCAACGAAGACTCAACGCAGCCAAATTAATTAATTATTTAATTAATTAAAAAAATAAAACCTTCATACAAAAAAAGTAAAACCAATTAAAATCTGTACTTGAGGAGACTTTCTCACAAAATTACACAACCTACCGGAGTCTTTTACTATCTTAGATCTGGGGTTAGCAAACTACAGCCTGTGGGCCAAATTCAGTCCATTGCTTGTTTTTGTAAATAAAGTTTTATTGCAATGCAGCCACAATTCGTTCATATATTGTCTATGTCTGCTTCTGGCCTAAAAAGGCAAGGTCAAGTTTTTGTTACAGAGACCTTCTGGCCTGAAAAGCCATTAATAGTTATTCTCTGGTCCCTTACGGAAACAGTTTGCTAACTTCTGCCTTAGATCTCTGGCCTCTTTCAAGTGGACACTTTCACAGAGGGTATTTGTATATATAATTAATAATCTTCAAGAAAGAATGTTATCTACAGACTTAGCAAAAAAAAAAACATGCAAACAATCACAAGTCAAAAATACATTGTTCTACCAAGAAAGATGTTTCTAAAGGATGCTAACTCTGCAAAGCATTCGATTGAAGCGATGCAATTTACATAAATGATTTGTAATTGACATAAAGAGTTTGGCTGATATGTACATTTCCCAATGCAAGAGTGAGGGTTTTTAATTTGCTGTGGTGAGTGCTTTTAAATAATGGAGATATATCTACTCTATAGAACATAACTGTGCTAAAATGTTTCAAGGTCACTGTGAGATAGCTCTTATGTTAAGGAAACTGGCAATAACCAAGACAAACTTCAGAAGAAAGGAGTACAAGAGGAGTGAACACGTATTTCTCCACACATATGCTTACCACCTTAACTGCAATGGTTTTCACTTCCAAGCAAATCCAGCCACCCTCTCTCATGCCTCTACCCTAATTGTACTATTTTGGAATCTTAAACTCAAATATTCCAGTCTTGGAGCACCCCCTCCTTCCTCCTCTCTTGATTTTCTTCCAGATAATCAGCCCGCTCTCAGCTTCAGATAAGGACTCGCCTTCCTCACCTAACCTGGATACCGAGGTCGGCTGCAGAAATTCTTCTTGCCCTCCCTTTGTCTTCTTGCTGTGTGATTCAGCAAAGTCCACTCCTCATCAAACAGACCACACCCCCTCCTTCAAGTTGGATATTAAGTACACTGGGAAAAAATCACACTAATGTGCAGACTTCATTATGTTAAGTGAGACAAGTGAGACAGAGAAAGACCAGTACCGTATGATCTCACCTATACGTGGAATCTAAAAAACAAAAACAAAAACCAAGCTGATACAGAGAACAGATTGGTGGTTGCCAGAGGTAAGTGGTAGGGGTGGAAGTGGGGGGAATGGGTGAAGGCCGTCAAATGATACAAACTTTCAGTTATAAAAATACAGGCACATCTCATTTTATTGAGCTTCACAGATATTGCGCTTTTTTACAAATTGAAGGCTGTGGCAGCACTACAACGGGCAAGTCTACAGACACCATTTTTCCAATAGCGTTTGCTCACTTTGTGTCACTGTCTCACATTTTAGTAATTCTCACAGTTACCTTTTCATTATTTTCATTATTTTTGTTGGTCGTCTGTGGTCGGTGATCTTTGATGTTACTACTATGATTTGCTGAAGGCTCAGAGGCTGGTTAGCATTTTTCTAGCAATAAAGTATTTTTTAATTCAGGCATTTACATGTTTTTATAGACATAATGCTATTGTACACTTAATAGACTACAGTATAGTGTAAACATAACTTTTATATGCACTGGGAAACTAAAAGATTTGCACGACTCACTCTATTGTGATATTCGCTTTATTGCAGTCGTCTGGAACCAAACCCGCCATATCTCTGAGGTATACCTGTAAATAAGTTGTGGGGATGTAATGTACAGCATGGTGACTATAGTTAATAATATTATTTTTGCATATTTGCAATTGCATATTTATATTACATTTTTGAAAGTTGTTAAGAGAGTGAATCTGAAGAATTCTCTCAAGAAAAAAAATGTAACTATGTATGGTGATGGATAACTAGACTTGTGGTGATCCTTTCAAAATACATTCATTGCAGCTCTATTTACAATAGCCTGGAGATGGAAACAACCTAAGTGTCCATCGACAGATGAAGGGATAAAGAAGATGTGGCACATATATACAATGGAATATTACTCAGCCATAAAAAGAAACGAAATTGAGCTATTTGTAATGAGGTGGATAGACCTAGAGTCTGTCATACAGAGTGAAGTAAGTCAGAAAGAGAAAGACAAATGCCGTATGCTAACACATATATATGGAATTTAAGAAAAAAAATGTCATGAAGAACCTATGGGTAAGACAGGAATAAAGACACAGACCTACTAGAGCATGGACTTGAGGATATGGGGAGGGGGAAGGGTAAGCTGTGACAAAGTGAGAGAGAGGCATGGAGATATATACACTACCAAACGTAAGGTAGATAGCTAGTGGGAAGCAGCCGCATAGCACAGGGAGATCAGATCAGTGTTTTGTGACTGCCTGGAGGGGTGGGATAGGGAGGGTGGGATAGGGAGGGTGGGAGGGAGGGAGATGCAAGAGGGAAGGGATATGGGAACAGATGTATATGTATAACTGATTCACTTTGTTATAAAGCAGAAACTAATTAATAATAATAATAAAATACATACAAATGTTGAATCATTATGTTGCACACCTAAAACTAATATAATGTTGTATGACAAATATAGCTCAATAAAAAACAATGTGCAGGCTGGACAAAAATCCACGGTTTTTAGCTGAGACGGGCCCAGAGCACTGCGTGGCCATCAGTCTACTGTGTTCCTCTCTTCTCCAGTCCCTTCAGCTCTTAGCCTACAGTCCACTTCCCTTCTCAAGCCCTCACCCAAACTTGCACCACTTGAAGTTTCCTCTTCTCTCACTGAGAAACCAGCATGATTAATGAGAACTCTTCTTCCCTTAAAAGATACAGATGTCTGGGTCTCATATAATTGGTCTCGGGGCCAGCCTGGGCATCAGGTTTCTTAAAGGCTCCCCAGGTGATACAGTCATGGCTGGGAACCATGACCTAGACTGGAATTCCTCCACACTGAACGTGTTCATCCTGGCCCTCTCTCCTGAGCTCCAGGTGATCTACCAAAAAGTTCCCTAGACATCCCCTCAGGATATTCCTCAGGTATCTCATATTTACCATGTGAAATACCAAACATTATCCATGCACCTCTCCCACCACAAAGTGTCTGTTTCACTGAGAAGCCTCACCGTTACTCAGTTTTCCAAGCCAGGGGCCAGTGATGCCTCCAGAATTGTATACACAGCACTTTGGTTTAGGGTGGGAGACTGGGAGCAAGCTATTTTGACTTGGTTTCTATGCTTATCTGGGGTGGTTGGGAACAGGATGCTTTTGAAGATTATGAGAAGCCAGATGTTCCACTAGACTAGTCCACTTCCAGAACTATCTTTCTAAACTGCTGGATAGACCCGTCACATCCCATTAGCAATGGGATCCAAACATCTGGGCAGCTACTGTGCATTGATTGTGAGCTTTTGGAAGACACCACACTGTTCTGTTTCCATGTCTGCATCTCACTCTTCTCTCTACCGAGGTACATTGTCACTGGGCTTTTACGGTGAGCTCCAAAGTCAGACCTCCTCTGGGACTCACAGGTCCACGTACCCCTCCCTCCCCGGGCTGGTCTTGCCCCCGTCCATGCTTTGTCTCGGATGGAAATTCATCACTTATTCTCCACACGCGCTTTCCTATCCTGACCGGGTTCTCCTGAAAGCAGAGATCGCAACTTCCTGATTTCTAGATCTGCATCCTGGAGCCCAGGCTCTGGCACACCACAGGAGATGTGGTCATAAAGGCTTAGTGAATTGATACGAGAAAGTCCAAGGATTCAGAAGGATTCCAGGACGATTTGTATGTGACTGACATCAGTGACCGCAAATGCCGTGGGCAGATCTGCGAGTAGAAGCTCATGGACGGACTTGTCTGGAAAGCCTTGTCTCAGAGAAAGACAGGCTGTAAACTCGCACAGTGCCACTGGGAAACACTTGAAGATGCTTACACAGGTGTGATATCATTTCCCTGTGACAGGAGAGGTATTCACTCTGACAGCAATGGCTGATGGGTGAGCACATTCCAGAGCTGTGTACACTCAGCTGTCATCAGAACGGTCCCCAGATACCAACAGCAAGGAAGTTTGTTCTTGCCCCTTTAAGTGAGGTTTTCCAGAATATTAAGAAGTAGGCTGACGTGTAGTTGATATTTACACAGAGCCTGATAAGTCATTTATACTCGAAATCTCCTTTCTAGAACAAAGAACAAGTTTTTGTGTGTGTACATGTGTGTGCATGTTTGGGTGTGTATGTGTTTTTTTTTTATTGAAGTATAGTTGCTGTACCATATTATATAAGTTTCAGGTGTACAACATAGTGATTCTCAATTTTTAAAGGTTATACTCCATTTATAAATATTATAAAATATTGGCTATATTTCCCATGCCGTACAATAGATCCATGCAGCTTATTTTATACCTAATGGTTTGTACCTCTTAATCCCCTACCCCTATCCTGCTCCTCCCCCCTTCCCTCTCCCCACTGAGAACCACTAGGTTGTTCTCTATATCTGAGTCTATTTCTGTTTTGTCATATTCACTAACTGTGTTTTCTTTTGCTATCTCCTGTGTGTTTGATCCCAGGTTGATGAGAAGGTGATGAATGAAATTCTCTGGAAAAGAGCTTGCTGCTCTTGCAGCCATTTCAACACATGGTGTTGAAACAAAGTACAACAAACGTGTCATTTCCATGTGCTCTGCTACCTACATGAAATTCTAAACAAGTAGTACAGTGTGAGGCAAAGGGAATTTATTTCTGGAATTGAGCACCTAAGCCTCTCAGGCTTCTGAGTCATGCAAGCTTCGAGATGAACTCTTCACTGTGAGGCTCTCAAGAGGCCGCCGTTAGTAACATACATTCTTCCAGGGTGGAGCGGCTCTGACCATCCCCTGAAGAGTCCAGAAAATTCACCCTGAAGAAATCCATTTCAGGGCATCATATTCATACACTGACTATTCTTGCATCCTGAATGCTAGCCATTCCAAAACCATGAAATTCATGATCTAAAGTAGGGTTTCCCAGCCTTGGCACTATGGACACTTGTGGCTGGACAAGTCTATGGGGTGGGGGCCTGTCCTGTGTACTGCAGGATGTTTAACGGGATCTCTGGCTTCTACCCACTAAATGCCATTAGCACAACACCTCCTCCAGTGTGACAACCAAAAATGTCTCTAGTCATTGCCAAATGTCTCCTGGGGGGCAAAATCACCTGCCACCCCCCCCACTGAGAACCACCAAAGGACGGCATCTGGCTGGGGAATCATCAAGGAGGCTGTTGGTAGAGACCCCAGGTGAGAGACTCAAGCATCCCCACTCATGGACCCAGCCGTGCAGCACAGCTCACCCAGCAATGATCAGCCCTCCTGCACCCTATATGCATGTCCAAAGTTTTCCTAAGGCCAGTGTCATGCAGAGTCTCAGGGAAGATTTATCAACAATAGTTGCCCCTTCCAAAAGTCCGTTCCGATATCATTAGTAGATGCAGGGATATAATTTAGCTGTTAAATGCAAGGACAAAAACCAAGATATTGCCTTTATTGCTTTCTCAATTTTTTTTTCTTAATCACCCCAAGAGAAAATGATATCACTATGGCCTATGCTGGAACCAAAAAGCAGGCTCACCACTTGTTGCCATAGCAGCAGAGCCAAGGCGCATTTCCTGTAACCCATTGAGTTCACAGTGCAGGCTTCCAGGGCTATCTGACTTGATTTTCTAATTGCTTTAATAGAGGAATCAGTACACTCATGCATTGCAATTCAAGAAATAGAACTTCATTTAAAAGTGATGATGAGCATTCGAATATGTGGCTCCTTGCCCTCGTACATTGCTGGTGGGAATGTAAGTTAGTGCAGCCACTGTGGAGAACAGTATGGAGGTTCCTGAAAAAACTAACAATAGAGCTACCATATGATCTGGCAATCCCACTCCTGGGCATATACCTGGAAAACAAAAATGCTAATTCGAAAAGATACACACACCCCAATGTTCATAGCAGCACTATTTACAATAGCCAAGACATGGAAGCAACCTAAATGTCCATCAACAGATGACTGGATTAAGAAGATGTGATATATATATATGAATATTACACAGCCATATAAAAGAATGAAATAATGCCTTTTGCAGCAATGTGGACAGGCCTAGAGAACACTATGCTTAGTGAAATAAGTTAGAGAAAGACAAATATTATAAGTTATCACTTATATGTGAAATCTGAAAAATAATGCAAATGCATGTCTATGCAAAACAGACTCACAGACATAGAAAACAAACTTGTGGTTACCAATGGGGAGAGGGGAGGGGGAGGGAGAAATTAGGAGTATGGGATTCACAGGTACAAACTACTACACATGAAACAGGTAAGCAACAAGGACATAGTCTATAGCACAAGGAATTATACCTATTATCTTGTAATAAACTATAATGAAATATAATCTGCAAAAATAATGAGTCACTGTGCTGTACATCTAAAACTAACACAATACTGTAAACTAATGACAGTTCAATAAAAAGACATGTGGTTCCTGTAGCTGAAAGGGGGCTCTTTCCAAGAATCTGGCATTTGAATTCATTGGAGTATTTCCTACAGTAAGCTTCCATATGAAAGGGGGAGATCAGCTCAAGGGGAAGCACCAACTCTGGAGGCTCTTTGTAGATTTATGACTTCAATTCTGAATGAAGGCAGAATCTAGGAACCCAAGTAAATGTTCTGAAGAGCAAAATCCTGGCGACTCACAGCCCCACTAGTTTGTCCTCTCAGCTCAGCTTTCACACTGGAGACCTCCTTCATCCTGTACAGGGGTCACCTCCCTGAGTCCCCAGGCTAACACGATGCCGCTTCTCCCTGACCCCATAGCACCTGTTCAGAATCTGCCCCATTGCAGGGACATTCTTTAACATGCCTGAATTCACTGCTAGATGGGCAACTCCTAGAAGGCAGAGATGATATCTTCCCTGGCATTTAATAAAGGTTTAATAAATGGCTATTGAAGTGAGGGGACTCTTTTGTTTGACACTTAAGAAAAGATGAAAATCAAAGGATAACAAAAGAAACTCATACAAGGATTTAGAAAAACAAGAAAAAGAACAATTATGAACCTTCCCCCCCCAACTCAGACTTCTGGCAGGAGATTTTGGTTAGTAGAGATGTAATCTGAAATTCTAAATTTTCCTTTGACTGGGTTTAGAGTACCTACCTATTCATTCAGCCATCCGTTCATTCAAGGAATATCAACTGAACGCCTACAATGTCCTAGGCACCCAGCAGGTGCGAATAATAATGTTTTATACTTACATAAGGTTTTATAGTGTATGTAACAGTTTCATCCACATAATCTAATCACAGGAATACCCAGAAACTCCTTGAATGACTGTGTTTCCTAAGATAATATAAAGTGAGAGACCCGCCTCTCCTGACTAAGGCTATGCTTAGTGTTCTTTCTATAGCTATTTACATTCAGAATAACACCTCTGAAGAAGTTTATGCTTGTCAATAAGCAAATAAATAAAATTCCCAATCTTCAAACTTTCAACATTCAGTTCACACAAGAATCATGCTAGTTAATCAGAGTTCTACTCTAAGGAGATTTGTCACAGGAGCAGCAATTTGCACACAAGAATCTCTTGTCCCCTGGGCTTTGTCCTAAAGCAGGAAGCTCACTTAGTTATTAAGATAAATAGCAAAGGGAAGCTAAGAAGAAGCTAAATGAATTCTACATTTTTTCTTAGCCTTGCAAAGTTGTCAAAGCCAAGTTTTCCGAAACTATTCCTCACCACTATGCTCTGAAAGGTTGACCCAGGGGCACCTTTACATGGGCGTTTATAAAAGCCCCTATCCAAAATAAGGTAATGTTAGTGTGGGTTTTGAAAATCCAGAAATAATTAGATACACTTGGGTCACTCAGAACCTAGAAATGGGCAAGCTACAATTTCATTTGAGATGTATTAAATTTATTTGCTGCAATTTTATGAATATGTGGGATAGGCTAAGTATTTTTTTTACAAAGTTTTAAGAGTGTTCTTAGATATTACCTTCCCCAGCATGCTAAAGATCTTGTGGCTTGTCCAGCTTCAGTATGCACCTGCCCTGGCTTCTGAGGGGAATTCAGTCTCACAAAAATGGTTATTGAGCATCTGAGCACTTGAAAGTGGCATGAATCTGGTTATGGTGCTTGAGGATGGTGGATGGGGAAGGAAAAAGACACTAAGCAGTATTTCTGGATATTGAATATTTATTTCCAAGAAGTTCAAGTAAATTACTTGAGTTATCTCAAAATTACTTCTGGTTGTACCAACAGCATTCTTTTTACTCTTCCAAAACTGAGCCTCATATGAGTTACATGACATATCCCCAGCCCTCTGATGGTATGTTATTGCTCAGCAAGGCTCATAAAAGCCTGTCAATCCACATTTTTACTTTAGTATTTCCAAAAGAAGAGTAAGCAAAGTAGCAATGTAAAGCGTATGTGTCAACTCTCATTTTTGATAATTGTTTCATTTTAATGTGCTTTAATTATATATTAATATCTTCCTGAGCCATCTCCTGTGATTTTGCACTTCAGGTGTGGTTCACTGTCTTTCCTTGGTTTTGTCTCATGCTGTCCCAGAATCTAGAAAAAAGGTCAGTCTCGGAGGTGAGCTCTTTCTTGAAGGTTCAAGAAATGAGTGGGCTTTCATGGAACCTTCCATGATGAACATCCTTTTTTTATAAAAATCACACTTCTGAAATATAAGCTTTAAAATACTTTCCTTGAAGCATTCAGAGTACAGAAAAAGAGAAAGGATGCCTAATTTGCATCCCCTGAATTAAAACTAAGGGGATCTTTTTTTAAAGGAAGTAACTGCCTGAGTAAGAGGGATGTATTTTTCTTAAGGAGGCTTTCCAACAATCTGGCATTTGAATTCTTTGGAGTATTTCCTACAGTAAGTTTCCATATGGGGCTGCACTGGCAAGAATCAAGAAGTATGGTTTTCAGGTCTTGGAGCTGATTAGGTTTATGCTGTGCTCTGTTTACCGACTGTACAGCCGATCTAGTCCTGCCTTATTGTGAGTCACAGCGGCAAGTCCTGCTTACAAATTCTCAATTTCCACTACCATGTGAAACAGATGGTTCAACTGGGGAACGTAAGAAGTCCTTTGTCCACACTGGGCACTTTATTTTTTTTATTATTATTATTATTTTTGCAGTACACAGGCCTCTCACTGCTGTGGCCTCTCCCGTTGTGGAGCACAGGCTCCGGACGCGCAGGCTCAGAGGCCATGGCTCATGGGCGCAGCCGCTCCGCGGCATGTGGGATCCTCCCGGACCGGGGCACGAACCCGTGTCCCCTGCATCGGCAGGCAGACTCTCAACTACTGCACCACCAGGGAAGCCCCACACTGGGCACTTTAGATAGCATTTGGTGTGGGAGGGACTTCATGATACAGGCCACATATTATGCAAAATATTTTTTATTCAGTACATACACCTCAATCCAGTTTGGCCTCATGATTGGAATTATTGCAGACTGTAGACCAATATTGTACTACCTTGGAATAGGAGCTCTCAATATTTGGTTTTATAACAAATCACAGTTTTTTCAAGCACAACTTGGGGAGATGCCAGATCTTTATTGTAAACATGGAAACCAACACTTAATTTTTCATGAGTTTTCCTGAACTCTATTTCCTCATTATTCAATGGGCAGATTCTAATATATCTTCTTGACATTGGAGAAGAAACATATTCTCCAAGGCAGTGGAAGAAATTCTTATATTTACCAAATGGAAATTCCTCCATTTGCTTTCCAGGCCTCTTTTGAAAATAACCACAGGAAGAAATGGGATATACTCTTTCAGAATCCAGACTCTAAAGTACTTTTGCAGATTCTGAAGAGTGAAGACAAAAGAAGAAATTGTGACCTTCCACCTGGAATAATGGTTAGGATGATATAAGCATGGCTAGACTCTCTGGTGACATCTTGGTCATTCTCCAAAGCATTATGAGAGGCAGAACAGTTAATGATACCAGTCCCTACCACTTATGAAGTGACCATCTGAAACTGGAGCGGCCCGATGTTGCCATGGTTGTGTAAATGCAGCCAAGGACTTCATTAGCCCACTAGCACTGGGACAAAAGTGAAATGTTACAGTTTTAAACTAAACATAGCAATGATATTAAACCTGGCAAACTGGGGGGAAAAAAGAGAGCTTGTAGGTCCCTATGGTCAGTACATCAAGACTTGGCCAATTCGTTATATTTTGATGTTCACATGGTAACTGAAATTATTTTCCTCTTTTTCATCTACCTTCACTATCTGTGACTTCTCTCTGATTGTAATTTTCATCTCCTTTTCATGGTGAGTGATTTCAGGAGGCATCATATTACATTAAAATAAGAGGACAGGAGATTAGATCATTCGACTTCGGTTACTTGATATCTATGGCAGATCACTTAAAACCTTTGGATATATTTCTTCATTTCTAAGATGGGGATAATAAATATTTGCGCTGGGAGAATCAGATGGCATAATATATGTGAACGTGTTTGAAAATTCTAGCTTGCTGCGTAATCTGCAGATGATATAACCACCTAGATAGGTAACTCAAGAGACTCCACAGATAAATTATTAAAATTAACAGGTGGCTGCAATAATTTCAACATTCAATATGTAAAAACAAATCACATTTTGATAAACTTGCAGACAGCAGTTATAAACTGTAATATTAAAAACTGTGCCATTTATAATTGCAAAATAATATATAATGTACTCAAGAAAAAAACTATCAGAATATGCAAGACCTTTATGTGGAAAATTATACATGCTAATTATTGAAAGCCGCTAAAGAAGTCCAAAGTAAATGGAGAGAAATACCATATAAAGACAAAATATGAGTAAATATGTCAATTTTCCCCAAATTTTAAAATAGGTTTCAAGTAATTCGAAGCAGAATCCCAACTGACTATTTTTTTATGGAAGTTGATAAGAAAAGCCTCAAGAATGGCTGAGATTTTCTTTAAGGGAAAAAAAAACCAGGTAGAGTGACCTGCCCTATCAAACGTCACGGAGAGGATGTGGCAAGGGTGACAGAACAGACAAAGAAAACTTTGAAACAGAACAGAATTCAGCTACAGACTCACATATTCACGGAATTTTGATATATGGCAGATGTGGTGTCTTGGAATAGAGAATTTCAACTACCCTGTCAATATGACAAGAGGCAGGGGCTGGAGGTGGGGTAAGCCCATTGATGTCCCCTGGGACCCAGCCAAAGATGAACCTTCTTTGCATACCACAGAACATGAAAGCACTCCTTGAAAATGGGAACAACATAAAACCTTCATTACGAAAGACAATCTTGGTAATAATATGTTCAACATAATTCAGAAAAAAGAATAACTATGATGTTCACGAATTAGTGAATCTATTCTATACAAAACTAGAAGAGGCATCTCACCTTGAAAAAATGAAATATGTAATCAGTATTCAATAGGCAACATGTTTTTACCTGTTCAGAGGTTCCCCCAATATTATTTTTGTTGTTGTTATCCTTAAAAAGGGACTAGTACTACTTAGGAACACAGTGCTTAGCTCTGAGGCTCAGTCAAACATACAGAACAAAATAGAGATTTAGTACTACCAGGTTAATACCACTATCAATACAGAGAAGTGCAGCACGCAGTAGTCACAGTCGGAACCCTGTCCATATCCCCGAGAACCACCTTGGAGATCTTCAAGAACTGAGAGAGGTCTGAGATTTTACCCTACTTGCAAGCTAACAAGTCTTTCTGCCGCAGTTTCACGGATGCTGGCAGAAGACCTGAGACGTGAGTCAGAGACTCACAGCGTGGAGATGTCATGGATAGTTTATTCCTCACAGCAATAGTAGTAGCCAGAGTATTGGCACTGGCCCCAGTTCCTCTTCGCACCAAGTCCCACAAGGACTAGAGAGATTCAGCTGACACCTGCACACGTAATGGGCTGAATTGCAGGAGAGGAACCCTGAGCTTAGGGAACATACATTTTTATAACGGGCAGTAAGCCTGCCTGACCTTTGTCCCAGGAGGAGACCTTACCTTTATGACGCTGGACCACAAAGGCCTGCCCTCCACTCTAGAGGGAGACGTGGCCTTCATCTCTCAAGTATGTTCACTATACAAATATTTTTGAAAAGAATTCCAAAACAAAGGTGTTTTGCCCCTCCTCACAAGATGTATGAAATATGAGAGACACAAAGAGATTAGTCTTTCAACAGTGGTCACCTGCATACAGTTTCCTACATTCAGACGGCCTCCTTTGTCTGCCTGGAGTGTGCTGGATCACTTGCACAGGCAGACGGGAAGTTCAGAGTGGCTAACGGCCCAGAAAAGATTACTGAGGACGGTATACATACCCGCAGCTTCATCAGGCCCCACTGGGACATTTCTGAGGTGTGTTCTATAGTTTCTCAGCAGAATTGAGTGCCAAGTTCCCACACTAGTGATCAGTTCATTAACGTATTATTTATTGGCTTTTCCCCTTTCCCTGTATCACGTCCCTACTCCCTCACTGTGCTCTTGGCATCATCTCCCAAATAAACTACCTGCACTCAATTCCTGGTCTCACTGTCTGGTTTTGGAAAACCCATACCAAGACAAATAGAGCAAAGACATAAACGCATGCTGAATTTTCAGTGTCCAGAAGTGACATCTTTACTTTGTGATGTGTAGACTTTACACATCTCAGTATGAAAACAAATTCTTTCCCCTCATAGCATGGTCCCTGATTCACAGCATTACTATGATGACTCAAATCTTGATTCTCCTGAGGTCCCAGTTGTAGTAAAGCAAGATAATCCTAAACTTGATGCAGTCCAACCTTCTGCAATAGATTTACTGAAGACTTTGGCAAGGCTGCAGGCCAGGGAATGAGCTCATCCTTCAGAAAAATGCCTCTGCCTCTTGCCACTCTGGTATTTTGAAATGTGGCAGGGCAGGGATAAGGAATTGGCTTGGCACAAGAGAGTGTATCTAAAACCCAATGTGTGTAAACATACAAATTGCTTGTGGATTCCTAGAGCCGGGCAGTAATTCCTGACTCATCACATCTGCCCTAAGGCTCCTCCATATGGCACACTACGGCTAAAAGAGTATATTTTGGAGTTGTACCAACTAAATTGTGTATCTTTTGGCAAGCTACTACACCTCTCTAGTATTTGCTTTCTTCATTTATTAAATGGTGGTGATAGCATCTACATCTCATGGTTTTACTGTGAGAATTATATGTGATAATATATATAAAGCTCATACTACAGGTATCCATTTCTTTCATTCAGCAAGTATTTACTGAATGTTGTTTATGTGCTAAGCATTGTTCTAAGAGGCTGGGATACATCGGCAAACAAAGTAGACAAAGATTCCTGTCCTGGTGGAGCTTATATTCTAGCAAAGAGAGATAGACAATAAATAAGAAATATAATACACAATTATTTAGAATATTACATGGTGGTAAATGCTAGGGAAAAATTAAAAGTTCAACAGGGCATGGAGAGGGTGTGGAGAAAAAGGAACCGTCCTACACTGTTGGTGGGAATGTAAATTGGTACAACCACTATGGAGAACAGTATGGAGGTTCCATTAAAAACTAAAAATAGAACTACCATATGATCCAGCAATCCCACTCCTGGGCACATGTCCAGAGAAAACTCTAATTCAAAAACAGGGACTTCCGTGGTGGCGCAGTAGTTAAGAATCTGCCTGCCAATGCAGGGGACACAGGTTCGATCCCTGGTCTGGAAAGATCCCACATGCCATGGTCGACTAAGCCCCATGTGCCACAACTACTGAGCCTGCACTCTAGAGCCCGAGAGCCACAACTACTGAGCCTGTGTGCAACAACTACTGAAGCCCGCGTGCCTAGAGCCTGAGCTCCGCAACAAGAGAAGCCACTGCAGAAGCCCGCGCACCACAACCAAGAGTAGCCCCCGCTTGCCGCAAGTAAAGAAAGCTCGTACACAGCAACGAAGACCCAACACAACCAAAAACAAATTAATTAATTAAAAAACTAAAAAAAGGATACATGCGCCTCAATGTTCATAGCAGCACTATTTACAATAGCCAAGACATGGAAGCACCCTAAATGTCCATCGACAGAAGAATGGATAAAGAAGATGTGGTGTATGTATGTGTGTGTGCGTGTGTGTGTGTGTATATATATATATTTATATATTCATATTTCTATATACACACACACAGTGAAATACTACTCAGCCATAAAAAAGAAGGAAATAATGCCATTTACAGCAGCATGGATGGACCTAGAGATTATCATACTAAGTGAAGTAAGTCAGAAAGAGAAAGACAAATATTATGTGATATCACTTGCATGTGGAATCTAAAAAATGATACAAATGAACTTATTTACAAAACAGAAACAGACTCACAGACATAGAAAACAAACTTATGGTTACCAAAGGGGAAAGGGGGGGAGGGATGAATTAGGAGTTTGGGGTTAGCAAATATAAACTAGTATATATAAAATAGATAAATAACAAGGTCCTACTGTAGAGCACAGGGAACTATATCCAATATCTTGTAATAACCTATAATGAAAAAGAACATGAAAAAGAAAAAATATATATATATGCATGTATAACTGAATCACTTTGCTGTACACCTGAAACTAACACAACAGTACAAATCAACTATACTTCAATTTTAAAAAAGTACAGCAGGATAGGGAGTCATCAGGAGGGAAGAAGTAAGGGGGAGCAGTTTGCAGTATCAGATAAGGTGGTCAGGGTTCTCAACAAGAGGTTGAGATTAGAGAAAATAGCAGGAGGAGAGGAGGAAGTTAGAACATTGATATCTGGGGAAAGAGTGCTCTAGGCAGAGGCATAAATATACTTTAATGTACATTAAATATCTTCCATTAGCCATATTTATAAGTGGCTCTTTAATTAAAGTTAGCAGTACTGACAATAACAATAAAAGGAACACGGTAAACATTTATTTATTACTCACTGTGTGCCAAGCACTATTTATGCTTCTAATATATTAACTGAGTTGGTTCTCACTGCAACTCTTTGCTATAGCGACTATCTTTGAGAGAGGTACTGTACCATTTTGAGATAATAAAACTGAGGCAGAGGGAAATTAGTAAATTGTTCAAGGTCACAGCACGTAAGTGGTCTGGGGAGGAATCAAAGTATTCTGACTCAACTATTGAGCACTCAACCGCTACCCCATACTGCCCTTATTTAATGAATAGTTAAAGGGGTGCTGCACAGGTTTCCTGGGGTAGGAATTGGGGGTGTGGAGAGAAGTCCAGATGGCAAAGACGTATGAGGGGTGTTTTGGGGGTAATGGAAATGTTTTGCTATTTTTTTGTGTGATGGCTGTTTCACAACCATCATCAAAGCTTATCAAAATGTACTCCTGAAACAGATGCAGTTTATTATACATAAATTATTTCTCAATGAAATTGATTTAAATATTAGTTTTGCATATCTTGAAACCACCAATTCCATTCACCCCTGTTACCCTACAGAACATTTCTCTTTATTTAACCATGTTTCTAATGCGTGGGCTGAGTGATTTATGTATTTTCTCTTAACTCCCTTATTTTTCCTTGAGGTAAAACTTGTATAGACTATTAAATTTGAGTTTCTCCACAGTAGCCAATGAATCTGACTGACCAAAAAAGTGTATAACAGTTTCTCTTTGTTTACTGCTTGTGGTAGGCAGAATTCTAAAATGGCCTGCGAGATTCCCACCACCTGGTATATATACCCCGTATAACTCCCTCCCCTTGAGTATGGGCAGGACCTGGAAATATGATGGGGAATACAAGGTAACCCTTGATAAGTTACCTTATATGGCAAAGATGATGTTACTCCCATGATTACATGATATTATATAAGACTCCATAGTAGCAGATGAGAAATTCTGTCCCTTGCTGGTCTTGAAGAAGTGAGCTGCCATGTTAGCCAAGGCCCTGTGAGAAGGCCATGTGGCAAGGGACTTCTGGGGGCTTCTAGGAGCTGCGAGCAGTCCCTGGCTGACAGTCAGTAAGAGGGACCTTAGTTCTGCAATGACAAGGAACTAGATTCTTCCAACATGAGTATGGAAGAGGATTCAGAGCACAGGATGATACCTTCTTTGAAGCCTTATATGATCCTAAGTAGAGGATCCAGTTAGGTGTATCTGGACTCCTGACCCACAGAAACTATGAAATAATCAATGGGTGATATTTTAAGCCACTACATTTGTGGTACTTTGTTACCCAGCCATAGAAACGGAACACACTGCTCCTTAAAAAGATTCACTCGTTCATTTAATATTTTTTGAGCCCCTGCTGTGTGTCCTGCCCCAGAACAGCTCCCTCAGGCTGGACATTTCCACCATTCTTCTCTTGCTTTAACCTACTAGTTATATTTAAGTGCATCCTTCTGTGCTCCTTGTGCAGCTTATCATGGGGGTTAGAGCACCGTCCTAGGAGCCAAACTGCCTGGGTTCAAATCTCAGTTCGGCCCACTAGCTGTGTGACCTTAGGTAAATTATTACCTTTTGTACCTCAGTTTCCTTGTAATAGTTTCTACTCCATTCAAATGGGCCATATGAGTCAGAGTAGGTTGGGGCAACAGATTAACCATGGAACCTAGTGGCTTAATACAATGAAAGCATATTTTTTACTCATGCTAGGTGTTCAACTTGGGTTTTCCGGGGGCTCTGCTTCTCATAGTTACTCATGGAGTCCAACTGATGGCAGGTCCTCCAAATTGCGTCGCAACCATCTTAGCATATGGCCTAGAGAGAGCTGGAGGGTCATTTACCACCTTGGGCATGAGGTAACACACGTTACTTCCGCTCACAGCCCGTGCTTTAAAACCAGTCACCTAGCCCCACCTAACTCCAGTTGGTCAGGAAGAGACTTGAACACAGAAGTAGCCCGCCAGGTGGAAATCCTCCCAGGTAGAGAGAAGAGACAGTATAGAGGCTCTGAGGAAGGAAGGAATGATACAGTCAAGGAGGAATAAGAAGCCCACTGTGACAGCTGTGTGGTGACTCAAGCTGAGAAACACTGGAGACGCAGGGGTCAGGGAGGGCTGAGATCACACAGGGTCTCACCATGATTCACAGGGCAGCAGCTCATTCTTCAGAAACAAATCTCCATCTCTGAGAGTTTTTGTTGACTGTCTTATCTAAAATAGCACCCCCTTTCTCTAGCCACCCTCCATTCCTTAGCCTGCTTTAATTGCCTTCACTGTACTTACATGTAATTATATCATGTATTTCTTACTGCTTCCCTACAGTCTCCCCCTACTAGACAGTAAAATAAGGCAGAGATTCCTGTCTTGTTCACTCTGTTCCCAACATTTAGTACAGTACCTGTACCTAATAGACTTAAAAAATGCTCACTGAATGACTAAATGAATGAATGAATGAATGAATGAATGTGTAGTTTGATTT
Organism: Mesoplodon mirus; assembly: GCF_964341445.2. Taxonomy (NCBI): domain Eukaryota; kingdom Metazoa; phylum Chordata; class Mammalia; order Artiodactyla; family Ziphiidae; genus Mesoplodon; species Mesoplodon mirus. The sequence continues at coordinate 8,790,260 of NC_138981.1, forward strand.
TGCTTCAGTTAAGGAACACAGTGTCTGCCTCAAAGGCATTCCAAGATAATTTTTCCATTTAGACCCTGTAGGAGTCAATTATTGGGGAAAATGCTAGTTCCTCATTAGAGCTGACGGCAGGAAACACATCTGCAACCTACTTCTGAAAGCCACGGTGATTCCAGCCCAGATAAAGGAACAGGCCTGCACAGGAGTGAGTGTCACTTGGCTCTTTCAGTGGTAGCCAATCATACCGAGTAGGGAGGGTTTCTGAGGACACGGGCAGCTCTGGAAGCCACATCCATCCTCAGGCAGGCCCGCCCTCAACAAAATGTAGATCCAACTCCCGTGAGTATTTGGAAATCCAAACTTTCTTCCCTTAGAGTCTTTCAAACAGAGTTGCCCAAATAAAGCCAGGCTGCCTACAATCGGCTTAGTTTAAATTAACTTTCCTAGAGTAACATGTATGTATTTTTTGTCATTAAATATCTTTCAGAATAACTTCTGAAAGCCTTATGTACTTTATTTTTTCAAGTAAGTTTTATTTTTATATTTTTTATTGAGACATAATTGATATACAACACTATATATATTAGTTTCAGGTACACATCATAATGTTTCAATATTTGTATATATTGCCAAATGATCACCATGATAAGTCTAGTTAATGTGCATCACCACACAGAGTTACACATTTTTTTTCTTGTGGGGAGAACTTCTAAACTCTACTCTCTTGGCAACTTTCAAATATGTAATACAGTATTATTAACTCTAGTCACCATACTTACACGACATCCTCAAATATCATGTATGGGCCAGGCAATCAACAAATGATTTACATTTGCTCTCATGATAATATTGACTATAGGTATTACCATCACCATGTTATAGATAAGGAAACAGATCAAGAGAGGTAAAGCCACTTGCCCCAAGTTCATCCAATCACTAAGGAGAGAACAAGAATTTGAACATGTATGTTCAGATTAGTGCTCATCCTATGTCCTATGACTAGAGGTAATAAACTGTGTTACGGAGTCCTGATTGAATCTTCCTGCCCTTAAATCACTCACTTTGTTATAAATACTTGTTTAAATATCTGTATCTCACCTAGCAATTTCACTTCTAGGTATTGCTATGATAAATGAAAACGTATGTCCTCCCAAATATTGGTACATAAATGTTCACAGCAGCATTATTCACAACAGCCAAAAAACCGGAAACAATCCAAACGTCCATCAACTAATTACTGGATAAACAAAATGTGGCATGTTCATACAACAGAATTCTACTCAGCAATAAAAAGGAATGAAGTACTGATACATGCTACAACATAACAAACCTCAAAGCTTATGGGAAGTGGGAGAAGCCAGACAAAGCGTATCATGTGATGCATGATTCCATTTATATAAAATGTCCAGAACAGACAAATCTTTAGAGACAAAGTAGATTAGTGGTTGCCAGGGGCTGGGACAAGGAAAGGGGAGAGACAGGTAATGAGTGTGGGGGGATGTTACTGGTGTGACAGAAATGTTCCACGATTGAATTATAGTGATAGCTACACAATTCTGTAAATTTACTAAAAATAATTGAATTGTAAATTTATGAGTGAATTTTACAGTATAGATGTTATACCCTAATAAAGCTGTTTTTAAAGAGTGAGAGAGAGAGAGAGAATATGTCTGTGTTGCCTCTTAGACTGTTAACTATGAATGCAGCAGGCATCTGTATTTTTCACTTCTATACCCCAAGTGCCTAGCACGTTTGCTGGGCACAGAAAGGAAACTCAAAGAAGCTTTGCTTACTGAATGACTAAATGAATGAGGTGTTGGTGTTGACAGATGTGCCTCACTGAACTTTCTTCCCCAGATCTCTCCAAGGTACAGATTTCTGTGTAACCATCACAACCAGGCTTTGGAAACATATCTCAGGGATGATGAAACAAACAAATTTTCTTGCGTGCAGGACAGCTCAGCAGAATGTTATCAAGGGAACCACATGCCTATCTTGGAGGCTAAGGATGGAGCTGAAAGATGTGACTGGAGTTTAGACTTCCTGCAGGCAGAAAATCTTCCCTGCTGCAAGCTCTAGTGGCTAAGAACCAGGGGCCAATGTCAAGGAGAAAAAGATCAGACCTGACCAGAAACTGGTCAGATAGGATGCCCTGCAGACTGCCCACATCCCAGAGCTAAGAGGAAGGCTGGAGGAGGGACAATAGCATCTCTGGAAGTAAAAATATTTTCTTTTACCCAGTTGCCAACTTGCAGGGAAGGAAGTTAAAGCAAAGCTGCTTTCCCAATTTAGGGCAAGGATATTTTCCATATCTTCGTAGAAATATTTTATTTATGAGACACAAAATGAACCAGGGGCAAACAGAAAGCAACAGTATGGCCTTTTAGCACATGGTGGGCTTCACATTTCCTTCTTGTGCTTTTTAAAGCAGTTTAAAAAAAGAAAGTCCAACTTGTAAAATCACACACATCTAATTCACTCTGAGACTTAAGGCCAAGAGATGTGACCTGAGCTGAGTCACAGCTGAGTCAAAGGGAACTGTCTCATCTCTGCTCCACCCACAGCAGTGTCCTCTCCATAAAAAAATATCAAACTGTGTTTGTCCCAGAGTAAGATTAAACCTTGAGATGATGTGGGAAAATGACCTTTTGCTTTATTTGTATGGCGTCCTTGTGTTTCCTCCTTCCCAACCCTCTGAAAACACTTTCCGACCTTACTTTAGCCCTGGTCAAGGAACAACACAGTAAGAATATAGCAATTTTGCCCTTTTAATGACTCAATCAAGAAAGAAAACATTACCACCATGCTGTGTTTTAAAATTCACTCCAAACTGATTCATTGAATTTTTATGAGATTTAGGATGACATTCTGATCTCCCAAATCTTAGAAAGCAATCATTTCTTCCCTGAAATCAACCATAACAGCTGTGCCAGGATGGGATTCAAATTTACAGTTTTGTGTGGCAAAGACTCCACATTATATTTTCTCCCGACTTTCTAACTAAAATCCTATGGTGACATAACAGAAGATAAAACACACAACACCAGCAAGTGTTGGACCCAGGCCGGTGCCTTGCTGAACTTGCACAGGTAATTCTACTAGCTGCATGGCTGATTGAAATGGCTTCTTTAATGTGGTGGTGAGGCCCTTGGAAGGATGCGGGAACACGCTTCCCTCTCTCCCCTCCTGTCTGCTCAATGGTTGAGAAATTCATGTCCTGTCCCAGCCTGCAATCTGGGCAGATGTGTCTCTCGTCAGTGGCGTGGGTAGATTTCTCTCTTCCTGAGAGATCTCTTTCTTCTCTCTTCAGAGAAGGTTCAGTTGAGCTGGTGACAGAAGGTGAATGAGCACTAACCAGTTGAAGCAGGGGGGACACTCCCAGCAGGACGAGTGGCATATCTGATGGCCTTTGGTGCACTTCAGGGAGTTCAATGTTTTCAGTGGGTCCTTAATTCTTCAGCCCCCAAGATCAGCATAGAATCAGAAGCTTTGCAGCTGAAAGATTCTCTGAAGGAATATACTTTTGGAACAAATGTTCAACTTCAATTAATGAATAATAGAAGAGGATAGAGATTCAACCCTTTTTAAAAATCATCTACTCATGTTGCTACACATATATCCAGCCGGGCACTTCTAACTGCTGCATCGTGTTTCCTATTGTGCGTCTAGGACATTTAACTTGCCCGTTCCCCCAGCGATAAACACTGATTGCCTGCAACTCCCCACTGCCACGAAATGCTGCGATGAACGTCTCTTGTGTTGCCCTTTATGGACCTGTGTAAGAATTTCTCTGGGATATATATATACTCAGGAGCAGAAGTGCTGAGTCACAGGGTAAGGTACTTGAATTGGACAAAGGATTACAAGATTGGCTTCCAGAATGGCTGCACCAGGCTATACCCTGACAGTGCCTGAGAGTCCCAGATCCACATGTCCTCACCAACACTTGGCATTTTTCAGCTTTCTAACTTTTGCCAATATGCTGAATTTAAAATGATGTTTCATTGTTGTTTCAATTTGCATTTCTCTAACAACAAATGAGCTTGAGGATCCCGTCATGTACTTAATAATAATAATCTCCCTTCCATTCCCTTCCTTCCCTCCCTTCCCTCCCTTCCTTCCCTCCCTTCCCTTCCCTTCCTTCCCTCCCTTCCTTCCCTACCCTTCCCTTCCTTCCCTTCCCTCCCTTCCCTTCCCTCCCTTCCCTTCCCTCCCTTCCCTACCTTCGCTTCCCTTCCCTCCCTTACCTTCCCTTCCTTCCCTACCCTTCCCTCCCTTCCCTTCCATTCCTTCCCTACCCTTCCCTCCCTTCCCTTCCTTTCCTTCCCTACCCTTCCTTCCCTTCCCTTCCTTCCCTTCCCTCCCTTCCCTCCCTTCCCTTCCCTTCCCTTCCTTCCCTTCCCTCCCTTCCCTTCCCCTCCCTTCCCTTCCCTCCCTTCCCTACCCTTCCCTCCCTTCCATTCCCTTCCTTCCCTACCCTTCCCTCCCTTCCCTTCCTTTCCTTCCCTACCCTTCCTTCCCTTCCCTCCCTTCCCTTCCCTTCCCTCCCTTCCCTTCCCTTCCTTTCCTTCCCTTCCTTCCCTTCCCTCTCTTCCCTTCCCTTCCCTTCCCTCCCTTCCCTTCCCTTCCTTCCCTTCCCTCCCTTCCCTTCCCTTCCTTCCCTTCCCTCCCTTCCCCTCCCTTCCCTTCCTTTCCTTCCCTTCCCTCCCTTCCCTTCCCTTCCTTTCCTTCCCTTCCCTTCCTTCCCTACGCTTCCTTCCCTTCCTTTCCTTCCCTTCCCTCCCTTCCCTTCCCTTCCTTTCCTTCCGTTCCCTTCCTTCCGTTCCCTTCCTTCCCTACCCTTCCTTCCCTTCCCTTCCTTCCCTACCCTTCCTTCCCTTCCTTTCCTTCCCTTCCCTTCCTTCCCTTCCCTTCCTTGCCTTCCCTTCCTTGCCTTCCCTTCCCTCTCTTCCCTTCCCTTCCCTTCCTTTCCCTTCCTCTCCACCTCCCCCTCCCTCTCCCTCTCCCTGTCTCTTCTTGTTTGTTTGTTTGTTTGTTTCTTCCTCCAGGAACTGACAATTCATATCCTTGCCTGATTCTTCTGTTGGTCTTCCTGACCCTAGCATTGCTGCTGAAACCCAAGTTGAGGCAAAGCGATTCTAGAGACTGTTAGCCACCTGGGAATCAGCATAGGGAAGTGCGGGGCAATACAGCAGAATGATAAGGACATGGACTTTGTAGCCAGACTGTTGCCCTGATTCAATTCCTACTTCTACTCCTTATAGGTGACTGACCCTGGACAAGTTACTTAACCCCACAGTGCCTCAGTTTTCCTATGTGTAACCTAACTCATAGGGTTCTTGTGAAGATCAAATGCATGTGTACATATAAAATGTTTAAACCAGTGCCTGGCATGTAGGAACTATATACAAATGTTAGCTATTATTATTAAACTACTGTCTACCTCCTACTTAGCCGTGATCTGTACCCCTAAAAAATATATGCTTGTACCAGCAGGCAGTAGAAACAAAGGAGAGAGAAAACACCTCTCAGCCTAGGATCAGAGTTCTCTATTCGTACTCGCATGTGTAAATCCTGCCATGGTCTTGGGCTCTGGACCTGGCTTCTCCTACGTGGCTAGCCTGTTTAAAGAACCTTCCCAGAAATCTACCAATACTGCCACTTCCCACCCTGCCTGTGATGTGTCCCCATAATGCAGCCACAGTAGCCGTAGCAGTCATCTTAGACCATGAAGTGCCTTTAAAGAGAAAGACAGGTGCTGGGAAGACAGAGGAGGGAGACTGAAGGAACATGGGGCCCAGGCAAATGTAAATCCACCATCTCAGCCTCCTTTAAATAATAAAAAAAAGAACCTTCTATCTTTATGAGCTATTGTTATCTTGAGTTTTTTTTGATATATTCAGCTAAATCTCGTATTCATTTATCCACTGTTTAAATGTAAAATTAATTCCACCTTGAGATATAAAAAGCATGCCCTCTTTGTGGCCAAAGACAGTGGGAGTTCACAGTGGAGCTTTCACCCAAAGAGGAATATTTACAAAGTTATTGTTTTACCTCCAGATAAGCATGAGTGATTTACTTTTCTTTATTTTGAAAGAAATCACTGTGCATTCAATTCAAATATTTCTTGTTGAGCTTTTTGTGTTTAGCATTTTAAGACCATGTGATTAATTTTACTGATGTCTAAAGCACATAGACATGAAAACTGAAACTAAATCACAGATGAACAAGGAATACACATAACAATATATTAAAAGGCAAAGAGACAGATGTCCTAACACCCAAGCAATTATTCATAAATTATAATTAGAGGGGAAAAGGCACAGGATGTTCCTACCTGTTTATAAAAATTAACACATCTCACCCAAATCCTCCTTCTTTTCCTTGTCTCCAGTAATTGTCAAGCAAGTACAACTGCAAAGCTAAAGAATTTGCCAATCCTTTCTTTCACAAGTTTACTCCTCTCTGTATACACTGTTCATTTTCTTCAATATTTCATCAGAAGACCTACCTTTAGAGAAATTGCTTCTTTTTATTTAACCACAACGGACCTCACATACAAAGCAAAGCTAATATTTACGAACAATATACCTTCCACTTTCTTCCATCAAATTAAGCAACTGGCCCCAAAGGAGTGCTTCATTCTGTAGATGCTAAAAAGAGGCATGGCAGGTGAGCTCGTTCTCCCACCCTTGCCCTGTCTGGTCATGGCAAAGTCCAAAATGCCTTCCAAGCCTAGAACAACCATCCAGTTCCACCACGTTCATGGCTCACCTACCATCTTCTCTCAGCTTTCTCAATCCTATTTGCCGATTCACCATGCAGTACTCTCTATTACTCACTGGTCCGTCTAACAACCCAAGCCACTACATCTTTTATAAAGTCAGGCAGTCTTATTGTTTCCCCCTTTTCTGCAGAACTTGGCTCTCTTCCTATTCATCTCTTTAAATAGAAGAATAATGACACCCAGTTAGTAAGCCAGTTGTTACTCTGTTTACATGGGCTTTGCATTCAAATCTAATTTTGCCCTCTCAATACTTCTATGAGGTAAGAACCATAGGAATTAAGGAAACTTAAGCCCAGAGAAGTTAACTTGCTAAAGTTCTCAAGACATTCCCACTTTATGCTCCAACCTTCCTCTGTCCAATAGAAATACGATGCAAGAGACATATGTAACTTTAAATGTTTCAGTAGCCAGATTTTAAAAGTAAAAATAGACAGGTGAAATTGATTATAATGATATATTTTATCTGACCCAAATATCCCAAATAGTATCATTTCAACATGCAATCAATGTAGAAATAATTATTAAGATATTTTACATTGTTAGAGCATATCTCAATTTGGACAGTAAATTTTCATTAGAAATACTTGATGTCAATTTAGATTTCATAAAATATACAGTTGAAAGAGTCGACTCACATACCCAAGTTGTACCAAACATATTTAAAAGTTTTACGAACACTGAATATAGCATCAATTCTTTTTAGTAAAGTTCAAATTTAACTTCATTATAATTACATAAAATTAAAATCAGTTTGTCAGTCGCCCTACCCACATATCAATTGCTCAACAGCCACAGGGGGTCAGTGGCAGCCATGTTGGACAGCACAGCTCTAATCTAGGAATATGTGCTTACAGACAACTCACCTATATGCTCCCATCTGAGTTCATGCAGTAACTATGTCTCCTCTTTCTCCAAAAGAAAACCTCATCACTGCCCACCCTCCAAGGCTCAGCTCAGATCCTCCTCCTACACGGCGACTTGCCTGACCCACTCAAAAGGGATCCAAAAATCCACTCCTCCTCCAAACTTGCGGAGCACTTTCTCCGGGCCTCCTGAATGGCAACCATCATATTTCTCTTTGCATAATCGATGTTTCCTTTTATTCCTATCTCTTTTACTACCATCTTTGGTCTAACTCAAAATTGTGTAAAAAACAGCTCCTCAAAAATATTTTTTGCCTGAATCACCTGAAATGATTTGTGGAGGAAGTATTAAAAAGAAACAAGTCTAAACCTTTGAAATGAACATATTTATCCTCACAAACAAAACCAGAAGAAGAAGAAAATGATTTCAGCAAACAATTATAATCTCTTTGGTGTCCTTACATAAGTTGAGAAAGAAGATGGATAAAAGGAATATTAGTGTACCTCATTTTTTGTAAGCTTTAGAACAGACACATTGGTCTTGAAAACCAAGGGGCATTTTAGACATACATATTTATATATGTTTCTTACAGTAAAGCAGAATAAATATCCAACCTTCCACGGAAAACATCTAGGAACGCTGGATAACATATTTAAAATCTGTTAAAGATATGCATGAGTAGACAAGAAAATAAGAAACACCTAGGTCTCAAAATAACCAGAGAGGACATTGTAGCTCTACAGCTACCATTTGCCTGGAAGGCATTTGTTGAACCTGGTGAACCTAAATTCTAGTGTTCCTGGCCTCACTGATTCAGGGGATGAAATGCAAATTCCAGGGTCTGCCCAGGGTGGCGATTTGAATAGGACATTCCTTCCCCTAAAGCTGGAACTCCAACAGTATATATTCTTGTGGCAAGGGGAAACACCCCTCTCTCCAATCATAAAGCAGGAGAATTTCCTACCTCAAACCTGGCCAGTGGAAACAGCTCCAGTGTACATCATCAGGAGAATGGGTACACTGTGGTATACACGTAGAAGGAAGTGTGACAGAGCAACAAGAAACAATAAACTACAGATGGATGCAACACCGTGGATGAACTCACAAATATAATGATAAGCAAGAGAACCAGACACAAAAGGATACATACAGTATGATTCCACTTAAATAAAGTACAAAAATGGGGAAAGTTAATCAATGGTTATAGAGGTTAGAATATAAGTTACCCTCGGAGAGGGTGGGTTAGAGACCATGATTAGTTATCAACTTTCAGCAGCATTGTATTTTGAAGCTTGAGGGCATGATGTCTGCTTGTAGTATTTACTCATAGATGTGTATGTATTTATATATATAATATATATTAATTATAAATATATACCATTTATGTTTTAAATGTATTTATATAGTTATATATAATATATATTATATACATTTAGTTATATATAATTATATATTTTAGTTATATATAATTACATATTACATATATTTAGTTATATAAAATTATATATATTTAGTTATAAATAATTATATATATATTTAATTTACTCTTATATCCTCTCCATAGAAAGCTGATATAGCCTCCTAAACAGTCTCTTGCAGACTTCTAGCAATTCCAGTCCACTAAAACACAGCCCGAAACTCTGAGTGAGTGACCTCTTTACACCCCAGGACCTAGGGTCCAAGGGTGGCAGGATGTAAGGTATGAGGTCTGCACACCAGGTGCACACAGAGCATATACACAGAGAAGGGAATGATGGCAGAACAAAAGGCTCTCTGGTGTGATGCTCAGCAGTCACGTGCCCATTTGCTCTCAGTGGAAATCAGTTCTCAGAAGCCAGTGGAACACCACCTGTGCATCAAAAGAGAGGGGAGAGAGAGATGGGTGCATCTCTCCTAATCGATGGCATTCTGTTTCATAGAGGAGCCAGCGCCTGTGCTGAAGAAACAGGAAAGCAGTACCAGATCCGGGATGCCTTCTCTGATGTGATGACTAGGACATCAGTGTGCCTGACTGGAGGTATATAGCTCACACTGTGGATCAATCTGGGTGTGCAGCTACCTGGCTAGTTCAGCTAAGCAAATACTACAAGTGAGCATCAGGCCCTCAAATTTCAAAATACAATGCTGCTGAAGGTCGATAAATAAATGATGGAGCTAAACCAATTTCCAGCTGTGTACTTCCCAGATGCTTTCAAAATCCCAGCTTCCCAAGAGCTTTCATAGTTCATTTCCTCATAGGTATTTTTGTGATTTCATCAGAAATGACTGGCTGATAGGTTCCCTTGTGAAAGTGCCCCATTTGGACAAGTTAAATGAGTAAACCTGGTTAAAAAAATATATTCACCAAGGTACAATTTCCAAGAGCCCAAGCATTCTTGGCTACTTGCAAGTATTATTGGAAGGCGCTCAAAACAAACACTCCATTTGCCTGATCTTCAGCAAAGAAAATATCAGCCTGTGTGAGCTAATGTGGATGTTATTTTAGAATTAGCTTCACTGCCATTTCAGGGTAGCTAATACAATTGTCCTCACCTCAAAGTCTTTTGAACAGAGATTTAGAAGGTGGGCAAGCTACAAAGCTTGTGACTTTGAGTGTGTTTCTAGAAAAACCCACATATGAGTAGATTTGGCCTGGTCATGTAGAAAATTTTCCTTAACCTACTAGGTATTGGGACCATGAAGGAAGTTGAAATATTGGTAGGAACAGCAAGGGCTGGCTTCATGGGTGTGCAACCCGGGCAGTCACCAGGGTTTTGCACTGCAAAGGGCCCCACAATTCGTTTAATACTCTGCTGCTGCCATCTTGAAATTCCTAATAAGTCTTGAACAAGGGGCTCAGCATTTTTATTTTGCATTGGGCTTCCCAAATTATGTGACAATCCTGGAAACAGCAGTGCAGCTTTACTTCCACCCCCTTCCTAGACATCTTTCTTTCTTGTCATTTGCATATACAATATTCTCTATTCACACTAAATTAAAAATTTACTTTTAAGCGGTTGGGTCTCTTTGAAGGGTATGTCTCACCAGAAGGATGAAAAAGAGGATCAAAGAACAGTAATGTGAAAAGATAACATCAGTGGGAATGGAAACTGGTTTGGGACATACGGGAATTCTCTGCACAATTTTTGCAACTTTTCTATAAATCTAAACTTATTCCAAAATGAAAACACCAGCTCATCATAAACTTACAAGGTAAAATGAGTAGTTTTAAAAAGACAATTGTAAAATCATAAAAAAATAAAAATAAAAAGCAAGCCTCTCATACCTGAAAATTAAAATAAAAAAGAAAGAACAACATTATTCTAAAAAATTACTGGAGCGGGAGCGCTTTCCAAGGACTCAGCCTTGAGGACACAACAGTAGTTGGGACCATCTGGATGTTTACATGTGACTGAACCTCGTTAAGTCCTCTCTATAAACTCTGGAGATCGGGGCTGGCATGTTTGGAGATTTACTTGTCTCGTGACTGCTCAAGACAAGCCTCCGAGGAAGTCATATCACTTCTGCTCATCTGACATGTTGAGGACTCCGTTGTGAGGTCCGCATCAGCTATGAGAAGGGCTGACAAATGCAGCTTGGTGGTTGCAAAGAATCAGATTGAATTAGAATGGCTACCATAACCGGCTACAGGTAATGAACCAAAAAGATCATGTCTGAAGTACGAGGAACGGTTGAGTTTTCTATAGAGCTACATAAATTTTAAAATGTGGATCTCTTTCAGAGAGGGTATTTTCAGATCCGAGTGACCTTGAAGGTGTCCTCAAGGATCCCCCACAGACTGAGTGCCTCCATCGTTGGGCAGACAGCCGTGTGGCTGACAGGGTCTTGGGGCTCCAGCCAGGGGTCAGGCCTGTGCCTCTGAAGTGGGAGAGCTGAGTTCAGGATATTGGTCCACCAGAGACCTCCCGGCTCCATGAAAGATCAAATGACAAAAGCTCTCCCAGAGATCTCAATTTCAACTCTAAGACCCAGCTCCACTCAACGACCAGCAAACTCCACTGCTGGACACCCCATGCCAAACAACTAGCAAGACAGGAACACAACCCCACCCATTAGCAGAGAGGCTGCCTAAAAACATAATAAAGGGGGCTTCCCTGGTGGCGCAGTGGTTGAGAGTCCGCCTGCCGATGCAGGGGACACGGGTTCGTGCTCCCGTCCGGGAAGATCCCACATGCTGCGGAGCGGCTGGGCCCGTGAGCCATGGCCGCTGAGCCTGTGCATCTGGAGCCTGTGCTCCACAACAGGAGAGGCCACAACAGTGAGAGGCCCGCGTATCACCAAAAAAAAAACAAAAACAAAAACATAATAAGGTCACAGACACCCCAAAACACACCACCGGACGCAGTCCTGCCCAGCAGAAAGACAAGATCCAGCCTCATCCACCAGAACACAAGCACAAGTCCCCTCCACCAGGAAGCCTACACAACCCACTGAACCAAACTTAGCCACTGGGGGCAGACACCAAAAACAACGGGAACTACGAACCTGCAGCCTGTGGAAAGGGGACCCCAAACACAGTAAGTGAAGCAAAATGAGAAGACAGAGAAACACACAGAAGATGAAGGAGCAAGGTAAAAACCCATCAGACCAAACAAATGAAGAGGAAACAGGCAGTCTACCTGAAAAAGAATTCAGAGTAATGATAGTAAAGATGATCCAAAACCTTGGAAATAGAATGGAGAAAATACAAGAAATGTTTAACAAGGACCTAGAAGAACTAAAGAACAAACAAACAATGATGAACAACACAATAAACGAAATTAAAAATTCTCTAGAAGGAATCAATAGCAGAATAACTGAGGTAAAAGAACAGATAAGTGACCTGGAAGATAAAATAGTGGAAATAACTACCACAGAGCAGAATAAAGCAAAAAGAATGAAAAGAATTGCAGACAATCTCAGAGACCTCTGGGACAAAATTAAATGCACCAACATTCGAATTATAGGGGTCCCAGAAGAAGAAGAGAAAAAGAAAGGGTCTGAGAAAATATTTGAAGAGATAATAGTTGAAAACTTCCCTAATATGGGAAAGGAAATAGTCAATCAAGTCCAGGAAGCACAGAGAGTCCCATACAGGATAAATCCAAGGAGAAACATGCCAAGACACATATTAATCAAACTATCAGAAGTTAAATACAAAGAAAAAATATTAAAAGCAGCAAAGGAAAAGCAACAAATAACATACAATGGAATCCCCATAAGGTTAACAGCTGATCTTTCAGCAGAAACTCTGCAAGTCAGAAGGGAATAACAGGACATATTTCAAGTGATGAAAGGGAAAAACCTACAACCAAGACTACTCTACCCAGCAAGGATCTCATTCAGATTTGGTGGAGAAATTAAAACCTTTACAGACAAGCAAAAGCTAAGAGAATTCAGCACCACCAAACCAGCTTTACAACAAATGCTAAAGGAACTTCTCTAGGCAAGAAACACAACAGAAGGAAAAGACCTACAATAACAAACCCAAAACAATTAAGAAAATGGTAATAGGAACATACATATCGATAACTACCTTAAATGTAAATGGATTAAATGCTCCAACCAAAAGACATAGACTGGCTGAATGGATACAAAAACAAGACCCATATATATGCTGTCTACAAGAGACCCACTTCAGACCTAGGGACACATATAGACTGAAAGTGAGGGGATGGAAAAGATATTCCATGCAAATGGAAATCAAAAGAAAGCTGGAGGGCTTCCCTGGTGGCGCAGTGGTTGAGAGTCCACCTGCCGACGCAGGGGACATGGGATCATGCCCCAGTCCAGGAAGATCCCACATGCCGTGGAGCGGCCAGGCCTGTGAGCCATAGCCATTGAGGCTGTGTGTCCCGAGCCTGTGCTCTGCAATGGGAGAGGCCACAACGGTGAGAGGCCCACGTACCGCAAAAAAAAAAAAAAAAAGAAAGCTGGAGTAGCAATTCTCATATCAGACAAAACAGACTTTAAAATAAAGATTATTACAAGAGACAAAGAAGGACACTACGTAATGATCAAGGGATCAATCCAAGAAGAAGATATAACAATTGTAAATATTTATGCACCCAACATAGGAGCACCTCAATACATAAGGCAAATGCTAACAGCCATAAAAGGGGAAATCAACAGTAACATAATCATAGTAGGGAAGTTTAACACCCCACTTTCACCAATGGACAGATAATCCAAAATGAAAATAAATAAGGAAACACAAGCTTTAAATGATACATTAAATAAGATGGACTCAACTGATACTTATAGGACATTCCATCCAAAAACAACAGAATACACTTTCTTCTCAAGTGCTCATGGAATATTCTCCAGGATAGATCACACCTTGGGTCACAAATCAAGCCTTGGTAAATTCAAGAAAATTGAAATCGTATCAAGTATATTTTCTGACCACAATGCTATGAGACTAGATATCAATTACAGGAAAAAAATCTGTAAAAAATACAAACACATGGAGGCTAAACAATACACTACTAAATAACCAAGAGATCACTGAAGAAATCAAAGAGGAAATCAAAAACTGCCTAGAAACAAATGACAATGAAAACACGACGACCCAAAACCTATGGGATGCAGCAAAAGCAGTTCTAAGAGGGAAGTTTATAGCAATACAATCCTACCTCAAGAAACAAGAAACATCTTAAATAAACAACCTAACCTTACACCTAAAGCAATTAGAGAAAGAAGAAACAAAAAACCCCAAAGTTAGCGGAAGGAAAGAAATCATAAGGATCAGATTCATTGGAGCTCTATTTACAATAGCCAGGACATGGAAGCAACCTACATGTCCATCGACAGATGAAGGGATAAAGAAGATGTGGCACATATATACAATGGAATATTTCTCAGCCATAAAAAGAAATGGAGTTATTTGTAGTGAGGTGGATGGACCTAGAGTCTGTCATACAGAGTGAAGTAAGTCAGAAAGAGAAAAACAAATACCGTATGCTAACACATATATATGGAATCTAAAAAAAAAAAAAGGTTCTGAAGAACCCAGGGGCAGGACAGGAATAAAGATGCAGATGTAGAGAATGGACTTGAGGACACAGGGAAGGGGAAGGGTAAGCTTGGACAAAGTGAGAGAGTGGCATGGACATATATACACTACCAAATGTAAAATAGATAGCTAGTGGGAAGCAGCCACATAGCACAGGGAGATCAGCTCGGTACTTTGTGACCACCTAGATTGGGAGGGTGGGAGGGAGATGCAAGAGGGAGGAGATATGGGCATATATGTATATGTATAGCTGATTCACTTTGCTATAAAGCAGAAACTAACACACCATTGTAAAGCAATTATACTCCTATAAAGATGTTTAAAAAAAGCATAATGGAAAAGAATATATATATATATGTATAACTGAAGTCACTTTGCTGTACAGCAGAAATTAACATTGTAAATCAACTACACCTCAATAAAATATTTTTAAAATGCTAAAAAAAAAAGATGTTAAAAAAATTACTGTATCAGGGCTTCCCTGGTGGCGCAGTGGTTGAGAGTCCGCCTGCCGATGCTGGGGACACGGGTTCGTGCCCCGGTCCGGGAAGATCCCACATACCGCGGAGCGGCTGGGCCCGTGAGCCATGGCCGCTGAGCCTGCACGTCCGGAGCCTGTGCTCCGCAACAGGAGAGGCCATAACAGTGAGAGGCCCACGTACCGCAAAAAACAAAAAACAAACAAACAAACAAACAAAATTACTGTATCAAAGAAAAATTTTTAATGGAAATTATAAACGTGACAATATAATAGTAATGCTATTTTTAGAACTGTTAAAAGATTTAATTTAAATGTTTAGATATAGCAAAACTATGTTTAAATATCAATAGTTTATTAAACTAGCAACAATAGCAAAAATGAAAATCCCTTTTGCAGTTGCCACAAAAACTATGAAAGAGCTATGACTCAATTTTGTAAGAAATTTTCATTAACAATTACATGTGTGTGAATGGACAATAAAATTTCATGAAAAGATACTAAAGAAGACCTGAATAAATGAAGAACCATACACTATTTCTGGATGGAAAGATTTAATTTTGTAAAAACTCAGTCTTCCCCAAATTAATACATAAAAATAAATTCTCTAAGTAACTAGGGAAAAAAAGAACACAGAGAAAACTCTCTCTACCCCCTTAAGGGGTGGGGGTGAAGGAAAGGATCCTCGGGGGAAGGGCAAGGTCACAGTCTAAACCCTGAGCCCAGGGACACAGAGCTTGCCTAAGACTGGAGCTGAACTAGGTCAACGGTGGTCTAATACACTTAGAAACGCATTTAGTTGAGTGCTTCTTGTGTGAGCGTGCTCTAAGAAAGGTGTTACGGTTTGCAGTAGGAGGAATATTCCCTGTCCTTGTCTCTAAGAAGTGTGCACTTGAGCAGGAGAGAGAACTTGACCATGGCTACAGAGCTAAGGCAAAGGGAGAGGGCAGAGCTGAGATGGCAACCTCAGGCCAAGGTGAGCAGGAGAAGAACTTTTTCTTTTGTAAGCATGGGAAAGGAAAAAGGACATGGAAGCAAAAGTTTAGGGCAAGGGGCACGTGGCAACAATAAGAGCTCCTGTGAACTGAGGGCTTGCTACTTACCAAGTGTGCTGTTCGGTGTCTTAGAAGCATTTTTCTCATTCAGTCAGTACAATAACTCTAATAAATTAGTCACCTTTATGATCTTTACTTTACAAATTTATTTTACAAATGAGGCAATTGAAGCTTGGAGCAGTGAAGCAATGTTCCCAGGCTCAAAGAGCTAGTAAAGGCCAGATGCACAGCTTGAAGCTACTCATTCTTTTAACAATCAATGATTTTTTGAGCTCCAGTCATGGCCTGGGCATTGTTCTGGGGACCAGAGATAGAGGAGTGAATAAAACACAATCCAGAACAGGTCTTTGCTGTCTTGGGATGTACATTTAAAGAGGAGGTCAAACGTAGAGAATAGAAAAGCAACAAATATATCAGAGTTTCTCAACCTTGGCACTACCTTGGCACTATTGACATTGGGGTCAGATAAATCTTCACTGGGGGCTGTTCTATGCATTGTAGGATGTTTAGCAGCATCCCTGGCCTCTGTTCCCCAGGTGTGGTAGCATCCTGCCCCCACTCCCAAGTAATGACAACCCAAAACATCTCCAGACACGGCCAAATGTGCCTGTGGGCAAAATTGGTCCAGGTTGAGAACCACTGAAATAGATGACCTTAATAATTTCAGATTGTGATAAGAGACAAACGAAATAAAATTGGATTGTGGATGGAGAGTGATGTGGAGGCACCACTTTAGACTGAAAGATTACAGAAGGTAACTCCAGGGAGTAGAGGCCGAGAAGCAGACATCAACATGTCAGGGAGAGTTCTAGGCAGTGGAGAGTTGCAGAGAACCAGAGAGTTCCAGGTGCAAAGGTTGTGAGGTTGCTAAAAGAATGTAAAGAAAGTAGAGTGGCTGAAGTGTAATGACATGGGATGGGTGGGCAGGGATCAGATCATACAGCGACTTGTGGTTTATGTTTTAAAAAGATAACTTAGTTGCTCTGTGGAGAGCAGTTTGGATGGCAGGAGAAGAAGAGGGAATTGGTTATCTTGGAGAGAGATGGTGGGGGCTGGAATAAGACTTCAGTGGAGGAAATGGGCAGATACTGGACGTATCTGGCACATGGAGCTGTAGAGCTGAGAGGCTGGGCCTATAGACTGGGTGTGAACAACAAATTCCCTTCCCTTCTGGGTGTCTGCCAAGGTGGGCCCCATTTTCCATATTCCTGGAAATCTACCCCTGCTTCCAACTAGGGCAAACTTGCTGCATTTCTGTTCGCTTGGACTCAATCTCTTGAGTTCCTCGTCCCTCTCTGTACCTTCGTCTTCCACCAGGTTGCCCCTGGACCCGCGCCTAGGTCAGCTCCATGTCCAGGGGCCTCATCTTCCCTTAGCGTCCCTGCCCTTCCCTCAGATCCATTTTCCCTCCAAACATTGCCAGAATTCAAACTCTCTTGGGAGTTAAAGCTGAACATTCTGTTTCTATGAATATAGAAATGCACGAACTATCTCCATTACAAATTCCAGAGAAGGGCCTAGGGGGTTTCTCAAAGTCATCTTATGAGCTAAAGATATAGGAGATGTAGGGGGTCAGAAATGCAATAAAGAGGAATGACTTTCAGCTTAATGGTACAACGTAGCAGCCAAGGAGCGATATTTAAAGTGATTTTTCTACTGCATATGCTTGTAGTGGATTGAATTATATTCCCCCAAAAGATATGTTCAAGTCCTAACCCCCAGTACCTGTGAATGGGAACTTCTTTGGAAATAGGGTCTTTGTAGATGGAATTAGTTAAGATAATCACTTTGGATTAGGGTGGGCCCTAAATCTAGTGACTGGTATCCTTATAAAAAGAGGAGAGGACACACACAGACACAGACACACACAGGGAAGAAGGCCATGTGACAATGAAAGCAGAGATTAGAGTGATGCAGCTACAAGCCAAGGAACACCAAGGAAGCTGGGCACCACCAGAAGCGAGGAAGAGGCAAAGAAGGATTCTCCTCTAGAGCCTTCAGTGGGAATGTGGCTCTGCTGACACCCTGATTTTGGTCTTCTACCTCCAAAACTGAGAAGAATGAATTTCTGTTGTTTTAAACCACCCTGGTTGCAGTCATTTGTTTTGGCAGCCCTAGGAAACAAATACAACACTCCAAATTCTCATTTGGACAATTTAGGTTAAAAGGTACATTTTATCTACATGTGAATTTTCTGCTGAAAAGCTGTAACACAGAGTATTTGAAAGATGAAGATCAATATGATGGAGAATTCCAGCATTTGACCTGAGTTCGGGTGGTAGTTTACACATGTGACCTGATTAAACTGCCTTCATGATACTCCCTTTAGCTGTACAACTGCTCCACTAGACACAGGCCTCTGGGGTCCAGGTCTCTCCTGCTGGGTTCTTTGTACAATGAAGTTCAACGCATACCCTCAGAGCCCTGAAACTGCAGTAGTGTGGGTGAAGGTGCCTCGGTAAAGGTTGACCAAGACTTTGCACATTCTGATTACTCTTTCCACAAGCCATTAAGCTTGATATAGGCCCGCATGACTCCAAAAAGACCTGGGCAGAGTCTTCTAAAATTGTCACCCTCGCACCATACCTGAGTCAGCCTTGGCAAAATGCCAAGGAGTACACCCTGGTTTCATCCCCAAGTCCATCTACAGCCTTGCCTATTGGTGCTCCTTTGCTTTGGATCTGCATACCTCCTTCCCTAGATCAGGTGTTTCTAATTGACATCTACTTCCATTTCCATCCAAAGGGAATTTAAATGGAGATATAAATCTCCCCAAATTATAAATGACCCAAGGCATTGTAGCTCCAGTGACAGAGTACTAGGCAGTAAGAGAAATGTTTTGGATGGTAGCACTTCTCTGTCGTGCTTTCAATTCATAGGCAGGGGACTAGCTGCCCCTTTTCTTAGTCATACAGAAGGATAAAGACATGAAAATCAAAGGAACAAATTAAAAGTACAAAAGCAGCAAACAGATGGCAATTTAAAACATTTTATAGCATGATACAAAGGTTCTCATTGTAACACATTCACTCCCAGTTATCATTTACCTCAATGCTTCTCCTGCCCTCACACTCTCTGTTCTTCTAAAGTCAAAATTTTAAATATATAAAAATTTCCTGGAATACATCTGCAATGTAAGAACTTTAGAAACACAAGTAAGCACAAAATCCTAGGGTAAGAATGTAGGCATTTATGTGTGTGCACACAGATGAAAAGGTAATCAGCCTATAAGCTCAGTTTTATAATTTGTCTTTCATTCAAAAATGTATACGAATATCATCCATGGCATTGAATATTCTACAGCACCATCTTCAATGGTTAAACAGTGTTCCATAATAGTGGTATATGATACTTTAAACAAATCACTATTATAGACTGTTTCCATTCTCCCTTGGCCCTTATTTTTTTTTTTTAAAAAAAGGCTGTGATAATACATGCTTGAAGCTAAATTTTGGCACCCATCTAGAATTATTTCCACAGATTAAATTTCTGGATCTGAAACTGAAGTCTCAGGAATTAACATTTTTAAGACTTTTGATTCCTACTGCAGAACTGCCCCCCTTCACACACCGAAAGACTGCATGCATTTGCAACTCCAGCAGCATAACTGAGTGCTTCTTTCCCTACCCAATCACCAACATTATGTATTATACATTTTTTATCTTTTTCAAATTTACCCACTGAAAAATGGTGAAAAGTCATTTGAATGTTATATAAATTAAAAATGCATATATATAGCTTTTTCAAAATAAAGAATCATAGATCTAATTGTAAAAGGCAAAACTTAAAAGCTTCTAGAAGAATAGACGAATAGAAGCTTCTAGAATATCTTTCTGATTTTGGAATAGGCAGACAATTCCTAGGACAGAAAATCTGATAAATTTGACCTCATCAAATTAAAAAAAAAACAAACAACTTTTGCTCATGAATAGACACCATTGTTGAAGTGAAAGGGACACAACACAGACTAGGAAAAATGTTTACAAAACATATATCTAACAAAAGACTTGTATTCAGATATATTTTTTAAAAGCTCCTGCAAGTAAATAATGAAAAGAAACAATCCAATAATGAGTGTAAAAAATATATAAACAGGAAACTCTCAAAATAAAATACTCAAATGGTCAATAAATATATGAAAAGGCATTAAACAAGGAAATTAATAGTAAAACCATAGTGAGATTCAAGAGGTCCTAGATAGTGCTACAAGACAAGCAAAAGAAACATGTTGGAAACAAAGAAGAAAGACTAAGTTTATTCCCAGAAAACATAATCATGTATTAACTACATAGGAAGAAAATCTAGAAATCTACCCCAAAAAGCTACTAGAACTATAAGTGGATTTACCAAAATCTCAGGATGCAACGTCAATATACAAAAACAGCTGTATTTCTATTTGCTGAATGAAGAATTGGAAAATGAAATTAGGAAAACAACATCCCTTAGAATTTAATCAAAATTATATCCAAAATGCACAAAGCACTCAGGGATAAATGTAACAAAATATATGCACAACCTAAAAACTCAAAATTAAAAAATATTGCTGAGAAAAGAAATAAGGCATAAATAAATAGTTTAGTTCAATGCAATCCCAATCAAAATTCTAGCATCAGTTCTTGCAGAAATTGACAAACTTACTAGAAAATTTTATAGAAATGCAAAGAGCCAAGATTAACTAGTACATTTGAACAGAACAAAGTTAGAGGGCTTATATTACCTGATTTAAAGATTTACTATAAAGCTACAGTAATCAAGATAGGGTGATACTGTATAAAGAAAGATATAAAGAACAAAAGATCAGAATAGAGAATCCTCAAACACAAACACACATAATGCAGTCAATTGATTTTCAACAAACTGTCAAAAAGTAATTCAATGGTCAAGAATAGAATTTCAATAGATGATGCTGGAAAAATGTTTTTTAAAAAATGAAACTGGGGCTTCCCTGGTGGCACAGTAGTTGAGAATCTGCCTGCCAATGCAGGGGAAACGGGTCCGAGCCCTGGTCTGGGAAGATCCCATGTGCCGTGGAGCAACTAGGCCCGTGAGCCACAACTACTGAGCCTGCGTGTCTGGAGCTTGTGCTCCGCAACAACAGAGGCCGCGACAGTGAGAGGCCCGCGCACCATGATGAAGAGTGGTCCCTGCTCGCCACAACTAGAGAAAGCCCACGCACAGAAACGAAGACCCAACACAGCCAAAAATAAATAAATAAATAAATAAAATTTAAAAACATTAAAAAAAATGAAACTGGCCCACTTCATGTTATATATCTATATATCTATACATATATATGTATAGATATATAGAACACAGACCTAAATGTAAATGTTAAAACTATAAAACATTTTAAAGAAAATACAGAAGAAAATCTGCAATCTTGTGGAAGGCAGATTTCTTAGGATACAAAAAGCAACGAGCATAGATGAAAATATTAAAAATTGGATTCCATCAAAATTAAATACCCCTGCTCCTTGAAAGATATTACCAAGAAATAAAAGGGCAAGATACAGACTAGGAGAAAATATCCACAATACTTATATCTGACAAACAACTTGCTCCCAGAATATACAAAGAGTTCTTACAACTTAAAAATAAGATGACAAACTATCTAATTTTTAAAAATTGGCAAAAACTTTACAAAAGAAGATATATGAATGACTGATAAGCACATGATAAGATATTTATCTTCATTAGTCATCAGGGAAATGCAAATTAAACCACAATGAGGGTATCACTATAAGCCTACTAGAATTGAAACATATTGTATGATTACAGTATTGAACAACAAATGTTGGCAAGAATGCAGTACAGCTGGAACTCTCATACCTTGCTGCTGGGAGTGTAAAATGTGACAGCCCTTTAGAGAACTGTATGGTAACTTCTTACAAAATTAAACATACACTAACCATATGTCATTTTACTTCTTGATATTTACTTAAGAGAAAGGAAAACATGTGTCCCCCCCACCCCAAAATTGTAACAGTGTTTAAAGTAGCTATATTCATAATTGCCAAAAACTGAAAACAACTCAAATGTTCATCAACAGATGCATAGGTATAACATATTATGATACGTTCATATAATGGAATATAACTCAATAATAAAAAGAAACTACCGATATACACAAGAATATGCATGAGTCTCAAAAACATGCTGAGCAAAAGAAGTTAGGTTAAAAAGTGCACATACCATATGATTCAATTGTAAGAAATTCTAGAACAAGCAAAATTAATCTATAGGGTCAGAAAGTAGATCAGTGATTGCCTAGTATGAGGGGAGAAGGCACTGACTAGGAAGGGCCATGAAGGGACTATGTGGTGATGGAAATATTTGATATCTTGATTGGTGGGGTGGTTACATGGAGATATATATATCATTAAAGTTGACTTAAAAAAACATAATGAGATACAATTACATACTCCTCAGTATGACTAAAATTACAAAGACCGACGAGATCAAGTGTTGACAAGGATATGAAGCAATTGGAACTCTTGTACCTTGCTGGAAAACTTTTTTTGCAGTTGAAGTTAAATAAACAGCTTTTCTATGAGCTAGCAATACTACTCTTAGACTTATACCCAAGAGAAATTATTACATATGTCCACAAAAAGATATGTACAAGAATGTGTGTAAAAGCTTTATTTGCAACAGCCAAAAATTGGAAACTACCCAAATATCCATTGACAGGAGAAGAGATAAACAAATCATTGTATGCTCATACAATGGGAAACTACTCAGCAATAAAGGAACAAACTAACGATGCCCACAACAACATGAACAAACTCAAAATAACACGTGTTAAATGAAAGACACATACGAGTACATACAAAAAAAAAGAGTACATACAGTATGATTTCATTTACATACATTGCAAAAACAGGCAAAGGTAATCTATTTGGATATAAATCAGAATGGTGATTGCCTCTGGGCAGGGGAACTAACTGGAAGAGAACAGAAGGAAACTTTCTGGGGTGATGGTGATGTTTTATATTTCAGTCTGGGCAATGGTTGTGTACGTTGCTTAGAATTCATCAAGCTGTATACTCGAACATTGGTGTATTTTACTGCTATAAATTACACCTTGGCAAAGTATAAAAAAAATAAAATAAAATCCAAAGCTAGGAAGATTTGGGGGGTGGAGAATTCTTCAGAACTTCTGTTCACTTGTACATATTTTCTCATTTTCTTAGAGATTCCATTATCAAGAATATCCTTCACAAACAACAAATTCCTCTTACGGCAAAGTGACACACAGCTCTAGTCCTCTGAGGTCCCAAAGAAACAAAAACAGGAGCCTGTTGAGATGTGGAAGCCCCAAATCTTTGAACTCACAAAAGAAGGAATTCTAAGTTGGGAACCCAAACATTTTGTTTCCTAGCAAAAACCCTCATGCATGCAAAAGCTTCAAGCAGGCAACAAGGCTATTGAAACAACGATCTGGTCATCACGATATCTTAAAAGGCTTTCAGAATCAACTTCAGTGCCCACTTTAAACAAATGCAGCTTTCTCCCAGAGTTACTCATAACAACGCGCGCACTCTGCGGTCACAGTTAATCTGACTCGCAGGGTCCTGAGCTTGAGGGTCATGTGTGTCGGAAGATTCCTCATATGCTTTTGGACAGGCAGAGCTTGTGCGTGACTGGACAAACAGCAAAGGCCTTCCCAAACAAGGGCAACATCACAGTCCAGCTCTTTGCACTACAGCTCCAAAGATTCAGCCAAAGAGATTTACTACTGGAGACACCTCGTTGCACACTCATTTCAGACGGTAGCAGCCCTCAGATCAACAGGTCATGGTGTAAGTTCAGTTGCTCAGGAAGCATCTGAAGATGTGTAATTCTGATTTTAGGGTGGTACCATATGACAAATGTAATCTACAAATTCTCAAACTTAGAAGAACTCTATTCAGGGCCAGCTTCACGGGAGTAAAACCTGTACACAGGGCTCCACGCTCAGAAGGGCTCTGAACATGGGTGAATGCTCAGCTGCTGCCATCTTGAGATTCTAATAATTTTTCAAAAGCAGCCTCGCATTTTTATTTTGTATTTGGCCTACTGCAATTTAACTCCAAAATAGATCACAGACCTAAATGTAAGAGCTAAAACTAGAATTCTTAGAAGAAAACAAAGGAGTAAATTTTCATAACCTTGGATTAGGCAAAGCCTTCTTAGATATGACACCAGAAGCACAAGGAACAAAAGAAAAAATAGATAAAATGAACTTCAACAAAATTTAAAACCCTTGTTCTCAAAAGACATCAAGAAAATGAAAAGATAACCCAAAGAATGGGATAAAAATATTTGTACATCATATATCTGATAAAGAATTTGTGTCCAAAATATAAGGAATTCTTGCAATGCTATAATAAAAAGACAAATAACCCAATTTCAAAATGTGGAAAGGATATAATAGACATTTGTCTAAAGAAGATATACAAATGGTCAATAGCATGTGTAAAGATTCTCAGTATCATTAGCCATCAGGTGAACACAAATCAAAACCACAATGAGCTACCACATCACCCCTACTAGGAGTGCTGTAATCAAAAAGACAGATAATAACAAGTGTTGGCAAGAAGGCAGGCAAATTGGAACCCTCATACACTGCTAGTGGGAATGTAAAATGATGTAGTCGCTTTGGAAAATGGTTTGGTAGTTCCTCAAAATGTTAAACATAGAGTTATCATATGATTCAGCAATATCACTCCTAGGTATCTATCCAAGAGAAGTGAAAACATATATCCACACAAAAACTTGTACATGAATGTCCACAGCAGGATTATTCGTAATAGCTGAAAAGTGAAAACAACACAAAGGTCCATCAACTGATAAATGGATAAGTAAATTGTGGTATACATAACAGAATATTATTTGACAATAAAAAGAATAAAGTACTGATGCATGGTGCTACATGGATGAACCTTGAAAACATGATGCTAAATGAAAGAATCCAAAACCAAAACAATCATGCACTGTATGATTCCACTGATACAAAACGTCCAGAATAAACAAGTCCATAGAGACAGAAGTAGATTAGTAGTTGCCCAGGACTAGAGGTAGAGGTGGCGGAAATGGGGAGCAACAGCTAATGGGTATGGGGTTTCTTTTGGTGTGATAAAAATGTTCTAATGATTGTGGTAAAGGTTGCATAATTCTGTGAATATACTGAAAACCACTTACTTAACTGTATACTTTAAATGGGTGAATTTTATGGTGTGTGAATTAAGCCTCAATAACGCTGTTTCTTTTTAAGTAATGTTTAAGTAGTCATTAAAGTTTTAGCACATTAGCTGCTTTTTTCCCTCCAGTCTTTTTTAGTTGAATGAACCAAGATACCCAGAAAGAACACAGCAATATGTACACTCTAACCCCAGCCCAAATTCCCCTGGGCCACTAAAGGAACAGACATGATTTATGTGAATCACTTGGATGGCACGGGATTCCCATGACGCTGTCTCCTGCATCGTTGCCCTCAGCTGTAGTTCCCTTAGCCACCAAAAGCTCACCACTGTCCTTTCTAACACAGGGTTAGCAAGTCTAACGGAGAGGACAAGCAAAAATTTTTTTTTATTTTTTGATTTGCTTTATTCAAACGACTCAAAATTCAGCTGCTTCTTTAGGCCATGATAGTATTAACAACCAAAATCTTTTAGAAAAATCATCCGAAGTATGTGCAACATATCAGAGGTTAACTGCATCTGGTCTTTAAAAATACAAACTACGAGGATGGGCTCCGGAGGGTTATTATTTACAGACGATTTTTTCCTCTATTATTTTTGTGAGTATACGGACTGGAGGCTTTCAGAAGAGGGGCTAGTGTGGAATTCTAGAGAATTCCTTCCCCAGGATCCTCCGTGACTGTATTACTCAATTATTCCATTCCCATGAGCTCCTCTTAGGGACAGTAGTTATTTTCTTCTCACACACATGCACATCCACACACAAGCGCATCAGGCCTTAAAAACCCAAGACCAGGGCTTCCCTGGTGGCGCAGTGGTTAAGAGTCTGCCTGCCGATGCAGGGGACACGGGTTCGTGCCCTGGTCCAGGAAGATCCCACGTGCTGCGGAGCGGCTGGGCCCGTGAGCCATGGCCGCTGAGCCTGCACGTCCAGAGCCTGTGCTCCGCAACGGGAGAGGCCACAACAGTGAGAGGCCCGCGTACTGCAAAAAAAAAAAAAAAAAAAAAAAAAAACCCAACCCAAGACCATTATGATGAGTTGGAGGAAGGTCACAAAAGCTGAAGAAGGAAAGGACAGGCGACTGTGGGAAGTAGCAGCAATGATTAAAGTGTTGTGATGGAAACAGTCTAAGTGGCGAGGTTGCAGTAAGTAGAATAGAAACTAATTAGGCATCAGAGCCGGGATCCCATGGTGAAAGGATAAGCCGAGTGCACCAGAAGTCAGTAACGGCGGGCATTTTTGTGGTGGGGGTCCCTGCAGGAAGAATGTATCCAAGTACAATTGTCAGATAAAATACAAGACACCTAGTTAAATTTGTATTTCAGGTAAAGAACACATACTTTTATACTATAAATATATCCCCAACATTGCACAGGATAGATTTATACTAAAAAATTATTTGTTGTTTTCTGAAATTCAAATATGTTTGCTAAATCTGGCAATTCTAATTGCAAGGGAAGAAAGCCTCAGCTCAGGCAATGCCAGGTAAGTGTGAGTGGGGAGAGGAGATTCTGACTATAGCCACAGCACTCTTCCCTTAGCACAGGACAGACGAGACACAAATACAAAATTAATTCACTAAACAATAAAGAATAAAAGAGTTGTGGCACTGGGACTTCCCTGGTGGCGCAGTGGTTAAGAATCCGCCTGCTAATGCAGGGGACACGGGTTCGAGCCTTGGTCCAGGAAGATCCCATGTGCTGCGGAGCAACTAAGCCTGTGCGCCACAACTACTGAGCCCGTGAGCCACAACTACTGAAGCCCACGTGCCTAGAGCCCGCGCTCTGCAACAAGAGAAGCCACCGCGATGAGAAGCCCGCGCACTGCAACAAAGAGCAGCCCCCACTCGCCGCAACTAGAGAAAGCCCGCATGCAGCAACGAAGACCCAACGCAGCTAAAAAATAAATAAATAATAAATAAATAAATAAATTTATTTTTTTAAAAAAAGAAAGAAAGTTTGAGTTGTGGCACTAAATCTGACAAATTCACACGAAGTTCATAGAGTTCCACCTCTTGGAGGACATTCTTCCCAGGATAACAGGTGAAAATCTGGAAGCCAGAGTTCCAGGGGGCCAGTGTTTTAAGCCAGTAGTTCTCAACTGAAGGCAATTTTGACAAGGTCTGGGGGACATCTGTCACATGACGGGGGGAAGGGTGATGGTAGAGGCCAGCAATGCTGCTAAAATGTCTAGAGTTCACAGGACAGCCCCCCGCAATGAAGTATGATCCAGCCCCAAATATCAATAGTTCTTGGGGTTGAGAAACCCCACTCTTAACTAAAGAGAGTCAGAAGAACCTAAATCAGGAAGAGAGGAGCTGCAGTAGAAGGCATCCCTGACAGCTCGGGTACCCGCAGCAGCAGGGTTGAAAGATGAGACTCGGGCTGACCCCACAGTACCTGCAGAGCCAACATCTCTGTTCACGTGTAAGACCCCTGGAGGTGCCTCATGAGTTGGGGGAATGTGCAGAGAGCTGACGGCGGGGGGGGGTGTCCTGAGATGCTGACCTCTCAGCACTCGTCTTTCTGTTGGAGCCACCCTCTCATGCCCAGATTGTTCTAGTTCACTTGGCAACAACCGAGCAATGCCCACCCACTATCCGGCCCTGGGGTGCAGACTTGGTGCAGGTCTGGACTCTCATGGACCCTGTGGCAGATGCCCTCAGGGCTCTGCTCACACCCCCTCCAACCTCTTCCCCACTGTTGTGCTGGGTAGCTCTGGAATGCTGTTATTCCAAACAGCCAGTCTTGTGTCTCCTAGTTGGAGGACCACGCTCGAGTTTCCGCAGCCATCTTTGCCTGCACACGTGGAGAGCACAAGGTGCCTAGAAATTATATTCCCTCCCCACAGGGTTGGGGGGCACAACCCTGAGGGGACAGCAGTGCTGAGTGATATCTGCACTGTTCCCAGTGCTCCTCTGAGGGGTTGAGCTAAAGTTACTCTCTGAAGGGGACTTTATGGAAACTTGAACCCTTGTGGAGACTCCTTCCATTCTTTATCCCACTTCCCTTACTGTTTTTTCCTGAGAGTATTTTCTGATCAATCCCTTTCACATTAGTTTCAGAGTCCACATGTGGGGAACACACCAAAGACAGAACTCATTCACTGTCCTCAACAGATCTGAGGGATGGACATGAGACCAAAACAGGCTGTGGCTGATGTTGGCCATCACCTTTCCAACAACCATCTGCACACACTCCCTCCTGCCCTGCCCAAGGAACCTGCAATGTGTTCAGGTCGAAGGCCAGAAACCACTGATAGCAGGGAAGACTGTGCCTTCCCTTAGCCTCAGAGGCTGAGTCATGACTGCTTCAAGCTACCCATGGTAACCCCATCATTCCGTGCCACTGGCTGGTCTCAGATGGACATATGACCCACTTTTGGCCAATGAGATATAAAGAGAAGTCTCCAGACATTTTAGAGAGTAGAGATCTACTCCCCAAAATAAGAGTGTTGTAGAAAGAAGGACCCCTTGACTATGCTTCCTTCCTCCCTGTGACTCTGACATGCAGAAGTGATGCTTGGAGCAGCAACAATCATCTGCAACTATGAGCTTAAACTCAAAATATTCACAATACACTGCCCAGCTCCTGATTTAACTAAGTTACCGAATCAACCAAAGAGCACCCTGCCTTCAGACTTCTAGATCTGTGAAATAATCAAATATTTTCTGTTTGCTTAAACCACTGCTGATTGCTTGCCAGTGATAGTCTTCCCATGAAATTGGTCCAGAAACTGGATGCCGTAATACAGAGGGTTCCACTTTCTTTGGGGCCATGAGCCATAAGGATGGATGTTTCTGTTGGCCAGTGATCATCTTCCATGATTACAGGGAGAAAGACATCTGTGGTAGGAGAAAACAAACCCTCAGGAAAGGAAAAAGAACTGAGACACTGCACCTACAATAAAGTTAAATCTTATAGTGACACAGGCTCCAACTCCCTTATCTGTAAACTGGGAAAAATAATCCCTACAATGCAGAGAATAATTTGAACTAATAATTTGAACTAATAATTATATGAGAGTAATTTCACAATAATTTGAGAATAATTTGAACTAATGAGAATAATTTGAACTAATGATTATAAAATGAGAATAATTTGAACTAGTAATTATAAAATGCCTGGTTCCACTTCCCTTAAATTTAAAAACCTTGGATAATGAGGTATTCCAGCCTTATCTGCAAAGAAGCTTAATGCTGTTATTTGACAGTGTTTGAGGTGCATCCTAGAAGTCGGGTGTGCCTGAGCTTGAAAACTGGCTTCCCTTGAAAAAGACTTTGGCACCTGATCCAACTTTGCCTTGGTTTGTGCAGCAGCTGTGCTCAGAGATGGCAAAAGTGGGGGTGGGGTAAGGAGGGAGGGAAAGAGAGAGATGGTGGCAGGGGGAGAAAAGGAAGAAGATGGAAGGAGGCAAGGGAGGGGAGAGGGAGAGAGGGGAAAGAAAAAAGGAAAAACGTTTTATAACAGATTGGAATTCCAAAAAGCTTCATGGAGTTTCATTCATCAAGGATCTGTTGAGCCCCATCCCATTAAAAAAAAAAAAAAAAGCTAAAATTTTACTGACTGCTTCCTGTCATAGAAACCCTCTTTAGCATTTGATTTTCAACATTACATTTAACACTCAAAAAGAAAAAGCGATTAAATAGGGGCTTTTATTATTCCTATATTACATTTGAGAAAACAGCAGGTCAAAAAGGTCGTATAAATTGCCCAAAGTCACACAGCTAAGTGGCTCAGGAATTCATCCCAGGTGTGCCTAAGTCCACAATTCTGCTCTTAGCCATTCTTCTACTAAAGGCCAGTTACTAAAAATGAAAAGACACATAACACATCACTCAGAGTGTCATGAGCTAGCCAGTGTGATTACCTCAATTCCGTACCCTTGAGACCATTAACATAAATACAATAAAACAAAATGAAATGCAACATCTCTCCGTCTGGAAGTTCACAGCCCATGGTGGAGACAGAATGTAAATACATAATTTCATCGCATGATAATTGTTCTAAACTCGCTGGAGAGCTGTCGGAAGTTTCATAGAGAAAATAGTCTTCATTACAGGATGAGTGAGGATTTATCAGGGAAAAGTCTTAGAAGAAAAAGGGGGAGGAAAGAAACAAAGCTTTCAAAGGGCATGCAAGACACAAGGTGTTTTGAGAGAGGTGAGCAGTTGAATGCATTCGAAGTAAAATTGTAGAAAATGCCATTTAAATTCCAAAAATATTCTGAGCCTACATAACATTAGTCTCCCTTCTCAGTCCTTGAAGCAGTTCTTAGTTAAGATACAGGTGGGGCTTCCCTGGTGGCGCAGTGGTTGAGAGTCCGCCTGCCGATGCAGGGGACACGGGTTCGTGCCCTGGTCCGGGAAGATCCCACATGCCGTGGAGCGGCTGGGCCCGTGAGCCATGCCCGCTGGGCCTCCTGCGCGTCCGGAGCCTGTGCTCCGCAACAGGAGAGGCCGCAATGGGAGAGGCCACAACAGTGAGAGGCCCGCGCACCAAAAAAAAAAAAAAGATATAGGCATTATTTTTAAAGGCCCATCCACCTTTTCTCTCTTCCACACACATAAGTAAAATAAACTTTGAAATTACATGGTATTTTGTAATATTTTAATGCAATTGTTAGGGAATTTGTTATAATGCTAAATGAAAATATACTTTTTAAATTGCAATTCACACACATTGCTTATTTTCCTTGTGATGACTTGGGATGGGGGTAGTGAGCATAGCTGTTACATCTCCCCAGTTGGCAGGTTCAAGAGGAAGGGATTTTTCCACAAGAATTTACCTAGCTGGTGAAAGGATGAGAATGCGCCTGACCCCTGGGTGCATCTGGATGCCTTACTGCCCCCTCTCTCCAACTCATTATTCATACCATTCACAGAAGTGGTCCTCAATTCTTTCTCTTCATGTGTAGAAGCAGCTTTACTGAGCAGATGTCTTATTTGATAACATTTTGATTCTGAGACAGAAGCAGCAGTTGATTTTGATTGATTCTGATCTCTGTATATCGAAATGGCCATTAGGCATACTATGAAGCCTGCACATGGGATGGAAGCAGGAGAAGCTTGGGAGGCATGAAATATGAGCCCAACACAAACACACAAGCCACCTCCTAATAAGGAAAAATGATGTTTTAGCTATTCTCTTGCAAGGAAAAAAAGGCTGGGTTGTAGTGACCTGAAAATAAACTCGCCCAAACATCATGCTAGGTCAAGTAGGAAACCCAAAACAATCACTGGGTTACCATGGATGAATTCTACAAGATTCAAATGAGTTCAAGTGATAAAAGAAAAGAAATTTTTAAGGGTGTTAGGATTTATTTTCAAGGGGTGAACAAGCTTAAGTTTCCATGTATTCATTGCTCACTCATTCACTCACTTATTCATTCAAGGTATGTTTGAGTGCCTATTTCAGGGCAGGCACTGTTCTAGGTCTTGGTAACATACCAGTGGATGAAGCAGATTAGAGGGGAAAACAAAGAGAAAGTAAATCAATTATAATTTCACATGATGAGAACCTGAAACACTTCCTTCCCTCTTTCCTTCCTTTCTTTCTAAATATTCCAATCTAAGAGCCATGAGGTGGGCCATGCAGAATAGGTATCTGCACAGGGTAAGGTAGGGATGGTGACCCAGCAAAGTGTATCAGCCCAAGTAAGTTAAGCAGGGCATTTGCTCAAGGTGGCCTGCTGCCAGAGGTTAGAGCTCAAGTGGCATGAGGAAGGCATC
The DNA here is from genome assembly GCF_964341445.2 of Mesoplodon mirus. NCBI lineage: Eukaryota > Metazoa > Chordata > Mammalia > Artiodactyla > Ziphiidae > Mesoplodon > Mesoplodon mirus. Next base: position 8,822,339 of record NC_138981.1, read on the forward strand.
CACACAGGGAGGTAACAGTGCTGGCCTGGTATGGGTTTCTGGAGCCAGAAAGGAATGAATAGGGTGTTCATGTGCCACACGGCAGAAGTGGCAGTGGAAGCAGCTTGCAATTGGGGTTTTGGAGACAAAGGCAGCAAGAGACAGGCCAGTGTGGGCTGTCAGAGGCCAAGAGAAGTGAGAAAGGCATCCATGTAGAGGTACAGGGGTTGGTGGTGACAATGGGAGATTGAATACGTATTGGGGAGATTGATCCATTACGTTTATATTGATGTTGGGAGGACCAAATTCCTCACTGTCAGAGAAGTGGAACAACGGAGAGAACTAGAATTATCCATGTGGTACTGGATTGCAATTGGGGACATAGGTGTGAACTCATGGTTTTCAATATATAAAAATAGATATAGAGGGGACTTCCCTGGTGGCACAGTGGTTAAGAATCTGCCTGCCAGTGCAGGGGACACAGGTTCAATCCCCAGTCCGGGAAGATCCCACATGCCACGAAGCAACTAAGCCCCTGTGCCACAACTACTGAGCCTGTGCTCTAGAGCCGTGAGCCACAACTACTGAGCCCGTGTGCCACAACTACTGAGGCCCGCACGCTCTAGAGCCCACGTGCCACAACTACTGAGCCAGCGTGCTGCAACTACTGAAGCCCGTGCGCCTAGACCCCATGCTCCACAACAAGAGAATCCACCACAATGAGAAGCCCACGCACCACAGTGGAGAGTAGCCCCCGCTCCCTGCAACTAGAGAAAGCTCACACATAGCAACAAAGACCCAACACAGCCAAAAATTTTTTTTATTTTAATTTTATTTAAAAAAATATAGAAATTAATACATATGTAGATATAAGTAGATATACGTATACGTATATGTATATGTATATATAGATACATGCATATATTCCCCTAGATCTCTCCACTGAAGAGGTCTAGGAATTATGACACTCAATAGCAATGAGCACACTTTGTGTCAAGATCTTGGTTTCTAAGTACCATTTTATACTAAACAGAACCAGTGGTTGATGCAAGTGTTAGAGCAGGAAAGTACAAGATGATCCTGGAATATCTTGTTAGGTCAGAAAGCAAGGAAATGACAAAAGAATGACGGGGATATGATGGAAAGACAAAGAAAGCACCTTGAAGGGGCTCCCACTTTAGGTTTGCCAGATTCAGCAAATAAAAAATGAGAATGCCCAGTTAAACTTGAATTTCAGATAAACAGTGAATAATTTAAGTATGTCCATACAATATTAAGTATGTCTAGGCAATATTTCAGACATACTGAAAAATTATTCATTGTTTATCTGAAATTCAAACTTAGCTGAGTGTCCTGTATCTTATCTGGCAACTCTATCCCACTGGTAAATGTGTGACTCTTTGAGCATTAAAATAACTGAGAGCAATGGATTATAACCCACTGAATAAAACAGGAATCCATCAGTCCATGGTGATATAAATAAGCAAATAGGAAGAGTAGAAAGCTTTTCCTTATGGTGGAATGCCAAATAATATTTGTAGAAGGAGTGATGGAGACAGAAAGTTATCATGTGGCAATTATCACAGTAATAATTTAGCCAAGAAACATCAATGGATGCTGAAACTAGTGGGTAAAAGTTTGATGAGGAATGAGATATTTACACCTCCTCAAATGTGATGTTTCTGACAAAAACCAATAACCTGAAACTAATCATGAGGAACCATCAGACAAACACAAATTTAGAGATATTCTACAAAACAACTGGCCTGTACCCTTCAAAAGTATCAAGGTTCTGGAAGTCAGAAAAGACTGAGGAATTGTTCCAGATTGAAAGAGACTAAAAGACATGACAACTAAATCCAACTCATGATCTTGGACTGGATCTTTTTAATACAAAGGAGATTATTGGGACAGTTGGTAAAATTTGCACGGGGTGATCCTACCACTTAGAAGTAACTGCTATTAATTTACATGTTGATATTTAGCCTCCTAGTCTTTGTTGTGTATTTACATAATGTTATTATAAAAATGAAACCATCCTGTGTTTATTGTTTAGTAACAACTTTACCAATAAACATACACAGGCAACATGCTTGCATTGTTAAATATTCTTCTAAAACACATAGGTAATTTTTTTTGGTTGAAATATGGTTGATTTACAGTGTTGTGTTCGTTTCGGGTGTGCAGTGATTCAGTTATATATACTTTTTCAGATTCTTTTCCATTATAGGTTATTAAAAGATATTGAGTATAGTTCCCTGTGCTATACAGTAGGTCCTTGTTGTTTATCTATTTTATATGTTGTAGTGCGTAACTTTTAATCAAGCGCTGTAAAATATTGGACACTGAACGTAAGTGAAACTGCACTAAGTTTGAGAAGAGATGAGAACAAAACAATAAATTGATTTTTGTCTTGAAAAAAAAAACATGCATGGGGCCCAGGGAATAAATGGAAGTAACATATCAATGTTAATTCCCTGATTTTGATTATTGTGGTCATTTCTTAGCGGAATTACACACTAAAGTACTAGGAATGAAAGGGCACCACGTCGGCAACTTACTCTCAAATGGTTTAGGGAAAAGTTTTTTGTACTATACATCATTGCAACCATTTTTGTATGTTTGTATTTATTTAAAGTAAAATTTTAAAAAATATCACCACCATTAGAAATAACATAAAATGGAGCAAAGCTTTATTTTTTTTAAATAGTAAGGCAGTTTGTCACACAGACCTACCAACAGTTTTTATTTCCTACACCTCCTTTCCAGCTCAGTCTGATGCTAAGCATTTTACCAGATGCAAAGCATATGACACACTTCTTTTGTGCAATGGGCTTACAATCTACAGAGGAAGGTTTATATAGGGTAAGAGAAAACTATTAAATCTGTACAATTTATGAGAAGTGCTAAATGAATCACCCCCTAACACAGGTAAAACTGGGTAAAGTCTCTGAGCTAGTGTTTTCCGTCAGCCTGCCTGGGGAAGATGGGTTTCTATTAAAGAGCATAGGTAAAGAGAGAGAAAAAAGAATTTGAAACCAGATAGGGAAGAGCCTCTGATGCCCAAAAAATAGCAGTCCAACAAAGGCTCCAAAGGGGAAGAGACCTAACTAGCTTCTGGGTCCCAATTAGGAGATGACTCTGTCAATCCAGGTATATGATAACAAGAGAGTCAACTAGGGTGAGTACTGGCCAGAGTAACGGGTTGGAAAGAATGGGGGTTACTGGAATTTTAAATGACAAAGAAACAAACTTGGTCCTCTTTATTCTAGAGCACAGGTGGGCAAATGTTTTCTATAAAGAGTCAGATAGCAAATATTTCCAGCTAGTAAATATTTTCAGCTTGGTAGGTCAGTCTCTGTAGCAACTACCCAACTCTGCCATTGTAGTGTACAAGCAACCATAGACAGTACTTAAATAGGCATGACTGTGCCCCAGTAAACCTTTAGGTATAACAACAGGCATGTGGATCAGATGTGGCCCACAGGTCACAGTTTGCTGACCCCTGGTTGAGAGAAGTCCAGGATAACTTTCTGGTTTTCTCTTCAGGTGACCTGAAGAATGATCACACCACTGAGATGAGTAGAAACGTTAGAAGGAGGAGGTATTCAACATAACAGCATCAGTTTGATTTTACCCATGTTGTGTTTGAACACTAAAGGGAGGACTAAATAGAACACTAAAAGGAACACTAAATGGGGTCAAGGGATCAGTGACCTGACCACAGAGAAGAGAAGATCATGGAGACAGGCAGAGGGATGCATTTTATGGAGGTGTTGGAAATTCAGGGTAAAAGGTAATCAGGAAGCAGGTGAGAACTCAGATACTGTGTGGACCAGACAGGTGGAGGTTTCAAACCAGGCACCTGACAGGCATCAGAGGAGCACTGGAGATTAAATGGAAAGAAGGCAGTGAGTTAAACCACAAAAGCAATGTGGCAGACACAGCCTCAGATGACCCCTGATGAGTCACACCCTTGTATAATCCATTCCCCTTGTGTGTGGGCAGAACCTGGGACTTACTTTGAACCAACTGAATATGACAAAGGTGATGGGATGCTACTCCCATGATCATGTTCCGCTATATAGAACTCCACCTTAGCAGACTGGAGCAGCAGACTCTCCCTTGCTGGCTTTGAAGAAGTAAGCTGCCATGTTAGGAGGCCTGTGAGAGAGTTTGTGAAAGAGCCATGTGGCTGCACTCCAGAAGCTGAGCATAGTCCCTTGCAAACCACCAGCAAGAAAACCGGGAACTTGGTCCTACAACCACAAGGATCTAAATTCTGCCATGTGAGTTGGAAGAGGACTCTGAGCCCCAGAAAGAAATGCAGCTCAGTGACACCTTGACTGCAGCCTTGTGAGACCCTGAGCAGAGGACCCAGTTAGGCCATGCCTGGACTTCTGACCCAGGGAGACTGAACTAATAACTGTGTGCTGCTTTAAGCCTCTAAATTTGTGGTAATTTGTTATGCTACAATAGGAAACTAATACAGACGATTTGGAACAAGTTGTCCCAGATGGTGGCAGTGTTTCAGATAGCAATTGATGTCCAGGTCTGCTTCTGTTTGACAGTTTATGACTATTCACAGCCTTTGGAAGACCCAAACCTAGAAATGCCTATTACAAACTTTTTACCTTTTCTTCTTTCTTTTAAAATGATTGGTAGAGGTGGAAAGAAACCATACTAAAATTGTTTTGCTTAAGCATGAATTCGACTTGTCAAAATTCATACATAGAATATCAACATTGAGATCAAATTTTCAAAAAAGAATATTTAACGTTAAAATTGTAATGCCAAAGAAGAACAGTGAAGGGCGAGGATGAAGCAGTCAAGGTCAGAATTGAAATGGGCATTATGTTATTCTTCAGCCATCCTCGCCTCTTCTAAGGTATGTCAACAGTGTAGAAGCAAACTAGCAACAGACATCACAGGAATTTAGACTTGTCTCCAGTTCTTGGAAAATAGAATACAATGTGCTATGTATCATCTTAATTACCCTTGTTACTTAACAGTGCAATAATAAACAGAACAAATGAACAATTCTTTAATATGTGATTTTGGAGAATTACAAAGCAAACATTCTATATCAGAATGCAAATTTCTATACCAGAAAAGAATGACTGAAGAAAAGAAAACCTAACCAGTCACTCAAAAAGCACTAATATATGTTGGCCAAGTCCTATATGTGCTGAGCATTCAATCAACAGTCAGACTGAAGGGCTCAAAAGAGCCCCTCCAGGGGGAAAAAATTACACACTTGCCTCATGAGAATCAAAAATACACAATCCGTGCATTCAAGTTACTATAGTTCTTTTAAAAAGAGGCATCTTTATATGTATTAGCATGGACAATGTTCAAGGTATAGTACAGTTTTTACATAATGTGGTCCTATTTATGTTGAGAGAGAGACAGAGAGAAACAAAGTGCCCAACTACACTTCGATTCCTGGCTCCCTTTGCAGTTAGGTATGGCCACGCAACTAGGTTCTTGCCCAAGCCTGTCCTTTAAGTTAGGTCGTGTGCCTTCTTCATGCTGCATTTCACTCTTTCTCAGTAGGTGGAATGGTGACTACCAGAGTGACCTGGAGGACCACGTGTTGAAGATGGCAAAGACACAGTCATCCTGGGTCCCCAAATGACTGTCTAGAGCAGAGCTGCCCACCAACCTGGACTACACATATCAGGCCTTGACATGAAGGAAAAATAAATCTCATTATTCTTTAAGCCACTGAATTATGGGAGTATCATTACAGCTTAGCCAACCCTAACTGACATGTGCATTATAATATAAAAAGTATATCACACAATAAATGTCTGTACATGCATTGAAAATGTTTGCAAAAATAGTCAACAAACTGTTAACAGTAGTTATTTCTGGGGAATCAACATGGTGATGAGGGATGGGAATTATTGGGTGGATTAAGGATATGAATCCCTTGGTCTTAGAGCCCATCCCAAAAGCTCAGACTCAGTCATGGGAACCAGGCTTAGCCAATCAGATGATCCTGACCAGCACTCTGAATCTGTAGAAAGTGACAGAGGATCACAGGGCAATGAGGGATTATTCATGGGGGCAAAAGCAGCACTGAGTCCAGCAGGATTGGTGGCAAGTGTCCACAGACGCAGCTTTCTTACCTGACTACTCCTTGGTGTGACCTGTCTGTGCTCTCAACTACCACTGGTTTGGGTTATGGAGAGGAGAGTCAGAATCCTGAGGGTGTTGGCAGGGAGTTCAGCTATGGGGTCCAGATGTAATAGCAAGAATTGCTCAAGAGAGAAATGAGACAAAGATGTGGGAAACTGTCAAGACGTGGGCTCTACATTTAAACATAAAAAATATTTAATAGAAATTCATATCAAATTGACCAAATAAGGCTGTATAAAATTTCCCATACAAAACTAGATGCCATTTCTTAAATTAAATCAAGATTTCTCAACCTCGGCAGTATGGACCTTTGGGGTTGGCTCATTTTTTGTTGCAGGGGTGGTGGCATCCTGTGTCCTGTAGAGTATTTATCAGCATCCCTGGGACCTATCCACTAGATGCCAGCGGCACAACCTCCCTCCCCATTCTAACAACCAAAAATGTCTCCAGACATTGCCAGCTGTCGTCTGGGGGGCAAATTCTCCCCTCCCACCAGGTTGAGAACCACTGCATTAAGTGAACTAATAAAAATCACTGCTTTCCCTCTAGCGTGTTTTCTTTTAAAATCCCACAAAATGGTCAGACCATTTGGGACATAACTGAGCACTGGCTCAGTCAAATAATATGCCTGGACATGCTTTAAAAGCCTGTGGCTGACACAACGCTGAGCAATACAGTAATTAAGGGAGATTACAGAAGCAGGATTCAGAAGGTCATCGCAAATGGGCCTAATAGATATGACTCCATTCGAAAAGGACAAATAGAGCTTAGTCAGAGTCCAGACCACCAACAGCAAATTATAGGGTGGAAAGAGACATGATTTAGCTTCTGCAAGTGTGAAAGGAAGTTCTGCAAGAACAAACTGCAGTGTGACTACCAAAGGGAGTGGTACTACAAAAGGAGTGCAGTCAAGCTCCTGGGGGTCAGCTAGGTTGGCTGGTCAAGTTGGCTGGTCATATGTTCACCTGTGGGAGGTGGTCACCAGGATTTGAGGGACTTGCAAGGAGGTCTGGAAGGTGTTGATGGTCACAGGCTCCAGCTCTGATTACAGAGGAGATTTTTTGGTAACGAACACACCTTTCGTGCACTTATCTGGAGGCTTTGGCTGAAGAGGTAGGAGCTGAGGGTAGAGCAAAGGCTCATACTACCATCTGTACTTTTCTTTTAATGATTATCTTTGCATGTCTAAATAAATGGCTTAGATGATTGGAAGTTAATGGTCCATCAAAGAACCATTTTTGTGTGAAATGACAAAAAAACAGACAAACATTTACAGATAAGAAATCTGAGAAGAAGAATTTTATAGCTAGCTTAATAATTTATTTAAGAAACACTGGGTTAAAAACAATCATAATGATAGGGAACTTTGGGCAGCTTCAGAACCTATGTTTGCATTTGTTTTACAATAATATTTGAGCCAACTAAAACTACTATGACATCACAGCACTCTATATGAATAAATGTCTCAAGCAAGGAGACCAGAGAAAAGAGGCAGAGAATTCAGCCATTATGTGAAACGGGACTACTGACACATGTCCCTGAAAAAGCCTGTCCCTTAGTAACTGGTGCCTATGGTAGACATTTACTGCCTCCTCAACAGCAAGTCCCCAACACCTGTCTTCCACATGCCTTCCTTGCTGGCAGAGACTTGTCTCTGCTAAGGGCAAAAATGCCACATACTCACACTTAATTTCCCAGACTCTTCTGCAATATAAATATGGGCACATGACCCAGCACTGACAAATGAGACCTGAGGGGAAGTCTGCTAGGAAAGCCTGACTTTCTAATAAAGGATTCCTGTCAAAATAGTAAAGGTTTAAATGTCCTCTTTCATTCACTGAGTGTTCTGAGGTGCCAAAGAAGCGAGGATGGCCTCTGGTCAGCTGCCAGTGAGAAACTGAGGCCCTCAGTCAAACATCCCTTGAGGAACTAAATTCTGCCAACAACCAGAGTGAGCTTATAAATGTATCCTTCTCCAGTTGAGCCTTCAGATAAGACCCCAGCTCAGGGTGCCACCTTGACTGCAGCCTTGTAAAAGATCCTGAAGTAGAGGATTCAGCTAAGCTGTGTCTGGACTCCTGACCCACAGAAACTGTGAGATAATGAATACATATTGTTTTAAGCCACTAAGTTAGTGGTAATTTGCTATATAGTAATAGATAACTAATACAGTGCCTAGGTGAGATTAAAAATGTCCTTACTGTTTAAGCAACTTTCCATCATATATTCTGTTACGTGCAGCCAAAAGCAGCCTGGATGATACACAGGGAGATTTCTTATGCAGATCCTGTCTTTTTGTACTTATAATATTTCATTATCATAGTAACAAGTTCTGCTTATTATAAGATTTATTATGTTATATCTGCTATTATAAGATTCGTAAGAAAGCTACTGTGCTAACTTTATATTCCGACAAATGAGTGAGATTCACAGAATCACCATGTGCTTTTCATTAGCATTGACATTTGAGAATGATTCATTCTGGTTAAATGCATTCTGATTATCTTGAACTAGCAAAAATTATTATACGTATTAATACCATTTTTACAGCATTCTTACATGAACAGACATCTACACTTGTGTTACTGAAACCAAAGCACATAAATGGACCCAAGTCCAGTGGGGATGTCAAGGTAAAAACACCGTGAGACCCAATTTAAGACCTGTCTGTACTCTCCCTGCCCCAAGACCGTAGACTACTCATTTCACTCCTTGGAACGCTATTTCATCATAACCATAGCACAGTAACACTCACCCCACAGAGTAAACAATAAAAAGTAAACCAAAGTTTGATTATATTGAAGCATTTGTGGGGGGAGGATAAATTTTTTAAAGGTAATATATTGTCCCAGCTCTCAAGGAATATTTGGTTTTGTTGAAATAAAAGTAGACATACATAGAAAAAGCGACCCCAATTATTTCTGGCCATGTTTAGTAGCCATTTGGTAAAACAGCACTTTCTGGAAGCATTTTAAAATGAATATACCTAGCTGCATTTGGTCAGGGCCTCTAGCAACTTCTGGTAAACATTTTAAGATTTAAAGATTTTACCCATCAACTGAGCTATATGTAGGAATGCACTTGTCCCTATCCCTGTCCCAGTAACTAAAATAACATCTTGGAACGAGATATTTCTGTTGTCGTAATATATTCTGGCTGTGTCTACAGGTTGGCAAAACAAGTGGAAACTAAAACATTCAGGCAAAGCAGGTACTTGGCACTTTAAGAATTGGTTGTTTTATTGACTTAATCTTTTCTCCCCCTAATGCATTGAGTCAGGCCGACTTTTGTGTGTAGACATAACCTTAGTGTTTATAGTCGAATTCGGGATCATTCATCTTTAGTCAGTCATGCATTTGATCTGAAGATATTTGCGAAGTTTATATTTATGAAAATGTTTCCTTAAGTTCATCAAGCAGAGTTTTTCTTCCTTCTAAACATATCATAGGATTCTTTTTCTATTAATTCATTTATCTTCAAAATAGTAGTCCTGTGCTTCTACACTACTTTCCTTTCTTAAACAAAATGGCGTGTCCTCATTCTCCTTCTCAATGTCCCTTCCGGGGGCCTCCAAGATTCAGAGATCCTCTGACATTTTTTCCCCAGTAATTCCTCTCCTGAGAGCAAAGGTTCCTCTTTTAGGTGTTTATAAAATGACCCATTTTCTCACATCTCCTTGCTACCCTGGGCTCCAGGATCCCCGACCTCTGGTTCCCAGGGTTAATGGTCTTGTTTTTCCTCCATCTCATTCTTACTGCCTGAAGGGACTCTGATCCCAGCCTCTCCCAGGCACTGCTGGATGCAAACGGGAAGGGGAAGGAGCCGCATGGAGGTCTGCCCCTGGACAAAGGCCATCTTTACATTCTGAGGCATCTGGCTTTGCCAAGCATGACTTCAGCTGGAAACAATCTTGAAGCAGGAAGATTTACTGAGCTATATTCTGAAGTTCATGTGTGCGAGCACCAGCTTTCTCCTCAAAGACTGATTCAGACCTAGGTTGTTGTGGTTTGTTTTGTTTTTCTGCTTATAATTTTCTCATTAGAAGAGTAACAGTATCTCCCAACAAAGTCTTTAGCATAGGAGGATATCTGAAGAAGGGAGAAAATCGCCTTATCAACTGTAAAAACTTCCCTGTAGGTGATTTTACAAAATAAGACAACTTGAAAGGGCATTAAGAGTCACCTGGTCCACCTTGTCTTCTTTTTATTCAGATAATAAATATTTATTGGGCCCTTTCTTTCTTTGAAAGACACTTCCAAGACTCTCCGTCATCACTGCCGTGGTCCACCTGCCTCATCTATGGGGGCTCCCTCTCTGTGTCTGTGTCCCCACTATCACCTGACTAGCCTACTATGCTGTACCCCCCTGAGAATAAAAATATCTTTTTCCTAAGAACATTTAAAAAACTTTTTATTAAACCCCCCCAACTTAAGATTTGGAAGCAAAAATAAGCATTTTTTTCAAAATATATATGTATACTAAGCCTCAGCAATTCCATTTCTAGGTATATACACATGGGAGTATATAAATGTGTTCACTAAAAAACACGTACAAGAATACACATAAAAGCACAACTTATAATAGTCAAAAACTAGAACTAAGTTAAATGTTCATCCATAGTAGGATGGATAAATAAATTGTGGTATATTCATACAATGGAATACTACACAGAAATGAAAATGAGTGACTTACAACTACAGATGAAAACCTGGATGAATCTCACGAAAATAATGTTAAAGCCAGACACAAAATAACATGTAACATGCGATTACATTTATATAAAGTGCAAAACTAATCTATATGGTTAGAAGTTGGGACAGCGGTTACTTTTGGGGGCAGATAATTACTGGAAGAGAGGGTGTGAGGGGTTTCTGGGGTTCTATTTCTGGTGATGCTCTATTTCTTGATCAAGTGCTGGTTACATGCGTGGGTCCACTTTGTGAAAATAGAGCCAGGGATGCATTATGATTTATACACTTTTCTGCATGTATTTTATATATCAATAAAATGTTTATAAATAAACTCTGTGAAGACTTCTTCAGTAACCCACACAGTTCAAATCTCACTTCCTCACTGAACCTTCCCCTACATCCCTGGGACAGAACTCATCACCTGCTCCTCTGACTTATGGCACACTGCACATCCCTCTACTATGTGTATTAATTCATGATTATTTATAGATCTTCTTGCCAGGGAAGAAGTCTAGACTCTTTGCTGCTTGAGGACAGGGAGCACATTTTAATCACCTTTGTGTGCCCAAACACTAACATACTGCATGATCCAAAGTAGACCAAAAATAAATGCTACAGAATAAGCTCAAGCAAGCACTTTGGGTGCTCATCAGACAATTCCATCATGAACTGATTACTCTTTAGCCCTTACCAAAAACTCACTGAAGTCACTTGATAACCCAGAGAGAGAGTCCCAGAGCCTGATGGAAATGTCAGCCATCTCTCTCTCGGATCTTCAGAGACTCTACACCTGATTTGTTAGATCACAAGCAAAGACAATACCCAAATGATATTTGGGTTCAGTTGCTCAAAGAAATGCCTTTAATTTCACAAGACTAATGTGAGCTGAGACCAGAAATATCCATTTGTGCATGCACACACACACACACACACACACAATACGTGTCTTTGGTAAAACCACGGTTGAAAATATGTCTATGTTATTACACAATGTCCCATACATAAAACCCTACAAGATATATTTCTCTTTGAATTCGGGGGCGAGGAGGTGGTCTTTGCTGACTAACTTTTATATTAAAGATTGCTTTTGGAAACCCAAGAACTCTGTTTCTGCCCCCCGCCTTTTTTTTCATTTGTCACGAAATTCCAAACTCAATCAAATGTTTAGCCCAAATGACTAAGTCACTTCAGGACCATGGTGACATCTATGTTTCTGCTCCTTTTGTTTCAGTTATACTTTTATTTGTAATTGCTTTTTGTCTATTATGTTTACTTTGTTAAGCCTCCTTGGGAATCAGGTGTACATCTTAAATCAGGATTTCTCAATCTCAGTACTATTTACATTTGGGGATAGATAATTCATTGCTGTGGGGTGGTCCTGTGCATTGTAATATGTTAAGCAGCATTCCTGACTTCTACCCACCAGATGACAGTAGTACCCCACTCCGAGTCGGGACAACCAAAAATGTCTCCTCCAGTTAAGAACCACTGTCTTAAATATATAATTAAATATTCTAGAACTCTTTTAAGTCCTTGTATCTAAACTTGCTTATCAAGTAGCTATTAACAAGATGCAATCCAAAGTATTGATTAAAACCCAACTACATCCTTCACAAGATGTAGTTAAGTGCTGTACAAGTAAGTCTTTAGCCAAATGAGGAAAACACATACACGTTCATTGCTTACTTAGCCAGGAGACATAAGGCTGAAGAGAGATTCAGTAAAGGCCAGTGAATGGGGGATAGTGGTTTCATGCCTTTCCTGGAGGTAAACATATAGTGAAAAAAATGAATTGAAGTGGTTAACAGCCACAGACGAAGTTAAAGAGATATTTCAGATGCCACACTGGGAAAGCCCTAATGGGAAGAGTAAACCCCAAAGTTAGTGGGTGCTCTTTTTCATACTTCTCCCTAGTCCTAGTAAATGAAGACATCTGGAAGAAGGTTGGATTTATTTTTTTCAAAGTAGAAAATGACTGATAGGTCTGGATGGCTTTTATTCAACAAACATGGAAGCTTCCCTGAAATCTTCCCCCTAAAAAGCAACACATGAGGGAAGGACTAATGGAGGTGACCAGCCACTCAATAAGAACTCTACCCACCACTGTAGTGCATTCTACCTACGAGCTCTCGTTTCACTGTAGGAGGTAACCCGGACAAGTTAGAGTGCATTACCCTCAATTTATACTTGGGTAAGTCAAACATATAAATGGAACAGAGTCATGAACTTGAGAATACAGAATAACCTGAGTGGGGATTACATTAATTCTATGCAACCTAGAAAACCCCAATCCATGCCTCTTCCTCCCACAATTCTCCCCGGATTACCCACAGCCCTCAGTTGGAAGTATCAGTTCTTCTCTTCAGCCTGTGTCTTTCGCTCTTTTATTAGCATTGTCTATATGTAAGCTTTTTCTCCCTACTCTAGCAGAATGTGTCTTTAATCATCTTTGTTTTCACCACTGTTTTTACCAAGCACAGAGCCTTGTAGGACTCAAAAATACTTGTTTAATTGAGCCTCATCTATTAATATACTCCTGAATCCCTACCGGTTATTCAGTGGTGAAAGTTGAGTATAAAAAGCCTCATCTTAAAGGGGAGAGGAGTTCCTGAGAAATGTCTGGCAGTCTATGACTCAGTGTTCTACTACAAAGGAACACGAATGTTTATGATCAGGGAGGGGGAGCTGACAACTGCTCTTTACAGGGTGAATTCTTCGCCTACACTCTACATCCCATGTGACCTTAGGGTGGCACATGGGATGTAGAAGGCAGCACAGCTTTTAAGCAGTTACTAGAGGGTACACTCAAGCGTGAAAGATTCTACATCTTACTGTACACATCTTTAAAACCAGGGATATCTGTCCAGTTGACAGGGATATTTATGTCTTGGGCCTCTACTATTCCTATGGTATGGAAATTTGCATTTGTGTCTTTAAAAAGCACAGCATAATTATGTCTAATATGCATTTTCACTTACATGAATTCTCAGTCCTTCAGAGTGCCCACAAGTTAGTGATTTTAACCCCCATTTTTGTAGGTGAGAAACTGAGGCTCACAAAGGTTGAGGACCTTCCTAAAGTCACTCAGATACTTAATGACACAGCAGGCCATCTGATTCTCAGTCTAGGGCAGTGGGTCTCAACCAGGAACGACTGTGCCCTTCAGAGGACATGTGACAATATCTGGAGACAGTTTTGGTTGCCTCCAGACACAACTGGTGTGTGTGTGTGTGTGTCAGGGGTGGGTGCTTCTGGCATCTAGCTGGTAGAGGGCAGGGATGCTGTGAAATATCCTACGGTGCACAAGGCAGCCCTACATCAAGGTCTTATCTGCCTCTGAGTGTCAATAGCATTGATGTTGAGCAACCTTGGTCTAGATCAATTGACCCCCCACACACACACACACTTATAATCTGGGTGCAGCATTGACATCTGTACCATTTAAGCCACCTGGACGCAACACATTATACCACTGCAACCACACCCTGTAGAGTCACCTGGAAGACCCATAAATCCAGAGTAAGTCTTGAGGCTGCATGGTCCCCCATCCAACAATGGTCACCTTATGGAGCAGGGAGTATGGAATAAACAGGGATATCAACCAATAAGTCTCTTAAAGGTCCTCAGGTCAAATTCTTTCACCCTATGATAGTGGCCACCATTTTCCCAGTCTTCAAATCTTTGAATATGTAGAGTCAGGTTAGGAATATTTTTCTACCAAGAGCGGCTATAAAGGTGTCATTAGACAAATTTCAATGATTTAAAAATTATTCCCCCACCCCTGTGCCCAATGCTCACAACTGAAACGATCTTGGCATAATACTTCAAGCTTCTGGGTACCAATATCTCTCTATATTTTCTCTCATTTTTCATTTTTCTTACCTCTTAAAATATTTAGGATCATTTATCCTTTGCCTCCCACTTAAGCAAAACCTTTTATTTTAAACCATAACCAATGAGACCTAACAGCATTGTCCAATGGGCTTTTAGGATCACAAAAGATCTTTTCTAGTCTTGGAGTAAGCCACTACACAGATCTAGTCCAACTATTTCTAGACAGATGAAGAAGCAGGCCCCAGGAAGGGGAGGTGACTTGATGGCTCAAGGGCAGCCAGTGGCAAAGTTACAGCTGACACCCAGACACCTAGGCTACCCACTCTCTACCCCTCCCTTGCCTCTATCATGGTCTCACCATTCCTGTCTTTGTGGGAGAAATAGCAAGGTTTTCACAGAATCCCCCAATCCCATATAGGAGTTACCACATAAACTCCAAATGCCTCCCCCACACTTTTTCTCTAGTTTTGTTTGTATGGATGAATACATTTCACAGCTCTCTATGCTTAATTTTATTCTATTTATCAAGCACTGAGATCATGCACATTGTGTGTAATATACCATTCTAGATATTTTACAAATATTAATTCATTTAATCTGCATAGCAACCTTATGAAGTAGATGTAATTATTTCCCCCTTTTTACAGACCAAGCATAGAGAATTTGGGCAACTTGCCAACTCACACAACTAGTGGGAAGGAGAGCAAGGATCTAACTACCCTACGCTCTGGCTCCAGGGTTTCCCCTCTCAACCACCATGCTGCTTTCTTGAAGGTTTAACTACTAAATATATCACAAGAAGTCTTGCCATAGTTGTAGCTGTATATATTATCTAGATCAAAAGGGAAAGTATACTTTCTTTTGGATTTCTTCTCCATGACATACCCAGTATCATGTAATTAACTATGAAAATGTAAAGTTAGGGGAATGTCCCCTGTCCTCTGTGTGTGCACACAGAGAGAATGAGAGAGAGCAAGCTTGCTGATGTTTCTTTTTATAAGGACACTAATCCTATCGGATCAGCCCCACCCTTATGACCTCATTTAACCTTAATTACCTCCTTACTCCAAATACAGTCACACTGAGAGAACTTCAACATATGAATTTGGGGGAGACATACATTTGTCCATGAGAAGCTCATCAAAGACTCATGTCACCTTACCAGCTAAAGAAAATAAAATTTGAGATTTTGGTACCTAGGACCAGGAAGGGTTGGCAGTAGAAAAGAAGGGAAGAACCTGGGGGATCAAGAAATAATGTTTTTTGGTCCAATATATGGCCTATATCCAGATGATAAAAATAATTTCTTGGAATTTTTATCTCAAATGCTATATAGAATTTCAGTTTTGTACTTTTTGTGGCACCTCAGAATCACATAATTTCCAAGTTGGGAGTGACTTTTATTTTCAGATGCAAACACTGAGGTCCTGCAAAGCTAAGTGACCCTCCCAGCCTGGCAGGTTGACTGTTCACATTCTTAGTCCTCCTTAATGTTTTGCTGCAGGGAGATGATTGTTCATTGATTTATTATTTTTAAAATTCAGGGTGCATGCTAAAAAAAAAAGTGGTGCTGTTTTGAGAAATGTTCTATTCAGGAATTTAAAGTCATATGTCTAAAATCCAGAAGATTATCAGAAAAGAAATCCAGAAAGTAAGAAAGGTTAGAAAAATATAAGACACATTGTCCTGTGTTAAAAGTTGCATCAACAAATGGTGAAGTGGAAGGAATGTGGCTAAAGGCAAAAAAAAAAAAAAAGCTGTGTGAAACAGCCCTCGGCTAATGACGTGGGTACAGCCATTGCAGGAAAAGGTCCAGTGGTTTCATAGACCCCACTTCCAGGAATAAACTCCTCTCACCTCCAGCGTGCAGAACAAGAGGACCTCTGGGGTAACGGGGAATCTTAAGATGCTAAACAAAGGCTATTCACAGACAGCAGTTGATGGTTTGAAATCCTCTCACAGAAAACATTTGGTTGACCTTTAGTGTATCAGATTAGGCCATGGAATGCCCAGTCAAAACTGTGTAATGTGTACTTTCCAGTAAAAGTGATATCAAATGAAGGCAAAATTATAAATGGCATTTTCCTGCAAATGATTAAGAGTAGTAGTCACAGGAAGCTATTCTCTCTGGAAAGGATCTAAGATGGATTATTTATTCCTTTTTTTTTAATGTAACAACTTTATTGAGATACTATGCACATACCATACAATTCACCCATTTAAGTATAAAATTCAATCTTTTTTTAAAGATATTTATTGGAGTATTATGGCTTTACAATGGTGTGTTAGTTTCTGCTTTATAACAAAGTGAATCAGCTATACATATACATATATCCCCATATCTCCTCCCTCTTGCGTCTCCCTCCCACCCTCCCTATTCCACCCCTCTAGGTGGTCACAAAGCACTGAGCTGATCTCCCTGTGCTATGCCTCTGCTTCCCACTAGCTATTTGACATTTGGTAGTGTATATATGTCTATGCCACTCTCTCACTTCATCCCAACTTACCCTTGCCCCTCCCCGTGTCCTCAAGTCCATTCTCTACATCTGCATCTTTATTCCTGTCCTGCCCCTAGGTTCTTCAGAACCATTCTTTTTATTAAGATTCCATATATATGTGTTAGCACACGGTATTTATTTTTCTCTTTCTGACTTACTTCACTCTGTATGACAGACTCTAGGTCCATCCACCTCACTACAAATAACTCAATTTCGTTTCTTTTTATGGCTGAGTAATATTCCATTGTATATATGTGCCACATCTTCTTTATCCATTCATCTGTTGATGGACACTTAGGTTGCTTCCATGTCCTGGCTACTGTAAATAGAGCTGCAATGAACACTGTGGTACATGACTCATTTTGAATTATGGTTTTCTCAGGGTTTATGCCCAGTAGTGGGATTGCTGGGTAGTATGGTAGTTCTATTTTTAGTTTTTTATATTCCTTTCTTTTCTGTCTTGAATAAAGTTGGAGGAAAAATAAGGTGGAGATCATTACACCTTTCAGTAAAGAAAAGGAATGTAGATCACATTAATAGCCCCATTTCTTCACAGTTTCCTGAATTCACAATGTATGGAGTCGCTCTCATTAAAGAATGTATTTTCCTGCCTGTTGATTTCAAATTCCACCACGTGACTTGTTCTGACCAGTGGAATGTTAGCCTGAATGAGGCAACTAACACGCCTGGGTGACTAGGCTTGCTCTCTTGTGCTATGGCCATGGCCATGAAAAGAGCCTCACTCAGGAGCTTTTGCCACTAAGCCTGAGCCCCAAAATGAACACACAAATGAGAACATTATCCTTCACCTGGTGAGAAGCCAAGACTGGCTGGATCCAGAGCCTGAAGCAAAGTCACTGGGCACAAGCTTACATCAGCCCACCACACCCCTACCCACGCTATACCATGCACAAACCTGAAGACTAAAAAGTGGTAATGATGGTCCTTTTAGGCCAGGAGGCCATGAAGTATGGCCTGCAGACCAAAATCCAGCTGCCACCTAACTCATCCACCAGCCAGCTATTTATGGATTTTAGATTTTTAAAGGGCAGGAAAAAAACACCATAGGAAGATTTTGTGACACATAAAAATTATATGAAATTCAAATCACAGTGTCCATAAATAGTTTGATTGGAACACAGCCACTCCCATTCATTTATGTATTTCCTAGGGCTGCTTTAGCACTACAATGGCAGAGGTGGATAGTTGTGATAGAGATCATATGGCCCACAAAGCTGAAAATACTACCTGACCCTTTCCAGAAAGTTTTTTGACCTTGCTTGGAGCCACTGAGTTTTCTGGGGGGTTTTTTTTTGTTTGTTTTTTGAACTTTTGAATTTTATTTTACTTATTTATTTCTTTATACAGCAGGTTCTTATTAGTTATCTATTTTATACATATTCGTGTATACATGTCAATCCCAATCTCCCAATTCATCCCACCACCACCACCACCACCCCTGCCGCTTTCCCCCCTTGGTGTCCATACGTTTGTTCTCTACATCTGTCTCTGTTTCTGCCTTGCAAACCGGTTCATCTGTACCATTTTTCTAGGTTCCACAATATGCGTTAATATACGATATTTGTTTTTCTCTTTCTGACTTACTTCACTCTGTATGACAGTCTCTACGTCCATCCATGTCTCTACAAATGACCCAATTTCATTCCTTTTTATGTGGAACTACTGAGTTCTTTTAAAGTGGCTTACTATGTAGTAATATGTAAGTGATTCCCCTCTCCCAACAATAAACTAGTAAATAATTAGTAGTAATTTTATCACAGGGAATGAACATATTTAAAATAATGCAGAAGTAGCAGAACCAGAGGATCTCCTGCGTTGGGCTATACAAGCCTCATATTGCCTTATCTTGTCAGGGATTCTTAAGTAAACTGATTATTTTTCCTGTGCTTCTGTGGATTAACTTGTGTTGAAATTCAGTTACTAAAGCAGAGGAGGAAGACTATGCAAAGCTTGCAACTCCGGAAGAGATTGGCACTTGCCTCCTTGCCTTGCGTTAGACTTGACACTGGGCCAGAAAAGAGACCAAAGTAGGTGGATGAGAGTTCCTTCCCTAACCCCAGGGAGGATAAGGACCAGGCCTTATACGTCCTCTACATCACCCTCAGTGCCTTGCACATTTCAAGACAAACAGTGGGAACTTGATAAACATGTGTTGACTGGAGACATATCTTTAAAGACAACATGGTTTTATGGAAAGTGCATGGGATTGAGAATCAATAGGCCTGTCTTCTATGCTCGATCCTGCAAATAAGTGGTGAGAGTCACTGGACTCATTATTATTTCGGTCCACTACAGAACATCCTAACCAGCCCACCCTGCTGCTAGGTTATAGATGTGTAGAGGTGGGAGGACTTCATTCCAGCCAGGTGGGACCTGGGGTAGCCAGAGCCCCCAAGGCTAGTGCCCCCAACCACAAGCAGCCTTGTCCTTTTACTCCAATGTGCCACAAAATTACAATTATTTTCTCTACATATCATGACATGAAAATGGTTAGGATACACCCGCGGCAAGGTGAGCCAGGATTTAACATATAAGGAGATTAGCTTAGTCTGAAAGATATTTATTTTTAAAGTACAGGGAATACACTAGAATTTTAATTAATTCTTTACAAATCAAATAATAAAAATGGTTTCGAAATTATTCTAAGAATCTCATCTATTATCCTGGAGATCAGGATGCTCAAAAGTGAACAAATCAAGGTTAGTGTTCCCTCTTTCCATACTATGTAGTAACCTCCTTCCACACTGTGACTGATTGATTTTATTTGATGGTGCTAATTAATAGACTCTCCATATCCACACACTTTGAAATGTGACTTTGCAACTACTGCCATCAAGAGTTGGGTCTATTTCCCCACCCTTGAATATGAGCTGGCCTTGTACGTTGTTTTGGCTAGTAGGCAGTGGCAGAAGTGATGAGACCAGTTTTAAGCCTACACCTTAACAGGTCTTGAATGCATCTACTCTCTCTCACGGATCCTTGCCCATACCATGAGAAAAGCTCAGGAGAGTCTGATGGAAACCATACATAAAGGAACCCAGTTTTCTCACCATGACCACCCTAGCGCAGCCAACTTCTAAACATAGGAGAGAGGTAGCCAAGATCAGCAGGGCCACCTCCAGGACCCACAGCTGACTGCATATGCACGAGACAGCCCAGGCAAGACCAGAAGGACTGCTCAGCTGACTCGTAGGTATGTGACCAATGGTCAGTGTTTATTTTTGGAAACCACTGAGGTTTGGGGTGGTTTAATATGCATCAATAGCTAACTGATACACAGATATATTAGCATCAGGTTTCTTTCCATTGTAATAAAAGGGAAAGTTATTCTTTTCCTCATTTCTAATATTGAAACATACACTGACCCATGCATTCAACAAAATATTATTAATCATCTATTCTGTGCCAGGTTCTGAACTGGGCTCCAGGGATATAGCAGTGAAATTTGCTCAACTGATAACTGTTGCCCAAACTACATCTCCAATGCTGTACTCTTATCTAGTATTTTAGGGTCTGGTTCTATTAGAACATATTACCATTACTGAAAACTCATCATGTTCTACACCTTAAATCACCATTCTCTCCTCCAGGAGACCCAGTAAGAAACAAACCAACAACAATAACAACAACAACAAAGGCTTTATTCTCACCTTCATTTCTACACGTCCATTCATTCATGCATGAAACACGGACAGTGAACTATGCCCAAGTGAGTTGAGACTTCAAAGAGGAATAAGACTCGAGACCACCTTCAAGGAGACCCAGTTCTTCTTCTTGGGCACAGAGCTAAACCATACTTCTTAGCCATCTTGCATTTAGGTGGGGCCATATGACTAGTTCTTACCAAAGGGATGTGAGTGGAAATGATGGGTCACTTCTGGTCCTAGGTACGTAACAACAAGTGTGACTTCTCTACAAACACAATCTCCTACCCCTTCCATGACTCCCTTGGTGCCTACATATAAAAGACAATGGCTTTACGCAAAGTTAGGTGCCTGGATCCCTGAGTGTCTACTTGAATGAGAACTCCCAGGATTGCCACCTGACCTAAACCACTTGCTTTGGTCTTTTCATGAGCATGATAGATATTTGCTGAGTTAAGTCGCTAAGATGTGGGGTTATTTCTTACAGCAGTTAGCCTATATCAGGGTTACCAACCTCAGCACCACTGACATTTTGGGCTGGAAAGTTCATTGTTGTGGAGAACTGTGCACAGCATCATAGGATGTTTAGTGGCATCCCTGGCCTCCACCACTGGACACCAGTAGAACCACCCCCTCCACTAGTTGTGACAACCAACAGCGTCTCCAGACATTACAAATGTCCCCTGGGGGACCGAATTGCCTCCATGTGACACTCACTGTCTTATACTGCCGAATATACCCCATTTCTCATCTCTTTGGTGTGCACAGGCTTCTCTCTTCTAGTGTATCATTTCTCCATCCTTATCACCAGAAACCTAAAGTCCTCTGTGTGATTTTTGGTATCTTCTTAATTTGATCTACTCTTATTTTCCAAAGTTCTTTTTTTTCTAGATTCCATTCATGCATGATGGATACTTAGGTTATCTCCATACCTTGGCTATTGTAAACAATTTGGCAATGGACATGGGAGTACAGGTATCTCTTGGAGATATGTTTCATTTCCTTTGGATATATTCCCAGAAGTGGGAATTGCTGGATATGGTAGTGCTATTTTTAATTTCTTGAGGAAGCTCCATGTTTTCCACCAAAGTTCTTGATAATTACCACCCAATTCATCAACTGAGTCTCTGTAATATTGCCCTCTTATCCTTTGTGTATGTATTGCACACACTCACCACACACATTTCCACCTCTGTGTATCCTACTATCCACTCCCACAAGACTTTCAATCCCACCCTGACCGCTTTCTCCCTCTGTAAATTTCCATAGCCACACAGGTATCTAACATGGGGTGAACAATGGGTTTCATCTCACTGGAAAACTATAACTAATTGACAGTGGCTGCTTGGAGCATGGCACTGAGAAGGCAAGGGTATTACACAGGCTCAGCAGCAGGACGTTGTGATCAATTAGTAATATCTACCATGGACCTGAAATAGAATGGTGCTATCCATGCCATCCTAGATATTGTCTCACATTGCTCTCTGTTGGCTTTTCTTAGTCCTATTAGAATTTCCTAAAAGGCGGGACCAATGTTTCACACAAGAGGAAAAACCCTCTCAGGTCCTCAGACAATAAAATATTAGTTCATGGGTCAGTAAGGGCACAGAGAACTTCTTGAAATCATCCCTAAGCCTTTTACTAATGCATTCATCAAGAAGAAAAGGGGCGTTCTGACGCAGTGATCCCCTAGGCTCTGTGTTTATCACACTGTCAGGTTAGAGAGTTGTATTTTAAAGTCTTCAAGTTGTCAGTTTGAGTAGCAGCTATATAATATATACTTATTGGGGCGTAAAAATATACCTCCTCCTTTTTTGATAACCAAAGCTCTCTCTCAATAGTCTTGGCCAAATTTCTGAAATAAGGTAAAAAAAAAAAACTTTAGGCCGTGGAAATTTATACCTCCTAAAATATTTTTTGGACATCTGCTTGCTAAATGTTTCACTTTTATTTTTCTTTTAAAGTATATTTTGTATTAAAAGAACAAAACAAAATCATCTTCTTGTTTATTAAAAAGTGATTCATACAAATTAGTAATGGAAGAAATCTGTCCCCTTCCAGGAGCAGTAAACAATTTATTTGCCCCAAACATCCTCTAAAATTTATTTGAGCTAACTCAAAACTTCATATGATTCATGAAATTTTACTGGTACTTCTAAAACAACAAATGAAAACTAAATGATTGAGATGGAGTCAAAAGTCCCCATGCACCTCTTCATTGCCAGACCACCCCCAAATATGAAATCCCTAATGGAAACTAATATGTTTCCTGTTAAAGTTGATTATCTATGAGTAGACATAGACCATCCAGGTTACCCGTAAATCTTATGTGGCTATTTCTAACCCTACTGCTGGGGAACTCTGAACTCTCTCTGTACTCACATCTTCACTTACAAAAACAGCTCTTGAGCACTTACTATGTCTCAGATCTAATACTCACTGGTTGAGCTGCTATCCTGTGGATGCTATATCTCTTATATCCGCCTGCTCCTTTCCCATTCTCACTGCCATCAACCTGGCCCGGCATCTCTTGACTTCTACGCATACTTCTACTTCCCTGGGTTAGAAAGTCTAAATAAGCTTCACCTATTTCTCCCCAATGACAAAAGTATGACCAGCAGATCGTGGGGCGGGGCTTACAGAAAGGCAGGTTCTGGTTCAACAGAAGAAATAATAACCAGAAAGGAGAAAACGAGAATGGCAGTAGAATGAGTAGAGTTCAGATTGTAACATCACACAGCCTGGGTTCACAACTGGGCTCTGACACCTACTAGTTAAATACTTCGGAGAGATTATTTAACCTCTCATGACTCAGTTTCCTGAAATGTAAAATGGAGATAACAACAAGATGTACCCCATTAGGCAGCTGGGAGAATTAAATAAGTAAATGCCCAAAAGGCATACAAATTCAGAAAACATATGAGTATTCAACAACTAAGGACATTATTATCAGTCTCATTTTTATGATGAAGGAAGTGGTGTGGTTACCCATTAGGGCACAGAGTGCTAACTAGACAGCGATACACTTTCCTCTTCTTTCTGGGTAAGTAATTAGTCCATACCTCTCAACCTGCCTTGCAGTTAGGAGTAGCCATTGACTGATTTCTAGCCAATGGAATATAAGAGGAAGACCTGTGTGTTGTTGTCAGATTTGGCCCATATAAACCTCCCACATGCACTTCCATACCATTTCCCTGTTCCAGCCAGCTGGAATGGAGGGACCCTGGTGTGGTCTTGAAAACAATATGCTGAAAATGAGAAGAGCATCATCAGAAGGTATCTTACATGCAGAAGAACTGGGTCCATCCCCTCTGACTCCCTCAACTCCATCCTAGTCTAATTTGAAGCACCGTAAACTGATATGGAAGCAAAAATAAATAAATCTCTATTGTTTTGAGCCATTGGATGCTTTTGTCTATGTGTTAGCTTATTCTGGCCCAGGACTTCTCAGCCTCGGCATTGATGACATTCGGGGTCTGATAATTCTTTGATATGGGGGCCGTCCTGTGCACTGTAGGATGTTTAGAAGCATCCCTAACTGCTAGGTACCACTAGCACTCCTCCTCCCCACTTGAAGCAAGCAAACATGTCTCCAAATATTGCAAAAAGTCCCCTGGGGAGCAAAAAATCACCCTAAGAACCACTCTTCCAGCCTATCCTAACCATATACCTATCTTCAGAGGTATTCAAGATACTGCAAGCATGACCTCTTTCCAGGGCTGGTTGAGCAGGAAGGCTTGAGATGTTGAAGCCTGCCCATGATCTAGCTAGCATCCTTTCAATTCTGCAGTTTATACTGGGACTTTTATTGGTGCAAGAGATCATACACATTTACTGGTGGATGAATTCTTAGAGATTATTCAGTCCCGAAGGGAAATAGGACCTGGAGATGTTACAGGACTTCCCAAGGTCATGCAGAAATCAGGGCTGCCAACTCCCAGTTTAATTTCACTTTTACTACCCCACACTGCCTGGCATGGGACTGAATGCATACATTGTTCTGTTTTATTATTACACCATGTTTTCACCAAATAAAAGCATCGAATTTTTCTTTCATAGTTTAAGTTCAAGGAAAATGCCCAAAAAAGATGCCAGGAGGGAGGCACTGAAGGACACCAGTTATCTACTATGCACTACATTTTAAAAATCTGTCAATTCTTTATTTACAATGACCAAAATTTATAGAGGAAAAAAATCTACACAAGAATAATTGGCGTCAGGCTCTATTTGCATATGTTGTTAGTAACTACATGGGCCCCTCTGTCCAGAATTGATATTAACCAGGCTCACCAACCTCCTAACTCTCAAAAGGCTAGACTCATTCTCAAGGCACTGAGTATCAGAAACAGAACTGAAGCTAATCTTTTCTAGTATTGGTACCTATGGCAGACTTTGAAAATATTAAAAAAAAACCTTTCTAATCCATACCTTAACCTTGGATTCTCCCAGAAGCAGATAGTGAGATCAGAATGGATGCAAGTACTTTAATTGCGAGGTGGTCCCAAGAAGCATTTAGAGGGGAGGGGAGAAGTGAGACAGGAAAGGGAAGGTGGCCGGTTCCGAGTGCATTAATGAGCAGGGGACTACTGTGGGCAGCTGGGGCTCAGCCCTGCTGGCCCGGGGGACACTGTGGAAGGTCTGACTCTCAATCTTCCCATCCAAGAGGCAAGGAAGGTCATGTTAAGGGTTTCTTCGTGGCTGGAACTTCCTGCCATTTCCAGACTCGCTTGCTATTAGCTGAACACAAGAAGTAGGGAGGGGCGGCAGAAAAAGCCTTCTAGTAAAGAGTTTCATGTGTTTGCAGTCTAAAGCCTCCAGGTGGGTGTGGGCAGGGCACCAGAAGCACCTGCGATGGTCCAGAATCAAATCATGGCCCTTGCATTCCCCCGCGCCTCGCATTTCTCCCCAACTCTAGTAGTTTCTTTTCCACTGAGCTCCTCTCTGCATTCAGGGAAAGGAAGCTCATTCATTCTGGGTCTGTCTCTAAGATTTAATTGCTGTAGTTTAAAGATTCCCAACAAGTGGGACATAGACGCTTGGAGGTAAGAGTGAGGAGAGCCTCAAATTATATAAAGTAACCCTCAAAACTCTTTTCTCACCAAACACCATTTGTAGAATAAATAAGTGATCTCAAGATACATATATTTTTTTTACTGTTTTTCATATGTTGTTTGCTGCTACTGTGAAAATCATATGTGAATCCATTTTAAAGCACAGCTTACTTTGCTAATTTCTGTCATTATGTGGGGTTTTTTAGACAACAAAAATTAAACTACCACAATTACTCCTTTGAACCATGAGAAATTAAAATGAGGGAGGGGGATCCTCCATAATTGAAAAGTTTGGAAACCACTGATTTCATGGTTGGAGAATACTAAAGAAGAATTACTCCCGATGATGCTTTGCTGATGTGAAGGGTGTGTGCGTGCGTGTGTGTGTGTGTGTGTGTGTGTGTGTGTGTGTGTTTCTTTTAGTCCATCTGCTTCCAAAGTATTATTAAATGCCACTTGGACTACACTGAAGTATTTGAGTCCAGGGCAAAGTTAAATGTGAGCTTGAATACTAGCTCTATGACTCAGTAGCTGTTTGACCTTAGACAAGTGACTTAACTTCTCCAAGCCTGAGTTTCCACATCTGTAAAATAAGTTTTTTAATGCTATGTCTTTCTTCTATGAGTGTTATGAAATTTAAATGAGCTATATGTATAAAACTCTCAATTCAGAACCTGGTAGATAATAAGTACTCAATGCCTGATCGTTATCTTAGCTTAACCACTCTCTTCTGATGCATCTTTTTATCTGTTCCCACATCTTTCTATCGATAACACTAGGTACATTTGAATTTCAGAAAATCAAGGAATATTTTTTATTATAAGTATGTCCAAAATATTGCATGGTTCTAGATGGGCTGGGGGCAATATTCTTTTTAGAAGCCCTGGAATTCACAACCTCATTGTCCACCGTGGTCTTTTCAAAGCATTGCCTGAGGCATACTTATACTAAATACCAAATATTGTGTGGGATATAGTTATACTAAAAAATAGTCACTGTTTTACTGAAATTCAAGTTGAACTGGGTGTCCTAGATTTTCATTTGCTAAACCTGGCAATGCTACGTTACATGAATATGCCTGATCACAGAGGCATTAAAAGCCTTAAGGATTTGTGGATACGAGTTTCAGTTCAGTTTTACAATTTCTATTAAAAATTTTGAGAAGCATGGCTGGATTTCTCTCAGGAGCCTTAGTCTAAAGATTCATATACTCATATGAGTAATCACTGCACAACCAGGGCCCTGAATTCTGAATCCCTGTTTGAGAAGAGATGGCCTCTTGGGCTATTTATTCTAGTAAGACAGTGTTTATGTTTCCTTTCTATGACATATTTATATAAAATATTCGCTAACCCTTCAGCACAGAGTGAGATGAGACACTGCTAGTGAAATCTAGCTTATCTAGGACACATCTTCCCATTCCATTCAGGCATACATCTGAGTTAGTGCAGGCATGACGTAAGCTCTACAGCTTCTCACGTTTCACTGCCTGCGTTTTACTATCAGGGTTGCCCAGAATGGTCCACAGAGCTTCCAAATACAGGAAACTACATAAGAGGTTGCCTGTCCTTTTAATCTATAGAATGTTATCAATGCACATTCTTCAGATGCTTTGAAAAGACCACAATGGACAATGAGGTTGTGAATTCTAGGGCTTCTAAACAACATACTGGCCCGGCCCACCTAGAACTGAACCAGCTACAGCAATATCTTCATGCAACAAGACCCAGATCCTGGTCACTAATGCCTTTGTCCCAGGGTCAAGTACATCAGGTTTCCTGAAGCAAGAGGTTTTATTAATCTTTTGAGTTCTCACCAGATCTCCAAGGCATATTTAAACAAACAAGCAAACAAAGTAACCTGGAACTCTTAGCCTTTCCTGTACCCACGTATGAGTTTAATGGTTTAAATTCTCAAAACGTTACTAAAACCAACACAGTATTGAGAGAGAGAGAATGTTCAAATCAGCATAACTATCAGTGGAGTGGTTGGCATTCTAGACTTTCTATAGGAAAATATTATCCCTAAACGAAGTTTGACTGGAGCAGACCAAGAAACACCTGAGATTTTCATGGCACCTCCTCTCCCCACCATACTTTTACTACTTTTACTTTTTGGATCCCTTACTCTAAAGAATATCTTTCAAGTTTTTAGCATAATGTCTAGAACATAGTAAGTGCCTGATAAAAATCAGCTCTCAGCACTACTAGCAAGTACTGCCACCTGCCTGAAGCTTGAGGCTAGTGGACTCTAAGCTAAATCTTCAGTGTCTCTGATAGTTCAGACTTTGTGGGACTAAAGACAGTCCACAAATCACACTGTAGAGCAATGTTCCTCACATTACCTGTACTGAAAGACCAGGGTTTGGTTTATTTTGTTTTTTCAATCCATTGCAGACTCATACTTTTGGAAAATGTAATAAAAATAAAATAAATTACATATAAAATTATGCTGTCAAATTTCTATGAAAGTTTCTAAATGTGTGTCCTCTCACTTGATTTGCTTATCTCACTGCAGACCTGCAAGGACTGTGCAAGGACCAGCACTGGTCCAGGGACCACACTTTAAACAGCACAGATCTAATCGTCATTGCATACACACTTCACTACTAAAAAAAAAAAAAAAAAAAAAAAAAGAGACTCTCGCACTGGAAGAATATTATTGTTTTAATCAATGAGTTGACCTGTGGTTTTTTTACTAATAAGAAAAGAATAACTCTGATAAGCCAAGATAACATGTTGGGTTTGAAATTTTATCTAATAATATTTTTGGTGGTAGATTAAATTTCAATTATATATAGCATTTAGGCTAATGTTAAAATCTGTATTTTCCTGTGCACACAGACCGTCAACAGGTGGAGGTCTGCTCAGGGAATATGACTTATTTTGTTACAAATATATTGTGAGTAATACAATATACATACAGTGTATAATACTACTCAAAGGAGAAAAAACCCTAGAAAAGCTAAAAAGAGTGTGGATTTATTACTTCAGAAAGCCACTATTTTACCTGGATATGGCACACTTAAGTTTACAAGCCCTTTTCACCAAGCCCTGCTGTGTTACTGTTTGGAATACCTTTCCCACTCCCATCTACCAAGCAAAATTCTGCTTATCTTAGTCGATCCAGATCAAGAGTTGCCTCTCCAGTGCTTTCTGAGCATTCATTCATTCATTGGTCATCCATTCATTCATTCATCCAACAAAGGCACATTGCCAGGCACTGGTCTAGGTGCTGGAGATACAGCAATGAACAAGCCATTGTTCCTATCTTCTTGGAGCTTGTGTTTTAGTGAGGAAAAAGGAGAAAAAAACAAATGAACAAATATATTCACAATACAGTCTCTGGTAAGTGAAGTTTTATGAAGAAACTCAACCACAGACTCAACTTCCTTTCCTCATCAGAGCACAGAAAGTGATTTGTGAGACTCAAATTTTCTCAATTTTTCTAAAGATGATGCATAACTATTATCATTCTAGTCACATAGGAGACAAGTTAATTCATTACACACAATGGATGCCTTAGGGAATGAGGTCTTAATTCTCAGACTGAGAGAGAGTGAAATAGAGAGTAAGTGAGATGCTATTTTAAATAATGTGCACAGCGGACCCTCTCTAAGGCTTGTACAGGTGAGAAGAGATCTAAAAATCAACCCCTAACAGTGAGTCATGTCGGTGCTTTGTGACCACCTAGAGGGGTGGGAAAGGGAGGGTGGGAGGGAGACGCAAGAGGGAGGAGATATGGGGATATATGTATACATATAGCTGATTCACTTTGTTATAAAGCAGAAACTAACACACCATTGTAAAGCAATTATACTCCAATAAAGATGTTAAAAAAAAAAAAAAGAGTGAGTCATGTGGATAACTAAGGGAAGAGTACTCCAGGCAAGGAATAGGACATACAAGTCCCCAAAGAAGTAGGGAACTTGTTGAGTCAAACAGCTGGGAGACCTGTATGATTGGAATGGAGTGAGTGAAGGGCAGAGCAGTGGGAGGTGAGGACAGCAGGGCGGGGCTATAAAGCAGACAGGTGCCTCAGGAGCCTATTGCTTTGTTTGCAGCCCCGTCATAGCACCACTGTCCTATCTCTCTATTCAGTTAGCAAAGCATTGTTTGAAGGCGGAGTCCGTGTGATACTCATCTTCAGATTTTGGCATCCAGAACTGCAACATATTAAGCCTTAAATGCACTGACTGAATAAGTGAAGAGATGAATGAATAAATGAACACAGGGCTTTCACGAACATCACTCCATTCATTATTTGCCACACTTTGAGGAGGCAGTTCTGGTATTATTATATCTATTTTGCAGACAAAGAAATCTTCTAGATGTTCATCAACTTGCCTGCAGACACAGAATTGCTGAGATCTAGGGCAAAGATGTTCCAAATTCAGATTTGTTTGTTCGACTCCTGGTTTAGTGCTCTTTGTATGCCTCAAGCTTCCAATTATGGTCATTAGAATGGACAGCTGGTGTAAGCTTTAAAAAAAAACCTCGTGTATTACACTTTCCGAAAATGGTAGATGCAGACTTGAAATTTCATTTGTTAGGTGGTTTTCAGTGTGGGGACTGGCTGCCCTCTCCTGGCAAGGTAAAAAATAACATGAAATAAAAATCAGCATTCTCGGGCCTCCCTGGTGGCGCAGTGGTTGAGAGTCCGCCTGCCGATGCAGGGGATACGGGTTCGTGCCCCGGTCTGGGAGGATCCCATATGCCGCGGAGCGGCTGGGCCCGTGAGCCATGGCCGCTGGGCCTGTGCATCCGGAGCCTGTGCTCCGCAACGGGAGAGGCCACAACAGTGAGAGGCCCGCATACCGCAAAAAGAAAAAAAAAAAAAAATCAGCATTCTCACGCTTCCCTGGTGGCGCAGTGGTTGAGAGTCCGCTTGCCGATGCAAGGGACACGGGTTCGTGCCCCGGTCCGGGAAGATCCCACATGCCGCGGAGCGGCTAGGCCCGTGAGCCATGGCCGCTGAGCCTGCGCGTCCGGAGCCTGTGCTCCGCGACGGGAGAGGCC
The DNA here is from genome assembly GCF_964341445.2 of Mesoplodon mirus. Classification (NCBI taxonomy): domain Eukaryota; kingdom Metazoa; phylum Chordata; class Mammalia; order Artiodactyla; family Ziphiidae; genus Mesoplodon; species Mesoplodon mirus. The sequence continues at coordinate 8,853,219 of NC_138981.1, forward strand.
ACAGCAGTGAGAGGCCCGCGTACCGCAAAAAAAAAAAAAAAAAATCAGCATTCTCTAGTTAGGACAAGACATCCCATCCTACCCTGCACCACTCTCGTATCACTCAGTTTCCTTTCTTTCCTGGATATACTTTTTATTCATATTTGTCAAGTTCACTTAATGACAGGGGCTACTTTTTTGTGTTATGAGATTTATTTTAAAACCTGAACTGCGTCAGATATTTAATTCCCATTTGTCATTTTTGCTTTAAAATTTGTTAGAATCCAAAATTACCTGAATATTTTAGGAAAGTCTCATGCTTTCATTTCTCTCTATCTTTAGATGGAACACATCTTATACTAATTTCCCTTCAGTTATAAGTCTGCAATGTACAAAGACCTTCTCATATGCATATAAAAGTTGTTTCCCCTATGACCATGTGTCTTCATTAATTTCATGTGTTGAAAGTAGAACATCTGCTATGATATTATGGCTTTTGGTTAGAAATTATTTTTAATATCCATGAACATTATTAGGCATTGGTAAATATACCTAGATGAACATCAAGAGCAAATCATTCTCCACAAATATATCACAAACTCTGGATATTGTTAGGATTTTGACAATTTATTAGGTTTTCTAGCGCTTCTGAAGATGCCTATATTTCATCTAAAAACATCCTAAGTATTCCCCCAAATACTGAGTTAATTATTATAGAAACAAGAAAGGGACAGTGATACAGTAAAATTAATTCTTGAAAAAGATCTAACTATACTAGAGATTATGGTAACCAATGAAAATGTACAAATATGAGAAGTATTTAATATGCTCATTCTGTGGGATAATAATGCTACAATATACAATAATTCTTGCTTTTCAAATGTCCCAAAGTAGACATCATCAGGAAAAAGCAGAGCATTTCATTAATTCTGTCTGATCATTTCAGTGATATTAAGTTGGGCTGGGCTTTTAAAACTCTGTAAGGCAGCATGAAGAAGGCTAAAGAAAAGACTGGTTTTTCTCTGGCAAAAAACACAATAGTAACTATCCCAAGTTTTGAGCTTCAGTTCGCAATCCCTTTTTATCCCCATTTTGTCCAAAATCCAGAAAGCTGCATAGGGTCCCAGACATTAAAGCCAAATGTATATAAGATTACTGAGATGAAAAAAATCTAGTCTTATGAGCACAGCACTCTAACTCTTACTACTCAAAGTGTGGTCCCCAGACCAGCAACAATACCAACACTGATATTAAAGCTGCAGAAGCTCAGGCCTCCTGCAGTGCTGGTAAGATACCCCAGGTGATTGTATGTACATTTACGTTTGACAAGCACTCCTCCTACTGGATGCTGTGAAAGCACTGACCTGCCTTGAGCTGACATGCGGAGGTGAGTAGGCGTTAGAAAAGGATTTGGTGAACACCTACCGGTGTAGCCACAATCTCTGTTAGAGTTCACACTGTTTCTTTAAGAATACAATTTCATTCATTCATTCATTCATTCATTTTTTATTGTTTGATGCCATTTCTTAGCCATTATAAATATTTGGTATTTATAATATAAGTGTGTTCCTGAACATATTCACTTTAAGACCTTTAGTCTTTAAACCCAATTACATATAAAGGGATTACGAAGAACATGGCTAAGAAATGGCATCAACTAGTAAAGAAAGAAAGAAAGAAAGAAAGAGAGAGAGAAAGAAAGAAAGAAAGAAAGGAAGGAAGGAAGAAAGAAAAAGAAAGGAAGAAAGAAAGAGAAAGAAAGCAATTGTATCTTTAAAGTAACAGGGTGAACTGTATTAGAACTTGTGGCTACACTGTTATCTGTTCACCAGAACCTACTCCCTCTCCGCCCTGGCTGTGGTCATATGACTGGGTTCTGGCCAATGATGGAAGCAGAAGGGATGGTGCACAACTTCCAGGCTAGCCCAGGAAAATCTCCCATTTAAGACCCTTCTCCAACCTCTGACTGGAAGTAAAGGATTCCTCAGCCCCTGGGCAGGGGTCAGCAAACTACAGCAGCCCAATGGTTCTGTACTGCCCATGAGCTAGGAATGGTTTATATATCTTTCTGGTTGAAAAAAATTAAAAAGGAAGAATATTTCATAAAAAGTAGATGAAATTCAAATCTCAGTGTCCATAAATAAAGTGTTATTGGCACACAGCCATGCTCATTCATTTACATATGGTCTACTGCTGCTTTCACACTCCAACAATGGAGTTGAGCTATTGCGACAGAGACACTACAGTTCACAAAGCTTAAAATACCATCACAAGGAAAGTTTTCTGATCGCCGCCCTCCTAGGGCTGAGCTACCAGATGGGAGGAGCCCGGGTCCCTGAGGCACCGCAAGGAAGGCTGCTCACCAAATATCCTCATTGGACGGTGACATAAGAGAGAAAGAAACTTGCATATTGTTACTTCACTCAGATTTCAGAGTTCATCCTTTTCAGGACATACGCTCACTCCAACTAATACAAAGGTTTTTTTTGATGCCTAGGGCAGGGGGCGGGGGCGGGGGCAAACATATGAACGAGACTACATCAGGTAAACTAAAGAAGATGTAAGAATGCAAATTTTTAAGGAGATAACATTTTGTGCCTTATATTCACAGGCCTTAAGTCATGCTGGGGCTACCGAGGTGAAGAGAACAAATTTTCAGTACAGGTATTTTAAAATATATATTGTATATTGCCTCATCCCCACTAGGTGGCGCTTAGGAGCCTTTATACTTTAGAAACTAATCTATTTCAGGATCATCACAACGGTTTCAACTTAATTGATAGCTTGTATCTAGCAAAGCCTACAGTGTATCACTGTTATTGCTGGAGATACAGAAAAAGATATAAATCAGAGCTCCTTCCTCCAAGTATTGATCATTTGTAGATTTCAAGTTAAAAATGTTTAAAGTAAAACATAAGTCGTCCTAACCCCGAAGTTGGAGTCTTCTCATTTCAACACACTTGTTGCTGGTTTGATAATTATTTAAACCTTGTAAACGTGCTTTTACCCAAATGGTTATGGGTCTCACTCTACATGAGCAAAATACTGCCCCCAAAAGCTTTGTTTACAGGAGAGAGAGCTGTCATTAACCCCTTCCGAGATACATTTCTATTAGTGACAGTCACATAATACTGTGAAGCGAGTTTTTGGTTCTTACCACACTTAGCCTCAAATCCACTGTGCAGCCTTAAGAAAAATTCATTGAATCTAAATCATAGTTTCTAGCCCATGACAAAGAATATGGACTGTATCCTAAGGGTAATTAAAGAAATATTGAAAGGTTTGGGGTTTGGGGAAAGGTCACTGTGGCCTGAAGAGAACTGGAGAACTGAAGTGGTCAGTACTATTAGAAATCAGTTAGGTGGCCTCGACTAGGGTAGTGGGCCTCCTGGTGGGCGGAAGGAAATGGGGTCTGGAGACCTGAACTTTATCTAAGCGCTTACAGTCCTCGTCTCTATGGTGGATAAAGCGCATGCAGTCTGACTCCCCCCTTCCTAAATGCAACAGCTCAGCCAAGTTCCTTGAGTCCTATGAATCGCAGGCAATTCGATCAGTAAAACGGAGGTACTGACCACATCACTAGTGCTCTCATGGGGGTTAAATAAAAGAACACCAACAGAAGGTGCTCAGTGTACTGCCCGGTAATTCACAGATGTGCAGCAAAGGATGTTATTATGGGTCCCACTGTCTCCACTCTAGAAAAAATCCTTACACCCTCACACCTATGTTGAAACTGTTGCCCGCTGTTGGGTCTCCCAGCACCCTATAGTGATGGCATAGGGCAGGGTTTCCCAGCCTCAACACTAATGACATTTGAGGTTGGATCATTCTTTGTTGTAGGAGGCTGTCCAGAATCTTGGAGTTCTTAGGATTTAGTAAGATAATTGAAGCAAAATACTTTTGCATCGTCTAAGCTAGGGTGTCTCAAACTCGGCACTGTTGACATTCAGAAGTGGGTCCTTCTCTGTGGTGAGGCTGCCTCTGACTGTAGGGCGTTGAGCAGCACCCCGGCCTCTATCCACAAGATGCCAGTGACACCTCTTCCCTCCGGCTGTGGCGACCCACGTGTCTCCAGACATTGCCACATGTCCCGTGGAGGGCAAGAATCGCCCCCGCTTGAGAGCCACAAGGTAGAGGACATGGTCTAGAACAGCCCTGTTCCATAGAAATATAATGCAAACCACAACTGAGAGCCACTATGTAATTTAAAATGTTCTAGTAGCCAGATTTAAAAAGTAAAAAGAAACAGATGAAATTAAGCTTAAATTACATTCGTCTTAACCCAATATAGCCAAGATACTACCATTTCAACACATAATCAAAAAAAAACACATGCTCTACATAGAAATTATCAATGATATATTTTATATATTTTTTCGTATTAGTCTTTGAAATCCAGTGCACCTACTTAACCCTTACAGCACATCTCCATTTGAACTCACCACTTTTTAACTGCTCGATAGCTATACGTGGTTAGGGGCTACTGTACTGGACAGTACAGGTACAGGATCTTACAGTGTGCACTTCTATGTACTTATATCCTGTTATTCCCTTCCCCCCATTTCCCCTTCATGTCCTTCAATCTTATTAGTTTTATATTTTTAACCACATACTGGAGATGTTCCCACAAGTGTCCCATGGCTCCTTCTCTACTTCAATGAAGCATGGTAGAAATCAACTCTAAATAAGTGGCCCCTCTCCTTAGTTCCTCCATCACCGGCCACTGCTACCCTCTCGTGTGCTGCCTCCCGCCCCCACCCTCCAGCGCCCACTGAAGTCCTTATCTCATCGTCATGGCCCTCTGCTCACGACCAACGCTTGCTTTCTATTGATAGAATCATTCCCACTTACATGAGGCTCAAAGTAGCCATACTGTCTTCTCTAGTAAATTGTTTAAATCTTCTGAGGAACAGGTCAGCAGGCTTTAATGTGATGTTCTGCAAATAGTGTGGACTCAACAAGTATCTGACAGTGAGCACTGGGTCTTTACATGAGGCTATTTGGTTTACTTATGCTCAAAATAATAAGCATTCTTTTTTTATTATTGATTCAGTCTGCTTTTATTATTTTGCTTTCTTTTCTTTTACTTTATTTCAACTCTGTCTTTATTAATATATCCCTTCCACTTTCTTTAGCTTTCTTGGTCTTCTCCTTAACTTTTAAAGTTTCTTGCTTATACATATATTTTCCTTTTTTTTTTTTTTTTTTTTCTTTTTGCGGTATGCGGGCCTCTCACTGCTGTGGCCTCTCCCGTTGCGGAGCACAGGCTCCGGATGCGCAGGCCCAGCGGCCATGGCTCACGGGCCCAGCCGCTCCGCGGCATATGGGATCCTCCCAGACCGGGGCACGAACCCGTATCCCCTGCATCGGCAGGCGGACTCTCAACCACTGCGCCACCAGGGAGGCCTATTTTCCTTTTTAAAATTAATACAAAATGTTAACAGAATAATATAAGCACAAAGATTATAAAATCAATTATTACTAAAAAGTTGAGAACCAAGAAAAAAAAACAAGGAACAGTTACCTGCCCCACTCCTTCCCACATTCCACTTCTCTTTTTTGTTTTTTAACATCTTTATTAGAGTATAATTGCTTTACAATGGTGTGTTAAGTTTCTGCTTTATAACAAAGTGAATCAGTTATACATATACATATGTTCCCATATCTCTTCCCTCTTGCGTCTCCCTCCCTCCCACCCTCCCTATCCCACCCCTCTAGGTGGTCACAAAGCACCGAGCTGATCTCCCTGAAACCAGCAGGCCACAATGGTCCACCTTGGGCCTTTTCTCTTCACTGGCCAACAGCTTTGATACACTATAAAAGGAAGCTTTTAGGGCATGCGTCCTTCTTCAGGTCACCATATTGTTTCCCCACATTCCAGAAACACCCACCTTCTCTCATCTCCATGCCCATCTGTGTTGAAGCAGACACTGACTCTGAGGCTGCATTCCAGACACTCATTAACAGAGGTCTGGCTTACATCTGACAGTAAGTATGGTGCAAAGATGTCCCTGATTAATGTCCTAGAGGGGATGGATCTGTGATATGTTCAAGTCAAACAACAGCAAAAACATTCAACTTCCCATTGCTGTTCTGCAGATCTCCTTTGGGCTGGAATTTTTAACTCTCTTGCTATGGTTCTTGCAAACTAGCTTCGTATTTTTGTTAAATTATGTGTCTTCGTGACCATCAAGTTGATGAAATTTGTTCATTTATTCATTACGCAAGTATTTTGTCGGCATCCTTCTGAGGTCCTGTTTCAGCTGGTTTTCCTTTGCTTAGCCAACCTCAATAATCCCACAACATAACATACAACAAGGCTGGTGGGCCAGAGCCTGGTGAGTGAGCAGAGCCAACTAACCAGCTTACAGGGTGGAGCAGACGCAGTCAGTGCCCCCCCCACACACATGCTCTAAGCATTGACTGTTTCAGTACATATCAATGGCATCCTACTGCACGCATATGCAGCCGTTTGCCTAAGGGCTATCTCTTAGCCAGAGAACATAGGGCAGGCCAGAAATGCTGGGCAGCTCATGTCCCTGGATGTAGCCCTGAGCCAATGGTATATGGGAGTTGGAGGATAAATATCCCAGCTTCCTTGCCCTTGGGTGGGATAACTCTGATACATGTTCTACACTGGCTCCCAGGTTCCCTAATGGGACTGTAGTCCACTGGCTAAAGTGGAATTTGTTTGATAGTACACTATTTATTGGATTTCTTCCTTCTCTGTCTCATCTGCTTCTTCTCTACTCCTCTAGTCATATTCCTCAAATAACCCCCTTGAACTTGAATCCTAGACTCAGATCCAGCTTCTGGAGAACCTCACCCAAATCATGCTAACTTTCATTCAGACAGAGATTTTGGTTCTTGTGAACAACGACCATTAAGAGAGAAGATAAAATCTTAATGAAAGTTGAAAAATAATTTAGCTTATGGTGTGAAAATATGCACAAGAAAACATATTTCTGGACCAAAATGTGACTAGGAGAAAGCAAAGAACCTGTACAATTATTTTCATATTTGTTTCTGATATTTGAATTTTATCTACCAAGGATAAATAGTGTGTTTTAATTCTCCCAAATAATAGCATAACAGGATTTTTGTACAAAAGAAAATTACCAGTTAGAAATGTTTCTAAGGAAGAGCCTCCAAATTTCTAGCCCTAAATACTCCAGTAAAATCCAATGACTTGTTTTGCCTTAAGGTGATAGAATGTGCTATCACAATCACAAATATTTCAGACATGAATTCTCTTTTCATACATGATGGAGACTTGGAGCTGTCCCCCAATATTTGTTCTCTTCTGACACAGTAATAGAGGATTCAGTGTAAGCTGGCATGTACCCAACTAGAATAAATATCATGTTACCCAGCCTCCCTTACAGTTAGGAATGGCCACGTAACTAAATTCTGGAAAATGGGATGTAAGCGGAAATGTCCTGTTGCAACAACAGAAAATTGCCTTAAGAGACAGTCCTTCTCAACTGTGGTAATTTGCTACCCAGGGGACATTTGGAAATGTCTTGAGACATTTTTGATTGTTACAGCTGGAGGTGCTACTGGTATCAAATGGGCAGAGACCAGGGCTGCTGCTGAACATCCTACAGTGCACAGGGCCGCCCTCACAGTGAAGAATGATCCTGCCCCAAAATGTCAATAGTGCCGAGATGCTGAAACTCTGAATTAGACACTGGATTTGAAACAAGAACTCAGAAACAACTGCTTCTGGTTTCCTCAAGCTCTGCACAGAATCCAAGTGCCTTTTGCTTCCCTGATATCTACAGAGCAATAAGAGATGATGCTGGCTCATGCTATGAGCCATGGTATTTGAAATATTCTGAGTCCCGAATTTTTGTTTAACCTGATTCATGTTCTCTGTCATTCACTAAAGCAGTGGTTCTCGTAACTTTCTGGTCTCGGGACCCCTTTAAGCTCCTACAAAGTACTGAGGGCTCCGAATGCCTGCATTTATGTGGTTTTTATGTACTGCTATTTGCTGAATTAGTAATTCAAATTGAAAACGTTTTAGAACATAAGCACACATTCCACTAGCAGACAGCATAATGACGTCATCAATCATCACACACCACGTGATCTTGGGAAAATTCTACCACAGACTCCTGAGAGAATGAGAGTTAAAAGCAGACAAATAATGTCTTCACATTATAATGAAAATAATTTTGACCTCAAGGAACTCCTGAGACTCAGAAACCCTCAAACGTTCCTCAGACCATACTTTGAGAACCATAGGACTAAAGAACCCACTTTAAAGACATAGATAAAAATAAATATTCTAGTATCCTTTGTGACAAAATGGGGACTTTCTCCTTGTAAATATATGCTCATCATTTCCAAAAGGTACAGAGTTCTTTCTCATAGCTCTCTAAAGCCCAAAGTATATACAAATAAAAGAGACAAAACATTAATTTTAGCATGATAACAGTGACTTTTGACATTTTTAATATTGAATACATACGTTGAACTGGCTCACTGGTCTTGCAGATCACTTGAGAAAATGAATCAGTCATTTTAAATTTCTGCTAATGCGAGATTTCTGGAACTATCAGAAGATCGTGGTTTCATGTTTAAAGAGTCCAAACCCAATTAAATCTGGTAGTGAAAAGGGACTTTGAGATCTTGAATTATATTTCTCTTTGCTTTTCCTAGCCCTTTGCAGTTGAGCACCTCCCAATAAAATTTATCTCTCGGAGAAGAGCAACACAATCTATTCCTCCCCAAAAATCAACTGCCCAGAGAGGAGACCCAGAATGGCTTTTTAAAAGAAGATTGTGAGAGAACTCAATATTTTTGTAACTTTTTTTCTCTACTTGTTAAGAGTTAACTCCTCAAGCGTGTACAATAGTAACCAATGACTGAATTTCTTATAGACAGAGCTATGTATATAATCTCAGTGGTAAGACATCAGTAAATAAAAACCAGTTGGCTTTTCAAAAAATGTTCCTAATTTTTAAAATATTAAAGTAATTAATTTTTAAACAATCATTTTCTCCATGTCTTAATATTCTGGACACTCGATTTTTAGCATAGATTCCTGGAAATGAGTCTTCTACATTTGCTTGTTCTGTGTAAATAAAGATCATGATTTCTCAGACTTGGCACTATTGATACTTGAAGCCAGGTAACTCTTTGCTGTATACACTGCGAGATATTTAGTAAGATCCTTGGCCTCCACCCACCAGATGCCAGCAGCACTCCCCGAGTTGTGACAACCAAAAATGTCTCCAAATATTGCAAAATCATCCTCGGTGGAGGACCACTGATTCAGGTCCACCAATTTACCATTCAACTGCATGAGAAGTGAGTCATTGAGACAATTAACTTACGCAGAACAAGCAAACGTAGAAGACTTGGGAATATTACTCTGTGCTTTCTTAGCAAGATCCATGTAAGAGCTTTGTTTCATTTCTATGAATTCAACTTAAAACTATTCCATTGATTCCAAGAAAGTTAATTGATCTGTGATTGTGCAGAGCTGCTACCCTACTGAACAGATGACCCCTTAGCCACCCACATGGACATAAACTCAGACATTTGGGGGTAAACATTTTCTTCCCATCCTCTCAGGAAATGTTTCCCAGAGACCCAGACCACAACTCCCACTTCTGAACTAGCGTAGGCGATCTGACATCGGGAAACACCCGCATTCAATTAACTTTAGCAGAGTGCCTAATCATTGACTGTTTAGGTGCTGAGGATACGAAAAGGAATGTGACTTTATCCCCACTCTGGAGAAAAACACAGACCTATAATCACAGTGTACATATCTTCACGCTTCCCCCACACTCTGTTCCCAGCCACCAGCCCTTAATTTTGTCTATAAGATGATCTTTTAAACTTGTGTAAGATGAAAATCAATAAGCCTAAGGGAGTTGACTAGCCAGGGTAGATCCGTTAGCTCTAAGCTTATTGGGTATCTAGGGACAAAAAAATCAACAAGTCCAATATTTAAAAGAATTAATTTAGAAAATTTACCATGAGAATCAATATTATAGTTTTAGAGAAAAGCTAGTAGAAAGAGGAAGAGGCTCTCTGCTACGAGAAACCTTAAATTTCCTTCTACTCTTTCACCCAGTTCTAGAATCTTCTTTCCAATAATCATGGTAAATGGTCCCCTTTTAGCATGTTGGGGGAGTTCCACAAGCTAAATTACCCATTTGACAGATCACTGTCTTTCCTCAGCCAAATGACTAGTCCAGCTCAAGAGCGTCTTAGATCCCACTCAGAGGTCTGTAAACGTGACCAGCCCCCACCCAGCGGCCACCAGTGGCTTTCATTGTTGGAAATGGCTAATTGACACCAAGATGGCCCTGAGAGAATGCACATAAAGTTCAATAAAAACCGTTTCTTGGGCTTCCCTGGTGGCGCAGTGGTTGAGAGTCCACCTGCCGATGCAGGGGACATGGGTTCGTTCCCCAATCCGGGAAGATCCCACATGCCGCGGAGTGGCTGGGCTCGTGAGCCATGGCCGCTGAGCCTGCGCGTCCCGCAGCCTGTGCTCCGCAGTGGGAGGGGCCGCGACAGTGGGAGGCCCTCGTTCCGCAAAAAAAAAAAAAAAACGTTTCTTTAAGCGAGGCACAGTGCTCCTTCACATAAGGAAAGGACAAAGCAATCACATGGTGTTGGAAGCAGTTCATAAGCGGTACTGTGTAAGCAAATTGATGGTTCTATGGACTGCAATTTATGAACAGTATGCAAGTCGTCTGTTACACTCACACCAACCAGGCCAGCGGGGAGCCAAATGGCTGCTGTGGACCGGCCATGGCATAAGAACACGTATTGCCATTGAAAAAATAGCTTGTTACTCACAGTTCCCAAGAGTAGGAGGCACGCCATGTCACACAGGGCCACATGGGGAAACACTAGGGTCGGTCAGGAGGCAGAAGAGGAAGCGGGAAACATGGGCAAGAGGCTTTATTGTGGTTTCCAAGGGAAGGAATAGGCGAGGCAGTGTAAGCAGGCTTAGAATTGGCTAGTGTGAACAGGCTCAGGGATGCAGGGGCTGTCTCTAGCGTTTGGTGCCTGCCCTGGGGTGATTAGGGCAGGGGGGTACTGACCTGGAGCACCTCTAAAGGAGGTGGTTGGGATATGAGCTCTGGATTGGCTAGCTTGCATATGAAAGGCATGCTTGCAGGTGAGCTGTTTACTATGACCAGGAACTGACTAGCCCTGGGAGGGGCATTTCCCTCCAGAGTCAGCAAGGCTCCAGAGGTCAAACCACCAGAAGTACAGAAAATAAAAAGGCATGACTAACAGCACTTCACCACTCCATCACAGACTTAACAATTTAGAGGTCTCCCCATGAAGCTACAGGCTTCTTACTTATCTTTGTTATACAGGACTTGTCACATCTGGTAGCTGCTCAATAAATATGACTCCTGGGGCCACCATTTACTAGCTTCATGACCTTTGGCAAGTTACTTAACCTCTCTGTGCCTGAGTTTCCTTATGAGTGAAATGAGGATAATAAATAATAATAATACAAACCACATATAATTCATATGAGGATTGAACTGATTAATATTTATTAAATGTCTATAAACACCATATAAGTGTTTGGTTTTCAAAATGTCGATTGAACGGAACTGAAGGCATACCAATGGGAATGATGAGCTGTTTGTGAATGATGTCTATCTTCTAGGGCTGTGAGGCTTTCCCCCCACTTAGATTTCAATTGCATTTGTTTTGGGAGCTGTAAATAATGGTTGGGCAGATCACTACTTTTTCCCCCAAAGGGAGAAGACAGCTCTGCTCAAATAAATTCTATTCCTGTCAGCTCATTCCCCAGAAGCTGGTCCTCATGCCAATGGAATCAGAGGAGGGAGAATGGGGGAGAGAGGAGGGGAGAGGTGGGAAAAAACCTTCTGTGGTTTATGGACAGATCATTCCCATACCCTCACCCCCAATTTCCCAGTTCAAGCAATCTACCCAACTTCAAGTCTCAGTTTAGGGCTTGACCTTCAGAAAAGTGTGATGGAAAGGGATGAGAGCTGACTTCATTTTCTGAAAATGGGTTTGATTTCTCCCCTCCCCTCTCATTTCCACCCCAAGAATACACTATCTGTCACATCTCGGACCTGCAGTTAAGGCTGACGTGGAAAGGCTCTCTTTGAGGTTGAAGAGTCTTTGAGTCTAAGATGCAAAGTTAGAAAATCCTCTAGGCTTGCTGGAGGGCAAACTCAAGGATCAACTAGTACACATTAATCTTTTTAGCAGCCACCTTATGTACCGTAAGTCAACACATAGACACAACAGGATATGCGGGTAGAAAGGGTCTCTTCCAGGTAGGAAAGAAAGTACGTATGGGGGGGTAATAAAAAGGAATAGCTTTGGGGCTTCCCTGGTGGTGCAGTGGTTGAGAGTCCGCCTGCCGATGCAGGGGACACGGGTTCGTGCCCCGGTCCGGGAAGATCCCACATGCCGCGGAGCGGCTGGGCCCGTGAGCCATGGCCGCTGAGCCTGCGCGTCCGGAGCCTGTGCTCCGCAACGGGAGAGGCCACAGCAGTGAGAGGCCCGCGTACCGCAAAAAAAAAAAAAAAAAAAAAAAAAAAAGGAATAGCTTTTACTACCTGGGGTTTCAAATGAGAGATGAAGCAATGACTTGAAAAATGGAGCTGGTAGTGTTTACACACGGATGATTCATTTGAGATACTAAAAGAATTTCAGGAGGGAAGGAAATGTAGACAGAAGACCCTCGGGGCTCTTAAAGGGGCTTGTGAATGCCCCTCCCCGATGCAGCTTCTCAGCTCCAATGTCCTTAGTGGCTTGATTCATTTCAAGTTTCCTTCTCTTCAGAGTCTTTGAATGGCTAAAAATTAATTTGCTTTACCAAAAAGGGCAGTATTTTGTATATTTCTAGAACAACAGCTCTCAACCTGTGGCAATTTTGCTCCACAGAGGAGATCTGGCAGTGTCTTGAGACATTTTTGATAGTCCCAACTAGAGGTGAAGGTGGGGGGCAGGCGCTCCCGGCATCTGGTGGGTGGAGGCCAGGGATGCCGCTCAGCATCCTACAGTGCCCAGGACGGCCCCCACAACAAAGGCTAATCCAGCTCCAAATGTCACTAGTGCCAAATTTAAGAGATCCTAGTTTAGAAGATGCAAAAGTATTTTGCTCAAATTATCTCATTAAATCCTAACAACTCTAAGAGGTAAGTATTATCCTCCCCTCCTTTGCTGCTCATATGAGGATGGGAGCCTGCCAATGTCAGGAGTGGGTGACAGAGTTGAGTCTAACCCAAGACTGCCTAACTCCAAAGACAGTACCCCTGAACAGTATGCTAGATGCATGGTCCAGAAACCCTATAAATAATTGTGTGTGTGTGTGTGTGTGTGTGTGTGTGTGTGTGTAGAAAGGGGAAGGGGAAAGTTTACATTCTAGTGCTAATTTTAAAATTTGCTTAATTTTAAAAATCTTTGTTGAAGTCAAGATTCCCTAAGGAACAGAGCAATGCAGTCAAGGCCATATACTCATAGATGGATTACCGATTTTCAAAGAATAAGAATACAGGGAAATTGCCTTAATGCTAAAACCATATTCAGTGTAATTCAATCTTTGATGATTTAGAAGGTTCCTTCAGTCTTAGGGCTCCCAACAACCCTTTCCTTGTATCTAGGCTGGTTTAAATAGTTTTAGGCATTTGGCTTTATTATGAAGCATACAAAGTGACACATAAAGCATGTGAAAGGTACACTTTCCATGCAATGGATAATGCTCAGGAAGAAGGGAAGAGAAAGAATAAGTTAAATGATAAAAAGTGAATATATGACTACAGGATATACATCAACAGCAGGTGTCTATAAGTCTAATTCATGTTTATTTAGGAGAACAGAAAATGTTTGAATGCTTAAAATCCATGTACGGGGGAAGTTCCACTGGCCAAACTTTAGTCAGAAGTCAGGGATTTACTGTATGTGGGACAAAATGGAAAATGTTTAAAGCATGCCAAAACCCTGAGTGGCCTTAAGAATATGACCAGGAACTTCCCTGGTGGTCCAGTGGTAAGGAATCCACCTTACAATGCAGGGGACGCGGGTTCCATCCCTGGTCAGGGAACTAAGACCCCACATGCAGCGGGGCAACTAAGCTCGCGTGCCACAACTACTGATCTCGTGCGCCTCAACTAGAGCCTGCATGCTTCAAACTACAGAGCCCAAGCGCTCTGGAACCCGTGCACCACAACCAGAGAAGAGAAAACCCACCCGCCACAACTAGAGAGAAGCCCGCGCACCACAATGAAGAGCCCGCACGCCGCAACTGAGACCCGGAGCAGCCAAAAATAAATTAAGTAAATAATAAATCTTAAAAAAAAAAAAAAAAAGAATATGACCAAAGTTCTAACCAGCCCTAGAGGCTGGGTTATGCCTGTCATTTTGAAATTGGCTTCATGACCACGTATTTTGAGGCTGAAAAATCTGGCACCCAGAACAAGTGTCTTTTCAAGTTTTCATTATATTTGTTGGTAACCTGTTTGGAATGGGGTTCACTCCGCCATCCATCTTGTTTATTTGTTTCAAGCAAGGGTCAATATCATATTGTCAGTTCTCTGGTGGAAATTAATTTCACTCTGACGTCTTGGTCATTTGAATAGGGTGATTTTTGTCTTGTGAATAAACTGATTCTCTATCAGTCTTTCTGAACCCAGCCTGTTCCTATGCAGTGGTAGGATCAAACATTTCAGCAAATAGAAGAAATGATAAATATTTCATGCTAGACTTACATAAGGCAAGTTTTCCAATAGGGCTGAAGCTATTTGGCAGAAATTAAAACATTATCTTAAACAAATAAACAAGCAAAATCTTTGAAGAAATGATCTCATCACCCTGAAACTTCCTACCAAAAAATATGTAAATAGCTCATGATTACATTTACTGTTCAGCTGGAGATCGATCCATCATAGTATGGAATACACAACCTCTCAGGCATAACTCATCTCACACGCTAGCAAGCTGTGTGACCTGGAGCAAATGCTTTTCCTTTTCTGATTTTCTCATCTATAAAATGAAGGAGGAGGGGAGTACTCTACATGATACAGGAAGTTATTCTTGACAACTACAAATGGCCCATGAGTCTATTATATAATTCTCAGGAATAAGAAAAATCCTATTTGGCAAACTAAAGTTTAATTCTCCAAACTATAACACCTTTCAACAATGTTGACTTCAAGTAGATATTGTGCTTCTTATTTGTAAATATCAAATTGAATAATAGTCCTGTTAGTTTCAACAACCCTTAAATTTAAAATACAAAAATTCGAGTAGCTATATAGTTTATTTCCTTCAAACTTCTGTGCAGTAGGAGCTAATTCTCTCAGATAAAACTATCAGACTTTTTAAAAACAGATTTGGGTTTCAAAATGGCCCATCAACTATGACTTCCAGATTAGAAAACAGTGTACAAGCCAACATTTAGAAACTTAAGCATGGGAGTCAAATGGACACCCTGACTCTATCCTTCATTTTTAGCTGAGATCTGTTGAAAATTATACCTTAAACCTTAGTCTCAACATCTCTCAAATAGCAATAAAAGTTGCTCTGAACACTACATGAGCTGATGTTGGCTCAAGGTAACACCTTGAATTGCAGTTTTTAATAATTTTATTATTCAAAGAGTATCTTACCATCAACAGCATATTTCCTTCCAGTTTAAAAAAGTGAAGTGGACTGACATATATACACTAATATGTATAAGATGGATAACTAATAAGAACCTGCTGTATAAAAAATACATAAATAAAATTTAAAAATAAATTAAATAAACGCATAACACAGGGAGATCAGCTCCGTGCTTTGTGACCACCTAGAGGGGTGGGATAGGGAGGGTGGGAGGGAAGGAGACGCAAGAGGGAAGAGATATGGGGATATATGTATATGTATAGCTGATTCATTTTGTTATAAAGCAGAAACTAACACACCACTGTAAAGCAATTATACTCCAATAAAGATGTTAAAAAAAAGAACTAAAAATATAAAAAAGTGAAGTGGAACAAAGTAATAATGGATCACGTTTTTGTGAAAAGATGTAAGAATTCCCCATTGAGGAAGGTAAACATGGGTGACACCCATCTGGATATGCAAGAATGGGGCCATTAGGGCTTCCCTGGTGGTGCAGTGGTTGAGAGTCCGCCTGCCGATGCAGGGGACACGGGTTCGTGCCCCGGTCCGGGAAGATCCCACATGCCGCGGAGCAGCTGGGCCCGTGAGCCATGGCCGCTGGGCCTGCGCGTCCGGAGCCTGTGCGTCCCGAGCCTGTGCTCCGCGGTGGGAGGGGCTCCAGCAGTGAGAGGCCCGCGTACCGCAAAAAACAAAAGTGCAAGCGGAACAAACTGGCGCCCGGCGTACGCTGCACTACCCGCAAGTGAGAGTAAACAGCAAAGAGGGTACGCCGCTAATCAAAGGTAAGTTATCTACTCAGTATTCCCTCCCACAGCATTTCAAACCTATCTCCACCCCCACCCCCCCCACCTCTCAATTCACGGACAAAATCCAGGAACTTCACTGGCTTTTCATCACTGCCTTGGGAACTGATTCTCCAGAAGAACAAACATTAAACGTACTGTTCAAGAACAACTAACTGATAGACTTCTCGAGACAGTGTATATTCAGACATATTTATACAAACACCACTTACTCGGCTCTTATCTCTTACAGAAAAAGCCTGAGAAAAAAATCAAAATCTGAATTACCATGCTTTCCCTGGTAACAGGAGAACATACAGGTGTCAACTCTTTCTCCTGAGGTATAAATTATTCTTTCCTCCCTGAAATGCCGAATTCCTTACCTTATTTTGTCCTCGTCTTCAGAAGTCCTCCTTCTGCGTCTGTTCAGACGACCGCCAACTAAACTAACGGTCGAGAGCAAGCGCTTTACTTCTAGAAAGAGGCTACGGAACCAGATGTAGCGGTGGGTGGGGGAAGAGATGAGCCGCAGGGGAGGTAGGGAAGATGGAAGATGTAGAGGTGGGGGAGGGGTGAACAGAGAAACTCGCGGGAGAAACTCGCGAGAGAAACTCGCGGGAGAAACTCGCGGGAGAAACTCGCGAGAGAAACTCGCGGGAGAACTCGCGGGAGAAACTTTAAAGAAAACTGCGACAGCAGAATGTGTTCTCTACTTTTTTACTGCATACTTTTCACAGTTGCTTTAATTTAATCAATATAAAAGAGAAGGGCTTCCCTGGTTGGCGCAGTGGTTGAGAGTCCGCTTGCCGATAAAGGGGACGCGGGTTCTTGCCCCGATCTGGGAGGATCCCACATGCCGCGGAGCGGCTGGGCCCGTGAGCCATGGCCACTGAGCCTGCGCGTCCAGAGCCTGTGCTCCACAGCAGGAGCAGGCACAACAGTGAGAGGCCCGCGTACAGCAAAAAAAAAAAAAAAAAAAAAAAAGAATGGGGCCACTGTGATTTGCCCTGCAGCCAACCTTCTGTTTTTATTTCTTTTGAAGTCCTGCCTTCAAAATAATAAAGAAAAATATGAAACATGAGCCTTCTCCTAGTGGGAGAATTCAGAAATGAACAATGATTTAAGGACTATTTTGTTGTCTTCTGTGGGACTCCTGATTTATATATTGTTTTTGCTTTTTATGCTGGGACATTATCTTATTTATATTTATATCCCTAATGCCCAGCATTTATTTGGTTTACCATAAAAGATTACTAATTGTACTTAAATGTCTTTCTCCATCCAGTAAGCCCTTTAAAATGATCATGGTGGGAAGAATTTAATTATGGTAGCAAGAATCTTTCAAATATGTATCTTTAAAACGCTAGAAAATATAACAGCACGAGGATTAAGAAACTATTAAACCTAAACTCACATCTGTTTTTTCCCAAGTTCCATCAGAGTGTTGTTTAGTGTTCAGAGGGTTACAAAGCAAGGGGTAATGATGCACATTTGGAAACCACTTTCGACATTCTATTAGACTTAAGTAATTTTCTTCTCCCATGGCCTTTTTCTTTTCTTTGATGGACCATGTGTTGCTGGCTGTTTTTTTACACTTGCTCTTCCAGTCTCCATGGACTGGCTCAGGTGGCTGCCTGTTTATTTGTTAATCACTTCCTGGCAGCTTCCAAACTCCTCTAACAGAAATTTAGGAAACTTGAACCTCCACCACCCCCTCTTTGTTCCAGGTCTACATCCAGTGTTCTTTCCCATCTCAAACCCCACGAAAAAAGTGAGATAGAGATGATGACCATCCATAAAATGTTATGCATATAGAATCCATTTCTGGTTCTATTTCTCTGATAAAACAGTGCCAGGAAACATGACATGTCTTTGTAAATGAAGAGGCGGGGAAAGCACAGCTTATGAAGTGGGACATAGTAATACACGGGTTTCTTAATAAAACAGGGCTGAACTCAAGCATAAACACCCAAGACATTTTTTTAAAACATCTTTATTGGAGTATAATTGCTTTACAATAGTGTGTTAGTTTCTGCCTTATAAGAAAGTAAATCAGCTATACATATACATATATCCCCATATCTCTTCCCTCTTACGTCTCCCTCCCTCCCACCCACCTTATCCCACCCTCCCTATCCCACCCCTCTAGGTGGTCACAAAGCACCGAGCTGATCTCCCTGTGCTATGCGGCTGCTTCCCACTAGCTGTCTATTTTACTTTGGGTAGTGTATATATGTCCATGCCACTCTCTCACTTTGTCCCAGCTTACCCTTCCCCCTCCCCGTGTCCTCAAGTCCATTCTCTAGTAGGTCTGTGTCTTTATTCCCGTCCCCAAGACATTTTTTGAAAAGCCGGGGTTACAAGAAAATCTAAAACATATCAGCCTCACGCTTTTTGAAGTCATTTGGGTAGTAGAATCTTTGGCCTGTCCACAAAACCTAAAAATAGCTTGTGGCTCGACATGATGGCATCTAGGTAGCGACCTTCCAATAGAACATGTCACAACAGTTACACTGCAGTGTGAAAATGGATGTTTGAATTCTCACATGAAGAATGTGCCTAGAGTCTTGGTGGTCTTCCCTCTGTGGCAAGCCCATCTTCCATGGCAGCAGAAGGAACAGGGGCATTATGAAGCTGTTCCAGAAAGAAAACTCGGTCTCTTACAGACCACCACTTCTCAAACTTCAGTGTGTATAGGAATCACATGGGTATCTTGCTGATTCTGCAGGTCCAGGTCGGGGCCTGAGATTCTGCATTTCTGATGATCTCTTAGATGGAGCCGATGCTGCTGGTCCATGGCCCAGACTTGGAAGAAGATAATGGAGTATTTCTAAGTGGGGTTGATTTTCCAGTCCCTTCTCTTTGTTTAACCAATTGGTCCACTGAGCAATTTGAGCTTACAAGAGTAGAAACTGAGACACTAAAATGTTCAGGTGAGTGGGCACCAGAGTGGACCTCTAATAGGCCTTCTCCTTGTGCTTCTCTTTTTATCAGGGAGAGGGCTCCTCAGCACCATGCCCTTACGTCTTATTGGCCAGAACTGGGTCACAGGGCCATTTTTAAGTCGCAAGGGAGGCTGGAAAAGACAGTATCTGGTGTTTCCAGACACTTTCCTGGGGGGCAGAGTCTGCCATTAGGAAGAAGAAGGAAAGGGATGGCTGCTGGTCTCCACTCCAGTTAAATGTGTGCGGTGTGCTCCAGTGCACACTCCCGGGATCCGCTCCCGTTAAAAGACACAGCCTTTGAAACTACATTTTAAAGATGAACCTGTTCAATTTCACAAACTGTTATGCAAAGCGAGGTGGAGAACCACTGACCCAAGCAGTCCTCTTAAAACTGCCCACCACACAATACCCTGTATTTGGCCCTGAGTTTCCTAAGATAAGGGAAGGAAGTGATAAATGGGTCTCTGGGAACCTGAGCTGATTTGAGGGTTAAAGCAATGGGTTAACCACTTTCCAGGGCCTCGGAGATTCTGGACTCACTCAGCACTAGTTCTCACCAGGTGTTTCTCAGAGTCACCCGGGGACCTTTAAAAAAATACCGACGCTTGGGTGCTAACCCCAGAGGTTTTAGTCTAATTTGTCTGGGATACGGCTTGGGCAGTGAAATTTTTTAAAGTTCCCAGATAAATCTAATATGCAGCCAAGGTTGAGAGCCACTGCACTGGAACTGTGCTTCTCGATCTGTAATGTGCACCAAAATCACCTGGGGATATAGTTAAAATGCAGATTCTGACTCAGCAGGCCTGGGCTTCGGCCCAAGTTTCTGCATTTCTCAGAAGCTGCTGGGGACGCTGATGCAGCTGGTCTGCAGACCCCACTTTGTCTGGCAAGGTGCTAGAGCGGAGGTACTCAAAGCGGGATCCATGCACCACTGCACTCTGAAAACTACTCACCGCCATTCCATGAGAAGTGGAGAGCTTGCGAACACTCAGTTAGAAACTTTTATTCAACATTGCAGAGACACCAAAGAGCCTAATTTTGTATTTCCAAAGGTAAAACAGACCGGAACAAAATACCTGGTCCTTGCACTGAAAATCTATAAACTGCCAGCCTAGAGCACAATCCCCTCCACCAACATATAAACTTAAGGGTGGGAATGCCATCTTATTAACCATTGAATGCCCAGTACCTGGCCATAAAGGGTATTTGGTGAACGTTGGTCAAACGAATGAATGACTGAATGAATAAAATGCTGGCCTTCTGGTTGTGGTTATGGGTATTTTCCAAAAGGAGGTAGGCCTAAGTTTACGTGGACTTCAATGTGCAGAGAAAAAGGCTGGAAAGTTGTGGGTAGCTCAAAATTTAATTTGGTTTTTAAACATTTGCTGAGAGCCTCTACAGTACATTTTGGAGACACAAAGATGGGCAAAACGTAGTCCTGGATCTCAGAAAGCTCAACTTATCACCCTGCTACTCAAAGTGTAGACCAGTAGCATCACTGGTTGTTAGAAATGCAGAACAACAGCTGGCTCCAGACCTGCTGAATCAGAGTCTGCTTTTGAACAAGGCAATTACTGTATACATTAAAACTGGAGACGTGGGCTTCCCTGGTGGTGCAGTGGTTGGGAGTCCGCCTGCCAATGGAGGGGACACGGGTTCGTGCCCCGGTCCGGGAGGATCCCACATGCCGTGGAGCGGCTGGGCCCGTGAGCCATGGCCGCTGAGCCTGCGCGTCCGGAGCCTGTGCTCCGCAACGGGAGAGGCCACAGCGGTGAGAGGCCCGTGTACCGCAAAACAAAAACAAAAACAAAAACAAAAAACTGGAGATGTGTTGCTCTAAATAGGTGATTCTCAACCTTGGCTGAACATCAGAATCACTTAGGGAGTTTTTTAAAATTTTGATGCACCCCAGACTACTTATATCAGAACCTCTGGGAGTGAGATCCAGACATCAGTAGATTGTAAATTTCCCCCAAGTGGTTTCAATGTGCAACTAGGGCTGAGAACCACTGGTTTGGAGCTTTAGCAGGTAGATGAAGGTGAAATGTCAGGCTGAGGAATTTGCACTCATTGAATGAGCAATGGAGGGAGGGACCTTGATGAATTTTGAGCAGTAAGTTGAATTTCCAGAATTATACATTAGAAAAATGATTCAAATAATTGAAGCTTAATCAAATCAGACAAGGTTGAGACTAGCCATGGAAAAGGTTGTCTAGAAGACTATCACAATTCTTAACTCGAGATGACAATATATTCTCTTGTCAAATTCCCCACTTTGTAGAGAAACTAAGGGAGCCTATTCTGTGTGTTGGTGGGTGGACTTGTTGGCAGTGGTGACATGTCAAAGGGCTGACTAGGATGGCCCATCCAACAACTTGATTTGAATCAGGGAGAGCCAGTAGAGCATATCTAAGACAAATTCTTTAGGGGAGGGTGAGTGGAGAAATTCAGAGAACAGATACAAATGGCCAAAAGCAGGAGAGGGATGCATGATTCAGGAGCTGGAGGAGCGGTTAGAACAAAAGTCACGGATAATGTCAGGGTATCTTGGTTTTGCATTATGGGCAGGTGGCTTTGTGAAATGGAATGTGGGCCTGAATGCAGAGTACGAGGTCAGAACGGAAACTATAAACTAAACTGAAAGTCTGTCGATACTCAAAATGTCAATTATGTATACTCTAATGGAGGAATCAGAGCTGGCATCTCACAATGTCATTTACAGGCTAATTCTCAGTAAATTAGGAAATTCCATCTGTTACAGCCTTTCATCCTAATCAGGTGAAGTTTTACGGTATCTAGAGAGTCAATGTTAAAGATCTGATAAAGAAGAAAATGGGTTCCTTTTACTAAACCCAGAGTTTCAGTTTTCAGAAGATGAGTGTTAATGGGTTGTACTAAGATGTGTTGGAGTTCTTACCCCCAGGACCTCAGAATGTGACCCTATTTAGAAATAGGGTCTTTACAGAGGTAATCCAGTTAAAATAAGGTAATTAGGGTGGGTCCTAATCCAATATGACTGATGTCCTTGTAAAATGGGGAGATTTGGACACAGAGACAAATTTGCATAGAGAGAACACCATGTGAAGATGAAGGCAGAGATAAGGCTGATGTACATGCATGCCAAGAGATACCGAAGATTGCCAGCAAACCACCAAAAACTAGGAGAGACACACGGACCAGATTTTCCTTCACAGTCCTCAGAAAAAACCAACACTGTTAACACCTTGATCTCAGACTTCTAGCCTCCAGAACTGTGGGAGCATAAATTTCTGTTCTTTTGTCCTATTTTGTTACAGCAGCCAGAGCAAACTAATACAATGAGCTGAAAGAGAAGATAATATAAATAGAAGCAAAACCTGGGGAAGTTTATTTGATGTAAAATTAAGACAGTGCTACTAATGAAAATGACAACTATTTGTTGAGAATATGTTTTGTGAGGAAGGATGTGAGAAAGTATGTTTTCAAAGCTTTATTTGTGAAAAATCAGGCTTCAGCGAGTAGAAAAATCTGATCTTGAACAAACAAACAAAATACTTGCTGAGAACTTTTTAAAAGAAGAGAGCTATGATAGAACAAGATTCTCAAGAAATATGGAAAACAGTCCTTTCTGATTAGAAATGCAGAGTATTTTTATCCTTGAGGCAATTTACCACTAGGTTTACTAAAGCAGATCATAGATTCCAAAAAGCCAACAGGGGAGGGAATAGAGGGAGTCGGGAAAGGAGGAAGGAGCCAAATGGATGAATAAGGGAAGGAAGAAGCACAGAGAATATCAACATGTATTGCACAACCAGTTCTTGAAAAATGTGTCAGCAAATACCAGGCCAGCTGCAGCTGGCAAGTAAGTGGCCAAGCTCCTTTGGGTAAGGGAGGTAGTGATAGCAAGTTCAGCGTGAATATCAACATGGGTCGAACTATTTCAGAAAGACATTTCTAGGGCGCTGAGTTTGTGAAAATGTACTATATTCAAAAGCTACTCAAAATGTTAAAAACCATGGCAAAAATCTAAATATAACGGCCTAAATGTAATCAGTCAGAAGTTCCTTTTAAGAATCATCCTATTCCATTTTTTGTAGTTAGGAATTAGGGGTTTTTTGAAAAAAGAGAACCTGAATTTCCAAAAATAGAAAAAATACTCTCTGACTTTTATAACCTTCTTGGTAGTTGGTCTTTGGTGAGGTGGTATGAATAATACAAAATTAAGCCCGAGTCCACCACATTTATTTGAGAGTAGAGGTACAAATGCTTTTGTATAATCTCCCTCTCCCATAGATACCTACAATGAAAACATGTCCGATGACATGTCAAAAACACAGGAAGGAGAACAAGGAGACTGGAAAGTGTGGTGAAGCAGAGCAAGGGCGAAGGGCAATCCTCGTAAGCAGGGCCTTTTAGGCAACCTGTCGATGAATGAGAATTTACTGAACAACTACTCTGCGAGTGATTCTGCCCTGGGCGCCACTGGGGACAACAGAAGTTTCTGATGGGATCTGTGTCCTGACGACGGAGAGGGTGGTAAGAAGGACAAACCTAGAAAGGTATCTAGAAATACAAGCCTGTTTGTGAAACATGCCTTCTGATGGTAATGAACAATTCATTAATTCATTTCAAATTCACTTACGAATATTTACAGACCCATGCCTATGTACCATGCACTGCTCTGGGTTCTGGGGAAATAACTCTAAAGAAACAAAGCAGTGGCCCTCATGTAGTTTATATTCAGTGGAGACACGGTGGGAGAGAAAAGGCAGGCAATAAATAAAATACATAAATAATGCATAATATGTAAGTGTTACAAAGAAAAATTAATCCAGGTATCTCAGTCAGTTTGGGCTGCTATACAAATACCATAGACTGGGTGGCTTAAACAGTAAACATTCATTTCTCACAGTTCCTGAGGCTAAGAAGTCAAGATCAATGCCAACAGATTCAGTGTCTGGTGAGAGCCCTCTTCCTGATTTATGGACAGCTGTCTTCTTGCTGTATCCCCATATCCACATACTGGAGAGAGAGATCATCTCTCTCATGTCTTTTCTTATAAAAGTCCTATCCTACTCATGAGGGCTCCACCCCCATGACCTAATCACCTCCCAAAGGCCCCACCTCCAAATATCATCACACTGGGACTTGGGGCTTCAACAGATGAATTTGAGGGGGACACATTCGGCCCACAGCTCCAGATAAAGGGGTGTGGGAAGGAGGCAGGGGTGATGCTTTTTTATACATGATGGTCCGGGGAAACCTCTCTGAGAAGGGGACGTTTGAGCAGAAGGTTGAGGAAGTAAAGGAGTGAGCCACATTGATATTTGGGGGAAAAGCATTCCAGGCAGATGGGAGAGTATGTGCAGAGACCCTAAGATGGGAACATATATGGATATTTGAAGAAAAGCAGAGAAGCCAATGTGTCTAGGAGTGCTGAGAGTACAGTTCAGAGTGATATGAGAGGAGCGTCAGAGGGCATAGACCAAGGCAAGAAGTGTGGGTGGCAACGCTGATGAAATGGGAGTCTGTTGGAGGGTGTTGAACATGAAGGGTAGCATGCCCTGTGTTACCTTTTAAGAGAGAAACTGCCTGTTCATTCCATCCTTCAACAAATTTTTTGAAATTACTACTCTGTGCCAAATGGTAGGCATGTAAGAATAAGTAAGGAACAGTCCCCACCCCATTAGTATTGTTATCCCACATCCTAATCATCAACATCATGAGCAGCAGGGGCACTACCAACACTATTGTCAGTATCATCTCCATCATCACCATCATCATTATCAAGATCGCTATCATCACCACCCTCCCACTCTTCCTCCTCCTCTCCTCCTCCTCCAAATGCTGTTACTAGATAATAGGTGCTCAGTACACTTGCCTGAGTAATGGGTTAAGATCCAACACCTTTCTTTCCAGGAGAGGAAGGTGCATGGAGTCAGTTACATCTGACCTCCATGTAGCTCCCAGGGCTCACAAAGTGATTTGAGTTGCGAGAAAGACCCAAGAGGCTAGGCCACATGCCAGTGCAAATTGGCCAACCTGCGCCATACCACAGCAAGGCTGCTATCTAACTGGCCAACACTCAATTGGGCAACTTCCTGCAACAGACCCATTCTTTGTAGATAACAGAGTTTCCAAAAAAAGTCCCACACCACCCCCGGAAACATACCGTTTCTTATTTCGGTTTTCCCACGAAGGTAGGGCTTTTTGAGGACTAAAGCAAAGGAGTTTCTCCAGAACAGGACATCAGTTACTATTAGGATAACAAACTATATCTAATTGTGCTATGGTATAATTCTAAGGTTGCCCTTATTTTCATGAATTTAATTTTAGAACCTGAATTTCTTCTCCAAGAAATGGCTCTAGGGGCTTCCCTGGTGGTGCAGTGGTTGAGGGTCCGCCTGCCAATGCAGGGGACACGGGTTCGTGCCCTGGTCCGGGAAGATCCCACATGCCGCGGAGCGGCCAAGCCTGTGAGCCATGGCCGCTGAGCCTGTGCGTCTGGAGCCTGTGCTCTGCAGCGGGAGAGGCCACAACAGTGAGAGGCCCGCGTACTGCAAAAAAAAAAAAAAAAAAAAAAAGAAATGGCTCTATTTTCAGAGTCTTTAGTGCTTCCAGAATATCCTGCTTATTGCTTCCTATATTATACTATATTTATATGACTGTCACCCTACTAGGTCCTAAAATTCCCAAAGACAGAGACCATGTCTTATCCACATCTGTGCCCCAATAACTTGCTCAGGGTCTGGCACATAGTAGGTGCTCATCAAATCTTCATCAAAATAAGTTGCTTTTCTTGCTTCTCCCCCTACAACAACAATCACACTTTCTACACTAGGACATTGTTACTGAAAAGAACAAAGACACTGTGATTAAAAGGAAACATGAAGTGCTTGCAAACCAAGCTTTGCTAATAGAAAAGGAGGAGGAGGAGATGGTGCTTGATGTTTTGCTCCTTCCAAGAAGTTAATACCTGTTATTCGGTTGACAGTTTCCTCTATAAATCCTATCAGCCATGTAAAAGTCCTTTCTGGAAGCAGATCAAAAGTTTTGAAATTATGCTGTCAGAGGTAGTATGACAGCTATGAATAGAATGTAGCATGAAAGCTAGATTACTTATGATGAGAAAGATAGCAGCCCCAATCCTGCAACAGAAGTAAAACACTAAGAGCTTGCAGGGGTCACAAATGGTACCAACAGACTGCAAGTTTTACCCCCCATAGCCACAACAATCTCTTGAATTTTAGCAGTTTCTTCTTTATTTTTACTGAAATACAAAAAGTATACAGAAAAAGACACACAAAAAAATTCCATGAAAAGAAATGAATAGAGATATTACAGGAGCCAAAGCATGAACAACATCCTTTCAGGAATAATCCTTTAAAAATGGGAAGGAGACTGACTTTTTTCAAAGATGAGCCTTGTGATTCAACCCAGTGTTAACTGTCATGGAAAAACCCGTAAGCACGAGGAACTTCACCCCAAATCCATCCCCATGGTAGGTAACATCACGTCATCCTTAATTAGAAAAATGTCATGGGTACCACAATATAAACTGGGAATTTGGGATCAAATCACAAGAAAGGAGGTTTCTAACCTCCGACCTGTTAATCAAATCCAGGCTTGCTTTTGAGCAAATCTTAACTCGCAACTTATACTCAAGGCTAACTTGGTCTCCAATGACTTGCATGGATGAGAAATAACCCAGACTGGGAGCAGACTCACTAAATCACTCTAGACAGAAATGGCTTGTTGACCCACCACAATGCACACTCATGTCACCAAGTTAAAGAAAGCTGTAATGGGACCATCACCAGGAATTACTGGGATGGAGCTACCATTCCCAAGCCTGTGTGCTCCATGTTATTTGCTGCCAAAATTTAAAAAACCCAAGCAATCTGCCTGGGGAATAATGAAGCCTGACTATCAGGACACTTTAGAGGGGGCCGCAGCCTGACCTCGAGGCATTATTTATTATTGGTGTTTGCTTATTTTCCCCCCAAAGGCTGTGGTTTATCCACAACATCTGGGCTTCATCGTTGATTGGAAAGCTTATGAGGGCCCTCGTGCCGAGTGAGGCAATGGAAACAGAAAATGATGTCGGAGGATTGTCAACAGGCCTTTGGACATTGCCAAATGGCATGTTCTTTTCCAAGGAACATTCAGGATGCAAATAAAAATCAAATAACACTTCTTCTTGGCAAAAGAATGGGCTTAGTTTGCTTTTGTTTTCTTCTCTCTTGTTTTTAACTTGAACTGGGCTGCAGAGGGTTAGGCAGACTTTATCAACTCTACTTGCTCTCCTAAGATAAAGAGCTTTAGCTACAGTTTGAAAAGGAGACCAGTTACTTCCAAGAAGATGCCCCCCTCGACCATGCAGAATTCTAGAGTAAAATCATGCAAACTCCCTCAACCTCCAGGTTAACTACTTTGGGGATGTACTGGGACCTGTCATTTTGCCTCTGGCCACTTGTCTGCTCTGGCTATACCTACTTTTCAGCTGAAGAAACAAATCCTTATCCTCCCTTCCTTTGAAGAGTTCAGCCATGGCAACAGCTCCTCCAGAACATCAGAGTCCTTCACGTTCCAGCAATTTCAAGGTCACAATCCCCTGATGGCTAGTGGTAGTATGGAAGAGGAGGCAATACTTTCACCTCACTCTTGCATCACCCATGCCCTTGGTCCTTTTCCTTCTCTGCCATCTCTTCTCACATGACTTCAGGCTCTTTAGAGTGGCTTAAGGCCTCAGCACCTTTGCGCATGCTAAGTGTACACTCTGCCTACCTGGAATGCCTTCCTCTTCCTTCTTTGACCTACTCCAACTCATCCAGCAAAACTTAGCTCAAGCTTCACCTTCCTGCATTGGGAAGACTTCACTGTCTTCCAGGATAATGCAATGCCTCTTCCCATAGCAGTCCCTTCACACTTCTGTCACTTAATATAACCACTGATTTATGTATCCGTGTCAACCATCAGGTGCCAAGCTTTTTGGAACAGGAAATCAATCTTATTTACCTTTGTATTTCCAGGCTTGAACATAACAGGTGTTCAAAACTGTCTACTCAATAAACGAGTAGTTCACTGTGTTGAAAAGACAAATCAACCAAACAACCATGCTTGTTCTTTAAAAGCTAAGAAACAAGCCTATTTCAAGGTCTCAGTCCTAAAAAAACAGAAGTAGTCCCCCACAACTTTACGGCAGCAAGTGCCAAATTCTCAGGTGAGAATAGTACAATGTAAAAGAGGGTTTTCACAATGAGGTATCACCTCACAGCGGTCAGAATGGCCATCATTAAAAAATCTAGAAACAATAAATGCTGGAGAGGGTGTGGAGAAAAGGGAACCCTCTTGCACTGTTGGTGGGAATGTAGATTGATACAGCCACTATGGAGAACAGTATGGAGGTTGCTTAAAAAACTAAAAATAGAACTACTATATGACCTAGCAATCCCACTACTGGGCATATACCCCGAGAAAACCATAATTCAAAAAGACACATACACCCCAATATTCATTGCAGCACTATTTACAATAGCCAGGACATGGAAGCAACCTAAGTGTCCATCGACAGATGAATGGATAAAGAAGATGTGGCAGATATATACAATGGAATATTACTCAGCCAAAAAAGGAATGAAATTGAGTTATTTGTAATGAGGTGGATGGACCTAGAGTCTGTCATACAGAGTGAAGTAAGTCAGAAAGAGAAAAACAAATACCGTGTGCTAACGCACAAACTGGTCATCAGTTGTCTCTGGGTAAGTAAAATGTTAGACTCAGGATTGAGATGGGAGGGAGACCTTTAAAAGGCACATACTATTTTGGACCATCTCAATTATTTTAACCATATATACATATGAGCTGTTCAACATTACTAAGTATATAAAAATGAAATAATATTTTTTAAAGTTGATATGTTAAGTAAAAATCAAGGCTGGCTACTCTAAGGGAAATAAAGTTATATTTGGCCAACCCAAATTTCCTACCAGCTCCGAAAAAAATGAAGCGAAATCTCTTCTTTTCTTGCCACTCCGATACCAACGGCGACCTTCCCTCTGGCTTCCACCTTTGAAATGCAGTGTCACTCAAGGTTCACTGACTATTTTGAGTATAAGCAAACCTAATTACTCAAGACTTTTGCAAACTCACGCCACCCAGAAAATGTTAATGCCTTTATGTTAATTTGATTCACTTTCTATTTTTGGAACTTTATTACTTTGAACACATGCCAACTGCCATAATTCTAATTTAATTGCTTAATTGTGAAATTTCTATGCCATGTGTATTGGACTGACTAATTTCTGCTTTGGGGAGAAAACCCACATCAAGTAAAAGTTACTTAAAAAAATGTAATGACCATTGAGCACCTGGGATAAATGCATCTTTATGGCCACATATTAAGATTATTTTTAAAAGGGATTGAGCTAAAAAGAGAGAAGGAAGAGAGAAGAAAGTGCTCTTTTATTAGAAAACTCGTAAGAAAACAAAAAAGATATGAAATGAACATATTATTTTAAATAAGTAATTTCACTACTAAAATTCCTTGAAGAAATTAATTACCAACTGTAATTAAATGAGCCAAGAGTTGGAATATCCTCTTATTTTAAAAATCACAAGAGAACCCAGTTTAATAATAATAAAGATGTTCAGGTATATAAATAACATGGGTCATAGAGCAGGCATTATGGAAATGTGTCTTGAAGAAAACTGAGCGTTATTCTTCTTCTCAGCTAATTTTCAGTTTTATGAAATCCCACAAGATGTATATAATCAGAAGCACATTAACAAAGAAGAGTGAGTATTTCTCTCTTTCTTACATGCATGCACACACAGATAAGTACACACACCCACTGATTAATCAGAAAGATACTCCCATGAGCCAGAACAATAAAGCATTTATACAAAGACTGGAAACATACTTTGCACATATTTCTCATTTGTAATAGTTAGGAACTTGATTAGTTACCAGTTCCTAATTTCATGTCACAACTTAAGTCTAAAAGGAACTGGCATAAATTCACTTTTATGTTTACACATTAAATCAAGGTGAAGTTAAATTCTGGAACAAATACTGATATTCTTGGCTTCTCCTACAACTGAAAAATAATACCCTTTGATAAGTCATTGTTGATTAGTTTAGAATGATTTCCTGTGGGCCTTAGTTTCTGTAATACGTCTCTTAGCATTCTTATTTGTGACTAGTCTAAAGGTCTAAAACATCATTTTTTAAAGGTCATAAAGAGTCAGATGCAGCCCCCAAACCTACTCTCTTATAAAAAATTTTGTTTACATGTTATCTTATCATTGTCAACAGAAAAATCATATGAAGCCAAAGGTGTTTTTACTTAAAGAAAAAATATAAGATGATAGATAGCAAGAAAAGACAATAAACCAGTGTTCAGTGCAACTAAGGGACACATCTCCAATATAGAGAGAGAAGAAAAAAATACAGCTTCTAATTAATTAACTGTATCTATTTTGGAAAGCAGTCTTAAATTTTAATACTTTCATTATTGTTGTTATGCCTTTCTTTTTTCTTTGCTAACGTTATCAAAGAAACAAAATTTCAATATTATATATATATACATATATATATATATCTGTGAAGTACTTTGCAATCAGAATTTTTTTAAATCTTCAGAATAAGATTTATTATAATTCTAATACAAATTTTCTATAAGAAATAGAGTAGAAGTATTAGATATCAAGGTATTCAGAATATTTGAAGTTAATGTTTAGTTGGATTAAATCAGGAGTCCCTAGATGCTTAGGTAGAGTACCTTTTATTTGGCTTATACAAAAGAACAATTTGTTTTTACAGAGTTCTGGTTTTATAATGTGCTCTCAAGAAAAAAAATATCATAGTTGATGTTTATTATTAATTCATCTAAATAGAGTAAAATTCCTTCACAAAACCTAACCATGAATGTACAAAGACTATTTTACATTGTGATGAATAGAAAACTGACTACTAGCATTCTATGAGGAATAAATCAGACTGTATCAGTTGTAACATGCAGTAACATTTTTAAACAGCATTAGGTCAATTTCATGGATGCTTCAGCCTTCCAGTCTTGTACCCAGGCCAAAAGCACAGCTTCTGGAAGCAAATGTTGTGAATCAGATGACAAGTAGAATATACCACTAAAAACATCCCCAACAATGGTTCTACTGGCCAGGTCCCATACCCTGTAGGACTGGTTGGATGGAACAGGGGTCCGGGGATGACCCTCTGGCCAATTCTCATTGCCTCTTGGAGACTTTTTCCAAGGCCTGTCCCTGGATGAGCAGACTTATCCAAGATTCTGACCTCAGCACACAGGAGTAGAATAGCACCCAGCCAGGTGATTAAAGTGCACAACATACTTTACCAGAAAGTAAGGAAATCTCAGAGTACAACTATACTATGTATAGTAAGGACATGGGTACAAAGTTGCCCAATTTTCCTGGTAGCTCTGCTTGAAGCATAAGTCCCAGTATATTCCTATTTCACATCAACAACTATTACAGAATCTTAATTTTGAGGGCCACCATGCCTCTAGTTGATTTCTCCCTTTTTTCTATAGGTCTGTCCCAGATCATAAATATTTTCCTTAGCACCTTCAGTTTTGGAGAAATAACATTCTTTGAATGCCCCAGGCTAACAAATCAGCTTCAGGAAATTTCTAGAGACAGGATATGGCCTGAACTATCAGTAAGCTACTCAGTAACATGTTCTTTCTTTTATGCTGTTCCTTGTATCCCAGGGGCTAGAAGTCTGGGAGCTACAATTTCTAGACTCCCTGACATCACAGTTCAGAGTGAGGTCACACAAATGAGACACACTCACAAGGCAGAAAAGAAGCCAAAGCCCAGTACCTCCGTGAGCATTATACAAAGCCCTGCACTAAACAAAGGAAGTGGCAAGCAGGTGTGTAGGCTTTGGCAGATGCCAACTGGAGGTGTTGCCAGGTGCTTCCAGGTACAGCGGGTAGCTGAGATTGTCAATGGTGCTATCTTCCTAATTTCTAGAATGCTACTTGCAGTCCTTTTCAATTCTTTAGTAAGCATCTAACTCTTGCATTAAGTCACTTTCTTTTTGAAATATCTAAGGGTTTTCTGTTTTCCCACCTGAATCCTGGTTAGTGCAGAATGGCTTAGTCATAACTGGGGTTCCTTGTTGGGGGAAGGGCGAAGCGAGTTAACTGAGTTCCATAGGGGCAACTTGGGTACCCATAGTGAGCAACAGCCAAAGGTTCAAGAAATCCAACTGAGCTCAACATCAGGGATGGCAACTGTCCGTGGGGACTCAGACTCAGAGCTGGATATCAGTGGCGAGATTCAAATCACTGAAAGGAACAGAGTCTCCTAGCTTCGGACCTGACCTCAAGATCCAATGTTGATATTTTAAATAGCGATGCCCTTCCTCTTCACCCCAGGTACAAATTTAATGCAAGCAAGACAGTGTGCGAACCAACACAGTGGTGCCTGCGGTCTCCTGGCTGGTAATGCAGAAAAGATGGACTACGGCTTTAATGATGCTGAGAAGCCACTGGAGACTGAAGGCAATAATGAAGGAGATTTCCGGGAGGTGAGAAACGCACGTGGGAAAATGCTGCTTTAGTCTCTGACTCACTAGCGTTCATTTTATCAAAGCGGGCTAGCACAGAGTGCTTGCTTCTCTCCCCTCCAGGAGAATATGGCCCATTAAAAAACTGAAAGGAGACAAGATCTAGGGCCATGGCTGAGGTCTATATCCTTTCACCCCCAAGCTCCCCACGTCCTACAGCTTTGCTAATATACATCATGCTTCCCTTGGAGATTACATTCTCCTGCTTTGCGTCTTTGCAGAATGCAGATTACATTAATGAAAGTTTTATTTTAATTCAGGACTAGATAAAGTACTAAACAGAAACTCCCTTGAACTCTCTGGAACCTGGTTTCCTCTTTCATTAAACTGTGACGATAATCCTATTATTCAGGGTATGTGTGAGGATTAAATGAAACATTATATGTATAAGAGCTTTAGAATGCAAATTATTACCAGTAAAAATTCATTGCAATCATATCCATACAAAAATGTCTATGAAATATCTCCATGAGCATTATGAAAAGCACTAAACAAAGTTTGTTAAGGCCTTTAGGGCAGAAAAAGATTGCAAAGCATAACAAAAGCCAAAATTAAAAACAAAACAAAACTGTTTTTGTTTCTTTAAAAATAATATCACCAGCCAAACTGTTTGACTTTCAGAGTCATGGCTTAGAGCATGCTCAAACAATTTCTAAAATGTGGAAACATTTGTGGAACTTGTGGGAAAACACGGTTCCCAAAAGCTTTACTCAGAACAAACCCACGAGAAATAACAATGTCCACATCATCAGAGACATACACATCGGTGCACACCCGTCCCCAGTGCAGTCTGGCCCACCCAGAACGTAGGCCTTAGAGCGCTTGGTGACAACACTGATCAACAGCGTTTCATGGGCAAATCTCTGCGAATTAGCTCAAGATTTCTCTAAACATATTGAATTGCCATGTTTGGAACACAGAGTCTCGGTTTGGGTTCCCCTACAAGTGGACCCTGAGACAAGGATTTGAGTGTAAATAGTTTATTTGGGAGGTGAGTCAGAGAAGGGAAAGAAATCAATAGAGGTGCGTTATCAAACCAGTTACTCCTGTGGGCACTGGAGCTCAATCCCACTGGGCAATGCTGGGAGACAGTGTAAAACATTCCTCAGAGTTGTTCCAGTTGAGGAACTAGGACGCTGGAGCAACCATCCACAAACTCCCCATCCATCACTGGTTGAGGGGTGCCTTCATAGCCACTAACTCCCCAGAACTTCCCATTGTCAGAAAAAAAAAGCCCTCAGGTGCAGAGTTTCAGGTGTTCCCAATAAGCAGCCTTCAGGTGTAGAGTGAATGCTGAGCGGGCAACAAAGAATTACCTGGACCCAAATGTCAACAGTGTCACAGCTGAGAAACCCTGTTTTAGACAATGAGAATAGTAAAAGGTTAACTTGTAAGGCAAAAGAGGCATGTTACTTTGTAAAGGAGGTCCCAGATGGCTAGTTTAGGTGTTGAAAGAAGGTGGCAAGGCTAGAAGGATTTCAAAAGGTTTTGTTAATTAGAAATTCCTGTCCTCTTACATTTTCATAACACATGGAAGCCTCGTAAGGTGATCAAAGTCAAAGCGCTGACTCTGGCACCAATTTTAACACTATTGTACCACTGAGCATGTCTACTGCTGACTTCCACAGAAGTTGGAATGGCTGGATGTCTGCACCATGGTGGCCTCTCCCAACCACATCCTCCATCCTAACTGAGGTCTGGGTAGCCCCACATTTTCTTTAGCATATGTTGCTTATAAACAGTCTTGGGGATTCCTCCCGGTATCTCTGTCCTTCATAGTCCTTCATTCAAATGTCTGCTTAAACCATCCAGGGGTCTCAAGCTCCCTCCCACAGAGGACTCAACAGGCACTTCTGTTGGCTGCCACAAGTCTTCATTCCATGACATTTATTTCTCTCACATTTAAAAAGTTGGCTTAACAGAAGCTTAGGAATGTGGTGGAAATGCAGAAAAGAAAAGCTCTGAATAAAACGCAGAGCAAAAAACTAAAAATGAATTTCTTGTTTACAGCAAGCTCGAGTCTGGAGTAAAAGTAAAATGAAACATATGTTAGAGACCTTCCAATAGTGGGTCTTGCATCAAGAGGGAAAAGGAGAAGGGCAAGGTGAGAGGAGGGCTCTGAAAGTGACAATACGTCTCATGAGTTTTGACATGAAATTTATATCCATTTAAGTTATTGGCAGAATCAGAACCAAGTGGACAAACTCTAAATTACAGGAAGAGCAGAAAAAACATATCCTCCTCTTTTATTTCTGAGTCTCTGACAGACCAAAAAATTACCATCTTACATTTACTAATCTGCAACTGAGATTTCAGAAGCAAATGCAAGCTAAAAATGAGATCATAGGCATAATAACTTTTTCTGCTCATTTGATAAAATGAACATGATTTATTTTATATGTTATTGATATGAAACTGTAAATACTGGATAATATGTTTAATACATAGTTGCCATCTGGGCTGAAGGTTGGTGATGGCAACACCATGACGATGATGATGATGATGATGGTGATGGTTAGCAACTCAGTGTTTACAGTGCCTCAGGAACTATGATAAACATTATGTAAGTGTCACTGTTTCAGTTCTCAATGTGATTGTAAGATACTATTATTATCCCCATTTTACAGTGCAGAAACTGAGGCTTAGGGTTTCTGAGTGAGTAAGTGGTAGCTCTCGGAATTTATCCAGATCTATGTAGCCCACACTCGTACCATCTCTCTGGTGGTGGCATTTTGGAAAGAGCCAGTATTACTTTGACACACAGTTTTAAAACATTGAAGCTACAATTTTAAATGTAAGAATCATTTAAATTATATGCCTCTAGGTTAGGAATTGGGCTTGAGCTTTCCTTCTAGGACATTCTCTTTGGGTATTTCCCACGACTCATTTCTGGAGAGGGGCAATCTGCTAGATGGAAAAGGCATAGACTTTAATGCTAGATGGATTGAGTTCCAAGTCCTTGCCTCCCAACTCTCTAGCTGGGAGAACTCAGGCAACATAGTTACCGTGGCAGGCAAATCCTAAAGATGGCTCCCCAAGATTCCCAACCCATGGGTAATCTAGATACTACTAAGAAGGGATTTTGTAGATGTAAATTAAAGTCCCAAGTCAACCTCAAGATATGGAGATTATCTGGATGGGCCCACTCTGATCACATGAGTCCTTTAAAAGGCAGAAGAAGTCAGAGAGACTGGAAACATGAGAAGGGTTTGACTTGTAACTTCCGGCTTTGAAGATGGAAGGACCACAAGCCAAGAAATGCTGATGACCTCTCAAAGCTAAGAAAGACCCCCAGGCCACAGCAAGCAAGGCAACAGAGACCTCGGTCTTATAACCACAAGAAACTGAGTTCTGCCCACAACCTGAATGAGCTCAGAAGTGATCCTCTCCCAAGAGCCTCTAGTACAGAATACAACCACAAGTTTGCAGTAATTTGTCACACAGCAATATAAAACTAATATAGTTACCCTCTCTGCGTTTGTTTTCTCAATAATCAAATAGAGGTAACCATGCATACCTTGTAGAGTTATCAGGAGGATTAAAATGAGAATGTACTTAACATGCCTAGAGTGTACCTGACATAGAGTACGCAGTCAGTAAATGTCACTAATGACCCTGGAAGTCAAGGTTGAGGGACAATCACACTTTAACACAGACAGGACATGAAATTACATAAAACCACATGTACAAATTTGAATTAAACTATGATACAGGAGAAATTAAATCAAAATGAACACGCACCCTACAAAGCTTACAGAGAAAGCTACTACCTTATGAAGTAAGTTCCAAGAGCTGATTTTAGGCCAGTGGTTTGGAACTGGGTAGACATTTTTCCATAAGAACAGGGTTAATACCTGATGATTAGGGCTCAGGTCCACTAAACCCCATTAACTTATTAGGTACCTAACTGTCTTCAGGAGAACCCAACCATAATGGGTAACAAGGTTTCTCTGAAGAAAACAATCCTTCTCATTTATGCCACACTTCGTACTCTAAAAGGAACTTCCATCTATTTTGCACTTTAACCCACACAGCAACATTTTGAGGAAAGCACTTGGAGGCAGAGATGGCAAGCTGATGACTAAGAATCTGTGCTCAGCCAGGGGTCCACATCTCCCGAACCCACCCCCACCTGGCAGCTAAGATGGGGCCACGTGACCGAGTTCTGGTCAGTGGAATGGAGGCAGGGCTGATGCGTGTCACTGCCAGGTCAGGCTCATTGGGATTTGCCACTCTCTCATGCCACTCCATGGAGCACACAGGTTGAACATGGAGGTACGACCAGGTGAAAGAAACCTGAGTCCTCGAATGCCTGCATGGAAGTCTGCCCTTCAAGTGCCCGAATCAATTCCAATGCCAACCAAAAAGATAAACTTTTGTTGTGTTAAGCCACAGAGATGTTCAGGTTGTTTGTCCTAGCAGGTAGCTTTTTGTTACAGCAATTACCCAGCCTAGTAGAGATATATGGACTTTACCGTGAGGGGCTGCCATAACCGAGACCTGATACTATAGTGTGTAGAATTGGCTTAGCCAGCAGGTAACAGGCGGAGAGCTAAAAAATATCAGTGGTTGGAAAAACAAGCGACATGTTATGCATCAGTGAAACATTTACTAAAGTTTACACCTGTGATGACCTGGAAGGCAGACCATACACCTTTAGAATCAAAGTGTTAGCACATGTTGGATACTTTTGACTGCTTCTTTTTTTTTGCAAGAAAGGGGAGGAGGGCTGGGACAGAATGTCAGTTATCCCGTGGAAACGAAAGGAACAGGATTCCAGAATTTGAGCCTAAAAGCTTGGAGAAGCTTACTCTTCTAAATGACCAACTGTATGAAACACAGAAAGGCCTGGAACATTAGTATTTGCTGGCCTCCACAGGCCAACTAGCTTTGGAGGCTCCCATCACTATCCTCATTTCACAGATGCAGTTCAGAGCAGTTACATTTTTGCCCGAGGTCACATGACTTTATGAAGTGACAGATCCAGAATTTGAACTCATATCTGTGCATCCGACTTCAACTTGCAATACGTTTCACAGCCAGAATGCTGCAGTGGATTATAATTTCTTAAATGTGTTGGTGGTTCAGGAGCTAAATAACAGTGAATTTTCTTGGGAACAAAATAAACTTTCCATGCTTTTTATGGGAACTAGAAGGTGAAATCAGTGCTTCAGTTTCCCTAAAATGGGATCCCTGCATTGTTTTCACTTAGAACTCCTTGTCCTCCTTTTTTTTGCCTACTGACAAAATGAGATTGGCCTCTTTTAGGGGGATACTGTCATTTTATTGAAAATTAGATTTGAGAATTTGCTTTTTTGTTGGCAGCGACTATGGCATATATGTATATATGCTATTGCTCTGATCAATGTTCATAGTGAATGCTTAATAAATACTTATGCTTATGAAAAGAAATACTTATGGTTTTGTGACTATTGAGAGAGAAAGCACTAAATAGGCACATGCTAGAATTATGTGTAGCTTATTTCCACCATTAGATTGTAAGCTCCTTGCAGGGAAGAGCTGAGTTCATTTCATCTTTATGACTAATCTTAGAGCAACATCAAGCAGAGAGAAGTACACAATAACTACATGCCCACTGAACAACTGAAAAGCACTGACATTTTAAGTGAAATAGAAGCAAGCATACAATGTGAGATTGGGAAGTGTCTTAATTTGAGTTACCCCAGAAGTAGAGGCTGAAGCAAAGATTCATGGGCAAATAGTTTACTTAGGAGAGTTATCAGTTTCCTATCGCTACTGTGACCAATTACCACAAATTTAGTGAGTCAAAACATTACACAGGTATTATCTTACAATTCTGGAGGTCATAGTACAAAATGGATCTCACTGGGCTAAAATCAAGGTGTTGGCAGAGCTGTATTCCTTCTGGAGGCTCTAACAGAGAATCCATTTCCTTGCCTTTTCCAGCTTCTAGCAGGTTACCTGCATCTCTCGGTCTGTGGCCCCTTTCTCTGTCTTCAAGGCCAGCAGCACAGCATCTTCAACACTCTACTTCTGTCATCTCTCATCTTCTGATTCTGAATGCGCTGCCTCCCTTTTTCCCCCATAAGGACCCTAGTGACTATATTGGGTCCACCTGGATAATTCAGGCCACTCTCAGCTCAAGATCCTTAATTTAACCCACATGTGCAAAGTCCCTTTACCGTGCAAGGTAGCATATTCACAGGTTTCGGGATCAGGACACAGACATCTCTTAGGGGCCATTATTCTGCTAGTGCAGGAGGTAACACCAGAAAACACTGGTAGGGGAGAGAAGAAGTGGGACAGGGAAGGGAAAGAAGCCAATAAAATGTGAGCTCACAAGGCAGACACCACCAAGAACAAGCGAGGCTCAGTCCTGCGGGGAGACTCTACGATACAGGGCAGATATGCTTCAGACTTATCTCAGAAGACAGGTGACTGCCTACCAACTGGCCATCCATCACCATCTGAGGGCAGCTCCCGTAGTCACTGACATCTCTGGCTCGCCCTGTGATGGCAGTGTGCTCCCATGACCAGAAAGAGAGCACTAGGAAGAGAACTGCAGGTGTTCTCAGGCACTTGCTGTGAGGAGGAAGTGACTTCTGGAATCATCTTATTCGACCATATCCCTTTTCAGAAAAGCAGAGGCCCAGAATGGTGGAGAGATTACCCAAGGTCACATGACTAAAGAAGAGCACTGATGGTGGCTTCCATTTAGTTAGCATCTCAGGCTACTATGTGGCAGGTGCTGTATCCAGGGCCTGACATGTGCTTCCACGTGTAGTCTTCATAGTAACCCTTTGACATGAGTATTAATATCGTCCTAACAACCTTGGCCAAGATCACACACCTAGAAGTAGCCTTAGATGTAATGAGTGGCTGTTTGGTGGAATGGAAGTCTATGGAGCATGGGTTGGCAAACTACAGGCCACAGGCCAAATCTAGCCTTCCCCCTGTTTTTGTACAGCTCATGAGCTAAGAACTAAATGCATTATTCTAATTGTAGTCTTAACCAGCCTAAAATACAGCAGGACTATCACCTCCTTAATTCTAGACGCTATACTTCTGTTAATGTAATCCAAGAAAATTTTTATTCTTTCGGAAATTGCCTCAACAAGTTAGCTTCTACTGCCAACTTATTCTCAGTTGAAACACATAAACATACTTATATTTTAACTTGTATGCCCTCTATCCAGGTGGTTTTTCTGCATTTACCTTTAAGAATTTTTATTTAGCCTTGTTATAATTCATTTTGTTAGATTCAGCCTATTGATCAAGGCAACCCAAATCTTTCTCTAGCTCTCAATCTCTCTTTTCAGCTTTACAGCAACCTATGAGGCACCTTGTTTTTATTTTTTTTTAACATCTTTATTGGAGTATAATTGCTTTACGTTGTTGTGTTAGTTTTTTCTGTATAACAAAGTGAATCAGCTATACGTATACATATATCCCTATATCTCTTCCCTCTTGCGTCTCCCTCCCACCCTCCCTATCCCATCCCTCTAGGTGGACACAAAGCACCAAGCTGATCTCCCTGTGCTATGCGGCTGCTTCCCACTAGCTGTCTATTTTACATTTGGTAGTGTATATATGTCAATGCCATTCTCTCACTTCGTCCCAGCTTACCCTTCCCCCTCCCCGTGTCCTTAAGTCCATTCTCCACGTCTGCGTCTTTATTCCCTTCCTGCCCCTGGGTTCTCAGAACCTTTTTTTTTTTTAGATTCCATATATATGTGTTAGCACACGGTATTTGTTTTTCTCTTTCTGACTTAGTTCACTCTGGATGGCAGACTCTAGGTCCATCCACCTCACTACAAATAACGCAACTTCATTCCTTTTTATGGCTGAGTAATATTCCATTGTATATATGGAGGCACCTTGTTTTGAATGGCTCCCCGGATCTTAAAAATCAATGCAGCCAAAATAGAACTCATCATCTTTCTGCCCACACCTGCATTTCCTCCTTTATGGTCTACAGCTTAATGAGCATCTCGAGGACCACATCATGATCACCGTCTCAAGGGAACACTATGTTCTAATGTCTGGCATGTTCTCTAGCATGTATGAGTGTACTCACTAAAATGTGAAGGAAAGACAGAAAGAAAGGAAGGAGAGGAGAGAGCAGAAGGAAGGGAAGGAGGACAGGGCATTTTTCCATTTTTAAAGGAAGGAGTGGAGGTTCAGTATGAAAAAGATATAAAGGTAGCACTGCTGTGCTCAGGACAGAGGAGGTCCTAGGGTCTCAGCAGCCAGGCATGGGCGTTGCTGCCTCTATCTCCAATCTCCTAAGGCCAGCTGGAGAATAAGAATGTGGAGATTCCACCATCTAAATAAGGAGATAGTACTTCACAAATGGAGGGTTATCACTTCAGTGCTGACTGTGCATATGGAAGATCTCTTTTGCTTTCATGATTGAAGATGCCACCTCTATTCGAGGGGACTTTCCTTAGAGAAACATTTGGACAATCATGGGCCCACTTGGAAAAAGTAAACAATTTCAAGGACTGATTACGGAGCATCTGTACTTGCCTTCTAAACTAAGAAATAAAGACAAGGTTACAAATCCTTAGCCTCACAGTATTATCTGTATAGTAATACTATAGTGTTACCATAGTATAACATTATAAATGAAAACTTTATTATTTAAGCTAAATTTAAAAATTATAGTCATATTACTTCAGAGTAAATATTTTCCAATTTCATCAATGCGTGTACAATAAATGTTAATTATTAAAACGTCCCAGAAATAAGATCTTGATTAAGGAACTCTATAAATGAACTCACCTTCCACAGTCCCTCTCACCTAAGGACATGGCAAATTCCCAAAGGCCTAACGCCCCTAAACCTACAATCCAGAAAATTCCCAGGGCTTCCAGCTGCCTAAAAGGTATCTCTAGATAAATTATTATGATTCTTCACAGCTTACGGGTTTAGCTGTATTTTCAGAGAGAAATCTCAAATTCCGAAGAAGATTACTTCATCTGGGCAAATATTTTACTGTAAAAGGTACGAGACTCAGCACTTGTGAAAGCCTCTTTCAAAACTGTGTCAGGAGACAAAAGCTCCCCCGAGGAGGGGCAGAGAAGAAGATGCTGACAGGTCTATTATGAGCTCTAACCATGTATGTGCATTCCCAGAGAAACCATTCCTGGCCTCATTTTTTCCATTTTAATGTCTCAACAGCAGAATAGAAAGCGCCTCCAAATTATACCACCAGCCGCTGCAACTAGCCTTAACTGCTGCTACGACACATTACACGCCAGAAACATCCCCTCGGAAGTGAAACAATATGTCCTGTAGGGGAAGTGAGGAATCTATAAGGGTGGTGGCTACCAAAAAAAGCAACTCATTTGAACAAACCCCTAGTGTTCACAATTAACCTCATTAAATAGCATTTTTTTCATTTCCAGCTTCCTTTCCGAACTTGTGTTTCCTACAGCTCTTTCACGCTGTGGAGGAAATTAAGCCCCTGGAAATAATATCTTTGTTTTATACTCAAGTGGGCTCCATGGACAGCAAAACTAACCACCTAGGAGCTAATGGGAAATATAGACTCTCAGGTCCCACACGCGACCTAGTGAAGCAGAATCTGCACGTTAACCAGGGCCCCAGGGGACCTATGTACACAGATGTGTGAGCAGCAGTGATCTAGCAGAGGGTATGAGCTCAATAAAACTGATCAGTTGTTGCAACTCAGTAATTGAAAAGAACTCAATTTAAAAAAGAACGGAATCTGAATGGACATTTCCCCAAGGAAGATATATAAATTGCCAATAAGCACATGAAAAGATGTTTGACATCATTAATCATTAGGGAAGTACAAGTAAAAGCCACAATGAGATACTACTTCACATCCACTAGCATGGCTATAACAAAAAAGATAATAATAAGTGTTGGTGAGGATGTGGAGAAATTGGAACCTTCATACACTGCTGGGGGGAAATGTAAAATGGTGCAGCCACTGTGGAAAATAGTCTGACAGTTCCTAACATGGAATATGAAGCAACAACTTCACTCTTAGGTACATACCCAGGAGAACTGAAAACATACGTCCACAAAAACACTTGTACACAAACATTCACTGCAGTGTTATTCCTAATAGCCAAAATGTAGAAACAACCCAAATGTCCATTAATCGGTGAACTGATAAAATGTGTTACACACACACAGTGGCATATTATCCAGCCATAAAAAAGAACGAAGCACTGATACTTGCTACAATATGGATGAATCATGAAAATATTAAAGTACATGAAAGTAGCCAGTCACAAAATGCCAAATATTATATGATTCAATTTATATGAAATGTCCAGAATAGGCAAAACTATAGAGACAGAAAGTTGATTAGTGGTTACCTAGGGCTAATTAGGTGGATGGGATGTGTGTGGAGGGAGGTTGAAAGCTAAAATGTATGAGGTTTCTTTTTGAAGTGATCAAAGTGTTCCAAAATTGATTGTGGTGATGGTTGCATGTATCTGTGAATACTGTGAATATACTAAAAACCATTGAATTGTTTTGAAAAAAAAAAAAAAGAACAGTGAATTCCACGGCCGCCAAACTTCCATATATAACATGAGCCTAGCTGGAGATATGATGACCCCCTGAGTAGAACAAAGAGAACTGATAACAAATGCCTTTGTGTTAAATGACACATCACGGATTGAGCACTTCCTGTGTGCAGGGTCCTATGTTGGTCCTGAACAGGAATTTTCCCTTGAAATTCTCCCCACAGCCCTGAGAGTTAACTACTATAATCATCACCATTTTACAGATAAGAAAACTGAGGTGTTGGAAACATACTCAAGGTCAACTTGCTGGTGAGCAGTGGTGAAGCTCAGATCTGAACCCAGGAAGTCAGTCTGGGAACAGAGCCTGCACACAATCTCAATCTCTTAATCTCTCTCTCTCTCTCTTTCTTTCTCTCTCTCTCTCATCACCCAAAAGATACTTTGGCTAAGTGTTACCTATCCTAGTCCACACATAGGTGGTAGAAGAGCCTTCCTGGGAGCAGTGAGAGGTGAGGTTATCC
Organism: Mesoplodon mirus; assembly: GCF_964341445.2. Lineage (NCBI taxonomy): Eukaryota > Metazoa > Chordata > Mammalia > Artiodactyla > Ziphiidae > Mesoplodon > Mesoplodon mirus. Next base: position 8,897,160 of record NC_138981.1, read on the forward strand.
CTTGTCACTCAGTACTCATCTTCTCCAAGCCCCCTTGCTTGTTGATTATAGGTTGCCAGTATTTAATGATTTTTCTCTTTGTATCAGTAGATAGATTGGCTTATTCTGATAATCAGCTTCAACCTCATTTTTCTGAATTTTCCAAAATGTAAAGTACTTTGGAAAAATCAGCCAGCCCTTTTTTATTGGAAAAACACTTAGTCAAACAAAACTGCCTATTTTCAGAAATGCCTTGAATGAGTAAAGGACTAGTCAAATTCCACATGCAATATGTTTCTATGAGTCATATATAAGAAAAAAATTTCTCATGTGTGATCATAAGATACTGGTATCTGTAGCAAAACTCCTGCCAAATTAACAAGTCTGATTTGATTATTTAAAATCACAGCTAACACATATATTACTCACCATGCTCTGAGTACTATTTTAAGTGTTTTATATTTACTCATTTAATATTCACAATAAGCCATAAGGTGTTTTAAAATGTCCCATTTTTAAAATGATGAAACAAAGAATTAAGGTTTTCACAGCCAGTTAATGGCAGAGCTTGGGTGTGAAACCAGACAGTTGATATTCTGAACTACAACACCTTCCTAACTACTCTTGGCGAGTAATCGAAGAAAAAGCTATAGCTTCTGCATTTAGAGATTACTGGGCAAAGATTAATGCGACACATTTAAATCAAGTAAATTTCATGGTTATAATCATTTCTACAAGCTCAGAAGAGAGTTTTGTCAGTAAGTGATGCTTGTCGCAACTTAGGTGAGCTTGAACAGGTTGTTTAAACATACAAAATAAGCCATACAGGCCACTCAATGTTAGACATCCAATGAATTACCAGGAAAAACATGGTCTACAAAGCCAAGAAATCACTCCTCTTTTACAATCTCATTCTACTGCTCATGTCTGCATGGAATGTAATTATTCAGAAGAAAAGTGAACTAGCAAACTAGTCTATTTGTATTTCCTGCTAATAATTTCAAACAACTTCATGGTTCATTAGAAATTTTTGTATACTCAGCCAATAAGTATTTTTTAATGGAGAATGATTACAAAGCTAAGTAAATAAAAAACTCCATAATAATAAATCATGATCAAGGAGGCTTTATCCCAGGAATTCAAGGAGGTTCAACATTAGGACAGCTATTAATGGAATTCTCTATGTATTTATATTAAAGGACAAGGAAAATAACATTGTCATCTCAACAGATGCTAAAATATATTTTACAAAATTTCAAAGACTTCCCAGATTAAAAGAAAAATATAACTATTAATAAATCAAGATAGAAGGAAACTGCTTTATATTGGTCAAGGGTATCTACCAAAACTTGCTAGAAATCATCCTAGTTTAACAGTAGAAAGTTAGAAGTGGTCCCATTATTCCCAGGAGCAAGGCAAAGATGCCCATATTCAACACTGTACCAAAAGTCTTCATCAATACATAAGACAAGAAGACAAAAAGGAGCCTTAAATATGGAAAAGGACTGCCGAACTGCTATTATTGGCAAGAAATGCTTTCCTACCTACAAGTACAACCCTGTGAATTTAAAGTTTATTAGAATTGATACCAAAAAAGCAATAGGGTTACTGGATATAAGAACAACATACAAATTAATAGATGTCCTGTATGCCATCAATAACCAAATTGAAAACATGATGGAAAAGTAGATTTCATCTAGATAAGGAAAACAACAAAGAAACAAACAAAAATAAATCTATAAAGTACTGAGGAATAAAATTAATAAGAAATGTTCCAGGTACTTCCCTGGTGACGCAGTGGTTAAGAATCTGCTGCCAATGCAGGGGACACGGGTTCAAGCCCTGGTCCGGGAAGATCCCACATGCTGCAGAGCAACTAAGCCCGTGCACCACAACTACTGAGCCTGCGCTCTAGAGACTGCAAGCCACAACTTCTGAAGCCCGTGTGCCCAGAGCCGTGCTCCGCAACAAAGAGAAGCCACCGCACTGAGAAGCCCGCGCACCACAACAGAGCAGCCCCCGCGCACAGCAACGAAGACCTAATGCAGACAAATAAGCAAACAAACAAACAAACAAATAGAATTAGAAAAATATTAGCTGTTTAAAAAAATGTGCCAGATCCATATAAGAATTTTACAAAAATGAAAGTCTCTTAATTGTGGTGATTATTTTGATGAATAATCATTGAATGCGAGCATGTCAGCCACTAAAACCCCAAAAAAGAGAGATGCTGAATTACTCACTTTGGCTATTCAGGTCTAGTTTGCCAAATAATTGATATTTTGCCAATGTGACCAGCTTCAGAGGCAAAAACAGATTCCATCCCTTGGGCATTTATCCTCATCCTCTGGAGTGTTTATCAGCCCCTTAGAGAGTAGCAGGCCCCAGTGATGCCTTCCTGGCCAGCATACTGTCATACCCCATACAGTACCCCAAAGAGGAGGGTGTGTCCACATGCTGCTGTGTGAGGGAGTGTTGTGAATTGCCTTACTGTTTCAAGGAATATAAACAACTTCATTTATCAAGCAAGAGCCCACCTGGGTCTCTTATACATTCAGACCATTTTGCTGTCAAAACTGCTTTGTGGTGCTGATCCTTTGTGTGTACAGCTCCAAAATGTTATGATTATAATGACTGCAGATGTAATATAAAGGCATAAAATTACATAAATTTTAAATCAGTGTGTTTGGTAACCCACATGAAGAATACATGCATGTCAAAGAGAAAAGAATTCTAGATAAGAATTTGTGCTGGAGAGGGTGTGGAGAAAAAAAAAACCCTCCTACACTGTCGGTGGGAATGTAAATTGGTGCAGCCACCATGGAGAACAACATGGAGGTTCTCAAAAAACTAAAAATAGAGTTGCCATATGATCCGGCAATCCCACTCCTGGGCGTACATCTGGAGAAAACCATAATTCGAAAAGACACATGCACCCCAATGTTCACTGCAGTGCTATTTACAATAGCCAAGACATGGAAGCAACCAAAATGTCCATTGACAGATGAATGCATAAATAAGATGTGGTACATATATACAATGGGATATTACTCAGCCATAAAAAAGAATGAAATAATGCCATTTGCAGCAACATGGATGGACCGAGAGATGATCATATGAAGCAAAGTAGGTCAGAAAGAGAAAGATAAATATCATATATCACTTATATGTGGAATTTAAATAAATGATACAAAGGAACTTAGTTACAAAACAGAAATAGACTCACAGACATAGAAAACAAACTTATGGTTACCAAAATGGATAGCGGGGGCGGGGGGGGAGATAAATTAGGAGTTTGGGATTAACATATACAAACTACTATATATAAAATAGGTAAACAACAAGGATCTACTATAGAGCACAGGGAACTATACTCAAAATCTTGTAATAACGTATAATGGAAAAGAATCTGAAAAAGAATGAATATATATACATATATGTATAACTGAATCACTTTGCTGTATACTTGAAACTAACACAAAATTATTAATTATACTTCAATTTTTTTAAATAAAGGGAAAAAAGGAATTTGTAAGATAATTATAGGCCTAGAGGGTAACCTGAAAGAAGACCCCACATCAAGAATGATTAAAGGGTTCCAAGAACTACAGCCAGCAATAAAGAATACTGAGATTGGCATAGAAGGATGGGAGACAGGAATGTAGTTATAAGCATAAGTAATTGCACGGTTCTGAGCCATCAGTTCCCAACGATTTAAAACAGGAAACAAATCTGGGATGTTTGCTTCAAGAACAGATTCCCATAGGGTCAGTCCTGAGAAGAGATCTGCAAGGAATAACTGCAGAAGGGCACGTATGCTGTTGAGGGGCTAGAAAAGTGAGTCTTTCAGCAGAAATGAACTTCCTGAAAACACTAACCCCTTAATATGGAGAACACTGTAAAAATCTATGGGCCACAGGATTCTTCACCCCCATCAAAAGAGCAAATGAAGAACAGTTAACTATATTTAACAGAACAAATCCTTATAGTACCATGATTTCAATGGCATGATGTTTTCTATATATTTAACCCATCTCCCTGATTTCCAAAGTGATATGTGTTCACTGTATAAAGAGTTAACCTTTTTTGTTCTTAAAAACAGAAGTGTGATTTTTACAGGTGTGTTTTTCCATTTATGGAACTGCCCTTGAGATGTTCAGAGTCTGAGGTAGACACACCCATTACCCCAGGTAACGGACATTCTTAAGGAGTGCTGGACATTCTTAAAGGAATCTGAGAGGGCTTCATTTCTGGGATGATCTAACATTTTGAAGATTATAGGATCGGTTTATTAGCTTATTAGGCAAATTTTTTTAAGCTCTCTGGGTCACCATTTCCTTATCTACAAACGTAGCTAATCATCACTATCCATGATTATTGTGAGTTTAAGAGGGTGCAGGCACTTTGCAAAAATGGTTTGCCAGTTAGTTCCTAAAAAACTTAAACACAGAGTTACCATACAACCCAGCAATTCCACTTCTAGATATATACCCAAGAGAAGTGAAAGCAAATGTCCACACAAAAACTTATACACTAATGTTCACAGCAGCATTGTTCTTAATGGCCAAAAAAAGTGGAAACAACCCAACCATCTGCCAAATGATGAATCAATCAACAAAATGTGGTAGATCCATACAATGGAAGAGTATTCAGCATCGAAAGGAAATGAAGTACTGGCACATGCTACAACATGGCTGAATCTTGAAAACATTAGGCTAAATGAAAGAAGTCTGTCACAAAAGACCACCTATTATATGATTCCATTTATATGAAATGTCCAGAATAGGCAAATCCATAGAGACAAAGTAGGTTAGTGGTTTTCCAGGGCTGGGGAGGACAGGAGGAATGAGGAGTGACTGCCAAAGGACACAGTGGTTCTTTTTGGGGTGATGCAAATGTTTCAAAATTAGATAGTTATGACAGTTACACAAATCTGTGAATGTACTAAAACCCCCTGATTTGTACACCTTAAAAGGGTGAATTTTTGGTATGTTAATGGCATCTCAATAAAGCTGTTATTAAAAAATAATCCTGTATTCTGTTGTTTATCTGTAATCTTATTGTCGATACCTGTATGTAGGATAATAAGATATATTCATCTGCTGCACTGAAATTTATATTGGTTTGTTTTACCATACTTTTAAGTAATGAAGAACTTTTATAACCATTTTTGCAGCTTCTCATGCACAGATATCAGGCAGAAGACTGCATAGAAAGGGACACACTACGTTTCTAGGACTTTGTGAATAGATTTAAATACCAAAAGCCTGGGCAAATACACTCACTTGGAAAGTCTGCCTCTGAGAAGTATTTCAGCAAGCTCTCCTTGTTTTCTATAAAAACAGGGAGCTTTTCTGAGTGAAGGAAAGAAGGTATTTAGTTACTATCTGCTGAAATGCTGAGTCTGAACAAAATTATCTAATGAGGAACCTGATAGGCTGGTTTGGAGGGGAAAGGTTGATACATGAGAGTGACAAAATCCAGACCGGCCCAATCATGTGGTGATGTCTCATTAAGAGACTGCAGAAGAAAATTTACCTCATTGCAAAAACTTTTGCCCTCACTTCCCAAGTCCCCCTTGATCTGTGTGAACTGTTAACTTATCTCTAGCTTATGAGAACCCAGTACATCAGCCTGAAACCCAGCGATGAGACACACTCAAAACGCTCCAATGAAAATCTAAAAAAGTAATTGGCTGCTGTTGAGAAGAAAAAAAATACAAGACTAATCAGGCATGCTTTTAAGAATCAGCCTTATTTTGGAAGAAATAGCGGGGCCGATAGAGAAAAGAGAATCAGAGGGAGGGTGAAGACAAAATAAGAGAAAACACAAATTATACTGGCTTTCTGTGTTCTGAGGTTTCTAAGGCCCTGGATGGGGATCTGATATTTTAAAAATACAATGCAATGATAATAAGGAGCTTTCAAAAATCCATTCAGATTTTGGAAAAATTTAGATCACACTTCTACAAAGACAGAGTCCCTCAGAGGTCAATTAATATATTATAAATCTTTGCAAGGATGTGGAGAAACTAGAACCCTCATACACTGATGGATTGTAAAATAGTCCAGTTGCTTTATAAAACATTTGGGCAGCTCCTCAAAAACTTAAACACAGAGTTGCCATATGACGCAGAACTCCTAGGTATATACCCAAAAGAATTGATAACATATGGCCAAAGACTCGTAGCTGAATTTCATAACAGCCTTATTCATAACAGTCCAAAAAGTGGAAACTAGAATGTCCACCAACTGATGAGTGGATAAACAAAAGGTGGTATATCCATACAATGAAATATTATCTGGCAATAAAGAGGAATGAAGAACTGATACATGCTACAACATGGCTGAACCCCAGAACCATTATGCTAAATTAAGGCAGACACAAGAGACCACATATTTTATGACACCATTTATATGAAATATCCATAATGGGCAAATCCATAGAGACTGAAAATAGAATGGTGGTTGCCAAGGGCTGGGGTGGAGGAAAATGAGGATTAATGTCATTTAAATGGGTATGACAGGTCTTCTTGGGGTAATGAAAATGTTCTAATACTAATTTGTGGTGATGGACAGACAACTTAGCAAATTTACTAAAAGCTCATTGAAGTACATACTTGAAAGGGTGAACTATATGAGATGCAATATATGCCCCAATAAAAATATTTTATTCATAGAAAAAGGCTGACAGTGAGTGTCTTGGGATGGGAGAATGGTGTGTGATTTCTTTTTTTTTTTTTGAATTTATTTTTTATACAGCAGGTTCTTATTACTTACCTATTTTATACATATTAGTGTATGTATGTCAATCCCAATCTCCCAATTCACCCCCTTACCACCCCCACCCCCCGCTTTCCCCCCTCAGTGTCCATACGTTTGTTCTCTATATCTGTGTCTCTATTTCTGCCTTGCAAACCAGTTCATCTGTACCATTTTTCTAGATTCCACATATATGCATTAATATACGATATTTGTTTGTCTCTTTCTGACTTACTTCACTCTGTATGACAGTCCCTAGGTCCATCCATGTCTCTACAAATGACCCAATTTCTTTCCTTTTTATGGCTGAGTAATATTCCATTGTATATATGTACCACATCTTCTTCATCCATTCATCTGTCAATGGGCATTTAGGTTGCTTCCATGACCTGGCTATTGTAAATAGTGCTGCAGTGAACATTGGGGTGCATGTATCTTTTTGAATTATGGTTTTCTCAGGGTATATGCCCAGTAGTGGGACTGCTGGGTCATATGGTAATTCTAATTTTAGTTTTTTGAGGAACCTCCATACTGTTCTCCAGAGTGGCTGTATCAATTTACATTCCCAGCAACAGTGTAGGAGGGTTCCCTTTTCTCCACACCCTCTCCAGCATTTGTTGTTTGTAGATTTTCTGATAATGCCCATTCTAACTGGTGTGACGTGATACCTCATTGTAGTTTTGATTTGCATTTCTCTAATAATCAGTGATGTTGAGCAGCTTTTCATGTGCCACTTGGCCATCTGTATGTCTTCTTTGGAGAAATGTCTATTTAGGTCTTCCGCTCATTTTGGGATTGGGTTGTTTGGTTTTTTAATATTGAGCTGCATGAGCTGTTTATATGTTTTGGAGATTAATCCTTTGTCTGTTAAATCATTTGCAAAGATTTTCTCCCATCCTGAGGGTTGTCTTTTCCTCTTGCTTATAGTTTCCTTTGCTGTGCAAAAGCTTTGAAGTTTCATTAGGTCCCATTTGTTTATTTTTGTTTTTATTTCCATTACTCTAGGAGGTGGGTCAAAAAAGATCTTGCTGTGATTTATGTCAAAGAGTGTTCTTCCTATGTTTTCCTCTAAGAGTTTTATACTGTCTGATCTTACATTTAGGACTTTAATCCATTTTGAGTTTATTTTTGTGTATGGTGTTAGGGAGTGTTCTAATTTCGATCTTTTACATGTAGCTGTCCAGTTTTCCCAGCACCACTTATCGAAGAGGCTGTCTTTTCTCCATTGTATATCCTTGCCTCCTTTGTCATAGATTAGTTGACCGTAGGTGTGTGGGTTTATCTCTGGGCTTTGTATCCTGTTCCATTGGTCTATATTTCTGTTTTTGTGACAGTACCATATTGTCTTGATTACTGTAGCTCTGTCGTATAGTCTGAAATCAGGGAATCTGATTCCTCCAGCTCCAGCTCCCAAGACAGTGAGAGTCTTGGGATGGGAGAATGGTGTGTGATTTCCTTCTTGTTCTTGTTTTCTACACCTTCAATGATTTGCAAATTTTTTACATGAGCAAATTCTTATACTAGGTTCCCCAAAGTAGACCTGAAAGGAAGAACTGTGTGAAAGTGATTCATAAGTAGTATTCCCAGGATGAATGAAAAGCGAAGTAGGAAAGTGAGACTAGGAAAGTAAACATGCCAAGGAAATATGTGGTACCAGGTCAAGATCCTGGGAAGGTTAAGTGTGGCTCAATCCATAGTAGTGGGGGAAGCTGGGGAGATAGTGTGGGTCCCACATGACTCATCTGACCAGGAAGCTGGAATATTTATAACAACACACACACACACACACACACACACACACACACATATGTATAGCACCACAATGCCAATCAGTCACTGGCTGTCCCCACCACGCCCCACCCACCTGCCACAAGGAGTAAATTCCCAGGAGCTTGCGGTTCTTTGTGTGCCAGCTAAGTAGTGGGACCCAGAGCCTAGGGCTAGTCCTCCAAAAAAGAGACACATGTACTGGCTGTTGAGTATGGAAGCCCCCAGGAGCCGGTGTGCACAATAATTGGAACAAGGATGCCAAAGAATATGGATGAAATCCTGGCAACATGCAACAAGCATGTTTTAATTGTACAGGGAGAAAAAACACTCAGAACTATTCACAGTATATAATATACACAGAAATATAGTATATGAATGATATAATCCACATGCACATAATAATAAAGGCTTGACAGTATTTCTGACACATTCTATAAAATTTATAGAAAAGCCAAAAAAGACGTGGTTGCTGCTTTCTTTGAAGAAGAGAGAATTAAGGTCCAAAATGGCACAGAAAGCAAGGAGTCATTAGCTTAAGGGAAACTGTCAGTGGAGGGGGATGCACTTTGGGAGAAGCATGACTTGAAGAGCCTCTGGTAAATTTGTGGTTAGGTAGAAGATGGTCCTCAATGGCAACAAGCATCCTGTTAGAACATATTTGCACCTTTAATCTTTGTCAGACCCCAGAAGTGATGTCACTAAGTACAAATGTTTAGCATGCACAGTAATTTTACTGTCTAGGATCTAAGGAGTTATATTTAATATATATCTTTGGCGAGTAGTTTTCTAGAAGTTTAGTTCCTTAGGATCAGCAATGAATGACTAGTTGGTTGATAAGATCTGGCAACTCTGTAGATACCGTGAACTAATCTGGAAACACAAAACTGCCTAAAGAAAACGTCAGGATAAAAATTCCCACCTCCATGCATGCTTTCTTCACATTATTGCCCAGGAATATCATGCCACTGGAGTGTTTATTTGTCCTCTAACCCTCTAAAGTTGATTGCTCCTGAAAAACTTCCTGTTCCCATAGTTATTCCATAAGGAGTAGAAACGCGACCTTTGGCACTTATAGAGAGTGGCGTGTAGAATTATCCAAGCTGGACGGGGAAAAAAAATTAGTGAGAAAAAGCCAACTGAAAAGGCTACATAGTATAAGTTTCCAATTCTACGACATTCTGGAAAAGGCAAAACTATGGGGACAGTAAAAGGATCAGTTGTTGCCAGGGTTTAAGGAGGGTGGGGAGGAAGGGATGAACAGGCAAAGCACAGAGGATCCTTAGGGCAGTGAAACCACGCTGTATAATACTAGAATGGTGGATACATGTCATTATACGTTTGTCAAACCTATAGAATATACAAAAGCAAGGGTGAACTCTGATGTAAACTATAGACGTTGGGTGGCGATGTGCGTGTGAAGATACTGTAACAAATGTGCCAGTTTGGTACAGGACGTTGATAGTGCGGGAGGATGTAGGCAGGGCAGGGGGTCTGTGGGGAATCTCTGTACCTTCTCCTCAGTTTTGTTGTGAACCTAAATCTGCCCTTATAAACAGTCTATTTTTTTTTTAAAGCAATGAACAGAAAAAAAAGGTCCTCTCAGCTCTCAGTAGCCATGAATTCACTATGCTCCATTTACCTGGAGCCTTGGCCAGGGCCAGCTAGGTAATTGGCAGGGCCCAGAAATGAAAATACAGGGCCCCTTGTTCAAAAATTATTAAGAATTCCAAGATGGTGACAACAGAGCCTTAAACCAAGTGTGGACCCCTCTGAACACTGGGTCCTCTGTTACTGCACAGGTCACGTGCCAATGAACTGGCTCTGGCCTTAGCTTACGGTTGCCGTTCTCCTGCTTAAAACACTTAAGAGTCCCCTGTAAACAATGAGGAAGATGTCCAAAGTCCTTAACCAGTTCTACATGCCCTTCAGGATTGTACCACCCCTCTTAAGCTTCATTTCTCACAGCCCCACCTTACTTTATGTTCTAGTCACCTAGAACTTCCTTTAATTTCTTGAATGTTTCACACTCTCTTAGCCTCAGGGTCTTTGGCTGTATTTCCCTTACCTGGACTTTAATTCCCCGATTTTTCATCACTGTAACTGCTATTGATCCTGCAGGTCTCAGTTAAGCAGAGAAGTGATAGCTAAGTAGATCAGTGTTCATATTATACATCAAATAATATTTTTTAAATTTAAAACTATTTAAAGTGCTGTTTTAAACACTATTTAATTTAGGAAAGAAATATATCTTTTAATACAAGAAATAACCTTTGAATTTTTTGTATATGTAAACCTGTATTTTCACAAAGCAGTTTTACATAAAATAAGGCAGCCTGGTAGTTTTCCATATAGCTTATCATATTGCCAATTGTTGAAGAAGCGCAAGTTTCTGAATACTTGCTTTTGTTTACAAAATAGAAAACAAAGCCTGCAATGATGTTGTTTTCTGGATGAATACAATTTCCTGCCGATTCCTCCATTCTCTTAGAAATGAAAGGTCAAAACAAAGCTTAGACTATTCCTCCAAAAACATCACTTTTATTATATGGTCATTTGGGTCAAACTTGTCCAAAATTATCTAAACTAGCCAAAATTAGCACCCAAGCACTTAGCGAATAAGGTCTGGCCCCTCCAGGTTTGGAATTTGGAGCGTGTTCAAATTGGCCTCTTAATTTTCTGGTCTCCCGACCTACACCTATCTTCAAGCCCAGGTAATCTAGTTCTAGAGACACTCTTTAAGGTTTCACACCACGTTGACTTTGATCATGTTATTTTCCTGGCTTGTGAGTGTCTTGGTATCTCTTCTCTGCCCACATGATCCAAGCATTTAATAAATCATTTTTTTCTCAAAACTAACTGTGTGGTACTTTCCATAAAATGGAGTCACTGTGAACCCATATTCTGATATGTAGCTAGGTGATCAACCCATCCTGGTTTGCATGGGACTTTCTGAATTTATCACTGAAAAATTATACATCTCAGAGTCCTCCCCTTCATCCCCCAAGACTGGGCAAATAGGGATGATTGGTCATCCTGTAAACTCTGATGTAGATTATGAGCTTATCTTGCTTTTCACAGACTTAACACAGGGCTTCAAGTATAATGTTTACTCAGAAATATTTCTGATTAATTTTAATTGCATGCATTTGTGTCCCTGTTTTTTAAGCAGCCATTTTCACAAGTGATTTTCTGTAAATTCATCATAAGGTCCAAGTACTGTTATAATTAGACAAAATGGTCTGTCAGTTTCTGGCAACCTAGACATGAAGAGAAAAAGAGAAGTTCGGAGCCAAAATGTTAACAGCTTTTGAAAATATGGTAGAGCTAGGAAAATCCATGTTAACTTAGTCTACAGCTCGCCTGTGACCACTAAGAAATACCTGAGTAGGATTGAAGTTTATGGCCAATTAATATAGCTGATTAACATCTGTTCTACCACCTTTAATCTTGGTGGTAATGGTAGGGTATTGAATCTGCCTTTTTTTTTGTTTTCAAACATATTACATTAAACATTACTTTGAATCCCCCTGGGGGAAGCAAGTATCATTCTGTAAGCTGTAAGGAATTATGGAGTTTATCACTGTTAATATAAAAAGCAAAGCCAAAGTCAACATTTTTAATCAAAAACTGACATCGGGTCAGGGCTTGAACTTGGCTCTTGAGAAAAGCAAGCAATCAAGACTAAGCAATAATGTTCCAGGCAGAGGGAAGAACGTGTGTAAAGACTTAAAAGTGAGAGACCTCAAAGGGTATTTAAGGAGCTGAAGAGTTTATTTTGTTTGAGACAGAATTTGAGAAGAGGATAGATAGTGATAGACTAGTGATGAAGAAGTAGAGAGGTGGATTCAGATCCCCAAGGGTCTTACAAACAAGGTCATGGAGTTTGGACTTGATTCAAAGAGCAATGGAGAGACATCAAAGCATTTCAATAGGGAAGTGGATGTCCGATTTTCATTTTCTGACAAACCACTCAAATAACAAAAGGAGAGAGTGCACTGTTGATGGGTCAAGTTGGAGGCAAAGAGTCCAGTCCTGAGGTTGCCACAAGCCGTGGTGTGATTGAATATAGGGCAGTGAGGGTGGAGAGAGGGAGACTGAAGAGACATTTAAGAAGTAGAAGACACGTCACTTGGCAACTGATTGGATGTGGGATGGGCACAAGGTAGAGAAAATGTCTGAAACTGACATTCAGGAGTCTGGAATCAGCAACCAGTGGGCCTGGTGCTCTTCACAGGTACGGGAACCCTGGAAGAGGGTTGGGTGGGGGTAGGGGAGATGATGAATTCAGCTGCTTTATACGCTGATTCCTCAACTGACAAAAACTTAAAGGGAACACCAACTTATAGTGCCATGCTTAGCATCCAAATAGATATGTCCATTTAAGAAACACAGCCCCACAATCGAATACAGTTTCAAAACAAATGTTTCCATTGTGAAAAATAAAGAATGCAGCAAGTAAATGGAATAGAGGTGTCAATTTGTAATAAGTCTAGGCTTTTAGTGATAAAATGTCCTGTGGCCTAGCGCAGCTTTTTGTTCTGTAAACTTTCTCGTAGGTAGATCGCCAAGATACCATGCAGCACTCTCAAAAGCCATTTGACGAACACAGGCCAGGGTGCTGCCCATGCATGAGTTCATGAGAATCCAAGGAAAGTCAAAGGAAAATAGTATCCAGAAGGAGAGTTGTAACTTTTTTTTTTTTTTGGAGAGTTGTAACTTTGACTACATAATCCCAGAGCATATCTGGAAGATAACGTACCAGCTCAATGAGTTTGTCAAAGAACTAGATGTTCTCAGTATTTAATGCATTCTACTTCAAGACTCTAGGCCCAGAAACAAACAGTAAAACCCCTGTGTTGCAGCAATATAACAAAATCTTGTACAAAATTTAAACCTGTAGAGCAGATATTGGGTTTTTTTTAACATCTTTATTGGATTATAATTGCTTTACAATGGTGTGTTAGTTTCTGCTTTATAACAAAGTGAATTGGCTATACATATACATATATCCCCATATCTCTTCCGTCTTGCATCTCCCTCCCTCCCACCCTCCCTATCCCACCCCTCTAGGTGGTCACAAAGCACCGAGCTGATCTCCCTGTGCTATGTGGCTGCTTCCCACTAGCTAGCTATTTTACGTTTGGTAGTGTATATATGTCCATGCCACTCTCTCACTTCGTCCCAGCTTACCCTTGCTTCACCCTTGACCTTGACCTTCAACTCTGCCTGTCGAAGGCTGCCTACCAGGAACACCTGTAAATCTCTGCCTCAGGGCTTTTTTTCTGGCTGAAGGAGCAAGACTTCCTCGATCAGGGCAAGCTGGAAATACCAGAAAGTTAATGCCCCTGGAAGCACCCCTTACTGATGACAAATGAGGTGTTGGGGGGCAAATACATCAATCTCCTGGGCCCCCAGTTGGGATAACTCTGAGGGGTGTTCTACAGTCTCCAAAGTCTTCTGGCAGGATTGAGCCCAGTTATGGGTAGTGGGCAAGCATCTGAGTGCATGTAGTTTATTTTGGAGGTGTTCCCAGGAAACTAGTAGAGGAGTTTGAAGTGAGATAGGAAAGGGAAGGTATGCAGTAGTGCAGATTAGCAACGTGGGCAACTTGGGTTTGATCCCGCTGGGGACGTCTGGGAGACAGTGTAGAATATGCCTCAGAGTTATTCCAACAACACTGCGGAAGTTGGTGTGTGTATGTACTAATGCCCATTGGTCATTAGGCTAAGGGTTGCTCCTGGCAGATGTGGACTGCTTGGCACTTCCAGTCTGCACCATGCAGAGGCCAAGCAGACTGCAGTGTCCAAAGAGGCAGAGAGCATGTGTTGGTAGATGGAAGGCAACAGGTCACAGTGAACAGGAATGGCAAATGTTCAGGGGCGCTCACCGCATCTGCTACAGAGAAGCACAAACCTCGTAGACTGTGCGGGACTGATGGAGGTAAGTTCTAAAGGGCAAGTAGGAGCTAGTAGGGTTCAGGAAAGGGCTGTGGGACTGACAAGGCAGTAGGTGGGAGGAGGGTCTGTCTGAAGGAGTCCCATTAGGTGGGAGGCTGTTGGACCTATGCAAAAGAGAATTGGTGCAGACTTGATGCCAGGAAGAGAAAGTAGAGCCGGAGAGAGATGGAGTCAAGAGGACGTGATGACTGATGTGAGGGTTAAGAATCCTGAAAAGAAGGTCATTCTTAGACATCTGCCTCAAGAGACCAGATGTCTGTACTATTCATTATGCCAGAGACACAGAAGGACAGATCATTTATGCTCTGGAGTAAGCATCATAATTTAATTTTTTTTTAACATGTTGAGTTTGAGACCTCTGAAGAATCCAAGTAGAGATACACTGTGAATGTTACTGGTCAGGAACTCAGAAGCAATCCGTGCTGAAGGTAGAGACTTGATATCATCAGAATATATGAAACAAAATTAATTCCACAAAGATTTTTTAAGATATCTACTTTGTGCTAGGTACTGTGTTAGTCTCTAAAGATATGTAGAGGCGAATATGACGGAAGAAGTCCCTTCCCTTTCAGAGCTTTCAGTACAGTGCAGTTTTCACCAACCATAGATGTTGGCAGAAACCACGGTGGCTGATAAGATGTCCAGGGAGAGTGTCAACATTGAGAACAGAAGAACTCTGAACAATTCCAATATCTGAGGAACAACCACAGAATGAAAGCATTTGAAAGAAACCAAGTACATATGTCCAGTGGAGTAGAAAAAAATATGAAGATGATCAATACTGAAAAGAATCTACAATAACCGTGTGGTTTTGCTGGTCATAGTCATGCTTGTGTATTGGGTTGGTTGTGGTTGGGGGAGGCTGCTGAGCAAAGATGTAAAGGTAGTGAGTTCAAAAAGTTATTAAATATTTAAAAAGAACTGGAGCTATTTATATCATGAATGTGTACATCGTTAAGTATTCCCTATTACTAGATATTTTGCTATAACATTAAAATGTAATTGATACTCTAAAAAAGTCTAATCTTGGATCCTTCACAAATATTTCTAACTTGTTCCTTAGATAATGACATATCGCAATAAGAAAAGCAATACCTCACATTAGTACGGTGCTTTAAAGTTTATCAAACAAAATGTATGTCTCGGTATCTGCCAGGATTCTTGGTTGCAAGCAACAGAAATCTGACTCTAACTTTTAAAAAAAGGAATATGTTGCAATATATTGGAAGAATATCAGTGTTTTCTGGGGAGTCAAGCTTGAAAAATGCACAGGAATGAAGGGAGGCTACGTACCAAAAGTGTCTATCCTGGATCCCTGACAATGCCACAGTGCCTGTGCAATGCCACTGCCATGGGACCCAGTGCCCCTCCAGCCTGCCACTCATCTCCAGGCCTCTTTGTCTCTGCATCATTCACTAAGGGGAACAGCTCAGGCAGAAGAATCTGATTAGTTGAGTCTAGGTAACATACCTTTGCTATGCCTACCTGGGGGTGGGAGAGGAAATATCTGTCCCTTCAGGCTCCCACAGAGGAAAGTGCGAATCTGCTTTACATCACAACTCACATAATGGGTATCACCCAAATCTAGGGAAGGGATGCTTATGTGGCATCACCTACTGTCTACAATCTTTTGGTTTGCTTATCTGTCAGCTCCACGTTCAATCCCGACACTCACCATCTTCTTTCAGCTTTACTAAACTTCTATGTGGTGAATTATCATTGTCCCCATTTAACACTGGAGGAGACTGAGAATCAGAGCAGTGATGTGCAAGCATTTGCACCAAGATTCAAATCCAAGTCCTCTAGATCTAAGTAGACATTTCTCCAAAGAAAACATACAGATGGCCAAGAGGCACATGAAAAGCTACTCAACATCACTAATTATTAGAGAAATGCAAATCGAAACTACAATGAGGTATCACCTCACACCAGTCAGAATGGCCATCATCAAAAAGTACACAAACAATAAATGCTGGAGAGGGTGTGGAGGAAAGGGAACCCTCCTTCACTGTTGGTGGGAACATAAATTGGTACAACCACTACAAAGAACAGTATGGAGGTTGCTCAAAAAACTAAAAATAGAACTACCATATGATCCACCAATCCCACTCCTGGCTGTATATCCAGAAAAAACAAAAACTGTTTAAAAAAGATAAATGCACCCCAATGTTCACTGCAGCACTATTCATAATAGCCAAGACATGGAAGCAACCTAAATGTCCATCGGCAGAGGAATGGATAAAGATGTGGTACATATGTACAATGGAATATTACTCAGCCATAAAAAAGAATGAAATAATGCCATTTGCGGCAACATGGATGGACCTAGACATAATCATGCTAAGTGAAGTAAGTCAGACAGAGAAAGACAAAAATCATATGATATCACTTATATGTGGAATCTAAAAACTGATACAAATGAACTTATTTGTGCAACAGAAACAGACTCACAGACTTCAAAAAATAAACATGGTTACCAAAGGGGAAAGGTGGGGGAGAGGGATAAATTAGGAGTTTGGCATTAACATATACACACTACTATATATAAAATAGATAAACAACAGGGACCTACTCTATAGCACAGGGAACTCTACTCAATGTTCTGTAATAACCTACATGGGAAAAGAATCTGAAAAAGAATGGATATATGTATATGTATATCTGAATCACTCTGCTGTATACCTGAAACTAACACAACATTGTAAATCAACTACACTCCAATATAAAATAAAAAGTAAATTAAAAAATATCTGACTTATAACATCGAGTTGCAAAAATTCCCACTGATTAGGGTTAGCTCAATTCACCTGAGTATTTATGGACTCATACTTTGACCAGAAAATCAGGATGCATGTAAGAACAAAGAGCAATGTGTATAAAGATTCCCAATGACTGAGAGCCACTGAACTGGCCCACCTGACTTTATAATTCTTCCCGGGTCATAGAGATTGCCATTATGCACGTTCATTGTAGACTTGATTAGGGCTATGTGCTCAAGAAATGACCAAGAATATGGTCTTGGATCAGAAATATGGAGTGGAGTTCCTGCCCCGGAACTTAACACCAAATTTGTCCAGTCCATGCCACTGGTAGTGGCTCTCAAGCAGTATTTAAACCCTGAGCAGAAACTGTGAAATTCCTAAATCAGTTCTCAGGTAACTTAATCCCCTAAGAGTATAATTTTTATACTGGGAAATAGCAAATGCTATTCAGAGGAAGAGGATCTATAGATGTGAACATTCCAGTCCTGTTTTTTTAATTGGCCAAACTTCGATATGAAAGTCTTTTTGTATCTCATATAAAACAAGGTACAAAGAATGCTCTGGAATGTGTCTTATCCTCAGCCAATTACTGCTTTGGCTTACAAATACATGGGGGGCGGGTTGCGATGTTTATACACCTTGTTTGTGTATATGTGTGTGTGTTGGGGGGATACTTCAAATACATCAGACTTGAAAAATCAAAGGGCCAGTGGTTTCTGCAACTCTAATATTAGATGTTGTTTGATTTATTAACAGGACTTTTTTTTTGCCTTATTCACAGAGTGGGGAAAGAGGATTACACATCTGAATATAGTTTACCAAGAAAAATAATGTGATTTATACTTAAAGAAGAAAACAGAATTGTGAGTAGAGAACTTAGGTTTATGCATAAAGAATAAAATCATCTTAAAGGTATACTTTCTTGTCTGTATACATACTGTCTTACTCCATTCAGGCTGCTATAACAAAACTACCATAAATTGGGTGGCTTATAAAGAACAAACATCTTCTCACAGTTCTGGAGACTAAGAAGCCCAAAGTCAAAGGGCCAGCAGATCTGGTGTCTTGTGAAGGCCTGCTTCCTGATTCATAGATGGCTGTCTTTTTGCTATAACCAGGGATCTTTCTGCGGTCTCTTTTATAAGGGCACTAATCCTATTCATCTGACCTCATGACCTAATCACCTCCCAAAGGCTACACCTCCCAATATGACCACCTTGGGGGTTAGGATTTCAACACATGAATTTGTGGGGGAGGGGGGACAAACAGTTTATGCTTTATCATATTCCTCTGATTTAACAAGTTGAAAGAATATGATAAATCAAAATGGAAATGAAAAATATTCACAATTTGTAATGGATGAAGCCATTAAAAATAATAACCTAAATCACTGAGTTGCAGCTATATATTCAGCAGTGACCAGCCTTATCCAATCCCTATAGTGATGTTAATGAGATGGGCTCCTATCCTGGAAAGTAGCACTGAGGTTGTCTAGCCCATCCCATTGGTAGTGGCTCTCAAGTGGCCTTTAAGTCCTGAGCAGAAGTTGTGAAATTCCAAAATCAGTTCTCAAGCAATTTAAGCCATTGATTTAAAAAAAATTGTTTTTTGTCCTGGGAAATAGCAAATGCAATTCAGATTAAGAGGATCTATGCCAATGAACATTTGATGTGAATATTGTCCTCTTTTGACTAATACTCATAGGTGGAGGAGACTTGCTTAAGAGTACAGTGTTCATTTCCTTTGTTGTGTAATATCTCCCTATTCCCCAGTATGAGATGAAAATCAAGAAAAAATGTTTTCCTTGAATGTTTTTTCACCTTTTAACTTTGGATCAACTACTCCAGCTGTCAACCAAAGTTCTTTTATGTTAAAAGAACTCTAACCAAGTGGTATTAGTGTAATCATTTCCTAAACTGCACAGAATGACAGCAGGAGTGAGAAGCACAGGGGTTTGCAGCTACCACTCGACACCTGAAAGCCCCACCCACCACCCCCTCCACACAAATGGACAATGGAGGACCCTGCTATCAAGTAAGGACCCTTAAATCCCGGGGTACTCTTCAGCCCCTACGTGGAGTTGACAGGCCTATAGAGCTCTGGGGGTGAGCAAGGATGCTGAAGTAGCTCTCACACCAACAGCTGCCATGGACACGAAGCTCAAGCTCCAGAAACCTCTGCATTATCAACCTTTTGAGACTAACACTAACATTTTAATTCAAAGTCTAAGATAGCGTCTTGGCCCTTCAAGTGAATGACTCCTGTCTACAACCCCTGCTCAGGCACATAGCTTAACCAGGCTACTTCCTGACCAATAACACTCAGGTCCTGGTGACCCATCCTGGTCAGGCTTCAGATTGTGAATCCCCAAGCATTTACCACTAACTTCTCCACCTTTCACTCATGCCAGTATCTTTCTGTGTCACTTTGTGACTAATGGCTGCCTCCGAGACTAAGCTGTAAACTCCATGGTAACAGGGATCCTGACTGCTTTGTTTATCACTGTATTCCTCAGTGCCTAGCACATAGTAGGGGCTGATTCAATGTTTCTTAATGAATCACAGGACCTGAAACATTCTTCATCTTCCCTGACTTACTCAGGTATCACTTCCTGCATAAAGCTTTCTCAGCCTGCGCCAACCCAAATGACATTCTCCTTTATCCCTTTTTTATGCCACATGAAGCACCATCAAAATACATGGAAGTACAACAGGGAAAAACAGGGATTTGGGGGCTCAGAGGCACTCAGAGTATGAACCAAGGAAAAACATAAAGTTCAGAAGAGGAAAAGGATGAAACAGGAGAAAGATGGTAACCTTGGTTAAGATGAATTAAGCCAAAGAATGTGAAACCATGGGTCAAAAAATAATGATATTTATTAGTCAGCTGTAGCTGCAATAATATTACATAACAAACAACCCCAAAACTCCGTAGCTCACAAAAATAAGCATTTTCTTGCTCACATATCTTAGGTGGCTCTGTTATAGGCTAGAGTCAGCTGGGTTTGGCTCTAGGCTTCAGGTCAGATCTAGATCTGTTCTATGAAGCCCAGGGTAATGGCTACCTGGGGCATATTCTAATCACCGCAATGTTAAAAGACCAGAGGCCAAGCTTAACCATGCAATCATACATAAGAGTTGTACTTGCATCACATCTGCTAACCTTCCATTGGCTAAAGCAAGTCATATGGCTCAACAACAATAGGGTGTGAAATATACTCTACCTACTCTAGTACACTGCAAGATCACACTGCATCAGGGAAATGGAGAATTGAGAACACAAGCTATCACATTGTACAAAGAGCCCATCACTATGACCCAAAAGAACAAAAACACTCAAGCATTCAAAACACATTCTGATGAGGAATAATCGTGGAGAAGGCAGAAATGAATGACCTATTCACTGAGTTCACCAACAGTGGGAAACTTCTGCTAAATCACAAAGCAGCTCCAAGTTTCATGTGTGAGTTAGAAGGCTATGTTCTACAGACATCTAGAAATTTCCAGTGTTCACATGAAATCTACACAATCCATGCAAGATACAGCTGTTATTTATTGTGTGACTAGGCTCAAACCTAGCTTATTTGGAGCCTCCCGCCCCCCAGGTCTCCATCTTCAACAAATAGCAGCATTTGTGGTAGCCTTAGGATTATGTTCCCTAGAAAAAGACTCTGAGCCAGGGAGCTGCATGCAGAAGGTTTATCAGAGAATCCTCCAGAGAGATGAACCTACGAGGAAGTGAGGAGGGAAGGATCAGACAGAGGGAGGGGTGGACCCACAATGCAGGTAACCAGACAAGGAGCTTGAGCTGGGGTGGCCCTTCAGAGGCAAGGGGGCCAGGCTTTTGTATCCCCAGATCAGCCAGTCAGTGGCTGTGGACTGCCCTCTCAGAGGGAGTGTAACCTTGGGAGAGTCAGTTCTATGGGGCAGAGGACAATTCCAGTGAAGGGCACAGCTGTCAGCCTTCAGCAGGCACCATTCCCAGCAGCTTGGGTTGAGTGAGTTGTCCCTGAAGAGGACAGAGCCTGGACAGAGCACCATAGTATCCACTACAACTGGTGTCCATCAGTCTGCTTAGGAATCTATGCTAAGTAACTGGGGGGAGGAGAGAAGAGTTAGTGATTGTACACGAGGGAGAGGAGAAGGGACGAGGAGAATGGGGGGGAATAGTCTCCATTTGGGCCCTGGGATTGAGTTTGAGTTCTGTGGTTAGAGCCCTTAAATTACCACGAAAGACTCCACGTCCGAGTGTCAAGTCAAAATGACAGATGTTGACCCAGAGGTAGGGAGCTGTCCATTTTTCCCCACTCTGCCATGGAAACCAAGAGCGTGCTTGGAGAGTACAAGGTCTGGCCTTTGTTTGTGTTGATCTAGATAATGGAAGGAAAGGTGACATGAATGAAGTCCAGAGAAGACAGAATGATCTACATGACACCCAAGAGCAACCCCAGCCCAGGGAGAAAAGAACAGAATCAGAAAGGAGTTGGGGGTGTGAGGGTGGCCGTGCTGTGAGAGACAAGATCCTGCGTAGGCTGAGTAGGAAGAGGAAAAGGAAGAGAAGGGAGTGAAAAGACGAAAGTGAGGAGAGACAGAAATTAGGCTGTGATGAACGGGATTTAGGGATGCTTAGGTCACTGAAGATCTTCTGTGTGCCATGGAATTTCTTTTCACTTTAATTCTTTAAAGAATAACAAATTCTTTAAAGTGAAACTTAATTCTTTGAATGCAACAAAGATTTAAGTTGCTTTTCCACTTTTGGAGGTTGCTGCGCTTGTGTTTATTTGAATGTGACACGCAGCTGGACTGGACAGGAAGTGGATATATGAACGAAGTCAGGGAACTAATCAAAGTGTGCAAGAATGGAGGTGCAACACTTAGTGGATGTCCTTGTGATGGTTTGCAAAGAGTTGCTTTGCATTCCATGAAGCTCCTTGCTGTGTTATTGACTTCTGAGAACCCCAAGAAGGGGCTGCAGCTTCCACTTATTCGTACTGTGTGCGTGCTTTAGGAGCTCTTTGAGGGCAAGGGTTGTCCATGTAGATCCAAGGTGATTTGCAGACCTTGGAGAGCACAGGATCAGTGAATGAAATCCGACAGGATGAGTGGATGGATCCCAATGGGGTCACATCATCAGCTAAAGTGAAAATGAAAACAATTACCAGGATCTCCCGTAGGCAGCCCAGGAACACTAGGCGGAAGTACAGTGGGAGCACCTTTTCAGTGTGAAAGATACCACCAATTTCTCAAATTGCTTTTAGACCTCTGAGCCTCGGTTTTACTTTTTAAAATCTTAAAATCTCCATCTGAGCCCAAGTAAGTTCAGTCGTTCTTTAATTTAGGTGTCACTTTCACTTTCGAATGAAACCTGTCTATCAGTAGTAATTTAATAGCTTAAATATGTTAGAAAGACACTTAGCAAAACCTAAATGTTGCTCAAAATACAGTGATTAAAAACGCCAAATTGTGAAATCACCTCATTCAATGCTTCATTCTCTCCAATCTGCTTCTTATTTCCTTTGTTCTTCTATTTCCCATAATAAGATGCTCAAATACTCCTCCCTCAGTAAGTATTAATTTGATTAAGTGGGATTTTGTTCTTAGCGTTGCTAATTCATGAAGTATATTCATAATTCCTATAATTTTTGTGTATTACATTTAGAACATTGGAGGCATCTTCATTATGATCTTTAAACACTTGTAGCTGTCACTTACAGACAGCTGATATTATAATCTGTATAAATGTGTTCCTGGCAGACTATGGTTTTTTGGGGGGTTTTTTTGCCCCTTTGCATTTTGACAACGTACAATCCTTACCTCTTCCTGCATTCAGTGCTGCTTTCTAAAAAACCTTATTTCTATTATCATAGTTTCCAGCACCTTAAGTGATAATATCAACAGAAGTCTAAAGAGACGGCAGACAGTGAATATGCACAATTTACAGAGGTCACTTACAGGCAGCATTTTCTGACCAGAGTTCCCTGAAAAAGTCAGATCTGGAAATGAGTGGATATAAAAGGAGGATCACTGGTGGTGATTACAGCACAATAGATGGTTCCACACTCTGTTTAAATAAAAGCAAGCAGGATATTCCCACCGGTATTTAGTGTTCAGAGACAGGTCAGGTGATGTCTGAGTTGCCCAGAGGAAAAATTCATGAAGCTAACAAAATTAGAATTAAAGGCAAAGTAACTGACAATTGGAGGTTATGTTCAGGGTTCTAAAATCTCCATTTTCCTTTGTAAATATATATTTTAAAAATAGCTGTGAAGGAATGTAATCTAGTTCTTATTGCTGGCTGCTTGGTTACTGTTAAATGAGGTATGAAAGTATACTTGTCACAATGACCTTATAGTCTACCTTAAATTTATGTTTAATCGTAGCCCCGAAGCTGGGCTAATAAATAACTTCTAATCTTCTGGCTTCTTTCAACTAAGTTTTGAGTGAACCAGTACAAAAGCTTAACAGCACAACCGACACTACTGGCTACAATGAAAAATAAGGGAAAATAATCACATTTTGGTTCTTCTTAGGGTATTGACTTCAAAAACACTAATTCAATAATTAAATCTGCAAGCTGTATGAAATCATATTTTGTGTATAAAACAGACTATTATTTAGAGATATTTTGTCCTCCTCACTGGAAAAAGATAGATAAGCCTGGTTTTCATTAATCTCCCATTTACTACCATTTCATAAATAAATTTCAGTTTTATGAGGTGATATTTCACAGCTAAAACTCTAGAGAAAGTAATGGACTATCAAGCAAAAGAGGCAGGACTGTGTGAGCAGAATGACTGAAATGATACTCTTCCTGCAATATAAATAAATGTAAGTAACAGAACAATAATATAAATGAGAAAGTGATGCTTCTGGTACATTTCAGTGTTCAGAATATAAAGAGAAGTTATTTTTCTTTTCTATAAAATTGAATTGTGAAATGTATTAAATATGAGAACATGGCTATGGTACACTGGACACTGATGCGTTAGTAGACCATGACCATCAAAGCTGCCGCCACCATCATCAACATTATCACCATCATGATCACCATCATAAACACCCAGGAGAAGCATGGGGTCCTAGGAGAAGGGACCCAGTCTTCAGAGCTAGACAAGTCTGTCTGTGAGACATCATGATTTCCCGTGCTTTCATCTATGTGGTTTTTGCTCATCTAGGTCACAGCTGGATATCTATGCGGCATCATGAATGGCAGATTCCATAATAATTAAGAAAGAAACTCCTGGTCTTTAATAGTAGTCATGGTAATGGCTGGAAGACAGAATGCCCTGTGACCAGGTAGACCTGGGCTGCAAACCTATCTTCACTATTTATAGCCAATGGGCCTAGGGCAACTTCCCCAATTTCTCCCAAACCTTAGTTTTTGCATTTACAAACTTGTTATCTTAATTTGAGTTCCACCAAAAGAAGACTCTGGAGAAAAATGGGGATGCAGATAGTATATATGGGAGGTGACCTCAAGAAGCCCTAGGGAGGAAGTGGGGAGAGTAAGGTAGAAAAGGCAGAAAAGCCAATGAAAGGTGCATCAACAAGTGGGTCCCTGTTACAGACTGATGGGGCTCAATCTTGTCGGAGACACTCTGAAAACCCACAAGGAACACATCTGAGAATCACCTCCTACAAAGGGGAAGACTGTAGCATTTTTCTACTTACTTCTATACACCACTGATTGAGGGATGCCCTGTGGAGTGTCAGTTCCCCCTTGGCACGTCCAGGTTGCATCCACATGCAACAAAACAAGCTCGAGGGATGCTAAAGGAAGCCCCCCAGCAGATTTCAAGGAGGAGGAAAAAGAGAGGAGGAGACAACAAAGATGATAGTGGCAGGCCCTTGCAGTGAGAACCTATCAGCATGCAAACTGCACAAGCTACAAACTGCGGGTAACACCAGATGGCTACAGAGGACATGGGGAAGGGCACGACTGCACCTACTGTACTCAGGATAACGCAAGTTATCTTTCCAGGACATCGTGAGGATCGGCGACAGGAATGTAAAGTGCTTGGTTCATAACAGGGACTCAGGAAATGGGAGCGACAGTGGCAAAGATGCCCTACAATAGGAGGATGGGCATTACCAAACTGAAAAACCTGCCACTAACCTTGTCTGGCCAATCCAGAGCTCCTCCTCACCTCTAGGTGTGTGCAGGTGAGCTGCTCTGCATAGGCTGCCTACACTGTTGATAAATTGTTGGTGCCGTTTTAGAGGAAGGTTTTGTTGAGTTTTCAGAGCAATAATATAGACCCGGCCTGTGTCTCTGAGTTGCCACATTCAAGTGCACACAATGCCTTGCACGGGCCCCTTCCTCCACAAAAAAAATATATAACACATATTTTATGACCACACTGGTATAAAATGAGTATACTAATATTATACATTAAGACATTTTCGGGCTTCTCTCGTGGCGCAGTGGTTAAGAATCCGCCTGCCAAGGCAGGGGACACGGGTTCCAGCTCTGGTCCGGGACAATCCCACATGCCGCAGAGTAACTAAGCCCGCGCATCACAACTACCGAGCCCTCGTGCCACAACTACTGAAGCCCACGTGCCTAGAGGCCGTGCTCCACAACAAGAGAAGCCACCACAATGAGAAGCCCGTGCATCGCAAGGAAGAGTAGCCCCCGCTCACTGCAACTAGGGAAAGCTCACATGCAGCAACGAAGACCCAGCACAGCCAAAAATAAATTAATTAATTAATTAATAATTTTTTAAAAAGACATTTTCCTGGACCTAAAAGTACATTTTTTTTCTTTTGAGCAAAAGAAATTAAAACATTCTGTGGGCCCCTGAAGTACTGCAGGCCCCAGGCACTGTGCCTGCTGTACCTAATGGATCGGTTGACTTTCACATATTATTTCATTTAATTCTTACAAAACCCATGCAAAGATGATTTCTTATACCCATTTTTCAGATGAGGAACTGAGACTAAGAAAGGTGAAATGACCCATCCAAATTCACACAACCAATGGCAGAGCCCAGGATTCTTACACACATTCTGAATTCCTCCAGCAGTCATATGGAATAAAGGCTCACTATAATGATTCTTGCTGCTTTTGCCAATATCAGAAAGGTCTCAAATACATGTAAATATATGCACACAGAAACATATAGATAGACACCCACAGAAATATGCTTTTAATTTTTTAACAGCTTTATTGAGGTATAACTCACATATGATATAATTCACCCATTTAAAGTATACAATTCAGTGGTTTTTAGTATAGTCACAGAGTCATGCCACCATCACCACACTCAATTTAAGAACATTTCATCAACCCAGAAAGAACCCCCATACCCATTAGCGGTTACACCCATTCTCCCATGCACCTCTCCCCAGCCCCTGGCAATCACTAATCTACTTTCCATCTCTACGGATTTGCCTATTCTGGACATTTCATAGAAATGCAATCACACAATACGTCATCTTTTGTGTCTGGCTTCCCTCACTTAGCATCATGTTTTCAAGGTTCATCCATGTCATAGCATCCATCAGTACTTCATTGGTTTTTATTGCCCTATAATATTCCATTTCACGGATGTATCACATTTTATTTATCCATTTAGCAGTCAATGGATATTTGATTCCCAGAAGTTATTAATCTTATAAGTAGAAATTTGTACACTTAGACCAACATCTCCCCATTTCCCCCACCCCCAGCTCCTGGTAACCACCACTCAACTCTGCTTCTAATCCTTCTGCATTCTCACTCATTCCCCTTTGGATCCACAGGAGGTATGTATAAGAATTCTGGTTTAAGAATTAAGAATGAAGTCTGCAACCAAAACTGAAACTCAAATCAAGTTATTATTCCTTGGTTACGTACCAACCAACTAAGCCTACCAGCTGTAGGCTTAAAACAAGGAAAGAACATTGTGTAAATACTAAAGTTTCCATTATTCAAAATGCCCATAATTTCCTGAAATTGAATGGTTTATCCCAGGTGAAAATATCAGTGATCACTCCCTATAAGCAGACACCTTCGGGAGCCGACAATCTGTTATTTTCTCTGGGACTTACCAACTGCTTGCCTATGCACCTCACTCCCACTTCAGGAGTTGGCCTCCTGCAGCCATATTTGTTTGGTTACAGCTGACCAAATTGGAGCATTCACTCCACCTAAGCAAGGCCAATCATATTCCTGCATCTGGGAATAGGAACTGCAAGGCTAAAGGGCTATTATCAGGTTCTGTGGGGCAGCTGGGCCCATCTGACATAACCTCTGACAGTAGGCTACCTTTTGGCCACCATCACTACCAATAATCTGAGAAGGATGGTGAACAGAGAAAAATGAATGAAGCAGATGTCAGAGGTGAGAGTATCCAGAATAATACATGTATAATTCTAATTTTAGGTTCCACCCTTTTCCTGAGACCTGGCTATATCCCTGCTCTTGGGATCCAAAGGTACCCCTATATACTTTTACGAAATGTCCTTTAGCTAGTTCAGTCAGCTTAGGTTAAAAGCAACCAAAATCCTAACTAACACATAAAGTTATTAGAAGCCCTAACAGAGCTTCTTATAGTGGATAATAAAGGATAAATTTGAGGGTTCCTTACACTTCTTAATTGGCATTTCACTATCTATAATTAAACTAAAAGGCTTTTGAGCATCAGTCCCATCATATCAATACTTCTGGCACTATAGTTTGTGGCCAGGGTGCCATTCTTTGGAAAAGAGGAAACAGAATAACACTTTTAGGAAGAATCTATGGTTGCTGGTGTATGATAGCTCTGGGCTAAATCCTGCCTGCCATCCACCTCCATCCCCCACTCCCAGGTTTCGGAGAGAGCTCCAGGCATGAAGAAAAATAGCAGAAGAGAAAATAAGATGGTACTTTTTATTTTTAGTTGGAACTGTTTCTAATACCCCAGATGAGGCCAGGAGTACTTGGCAAGAAACCAGAAGGGTTTTTGGTCGCAAGGGCGGCATGGCCCCTCACCCATGGCTCATGTACCACAGGCACACATGGTCCATTTGAGCGCAGGAAACTTTGCTGGCAGCACCCACTTCCCTATATGTCAAATTCGGCAGACAGAACCTTCTACATGGCCCACATAGCCAACTCCACTCCAACCCCTACCTCAAGGACCTGTTGGGCAGACACAAGGCATACAAGCAGAATCACAGTGCCTGTACTTCTCAGACTCTCCAGTTCCATTCTTTTCCCTCAAGGGCTGATAAAGGGATTGTTTTCAGGGCAGCCCCTGAAACACAACATTGTTGCTAAGGCCTTTATGAATCAGGGGAACCAAGAAGAAGAACACAGTTCATAAGTGATGGGTTTAGTGCATGCATTCTCAGTGGGGCAACATCGTCACCAAGGGGGTAAAAATTGATTTTGGAGGGAGAAGAAAACTTACTCTTTGTTATGTATAAAGTGAAGATATACATATACTACATAAATAAATAAACAGCATATCTGTACTACTGAAATTTCTTGGGGGGGTCAATTAGGGAAAAATGTCTAAAAAAGGCCCTACTGAATCACTATGCTATACACCTGAAATTATATGATACTGTAAATCAATTATACTTCAATAAAAAAATTTTTTTTATTATTTTAAAGCCTCCTTAGAAAAAATGGCTGAGAGACATCGGAGCCTATAGCAGATGCTGTGGTACCACTTCCAGGCTCCTTCGCCCTGGTCAACCCATTCTCAGCTCTGTGTGCACTGACTGCTAAAAACTCCCTGTTGACTCCTCCTGAGAACTGCCCTTTCCAGAAGGGGACCCACCTTTCCCAGGGAGACTATGCTCCCACCCTCTCCTATTCTATTTCTTTCCTCCATACTATGCTCCCTTTCTGTGAATGTTGATCTGGTCCATGCATTTTTTTTCATTCTGCACCCTTCTCAGACCTTCCTGCAACTCACTGTTTGTTTTGCAAACTCAACCTTCTCTTTATATTCCCCTGACTCTTTTCTAAGCACTTCTGAGTACTCTTCAATAGTGTCAATGCCTTTTCTTCTACTCCTCTTGTAAGTACTCTGAGGGATATAACCTTGACTCATTCTCCTTTCTACTCCCAGGACCTAGCACTGTTCCTAGCAGGAACAGATGTTGAATAACTGCCAGACTGGTCAAAGTAATTTACAGAACATCTTTGCAAGTTCTTTGGGTAGGTTGCACCCTGCAAGTACTAAGAAGGCCACAAAGCAACTTCTAGTTATTTCAGAGATGGTCCTCCACTAAAAAGACCCAGTTCCACTTATTTTTGCATTCCTACAAGCACCAATAGCCAAGAAAAAAAAATACCTAAGACATCCTTTTCAAGCTATAAGCCAAGTGTCATAAATAGAACATTTTTAAAATAAGTCAAATATGATGAGACAGTGTATCAGTACTGAAATAGCTATACTTAAGTTCAAGTGCTAAATATAAATAAAATATAAACAATGCTGACTTCTTCTTGCAGAGTATCTATAGTTTACAGACTTGTTTTATCTATACTGTCTCTTTTGAGGCTCAGGCAGCCTAAATAACTTTTTACTCATTTTAAAAAGGATGAAAATATTTTAACAGGTTCAAGAGGTGCCCTCAAGGTTGCAGAGTAATGTATGGAGAACGGAATTCAAACCCAAGCCTTTGATGCCTACCTAGTTCAGTGGTTCTTAAGGAGGGACAGGGAAGTTTTGCCCCCGAGGGGACTTCTGGCAATAGCTGGAGACATTTTCTGGTTGTCACAACTGGGGTAGAGGTACTACTGGCATCTAGCAGGAGAGACCAGGAATGCTGCTAAACATCCTACTATTTAGAGGACAGCCCTCCATAACCAAGAATGAAATACCTGGGCCAGAATGTCAGTAGTGCTGAGGTTGAGAAACTCTGGTCTGGTCTAACGTGTTAGCCATAATAATACATTCCTTTGAGTGGACAACGTGGCTCTTAAATGGGTAGGGAGCTATAAAGGCTTTGGCCACAGAGCTGCCGACACCTTAGTTTTAGCCCATTGATCCCCATTTCAGATATCTGACCTCCAGAACTGTAAGATAATAACGGTCTTAAGCCACTAAGTCTGTGGTAATTTGTTATAGCACCATAGGAAACTAATACAGCATTACGCACACACATAAATGGATTATGTTGCACATCAGCTTTCCTTCAAAATTGGAGATTCTACCAAAGCATATGACTCCATCTTTATAAGTAGAAATCTACACAATTATGACTAAGCACACTCACTGATAGCTGAAATATTCTGGGGGTTTATACCATCTCCACATTTATAATATCATGTATTCTCTAAAACACTTTACCCAATGAATTACTGTGTACTGTAGTGGGCCCATGCATGGTTAATTGATATGCACAGCATACATGGTGCCACCAGTAGAAATCACTAAAGAGAAAAAGAAGAGGAAGCAAAGAAATATAAAATGATTGTCCTATATAACATACTTTCTTCATACACAATAGTATGTCCCATGGATAAATAAATAGATGGCCATTACACAACCCATGTTATTGAAATTCCAACATAAAAGCAAATTGCTATGAGTGAACTGCCATTACATATACAAAGAAGAAGACATTTCATCTACACACCTAAGTGGAAGTACAAGCATTGTCATTGTAAGCCCCTCTACTTCTCTATAATAAACTCATGTGATTACCAGGCAAACAAAGATTTTCAAAATGCAGACCATCCCTATTCACAATCCTCTGTGTTTGAGTGTATAGCTGGAGGGTTAATCCTTTGGATAATATCACTTTTCAAGGAAGGTGGGCTTTAGTAAAGAATTTTTTTAAATAGGAGGGATTAATAATACACTAATCTCCTTAGTAACTGAAGCTAATTTATGAGAACTATAAACTTTAATCTATTTCCAACTTTAAAAGCAGAGAACATAAGTCAACCAGAAAAGTATTTATGGCTAGTGACCAAAATGAAAATTGCTTCTCTTTTGGGCAGAAGTAGCAAGAGCTCTGGATTAGGGGGAATACAAAGGATCTAGTCCCTGTTCCGGAACCAAGATACTATGCAGCTTTAAGAAAGTTCCTTGGGCTCTCAAATCTTGGTTTTCTCCTCTACAATATCGAAATGTTGGATCAGTTATGTGTCTCTAAGGCTCTTTACAGCTCAAAAACAATCTATGCTTTAACAGCAATGCAAGATTGTCTTATTAACTTCATTTTGTTAACATATAAAAGCATAATTTATAAAGACATTTAAACCTTAGGTTGTATCCATGACAATGTATGTCTGGTGACTCAATGAAAAAGAGCAGCATGATTTGTCCTATAGTTTATTCAGTCTTTACGGATTTGATGTCTTCACTTGGCTTGTAGTGAAAATGTTGACATGGATTACTGCCCTCTAGTAAAAATAATTTTCATTATGTTTGGCTAGAAATCTGTGTGCGATGAAGGGTAGGGTCCAAACAACAGATCAGCATATCAGCTTCAGCAGCTTTGCCTCCCCACTTCCTCCTAGAAGTCCCCCCCCCTCCTATCCCTGTCCAACATCAAAACCAAGGCTTAACTATAAATAGGTGCTGGAATTGACTTAACTAACTTTAACATAGAGGGACAGCGCCTGAGTAGGTTCCAACTTGGCTACATTTTGCTTCATTCCTGAAGATTTTCCAGCAAGGTCTAAATCTCCTGCTGCCCTCTTCTCCCTCACAGTCTTCAATGTCCTTCTGCATTATAACTACAGGCAGCACTTTCCTTTACTCTACTCCTTACTTTGTAGGACAATCTCCTCATTTTCTTGATTTGCAACATGCAATGCCTATGCTCGGTCCCAAAGAGATAACACATAAAGTCATAGAGGGATGTCGTACAAGTCATTAAAAAAATGTCTAGAGGTTTCAGTTAGACTGAGCAATACTCCAAATATAGGATTTGGCTAAAAATAAAGCAGGTTTATAGTGGCTTTTGTTGTAAACGCCAAAAAAAAAAAAAAAAGGACAAAAAAAAATCATTGCTGAGGCAGGAAGGCAATTTAAAAAAAGCATCTAAAGGAATTAAACTAGCAAGAAAAAAACCTCAAACTCAATGAAAAAAATCTCAAACATTTTTTGTAAAACCTTCTTCTATGACTTCTGGATAAGAAAGAGTTTTAAGTTTATGCTGTAATGTGTCCCCTCTGTTCCATATATGTAGTTATGATAAGTGAAATATAAAAGAAAAACACCAAAAGACAACAGCAAAATACAAACTAAGATGTACATCCTCAGGAACCAGTAGCAGTGAGTGTGAAGTCACAGCCTACTGGATGCTGGGCCCTTAAGCACTGAACCTGGGCTCTAGGTGTAAAGCTGGACAGGATTTGGAACACTCTGATTTTTAAAGGAACTTAAATCAATTATTGCCAATTGATTCCAGGATTTACAGGTTATACCACTGGTTATCAAGGAGGAGGATATTACTTTGTTCCCCAAAGAACATCTGTCAATGTCTGGAAACATTTCTGGTTGTCCTAACTAGAGAGAAAGAAGTGCTTCTAATGAGTATCTAGTGGGTAGAGGCCAAGGATGCTGGTAAACATCCTACAATGCACAAGACAGTCCCTCACAACAAAGAAGCATCTGGACCAAAATGTCAAAAGTTTTCCTATTGAGAAATCCTTGGTTATATCAAGCTGAAGACCAGTGGAAGCAGATGGCATCAACACAGTCTGCCTAGACCAAGATCTGAACCAAGCTGCTACTGGCTTGGAGACTGGCTCTGCATTATTTCTAATTTCATTACGGGACAGGAGTTTCAAACCATCATACTAAATGTGGTTCTGTTCTGGGGGACCAGGTAGAAGTCAACTGAAAAATGCCAGACACAAAGAGATGCCCATAAAAAACAGAGAGAGACAGAGTAAAGAGAATGAAAGTACAAGAACAAATGAGCAAGAGAGAGTCAGAAAAACACAAACAAAAAATTCCACTCCAAATTAGCCTATGAACCAAAATTATGAAACATGTGAAGAAATATAACACTGAAAAAGACAGCCAATAATATAAATATTCAGAATATGAATTCACTCGGATGAAATTAATTTTATAAAATAGTTTGACAAATACTTTAAAAGAAGTAAGTTTTAAATGTTCAGGAAAATAATAGATGAAATCACATCTGCAAAAATGGAAGAAATTATGACATATAATCAGGCAGAAGGGAGGAAGAACAGGTAAATATAAAAAGAAATCAACTAAAAATTTGAAAAATATATAGTTTTTAAAATTAAAAATTCAAAGGATGGGATAATCTTTAGACCTGAAATAGCTGAAAAGTAAATTAGTAAATTATATTTTGGTAGCAAGTAATTTGCCCAGAAGCCAGAAGAAGGAGAAAAAAAATTAAAACTTGTGAAAGACCATTTAAGAATCAGGGCAGATGGTTTGAGAGTCTCCAACTTCCGAGGCTTATTAGAGATTTAGAACCTTTTATTAGAGATTCCAAAAAGAAGGCTGGATCAAATAAAGAGCAGCATTTGTACATAAATATACAAAAGTTTTCTTTCCATTATCAAAGAAAAATGAAAATCCTCAGCTGAAAGTGCTCTGTGAGTATTCAGCAGCATATATACAAATAAATCCCACACCTGGACATATTTTAGTAAAACTGAAAAATATGACTTTCAAAAGCCAGTAGAGACAAATGGTAGCTTAACCTAAAAATAAGTGACTATCAGACTCAGAGCAGATTTCTTATCAACAACAAAAGTTAGTAGAAGACCCTGGAACAACACCTTTAAAGTGATGAGGAAAGATAATTATTAATATAGAATTTTATTCCCAGATAAACTACCATGCCACATTGAAGCCAAAATAACTATATTATAAAACATAAAACTTTTGGAGTGTTTAACACTCACAGGCAGTCACTAATAAGAATTAATAAAGGATTTCTTCCAGCAAGAAGAAATGTGAATTCAGAGGAAAGGCATGGGGCAAAGGAAACAAAGCATTTGTGTTTCTTGTCAATGAAAAACAAGTAACAATGCTGTGGTGGTTAAGCCGTACCACTTTCAAAAATGCCAAATGCCCTTGAGTTCAGTAATCTTAATATTTCATCTCACACTCTCTACTTTAATATACTGCTTTTAATTTCACTAAAGGAGAAAATTCTATTCTCAAGTACAGAGACCAAAAAAGTTTTTGGCAATAACATGCTTATAGAAATTTTAAATGACCAGAATAAATCAATT
This sequence comes from Mesoplodon mirus, assembly GCF_964341445.2. Taxonomy (NCBI): domain Eukaryota; kingdom Metazoa; phylum Chordata; class Mammalia; order Artiodactyla; family Ziphiidae; genus Mesoplodon; species Mesoplodon mirus. The sequence goes on from NC_138981.1 coordinate 8,931,549, forward strand.
ATATATAGACACAACGTACCAGAGAAACAAAAACACTCTTCAAAAACATAGTTACCAAACATCAGGGTTGGGAGGAGAAGGTAAAGGAAATAGAACCATTAAAAAATTGGGAATGGGGAGAACTGCTGTATCCTGGACACTGCTCTATCACAAAACCAAGAGCACTTCAGCTTCTTAATCTACAAAATAAGGGATTGAGGGACATCAACATCCTTGTCCCTTGACCAAAGGAGTTGTTAATCTAAAAGATTATTAAGGTATCTTTTTGCTCTATTATTTACCAAAAATTATATAGCAGCCACAAGTGTAAAACCTTAGCCTTGTAATATATTATGAATTAAAGTTTTAACTGTTCCAAGAAAATATTTGACATTTTCTCCATGGCTCTCTGCCAAGTTTTTCAAAGTAGTTATTCAATATAGACAATGGAACCAAAACACAGAATTTATCAAAAGTCCAGATAAAATCTTAATATTTATAAGCCACAGAAACATGTTCTATGCTACCTTTGACATTTGTTGACAAAATTGCAGAGGAGTCATTAAACCTGAAACTACACAATTTCCAATAACTCCTAAAGTTTTGTACTAATTGTATGCCAGATATATCAATGGTGTCTGACCCATGATATATTCTCAATACACTTTCAAGAATAAATAAAAGAAAATTACAGGAAAAAATAGACTATAAGAGAAAAGTAGAAATTGATGAAATAGAAAACAAGATATAATTAAAGATATGTAAAACCAAAAGTTCGTTTTTTACTAAAAAACAAACAAATAAAATGGAAAATCTTAAGTAAGATATACCAAGAGAAAATACACATATATACAATATTAATAATACAAATGTTAATAATTAATAATATAATAAAATTAATAATACAAACAATAGTTAAATACAGTAAAGCTTTTAAATCATGAAAGAATAATATAAACATCATGAAAGAAATTTTAAAATGTGGGTAAAATGGATAATTTTAAAGAAATGTATAAATTATGAAAATTGCTCAAGAAGAAACAAGAATCAGAACAAATAAACAACTGTTAAAAAAATTTACTTGGCAATTAGAAGTGTGCCCTTGAAAATGACAATCAGGCCCAGATGGTTTTGTAGTTTGTTCAAACAACTTCAGAAAATCGGAAAAATTACCCAATTCTCTGAATGAAGCTAGAATATTTTTTATACCAATTTGATAGGGACTGTATGAAAAATCAAAATTGTAGACCTACCTGACAATGAACATAGATGCCAAAGTCTGAAAGAAAATATAGCAGAATTTAAAAAATCTGGCATGTATATCCATAATGCAAGGATGGTTCAAAATTTTTGAAAAGCTAAAAATATAATATACCATATTAATATATTAAAGATGATATATTAATACAATGAGATGCAGATATATTAAATATCTGCATCTCACTGTATTCAGGAAAAAATCCATAAAATTCATCACTCGTCCATTATTTTAAAAACTCTTAGCAAACAAGAATTAAAAGACACCTTCTTACTCTGGTAAGCATTAAAAAAACAAAACCTAGGACAAAATGTCAGATCACCACTGTCACTCCAACCATTTAGAACAAAGCTACTATTTCCACAAAATTCAAATTCTAAAGATTACTTTTCCAGTCAACTCACTGTCTTTTGTTTCTATTTTTAGACCCATAGGTAAACTTTCATTAACAACGTGATATAAAAGTGTACTGAATGTCACTGTAAATTTGAGGAAAAAAATGAAACAAAGTTGAGCCATTTTCTCTGCAATAAATCACTTCGCTATCCAATTGTTTATTAAGCCACAACTTTTGAAAAGGACTGGCTCGTGTAATATTTGAGATCTTAGAGGAAAACAAAATGTACTAGATGGATCCGACTGTCACCTAAAATGTTTGACATAGGGGAAAATATTATGATTTTGCTGTCTTGGCTAAGCTTCTGAAATAGAAATCACAAAATTATTTCACAGACAATTATTTGAAATCTAGAGTGAAAGTTATACTACTGTTACAATGGAAAAGCAACTGTCCCCTAACATCATCTTCTGATTTAGTAAAGATATAAGTAAATCTGTAAAAATGGAATTGCATTATTGTCTACTATTGAGGATTTAAAGGATTTCTTATTGAAAGCCTTATGAGTCTCTTTTTACAAAAGCTTCCTTTTAAAATAGCGATATTCTTTGTATATTCCGCATCTGTGCAAACAGCAGCAAGGCTATTACTCTGCAGCAAGCTGATTATGAGAGCATAAAGAAATTCTAACCATACGCAAGTTTAGGTACCACTGTGAACTGGAATAATGATAACCATTTCCTCCAAAACTCCCCTGAAAATGTGAACAAAAATATGCTACATCAAAGCAAGCAGGCAATGAACAGATGAACTCCTCTTCCCTAATATGGAGGCTTTTTAACAAAATGGATATAAAGATAGTTTGGTAAAACTAGAACTGTTTTTTCCCTGTTTAAATACTTCAGATGTGTATAAATATCTTCTGTTTTGCTATCAGCAGAAAATAATTATGTGTACTAATCATTCCATAGCTCCCAACCATGGCTAATTTTGGTCATTTGCCTACAATGAGTGTTTAACTATTATTATTGTCATGTGATCATTTCAGATGTTTCAGACACTACAGTGTGTGTGTACAAGTTGGAGAGCAGGTCTTGCAGGTCTTATATTTTTACATATCTATACAAAATTAGTTGATTCAGCCCAAGAGAGCTAGGAAAGGAGGGAACTTGCCTACTTTCCTCTATCTCCACCTCCCTCTTCTCTGCCATTACCTTTAATGATTTCAGCATCGGTGCAGCCCATAACCTCATAGTTCCTCAATTTCCTCTGGTCCAGAAAACTCTGTATTTACTCCAAGGTCACCTCACCTTGGGTATTTGTCATCTTTTGGGAGCGCTTAACCTACAAATGTTCTCTGACTACAAACTTCTGTTCTTCCAGTTAGCATATGTCCTTAGTCTTTCTAAACCTTCTCTTTATTGTCATTTTTAATTCATTCATTCAACAAATATTTATTATTTATGCCAAGCACTGAACTTGGAGCTGGGGGTACAATAATGAATAAGACCAACATGGTCACTGAACTAATAAGGCATTTATGAATATATATATATATATATATATATGTGTGTGTGTGTGTGTGTGTGTGTATGTGTGTGTATATATATATATATATATATATATATATATATATATATATATATATCCTCTTTAGGACATTGAATTCTGGGAAAAAATTGCTACAAGTCACTCCTAACTCCCAAAGGCAGCATTTCATTATTAAAGCACATACTCCCACAAATTGGAAGGCAAAGTCATTCTTTCTGTGCCCAGGAATAAGCTACTCCCCAAGGTACCAAGTGGCAGCAGGATGCTGGGTTGAGGTTCCCCTTCACACACCCTTAAGTGTTCCCTGCCAAATCTGACCTCATGTTTCAACCACAAACACACAGCTAATAATAGCTTCTGCTCTTAACTTACAAAATACAATTCTTAAAGGCAGTTTTTGAGAACCAGCCAAACGTCTGAAAGGAAAATTTACAGAGCCTAACCAGTAACTACTACCAAAACAAAACTTCTCCCAGCAGCCACACAGCATTTCCAAGTTTTACCAGCAAAGTTCTTTGAAAAGAATCTGAGGCTCCCACAACCAGTGTGTATGTCTGTTCAGCCTAGAGGTCAAGTCTTTTAATTACCCCCTGCGAGTTTCTGTTCTCTCAAAACAAGTAACAGGTGAACACATTTTGGGATAGGCTCAAGAAAAATGGATAAGCAAATATATATGTGGTGGGTAGTAGAATTTGGCACGTGTCTGGTAGCTCTGAGGGAAATATTTATGTAAGGTGTTACTCTTAGTTTTTTAAAAACTGATGTCTGGTATATTTTTCATCCTCTAATTAAAAATTAAATTATAACATCTTCATTCCACTATTCAGACTATTTGTAAAAGCAAAATATCCAAGAAGTCCAATTCAAGTGACTTCTGAAAGGGCAGGTGGTGAACTACTCACACATCAAACTCCACATGTGATGGGGATGCCTGGGCCCTAGAGATCTGTGGGCAAATAAAACTCATCCTCCATGTGGTTCTGTAGGTAAGAAAGGACTGTAACCTCTATGAGGACAGGGACCATGTCTCTTCTGTTCACAACTGTATGCCTAATGCCTCGTGCAGTTAGTATGATGACTGGCATGGACTAGGTGCTCAATAAACATTTGATGTTTGAATTAATGGTGAATGAGAAGATGGATGGATGGATGGATGGATGGATGGAAAGATGGATGAATGCATAGATATTGTTCTCTATTTGGATGGGTGGAGGAAGAGTTAGGGGTAGAAAAAATGAGTTGGGGAAAGATTTCTGGCCCATATTAATGACATTCTTCCTTTGGCAATAAGACAAAATACTCTGGGCAAAGCTTTGATATTAGGTGAATTAAGGTGTAGATCCTGGAGTGACCTCTGATTAGCTATGCAATCTTAAACAAATAACATCACCTTTTGGGGCCCATTTCCTCATCACTAAAATTGATAAGAAAAAGTTATTTGGGTTGTTGAGAGGATTAAATGAAATAACAATGAAAGAGCTCATTGAACTACCTGGTACTGTGTTTTTTAAATGCTGGAAACAGATAAATTGAAGAGAGCTGATGACGACCTCTGTGCTAAAGGACATGTTACTCACATACAGGGAACAGAGATAACACTTCAGATAATTCTGGCCCCTGGAAATCTATGATCACTTTAAAGATGCATAGATAAAAGATCTTATGCTGTGTCTGTGTTGTAGCATTATGTCTCTAAGTAAAATGCTCATCAAGATAAACTGTAATCATCTCTTCCCTAAAAAGGTAAAATGAATTAATGAATTTTACTTTCACATTGCATGATGTCCCGTGTTGTGTGTGTTCTAGTGCTGTTTTAAAGGATCACAAAATATGGACAAAGGGAGGCACAAAAGTCTAGAGCAGGAGTCAGCAAACATTTTCTGTAAATGATCAAATAGTAACTATTTTAGGCTTTCAGGGCCGTATGGTCTCTGTCACAACTACTCGATTCTGGTGTTATAGCACAAAAGCACCCAGAGACAATGCATAAATAAATGGGTGTGTCTGTTCCAATAAAACTTTATTTATGGACACTGAAATTTGAATTTCATGTAATTTTCATGTGTCACAAAATATTCTTCTGGGTTGTGAAAAAAAATTGCGTGAAAGGCTGAATCTGGCCCATGGACCATAGTTTACTGACTACTGGTCTAGAGCAAGCAGTTACTTTAATACCTGACTGGAGTCCTCTAATGAATCAGGAGTATTTACTTTAAATATGAGGTTGATATTCTCCTGATAATCCAATGTTAAAGGTTAAAAAAATTAATATTTAACTAGAGATGAAGCACTATTTTCAAGCTACTCAATTAGTGAAGTTTGGGAATACTTAAAATATGCAGACATTTGCTGCTGGACACATTAGCTAACATCTATGTTTTCTAGCAAAGACAACAAGTTAAGAAAATAAAAGTAAGAGAAAACAATTTTCTTCTGGTTTTGCTTAGTTGATTGTTGAAGTGTGTTTTAGGGTGATAACAATTGGAAAGGCATATTTCATTTCCTAATATAATACATAGCGATTTTCTATCCTGCTGTTAGAAAACCTTTGGGATTATTACTTCTGTGACTTATTAAAACCTGCCTTTGGGGGCAGAGAATTGAAATGCCCCAATCACAGGTTAACTATTATCATTTGCAAAGCTCCGATTTGATTTGAACAATAACCCTCTAAGTTACAGACTTGGAATTATTTATCTTCTTCTTTATTTTCCCTTAGAAAATTGTGTTTTTAATTGACCTAAATCTAACTCCCACAGATTCTGCATAAATGATCACAGTGTAAAGAATTAAATACAATTTCTCCACTTCTGTTTGGTACATTAAGACTCAGCAGGAACTGCAGCTCAACTATCAAATTAAAAACTCTGCCAGTCTTCACAAATACATGGAAGCAGTATTTACGTGGATACAATTCATTCCCTTGATATATTGTTGCTATGGACTGAATGTTTGTGTCCCCCGCAAAAAATTCATATGGTGAAGCCATAACGCCCAGTGTGATGGTATTTATAAGTGGGGCCTTAGGGAGGTAATTAGGTTTAGATGAGGTGACGAGGGTGGGGCCCCCATAATGGTAATAGTATCCTTAGAAAACTGGAAAAGACCAGAGCTTTCTTTCTCCACCACATGAAGACATAGGGAGAAGGCAGCCATCTGCAAGCCAAGAAGAGAGTTCTCACCAGTAACCAAATCTACCTGCACCTTGATCTCGGACTTCCCGGCCTCCAGAACTGTGAGAACTAAGTGTCTGTTGTTCAGCTACCTAGTCTATGGTATTCTGTTGAGTAGCCCAAGCTAAGACAATTGCATTGCTAGGCATAGTTTAAAACATGCTTTCTCTAGCTGTGCTGCCCTCAGCAAGTTGCTCATTGCCTATTTTCAATAACATGAGGATTATAGTGGTACCTGACTTGGAGTTGTCATGAGGATCAAATAAGTTAATATTCATAAAGCATACAAGGAACACTTTATAAATGTACACTTACAAACTTCCTCATATTTATATACGTATTTGTACATCTGGTGGCTTAAGCTATATACGCAGCCAATTATTTTTATTTAAATGTTGAGTAAGCTTTAACCAACTAATAGTCGTGTGAAAATATAATGAGATAAATAAAAATTAAAATAACAAAGTGATACTATTTCTCAGGTTGGTAATTTTTTAAAACTATTTGGTATTGCCAAGTGAAATACTCAGAGGCATGTTTAATGGCCTAACCTTTCCTTAACGTTATTCACACCCTTTGAATCATGGATTCCTCTTTTAGCAATGCTTCTTAGTGAAATAATAAGATGTGGAGCTGAAGATGGATATATGAGGATATTTACCATAGCGTAATTTACAGTCAACTACTCAACAAGAATTTCCTCTCCCCTCACTTTGGGCACTGCAATGTCATCAGTGCTTTAAGGAGACACAGTCTTTGTGCTCAAGAAGGTTACATTCTAAATGGTAAGAGAGCAAATACACATGAAATAACAGCATGTAATTCTTTTCTTGAGGTACATAAAACACTAATTTCTGACATGCTTGCACCACTGATGTCTCAATAATTCAGATAAAGGAAGGCCAAAGTACTACAAAGATCCTTCTTGGAAGAGAGTTGATCTGGGCCTTCCAAAGTGGGTAGTACTTGAATGCACATGGAAGGGAGAACAAGACATTCCAGGTGAGGTTTGACCAGTACAATTTTATGTTATGCTTGTTACTCTGGTGTAATTATTAACAGTGCCCCTTTTCACATTCCAAAGTGTCCCAATTTTTATGATAAATTATATGAACACCCTAAGCAAAAATACCCTAAGTAGAGGGCATTCATGTTCACTAAATTGAGTCAATCAGCTCAACAGATAATAATTTTTACCAGCACCAGCAAGAGAACATTTGTTCACTCCGATTATTTGTTCATTTATTCAATGTGAATTTATAAAAGGGTAATTTGCTTTAACTTTTTTCTGTCAGTGCCGAATGAGAGCCAATTATAGGAATGGACTGTAAATGAGAGTGCCTTTTTTTTACTTTTTTTTTTTGCATATTTTTTCCCTTTTTTTTTTTGTCCTTCTGTACAGCTATCAGGACACTAGAGGAGATATCAGAAAAATTCCTAAAGCTTCATGGTAACAGGCATATCTAGAATTTGTAGAGTGAACAAAGGTCCCCAGTGGTTTAGGGAAGAAGATTATGTAGATTTTCCAGGATTCTCCAGGACAGGGATTGAGATAAGGATTTTTTCCCCAGGTTTCTCCTTAGAACTAGAGTTTAAGGCTCACAGAATTAAATGACTTGCTGGTCTGAAATCAACTGAGATTTGGGGAAGGGGCTGCCATCTACATACTCGTCAAACCAAACCCCAGTTGGGCATCATCATTTCTCCACACAATGTGAAATTGGAAGTACTAAATCATATGAATGGCTGGCACCAGATAAAAGCCACAATCATTCAGTATTCTTGCACCATCATAAGAAAATCACAGTTTGTTACAGAGAGTTCACTAGTAACCATGGAATATGAAATCCAAATTTTAGACCAAATTTAACAATAACTTTCATCAGCCAAATATGTTACAGAACATTTTAAGCCATGATCAATTTGATAAAAGTATCTGCATAGGGCTTCCCTGGTGGCGCAGTGGTTGTGAGTCCGCCTGCCGATGCAGGGGACACGGGTTTGTGCCCCAGTCCGGGAGGATCCCACATGCCGCGGAACGGCTGGGCCCGTGAGCCATGGCCGCTGGGCCTGCGCGTCCGGAGCCTGTGCTCCGCAACGGGAGAGGCCACAACAGTGAGAGGCCCATGTACCAAAAAAAAAATATATATATATATATATATATATATATATATATATATCTGCATAATTTCCCTTTATGCAAAGTGAAATTAAAAGGCTCTATAATACCAAAAGTGAACTACTTTCTAACAAAAAATGTGGCTTCAAGGTAGTGCCTTATTAATAAACTTATAAGCTGTAAATTTAAGCAGAAAAATTTGACCAAAGGGAAAAAAATAATCAATTAACAAATATGCAATCAACAGTTAGCAAGATAGAGATTTTTCTGAAGAAGAAAAGTCACTTTTAAAAAGTCCTTATTGCATAGCATTCATTACTCGGTACATCATGGGTTTTATCATGGTCTGATTGTGCTGGCAGCACACCTCAAATGTAAGAGTTGAAATAGTCAACTTAATGTTTAGGGCAGGCAGTTCCATTAAAATATGACAAAAAGCAACAATGATAATATTTTTTTTTTTTGCGGTACACGGGCCTCTCACTGCTGTGGCCTCTCCCGTTGCGGAGCACAGGCTCCGGACGCGCAGGCCCAGCGGCCATGGCTCACGGGCCCAGCCGCTCCGCGGCAAGTGGGATCTTCCCGGACCGGGCACGAACCCGCGTCCCCTGCATCGGCAGGCGGACTCTCAACCACTGCGCCACCAGGGAAGCCCGACAATGATAATATTTGATGCAAAATCCTGCCATCATCCAAGATTCTGCTGGGGTCACAAAAATTAATTTTAACAATTCTGACCTTTAAAAAGATTATTCTAAATTTTGCTTTCACTTTCATTCCATCTGGATTTTTCCTCTAATAATGTATGGAAGCAAAAATCATTAGGCTAATTATTTGAACTCCTATTCAACAGAAAATCCTATTACACTAATAGAGAAAAAAGACAAAACTAACTCTTGATAATAAGCAGACTTTTAACTCAAATGTCTCAGTGTGAAAGGCTCAAAAAGTCACTTCACTGAGTTTAAATATGTTTGTTTCCCAAGTTCTTCCCAAACCTAATTAAATTTTTCTGTAATTGCTTTTACCCTTTCCTATGAAGTATTAGCTATAATAAATGTAAATTTTGATAATGCTTTTATTGGCATTTTTTAATCTTCCTTGTCACCAGCGCTGGGTGGCTTAAATTAAAATGATTCTTTTGAGACTATCTGAAGTTAGTTTTTGAGTAGTTTCATCAATGTTCAGGTAATAAATAGTGATTAATTTCTCCTTACAGAGAAAGAAACATGACAATGTTCAATAATACAAATAAGGTTGTTTTCCTGTCAAAACAATATGGCCAGAGCTATAAGAGCAACAATTTTCAATGAAATCAGGAAAAACCTATTCTTAATTCCCATAAGGAAGCACACCAGAGGATTAGGCAGATAGGGACAGTTATTAGCACCAAGTTTTTCAGCTATTGAAAGCAAAATACAAATAAGTACAATGAGAAAAAACAAAAAGTGGGAAGGAGAGCCTGTTTTAGGCAATTGGTATCTAAGACTATCTACTCCAACACAAAATAAATCCTGAATAATGTTTACAGTTGGATTAAAGAATATGGTAAACTCAAAAAAGCGCAAGCATAACACTGAAAAATACAGACAGAAGCAATGCAAATTAAGTGGTCTGAGGCAAATTTGCCAGAACTAAATCTTTGAAAGTTGTTGGCAAGTTGGCTTACATTAAAAACTGAAGCTTGACATAATGTTCTGGCTCTGTGTGCAAATAACCAAATTTCAGGCATTAAATGAGTTATCTACATAACCACACAACTAATTTGACTGAACTGTTTAGATATTTTTAGTGATTATTGTCATCTAAAATTCATTCTGTACCCTCCATTAAAATCTCCACTTGTTTTCAGTTGTAACAGTAACTCTTCCTGGTTATCTGTCCAGTGAACGAGTCAGCTGGCAGACAGAGAAAACAGGGCCAAATTACTACTCCCCTGATATTAAATTCAAGTTTCAATTCCCAACCCAAAAGAAGAAAATATTCATTTTCAACAGATGAAAGAAAAATCATATGTAGCCCCAGACTAACTAAAAGACTTACATTTTAAAATTGAAAATGTTATTAGCTAGTAAGAAAGAAAGGTTAAAGCACTAATTTGGTATACTAGAATGAATACGATCTAATGGATAACAAACACTATTTTTAGACAAACGTTAGGCTGCAGAGGAATGCCACACTTGTAAATGGGAAAGTTGATAATTTAGCTATTCTGAAAATTAGAGGTTTCAGGAAGCATGAATTGAAAGTCTCATCTGAAGGGATTTCTGACTGCCAAAAATCAGGAAGGGAACCCAGAGTCTAAGAAATGTGAAAGGGTAAAAGACTGACAAGGCAGCAGGAGTGGAAGGGAACAGAAACATAAGACTGAAACAAAAAAAGGGACATTGGTACAGATTATAAAAATGATATAAATTATTTTTTAAGATACTCCTTCTGAATTAGACAACTGTATGATACTGTGGCTTAGAAGTAAATTTTCACAGGATTTTATTTTTGTCATATATTTTAGAGTGTGTGTGTGTAAGAGCGAGAGCAAGAGAGAGAAAAGGGAGGGGGGAGATACTGAGAGAGATCACCACCAACCTGCTGCACCACCAACTCCCAAATACCATTGAGTTTTAAAAGTAGATGTGAAGCATAATTAACTTTTTTTTTTTTTTTGAAGTACGCAGGCCTCTCACTGTTGTGGCCTCTCCCGTAGCGGAGCACAGGCTCCGGACGCGCAGGCTCAGCGGCTATGGCTCACGGGCCCAGCCGCTCCGCGGCATGTGGGATCTTCCTGGACTGGGGCACGAACCCGTGTCCCCCCCATATCGGCAGGCGGACTCCCAACCACTGCACCACCAGGGAAGCCCCATAATTAACATTTTTAAAACCTCCTTTTAAGTTTAAGCCAATTTACATTAAAATTTAAGTGATTTTTTATAAGCAAGAAGGTCATCCCTACAGCTACGATTTTATGCTAGAAAAAAATACACGTTTGGATGACTGCTGATATTAACAGAGGAATGAATCCTGTCGCCACTATTTTATTCAGTGTGTTCTCTTACAGTAATATTTTTGATAAGCTTCTGAACCCATAATTTTAAAATCCAATAAAATGTAAAGGAGACCAGAGCAATGCCCTGGGAAAGCGAACGTCCATATTCCACTCTAATCCATCCTCACTGCTCTCTCATCAGGCTAGAGCTGTTGATTCCACATCCATTGCTCAAGAGAACATAAACCTGTCATCTGCATTATCTTCTAAGTTTGTGTCTACATTTTGCTTCCCATCTGAACATAACAAAAACCTAAAAAGACTAATCTTTTCATTGGATCGAAGAAGGAAGCTTCTTCTACGCTGGAATTGGGTGTTTATCCCAACTCTGCTTTTGTTTGCTTCATGGTGTTTTTAAAATTGAACACATAAATGCAAACATGGTGAAAAACAGTGCTGTCCTTGCCTTAAAGGACTTTCTATTATAAAGCATGTGATGGGGCAAACAAGGAAACATCAAGAAAATAAAAGGTTTGCTCGGGTGCTTAAAAACTAGCTTTCTTTCCTGCTTTATCCTATAACTGAGACTCCAATCATAATCTCACACATGCACTGACTGCTTCTTCCTTGGAGCTGTTGTTTAGACTGCTTCTCTCTCTCTCTCTGAGCTATTCATATTTCTTCCCCAACCTCAGATGCCTGGAAGAATCTCTACACCACGTATTGACAGTCTATGTTCTTCTAGAGCCAGTTCAAGGTACCCGACCCCCACCCCCCAGTGTCCTATCCAACTAGAACAGTAAGCTGCATGAAGGCTGAGGCAGTTTTTTTTACATCACAGGATTTTGGACAGCGCCAGAGGCATGGATGTTTGACAAATATTTGCTGGTAGATGGACTGATGGATCAGTTCTTTTCTTGGCTGGTAAGTGGAAGAAAGTACATGGAAAAGACCTGCCCTTGGGATGAGCAGTCCCCTAATTATCTGACTTCACAAAGGATTAAGGCATAACAATCACATTATGCCTAGGAAAGGATAGGCCAAAAGGGGCCCCTTGTTTTCACATTTACCACATGCTTCAAATTGGCAGCGCCCCTGAATTAACAGCCACGGCAGGGACTTGCTGAAACTATACTCACAGGCAGTATAGGGAGAGGGGAGAGTAAAACCTATTCCCGTGCATGGAAGAAGGGGGCATTTGTGGCTCCGAGAAGATTGCCCAGATGGGAGAAAACTTCCAAAGCCGTTTATCTTATTCTTTGGCAACAGCAGCGCATAGCCTGGGATTTGACACACCGACAATTGCGGCAAGTAGCTCAAAGCCTCGGCATTTAAGAAGGAGGAGAACCTTCTAGTTGTGATATGCTGAATGGTCGCTTTCAGCCTGAGGAAGGTCACACCACATGTGACATTTTAGTAAAGCAGTGGATGATGCAATAAATTTGGTCTTACAGACACTGAAAAACTTCAGACAGAAACAAAAATGACAAAAGCACGCATTTAAATTATGTGAATAAACTAATGTGTACAATATAAATATTTCCATGACCTGTCTTCGGAGCATTTCAGCAAAACATGCATTCTGCATGCTTGAATAGACTCCATAGTCAGAACAGGGCAATATTCTCCTTGTTCAAATAAATGCTCTTAGGCTGAAGAATTTTAACAGCCCACAGGGAGAAAGCCTAGAAACTGCTGAAGCAGATTCTAAGCATGCCCACGTGGTTTCTGCTCAGCTGCAGGTAATTATCAATCATATCATTCTGGCAAAAGCTTGACAACATCACTTGCTTTCTCATCTTTTTTTTTCATTATGCTTTTCTCCCTATAGAAAACTACCATTAAAAAAAAATCCAAATCTTTCCTACATTTCTTGACAGGCCAATGGATAGTTTATAACTTTACTCTTTCTTTTACTCATTTTCAGCCCATGGGCACAGAGCCATTTCATCTTTTCTAATTCATCATGTATGCATGATAATAACAAGTATATGCAATATACCATACATTCGATATTAAATATAAGATTTCCTTTCTTATATATGTAGTACATCTTAGAAACAAGTGGCAGGATTTGCACAATCGCTTCAGATATTCACCTAAAGATGATGAGCACCTATTCCAACTTTGGTCCTGTTGCTCAAAAGCATCTGTAGAGTTGCTTTTTGGAAACTCTCCTCAGATGTTTACACATAACATGCCGTAGAGTCACACCTTGGTTAGACAAAAAAAATTACATTTCCAGCAATATCCACTGTCATATTTTCCAACTGAGCCTAAGCAGTGAATTTTTTAAAACCTTAGTGTACCCAGAAATGCCACTTCTAGATATATCCACACACAAAGACTTGTAAAGAGAATCCACTGCAGCATTATTCATAATAGCCAAAATGTGGAAACAACTCAAATGTCCATCAACTGATGAAAGGATAAACAAGATGTGCTCTATCCGTACAATGGAACATTATTCAGCAACAAAACGAAATGAAGTCCTGATACATGCTACAACATGGGTGAACCTTGAAAAAATTATGCTAAGTATTGAATAAAGGAAGCCAGAGATGAAATGCCACATACTGTGTGATTGTATTTATATGAAATGCCCAGAATAGGTAAATCCAAAGAGACAGAAAGAGAAAGCAGATTAGTGGTTGCCAGGGGCTTGGGGTAACCACTCATGGGAAGTGACTGCTTAATGGATACAGAATTTCTTCTTGGGGTGATGAAAATGTTCTAAAATTGATGGTTGCACAATTCTGTGCCTGTACTAGAAACCACTGAATTCTACACTTTAAATGGGTGAACTGCATCGTGTGTGAATTAAATCTCAATAAAGCTCTTTCAAAAAAAATTAAAGGGAATAATGGCTATAACTGAAATCTCCTTAATAAAGGGGTTCTCCTGTTGTACTCCCCTACTTTTGTTTTTGTGAAGAACACATTTGAGATTTTCCAGAAAGCACTGAGAAAGAAAAGCGGTTTTCTTAGCTATTGCCTTAACCACGGACCCACCATCCAGCCATCCATCAACAAGAGTCAAACAGAACAGTCCACAGCACAGAGTTCCTTCTACCACATGAGTCCAGTCTCCCAAACTTAAGAGCTAAGAGGAAAATGTCTTCCCTTCTACATTCTTACTTCTTGACAGCTATTGTGAAAAATAAGTACAAAAACTCTTAAGGTTTGGTTTAAAAGCAGAGGTTCCCATACAAAAATAGTGCATTTAACATTTTACACCAAAAAATTCTGAACAAGTTTACCCTCCAGAGGGCTATTATTTACAGTTCTTGCTATTTGGGAAGAAATGTTAGTACCTTCTTCAGAGACAGAAGTAACCACTCTGTCTTTTATGCTCCTAACACACTTTTAAAACAGGTACATACTACTATATTTAAAATAGATAAAAAACAAGGATCTACTGTATAGCACAGGGAACTATATTCAATGTTTTATAATAACCTATAATGGACAAGAAACTGAAAAAGAATACATATGTGTGTGTGTGTGTGTGTGTATAACTGAATCACTTTGCTGTACACCTGAAACTAACACATTATAAATCAACTATACTCCAATAAAAAATTTTTACAACTATTGTTTAACTTATACAAGTAATACCTGTTTATTTGAGAAGAACTGAAAATACAAAAATGCAAAAGGAGGATTTCAATTCATCTGGAGAGATTATAATTTAATATTTTGATATATTTCCTTCTGAATTCTCTTTTTATACACACTTACTTCAAAATTCCAAATCACTTATATATAAAGTACATTGATTACTGAATTGGGCCCTTACAATGTGGCAGAAATATCCATTAATAGGTGGAGTCAATGCCCCCATTCTTTGAATCTGGGCTGGCCTTGTGGCTTGAACAATAGTAGACAGCATAAGTGATGGTATACAGTTTCCAGATTATGCTTCAAGAGGGTCTGGAGCATCTTCTCCATCTCTTACAACCCTGCATCTACCATGAGTACAAGCCTGGGCTAGCCTGCTAGAGAATGAGAGGCTACATGGACCCGAGATGAATTATCTTTTGCCAATATGCTACATGACCACATATGCATGAGCAGCCCAGTAGAGATCAGCCAAGTTCCGCCCACATCAACTGTACTCCACCAACCTACAGAAGCATGTCCAAAAATAATAATTCATTGTTGTACAAAGCCAAGTTTTGTGGTTGTTTGTTACACACTTTTATTCTAGCCATAGATAACTGATACAGTATATAATTCTTGTCTAAGTTCTTAGAAGCTGACTCCAGCTAAGCAGAAAGGGAGTTGAGAGGATACTTCTAAGTTCTTAGAAGCTGACTCCAGCTAAGCAGAAAGGGAGTTGGGCAGTTAAGGATCATGGAGAGGCTCAGAACAAAGTTTCCAGAACAATTTCCAAGACCACATCGTAGAGCTGACCTAATAATTAAACTGCATTTGACCCTTCTCAGACTCCAGATGCTATCATTTATGTTGCCTCCAAAATCTCAACTTTGCTACAACCGCACTGTCATCAGACAGACGTCACTCTCACCAGAAGCTCAACCCTTCTGACACTGCTGCCACCAAAAGCTAGAAGCTTCTGGTTCCACTGTTGCTAGAAAATGGATGCTTTCATTATGCTCTTACCTAGAGAAACCTAGGAGCATTTTCTCCTATAAAAATTATATCTAGCTGATTAAAAAAATAGTCAAAGGACTTGAACAGACACTTCACCAAAGTGGATATAAGGAGGGCCAAGAAGCATATGAAAAGATGTTAAACATTATTAGCTGTTAGGGAAATGCAAATCAAAACCATGATGAGATACCACACCACCCCTATTAGAATGGATAAAAATGGAAACCACCACCAATACCAAGTACTGACAAGGATGCGGAAAAACTGGAACTCTCACACATTGCTGGTAGGAATGCGAAATGGTACAACCACTCTGGTGGATAGTTTAACAGTTTCTCATAAAGTTAAACATATATTCACCATGTGATCCAGAAATCCCCCTTCTGGAATTTATCCTGGAGAAATGAAAACTCATGTTCACATAGAAACCTTTACACAGATGTTTATAGTAGCTCTAGTCATAATCACCCAAAACTGGAAATCACCCAAATACCATTTAACAGGTCAACAGATAAACTATGGTACATCTATACCATGAAATTGACTCCTCAGCAATAAAGAGGAACAAAGTATTGATAATGAGTGATGACTACAGGTAGAGTCTATATGACATGATATTTTGTCTTGATGGTAACAGGGACTGCAAACAGGAAATTAAATGATGATATTAGTGCTTAAGGAAGAAGAAAGCATGAATTAAAATGAGAAAAATCTGTCATTCAGGAAACTAGTTAGAAGGCCCAGCATGAGAGATGAGGGTCAGTGCCAGGATGGACAGAGAGAAAAAGATAAATATGATGACTGTGTAGAAAGAGGGATAAGTCTTCCCTCATACGGGGCCATATATATACAGAATATGAAAAAGAAGGAACAGTCAAAAATATTGTCAAGGTTCTGAGGCTGCAAAAA
Organism: Mesoplodon mirus; assembly: GCF_964341445.2. NCBI lineage: Eukaryota > Metazoa > Chordata > Mammalia > Artiodactyla > Ziphiidae > Mesoplodon > Mesoplodon mirus. The sequence continues at coordinate 8,948,474 of NC_138981.1, forward strand.
ATGGTTATCATGGAAGAAAACAGGAAAGTTTAGAGAAAAAGCTGGTTGTGATATGCTTATTCATTTATTTTCCTTTCAGGGAGAAAAGATCATTAATTATTTTGAACATTTAGAGTTTGAAGTGAGATGGAACCTACAAGGAGAACGAACCATCCTGTAGGCAAATGGAAATATGGGACTAGGATTCAGCTGAGGAGGGAAATAACAGTTTGCATCTCTAAAGGACAGAAGTGATAGCTGAAACGAACACACAGTATTAGCCAAGGGAACAAAATGGTGAGAAAACGCATTTCTTCCATTTGACTAAAATTATATTTGACAAACATGAATATCCAATTTAATCTACAAATTTCTATCATGAAAGCACATTACAAACATCTGTTTTAGTACTGTTCAGTTTTAAAAGAAACCTTACATTAGATTTACCATCTAAAAGATAGTCAATATCATAGGAAATAATGACATCAACTTTTAACCAAGAGAAATATTTTAAGTGAAAATCAAGCTCAAACCTAACAAGATCAGTATATTCAAGGAATGCAGTATAAATCAGGCTTATTCTGCTTTTCTTTGCAAAGCACCTCCCAGATCCATACTTCGCTCTCTGGAGATATTAACGTAATTGCTGAGGATGCTGGCCAATGGTAATTTTTCCAATGGTATTTATTATAAAACAATCTTGGCAAGTGAAAGAAAACAGCACACACTGCTAATATTTTGGTAGAATTATGTGTTTATTCTAGCACGGTTAACAAGAGAGAAGTAAGCACTGAACAAGTACAGAGGAATGCTGCTGATGTAAATGAATATTTATTCAAAGCTCAGCTCTTCCAACCCCCTCTGATAGGGGGATGACAAAGAGCATTTTGATCTTGGATTTCTCCCAGCCTCGCACGCCAACAAATGCAGCACCCAAAGAAATGCTTGTTGATTGCCCAGGGTGGCAATAAAGGCAGACAAAACAGTACCGTATGAAAGAGTTTCTTATGTGATGGAGAAGAAGGGTGGGAAAATCCAAATTACAGAGAGAGAATCTGGCTGAAGGGCCAATCAAGTCAGTTGGTTGCTAGTGCCATCACTGTGATGAAGTGGCCTTCTTCAGTGCCTTAGCCACAGTCTATACCCTCAGTATTGCTTCTGCTCAACAAGCACATGACCATGCTACTACACAGGCAGGACAGGAGGATGTGGCTGACTGGGTGAAAAGTATCACCATTAATGGACACATATTTTACTAATGTAGATAAACAGTGACACTTGGTGTTCAAATGATGTTGCATGTAGTCTTCCCATCACCCCATTCTAATCATGAAAAAACATGAGACAAACCAAACTGAGGAACATTCTACAAAATACCTAGCTGGTACTCTTCAAATGTGGAAAGGTCACAAAAGACTGCTTGGAAGAAACTAAGAAGCCATGCTAACTAAATGCCATGTGGGATCCTGGATGGGATCTTGGAATTGGAACTGAAAAAGAACATTCATGTAAAATATGGTGAAATCCACACTACTATATATAAAACAACAAGAACCTACTGTATATCACAGGGAACTCTACTCAATATTCTGTAATAACCTACATGGGAAAAAGAATCTGAAAAAGAATGAATATATATATATATATATATATATATGTATAACTGAATCACTATGCTGTACACCTGAAACTAACACAACACTGTAGATCAACTATACTCCAATAAAAATTTTTTTAAAAAATAAAAAAAATTTTTAAGTACATACATTGATAATATTTTAGTAGGTATTGCCAAATTACTCTATGAAGTTTGATACCAAATTATAAGGTGTTTATTTTTCTGCCAACTTGCTAACTTTGAGAACTGATCATTTTTGTCTTTGCCACTTTTATTGGGGAAAAATATGAACCCACTAGATTGACATATATACACTACTATATATGAAAGATGACTAGTAAGAACCTACTGTATAGCACAGGGAACGCTATTCAGTGCTCTGTAATGACCTATATGGGAATGGAGTCTGAAAGAGAGTGGATATATGTTTATGTATAGCTGATTCACTTTGTTATACAGCAGAAACTAACACACCATTGTAAAGCAATTACAATCTGTTTAAAAAACAAGAATTGAAAATCATTTGGTACATAACCAGCTTGGTTATTTTTTTTAAACATTTTTATTGGAGTATAATTGCTTTACAATGATGTGTTAGTTTCTGCTTTATAACAAAGTGAATCAGCTATATGCATACATATATACTGATATCCCCTCCCTCTTGTGTCTCCCTCCCACCCTCCCCATCCCACCCCTCTAATGGTCACAAAGCACCAAACTGATCTCCATGTGCTATGCAGCTGCTTCCCACTAGCTGTCTATCTTACATTTGGTAGTGCATATATGTCCATGCCACTCCCTCACTTCGTCCCACTTTCCCTCCCCTCTCCTCGTGTCCTTAAGTCCATTCTGTACGTCTGCGTCTTTATTCCTGTCCTGCCCTTAGGTTCTTCAAGACCACTTTTTTTTTTTAGGTTCCATATATATGTGTTAGCATATGGTATTTGTTTTTCTCTTTCTGACTTACTTCACTCTGTATGACAGGCTCTAAGTCCATCCACCTCACTACAAATAACTCAATTTCGTTTCTTTTTATGGCTGAGTAATATTCCATTGTATATATGTGCCACACCTTCTTTATCCATTCATCTGTCGATGGACACTTAGGTTGCTTCCATGTCCTGGCTATTGTAAATAGAGCAGCAGTGAACATTGTGGTACATGACTCTTTTTGAATTATGGTTTTCTCAGGGTATATGCCCAGTAGTGGGATTGTTGGGTCGTATGGTAGTTCTATTTTTAGTTTTTTAAGGAACCTCCATACTGTTCTCCATAGTGGCTGTATCAATTTACATTCCCACCAGCAGTGTATGAGGGTTCCCTTTTCTCCACACCCTCTCCAGCATTTATTATTTGTAGATTTTTTGATGACGGCCATTCAGAATGGCCATCATCAAAAAATCTACAAACAATAAATGCTTGGTTATGTTAATCGTTTGATGTTTGGGTTCCACGTAAGTTAAGCGAAAAAAGCCTTGACCGTAATTCCACATGAGATTCTCTAGTGAAACGTAACAAAAACGTTCTGTTTTTTTTTTGTTTTTGTTTTTTTTTTTTTTTTTTTTTTGCGGTACGCGGGCCTCTCACTGTTGTGGCCTCTCCCGTTGCGCAGCACAGGCTCCGGATGCGCAGGCTCAGCAGCCATGGCTCACGGGCCCAGCCGCTCCGCGGCATATGGGATCCTCCCGGACCGGGGCACGAACCCGTATCCCCTGCATCGGCAGGCGGACTCTCAACCACTGTGCCACCAGGGAGGCCCAAAACGTTCTGTTTTTAAAACAAATTGTGACGAGAGATGAAAAGTGGATACTGTACAACAATGTGGAATGGAAGAGATCGTGGGGTAAGTGAAATGAACCACCACCAACGAAACCAAAGGCCGGTCTTCATCCAAAGAAGGTGATGTTGTGTATATGGTGGGATTGGAAGTGAGTCCTCTATTATGAGCTCCTTCCGGAAAACCAAACGATTAATTCCAACAAGTACTGTTCCCAATTAAACCAACTGAAAGCAGCACTTGACGAAAAGTGTCCAGAATTAGCCAACAGAAAATGCATGATCTTCCATCAGGATAACGCAAGACCGCATGTTTCTTTGATGGCCAGGCAAAAAACTGTTACAGCTAGGCTGGGAAGGTCTGATTCATCTGCCGTATTCACCAGACATTGCACCTTCGGATTTCCATTTATTTCGTCTTTACAAAATTCTCTTAATGGAAAAAATTTCAATTACCTGGAAGGCCGTAAAAGGCACCTGGAACAGTTCTTTGCTCAAAAAGATAAAAAGCTTTGGGAAGATGGAATTATGAAGTTGTCTGGAAAGTGGCAGAGGTAGTGGAACAAAATGGTGAATATGTTGTTGAATAAAGTTCTTGGTGCAAATGAAAAATGTCTTTTATTTTTACTTAAAAACTGAAGGAACTTTTTGGCCAACCTAATAATAACAACTCATGGAGTTGATATGAGAACTAAATGAAGTCATGCAAATAAAGTAATTCTAAGAGAGTTTGACTCAAGTAAGTGGTCAATAATTGTTAGCCATTATTATGGTTATTACGTGTCCCCCTAGATTGAGGACCTTCAGAACAAGGACCACATGTTATTTTCTTTTCTGGGTGGAATTCTCAGAGCTGGATTTATTTATTTATTTATTTATTTATTTATTTTACATCTTTATTGGAGTATAATTGCTTTACAATGTTGTGTTAGTTTCTGCTGTACAACAAAGTGAATCAACTATAAGTATACATATACCCCCATATCCCCTCCCTCTTGAGCCTCCCTCCCTCCCTCCCTATCCCACCCCTCTAGGTAGTCACAGAGCACCGAGCTGATCTCCCTGTGCTATGCAGCAGCTTCCCACTAACCATCCATTTTACATTTGGTAGTGTATATATGTCAGTGCTACTCTCTCACTTCGTCCCAGCTTCCCCTTCCCTCCCCGTGTCCTCAAGTCCATTCTCTACGTCTGTGTCTTTATTCCTGCCCTGCCACTAGGTTTATCAGTGCGATTTTTTTAGATTCCATATATGTGCGTTAGCATACGGTATTTGTTTTTCTCTTTCTGACTTACTTCACTCTGTATGACAGACTCTAGGTCCATCCACCTCATTACAAATAGCTCAACTTCATCTCTTTTTATGGCTGAGTAATATTCCATTGTATATATGTGCCACATCTTCTTTACCCATTCATCTGTTGATGGACACTTAGGTTGCTTCCATGTCCTGGCAATTGTAAATAGAGCTGCAATGAACATTGTGGTGCATGAGTCTTTTTGAATTATGGTTTTCTCAGAGCTGGATTTAAATCCTACCTTTGCCATTTATTGGCTTTGGACTTCCCTGGATTATTTTGAGGATTTAGTGATCCATTGCTTTTTAAAGCATGTAGTAGGATAGCCAGCTCAAGGCAAGCATTCAAAAATATTAATTGTTATAATTATCAGCTTGCTAAACCCAGAGTTTGACACTTAAGATATGCTGAATTGTTTGATGAATGAATGAGTGAACTGGTGAGAATGATCGACACTACTCCAGCAGCTGATATCAATTATCATTATCAACTAGTGATATCAAAAATTAAATTTCTTCATTTGCCACCCCATGCCTCTAAGCTTTAGAAAGCCAGTTCTAACCCAAGATACTTATTTGTGTTGCTCTGTTTTATTAACATCCAGTCATTTGGAATGATCTCCATGGAATAGACTGAAAAGTTCTAAGAACAAGTTGTTTTGCACAATGATACTTCAATAGCCAGTGGGGGTTATGAGCTGCAGTTATTGCCAACTGAAGAATATGTGGAAATTCCCTAAAGGCGGCAGATAAATCAATGTAATAACTCTTACCTAATGAACAACTGCTATAGGATTGAATGTATAGTCAACTTCTGTGCCCCAACTCTGCATAAAAAAGGGCTTATTTTGCCATTTACTCATGGGTGTATGCATGTGAAATTTGACAGGAAACAAACAGCACTGTTTGATACAATTTAAACTATTGTACACAAATCTTAAAACCTAAAGTGTAGAGGAAAAACTTCACTGTATCAGTTTCCTCGAGTACTGCATATTTTCCTTAGAGTTTAAAAAGCCTAAAATTGTGTCTTAAACAATAGTTATTTATATTTACCATAGTATTGTTGCCTTTTTTCCTCTGAAAGCATTATAAAATCTATGTTCATCTGCCTATGACAGCATTTTAGAATGAAGCAGATGGAGTACTAAATAGACACCTCTGCATGACACCTCATAGCCCATGGGTCCTAAGTGCATTCACCAATTGATTTCACAACCTCCTACAAAGTGAATACAATTATATTCCCTTTAAAGGTGAAGAAACTGAAATCCACACCTTATAAGTAGTGGCTCTGGGATTTGACCCCGGGCTAATACACCTCCAAAATCTATGATTATACCATCCTTCAGTTATGCTTTCGGTTAGCTAAGATTGTGGGTGACTGATCCTAAATGCTGCCCCCCATGAGCCTGTGCTAAAATTTTTGAATTCAGCTAGAAGTGTGCTGGAAAGTTCTGTTCAAGCTCACACCGACCTTTGTGCGGCTAGTGATCCATCTCTGGTGAACGCTTGGTCGTGTGAAAGAGGTTACAAGGTAGTTAAAAAGCCTGGAAGGAATTTCAACCAATGGAGGATGGAAACCAATGGAGACATTCTCCAGCTCCCCATATTTTAGCTTGTGACAGATCAAAGAAGGCCACAAATAACTTTTGCTTCTCCCATCAACAGGTGGAATCTATTTCCCTTGCCCTTGAATCTGGGCTGGCCCTGTGACTCATGCTGACCAAATACCATGAGATTACCATGCAGTGAGGAAACCCACGCCATCCTCTTAGAGAGAGGGGCCACATGGAGGATCACCAATGCACCAGACATATAAGTGAAGACATCCTGAACTTTCCAGGCCTCCCAGACACCAGCTAAAAGCATCCAAATGAGTGAATCCAGTTGATGCCATGTGGAGCAGAACTGCCCAGCTGAGCCCTGATCTAATTCCTGACTGACAGAATCATGCCACTAAGTTTGGGGGTTGTTTGCTATATAGCAGTAGATAATGGAAACATGGGTAGAAGATCCTCAGAGGCATTCTATGTGTTTCCCAGTGGTCCTGGTGGAAACTTGGTCATTCCTTTGTCCACAGATGTGAATTTTATGACACAAATTTATAATGGCGTTTCGTTCTTCTTCATTCCTGCTTCCCGGATCACCTCCCAAATAAACTGCACTCACCCAGGCCCCTCCTTTGGAGGAGGAAGTGTCCTCAAACTAAGACACAGAGCTTGTGCCCTTCCTACAATTTTTTCATGAAATTTTAAAAGCTTTTATTTTCATAAAAATAATTTATCCATACCGTTCCAATTATATATGATAACATCCAACCAATCATTTTTATTTCTAAAGCAAGATGTTATCATGAATTTAAAAGTTTATGAATAGACATACAGTCAGAAAAATTACACTAATAGATTGTGGTCTAAAACTGCAGAAGTCATTCCAAATAAAAGAAAAAAATTAATCTTTCTGCACTGTAAAAATATTGCATAGAAACAATTAATGACTCAAAGGGAATCTTTGTAGGTATGCTAAGTTAATTTTCTTCTTGACCATTCAACTTTCTTATTCAGTGAACTTTTAAAAAAATAATTTTACTTTTTAAGAATGGTTTTAGATTCAAATCAACATTTACATAAGCTATGTCTTCCATATCTTTATAAAGTTAGAAATGATACCTTATGGGGACAGTAAAATACATAGCATAATTTTAGACATTTCCTATAAAAGGGATATTTCTAGATGAGGAAAGGCAAATTAGACAATTGTGACCCATTGACTCTTCTGCATCTAGCTCCCATCCCTCTCCCCCAGGGAGAACCACAACTCCGAATAATACTGCAAAGAGAGATAAACTATTTCACTTTCTAAAAAAACTTGTAACTCTGAATAACCCATTTCAATTAAAAGAACCCCGAACAAGAACCTAAATATCTGATCGTTTGCATAACACTTTACTGATCTTTAACAGTGCACTTTCAGTTATACAGGAAAAAGTAATTTATTTCCAATTTAATCATAAATTAAAAGATTAAAATATTGCCATTGCAGCAGAACGGCAATATATTTGCTGAGTTCATGACTCAGAGCTTCTGAAGCTGGTCTGAGACTCATATCACACTCCTTGACCTTCAAGCCTGCTTACCATCTCCATATCGCCTTTCACGGTTATTTTCTTGGCATTTTGACAAACACGTTCTGACAACACCGTTTTTTGACAATATATTACCATGAGAAGCCAGATTCAACGTGCCTCTTTGGGGGCTTGCAGAAAGACCCAGAGCCATCCTCTGTGATACGATATGAAAACTGCACCTGTCTTTGAGCTCTCTTATAAATCATCAGAGGAAGAAACCTGACTCATTGGGTCAGCGGCAAGAACCTAGAGACAGAAAGTTCTAATCCTGGATTTCTCTAAGTAGTTTGCAAGATAACTTCGGGTCCATAGTTGAAATTTCGTTTAAACTGTTCCTCAATTCTGGTTTAATACATTCATAATTTTTCTCTGCCAAAGAGAAAATATGACCAAACTTTGTGTGGACGCTCAGAATGAAAGCTAAGCTAACCCATACTTCCTTACTGACAATAATAATGCAATATTGGTAATTATCTGTATGACAGGAGAGGCAGAATTCGTTTGTAGCATGATAAAAGTCCCAGGGAGGCTTGTTTTGAACACAATTCCAGGAAGAATTTCTATGTCCATTATTATCTAAAGGCAGAAATGTGAAGGTCTCCATTGCGGGGCGGGGGGCAGTGCTGGGCATAAACTGGGGATGTCGTAGGTAGGATTTAAGTATCGCAGGGATGTCTGGACTAGAGAGAAGACCTTTAAGGACTTTTCCATCCCAATATTCTGTTTTGTTCATAGAATGCTGAAGTCAGACTAAAAGTGAAATGGGAGTTATGGTTAGATTTTGAGCAAAAAAAAAAGCATCTGAGTGTAGATGGTATTGTTTCAATTTAGTGATGCTGCCTTGTTACCCTGAAAAGATGTTGATGAGATTAGCCGTGAACAACAGTCAGCTTGATCTCACAAGACAGTGGTAGTATAAGGAAGTGAGAAGAAAACCCGGCTTGAAGTGAGAAACCGCACTGCCATTTGCCAGCTAGAGAACCAGGGCTGGACTGGGAGCTATCCAGTTCCCAACAGGCTAAGGATTCTCCAAACAAAAAGTGTCTGATGCAATGAAGTTACTGTGATGAGTGTGTGGGAATGAAGGTTACCCCCTGGCTTGTTGGCATGTCTTGTGTTACACCAAATCCACAATGCAAGTCTGGTAAATTCCTGTGTTCCAAGTCACTAGTCCAAATGCCTGGGGTGACAGCCTGCTGTTGCTCCAATGCCTACCATGAAAAGTATACCTTACTTAACAGCTTGCAAAATAAATTTTCAATTGCCTTCTGCTGTTGTCCAAATCAGCCAGGTCTGTTCATTCACTTGATCACCTAAGCCCTCTTTGAGTGCCTCGGTGGAAAGACCAAGGTTCCTGGCACACAGAGTAGGTGCAGAATAAATATTTTTGACTAATACTTTAATTCAAGTCCTACCTTTGTTGCTTCCTAGCTGTATGACCTGGACACATCTTCCATTTTATTTAACTTTTACTCTGCTTAGTATCTTTTATTACGTCCTATGTGCTGGGCACTTTCCAAGTAATCAGGTCATGAGGTCCTCACAAAACTCTTTAAGGTAAGGACTTTAATTATCCCCATTTGACAGATGAGGAAACTGAGGCAGAAAGATGCTTTGTAATCTGTTCAAGGTCACAGAGCAGAGCCTGGATTTGAATCCAGGTAGTCTGGATCAGAGTCCAGCTCTAACTCATTCACTTCATTTCTTCTCCAAGTCTGGCTGCCTCTTAATCAGAGTCTCAGTGTCCTTACCTGCAAAATGAAGGATGATACTATCACCCCGCAGAGTTGTTGTAATAACAAAAAACTGCTGAGCATTCTACAAATACTAATTGTTATTTCGCTTATCATTATTATCATCACCTATCAACTGAAATAAGTGGGCAAGGAATCAATCGGAAGTTCCAATATAAGCAGAATGCTACTTTGTTCAAAAGCCAGAAAACCTGGTGGCCCAGTTCAGGATTTCCATGGACCAAATTATTAACTAGAGTAGAGGCCTTGTTATAATAAACCCCAATGCAACATGCCTACTGTCACCTAAGGTTTATCTTTCCCCTTCCCCATCCACTTTTGGGCCTCAGTACCAGCTTGCCTAACTGTTTCTCAACCCCTGAGAGATGAGGTTATTGGCAATGCAAGCTGAGAATTGAACTGATGCTTATTCACACTTCAGATCCTATAGGTAGTATTAATTCACCTGTTTCCATGAGTGTCCAGGTATACAGAAGCAAAAACACATTATTTTCCTTGATCCATGGGTCACCCAACTCAATTCATTTCCAATTTCTTCAAAGACATTCTAAGCTCAGCCTTCTCCTCTTGGGTCTATCAGCACATGACTTGATGGGTAGTTTCTCAAGTTGCTTTTAGTTCTCATGGCTCCTGAAAATCTTTGGCTATTTAATAGCTCTGGTGTGATATGGCCAGGCAATTTTTCAAGATTGTAAGTACTTTTTAAAGTCTCTGCCTATTCTGAAAAACAATCTCTTTAATAGCTTCTCTGCACTTGCTTCCAAAGCATAATAATCAGGACACAGAATATCCACGGTAACCAGTCTCAGAAAATCCCAGGCTGGCTGTTCTCTCCTCCATTGAATCTGCCAGAGTCATTACTACCTCCTTGTTGCATCTTCAAGGACAGCATTTAATATACATTAGGCCTGGGCCTACAACATAGCTCTGCTCATCTACATTTATGTTTATGTTTTACTGAAAAGATGATGTAGCAACAATATTGATATATTTTCTAAAAGTCATAAACAGTGTTCTTTTTTAATTGATATTAAAATTCACATACCAGGCTTCCCTGGTGGCACAGTGGTTAAGAATCTTCCTGCCAATGCAGGGAACACGGGTTCAAGCCCTGGTCCGGGAAGATCCCACATGCCGTGGAGCAACTAAGCCCATGCGCCACAACTACTGAGCCTGTGCTCTAGGGCCCGCGAGCCACAACTTCTGAAGCCCACGTGCTGAGAGCCCATGCTCCGCAACAAGAGAAGCCATCGCAATGAGAAGCCCACACACTCCAGCGAAGAGTAACCCCTGCTCGCCACAATTAGAGAAACCCTGTGCGCAGCAACGAAGACCCAATGCAGCCAAAAATAAACTAATTAATTAATTAATTTTTAAAAATTCACATACCATAAAATTTACCCTTTTAAAGTGTACACGTCAGAGGTTTTTGGTATATTCCCCAGGCTATGCAACCATCACAGCTACCTAGTTCCAGAACATTTTCATCCCCCCAAAAAGAAACCAGGTATCCATTAGCAGTCACTTGTCATCACTCTCTACTGCCATCCTCTGGCAACCACTAATCTATTCTCTGTCTCTATAGATTTGCCTAATCCGGACATGTCATATGAATAGAATCATACAATATATGGCCCTTTGTAACAAGCTTCTTTCACTTAGCATAATGTTTTCAAGGTTTATCCATGTTGTAGCATGGATTAGTACTCCAGTCCTTCTTATTGCTGAATAATCTTGCATTGCATAGGTATACCACATTTTGTTTACCCATTCATCTGTTGATAGACATTTGGTTGTTTCCACCATTTTGGCCATTATGAATAATGCTATGAACATTCACTTACAAGTCTTCGTGTACACATGTATTTTCAGTTCTCTTGGGTAGATACCTAAAGGTGGAATTGCTGGGTAATATGGTCAATGTTTAACTTTTTGAGAAACTGCCAAACTATTTTTCAAAACTGCTGCACCATTTTACATTCTCACCAGCAGTGTATAAGAGTTTCAATTTCTCCACATCCTTGGCAACACTTGTTATTATCTGTCTTTTTTATTATAGCCATATATATGCTATGGTATAGCCATATGAAGTGGTATCTCATTGTGGTTTTGAATTGTATTTCCCTGGTAGCTAATGACAACATCATTATTTACTAGGTAACACAATAACTAATTCTATTTTTTCACACATTACATTCCATTTTTTGCCATGTTGTAACATAGTTGCAATTACAGTCTCAGTCTCTTGATCATAAGCAATGGCCCAGAGAGGATGCAGTAAAACTTAGACCAAGACATCATGCCCCTTACAGAAAGGGGAGCAAAGGTAAGAATGACTTTTGTCTTCCTGTCTGCAAAAATTAAAAATAAAACATCTGAAACAATCAGGGCATTGTTGCATAAATTCCTGTTTGTCCCCTAATGCAGATTTTAATAAAACAGAACTAATTTAATCTACGTGTGTTAACCTGCTCTGTGAATGTAGAAAGTTACAGAAAATTGTAACCTTCTTTTGACAAAATAAAAGAATACCTACTCAGGAAAAAAATTTTTAAAGACATCATGCCCCAAAGGTGTAGCCCCAGGATTTGGAAAACCACTGTCAGAACACAGATTCCCTCAGTTATCGAATGGAGTCTGATATAAAACACTTTCCCTTATGCAGACACCAGATTAGAAAAATCAGAATCTAGCTATGGAAAGCTGAGCTCACATTTGCATAAATCATGAATATGTCATGACATGTATGATAGTCAAAACATTTCTTTGAATGTGATATCTGGTTGAGCCATAAAGTATGGTGGAGTTTTCTCAGATAGATATGGGACCAGGTGATCAAAAGCAGAATGAGAAGAGAAAAAAATCCCTGCAGAGAACCTTTACGTTACATCGTAAAATCCTGAGCTGTATCATGAAGCCCAAGGCCCAGTCACACTTATTCTTTGCCATCATCCTGCTCCTATAGGTGTTTCCAGTTGGATTTCTCTAAGTTCTTGAAGCATACTACGCCCCTCTTAACTACAGGCCATTCTTCCTACCACCTCCCTTCTTTTTGTTTGGCAAAGGCATCCTTACCCACTGGCTTCAGTTGAGACATCCCAGACCTCCTTAGTCCTTGTATCAGCTTCCTATGGCAGCTGTGACAAGCTATCACAAACATCATGGCCTAAAACAACACTCACTTATTCTGTTACAGTCCTGGAGATCAGAAGTCTCACTGGGCTAGGATCAAGATGTCGACAGAGCTGCTGTCCTTCTGTAGATTCTAGGGGGGGATCTGTTGCCTTGCCTTTGCTAGCTTCTAGAGGCTGCCCTAATCCTTGGGTCACGGCTCCTTCCTCCATTTTCAAAGCCAACAGTGTAGCATCTTCAAAATCAATCTCTGTGCGTGTGGCTCTGTCTCTCTCTGTCTCTCTCTGTCTCTCTGTCTCTCTCTCTCTCTCTCTCCATCTGTCTGTCTGTCTCTCTCTGGCTGATTCTGTCCTCATATCTTCTTCTCTAACTCTGAACTTCCTGCCTCTTTCTTATAAGGATCCTTGTGATTACATTAGACTCACCCAGATAATCCAGGATCATCTCCCCATCTCAAGATCCTTAACTTAATCATATCTGCAAAGTCTCTTTTGCCATATAAGGTAACATATCCATGGGTTCTGGGAATCAGGACATGGACATCCTTGGGGGGAGGCATTATTCTGTACCACAGTCCTCCTGTCATAGTGCCACAGCATTCTGAGGAAGTGCAGGAATTTATTTACTGGAAAGTGTTGCTTTCACAAACGGGTAAGCACCTTGTGGGGCCGTGCCTGTTTACTCTGCATACATTCCCCAGTGTCTACTGCATAGCCAGCACTTGATAAATATTTGATGACAACCTGGCTGAGTGGCCAGTTTGATTCTGTTGGACGAGAATTCCTACGGAAAGGGGAGGAGGTCAGCTAAGATTATAGCGTGAAAGGCTTTGAAATGACTGGCTAAGCAGTTTGGATTTCATTCTGTACACACCGAGTCCCAGCAAAGGTTTTTACTCAGGGAGTTAACATGATCACAATTGTGTCTTTGGAGTAGAAAGCCCATAAGCCAGATGGGAAGAGGGGAAACTGAAGGCAGGGTGACCAAGCAGAAGGCCACAGCAAATGAGGACCCAAACTAGGCAGTGGCAACGAGAAGGAACAGCTGGAGAGAGATGTAAGAACTTGGACACATTCCTCTTCAAATCCTTTCTAGAACGGAGCGAATGAGAAGTAAACACAACAGGATTTGATAACTTATTGGAGACGACAGGAGAAAAAAGAAAAAAAGAGGGGGAAAAGTGAAGACATTCTGGCCTGGTAAAACTAAGCTGGCCTAAGAATGGTGACACCAACCAGAAATAAGGAATACGGAAAATGGAATGTGCTCAGAGGAAAGGGGGACTGATTCGTTCTGCCTCAGTCGTGTAGACTAGGAGGAGCCCAGTGCGCATCGTGAGCAGATGTCTTGCAAGAAATCAGAAATAGATGTTAGGAGCTCAAGCACACAGAGTTACGAGTGTCCCCAAGAGGGATGACAGCTGAAGTCGCAAAAGGGAACGAGATCATCAAGGGAGAATTATCTGAAGGAAAAGCACAGAACTGTAGGGATGCATGGACGACAAGCACAGAAACAGAAGAGCAGGAAGAGACATTACAGACTGAGAAGCAGGCAACGGGGAGGGAGCTGACACTGTTCTGTGAGTGCTGGGGAAAGGGGGTGGGGACGGTGCAGAACACTGCTGTCAGTTCCACCCTGAAGTCCAGCCAAAGGAGGTCTAAGAAAGTCCTGGGATTTGGGCATCTTTGAGAAAATTGTTTCAGTAAGTAATGGGGATAGAAAAAAGATTGCCAAGGTTCTAGATGTTCATGGTCTCTTACTTTTTCCAGAAGTTTTGCAGTTAACATTGAGAGTCAAGGAGGATTTCAGGGTTGGTTCTGCCCTCATCTTGTTGTCTGAGTTTGGACTTAACCCTTTCAGTCCCTGTCTTTAACTGTAAAGTAAGGAGGTTGCAACTAGATGCTACCTGAGGTCCTTTAAGAGTCTAAATTTGCTCATGCCAACCCTCAAATCCCAAAATCCTGGTGGAAGCTCAATTCAGTCTGACAAGAAGTTGTCTTCATAGTATTCTCTATTTAAGTTAAAAATTACCTTAGAGATTAATCTCCAAAATTTACAAGCAGCCCATGCAGCTCAATATCAAAAAAACAAACAACCCAATCCAAAAATGGGCAGAAGACCTAAATAGACATTTCTCCAAAGAAGATATACGGATTGCCAACAAACACATGAAAGAATGCTCAACATCATTAATCATTAGAGAAATGCAAATCAAAACTACAACGATATATCACCTCACACCAGTCAGAATGGCCATCATCAAAAGATCTAGAAACAATAAATGCTGGAGAGGGTGTGGAGAAAACGGAACCCTCTTGCACTGCTGGTGGGAATGTAAATTGATACAGCCACTATGGAGAACAGTATGGAGGTTCATTAAAAAACTAAAAATAGAACTACCATACGACCCAGCAATCCCACTACTGAGCATATACCCTGAGAAAACCATAATTCAAAAAGACTCATGCACCACAATGTTCATTGCAGCTCTATTTACAATTGCCAGGACATGGAAGCAACCTAAGTGTCCATCGACAGATGAATGGATAAAGAAGATGTGGCACATATATACAATGGAATATTACTCAGCCATAAAAAGAAATGAAATTGAGCTATTTGTAATGAGGTGGATAGACCTAGAGTCTGACATACAGAGTGAAGTAAGTCAGAAAGAGAAAAACAAGTACTGTATGCTAACACATATATATGGAATCTAAAAAAAAAAAAGGTTCTGAAGAACCCAGGGGCAGGACGGGAATAAAGATGCAGACCTACTAGAGAACGGACTTGAGGATATGGGGAGGGGGAAGGGTGAGCTGGGACAAAGTGAGAGAGCGGCATGGAGATATATACACTACCAAACGTAAAATAGATAGCTAGTGGGAAGCAGCCACACAGCACAGGGAGATCAGCTCAGTGCTTTGTGACCACCTAGAGGGGTGGGATAGGGAGGGTGGGAGGGAGGGAGATGCAAGAGGGAAGAGATATGGGGATATATGTATATGTATAGCTGATTCACTTTGTTATAAAGCAGAAACTAACACACCATTGTAAAGCAATTATACTCCAATAAAGATGCTTAAAAAAAGTTTTTTAGTAAAAATAAAAATTACCTTAGAAATGAAATGAAGTGTAGCAGAGAAATACTCCAAGAGAAAGCATATGAAAACTGAATAACTATTTTCCTAAGTTATAAATTCTTAGGCCATTATACTGATTACAAACATAATTCCTTGTAAAATGTCCTTTGTCAATTTCCTGTTTGAAGCCATCTTACTCTAATTACTTCCTCTTTGGTGACATGGGTGAGCTTCTATTTTTAATCACAATATTCCTCTCTGTCCATGTTTTAAATTTTAATTCCAGTTTCTGTCATTACATATTTACAATTCAATTCTTTCTTACACATATATTGAGACACCCCATATTTTTTTCCTATCCTCAATACCTTTCAAAAAGGTATTTTTTCCAATTCAAAGTCTTGGTTGACATATACCAGGAAAAAAGAAAAAACGACAGAGTAAAGCCAGAAACATGAGAGCAAATGGTACCAGAAAGCAAAACCTAGAATTCAGTTTCTTGTATAAAGTAAGAAATTATATAGCGTTTCTCAACCTCGGTGCTGTTGAAAATCTGAGCAGGATAATTATTTGTTGTGGCGGCCTGTCCCGTGCACTGCAGAACGATTAGCAGTATCCCTGGCCTCTATCCATCAGATGCTGGTAGCACACACCCCCTGCCTCAACTCTGGCAATCGTAAACGCCAACAGGTATTGCCAAATGTGTCCAGGCTGCAAACTCACCCCTTGGTTGAAAACCAGTGGTCTATAGACACCAACCTATTCGAAGTAGTTCAACAGTGCAAGAAAACAATTTGCTAAAGTGGAAAAGTAAGAAATACAGAAGTATTATGTTTCTATGGCAACTCCCATTTGTTTGCAGGATGCTTGGCATGGTTTCCCCATGCCTACCTCCTCTGAGTATCTGTCCTCCTGCTTGTTTCACGTTACTGATGCATGGCCCCCACAGACACTAGAGTGATGTCTCTAAAACACATATCCAATCTTGTTACACACTCAGGCTTAAAAATCACCAATTTACCCCATTCTCCACCGCAGGGTTTCTCAGTCTGGGCACTATTGACATTGAGGGCCAGATAA
Source organism: Mesoplodon mirus (assembly GCF_964341445.2). Lineage (NCBI taxonomy): Eukaryota > Metazoa > Chordata > Mammalia > Artiodactyla > Ziphiidae > Mesoplodon > Mesoplodon mirus. The sequence continues at coordinate 8,965,320 of NC_138981.1, forward strand.
TTCTTTGTTGTGGGCGCTGTCCTGTGCCTAGTAGAGTGTTTAGCAGCATCCCTGGATTCTCCCCCACTAGATGCCACTAGCACCTCCCCTGTTAGTAGGCAGAATAATGTCCCACCAAAGATATCCACGTCCTAATCTCTGGAGCCTGTGAATATGTTAGCTTACACGGCAAGGGGGAATTAAGGCTGCAGGTAGAATTAAAGGTTGCTAATCAACTGACCTTAAAAGAATGAGATTGCACAGGGAGATCAGCTCGGTGCTTTGTGACCACCTACAGGGGTGGGATAGGGAGGGTGGGAGGGAGGGAGACGCAAGAGGGAGGAGATATGGGGACATATGTATATGTATAACTAATTCACTTTGTTATACAGCAGAAACTAACACGCCGTTGTCGAGCAATTATACTCCAATAAAGATGTTTTTAAAAAATGAGATTATCTTGGATTATCCAGGTGAGTTCTATGTAATCACAAGCACCCTTAAGAGAGCCTGAGGAAGAAATGACTGGAAGAAGAGTCAAAGAGATGCAACATGGCTGGCGTTGAAGATGGAGGAAGGGGGACACTGGAAAAGCAAAGGAAACAGACGCTAGCGCCTTCAGAAGGAACACAGCTCCGCCAACACCTTGACTTTAGCCCAAGGAGACCTATTTCAGACTTCTGACCTCCACAAGTATAAGACAATAAATTTGTGTTGCTCAAACCCATATGTTTGGGGTAATTTGTTACAGCTGCAAAATGAAGGTAATACATCACCACTCCCAGTTGTGACAACCAAAACTGTCTTTGGACATTGCTAAATGTCCCCTGGGAACAAAACTGTCTCCAGGTTGAGAACCACTGCTCTACAAAACGGGGTCCAAACTCCTGAGACATGCACAGTGGGGCTCTTCATAATGAATGCTACCCAGCCTGTTGAATACTATTATCCAACACACAGTGAGATGCAGCCGATGCTCCATGGCACACCAAACTTCTAACTTCAAAAACACTCTATCAATATATGCTTTCACTTCCCTGCAGATTTGATGCCAAGAGGTGCTTTGGTCCTCCTGCCATTTTTACCTGAGCCTATAGTTACTTATTATTCCACAAACAGGTGTCTAATTTCTGGTTTCATTAGGTTGTTATATAAAAAGCCATGTGGTTGCTACATACGTTAAACTGCAGATATCTTAACCTCCTCCTCCAAACAAATGATTGCACTTAAGCCCCTCTAAGTCCTCTTTGTTGGAAACTCTAGCGTCACCAACACCTCTGTGCCTTTGCAGGTCCACTCCTTTCTATTTCATCAAGGAATCACTTCCCTTCTTCTTCTTATAAGTGGCAGTCACCCTTGAGGATCAAGTTCAAGTGTTCTCTGCAGAGTGAAGCCTTTCAAGACTCCCCAAAGCACGGAGAATCACATCCCCCAGTCCCTCATTGCGCTGACCCTCTGGACTGCAGCTATTGGTTGACTCATCCATCCTTCTCCTTAGACTCTTTAAGGGGTGACACCATATTTTAGCCTCTCTGCATTCCTGGTACATAGAGAAATGCTTGTGCTCAAGAAGTTCTTGGGGCGTAAATGAAGAAAAGAAGTCATGAAGAGAGAAATAATTTTAGTTATGGGTTTTCGAGGCTGGCAAACTCTATGTCAGCTATGAGCATAATCTCAGCTCTGATCCAAAAGAATTAGGAGAACCCCAGAGTTAGAATGAGACCTTACTCCCTTGTTTGTGATCCGAGTCAAGGACAGAGCATGGCTGCTAAGAACAAAGTTGAAAAGTATATACCAATTGTGTTACCATCTACCATTTATCCCTTTGTCTTCTCCCTTTTTCTACTCAACAGATATTCTACCCAGCATGTCCATGAATCAGATTTTGTTAAAGCAAAAATCCTAAAACACATAGTAAGGAAATATTGAGTTGTAGCTGATAGTTGCAGCTGTAGCTGTAGCTTTGTCTAACACCTCCCGGTTTTAGGCCATAAAAATGCCATTTGTGAGCTTTGAGTGAGCACGCCGCATAGAGCTACAGGCATTTATGCGAGTCTTGGAAGCAGGTGCCCTTGTACGAACAATTTAGTTTAAAACCAGAGAATCTGCTGAAAGAACTAAGTAGAAGTGAATGTGATCCATTACTGGCTACACCTGAATGAAGGTGAATTCTCAGGTTTGCCTATGGATTCAACGGAAGAGAAACTGAAAAGTTGAATAAACCATAGGAGATCCGTGGAATCTGCAGGCAACACTCAAGAGGGATCCACATGCTTCTGGAATGGGAAGACGTCCCCAGGGAAACTTTCTGCCAGCTGAAAGCACTCTGTGGGCTGTCAAGACGGCCATAATGGGGGGGCTACATTCAACTCACTGGTGTAGTAGTTCTCAGCTGGGGCAGTTTTGACCCTCAGAGGACATCCAGTAGTGCCTGCAGACACTTTTCATTGTCACACTGGTGGAGAGGCTGCTATTCGCACCTAGTGGGCAGAGGCCCAGGACGCTGCTGAACTTCCTACAATGCACAGGACAGCGCCCAAAGCAAAGAATCATTCAGCCACAACTGTCAACAGCGCAGAGGCAGAGAAACCCTGAACCAGAGCAACCAGGAAAAGCATAAGAACCAAGTCTGTATGATCCAAATCTCCCCTCCAGGGCCCATAAGTAACCTTGCAAGGTGTTCATTTGCTGGACTCTTGGCATCATTAGTAAAGATTCTCTTTTAGGACAAAGGACCTAGCTTGCTTTCAAACGAGAAGGACAAGCACTGCTCAATAGGATGAATTTCCTTGGGTTTTGAGAGGGTTCCAGGGCATGAAACCTTTGAAAGGTAATCCAGGCCATTACATTCCAGACCCCGGGGTTATGTTAGGATATCCGGGACTCTATTACACAAAACCAGGCTTGGACCTTCATGCCAGGATTCCATCCAGTCATTCCATGTCTGCCTCAAGAATAAAGGGATTACACACACACAGACACACACGAACATTTTATGAGAAAATTTTGTTCTTTTGCTAGATGGCTATGTACTTAGTTTTAACCACTGCAAAAGAGGTGAAAGTCACGGTAGGTGAGCTTGCAGACTGCCCCTATACTGCACAGAATAGTTTGAAGCCACCCAGTATTGATGAAGTTCAGGTACTTATCCATTAATTATGAAATTTTAATGGATAAGAAGAAAATTTCTAACCAGTTGTGATCATCTACAGTAGACTGCCTTTCGGTCATAAGAGCAACAAACAGCATCTATATACTATATTCCAAGTATGTACAGTTGCTAAGAAAAGCAGAGATGTTCTTAGCGATGTAATTGGTTTAAACATGAATGTCAGTGGCTATCCAGTCCAAAAACTTGGCTTGCTTTTGCATTTCTCTCAAGTCCTACAGATTGATCGGATAACGTGTGCTTCTGATATAGAGCAGGAATCCAGGCCCTTCTAAAGACCAACAGAAATTCAACATTTATTCTTGACCCTCTTTCTAATGCTAAGTTCCCTGGTTTGGAGAGAATCTCTTGCTTCCTACTTGACTTTTCTCTCTACTGCCTATCTTCCTCAAGAAAATGGGCAGAACAGTCAGCAGTGTTTGTTAGTTGTTGTAATCCATGCTCCCCACCCAACAGCAGCAGTTACTTTGACACAGTAACTAATATTTTACTAATATGTGATGCGAGTATTTCTGATAAATACTGCTGATTTTTCTAAGGCAGTCTAATAAAAGCCAAAATTTCACAGTCATCTCATGTTAACAGAGCAAGGTATGATGTTGGATACTATTTTCTAGCTGTTTTTCTTGGTTGTGTTTCCTTTATTTCGTCTAAATCTCCAGCAATTACACGGTATTGCATTTCATTTCTGTAATTCTAACTGTACTTTAAAACATTTAATTACAATGGATGGAATCTCTCCTTATGGAAACAGATCCAACGCAAATCTATAGTGTTTGTGGACTGAAAGAGATTAGGAGTTGTTCATTTTTAAAACAACTAGTATTTATTCTCTCAAAGCATGCAGCTTTCCAAGTACCCATCAACCACAGGTTCCCATTAGCTCTGTTCTCCACGCTTCTAAACCAGAGAGCAAACGTTTTGAAAGGTACCAAATACCTCCCTCGGAGTTCCCTATTTACTAATGATTCCTGATTCATGTACATTTCACTGCTAGTAGCCCTTAGTGGAATCTGGGCATATTTCCATGATCTTTCATAGCCTTAAGCAGAGATTTTTTTTTTTCTCCAGGATTAAACTAGTACTCAGTACCATAGATCTCCTAAATCAGACCTTTAGGGAGAAGAAGCTATCAAAACTAGAGAATTCTAGTAGTTACTCCCCCAAACACACAGACCTACACACACACACATATCAACAACACCCTCAAGAACAATGTTCCTGAATTCTCTGTAAAACAAGCAGATGGCAGAAACATTTCAAAACATATTTCCTTCAATCCTGACAAACAGCTTGGAAATAGATCATTTGAGTTCCAAAAAAATATCAACATTGGGTGAAGGGATAAGATGACCCTTGGAAATCACCTGCAGCACAAAAAGGAAAGCACCTCTTCCTCTAGCTCCTACCACTGCTCCAAAGTGGAGCCAAGAAGTCCTAACAAGACACGTGTGGGTGGCCACTGGGGACGTCCCATTTGCAGACACCATTTAACCAGCCAAAGAGGAACAGCCACACCAGGAAAACCCCTCAGTGGGTCCCTGGCTCTGTAAATGAGAAGGAATTAAAGAACTGCCCAGGTGTCCAGCCTTGGGCCATGAGGACACGAGGCACCGGACCCTACCTCGGACTTCCACACGACATAGGGTTGGCCGTGGCTTTCGGGTGGGGACTGGAACTTTCTTTGCTGGAGCCACCTCCTGGGAGAAGCGAAGATGCCGTTGGGGCCTCCCCCGGAGGAGCAGAGGATGGTGCTGCGGCCGCTGCCCGGCCCGGCTAGGACTGAAGGCAGGTCCCATACCATGCTCTTCTTGAGGCCGCTGCGACCAAGGGGGACCTCATAGTCAAAGTGGAAGCTGCCAGAAGGTGACTTCTCCAGCGGGGTGCTGGGTGTGGAGAAGGACGAGCAGAGGGGTCTAGGGGACGGGAGTCGGTTGGCCCGGGGATGCGGGCCCCGCGGAGAGGACGCCAAGCGAGAGCCGAGACCCTCGGCCAGGGACAGCGGGGAGCAGACGCGGCCCCCGGTGGCCCCCCGCGAGCCGCCCTCTGAGCCCGCCTCGCCCCCGCAGCCGCCGATCAGAGCCGGGTCCAGGCTGCGGGTCTGGCGAAGCTTCCTCTTGGAGAAGCCCTTGGCCGAGGCCGCGCTGCCCGGGGCCGGCGAGGAGCAGGAGAAGACACTGTGGAGTAGGCTCTGCGCGGACATCTCGGCGGGGCTGTGCCTGAGGGCCACCCTCTTCCAGCTCTCGGAACTGCTAGCGCTTTGGGGCGCAGAAAGCAAGGGGGCTCAGGCGAGGCTGCCAGGCGGGGTCGGGCCAAGGCTCGCCGAGGCCGGTGGAGGGCAGTTCCCGGCTCACGCGCCAGCAGCGCGCTCCAAGTGCCCCGCCAGGGGCAGAAGCAGGAGATCCATCACCAGCCTTCTAGGAAAAGGGGTGAGGAGGGAGGGCTCCTTCGGTCGCCAGAACCTTCTCCCAGAGCCTAAGTCACGAAAAGGGTAAGGAAGAGGAGGAGGAAGGTCAGGTGCTCGCTGGGTGCCCAGCTCCGGCGGCCAGCGCCACTCCCCCTTCCCAGCTGAGGCAGGAGATGCCGCGCTCCCGCTCCCAGGCTCTGGACAGCCTCGAAGTCTCCAGCAAGCTCCTCCCCGCGCCCTAAGGACGGTCCCGAGGGCTGGGGAGGAGGCCTCCTGGGCGTGCGCCCAGGGCGCGTCCCTCGCGCTCTCGGCGCAGTGAGAGGGACTTCCTCCCGCGCTGGAGCTGGGCACCCGGGCTGCGCCCCCGTGCACCGTCGCCGTATCCGGGCCTCTGAAGCTACGCGTCTGGCCGCCACTTGGCTGCTGCGCCCACTCCTCTGACTGGCTAGACGCAAGAATGTCTCCAAGCTCCAGGTTCCCCCGAGGTGCCAGTCTCGCTACAAAGCGGGGACACGGAGCGCGCAGCGCCCAGGGCCTTCCAAGGGCTGAGCGGCTAGGGTGGGAGAGAATTCCCAGCTGCGCTCAGGGAGCTAAGGGGACAACCACAGGGTCGGCTGTCCACGACCCGCCGGAGAGGGGCTCTTGATATTCTCAGCCCAGCCTTGGGCCCAGGGTAGGCGCAGAGATGTCCCCGCACGCTCGCGCTAGACGCAGCGGGAAGGGGGCGGCCCGGACGGGTAGGGCGGGAGGGAAGCCAGGTCTGGAGCTGGGGCGGAGCCAGGAGCAGGAGAAAGCAGAACGTGGAGTTCTCCAGGCACCAAACCTGGGAGCGGCGCAGCGAGAGCACCGCTCACCACCGGTACCGGGTCTCCTGGGGAGAAAGCCCCGAGGACGGAAGTGCGGACCTTCTCCCCCGTCTCCCCTCCCCCAAATCGAAGGGGGCGCCAGCTCCACTCACGTTTCTGGAAAGGAAGGGAAGTGTCAGATTGCACCCCACCCACTGGTGTCAGATGGATAGCCCAAGACGGCTGCTCTGAAGTTGGAGATAAATCTCCTGCCTTCCTTTTCTCCGCCCTGCTGTTTTTGTTTTTAAAAAGGAAGGATAGAGATTCAGTTCAAATGTAGTGGCTGCCGATGAATGGGCTGGAGATGGGGACCTACTAAGAAAAGGAGGGGAGGGGGAGGGGTCCTCGCCATGTAAGGGTCGTGCAGTAACTGTACTCGAGGAGGAGGGGTGAGTGAGGCCGAGCAGGGGGCAGGCGCCCGGCGCAGCGTCAGCCCAAAGACTGCAGAGATTGGCGCTCACAAAGCGATCGGTCTCCGGGTTCTGCTGTGGGACGCCTTTGGGCGCAGCGCGCAGCGGCCACATTCCTGGGAAGCTGGAAAACGCTGGCGATGTCAATGTTCCCTGCTTGAAAACAAGTCTGGGAGCACCTTCCCCCGCTACTGTCCCACCCCTAGAATCTATAAAGCGCGAAGCCTCGCCCGCTTCTCGGAGGGCTTTTTGACGTAACATGTAAGTTTTGCGACGCATCTCACAACCATGTCAGCAGCGGAGCAGAGAGAATGTTGGAAATGCCTGCGTACTTTATTGAACTGTGTTCGTGTGTCCTCTTTTACCACTTCTGGGTGAAGAGAACTTTATACAGATGTAAAGGTGACTTTCTTTTACCATTACTTTTATTAAAGAAAAAACAAAACTTACAGGGAACTTATAAATACAAGTGTTTGACACAAAACATTCGCCGTGCTGTGTATAACATCGGAATTGTCCAACTTTGATTTTGGAAGGCTTGTTTCATTCCCTATAAAGTTTTCAGGGGGAAATTTAATGTCTTTCTCGTCTTACAAAACGTGTTCGACGGTCCTAGGTATTTGACTGTCTAGGAGGGGTCACGTCATGAAATCTAATTAACAGAAGAATTCGATACCTCCATAAAGGGCTTCATTCGGACCCCAGGATCTCTGACCTACCCGTTTTTGTAAACGCAGCGGGACCCACTGCGCGCAGGGAGCTCCCTCCTGTAACTTTAGGACCTATCTGCTGCCACAAGACAAAAATGAGATGCAAATTTCCCATCACCCTCAATGCCGCCCATCTCTTCTCACCCTGAAACATAAGCACTCTTTCTAGTGGCTGACAATTAGATGTGCTGTGGAGAGACACAGCCTTTAAAATTGCTTACTTTCCTGCATGACTACACACACCAAATTACATTTGGGGGATTGTTGTCATTTGCTTTCTTCCCTCCTCAAACGAGTCACAGTAGAAGTAAAAGAGGGCGGGTCTTGCCTGCCCTTTCCTTAGTTAACAATATCATGTAACTTGTCACTAGTAAACACTTAATGTCTCTACCATTTGGATACCAGTGCATGGAACTGGTTATGCTTCACTGGATTTTGGCATTTGGAGTAGATGGTTAGCAAAGTCACATGTCACAGGACCACTTACAACTCAGGTGGTTAAGCCAATGTAATTTATAATTTATATATGTGCTATTTCTCTAAGCCCAAAAGATGACCATGGGGTTGAAAATGCAACCCTGCCACAATGATATGGGGCTAATAAGAATACCCTCCAGGCAGGAAGTCATACATGCTTGGTCATGGATGTTGGGAAGCCAGTGAGCAGAGGGACTGTTCTGTTGGCACTTCAGGCTTAGAGCAAACGCATCCAGTTCATTCATCATCTTATTTCCAGCAGCTCCTGACTCTCCATTAGCCTGGAGCCTGCCTCAGCATAGGGAACAATGAATAAATTGTTTTGAATATCCATAAGTTAAGCTCTGGCTCCTTTTTAAAAACCCGCTGTAAGTATATATGCTTTTAAAACACACGGGGAAAATGTAATGGCACTTCTGGAAAGAAAGATTTTATAAGAAAATTATTTGGATTTTTTAAAATGATATTTTAAAAACGATTGTGATTTCCAATCCGACTGCTATTAGGCTTATTTTGCAGTCATTTTGGTGTATGGCTTATTCATTCATTCCTATTTAGAGCATCCTATTTTACTGTTGTTTGTTATATAATCCCTTTGCTTATACAGACCCAACTCACATTGGCCTTTCTGACTGACTGCCATTTTATGCCAGACTTGATTAAGGAAGATCTGGGTTTCACTTACCAATTTCAAAAATGACTGGTTTTGTTATGTTGATCCCCAGAATCTTTCTTACAATTCATCAGCCTGCTTCAGAGGCAATATAACTGGTAGTCTAGAAATAAATGGTTTTGAATGCATATACTTTAAAAATCAGGTGTCTAAGACTTTGCTCCTTTATTAGGGCATTTGATGTTGAAAAGTAGTGTCCATATTTGGTTTTGGTTTTGGTTTTTTCCTCAGAGCCGAAGTTAATCAAAGCCTAAGAATACCTTTTATTAAAGGGCAGAACAGTGTGTTCACTGTTCATTCCCTGTTGTAATTATCCTAAAGATTCAGGATAAAAAATATATCTATTCCATCTGGTCATGGCACAAGAATATTCTAATGACAGTTCTAGAGACCTTGGTCTGACATCAAGGTATCCTCTTATCAAGGATCCTCGAAAATTCATCATTGTTCTTTCTATTCCCTTAAGACACTGTTCTACTAACACATACATCTTATTACCAAAGAATATATTCTGCTAAAACTAAATTTCCCTTTTCTTAACTTTATCCCTTGAAATTTTTCTTATCTCCAGCCAAAATTCCTCTTTCCCCTTGGTGTCTAGACCCTCAAGCTATCTGTAGATTTCTATCATGCCCCTTGGGTCTACACTATACACTATAAAGTTACACTATAAAGTTCATATTTTGCTTTAAAACCATCATTGTAGATGATCTCCTCTGGACTACCTCCAGTTGCTTATTTCTTTCTAGTCCTGAGGTCCAATATTCCAGGTTAGGGCATCCTATTTTACCCTTGTTTGTTATATAATCCCATTGCTTATATAGTCCCAAATCACATTGAACTTCCTGATTGACTGCCATATAATATTTCAGACTTCTATCTGATTGGCTCCCAAGTCAGGCAACGTCACTGATTTTTGTTTCATCCTGCCCATGTCTCTCAAACTGATTGTGATCCCTCTGATATCATTTCTACATTCTTAGTGGTATCTGGGGTAAACAATGCACAGCATCTCACTCTCCCATAGAAGAAGTCAAAGGTTCTGCCTCCAAGCTACTGAAACATGAAAAGGAGGACATGATTTTAATCTGTGTGATGTGGAATATATGAGAAACGGGTGGAGAACTTTTACAGGACTTAAGAATTCTAATTACATTAAATAGCAATAGTGTCCCATGCCTAAACTACTTCTTGATTATAAGCTAGGAATTTTTTGCAGCTGAACCAAGAGTGTTTCTCTCAATTCCTATTCTAGGATCTCCCTGAACGAATATAATAGCCAAGAACTTAAATTACAAATGACGGATAACAGTGGAGGTAAATTTCAAGTCGCAGGATAATCCTGTATGAGTAAGATTAGCAAAAACTCACTTTGTTAAACACCAACCCAGCACTGAGGAACACTGATCACTTTCCAAAGACGGAAATGGTGTCATAGTTATTCTCTACATGGTGAATATAATGATTTGCAAGATAAAAGGGTATTTGAGAGATTGAGTCCTAACTGGTACTGTGATGTGAAAAGACTAAGATATAAGTTCAACTCTCTACCTTAGAGAACAATTTAATATTATAATACCTAAAGAAATATCCAGAAAAAAATATTTATGCCAACACTAAAGAGAAAAAGCACCGAACATGTCCACACCATTTGGTAACTCGAATTTAGTGTTGTTGTCAAGATTATCTACTCTAACAGCTTGGTCCTAACCCTTCAATCAATTGTTAATATGACAATATAAGAACAACTAACACTTGTTGGAACTTCCTATATGGCAGGCACTGGGCTGAAAATATGCATGCACCATCCAAATCAACAGATACACACACACACACACACACACACAGAGAGAGAGAGAGAGAGAGAGAGAGAGAGAGAGCGCTATAATACTTAACCCCCGGTTCTACAGATGAAGAAAACCAAGATCTAGAAGCATCTAAACCCCTAGTTAAGTGGCAGAGCTAGTATTCAGATCCATGTGATCTAACCTCGACTTCTAACTCTTGCAGGACTAGAATTGCAGATTAAGAAGCCGTTCAATTTGGAAGTGCTTTGGGACCGTGTCTGAATGGATTTCAATTTGTTGATTTCTTATAGCTGTGTGACCTTGAGCACATCACTTCACAACTCTCATCCTCACTTCCCAGTCTGCGAAATCATGTTCACTTCAGAAGGCTGTCGAGATGACTAAAGGACCTAATGTATGCAGCATGCTTAGCACAGAGCATCCTGGAGAGAACAAGCCCAGTGATGGGAGTTATTACTATAATCTATACAAAATCAATAATTTTTAAATTACTTTATGAATCTAGCTACACTGAATGACCATCCCTAATGCGAGTTCACCTGGTCTTACACCCAAAAGATCTAGTCAAACCTTTCTAATTTGCTAATGAATCCTTTGTTTAAAACTGCTTGTAAAAGGCCCATGGTCGACGCAGTAAATAGTCTAGCTAGGATTTTCACCACCCTCCCCAAGTTTTAGAGGTGTTGTCAATACCAACTAAATAATACCAATACGTTCTTTCAAGGCAGGGCACTTTTTTGGGTCAAGTGAGAGACAGTTTGGGATTCTCTATATTCAGAGCAGGGTGTAGAAAACTTTTTGCCCTCTGTTACGTTTATATACCAACAGGTCAGTTTTTTGACTAAATATTTTGGATCAGTTTCACATTGCCCAGAATTGGAACCATGAACTCTCTCTTTAAAGCAGGCACCAAGTTGAGGTTTTCATACTCATCTAGTTAACCTCAAGATCTGTGACAATTTCTTCTGGCACTATATTCAGAAACCTAAATGACAATTCTTATTCATATTTCTCACTTTCCCCCTACTTTGTGTGTCTAATTCCACCATCCCTTACCAATTATGAACTTAAAAAAAAGCAAAACCAATGGAGAGAAAAAAAGTCCTGTTTCTGTGTTAGCACCTACAATGAACACACAAAAAGCCACTTGCAACACCATTCATTCTCTCATTTTCTGTGCAAATATTAGCAATGTCTTCTATGTTTTCTAGTGTTTCATCTTTATCTTCTCAACTTTAAAAAGCAGTTTTGCATACACACATTGTTCTACCCTATTACTTGTTTATTTTTCCAGCTGGTATGAGTACAGTATTTCTAAATATCAACTCTTCTGTCTTCAGGATACTCATTAGTGAGGCAGGTAAAAAGCAAGGTTGTATAAAAATCTTAAGCCAAGTTGCAGTTTCGATGTGCACAGCAGAGTTTCAGGGACCAAAGCATGAAACAAACAATTGTTGTTTACCTGCAGCCAGCATTTGAAAGAGTCTTCCAACACTAAATCCGAAATATGTGACCATCATCACTTTTGTTTTTGGCTTTGAAACTTGATCTCAAGAGACTTTTAATAATAATACAAGTTGGCTGACAACCAAATTTAATCTCGGTTTATAAACATTTTTGAACACGCATCTTGTGCCAGTGGCATTCCTTCTTTGTTAGTTTTACTTTCTTCTGTCTTTGTGGGTGAAGATGCACTTGGAGTCTCAAGTTAATTTTTTCTGAACCTGGTACATGGTTCAGCTATACTTAGTTACTTGAAGTAGTTTTTAAAACCTTCCCATAGCGTATGTTTTAGAACTACTTTTGAGGATGAAGAATTATATAATAATGTAAACAAGCTTTAATATTTTGTTATTACCCTAAAATTTTCACAGTCTAAACATTTTTCAATATTTCCGATTTTTAAAGTAACTAAATAATACAGATTTTTTCCTCTGAAAATTTTATTTTTTTCCCCAGAATCTTCAGTTCTCTATATTGAATGGAAATGGGAGAACCTATTTGCCCAGTATGTTTTTCTAATGACAAGATGGGATGGTATATAGAAGGGAGAGGAGAAAAGAAAAACAATTGGTACTGTGATTGGGGTATGCATTTTTTTATCATCTACTTTATTGAGGAATAATCTACATACAATAAACTGTACCCGTGAGCTTTGATAGCTGTGTGTACCTATGAAACCACCACCACAATCAAGATACAGAACATTCCCATCGCATCCTGGGTATGTTTTATTAATGTTCCGTTAACATTAACCACTAGATTTTGCACTGTATAATGGTTGAAATGCGCATTCAGTCAGTATAGAAAGGGAAGGAGAATTAAATAGAGAGCAGGGCTTTTTACCTCTCATACTGAGTTGAATTGTATTCCTCCCAAAAGATATGTCGAAGTCCTAACTGCTGTAACCAATGAATGTGACCTTATTTGGAAATAGGGTCCTTGAAGATGTAATGAGGTTAAGATTAGGTTAGACTGGATTAGGGTGAGTCTTAAATTCAATGACTGGTGTCTTTATAAGAGAAAGGAGAGGGCAATTTGAATACACACACACACACACACACACACACAGGAAAAGGCCATGTGAAAATGGAGGCAGAGGTTGGAGTGATGTGTCTACAAATCAAGGAACACCAAGGACTGCCAGCAACCACAGGAAGCTAGGAGAGAGGCATGAAACAGATTCTCCCTTACAGCCCCAGAAGGAAGCAATCCTCTTGACACCTTGATTTCAGACTTCTGGCCTCCTTAACTGTGAGAGAATAAATTTCGGTTGTTTTATTTTATTTTTTTTTATTTCTTTTTTTTTTATTTCTGTTGTTTTAAACCACCCAGTTTGTAGAACTTTGTTACACTTCTTAAGCATAATATGTCACAGTTTGGTTCTCATTCTTTCTAACATTTTAATAAAACCCAGAGCCAAGAATTCATTGAGCAAAAAGCAATCCCAAAGATTTTAAAAACAGGGCAAGAGAATGGCTAATGAATGCTTTTCAGTGTTTCATTGTAAAAGAAAGGAGAAGAACCGTCAGTGGCACAGCCTGCCTAGGTGCTAAGCGTGCTGACATCATCATCATAAGCAGCAGCTGAGCTGCAGCTGGGTCCCCCACATGGTTCCAGCCCTCCTTCAAGATGAACTTCACTTTGCCTCCTCAGGAAACTTCTGCCCTTGTGTGCATTTGTTTCATGAAAGGTACTTGGGGCTTGGTTTTGTAACTGATCAGCAACACAGAGAAGTGTATCACGGGCTCAAGCTAGAGAGAGACACTAAACTCCAGAGGGCTGTGATGCTTTAGGGTACCTTTTTTGGTGTTTAATTCACTCTGCATTAAAGGGGCTGAGCACACACCTGAGGCACAAATGCTAGAATGGACCTAAGAGAAATGCCTTTAAAAGGACAGATGGGGGGCTTCCCTGGTGGCGCAGTGGTTGAGAATCTGCCTGCTAATGCAGGGGACACGGGTTTGAGCCCTGGTCTGGGAGGATCCCACATGCCGCGGAGCGACTAGGCCCGTGAGCCACAACTACTGAGCCTGCGCGTCTGGAGCCTGTGCTCCGCAACAAGGGAGGCCGCCATAGTGAGAGGCCCGCGTACCGCGATGAAGAGTGGCCCCCACTTGCCACAACTAGAGAAGGCCCTCGCACAGAAACGAAGACCCAACACAGCAAAAATAAATAAATTAATTAATAAAGTCCTACCCCCAACATCTTCTTTAAAAAAAAAAAAAAAAGGACAGATGGGAGCTGATCAAACTCCTCAACAGGCATGGAGAACCAAAGCCTGGTAAGGTTTGCTCTAGAGAGAACCTCCAGGGATGTAGCTGAAAAAAGAGAGCTGCTCAGGTTCATAGCTGGATGCCCTTCGTTTGCCTCCTGTACAATTTATTGGGAATTCCTTGGGTATTTTTCACAGTTCACTGCTTTGTGGCATGACAAAGATTAGAGACATACCAAAGAACTCCCACCCCCCTTTAAAGATATAGGAATGGAAATAAGACACTCAAAGATTGTAATAAGCAGGCTGTGAATCAGGGAGCCAAATTTAAGGGATTTCCTCCTTTTTTAAATAGAAATGGTTTTAATAAAGCAATGTCATGGAGTTGGCAAATGCAAACTGTCCGAAGTTGTTGAAGATTTACAGTGCAGTGAGGGAAACAGAGAAATTAGAATCATAGATCTCATTTTTAATTCAGGCTTGGCTACTAACTAGCCCAGTCAACTAACCCTGAGCAAAATAAATCCCTCCTCAACTTCCAGGTGTCAGCTCAGACTGAGACCTGGAAGCTGAGAAGCTCTCCCTGACTTCTCCTTCCTGGGCTAAATTAGGTAGATGTTATATGCTTTCTTACTCTCAGACCTTTTCTTCATCATAGCACTTATATATGGTATTTATTAATGCAATTATATATGTTTAAGCTCTGACATCGCCAAGATTTTAAGTTTCATGAAGCAAGAGCCATCACTGATTGGTTTCCTCTTGTATTCCCAGTGCTGAAACAGTTCATATCACCTAAGAATAAGGGCTCAATCAATAATCTTAAATCCACCTCCCAGCCCCAGTCTCCTCATCTGGAATTTGGCTTTTCAGGTCCCTGCTGGCTCTTCCTTCTGTGTCTCAGAAAACTTGGAATTATCCTGAGGCACCAGAGGAAGGTATCTTTGTTGATTTGACTTGCTGTGGAAGAACTAAAAAAACAATAATGATATAAGCATCTGCTTATCAAAACTGTTGCTATTTCATTAAGTGCATGGTCTTTGAGTTAGACATCAAGTCTGAGTCCTAGGTGTGTGTGTGTGTGTGTGAGAGAGAGAGAGACAGAGACAGAGAGAGACAGAGACAGAAAGAGAAAGGGTGGGAGGGAGACCAACCAACCTTGGGTAAAGTTATTTAATTCTTCAGAGACTCATTACTTTCTCTGATACATGGACTTAATAGCTATGAGGTATAAAGCATTTAGTACATTTTCTGACATATAACAAACACATAATAACTGTTATCTATTATTAATAAAATTTATTAGCATGAAATATAGGAATAAGGCACATAGTATGGTTTGTCTATGGTCCTCACAACTTGATGAGGTAGCTATTATCGTCATTGTCCAAATGAGGAAACTAAGTCACTAACAGGTTAAAAACTTGCCTAAGTGATCTAGTAAATGGTAGACCCAGGAATTATACAAGTTTGCTTGTCAATGACGGAGCCAGTAAGCTAATCCCAACAGACAATACTAACTGGGTTTTTAAAATATGTTTTCTATGGAAGATGCTTGACAAACAAAAAAGAAACGCTAATCTCCTCATTCACACTATCGAGACCACGAAGTCAAGACTGGGGGTATCTGGGTGTGGGGGTCAGGTGTGGAAGAAGGGAGAAAGGAGGGCTTAACATTTCAAAAGCACCTATTCCATGTCAAGAAGTTTATGCAGATAATTTCTACAAAATATTGCTGTGATGTCAAAACCCATCTACTTCCCACTACACTTCATGAATATTCAATCTGGCTAAGAAGGACAAAAGATCACTGTCATCATAAAACATGAACAGGAATGTCATACATTTGATTTGAACTTGCCCCTCATACTTTCTGAATGCAGATGGGAATTAGGCAGCCAGAGCTGTGTTTCTTGTGTATATACTAACTTATTAAAAGAGTTCTAGGGGCCTCCCTGGTGGCGCAGTGGTTGAGAGTCCGCCTGCCGATGCAGGGGATACGGGTTCGTGCCCCGGTCTGGGAGGATCCCATATGCCGCGGAGCGGCTGGGCCCGTGAGCCATGGCCGCTGGGCCTGCGCATCCGGAGCCTGTGCTCCGCAACGGGGGAGGCCACAACAGTGAGAGGCCCGCATACCGCAAAAAAAAAAAAAAAAAAAAAAAAAAAAAAAATAAAAGAGTTCTAGCCTTTTTTCTTCCAGGATAAATCTTTAAATTTTTTTCCCAACATCACTATCTAGTGCTTTAAACATGTGCTCTTGGGCACTTTCCACCTGCTGCATATTCCTCTTAACTTGTAAAGCCTGAAACTGGACACATCACTCTTATTAGAGACATGAACAAGCTGTGTTTAGTTTGATTCGTGTGTACTGAATAAGAAATTGAGTAGAAGGCCTTTATTCGCTTTCTATGATTTGCCTGATGTCCCTAGGGTGGTGGTAAGCTCATCAAATTCTTGCTATTTATAAAGTGAGGGAGGCCAATTCTAACAAACTGGGTTTTAAGGTTATGAGAAGTTACTATTACTAAATTCCCTTTTATTATTCAGAAGGGCTCCTTTTGCCCAGATGAGTTCTCATCAATGGAAAGTCAGTGTACTTGAGCCAGATGATGCTTGAGGCATTTCCAATTGATGCTGGAGCAAATGGTGTCTTTCTAAATGGAGACTGATTTGATAAAGGAGGGAGGGCCAAGAAAGAATCTATTTGGCTCAAACGTGACAAAATGTGGATCATTAAGAAAATAGAAAAAAATATGTTTAAACTACTCGAGAGCTTGATTGAGGAAATAATCAACTATCACTTGATTGCATAAACCTTTTATTCAAAAAGTCTTGAATTCTTTAAAAAGCATAACATCCTTTATTGACAATAAACACTTAACAGCTCAGCAATGCCAAGGCAATCTTTTATGCATTCAGTACGTCCTCAAATCTGTGCCTTTGACCTAGTTGTTAGTATCTCCACCAGCAATGAGACTCATACAAGTAGGAAAAGCACAGTATCTAGTCCATTTACTTAAGAAATGGAGAAATCCATGGCACAAAAATGACAAGTGACATGCCTATGATAAGAGATACTGCATTCTATTCATTTCTTATCCTCAGAATATTCTACAATGCCTGATACAAGATAAGCACTAATTAAAATGAAAAAAAAAGAATGAATTTGAGTGAATGAATGAGAGATTACTGGAGCTAGAATTCTTGCCACCTGACACACCGAGGTCATCCTCTATAACGTTGTTCTGAATTGCATCTGTGACATTAATTAGCTCAGTTCATTTTTTAAAACATCTTTATTGAGATATGAGTCACATACCATAAGAGTCACCATTTTCAGCTCAGTTCATTAACTCAGCTTAGCCAAATAGTGCTGAGTTATATATACGTATTTAAAGTCTGCTTCAAGATTTTTTTGAGAGACAGGGTGAATATACACAGCTAAAACTAGTTTTGGAATCCACCTCTTGATTTATTTGTTAATGTATCCCTTGGGACCACCAACTGAAAAATGAGTATATTTTCCAAAATATATACTGGCTATAACTAAAAGAGGGGTGTTTTTTGGGGGGTACATTTTTTTTTTTTTTTTTTTTTTTTTTTTTTCTCGTACGCGGGCCTCTCACTGTTGTGGCCTCTCCCGTTGCGGAGCACAGGCTCCGGATGCGCAGGCTCAGCGGCCATGGCTCACGGGCCCAGCCGCTCCGCGGCATATGGGATCCTCCCAGACCGGGGCACGAACCCGTATCCCCTGCATCGGCAGGCGGACTCTCAACCACTGCGCCACCAGGGAGGCCCTTGGGGGGTACATTTTTAACTTGAGAAATCATTACAATGATGAGGAGATTGCTTTTTTTGAGTCAGAATCTTGCTAGAAAAAAAGAGCTTCCAAAAGAGTCATGGGATTTTCAGATGATTGACCAGATCCAGAGGCTAAGACTTTGAAGGAGAAGCCAGATGGATTTACTACTACCGATTTCCAGCAAGATAAAGTATTTGTTTTCATAGATTGCTTCAGTGTCCTGGTTTGACATTTACTCTTGTATTAAAAGGCAAATTAAAAACACTGGAGATGAAAGGGCCAGATAAAACATAATCCCAAACCACCCTGGAGGGACAGAGTAATTGATGATGATGACTTAGAGCCCCCTTTTGCAGCCCTGGACAGCTAGCGTTCCCGAGCACTGTTTGGTTGGTGCCTCTCTTTATTTGAAAAGATTTAATCCATGGTCAACAAGCTTCTTTCTCTTCTAGAGCTCAAACTATTAGTCTAATGCAGAACATTATCAACTTTTTAAAGGTAGACATTGAACTCAATGACACTTTCATTTGATAAGATTGAAAGACAAATGAAAGTAACCTGCTGGTGAGAAAGACCTTTTCTCCTCCTCTTTTTTTCTTTTGTCAGCTTTTTTGTTCTATTGCTAACAGAAATGAAACTTCTTCCAAAATGTAGCCCCTTTTGTGTGGCGATCACAGGACACCTTGGAAATACTGATTTTCACACATGATCTTTCTAGAGAAAGAAACTTCGGCACAGATCTCTTGACTGACCTGTCTCAAATTAGTCAAATAGTTTTCAAACTCAAATAGTTTTCAGTAGGTGGGTTTGAACCTTCAAGTTCTAGTCAAAGCAGCTCTTGAGATATTTCAACCCAAAATGGGTGATCATGGCTTCATACCCATATTCAAACAGTCAACAAATATTTATTGAGCAACCACTTATGCACCAGGAATTCTCCTCTGTGCTGGATATACAGCAGTAAACAGAAAAGAGCTTACCAAATTGTAAAGGGAGGCACATGGCAAATACATAAACAAGTTAATATATTGATAAAATTTAAAGCCATGTGCTATAAAGAGTAGAAAACAGAGGGAATGGTGGGCTGCTTTAGCTACAGTGGTGAAAAAAGACCTTTCTGAGGAGGTGGTAGCCGATTTGATATCTATTTGCCTGTTAGAGAACTCAGACTAAGATAATCATCCAAAAGGCAAATGGTGGTGACCTTAAATACTCTGAGCAACCAAGGCAAATATTAATAGACCTGAAGCTTTCCCAAAGGCTCACTTCACTGTCCTTATAAGAAAAACAAAGTCTCGCTTCTCTTAAGGGACCTGTTAGAGGCTTTAAATAATCAATTGCCTTGATTGGCAATGGCATTTACCTTCAGGGGGCCAGGCATTCCAGTTCAACTCACAGATCTATAATCTCTCTGAAAAGACAGTACTTCTGTGATTTAAAAAATGTCTTTGTAAAAGTACTTCACTTACACTCAAATTATAGTTTCCAAAACTAAATATAATTTTGGCACATATGCCATTGGCTGACTTCCCTGCATTGCATTTGCCTTTAAGGGCATGTTCACTTTCTAGTTCTCATGCTTTCAGACACTGCTGTCAGTTGGGTTCACAGCCCTGCAGGGGCAGTGTTTCAATGACCTCCCATGTTTTCATTAATTCTTAAAAAACCTTACACAAACATTTCTCTTCATATTAGGTTTTGCAAACCTTTGCCCTTGTGCCTTTTTTTCTTTCATAAAACCCTAAATTTGGTGCTTAGACTAATTTGCCCTCAAAATATATCATCTTTTAAATAAACACAAGACTTGACAAGAGCCAGAAACTGGTGCTGAAATGGAAGTCAGGATCCTCTCCAGTTTTCTGAGGCCAGGTCAACAGAGCTACAATTATCCCAATAGCTCAACAGGGAAATAAAACACTCTATTTGGGATAAGGAAAACAAACAAACATTCAAGGGAGTATCTATTTGGGGGGGGGGATTCATTATAGAGATCTCGATGAGTGTTACCTGAATTCTTCATCTGCCCAAATCTTCTGAGGTATTTTCTAGAGCCTATTTCACCTTGGCCTATGAAGATCAGCCCCAATGTCACAATTTCTTGGTCAGAAACATCCAAGAGAACTCAAACGATCAGCAGTAGATGCACTAATAAAACAGGACTCCAAGATTCAAGGACCTGCTCCAGACTCCAACTATGCTACCTTGGTCAAACCTCTAAACAATTGCAGTCCTTTAGCTTGCTAGTCTGATGATGTGGGTGGTGATAAAAATCCACTAATGTGTCAGGCATCTTTTCTCACTCGCTCATCCACAATGAGTGAGTGCTATGTAAGTATAAAATGACAATGCCATAGTAGTAAAATCAGTTTTTAAAAGAAAATAAACATGTGTCTTACAAAGCAAAGCTCAAATATGTAACTTTCATGACTTGCTAGGCTTTGAAGGAAATTTTGTAGAACACAATTTCCAAGCCGGTTGCCTCATTATTTCCACAGAAACCACAAGGGGAATTAACTAGGAGAGCTGAGCAGTTATACAAATAACTCACATGGAAAAATAGCAGCTTTTTAATGAATTTCCTGAGTATTGCAGCACTGTAGAGATGATAGAAGAATTCTTTTAAAAAGTGGGGCTGAACCAAGCAAGATTAATTAAGATACTAGCTCTTGGAACATATAAAGTTTATGCATATCAGTGGATACTTCCTGGGACCAGGTTCTTTAGCCCAATTATGTATGAGACTCAAAGATAAATTCATCATTCCTGGAAAGATCATAGTTTAGAATCAAGACTGAGAGCTGAGGGGGTGGCAGGGGGGAGAAATTCCATCAACCCAGATTGTTTCCTCTCTGCCCAGCTGGGTTTTTAGGAATAGAAACAGGGGAAGGGAGGGAAATAAAAAGGGTGGTGGGTCAGAAATTGCAGACTGACAGGTTGCGAAGGGATTTGCAGCCTTTCAGGAGGGGTATGGAGGGATGCAGGGAGAGATGACAAATAAGAAAGCTCTTTCAGCTCCCCTGTTACAAGCACTGCTGGCTATCGAATACTGCAGTGCTAGGGAGATTGCATTGTTTTCTTCTTCATAGGCTACCATCTAGCAAATCATGCAAATAGCAAAGGCATATCCAAGAGGCAAAAGAGCAAAGGGTGAAGAGCACAGATGCTAGAATCAGGGCTGGGTTTATTTTCCGTTTCTGCTTCTTATCAGCTCTGTGCCTCCATTTCCTCCACTGAAAAATGGGACAATAGTCATCTTGGTTTCTGGGCTGTTATGAGAATTCAATGAGTTAATATGTGTAAAATGCTTAGGATTGTGCCTGACACATTGTGAACACTCAATGAGTGTTTTTTAAATTAATAAGTACAGTTGCACCTAACACTTTTTATTCTGTGTTTTGGCAGGTGTATCAGCTGACAGAAAACAGGAAGTATTTTGATTGCTCATAATTTCTATTTCTATTTCTTTCTTTCCAAGTGTTTCTATTTATAAAGAACAGCTCGTTGTATTTCCATTTATTTTTTTCAATTTTTTAATTCTGGAAAAGTTCTCTAATAGAAATTCCCACCCCCCCCCAAATTTTTTTTCTGAAATGGAACTGGTCTTCAGAATGTTGATTAATCCATCATGGCCAGCCAACATTTTTTCCTTCATAACATGTACACACAATGCATTATAGGGACTGAAAACTTTTCCTCCTCTGTGAACTGCCTTGACTTTTTTTCACACTGGGGCTTTCAAAGAACCCGTTTGTGATTTTTTTCCTTTTTCTTTTTTTTGGCTGCATCGAGTCTTAGTTGTGGCATGCAGGATCTTTCATTGCGGCATGCGGGCTCTTCGTTGCGATGCATGGGCTTTCCTCTAGTTGTGGCACACGGGCTTCTCTCTAGTTGTGGCATGCGGGCTTCTCTCTAGTTGTGGCACGTGGGCTCCAGAGCGTGTGGGCTCATTAGTTGCAGCACTCAGCCTCTCTAGTTGTGGCGTGTGGGTTCCAGGGCACTTGGGCTCTGTAGTTTGCGGCAGGCGGGCTCTCTAGTTGAGGCACACGGGCTCTCTAGTTGTGGCGCGCAGGCTCAGTAGTTGTGGTGCACAGGCTTAGTTGTCCCACAGCATGTGGGATCTCAGTTTCCCAGCCAGGGATCGAACCAGTGTCCCCTGAATTGCAAGAAGGATTGTTAACCACTGGACCACCAGGGAAGTCTCCTATTTGTGATTTTACAGAAAGTTTTCTAATGAATAGTGCTGTCTTGAAGTTGAATACATTCATTCCGTGGAAAATGTAAGTAACACGGCATGGAGAAGAGCAGGAAAATTTTGAGAGTAAACCAAAATATTTATATATTTGTCCATAAAAGATGTGCACCAGTGATCTTAGAATATATAGGAAAATGAGCTTTGCCCTCGATGCTAAGACCTACCTCCATTTGCAACAACCTAAAGGATGCCGTAAGCTTTCCTTTGTTACTGGGTCACCACAAAAATGTGAGCTGAGTGAACTGAGTGTGTTCTTAGCACTAACTTTAGCATCAAGTCTGGTGGTCTTTCTTGGAGCCAGACTTCTCTTGTTAACTCAAAATTGTTTTGGCAAAATGTAAAATAGCTGCTTTATTATTCTTTATGTTTTGGAAAATATAGTTTCAACTTAATACTACTCTTTGAAATTATCCTGTTTCTTACACTACCTCACTTTTATCTAGTTGCGCAGCATGCTTGCACCTTCAGTTTGAATATTCTGTTAATGATTTACATTTGATGAATTTTATTTCCTCACACATACTTTAATGCCAATTTTTCCCCCAAAGAAAGTACTTTGAATGGAATTGTACTAAATTTCAGCAAAGGAAGTGAACAATATAATTGTCTCGCTACAATAATTTTTTACAGATTAATTTAAAGGAATTTAATTTACAGGTTAAAGAAAAAAATAATATATTTCTCTTCTAAATAATAATCTATAATGTGTCCCAATTATTTTTATGAACATCCATCAGTGCATATAGCAACAGTTGCGTTCTAGGGAATATAACTACTAATGGGAATTACAGATGTTAAATAAAAGTATGTTTTCTTTCTACCACTGGCTAGAAAAGTACCAGCAAATACTTTTCCTCTATAGCTATTTTTTTTTATTTTAGAAAATAAAAGTAGTACATATTTTGCCCATCTCACTTTTGGCACAATGAGAAGAGACATGAGCTTCACGATAAAAGTTATTTTGAGAGCAATCTCAAGTCCGCAATTAGGAATAAAAAGCAGTAGCCCCAAAGGACTGGAGGAAAAGTAAGTGGTCAGCCTAGAGAAGGTGCAAAGGAATTCCAAGATTGTCATAGGGGAGCACAATCCATTTAAAATGGAACCGAATGGGGAGGTATGTTCTTTATTCTAGAACTTACAAGGCCCTGGTCGGCGCAGGGAGACATGCCTCTCATGGCAAAAGGAGGACTAAATCCCCTCTAGCTATGAAGTCGACAATTTAAGCCATTCTGAGGTTTTCAAAATGCAGTATTTCCTTCTCTGTGGTTGCATAAAAAATTTCAATTGATTGAAGATTTGGGGTGTTAATGAGGTACATTCCCCCATTTAAGGGAAACAAGGTATCCCTGGATACCTCTCCAAGCCATCCCCTCCTCCACAGCACTGCTGCCATTGCTGTGAACCGGGCCCTCACCATCTCACCCTTGACTCTGACCACTGCCTCCTAAATTTGTCTCCCTGACACCAGCTTCTTCCTCTTTCAGTTGCATTTACCCGGCCCAAAGTTTTATTCCAAAAATTCAGAATTTATCAGGACCCTCTCCCAGTTAAGCACCACATGACCATCACCAGCTCTCGGAAGCATGTGGTCTTAACCAGTCACAATCTAGCCCTGACTTGGCATTTCATTCTCACACCCTCCCCTTCTCCTAATGGCACCGCCTGGCTGCTATTAAAACACACCTCTTGGGCTTCCCTGGTGGCGCAGTGGTTGAGAGTCCGCCTGCCGATGCAGGGGACACGGGTTCGTGCCCCGGTCCGGGAAGATCCCACATGCCGCAGAGCGGCTGGGCCCGTGAGCCATGGCCGCTGAGCCTGCGTGTGCGGAGCCTGTGCTCCGCAACGGGAGAGGCCACAACAGTGAGAGGCCCACGTACCGCAAAAAAAAAAACAAACAAAAAAACAAAACAAACAAACAAAAAAACACACCTCTTGTCACATGTTGGTATCTTAAAGAGGCCTTTTCCTCTTTTTGGAAGGTGACCTCTAACTTCCTTAAAAATGTCTAACACTTACACCTGCTTCAAGAATCGAGGCCCAGCTTGAACTTCACTTCTATGAAGTCTCCTTCATGGTTCTCACAGCCTTCAGTACATGCCTTCATTACTGCATTTTCCACATTATGTTGTTAGTGTGGAAGTGTCTCCCCTACTAGACTCTAAAGTAACAAGGAACACCGGCTTCAATTCATCTCGCTTTCCTAGTACTCAGCATGATACTTAGCTCTGAGTAGGTGTTTGAGAAATATTCATTTAATTGAATTGAATACTTAGCTTTAGTTAGCCATATGAAGAAATAAAGCAAGGTATTTAAGCATTTTAAATTAATTTCAACTTAAATTTCTTTAAAATAAGGGAAGAAAGAGGAGCCTGATTCATTGCATTCCAAACCAATGACAATATGTTTCAAAAACTGGCTCTATTTATGAAGAAAAATAACTCGGACCACTATCTCAAACCATTGTGTAAAAGTGGCCTTAAAATGAATTAAAAACCCCATAATGAAAGTCGCCCATGGAGAACAAAGCAGTGTTTAGAAGCAGTGAACTGATAGGACACAAAAATAGATAGATCTTAAACATATAGAGTTAAGTAAAATCATAAGAAACAGAATCAGATCTTGCATGCAACAGCATTTATATAAATTAAAATCTTAAATATAAAAATGCAAAATAACAATGAATATTTTCCCAGAACACATTCTTCTTCAGAGACATATATTAACCACGTTGGGGTGTATGCACGCCTAAGGCAGGGTTGGGAATGAAGAAGAAAACTGACAAAATAAAACAGGAAAGAGACATCACTTGGGCTGATGATAACAGTGGACTATGACAGAGGATTTTTCAAGGGTATATGTCTATGTAAAGACATCTACTGAACCTGTCAGGGTAGTGTACTGTGAGAGGAAAATAAAGGGAAAGAATAAATTTTTTAAGTGGGTAATGAAGAGGATCACGTATTATGCACTGAGGAATATAAGTAACTCATTTGTGGATTTAAGGTCTAAATAATGAAATTAAAAGCTTAAAAAATGCAAAAGAGGGCTTCCCTGGTGGCGCAGTGGTTGAGAGTCCGCCTGCCGATGCAGGGGACATGGGTTCGTGCCCCAGTCTGGGAAGATCCCACATGCCGCGGAGCAGCTGGGCCCGTGAGCCATGGCCGCTGAGCCTGTGCGTCCGGAGCCTGTGCTCCGCAACGGGAGAGGCCACAGCAGTGAGAGGCCCGCATACCAAAAAAAAAAAAAAAAAAAATGCAAAAGAGCATTCAAAGTTTGGTCTCATAAAACAATGGATGTGTAGGGCAACAGAGCATCCGTCTTCATGGTGTGATATCACATTGCTGGTTCCTTTCTGAAGGCAGTGATGTAGAACAGGCCAGGGGTGGACAAAGATTCTAGTTCCTGGTCTGTCTGGGACTTGCTGTGTGATCCCAACAGGCCAGTCCACTCCTCTGAGCCTTATCAGAACGTCATAGATAATGATACCACAGAGGGCTGTGAGAGAGCAAGCAGAAGGGACTCCATCTTACAAATAACTCGTTTCCCTCCAGATATTAACTACAATAAAGAAACAGAAGGGGTGCCGGCTCCCAGGTGGAAAAAGGTGCCTGCTACTCATTGTCAGAAGCCCGCAGCCACTGTGTTGGATTTAGGGAGGGAGGGAGAATGCTAGGGAAGAGAAATGGCCAACCCATTGAGCCCACGTAACTGTTGTCTTTGGATCTGTTGAAGCTCACTTAGCCTTCTGTGTGTCTTTGGGGGATCTTCTGAATCCTGCATATTTATGGTTAATATAACCTGGACCTTCTCAATTACTGGACACCCTTGGTCCCCATTTCGTCTCTGGAGAGTGGGGTTGGATGGTGGTCATGTGATAACGGCCTGAGACCTACATTTCAAAGGCCTGAGGACAAGATGGTCCCCATGCAGGAGGGTTGCCCTCAAAATTCCCTTCCTGTTTTGATTGAAGAGAAATTGTTAACTGCTTTTGTGGGACCAAATGGAAGGGTCACCTGTTTCGCTCATCTGCCAACATAAACAAGGAAAATCTTCATTCTTTTATGTGAAACAGCACATCTGGACTTATTAAATATTATTGCTATTTTGACACAATTTATAGTTAGCATGTCCTACAATTTAGGCTGAAGGCAAATATTTATAAAATGTGGAAAATTGATTGTTTTTAGACTCCAAAATTACTTGTATTCAAAGAGAACAATACGTTTTTTAACCATTAATAGCTTGACCTGCTGTGTTAAAAACATGAACTCTTCCAGACGTACACTGAAGAAGACTGACACCGCAGTCTTTTCATGAGCTATTACTGATGATGCCTCATTCATTAGCTTTCTTCCTGGAAATCTGGCACCGGTTTCACACCGTATTTTTTGTGGGGGCTGGTGAGTGACCAGTGGAAAAAGTCTTGAAAGAAAGAGAACATCAAATGTTGAAATTACTTACAGGACACATTTCAAGAGTAGGGCCTAGAACTCAAGCCTCTGACTTGAACTTAGAAACCTGGGTTGAACTTGTTGCTTCACGATACCAATTATTCTGTCTATGTAGGAACAAAAAAAGGTTGATGCAAAAATTCCCGACGGGGCTAAACATGTACTCTCTTGGCTTGTTGCTCTTTTGTCTTTGAGTGTGTGTGTGTGTGTGTGTGTGTGTGTGTGTGTGTGTGTGTTGTGATGCAGTTCAACAGCGTTCACAGGAAGATAAAGCAAGGAGGAGGGGGCTAGCAAGAGAACAGAAGTAACTTTATCTTTGACCTATTGAGTGGCTTTTTGAAACCTGAGTCATCAGTTTGGTGTTGTCCCGTGGGAAAGGGCCAGGAAGCAATAAACAAAATAAATGATGGAATCCAAATGGAAAAGCACTGCTCTGTAAGCTATTGGCTGCATAAAAAGGAAGATGGGATGCAAATGCTTATTCTACCAACGTGCATATGGTACCCCAACATATCAGTTTCTAGACTGAATATACAATCTTGTGATGCTCTGTTCACTCTTTCTGTGCACAAGCCTCATAATGCCATAAACTTAAACTGATTAACAGACCTGCTATTTTCCACTTAATTTACACAGTCACATTTTGACGGCAGAAAAACATTTTTGTACTATAAAGCGTCAGGAAAAGAACAGTAGTGACATAAATTGAACTAGATAAATCTAGGGCTCTAGTATGACTAATGTTATTCCTTGCTTACCATCAGTATGAGGCACACTAAACCCCCAATTCCCAGTTGAATTTAATTTAACTCACTGACAAGATGTTACCCAATTCTGGGAAGACAACACAGGAAAAGCTCATAATAAAGAACAGTGGGATCAATCATCTAACTGAACTTAGAGAATCTTTTGATTATTATAGGTGTGTACAAGCCTTTAAATATCACTCAGATACTAAATCTTAAATAGTTACTAAAGATAACAATGTATACCCCAGTCTATTGCTATTTTTGTTTAATGGATCATTGAGAAATATACTCTTCAGAGTAGGAACCATATGCTCTCTTTAACATATAATATGTATTATAGTAAAGATATTAAACATTGATAAGTAAATGGGTTTATTAATCTGTTTCCTCAATCCAAAAAACATTAAACGAGTAATTATCCTGAGTGAAGTAATTCGATTTTCTTTTTAGAAACCTGCCAGCTGAGTGAGTTCTCCAACATAACCACCCACAGAGGTGGTGCACATTATGTTGTTATTGCTTAGAATATGTGAAAATCCCTTATACAAAGGGTGTCTAATGCTATTTAAGAAGCAAATAGCACTTGTTTCTGTAAAGTTACATATTATTTTAGTTCAAAATATATGTTTTTCACCTTGACCCATCTTTCTTATCATGGTTGATCCAAGTGGCTTTAACCCAAGTCAAAAAATTAAATACGTTCTCAAAGCACTCAGCACGATGGTGCTAAGCATGAGAGGGGTTGCCCAAATGCTCTGGGCAAAGGCTGCATCACTGCTAAGTTTAATGCCTCCAAAGCCTTTGTCAAAGGGGATACTTGTACTTCTTTTCAGAGGAGTAAATTCTGGTGAAGATGTATAAAAAAGATCACTCACAGTGATTTGCAGGATAGTTAGGGAGCTATAAATTCCCTATCTGCCTTCCTCATTCTCACTGAGGTCCTTGTTTCTTATTTCACTGAGAAAACCAGCAGACTTCCTCTTTTCTGCCTCAGCACTAAATCTATTCCATGTACTCTTCTTTCCAACCTCTCTTGCAGAAGAGCTGTCCACACTCTAATCCAGGGCGTCTCATTAGCTTTTAAATCTCTGTGGCATCTGTAGTTAGTCCTTTTAATATTCCTAATAGTGTTTTGTGGGGTTTTGGGTTTTTGACTTCTCTATTTAATGAGTTTTGTAAGTTGTATGTCACTACTCTTAATCTTTTAAAATAAAAGATTATTTGGCTTTTAAAATAAAAAACTACTTGGCTTTTATTTTAAACTACTCTATTATATCTTTCTTTCAATTTATGTTATCTTTATTATTCTCATCCTTCTACATCCTCTGAGCTTATTCTGTGTTTCTCTCTAGCTTTCTAATTTGGAGGTTTCACTTATTTTTAGTCTTCTAATATAAGCATCTGAGTCTATAAACTTCCTATTGAATACCACATTAGCCTCATACCCAATTTTTTTTTTTTTTTTTTTTTTTTTGCGGTATGTGGACCTCTCACTGTTGTGGCCTCTCCCGTTGCAGAGCACAGGCTCCGGACGCGCAGGCTCAGCGGCCATGGCTCACGGGCCCAGCCGCTCCGCGGCATGTGGGATCTTCCCGGACCGGGGCACGAACCCATGTCCCCTGCATCGGCAGGCAGACTCTCAACCACTGCGCCACCAGGGAAGCCCTCATACCCCAAATTTTATATGTAGTATTTTTAATATCTTTAAGTTACAAGTATTTTCAAATTTCCAATGTGATTTCTCCTATGAATTGTATATATATTTTGATTTTTCTTAAATTCCAAAAGTGTGGGGTACGTTTTTGTTTTCTATTATTTTGTTTGTTCTTGATTTCTAATGTAGTTGTGATCAGAAAAGATGAGATATATGATAATGTTTTTTCGACATTTGTTGAGATTCTTTTATGTTCCAGTATATATTCAAATTTTATAAGGTTCCACATGTGTTTGAAAAGAATATATATTGTACAGTTGTTTTGTATAATCAATCTTTCCCCTCTCTCTCTTTATATATATGTATATACATATATACATGTATTCAGGTTTGCTTATGACATCTTCTATATCATTGTTTTTCTTCATCTATGAATTGCTGAGAAGGAAAAGTGAAAATGATTCCTCTGATTGTAAGTTTGCTATTTCTCCCTATAATTTATCAATATGTTTTACAGATTTTGAAGCTATGCTATACAACTTTTAAACTGTCAAAATTTTTTACTCATTAAACCTTTTATTAATATTTAATGATCCTCTTAGTAATATATTTTGCCTCAAAGTCTATTTTAAATGATGTTACCATGGATATACCAACTTTATTTGGATTACTATTTATCTGATATAATCTTTCTAATTATTTTACTTCCAACACTTCTGTGCTCTTTCATTGTAGATGTTTCTTATAAACAATATAACTTAGAAAAAGTTTTTTTTTAATTCCAGCTGCTGATCATTGCTTCTTCTTTTTTTAAAAATAAATTTATTTATTTATTTATTTATTTATTTATTTTTGGCTGCTTTGGGTCTTCGTTGCTGCACGTGGGCTCTCTCTCATAGTGGCGAGCGGGGGCTGCTCTTCGTTGTGGTGCACGGGCTTCTCACTGTGGTGGCTTCTCTTGTTGTGGAGCATGGGCTCTAGGCCTGCAGGCTTCAGTAGTTGTGGCACGTAGGCTCAGTAATTGTGGCTCCCAGGCTCTAGAGCACAGGCTCAGTAGTTGTGGCACACGAGCTTAGATCCACGTGGCATGTGGACCTTCCCGGACCAGGGCTCAAACCCGTGTCCCCTGCATTGGCAGGCGGATTCCTAACCACTGTTCCACCAGGGAAGTCCCTGATCATTGCTTTTACACTAGAGAGTTAGTTACAATTATTATGATTATAAACTATTTGGGTTCATTTTTCCATCTTATTGTATGCTCTTCCTTTGTCCCAATTTTTCTTTTCTCTTTTTCCCTTTTCTCTATTCCTACTGTCCTTTGGATTAAGTTTCTTCTCTATTTTATTTTTCCCCTCTCCTAGAGTCTAGTGTCCGGTCCTTCCAGATTGCTGTGCATTGCCCTAGAGACCTGCACACTGGCCACAGCTTCTGTTTCCTTCAGTTTTCCCCCAATAAACAGTGCTTCAGCAGGACTGGGGTATGTCTGTTTGGACAGTGCTCATGTTTGCATAACAGTAATTCTAGGTAGTTGGATTATTAGTTCTCTGAGGTAAGGACCGTGTTCCATTCACCTTCACATTCCCAAAACATAGCACACTGCCTGGCACATAGTAGGCTCAATAAACGCTGACTGAACTCATAAATGAATGAGGAGTAACGAGAAGGAGCGTCACTGCAGTGAAGGACTATCTAGAAGGGCAATGGGATAGGGCAATGTTGACGCTGGGAGGACAAAGCCTTAGTTTGACAGGTGTAGAGAATTGTGTCAGTTAGAAGTAAATTATGACACCTCATAAAAACCAAGCCTAGAATTTTATATTTGAAAAGTCTTAAAACGTGGAATCAGTAAGGACAGAGGAAAAGAAAGGGTGATGAGAGAGGATTTTAAAGATGAATTTTTCATTCAAGCATAAGACTTAGAGATTTCTTCTGCCAATAACTGCCATAACTGCATATCGAATATTAATCATATCACTGAGTTACAGGATTTCTATAAGATGGGTGCTCACCAACTCATACTTTTTTATGTACAATCAAGTCTTTACCACGAGGGCTGGTCTAAACATGCTCCCTTACTTTTGGAGTCCCCATTCTACACTATATAAAACATACTAAAACAGGACTTCCATGGTGGCACAGTGGTTAAGAATCCACCTGCCAATGCAGGGGACACAGGTTCGAGCCCTGGTCCAGGAGGATCCTACATGCTGCGGAGCAACTAAGCCCACGAGCCACAACTACTGAGCCCATGTGCCACAACTACTGAAGCCCACATGCCTAGAGCCGGTGCTCCGCAACAAGAGAAGCCACCACAATGAGAAGCACGTGCACCGCAACAAAGAGCAGCCCCTGCTCGCTGCTACTAGAGAAAGCCCAGACGCAGCCACTAAGACCCGATGCAGTCAAAAATAAATAAATTAATTAAATAAAATAAATAAATTTATTTAAAAAAATACTAAAACAAACCCACATCCCAAAGGAAGACTAATTCATTGCTGCAAAAAATTTAAGGATTTTATAATTATGTTTTACGATATTTGGCTACAAGTAACTTCTGATTTATGAACTGGTTATAATTTCTCAGCAGTCCTCATGCATACACACCAACTCTCAAAAAGTGAGAAAATATAACTTACCGATGGTTTTCAAATGTAATGAAATGTTTATAGATACTAAATTTATTAATTATTGAAGTTGACATAATTTTAGGCTTTGTGGACATTTAATTAAATATGTATTCATTTCTATTTTACAGTTTTCACTTTATATTCTTGAGCCCATAAATTTTATTTCATGTCTTGAATATTTTTTACATCTCTGAAAAGCCCCAAAGCCTTAGTCACATGCTCATAGGACATAATGAATAAATTGGCCCTACCTCTATCCCTTGCCTGCTTTAATGCTGCATCAAAAATATATTCAATCATTTTTATGACTTTAGAATTAATGGGAAACCATGATCACTGTATCACAGAAAAATAAACCAGCCTCTGTGATATTGCTACAATAGTGAATGTGTCAGCTTTGCTCTAAAACATCAAGTAGGAAATTGCTTCTCATTTCCGCAGTATTGGTACACCCATTTTCTTTGGAAATGATCCTTGCTGTCCAAATTCTCTCTGCTATAAGACTTCTTAAGTTCAGACACTAATTGACATGGATTTTTAAAAATATGTTATTCAACGAAGTATGAAGCAAAACCAGCTGCCCTTGAGCCTAATCAAGTCTATGGAATTCAACAGCTCTTAAGTATCTGCACTATGGCAAAGTTTGCTAAAGGTTGAGACTTTCAAAGGATCAAAGAGTGAAGAATTATAAAATCAGTTACATTTGCTTTTGGGTGTTATTTTAGTCTTTATTTCAGATGTCCTGGGGACTTATAATACTTTAAAATAATGGAGTCACCTTGTTAGGCTCTCATGGTGTTGCCTACTATGCTTTCCCTCAAAGCACCTTTCTGATAGTCTAATATCAGAAAACCAAGCAACAACAGAAAGCAGAGTGCATGTTCTCTGAAAGGTACAGAGAAGGAGAGAAGAAAATGTGAGGGCCTGCTGCATGCTTGACACCTTACCTACATCCCCTCATTTCACTTTCAGAACAATCCTATGTGGTCAACGCTGGCAATAGGGTGTGGAAATAGTCTGGGGCAGACAGCTGAAGAGGTGGCAGATGCATGTTTTAAACCCAAATCTGTATCTAAAATCAAAGCCATGTCTTTGCACATCATCTCTGGAAACGGATTTTTTTTTTTTTGATTCATGCCATCCTAGGACACAGAGGTAATTATGCTGACTTAAAATTTTAGTTTACAGTCTCTAATAGACTAAAGATCTCATGTATATGGACTGACTGATTCATTAAAGAAAGTTGGTGAAAATGTCAAATAGTCTTGAATAATTGAAATCTGATTTTACT
This sequence comes from Mesoplodon mirus, assembly GCF_964341445.2. Lineage (NCBI taxonomy): Eukaryota > Metazoa > Chordata > Mammalia > Artiodactyla > Ziphiidae > Mesoplodon > Mesoplodon mirus. Next base: position 8,998,339 of record NC_138981.1, read on the forward strand.
GTTGACATTTAATACTAATTAAAATTAATTTAATATTATTATTAATTTTGTTTCTCTCATTTCCAGAGTTTGCTCAATTTTCTTACAAAGTAAATCTGCTTGTCTTTTCATATTAAGAATTATTTTCCATGCAATTTTATTAGACATCCACTAATTTATTTGCCACTAAATACATTACTATAATATGCATAATTTCTTAAAATAGAAGCTAGAGTTATTTTTGCTAAAATAATTCCTCCTTAGAAGCCTCATTTGTAAAAGTCTATTTCAGACATGCCTTTTGAACTTAATTTTGATCTGTGTTTACTGTATATCACTAGTCTTCTATTTATAGTCAAGAGATTAACATTCCCATGTTCCCTTTGACCTATTATTCCTAGCATCTAATTCCTTCACTGAGACCTAATTAAATGTAACAAAGTATTTAAGAGTCCAAATTACTTAAGTGATGTGGTCTATGTTCAGTAAGAATCTGAACATTTTCTTAAAGAATTGAAAGCTGACTTTTTTTACTCACAATTATATCTTGTTTAATATTGAAGATCATATTAGATCATATTAGTTATAAGAGCTATAAAAAAACTGACCAATTGGAGCAGCTAGGTAAATCTTCAAAGAGTTACTGTCTTAGTGCTTTAGGGCTACTATAACAGAACGTCTTAGACTGGGTGGCTTACAAACAACAGAATTTATTTCTCACAGTTCCGGAGTCTGGGAAGTCGAAGATCAAGATACCAGCAGATTCAGTGTCTGGTGAGGGCCAGCTTCCTGGCTCATAAATGGCCATCGTCCTGTTGTGTCCTTACACAGTGGAAGGAACAAGCGGGCTCTCTGTGGTCTCTTTTATAGGGGCACTAATCCCTTCCATAAGGGCTCCGCCCTCATTACTTAATCACCTCCCAAAGGCCCCATCTCCAAATGCCATTACATTGGGTATTAGGTTTTAACTTATGAATTTCAGGGGAACACACACATTCAGTCTATAGCAGTTAGTATATGTTAAGTACATATTAAGAGGTTAGGTGTCAGAGAAGAGCTATATAGAAGTTATTTAACAAAGGTAGGATGAACATAGATAGAGCAGACTCTGCTAGTTGCCCACTCAATACCCACTCTCTCCTTCCCAGAAGACTCATTTTCCCAGTCTGTCTTGGAGCAAGTGTTGGCCATGTGACACCAAGATGATACTTGTAACATAAGCCAAAATTTTCGGAGAGTTCTGAAAAGGCTTCTGCTCTCATGACTAAAGAAAACACCTTGGCACGGGGCTTCTCCCTTATTAGTGCCTTGAATGTGAATATGAAGTGTGAAATAGCAGCATCCATTTTGTAGCCATTCACGAATAAACATGAGGGGAAATCAAGATACCATGGAACCACAAAACTAATGCTAGCAGCAATCTGCCACCTCTAGATTTCTTGGTGTGTGAGAACAAATCTTGGTAAGACATTCTTAGCTGTTGTATTACATGCAGCTGAATGCAGTCCTAACACCATTCTTGTCAACTTTCCTGCTAAGAGTTTGCCCCTCAAAGTGTGGTCCATGAACCAGCAGCCTCAGTGTCACCTAGGATTTGTAAGAAATTCAACATCTCAGGCCCACCTCAGACTCTCTGAAGCAGAATCTGCATTTTAACAAGATTCCCAAGTGATTTGTATGCATACTAAAGTTTAAAAATCACAGTTCTAAGACATTATGGAAACAGGGAGAGAAAAAATATCCTGTATACACATATAGAATAACAGTAATTTTTCCAAACAAGGAATTATAGGGGGAATGGGGGGAATGGGAGGATTAGTTTCAAACATTTGTCTGTATATCATCTTCTAAGTGCAAGGCATTCATTCATTTATTCATTCATCCACTCATTTATACACACACATACACACATGTACACACATATATTATACGTACTGCAGTTTATATTCATTATATTATTTAAACTTCAGATACGGTAATCGTTTAGTCAGTGATCCAAATGGAAGAGGAAATGAGGCTTAAAAAAGTGAAATGGGGCTTCCCTGGTGGCACAGTGGTTAAGAATCCGCCTGCCAATGCAGGGGACATGGGTTCAAGCCCTAGTCCGGGAAGATCCCACATGCCGCAGAGCAACTAAGCCCGTGTGCCACAACTACTGAAGCTCGCACGCCTAGAGCCCATGCTCTGCAACAAGAGAAGCCACCGCAATGAGAAGCCCGCGCACCGCAACGAAGAGTAGCCCCGGCTCACCACAACTAGAGAAAGCCTGTGCTTAGCAACGAAGACCCAACTCAGCCATAAATAAATAAATAAATAAATAAATAAATAAATAAATTTTTAAAAAGTGAAATGATCTCCAGAGCCATCCAGACAGAACTGTCTTATGAACCCAAGTCTTCCAGACTTCAAAGTCTACCTCTTTCTGCTATACTACACTGACTTACTGGCTACAAGTTGAAAGGAGGTGGAAAATGAATAAAACTTTTGAAGGAAAAGAAGATGTGCTTTAATGGTTAGGGACCGATAGAACAAACTGCTGGAATCTGCATCTTCAAGCAGAATTTAGGAGATTAGGGAGATCAAAGGCTCCTGGAGGAAAAGAAAACAAGATGGGGAAATATGGGGAGAAGGGAGTTTACATTGTGAATGGCAGTTTACAGGCAAGGAAAAAACAGCAACCAACATTATGAAATTGACTTGCTTTAGAAATCCGCAGCCAGAATTCTCAACTCACGCAGTTGTTTTCTGGCACAATGTCCAGGAGATCCTTTCTTATCTGAAACACTCATTTATGTTCATATTCATAGGCAGTTTTGCTGACTATGCTGTTGGCTTAGCATTGCACATCTGGTCGCAGGGCAGGGGGCTCATCTGGGCAAATCTGAACTGCCTAAAATGGTGCTGATTCACATAACCTGTGCAAACACAGACGGAAATCAACAAGCATTAGGAATATTTATTTTTCCTTAAGAATGATCATGTTCAGTGGAAATGACCATAAGGGAACATGGACAGTAACTGACGCTGTATGGATCAAGGGAAGGCCCCTTTTCCGAAGAGCGCTGGCCCCTTCAGCAACATCAACGTTAACCAAAACCCCAAAAGAAACTTCCTGTTGACCTAATTTGGGAAGGTGACAATTTGCCTTGAACTCACTATTCTTCTTGGATCAAAATCTCTATCATTAGAGATCTTCTTAATTAACTTAGAAAACCAAGTTGAAGAACAGTCCCCAGAAAAGCTCCACTCAGTAAATGTTTTATAAAACTCAGAAGAGGAGAGGAGGCCAGGAAACTCCTCTTTCCCACTGGTGTTTGCATGTTTATCAAGCCAAGATAAACGGAACTTCCTAAGACATTATTTCGATAGTGTTACTTCCCTGCTTTAAAAAATATATATTATCCAAATGTGTCCCCAGCCCTCAGTCATCATCTTTCTCATCATCCTGTTTCATTATTTTCACCATGATTTTAGTAGCTAAAATGATCTTGTTAATTTGCTTTCTGGTTTATCTTCTATCTTCCCCTTCTACAACGAAGGCTCCAGGGCAGCAAGCGTTAGGAGCATCTTAGTCATTGCTTCATGATCAGCTCCTTGGGACTATGCCCGGCACTCCATAAACACTTGGTACATGAATAAATGGTGTCCAGCATAGAGAAAATAAACTGCAAACTCGTCCCTATTTTCAAACTCAAGACCTTTCATAGGCTGACTCCAATTTCAGTTTCCCAGGCTTGCTATTTCCCTCCTTGCACATTTGACCCATCACACTTGCTCTGTCATTGGCCCCCAAACCGAAGGACTTCCTCCTCACCAAGGTTTCTTACTGAGTATCCCCATGCCTGCTGACCTGCTCACCCAAATTCTGTCCATGGCCTATTGCTGTCTTTCCTTCTTTGCGAAGCCACCCAAACTACTCCCACCCATACACACCTTCACACCTTGCTCTTCTCTGAACCCCGCATGGTACCTGTTCACTCCGTGTACTGGGCAATCATATATATTCTGCCTGCATTCTCCTTCTCCTCTTATATTGGTACACTTTGTATTATCCATTTAATATGTTATTATATAAATTTTCATGTGTTTCTATTTTGTTTTATTACATATATACTAAGCAACCATACTTGCTTCACTTTGCTTCTCAAACAGAAAGTTGCACAGGGCTTTTCACAAAACAGACTTTTAGAAAAGATATAAATTGAATAATAGATTGAGTTAACTAATGAACATTTAGAAGGTACAGTTATAAGGGTCTGAGGAAGAAGTTCCTTGTGATATGAGGAATGTTACAAAAGCAATAAAAGAGGAACTTTTGACTGGTGTTGCTCTATAGACCAGGGAAAAAATAAATTTCCTTTCAAAGGCCACATTGAGAAACAATTCTCAAAAACAACTTCTCATGTCATTTTGCTAAAAGTAGAAAAATCAATTGCATTTAAAAATCAAGCTAGAAAAAATTAAGTTAAATTTAAAAAATAAAAAAATAAAAATCAAGCTAGATTTTAAATGAGATTATTCTGGTGACTATCAGAAATATTTAAAAAGTCCTACATGCCATGCTTGGCCCCCAAGACTTGCCAATGTGATACTACATGGAAAACAACTAACAGACACTCAATTAAATTGTAAAAGATCCACTTATGATCATCTCACCCGCTAGCTCATTGGAAATGTATTTTATTATAGATAATAGTTACTCAAAAACTCATATTAGCGTGATCAAATCATTCATGCTACTTAACAAATATCTGAACGGATTGTTCCTTCCAGCACATCATCTAATTTATTGATTGCTCCCCACATTTCATTATTTTCTACACAACAGGATATAATTTCTAAATGTATAAATGATATAAAGTCAGTGCTTTTTATCAAGATGAATAGGAAAAGAATCTCATATGCTGACTTATAATCTCTTGGCTTTTTGTCAAAGGTTGACATCTATATCTCAGCTTTGCTACAATGTATGAATGCATGCAAAACTGTTCACTTGGTTTTTAAAATTGTGGATTTTTTAAATCTAGGATTCCTTCGAATAAGACTTCAAAATTAAATATACTATCAGAAAAGGCTTTTGACTTTTTCCTATTAAATGTGAAAGTAAAAAACTATCCCCTTTTGCATGATTTGAACTTTAAGCTGATGTTGAATATTTCTACCTTGCTGCAATCTATGAAAACATGTTGCCTGTGTTTTCAACTTTTGACAGAAACCAAGTATAACTCTGAATAAAACTTCAAAAAATAAATTTTCTATCACAAAATGCTTTTAGTTGTTTTACTGTTAAATGTATGGAAAGAAGGTAATTTATCCCCCCAGAGCTATTCCATATAATTAATAAATTTTCCATACAATTCTGTACAATTAATGAAGCTAATACTAACAGTCATAAATAGTTTACTCAAAAGCATGTCTCTATTCACTGATGGTGTTAAAATAGTTTCTGTCCAAGGAGATTTGGTCTCTCCCTCTTTGTTTTCCTCCTCCCCTCCCTTTTGTACTGCATAATACATGCTCAATGTGGAAAATTTATAAAATAACCAAAATAGAGAAGAAACATCTCAAAAAACAGACAACATTTTAGTGTATTTCATTCATTATAGCATTTTTTTTCTCCCCACTATTTTTGTCAATGCATTCATTTATCAGAAAAGCATAGCTATTAATTGGGATCATACTTTTATAGCTGAAATTTTTATTGAACATTATATCACACACATTTTCTCAAAGGGATAAATATTCCTCAAAAAGATAAAGTATTCTGAACTTGTTCATGTTGGAGTAATATTATGCTTAATTGTGTTTATGAGATTTTTTTCTAAAAGCATTAGCACCATGGAACTAAGCTTCTTTGATGATTTATTCAGTGTTTCTATGATTTTCAAATTAAGTTCTAAATTTATTGTAAAAAAAAGTCTTGAATTTCCTATTTCCTATATTCTCACCTCTATTTTCTACATGAAAAGCAAAGCTTACAGTTTCCCTGGTGGTGTAGTGGTTAAGAATCTGCCTGCCATTGCAGGGGACACGGGTTCGACCCCTAGTCTGGGAAGATCCCACATGCTGTGGAGCAGCTAAGCCCGTGCGCCACAACTACTGAGCCCACGTGCCACAACTACTGAAGCCCGTGTGCCTAGAGCCCGTGCTCCACAACAAGAGAAGCCACCACAGTGAGAAGCCTGCGCACCACAACGAAGAATAGCCCCTGCTCGCTGCAGCTAGAGAAAGCCTGTGCGCAGCAATGAAGACACAATGCAGCCAAAAATAAATAAAATAAGTAAATATTTTAAAAAAGATTTGAGCACTTCACTATGCATAAATTACATCTCCGTTAAAAATTTAAAAAAAAAGCAAAGCTTAGATCTGGGAATTTGTAAGTCACTCCTTGCTATGTAGCTGTGATATAAAACACTCCTGCTTATATAAAGTGATTATCACGGTACTTGGCACATGGTCAGATTTCACGGAAAGTTAGTCAGTGTTATTCTCAGAATTCTCAAGATTATTCTATTTGAAACTTCAGCTTTGAACATGAAGCAAATGCCATAAAAGGAGGACCTAAATATGAATTATTTTTACATGCGTTACCCTAGGTCAGGGTTTCTCAACCTCAGCATGACTGAAATTTGGAACTGGGTAACTTCTGCTGGCGGATTGGCCTGTACATTGTAGCACTTTTAGCAACATGCCTGGTTTCTACCTACTAAATGTCAGTGGCCCTCCTCCCACAGCTGTCACAACCACATCTGTCCCTGGACACTGTCAACCTCCCCTGGGGAAGGCGGTGCAAAATCACCCCAGGTAGAGAAATTCTGCTCCAGGTAAGCTGTCTGAACCAAAAAATATATACATATATATTCCTTTATAAAGACCTTCTGTCATCACCAAGCCTTTGGGCATGAGTGTTTTATTCTAAAATCTCCATACAGGGGCGAGATTGCCTTTTCTTTTGAGCAGTCTCTTAAGCTTCCTCATGTTCTTGAGATCCTAAAATGCAGATGGTGCCAAAACTAGTCACCAGAGATGTCTGAGCCAACAGGATTGAACAAAGGGGCATGTAATAAAGATATCTGAAAGGCTGAAAGTCTGTGCATTTGGAAGTTAAGACATCCTTCCGTTCGCATCCAAAAACCAGGACAGAACCATGTGATGTTGGAATGATGAATGAGAAGAAAACACCCATGAAGAACACACGCCTCCTCCATCTCCGTCATCGTCTCCTTATTTGTTCAGTATAATGACCGTGAGTTACTTCACTATTAACAGCAGTATAAAAGTGATCAAAAATTAGTTTTAAATTTAAATTACTTAAATAACGAATATATGTGGAACACATACAGACTTTTTACTTTGGGGGAAACTAATTATATCCGCAATGACTATTTCTAAAGGTTATGTTCTGAGGTACTAGGTGTTAGAACTTCATCATATCTTTTGGGGGGGACACGTCTCAACCCACAGCAATTACTAAGTCTTTTCTTTTTCCAAACTGCTTTGAGTTAAAGACATTTATTCGTTATGGCAGGATGCTAGCTATCCACCAGCAATTGTGCTCCCTTTACAGCATGAGGTGTGACCACTTCAAGGCAGCTGCCCCACCTGGCACTATGTTTTCCGGCTGCCCTTGCTTCAGATGTGGCTACGCCATGAGTTCTCACCAATGATATGTGGATCGAACTGAGTGTGTCAGTTCAAAGTAGGTTTTCCTTTCACTACATTCTCATGGAAGTTGACATTCTGGTAAATGTACCTTTAAATTCCAAACTGATTTTAAGCTAATAATGGAAGGAAAGCAGTATATGTGTTATCTCAACTTTGGACAAGCTATAGGGATAGATACTATATACTATGGAAATAAAGACGCAGGAATTATTAACCAAGAAGTGAGCAGTGAAGTAACGCAAACCTCTCTATTCCCTATGCTCTTGAAGGAAATGATGTGAAAAGAAAGATCAAGGAGACAAGAAAAATATTGGATTTTTTTCCTTTTAAAATAGAACTTTATTCTTTATTTTAATGGCCATTTGTTGAGTACCTATATCAGTTCCTCACAGTGGTTCTAAGATAGAAAATCTAGGATCCTGCTAACAAAAATCATTTTGAAATGTCTCAGACCAGGTGGTTAAAGGGTTTGTCCTTGTTTTGGAAGCTGCTTTGAATATTAGATTTGGAAAAGAAAGAAGGCACTTTGGTGGACCAATATATGTGCAGTATACAAATTTGTGCGTTTACTCTTCGCTTTATAACAAGAGGTTACATAGATTTTGGAGTTGATGTATTGTTTTAAATCAGTAAAGTGAGAGAACAGAGAGAGAAAAGATCCATTAGAGTATCACAAGTGAAAAAACAAACCTACCAGGAAGTTTTGTTCCTGCATCTCTCATCTTAAAGAGTTAAAGGAACTTCAAGATTCAGGCTGCTAGCTCTGCCTTGCCCACCCCTACCTAGGCCAGTCTTAACTCAGTCTGTCACCACGTGGGCCTAGGATGGCTCTTGCTGCCTCTTCATGCCGAGGTCCTCAGTCTCTCTAGCATCTCCCCAAGTTATGCCCCATCCACAGTTCCCCTCTGAGAGTGCTGCCTGAGGACCATTCCATTTGGATGGGGCCTTGACAATCCTTTCAGTCCCTCTCCCTGGGCACTGAAACTTGAGAGGAATCTTTCTCCACTCCTGCCCCCAAAGTTGGCCCCGAGGTCCTTGTTCCCCATTGGATCTTATAATTTGGATAATCATCCATCCTTCTAGTCGGGCATAAAAACAAGAAATCTCCCAAAATCACCATTTAAATCTGTGGTCCTCAGACAACCCACATCAGAATCAAGTATAGCACTGGTAAAGAAACGCAGGGTCTTCAAACTGCTGACGCAGACTTGCTAACAGTGTGGCCTGGGGATAAAAATACTTTTTAGCAAGTATTCTAGATGATTCTTCGTACATTATAGTTTGTGACCACTGCCTTAGATCAAACATAGATTACTTACTCCTGGGGTGCTCCCACCTCCCCCAAAAGCTAAGACTTGGACCTAAGCCTGTTTCCCCACAGAGGCTATACTGAGTTTGGTATGATTTAGCTCATATCTAAATTCAGGCTGTTCACAAAGTGTTCTTTATAAGTAGTACATAAGGTATCTTATAAGAAATGCAGATAAACCTTTGAAGCATCATTGGAGTCGCCATCTGGTGGTCACAGTAAGGAATGGCATGTTTTCCTAAGGAAATGATAGTTTGTAAAAGTGGGAGGGTTTTAAGTATTTCCTTGGTATCTTAAGGTATTGGCAGTCACAGTCTTTCTTTTTTATCTTGTGTGCTCTGAGTTTTTCTTTACATAAGCAGAGAATTTTGACATACACCTGTGGAGTGTACTTTCACTTTCAAACAGGGATGATCTAGCCCGGCAAACGTTTTCTATAAAGGGCCACGTGGTCTCTGTTGCAATTTCTATTTATTATCTATAAATACTTTAGGTTTTGTGGGCCACGTGGTCTCTGTTGCAATTACTCAACTCTGCCATTGTAGCTTGAGCGCAGCCACAGACAATATGTATACAAATGGGCATAGTGTGTTCCAATAAATCTTTGTTTGTGGAAATCGAAATTTGAATTTCATGTCATTTTCACGTCATAAAATATTATGCATTTTTCAACCATTTTAAAATGCCACAACCATTCTTAGCTCATGCAACTTGCAAAAACAGACAGCAGGGAGAATTTGGTCCATGGGTCACAGTTTGCCAACTCCCAGTCTAGCCTACAAACCACTTTCATAGTCTCCCTTCAGGATGATTATGAAGGATACCTACTGCATACTTGCCCTGGGTGTTTCTTGTTCATGTCTCCACGTACTAAAGAAATGTAGGGCTGTGAGACTAACGTTCCATCTGGACCAGAAATTGTGCACCCTGTAGAGCCCTGACAAAGACAGCCACGAAAGGCAAATAATAGGCTGATAAAGGACCCCTATAGAAGATCATTTCTTCTAAAAATGAGCTCACAGATAAAACTTACAAAGCAAGTGAGGAAACCAAATTCCATGAGAAATAACAAGGATAGATAATAGATGAATCTGATTTGATGATTAAAATAAAAGATTCAGTAAATAAGTTGAACAGTAGGGTGGATACAGCTGAAGAGACAATTGTGAATTAGAAGAGAGAGCTAAAGAGCAGATCAGAGAGCAGAAGGATAAAGATTTGCAAATTTCTCAAGAGGAGCCAAGAAACCAGACAGACGAAATGGTGAGCCCCAACGTACAATTAATAGGAGTTACAGCTGGAAAGATGGAGAGAAGGGGAGAGAGGCAATAATGGAAGGGATAATGGCTGAGATTTTTCCAGGAAATATTCTTGCAGCCATGTGTGAATTTAACCTCAGTCTATTTGGGGGTTTGAAAACATGGGCTTTGGAACCAGAAAGATTTCGGTTTGATAGTGATTCCATATTTGAAACCTGAGGTCGTGGGCAAATAGCTTAAGCCTTTTTCTCATCTGTCAATCTACGTTCCACAGGAAGATAAGGTAGGAGGGACTTATCAGAGGGCCTGGCTCTTGTTAGCCATCACTATTACTTTAACTGAGAAGCACAGGAAAGATCTCAGCTAGGGTGTGGAACTGGTTTAGGAACTAAGGTGGCACCTTGGATTTTTCCACTTCAGTTCTTGAAGTGCTGTTCTTCTCCCCTACAATGCTCCTCCGTAAATCATTTTTATTTGTCTTCATTTCTCTCTCTCTCTCTCTCTCTCTCTCTTCTTTCGGAGGGGGTGTTTTGTTTGCTTTTTATTTTCCCTGCCATCTCACACTGAGTTCCCATCATGGCCAGGTTCCCTCGTGAGAACTGTCACTGTATCATAATTGAGGTGTTCATTTGGATCCTCCAATGCCACTTGGATATCTGGCATTTCACATTTACAGAGTTCTTTTCTTTGTTACCCTCTGGTCTTGAAGTTAGAGCCCCCTGGGACCTTTAAGAAATAAGAAGTCCATGTCACTTAGCCATCCCTAGGACAGCAATTAAAAATAAAAATAGATTTCTTTGAACACCAAGTGGTTTCTCACTCTTAAATGACTTTCCTATTTTATCTTCTTTTTATGGTGCTTGGGGTAATACTACTCTATCTTGTTCTCACAGATTTCAGCAGGAAAGGATGCCTGGCTCACACGGAGGAACTGGCTGTCCTATGTCATGGTCCCTGGATTAGCACCTCTACTTTGATCCTTCATGTTCACTGCCACCCCATCCCAAGGTCTTCTATAAATCAAGATTATTGTTTTGCAAAAAAAATCAACCAAAGTTTTGTAGACTGATAATTAAGAAAAAAATCTGTGCCATAACAGTCCAATTCTAGCTGATAATGCTGACATCAGTTTGGGTAAAACTGACACCAGTAAAAACCTTTGTTCATTACTGAGAATCAAACCAGCAATTAATGGCTTTGGTAGACTTGGGCCACAATTCTCCTTGGCTTCACTTCTTTGGCACTTCACTGCATATGGAGCTGAAGCTGGAGAAATCCTGAAAAATCATACCTTCTTCGTTCCTTGCTTTGCAAACCAGCCAGTAGAGGCCCAGAGAGAGAAACTGAGCATCGCCTCCCATCTCTTCCCCTCTGCACTTTGGCTGCTTTTCCTCTGCTCCTGTCTTCTTCTCTGAAGACAGCATATTTAGATATTTAATTAGTTAAGAGTATGATTTGTCAGTATTTAACAAAATAGTGATTTAGTCTCACCTCCCCACTTTGACAGCTGTGGACTTTGGGGTCCAGTGAAATGAGGTGGATCCTTATAGCAAGTGCATTAGCTTCCTATGGCTGCTGTAACAAATTACTGCAAACTCAGTGGCTTAAAACAACACAAATTTATTATCTTACAGTTGTAGAGGTGACAAATCCAAAGTGGGCCAGTAGGACTGCTTCCTCCTGGAGGGTCTAGGAGAGAATTTCTTTGCTTCTTCCAGATTCTAGAGGTCACCTGAGTTCCTTGGTTCAGGGCCCTGCCTTACTCTGATCCACTTCACTCCTCACATCTCCTTCTCTGCTTCTGACCCTCCTGCCTCCATCTTAGAAAGTTCCTGTGATACCACTGGGCCCACCCAGATAATCCAAGATGATCTCTGCATCTCAATAGCCTTAACTCAATCATACCTGCCAAGTGTGGTTTGTCATGCAGGGTACCCTATTCACGGGTTCCAGGGATGAGGATGCGGACATCTTTGGGGGAGGAGGGGGGTGCATTTTTCTGCCTAGTACGGAAGTATTGGCTGTACTTGTCACCAATGACATGTCTTGGTGTATAAGAAAAATATTCTTATTGCCGTCTAACTTTTTCAAGTATGTCTTCTTGCCACCATCACTAATGGGGTTTCCTTGAGAGTAGGCTCTTTCTTAGGCATCTTTTGCCCCCTTCCAAGGTCAGGACTTCATACATGATAGTTGCCTGGTAATACTGATGCATGCAATGTGATTTTGTCTATGAGTACACTGCATTAGAGGATGATCCAGGTGTAGGCCCCTGATATTTTCTTCCATAGAACATATGCATCAACTTCAAAAATATGTATAATGGATAGTGCCAACAGAACACTTATAAAATGATTACTGCAGATAAAGAACAAGGCACAAAATAAATATTTAATCCTCCTTATTAAGCTGCTTGAAATCTGTAGCTCTCCCTTCTTCATTCTTGCGTGTTTCCTCAATATTCTTCTGCATTTCTTCTGACTGGCTGACTCTAAGTCATGAATAAATCCCTCACACGGGGGAAAGTTAACTGTCATCTTCACATACTGAAACTTAAGTGCTGCTTTATGGGGATGATGATGTGTGACTGAAATACAATATGACAATCGACATGTGCCAACTGAGTAGCTTCCATTTGTGAAGTTTCCACATTATCAATGTTACTCATGACCCCCTTTAGTGTTCTGAAATAAATGGGAGAAAACGGAGTCTTAGAGGTGATTGAAAATGGCCCCAAAGCTTGCGCATATGCAAAATGGATTCCTGAACAACCGCCAGTATTTGGAGAGCCAGTGAGGAACTGTCTTTATACTCAGGACACCCCAATATCTCACTTCTACCACTTTGATAAAACTACATGCAGCATTTGCCAGACAGACTAGCACCTAGATAGATTCTTGGCTGCTTAGCATTGGGGCTGGTAGAAACTCACGCTGACCATCTGTCTCCTTTGAGAACCATTTTGGTATATTAAATATATATAAGATGTCCTCCCCTTTGTGTACGGAGATGCATTTACCCCTGTCACCAACACATCAGTTGAGGATAAGTGGTGGCACAGATTCACGATTGTCTTCTTGCTCCTTCCCATTTGTTAACAAAGATACGGGTTTTTCAATGATAAGCTGGGATCCACAGGTAAGGAATAAAGCGAAGTATACCTGGCCCTACTTGATATCAAATACAGACCTTTAAATTCACCAATACCTTAATAAAATGTAAAATAGAATATGAACAAAGGGATGAAAATAATGTTCAAATTCATCTGTTAGGGTATATAGTGTGTGTGTGTGTGTGTGTGTGTTCGCATGCATACACGCATCTCACAAACCAACTCAAAAACTAAATTGATTAATTTACAGGGTTCTATCTATTAATCTTTGTAGATAATACAACCAAGAAAGATGACAATGATGCTGATTCCATCTGTATGAATATCTGTGCATATTAATGGGCTTAGTTATAGAGTTCTCCTCAAGTTGCTTCAAGTGTCCTTAACTCTGGCATGACATTACTCAACATAATTCACCCCTTTCCTGATGAATCCTTTTATTTTAGGATACCAGATCGAGTTCCTGGGCTGTATATTATAATCTCCTAAGAAGAATTAGCCAGAGGTCAATAAGCACCATTTTGATAGCCAAGTACCTGACACAGGTATGTTTTGCTTTCCACTGAATTAAATAAGAGGGAATTTTGAATAATTCAGGGCCCTTCCTTCTTACAAATAAGTCTGAATTTTGAGGAAAATGCAAATTAAGGCAGTTTTTTCTGCTGTCTATTTTCAGCCAGATTTCTTTTCTCCCACTTCTCTTCAACTCCCGAGCTGTGTTCCATTCTATTCTGGTTCATCTTCCATGTTAACTAATAGAGTTAGCTGAATAAGTTACTTAAGGAGGAACCTTGAATAGAATGTTTGTGTCATAATAGGAGGCAAAACTTCTGAAGAAGGTGGCCATTATGGTGAAATGACAAGAGTTAGGGTGGACAACAGGGCCTGGAGTCCCCCCAGGACCCCTGAAACCACACCATGTACACCACCTGGTAGTTGCCTCTTCCACTGGTCCTAGAATATGGTTATCGAAAGCTGGACTGTTTTTATTTTTAATGTACCTCTAGGAACATCCAGTTAGAAGAATTACTTTCTTCTCTGACTTATATTTTTAAAAATAAAGGAAAATGGGCAGTTTTATACATTTTTTAAAACTTTCAGAATTCTTTCTTTGTTCCAACTACCTTCCTCATTCCCTCATTGGACCTACATTTTTCTCTAAAAGAGAATGATGTCTGTAAGACAGACTGGTTGCCATATATAGACTCAAACATCTGGATGCCAGAATGGAACAGACTTTTCTTATGGATCCTGTTCTGTAGCAAACTCCAGACCAATTCATTTGAAGTAAATTGAGCAGAAGACCCAAGAGGAACACCAGTTGAGGGGCACATGAAAGTTCACAGCAGAGGTTAAATGTCTTCGTTTGCTGTTCTCGCCTATTCTCTCCTTCTCCTTATATTTCTGTTGTTCTTCTGTCTCTCCTCCTTCTCCTGTTCTAGTTTTAGATCACCTTTATTATAGTGATAATGAAATACTTTATTCTACAAATGATTTTTTCAGACAAATGCTTTGTACAGAACATTCTTCTCTTATGAATTTTTCCCTCTTGTGCACTTCAGAGTACGATTTAGAACAGGGCTTCTCACCTTGGCACTGTTGACATTTGGGCTGCAAAACTGTGTTAGGAAGCTATGCTGTGAACTGTAGGTTGTTTAGTGGCATCCCTGGCCTTGTCCCATTAGATTCCAGCTGTACCTCCTCCCCAGATGTGACGAACAAGAATGTCCAGATATCTCCAAATGGCCCCTGGGGGTTGGGAAGGAGCAAAATTGCCCCCAGTTGAGAACCACTGATTTTAAGGAATAAGTTTTTATTTCTCCAGGGTTAAAATAATTAAAAATATAAAATTTCTACTAAAGGTCTTGTGCTGTAGCTGGCTATTTTTATTCTTAATCAGAAGGGGTTTCATATCATTTCAAGTGTCCTTAACAGTCTTTCTAGTTTAATATGTAGGCCTTATAATGTTAAGAGATTGTCCTATATAGTTCATGTCACCATCAAGCTTGATGCTCCTGTACAGTGAAGCCATAGTCTTAATCACTGTTTCTCCTGTAGCTCGTACTTGCACACCAATCTATGTCACAGTCACAATGGCAACATCTGGACTTCTTCCCCTGCTCTTTGAATGTAACCCCATCTTCTATCTATTTTCCATTCTGTCTTATTCTAAACTTTTTGTTTTGTTCTCTAGCCAGTTTTTCCTTTTCCCATGGTTCTATCAAGAATCCCTGCTGTCTTGGGTTTAAGGAGCCCATTAGATGGAACGTTATCAAAGGCTTTCTGAAAATTGAGATTATCCATGTTGCATGCATTACCGTTCTCCGATGTGTCTGTAAGCTGCTCCAAAGTATACAAAAGAGCCAGTGAAGTTAGATAGATAACATCTTTCTACATAAAATCCCCTCGCTCTGTCTTCTTGAGGCCAAAACACCCATCTTGAAAGGGAGAAAAATGCTTGTCGAATATGTTTTGAATGCAGTCCAAATATTTGGATGCTTGGCATCATATCGACAGCCATCTGGCAGGCTGATAAAATTTTTCTTCTAGATACTTTGGTGGTGTGTAGCCAGAACTTCTGAGTCTTCTTGGAATACTAGCGATTGTAGCTGGTTCAGAGTTAACTAACATTTATTGAGCCCTTACTATAAATATCACACATAAAAAACTATTTGATCCTCATGAGCATTGCATAAAGTATGTGTTTCTGTTCCTATATGACAAATAAGAAAAATTGGCCTTAAAGACTGAGGTCACAAAATAAGTGGCAGACTCAAACTTGAATTTGGGTGTTCTGATTCCTACTCTAGTCTCTCTCCTCTACAACATAGAGGAAGAGCACAGAGTCCTGTGCCCAACAGACGAGTTTTGATTCTCATTAAGTAACTTTCCATTATCATTGCTCAAAATGCAATCCTTGGATCTGCAATGTCAGCAACATCTATGAGCTTGCTAGAAATGCAGAATCAGGGGGTCTAGTGCAGACCTAGAGAATCAGAATCTGCATTTGAACAAGATCTCTAGCTGATTCCTTTGTACATTAAATTTTGAGAAGTGATGCTCTTCGGCTCTGTGAATATGGTAAGGCAATCACCTAGTTGGATACTATGCTGTGTCCCTTTGCAATACCAGGATGACCAGCTACTCAGCCTCTTCCTGTTGCCCCTGCCTACGTTCCTTGGATATGGTACCCTTACATCCTCCTGGACATGGCAAGCGGCTTCAAGTCCTTTGTCAACACCAATGAATATGCAGTGGTTTCCTAGAACTTTGCGTTGAGAAGGATTCTGAGGCTCTATCAGGCTTAAACTGGTAAGAGTCTGATGTTGGCCATAGGTGTGGGAAGTGAAAGAGGAGAACACACATGACTTAGATTTGTCATTCTTATTCTACACATTCCTTTCCTTGTTCTCAGTATCGATACTTATGCATTTATTACCTCATTGTTGCAACACAATTCTAAGTAACTGCATAGAAAATCTGATGAGACAATTACAGCTAAAAGTTGATCAGTGATAATGAATTATTTATAATTCTCAAGTAACTGTGCATTTTCATAGGGCCCTTTAATTATATGAAACAAAAGCATAATGAATGGCAGGGTTAGGACTCATTAGGCCTTTGATCATTTTTCAGTTCAATAAACTTAGGATCACAATATGCTGGTGGGCACCTCAGCTTCCCCATCTTCTTGTAAATTGGCAGCATTGATGAGGAAGGACACATTGTAAGAGAATATAAAGGACCAGTTCACGTCCATCTACACCACCAAGGAGAAAGAAGTAGGACCTGCTTAAGGGGAACAGAATGAAAGGCTGTGTGGGACAACTGACCCAGCTTCAGAAACTGGACCCACCACGAGCAGTTCAGGAACTCACACTCAGCCACGAAGTACACTAGCAAGTCACATGAGACTGAATACCATAATTACAGATCACATTTGCACAAAGGGCTACCATGTCCAAAATACTTTCCCATTTTCTCTACTGATTGGTCCTCTCAGTTCTTTTTTTAAACCTTACTTTGTAATCGATATTTTTTTTCATAAGTGTGTTATTAGGGTTAGAGTCGGTATAACTGAATGTGATTCTTTTAAGGTGTGTTTTTATGAAATAAATAAAAGGATTCATTGAGAACCTGATTCAATTCTAAGAAGTGAATGAATAAATGGTATGGGAATAGTTAATAGACACACAGGGGCCACAACAACTATAAAAGCACAAGTAGTATTTATACATCCCTTCTGTATTGGTCAGGGTTTTCCTGAATAACAGAACCAATAGGGGAAATGGATATGGAGATATATATGTAAAATTTATAATAAATCTCATTCTAGATATCTATCTATCTCTATTGAGAGAGAGAAACAGCGATCTAGAATGAGATTTATTATAAGGCTCACGTGATTATGGAGACTGAGAAGTCCCATGATTTGCTGTTTGCAAGCTGGAGACCCAGAAATCTAATGGTGTAAATTCCAATCTGAGTCCGAAAACCTGGGAAACAAGAGTACCTATGGTGTAAGTCCCAGTCCATGGGCAGGAGAAGACTGATGTCTCAGCTCAAGCAGTTGGGCAGAGAGAGAGAATTCAACCTTCCTGTACCTTTTTGTTCTCTTCAGACTCTCAACTGGTTGGATGATGCCCACCCACATCAGAGAGGGCAATCTGCTTTACTCAGTCCACCAATTCAAATACTAATCTCTTCCAGAAGCACTCTGACATACACACTCAGAAATAATGTTTAACCAGATATCTAGGTATCCTGTGTCCCGGTCAAGTTGACGTATGAGATTGCCCATCACGAGTCCATGTCTTGTCAGCTTGACACTGATATGCATCTCCTTAAACCACATTTAATCTCCAAATACAATAACAAAGTCATAATTCCACCTAACATGATACATCTATCCTGTGTACAACCAAAAACATACTAACTCCTTCCCCAGAAGAGGAGGTAAGCCCTTAAGTGATGTTTACTCTTTCCCTTGAGATCCCATAGCTTAAATACTATGATGCAGAGTCACTATATCATAGGTTACATGATAACAGAATAAGAGAGAAAACAGATCTACTGTGTGTGTGTACATGAGGGCATGCACAATTACAAGGAACTGTTCTAGGACCAGAGCCCTGACTCTGCTCCAGATTCTTCTTCTTTCATCATCTTAATGTCTAATGTTTCTCTTCCCCTTGATAATCCATATCCAGGCTGATATGCAGGTCCATGTAAAGACATTTGCTTCCTTTTATCTGGGTTGATTTGAGCGCTCAGTTTTGTTGTTGTTGTTATTGAGTTGTTTTGGTCTTTAGTTCCTCAAAATTCAGCTTCTCAAGTACAGACATTTTCTTTACAATTTTATTTTTAATTATGTGATGACTACATGAACACATTTTCACTTGTAAGGTGATCAACCATACAGCTCCAATCAAAGTCACCTTTGGTATTCTCAAAAATGCTTTCCTTGACTACAGTTAGAGAATGATACAACTCTCTGGCTTAAAGGACCAAGGGACTGGGGGTAAGGGGAGATATCTTCAGAAGCAAGTGTTGCCTGAAGGTTCTCCTTTCCTATAGCCTTTGGAGGAGATGGGGCTAAGCTATACCAGGTGCCCAGTCTCAAGAGCTGGGAGGTATCTTAATCTGTTCAGGCTATTATAACAAAATACCACAGACCAGGCATCTTATAAACAACAGAAATTTACTTCTCACTGTTCTGGGGGACTGCGAGCTCAAGATCAGGGTGCCAGCATGGTCAGGTTCTGGAGAGAGCCCTCTCCTGGACTGCAGGCTACCAACTTCTCCCTGTGTCCTTACATGGTGGAAGGTATGATGGAGCTCTCTGGAGCCTCTTTTATAATGGCACTAACCCCACTCATGTGGGCTCTGCCTTCATTACCTAGACACCTCCCAAAGTCCTCACCTCCTAATAACATCACTTTGGGCATTAGGCTTGTAAAACATGAATTTTGAGGGGGCACAAACATTCAGACCATAGCACATGCTAGATTCAAACCTGCCTTGGCCAATGTTTCTCCCCCTTTTTTCCTCCAGCCCCAAGTTAAACTCAGTTCCAGTTCCCTAATGCCCAATGTTTCCTTACCTTTGGGCATGCCTCGCTGCCATTTTCCCTTTTGCCTGAGAACCTTTGCTTACATTTTTTCCCTATTTGAGAAACAGGACATAACAAGAAATTTCACAGAAGGACGTTTTATACCAAAAGATACTGAGAATCTAAAAGACAAAGAAGGTAAGAGTGCTAGATGGGAACAAAGAGTCAAGGTTGTACTGGCAGGCTTGTTCCTTCCATCTCTTTCAGTAATGCCCCAGTCGTTTTCAATTTTAAGGTAATAGGAGAGGGCTGGTCTGCAAGTACATTGTGTTTTTCTTTCTTTTTACTCTAAAAAACTTTATATAAATGTATCCTATTAAGATGGGCTTGGATATTATATCATTTTTTTCTTTTTTTTCATTTAACTTTATAAAACTTTATATAAATGTATCCTATTAGGTTGGGCTTGGATACTGTATCATCTGGGCCCATGATAGCAGCAGTTATGAGACTAGCAAATTTGTTAAATTCCTGGAGCTACTTTATTGCTGCCTTCCCAATGGTACACCATATATTAGCTTCCTATTGCTACTATAACAAATTACCAAAAACTTAGTGGCTTAAAATAAGACAAACAGTTCTGGAGGTCAAAGTCCTACATGAGTCTTAAGGAGCTAAAATCAAAGTTCCTTTCGCAAGGCTGATTCCTTCTGTATGCTCCAGGGGAGAATCCACTTCCTTGCTTTTTCTAGCTTCTAGAGGCCATCTGTATTCCTTGGCTCCTGGCCCCTTCCTCCATCTTCAAAGTGCATCATTCCAACCTCTACTTCTGTCATTCCATCTCGTTCTTCTTTGACCTTCTTGTCTCTCTTATAAGGACCCCAATGATTACACTGGGCCCTATCCACTTTGGTACGCCCATGTCTGTAGGTAAAGAGAAGGATCTGACTAGACACTTGGGAGTAATGAAGATACAGAAAGTAACTGAAACCATATCAGGTGATGGGACATTGCATAGAGCAATGGTTCTTAATCTTTTTTTAGAATCTAAAGGACCCTACAGATCTTTGTTTCAGAAAAATGAAAAATCATACACAACTCTACATGCAATTTCAGGGCTTTAAGTGCTCTCTACACATGCATGAACGCCAGGTTAAGAACTCTTGATGTATAGTCATCTATACTAAATATCCAGTTGGGTCCTTACTTCATACTTCTCACCAAAATACATTCTGATAGATCAAAGATTTGATTCTCACAAAAGAAAACGTGGGGGGGAGGAATAAATTGGGAGATTGGGATTGACATATACACACTACTATATATAAAATAGATAACTAGTAAGAACCCACTGTATAGCACAGGAAACTCTACTCAATATTCTGTAGTGACCTATATGGGAAAAGAATATTAAAAGGAGTGGATATAGGTATATGTATAACTGATTCACTTTGCTGTACACCTGAAACTAACACAACACTGTAAATCAACTATACCCCAATAAAAATTAATTTGAAAAAAGAAAACATGAGTTTTTAAAATAACCTCAAGGTGATAAAAGCTTTTCTAAAAATAAGACAATAATCTCCAACCCATGACACAAAAGATTAACAAAATCAGCCAGATAAATCAGCCAGTGTGTGCGTGTGTATGTGTGTGTGGAAATTAATCCATAAACAAAAAGGCAAATGACAAAATGGGGGAAACATCTGCAAAGATAAAGGGTTAATTTTCTTCATGTTAAAGGCATTCTTAAGTTGTTAAGACCAGTAATTCAATAGATTTATAACGTCAGTTCAAAGAAATTGATATAAAATCATTTTATTTAATTTGAGAAGATATTCAGTTTCATTCATAATAAAAGAAATGCTATTTTCAAATGTTAATTTGAAAAATATTAAGAAGACTGAGCACAGTCTTAGTGAAGGTACTGGGAGAATGCCATACATATATTGCCACTGGGAATTCAATACGTACAACCCCTATTCCGGGGCTTATCAAACTGAAAAGTGTACACAAATCACTTGGGAATCTTGTGAAAATGCAGATTGTGGTTCAATGCGTTGGAGGTGAGGCCTGAGATGTTTCATTTCTAACCAGCTCCCAGGTGACGCCAACACTTCTGAACCACAGGCCACACTCTGTGTGACTGGCAATGCTTAATAAAAAATTTCAATGCACGTATCTCTTAAACCAATAATACAGTTCCTAGGAATTTATCCTACTTATATTACTGCACATGTGGGACATGGTGTGTGTGCACAAAATACTCCTTGTAAGACTGGGTGTAATAATGACAGACAGTAAGCCACATAAATGTCTGTCATGATAAGTGTGCTAGCACAGAACTTTCTCATGCCCTTCTTTGTTCCTATATTGTATTCATGGGGGGTTACAGGACTGAAAACTATATTTACCAGACTCTCAGACAGCTAGGATTTGTGACATGATTTAGATGTCATCAGTAAGGTGTATGTGTATGAAATTTAAAATAAAAAGAGATATCTTCCTGATGCTCTGAAGTCTGCAAATTGAGGTGGACATGAGCATTTGCAGTAGCTATACACCCCACAGCCAGGGTCTGCTCAGGAGCTCCATGAGTAAGGGGCTCAGTTATGGTGGCAGCAGTGACAGTAGCAGCTTCCTGACTTATTAATCATAGCGAGTATGGTGTGACCTTTAAACCATTAGCCCACTAGTTACCCCCTGAATTTAGCTTCTGACTTGCTTCCAATGAGTTTTCAAGCACCTAATTTTCTGTAGCAAATCCCTTTCCACTTGCAACATCTAGAGTGTTTTCTGCATGTAACTCTGACTAAAATAGTATTTCACACCAAGATGGAGAACTGGGATAAGATATCTAACCTGTTTGGTTTTCATGGCCGTGATAACTTCATCACCAAACTGGCTTATATCATCCCACCATATACATAATCCCAACCAGCTGAAATACTATTCAAAGGCAAAAGGAACATGGAATGCTAAATGAAGAAAGACATTTGTACACACCAAATATAACCTCATGATTAGTTGTCAAATTGAGGAATATAATAGCTACAGATATTTTTTTCCTTGTTATTTTATGTATACACCTTTATAAATTAACCAAATTCCTTTTTCTCTCTCCTCTTCCTACTATTATTTTTTAAATAAATTTATTTATTTTATTTATTTATTTTTGGCTGCCTCGGGTCTTCATGCTGCACACGGGCTTTCTCTAGTTGTGGTGAGCAGGGGCTACTCTTTGTTGCGGTGTGCGGGCTTCTCATTGCGGTGGCTTCTCTTGTTGTGGATCATGGGCTGTAGGCACATGGGCTTCAGTAGTTGTGGCACGTGGGCTCAGTAGTTGTGGCGCACAGGCTTAGTTGCTCTGCAGCATGTGGGATCTTCCCGGACCAGGGCTCGAACCCATGTCCCCTGCAATGGCAGGCGGATTCATAACCACTGTGCCACCAGGGAAGCCCTCTACCACTATATTATACCAAGATGTATAAATCGTGGTTGTTTTTATCATTTAGTCCTTGGGTTACATGATATAAAAGTTCAATTATGGGCTTCCCTGGTGGCACAGTAGTTAAGAATCCGCCTGCCAAGGCAGGGGACACGAGTTCAAGACCTGGTCCAGGAAGATCCCACCTGCCACGGAGCAACTAGGCCGATGTGCCACAACTACTGAGCCTGCACTCTATAGCCCACGAGCCACAACTACTGAAGCCCACATGCCTGGAGCCCGTGCTCCGCAACAAGAGAAGCCACTGCAACGAGAAGCCCGCGCACCTCAACGAAGACCCAAGGTAGCCAAAAATAAATAAATAAAAATAAATAAATTTATTTTAAAGAAAGTTCAATTGTGACTAATTTTAAAAGACCTTGTACGAGCTGCAAAAAGTTAGACAGACAGGCATGAGTCCATGTGGCTGCTGGCCTCCGTCTCCTAGGATCTACTCTCCAGCTTCACATGTATGAATCAGCAGTGACACTTGCGGCTATGGCAACCAAAACTTCTGCAACTCCAGATAATGTCTATGGTTGTGTAACTCTCAAATTAGTAGTACAGAGAAACTGCATGACTTTCACTCCTCCATCCTTTTCAGTTATTTCAGTTGTCACCTAAATCCCTTTATTAAACCTCTTTAGGCCAGAAATAGGGTCTCTCAAGATTCGAACCATTTTGGAGCCCCATACATACTGCTAATACATATATACTAATAAACTGCTGTGATTAAAATACCTATATACTGCTTGCTAAATGAAATTAAGTCACTTAGGCAGGGCAGTCACATTCAGTGAAATTTAGAACATACCTAACATAGCTTCCTAGGAACTAGCTTGCTTATCCAGTAGGATCCTAAATGTCCATTGACAGATGAATGGATAAAGAAGATGTGACACATATATACAATGGAATATTACTCAGCCATAAAAAGGAACGAAATTGAGTT
This sequence comes from Mesoplodon mirus, assembly GCF_964341445.2. Taxonomy (NCBI): domain Eukaryota; kingdom Metazoa; phylum Chordata; class Mammalia; order Artiodactyla; family Ziphiidae; genus Mesoplodon; species Mesoplodon mirus. The sequence goes on from NC_138981.1 coordinate 9,022,157, forward strand.
ATTTTTCGTGAGGTGGATGGACCTAGAGTGTGTCATACAGAGTGAAGTAAGTCAGAAAGAGAAAAACAAATACCGTATGCTAACATATATATATGGAATCTAGAAAAATGGTACTTAAGGACCTAGTGGCAGAGCAGGAATAAAGACGCAGACGTAGAAAACAGACTGAAGGACACAGGGCGGAAAGGGGAGGCTGGGACGTTTTGAGAGAGTAGAACTGACGTATATACACTACCAAACGTTTTTCAGATAGCTAGTGGGAAGCTGTTGCGAAGCACAGGGAGATCGGCTCGGTGCTTTGTGACAACCTAGAGGGGTGGAATAGGGAGGGTGGGAGGGAGGTCCAAGAGAGAGGGGACATATGTATACATATAGCTGATTCACTTTGTTGTACAGCAGAAACTAACACAACATTTTAAAGCAATTATTCTCCAATAAAGATGTATAAAAAAAAAGTTGCGTGGAAAATGTTATTAAACTAATAAAAGTGAATTAATATTTAGGTCTAGTTGAAATGACACAGTTTAAACAACGAGTAAAGAATGCATGACTTGTCCCAAGTGCTATTTTACAACATCAGTTTATTATAATCCTAAAAACTGTTTTTTAAACATTGCTGGATGAAAATTTTTAAAGATTTCCAAAAAAGGGAAATTTGATAGCACAAATCTGTTTGGTCAGAGACACTGTCTTTACAGGGAATCCAGGAGCTTTCTGTTTATAAAATGAATCCAGTATTATTTGTATTTTTTTCCTTTGGGATATAAACAATGAAAAACTGCTAGAAAAGATTCAATACAGTAAACTATAAAATTATCATGTTTAATCTATCAATCTCAGTGAGAAGACCCAAAGATGTTCATAAGATAAGTGCCTTAGATCCGCCACAATTCAATATAAGCATTTAGGAAACACGGCAAGCTGATGTGATGTACTTGACCACAGTTTTTCATTGTCAACTGTGGTCAAAAAGGCCATGCTGGGCATCAAGCAACCCCTGAAGTGCTCTCTGATGTCCAGACTTCAAGCAAAGTAGGCTCTGGTCACATCTTCCAAATCTTTGCACGTGCTTTTCCGTTTAGCTCCACAACCAATGTTTCCTCTCCAATTCCTTCTCTTTCAGCACACAGTCTCCTTTAGAAGGCTCTTCTGTGACCTTCAGACATGAAATTGCTCCTCTGGCCCTCTGTATTTCCTTTATTGTTACATTTCTTTCCATTGAGTTTGTAAACTCATCTCTCTGTCCAACTTTTCTGTAGTTTCATGAGGCCAGGAACGTACTTCTGTGCTCTCATCTCCTTAGTCTCTCCTCTAGTATCTGGTGCCTACTCAATTCTTCTTAGATGAATTAGTGATCAACAACTGCGTTGCGTAATCTCCCCTTTCCTACTCTCGTTGCCTCTCCGTGGCTGCGTTTCTCCTAGGATGCACATCTCTTTCAAAATGCAGAATTTACACTACAAATTCACTGTGTAAAAGTACTGGGGGTAGAAAAGGTGAAGGTCTCTTTAGGACTCTCAAGCTCTGAACTGTGTGCCCTCTCCTAAACTTTTATGTGTTCATCTCAGTATTAAATCAGGAAAGTGTACAGGTGCCTTGTTTCACACATCTTTTGTGAGTCTGCCAGCCCATACAGTCTTGCAGAAAAGGAAAGTCTTGAAAATAGGTTCATGTCTATTTGCAGGGGGGATTACATTTGACAAAGCTCATAAGCAGAATACAGGCTCCACCTCTATGTGCCTCTCAGAACAGAACCCGGCGTACTGAGCCTTTCCGAGGCGCTGACCATGCTGTGTTTCTGGATCTCAGTTTTGGTTACCTAAGTGTTCGTTTCACAACAATTTGTTAAGCTGTATGTTTAGGTTTAATGAAGTTTTTGTATAAATGTAATATTTTACAATTTTAAAAGGCTGAAAAAGGAAGGGTAGAAAGATGGGAGAGAGGGGGAGAAAAAAGAACGACGGGGAGGGAGCAGGAAAGGAAGAGCCTGACAAAGTAAGCATTGTGTAACTGTCAGCTATTATTGTCTGAAAACAATTCTCCATGCTTTTGGCTGTATTTTTGAATGTAGGCACAAGATATTGACCGATGATATATCAAGTCAAGTGTCATCAGCACAGATGTATAACCAGCTCTTTTTTTTCAGAGGGGCTTACTTTTGTGGAAAACGGCCCAGTGTTTCACCTCTTATTACAGTTAAAACTTCATTATGAAATATCTCAGATACACAGAAAGTTAGAGAAAATAATATAACAAATACCTGCACACTTACCACACAGTTTTATCAATTCTTTATATTGTATCCTATTTGTTTCACTTATTTTAAGTAAAAAAATAATTAGTTATACATTTATGCAACTGGAAACACCCCTCCCTTATATGTGCTCCTTCCCTCATCCTGTTTCTCTCCTTTCTTGGAGAAAGAACCATCATTATGAGTTTATTGTTTCTCTTTCCATGCATTTGTATACAAATATCATATACAATATTGTTTTACATGTTTTTTAAACTATATTTCACTATTTATTATGGTTTTGATGCAATGGCTCTATGTTATTTATTTTATTTGTTGTGTAGTATTCTATCGTATGAACATATGCTATATATTTTACCCACTCTCCATTTATCATGTATTTAAATAATTTTCATAAGTTTTGCAATAACAAGCAATTCTATTAAGAAAATTCTTATACTTGTCTCTGCTATATAAAGTTAAGAATTTTTCTAGATATCTTCCTAAAAATGGAATTGGTGAATCAAAGATAGTGTATCTTCAACTTTACCATCTATGGTCAAATTGTTCTCCAAAGTGGTTTTTCCCATTTGTACTCCTACCAGCAGCATTTAAGAATTCTCATCTCTTAGTATCTTTACCAGAACTTTGTATTATCTAGACTTTACATTTTTGCCAACTTGAGAATGTGAAATTTAAAATTGTTGTTTGAAGATACACTTCCCTAAACACTAATGAGGTTATACATATTTTCAAATGCCAAGACATGGAAACAACCCAAGTGCCCATCAACAGGTGATTGGTTTAAGAAGATGTGGTGTGTATATATACAATGGAATGTTACTCAGCCATAAAAAAGAATAAAGTATTGCTATGTGCAGCAACATGGATGAACCTAGAGATTATCATACTAAGTGAAGTAAGTCAGAGAAAGAAAGACAAATATTATACGATATCACTTATATGTGGAATCTAAAGAATAATACAAATGAATCTATATACAAAACAGAAACAAACTCACAGGCATAGAAAATGAACTTATGGTTACAGAAGGGGAAAGGAAGGGAGGGAAAAATTAGGAGCGTGAGATTAACAGATACAAACTACCATACGTGAAATAGATAAGCAACAAGAATTTACTGTATTCAATATCTTGTAATAACCTACAATGGAAAATAATCTGAAAAAATCTATATATATACATACACATAACTGAATCATTTTGCTGTAGACCTGAAACTAACACAATATTGTAAATCAACTCTACTTCAATTTTTTAAAGTAGAAAAAAAAATCACACCCTTGAGAGATTCATCTATGTTGTTTGTTCTCTGTGATACACTGTATTCTATTGTATTAATATATTACAATTTATGTATCCACTCTACAGTTGAATATTTGTATAGCTGACAGTCTAGGTGCTACCACAAAGAGTGCTACTATGAACATTCTCATACACGTCTTTTGGTAAACTTAGGTATGCATTTCTGCAGAGCATATAACCAGGAATACAATAGCTGGGCCATAGGCTATTACATGTTAAACTTTACTAAAGCCTTGCAAACAATTTGAAAAAGTAGTTGTTTCAATTTATTCTCCCACCAGTTGCTCCACAGCCTTGCCAAAACTTGGTATTATCTGTCTTTTCCATTTAAGGCACTCCAGGACATACAATGAAATCTTGGTAATTTGCACCTCCCTGAATTTACATCTTTGCTGAAGTCAATCACTTTACACATATCCTCTCCCACACTGTGACTTGGTTTTTCACTATTTTTATGCTGCTCTTTGATGAACAGGAGTTCTTAATTTCAACGTAGTACACTTTTTTTTTTTTTTTTTTTTTTGCGGTACGCGGGCCTCTCACTGCTGTGGTCTCTCCCGTTTTGGAGCACAGGCTCCAGATGCGCAGGCCCAGCGGCCATGGCTCACGGGCCCAGCCGCTCCGCGGCACGTGGGATCCTCCCCGACCGGGGCACGAACCCGTATCCCCTACATCGGCAGGCAGACCCCCAACCACTGCACCACCAGGGAAGCCCTTCTTCTTTTTAATTAGTGCTTTTTGTGTTAAAAAGTATTTTGCTAACTCCGAGGTCATGAAGAGATTTTCCTAAGATTTCTTCCAAATAGTTTATTGTTTTTACCTTTCACATATATGTCTACAATCCACCTCAGATTGGTTTTGCATATGGTTGAGTTAGGGGGTCAAGATACCTATTTCATACAGACATGCAGTTGACTCAACATCATTTATTACAAGGACTATCCTCGCCCCACCACAGTGGAGCAGCCCATTTCACATAATTCAACTGACATGTGTGAGTCTCTTACTGGACTCTCTATCCAAGTCTATTTGTCTACTTGTCTATTCTTACATTAATACCACAGCATCTTAAATACTGTAGCTTTATAATAAGGCGTGATATCCAATATCTTCTAATTAAAAGATGCAAAATAAGATTTATTCTAGGGGCTTCCCTAGTGACACAGTGGTTGAGAGTCCGCCTGCCGATGCAGGGGACGCGAGTTCGTGCCGCGGTCCGGGAAGATCCCACATGCCGTGGAGCGGCTAGGCCCCTGAGCCATGGCCGATGAGCCTGCGCGTCCAGAGCCTGTGCTCCGCAACGGGAGAGGCCACAACAGTGAGAGGCTGGAGTACCCCAAAAAAAAAAAAAAAAGATTTATTCTAAGTATTTGACTTTTTAAATAAATTTATTTATTTATTTATTTAGGTTGCGTTGGGTCTTTGTTGCTGCGCACGAGCTTCCTCTAGTTGCAGCGAGTGGGGGCTACTCTTCGTTGCACTGCACGGGCTTCTCATTGCAGTGGCTTCTCCTGTTGAGGAGCACGGATTCTAGGTGCGTGGGCTTCAGTAGTTGTGGCTCATGGGCTTAGTTGCTCTCAGGCATGTGGCATCTTCCCGGACCAGGGCTCGAACCCGTGTCCCCTGCATTGGCAGGCGGATTCTTAACCACTGCGTCACCAGGGAAGTCCCAATTTGACATTTTTGGTGCTATTGTAAATGGTATTTTAAATTTCATTCTCACTTGCTTATTGCTGGCATATAGAAATAGAACTGACTTTGTATGCAGCAACCTTACTAAATGTATTTATTAATTCTTATAGCTTGACTACAGATAGAGCTTTAGATTTCTTTTTATATAGACAATGGTGTCATTTGAAAATAATGATAGTTTTATTTCTTACTTTTCAAACTTTTGCTTTATTTTCACTTCTTTACTTGCCTTATTGCTCTAGCTAGGACCTCAGTATTGAATAGGACTGAGGAATAGTGAACATCCTTGTCTCATTCCCCATCTCAGGGGAAAAGCTTTCCATAATTCACTGCTAAGTGCAGTGTTCTACAATTGGTTTTTTTCTGCAATGATTGTTTTTATCCTTATATCTTTAATATTCATTACCTGGGTAGTTTGCTTCATTTAAGACTCGATCTCTCTTATTTTTATAAAAGGTAACCTTGGATTTTTTTTTTCTAAAGAACAGTCACTACTTGATAAATTTCTGGCATGTGATTTCCATTCTGAGTATCAATGTAACTTTTACTAAAATCTGTCCATCTCTGTTTTCTTGCTTGGGCCTTCCCTTTTTATTGCATTTTGAGAAATAAAAGGAAAATAAAAACACATAGATTTGGGTTTGTATCAAAGCTATTCAGGTCACTTGGCCACATTTTAAAAAAATTGTTAAAGTATAGTTGATTTACAACATTGTATTAGTCTCAGGTATACAGCACAGTAATTCAATATTTTTACAGATTATACTCTATTTGAAGTTATTATAAAATATCAGTTATATTCCCTGTGCTGTACTGTATATCCTTGTATCTTACTTATCTTATACATAGTAGCTTATACCTCTTAATCCCCTACCCTTATCTTGTCCCGCTCCCCACTGGTAACCACTAGTTTTTTTCCTATATCTATGAGTCTATTTCTGTTTTGTTATATTCATTTGCTTGTTGTATTTTTTAGATTCCACATAGAAGTGATAACTTGTACTTGGCTTTCTCTAACTTACTTCACCAAGCATAATACCCTTTAAGTCCATCCATGTTGTTGCAAAAGGCAAATTTTCATCCTTTTTATGGCTGAGTAGTATTCCATTACACATTTTCAATTTAAACTAAACTGAGATCAAGATGACTTTTGAAGGCTAAAGATCCTTTTTTTCTTTCATTTAACAAGCAATTCTGGAGCAACTGTGCTGTACCAAGAACGATGCTAGGCTCTGAGAACTTTGAAGGCTGAATATTCACTAATTAATTAACTGACTGATTAGTTCACTTAACAAGCGTTTTTGGAGAAATTATGGTGTACCTGGAACTGTGCAAGGCCCTGGAGATACAGAGGGGTTCTCAAGGAGGTCCCACTGCACAGGAAGAGATGACAGTGGCTCAGACAAGGTGCCAGCAGCTCAGATGGAATAAAAGATAAATGCATTGGACAGCTACTTAGGTGCTAGGACTTGGTGCAGGATTACTGAGAGGGCTGAGGGAAAGGGGGGTGTCAAGAATGACTCCAAATTTGAAGTTACTTAGGAAGTAGAATTGGCTGAATGATCGGGTGAGAAAGAAAAGTTAATAGGTGGTATTAAGATATATGATCTGAGTAAGAGGGTGGGTGATGAATTAGCCACTGGGATTCACTGAGACACAGCAGAAGTTTAGGAAGAAAGGTGATGAGTTCCACTTGAACTTGTTGCATTTGAGACACTTTGGGTACTCCACAGATACGGGGCAAGCAGGCAGTTTAGAGACAGGAGTCTGACACTTGGGAGCAGAGTGTCTGGAGTTAGGATTCTGCAGGTCACAGTCGGCCCCATCAGTGGGACTGAGGTGGCCCTCTGGGGATATACCACCATTAAGAACTAGGGTTGCAGGTCTGACCATCTATTGCATTAATTAGAGTCCAACCTCTTTTCAGTCACATGTTTACATAGCCACAGAATAATTCATATCTTGTCTGTGCAACTTCCCCAGGTGTGGTTACAGCCCTTCCTGGGTGGGTGCATAGTGACTGAGAATCAGATTCACTAGTTACTGTTTTTCTGCGATGGAAACCAAGTACTGAGTAAAGAAAAGCAGAAGAATTATTTTCACATTTTAGCTCCTTTTGCATCTTTCTGTTCCTACATGAGAACCTGTCTTTCACCATCCTTTCCAGCCTCCTACTGCAACATACCAACAATTACGTAACAGTACGCAAGTCACAAATGTGTGTTACCACACTCAGAAAACCATTTGCAAACCAAGGATGGATTAGAATACTCATTACAGCTAATATTTATTTTTCATTATTAAAACCTTAATTGGATGCCAATAAAATGAAAAATTAAATTTAGTGCAAGGCTTGTGGAATAAACCCTTTATATTATTTCAAACCCTGTTAAAAAAGTGTCTTAAATAACTTGGCTCACTTTCCCGCCTTTGCCACATACAAAATAGTGGTCACATCAGCAAGTACTCAGTATGTTGACAGTTATATTCATTAGGACCCATGGTTGCAAGTAAAGGAAACCTATCTGAAAACAACTCAAAGAAAAAAGAATTTCTTGCCTTAGATTCAGTGAGCTACACAGCTATCATAGAAAGAAACTGCAGAATCTGAGAATTCAGGAAACATCACCATAAGGACATTATTATTATTGCATGTTTTAAAATAATATAGATCTTGCTTAAAAAACTAAAAATAGAACTGCCATACGACCCAGCAATCTCACTACTGGGCATATACCCTGAGAAAACCATAATTCAAAAAGAGTCATGCACCATAATGTTCACTGCAGCTCTATTTACAATAGCCAGGACATGGAAGCAACCTAAGTGTCCATCAACAGATGAATGGATAAAGAAGATGTGGCACATATATACAATGGAATATTACTCAGCCATAAAAAGAAACGAAACTGAGATATTTCTAGTGAGGTGGATGGACCTAGAGTCTGTCATACAGAGTGAAGTAAGTCAGAAAGAGAAAATCAAACACCGTATGCTAACACAAATATATGGAATCTAAGGGGAAAAAATGGTCATGAAGAACCCAGGGGTAAGACGGGAATAAAGATACAGACCTACTAGAGAATGGACTTGAGGATATGGGGATGGGGAAGGGTGAGCCGTGACAAGGTGGGAGAGTGGCATGGACATATATATATACACTACCAAACGTGAAATGGATAGCTAGTGGGAAGCAGCGGCATGGCACAGGGAGATCAGCTCCGTGGTATGTGACCACCTGGGGGGCTGGGATGGGGACGGTGGGAGGGAGGGAGGGAGGCGCGGGAGGGAGGAGATGTGGGGGCGTGCATTATGTGTGTAGCTGATTCACTTTGTTGTAGAGGGGAAACTAAGGCACCATTGTAAAGCAATTATACTCCAATAAAAATGTTAAAAAGAAATAATAATAATAATATAGATCTTGGACTACCCTGGTGGCGCAGTGGTTAAGAATCCCCCTGCCAATGCAGGGGACATGGGTTCGAGCCCTGGTCCGGGAAGATCCCACATGCCACAGAGCAACTAAGCCCGTGCGCCACTACTACTGAGCCTGTGCTCTAGAGCCCGCAAGCCACAACTACCGAGCCCACGCACCACAACTACTGAAGCCCACGCGCCTAGAGCCCGTGCTCCACAACAAGAGAAGCCACCGTAATGAGAAGACCGCGCACCGCAGTGAAGAGTGGCCCCCGCGAGGGGGAAGGTAAGCTGGGACGAAGTGACCGCATAGCACAGGGAGATCAGCTCGGTGCTTTGTGACCAGCTAGAGGGGTGGGATAGGGAGGGTGGGAGGAAGGGAGACACAAGAGGGAAGAGATATGGGGATATATGTATATGTATAGCTGATTCATTTTGTTATAAAGCAGAAACTAGCGCACCATTGTAAAGCAATTATACTCCAGTAAAGATGTTAAAAAAAAAAAAAGCATTGCAACTTTGTAAAAGATTAACTACATGTAAAAGAGTAACTACAACTTTGTATCAGAATATTCCTTAACCACCTTCCTTAACCACAAAACACATTGTTAGAATGTAGGTCTGCATATCACCCAAGACAAAAATAACAAAAAAGTATCTAGTTGCAAGGTCAAAATTAGGTCATAGGCTGTTACAATTCATAAATGGGCTGTTCCAGAAATTCATTCAAAGTTTTTTTGTAACATAAAAGAGCGATTCCAGTTGAAACTGTATCATATATGGTCATTAGGTTTACCCTTCATTCACAAAGCCTAATTAACCCTGAATACATGTGAAGCGCTTCTTGAAATTCACCAGCACTTACGCCTTTACGTCCAGGTTAAAAAAGAAAATGCATTCTCAGTGGGAGGGCCATTGCACCGGTAACACCCAAATGAGCAGTAAAGATCATGCTACGTGCCAGTAACTTAACTCTCTACAACTGCAGAAGAGGTGTGATCAGGGCAGTTTGGGCGGCACCAGGATTTATTATACCGCATAACAGGAAGCCTGGAGTTCGGCAGCACGGTTCGTTAATTTCAGTGAGCCAGGGACGCACCAACGTATCAAAGACCCAGGCAAGCGTTCCCGCCGTAGCATTTTACACTCATCCTCAGAGCACCGAGGATGGCTGGCTGCAGCACTTAACCGACATTCCCACGCAGACAATAGAGACCGGTAAGAAAGAGGGGCGCTTATATCACATCCACCCCTTTCTGGGCGGAGAGAGGGGAATCTTTCCTTACAGACGCGCTCGCCCCCGCTCTTTCCCCTCACCATGAAAGCTTCTCTCAGTGGCCGGGACTATATCACATGCCCATGCCTGAAACCAATCACAGCAAGAGGAATGGTTCTCCGGCCTAGCTGCAGATTGGAATCACCCGGGAGCTTTGGAAACAATGTTAACGCTAGGCAACAGTAGCTTTTAAAAGTTCCCCAGCTATTCTACATGTATACTCAGAAGCCGCGCCTACGATCTCTTGTGGGAGGTCTACTCTGAGGACTTGGGAAGGCAAACACCTGTACAAAACTGGGGTTCTGCTAGCAGCCACGGACCTGGAACAGCCAAAGCCCACGTGTGAACAACTAATAAGTTTGCCACATGGACATACCTTGCTATAGCCAAGAGAAGGGATCTCTGCAGGTCAGTCACCCACTAGAGGACCTATTACGAGAAATAAAAAAAGATTTCTGTTATAAGAGATTCGATAGCTATCTTAATCTGCTAATCCCCTGCAAAAAAAAAAAAGTGGAGGAGGAAAATACCTTATAAACTTCAGCTCGAGTGTTGAATTAATTAAACAAGGAGGTCATTAGATGGAGGTGGCTCTAATGCCTTGGAGGCCTATATAAGCAAACCAAAATCAAAATCTAATCCTGTAAATGCCTCAAGGTTACCAAATTGAAACCTAAGGACGACCAATCCCAAACAGCCAACTACGCTTGAAGCTACATCCCATCAATAATTTCCTTACCTTGGTTATGCCTTTTCTCTATAAAACTTCCCCCCCACCCAGTTCCCGTCAGCAGCCCACTCCTAACCACTTCCGGTTTGGTGCTGTCCAATTCCGATTTTTGTTCAAACTCTTAAGAATTTTTAATATGCCTCAGTTTATGTTTTAACAGTTCTGCTGCCAGAACAGGGAACCAAAGGAGCCCTCTGAGAGCCCCCAGGAGCACTGAGCAAACAAGCAGAGGTACCTGTGAAGCCCCTTGACCGGCTGCCTGCTCGCTGCCTCTGGAGGTGGGCGAGTCCCGCTCGGAGTCTGGATTCCAGCTCCGGCTTTTGCGTTATGAGCTTTCAGACTTCGAGCCTTTCCTTCTCCGGACTGGGTCCAGAAACCGGCCAGAATCAGACTTTCTCCGACTTAGAAACCGAACCGAGTCCAGGGACAAACTGTGTCCGATTTAAAAACTACCAGGACAGACCGGGTCCAAATGAGGTCCGATGACGAACTGAGTCCGACTTTGAAACTGGACCCGGTGCAGAACAAAGTGGTTCCGACTTGGAAACCGAAATGGGTCTGTGGACGGACTGGGTCCAACTTAGAAACCAGACCCGGTCCAGGACCTAGAAACCGGACTGGGTCCAGTATGAGGCCTCAGGTGAATAAAATTTTGTTTTAAGGTTAACCTTACCAAAGATAATACTGAATTACAGGGGCCACAGTGGAGAACTTTTAACCACCTGAGATAACCTTATCCCCTTACGAGGTGCCCTAGAGAAAAGGGGTCTCAGCCAGGCACTCACTATGAAGGGCAGAGGGAAAGTTATTCTTCCTCCTCTACAGTTTCTAGTGACCAGGATGGGACCCACTGGGACACCCCACTCACTCCGAATCCTGCAGACGGCATCCTGGGAAAACAGGCAGAAGCCTGGCAAAAGGGTAAGAATTCTTACCAAGGTCAGCTCTCCAAAATATGTGGAGCCTGGTGGAGAGAGGAAGGGAAAATTTCAAGTTGTCCCTTCCTTTGCAAATTTACACTGGCTGGAAAACACATTGGTTATCGATCCTTCCCTCCCAGGGAGAGCTGTGAGATATAAATGTTTTACCTGGTCTTCCCTAGGATGCCCGGAGGCATCTCATTAAATACAAACTCCAGGGAAGTCATTCTTATCAGGAAAAAAAGAAGTAGTAGCAGCAGCTATTTGGAAATTGAGTGAATGAAAAATCTTAACACTTTTTTCCACTAGTATTAGTAAAATCTTTAACCATCTGAGCAGGTAAACTTAACTCATTCTCTCTGCCAGAAACACAATTTGAACCCAACCATTCTTTTATAAACTAGTGAATTTTGCATTATTGTATGTATCTCATGGCTCAAAATTTTAAACAAAAGCTATAAGACCTCTGCATCTGTCTGTATGTTTATGTATGTAGGTGATAAATATGTGATATTCTTCTACCTTTGGATGGTATAGCCAAAATTAATTTGCAAAGAGCTCTATTTAATAGGCTGCAAAAACAAACATTTATATAAATCAAGCGTATGCTAAGAAATGTAGAAACCAACCCAAGTGTTTTTCAAGTTCACGTGATCTAGCATAATCTTTGGTGAATGAAACCTAGTTTAAGTCTGTTGGTTTAATTGAAACAGGCATGTCTTTAGAGTGATCAGTATTAAGTAGAATATTTTTATTCTACCAAGGTTAACTAAAGTCAAATATGCTTTTGCAATCTCTGTTACATAATTTGTCAGCAAGAACGGTAACTTAAGATGCTGGCTGGCTGTTCAATGTCTCATGAAATTTTCATGAGTAATCTAAACAATTGTTAAGCACAAGTAAATTAAGGAGATGTAAGATAAAAATTTATAAATGTACTTCTCAACAATAATCATGCCTTATGGTATATTTGCTTAAGAATAGTTTCCAAACTCTTTTTGGTAACTTAAAACCTTAAAGTTGGGTGAGATAAGTTAAATGAAGGCTAGTCAGTGAACATCTGGATCATTTCCAAGTAAGATAAGATACTGCAACATTAATTACTGAACATAGATTTATCCACGTTTGGCTTTCTTTGGCAGAGGAACTAAAGATATTTGGTTCTATCAGTAAGCATATTTTGTGCCACATTGAAAAATTACTAAGAGGAAGAATATACTTCTAGAAACTGTGGAAAGTATTTATAAATTTGCCAATCCACAGAATGCTAGTGTAACAGTCCACCCTGATTACTTCTTAGTTTTCACTAGGAATAAAGGATTCTGAGAGTTAAGAATTCTAATAAATATATGTAATTAAAGCCAGTTAGAAATAATAACGGTGAGAGGAAAGAACTGTGTATCTGTAAACTGAACTGGATCCTGAGTTCTAGTTTCCTGAAATACCTGGCTACAACTCTCCAAACTCACGTTTCCAATTTTCTCCCACTCTTCTGATTTCGAATCACTAAGGATATGACTGCCCTTGAATCTCCTTGGAAGGGACGATACCAGGTCCTTCTCACTACCCAGATCACAGCCGAATTTCAGGGAATTGAACCGGGGTACACATCCCCCAATTAAAAAGGGCTTTTCCAGACTCTTGGAACTGCACGCCAGCTGGAGATGTAAAATTGAAAGTAACTGGGGTGGGGGTGGGGGGGCTTCCCTGGTGGCGCAGTGGTTGAGAGTCCGCCTGCCAATGCAGGGGACACAGGCTCGTGCCCGGGTTCGGGAAGATCCCACATGCCGCGGAGCGGCTGGGCCCGTGAGCCATGGCCACTGAGCCTGCGCGTCTGGAGCCTGTGCTCCGCAATGGGAGAGGCCACAACAGTGAGAGGCCCGCGTAGTGCAAAAAAAAAAAAAAAAAAAAAAAAAAAATTAACTAGGGAGGTTTCTCCCCAGATGCATTTGGCATCTTGAAGTAAACAACTCTGCCAAGATCACAGATCAAGATCTTCATCCCCAATATGAAATCTTTATTCCTTTTGCCTTCTTGCTACTTGTGTTTTGTCTCTGTTAACGCATGGAAAGACAATGCTCCTTAACTCTGACCACTATCGCTGCATCTGCTGCTAAGGCCATAGCTACTCACCAGAAGTCCTGAGACTTTCTTGCTAAGGTGGTTTAGATAATACAGTTGCTTTAAAGTACTTGTTGGCTGAACAAGGAGGAGTCTGTGCCACAGCAAATACCTCCTGCTGTACCCAGATCAATATCTCTGGTACTAGAGCAAGTACAAGAAATTAGCAAATAAGCCACTTGGCTAAAACAGGTTGATGTCCCTTCAGGTACATTCTTTGATTTATTTGATACCAATTGGTTTGATTCATGGGGCCCTGGTTAAGGAGTATACTTCAGTCTCTTGGTATTATCTTCCTAATAGTCATCACTGTAGAGCCCCTGGTGTGCTCTGTTCTCTCAAAGGTCTTAAATGCATGGTCACAGCCATCAGCAGTATATCAGATGGTCTCACTGCACTTAGAGAAACAGAAACAAGATGAAAAACGAGATAAACAGCAAGAACAATTCTTCCACGGATCTGACATCAAAACCTATGTGAGTTTCACAATGAGACAAGAACAATTTTACTCTGTTGGTGACCGAGAGTGGCACTAATACCAAAGTTTTGTTCAATCTCTCCCATATGAGAGGATGACCAAAAGGGGAGAATAGTCTAATTAATTAAACAAAGGGGCCATTAGACCGAGGTGGCTCTAATGCCTTGGCAGCCTAGGTAAGCAAACCAAAATCTAAGCCTGTAAGTTCCTCAAGGTTATGAAATCAAAATGCTAAGGACAACCAATCAGAAACAGCCAACTGGTCTTTATGCTGTAGCCAATCAACACTTGCCTTACGTCTGCCTTTTCTCTGTGAAAGCCTCTCCCTGAGCTGCTCACAGTGTGGCACTCCTAAGCACATCTGGTTGGGTGCTGCCGGATTCCAATAGATTTCTGCTCAAATAAACTCTTAAAATGTTTAATATCTTCAGTTTATTGTTTAACAAGAGCACTTCCACTCTGGAGCTTTTTCTGACACTCTCCCTCCTCCTAGGGAGATGTAAGCACTTGTGTCTGTTCTCTTCCGGGCCAGCTTTATCAGAGCACTCATGAGGCTTGCACTTGCTTGCATACTCTGCCCCTCCTGAAATGTGTCCTGTATCCTACTTTATTTGTCTAGCATCCAGCACACAGGGGGCTCAATAAATATTTGTTGAATGAATCGGGGACAAGGAGAAATGGTCAAGAAACGCCTAATGTTAATAGCAAGCCCTTACCCAGCACTTATGCCAAGTACTCCACAAAGGCATATACACTGAATAGACTGATTTATTCCTAAAACAACACTGAGGTAGAAGCCACTATTATCTTCACTTTAAATGTAAGAAAACTGCATCACAGAGAGACTGATCACTTGTCCAAGGTTACACATGAACTAGGAAGTGACAAGTGTGGGACTGGATCCTAGAGCCCACCATGTTCTTTACCTTTATCCGCAAGAGGCAAAGATGCTCCACCCACATTAGACATGGAGACCTCTCTGGTGGGTCCTAATCTGGATGAGGGCTGCAAGGGGTGTTCCCATTGGTGGGATTCGTAGCTTTTAGGATACTGAAGGCTTTTGCATTCTTGGACTTTTTAGGGGGACGGGGAAAAAGACATTGCTCAAGGACATAAGGGGTAGAAATGGAGAAAAACAAAAGCAGCCAACGTTTTGCTGTGAAAGCCGAGAATCTGGAGGGGAAATCTCCATTCACCAGCAAGAAAAATAAAAACGTTAATACTTGAGTTATGGCTTAACCATGACATGCAATTGCTTGTGCCCCAGAGCTCCCCCTGCCATTTACGGGGAACACCATCGTCAAAATCTCGTCCCTGATAAACCACAACCTGAAGAGGAATCATGACTCCAGTTCTGGCTTCTCCACTGTATTATCCCAGACACAGGTCTTCCGTGGCTTCCCCCAACCTGTCCCTCCTCTGATAGCCCTTATTCTGGCCAATGGACCTAGCACTCACCCAACTCGTTATGCCAGAAAATCTGGAAGTCTTCCAAGATTCCTCCTTCACTTTCCACCTTCACATTCAATTGATCTCTGAGTTTTGTGGATTCTATTTCATAAATCCATAATCTATCCAATCAATCAATCTTCACTGTGTGCTAAGAGTGTGCAATGATGAACTGGATGAGATTCCCTCCAGCCTTGCCTTCCCAAGCTTCAAGGAGCTGAGCATCTTAAAGAGGGCATTTTGCAAATGAACAGCCCTCCTACTGCAGAGTAGTAAATGCAAGAAATGGATAAATAGAGGGCTGGGGGGGGGGGCGCGGAATCCCGGAGGGGTGTATCTTCATCTAGGGAAGCCTGAGGGGTTTTCTCTTGGCTGTGTCCAAAGTGAAGTCTGAAGGATGTATGTGTACCAGGAACCCAGTGAAGGCGGAGGCAAGTGCAAATTTCTGGAGTCAAGAACAGAGCCCAGAGTGTGGAGGACAGGCAACTCACCACCACCCCAGAGCCTCAGAGCTGGTCTCCAGTTGGGTCTTAATTCAGCAACTACACTGCCTAAAGACTTTCCATTCCTCAAAAGAAAACAAACCCAGCACCATCTTTCCTGTCTGTAGAGGTTTGCCCTTCAAGAAGCATCTCCCGGCATTTGTCATTCGTCCTGAGCATCCCCTCAGGTACCTGCTAGTACAACACCTCTCACCTGTAGGGAGTTTTCGGTGTACAGTATTGGAGAAGACAGACCTTGAGGGAGCATCTCTGCGAGTTCTGGGGGTTGGAAAACCATGGAACGACCTGGGAAGGACCCATCAGCCTCCCCGCCCACGGCTCACCCGCTGTCACTGGGAGCCTCCAGGCCCGCCACCTGCTTGTCCTGGCCCCGATATGTCCCAGTGCTTTATTCACTCTTCCACGACCCTTCGCCCCCCGCCCAAGGCCACTGCCCATCTAGACCCGACCCCAGCCCGACGTCCGCCGCGCGTGGCCACCGCGCCCTGCTAAGGTGCAGGATGCGGCGCGGCCAGGGAGCTCCCGGAAGGCAGCCGCCGGCCGGCTTCCCCACAGCCAGTGCCCACCCCAGACGGGCTCTCTCCTAGCGTCTCCCGTCCCCGGACCGGAGATCGGGTGTCCGGCGCGAAGACCCCGTGGGCCCCGCTTCGGCCGCCTTTCCCAGGAGGGCGCGAGGGACCGCTCTGCGGGTAGATCTCGGCCGCGGGCCCCCCACTCGCAGCCCGGCGGGGAGTCGCAGGGGCGCGCTCGGTCGGGAGCGCGCGCGCCCGGCTGCTCCGAGGTCCAGCAGTGGCGCGAGGCGGGCAGAGGCGGAGCCGAGGGCGGGCCGGTCGCAGCCTCCGCCAGTCCCCGCTCCTTCCCCAGCACCCTAGCAGAGGCGCGCCACCTCCCCGCCCCCACTCCCCTCCCCCACCGCGCGCGATCCGCCCGCCCCGGAGCCTCGCCCTCCGCCACGATGAGCAAATGAGCGCGAGCGAGGGCATGAAATTTAAATTCCACTCAGGGGAGAAAGTGCTGTGCTTCGAGCCTGACCCCACCAAGGCGCGAGTGCTGTACGATGCCAAGGTGCCGCCGCGGAGGGACAGGGAGGAGGCGCGGGCCGGGGACCCCGGGACGGGAGGCGAATGCGGATGCGGGTGTGGACGGCGCCGCGGAGCTGGGGAAGTGGCGGGGCCCGGGTGCTCCCTGCTCGCGGCTCCTCGGCCTGCGCGGCACCACACGGGCTACAGGGGGCGCTCGCGGGGCACCGCGATGGGGAGTCGGGGCCCGGGCTCTTCCGCTTCCGCCCGGTGCCTGGGGTGCACTGGCGCCCTCGGAGCCTGGTGTGCCAAGCCGTTAGGCCGGGGAGCTGGCAGCGGGGGCCGCATATCCAGGAGGCACACAGCTTCGGCCTGACGGTTAAACCGCCCCTCATCCTGTGCGATCTAGTGCCGCGTGGGCTCCCGCGCCTCGCCCTGATCGACCCGGGCCAGATCCTAATCCATAGCGCCGCAGTACTGGCCGTGGACTGGCGATGTCGTTGCCCTGGGGCCCCAGTCGTGTCTAGGCTCGCCCCCTTCCGTAGGCCGCGACCCGCACCCCGAGGGCAAGGTTGCCCGGCTGTCATAGTCCTTCAGGGCCTTGCAACATTTAGATTTTCAATCTCCGTGTCGCGCCCCGTGCCTGTCCGCCTAAGTCTCCGGGGCTCGGGGGACGTTGAGCCACATCTGCAGCAGCTAAGGTCTGAACGGCCAGAGGGAGTTGGCCTCGCACTCCGGGAGTTGGGGGCTAGTCCCGGGCCCCAGGTGTGTCTGGGAGGTGCTGCCCTTTGGGGGATTGCCCAAGCCTTCCGGGCTCTACATTTTACTTTCGGACTTTACCCCCGGTGCCCCCGTCTCAGTTTTCTGTTTGCTGTGCTTCCTCCCTCCCCGCCTGAGTCTCCCCAAGGGTGACACGCCCCATCATTTGCCCCAGATGTTTCCCATGGGACACCGCTGGGAGGGATGGCGTAAGCTGCGAGCCGAACTGGACCTGGACGCAGCGGAGCCCAGGAGACTACAACTCCCAAAGGTCTCTCGGCTGCAGCTCGCTTGTCTAACCTGGACCCTTTTTAGTTAGTGACAGTTCGGCCGGCCAGTGGTTTCGGAAGCTGCACCCGTTCTCACACTCAGAGACCAATCGGGGTGGTTGGAGGGATGCTTCCTATTTTGAGGCATCCACTCAGGAAAAAAAATGGAATTGAAAGGAAAAATGTTTCAGTCCAGCTCTCTGTCTAAAAAAGGAGAGAATGCTTTCTTTTCTTTTACGAAAAGGTCTATGATCTAGTTTTCCTGATCCAGCTTCTAATATTCTCTATGCTCTATCGTTTGTGGACGATATTTCCTGGTTTCAGATTGTCGATGTTATTGTTGGGAAAGACGAAAAAGGCAGAAAGATCCCAGAATATCTGATCCATTTTAATGGTTGGAACAGAAGGTGAGTGTACTTGTTAAACCGGAATGAAAATTGATCACCTCTGCACAGGAACATTGCAAACTTCTTTGTTAAGTTCTAGAAACACTCCCAGGAAAGTTTCATTTCCTGTTTTTGCTTTTTTAAAAAAATCAAACCTTGCCTACTCTGAAGAATGATTATTTCTAAGTCGATTATATTTGGATTCTCTATGGGTAATTTTGGAAACCCCAGTTGCTTCTGTGTCTGAATGAGTTCCGTTTTCAGTTTACATCTTTTTTGTGATTTTAAAATATTTAAATAGTTTTCTAAAATGTAAGTAATTCTGAGACACATCTGTTCCTGTGAGGTGCTTTTAACATTGGTTTCATATCAAGCTAAAATAATGAATTTTACATTCTTTTCCTTTTTTGTTTGATTAGCTGGGATAGATGGGCAGCTGAAGATCATGTCCTTCGTGACACCGATGAAAATCGGAGATTACAGCGTAAATTGGCAAGGAAAGCTGTAGCTCGCCTGTAAGAATACAAAAAGCATATAAATGTTACTCAGTGTGTTTTCTTTTAGTGTTTAGAATTTTTATGGTGTGAAAGTTTTAAAATCTGGTAAACATGGTTTCTTAAGTAATTTTACATTTTTAAAGTGTGTTAGCGCATAGTGTTTCTATTGTATTCGAAATAACTGCTGTGCTTTCAGAGAGGTTATTGTGTAGTATTCTGAAGTGGAGATTACCAGTTATGTTTTAAAGTTTAATTACATCTTAGGTACTTAAGAAGTACTGTTATTGTGTTTGGTTTTTTTCCTCAAGACCAATATCAGTCATCGTCAGCATTTCAGTTGTGTTTGTTTCAGGAGAAGCACAGGAAGAAAGAAGAAGCGCTGCAGGTTGCCTGGTGTGGATTCTGTCTTAAAAAGCCTCCCTGCTGAAGAAAAAGATGAAAATGTTGAAAACTGTGAGTGGCTTGACTCATTTTCTCTGGTTAAAAGGAGTTTTACCTAGTTCTATTTTTTTTTTTTTCCGGTACGCGGGTCTCTCACTGCTGTGGCTTCTCCCGTTGTGGAGCACAGGCTCCAGACGCGCAGGCTCAGCGGCCATGGCTCACGGGCCCAGCCGCTCCGCGGCACGTGGGATCTTCCCGGACCGGGGCACGAACCCGTGTCCCCTGCATCGGCCGGCGGACTCTCAACCACTGCGCCACCAGGGAAGCCCTACCTAGTTCTTTTATACCGCAGGATGGAGGGGGAAGATTCATTCGAATTACAGACAGGGAAACATTTTAAGCTCATTACATAAAACGTTTGCCCCTTTTGTTTTTTGTTTTTTTTTTTTTAGATGTTGGGGGTAGGAGTTTATTAATTTATTTATTTTTGCTGTGTTGGGTCTTCGTTTCTGTGCGAGGGCTTTCTCTAGCTGTGGCAAGCGGGGGCCACTCTTCATCGCAGTGCGTGGGCCTTTCACTATCGCGGCCTCTCGTTGCGGAGCACAGGCTCCAGACGCGCAGGCTCAGTAGTTGTGGCTCACGGGCCTAGTTGCTCCGCGGCATGTGGGATCCTCCCAGCCCAGGGCTCAAACCCGTGTCCCCTCCATTAGCAGGCAGACTCTCAACCACTGCGCCACCAGGGAAGCCCCGCCCCTTTTGTTTTTAACAATTAAAGTAACAGTCAATAAGATTCTAATTAGACCTCATCAGCCTTGCACATGACCACTGCCTTCTCAGCCAGTGTCTTTATACGGACCCCTCAGAGGTGCATTCTCATGTTTTCTTCTTGGTACCTTGCTCCACTTACGAATGCGGCAGGGAACCGTAGGATCCTAGGTGACTAAACACTTGCAGATCATTTACCTGTGTGGTTTTTGCATCCCTTGAAATTGGTGTTACATTTTTTCAAAATAAATTTCTATTCTGAAAGGTACAGTCATTGTGTTCAGCGTTTAAAATTTATGCAGGATAGTAGTTTATTATTACCAGCAGTAGGACATGCATGCCACCTTAAAGAATTGTAAACATAAGCGTTAGGGAAGTGTATAATGCAGGTTTGCCTGGTATTTTGTGTTTTACCTATAGCAATAAGCAGTTCTTCTGATGACAGTAGTGAAGAAAAGGATGAAGAAATAAGTGAAGAAAGTGATATTGAAGAAAAGACTGAAGTGGTATAAAGTTTTTATTGTAAAAACTCTTTGTCTTTGGCATATATTTTAGTGGTAAATTTCTAGTTGTGAAATGTTTTCTTTAACCAAATATTGTAAAATTGTACTTCATATATAAGGGGAAATAACCCTTAACCCTTACTTATAGTTACTGTAAGAACCTGTCCATGGCTCTTCGTACCCATAAAGTGTTTTCACAAATCGTAGTTACCTCTTTCTTTCCAGTGAAAGTGTGAACTTTTTATAATGCCGATTAAGTATCAGAGTTTGGCATCTTCTGTTTGCCTGTCTACAAAGTTAACATGAATCCCACCGGTAAAGTTAAGTTGGGAAGAAGCAAAATAATCATTTGCAATGTGGTTAGTGGCCTAAAACAAGTTAACTTTTGGCTTTTAATATACTTTTCATTAGAACACTTGGCATCATTACTGGTGTAAATGTCGAAGATTAACTGGGTTTGTTTCATTGTAGGCTGTCCTTATGTTAGTCCGTCTTTGGATATAGACTCTCTGTCTTAAGTAGCTAAAACTGGAATTGTGATGTTGCAGAAGGAGGAACCAGAGCTGCATGCAAAAAAGGAAATGGAAGAAAGAACAATAACTATAGAAATCCCTGAAGTTCTGAAGAAGAAGCTTGAGGACGATTGTTACTATATCAACAGGAGGAAACGGGTACACAGGGATAACATATAAAACATGCATCTGTAATAGAGCTTTCATTTAGCTGTATTTTGCAATCTTAAAAAGTTGAGAACCTTGGAGGAATGCAATTCATATTTTAAGTTTTGTACTGAGTCGGGTTTTAAACTTCTCTGACAGTACTGTTCTGCTGATGAAAGTGTGCAGTCTTTTCCAGCCCTGGCTGCCCATTAGAATCTTCTAGGGAGCTTCGCAAAGTCCTGATGCCTGGGCTTCAACCAAGAGGTCAAGGTGAAATTGATTCTTGGTGTTGGGGGTGGCAGCTGTGGATATCTTAGAGGCTCCGCAGGTGGTTCTAATGGATCACTAAGCTGAGAATCACTGCTTGCATTTATTTTTTAAATTATTACTGTAATCTACATGGGGATATGGTCAGTAGAAGAAAAAAGTCAAAGAGCTTCAAAGCACATTTGCTTAAAAAATTATCTTCAAACACAGTTGGCTTTATTTTTGAGCTTCAAAAATGATGTAGACAAGACCACTGTTTCTTGGAATATATGGTTTATACAATGGGATGTATACATCAGATGTTTATATTTTTGTTAACAGTTAGTGAAACTTCCGTGCCAGACCAACATCATAACTATTTTGGAATCATACGTGAAGCATTTTGCTATCAATGCAGCCTTTTCAGCCAATGAGAGGCCTCGTCACCATCACGCTATGCCACATGCCAACATGAATGTGCATTATATCCCAGCAGAAAAGAAGTAAGTAGGGGAGGGATGGTTGGCGTTTCATGGTTCGCTTCGGGTATTAGAGAAGTAACTTCCATTTAGAGCAAGTAACATGTCTCTGTTTCAGTTATTATGAATTCATTTACTATGGCACTTGATGATTCACGTAATAACCAGTTTAATTTCAAAATATTGTCCCTTTTTCGGAATGTTCAGTAACTCCTTAGGTGTGTGGTGTGGATCCATTGAGTATATGCACTGCCTCAACACCTGGAGTTTTTTTCAATGATGTAATTTAGGGAGATAACTGTTTTTTTTCCTTGAGAAGTACCTGAATGGGGGATGAGAATTTTATCGAGGCTTGTTCACAAACAGGTCTTTTTCCTAGTCTGAGTAATCGTCCTCATAGCTTGCCTTGCGCACATGAGCCAGCAGGAGTAGAATCAGACACGTAGATTGTTCAAGTTTAAACAGGTGTGTTAGTTCGTCAGGACCGCCCCCTTCAGCTCCCGGTGATTGGGGTCTGTCCACCTTCTGCAGCACAGACTGCTTGGGCTCCTTGTGTGGCACTGGGCATATTCATTTGTGTTCAGTGTGGTAAGGTAAAATGACTTATTGCACTTTATATTATAGACCTGTGTTCCCATTTAATTCTTTATTATTAGCATCTACAGGCTAACTTTATTTTTTACACACATAGGTGTAGTATATAGCATTTAAAACTCTTCCTTCTTAAAATGTGCAATTTCATTGTGACGTTTTGGAAAGTTCTATTATTTTACTGCATCTCTAATCTCTTTAATCCTTCCAGCGTTGACCTTTGTAAGGAGATGGTGGATGGATTAAGAATAACCTTTGATTACACTCTCCCATTGGTTTTGCTCTATCCATATGAACAAGTTCAGTATAAAAAGGTGACTTCGTCCAAATTTTTTCTTCCGATTAAGGAAAGTACCACAAACACTAATAGGTAAGTTAACTTGCAGTTCAACCATCAGATATCAGCAATGAAATAGCTAAATCTGTTTTTGAAGATTTCTATTGGATGCTATGGGGCCAACGCATTTGGAGGAGGGAGTAAATTGCAAAGCGCCCATACTGGTCGTTTTCTTTTTTCCTGGGTAAGCTAAGTCATCATTCACTTGCAAGTGTCTCTAAAAGGTTTTACCAAGTGAAGATTTCAGTGTAGAGAAGTTGGCTCTTGTGTAGCCATCCCGTGCTTTCCAAAGACAGTGGGGTGAAGAGAGCACGGCCTGAGAAAGGTAGATGTGGGTTTGAATTTGGCTCCCCCACATATAGGTTGTGAGACTTGGGGAGGTGTCTTTTGAGCCTCTTGCTTTTGCCTCTGTACGATGGAGAGAACATTTGCTTCTGTAGGTAGTTATTAAATGAGGAAGTTCATGAAGGGCTGGCCACCTCTGCCCTTCAGGTAAGGTTAGTTTCCTTCCCGGTCTGCTGTGTCCCCACTTTCTTCCCTCAGTGACCAAGCATTTCCAAATATCTATTCTTTGGGGGGGTTGAAAGTCCCCCACCCTGAGTCTATGCCTACATCTGTGTAAGCTACTTCCCTCTCTCCCCGAGGCCCGTCTTCCTGAGAGTGGTCTGTTCTCATGATTTCCACTCATCCATCTCTTCTTGCCTGTTTACCATCTGCCTTTGCAGTTGCTGTGCCATGTGTCGGCCACCTTTCCCCCCACCCCGGGTCCTGTCTCCTGGTTGTCTGCCTCATGACCGTCTCTTCTCAGCCTGCCTTCCTTCCCCGTTGGTTCCACCCCATTTGAGAGGCCTGTGTGACTCACTGGGGACCTGTGTTGATGTCCCCATGCCCTCCTCCAAACCTCGAGGTTCCCAGGGTCTGGGGTGGACCGCGTGTGGCCACAAAATTTGGCCGACGTTTGTGGTGTTCCTAGTCTTACCAGTAGTGACACTGTGATGAGATAATGTGGTGTTCTTATTCTCTCCACCAGGGTTTCTCAGCCTTGGCTCTACTGATGTTTTGAAGTGTATCATCTTTTGTGGTGGCACCGCCCTGTGCATTGTAGGGTGTTGGGCAGCCTCCCTGGGCTCCACCCACTAGAGCCCAATGGCCCTTTCCCCGTTGTGACAATCAAAACTGTCTCCAGAAGGTGTCAGTGTCCCCTGGCAGAGTAGAATCACTCCCAGTTGAGAACCACTGACCTAAGACAAGTATAAAAGGGCGTCACAATCTTTAATGCCAGTGTGCCTTGAGGAATTATTTAAAGGGTTAAAATGATTTAATATGTTTAGTTACTTTTTTTTTTTTTTTTTTTTTTTTTGCGGTACGCGGGCCTCTCATTGCCGTGGCCTCTCCCGTTGCGGAGCACAGGCTCCGGACGCGCAGGCTCAGCGGCCATGGCTCACGGCCCGGCCGCTCCGCGGCACGTGGGATCTTCCCGGACCGGGCACGAACCCGCGTCCCCTGCATCGGCAGCCGGACTCTCAACCACTGCGCCACCAGGGAAGCCCTGTTTAGTTACTTTTTAAGAAAATATTTGGGCACATCTGGAAGTGAAAGTTTCTAAGCCTCCTGCAGTGGAGTGGAGGGTGTGTTTACTGTGTGAAAGAAGCCATTGAAGAACCCCTCCAGGTTTTACAGAGATTCTGTGGGCCAGACACGTGTGGCGTTGTCCCGTCTTCCGTAGGAACCCAGAGGAGCTCTCTCCAAGCCCACCTTTGTTGAATCCATCCACACCACAGTCCACAGAGAGTCAGCCCACCACAGGCGAGCCAGCCACCCCCAAAAGGCGCAAAGCCGAGCCGGAAGCCTTGCAGTCTCTGCGGCGGTCCACACGCCACTCGGCCAATTGCGACCGGCTGTCGGAGAGCAGCGCCTCGCCCCAGCCCAAGCGCCGGCAGCAGGACGCGTCTGCCAGCATGCCCAAGCTGTTCCTGCACCTGGAAAAGAGTAGGTCCACCCCCCGGGCAGGAAGGCTGCGCCGGGGAGAGCTGATGTGCCACTTCGCGCCCCTGAAACGCGTCCAGCCGGCAGGAGGGGCTGGGGGAGAACAGGACGAGCACAGGCTCACATCCAGATTCGCCTGCTCGGCTCTGGGGATTTGACTCAGGAGTTCGGCCCGCCTGAGGCTCACGAGGCATTGTCTCTAACCTACCATCAGCTATAGCTAAGAGAAGGGAGCCCCCCACGCCTTCAGCTCTGCAGCGTGGATCCTCGGCGCTGACCGGTTAGAGCTGGCCGACAAGTCTGGTAGCAGTCCCTCCCCTCAGCCCTAATCTGCCGTACTGGGCACCCACTAGTCACTTCCCGTCCCTATGGATTTGCCTCTTCTGGGCGTGTAATTCATATCAGTAGAATCATACTATATGTGGCCTTCCGTCTGTGGCTTCTTTCACTTAACAATGTTTTCAAGGTTCATCACGTAGCGTATCTCAGTACTTGATTCCCTTGCTTTGCTTTTTCCCACCAAATAATATTCCAGGTATTGTCTTTAATAGGGAAGTCTTATCGTTAAAAATTAATAACATCTCTGCTGCTTGTAAAGGTCTTCCAGCAATCTTTAATTCCGTAGCTGTGTGATTTACAAGTGAATAATGAACATCTTTTCCTTTTGAAGAGACACCCGTTCATAGCAGATCATCCTCACCCGTTCCTCTGACCCCTAGCAAGGAAGGGAGTGCGGTGTTTGCTGGCTTTGAAGGCAGAAGAACTAATGAAATAAATGAGGTAAAGAGTTACTGCCTGCTGTTCATCCCCAGTGAGTCCTTCCTTTTGTGGTTTCTTAAATCCTGCAGGAGAAAGTTGGGTTTTCTTAGAAGACACATTATGTTACTGTTGCTGCGAATGGTAACAGAATGGTTCATATGATTGTAACATTGTATTTGTGGTTTCTAAAATGAGACAATGGTTAGGATTCCAGCCCTACACTTAACATTCATCTTTTATTTCAAATAAGTACAAGTATTGAAGTGTGATTATTTTCATTTTATGGAATGGTTATCAGCACATTTTTTCTGCAAAAGGCCAGAGAGTAAATATTTTAAACCTTGCAGGCCACACAGTTGCTGTTGAGACTCCCCAACTCCAAAGCAACCATAGGCACTCTGTAAATGAATGAGTGTGCTGTGGTCCAAGGAAACTTTATTTATGGATGCTGAAATTTGAATATCAGATAATTTTTCTATGTTATGAAATATTCCACTTTTGGCATTTTCTCAATCATTTAAAAATATGAAACCCATCCTCGGGACTTCCCTGGTGGCGCAGTGGTTAAGAATCCGCCTGCCAATGCAGGGGACATGGGTTCGAGCCCTGGTCTGGGAAGATCCCACATGCCGCAGAGCCACTAAGCCTGTGCGCCACAACTACTGAGCCTGCGCTCTAGAGCCCGTGAGCCACAACTACTGAGCCTGCATGCTGCAACTACTGAAGCCTGCGTGCCTAGAGCCCATGCTCTGCAACAAGAGAAGCCACAATGAGAAGCCCGAGCACCGCAACAGAAGAGCAGCCCCCGCTCGCCGCAACTAGAGAAAGCCCGTGCGCAGCAACGAAGACCCAACACAGCCAAAAATAAATAAATAAATAAATAAATATTTTTTAAAAACCATCCTCAACAGTAGTGCATTGTGCCAGGCGCTTGACCTAAATTACCTCAAGTTCTCGAGAACAGCCTCACCACCAGAGTTCCACTTTATGGATGGGAGAACTTCAATTTAAAACTATTTTTAAGGCCAGTTAACTGAGGTAGGTAGTGAGTGTTTCAGGAGTTCAGGAGATGTCTTAGTCCACTGGGATATTCTGTGAATCTCACCTAGGAAGTGGGATTTTTCTTGTTTCTGTGCATAGG
The DNA here is from genome assembly GCF_964341445.2 of Mesoplodon mirus. Taxonomy (NCBI): domain Eukaryota; kingdom Metazoa; phylum Chordata; class Mammalia; order Artiodactyla; family Ziphiidae; genus Mesoplodon; species Mesoplodon mirus. The sequence continues at coordinate 9,049,077 of NC_138981.1, forward strand.
GAAGAATGGCTTTACTAGAAAGAATATTTGATGACAGGGGTCAGCAAACTTTTCTTATAAAGGGTCAGATTGTAAATATCTTCAGGGCTGTGCACCAGCGTGAAAGCGGTATGGATAGTTCACAAATGAATGAGTGTGCAGTGTGCCTCCAAAATTCATTCACGCACGCTAGTAATTGAATTTCATATGACTTTCATATGTCGTGAAGTATTATTCATTTGCTTTCTAAAAAACCATTAAAAACATAACCGTTCTTAGCACAAGGGGGTTGGATTTGGCCCAAGGGCTGTAAGTTGGCTGACCCCTGCTAGAAAACTCAATTTGTGTTACAGTGATATTGAGGGGAGATTTAGGAAATTCCTAGTGCAAGCAGTCCCTGACTTTCCATTTTTCAGACAAGAGGGCCCTGCAAGTGTTATTATTTAAGGGGAATCATGTTTCTTCTAGAAGACATCTGAATATTGAGGCACGGCCATTCCCAATCTGGTCACTGGTGCAAGGCCACCATCTAGTGGTTTTAGGTAGAGCTGCAAGCTCTAGTGAAAAAGTAGGATTTCTAGTCAGTGGTTGGAGTTGGGCAGACTCTCAATGATTCGTGAGACCTTAGTGCATTCCCCCTCCATAAGTGCCTATATTGCAGTATGTTTTCCCCAGGGCTCTGCATCCTGACCACCTGAGACTCACTCTCCCCATGACGTTCGCTGCCCCACCACATGGGGAGGGTCTGGACTCACATTCCTGCTTGAGATCACAGGTGGTTCCCGTGCACACCTCGGTTAAGAATCCTCCACTAGAAACCTGTTATTTACCCCCATAATGCCTCTTTGACAAATAGGAGATGAGTCACTGCGCTGAGATGCAAAATTGAGTGAGGTAGACTGGCTTGCTAACTAACCAGATGAGCTGCTTTTGCACACGTGCACTTCGTGCCTTCAGTGGTCTCAGACTCCCCTGTGTTCACTTTTTTTTTTTTTTTTTGCGGTACGCGGGCCTCTCACCGCTGCGGCCTCTCCCGCCGCGGAGCACAGGCTCCGGACGCGCAGGCTCAGCGGCCATGGCTCACGGGCCCAGCCGCCCCGCGGCACGTGGGATCCTCCCGGACCGGGGCATGAACCCGCGTCCCCCGCATCGGCAGGCGGACTCCCAGCCACTGCGCCACCAGGGAAGCCCCGCCTATGTTCACTTTGAGTATCATTGTTGAAAACAGTTCCCGAGTTTCAGCTGTGTGCACCACTGGGTTAGGTGCTGGGGAGAGTGTAAAGGTGCTGAAACTTACTCCTACCCTGAGCCTGGTACAGCACAGAAGGGTGGGGTCGGTGAGGCAAGGGCTGAAGCCCAGACATTCTGCATGGAGTTATATGGAACCATGGTGGTACTTGTTAACTTCTACAATTTCATTTGATCAAATTGACTACATCAGCCTTTCTCGGGTCGTTTTGGCATCCTTCTGCTTTGTCTTGTAGAGGGTTTCCTTTGACGCTATTTCCAGATTAAACTTGGCAGATCTCAAAAAGCAAAACAGCAACTCAGGAGAAGCGTTCTATGATTTGCTGAAGTATTTCTATGGAAATTCAACTCTTACTTTAACAAAAGCCGCAAATCCACCCACAGTTCTGAAATTCAAAGTGAAGGAAAAGAAATCAGTTACTAGGGTTGAAGTCTATTTTCACTTGATTCAATGGATGAAATTAGGTTCCAAAGTGAATCTAACATAGCAGAAAATTAGAGAACCTTGAAACAATGGTAACATTACTCAAAACATCTTTGGATCACTTTTTATTGCTTCACTGTCTAATACAGCAGAATTTTCAGTAAAGGAAAAGGGGCAAAATGACCAAAACAGTTACAGCTAATTTATAGGTAGTAGCTATTGAAAATTAGAAAATCAAATATTTCCCTAATCTAATTTTAAGTCTTCCTTTCTCATTTTATTTATTTTTATAAGTTTGTGTTATTTGATATAGTGGCATAGTTTTTTAAATTTATTTTATTTATTTTTGGCTGCATTGGGTCTTCGTTGCTGCACGCGGGCTTTCTCTAGTTGCAGCGAGTGGGGGCTACTCTTCGTTGCGGTGCATGGGCTTCTCATAGTGGTGGCTTTCTTGTTGCAGAGCATGGACTCTAGGTGCGCGGGCTTCAGTAGTTGTGGCACGTGGGCTCAGTAGTTGTGGCTCGTGGGCTCTAGAGTGCAGGCTCAGTAGTTGTGGCACACGGGCTTAGTTGCTCCGTGGCATGTGGGATCTTCCCAGACCAGGGCTCGAACCTGTGTCCCCTGCATTGGCAGGCGGATTCTTCACCACTGCGCCACCAGGGAAGCCCGAGTGGCATATTTTTTTCATCGTCATACAATTTGTCATAATTTTTAGGTGATTAGAAGTGTCTCCATGTTGCCAAGGAAGGTGGGATGGCTTTAGAACCTCCACATTGGTTTCTTGTCATTGTTTTGTTCCACATTTGGTTTCCTCCCATTTTCTGGTCCAGCTGTGAGGCAGCTCCAGAGGTGCCAGAGGGATGGGAAGCTTGGGTGTAGAAATGTGCCACTTGATGGGTGATGTCTTTCTGCTGGCCTGAGAATGTCATTGTGTATGTGTTTGCCGGGATTCCAAATGTTCAGATCTGTTGGTAATGGAGTGTTAAGATATAACAACAAAGCATTCAATCTGCTTTTCCCAGGTCCTCTCCTGGAAACTTGTACCCGACAGTTACCCCCCAGGTGACCAGCCACCTCCACCCTCTTACATTTATGGGGCACAACACTTGCTGCGATTGTTCGGTAAGAAATCCTGGTCCCTGCTTTCTTTTTTCCCTTTTTATTTTCTTTTTTGATTTTAACACTTATAAGCTTATGTGGTAATTTTGGGGTCTAAGAAAAATCATTAAATGTTGATCTCAAAAAAAAAACACCAAATGGATCTTATATTTCATAAAAATTGTGTTTGTAATGTTTGTACTACTACTCTGTTTTTGTGTTCAGTAGGAGTTTTGGTGTTGTTTGGCAACATAGATGTTAATTTCAATTCAAATAAAGACACATGGGGAGCCAGAGGATCCCTGAGTGTGTCCTACTCATCGCCAGATTCTGCCGATTGATTGTAAATGGTTTTGCTTTTATTTTTAATGCAGTGAAACTTCCAGAAATCCTTGGAAAGATGTCCTTTTCTGAGAAGAATCTGAAGGCTTTACTGAAGCACTTTGATCTCTTTCTGAGGTATTGTTATTAGTTTGTCAAAACTTACTCCGCCACCTTATGTATGACTTTTCTGAACTTGTCTTCAGCAGATGTGGAAGCTAGCTCTGTGGGTAGCAGTATTACCCAAGTATGGTTGGTTCTAACAGTAATTGTAACATGGGGGTTTTGGGCTATTTTTTTCATAGTTTATCTGGTTTCTAAGTGAAGGGTATTCATTGTACGGAGGTAAAATTTTTTGGTGTCACTAGAAGAATCCAGTTGGATTCCATGTGAATAGAAAATTAATTTTCCATGTGAATAGAAAATTAATTTTCTAAAGAAGTGAGTGAGATTGATAATAATGTAATTCTATGTATTTTATTCAGGAGTACCCTAAGTATGTGACTTTTCTTTGTTGCATGTATATAAACTAACTTAAATTTACAGGTCTGATTTTGGTGTCTGTTTTGGAGTTAAGATAAATGTGCTGATAGTTTGTGAGTTCGGAGAAAGGTATTGTTTCCTTCACCTGACAGAGCCAGTCATTTTATTAGTGTCAGATCACTTGCCCCGAGGCTCTCTCCCCTCCCCCGCATCTGGGGCTGTGGACCCCAGCCTCCGTTATGCCTGTGGCCCAACTCTCCCACCCAGATGTCTACTGACCAGTTCCTCTTGGCGTTCAAGGCTGGTTGTCACTCTGCCTCACCCAACTTGTCATATCTCCCTGACCTGTTTCTTGATTCTCTTTAAGGGGGTACCTTTTCCTTGTATTTAGTCCCTAACCTGCAAGAGCTAATCAAGTAGGATTTACCAGAGTGGAGACCACTCCAGCCAGAGAAATGGGTCTTGGAGTTTTTGTTGTTTTTTTTTTTTTTGCGGTACGCGGGCCTCCTACCGCTGCGGCCTCTACTGTTTTGGAGCACAGGCTCCGGACGCGCAGGCTCAGCGGCCATGGCCCACGGGCCCAGCCGCTCCATGGCACATGGGATCCTCCCGGACCAGGGCACGAACCTGTGTCCCCTGCATCGGCAGGCGGGCTCTCAACCACCGTGCCACCAGGGAAGCCCTGGGTCTTGAACTTTTTAAAAGATATTTGTGTGGGCATTTTGAACAAAGTATCCAATGAGTGGAATTAGACTTTATAACATTTTATTAGAAACAAGTTTCAAAAACACTCTCTTCCCCTCCAGCCTCCCCCTCAAAAAAACCCCACAACTCTGTTTGGCATCAACATTTCATTAAGCTGAAATCAAATAATGCCAAAATAAGACAGCTGCAAGTTAGCATAGGAGATACTGCTAATTTTGACGTATGCCCAATACGAAATAGAAATTAGGGTTTTAGGAGGTAACTTAGAAAGATTTACAAATAAATATAGTACGGTTGACCCTTGAACAACACGGGTTTGAACTGCACAGATCGACTTATATGTGGATTTTTAAAAATAGTAAATACTATAGTACTACATGATCCATGTGGTTGGTTGAGTCTAGGAATGTGGAAGAACAGTGGATATGGAGGGCCCAACTGTAAGTTATACAGGGATTTTCAACTGTGTAGAGGGTCGGTGCCCCTAACCCACACATTGTTCAAGGGTCAGCTGTAATGAAAATGTTTCAAAAATGTATCCAAAGACATCAACTAGAGAATCAATGGATCAGTAATTGCTGTAGGAAGCGTACACTCAAAGAAGAAAGAGTTATCTCTCAAATGAATTTTGATTTGGTTTTTACTGAAGAAGGTATTGCAGCGGTTTATCCTTATCTTTTTAGGAATTTGGACAGGTGGGAAGAGGCAGGGGAAACAAATAAGGGGCTAATTACTTAGCTTACTAGCTAATGTGGCCCATGTGAGAATGTTTTAGCCATTCATGGGGAAATATTTGATACTTCAGAGTCAACATAGTATCTCTGTGTTGCAGATTCTTGAGTGGCTACATTTTAACATCCATCCATAGTCAGGCATAAGTCAGTCTTGCTTACCTATTTTGGTGGAACTGCAGCACCTTTGGCATGGCAAATTGGGACACAAAATGCTCTTCACTTATTAAACCATTCAGTTTTGATTTAACTTAGGCCATGTAAGTACTGTGAATTTCTCAGGTGACATTTATTGAGTTTATAATTTATTTTTTATAGTTGTTTTTTTTTTTTTTTTTTGCGGTACGCAGGCCTCTCACTGCTGTGGCCTCTCCCATTGCGGAGCACAGGCTCTGGACGCGCAGGCCCAGCAGCCATGGCTCACGGGCCCAGCCGCTCCACGGCATGTGGGGTCTTCCCGGACCGGGGCACGAACCCGTGTCCCCTGCATCGGCAGGCGGACTCTCAACCACTGCGCCACCAGGGAAGCCCCTATAGTTTGTTTTTAAAAGAGGAAAATGTGGGACTTCCGTGGTCAAGTGGCTAAGACTCCATGCTCCCAATGCCGGGGGCCCGGGTTCGATCCCTGGTCAGGGAACCGCATGCCACAACTAAAGATCCTGTGAGCCTCCACTAAGACCTGGTGCAGCCAAATATAAATAAGTAAATAAAGAAATGAGGAAAATGTAGAAATAGTCACGAGGCCTTTTTGCACAGAAGTGATTATATAATCAAGACTGCCACCTAGTGGAGTTTAGGTTCTATTTCTATTTGTACACTTGATAGTGAAAGGATTCCAATGAAATAGTCATTAACGTCGAAGCCGGATATGTGCAATGAAAGTAATCAGTATATAGACATCAAGATTATATTCATTATTTTTTTTCTGTCTCATACAGAAAAGAGTGAAATGTTAGAGTGGTTGGAAGTTAAAATTTTGCTTCTTGGTATTTGGCCTTTATTGTAGTGATCATAGGGGCTATTTGTTTTCTTTTTTCCAGGTTTTTAGCAGAATACCATGATGACTTTTTCCCAGAGTCTGCCTATGTTGCTGCCTGTGAGGCGCACTACAGCACGAAGAACCCCAGGGCGATTTATTAAGGTTTTGATGGTTCTGGAAGAACAGCTTCTCTATCTAGCTTTGCACTCTCGGTTCCCGATAAAGAACTAGGGAGTTGGTGGGCCTTCCTTAGAGCGAATGCGACACCCGCCTTGGGGGGGTGTGGCAGAGGCGGGCCCATTTGTTTGAGTTGCTTACCTACCGTAGTTATTTCTGTTAAGGATTACTTCCTAGGTACCTGAACGGCCTCCAACATGTGACCCTTGCCACGGTACATGTCATCTGTGACGGCGGGAAAAGAGCAGCTGTGTTCACAGTGAAATGTTCACGAAAGTGTGCGTAGGTTGGGCTGTTTCAGTAGACGGAGTTACTTTTTAGCAATAACCACATTTTTTAACTATTTGTTAGCATTAAACAAAATTGTTTTGCAAACCGTTTTCATTCTTGTGATGAGGCTGAGCAACAAAACATTAGTTTTGCTTGGAAACCGAAAAGTAGTCCCAGAATATTTTAGAGGGGGTTGATATTGATGGCAAAAAGAAAATTTGCAGCTATACATTTGCTTGTTACAGTTCCTTTTCTATAAAACCTTATTTTTGGTGATCTAAATAAAGCATTGCCTGAATGTTTGAGATTTTATAGCTACACTTGGTTGTGTAATGTTATAGTTCCCTTTCTGTAGGATGTTATTTTGGGTGATCTCAAATAAATCATTGCCCATCTTGTTGGAAAGAACCAAGAGAGAGTTTTCACTCTGGTCTTGTCCTCTTTCTTCATTGTAGAAAAACAGCAAGGTAACTTTGATTCATAACTTTTTTGTGTTTTATTTTGTTTTCCCTTTGTGACTTTTTTTTTTTTTTTTTTTTTCTTTTTGCGGTATGCGGGCCTCTCACTGTTGTGGCCTCCCCCGTTGCGGAGCACAGGCTCCGGACGCGCAGGCCCAGCGGCCATGGCTCACGGGCCCAGCCGCTCCGCGGCATATGGGATCCTCCCAGACCGGGGCACGAACCCGTATCCCCTGCATCGGCAGGCGGACTCTCAACCACTGCACCACCAGGGAGGCCCTGTGACTTTTTTATTAAGGACTTTTGTTTTCCTTTCCTTCTTTGATTTTGCCTGACTAGAAGGTGGTTACTGGAAGTTGGGACAGCTCCTTGCTGGTTTGGGGCTGACATATTTAGCCTCTTCCAGCACTACCAGCTGATGGTCTCTGAAGTCATCCTTCTAATCCTCACCTAAGTCTCTCACATGCCTGCCCTTTTCCTCAGGATATTTTAGAAAGTTCCAGCTCTGTTTGAGGGATGCCAGTACCATACAAGCCTTGAACGTAGCATCTGCATTTTCTTGTAGCTCAGTTTAGTTGACCTTAATTTCCAAAGATCACTGGACATGAACCACAAGAGCCACAGGGAGTTTCAAAAGCTCTCTAAATGGTTCCATCAAAGAGACTTCTGTATACACTGACCCGTGAGAATCAGAACCTCGAAGTCGAGTAATGTCCTCTTAGTGCACATAGTTGCTAAGCAAACGTCAGGTTTTGGCTTCTAACCTGGAGTAGCATTTGGGTTCATGCTAGGTTTCATCTCCATTTGGTTTATGCAATGCTTGTTTAAATCTGGTGCACCTGCAGTATGCTCTGAATTGTTGAAAAAGTTAAATCAGTAATTATTCATGGCCTGGAAAAGAAAAAATTTTTCTTTTATAAGAATCTACTTGTTAAATGTCCCCAATGAAATGAGCACAGACTGTCTCTTGGAACATTTATATAGTTATATACCTTGAGTTTACAATTAATGCATTTTCTAATAATGAACAATTATTTTCTTCCCCTAAAGGCATTTTTGTGTGTGTGTGTGTGTGGCCATGTGCATGCGGGATATTAGTTCCCCGACCAGGGATCAAACGTGTGCCCCCTGCAGTGGAAGTGCAGAGTCCTAACCACTGGACTACCAGGTTCTTAATCACAACTTCCCTTAAGCTGATTATTTGTACCTTAGGTTGATTTAAATAACTGTTCAAAGTTTTATCCCTTTATTGTATATTGCTAATAATTTTTCAAATAATTCATCAGTTAAAAAAATGATTTAAATGTCTAGACTGGACTTCCCTGGTGGCACAGTGGTTAAGAATCCACCTGCCAGTGCAGGGGACACGGATTCAAGCCCTGTTCCGGGAAGATCCCACATGCCGCGGAGCAACTAGGCCCATGCACCACAACTACTGAGCCCGCATGCCACAACTACTGAAGCCCACTTGCCTAGAGCCCGTGCTCCGCAACAAGAGAAGCCACCACAATGAGAAGCCCGTGCACCGCAACGAAGAGCAGCCCCCGCTCGCCGCAACTAGAGAAGGCCTGCGCACAGCAACGAAGACCCAACGCAGCCAAAAATGAATAAATTTTTAAAAATTCAAATAAATTTTTAAAAATTAAATGAATTTAAATGTCTAGACCATCCTTATAAAAATTATGCATTATCGTTTTTTGGTCCATTTTTATATTGTTACTTTCCTAAACTGCCAAATCTTGCAGTTAAGTATCACATCATTGGATTAATGTCTTCCTTTTAAGTTGTTTAAAGATGTATTGAAAATATTTCTATAACTTGTGTGTCATATCGGTGTACTAGGACTTTGAAAAAAACATGTGAGAGGGAAAAAAACATTTCCAAACAAGTAGATTGTAAAGCATTTCATAGTACAGTGTATACAAAAAAAGAAAAATTTACCATTTTACAGAAGTTGACGTCTGTCATTAGATTATTTTATCAACTCTATAAACATTTGAGCAAGTGCAATTACCCTGTTTTGCCATTATTTTCTTAATAACTCAGTGGCCCCTGCCCTTTAACATTTAGCCAAAGGTAAGTTTATCTGAACGTTTATTGACAACCACCTAACTGGTACCAAAAACTGCTAGGTATTGAAAGATGAGGATGAGTAAGGCATTGGTGGGGGGATATAGTTAAGAGAATCTATACAGCCATACCACTGTTATTTTTACTAACCAAGTTAAGTTAGGAAGTGTGTTACTTTAACCAGTTCTTAATTTTAAAAAGTTTAATGTAACCATAAATGGCAACATTTCCCCAAATTAAGCTCATCCAAGAAAGAATGGGTAACTCTTTTAACTGGTGTGTGGATGTCAGTTTAGGTGGGTTTGATTACTTAAAGTTTTCACTAGTTATAAAGTCTGGCAAGATGCTGTTAAGGGACTTGGTATCCATTGGGAAAAGAAGTTTCAACAGATTAAAATTAAAAGCAGGAACGGGGAAATTGTGTTTATACCCCAATGAGATAAGACTCCCCAGTACACCAGTTAAATCTTTTTTTTTTTTCTTTTTTAGGAATTGGAGAGACACTTTTTTCTAGCTTCTGCTTGTCTTATGCTTGAGCCAGATTCTTCCAGATGTTCATTTGGGACAAACCCTTAGATAGTACATTTTTAAGCTGATTGAATTATGTTGGTTTTACCTAGTTTCAGTAAAAACAGGATGCTATTCTCTGTGTCTCTTTCTTGGAATACATCTTATAAACTCAAAGTGAATTTGTAAACGGCCATTTCTTTGCTTCAACTTTCCCTCTGATTGGTGTAAATAGCGGGACCAATAAGCAGAATATAAGTCCCCAGTGAATGTTTTCAAGGCCTGGGATGATGTGCTTACCCAGCTCCACTCCCTCTGTACATTGACTGGTGCATCAAATAGGAGGCCGGCCCAGATCATCTTGCTGACATTATACATGTTGCCAATGTACCTCTGGCATCGAAAGCATACATACTACATCTGTCCTCAGCAAGGAATACAATTACTATAAATGAGTGAATAAGCAAGAGTTCATGTGTTATTGAACAGTCGGGTTGTGGACTCAAGGGGATGGTGGGGATTTCTGGGGACAAAAGGAAAAGCAATGAAGGATCTGCTTCAGAAAAAGGATTGGGGCATGTTTGCTGGGTGACTTGCGGTGTAAGCCTTCCCTTCATCTCCGTAGGAGACCACGGCCAAAATATCAACCATTCACTTCATGCCTGAGGAGATGGATTTGTGCTTTTGACCTTCTGTGGAGATGGATTGCCAGGCTGAGACTTGCCTCCAGTCAGGAGGGGAGAGAGCAAGGATATCCCAAGAGCCGGTAACATCAGCTTCCTGTGTTCTTTCACTCACCAAAAGGGGTCCAGGAGGAGACACACACAAATGGCCACATATTGTATGATTCCATTTATGTGAAGTGTCCAGAAGAGGCAAACTATAGGAACAGAGAGTAGGTCAGTGGTGTCAGAGGATGGGGAGAGGAGGGAATTGGAACTGACTGCTAATAGGTCTGAGGAAATTTCTGGAATTAGTTGTGATCATTCTCCCACTCTATGAATTTACTAAAAAACACTGAATTTTATACTTTTAAAAGGTGAATGTTATGGCATGTGAATTATATCTCAGTTAAAACAGGGAGATCTAGGGATTGGCTATGCCTAAAACTCAAGAAAAATACACCACGGAAATCCATTTTTGAGAGCTGAGAGGCTGCTTGATCTAATACTCCGGCATGCCTTCTTTCATGCCTCATTGCCCAAGGCAGGCAAGGCTCCTTTTCTCACTCCACTGACTTCACACTTCACCTGAAGGTCAGAAGATCCAGGGCTGTGCCTTCATACAATGTCCTTCTTAGGCAAATAGGGAGTTGGCAGATTTCAAACTTCTTTGACTCCCAAATTCTTCTGCATGCCAGGGCATGAGGAATAACTATATACTGATATTCTGATATAAGCCAAAAAAGGTTAACAAACAGGGAGGTTAGCGACAGCAAAAGTCATGTGAATTAAGAATAATGCAAACCATAGCCAGTTCTTCTTTACAAGTCTTCCTGTTTTGGAGTTTCTTTGCAACATCAATCTTCATCCTTCCAGAAGGTCATAAAAAAATCATAGGAGGTAAAGTGCTCAACTGTGTTTTTCTATTGATTTGTACTTTTCTCATTCAGATTTACAACTTTCAGTGGAACGATTTAATAAGTCATTTAGGAGATCTGCTTTGGCACAAGGTAAATTACACCAGCCTGCAAGTTCTATTTACTGTTCAATCTTCACTATTGTAAAGGTGACTTTTGAGACAATTTCAGGTCATCAGCCTCTATTAGTTGCCCATTATTATCCAGAAAATAATTCTGGGTGAGATTTGTGAGCTGTATAGAAACACACCTATTACAGTCAGAGGATGAAGGCTGTTTAAATGTGTTTGGGTAGTACATAAAACGTAGTCTGAAAACCAAAACGCACTATTAGAGGGAAAGCCTAGTAAGATTTTCTTTTGATATATGATAATCCATCTTATCTTTTATATTCTTTAGCACATAAAACTTAACCAGTCATAGCATTAAAACCTTTTTTTTAATTTGGTGGTCCATAAGAAGCCATGGTGTGGTAGACAGATTGAAAAATTTCTAAACCTTTACACACACACCATCTCCCTGTCCCTAACCCCTGAAATGTAAATTTGCAGTTTCTCTTATCAAGAGGTAGGATCTAACATATAATATTGTAACTCAACTCTACTTCAATTTTCAAAAAGGTTTTCCTTCCCCCTTGAATTTGGTCTGGGGCGTGTGTGTGTGTATAAGACTGACTTTCAGTAGATCTCAGCAAGAGAGCTGCTTTGCTACATACAAAACCCCAACTAGTTTGGCTTTAGGACTTGCTTTGGCCAAGAATATGTGCCAGGATTGATTCACTTCCCTTCTCTTCCTTAGAACCTTGCTGAGATGTGGACAAGCCCGGGCTAAACTGCTGGATGATAAGAGACATGTTGCCTAGTTATTCTCATCACCCAGCCGACAGCCAGCCAACTGCCCAACATGTCAGTGAAACCATTTTAGACCGATGAACCCCCAGCCTACCTACCAGCCCACCACAGATGCATAAACAAGCCAGCCAAAATCTGCCAAGCCTATCCTAGGTTAGCAGAATCATCCAGTTGATCCATATATTATTTATTGAAAATAAATGCTAATTATTTTAAGCCACTGTTTTGGGGTGGTTTGTTATGCAGCAATAGCTAACGTCACAATGTGCCTTTGTGGTGTATATGTTTTGCACACTATCTATGGAACAGCTCAAACTTCATTGCCTTGGGTGAAATTGCTGAAACTCAGGTACCAAGGGAGAGAATGGAAAGAGGCAGCAACCCATCTTTGGGATCTTGTAGCTAGCATGACCTGGGTTTTATTTTGTAAGAAATAAAAGTTTGCAGAAAACTAGAAAGGAGAATATAAAATATGTTTTTGCCATAAAATTAATAACTGTTTTTATTTTGTAAGATTTGTTTCCAGCCACTGTTTGAAAAAGAAGTAAAACATTTTGGATTTGGCTAAAGTTCTTTTTACCGTTACATGGATCTCAATCCTTTGCCCTTCTCCCAGTGGCAGTACTATCCTGAGTTTGGGGTAGTGTGGACAAATATTGTGCACATGAAACTTCTTGCTCTTATACTCTTCATCATATTTTAACACATATAGATGCATATTTACATATACTTACATATACATATATACATACATGTATAAATATACATATGTACATAATGTATAAATATACATGTGTACATATACAAAACGACATCAACTTGTGTTTTCACATAGGCACACATTTAGTTCTAACTGCTGTATAAAAGTCTATCACGTGGATATACTACCCTGTATTAATTCCTTTACCATTGTTGGACATACAGATTGTTTCCAAGTCCCCCTTTTACTAACAGTGCTGCAAAGAACTAGCACTTGTACGTAGTTCCTTGTATTCAAATGCCAGTCTTTCTCTAGGTCATACACCCAGAATTGTTGGATGGTCAGACATGTGGGGTTTTTTTCCCCCACATTTTCTGGAGTCTAAAGTTACCCCATTAGAAATGGCTTTACAAGAGTTCCCGGGTGTTAAGTTTCAGGGCAGTTGTATTGCAAGACATTTGTAATACAGGGAGCTAAAAGAAGAGAAAAACTGGATGAAAACTTGAAATCGCTTTGAAACTTTCTCCACATTACCTCAACTCACATCGACCCTTCCCTAGCAAGAGTGTTTTTAGGCAGTATTGCAGATTGTTCTTTGATGGGCTCATAGAAATTAGAAATAAAAACAACTTCACAGTGGTAAAAAAGCAGGGTAGGAGGTGATGGTCTGCTACTTTGCTGACTGATTGGTTTCCAGGGCAACTATAAATGACATTATGGAAAGGAGTTGAATGGTCACCCAAGGAATATTTCAAATATTGTATTGAATGGGGCAAACGCACCCCATTAGATAATTTCTGAGGGGTCATGGGTTCATTAGTCCATAAGGCAAACCAGTTCCTTTGGTTTTCTCAACTGAGAGCTCACATTTAAAAACCTGCATTTTGGGATTCCCTGGTGGCGCGGTGGTTGGGAGCCCGCCTGCCGGTGCGGGGGACACGGGTTCGTGCCCCGGTCCGGGAGGATCCCACATGCCGCGGAGCGGCTGGGCCCGTGAGCCATGGCCGCTGAGCCTGCGCGTCCGGAGCCTGTGCTCCGCGACGGGAGAGGCCACAGCAGTGAGAGGCCCGCGTACCGCAAGGGGAAAAAAAAAAAAAAACACCTGCATTTTACCATGCCAGGACGTGATATGGTAAACATACTATGGTACAATCAAGGTTAGGTCAAACAACATTCTCTCTGTAAACAGGAGAAAATCACTCTTGTTGCTTAAGGAGTAAGTAGCTGAATGTTCTTAGATGTTACACATCCTGTGTCAAAAGTGAATGAGCCTATCTTCCCCATAAATGTTCTTCTCAACAAATTGCGTGTACCCTTTGTCCTTTGGGTTTAGTCCAGACTGGTAGATCATGACAGGATGATGTCAACATAACTGTATTGCTTTCAATGTGTAACCATATCTGAGAGCCACCTGAGGTTTTTTGATTTATGTCAGGTTACATTATAGATGCTCCATAATGCAGCTGCTCTTAGTATAAAATTGCTGATTTGTAGAAGTAATACTCTATCATGCATTTCATACAGAAAAACAAGGAGAAATAAAACTATTGGAAAACTACATCTTTGTCTTCAAAACTTCCAAGCCAGACCGATCACAGAATCATGATTAAAATAATATCGATGAAGTGAACTCCTGCTTGCTCCCAGAAATCACTCTAAAGGGAACACCTGATGCTGGGTTTTTTTGCTCTGCCCTCGCTGTTTGGAATCAAGGCTTTGGTTTTGGAAATATCCAGCATATTTTGTACCCTTAAGGGAAATTTTATAAAGAGGTTTCAGGTGTTGCCACTTTTTCAGTGATTATCTGGCAGTTCCAAATCCACCGGTCTCTGCTCTGCTATGTTTTGTGGGAAATGGGGCTCTGCATACCACCTTTTTTCCTGTGCTGGCTTGCTTCCCGTTTCTGCCAGTAGAGGGCACTGGAGAGGGAAGACGGAGGCAGGGAGGCGGGGTTTCAGCCTGACGGGCTCGCTTTTCCGGTCCCGGAGGCGAGGGCACCTAGCCCTGGCGGTCGCAGCTGGTTGTAGCTTGCTCCTTCTTTCAACACTTCCAGAAGCAGCCTACTGGGAGGCGCCCCCTTCCTCAGGAGCCCCTTCTCTAAACCCCTGGTCCCAGCGGCAGCGGGGTAGCAGCGCTCGCTCCTCCACAGGTATCAACACGTTTTACACATTTGGAAAGTTCTTGATACATTTGCCAAATTGCTTTCCAGACGAATTATTGTGATTTACACTCTCACTGGTTATGTGTGAAAATGCTTCTAGAAGGCCCACTCCCATGCATTGGTTGTTCTTAATTAACTCATTATTGTCTTCTACCCGCAAAGCCTAAAATATGTATTATCTGGTGCTTTATAGATAAAGTTTGCCAAACCTGATCCAGGTTTTCAAATATATTACAATTGTGGGGCTTCCCTGGTGGCGCAGTGGTTGAGAGTCCGCCTGCCCATGCAGGGGACGCGGGCTCGTGCCCCGGTCCGGGAGGATCCCACATGCCGCGGAGCGGCCGGGCCGTGAGCCATGGCCGCTGAGCCTGCGCGTCCGGAGCCTGTGCTCCGCGGCGGGAGAGGCCGCGGCAGTGAGAGGCCCGCGTACCGCAAAAAAAAAAAAAAAAAAAATATATATATATATATATATATATTACAGTTGTGCCTGCCTATTTTTTATATTTTCAGAGTTATTTTTCAGTAGCTGTTGTTAGGCCCATTTGAACCCTCATTACTGAGGCATTTTCCTCCTTTTTAATTGATTTTATTTGTCAAAGTGACCACTTTTATGGTTTTTTTCCTCAAGAAATTTGCAGTTGGATTTATCAATAAGGCTATGTTGTTGTTTTCTAATATATTTCTTTTTATGCTTTAATTATTTTCTTCATTCTGCTTAATCTTAAAAAATCATTTTCTGAAAATGTTAAGGTATTATTTTTATTATTATTAAACCAACCAACCCCCATTTCTTTTAAAAAATCACCATACGAACATTTTCAGCCTCCCCAAAGCTTTCCAAGTTAAAACGAAAAGGCACAGACACATCGAAGCACAACTAAAAAGAAGGGGGAAAAAATCATCCATCCTCCCACCACCATAGCAGGTGCCATAATCGTTTTGGAGTTTTTTCTTATCTTCTCTTTGAGGCACGTGTGTTTCAAAGGTTAGTTGAAGTCCTTCTGTTCTCTGATATTTAAATTAAATTTGCCTAAGTGCCCTTTTCCACACTCTCTGGGAAATCTAATCCCCTGGTCCACGTTTCTGTGACTCCAATGGGACTTTTCTGACGTCTGTATCAGTTTCTTCTCCATAGCCTTCCTCTCCTCAACCATTTTCTCTCTCTTTTTTTAAAAATTAATTTAGTTTTGGCTGCATTGAGTCTTCGCTGCTGCGCCCCAGCTTCCTCTAGTTGTGGCGAGCGGGGGCTACTCTTCATGTGGTGTGCGGGCTTCTTATTGTGGTGGCTTCTCTTGTTGCGGAGCACGGGCTCTAGGTGCGCGGGCTTCAGTAGTTGTGGCACGTGGGCTCAGTAGTTGTGGCTCGCGGGCTCTAGAGCGCAGGCTCAGTAGTTGTGGCACACGGGCTTAGTTGCTCCACAGCATGTGGGATCTTCCCGGACCAGGGCTCGAACCCGTGTCCCCCGCATTGGCAGGTGGATTCTTAACCACTGTGCGGCAAAGGAAGTCCCTCTTTTTTTTTCGTTTTCCTGGGAGGAGTTATCAACTTTGATCCTTTTATCACTAGTCAATTACAAGTTGCTTCTCATCAGCAGACTTAAATTCAACAACTATAGTTTTTGGTTTCCAAGAAGTCTTTGTTTCTCCTGACCTGTTTTCTGTTTAATAAGACAAGTATTGATAGAATTGGGAAAAAATGCTTTCTTCAAAGATGGGATTCTGAAACCCCTGACACTGAAACCGTGGATTTAAAAAAAAAAAAAAAAAATCTTTCCAGAGGTTAGAACATGATTATATTTTGTGGCTTACTTCCGTTGCCAGATGATTTCACTCTTTCTTAGATGATTCTCCATGTCTTACTTGTAGTTCAGGAGAGGCATTTTTCATCCACCCTGCTCACACTGCCACCTGAACAGAATGAGGTTTTTTGCTTTGAAGCTATAAAAGAAGATGATGGAGTTGGCTTGTTTTAAAATTCTTTTAAAGTATCTTAAAGTTTTGAAATACTAAATGGGACATCAGAACCTTAAGTTGAGTGCATTTATTGCTGCGTAATGACAAAGCTTGGTGGTTTAAAACGACAGTATTCCTTTTCACTGCCCTGTCAGTTACCTAGACTGTCACGTAGTTCCCCACAGTGTTGGCTGTGGCCACTCCTGCGACTGTATTGAGCTGAGAGCTCAGCTGGGGCTGAAACGTCCCAGATGGCTTCACTCAAGACTGGCACCACACCTGGGGTGCCTGCTATGTCTGGGGACTGGTGGGGACTGTCCAGCAGGGGACACAGACTTCCACATGGTGACTCATGGTGCCAAAAGCAAAGCAGAAGCCACCAGGCATCTTCCACCATATTCTGCTGTCAAAGCAAGTCACAGGGCCACTCCAGATTCAGAGGGAGAGAAAATAAACTCCATGCCTTGACGGAGAGAGTAGAATGCACCACAGCCAGGGGAGGACTCCTTGGCAGCCATATTTGCAGACAGTCTATCAAAACTTAATGTAGGGCCTTCCCTGGTTGCACAGTGGTTAAGAATCCGCCTGCCAATGCAGGGGACATGGGTTCTAGCCCTGGTCCGGGAAGATCCCACATGCCACAGAACAACCAAGCCCGTGCACCACAGCTACTGAGCCTGCACTCTAGAGCCCGTGAGCCACAACTACTGAAGCCCGTGCACCTAGAGCCCATGCTCTGCAACAAGAGAAGCCACTGCAATGAGAAGCCTGTGCACCGCAACGAAGAGTAGCCCCCGCTCGCCGCAACTAGAGAAAAGCCCGTGCACGGCAACGAAACCCAACGCAGCCAAAAATAAATACAAAAATAAATAATTAAAAAAAAACTTTAATGTAAATCCCATGAATTACATTCAGGAAAATAATCCCCTAGATGCTGAAAATTTACATATCTGGTATTCATTGTGCCATGGGACAGTGTGGATAAATAATTAAATGTCTAGTGCATCGGTCAGTAAAGGGCCAGGTAGTAAATAATTTAGACTTTCTGGGCCATACAGTTTGCACTGCAACCACTCAACCTCTGCCATTAGAGTGCGAAAGCACCACAGAAAATATAGACATAAATAGATAGGGCTGGGTTCCAGTACAACTGTTTTTACTAAAAGCAGGTGGTGGTCAGGATTTGTCCTGCAGACTGTGTTTTGCCACCCCTGGTCTAGAGAAATCCTGTAGTGCTTTTCCTGCTTTCTAAAGGGATTTAAAATTACCTAGGGAGGAGATTTCAGATTCTAATAATACCCACATAAACTGTCTGAAACTAACTAAAGTTAATATAATAATGAACAAGTAGTGAGCTTGTACTTGTTATTTTTGTACCGTTAGCATCACCCCATGCTAATAACATCAAGCAGCATTTGTAGAGTCTGTTTATGACTTGAGAGTGATGCATGGTGGTACATCCTTTTTCCTTACTTGATTACCATTGCCTTTTAGATTCTATAAAATCACTTAATGTCCTCAGAGAAAGGATATTTGATAATGTGAAATCCTATTTGGTAAGCAGAAGGCAAACAGTGGGATAGTTGCTATTTTCAAAATACATTTACTAGCTTTATGTTCCCGTGACTCCAAATATTTGAGTTCTTGGGCTCTTAATAATGAAGCTAAAGGAAAGTCATGATTTCAAAACCCTCTTGACCACTTTTATGTAGTAAATGATTTTTTTTGACCTCTGCACTTTTCTGTAAACTCTCAACATCTCATATTTCATTCGTGATACATTAGTACTGATAAATGGAATATTTCCTGCCGCATCAGCAAACAAAGGATGTCACAGTCATCAGTGATTGCAGCCAGGTGAGCTGGTGAGCCCTGAGGGAACTCAGGAAGGGAAGAATACCTGCCATCTAGCAGCCATCAGGCTGCAGCCACTCCCCGCGGTGAGCCCTGGGGAAACTCAGGATGTGAGAACACAGGATACTGGCCCCAGACTGCTGAGGTGCAGATCAAAGGAAGCATTTCAGTGAGCCCAGACTCCTGCATCTTCCCATACATAGAAAAGCGCTACATTCCTTAACTTGACATATCTGGTTTTCGTTAATTAGCAATCATCTTCTGATGTTCAGACTACCTGCCCTTTGTTACAAAACTTCTATATAACCTGGCTCCCCCCTCACCTCCTCGGAGCAGTTTGTCAGAGCTGTCTGAAACACTGTCTCCTGGGATGTAGTCCTCATTTTGCCCCAAATAAAACTTAACTCACAACTCTCACATTGTGCATTTTTTTAAAAGTCAGCAGTGCTTTATGAGATCGTAGTTGGGTTTTTTTCACATCCACACATGCCCATATGTGGGTGGAAATTGTGGAGAGTTTTTTATTAGTATGCACACCATTTTTTTGTTTGCTTGTTTTGTTTGTTTTGCACAGCATTTAAAAGTATAAGATATCCCAGGGAAATTAATTTCCATCCTCAGCACGAAAGGTACTTCTTTTCATCTAGATATTTTTGTGTGTGAGCATTAGATAATTCAGATATGGCATTCTTCTCAGTGCTACAATATGACTTACATTAAATCCAGAGAGAGTATTTCCTTTTGAAATTAAAATAGGGACACGAAACAATATGTAATCTATGAAAAAGTAAATGTTTTTCAAACTTATAGTCATAGTATTGACCTTTACAACTCTCAGATATTACTCTGCTATTTCATTCCTAGTTACCATAGTTTATTTTCTACCTGCAAGTGAGACACCAGAACAGAAAAGCTCGTGCTGCCCTCTGGGCTTCGTTTTCTAGTCTGTAAGAGCTCAGGTGGAAACGTTGCTTTTTGTTGTCCTGTCCTCATGTTTTCCAGCTCGCCACCTGGGCTGTCACACCCCCAGCCCCAGAGGTGTGTGCCTATTGTATGCACGGAGGGGCTTGAGAAAACCCTCACCTCCCTGGAGAGTGGCTTTGACTAAGTGTCTGTTTTGTAAGTGTGAAGGGATTCCTTTTGCTTCTCCCATGGATCCCTTGTCTGTATTGCTCGCGGACCTAGACTCTGTCATACAGAGTGCAGTAAGTCAGAAAGAGAAAGACAAACACCGTGTGCTGACACATATATATGGAATCTAAGAAAAAAAAATGTCATGAAGAACCTAGGGGTAAGACGGGAATAAAGATGCAGATCGGGCTTCCCTGGTGGCACAGTGGTTGAGAGTCTGCCTGCCGATGCAGGGGACACGGGTTCGTGTCCCGGTCCGGGAAGATCCCACATGCCGCAGAGCGGCTGGGCCTGTGAGCGATGGCCGCTGAGCCTGCGCGTCCGGAGCCTGTGCTCCGCAACGGGAGAGGCCACAAAAGTGAGAGGCCCGCGTACCGCAAAGAAAAAAAAAAAAAGATGCAGACCTACTAGAGCATGGACTTGAGGATACGGGGGGGGGGGGGGAAGGGTAAGCTGTGACAAAGTGAGAGAGTGGCATGGACATATATACACTACCAAACGTAAGGTATATAGCTAGTGGGAAGCAGCCGCATAGCACGGGGAGATCAGCTCGGTGCTTCGTGACCACCTGGAGGGGTGGGATAGGGAGGTTGGGAGGGAGGGAGATGCAAGAGGGAGGAGATATGGGGATATATGTATATGTATAACCGATTCACTTTGTTATAAAGCAGAAACTGACACACCATTGTAAAGCAATTATACTGCAATAAAGATGTTAAAAAAAATAGCATTGGGCATTCGGTGGCTTCATGCAGACAACACATTTTAGGTTGAAATTTTCAACATCACTAGAATAGCAGTTGTTGCCTGAGCTCCTCCTCCTCCTGCCACAGAAAGTTCCTTCTCAGCTCCTGCACCCACCATGAATGTCTCCAGGAACTGTCTCAGAAATGAAATAAAAATAAGTAGAATCCGGGCTTCCCTAGTGGCGCAGTGGTTAAGAATCCGCCTGCCAATGCAGGGAACATGGGTTCGAGCCGTGGTCCGGGAAGATCCCACGTGCTGCAGAGCAACTAAGTCTGTGTGCCACAACTACTGAGCCTGCACTCTAGAGCCCACGAGGCACAACTACTGAGCCCGCGTGCCACAACTACTTGAAGCGCACGTGCCTAGAGCCCGTGCTCCGCAACAAGAGAAGCCACCGCAATGAGAAGCCCACGCACCGCAACGAATAGTAGCCCCCGCTCACCGCAACTAGAGAAAGCCCGCACGCGGCAACGAAGACCCAACGCAGCCAAAAATAAATAAATAAAGTAAATAAATAAATAGAATCCATTCCTCACACCTTTGTTTGGAAGTGGCTTTTGCCTTCTTCTTTGGCCCTTTCAGATTGATGCTTCTTCCTTTGTACTACCTTTTCATTTCATGATTTTTTTTCCTTCAACTCCAGAGCACTCAGCCTGAAGACTGGCTCCACCCCTCCTACTGGATGAGATCAGGCTTCTAGAACCCGGCACAGAGCCTGGATCTCTGGGAGGGGCTGTTTCTCTTTTCTGCTTCCTTGAGGAAAATCAGTGCACGGTGATGCACAGACCTTATTCTATTTCATCCACCAGCCAGCTGACTGGCACTTTTTTTAGACATATGAAGTTACCGTGCATTGGGTTAGCCTCTCTAAGCTTCCTTTCGAACCCATCTCCTTTGATTCTTGTCCTATTTCCTTTTCAACCATCTGTTGAAGTATCTTCTTTAGAGGTACTGAAATTCAGACATGAAATACGCTTGTGAGGTGATTCAGGGCTTGAGAGGGGAATCAAGGATCCACTATGAAACAGAAAAGCCCTTTTCCTATATTTTCTAAAAGGCACAGAATAGTTTGAAAGTGCCAGTAATGAATTTTTTGAAGACTTAGAAATGACAGTTATTTCATTTCGATTTCCTCGATTACTGTGGAAATTGCCACCTCATAAGGATGTGGGCCTTGGCAGGTGGAAAATGAACACTTTAATTTTCAGCCTAATTGCCTGCATAGAAACATCTGGATGCATTCCGTGGATACCTCACAGTATGTATTGTTGAGAAATTATTCTTCCAATAGACTGTTCAATACTACCAAACTGATTATTTTATCTTTAATGTCTCATTGTAAACAGTAATCTTAAGTAGGATATTCTTTTACCAAGGATAGTATCCTATTTCCCACATTTCCTATATCTAAATGTACCAAATCTAATCTTTTGCAGGAACACACCACAAAATTAGCTCGCTATCAGGATGTGCAAAAAGAGTGATATAATGCAAATTGTTTTCAGTGTTGATGACTGAATTGTATATTTCGATCAAGTGAGCCAAAGAGCATCTGAGCATATTTTAGTCACCTTAAAATATGGAGTTATTTATTTATTTATTTATTTATTGCAGTACGTGGGCCTCTCACTGTTGTGGCCTCTCCCGTTGCGGAGCGCAGGCCCAGCGGCCATGGCTCACGGGCCCAGCCGCTCCGCGGCATGTGGGATCTTCCCGGACCAGGGCACGAACCCGTGTCCCCTGCATCGGCAGGTGGGCTCTCAACCACTGCGCCACCAGGGAAGCCCTGTTTTTTTAAAAATAGCTCCATAATGGGCTTCCCTGGTGGCGCAGTGGTTGAGAGTCCACCTGCCGATGCAGGGGACACGGGTTCGTGCCCTGGTCCGGGAAGATCCCACATGCCGCGGAGCGGCTGGGCCCGTGAGCCATGGCCGCTGGGCCTGCGCGTCCGGAGCCTGTGCTCCGCAACGGGAGAGGCCACAACAGTGAGAGGCCCACATACCGCAAAAAAAAAAAAAGTTAAAAAGTTAAACAAAGAGTTACCACATGACCCAGCAAATCTACTTCTAAGTATCTACCCAAGAGAATTAAAAACATGTCCACACAAAAAAACTTTTGCACAAATGTTCATAGCAGCATTATTCATAATAGCCCCAAAGTCGAAACAATGCAAATGTCCATCAAAAAGAGATGAACAGATGTGGTCTATCCAGATAATGGAGTATTATTTGGCCATAAAAAGGAACAAAGTACTGATACATGCTACAACATGATGAACCTTGAAAACATTATACTGTGTGAAAGAAGCCAGTCACAAAAGAACATATAGATTATGTGACTTCATTTATATGAAATATACAGAATAGGTAAAGCCACAGAGACAGAAAATAGATTAATAGTTGCCTAGGGTGAGGACGGGGCCACAGGTAAGAGGGTTGGGCTCTGGCAAGGGAATGCTAATGGGTATGGGATTCTTTATGGGGGTGATGGAATTGTTCTAGAATTAGATAGTGGTCATAGTTGTATAACTTTGAGAATATACTAAAAACTGCAGAATTGTACACTTTAAACAGGTGAATTTTATGATATGTGAATCATATCTCAATCTAAATAATGCTATGGAAATAAGAATATCTAATCGCACCAAAAGAAAGTAAATAGATCTACTTTGACACTAAAAGCTTGAGTTAGGGCAGGCATATTAATCATTAAGGTAAAATGGTGATGTGTTTTAACAACATCTGTTATAAAATTAAACAAAGCAAAGAAGATAAGAGAATTTATTTGATGTCTTCTACCCAAGTCAAATTTCAGATTATTCGACTCAGTCATTTTTACAACAATTTTCAGAAATGCTGCTTGCATTTTGCTGCCTTCTCCACCAGGTATCAAGCATAATAATGACTTTTTCTATTCTGGTCCAGGATAATTACTGCCTTGGTCATATTAGGTACTTCATAAGCACTTGTTACCTGATTGGATAAATAAATGTTCTTACTATAATGTTTTCTTTTTTTAATTTAATTTTTATTTTATATTGGGGTATAGTTGATTTACAATGTTGAGTTAGTTTCAGGTGTACAGCAAAGTGGTTCAGTTATATGTATACATATATTCATTCTTTTTCAGATTCTTTTCCCATATAAGTTATTACAGAATACTGAGTAGAGTTCCCTGTGCTATACAGTAGGTCCTTGTTGATTATCTATTTTATATATAGTAGTGTGTATATGTTAATCCCAAACTCCTAATTTATCCCTCCCCCCCACCTTTCCCCTTTGGTAACCATAAGTTTATAATGTTTTTTTTTTAAGAAAACACATATTGGGTGTGTAGAATTATCTTTCCCTTTAAAATGAATGATTTCAGGATGTTGTATTCTGTATTCGTCTACTTCAAAGTTTCTCCTTTACTTATATTTATATGCTAAGTCTTCTTTTTCATAATTTACTTGTTCAGATCAGGATTGAGATAATATTCAAACATTGTAATTGTTGATATGTCATTTAGTCTCTTTCTGTAGGTTTTCTCCCTTCCTCCCTATCTTTTTTTTAATCCTCAAAACATTTATTTTTTGAAGATATTAGTTCTTTGTCTTGTAAAATTTCTCACAGTCTGGATTTTACTAATTGCATTTACATGGTATTGTTTAACATGTTCCTTTGGCCCCTCTAGTTTCTGTACATTAGTAGATGGGACCAGAGGCTTAATCAGATTCAAGTTCAAATTTTTTTTTTACATCTTTATTGGAGTATAATTGCTTAACAATGGTGTGTTAGTTTCTGCTTTATAACAAAATGAATCAGTTATACATATACATGTGTTCCCATATCCCCTCCCTCTTGCGTCTCCCTCCCACCCTCCCTATCCCACCCCTCCAGGTGGTCACAGAGCACCGAGCTGATCTCCCTGTGCTATACGGCTGCTTCCCACTAGCTATCTACCTTACGTTTGATAGTGTATATATGTCCATGCCTCTCTTTCGCTTTGTCACAGCTTACCCTTCCCCCTCCCCATATCCTCAAGTCCATTCTCTAGTAGGTCTGTGTCTTTATTCCTGTTTTACCCCTGTGTTCTTCAGGACATTTTTTTTCTTAAATTTCATATATATGTGTCAGCATACAGTATTTGTCTTTCTCTTTCTGACTTACTTCACTCTGTATGACAGACTCTAGGTCCATCCACCTCATTACAAATAGCTCAACTTCATCTCTTTTTATGGCTGAGTAATATTCCATTGTATATATGTGCCACATCTGCTTTATCCATTCATCTGTGGATGGACACTTAGGTTGTTTCCATCTCCGGGCTATTGTAAATAGGGCTGCTATGAACACTTTGGTACATGACTCGTTTTGAATTATGGTTTTCTCAGGG
This sequence comes from Mesoplodon mirus, assembly GCF_964341445.2. Classification (NCBI taxonomy): domain Eukaryota; kingdom Metazoa; phylum Chordata; class Mammalia; order Artiodactyla; family Ziphiidae; genus Mesoplodon; species Mesoplodon mirus. The sequence goes on from NC_138981.1 coordinate 9,073,879, forward strand.
TATATGCCCAGTAGTGGGATTGCTGGGTCATATGGTCGTTCTGTTTGTAGTTTTTTAAGGAACCTCCATACTGTTCTCCATAGCGGCTGTACCAATTCACATTCCCACCAGCAGTGCACACCCTCTCCAGCATGCATTGTTTCTAGATTTTTTGATGATGGCCATTCTGACTGGTGTGAGATGATATCTCATTGTAGTTTTGATTTGCATTTCTCTAATGAGTAAAGATGTTGAGCATCCTTTCATGTGTTTGTTGGCAGTCTGTATATCTTCTGTGGAGAAATGTCTATTTAGGCCTTCTGCCCATTTTTGGATTGGGTTGTTTGTCTTTTTGCTATTGAGCTGCATGAGCTGCTTATAAATTTTGGAGATTAATCCTTTGTCAGTTGCTTCATTTGCAAATATTTTCTCCCATTCTGAGGGTTGTCTTTTGGTCTTGTTTATGGTTTCCTTTGCTGTGCAAAAGCTTTGAAGTTTCATTAGGTCCCATTTGTTTATTTTTGTTTTTATTTCCATTTCTCCAGGAGGTGGGTCCAAAAGGATCTTGCTGTGATTGATGTCATAGAGTGTTCTGCCTATGTTTTCCTCTAAGAGTTTGATAGTGTCTGGCCTTACATTTAGGTCTTTAATCCATTTTGAGCTTATTTTTGTGTGTGGTGTTAGGGAGTGATCTAATCTCATACTTTTACATGTCCCTGTCCAGTTTTCCCAGCACCACTTATTGAAGAGACCGTCCTTTCTCCACTGTACATTCCTGCCTCCTTTATCAAAGATAAGTTGACCATATGTGCGTGGGTTTATCTCTGGGCTTTCTATCCTGTTCCATTGATCTATCTTTCTGTTTTTGGGCCAGTACCATACTGTCTTGATTACTGTAGCTTTGTAGTATAGTCTGAAGTCAGGGAGCCTGATTCCTCCAGCTCCATTTTTCGTTCTCAAGATTGCTTTGGCTATTCGGGGTCTTTTGTGTTTCCATACAAATTGTGAAATTTTTTGTTCTAGTTCTGTGAAAAATGCCAGTGGTAGTTTGATAGGGATTGCATTGAATCTGTAGATTGCTTTGGGTAGTAGAGTCATTTTCACAATGTTGATTCTTCCAATCCAAGAACATGGTATATCTCTCCATCTATTTGTAGCGTCTTTAATTTCTTTCATCAGTGTCTTATAATTTTCTGCATACAGGTCTTTTGTCTCCTTAGGTAGGTTTATTCCTAGATATTTTATTCTTTTCGTTGCAATGGTAAATGGGAGTGTTTTCTTGATTTCACTTTCAGATTTTTCATCATTAGTATATAGGAATGCCAGAGATTTCTGTGCATTAATTTTGTATCCTGCTACTTTACCAAATTCATTGATTAGCTCTAGTAGTTTTCTGGTAGCATCTTTAGGATTCTCTATGTATAGTATCATGTCATCTGCAAACAGTGACAGCTTTACTTCTTTTCCGATTTGGATTCCTTTTATTTCCTTTTCTTCTCTGATTGCTGTGGCTAAAACTTCCAAAACTATGTTGAATAAGAGTGGTGAGAGTGGGCAGCCTTGTCTTGTTCCTGATCTTAGTGGAAATGCTTTCAGTTTTTCACCATTGAGGACGATGTTGGCTGTGGGTTTCTCATATATGGCCTTTATTATGTTGAGGAAAGTTCCCTCTATGCCTACTTTCTGCAGGGTTTTTATCATAAATGGGTGTTGAATTTTGTCGAAAGCTTTTTCTGCATCTATTGAGATGATCATATGGTTTTTCTCCTTCAATTTGTTAATATGGTGTATCACGTTGATTGATTTGCGTATATTGAAGAATCCTTGCATTCCTGGAATAAACCCCACTTGATCATGGTGTATGATCCTTTTAATGTGCTGTTGGATTCTGTTTGCTAGTATTTTGTTGAGGATTTTTGCATCTATGTTCATCAGTGATATTGGCCTGTAGTTTTCTTTCTTTGTGACATCCTTGTCTGGTTTTGGTATCAAGGTGATGGTGGCCTCGTAGAATGAGTTTGGGAGTACTCCTCCCTCTGCTATATTTTGGAAGAGTTTGAGAAGGATAGGTGTTAGCTCTTCTCTAAATGTTTGATAGAATTCGCCTGTGAAGCCATCTGGTCCTGGGCTTTTGTTTGTTGGAAGATTTTTAATCACAGACTCAATTTCAGTGCTTGTGATTGGTCTGTTCATATTTTCTATTTCTTCCTGATTCAGTCTTGGCAGGTTGTGCATTTCTAAGAATTGGTCCATTTCTTCCAGGTTGTCCATTTTATTGGCATAGAGTTGCTTGTAGTAATCTCTCATGATCTTTTGTATTTCTGCAGTGTCAGTTGTTACTTCTCCTTTTTCATTTCTAATTCTATTGATTTGAGTCTTCTCCCTTTTTTTCTTGATGAGTCTGGCTAATGGTTTATCAATTTTGTTTATCTTCTCAAAGAACCAGCTTTGAGTTTTATTGATCTTTGCTATCATTTCCTTCATTTTTTTTCATTTATTTCTGATCTGATTTTTATGATTTCTTTCCTTCTGCTAACTTTGGGGTGTTTTTGTCCTTCTTTCTCTAATTGCTTTAGGTGCAAGGTTTGGTTGTTTATTCGAGATGTTTCCTGTTTCTTAAGGTGGGATTGTATTGCTATAAACTTCCCTCTTAGAACTGCTTTTGTTGCATCCCATAGGTTTTGGGTCGTCGTGTCTCCATTGTCATTTGTTTCTAGGTATTTTTAAATTTCCTCTTTGATTTCCTCAGTGATCACTTCGTTATTAAGTAGTGTATTGTTTAGCCTCCATGTGTTTGTATTTTTTACAGATCTTTTCCTGTAATTGATATCTAGTCTCATAGCATTGTGGTCGGAAAAGATACTTGATACAATTTCAATTTTCTTAAATTTACCAAGGCTTGATTTGTGACCCAAGATATGATCTATCCTGGAGAATGTTCCATGAGCACTTGAGAAAATGTGTATTCTGTTGTTTTTGGATGGAATGTCCTATAAATATCAATTAAGTCCATCTTGTTTAATGTATCATTTAAAGCTTGTGTTTCCTTATTTATTTTCATTTTGGATGATCTGTCCATTGGTGAAAGTGGGGTGTTAAAGTCCCCTAGTATGAATGTGTTACTGTCGATTTCCCCTTTTATGGCTGTTAGTATTTGCCTTATGTATTGAGGTGCTCCTATGTTGGGTGCATAAATATTTACAATTGTTATATCTTCTTCTTGGATCGATCCCTTGATCATTATGTAGTGTCCTTCTTTGTCTCTTCTAGTAGTCTTTATTTTAAAGTCTATTTTCTCTGATATGAGAATTGCTACTCCAGCTTTCTTTTGGTTTCCATTTGCATGGAATATCTTTTTCCTTCCCCTTACTTTCAGTCTGTATGTGTCTCTAGGTCTGAAGTGGGTCTCTTGTAGACAGCATATATATGGGTCTTGTTTTTGTATCCATTCAGCCAATCTGTGTCTTTTGGTGGGAGCATTTAGTCCATTTACATTTAAGGTAATTATCGATATGTATGTTCCTATTCCCATTTTCTTAATTGTTTTGGGTTCGTTATTGTAGGTCTTTTCCTTCTGTTGTGTTTCTTGCCTAGAGAAGTTCCTTTAGCATTTGTTGTAAAGCTGGTTTGGTGGTGCTGAACTCTCTCAGCTTTTGCTTGTCTGTAAACGTTTTAATTTCTCCATCAAATCTGAATGAGATCCTTGCTGGGTAGAGTAATCTTGGTTGCAGGTTTTTCTCCTTCATCACTTTAAATATGTCCTGCCAGTCCCTTCTGGCTTGCAGAGTTTCTGCTGAAAGATCAGCTGTTAACCTTATGGGGATTCCCTTGTGTGTTATTTGTTGTTTTTCCCTTGCTGCTTTTAATATGTTTTCTTTGTATTTAATTTTTGACAGTTTGATTAATATGTGTCTTGGCATATTTCTCCTTGGATTTATTCTGTATGGGACTCTCTGTGCCTCCTGGACTTGACTGACTATTTCCTTTCCCATATTAGGGAAGTTTTCAACTATAATCTCTTCAAATATTTTCTCAGTCCCTTTCTTTTTCTCTTCTTCTTCTGGAACCCCTATAATTCGAATGTTGGTGTGTGTAATGTTGTCCCTGAGGTCTCTGAGACTGTCCTCAGTTCTTTTCATTCTTTTTTCTTTCTTCTGCTCTGCAGTAGTTATTTCCACTATTTTATCTTCCACATCACTTATCCATTCTTCTGCCTCAGTTATTCTGCTATTGATCCCATCTAGAGTATTTTTCATTTCATTTATTGTGTTTTGAATCATTGCTTGATTCATCTTTAGTTCTTCTAGGTCCTTGTTAACTGTTTCTTGCATTTTGTCTATTCTGTTTCCAAGATTTTGGATCATCTTTACTCTCATTATTCTGAATTCTTTTTCAGGTAGACTGCCTATTTCCTCTTCATTTGTTAGGTCTGGTGGGTTTTTATCTTGCTCCTTCTCCTGCTGTGTGTTTTTCTGTCTTCTCATTTTGCTTATCTTACTGTGTTTGGGGTCTCCTTTTTGCAGGCTGCAGGTTCGTAGTTCCCGTTGTTTTTGGTGTCTGTCCCCAGTGGCTAAGGTTGGTTCAGTGGGTTGTGTAGGCTTCCTGGTGGAGGGGACTAGTGCCTGTGTTCTGGTGGATGAGGCTGGATCTTGTCTTTCTGGTGGGCAGATCCACGGCTGGTGGTGTGTTTTGGGGTGTCTGTGGACTTTTTATGATTTTAGGCAGCCTCTCTGCTAATGGGTGGCGTTGTGTTCCTGTCTTGCTAGTTGTTTGGCATAGGGTGTCCAGCACTGTAGCTTGCTGGTCGTTGAGTGAAGCTGGGTGCTGGTGTTGAGATGGAGATCTCTGGAAGATTTTCGCTGTTTGATATTATGTGGAGCTGGGAGGTCTCTTGTGGACCAGTGTCCTGAAGTTGGCTCTCCCACCTCAGAGGCACAGCAGTGACTCCTGGCTCCTGAATTTGGGATGATTCGTTGTCTATTCATGTATTCCACAGATGCAGGGTACATCAAGTTGATTGTGGAGCTTTAATCCGCTGCTTCTGAGGCTGCTGGGAGAGATTTCCCTTTCTCTTCTTTGTTCTCACTGCTCCCAGGTCTCAGCTTTGGATTTGGCCCCGCCTCTGCGTGTAGGTCGCTGGAGGGCGTCTGTTCTTCGCTCAGACAGGACAGGGTTAAAGGAGCAGCCGCTTCGGGGACTCTGGCTCACTCAGGCGAGGGGGGGGGGAGGGAGGGGCACGGAGGCGGGGCGAGCCTGCCGCGTCAGACGCCGGCGTGACGTTGCGCCGTGACGTTGCACCAGCCCGAGGCGCGCCGTGGGCTCTCCCAGGGAAGCTGTCCCTGGATCCCGGGAACCCGGCAGTGACGGTCTGCACAGGCTCCCTGGAAGCGGGGCGTGGACAGTGACCTGCACTCGCACACAGGCCTCGTGGCGGCAGCAGCAGCCCCAGCGTCCCACGCCCGTGTCTGGGGTCCGTGCTTTCAGCCGCGACTCGCGCCCGTCTCTGGAGCTCCTTTAAGCAGCACTCTGAATCCCCTCTCCTCACGCCCCAGGAAACAATGAGGGAAGAAAAAGTCTCTTGCCTCTTCGGCAGGTCCAGACTTTTTCCCGGACTCCCTCCCGGCTAGCTGTGTCGCATTAGCCCCTTCAGGCTGTGTTCACGCCGCCAGCCCCAGTCCTCTCCCTGCGCTCCGACTGAAGCCCGAGCCTCAGCTCCCAGCGCCGCCTGCCCCGGGCGGGCGAGCAGACAAGCCTCTCGGGCTGGTGAGTGCCGGTCGGCACCGGTCCTCTGTGCGGGAATCTCTCCGCTTTGCCCTACCCAGGTACGTGGGGAGTTTCTTGCCTTTTGGGAGGTCTGAGGTCTTCTGCCAGCGTTCAGTAGGTGTTCTGTAGGAGTTGTTCCACGTGTAGCTGTATTTCTGGTGTATCTGTGGGGAGGAAGGTGATCTCCGCGTCTTACTCTTACGCCATCTTCCCCGGAAGTCTCCAAGTTCAAATTTTTTGACCTGACTGCTTCATAGCTGCTGTTGTTACTTAAGTAGTCTTTCATATCTGGTCTTGTCTCTCTTGTGATGTCAGTAGCCATTGATGATTATAACATAGATCCATTAATTCATTGGGGTTGAAAAATGGTGTTCATGGTAGGCAGCCTCTAAGACGGCCCCCAGTGCTCCCTGCCTCCTTGTATGCACGCCCTTGTGTGATGTCCTTCTGGACTGTATCACAGTTCGTGGACATGACCCATAGAATATGAGAGAAGTGATGGTATGTTACCTGCAAGTTGAGGTCATAAAAGGCAGTGTAGCTTCTGCTCGTCTTTCTCAGGGCCACTTGCTGTGAGCAAAGCCAGCAGTCATGTCAGGAGGACCATGTGGAAATGAACTGATGCCTCCTGACTGTAACCCCATGAGTGAGCTTGGAAGTCAGGTCTTCAGATGGCATCTAGATGGTGGCTCCTGAAAGATCCTAAGCCAGAACCCCTAGCTCAGCCTGAATCCTTGACCCATAGAAACCGTGTTGTTTTCGGCCTCTATGTCCTGCGGTAATTCGTTACTCAGCAAAGGTAACTAATTCAGTGTTATTCTAATCCTTTCATTCAGTCTTCATTTATTAGCTGGAATACTTCCATAAAGTGAAACTTTCCTTCAACAACTATTTGATTACTCTGTGATACTGTTGGTATAGGAAATAATAGTTATTCTTTTAACTCAGTAGTATAATCATACCATATATATGACTTTGTTCACACACACATATATATATAAAGGCACACATATGTATACATATATTCGTAGATAGATAAATTGATTGATAGATAAATTTAAAGAATTTAGAGCATTTTTTAATATTTTTACAGGTTGTCCTGAACATCCTGCGATAATGTTTCTGTAATATTCCACTGAGTTTATTTAGCCATTCCACGTTGTTGGAAATTTGACTTGTTTCCAGTGTTACTGCCAATAGCCTATCCATTAGAAATACTCTTGCATAAGGCTCTTTACGACTTTAAGATTATTTTGTTAGGTCAGATTCCTAAAAATATAATTGCCGAATCCCAAGTTATAGCATTTTTAAGGCCTGGTGCATTTTTCTAAATGACTCGCCAAAGAGAAAATAGAATTTCTACTGGCACCAGCAAAATCTGTGTGGCCATTTCACTGCATTCCTCTCAGGGATCTGTGTTATTTATCCATTCAGTATCCATAGAACAAATGTCTGCCACGTGCCAGGCACTGTTCATAAAACAAAAAAACCTCAGTTTCTTAATTTTGGTTCAGTAGCACCTCCCAAATTTTGTATGAAATTTTTTATATCTGCTTTGAAAATATCTTTTGACACCTCTCCTTCTTTACCTTGTGAGTCAGGCAGGCGTTTATGTGTGTCTGCTCACCACCACCAGCCTTACCAACTACACCTCTGACCCTTCTCTCTCCATCCCTTTCCTGTTTCGCTTCTTTTCTTTCCTGTAGGCTGTGAAGCCAGACAACCACCCTTGTTAGGACAATGAATTAAATGAGGTGACTGATTCATCTACTGCCATGTTCCATTCTCATGAATGGAAGTGTAAATCCTTTTTCAGGCCATATTTTATTTAGCTTGATTATTATTTCTCGCAAGAATAGCTTTTCCTGAGTGTCCTGGAGGGAAAGCAACCTTGTAAAGATGCAACAAGACGTTTTCTAAGAAAGAGTCTTTTGTAACAGAGACTGTTATCCTCTAAGCTAAAGACTAGTTTCTCTTTCAGCAACATTTAGGGTAAGAAAATGAGAGCAAGTTAAGATTTCCTTGAAAATCAGTATCTGATAGATTACATCATTAAAGGAACCAGTGGTTAATTCCAGACCACATCACCAAGTAACTTTGTTTCTTTTGAGGGGCTGCCATGTGCCTGATTTCATGTTCATTTTAGATAGTAGCCATCCCCTCCTCCATTCTAAGGGTAAGGTGGAAAATTGACAAAGTCAGAAAAGTAGAAAGAAGAAAATGCCCATTTCCTATGGCCCCACCACTCAGACAAGATCAGCACCGATATTTCAGCCTACATCTGTCATGTGGGTGGCTCCTTTGGCTGCCAACGGGTCATTCATCGGGATTTGGGGTTAACTGGATGTCACATAGTATGGGATATGGAGTACGTCCTATAGGGAAAGGGCAGATTTATCAAGCCAGGATTGGCAAGAGACAAGAGGCACCGGCACCCCATCCTCCCAACAGAAAAGAGTCAGGCTTTTTGCTGTATATGCATCAAAGGTCTATGTCCTAGTAAAATCACCTTGCCCCTCGTGAGTTTTCATTCTCATAAGAGAGCATGAGAGCAGCCATGTCAGAGGTGGAATAATCCAAAGGTTGGCACTCAGAAGTCTAGATTTGGGTGCCAGTTGTTTGCAAGGCTTGTCCATAAATGCCAGCTACCCAAGACCCAAGGCCTTTGGAGTCCATGGGAACTTATGGCCCCTTCTGTCTGAGGAAGGGAGCCAGTGGGCCTAGGGCAAGGTGTGTTCAGGTGAGGTCCCTTTCACTGGGGAAGGGATGGAAGCATCTTTCTGACATGACGCGTGATCCCAGCCCGGTTTCAGGCTAGGTGATTCAGCTGGGGTTTGGAGGTGGGCTCCTGGGTCACTCTAGTACCCCAATTCCCTTTTAACTAGTTGTGTGTGTGTGTGTGGATGACTATTATCTGTCTCTACACACACACACACACACACACACACAAATCCACACACATACATATTGTGCACAGTTCCCAAAATGAATTCTAGTTCACTTTCAGGCACAGAGTTCTTCATTCTACCTCCATGGCTTTAAAGCATCCCAGCAGTTCCACTTGATTTTTAGTGTGCTCTTAACTTGGAGTGGTTTTGCTAATGTTATAATCTTTTTTTTTTTTTTGGCGGTACGCGGGCCTCTCACTGTTGTGGCCTCTCCCGTTGCGGAGCACAGGCTCCGGACGCGCAGGCTCCGCGGCATGTGGGATCCTCCCGGACCAGGGCACGAACCCGTGTCCCCTGCATCGGCAGGCGGACTCTGAACCACTGCGCCACCAGGGAAGCCTTTATATTCTTATTTTTTAATTAAAACAGCAAATACTCACCTCGAAGTTTAAAAGTTTTCGTGTGTTTCTGAAAGGTGCGCCTTTCCAGGGACAGATCTTTCATGTCAATCAAGCCATACATTCTGTTCATTTCTATTTCTGTTGTCAGGTCTGGCTACTTCTCAGCTCTGGAGGATAAAAATGAGAAAGGGTGAGGTCCAGGCCGTGGCTCTTGCTTTTACATCAGCTTATTTCTGTCAAAACTGGGATTTTTTCCACGGAGAAGCAGGGGGTAATTCTAAGACCATTCTATGATTTCTGTTTAATCCCTCACAGAGAGAACAAAGCAGGGCTGAATTATCTGGCAGGAGATTTTAGAAATTTAGAGGCGAGGTCAAGGAGCGAATCTTGGCTAAGTGCTTCCTGAAACGTGTGCCTGTGTGATCTGGCTGGAGGCTTGTGCCAAGAGGATGCATGAGGAGGAGGACGGGCGCGGATGTAACTCCTGCGCACGTCCTCACTTAAGGCGCGGGTGTAGCTCCTGCGGGCCAGAGCTTCCCGCACGTCCTCACATACGCCTCCCAACAACAACTCAGGGGGATCTGGGTCCCCGTTGAGCTGACAAAAGCCTGAGACACACGGATAAATAACAGGCAGCCAAGAAGGGAAAGGCAGGGATCTGAACCCAGATCTGCCTCCCAGAGGTCATGTATCTCCCACTGCCAGGGCCCGTGATGCCTTCGTGGGCCCCATCTTCCACCAAAAAGTATTAAAAATTATCTTTTAGTACTATTTATTACTACTACTATTTACTACTGTTTTGGTGTAAAGACAAATCTAATCCAGGCTGGAGTCATTTTTATATGTACATTATTATTATACTCTTTTTTTCTTCTGATTTTTTTTTAAAAATATTTATTTATTTATTTATTTGGTTGCACTGGGTCTTAGTTGCAGCTCAAGGGCTCCTTAGTTGTGGCTCACCAGCTCCTTAGTTGCAGCATGGGGGCTCCTTAGTTGTGACATGCAGGCTCCTTAGTTGCGGCACACGGGCTCCTTAGTTGTGGCATGTGAACTCTTAGTTGCATTAGGCATGTAGGATCTAGTTCCCTGACCAGGGATCAAATCTGGGCCCCCTTGCATTGGGAGTGCAGAGTCTTATCCACTGTGCCAACAGGGAAGTCCCCTCTTGTGATTTTAAAAGAAATGAAAATGCAAATAATTTGTGTGGGCCTCTAGACATACTGTGGGCCCTGGATCCCAGGCTTCTTGTGCCTAGTGGAGAATGTTGCCTGGCCCCTCTAACACGATTCTTCCTTCAGTTTCTTTGTTTTCTAGGAGAAGGGGAAGTTAAGGGAAGCCAGAGCTTTGGGGTCAAGAGAAGGGGGATTTGTTATAGAAGCAGAGAATATCTGGCACTGAGCAGAGTTCGAGAGTCACTGTGATCAGTCGTTTTTCAAAACCTTTTATTAGTGCTGGAACCCTTTGTGGTAAAAAGATGCGTTATTATATTCACTGTCAGTACAGCTGGCCCTCCACATCCTTGGTTCTGCGTCAGCGAATTCAGCCAACCATGGGTTGAAGATATTTGGAAAAATAATGTCCAAAAAGTTCCCAAAAGGAAAACTTGAATTTGCCACACACTGACAGCTATTTACATTACATTGTATTTATACCTATTTACATAGCATTTACATTGCGTTAGGTATTATAAGTAATCTAGAGCTGATTTTAAGTAGGTATACAAGAGTATGTGTGTAGGTTATAGGCAGATACCATACCATTTTATATAAGGGACTTGAGCATCCTCGGATTTTGGTATCCAAGGAGGGTCTTGGAAACAATCCCCTGTGGATACCGAGGGACGACTGTATATAAAATTGGTCGAAGTGGGCGAGTGCTGGAGCTCTCATTCCCAAACACTCTGCCATTCCGAAGGGCTCTTGACGGACCCTCGCTGACCCTGAAGGTGCATTGGAACAAAATCTCAAACCTCACCTCTTTCCCAGGGCAGGTCAGTGAGGCTCAGAAAAGCTGAGCTGCTCACAATTGCTCAGTGGTTCGATAACACTTGGACCCAGGCCTGGGAATCTGGATCCCGAGCCTGGCCTGTTTCACTAGCCTCCTTGTCCTTTCATTATGCCTACCTGGTCCAAAGAGTCACAGCCAAATCCAGTTTTGACTTCTCGAAACATGATTCAACTGGAAGATAAGTGGAAATGATGATTGATTAATATTGAAAATGAATGAAAGAATGAATGGGGAAGACATTGCAACACCAGGAGAGGTTTGGGGTTTTTTTTTTGCAAGGTGTCCTTTGGCTTGAAACTCAGGCCATCAGGTCCTCCTCATCCTCCCTGTGATGGGCTCAGTTGTCCCTGTGAGGTTTGCTCCTGAAGATCCTGGGAATAAAGGGCTGGAGAGGAAGATACCTCATCTGGGGAAGGGTAGAAGATTCTAGAGTATTTTGTGAGTACAGACTCATGCTTGTCCTTCCATGTCACCCTTCTGTCAGTGCTGCTTCTGCTCTGGACTTCATTCTCTTCTACATCTGGGGGCTTCTAAGGAGAAAGTAAGGTGTGAGCTTCAGAAAATAGAGGTTCGAATCCTGAGTAACCTTGGGCAATTTATGTAATCCCTGGACATTTCTGTTGTTCCTTCTCTACAGTAGAAAACAATGATGCCTGTTAGCTCACAGCATTGCTTTGAAGACCATTGGTGATAATATCTGAAATAGCACTGAGTAGCCTCCCTCTTGGATATATATCTCAGAGAAATTCTCACACAGATACAAAAGGAACATTTATGAAGGTGTTCATCATGACATTTACAGTGGTGGGAGTGTGGGAGGTTATTAGTCAACTGTGGTGAAAGCATACTCTGGAATATCTCTTAGCAATGAGAAGGAACGTACATACTGGATTTGCACACAGCAACGTGGGTAGATCTTGAAAACAGTGCTGTGTGAAAAAAAAGTCAGAAAGAGAATGCTGTGGGTTTAGAGCCCAATGCCATGCATGTAACATCAAATGCATGTACACAAACACACCCCTAAATGCTATACAAGGTCATATACAAATAAAAGATACACATCAAATACACTAGAGTGGTAGAGTGGGGGAATAGGGATAGAGAATAAATAAAAGAAAATCAGGCCTTGTAGAGTCCAATGATGAAAATGTGCCACAAACCAGGGAGTTCGATTAATTTAACCTTCTGCATCTGAAACCCTAAACTAAAATTGCTTAGCAGTGAGCCAGTCACATAGTAGGCCTGGTTATACCTAACTCTGGACCAGGATTTTTCAGTCTCAGCATGAGTAACATTTTGGATTGGATCACTTTGTCATGGGGGTGCTGGCTTATGCATTGTAGGACATTTAGCAGCATTCCTGGCCTCCAACAACTGGTTGCCAGTAGCATCCCTTCCCCAGTTGTGTCAATCCAAAATATGTCCAGACATTGCCCAAGACCCTAGGGGTGCAGAGTCACCCCTGGTGGAGAACCACTGACTTAGAGAGTAGTGATAGAGAAACTGAGGATGCACAACCAGAATAGTCTCACTGCTATGTGCTGGGTGAAGTTAGAGGTAAAAAAAATCTGTATTTGGTATGAGAAAGTTACATTCAGGCAGAGAAGCAAAGAAAGAAAGAAACAGGAAGAACAAAGTATCAACAACAATCGGACCTCCGTACCACTAATAGAATTCCCTTTGGAAAACACTCGCCATCAGAAGGCACAAGCGTATTTCAGTTGTAATGAAGTTAAGGAGAAGCACTTCATCATTATGATGTTTGTGTATGAGTATATATATACATATGTACACACTCACATGGTTGATTCTTTCTTCATTTAGTCGTAAGACGATAGGATCCTGAATATTATTGCTTCTTCCTCTGTCGGTTCTGAGTACGATGAATTATTGTACTTTTCTTTTTGAGTCATCTTCTAAACAGATAGTCCATACTTTGACAGAGTGAAAGATTATTCATTCTTCAGGAGAAATTTGGGGACTTTCTATCATATAGTGAGTGTTCAATAAATACCAACTGGACAATATCTGCTTTGATTTTGTCTGCTCTGTGGTATACATTTTAATGCATCCTTGTGTACCTTGTATTCTGTCACTTGTAATTTATGTCCTCTTGGAAAGGTAGATCTTCAGTTTAAATATATTATTAGCATCCCTTGAAAACATCTGTTTTGTAAGCATCCCATCAATTCTGTTTCCACAACATGGTGATGATCATATTGGAAGATGTTAGAAGAGGTAAAGAAAAAGGGGAATGAGGATGTTACAGCTTTCTAAAACTCTGGCTGGTGTTAACTGAAAATGAGGGCACTTTTATTCCCCTTGTCATTTTGATGTATCTCCAAATTTTTGTAAACGGATTTTCTTTTAAGCTTCGAAGATTACAAGCTATGCAATATTCCAGCTCAGCTGCTGTAATTGATTAGCTGCATCTTCCATTTTAACAGTGTGGTGGCCAGGGTAAAAAATAATAGATGATAGTTCCAGCCTTCTAAGTTGAACTTCAGTCTGTTGCATTTCAGCCTAGGACAAAAGAGTTTCCTTAGAGGGTCTAAGTTTCTCTTTGACCTCAGTGTTTTCAAGTGTGATGCATACTTAATTTTGCAGAAACTCTTCATTTCCGTCTATAAAGATGTGCTCCTTGGGTTTTGCTATAAACTAAAGTTAGTTCCTACACTCAGATAGCTGGGAGGAAGACCAAAACAAAGCCTCTTTTAGACAGTAAGTTCACTCAGGGTCAATACATGGATCTGAAAGAAAATACTTTTCTCAGATAACAGAAAAACTCGTCATTTTCTCAATCCAGTCCTTTATGTATGAAAATGTATTAGTATCCCATAAATTTGGAAATGTGTATGCATCACGACAGCATTTTAAAGAAAATTCCCATTCAGATGTATACCTCAAAACACTAAACTGAGAAAAAGGTTTCAATATATCAAAATTCCAATTTGAACTGCTTGCCCAAAGTTTTACATAAGGTAGGAATTTTTTCAACTACATTTACAAAATAGGGAAAACTGACTGGTAAATTTGGGATAATGTAAACCTGCTAATCTTTGAGTTCTTTAAACTGTTCTCACATAGAAGCTTCCTCATCAACAGATTACCACTTGCAACCATTTCTCAACCTCCATTCAGAGTGACCAGTGATAGTGAAGTGATGGCCCCGTACCTGGATCTATGGTTGGCCCTGTACCTGGACCAGGATTTGGAATCTGCAGGAATATGGGTTGCTGAGAGCCAGGTGGTCTATTAAGGTCCCAGCCAATAGGGAGGCAGCTGAGAGTCAGACTACTTGAAGTTCCCCTCAAACAGCAGGGCCAAAGGCTTAGAGGGGAACTAGGCAGAGGTCAAGACTTCGCAGTTCAGAGCCCAGTGGGGATAAAATCAGAGGTTTGGGGCAAGGCAGAATGGAGAAACCATTGTCAAAATAGCCCCTTGCACGCTCTCGAATTGTCCTCCGGTCTCGTTTCATAGACACACGCCATAGTTGCAAGGAGAGGGGACTGAAAATATGAGTCTTTCTTAAGTGATGGGGAGCACCCATGTGCTGCTGGAAGATTAGAAGGCTTGCTCAGATTGCCTGAGGGGGTCACTGAGGAGGCCTAGGTGGCCACCGGGCCAGTAACATTTTCAGAGGGGACCACGGCTGCCTGGACACAGAGCCCCACGGCGGACTCCTGAGAGCCACACAGCTGTCACAACAGAGCATAGACATAAGATACCATGACGTACGGAGCCAGTGACACATTGATGAGGACAGGTGAGCTGCAAAGGAGGGATGCTATTTGCTCTTCCTTATGTGACCTCGTGCCTGCATACTGTCCGTGATGTTATGGCCCACAGAAGCATAGAGCAAAGGATTCAATTATTATCATTTCATTCTGCCTCTTTTAGAGAATCTAAACGTTAGTAAAAACCATGTTAGAATAATTGCTGTCATTTCTTAGGCTGTTGCTCTATTTGGAGCTTTTGAAAACAATCTAACTTACTTTCTAAAATCTTGACTGTCCTGTAGAGATCTGGAAAATTTCTTATGAATGGGGAAAGCAGGGAAACAGCAATGTATATTACCCATGAAGAAGAAAATTCTGTTGAGGCATAACGTATAGGCAGTAAAATGCAAAGATCTTAAGTGCACAGTTCAGGGAGTTTTAACAGAGGAATACATCCATGTACCCATCGCCTCAGTCAAGATATGGAAGATTTCTGTCTCCCCAGAAAGTTCCCTCATGTCCCTTTCCAGTCAAAACTCCCTCTACCTCTTCCACTCCCAACCCCAAGCCACTACTATTTGAATTTTTCACTATAGATGTTTTGATTGTTCTAGAAATGGATATAAATAGAACCATGCAATATGTACTTTCTCCATCTGACTTCATTCGCTCAACATACTATTTTGAGAGTCATTCATGTTGTTGCATGTGTCAGTGCTTCCTTTTTATTGCTGAGTACTATAACATTGCAATTTGATTATCCACTCACTTGTTGATGGAAATTTGGGTGTTTCCAGTTCTTGTCTACTATGAATCAAGTTCCTATGAACATTTACATACAAGTCTTTCTGTAGACATATGTTTTCATTTCCCCTGGGTAACTACCTAGGAGTCTAATACCAGGATTAAGAATATGGAAACTATATAAGAAAGTGTCATACTCTTTTCAAGCTATATCATACCATTTTATACCCCCGCCAACAATGTCTGAAAATTCCTGTTGCTCCATACCCTAGCTACCACTTGTTCACGCTAATCTTTTCATTTAAACGATCTTACTAGGTTCATAGTATGTATCGTAGTATCTCATTGTGGTTTTACTTTGCATTTCCTGATGACTGGTGATGCTGAGTATCTTTTCAGGTGCTTATTGGTCATCTATAATCTTCTTTTGCAAAGTGTATTTTCAAGTCCCGTTTAAAAATTTTAGTTGTCTTTCTATTATTGATTTGTAGCAGTTCTTTTTAGCATCTGAATTTGTGTACTTTGTCATGGATTATTGCAAATCTGATCATAGTCTGTGGGTTTTCTTGATGGTGTATTTGGGTGAGCAGAAATTTTAAATTTTGATGAAGTGTGGTTTATCACTTTTTATTTTATGGTTAGTGCCTTTTGGGTCCTGTTTAAAGACATCTTTGCTTACTTCAAGGTCAAGAAGATATTTTCCTGTGATTTCCTCAAGAAATATTAGGGTTTTTGCCTTTACGTTTAGGCCTATGATCCTGTGAAGGTATTTATATCATTTTCTACTTATATACAAATCTGTCAGGGATATGAAAAACAACTTATATGACAAAACATCTCTTTGTGAAAATAATGGCATGCAAAGCATATGTCCTAAAAATAAGTCATTCATAGCGGCCGATTAAATTGCAATCATGTATTAGTAAGCAAGTGATTTAGAAAATCAGCTGCCTTTCATTCTATTGGGAGAGCTTACTAATTAATGTAAAACTCGCTTTGTAATAATATGGGAAAGATTATCTAGCTGAATTCAGTTTTGCTAACAAAAGAATGTGCAGGTTTTTCCGTACTTTTCTTTTACACAGATGCATTTCGCAATTTGAAATAATTTCTTATCAATGCCATATTGTCTCTAGAAATCTCTTTCCTCAGCTTCTATGCAGAACAACTCATCATCCCCTTTCTTTTATGAGTGGCACATGGTGAGCCCTCCAAGAGGTGCTGAGGATGGTCTTTACCAGCAGCAAGGCCAGCTGGTACAACCTTCATCTCTATTTCCAAGCAGAAACTCCAGAAGAGTTCAGTTTGCAAATGGAAATTCCT
Organism: Mesoplodon mirus; assembly: GCF_964341445.2. Classification (NCBI taxonomy): domain Eukaryota; kingdom Metazoa; phylum Chordata; class Mammalia; order Artiodactyla; family Ziphiidae; genus Mesoplodon; species Mesoplodon mirus. The sequence continues at coordinate 9,090,706 of NC_138981.1, forward strand.
CCCTCCCTTTCTCCTTCTTCCATTCATCAAAAGTTTGAAACACCTCTGATTTACCTGGCACGAAGTGAGAGAGTGGCATGGACATATATACACTACCAAACGTAAAATAGACAGCTAGTGGGAAGCAGCCGCATAGCACAGGGAGATCAGCTCGGTGCTTTGTGACCACCTAGAGGGGTGGGATAGGGAGGGCGGGAGGGAGGGAGACACAAGAGGGAGACGATATGGGGATATATGTATACATATAGCTGATTCACTTTGTTATATAGCGGAAACTAACACAACATCGTAAAGCAATTATATCCAAAAAAGATGTTAAAAAAAAATTTAAATGCTGTTTAACATACTAAAGAGAGTCTAATCAACTGCATTGGCGATGGGAGCAAGCATTAATTAATGATCCCCCAAGAGTGATTATTAAAACTTGGTAGATTTATAAATACAATAATATGATTAGTAAATTGAATGTAAAAGCTAAGAGGAACTAGTTTTTGAATTGGAAAATGTAATTATTTTTAAATATCTAAGGTAATTTAAAATACTTTTTGTATGTAAATCTGATATAAGAAAAAGCAAAACACGTTTATTGACATTTAATAATTAACCTTACTACTGTTAAGTAGTCAGGAGTTACCCAAGGATTGTGGGTCGGCTCTTAACATATGTATGTGAACAAGAAGTTTCACTTAAATGGTCCCTCACACAGCAGGGTTGGTTGGAAGGACAAATAACTGTAGCAATTGAGGATGCAGATTTCTAGAAGTTTGGTTACTGCTTCTAATCAGCAAATGTTCAGAAATATTGAGACTGAGTCTTGGGGTGTCTTGCCATACTATGAAGAAGTGTTTTTTCTAACGGTGAGAAAATAATAACTTGTTTAACTCACCCACTAACCTTCAAAATAGGCACTGTTATTCTCCTCATTGTTCAAATGAGGAAGGAGAGGTGCAGGATGTTTACGTGATTTGCTGAACAACACAGCAAGCAAAGAATGGAACTGAGATTCACTCTCAGAGCTCCAGAGAATGAGATCTTAACTGTCTGCCTTAAGACTTCTCGTTGTATAGAGTGTGAAGCAAAATTACAGAAGTAGCTGATCAATTACTGAACAACTGGAAGCATTACCTGGGCAAAGTTGTGGGGTCATTGAAGTCCAGTCCTCCTTGCTCTCATCCTAACCTTTTTCTGTCCTGTCAACCTAAATAAACTTAAGAGGCAATAATCAACCAAAAAATGTTTATTTGGATCAAAGAATGCGATTTGGGGCACACAGATTTGGGTAGCTTCCCAAACAGTGTCCTGCTAGGGAGTAAAAGTCAGGGGCTTTTAAAGGCAAAGAAGAGAGGTTTGCATTACAAAGAATTTTGTAATTTTCAAGTTGGAGGCAGAAGCTAGTCTTGGCTAAACATGGTTGAATACTAAGGCTGTTACTAGAGGGAGGTAAAAGTTCGTTAATGTGACAAGTTGCAGGTGTTCTTGGAGAGTCCTTGGAGTATTTGTGGCTTGGCCCAGTTCAGAAGTTCATGGTTCCTGCTGGTGAGGACGTGCATGAGGGTCACCTCCTTAATGGCCTCCCAGCTCCATTTTAAAACCCTTTGACATGGGTGACTCCATTTTATTTCACGTTTTACAGTCCTTTCTCCTAATTCTCTTGGAATCTGTCATCTTCCCCCTACGTGGCAAGGTTAAGTCTGTGATCTGAGACTCCCCACCAACTGGTTAGCAAACATTTCCATCTTGAGCTGTGTTGGTGTTTATTTCAATTGTCATTTTCGTCGTTGTCTCTTCTCTCCAAATGTGGCTTTTGCCTCAATATTAAAACAATTCCAACCTTCAGGAAACAGGTGGATAGATATTTGTAGAGTGAAAGTATTCCTAAAAATCTCAGATAATCCCTCGTTTCCTGCCAGAGGCTGCTCTAGCCCGTTCTAAAGGGTTATAGCTGGACCTCTTGGCAGTTGTCAAAAGGGAAATAGTTTGTATTGCTTGTCATCAGCTTTATTCAGAAAATGAAGTTTGTCTTAGGTCTACCAGCAAGCCTGCTCTGGTCTTTGTCTATTCTCTCTTGCCTTATGTGATGTTTTAAAATATGTCCACAAATTCTTTGACTCGTTCTTCAGAAAGTAGAGCCTAATTCCTCTCCCCTCAAGTGTGGCATTGACTAAATGTCTTGCTTCTAATAAATCATGTAAGGTGGAAGTGATAATATATGACTTCTGAGACCACATCATAAAAGGCATTGTGGCTTTCCCCTTGCTCACACTTGGATCACTCATTGTGGAGAAAGCCAACTGTCATGTCATAAGGGCATCCAAGCAACCTATGAACAGGTCTAGTAGCAAGGAACTGAGGCCTCCTGCCAATAGCCAGCATCAACCTGTCCACCATATGAGCCATTTTGGAAGCAGATCCTTCAGCCCCAGTCAAGCTTTCAGATGATTGTAGCCCAGCCAATACCATGACTGCAGTCTCATGAGAGACTCTGAACCAGAACCAGTCCCCTAAGTTGCTCGCAAGGTTTTTACCCACAGAAACTGCAAGGTAATAAATGTTTGTTGTCTTAAACTGCTAATTTTTAGGGTAATTTGTTACGTAGCAGTAGATACCTAATACATTTTCCTTGGTTGAACCCCTATCTGGGCATCTTCACATCTTCACTTACTCCTAAATAACTCCTGCTCACACTGACTCACTCAAGGCTCCTAAGAACATATCTGGTTTTTTCCATCACCTTTGAATACCTTATATTTAAAGTAATATTTGTATCACAAACTCCCTCATGTCATGCCTTGGATTGAATTTTATATGATCAATGTTATGTTTTCTTCAAGTATTGAAGCTTTAAACAGTGAAGCATGTTGTTGGAAATCTTTATCATTCTTCACAGAAAAATTCCTGTAATTTTTGGATAGTTTAAATATATTATGTCTATTCTACATTCTCCTTCTAGGCATTAAGAGCTTATAGTCATGACTTCATTCTGATAAAGCCCCTTAGACATGCAGGGGTCTCCTCCTCCTACGTTGTGGTCTGTGGTTAAGGAAGATGAGCAGATACGTTGTATGCTATATGCTCAGATTTTAGATCAGTAGTGCTCAACCTTGACTACATGGTAGAATCACCTGGAGCACTTCATAAAGATTTAAATCAGTATCTCTGTTGGGGTGAGGACACGAGTCTATATATTTTAAAAGACTTCGATGTCTCTCTTAGGCAGCCAAGTTTGGGGACCACTCCTTAGGTTATACCCAGCATAGAATTCAGTCTATCATTGACAGCTCTAAGGAAAACACACTGCTGGTGGTTCTGCTACTATTTAGCCATGTAATCTTAGGAAAGTCACTTTACCTCTCTGGACATCCATTTTCCATTACAGGATAGAGCAGTGGTTCTAACCCTTGGCTCTGGTGCTGGGGAGCTTCCTGATTCCTGAGTCTCATCCCCAGAGATTCTCATACAACTGTTTTGGGGTGTGCTCTGGGCATAAGGATTTTAAGAAGTCCCCACCATGGTGATTCTAAATATGCAGTCAAGATTGAGAACTAGTAAACAGATGACTGCTAAGATCCTTTCCAGCTCTGTTTTTATTTTCAGTGCCTGCGATTTGGGTTGACATGATCCATAATATTAAAATATTTTACACTCTTGGGGAGAAGGAATTCTCAAGCTACATAGTTGACTCTTGACATATATGGAGCATTATTCATGAGTTATTTGAAGTTATTCAATAAATAAAAGGTTTGGAACTGGAAAGGGTTAACCTTTGAACACTTTCAGAGGAGTTGAGTTCTTAGTAAAGTTTGGGAAGTCAGGGAGGACTATGGAACAACTAAGAGGAGTAGCTCTTCTGACACCAATGTTCATGGATGGTCCATGAACAAAATGCCAACTTACTCAATTTTTCCAAAACTAGACATTGACAGTGACTTTTTTATGGTTGTCCCCCTAACAACCTTATTGTCTTGATACTGCACCATGGCAACAAATAAAGTACACACCATCTTTTATTTTTATTCCTTAAATAGTGTGATGGAGGAAATGTTGTTGTGCTTTCATTTCTAGAAGCAGGAATAGAAACAATTCTGTGGTTGCTTCACAAAATTCCTTGTGCTGGTTTGAAATCAGTGATTTCAGTAAGGGCTGCTTGTGGGAGGTGATCTCTAAGATAGCCCCAGTGATTCCAGTATTCATGCCCTTGTGGAATCTCATCTTGAGTGCAGGCTGGACCTGGTCATATGCTTCTAATCAATAGATACAGCAAAGGTAATTGGATGTCTCTTCTGGTTTTAAAAGACAAAATATTCACACACTCTCTCTGACTCATCTCATAGGCTGGCTTTTTAAAAATTTTATTGTATTGAAGTATAGTTGATTTACAATGTTTTGTTAATTTCTGCTGTACAACAAAGTGATTCAGTCATACATATGTATATACATTCTTTTTCATATTCTTTTCCATTATGGTTTATCACAGGATGTTGAGTATAGTTCCCTGTGCTCTACAGTAGGACCTTGTTGTCTATCCATCCTATATATAATAGTTTGCATCTGCTAACCCCAAACTCCCAATCCATCCCTCTCCCATCCCCCTCCCCCTCGGCAACCACAAGTCTGTTCTCTATGTCTGTGAGTCTGTTTCATAGATAGGTTCATTTGTGTCATATTTTAGATTCCACATATAAGTGATATCATATGGTATTTGTTTTTCTCTGTCTGACTTACTTCACTTAGTATGATAATCTCTAGGTCCATCCATGTTGCTGCAAATGGCATTATTTCATTCTTTTTTGTGGCTGAGTAGTATTCCATTGTGTATATATACCACATCTTCTTTATTCATTCATCTGTCGATGGACATTTAGGTGGTTTCCATGTCTTGGCTATTGTGAATAGTGCTGCTATGAACATAGGGTTGCAGGTATTTTTTTGAATTATAGTTTTGTCCAGATATATGCCCAGGAGTGGGATTGCTGGATCATATGGTAGTTCTATTTTTAATTTTTAAAGCAACCTCCATACTGTTTCCCATAGTAGCTGCACCAATTTACATTCCCAACAGTGTAAGAGGGTTCCCTTTTCCCCACACTCATGGGCTGGCTCTGATGAAGCAAACTGGAGAGGCCAGCATGGTAAGGAACTGAGGATAGTCTGTAGTCAACTGCCTGTGAGGACCTGAGGCTCTTAGTCTAACAACGCTTGAGGAGGTGAATCTTGCCAACAACCACCTGAGTGAGCTTGGAAGTGGATTCTTCCTCATCAGTCCTTCAGATGAGACTTAACACCTTGATCACAGCCCTGTGAGAGACCCTGAAGCAGAGGACTCAGTTAAGCTGTGCCCAGATCCCTCACCAACAGAAACCATGGGATAATGAACGTGTGGTGTTTCAAGACACTAAGTTTTAGGGTAATTTGTTAGAGAGCAATAGATGACTAATACAGTGCTGATGGTGAACATGGCTGGAGAAAGGTTCAGGCCATGCTCGTTTTTGAGACTTGGAGCTCAGTGAAGGCAATGGTAACAGCTGAGTTCAAGCAGGATTCAGCCCTACAGAGGCTGACTTCAAGAATGTCTGTGCTCTGATCTTCCATAGGGTGTCGGCAGTGTTTGTCCTCCAGCAGTCAGGCTTCATGCCTCCTGGCACGAATGCTCATTTTGATAAGTCTGTAACTAGGGGAATGAATCTGCTGGTCAAGGACAAAGGGAAAGAAGGAAATGGAATACATGCTTGCTGAATGTATGCATGTGCTCAGCACTTGACCCAAACATTTAGTCATAAGTGCAAGGTCAGTGTGGTTCTCCCATTTCACCCAGGGCGGCACAGGCTCATGGCAGTTATGTCATTCGTTTGGACCCCAACCTAAACTTTCCTAGATACGGTTTTTTTCCATTACACCAAGCTGTGTTTATAATTAATCATTGGGATCTGAATGGGTTATTCTCACATAATTACTGCTGCACAAATATGAAAAGTGACCTCCCTAACGCACACCAGTTTTTGCTGAGTTGTAATCATCATCCTCATTGTCATCATCGTGTCTGTCATTTCCGTGGAGAGAGCAAGAAGCAATGCAGCATGTTTTTTGGGGTTTTTTTTTTTGACTCTTAATTCCAACTTCAGTTGGAAATAGGTTTCATTTCCTTTGCTAGTGCCAAGGGATTGGTAGTGATTGCTGGAATTCAGTGTAAAGAAGAATCCTGGGGCCAAGTTTAGGCTCAGTTAGAAAAGTTGTGATCAATTAGAGATTAGTTAGGAGTAGAGTAGACAAGGATTTCCATTGTTTTTTCTTTTTTCTTTTTTTTTCTTTTTGGCCGCACCGTGCGGCATGCGGGCATCTTAGTTCCCTGAGCAGGGATCAAACCCCTGCTCGCTGCAGTGGAAGCGCGGAGTCTTAACCACTGGACCGCCAGGGGAGTCCCTCTGTTGTTTTTTTCTAATAAATTCAGTCCTGACATAAGCTTCTAAATAGGATGACCAGTTCATCCTGGTTTGTGTAGCGCTTTCCTGGTTTTAGCCCTGAAAGTCCTGCATCCTGGCAACCCCCTCAATCCCAAGCAAAACAGAACTGTTAGTCACCTTATACCAAGGTATCTTTCTGGACGCCAGGTAGACTGGAAATTGGAGGTTTCGTAGTGCCTTGCTGCTCACGTGTGATCCAGGGACCAGCAGGATCAGTATCACCTGGGAGCGTATTTGCAACGCAGACTCTCAGGCGCCACTCCAGACCTGCTGAAGCGGAATCTGCACTTCGACAAGGTCCCCCAGGATTCCTGCACATTGAAGTGTGAGCAGCTGCCCTGGGGCATTAGGCCCTGCTGGAGGACCACTGCTTATCAATCAATGGCTCCAAGCCCTTTTCAGCGAAAACACCCAAGATTGATTGCTTCACGCAAGTGACACAGTGTCATGAACACGCCCCATGCTCTGCAGAAGTGCGTGGGCACCGGCACCACCCTCTCCCACTTGAGCTCTCTTGCAACTGCTGTAACCGACACTGCAGTGACACAGCAGTGTGTGTGCGTGCTTTAGAGGGTAGCTGCTGCCTGAAACTGCTGCTCCGACCTGCAAGTGACTCTCAGAAGGAGAGGAAGAGGTCCATTTGTCCCCTCTTGCTCTGTGCTCACACTTTGGTCGTGTGACCTAGTGGTCTGTCCTAGGATCCTTTTCTAGATGCTGTGGGAATGGGGGTTGGGGTGAGATTTTTAGAGAAACCTTGAGGTCTTGGGTACCAGTGATTCTCCAACTTGACTCACCTGGAGGGCTTGTAAAAGAGCAGATTGGTGGTCTCACCCCCAGAATTCCTGATTCTGTAGGTCAGAGATGGGACATGAATATTTGTATTCCTTGCAAGTTCCCGGATAACTCTACAAGCCAGCAGTATCAGCATCGCCTGGGAGTTTGCTAAAAATGCAGACTCTTGTAGATTCTCAGGCCCATTGCAGACCTCCTATCTCAGAGTCTGCATTTTAATATGATGCCAGGTGATAAGTTCACAGTGGGTCTGCAGACCATGAACTGTGAGTAGCAAGGGTCAGACGGCCACGAGAAGTTGTTTTTCCTGTTCCAGACTTGTTGGAGGTGACGGCAGCCTTTAGATATGTCTCTATCCCCTTTGACTGTCTGGTTGATTCAGCATCATGCCTGTCATCCCCGACCTGCACTCCCGTGCCTCAATGAGCTGTCTTCCTTTGAATAGTCCCCTCTATACCCCTGAAGGGAAATACTACTTGACTCTGCTCTGGAATATTAGTTTTCAAAAACGTAAAGAGGGTGAATGCTTAAATATCTACCCACTTTCCCACTTCTCTCAAGGCGGTGGTGACCCACTCACTCCCCTCAATTCCCTTCCTGGGCTAGTCTGACCTCTCTGCGTGGCACTGTTACAGGAAGACTTCAGAATTGTATTTTAATACCCAGAAAAATGATGGTGGTGATGTGCACGTGCTGTGTAGGGTTTTGTCTGCAAAAGATTGTAGAAGTAATATAACAATGCAAAACGTTTGGAAAACAGCATAGAAAATATTCGCTTACTATCCCGACGGCCTAATACATAGTTATATTTTTATATATTTTCTCCATCTGTTGAAAACCATATGTGATAGACAGAATAATGGCCCCTCAAAGATGTCCATGTCCTAATCCCCTGAACTTGGTACTTTGTTAGGTTACATGAAAACTTGGAAATGAACATTGCAGGTGGAACAAATGTCGCTTATTGCTGATCTTAAATAGGGAGAATATCCTGGATTATCTGGGTGGGCCCAATGTAATCACAAGGGTCCTTAAAAGTGGAAGAGAGAGGCAGAAGACAGAGGGAAATGTGACTCTGGAAGGAAGTCAGAGTGTGGTGACGTGAGGACTCAATTGGCCTTTGCTGACTTTGAAGATGGAGGAAAGGGCCACCGCGCAAGGAATGTGGGTGTCCTCTAGAGGTTGCAAAAGGCAAGGAAATGGATTCTCCAGTACGGTTTTTAGAAAAGAATGCCGCCTTGAGGACTCCTTGATTTTGGCTCAGTAAGACCTATGTCGAACTTCTAACCTCCCAAATTGTAAGGTAATAAATATGTGTTATTTTAACCAGCTAAATTTGTGGTGATTTGTTACAGCAAAAATATAAAAGTAATGCACCGTATTCTTCACAGTTACATCAGGCCTAAATATTTTTTTAGTGTTGCCTTAGTTTTATAATTATTTGAATGGCCATCTGTCATTCCATGGAGCTGAAGTACTGTCATTCCTTAGCCATACCCTCTTTTGAACTTTAGATGTGAGAAGGGCTTTCTGCATTTTCCTTTTTAAAGTTTTATTATTTTTGGAGCCTATTCTACCAGAAATTAAATCTTTTCTATATTTAACTTTTAAAAAAACTCTTATATCCACTTGAAATTTAACTTGAAATATGGCATAAGGCAAGAGTGCCTTTTTTCCCTAATTTGTTTTTTCAACAGCAAATGCTAAATGTTTTTTTCTTTTCTGTTATTTTATAATGCTTTCTTTGTTAAATATTCAATTTTATATAAAAAAGCTCATTTTCTGGGCTACTGATTGTCTTCTACTGATTGATTTTTGTCTGTTCTTGAGCCAGTTTCACACTGTTTGAATTCTTGTTGCTTTTTAATACGTATAAGTTCCTGTGAGGACTACTCTTCTCCCTTATTGCACTTCTTTTAAAGAGTACACACTTTTAAAAATTATTTTTAAATTTTAATTGTTTATTGAGGTATAATTGACATATAACATTATATTAGTATCAGGCCTTATTGCACTTTTGTTTAATTTTTTAATTGATTTTTTTCAGATGAATCTTTTTATTTTATTTATTTATTTATTTATTTATTTGTCAGTTAATTTATAATTTTATTACTTTTTTGAAAGAAGGTGTGACTGATACAGTTTCTGCTCATTGGAGTTTACTGAGATTTTCTTCATGGTCTAATAATATTTGAATCTGTTTAGGAAAAAAATAAGCTATCCTACAAAGTTAGCTTTATTAACTGTGCTTTACAACACACAATTGTTTATGCCAATGGGAGTAGGCAAAAGCAAAGATTATATTTTCTCTTCATTTTGTATGTAAACTATATTTTTACACAGAGAGCATGGATATATGTATTTTGCATTTATTTTGAAAGATTGCAGGTGGCTGGTTAATGTCTCTTATTTGTGTGTACTTTATATTTGTATGTCTAAAAATTTCTGACATATAAATTCAACAATATGTAGTTCAGCCAAATGTTTTTTTCTATGAGGATTATTTGCCCTCTTTTTTTTTTTATTAGTTTCTGCTTTATAACAAAGTGAATCAGTCATACATATACATCTGTTCCCACATCCCTTCCCTCATGCATCTCCCTCCCTCCCACCCTCGCCATCCCACCCCTCCAGGCGGTCACAAAGCACCAAGCTGATCTCCCTGTGCTCTGCGGCTGCTTCCCACTATCTATCTACCTTACGTTTGGTAGTGTATATATGTCCATGCCTCTCTTTCGCTTTGTCACAGCTTACCCTTACCCCTCCCCATATCCTCAAGTCCATTCTCAAGTAGGTCTGTGTCTTTATTCCCATTTACGTTAAAAATTTTTTTTTATTGGAACATAGTTGATTTACAATGTTGTGTTAGTTTCAGGTGTACAGCAAAGTGAATCAGTTATATGTATATATATCCACTTTAGGTGAATCTTAATTTATTGTTTCCAGCTCCTAGAAAAATCTCATTGAGTATCTGGTGTCCACTGCCTTGGCAAACACCTTCAGAACGCTTACTTAGACTTACAGTCAAAGCCCTCAATCATGTGACCCTACTTTTCCTATTTCCATTTTTCACAAACTTCAATTATAGTGAAGCCATTTCTTTTGTATCTTCCATATGGATCGTTTTCTATTTTATGAGTCTTTGTGTATTCTTTTCTCAGTCCAGGTTGTACTTCTCACAGTGAAATTATCTGTGATTTGTCTTAGGAGCTCTTCTCAACAACTTGATGAAGAGTGTGAGCGTTGGAATCAGACAGCCCTGGGCTTGAATCTCAGCTCTGTTACTTACTAGCTTTGTGGCTTGGAATGAGTCACACACCCTCCTTGTGTGTCAGTTTTCTCTTTAAAATGAGGTTAACAGCATCTTCTTTGCCGGGTTGTTAACCGGATTATAGCTAATGTACACAAAGAATCTAGCGAGATCCCTGGCACATAGTAGACAATCAATGAATATCACATTCATCTCATGATTTTATTATCCACCCTCATTAAACCATAAACTCTTTTCGAATAAGGGCAGTTTACTATTTGTACATGTATACTCCATGGAACCTAGAATATAATAGGTGCTTAATAAACATTTACTATTTCAATTTCCTCCTCCCTCTCCCTGTCTTATTAAAATCCCTTTCATTCTCCAAGGCTCCTGCTGCAGCCCCATCTCCTTTCTGAGTCATCTTCACCACCTTCACTACACCTAAACTAGGTGGGTGAGTGCAATTGAATGATGTAAAATGGAGGACAAGGGAGAAAAATAAGGGTTCATGGGAGACAGTCTGTCAGATTTCTTCTAGCTCTAACTTTTTATATAATTTTGAGATTTTATGGGGAGGGAGTTATTAATGAGTTCTTGTTAATGTGCCCCAAATGTATATGCTAGGGCTTCTTATCAGGCCATTTAAAACTCAACTCAAAATGAGAAAATATTTGCAAAAGACACATCTGATAAAGGACTGTTATCTAAAATATACAAAGAACTCTTAAAACTCAACAATCAGAAAATAACCCTTTAAAAAATGGGCCACGGCTTTGCTGGTGGCACAGTGGTTAAGAATCCACCTGCCAGTGCAGGAGACCCGGGTTCGAGCCCTGGTCCAGGAAGATCCCACATGCCATGGAGCAACTAAGCCCGTGCGCCATACCTACTGAGCTTGAGCTCTAGACCCTGCAAGCCACAGCTACTGAGCCCGTGTGCCACAACTACTGAAGCCCTCGCACCCTAGAGCCCGTGCTCTGCAAAGAGAGAAGCCACCGCAATGAGAAGCCCGTGTGCCACAACCAGAGAAGGCCCGAGTGCAGCAACGAAGACCCAACGCAGCCAAAAATAAATAAAATTAATTAATTAATTAAAAAATAAAAAATGGGGGCTTCCCTGGTGGCGCAGTGGTTGAGAGTCCGCCTGCCGATGCAGGGGACACGGGTTCGTGCCCTGGTCTGGGAAGATCCCACATGCCACGGAGCGGCTAGACCCGTGAGCCATGGCCGCTGAACCTGCACATCCGGAGCTTGTGCTCCATGACGGGAGAGGCCACAACTGTAAGAGGCCCGCGTACCGCAAAAAAAAAAAATAAAAAAATAAAATAATTAATTAATTAAAAATGGGCCAAAGACTTTAACGGACACTTCACCAAAGAACACGTACAGATGGCAAGTAAGCATATGAAAAGGCACTCCACATCATATATCATCAGGGACATACAAACTAAAACAAAAATGAGATATCACTACATACCTGTTAGAATGGCCAAAATACCAAATGCTGACAAGGATGTGGAGCAACAGGAACTCTCATTCACTGTTGGTGGGAATGTAACGGTGCAGCCACTTCGGAAGACAGTTTGGTGGTTTCTTACAAAACTAAATGCACTCTTACCATACGGTTCAGCAGTTGCGTTCCTTGGTATTTATACAAAGAAGCTGAAAACTTACGTCTACACAAAAACCTGCACACAGATGTTTATAGCAGCTTTAATCATAACTGCCAAAACTTGGAAGCAACCAAGATGTCCTTCAGAAGGTGAATGGGTAAATAAACAGTGGTGCATCCAGATGGTAGAATATTCAGTGCTAAAAAACACTGCGCTATCAAGCCATGAAAAGCCATGGAGACACCTTAAATGCATATTACGAAGTGATAGTAAGCAATCTGAAAAGGCTATATAATGTATGATTCCAACTATACGACCTTCTGGAAAAGGCAACACTATGGAGACAGTGAAAAAAGCAGTGGTTGCCAGGGGTTGAGGGGAGGGGGGGATGAACAGGCAGAGCACAGAGGATTTTTAGGGCAGTGAAATTCCTTTGTATGGTACTACAGTGATAGATACATATCATTATACATTTGTCAAAACCCACAGAATGTACAACACTAAGAGTGAACCCTATGGACCCTGGGTAATTATTATGTGTCCATGTCGGTTCATCCATTGCAACAAATGTATCACTCTTGTGGGGATGTTGATAACCGGGAAGGCTATGCCTGTGTGGGGTAGGAATTCTTGTACCTTACTCTTAGTTTTGCTGGTAACCTGAAACTACTGTAAAAAAATAAAGTCTTTTTAAAAAAACTCCAAAGCTCAACCCAACCCTCACCATATTATACTCATTTTTCAGACAAGGAAATGTAGAAACAGAGAAGTGAAGTGGCAGAATCAGGTCTTTTATCTCAATTCCTTTGCCTTCCAAGTGCATGATCTTTCTGTTCTGTCACACTGAAGCGACGCTGACAGTACTCTGCCCATGACCTCTTGGTTCTCACCATTCCAGTACATGCTTTCAGCTTCTTCCCAGGAGCTCCTGTGCCTCCCCTCCTTCTTAGACTGCAGAAGTGTGTTTGGTTCCTTTGCCAGACAGGCCAGAAGGACCAGGAGTCAGTGTGTCGGGGATCAGCCCTTGATAATGATGGGCAGTGTCAGTGGATAACTGTCCCAGCCTCCTTACCTGGTAAGACACAAGCGGTGCTGTGAACTGTGGTGATGGCCTTGGCTGAGATCAAGGGCGTGACCTGTCTGTGATAAGTTAGGTGCAGAGCTTCAGAGGGAGCATTTAGAAACGTTGAAAGCAACTGGACCAAGATATTCTGTGTCTTTTGATTCTAATAATTGAAAAAGACTGTACTTTGTATGCCTGTTTTTTAAATTTCATTTTTTCAGTGATTCATTTTTGTTGCATTTACAAAAGTCTTGTTTTGCAATGGATTGGGCATTTTAAAAAAAATGGTCCTTCACCACAGGAGTTTGAGAAACACTAGCAAGGGGTTGACAGACTACAGCTGCCTATAGGGTTGGCTGCCCAGTTTTGTAAATAATGTTGTATTTGGAACACAGCCATACCCACTCGTTTACGTATTGTCTCTGGCTGCATTTTTTCTACAATGGCAGAATTTAGTCATTGTGACAGACGCTCCATGGCTCCTAGAGCCTAAAATATTTACTCTCTGCCCTTTACAGGAAAGGTTGGCTGACCTCTGTTCTACTCTTGTCTCCCCCAGTTGCCCAGCTGGATTGAGCTGCAGGGCTGACTTGCTTGTTAACACCCCTTCTATTGCCTTCTTTCCCTCCCCTGTCTCATTTTCTTACTCCCTGCCAGTGCTTCCTAGAGCTCCTTCCAAATAAACAACTTGTACTTACATTCTTGACCGCAGGTCAACTTCTGGGGGAAGCCAGAATGCACACATCATGTCCTCATTTGTCCTAATTGTCGGCCAGATTTCCTAGCAGAGTAGGGACCACTTACTAGCAGCGTCAACCTCAGCACAGCAGTTAAGCTATATCAGTCCCGTCTCTTCTACAGCACCGTGTGAAAATTCAGCTTTGTGGGCGTGCATTTTTCGGATTCATTTACTCTGTCTTATCAAGCGGCACCTCGGTGCCAGGGATGGTGGAGGAAAGGATAAAGAGGCGGAGGAGGAAAGCAAATCCCATCTTGCCCTACATAGGGATGCTCTCTTTTTACAACAGCAACCTGCCTGGAGCCGATCCCGAGGTGTCCGTGCACCTGAGTCTTGGCCAGTGGTTCTCAGCCTCACAGGACGTGGCCAAGTCATGGCTGACCCCCATGTTATTGCTGCTGCTTTCATTTGTCTCTGTCTGCCTCTCTTAATTACTTAGGTCACTTCAGGCTTTAATTCTGTCTCCTAAAGTGTAACACTGCCATAATTAGGCCGTATGTTAATTAGCAAGATGACGTCTTGTCACTCATGAGAAATGTGGCTCATCCCAGAAGGTACCATAGAAAGGGCAGCTCGGCAGGAAGAGGAAGTCTAAGGAGGCTGGAAGTGACTCTCCGCTCAGCCCATAGTACCTGGAGAGCAGGAGAAAATGGCAGGATGCAAGAGGGGGAAAGGATGGGGTCACACAAAGAAAAAGAGCTAGACTTGACCTCTTTTCCATTCCAGGAATGAGAAGTAAGCCAGGAGGCAAGCCTGAGGCCGAGAAGCCCCCAGGGATGGCAGAATCTCCTGCAGGACTGGAGGTGGCCAGGGCTGAGGTTGTGGTTCTGGTGGCGGCCGCAGGCAAGGTGAGTGTCAGGCATGCTCCTGTCTCTTGTCTCGGAAAGCCTGTGGGGATGCCAATCAAAAACCACAGCCCATCTCTGCCTCTGTGGCCACACTCAGTGCCCTCCAGGAAATCTGAAAGAGGGGGGTCCTGGGAGTTTGGGGACTGTTTCTACATGTTCTTCACTCACTTAATGTTGGTTTCCCCATTTTCTGTTAAGTAAACTTATTTTCTGACAGTCTTGGAATAAGAAAATTGGAAAGAGGATTGGGCAGGTCACGATGATTTCCTATTTCAGATAGTGTCACCTTTATCACTCAGGAGACAATTTTTCCAGGAAACTAACTACTCAGGGAATTCATGATTGGGAGCAATGACATATGAATTATAAAGATATTAACCTCCCTCCAGTTTGCTGTCAAAAAACATAATGTGATGGGAACTTATCCTGTTATCACCCAACTAATGGATGAAAAGGACTAGGATATTTATTTTAAGTTGTGTATTTGCCTGGATTTCAGAGAAGGGCATTTGACACAAAATCTCTCAAAGCATACCAAAGGGGTCATTTTGAGGGGTAAACTGTGCGATAATAATAATGTGAATAAGTATTATTATTTTTGCTAATATTTGTTGAGTTCCTCCTACCATACTCCAGGCTATTACAGGCAGATTACTTCTAATACTCCTAAACAGTCCTTCAAGGAAAGTATTACTATCCCTGTTCAATATGAAGCTCACGGACATTGGATGACACTCAAAGATCACACTGCCAGCTGAGACAAAACTGAAATCCATGTTTGTTTGTTTGTTTTTTAAGTCTCAAATTTGGGCTCTTGTCAATGTACTGGGGTCACTAAATGTGTTCTGTAATGGGCGGGGCATTTTCAGCTTTGCTCGTCATACAGTGAGTGGTGCAACTTCTCGACTCAGCTCTCATAGCACTAAGGCAGCCATAGATGAGATATTAATGAATGGGCGTGTCTGTGTCTCAGTCACACTTGATTCACAGACACTAAAATTTGTTTTTAAGATCATTTTCATATGTCATACATGATTATTATTTGGATTTTTCCCCCCAAGTATTTAAAAATGGTAAAATCATTCTGTTCATGGGCCATACGAAAACAGGTGGCAGCGCACGTTTGGCCCATGGGCTGTGGTTTGCTGAACCCTGCACTACATAAAGCTTTCTAACACTGACTTATGAGAATATCGAAGAGAATGTAACCGAGCTATGTATTTTACCCGAGGGAGCCAAGTCAGCTCCGGGAAAGTTTATTGGACCCAAAGCTGTAGGAAACGGTCGTTCTCATTCTGGCTCTACCATCAAGTTAAATGTGTAGGTTTAGAGACATCTCAAAAATTCTGGGTCTTGCTCTCCTCATCTCCCAAATGAGATCCCTCACAGCTCCACTGTTCTTTGATTCTAATCAGAGTGTGCCTGCAGAGTCAGAATTTGGATCTAAGATGACTACTTGCATGGTCCCATCATCAATACGGCGTGGACTAGGGGAGAAGTAGGCTTGTGGATGCCAGCAAGTTCAGTTGTGAACAAGTTAAGTTTGAGGCACCTAACAGATATAAGTGGAGGCAGTTGCGTATAAGAACCTGGAGGTGGGGGAGAAGGCAGGACTGGAGACTGAAATTTGGGAGTCATTGGCACATAGGCTGAATCTGGGTATAGCGTGGCATTGAGTAATATCTTTAGGGCAAGACTTTATAACCTGGGCACTATTGACACTTGGGGTGGGATAATTCTTTGTTGCAGAGGCTGTCCTGTCCTATAATATACACTGTACGATGTTTAGCAGCATCCCTGGCCTCTACCCACTAGATACCATTAGCACACCTCCCACCCCACCCCCAGGTGTGGCAACCAAAATTGTCTACACACAATGCCAAATGGCCCCTGGGCTGAAAATCACCCTTGGTAGAGAATCAGTGTTTTAGGGAAAAGGCTGAGGATGGTCCCTAAGGACTCTGGCTTTGGAGGTCAGAAAATTGAGAAGGAAATGAGAAAAGAGACCGAGAAGGAGTGGCCAGGGAAGTAGGAGAAAAACTCCTATGTGAGGTCCCAACTGTTTAGGCTGGATGTGGCCTAATGGTTGCAGAAAGGCAAAGGTGGAAATCAGACAAGAAGTAATGGCCCATAGCTCAGAGCGGAGCCCCAGCAAGCTCCACCGTATTTCCTTTATTCCCGCTGCCCCCCCCCCAGTGGTGGTAGGAGGACCAGGGGCACAGGAAGCATTAAGGCCATACATTTTCTAACTGCATGGAGCCTGAAGACAGTGCAGTGGACAGAGCGTTTTCTGGTAGGGAATGGTGGTTAAAATAAATAAGAGGTTAAAAGTAACATTTAGAAACCAAAGATAGAGACCTTTACGTCTTTCTTCTTCTTTCTCATTTTATTTTTAGAATAATCCTCAGAGGATAAAAACACCATTGTCTGGGTGAAGGAGAAAAATAAGAACAGAAATAGAGTTGCTGTGGTTTTGAGGAAAAGCAAAAGTGACTTAGGACCTCGGACTTTTGCCATCTTGAGCTGTAGGATGAACCCTCTTTGCTTTGTGATCTCTTCACTCACTTCATGCCTAACGGTAATACAAAAAAAAGGGAATAGATCGTGTGAACTTTTTAATTGGGGTAGAGTTGTTTTACAATGTTGTGTTAGTTTCTCCTGTACAGCAAAGGGAAGTAGAGTTCCCTGTGCTATACAGCAGGTTCTCATTAGTTATCTAGATCGTGTGAACTTTATACACTTGAGAATCGAAGCGCTATGACTTAATAAAGGTCCAATATAAAGGTTAAAAAAATAAATCCCTCATATATTTTTTAATTAATTTTTATTGGAGTATAGTTGATCTACAACGTTGTGTTAGCTTCAGCTGCACAGCAAAGTGAATCAGCCATACACATACTTTTTTTTTCTTTTCTAATAGTTATATTTCTTTTAACCATTTCATGTGTCAATGTCTTGATTATATTTTCCTTTTTTTTGTACATCTTTATTGGAGTATAATTGCTTAACAATGGTGTGTTAGTTTCTGCTTTATAACAAAATGAATCAGTTATACATATACATATGTTCCCATATCCCCTCCCTCTTGCGTCTCCCTCCCACCCTCCCTATCCCACCCCTCCAGGCGGTCACAAAGCACCGAGCTGATCTCCCTGTGCTATGCGGCTGCTTCCCACTAGCTAATCTACCTTACGTTTGGTAGTGTATATATGTCCATGCCTCTCTTTCACTTTGTCACAGCTTACCCTTCCCCCTCGCCATATCCTCAAGTCCATTCTCTAGTAGGTCTGTGTCTTTATTCCTGTCTTACCCCTATGTTCTTCAGGACATTTTTTTTTCTTAAATTCCATATATATGTGTCAGCATACAGTATTTGTCTTTCTCTTTCTGACTTACTTCACTCTGTATGACAGACTCTAGGTCCATCCACCTCATTACAAATAGCTCAACTTCATCTCTTTTTATGGCTGAGTAATATTCCATTGTATATATGTGCCACATCTGCTTTATCCATTCATCTGTGGATGGACACTTAGGTTGTTTCCATCTCCGGGCTATTGTAAATAGGGCTGCTATGAACATTTTGGTACATGACTCGTTTTGAATTATGGTTTTCTCAGGGTATATGCCCAGTAGTGGGATTGCTGGGTCATATGGTAGTTCTGTTTGTAGTTTTTTAAGGAACCTCCATACTGTTCTCCATAGTGGCTGTACCAATTCACATTCCCACCAGCAGTGCACACCCTCTCCAGCATGCATTGTTTCTAGATTTTTTGATGATGGCCATTCTGACTGGTGTGAGATGATATCTCATTGTAGTTTTGATTTGCATTTCTCTAATGAGTAAAGATGTTGAGCATCCTTTCATGTGTTTGTTGGCAGTCTGTATATCTTCTGTGGAGAAATGTCTATTTAGGCCTTCTGCCCATTTTTGGATTGGGTTGTTTGTCTTTTTGCTATTGAGCTGCATGAGCTGCTTATAAATTTTGGAGATTAATCCTTGGTCAGCTGCTTCATTGGCAAATATTTTCTCCCATTCTAAGGGTTGTCTTTTGGTCTTGTTTATGGTTTCCTTTGCTGTGCAAAAGCTTTTAAGTTTCATTAGGTCCCATGTGTTTATTTTTGTTTTTATTTCCATTTCTCTAGGAGGTGGGTCCAAAAGGATCTTGCTGTGATTGATGTCATAGAGTGTTCTGCCTATGTTTTCCTCTAAGAGTTTGATAGTGTCTGGCCTTACATTTAGGTCTTTAATCCATTTTGAGCTTATTTTTGTGTGTGGTGTTAGGGAGTGATCTAATCTCATACTTTTACATGTCCCTGTCCAGTTTTCCCAGCACCACTTATTGAAGAGACTGTCCTTTCTCCACTGTACATTCCTGCCTCCTTTATCAAAGATAAGTTGACCATATGTGCGTGGGTTTATCTCTGGGCTTTCTATCCTGTTCCATTGATCTATCTTTCTGTTTTTGGGCCAGTACCATACTGTCTTGATTACTGTAGCTTTGTAGTATAGTCTGAGGTCAGGGAGCCTGCTTCCTCCAGCTCCATTTTTCGTTCTCAAGATTGCTTTGGCTATTCGGGGTCTTTTGTGTTTCCATACAAATTGTGAAATTTTTTGTTCTAGTTCTGTGAAAAATGCCAGTGGTAGTTTGATAGGGATTGCATTGAATCTGTAGATTGCTTTGGGTAGTAGAGTCATTTTCACAATGTTGATTCTTCCAATCCAAGAACATGGTATATCTCTCCATCTATTTGTAGCGTCTTTAATTTCTTTCATCAGTGTCTTATAATTTTCTGCATACAGGTCTTTTGTCTCCTTAGGTAGGTTTATTCCTAGATATTTTATTCTTTTCGTTGCAATGGTAAATGGGAGTGTTTTCTTGATTTCACTTTCAGATTTTTCATCATTAGTATATAGGAATGCCAGAGATTTCTGTGCATTAATTTTGTATCCTGCTACTTTACCAAACTCATTGATTAGCTCTAGTAGTTTTCTGGTAGCATCTTTAGGATTCTCTATTTATAGTATCATGTCATCTGCAAACAGTGACAGCTTTACTTCTTCTTTTCCGATTTGGATTCCTTTTATTTCCTTTTCTTCTCTGATTGCTGTGGCTAAAACTTCCAAAACTATGTTGAATAAGAGTGGTGAGAGTGGGCAGCCTTGTCTTGTTCCTGATCTTAGTGGAAATGCTTTCAGTTTTTCACCATTGAGGACGATGTTGGCTGTGGGTTTCTCATATATGGCCTTTATTATGTGGAGGAAAGTTCCCTCTATGCCTACTTTCTGCAGGGTTTTTATCATAAATGGGTGTTGAATTTTGTCGAAAGCTTTCTCTGCATCTATTGAGATGATCGTATGGTTTTTCTCCTTCAATTTGTTAATATGGTGTATCACGTTGATTGATTTGCGTATATTGAAGAATCCTTGCATTCCTGGAATAAACCCCACTTGATCATGGTGTATGATCCTTTTAATGTGCTGTTGGATTCTGTTTGCTAGTATTTTGTTGAGGATTTTTGCATCTATGTTCATCAGTGATATTGGCCTGTAGTTTTCTTTCTTTGTGACATCCTTGTCTGGTTTTGGTATCAACGTGATGGTGGCCTCGTAGAATGAGTTTGGGAGTGTTCCTCCCTCTGCTATATTTTGGAAGAGTTTGAGAAGGATAGGTGTTAGCTCTTCTCTAAATGTTTGATAGAATTCGCCTGTGAAGCCATCTGGTCCTGGGCTTTTGTTTGTTGGAAGATTTTTAATCACAGACTCAATTTCAGTGCTTGTGATTGGTCTGTTCATATTTTCTATTTCTTCCTGATTCAGTCTTGGCAGGTTGTGCATTTCTAAGAATTTGTCCATTTCTTCCAGGTTGTCCATTTTATTGGCATAGAGTTGCTTGTAGTAATCTCTCATGATCTTTTGTATTTCTGCAGTGTCAGTTGTTACTTCTCCTTTTTCATTTCTAATTCTATTGATTTGAGTCTTCTCCCTTTTTTTCTTGATGAGTCTGGCTAATGGTTTATCAATTTTGTTTATCTTCTCAAAGAACCAGCTTTTAGTTTTATTGATCCTTGCTATCGTTTCCTTCATCTCTTTTTCATTTATTTCTGATCTGATTTTTATGATTTCTTTCCTTCTGCTAACTTTGGGATGTTTTTGTTCTTCTTTCTCTAATTGCTTTAGGTGCAAGGTTAGGTTGTTTATTCGAGATGTTTCCTGTTTCTTAAGGTGGGATTGTATTGCTATAAACTTCCCTCTTAGAACTGCTTTTGCTGCATCCCATAGGTTTTGGGTCGTCGTGTCTCCATTGTCATTTGTTTCTAGGTATTTTTTAATTTCCTCTTTGATTTCTTCAGTGATCGCTTCGTTATTAAGTAGTGTATTGTTTAGCCTCCATGTGTTTGTATTTTTTACAGCTCTTTTCCTGTAATTGATATCTAGTCTCATAGCATTGTGGTCGGAAAAGATACTTGATACAATTTCAATTTTCTTAAATTTACCAAGGCTTGATTTGTGACCCAAGATATGATCTATCCTGGAGAATGTTCCATGAGCACTTGAGAAAAATGTGTATTCTGTTGTTTTTGGATGGAATGTCCTATAAATATCAATTAAGTCCATCTTGTTTAATGTATCATTTAAAGCTTGTGTTTCCTTATTTATTTTCATTTTGGATGATCTGCCCATTGGTGAAAGTGGGGTGTTAAAGTCCCCTAGTATGAATGTGTTACTGTCGATTTCCCCTTTTATGGCTGTTAGTATTTGCCTTATGTATTGAGGTGCTCCTATGTTGGGTGCATAAATATTTACAATTGTTATATCTTCTTCTTGGATCGATCCCTTGATCATTATGTAGTGTCCTTCTTTGTCTCTTCTAGTAGTCTTTATTTTAAAGTCTATTTTCTCTGATATGAGAATTGCTACTCCAGCTTTCTTTTGGTTTCCATTTGCATGGAATATCTTTTTCCTTCCCCTTACTTTCAGTCTGTATGTGTCTCTAGGTCTGAAGTGGGTCTCTTGTAGACAGCATATATATGGGTCTTGTTTTTGTATCCATTCAGCCAATCTGTGTCTTTTGGTGGGAGCACTTAGTCCATTTACATTTAAGGTAATTATCGATATGTATGTTCCTATTCCCATTTTCTTAATTGTTTTGGGTTCGTTATTGTAGGTCTTTTCCTTCTGTTGTGTTTCTTGCCTAGAGAAGTTCCTTTAGCATTTGTTGTAAAGCTGGTTTGGTGGTGCTGAACTCTCTCAGCTTTTGCTTGTCTGTAAACGTTTTAATTTCTCCATCAAATCTGAATGAGATCCTTGCTGGGTAGAGTAATCTTGGTTGCAGGTTTTTCTCCTTCATCACTTTAAATATGTCCTGCCAGTCCCTTCTGGCTTGCAGAGTTTCTGCTGAAAGATCAGCTGTTAACCTTATGGGGATTCCCTTGTGTGTTATTTGTTGTTTTTCCCTTGCTGCTTTTAATATGTTTTCTTTGTATTTAATTTTTGACAGTTTGATTAATATGTGTCTTGGCATATTTCTCCTTGGATTTATCCTGTATGGGACTCTCTGTGCCTCCTGGACTTGACTGACTATTTCCTTTCCCATATTAGGGAAGTTTTCAACTATAATCTCTTCAAATATTTTCTCAGTCCCTTTCTTTTTTTCTTCTTCTTCTGGAACCCCTACAATTCGAATGTTGGTTTGTTTAATGTTGTCCCAGGGGTCTCTGAGACTGTCCTCAGTTCTTTTCATTCTGTTTTCTTTCTTCTGCTCTGCAGTAGTTATTTCCACTATTTTATCTTCCACATCACTTATCCATTCTTCTGCCTCAGTTATTCTGCTATTGATCCCATCTAGAGTATTTTTCATTTCATTTATTGTGTTTTTAATCGTTGCTTGATTCATCTTTAGTTCTTCTCAGTCCTTGTTAACTGTTTCTTGCATTTTGTCTATTCTATTTCCAAGATTTTGGATCATCTTTACTCTCATTATTCTGAATTCTTTTTCAGGTAGACTGCCTATTTCCTCTTCATTTGTTAGGTCTGGTGGGTTTTTATCTTGCTCCTTCGCCTGCTGTGTGTTTTTCTGTCTTCTCATTTTGCTTACCTTACTGTGTTTGGGGGTCTCCTTTTTGCAGGCTGCAGGTTCGTAGTTCCCATTGTTTTTGGTGTCTGTCCCCAGTGGCTAAGGTTGGTTCAGTGGGTTGTGTAGGCTTCCTGGTGGAGGGGACTAGTGCCTGTGTTCTGGTGGATGAGGCTGTATCTTGTCTTTCTGGTGGAAAGGTCCACATCTGGTGGTGTGTTTTGGGGTGTCTGTGGACTTTTTATGATTTTAGGCAGCCTCTCTGCTAATGGGTGGCGTTGTGTTCCTGTCTTGCTAGTTGTTTGGCATAGGGTGTCCAGCACTGTAGGTTGCTGGTCGTTGAGTGAAGCTGGGTGCTGGTGTTGAGATGGAGATCTCTGGAAGATTTTCACCGTTTGATATTATGTGGAGCTGGGAGGTCTCTTGTGGACCAGTGTCCTGAAGTTGGCTCTCCCACCTCAGAGGCACAGCAGTGACTCCTGGCTCCTCAATTTGGGATGATTCGTTGTTTATTCATGTATTCCACAGATGCAGGGTACATCAAGTTGATTGTGGAGCTTTAATCCGCTGCTTCTGAGGCTGCTGGGAGAGGTTTCCCTTTCTCTTCTTTGTTCTCACAGCTCCTGGGTCTCAGCTTTGGATTTGGCCCCGCCTCTGCGTGTAGGTCGCTGGAGGGCGTCTGTTTTTCACTCAGACAGGACAGGGTTAAAGGAGCAGCCGCTTCGGGGACTCTGGCTCACTCAGGCCGAGGGTGGGGGAGGGCGGGGCACGGAGGCGGAGCGAGCCTGCGGCATCAGACGCCGGCGAGACGTTGCACCGGCGTGACGTTGCACCAGCCCGAGGCGCGCGTGCGCTCTCCCAGGGAATCTGTCCCTGGATGCCGGGACCCCGGCAGTGACGGGCTGCACAGGCTCCCCGGATGGGGGCGTGGGCAGTGATCTGCGCTCGCACAGAGGCCTCGTGGCGGTGGCAGCAGCCCCAGCATCCCACGCCCGTGTCTGTGGTCCACGCTTTCAGCCGCGACTTGCGCCCGTCTCTGGAGCTCCTTTAAGCAGCACTCTGAATCCCCTCTCCTCGCGCACCAGGAGACAATGAGGGAAGAAAAAGTCTCTTGCCTCTTCGGCAGGTCCAGACTGTTTCCCGGACTCCCTCCCGGCTAGCTGTGTCGCATTAGCCCCTTCAGGCTGTGTTCACGCCGCCAGCCCCAGTCCTCTCCCTGCGCTCCGACTGAAGCCCGAGCCTCAGCTCCCAGCGCCGCCTGCCCCGGGCGGGCGAGCAGACAAGCCTCTCGGGCTGGTGAGTGCCGGTCGGCACCGGTCCTCTGTGCGGGAATCTCTCCGCTTTGCCGTACCCAGGTACGTGGGGAGTTTCTTGCCTTTTGGGAGGTCTGAGGTCTTCTGCCAGCGTTCATTAGGTGTTCTGTAGGAGTTGTTCCACGTGTAGCTGTATTTCTGGTGTATCTGTGGGGAGGAAGGTGATCTCCGCGTCTGACTCTTCCGCCATCTTCCCCGGAAGTTATCTAAATCCCTCATATTGAAATGAATATCATTAAACAGGAGTGCCTCAGTCACATGCCTGATACTAAAGACCAAAAGAAGGGGAAATGTCTGCTTTTCCCTTTTTATTTAAGTCTTCTTTCTCCAAAATGGAGATAATAAATTTACCTCATGAAGTTATTATATAAAAGTGCCTCACAGTGCCTTGTGCGTAGTGAAATCCAAATAAGATTATTAGCTGAGTTAATGTCAATGTATTGTATCAATGTCAGTTACCTGGTCTTGGTTATGGACTATAGGTATGTAAGATGTTCTCGGAGAACCTGGGTGGAGGGTACACAGACCTCTGTATTATTTTTGTAGCTTCTTATGAGTCTTAAAGTATTTCAAATAAAAAGTATTAAAAATAAATAAGTAGATGTTGAAATAGATTGAAAACATGCCCTGTTTATGACTGTTGCATTGCTCAGCATCATTGGGGTTTTTGGTCACTTTTACCTTGTAGATTTATTTTTATTTTAACGGAGACTTGTCTCGTGAGTAAGCCCAGTTATCAGGTCTTACTTATAAATGACAAAACAGAGTGTAATCAGTATATGTTGATGCTAATGCAATAGGTTATAATCCAGGCCATGAACATAAATGGATCTCAACTATGCAGTCACAAAGCCCAATGATAGGGAAAAGTCTGATATGAAACAGGATTACTATTTATCTTTAGTTTTGGCACATTTTATCTTTGGATAGTCCAGAATTCGTCTAAATTTGCCAAAGATTGAAATCTTCACACAACACACCCTTCAGTTCCCTGAGAAGTATAAAGTAGAGATGGCTTGCCTACTTTTTTGGTGAGAATTTCTATTTCAGCAGACTTTGCGGAGGGCAAGCCTCCTCTGTCTCGCTGATATGCATAAGATGTGATCTATTTATATTACAAACCATATGCGGAGCCTGGCAAACCTCTCTGTAAATGAGCTCATCGACTCTGCCCTAAAATAGGAGGCTGGGAGGGGGGCGCCAAAGACATTAGGGACCTTTCACAATCATTATGCCTCTTGGTGCTGATTGAACAGGAAGGATGAACAAAATCTATGCGCTCTGATAGGAAGGATAAATAACAAATCCCTGTCAAGGAGAAGAAGATGCTCTCTTTGGTCTTCTTTGCAGGTCATCAAAGTCAAGTTCTTAAGATCTGTGTGCTTTTTAATGGGTTTTCCTTTTTTGTGTATTGTACAAATTGCAAGTAGAGATAATTTCAGATTTGTCTTACTGATGGGCCTCCTTCAAAGTGTGATGAGTTTATCTAGAGCTTCATTCAAAGCAACTAGTATTTTTAGAATATTTATCCAGTGTTAAGTAATTAGATTTATCTGTAAGGAAATAGAGAAGAGCAGTTGCTGACCTTGAAAGGCTCCCAGACAAGTAGGAAAAGATGAGAAAACAAAGAAGTATATTACAAAATGACAAGCACAGCGAGAGAGGCACATACAAGGTTCATAGAAAGATCTAAGGGAGAGGTCATTAACTATTCAGGACAGTGTGACTTAAGCTGGACCTGAAAAAAGATGTGTTCTTGGGGTGTGTTGAGTTTACTACCAGAACTTAAAACTTTATGTCTTCATTTAAATGGAAATTATATATTTATATATATACACACATACATATTTTTGCAGTTATCTGGATGAGTCTAACGTAAAAACTTTTTTTATTATAGTAAGAACATTTAACATGAGATCTACCTTCTTAACAAGTTTTTAAGTGCACAATACAGTATTGATAGCTCTGGGCCAGTGTTGTACAGCAGAGCTCTAGAACTTATTCGTCTTGTGTATTTGAAAGTTTATATCCATTGAGTAGCGTCTCCTTGTTTCTCCCTCCTGTCAGCCCCTGGCAATCACCACTCTACTCTGCTTCTATGAGTTTCACTACTCTCAGTTCTTCATATAAGTGGGATCATATAATATTTGTCCTTTTGTGACTGGCTTGTTTCCCTTAGCATAATGTCCTCCACGTTCATTCATGTAATCCCATATTATAGGATTTCCTTATTTTTATATGGCTAATATTCCATTGTATATGTATGCTGCATTTTCTTTATCCATTGTCTGTGGAC
Source organism: Mesoplodon mirus (assembly GCF_964341445.2). Taxonomy (NCBI): domain Eukaryota; kingdom Metazoa; phylum Chordata; class Mammalia; order Artiodactyla; family Ziphiidae; genus Mesoplodon; species Mesoplodon mirus. The sequence continues at coordinate 9,117,158 of NC_138981.1, forward strand.
ATTTAGGTTGTTTCCACATGTTAGTTATTGTGAATTGGTTGAGTCTGTATCTTACGGAATACTCATGGCCACATGGTTTTAGTGCATTTGCATCTATGTAGTGTTGCAATGAATGTTTTGCTTTAGTTTGGAAATAGATAAAATTGAGTCATTCCAGAGCACAGAGTAGTTGGGAACATGGAATTCAAAGAACCTGGACTAGAGCATTAGCGGTATATTCTGAGTTCCAATGGATGTTTTGCATAGATGCCATCTTTGTCCTAACTAGCAAAACTTCCCTAATAGGAAGTGTAGTAGTACATATTCAGTGAAAAATTTGTGTGCTCGTAATTTCAACCACAGCTGGATAAGATACCCATTTTGTGTCTGAATAATGCCCCAGTGCTGACCCTGCCTTTCAGTGAACACAAAAGCTGTGCCTGTGACAGACCCTTTCCCCCTTCTCCATATTCTTGTCATGAGCAAGGCAGCAGCAATTTAAATAGTTTAATGAAAAGGCCAAAAGAGCTATAGACGCACTGGTAGTGTATCAATCAGAAATTGCATTCAGCTGCTAGTAATAAAAACCCATAAAAGGATGGCTAAAATTATGGTTTTATTAAGTCTAGAGTAGGTAATCCAAGTCTGTCGGGTGGTTATATGATTTAACCAGGGACCCATGCTCTTTTGACTTTGTGCTTTGTTTTCCCGATATCCTGTTCTCAAAATGGCTGTCAGTGCTCCAGCCATCATAGTTTCATTTTGGGCATAAAGAAGGGAAACAGCAAAGAGAGATGAAGGCATATGCCAACTGTGTAAACCCCTTAAAATTGCCTTCCTGGAAGTTCTTCTCAGTAACTTTTACTTACATCTCACTGACCAGGACCTTTCTCAAATACTCCCAGTTGTAAAGGAGACAGAAAATTTCATTTTTAGCTTGTTACATTGTCCTTTAAAATAATCTCAAGGTTCATGTAACTCAGAAAAGATAAAATAGATATTTGGGAGACAGCTAGTAGCATCTACAACATTGAGATCTTATTATCACTGAGCTCTTGATCCAACTTCAGCAACTACCCACTTCCAGTCGTCTTGAAATATAAGAGAAATAAACCACTAATTGTTAAAGGTACTGTTATTTAGGTGTTTGTTATTTGCAGCCGTACACATTCCTAACTGAAGCAAATATAAACACTGCTTCTTGATGTTTAACTTCTAGAATGGACTCATTGACCAGGAATCACAAATTCAAATATATTCAGAACTACGTAGGTGATGTGAGTGAGTGATAGCAGTTGGGGAGGGGGCATGGCAAACTGGAGAGTGAGTGCCCCATCTAAAGTGGGCCACTGCTACTATGGAGAACAGTATGGAGGTTCCTCAGAAAACTAAAAATAGAGCTACCATATGATCCAGCAATCCCACTCCTGGGCATATATCCGGACAAAACTATAATTCAAAAAGATACATGCACCCCTATGTTCATAGCAGCACTATTCACAATAGCCAAGACCTGGAAACAACCTAAATGTCCATTGACAGATGAATGGATAAAGAAGACGTGGCACATATGTACAATGGAATATTACTCAGCCATAAAAAGAAATGAAATTGAGTTAATTGTAGTGAGGTGGATGGACCTAGAGTCTGTCATACAGAGTGAAGTAAGTCAGAAAGAGAAAAACAAATACCGTATGCTAACACATATATATGGAATCTAAGGGAAAAAAATGGTCATGAAGAACCTAGGGGTAAGACGGGAATAAAGACACAGACCTGCTAGAGAATGGACTTGAGGATATGGGGAGGGGGAAGGGTAAGCTGTGACAAAGTGAGAGAGTGGCGTGGACTTATATACACTACCAAATGTAAAATAGCTAGTGGGAAGCAGCCGCATAGCACAGGGAGATCAGCTTGGTGCTTTGTGACCACCTAGGGGGTGGCATTGGGAGGGAGGGAGACACAAGAGGGAAGAGATATGGGAACATATGTATATGTATAACTGATTCACTTTGTTATAAAGTAGAAACTAACACAACATTGTAAAGCAATTATACTCCAATAAAGATGTTAAAAAAAAAAAGAAGAAGATGTGGTGTATATATACAAGGTAATACTACTCAGCCATAAAAAGAACAAAATAACGCCAGTTGTAGCAACATGGATGCCACTAGAGATTATCATACTAAGTGAGGGAAGTCAGAAAGAGAAAGAAAAATACCATATCACTTGTATGTGGAATCTAAAATATGGCACAAATGAACCTATCTACAAAATAGAAACAGACTCACAGACATAGAGATCACACTTGAGGTTGCCACAGGGGAGTGGGGGAGGGAGAGGGATGGACTGGGAATTGGGGGTTGGTAGATGCAAACTATTACATTTAGAATGGATAAACAATAAGGTCCTACTCTGTAGCACAGGGAACTATATCCAATCTCTTGGGATAAACCATAATGGAAAAGAATATTAAAAAAGAATGTATATATGTATAAAACTGAGTCACCGCTGTACAGCAGAAATTAACACAACATTGTAAATCAAGTATACTTCAATGAAAAAAATAAAATAGTAAAGTGGGCCACTCCTACTGCTATTGAACTGAGAGGCCTGTTTTCATACAGGATTGCCAGCCCACTGTTACTAGATAAAAAAAAAATTTTTCAAGAGAATCAGAAAGCTAGATCTTTATGCATATTGTGGGGTCAGAAAAATTTTTTCATACCACAATATAGATAGGAAGAAAAGAATCTCATTTCTTAATTCAGTCTGTAATTACAGCCTCTCCCAATCTCCCTCCTGCTGGTTAGAAGAAAAACACAAGAAAACACCACCAACATCTAAAAGTCAATCTTGTATAAGTGTTAGTCCACTCTGAAAATTTGGAAAATGTTGCTTTCTTCTTTTTTAAATCATTAAGGTATAATTCAAATACCATAGTATTCACCCTTTGAAAGTTTACGATTCAGTAGTTTTTAGTATATTCACAAAGTTGTACAACAATTGCCACTATCTAGCTCCAGAACATTTTATCACCTGAAAAACAAAATTCATATCCATTAGGGGTCATTCCCCTCCCCCCAGCCTCTGACAACCACTAATCTACTTTTGGTCCCTGTGGATTTGCCTACTCCAGACATTTCATATAAATGGAATCATACAATATGTGGCTCTTTGTGACTGGCTACTTTCACTTGGTATAATGTTTTTAGGGTTTATCCACGTGTTACATGTATTAATACTTCATTCCTTTTTATGTCTGCATAATATTCCATTGTATAGATAGACCACATCTTGTTTATCCACCAGTTGATGGACATTTGGGTTGTTTCCACTTTGGGGCTATTAGAGATAATGCTGCTGTGAACATCTGTGTACAAGTCTATATGTGAACATATGTTTTCACTTCTCTTAAGTACTTACCTAGGAGTAAAATTGCTGGGTCGTATGGGAACTTTGTTTTTAACTTTTGGAGCAACTGCCAAACTGTTCTCCAAAGTGGCTGCAGCAATTTACATTCTCATCAGCAGTGTATGAGGGTTACAGTTTCTCCACCTTCTTGCCAACTCTTGTTATTGTCTGCCTTTTTGATTCTAGCCATCCTAGTGGGTGTGAAGTGGTATCTTATAGTGGTTTTGATTTTTATTTCCTTAATGACTAATAGTGTGCTTATTGGCCATTTGTATATCTACTTTGGAGAAAAGTCTATTTAAATCCTTTATCTATTTAAAAAATTGGATTATCTGTCTTTTTATTATTGAGTTGTATGCTTTTTATACAGTTTGAAATATATGCTATTTTCATATTTTGCAGGTTACAAATGGTTGAAAATTGCCAAATAATATGGTTCAAACTAATACCAAAATACTCAGTCTCCTGTTTTTCTCCCTAGAAGAGCATTGAGGTATGTGGGGTAGGGTGTTGCTTTTGTGACCTCCTTGTAGAAGGGAAGAGTTGGGCTCTTTGGATCTTCTTCTGAGCTCCTAAAGCAATGTCATTTGTCCACTTGGGTGCTGCCAGCTTGGCTGGCATTTGTGACTCACGTCTTTAATGGACAAACTTGTGATCTGGCCACTCTTGGCTTTGTGAGGGTCCTGTGTTGCTCTGGTTGCTTTGACCTCAGCCCTACCTCTCTTGTCACTTCAGACCCCTCTGAGATCTGACCCTGACTTCCACTTGACCCTGTCTTACTCTATTTGGGCTGCTATAACAAAATACAGTTGGCCGTCTGTATCCATGGGTTCCAGATGCAGAACCTGTGGATACCAAGGGATGACTGTACTACAGACTTGGTAGCTTATAACAACAGAAGTTTATTTCTCACAGTTCTAGAGGCTGGAAGTCCAAGATCAGGGTGCCCCCGTGGTCAGATGAGGGCCCTCTTCTGGGTCACAGAATTCTTGTGTCCTCACCTGATGGAAGGGGCTAGGGAGACCTGTTCGATATCTTTTGTAAGAGCACTAATCCCATTCATGAGGGCGCCACTCTTTTGATCTAATCATCTCCCAAAGGCCCTACCTACAAATACCATCATCTATGGTGGGGGGTTAGGATTTCAGCATATGAATTTTAGGGGAACACAGACATTCAGACCATAGCAACCCTGACTCAAGTGGTCTGCTATAGAATCTTCAGTGGATGCCACCTTACCCCTACTATGACCGTTACAACCTCTACGTCTAGAAACTCACCTACTTTCCATAGTGGAACCCAGGGTAACTTGAGCAAGCTAGATTTTAGGGTCTCCTTTTGCACGACTTGGTTGTCAGGCAACATGATATGATTGCACTGCAGAGTAGTATGAGGAAGCTTCCTCTCAGAGTCCCAGATCTCTTTGTTCCCTGCAATTTGTCCGTCATGTCTCTCCTTTGCCAGGCGTAGGCTAAGGAGAAGAAATCAGGAGACCCAACTGCCCACTTTGCTCCCCTGCTTGTTTTTCTCTCTCCTTCTCACAGTTCCTCAGATTAGAAGAGAGGAGGGCATACTGGTTAGGGTTCTCCAGAGAAACAGAACCCCCATAGGATGTGTGTGTGTGTGTGTGTGTGTGTGTACCAAGATAGTTACTATAAGGAAGAATTGGCTCACCCAGTTATGCAGGCTAACAAGCCCCAAGATCTGTAGTGTGAGTTGGCAGGCTCAACCAGGACAACCAGTGATGTAGTTCCTGTCTGAGTCTGAAGGCCTGAGAGTCGATGGTGGAGTGCCAGTCTGAAGGCCAGCAGGCTCAAGACCCAGGAAGAGCTGATGTTTCAGTTTGAATCCAAAGGCAGGAAAAAGCCAGTGTCCTAGTTTGAAAGCCTTCAGGGCAAAAGATTTCTCTCCTACTGGGGGGGGGGGGGAGTCAGCCTTTTTGTTCTATGCAGGCCTTCAGCTGATTGGATGAGGCCCAACCTCATTAGGGAAGACAATCTGCTTTACTTAGTCTACCAGTTTCAGTGTTAGTGTCATCTAAAAACACTCCCACAGAAACACTGAGAATAACGTTTGACCAAATATCTGGGCACCCCATGGCCCAGTCAAGTTGACACATAAAATTAACCATCACAGAGGACTTTCCCTTAACTTCCAATATAATTAGGATGACCATAAAATGTATCATTTGACCTGGGACACATTTGAGAATGAAAGGAGGCACTAGCTGGATGGGATGCTTGGACAAGTGTCAACTGGGACTGTCCAAGTCAAACTAGGCTGTATGGTATGTAACAGGCTATCATAGTTTGTGCCCACCTGGCAGAGATGGGAGGACACCTCTTGTCAGGCTACTGTAGAAATCTATGAGGCTGGGTCCTCGAAGCTTGTTCCTTGGCAAACTTAAGAGGGACTTAAGTAATCTAGAAAATCCTCTCTTAAGAAAAGAGCTAGTTTTAAAGGATTACTGTCTTCCTTCATAAGCCTATTTTTGAAGATCAGAAGATGAATATTCCCTTGGATTTTCTCTTCGAATTTCCTTTGAAATGGATTCTGGTTTCTCTCCAGGCAGCTGGATGGCTGAGCATTCTAGGGTGAAGGTCATGTAACTGAGAAGGCATAAGAGTAAAGCCCCAAAGCAATATTAAGGAAACAGTACTTCCATTAGAGGGGAAATCTCTCAGTTTAAAATACAGGGACATGAGTTTAATTGATAAATTTCTATTTAAATCAAACAAAACACAGCTATGTCATTTTTCACTCAGGGGCCAACAGTTTGTGACTGGCTGGACAAATCACAGATGAGTTTTGTTCCGGATCAGGTTGGTGGGGACGGGAAAGGAGTAGTGGAAGGAAAAGAGAGAACATTACTGCTTCACTCCCCTGACAGAGTGAAGAGCCAGGAGACATTGCCTTTGGTGGAGGGAACATGAACCAGACACACAGATCAATGGAGATCTCAATCTGACGGTGTAAGTATGATACAGTAGAATATAATATAGTAGAATATATCCCCAAATATAAGTGGACCCTGAATATAAGTGAAACCATCATTTTCCTAAATGAGAAAGTTGAAAACAACTTCTGTTCTTTCAACTTGAAGATACGATATTTAGGGAAAGAGTCAAAATGGCCAAATGTCTACCTATCATATTTCAGTTAAACTTTAGTTATATAAATACATATTTTAAATACATATTTTAAACCTCATGTTATATCAAATATATTGTTTTACAAAATGGCTCTTTTTCTTTCTTTTTTTTTTGCCGCGCTGCGCAGCTTGCGGGATCTTAGTTCTCCGACCAGGGATCAAACCTGGACCCTGGCAGTGAAAGCGCCAAGTCTTAACCACTGGACCGCTAGGGAATTCCCCCCAAATGACTCTTTTTCATGCTCACATTTCATGATCCATTTTTTGTTCAAACTCCCATTAATGCACACGGACCTTCACTTCTCCCTTAGCTAGAGCTGCTTGAAAACAGTTCCCCGCTTGCCTCCTATTGTTTGCAGCACTTTTTGAATCTGAGCTTGATGCTGCCAATAGATATTTGATCATAATTCACATGTACCCATTAATGTGTAGTAAGCTCCACAACATAAGCATTTAATCTATTATAATAAGCTGCTTTTTAAAAAAGGCTTGTACGCGGTGGCACCTAGAGCGGCAGTTTGAAGTCATTTCTCCAGAAATGATGACTCAGTCTGTGTGAAATCGATTTGCCTTCCCCCATCAGGTCAAGTGACCTCTGTCAGCATTCAAACTGAGTTTGCCTGAGGTCATTTCAGGTTAATGTGTCTTCCCCACCTAGTACTTTGTTGTTCAGAATTAAGTAATTGAGAGACTGCCTGTCATAGGAAAGGCTTAATAAGGACTTCATTTTTGATGGGATAATGTTGAGGAAAAATCTTGCCTGATATGTGGGTATGTGCAGAATTTTGGGAAGCAGGGCTACTGGAAATTTGGGTGAGGGAAGTAGGTTAAATCTTCATCTACAGTAGCAGAAAATTAATAGAAATTTGATTTTGATAAACCAAGAAATTGTGACATAAAGCATACTATCTGGAGATACTGAGGCAACTACTAGGTGGTCAAATACCTGTAATAGTTTGAGTTAGTAGCTTGTGGGGAGCTAGGCTGGGACAGGGCAAGACTGAGCCAAGAAATGTGTCATTCATTGTAAAAGTACCGAAACAATAATATATTATAATGAAAAAAATGTAAAGGTTAAAGCAGAATCTTACAGTAGTCCAAAGGAGAGATGATGAACCGTGTCACTGGTAAAGGAAGAAGCAGATTTTAGAGCTGCCTGGGGGTAAAATTCATGGGATTTCATGCCTAGATTATGGAAGTGCATGGAGAGGGAAGAGTACAGGGTGACCTCTAGTTTCCCAGCTTTGGAGACTGGGTAAGTATTGTGCTAAGTTGGCAATGCATGAACAGGGGAGTGAACGACAGTGGAATCCATGGGGAGCACACATACTCTTATATATCTGTGGCCTGTTCAGGTAGAGGTGGGAGCATAGGAGAGAGGCTCTTGGAGAGATATACATTTGGAATTTATCAACATAAGAGCGTAGATATAGTCATGGGAGTAGATAGATTGCCCAGCAAATGTGTTTTACGTAATATAACAAGGCTGGGGTTGGGCTTTGGGAAAACCATCACTATTAGAAAGGAAGGGAGAGAATCCAATGGAGGAGGCTGGGGCTAGAGGTAAAGAAGGTCAAGACAAGGAAGGGGCAAGTGTCAAGGAAAGAGTGTTTAGTAGTATTAGATTTCTAAGGAATATGAAGCAAAATAAGGAATGAGAAGTATCCACTTAATTTAGCAAAATTCTTTTGTATTTCCTAAAGAAGGCTGTGAATTCTTTAGAAGATAGATCATTCTATCTGCAAACAATTTAGGAGAACCTCTTGGGGAAGGTACGATTTAGGAATGTTTAGTTGAAATAAACTCAATATTTACCAAGAGGATGATAACTCTGGCAAAAACAAATGAATGGGCTCTTTGCCCAAGTTTGCCTCTGGTTCTGCACAGTGATAACCTCATGAGCACCTAAACTGAGCCCCTGCCTTTGTCTTCCTTCCTATGAGCCTGGCTTGCTGTCCATTTTGGATCTGTCTGCTTGTCCCTGATCCCTGCCTCATTCTCTCCCAATGCCCACCTCTATGGCAAGGGCTTCGCATTTACTGGTACCTCCAGACACCCACCGCTGCCTTTCTGGTTTCCCTGTTTATATCTAAAGGGTGGGAACTACGGAGAGACAGACTATCTCAATGCAAGGATGACTCTCAGACAAAGTGATTCAATGAGGTATTGAAAGAATTAATCAAAGAGGCACCCAATTTCCATTCTCTGAAGATCTTCCAGCCTAGACTAGATGACCTTTCAGCAGTCATGCTGAAGAGAAAAGAATTAATCCATCTGATGACTTTTAAAATCCTCTTCTGTCCTAGGAGTCAGTGGTCTCCCAACATCCCAGCATAGAAATCAGGGAGCCTCAGGGTTAGAAGGGACTTTAATAGGTCATCTGATTCACTTCCTACCAAATAAATGCATCCTTCTACTGCCGTATTGAAGAGGAGTGTCCCTACCTTTTTTTTTTAATTAATAAACTATTTTTTCGAGCCGTTGTAGATTCACAGTGAAATTGAGCAGAAAGTGCAGAGAATTCCCATAGGCCTCCTGCCATTTGAACAGCCTCCCCCATTATCAACATCCTGCACTACAGTGGTACATTTGTTACAACTGATGAATCTACATTGATGCATCGTTATTACCCAAAGTCCATAGTTTACATCAGGGTTCATTCTTGGTGTTGCACACTCCATGGGTTTTGACAAATATATGATGTGCATCCCCGCTATTGTAGTATCATATACAAGTTTCACTGCCCTAAAAATCCTCTGTGCTCTGCCTGTTTATCTCTTTCTCCCCATAACCCTTGACAACCACTGATCGTTTTACTGTCTCTATAGTTTTGCCTTTTCCAGTGTGTCATCTAGTTGGAATCGTACAGTATGTAGCCTTTTCTGATTGGCTTTTTTTCACTTAGTAATACAAATTTGAGTTTGCTCCATGTCTTTTCATGGCTTGAAAGCTCGTTTATGTTTAGTGCTAAATAATGGATGTACCACAGTTTATTTATCCATTCACCTACTGGAGGACATCTTGGTGGATTCCAAGTTTTGGCAATTTTGAATAAAATTGCTATAAACATCTATGTGCAGGTTTTTGTGTTGACATAAGTTTGGTATTTGGGTAAATACCAACGAGTGCAATTGCTGGATCATATAGTGAGAGCATGTTTGGTTTAGTAAGAAACTGCCAAGATATCTTCCAAAGTGCCTGTACCATTTTGCATTCCCACCAGCAATGAATGAGAGTTCTTGTCGTTCCACATCCTTGCTAACATGTGGTGGTGTTAGTGCTTTGGATTTTGACCATGCTGTGGCTTCTGTTTGAATGCTCAAACAACAGTAATTCACCATGTCAGAAGTTCAGAACATATTTAATAGCTGGACAAGGAAGGCCTTATAGGGTAGTAAGCTGGAATAAAAAATGTTTGTGGCACCTCCGCCTGGACACAGAGTTCTTTCTCGGCTTTGGGCAGTGCACCCTCCTACAATGCTGACTATCCATTTCCTCGCCTGTATTTCCTAGCCTCTCTCGTAGTTAAGCTGGGGCCTGTGACTGAGCTCTGGCCAATGGGAATAAGAGAAGAGGTGAAGCCTCACTATAGGTTTGAGCCATTTAAGAGTCTGTGTGCCCCGGCCTTCTTCTGTTCCTTATATTCAGAAAACTTGGAGCCTCTGTGATCCAGATGAAGCAGCTACAAGGCACCAGATTTCTGTGAGCTTGGACCCCAGAATGACTGTGTGGAACAGAACTCCCTACCCACCTGCACTGGGACATATAGTTTGAGCAAGAGATAAGCTTTGTTGTGTTAAGCCAGTGAGATTCCAGGTTAATTTGTTACCTCCACGTAGTCTAGCCTAACCTAACTAGTGCACCTCTCTTGACTCACCTTTAAGTTCTCTCCATCCATTTAGAATTCCCTTCTGTGTCTGTGCTAAACTTTAGCTTCAGACCTCTTTAGTTTTATTTGGCCCCTGACCCATCTCAACAAGGCTTTTGGAATCTACACCATGTCAATAAAGTTGCCCAGGCTCCCACTTCAATCTATGTCTTTGGACTTTGTGGGAACGTTCACTCTTCCATCCAGTCCTTCCATGGGCTCTCCACTGATTTCTCAGAGTCTCACCAGCACGAGGGCTCCAGTCATGAGTTCCTTCAGTGGCAATGCCCCTCACTTGACAATTACTGAATGAGGCAGCCCATTCTATGTTTAGAAGGCTCTAACTGATATCAAGGTTTTCCTTAAGTGAGTTTACTATGCCTGATGCAAATTATCTTATATTTGTTCAACTGCCATTATCTGCAGTTGTGAAAATATCTTCCCCTTCTATGTGATAGACTTCTAGGCAACTGAAAATGGGAAGCTGTCATGTTCCTCCTAATTTCTTCTCTATCTAGGGTGTCTGATTTTATCCAGGTGAATATATACGTCTTTTTACAAAAGTGAAACCTTCCTGATAATAAGAAAATGGAACAATAAAAGGATATATATTTCAGTACATAAACATAATTATAACTAATATTATATGTTTAACACGAGAGATGAGCTTGTTTAAAAAACCATAACACATGCGTAGGCTGTATGATTATACCTATAACCCATCTGCTTTTTATACATCTTTCAGTTTTCTTGGTAAGATTTCACTTGGGGTTGAAACTTGGCAAAGCCTTAGTCTGACAGCAATTTTTAAACTACGGAATGTGAGAAAAGGAGAAAAGGATCTGGCATATTTTTCAATTACCAAAGCACTAAAGCAAGAATAGTTCCTTTATCTTCTTTTCCTTTTCATGAACTCAGAAAGTCAAAAAAGGGGACTTCCCTGGTGGTCCAGTGGCTAAGACTGCATGCTCTCAATGCAGGGGGGTCTGGATTTGATCCCTGGTCAGAGAACTAGATCCCACATGCCGCAACTAAGAGTTCTCATGCCACAGCTAAAGATCCCCCCACACGGCAACAAAGACCGCATGCCACAACTAAGACCCGCCACAACCAAATAAATAAATAAGTAAATTTTTTTTAAAAAAAGAAAGTCATAAAAGGGAAGGTTGGAGGAATAAAACCCTAGAACCTTTCAACTTAAAAAAAAAAACTTGCTCTAGATGTTTAAATGAGAGAAGTAACCAAGGACTTCTCAGAAGTCAAGGAGGCCACTGTAATTTAAAATACACTCAGAAGAGCCTATTTTGCCATGATATTTTCCCAGTGTTTCTTGTCTTCTAAGCAGGAAGGACTGTGTATTTCTTTCAAAGTTCAGAGGTGCTCTGGGAGCCTGTTCCTGCCATCTTGTTCCATTTAGCTCAAATGCTTTTTCCTATTTAATTTCATCACTGTTGGGCTTTCCCTCCCCCTCCTTTCTCCTCTCTCCTTATCAAAACAGCCAGATTACTTACTCCAAGGCAGCATGACCAGGGGAACAGATATGTATATAAACAGAGCGGATGAAAACCAGGCGTGTCCAATGTGGCATCACAGGAAGTGGAGTGTGAGGTGGGGCGTTGGGAGGAGCGGCACTGAGCAAGGGTACTAGAGGGTCAGGTGGCCAGAGGAAAGGTCAGCTTTGGTCAGCCAGGTGATGTCTTTCTCTTCTGTCTGCCTGCCTTCTTCCTTTTCCTGTCTTCTTTCCTTGCCCTCCCTTTATTGCAGTTTCTCTCTTCCTTTCAACCACTTTCTCCTTTCTCTGCTTTCGCCAATTCTGATTACTCTCCTTTCCTGTAACTTCTGCCCTCTTTTCCCAGTTTATCACTTACCATGTGTGCAGGGGAGAGTTAACATAGCAGGCCTGGGGCTGCTATCTTTAAATGGCCTTCTTTATAAGGTTGGCCTTTGGCTGGTACCTGGAAACTTTGCCTTTGAGACAGTCTCTAAGCAATAGGTTGTTTTGCCGATCTGGGCCCCTGAACACCTGCTTCGTTCTGGGAATCTGGAAGTTCGGCAGTCGTAGAAGGTCAGTATGCCTAAGTGACAAACCCCGAATATAAACTCTGGACTCTGAGTCTCAAGCAGGCCTCACTGGGCAGAACGCTGCATATCTGCTGCTGCATCTCATTGCTAGAGAAAGAAACACATTCCTTTCTGGTGCCAGCGAGAGAATGGAGGAAATCTGGACATGGATTCCTTCAGACTCCTCCTGCTGGGTCTTTTCCCCTTAGTGATTACTGTAATACACTATAACCATGAGTCCAACTGCTTCTAAATCCTGTGAGCACTTCTAACAAATCACAGAATGTATGGGTGGTCTTGGGACCCCTGAAACACATACCAAGGCTTATGTTTTTCCTGGCCCATCTTTGCCTCCTTCAAAGTGGTATTCAAATGTCAGATAAAGATTGCTGATTTTTTTACCTTGTGAAAATTATTACTATTTCCCATTGGGAAGAGACTTATTTTATTTTATTTATTTATTTATTTATTTTGCGGTACGCGGGCCTCTCACTCTTGCGGCCTCTCCCATTGTGGAGCACAGGCTCCGGACGCGCAGGTCCAGCATCCATGGCTCACGGGCCCAGCCGCTCCGTGGCGTGTGGGATCTTCCTGGACCGGGGCACGAACCCGCGTCCCCTGCATCGGCAGGCAGACTCTCAACCACTGCGCCACCAGGGAAGCCCCAAAGAAGAGACTTATTTTAAAAGAAGAGGTGAGGGTGAATGGAGACTATTACACACTGGGCACTGTGCCAAGTGCCTTACATACATTGTGCCATTTAATCAACAACTCTGTGAGGTTGTTATTATCACTCCTACTTTGGATGTAGGAAGCTGACTCAGTGAAGATTACAAAGAGGGGAGTTGGAGGAGGCAGGACATTAGTGGTTTAGTTCAGCTAAATGAACATTTATTGAGCAACTAATATATATCAAGCAGTGTGCTGGGCACAAGAGAGAAAATGATAAAGGATGCCAAGACCCAACTATAGAGTTGCTCACTATTTAAGGAGGAAACAGACAGATAAACCTAATTGTTATGCTCTGGTGAAAGCTTAAGACAAATATATGACTGGGGTGATATGAAATTTGAATCTAAATATTTTGATGGCAAAATTTGAGCTGTTCCTTTTTAAAATCCATTATTGATATAACCCCCCCTCCCTTTCTTTCAAGGGAAATGCATATGAGGAAAATGAAAAAGCCCTATTTTGTTCTTGAATAATTTTATTAGGTTTTGAAATATAAAAGAAGTATATTTTCATGAAAAAAATCTGACAGTTCAAAAAAGTAAAGTGAAAAGTTAAAATCCACATCCATTTTTCAACAACTTCCCCATAGTATTCCCCGGAGAGAATCACTTTTCCATTTTCCCATTATCCCACTCATTCCCTAATACTGGGAAATATCAAATAAAAAGATATGAGCCCAAGAATACCTAAATTTAATCCTTAAAATAATAAATCAGTTTCTTCACAGCTTTTCTGGACAGAGTTTAAGCATCCTGACTGCCCATTGCCATGTTGGACTGAACTTGTGTTTCTGACTATGAATTATATTTCTGAATATAACTTACGTTACTTGGCTATGAATTATATTTTAATTTATATTTCACTTCGTTTTTAAACTGAAAAAAAGAGTTGTATTTCAACACATTTCTTTTTTGTTAAAAAAAAAATCCTACTGGTCAATTCTTGAAGTTAGTAATCTCAAATATTTATGTTGATGTTGGATTTTGAGGAAATTATTTTGAAGTGTTCCTGGATTCAGTTTTTTTTTTTAAGCTGAGATTTTGTTTCTTCTATCCTGGATCTGAAAAAAATCTTACTTTCCTAAGGATGTGTTAGAAGAAGAGTGTGACCAAAAAAAAGACTCATGCTCAACTACTACAGAAGTAGGTGATAGTGAGTACAAATGATAAATGACAGTCAGGAGTAACAGGGGGTTGTGATTTATGTTAGAACTTGAGGGAATCTTAGTGCTCAGCCAGCACGTCCCTTCATTTTATATATAGGACTCTCCATACTGCTAATGATGAAAACTAGAAATGAATATTAATTCACAGTGAGAGGAGTTTGTGGTTTGTTTTTTGTTTTCAACCTAGAGGCTATTTTTGGTTTGCCCCTGGATATGAGTATTCTTGTGTATGTTTGGGGAATTTGCAGTAGTACAAGCTGAGTAATTAATGAGTAGAAAAGCCAGTATGTTAGATCTGATTCAGGAGAATGGCTTAGTCTCACCACGCTTATTCTGATGAATTTAAATCAAGTCAGTTCAGTTCAAAGTAACTCATCAAGAATCTAGCACAAATTCTTGCCGTATATTCTAAGGCATATTCTTCAATCCCATGGGAAATAGGATCCTCAACCTGAGAAATTAGAAAGCAATATCAGAGTTCAAATATGAGACACAGACAAAAGGTGCTAGAAGGTATTCATACCTTTTTATGGGCTGAAGAAGGCAGTTTTCTCATTTGTAAAATGAAGATTTTGGACTAGATTGACCCAATGGTTTTCTTTTTAAATTTTTAGTAAATTCATAGAACTGTGTAACCATCATCGCGACTTGTTTTAGAATTTTCCCATTACCCTCAGAGTTTCCCTTAAGCCTATTTCTAGTCAGTTTCCAGCCCTTTGTCCCCCACACTCACCCGCACCTCCACCAGGCCCAGGCAAACACTGATTTGCTTTCCATAGCTATAGATTTGCCCTTCTGAGATTTCTTATGCATGGAATCTTACGATATGCAGTCTTCCATGTCTGGCTTTTTTTAAAATATAAATTTATTTATTTATTCTTGGCTGCATTGGGTGTTCGTTGCTGCGCATGGGCTTTCTCTAGTTGCGGCGAGCGGGGGCTACTCTTCGTTGCGGTGCGCGGGCTTCTCATTGTGGTGGCTTCTTTTGTTGCAGAGCACGGGCTCTAGGTACACGGGCTTCAATAGTTGTGGCACGCGGGCTCTAGAGCGCAGGCTCAGTAGTTGTGACGCACACGCTTAGCTGCTCCGCGGCATGTGGGATCTTCCCAGACCAGGGCTTGAACCTGTGTCCCCTGCATTGGCAGGCGGATTCGTAACCACTGCGCCACCAGGGAAGTCTCATGTCTGGCTTCTTTTTTTTTTTTTTTTTTTTTTTTATTTTATTTTATTTTTTTGCTTTATAACAAATTTAATCAGTTATACATATACATATGTTTCCATATCCCCTCCCTTTTGCGTCTCCCTCCCACCCTCCCTATCCCACCCCTCCAGGCGGTCACAAAGCACCGAGCTGATCTCTCTGTGCTATGTGGCTGTTTCCCACTAGCTATCTACCTTACGTTTGGTAGTGTATATATGTCCATGCCTCTCTCTCGATTTGTCACAGCTTACCCTTCCCCCTCCCCATATCCTCAAGTCCATTCTCAAGTAGGTCTGTGTCTTTATTCCTGTCTTACCCCTATGTTCTTCATGACATTTTTTTTTTCTTAAATTCCATATATATGTGTTAGCATACAGTATTTGTCTTTCTCTTTCTGACTTACTTCACTCTGTGTGACAGACTCTAGGTCTATCCACCTCATTACAAATAGCTCAATTTCATTTCTTTTTATGGCTGAGTAATATTCCATTGTATATATGTGCCACATCTTCTTTATCCATTCATCCGATGATGGACACTTAGATTGTTTCCATCTCCGGGCTATTGTAAATAGGGCTGCTATGAACATTTTGGTACATGTCTCTTTTTGAATTATGGTTTTCTCAGGGTATATGCCCAGTAGTGGGATTGCTGGGTCATATGGTAGTTCTATTTGTAGTTTTTTAAGGAACCTCCATACTGTTCTCCATAGTGGCTGTACCAATTCACATTCCCACCAGCAGTGCAAGAGTGTTCCCTTTTTTCCACACCCTCTCCAGCATTTATTGTTTCTAGATTTTTTGATGATGGCCATTCTGACTGGTGTGTGATGATATCTCATTGTAGTTTTGATTTGCATTTCTCTAATGAGTAAAGATGTTGAGCATCCTTTCATGTGTTTGTTGGCAGTCTGTATATCTTCTGTGGAGAAATGTCTATTTAGGTCTTCTGCCCATTTTTGGATTGGGTTGTTTGTTTTTTTGATATTGAGCTGCATGAGCTGCTTATAAATTTTGGAGATTAATCCTTTGTCAGTTACTTCATTTGCAAATATTTTCTCCCATTCTGAGGGTTGTCTTTTGGTCTTGTTTATGGTTTCCTTTGCTGTGCAAAAGCTTTGAAGTTTCATTAGGTCCCATGTGTTTATTTTTGTCTTTATTTCCATTTCTCTAGGAGGTGGGTCAAAAAGGATCTTGCTGTGATTTATGTCATAGAGTGTTCTGCCTATGTTTTCCTCTAAGAGTTTGATAGTGTCTGGCCTTACATTTAGGTCTTTAATCCATTTTGAGCTTATTTTTGTGTATGGTGTTAGGGAATGATCTAATCTCATACTTTTACATGTCCCTATCCAGTTTTCCCAGCACCACTTATTGAAGAGACTGTCCTTTCTCCACTGTACATTCCTGCCTCCTTTATCAAAGATAAGGTGACCATATGTCCGTGGGTTTAACTCTGGGCTTTCTATCCTGTTCCATTGATCTATCTTTCTGTTTTTGTGCCAGTACCATACTGTCTTGATTACTGTAGCTTTGTAGTATAGTCTGAAGTCAGGGAGCCTGATTCCTCCAGCTCCATTTTTCGTTCTCAAGATTGCTTTGGCTATTCGGGGTCTTTTGTGTTTCCATACAAATTGTGAAATTTTTTGTTCTAGTTCTGTGAAAAATGCCAGTGGTAGTTTGATAGGGATTGCATTGAACCTGTAGATTGCTTTGGGTAGTAGAGTCATTTTCACAATGTTGATTCTTCCAATCCAAGAACATGGTACATCTCTCCATCTATTTGTATCATCTTGAATTTCTTTCATCAGTGTCTTATAATTTTCTGCATACAGGTCTTTTGTCTCCTTAGGTAGGTTTATTCCTAGATATTTTATTCTTTTTGTTGCAATGGTAAATGGGAGTGTTTCCTTGATTTCACTTTCAGATTTTTCATCATCAGTATATAGGAATGCCAGAGATTTCTGTGCATTAATTTTGTATCCTGCAACTTGACCAAATTCATTGATTAACTCTAGTAGTTTTCTGGTAGCATCTTTAGGATTCTCTATGTATAGTATCATGTCATCTGCAAACAGTGACAGCTTTACTTCTTCTTTTCCAATTTGGATTCCTTTTATTTCCTTTTCTTCTCTGATTGCTGTGGCTAAAACTTCCAAAACTAGGTTGAATAAGAGTGGTGAAAGTGGGCAACCTTGTCTAGTTCCTGATCTTAGTGGAAATGCTTTCAGTTTTTCACCATTGAGGACGATGCTGGTTGTGGGTTTGTCATATATGGCCTTTATTATGTTGAGGAAAGTTCCCTCTATGCCTACTTTCTGCAGGGTTTTTATCATAAATGGGTGTTGAATTTTGTCGAAAGCTTTCTCTGCATCTATTGAGATGATCATATGGTTTTTCTCCTTCAGTTTGTTAATATGGTGTATCACGTTGATTGATTTGCGTATATTGAAGAATCCTTGCATTCCTGGAATAAACCCCACTTGATCATGGTGTATGATCCTTTTAATGTGCTGTTGGATTCTGTTTGCTAGTATTTTGTTGAGGATTTTTGCATCTATGTTCATCAGTGATATTGGCCTGTAGTTTTCTTTCTTTGTGACATCCTTGCCTGGTTTTGGTATCAAGGTGATGGTGGCCTCGTAGAATGAGTTTGGGAGTGTTCCTCCCTCTGCTATATTTTGGAAGAGTTTCAGAAGGATAGGTGTTAGCTCTTCTCTAAATGCTTGATAGAATTCGCCTGTGAAGCCATCTGGTCCTGGGCTTTTGTTTGTTGGAAGATTTTTTATCACAGTTTCAATTTCAGTGCTTGTGATTGGTCTGTTCATATTTTCTATTTCTTCCTGATTCAGTCTTGGCAGGTTGTGCATTTCTAAGAATTTGTCCATTTCTTCCAGGTTGTCCATTTTATTGGCATAGAGTTGCTTATAGTAATCTCTCATGATCTTTTGTATTTCTGTAGTGTCAGTTGTTACTTCTCCTTTTTCATTTCTAATTCTATTGATCTCAGTCTTCTCCCTTTTTTTCTTGATGAGTCTGGCTAATGGTTTATCAATTTTGTTTATCTTCTCAAAGAACCAGCTTTTAGTTTTATTGATCTTTGCTATCGTTTCCTTCATTTCTTTTTCATTTATTTCTGATCTGATTTTTATGATTTCTTTCCTTCTGCTAACTTTGGGATGTTTTTGTTCTTCTTTCTCTAATTGCTTTAGGTGCAAGGTTAGGTTGTTTATTCGAGATGTTTCCTGTTTCTTAAGGTGGGATTGTATTGCTATAAACTTCCCTCTTAGAACTGCTTTTGCTGCATCCCATAGGTTTTGGGTTGTCGTGTCTCCATTGTCATTTGTTTCTAGGTATTTTTTAATTTCCTCTTTGATTTCTTCAGTGATCACTTCGTTATTAAGTAGTGTATTGTTTAGCCTCCATGTGTTTGTATTTTTTACAGCTCTTTTCCTGTAATTGATATCTAGTCTCATAGCATTGTGGTCGGAAAAGATACTTGATACAATTTCAATTTTCTTAAATTTACCAAGGCTTGATTTGTGACCCAAGATATGATCTATCCTGGAGAATGTTCCATGAGCACTTGAGAAAAATGTGTATTCTGTTGTTTTTGGATGGAATGTCCTATAAATATCAATTAAGTCCATCTTGTTTAATGTATCATTTAAAGCTTGTGTTTCCTTATTTATTTTCATTTTGGATGATCTGTCCATTGGTGAAAGTGGGGTGTTAAAGTCCCCTACTATGAGTGTGTTACTGTCGATTTCCCCTTTTATGGCTGTTAGTATTTGCCTTATGTATTGAGGTGCTCCTATGTTGGGTGCATAAATATTTACAATTGTTATATCTTCTTCTTGGATCGATCCCTTGATCATTATGTAGTGTCCTTCTTTGTCTCTTCTAGTAGTCCTTATTTTAAAGTCTATTTTGTCTGATATGAGAATTGCTACTCCAGCTTTCTTTTGGTTTCCATTTGCATGGAATATCTTTTTCCATCCCCTTACTTTCAGTCTGTATGTGTCTCTAGGTCTGAAGTGGGTCTCTTGTAGACAGCATATAGATGGGTCTTGTTTTTGTATCCATTCAGCCACTCTGTGTCTTTTGGTGGGAGCATTTAGTCCATTTACATTTAAGGTCATTATCGATATGTATGTTCCTATTCCCATTTTCTTAATTGTTTTGGGTTCATTATTGTAGGTCTTTTCCTTCTGTTGTGTTTCTTGCCTAGAGAAGTTCCTTTAGCATTTGTTGTAAAGCTGGTTTGGTGGTGCTGAACTCTCTCAGCTTTTGCTTGTCTGTAAACGTTTTAATTTCTCCATCAAATCTGAATGAGATCCTTGCTGGGTAGAGTAATCTTGGTTGCAGGTTTTTCTCCTTCATCACTTTAAGTATGTCCTGCCACTCCCTTCTGGCTTGTAGAGTTTCTGCTGAGAGATCAGCTGTTATCCTGATGGGGATTCCCTTGTGTGTTATTTGTTGTTTTTTTTTTTTTTTTTTTTTTTTTTTTGCGGTACGCGGGCTTCTCACTGTTGTGACCTCTCCTGTGGCAGAGCACAGGCTCCGGACGCGCAGGCTCAGCAGCCATGACTCACGGGCCCAGCCACTCCGTGGCACGTGGGATCCTCCCGGACCGGGACACGAACCCGCGTCCCCTGCATCGGCAGGCGGACTCTCAACCACTGCGCCACCAGGGAAGCCCTATTTGTTGTTTTTGCCTTGCTGCTTTTAATATGATTTCTTTGTGTTTAATTTTTGACAGTTTGATTAATATGTGTCTTGGCGTATTTCTCCTTGGATTTATTCTGTATGGGACTCTCTGTGCCTCCTGGACTTGATTAACTATTTCCTTTCCCATATTAGGGAAGTTTTCAACTATAATCTCTTCAAATATTTTCTCAGTCCCTTTCTTTTTCTCTTCTTCTTCTGGAACCCCTATAATTCGAATGTTGGTGCGTTTAATGTTGTCCCAGAGGTCTCTGAGACTGTCCTCTGTTCTTTTCATTCTTTTTTCTTTATTTTGCTCTGCAGCAGTTATTTCCACTATTTTATCTTCCACCTCACTTATCCGTTCTTCTGCCTCAGTTATTCTGCTATTGATCCCATCTAGAGTATTTTTTATTTCATGTATTGTGTTTTTAATCGATGCTTGATTCATCTTTAGTTCTTCTAGGTCCTTGTTAACTGTTTCTTGCATTTTGTCTATTCTATTTCCAAGATTTTGTATCTGGGAAATAGAATCTTGGATCATCTTTACCATCACTATTCTGAATTCTTTTTCAGGTAGAGTGCCTATTACCTCTTCATTTGTTAGGTCTGGTGGGTTTTTATCTTGCTCCTTCTCCTGCTGTGTGTTTTTCTGTCTTCTCATTTTGCTTATGTTACTGTGTTTGGGGTCTCCTTTTTGCAGGCTGCAGGTTCGTAGTTCCCGTTGTTTTTGGTGTCTGTCCCCAGTGGCTAAGGTTGGTTTAGTGGGTTGTGTAGGCTTCCTGGTGGAGGGGACTAGTGCCTGTGTTCTGGTGGATGAGGCTGGATCTTGTCTTTCTGGTGGGCAGGTCCACGTCTGGTGGTGTGTTTTGGGGTGTCTGTGGACTTTTTATGATTTTAGGCCACCTCTCTGCTAATGGGTGGCGTTGTGTTCCTGTCTTGCTAGTTGTTTGGCTTAGGGTGTCCAGCACTGTAGCCTGCTGGTCGTTGAGTGAAGCTGGGTGCTGGTGTTGAGATGGAGATCTCTGGAAGATTTTCGCCGTTTGATATTATGTGGAGCTGGGAGGTCTCTTGTGGACCAGTGTCCTGAAGTTGGCTCTCCCACCTCAGAGGCACAGCACTGACTCCTGGCTCCTCAATTTGGGATGATGTGTTGTCTATTCATGTATTCCACAGATGCAGGGTACATCAAGTTGATTGTGGAGCTTTAATCCGCTGCTTCTGAGGCTGCTGGGAGAGGTTTCCCTTTCTCTTCTTTGTTCTCACAGCTCCTAGGTCTCAGCTTTGGATTTGGCCCCGCCTCTGCGTGTCGGTCGCCGGAGGGCGTCTGTTCTTCGCTCAGATAGGACAGGGTTAAAGGAGCAGCCTCTTCGGGGACTCTGGCTCACTCAGGCCGGGAGGGAGGGAGGGGCACGGAGTGCGGGGCGAGCCTGCAGCAGCAGAGGTCGGCGTGACGTTGCACCAGCCCGAGGCGCGCCGTGCGTTCTCCCAGGGAAGCCGCCCCTGGATCCTGGGACCCCGGCAGTGGCGGGCTGCACAGGCTCCCGGAAGGGCGGTGTGGGCAGTGACCTGCGCTCGCACACAGGCTTCTTGGCGGCGGCAGCAGCAGCCCCAGCGTCCCACGCCTGTCACTGGGCTCCGCGCTTTCAGTCGCGACTCGCGCCCGTCCGTGGAGCCCCTTTAAGCAGCGCTCTTAATCCCCTCTCCTCGCGCACCAGGAAACCAAGAGGGAAGAAAAAGTCTCTTGCCTCTTCGGCAGCTCCAGAGTTTTCCCGGACTCCCTCCCGGCTAGCTGTGGCACATTAGCCCCCTTCAGGCTGAGTTCTCGCCGCCAGCCCCAGTCCTCTCCCTGCGCTCTGACCGAAGCCCGAGCCTCAGCTTCCAGCGCCGCGTGCCCCGGCGGGCGAGCAGACAAGCCTCTCGGGCTGGTGAGTGCCGCTCGGCACCGATCCTCTGTGTGCGGATCTCTCCGCTTTGCCCTACCCAGGTATGTGGGGAGTTTCTTGCCTTTTGGGAGGTCTGGGGTCTTCTGCCAGCGTTCAGTAGGTGTTCTGTAGGAGTTGTTCCACGTGTAGCTGTATTTCTGGTGTATCCGTGGGGAGGAAGGTGATCTCCGCGTCTTACTCTTCCGCCATCTTACCCGGAAGTCTGGCTTCTTTTATTTAGCACATTTTTTTGAGGTTCATTCATTTTGTAGCATGTATCAGTAGTTTGTTTCTTTTTATTGCTGAGCAACATTCCATTGTATGGATAGAGCACGTTGTGTTTATGGAGTCACCAGTTGATGGACATTTAGGTTATTTTCACTTTTTGACTATTGTGAACAACGCTGTTATGAACATTCACATGCAAGGCTTTGTGTAGACATATGTTTTCATTTCTTTTGGGTAGACTCCTGGAAGTAGAAGTGCTGGTTTATATGGTAAATTGAATTTTTAAAGAAACTGCCAAACTATTTTACAAAGTGGCTGTACCATTTTACATCCCTACCAGCAGTATTTAAGGGGTCTCCTTTCTCCAAGTGACTAATGATGTACATCCTTTTATATGCTTATTATTTATTTGTGTATCATTTTTGGTGAAGTATCTATTTAAGTCTTTTTAAAGCCATTTAAAAAATGGCTTGTCTTTCTATTATTGAGTTAGAAGAGTTCTTTATGTATTCTGGTTGCAAAGAACTAAGAAATGAATTGTTAATTTTTGAACTCTTCTTATGGATTTTGCTAACAAAGGATTTGGGGAAGTACTTGACTTTAGTTTGGTATGATAACAATAGAAATTTTTGAGAATGGCTAACCTGACAACTTGGAATGAGAATTATATGCAGTTTACCTACAGTAACTTAGGTGTAAATATATACCAGAAACCCCCTCTAACAGATATACAATGAGATTCTGTTACCAACTTCTAATTCTTTATCACAAGGAAGTTAATGAAATCGCTTCATCTGGTATGACTAAGGAGACAGTCCTTGTTTTGGTGGCAAAACTTGTTTCTTCATTGGATATTAGCTGAAAATAAGAGTCCAGCCCACTGGGCTGAAAAAATGGATGATGGGTGAGTTGGGGCTTGGGATATTCCCATTTAGCCACTTCGTGCCATCTGGGCCACACCATCACATCTTCTATTTGGGAAGTACTTATGTATCAGTAGGAGGAGGCACCAGGCTTTATCAGTAAAGTACTATGGCGAGTACACATTTTGTATGATTTCAGCCTTTTCAAATCTGGGGAGACTTGTATTTTGGCCCAGTCTATAGTCTATCCTATAGAATATTCCATGTGTACTTTAAAAGAATACTTACTGGGCTTCCCTGGTGGCGCAGTGGTTGAGAGTCCACCTGCCGATGCAGGGGACACGGGTTCGTGCCCCGGTCTGGGAAGATCCCACATGCCGCAGAGCGGCTGGGCCGGTGAGCCATGGCCGCTGAGCCTGCGCATCCGGAGCCTGTGCTCTGCAACAGGAGAGGCCACAACAGTGAGAGGCCCGCGTACCGCAAAAAAAAAAAAAAAAAAGAATACTTACTATAAAAACTCTTATAGAATTAAAGAAGTTGATCCTGAAAATAAATATTCTGCGAAAGGTATCCTGAATCAGTTTATAATACCCTTGTGTAAATGAGGCTTCTTCCTATTCTCCTAAGGTATATTTAATAGGATAAGGCATATTTATAATGCAGATTATTAAGAAAGCAAATATACTTGCAGACATCCTTAAAATGTAGCTGTCACAATATTTTTTCCTATCCCTGGTTCTAATAAACAGTTGAAGGTGTGAAAATATTATTTGTTTCTTCATCATGTTCTTCAACATTTGTGTACATAATAGAGGCTTATTAAGGCCATTCCTATGCTTGAACTGAACTATTTGACATTTATTTAATTTAAAAAATCATTCATTTACTGCACATGGGAAGAAATACACAATTATCCAGGACATCAATTTTTATTCTCTGCAGTATGAAGTTGATAATAGCTAAAAAGCAGGAAGCACAAAGCGGCCAAGGACAGCATTATGCAATGTTTTGAGGTTTGTCATGCAGTTTTAAAAAGGAATTTCAGGTTTTCACATGATCAAGTTTTGCAAAATATATTTACTTCCGCTCCTTTGAACTTGGAATTATCATTTGAGGCAGAATTTTGAGATGAGGTGAACATTTTCTAGGATAATTTTTTTTTATAAATTTATTTGTTTTATGTATTTACTTTCGTCTGTGTTGGGTCTTCGTTGCTGCTCCCGGGCTTTCTCTAGTTGCCTTGAGCGGCGGCCACTCTTTTTTTTAAAATTTTTTTTAACATCTTTATTGGAGTATAATTGCTTTACAATGTTGTGTTAGTTTATGCTTTATAACAAAGTGAATCAGCTATACGTATACATATGTCCCCATATCTCCTCCCTCTTGCATCTCCCTCCCACCCTCCCCATCCCACCCCTCTAGGTGGTCACAAAGCACTGAGCTGATCTCCCTGTGCTATGCGGCTGCTTCCCACTAGCTATCTATTTGACATTTGGTAGTGTATATGTCCATGCCACTCTCTCATTTCGTCCCAGCTTACCCTTCCCCCTCGCGGGGGCCACTCTTCACTGTGGTGAGCGGGCTTCTCATTACGGTGGCTTCTCTTGTTGCGGAGCACGGGCTCTAGGTGCACGGGCTTCAATAGTTGTGGTGCGTGGGCTCAGTAGTTGTGTCTCGTGGGCTCTAGAGCACAGGCTCAGTAGTTGTGGCGCACGGGCTTAGTTGCTGCGCAGCATGTGGGATCTTCCTGGACCAGGGCTCGAACCCATGTCCCCAGCATTGACAGGCGGATTCTTAACCACTGCACCACTAGGGAAGCCCCTAAGATAATTTTTAAAAAAATAAAAACCATGTTAGAACAATAGAATTCCTCCATTTTGCATAAAGTAACAAAGGCTTCTTTCCAAGACTATGAGTTGCTGCTTTTTCATGTTTTAGAGGCTAAACAGTGAAGATTGCTTTGTTATTCAGTTGATGACTATCTTAGAAATAATGTTGAGGTTCACGGTTAGGGAGGAATTACTGAAATTGTTTTTCCCCCATATTTTAAGGGTTTCGCTTTTGGGCTTATCTTTTCTACCACCCTGCCTCTGTGCCTTGTTACATTAAGTGGTTTCCCGTGGTTTAGAGTACTTGCTGCTGCCACTTCAAATGAAATGCTCAGTTCGGATTCCTGATGTTGTTACTCTGCCTGTGTCCTTCTCCTACTTCGGGGATATAATATCCTATTGTTGGCTGCTTGTTCCGGTCTTTATGCTTGAGAATTTGAACTGTCACTTCTATTAACTTTGGTTAACTTTTACTTTGCAAACTAATAATTATTATTGTTGACTTATATGAGTCAAATTAACAATTAAATACAACAGGGACACTTCGCAGGACAATATAAAATTAAGAACACATCTGCCAGAACACTTGCAATCTACAACAAGAGGCATATATTTTGGAAAGAATAGTTTCTCAGTTTATTGTTTCTTTTGAAGAAGGATTGCTGTGGTTCTTGACTGTCGAGTCTAAGCAAACTTATTACACATGGTTACCATCTCTTGGGATAATCATGTTTTGGAGACTGGGTCTAAGGAGAAGAACTTCTCGCTGGAGAATTGTCTATGGTATCTTGGCCTAAAGTTCAGCTTCTTCCAGGATATATCTGGACTGTGTGGTTGAAACCATACCATGACTCAGGTGGCATTTGCAATCCTGATTCATCTCTTGCCAAGTAGCTTATTGATGCCAGAGAATGTCTCTTGATTATCATCAAAGTTCCTTTTGCTTAGATATACTTGGTTTTCCCAGGAAAAAGAGTTGGCCACTTAGAGCCAGTTGGCACCTGACTAGCTATTAGTAATGTGTTCTTCTCCCTCTGGATGTCAGCTCCCTAAGGGCTCTGTGCCAATCACACTTTAATGATATTTGAAAGAGACGAATTGTCTTGGAGAAATGTTTCTGCCTTGGAAGCATCTTATGAGGTTCTTGAAACCTAATTATAAATGAACTCATGAAAGACATAAAAGTTTTATAAGTCAGTTGGATTTTTCCTACACCACGTTAGGAATAGATGATTCCTTCATTGCTGCAGGTGAGGTGGGATGAGTTTTATTTTATTTACTTTATTTCTTTTTGCGGTACGCGGGCCTCTCACTGTTGTGGCCTCTCCCGTTGCGGAGCACAGGCTCCGGAAGCGCAGGCTCAGTGGCCATGGCTCACGGGCCCAGCCGCCCCGCAGCATGTGGGATCTTCCCGGACCAGGGCACGAACTTGCGTCCCCTGCATCGGCAGGCGGACTCTCAACCACTGCGCCACCAGAGAAGCCCTACTGCTGGTTGTTTTTTTTATTGAAAAATTTACAACGTTCTCTATTCACAATTAAATCTCTGCTATGGGACTCTTAAGCAACTTAAAGGCATTATATGATTTTATTTCTTTGTATTAATTGTGGATATACAGTTGACCCTTGAACAACATGAGTTTGAACTGTGTGTGTCCACTTCTACCGGATTTTTTTTTCGATAAATACATACTACAGTGCTACACGATCTGCAGTTGGTTGATTCTGCAGATAAGGAACTGTGGAAACAGAGGGCTGACTGTAAAGTTATACATGGATTTTTGACTGTGCAGCACCCCTAACCCCCTCATTGTTCAAGGGTCAGCTGTATTTGGTACAAAGGCAAACAAGAGCCATAAGTTCCAATAGAAGGTTGACACTGATATCTGAGATAAGTGATACCTGAGGAAAAGGAGATACATAGGTGAAGAGGTATTATTAGGATTGTTGAAAGATAAACTGAGGCATATTAAATTTTTTAAGAGTTTATTTGAGCAAAAATCAATTGGAATGGGGCAGTACCAAACTGGAAGTGTACTCCACCAACAGGAGCTTGGGAAGAGACTTTTATAGAGAAAATGGGGAAAACAAAGTGAAGAAAGTATTGATTGGCTACTGGTTAAAGCCTAATCGGCTGTTTGTGATTGGTTGTCCTTAACATTTTGATTTCATAACCTTGAGGAACTTAGATTTTGGTTTGCTTACCTAGGCTGCCAAGGCATTAGAGCCACCTCAATCTAATGGCCTCTTTGTTTAATTAATTAAACTATTCCCCCCTTTTGGTCATCCTCTCATGGGGGAGATATTGACCAACAATTTGCTATTAGCACCACTCTCAGTCGCCAACAGACTTAAGTTGTTCTTGTCTCATTGTGAAACTCATAGGTTATGATGTCTGAACCATGGAAGAGTTATTTTTGATGTTAATCTCATTTTTCATGAGACCATTTTCAGTAAGACCATCTGATGTACTGCTGATGGCTATGAACATGCATTTAAGACCTTTGAGAGAACAGAGCACACCAGGGGCTCTACAATGATGACTATTAGGAAGATAATACAGAGAGACTGAAGTATACTCCTTAACCAGGGCCCCATGGATCAAACCAATTGGTATCAAATAAATCGAAGAATGTACATGAAGGGGCATCAACCCGTTTTAGCCAAGTGGCTTGTTTGTTAATTTCCTGTATTTGCTACAATACCAGAGGAGTTGAACCGGGTACAGCAGAAGTATTTGCTGTGGTACAGACTCCTCCTTGTTCATCCAACAAGTAATCTGAAGCACTTCTTTTATCTAAACCACCTTAGCAAGAAAGTCTCAGGACTTGTGTTGTATAGTTATGGCCTTAGCAGCAGATGCAGCAGTAGTGGTCAGAGTTAAGGAGCATTGTCTTTCCATGCGTTAACAGAGAGAAAACACAAGTAGCAAGAAGGCAAAAGGAATAAAGATTTCATATTGGGGATGAAGATCTTGATCCGTGATCTTGGGAGAGCTGTCTACCTCAAGATACCATCTGCCTCTGGGGAGGAACCTCTCTAGTCGATTTTAATTTTACATCTCCAGCTGGCGTGCAGTTCCAAGAGTCTGGAAAAGCCCTTTTTAATTGGGGGATGTGTACCCCGGTTCAATTCCCTGAAATTCGGCTGCGATCTGGGTAGTGAGAAGGACCTGGTATTGTCCCTTCCAAGGAGGTTCAAGGGCAGTCATATTCTTAGTGATTCGAAATCAGAAGAGTGGGAGAAAATTGGGAACATTAGTTTGGAGAGTTGTAGCCAGATATTTGAGGAAACTAGAAGAACTCAGGATCCAGTTCAGTTTACAGATACACAGTTCTTTCCTCTCACCTTTATTATTTCTAGGTAGTTTTAATTACGTATATTTATTAGAATTCTTAACCCTCAGAATCCTTTATTCCTAGTGAAAACAAAGAAGTAATCAGCGTGGACTGTCTGTTACACTAGCATTCTGTGGATTGGCAAATTTATAAACACCTTTCACAGTTTCTAGAAGTATATTCATCCTCTTAGTAGTTTTTCAGTGTGGCACAAAACATGTTTACTGATAGAACCAAATATCTTCAGATCCTCTGCAAAAGAAAACCAAAAGTAGATAAACCTATGTTCAGTAATTAATGTTGCAGTATTTTATCTTACTTGGAAACGATCTAGATGTTCAGTGAATAGCCATCATTTAACTTATCTCATACAACTTTAAGGTTTTAAGTTACCAAAAATATTTTGGAAACTATTTATTTTATTGACGTATAGTTGGTTTACAATGTTGTGTTAGTTTCTAGTGTATAGCAAAGTGATCCAGATATATATATCTATATATATATCTGTATAGATATATATATAAAAATACTTGTTCAGATTCTTTTCCATTATAGGTTATTACAAGATATTGAGTATAGTTCCCTGTGCTATACAGTAGGACCTTGTTGTTTATCTATTTTATATATAGTGGTGTGTATCTGTTAATCCCAAACTCCTAATTTATCCCTTCCCTCCCTTTCCCCTTTGGTAACCATAAGTTTGTTTTCTATCTCTGTGAGTCTGTTTCTGTTTTGTAAATAAGTTCATTTGCATCATATTTTAGATTGCACATTTAAGCAATATCATATGATATTTGTCCTTCTCTTTCTGAGTTACTTCACTTAGTATGATAATCTCTAGGTCCATCCATGTTGCTGCAAATGGCATTATTTCATTCCTTTTTATGGCTGAGTAGTATTACATTGTAAAGAAGATGTACCACATCTTCTTTATCCATTCATCTGTCAGTGGGCATTTAGGTTGTTTCCATGTCTTGGCTATTGTGAATAGTGCTGTTATGAACATTGGGGTCCATGTATCTTTTCAAGGTAGAGTTTTCTTCAGATATATGCCCAGGAGTGGGATTGCTGGATCATACGGTAACTCTATTTTTAGTTTTTCACAGAATCTCCATACTGTTCTCCATAGTGGCTGTGGAAACTATTTTTAAGTAGACATACCATAAAGCATGATTATTGTTGAAAAGTGCATTTATAAACTTTTATGTTACTTACATCTCTTTAATTTGATTGTTCTTAACAATTTATGTTTAGATTACTCATGAAAATTTCATGAGACATTGAACAGCCAGCCATCATCTTAAGTTACCCTTCTTGCTGACAAATTATGTAACAGAGATTACATGAGCTTATTTGACTTTGGTTAACCTAGATAGGGTAAAAGTATTCTACTTAATGCTAACAAATCTAAACACATGCCTGTTTTAATTTAACCAGCAAACTTAAACTAGCTTTCATTTACCAAAGATTATCCTAGATCATGTGAAATTGAAAAACGTTTGAGTTGGTTTCTATATTTGTGAGCATATACTTGATTTATATAAAAGTTTGTTTTTAAGCCTATTAAATATAGCTCTTTAAAAATTAATTTTGGCAATACCGTCTGAAGGTAGAAAAATATCACACATCTATCACATATATACATAAACATACAGACAGACCCAGAGTCTGATAGCTTTTGTTTAAAAAATTTAGCCATGAGATAGATACAGTAACGCAAAACTTAATAGTTTATGAAAGAATGACTGGATCAAAATTTTCTTTCTGGCAGATAGAGTAAGTTAAGGTTACCTGCTCAGATGGCTAAAGCTTTTATTAATATTTGTGGAAAAAACTTGTAAGATTTTCATTCACCTAAGTTCCACATAGCTGCTGCTGCTGCTGCTGCTTCTTCTTTCTGATAAGAATTATCTCCCTGAAGTTTGCATTTTATGAGATGGCTCTGGGTTCCTAGAGAAGACCAGGTAGAATATTTATATCTCAAAGGCACATAGAAAAAAAAGAGAAAAAAAAAGAAAGGCACATAGAAAGGATGTAAGTTTCTCCAAGAAGGGCTTTTACTATTTAAATCAGATTTTTTAGAGTATCTGCAAGCCTCTTGGTATGAATAGGGGATGTTTGGGGATTGGTAAAAAGGATGGTTGGGCTTTGAATTGTTCCTAGAGCCACATTTCTGTTATTGTAAAGTCATAGTTTGTAAGAGAAGTACAGTTGGTTTCAATTCGTCAAAGAATTGGGTTGCAATCTGAATGACATCTAGACTTTCACCCAGCCATACAACTACACTAGCCTCAATTTGCTTCTTTACATCAGGGAGAAGATCTTCGACTAAGATGGGAATCAAAAGATTTTTACATTGTAGATTTCTAGCTGTGTGTCTTTGGGATGTTTTAGTAAACCCTTCCACCATGGCTTCAGAATGTTTTTCTTTCCCTTTAGGTGTACACTGCTTGGGCAGAAGGCCTTAAAATCGTTATCAGGCTCTGAATATTAGCTTCCAATTTGGCCAACTTCTGACCATACAGCTACTTTAGAAAGAAAAAAAAAAAAACCTTTTTGGGTATCTAGTCCGGTTTCAGCTGGTCAAACAGTAAATATTCCCAGCATATTGAACAATCCCATGGCTACAAGAGGGGTTCTCAGAGAGGGTGCAAAAAATACTACCCTCTAGAGATGCAGAGCCACTCCCAAAAATAACCAAAGGAAAGAGAGACTTACTTCCTCTGACAGCTGGCAACACTCGTTATTTCTGTCTGGCTATATGTTTGAGGTCCCCAACCTGACAGTTGCCCAGGCAAGTTCTCAGGGCACAAAATGAGACAAACAAGAAGGCAGTAGCTGTTCCTGGGAGGGAAAGGATTGATAACCAATGTGATTTCCTGCCAATGTAGAAACACTGGAAAGGAAGGGACAATGTAAAATTTTCCCTTCCTCTCTCCACCAGACTCCACAGAGCCTGGAGAGCTGACCTTGGTAAGAATTCTTACCCTTTTGCCAGGCTTCTGCCCGTTTTCCCAGGATGCCGTCTGCAGGATTCGGAGTGAGTGAGGTGTCCCAGTGGGTCCCATCCTGGTCACTAGAAACTGTAGAGGAGGAAGAATAACTTTCCCTCTGCCCTTCATAGTGAGTGCCTGGCTGAGACCCCTTTTCTCTAGGGCACCTCGTAAGGGGATAAGGTTATCTCAGGTGGTTAAAAGTTCTCCACTGTGGCCCCTGTAATTCAATATTATCTTTGGTAAGGTTAACCTTAAAACAAAATTTTATTCACCTGAGGCCTCATACTGGACCCAGTCCAGTTTCTAGGTCAAACCCAGTGTGTCCTGGACCAGGTCCAGTTTCTAAGTTGGACCCAGTCTGTACCCAGACCCATTTCGGTTTCTAAGTCGGAACCACTTTGCTCTGCACCGGGTCCAGTTTCAAAGTCGGACGGACCCAGTTTGTCATCGGACCTGGTCCTTTTTCTAAGTCGTCCTGGTCCTCGTCCCGTTTGTAAGTTGGACACAGTTCGTCCCCGGAACCAGTTCGGTTTCCAAGTCAGAAAAAGTCCAATTCTGGCCAGTTTCTGGACCCAGTCTGGAAAAAGAAACGCTCAAAATCTGAAAGCTCATAACGCAAAAGCCGGAATCCAGACTCCGAGCGGGACTCGCCCACCTCCAGAGGCAGCGAGCAGGCAGCCGGTCAAGGGGCTTCACAGGTACCTCTGCTTGTTTGCTCAGTGCTCCTGGGGGCTCTCAGAGGGCTCCTTTGGTTCCCTGTTCTGGCAGCAGAACTGTTAAAACATAAACTGAGGCATATTAAAAATTCTTAAGAGTTTGAACAAAAATCGGAATTGGGCAGCACCAAACCGGAAGTGGTTAGGAGTGGGCTGCTGACGGGAACTGGGTGGGGGGGAAGTTTTATAGAGAAAAGGCATAACCAAGGTAAGGAAATTATTGATGGGATGTAGCTTCAGGCGTAGTTGGCTGTTTGGGATTGGTCGTCCTTAGGTTTCAATTTGGTAACCTTGAGGCATTTACAAGCTTAGATTTCAGTTTGCTTACGTGGGCTTCTACGGCATTATGGCCACCTCCGTCTAATGGCCTTGTTTAATTAATTTAACAGGACCCTATATTTAAACGTCTCACAAAATAGTCATTTACCGGGTCAACTTCCTCTGTCAGCTAATTTTACTGAGTGGATTTCTCTCTAACTGTAGCTATGCTTTCCCAGGTCTTTGGGGTTTTTTGCCTCAACTATTAGAATCAATATTACTTTAGGTTTAATAGTTTCTATCTTATAAAAATTTTAAAAAATCAACACAAACGTGAAAATAAGAAGGCAAGGATTAAAGAAGGTCTTTTAGCTTTACTTTTAGGCCTGGGTTGATAGATAGGCACCGGGCCGGAATTGGTCTTTCATTCATTCATTCATTCAGTTTACTATTTGCATAATATTACGGGAATACAAATTTGAAATATGTGCAGTCCTTCCAGAGGTTTGCTATGGCGATAGAACTTCTAACAACTAAAGCCCTTGGTAGTACTTAATACCTTAAATGCTGATGTCTAAGTAGGGGAAGTCCCATGAAGGTTCCTAGATGGGAGAGAGAACCTGTCTACTGGGGTTGGCTTAGAGCAGGTGAGGTGGGAGCAAGAATGTTGAGGATAGTCTTAGCACTTGATTGGCCTTTCATATGAGCCTAATAGAGTGGGTAGGGTCTTGGAAAGAGGGTTTGAGATGGAGAAAGTATTAGAGGGAGGAAAAAGCATGAGGGAAAGCATTTTGGTCAGCTGTGGGGCTCATATGCAGATGAAGGTGGTACCTAGATTACTGTAAAGGTGTCAGAAATGAAGTGCTAGAAATTGTTTGCACATGGGTTAGGTAGAGAGCAGGGAAAAGTTGGATGTGAGGCTCAAGATTTATTGTATAAGTACAAACTTTTAAAATTTCTGTGTAGGAGTGGTGCATTAGCCCTCAGAATGTGCCTCATAGACCTTCCTACACTGTGCAACAGCTGTCCCAGGGCCCCAGCTCCTACAGTGCAGAATCCACTGTGGATCTTGCTTCTCAGGGGCCGCTCCCCAACAATGACTGAGCAGGCAGGGGATACTAAGGCATGCTGTTCCAGGAGACACAAAGTCCTTTGTCAGTTGACCTTGGCTCAAGAACTCCCAGCCAGCTTTGCTGAACCTTCCTTAGACATTAAGGGAGTCTGGGATGCTTCCACCCATGAGAAGGTGGGTGTGTCAGCTCTCTTAGCCTTGCCTGGCTCCATCCGTATTTCTCTTTGCACAAGCATTTTCACTAATAAAATACATTTAATCTCATCTTGACTTAGGACCAGGGCTAACTCAAAGTGTTTAAGGGTGGCAACCTGGTTGGAGGTGTGTGGCTTGGGAGATTGTCTTGAAGAGGTGTTTGTATGGCGAGCACATTGCTTTTGTTTCGATTTCATGGGTATCTGAGGAGACTTTGGTGGAACTGGCGAAGATTATGGAGGTCTATAGCACCCCCTAGGCTACCCTGGGTGTTGGTAGTGGGGAGTCACAAAGTTTTTGACTTGTTACAAGAATGATGATACAGATTATTTCATATTTCAGTCATATACTATGACTAAAATTGTATATATTATATATGACTAAAGAAAACATTATTTGAACTCTAGTTAATTCAATATAAACTCAAAATAATGAATAATAATAATTTGGGCCTCTAGTTCCGTGCTTCTGACTCAGAACTGATGTCTTAAGTCTCTGACAAAGAGAGCTTAAAAATTCTTTTCTCCACGAATTTTTTTCCCTCAGTATCCTTTTAATACATTTTATCAGGAATTATGACATGGCCATACAATTTCTTAATTTATAGTGCTCCTTCTTTGTATAATTTGTGAAAGAACTCTTATGACACCCAGAAATTACTTTAACTCAGTTTAATATTAATAATATCAATATTAATAAAGACATATGTTAGAGCATGCACCTGTTCCTCAGCTTTGTGTTATGCTTTGTCTTGCATTGAAATAATTCTGTGTTTAGGAACTTGCCGTTGGTTGCCTTGGATATCACGGTACTGTCACAACTTTAGGCTGTGACTTTGCTGCAGGTGCTATTAACGGGAGGAGACAGTCTGCCAGGCAGAAGCAGAGGAGGGAAAACTGGATTCCCACACATGCCGCGGCCTTGGCCACTCGCACACGTTATATGCATCTGTGAAAGTAACTTATACCGGGACTACATGCAATAAATAAAGTAAGACTGCTCAGGAAGTTAACGAGTGAAGGGATGAGGCAGCAAGGGGAGACTGGGTGCTGACTGAGGGCACTTGAAGGGCATTGCATTGGCAGCACTAAAGGGGCGACCAGGCACACTGGCGGGCAAGGACAGAGGAAGCCACCTAGAGGATCTAGTGCTCGTGAGAGTAAACCAAGACTCTGAACAGAGTAAGTAGAAGGGAAGGAGGAAATGGCCAGTGGTTTTGATCTGCCTGCACATTGGGAGAACAGGAGCGTTTAGTATCCTTTGTGGAAAGCACGCGCTTCCTTCTGAGTGACTGAGGGGTTATTTAGCAAATGCAAAACCATTCAGGCCTCTTGTCTTTACATGTAAAACTGTCCTGTCCTTGTTTTATTGCTCTGGGAATATTCTAGAAAATTGGTGCCTCATTTATCCATGAAGACTTCCATTCATCTGCTAAGCCCCTGAGCACAAAGATGCATTCCAGAATTGGAAGGGGTTTCATGGATACTTTCCGCTGACCTTACTGCTCTTCGATTTTGTTGGCAATATTGACTTCTGCTTATAGTAAAATGGGTTTTTCTCTAGTAAATGTTTGTTCTTGTGCAGAAAAATGTGAAAGAAACCTTGTAATTCATTGTTCTCAGTAGTTTCGTAAAGTTAGTCATTATTTAAATTGAGGGTGGTAGAGGTAGAAAAGTCTAAAGAACATCCATCTGTGACGTTCCCAGAAGAAGTATTCTTGCCAATGAGTAAAACCGAGTGAATCACACTGTTCTTTAAAAATGCATAACGTGTTCTGTGCAAGGAAGATAGTCAAAACGAGATATCATTTGTCTCATAGGTGGATGGAAACGAGACCAAGAGAAAAAAATAAGTGACTTAGTAACCTAACTTTGCCCAGAGAGTGGAAGATAAAATGCAAGATTTCAAACCCTGCCCTTCCGTTTCATCTTCATCTTCGAAAAATACAGGTGAGTGTTTATTCATCATTTTCAAAGTTGACCTAGTGGCTATGGAAACAGAAAGTGGCCAAGACAGCAGTGCTGATCTGACGCAAGATTGTTTTCTTCTTCTTGCAAGCATCATTAGGATGGTATTGTTTTCTTATTCATGAACGTGAAAATGTGACTTGATTTTTTTTTTTTCTCTCGACAACAAAGAAGAATGGCGAGGGTGTGGGAAGGTGGGCTGGGCTGGCTAGCTAGTCTGGTTTTTGCCAGCAATAAATGACCAATGCTTCCTGTATTTGAACTCTTCTGGGAGTTTCTTTCCAGTCCTTGCCTCTTCCCAGCCACCCACAGTGAATGTCTGGCCATCTGAAGGCCACCTGGCCTGAACACTGTGTTAAACCAGCTTGGCAAGATATAACACTCCCACTCCCGTGGTACGTGGTGTTGGGAAGAGCTGTTTGCTGCATTATTCTGCAGGATGGAGCACTGAGAGTGTACAAATCCATGTGCTGGGGAGATATAGGGCTACACCCCCAATCACAGGTGACTAGTAAGCCCATCTGGCTCTCTCCACCCAGGTCTCCTGGGCTGACCACTCTGTGAGCCTCTGGTAGAGGGCAGAGGGGAGCCATGTGTACCAGCAATGGTCTCCTCTCACCTGCCACACCTCCCCTGCTTCCTCTGCGTTTCCAGGGTGCCACACTCATCTGGTCTTCCTCCTACCCGACCCCTGTGCTTGCTGCTCCTTCTCTGCCTCTGCCTTTCCCTCTGTCAGAGTGCCAGAGGCTGAACTCTGCCAGGTGGTTGGGGATCGCACTCACTACCAGGAGTCAAGACTTTAGAATTTTATGTGTGTGTGTGTATTATATATTGTATGTATTATATAATATACTCATATAGTATTCAAAGCCATATATATATAAACATATATACATATGTATTTATTTAAATTCATGCATGTATGTACACATATATACACATATTTATTTTTTTTCTTCCTTTTTTTTTTTTTTCCAACTTATTGCCCTTACGGTCCATCTGTGTTACAAATGGCAAGATTCCGTTCTTTGTTATAGCTGAATAGTATTCCATGGTGTATATATACTCCAATTTCGTTATCCATTCACTCATCAATGGACGCTTATGTTGTTTCCTTACCTTGGCTATTGTAAATAATGCTGGAGTAAACATGGGAGTGCAGATATCTTTTTGAGTTAGGGTTTTCGTTTTCTTTGGTTACATACCAGAAATAGAATTGCTGGGTCATAAGATAGTTCTATTCTTAATTTTTTAGGAAACCTTCTTACTGTTTGCCATAGTGGCCGCATCAGCAACAGTTTACATTACCACCAACAGTATACAAGGGTTCCCTTTTCTCCACATCTTCACCAACACTTGTTGTTTCTTGTCTTTTTGATAAGAGCCATTCTAACAGCTGTGAGGTGGTACCTTATTGTGGTTTAAGTTTGCATTTCTCAGATGATAAATGATGCTGAGCATCTTTTCATGTAGCTGTTGGCCATCTGTATGTCTTCTTTAGAAAAATGTCTAGTCAGATCTTCTGCCCATTTTTAAATTGGATTGCTTGTTTTTTGTTTTGTTTTGTTTTTTGTTTTGTTTTGCTATTGAGTTGTATGACTTCTTTATGTATTGTGGATATTCGCCCCTTATCAGATATATGACTTACATATATTACTTTCCATTCGGTAGGTTGCCTTTTCATTTTGTTGATGGTTTCCTTTGCTGTGCAGAGCTTTTTTGTTTGAGGTAGTCCCACTTGTTTATTTTTGCTTTTGTCACTTTTGCTTTCTTGTGTCAAAAAATCATCTCCAAGACCTCTGTTAGGGAGCTTACTGCCTATATTTCCTTCTAGGAGTTTCATGATTTCAAGTCTTATGTTCAAGTCTTAATTCATTTTGAGTTAATTTTTGTTTACAGTGTAAGATAGTGGTCAAGCTTCATTCTTTTGCCTGTGGCTGTCCAGTTTTCCCAATACCATTTATTGAAGAGACTTTCCTCTCCCCATTGTATATTCTTGGCTCCTTTGTCATAAATTAATTGACCATATATGTGTGGATTTATTTCTGAGGTCTCTATTCTGTTCCATTTATCTATGTGTCTGTTTTTATGCTAATACCATACTTTTTTGATTATTATAATTTTGTAATATAGTTTGAAATCAGAGCATATGATACCTCCAGCTTTGTTTTTCTTTCTCAGGATTGCTTTGGCTATTTAGGGTCTTTTGTGCTTCCATACAAATTTAAGGATTGTTTATTTCTGTGAAAAATGCCATTGGACTTTTGATAGGGATTGCATTGAATCTGCCTATTGCTTTGGGTAGTATGGACATTTTAACAATATTAATTCTTCTAATCTATGAGCACGGAATATCTTTCTATTTATTTGTGTCTTCCTCAATTGCTTTCATTAATGTTTTGTAGTTTTCAATATACAGGATTTTTACCTCCTTGGTTAAATTTATTTCAAGGTATTTTATTCTTTTTGATGCAATTGTAAATGGGATTGTTTTCTTAATTTCTCTGATATTTTGTTATTAGTGTATAGAAACACAACAGACTTTTTGTGTATTGATTTTGTATCCTGAAACTTTACTGAATTCATTTATTAGTTCTAAAAGTTTTTTTGATGGAGTCTTTAGGTTTTCTATGTATAATATCATGTCATCTACAAATAATTTTACTTCTTCCTTTCCAATTTGGGTGCCCTTTATTTCTTTTTCTTGCCTAATTGCTCTGGCTAGGACTTCCCATACTATGTTGAATAAAAGTGGCAAGGGTGAGCATCCTTGTTTTGTTCATGATCTTAGAGGAAAAGCTTTCAGCTTTTCACTGTTGAGTATGATTTTTTTTAAAAGCACATCTATGTGAGTTGTATAAACTGTATGAAGGTGTGTTGCACAGAACTGAATCTCCACAAGAAAGTGATAGCCACAGTTTATAGAGTACTCATTCTGTGCTGAGCAGTGTGCTAAAGTACATTCTATAGATTTTCTAATTAATCCTTATACAGGTTTCCCCTGCTATCCAAAAGTCAAGTGTTCCTATGGAACTTTTCGTAAGCTGAAATGATGTAAAGTGAAGAAGCAGTTACCTCAGGACACATCTTGCTAATGCCTGCAAAAATAAATTGAGATAAAGCACAGATGCTCACAGACATAGTTCAAGGCTGTGGTGGCTTGATGCTGAGGTGCTGTGTGTAGTTCCTGAGGAAGGAGCTTGGTGGTACCACTCTCACTGCTCGGGGTGCATGCTCCCTCTATAAGGGCTTGCTGCAAAACAAATGCTAAATGCTATTTTCACATTTTGCCTTTTTTTTCATAAAAGCAAACATCCTCTTCATATTTCTTTAAGTTAGTGAAAACGGGTACTATTGTAGGTTTTTTTCTTAGAGTAAAGTGGCATAAAGCAAACTTTCGAAAAGCAGGTAATCCTATTACCCCTGTAATAGGATTAATTAGAGGTACGTATTTTCACCATGGAAATGCTGGAAATATGGAAACTGAGGCCTAGAAAGGCTAAGACGTTGGCTGAGGTTCGTATATCTAATATGACTAGTCTAGGTTTGTTTATCTCTCTCCAAATATAGTTCTCTTAACTAGAGCAGATTATGTAACTGATAGACTGAGTGGTGATTGGGATATACCAGATCCTTTCACACATTTGATTTTTCTAAAAGGATATCCAGATGGTAGAGTAAGTTGAAACAAAATGAGCCAAGTCATACAAGGCTTTGGCATGGGAATAACTACTATGTGGCCTGGTCTTATGATGTCTTGTGTCCATCAATTACTTGCTTTGGGGAAAAGGACTTCACAAAGTGGTGTATTTTCCAAGCTAGTAGTTCAGGTAGTAAAGGACTGCAAACATTGAGTTTAGACAATAATAGGAGAAACAAGGTGAAAAAGTACGGTTCTCAGTTCTAGGGTCCTGGGAATCCTCAGGTGGATACCGAAGATCCAGGGCTGTGAGCTATAATATAATGGTGGTCTCCAAACTTATTTGTTTCCATAGCACCTCAGCAAGAAATAGTAAGACTATCCATATATGCCTGTGTCTTTGTATGTCTATACATGTTTACAGATTATGTACATATACTAAGAGATCTTTAAAGAGACTTTTAAGTTTAGTAAAATTTTGTGAAGTAATGGATGAGTGTTGTCTCATGGTTTTAACGTTACTGAAAAATATAGTAGTGGTTTGTTTTTGTGGTCTGGATATTTAGTTTTTTAAGTATTTTGCAAATTCTGATGACTTCATGCTACCATTAGCCAACTTCTAAGGGGCAAAATAGAGTTTTGTGGTAAGATTGATGGTTAACCGTAATGGTGTTCATCCATATTTAGGTAGAGTCTTAACTTGACTTTGTGTGGCTGATTTCTCCTCTGATCTGATTGTATCAGTATCTTTCAAACTGCATATTGTAACCTATTGGTGGATTATAATGTTAATAATAACTAATATTATTTAAAATAAAATATAAGAGAAAATATCAGAGTATATTACTAATAAGTATTGTTTTGAGAAACTCTTATTTCAGTTATATACCTATATCCATATATCTGTGTATAGTTACATGACTCTATATGCATATCTAAGTACTGAACCATGATGTGAAATGTGGCATACAAACACTTTTGAAAATATTGAATTAGATCATTATTGTTTTTACCCAGGAGTTGTCGCTGTTAAAGAGGTTATACTAGGGGAAGCAGAAACGTAAACTCTACCATTTTCTTGCCTTTCTCTTGTGCTTGTATTGCTTGCATTATTTTCAATCCTTGATTCCATTGCACAGAGCTTTTTAAGCCATTCATGTGTTCTATGAGGGTTCATTTAGTTACAACTAGAGAATATAATCTGTAAATTCACTTAAGGCACATATCAACTGCAACAGAACAAAAATATTGCAGGTGCCCTACAGACCCTTTGAACACTCTTTTCCCTCGGGAAGTTTCCAGTAGCATACCTGGTTCATGACCTTCAGGCATCCTAAGAGAAAGCACTAGTGACAATCTTTATATGACCTATTAGCAAAGCTTAATTTCTTTCCTATTATTTTAGACAAATACATATATATATATATTTAAAATATCTATTTATTTATTTGGCTGGGCCGGGTCTTAGTTGCAGCATGCGGGATCTTCGTTGCGGCACGTGAGATCTAGTTCCCTGACCAGGGATTGAACCCGGGCCCCCTGCATTGGCAGCGTGGAGTCTTAGCCACTGGACCACCAGGGAAGTCCCTAGACAAAAATATACTTAAATAAAAGTGCTGATATTTTTCTCACTCAGCCCAGTGGATCGCCTAGGGTCATGCCCCGTGGAGCATGTCCCCTACTTTGTAGACACTGACTCATAGGCATGGTGGCCAGGGTTTGCACCCCCTTCCTTCTGTTTTGACCTCATCTCACAGCATTCTTGTGCTTTCCTACCTTCTCTAGTCTAACCACACTGAACACACCAAACAAGTTTCTGCCTCAAGACATTTGAACTCAGGGCATTAAGAATCATGGTTCTTATTACCATGATCCTTATGAGGCTGTCTCCTTGTCATCATGTAGGGCTTATCCCAAATTACACCCTCTTTAAAAGGCCTTCCCTGATCACTGTAGTTTACATAGCCTCCTTCTTTCTCTCCACAGCCCCCATGCACTCTTTATTCAATTACTCTCTCATTTCTTTATTTGTTTTCACAGAACTTATCACTATCTGTTTAATGCCATCCCAGTTCTCCTTTAAGCCCCTCTAGAAAGGGACTTTGTCTGCAGTTCAGCCCAGTCTGCTCAGAATGTTGCTGGGGCTTTAAATACTTGTGGAAAGCGTCAACAAATGGCTCAACATTTCTCCTGTCCCCCTGCTTCACTTGAGCCAGTCCCTTTGGATCTTCTCATTTGTCTATGAAAGCGGGTCCTCTCTATGATACCCTTTGGCAGAGACGGTGTATTACGAAGGAGGGGTTGGTTGTAGGGTGAGCCAGATTCTGTGAGAACTCCCTGGAAGGAATGTCCATGATCCAGCGGGGGTGGGTAGGGGTGCTGATCCTGGAAATCCTAATGGCTCATGTCTGGGAACAGAACGATCAGGCCACCTATGCACCGAGAACAGAGACCTACAGCCGCAGATGTATTATGCTGTTAGCTCTAGAGGAGATCAGATTTTCGTGTCTCATAGACAGTTTCCATGATCAGAAATTTGATCTCCAATTGAAGATGTTTTCTTGAGACACAATTAGTAGAGACTGCTAAATTTTATCCCTGTAGACAAAATATTACAGTCTTGATGTGGGTTATTCAACTGTAGCAGAATGTCTTACCATCCCGCCTCATGTCTGGCGCTCAGTATACTCTTAGTAGGTATTAGTTAGATGAATAAATAAACATAGCCACTCAATAGAAGCTGGGTCTGGCCTGGCTATGACATTATTCAGCTGTGCAATCTAGATCAGGGTTTGGCAAACTACAGCCCTGAGGCCAAGTCCAAGCCACCACAAGTTTTTGTAAATAAAGCTTTATTGGAACACAGCCATACTCATTTGTCAAAGTACAGTCATCCCTCGGTGTCCTTGGGGGATTAGGTCCAAGACCCCCGTGGATACCAAGATCTGAGGATGCTCAAGTCCCTTATTTAAAATTGCATTGTACTTGCATATCACATACACACATCCTCCCATATACTTTAAATCATCTCTAGATATAATACCTGACAGAATGTAAATGCTATGTAAGTAGTTGTAAATGCAGTGTAAAGGCTATGTAAATGGTTGCCGGTGTGCAGCAAATTCAAGTTTTGCTTTTTGGAACT
Organism: Mesoplodon mirus; assembly: GCF_964341445.2. Taxonomy (NCBI): domain Eukaryota; kingdom Metazoa; phylum Chordata; class Mammalia; order Artiodactyla; family Ziphiidae; genus Mesoplodon; species Mesoplodon mirus. The sequence continues at coordinate 9,159,603 of NC_138981.1, forward strand.
TTCTGGATTTTTTTGTGTGTGTGGATATTTTAGATCTGTGATTGGTTGAATCTGTGAATGTAAAAACCACAGATATCGATGGCCAACCATATTGCCTTTCACACTACAATGACAGAGCTGAGTAGGTGTGGCAGAGACCATAGGGCCCACAAAGCCTATACTATTTACTATCTGGCCCTTTACAGGAAAAGTTTGCTGACCCCTGGGCTAGAGAACCTCACTTAACTTCTCTGGGCATTGATCGTGTCATTTGTAAAATGAGTTGAATGGACTCAGTGGTGTCCAAGAGCCTTTTCAGGACTCATGTCTGAATTCCTTGGAATTTAAGACACTATGTCCATAAAGGAAGCTCAGAGTGATACAGACTTAAGGTTACGTTCATTGTCTTCTTAGAAAACATGTGATTTCAAGAAGTAAAGTTCTCATTAAATAGACATAAAGATTTTACCACACATATCTTGAAGACATACAGAGCATTGCAGGTTGAGTTCATTTCTATGGTTTCCCCAACAGCTTTACTAAAGTAAAGTGTCACTTTACTTTGTAAAGTGACTCTGATAAGTGGCTTCGCTTACGATCTGTAATGCTCTAAGTGTAGGTGTGGCATATTGAGTTAAGAGGTGAAAAATAATGTTAAATATGACATTAAGGTCCCAGTTGAATTTCCTTGACTTGCTGTGAGGTCATTTATGGGCCAGATAAGGAAATTATTAGTTGCTACATATGGCAGGAGAAAAGTTCTAAGTTAGAATCAATTACATTATCTTGATTGGTTTTCTTGTTTGGGTTTAAATTATAAATGCTTAGGGCCTCCCTGGTGGCGCAGTGGTTGAGAGTCCGCCTGCCGATGCAGGGGATACGGGTTCGTGCCCCGGTCTGGGAGGATCCCATATGCCGCGGAGCGGCTGGGCCCGTGAGCCATGGCCGCTGGGCCTGCGCATCCGGAGCCTGTGCTCCGCAACGGGGGAGGCCACAACAGTGAGAGGCCCGCATACCGCAAAAAAAAAAAAAAAAAAAAAAATTATAAATGCTTAAATAAATAAAAGCCTCATGGATACCTTTCAAAGACTATTAGATCTGTCAGAATTTTGTTCAGGTCATAATGTTTGCCTTGGGTAGTTTTTTTCCATACTTGCCTTCCTTTTCCTTAGCTACTCCTAGTACTAATGGCTGCACCCTATATCCCAGGGCACAGAGTATGAACATCAGTGTCAAATCCTGTAGTCAAGGGTTCCTAACAAACTGAGCAAGCAGTAGAATACATTGACTTTTAAGTGAGGGTAAGCAATAAGCTGCAATTCAGGGACTCTGTCCCTCCTTCATTAAACATTTATTGAGCGTCTATTATGTGGCAGTTCTGTGCCAGGAGCTGGAATATCTATTTTATGTTACCTTTTATAGATTGCAAATCTATAGATATTTAGAGATTTCACACCATGATCCCACTTGATTTTCACCCAAAATTTGGGAGGGAATCAGAACAAGAATTCTGTCCACTGCTAAGGTTTCTGTGGGACCGCTCTCAAGGAATACCGAAATGATGGAGTAAAGAGGTGAGCGTAACCTGGTACTCCTGGAGAGGTTCCATCTTCCCTCAGGCAGCTTTCCTTATATGGGAGCTCGGTATGATCTGGGGAAGGCCAAGCACCTTGTTGACCTGAGGATGGGGAACAGACAAAGGGTAGCGACCTTTCTCTAGGGCAGGGTGCCCTCTGCATAAAAGAGGACTGATTCCTAATTCACACCCTACTCTGTTTCCCAGATCCAAGCAGGAGACTGGGTTCTCAGCTCACAGTGGGAGGGGCCCTCTGAGTCTACGTAATGCCCAGATCACTTTGGTCCTTGCCTAACACCCCACTCCTGACCAAACTCAAAGAGCTTCTTCCCCTTTGGGTGTGAAGTGGTAGGATTGAGGTCTATGAAATATGAAACTACTTTGCAAATCATCCTTCACTGTTTGATGGTGACCTGACAGTAATAGAAATAGCATCTTGGACCTGCCAAAGGTAACTCTTTCCTTTGGGTAAGAAATTCTCTCTCTATAAAAAAAATAATAATAATAAATTAAATTAAATTAAAAAAAAAAAAAAAAGAAATTCTCTCTCTAACGTCCTGATCTGTGAAATAGGGAGTTGGACTAGATTATCTTTGAGGTGTTTCCCAATTCTTACTTGCCACAATTTTTGGACTTAGGTTTGATTCCCAAATTAACTCAGTTTATACAGAGCTCACAATCCAGAGATATCACTGTAACAGATGCTGTCACGGCAGTGCCTACTCCTATCTCCTTGGCACTCACTGTCTCTGCTGGCTTTGCTGCAAGCACCTGTCACTCTCTGCCAGAGACTTTCATCTGGCTGCCGAGACACACTTGGCTGGAAATGCAGGGGAGTTAAAATCCCCAGGAGCGATCCTCGACTAATGCCAAATGTGAGCTGAGGAAAGATATTGCAGCATTGTTTTCTCTTGGGGGAGACATCTCTGAAGAGGGTTCTCAGTTATCCACAGCAGTAACTTGTCGGTTAATGCACACTGTTTTGGATTCCTTCCCTTCCCTCTTTTATGTCACCTCCCAAATAAACCGCTTGCACTCAGATTCTTATCTTAAGGTCTGCTTCCAGGGGAACCCAACCTAGTACCAGTCCCAAACAAGTTCTGCTGTGATTCATCATGTTAATTCACAGTGTCAGTTTCTTGAGGAATGTATTTTATTTGCCATGACTAGGGTTGCCAGATCAAGCAAATAAAAATAACAGGACTCCAGTTACATCTGAATTTCAGAAAATATCAAATAATTGTTTAGTCTGAGTATGTCCCATCCCAAATATTGCCTGGGATATATTTATACTAAAAAATGCATTGTTTATTGGAAATTCACATATAATGGGAGTCCTCTATTTTACCTGTCATCCTTAATCCCAAGTTTCATTGGGAGAATTGGGCATTACAACTAGACAGAATTCCAGAGCTGAGGAGAAGGTAGAGGGTGACTGAGACTGGCTTGCAAGATGCAAAATGTGGAAGGAGTGAGGCAGACCTGCATAGCAGTGCCCAGGGATAAAGCCAGGTCAGGAACCAAATAGCAGATGGATGTGGGGTGGTAGATAAGGGATTATCGATTCAAAGGGCTCAGGCAGGGAGACAAAACTGCAGGCAGCAGTCTCAAACATTGCGGGAAGGGGATGCTGAAGTCACTGCACTTGCCCAGACATTATTCATTTCTCTAGTCCTCCTGCCTAACACAATGCCTGGGTCACTCTTGGTACTCGGTAGACATTGAATGAATGATAGGGAAGGAAGATGGATGGAAATAGCAAATTCTGCCATTGTGAGTTTTATGGAGAATGGTGCCCACTGAAAAATGCACAGAACCTTTTTGAGCAATGACTTGCATCTGATTATAGATGCATAGAAAACATGAATTGCTATGTGAATTCTAAGTAATGAGCTTTTGTAATCCTTTCCTCATTTTTCATTGCAGGTAGAGTTCAACTTAAATCTTTCATGGCTAGACAGGTTTTTGAATGCCGCTTGTATGTTCAAAGCTAATTTACTTAATAGCCAACTTATCTGAACCTTGAGCAATATTACTGGGAGCATTTAGATTGTGAGAAAGAGTTTGGGAGGAAAATTTCCCCTTCAATTTCAAAAGGCTGTAATCAATTTATGTTTTTAATGACATTTCCTTTTCTTTCTGCAAGAAGGATAAAATCTCATTCTGTGTCAGTTATTTCTCACTATAAGTTCAAGGTTGAAAAAGACTGGTCTTATTCTCAGCAAGCTGTGTGATATTTTCCTTATTCTTTTACAGAGAAAACAAAAGAAAATAGAAAAATAAATGACAGTGTATAGATAACAGAAAACTAGTGCCGACATTTCCTCAATTTTCATTAAAGTCAGCTTTTACTGTTACTAGAGAAAAACATTTTTACAAAACACCAAGTAGGCTGCTCTCCAAAGGGTGATTTTAACTTAAAATAACTTATTCTGTGGATGATGTATTTTTATTTTATTTTATTTTTTAAAAAATAGATCCGCCTTTGTTTCCTTTTCTTTTCTTTCTTCCTTCCTTCCTTCCCTCCTTCCTTCCTTCCTTCTTTCCTTCCTTTCTTTCTTTCTTCCTCTCTCTCTCTCTCTCTCTGTTTCTTTCTTTCTGCGTTGGGTCTTCATTGCTGCGTGCGGGCTTTCTCTAGTTTCGGTGAGCAGGGGCTACTCTTCGTTGCGGTGCGTGGGCTTCTCATTGCGGTGGCTTCTCTTGTTGCGGAGCATGGGCTCTAGAGGTGTGGGCTTCAGTAGTTGTGGCACGCAGGCTCAGTAGTTGTGGCTCGTGGGCTCTAGAGCACAGGCTCAGTAGTTGTGGCGCACGCGCTTAGTTGCTCCGTGGCATGTGGGATCTTCCCGGACCAGGGCTCGAACCTGTGTCCCCTGTACTGGCAGGCGGATTCTTAACCACTGTACCACCAGGGAAGCCCCATGATGTATTTTTAGAGTTAACATGTTCATTTCATGTTAATACCATGTCAGCCACATGAGAAAGGCAGAAATTTGTATAAAGAGGAGTACTAAAAATGAACCTAGGAATTCAAAATAATATATATTTTAATGTAAATTTAAAGATGTACTTGTTCTTAGCATTCTATCAAAAATAAAAGTTCCCCCAGGTGCTGTAGAGCCAATGATATTACTTTGAGATTTATTGTACCAACTCTGTGTGATATTGTCATGGAAATTTGTTTAAAAAAAAAGGAAAAGGAGGTCTCCTGCTTCTAAGAGTAGCAGGATTGTTCAGACCAATTCTCTAGATAAAATACTTTTTTAAAAGCTTAAAATTACTGATGAGCTGACAAAAGTACAAAAGTGAAGGAAGAGGTAAAATAACAAGTGGTGGTGAGGATGTGGAGAATTGGAGCCCTTGTGCACTGCTGGGGGGAAAGAAAAATGGTGTAGCTGCTGTGTGAGATAGTTTGGTAGTTCCTCAAAAAGTTAAACCTAGAAATACCATGTGATCCAGCAATTCTATTCCTAGGTATATGTTCAAAAGAATTGAAAGCAGAGACTCAAACAGATTCTTACACACCAGTATTCATAACAGCATTAGTCACAACATCCAAAAGATGGAAACAACCCAGGGGTCCATCAGCAGATGAATGGATAAACAAAATGTGGTCTATCCATACAGTGGGATATACTCATCCATAAAAAGGAATGAAATTCTCATACATGTTACAATATGGATGAACTTTGAAAACATTATGTTAAATGAAATAAGCCAAAGACAAAAGAACAAATACTGTATGGTTTCACTTATATGAGGTACCTAGAATAGGCAAATTCATAGAGACAGAAAGTAGAATGGTGGTTACTAGGGGCTGGGGGAGGGGGTGATGGAGAGTTATTGTAGAATGGGTACAGAGTTTCTTTGGGGGATGATGAAAAAGTTCTAGAAATGGATAGTAGTGCTGGTTGCACATTGTGAATGTACTAATGTCACTGAATTGTAAACTGAAAAATGGTTTAAATGGTAAGTTTTATGTTATGTATATTTTACCAGAATAAAAGAAAAAAAAATGAAGGAAAAAATGAGAAAACTGGCAGGTAAATGAGCACAGAAACTGCTTTTGCCCGGAGGGCATGTGCCATTTCTCAGAAAATTAGGACCTTTTCTTTACAGCCTCCAACCGCAAGAGAGACAGAAATCAAAGCCCAGTGTCTTTTTGTTGAGTTTTTAATATCCAGCTTCATTAATTTTATCCTGAATGTGTTCATGACGCTTTCTGAATCAGAGACAGACTGTCATTAGTGTTATTTACCTAATAATCACTGCATTGGTCCCCTTGCCCCAGACCTTACCCCTGGGGCATCACATGAAAGCCAGACGGAAGAGTCTCTTATGTGAGGGGCCAGATAATCCATAGGTGAGGAATGAAGAAAAATGGATTTTCTTTGCTTGTAAACAAGAGAAAGAGGCAGCTGCCTCCCCTTCTTCTCTCAAAAAGAGGGAATAAAACTTTGGCTCCTTGGAGACAGGATGAAAGGATCCTAGGTTCTTACCCTAACCTTTTGGAATGTAGTGAAATCTTTTCAGGGACCGCATAAGCCTGAATGTCTCTGGCTCTCCAAGGCCCTGAGCCTCATTTTCCCTTGAAATGTAAACACATACCCCCAGAGTTAAGTCCGTCTGTCTGGAGTTCTCTCAGTGTGTACCTAGTTCTTAATTACCTTCCCAAGGGTTGCTCTTAGCTCAGGATCCCAAGTTCTCAGCAAAATTCATTCAGAAGCACAAAAATATTTTCTCTACATCATACACTGTTGAAGACCACATTTTAAAAATTTTGATAAAGTTCGGTTTATCAATTCTTTGTATAAAACTACTTAAGAATGCTTTTCCCATAAGGTCAGGAACAGGAAAGGATTTCCACTCTCACCACTTCTTTTCAACATTATACTGGAGGTTCTAACCAGTACATTAAAGCAAGGTGGGGGTGGGCGGTGTGGGGAGAAGGATTCGAAAGGGAAGAAGTAAAACTGATTGCATTTGCAGGGCACATGATCAGCTATGTAGAAAATCCTAAAGTGTCTACAAAAAGCATACTAGAATGGTCAGTGAGTTTAGCAAATTGAACAGAAGTCCCTGCAACAGAAGGCAGAGTGCGATAGCTGCTTTTACAGAGGTACCACGTCCTTTAGAAGTACCCAGGTGGGGAGATGAATTCTCCTGGAGAAAGTGGAAGGCATCACAGGAGATGGGCTATGAATCTGGTGTTTGGGGAAGGATTGATTTTGGTCAGGAAGAAGGGAATTTGTGGTCTAATGGGAGGGAAGAGAAAAAACTCAAATGTCTGGAGGTGGAAAATCACAGGGAGCTCGTTGCATTCTTTAATATAATTGACATGGAAAGTATGAGAAAGAGCAGAAGGGAGGCAGGGCCAGGAAGCAAGGCTGGAAAGAGATGGCAGAGGCCTTGAATGTCAGACCCAGAATTAAGGACTTTATCTGAGCAGCTCTAAATAATTCTCAACACCTTCCTTTAGATGAGTATAATATTGTTTTCTCAGCTCTAAAATAGTATTCTTGGGCTTCCCTGGTGGCACAGTGGTTAAGAATCCACCTGCCAATGCAGGGGACATGGCTTCGAGTCCTGGTCCAGGAAGATCCCACGTGCCGTGGAGCAACTAGGCCCGTGCGCCACAACTACTGAGCCTGCGCTCTAGAGCCCATGAGCCACAACTACTGAGCCTGCACTCTAGAGCCCATGAGCCACAACTACTGAGCCTGCACTCTAGAGCCCACAAACCACAGCTACCGAGCCCGCATGCCACAACTACTGAACCTGTTCTTTAGAGCCTACGTGCCACAACTACTGAAGCCCGTGTGCCTAGAGCCTGAGCTCCGCGACAAGAGAAGCCACCACGATGAGAAGCCCACACACCACAACGGAGAATAGCCCCCGCTTGCCACAACTAGAGAAAACCCACGCACAGCAGCAAGGACCCAATGCAGCCAAAAATAAATAAATTGAATAAATAAATAAATAAATAATTTAAAAAAATAGTAGTCTTTTTCTATTGGCTAGTCAAAAAAGATGATTATGTTCATAAGTAATTTAAAAGTTACTCAAAGTGTACCTTTAGTTTTTTAAACTAAGCAAAAGAATCCAATTTTATGTAAAATCATAAAATGAAAATATGAAATGTAATCTTTCAAATCTGCTGCTCTTGGATATTTATCATCTCTCTCTCTCATCCTCGAATATAAGTTCTTTGAGGGTAGCAACATGTGATCTAAGTCTTTCATATTTGCCATTGCACAGGGCACTCAGTAGGCGTTTAATAAATCCTTGGTATCCAGCTATAATGTAAAAGTGCAGCAATTCAGTGAGTGTTTCCAAGTTAAAAAAAAGGAAAGAAGAATCCACAGCACCCAGCCAAGGAATAAATATAGGAAATAGGCTAGACATAAAGAGATTTTATTTGTTGAAGCTCCTGCTTCTGGGACCCAGCGCTCAAGTGGAGGGTCTTTCCCCTCTCCAGGCCACGTTGAGCACCCTGGACAGTTCCCAAGGCACACAGCTTCCTCCTCCTACAATCCAGTCCATAGAGGGGGACGTGGTTTACACATCTCGGAATACCATTCTGCTTTATTAAAAACTCTTTCTTATACCAAAGGAAATGGGGTGCAGCACCTTTCTTTCCCTGCCCACTCAATACCCTTTCCCATAGGAACCTCAAAGCACAAACCTCAACCCTTCAGAGACTGACCCCTCCATAGTAACTTCCACAATAAGCCCTGGAGTGGACAGACAGCCATACTGACACACTGTACCACGTGAGGAACTCACTTTCCTCTTGATCACATCCACTCCTACTCAGAAAGGAAATTCTGAGGCTCTGAAGGCTGTTCCTTCTCCCAAGACAACTTCCCCATTGCAGGGTTCCTTCTAGGCATGCCAGTCTTCTTTTTTTTAATAAATTTATTTATTTATGACCGTGTTGGGTCTTTGTTGCTGTGCGCAGGCTTTCTCTAGTTGCGGTGAGTGGGGGCTACTCTTCGTTGCGGTGCGCGGGCTTCTCATTGCAGAGCACGGGCTCTAGGCGTGTGGGCTTCAGTAGTTGCGGCATGGGGGGTCAGTAGTTGTGGCTCGCGGGCTCCAGAGCACTGGCTCAGTAGTTGTGGCGCATGGGCTTAGTTGCTCTGCAGCATGTGGGATCTTCCTGGACCAGGGCTCGAACCCGTGTCCCCTGCACTGACAGGCGGATTCTTAACCACTGCGCCACCAGGGAAGTCCTTTGCCAGTCTTCTTTTTTACTTATTTATTTATTTATTTATTTATTTGCGGTATGTGGGCCTCTCACTGTTGTGGCCTCTCCTGTTGCGGAGCACAGGCTCCAGACGCACAGGCCCAGCGGCCATGGCTCATGGGCCCAGCCGCTCCGCGGCATGTGGGATCTTCCCAGACCGGGGCACAAACCTGTTTCCCCTGTATTGGCAGGCGGACTCTCAACCACTGCGCCACCAGGGAAGCCCTATTTATTTATTTTTGACAGTCTTCTTAATGAGAAGATGTCCACCACCACCTGTGGACTGGCTGATCTGTATTTTTTGTTTTGAAACCATGCGCCAAATTTTCTCAGTGTTGAATTTAAATAGATTGCTATTATTGTATTTACAGGCATACCTTATTTTATTGCACTTCGCAGGTATTGCATTTTTACAAACCGAAGATTTAGAGCAACCCTGTGTTGTCAGATGATGGTTAGCATTTTTTTAGCAATAAACTATTTTCAATTAAGGCATGCACATTGTTTTTTTAGACATAATGCTATTGCACACTTAATAGACTACAGTATAGTGTAAGCATCACTCTTATATGTACTAGGAAACCAAAAAATTCATGACTTGCTTTATTGTGATATTTGCTTTATTTCCGTGGTCTGGAACCAAACCCACAGTATCTCCAGGTCTGTGTGTGTGTGTGTGTGTGTACATACAAATTGATTGATTGATTTTAAGGAATCTGCTCACATGATTATGGAGGCTGAGAAGTCCCATGACCTGCCATCTGCAAGCTGGGGACCCAGGAGAGCCAGTGGTGCAGTTCCAGTCCAAGGGCAGGAGAAGGCCCATGTCCCAGTTCGGAAACGGTCAGGTGGCGAGTGAATTCTCCCTTGAACGAGGCCCACCCACCCTGGGGAAGGCGATCTGCTTTATTCAGTCTACGGGTTGAGATGTTAATCTCATCTAGAAGCACCCTCACACATACACCCAAAATAATGTTTAACCAAATATCTGGGCATCCCTTGGCCCAGTCAAGTTGACACATACAATTAACCATCACAAGTAGTGAGCAGTTTGCAAATGTAAATGTGGAGTTTGTATTCCTCACTTTATTTATTTATTTATTTTGGCTTGTGGGATCTTAGTTCCCCGACAGGGATTGCACCCGGGCCCCAGCAGTGAAAACTCTGAGTCCTAACCAGTGGACCTATATTCCGCACTTTGAATGTGTCTCCATTAAGGCAAATCGAATTGGCCACCTGCATATGAGTCCTAGGGTTCACCCACAGCCTTGACTACCTACCACCTGTCTCTGGCATGAGCCTATCTCAAATGTAAATAACATTCCTCCTGTTTTGAAAAACTTCACTAAAGAATTGGGTCTAGAGCAGTGGTTTCAACCCGGGTGATTCTACCTCCCAGTGGATATTTGACAATGTCTGGAGACATTTTTGGTTGTCACAACTGGAGGTGCTACTGGCATCTAGTGGGTAGAGGCCAGAAATTCTGCCAAACATCCCCCAGTGTATGGGGCAGCCCCACAACCAAGAAGTATCCAGCCGAAAATGTCAGTAATGCTGAGGTTGAGAAATCCTGGTCTAGAGAAAAGGAGACATTCCATAGCACTCAACACAGTGTGCCCCAAATGTCCCCGTCTGTGTCACGGGAAGCCAGTGCTTTCTGAAAGCTTTCTGAATCAGCATCTTCCCACTGAGTTTAAATTACTAGGTAGGATCTAGCATTAACACTGGCAACTTCGAATGGCTTTAAGGCAGGCATGTTAAATCTCAAATTTGGACGAAACACAAGCAAGCCATGTGAGAAGTTCACCGCACTTTGAAACCTAGGAGAGCTGTGAGGATTGCATGCAGGTGTGGCTTCAGTCCAGCTGACAGTGCCAGATAGCCCATCGTGAGTGCTCAGATGGGAGGAGCAAATATTCATTTTCATCAGAGGCAAATGCTGAAATTGCAGTTATGGGCCTCTTTAGAAGGTGCCGCTTTATTCCCAATGGAACATTGCTTCGATTCTAACTGCACGGGGTTGTCCTGATTCATAGGGGTCAGTGGCAGAGCTCTGATCATAAATCTTGTTTCTTGACTTGTCGATTTATGTGCTCCCTGCCAAACCTGATTGCTTTTTTTTCTGAAACGAGTAACCTGTGAATCTTTGCTCATGGTCAGGAAGAAAGTCCCTGTTAATAATTTACAAAAGACAGAGCTAGTCCTCTTTTGCATCCTCAAATCTCTCAAAGCATGTGATTGTCTCAGCATATCTGGTTTCCAAGTAGCTGAGTGATGAAATACGATTGGCCTCGCAGCATCGATTCCTCCTCTCCTTCCCCCTCACTCTTCTTGTCTAGCAGTTGTTTGTTATGATATAAACATTCTTCTTATAAAGGACTCAAAAACCGAGTTCTTTCTTTCCATCTTTAGGCAGAGGTGAGCTGGTTTGGCTTGCTACCATGGATGAGGATCTTGAAGGAGCAACTTGGCTGAACTTCTCCATCCCCTGGGGCTTCGGCAAGTCAGTAGAGGATGAAGGAGCACACATATGCCAGTGAGTAATAGTCCTCAAGTGCAAATATCAAGGGGCTTATCATTGCTTTTGGAGATTAGCTCATGTTTTCCGGTAGGGTGAATTTTTTTGTACAAGGGTTGAAAGCCATGTGTCAGAATTATATAAGAATGATGCCTTCGATAGAAAAGTGATGAGATGCTTCTGAGTTTTTGTCCCGGTAATTCTAATATTTCAAAAGAATATTGCAGGTGAGGTGGGACTATCCTGTAAAAGAAAAGTACAAAACTATATACTACTCTGGTTATTTCCTTAAGACTGAATGTCCAGAGGGATTTTGGGGAAAAGAGAAACTGGTATCAGCTGCTCGTCCTTATATATGGTATTATAATAGGCTATAATTCAGTAAACTTTTGATTGCACTTTTTGCAAGGGAAATTGGATTGTGCTGTGTTTATTTTCTTTTAAAAAGGTATCTTCTCAGAGACAAATGTATCTGTCTGGATGAAAAGTTTTGATTTTTAAACAGAAAATGCTATGTTGGCTATGCAAATTGGTGTGTGTTTAATCGCTTCTTTGTGTTCAGTGGTCTTGATAAAGAAGTTTTTCTCTTTTGAGAAAAACCACAGTTTTACAGCAAGTTCAGATCATTGCTGAGTGGCTTATGGTTTATATAAATATGGAATTCTTTCTCGAGGTTGTCAAAGTTTCAAGTCTGAGAAATTTGTCAGTAATGAGTACATTTTGGAGTGCTGATTGGAAAGTTCCCAGTCATTCTGCTATTTAATGCTTCCTCATTAAGCACTGGCACTGTGTATTTTAAGCCACTTATGAATTTGTTTCAATGATATTCTTTCAGTAGACTCTATGATTATTGAGTGTTTAAGCATTGCAATAGGAACAGTGTGTGGAGGCCCAAGTATAAAGGAACTGCCACAGGTTAAAGAAGCTCTCCAAATGGATGAAATTCATTACCCTTGAATTTTACTACTTGGGACTTTGAGCCAAATAATTTTTAGAGGTGCCATAATTTTCCACGACAGTAATCACTTGGTGGCACTCTTTGTTTTAAAACAGTTTAACTCATTTGCATGAGTGCCAATGAAACCTCTTTCTGTTATGTAGTTCACTGTAAGAACAAGTTAGAAATTGATGCTGTCCTTATGTGGGACTAAAACACACAAAACGGTCGACATTTTGGAAGTAGCAATGATGATCCCTCAAAACTACTGTTTGCTTGTTACATAATTTCATTGGATAGCTTTCCTTTTTAGTGCACACATTTTCCTGCTGATTTCATACTTGAAGGATGAAATGATTGAATATTTGGGCTAAGGAAAGGAAGTCCTTAAGACATAGGATCCTGAGACTTGTGTCTCTTTCTTGCCTGGTCAATAACATAAAAAGAAATAGATTCCGCTTCCAAGCATATTGTTTATGAGTTTGGGAGAAAGTAGGTAATAAAAGAGAGAAGAAATGTTTTAAATCAAAATACTAAAGCCAAACTACTGAATTCCAATTTGATGGTTTGTTGGCCGTAGTTTTAACTCCATGCATCCAGTGAAAAGTCCAGTATGTCTTGTTTTATTAGAATTAATGCTAGGTATATGTCTAAAGACTGAAGTTCTATGTTATCCCTGGATGTGCTTAGTCATTAGATGATTCAGGTTAGTACATTATTAATTTTATTATATATATATATATAATTCTATTTTATTTTTATGACTCAACGTAAAAAGCAGCCATTATTATAACTTCAGCTCATGTCTCCCATGGAGGATGCTCTGAAGTACAGAAGTATGTAAATGTGGTTCAAGATTCAGTGAATGGGGATAATTTTCATAGTGCAACAAGTGATGCTCAGTTGAGTCCCACGTGTGCTGCTGGCTTCACAGGAATAAGATCTAAAATCCTGAGTCTGTCCTCCATTCAAGCAGTTCAGTGTTCCCAGACTAGGGGTCCCTGCACCCCTCATCCATGTGCCTCATTGCTGATCTGAAGGAGTTATCCTAAGACTGATGTGAGGAGGAGAATGGTTCACTTTCCTGAAGTTTTATATTCCTTCAACATTAAAGTGACTTGAGATTGTTTTTGTTGTTGATTAGAGAGCAACTGGTTCCTTTGCCCAGGAGAGCAGCCACAGAGGATGCTTAGGACTGTGGTTTCTGGAACCAGCCTGACCTGGCTGTGTACTCTGGTGCCTTCTCTTATTGGCTGTATGACTTCGGGCAAGTTTGTCAGTTGCAGCAAACCTCAGTCCCCACATCTGTAAAGAGAGGGTAGTATCTACCTCGTGTGGTTGGAGGGGTAAGTGAGTTACTATAGGGACAGCCCCAGCACAGTGCCTGGCTCATCCAGTTATCTAATCACCAGTGGTGATTCTTATGTGTAGTACTAGTAGCGGTGGTAGTGGAGCCTTTCAAAAGCAACCTTGTCTGCAAGTCTTTAAGTTTGGGCGAAAGGTATAGACTAAATTGCTATATCAGTCTTTTACTAGGAAGAGTGATTCATTTAGGACTTGGGAAGAGGAGTGAGTACAGGAGGATAGGAGGGAGTTTAGTACTTCTGTGCAATTTCTTTGCTTTTTAAGCACAAAGCTTGGTAGAAAGTATAGTGAAAACATTAGTGAATTTGAAACAGGAGTGAAAGAATGGGATAAGTTTATTTCAGTTCAACAAATACTTATTGAGGATCTACCAATGTGCTAAGTGCTGGGGTACAAAGATAAAAGTCAAGGCTATAATGAGAAACCACAACACACCTACCAGAATGGCAAAAATGAAAAATGCTGGCAATGCCAAGTGCTAGGAAGGATGTGGAACAACTGAAAGTCTCACACATTGCCAGTAAGATATAGCAGCAAAACAGTATCGCTTTTGGAGACCACTTGTTGGTTTCTCATAAAGCTAAATATACAGTTGCCGTAAACCCATATGATCCCACTCCTGGGTATTTACCCTAGAGAAATGAAAACTCGTGTTCACAGAAAAACCTTTCACAAATGTTTATAGCAGCTGTATTCGAAATTACCCCAAACTGGAAACACCCCATATATCCTTCAGTGGATGAAAGGATAAACAAACTGCCTTAAATCCTCACAATGAAATACTACTCAGCAATAAAAAGGAACAAACTATTGATATACGTAACAATTTGGATGAATGTCAGACACATTACGCTGAGTGAAAGAAGCCAGTTTCAAAAGGTTACATACTGTATGTTTCTATTTGTATGACAGTCTCAAAAAGACAAAAGTACAGTGACAGAGTGAACAGATCAGTGGGTTCCAGGGGTTAGAGGTGGAAGGAGTATGTGATAGTGCCTTGTGTGACAGAACTATTCTGTATCCTAATTGTGGTCATGGTTGCAGGAATCTATACATGTGACAACATTTATAGAACTATATGTCCAAAAAAGGTCGATTTTAGTATGTGATAATTTAAAACATAAGAAATGAGAAAACAGAGTTCTTGCCCTTGAGGGGTTCACAGGTACAATGAGGGACAAACAGAAACAAATAATTATAGTACAGTGGGGCGAATGTAGCGATTGTAACACGCTGAGAGCAGTTACCAACAGTCTTGACGTGCCGCACTGGCGTACCATGACTGGGTCACAAGTGTACCTAGGTGGTGCTGCACCAAGACTGTGATGGCCTGAGACCCAGGCCATGCGCAGCCTTATCCATTTACCCTCAGCCATTTTCTATGTGTACCAAGATGTGAAAAAGTTTGCAAAGGCCTGGCTTAGGATGTTACGAGGGCCCAGGGGAAGAACACTTTGCCTGGTTGCTTGGGAGGAGATGGGTACCGGAGAGGCTTCATAGGGGAGATAATACCTGCAGTGGGAATTGAAGGATAAGAGGGAGATAGCTAGGCAAAAGAGAGCTCCTCCAGGGGAGTGGGAGGGCATTCCAAGTGAGCCATTCCTTGCCTGAAAAAGGCACAGAGGAGAGAAAGAGTGGGGTGTGTTTTGGGAACTCTAGGGTATTCAAAATTATAGGAATACAGAGTGAACAGATTTATAGATAGACTTGTATAATAAACGAACATTTTGTTTTATGATAGTAGATTTTGAGCATATTTAGAGGTGGATGGGGATGAGGCAGCAGAGAGGGCGATTTGATAAAAGAGAAAGGAGGCTGGAGGGATGAGATAATGGGAAGAGGTATAGGGTTCCATCTTAATTGTCAAGTGTTGGAGAACCCTCTTGTGACATGTGGAGCATTACTGAAAGACTCTGCCTTCTGGGAGGATCTTTTCATTCATTCATTTTCATGCATTCATTCATCATCAGTTCATTCCACAAATCTTTATTGAGCACCCACCTGCATGCTAGGCACTATTTTAGGTCCTGGGATTCCAACAGTGAACAAAACAAAGTCCCAGCTTTTATGCAGTTGATATTTAAAGGCTAAATGAGCTCAACTTTGGACAATTTTGAAGTGTAAGGGGCCTCTCAGGTAATAATACCTAGTAGGCAGGAGCTGTAAAGAGCAGTCTGGGCTGAAAATGCAAATTGGGACTCACTGGCACAAAGATAGAAATTAGAGCCTGAGAAATTGATTAAATAATCAATTTTTATACCTTAACAAAGCTGGAAAAAAATCTAATTTTTTCACCAAAATTCTCAATGATTTGCCATCAGGACCTGTCCTTATGTGAGAGAAAGGAGAGATGCATCTAGGTGATGCTCTAACCCAAGGGTACTCATCCATCCATATTCCTTTTTTATGACATCCTGGTAAAGGTTCTCTAATCTTCCTAGAAGATAATTAAGTCTTAAAATTAACAAATATCTTGGATGTGTAGAGCGTTATACTAAGATCTGGGCAGGCTAGAGAGGAGGTAAAAAAAGGAGTAGACCTAGTATCAGTTCGGAAAACAGAGTCTACAAGGAGAGAGAGCCTCTGGACCCTTTGTAAATATTTGTGGTACTTGAAAACAGCCATAAGCAGACAAGTAGAAATTCTCGGTTGCTAAGGGGACTGAATCTTCCAGTATATATGCACAGGAAGAGTTGTACTTCCAAATGGAGTATGTTCTGAAGTCAATTATTGATGACCTGAATCCACAACAGCTTGGAATACCATAGCCAAGTTCTTGGATTTGACTTTGGATAATATAAATGGACACATGGTGTTTTGAAGAGATTTTTTTTTTTTGTGGCTGCATTGGGTCTTCGGTGCTGCGCGTGGGCTTTCTCTAGTTGTGGCGAGCGGGGGCTACTCTTAGTTGCGGAGCACGGGCTCTAGGTGCGCGGGCTCAGTAGTTGTGGCTCGCAGGCTTAGTTGCTCTGCGGCATGTGGGATCTTCCCGGACTAGGGATCGAACCCGTGTCTCCTGCATTGGCAGGTGGATTCTTAACCACTTGCACCACCAGGGAAGTCCAAAGAGATTTTTTAATGAAACAGTTTTGACCCAGCTGTGTTGTTAGAGCTCTTGTGACTCACATAGTTATTGATGCCACTGCATTGACATGGCCCAAGACCAAATCATTAAAATTCCAGCTGCTCTGATAACCAGGAAATAAACCAATGGATGTCTTTTCTCCATCCTAGGGCCTCATCTCCCCTGTGGTGGGCTTTGGAGAAGGTGGGAGTTAGAAGTGAGGAGGTAAAGAGTAGGTTCAGGCACCCTCTGGCAGGCAAACCACCCATAACGAGGAGTCACATGCTAACCATTGTCCTCAGCTCATAAAGACCATTCTCAGCTGAGTGACCACTCATTCTTGGAGCTAACATAGACATCTTGAATGGTCTATACCTCGTGTTAATTAATTTCACCTATAAAATTACAATGGCTCTACTTGTTTACATTCAACAGAATTATACTTAACTAAAAATTCAACTTATTTCCTTTTCCATTTGATAACTCAAGGATAGACACCTCTGATATTTGAAGGCCTCTTGAGCATACTCAATTTTATTGGTCAGTGTTATGTTGGACACTAGGGGGAAAGAGGAGGAATTTGTGTTCCTATTCTCAGCTCCATACTGTACAGAAAGTCTTGAAATAAAGTTCGTTTCCCCAAACGAACTTTTTGGCCAACCCAATATATATTCTCTCTCTGTAGAATCCATTCACCAATATTCATATTATAAATTTCCTTTGAATTGATGGTTTTAAGAGATAGTTGAGATACCCTTAGATACTTAGTTCTAAGAGACTTTGAACGATCTTTATTGCCTTTTTATTATAAAGTTAATGGATACTTACACAAATTCAAAAAAATAACTGAAATGAATAAAGTAGAAAGTGAAATTCGTAGAATTGAGGAGGGGTTAAGTATAGAATAAGGATCACAGAAGTCTGTCCTATGCATGACTTGGTAACGACATGCCAGTCTCACATTTTGGAGGGTCCCTTTTGGCAAGGGACCTGACTCAAAATTGCTGAGTCCTAGTGTTCCTTTCATCAAGAGGGCCCATAAAAATGGCTCCATCAGACTCATTGTGTCATTCTTCTTCTGGGTGTGCATCCAAAAGGATTGAAAGCAGGTTCTCGAAGAGATATCTGTATACTCATGTTTATGGCAGACGTTTTCACAGCAACCAAAAGGTAGAAGCAAACCAAGCGTCCATCACAGATGAATGAATAAGCAAAATGTGGTCTATACATGCAGTGGAATGTTATTCAGCCTTTAAAAGGAAGGAAATTCTGACACATGCTGCAGCAAGGGTGAACCTTTAGGACATTATGCCAAGTGAAATGACAGACACAAAAAGACAAATACTCTTGTTTGAGGTCCCTAGAGTAGTCAAATTCATAGAAACAGAAAGTAGAATGGTAGTTGCGGTGGGGAGCAGGGGGATGGCGAGTTGTTGGAGTTTCAGTTTTGCAAGATGAAAAACTTCTGGAGATCTGTTGTACAACAATGTAAATATACTTAACACTAGCGAACTGTACACTAAAAAATGGTTACGATGGTAAATTTTATGTTATGTATATTTTACCACAATTAGAAAAACATTTTAGTGTTAAAAAAAGCTGTATGTCAACACCGCCTGCTTGAGTATACACATCACCTATAAAATTAAAACTCTTCTAGTGCCACGCAGCCATGAGGTGTTACTGTTGTCACGTTCTTTGTCTTCCAGTGTCTGCGAGGCAGGGGGCTTCAACAACAGACCCAGGGGGTCCATGAACTCCTCCATACTTAATGCAGATTCTTATTTGTTTAAGCATTTTTTTCAGGGGAAAAGGGCCCATCACTTTCTTCAGTTTCTCAGAGAGGCGTATGGCTCCCTCCCTGCCAGTAAAGGCTTAGAAGTGCTGCCCAACAGATTGTCTCTATTCAATAGACTTTATTAAATTAACTGTGCACAAAAGCTATTATGTCAAAGCTTTGAGTTTAATATATACTCAAATAAAGCAAAATCTTATTAAGGCTCATTTGTGTGATTGATTATTCCATCTACGCTTTCAGTAGCTGGGATGAATTTATGTCTAAATACTTACGAAACCAAGGTGCCCCTGTGAGATGCCCAGCTTAGAGAGTGCTTTATTCTTCAAAGAGGTACCTGCCCTGAGGAATCACATTTGTCAGATTCTCAGCTCTTCTGACACAAATCAAGAATGTGTATCCGATAGTAATCAGTAATTCAAACCTCGCCAATACGTACTCCCCGTTCATAATTTTTTCCAAAATACCCTTCTATTTTCTGAAGATTTTTAAGATGACAATTAGGGAGTCTCCTACTGCCTCAATAAAGTGGATTTCTAGAAGGAAACAGCTAGGAAAGATGTTGGAATTACAGAGAGGAGATCCATTTAGACAAACCATTTGTTGTTGTTGTTTTTTCCCGGTTACAAAGCACAGACAAACTCAGTGTTCTGAAACGCAAACAGAGATGTCACAAGGTCCTTCCCCAGGCAATTCAACATGCACTTGAAGGACCCTCCTGTGACAAGGACTATGCTTTGCCCTTTCAAAGCCCACTCTCAGGTAAAGATGGTTATCCTGTATTATAGATAATGGCTGACAGGATTGAACAGAATCCTCCCAGGGGACTGAAGCTAATGGGTTGGAAGTTCTGTGTCTTTAATTTATTTGCCGGAGGAATGCCATCTCTCCTCCCCAATACAGAACTCAAAACCCCAAAGCAGAGAATATACACACTCACACACACAAAGCCATCTTTGATTTTTTGTTATTTAATTTTTTTGGCTTATTCTGTTTCTCTATTTTTTAGTATTAATTTTGTAACCTGTGAGTCATATCTTAATAGCAAGGGTTTTTGACTTTTGTAACCTGTGAGTCACTCACATCTCTGCTCAAATGTCTCCTTCTCAGACACAAAATTTTCCTGAACGCCTTACCTAAAACTTGTTCGTGCTCACTGCTCTCCTCCTCTAGATGCAGCTTTAATTTTCTTCAGGGTACTTGCAATCATCTAGCATTCCATAAATTTATCAGTTTGCTTATTGTCTGTTTTTCCCCACCCTGGTATAGGTACTCAACAAATAAATATCCCTTTACTTAGGTTTTTTTTGGCTGCACTGGGGCTTTGTTGCTGCACCCGGGCTTTTCTCTAGTTGAGGCCAGTGGGGGCTACCCTTTGCTGCGGTGCACTGGCTTCTCATTGTGGTGGCTCGTCGTGTTGCAGAGCACGGGCTCTAGGCGTGCGGGCTCTAGAGGGCAGGCTCAGTAGTTGTGGCACATGGACTTAGTTGCTCCGTGGCATGTGGATCTTCCCGGACCAGGGCTCGAACCCGTGTCCCCTGCATTGGCAGGCAGATTCTTAACCACTGTGCCACCAGGGAAGCCCCTTTACTTAGGTTTTAAATTACTGTAGCTTTTTCAATATTGGCCTTTTAACTTCATTGTTAACTGGATAAGTGAAGGAATGTTCAAAGGATTTAACTATGAGATTGGAAAAAAAAAAGAAGTCCTATATTTTCTTCCTTTCTCCAAGGCTGTCCTTGAGAAAGCTTGCATGCATTGACGTATGTTCAGGTAGTGATTGTCGAGTGCTGACTATGTACCTGGCACTGATCTATATGCTAGTGGGAGGGTAACATTATACCCTTACTAAGCTGGTCTTTGGTCTTTGTGAATACTTGAACACTCGACTATGATTTTGGGTTGGAACTTTCGTCTAAAACAAGTACTATTCTGAGGTCTCACATTACCAGTATGTCAGGATTGTGTTCTTTCCCCTTGGGTTTTCATGGGGAAAGAGGTAGCAAAATGGTAACACAGATAAATGGAGTTTTGAGAGGGTGCCTACAAGGTTAATTTCTTGTTCTAAAAAAATGTATTGGTTGATTTATTATCCAATATGGTTAAAACATGATGTGTAAATGCATAGTCTTCTTATAAAAAATGCTTTAAAAGAGTATTACAAAAATAAGCATAATTTTATTTTTCTTACATCTTATTCTTAAACATTGAACTCATTTTATTGGAATATTATTGGAAATTTTTAATTCTGAGGTTTCACGTTGCCAATAGCAACCACCTAATAGAAAATACTTTCCAAAATGAAGTACATTATAACCAGGATGTGGATGAGAGGGCTAAAGATGATCACTACATACACTGAATCCTTTATATTTATTTCCCAATTCTATTTGGTATACTCTTTTCACTTTCAAAGTTCTATGTCATCATCTTTTGGCTTTCACACTATTCCTTCACATTTTTTACCTGTGTTAAATCTCTGAAATTCTACTATTTGTATTTCTATCACATATATTCTATAATATTCTTAAATCTCCACAATTTACTAATTTGGTGAAATTATGTGTGTCATGTGTCATAGCAAATAGTAATTTCAAAGGTCTGTTTAAAATTGTCATTCTCTGTATAAAGGACTTTGAGAACTTTCTAGAATGTATTTGTCAATAGGGCCGAGTTTTTCCTTTTTGTAGAGCAAATTTGAACACCATTACTCAATCTTTACATACTTCTTTTTATTCCTTCATTTATCCAGGTCTAAGTTGTACTTCCTCTGGTGAATTATTCTCTAATAACTCCAGAATACACTGACTGATCTCCTTTTAGGTGTCCATAGAATTTTATTGTTGATATTAAAATATTTTGATTCTCAAATACAGGCTTAGTGCACTATTATTAATTGATGCATGTTTTCTTTGTAACATACCACCATTCCCAAATATGTTGCAAGTTTCTTGGAATTATGTCTCCAACTTTTCTCACAGTAACCCTGAATAAGTACTTATTAAATTGAACTGAATACAGAACAGAGATCTGTAAATGTAAAAGTCAGCTCTTGGCATATATTCTGCCCTCCAGTTGGTAGGCATGTTTCTTTGTAGTTCTTCCAACAGTTCTGGCTTTTGAAGTTTATACTATCTCCTATGTGAGTAAAACATGTATATCAGCTATCAATTGCTATGTAACAAACCACCCCCAAAACATAATGGCTTTAAAAATAGATTTGTTATTTCTCATAATTCTGTGGATTGGGCTCAGTGGGGTGGTTCATCTGCTGCATGAGATCTCAGCTGGAGTCACTTGTATAGCTGCATAAAGTTAGGTGGAACTGGGGCTGGAATGTTCAAGACAGCTATGCTCACATGTTTGGCCCCTCAACTGCAGTGCTTAGCGCTGGGGCAGGTGGTCCTCTCCCTCTTCTCATTCAGCAGTCTAGCCTGAGCTTCTTTACGTGGCAGCTGGGTCCTAAGAAGGCAAAAAGGAAAGCTGCTAAGCTTCCTCACGCCAGATCCTGGAAGTCACACAGCTTTATTTCTGCCACATTCTCCCGGTCCAGACAAGTCCCAGGACCAGCCAGATTCAAGGGGAGGGGCTCCACCTCTCAATGAAGGGGAGCAGCAAAGTCACACTGCACAAGAGAAGGTAGTGTGGGAGGAACTGTAGGCAGCCGTTTTTCAGATAGTCTGTCACAGCATGATAGCAAGAAAGGAATGTGAAATCATCTAGGTAAACTTTAAAATTTTTACATCTGAGAAAGCTGAAGCCTAGAGAAGTGAGATGGCTTACCCAGGGTACCACAGCTGGTTTCCTAGACCCTTGCTACATAAAGTGTGGTCCCTGGACCAGTAGCATCAATATCACTGGGAGCTCATCAGAAATGCAGACTCTCAGGCTCCCCCAGACCTACTGAAGCAGCATCTGTCTTTTCCCACGATCCCCAGGGGCTCTGAATGCACATTAAAGTTTACTGAGAAGCACCATTGCTCTTTTTACTTCCAAAAACTGAGACAGAAGACCTACCACCTACGAAAGAAGAATATTTTACAGTCAGAGACTTGACTCAGCATGGAAAAAGCTTTGTTTACTTAGTACCTGTTATGTTTTTTTTTAAAGCACTGCCCTTAGATCTTTGCAATTACTCTTGAATTTAATCTTCACAACAACCTTGAGGGGTAATTATTATAATTTCCATTTTACAAAAGAGGAAACTGATGCTCAAAGATCTGTACCTGTACCTAGTGGCGCAGAATTCAAACCTAGGGTTTTCTGACTCCAAACTCCATGCTCTTAGTTATGGGACCATATACACTGGCAACTGCCATATGGCAGCAGTGAAGGAGTATAAATGTTTAGAGGAAGAGCCTGTTAGAGGGGAGCCATGGCGTGTGGCTGGCTTGGTGAGCTGTTGCTTTTCTCCTGACGCCTCCTACTCCCACCTTGCCTAAGGCGAAGAGGCTGGCACGGGTGTGTGACAGATGGCATGGCCCCACTCTGCCATATGTGTGCTGCTCCCCATTCCTGGGCACACAGCTGCCTGACACAGGCCTTGCCAGTTGGGCAGCTGCTTCTCGAGGTGTCTCCAAGGGCTGTTGCTCAGAGGGTGCAGTCCAGCATTTTCTCCCCTTTCCCTTTTAGACACGCTTTCCTTCCACTACTCGGGTCTCCACCTGGAGCAGAGAGCCCTGTCTGGGCTCTGACAGGGAGCCAGTACCAGACCTTGAGCTGTACATAACAGGTGGCATGTGGATGAAGCTCATCCAAAAGTGGGCGAGCCAAGGCGAGGAGCAGGGAACAGCTCCTCCTGGAATCCCGCTTCTGGAAGAGCTCGGTGCCCGCCAGAGCTTCCTTCTAACAGTTGCGCGTGGGCTGGAAAGGCAATTTCCTCCCTGCTGTTCCCTTTCCAGGAACGAGAGAGGAAGGAATGAAGAATGAGGACCAAGTGCAAGCAAGGGCACTCCTCTTCCTAGACCCAGAAGCCGTGGGAAGAGAGAGGCGAGAAAGAAAGCTCCAGAATCCTTCCACATGGGAGTAAAGAGAGCAAGATTCATGTTTGCTTTGGTCCTGTCAGCACGTTATGCCACCACTGGATAGGTTAACAGTTGACATCGAACACTGGTTGTGCAGTATGAGCCCCAGTGCTATGATTGCCCCCTCTGGCTTCAAATTTATATGCTAGCACTTTCTTTGGGTAATTTACTAGATCTTCATAAGCTTCAGGGTTCTCATCTGGAAACTAGGAGTAATAATTTTATCTCCTCATATGGTTGCTGTGAGGAATAAATGGGAAAATGCGTGTAAAGGGATTACATGGGCCAATAACTGGCATTTACTATGTTTTTGATAAATGTTATGTAGTAATGCTAAAGTTTTTGCGAGGGTAGAAACTTTGACTCTTCTGCTGTTGTATCCCCGGCTCCCAGAACAGTTCCTGGCACATAGTAGGTACTCATTATTTGATACATAAATGAATTATTTGACGAGTGAATTAATGACCAAATACTATAATACTGTAAGAGTTATTTTTGTGCTTGATCAGAGGACTCAGTGGCTTTAGGTAGAGGGTTGAGCACTTACATGTGTGTGTATTGTGTGATTGTGTGTGTATGTGTGTGTGTGTGTGTGTGTGTACATATATATATAAAAATAGACCAGGATTTTTCAGATGCTGCTAAGTTGGTCAGAAATGATACTGCTTTTGGCATAAGGAACCAAGATGGTGGAGTAGAAGGATGCGCTCTCACTCCCTCTTGTGAGAACGCCAGAGTCACGACTAGCTGCTGGACAATCATCCACAGGAGGACACTGGAGCTCACCAGAAAAGGTACCCCACATCCAAAGACAAAGGAGAAGCCACAATGAGATGGTAGGAGGGGAGCAGTCACAGTAAAATCAAATCCCGTAACTGCTGGGTGGGTGACTCACAGACTGGAGAACACTTATACCACAGAAGTCCACCCACTGGCGTGAAGGTTCTGAGCCCCACATCAGGCTTCCCAACCTGGAGGTCTGGCAACGGGAGGAGAAATTCCTAGAGAATCAGACTTTGAAGCCTAGTGGGATTTGATTGCAGGACTTCAACAGGACTGGGGGAAACAGACTCCACTCTTGGAGGGCACACACAAAGTAGTGTGCGCATCGGGACCTAGGGGAAGGAGCAGTGACCCCAGGGGAGACTGAGCCAGACCTACCTGCTAGTGTTGGAGGGTCTCCTGCAGAGGCGGGGGGGGGTGGCTTTGGCTCACCGTGGGGACGAGGACACTGGCGGCGGAGGTTCTGGGGGGTGCTCCTTGGCGTGAGCCCTCCCAGAGTCTGCCCTTATCCCCACCAAAGAGCCCAGGTAGGCTCCAGTGTTGGGCTGCCTCAGGCCAAACAACCAACAGAGAGGGAACCCAGCCCCACCCATCAGCAGTCAAGCAGATTAAAGTTTTACTGAGCTCTGCCCACCACAGCAACAGTCACCCCTACCCACCACCTGTCCCTCCCATCAGGAAACTTACACAAGCCTCTTAGATAGCCTCATCCACCAGAGGGCAGACAGCAGAAGCAAGAAAAACTACAATCCTGCAGCCTGTGGAACAAAAACCACATTCACAGAAAGATAGACAAGATGAAAAGGCAGAGAGCTATGTACCAGAGGAAGGAACAAGATAAAACCCCAGAAAAACAACTAAATGAAGTGGAGATAGGCAACCTTCCAGAAAAAGAATTCAGAATAATGATAGTGAAGATGATCCAGGACCTCGGAAAAAGAATGGAGGCAAAGATCGAGAAGATGCAAGAAGCGTTTAACAAAGACCTAGAAAAATTAAAGAACAAACAAACAGAGGTGAACAATACAATAACTGAAATGAAAACTACACTAGAAGGAATCAATAGCAGAATAACTGAGGCAGAAGAATGGATAAGTGACCTGGAAGACAGAATGGTGGAATTCACTGCTGCAGAACAGAATAAAGAAAAAAGAATGAAAAGAAATGAAGACAGCCTAAGAGACCTCTGGGACAACATTAAACGCAACAACATTCACATGATAGGGGTACCAGAAGGAAAAGAGAGAGAGGAAGGACCAGAGAAAATATTTGAAGAGATTATAGTTGAAAACTTCACTAACATGGGAAAGGAAATAGCCACCCAAGTCCAGGAAGCGCAGCGAGTCCCATACAGGATAAACCCAAGGAGAAACACGCCGAGACACATAGTAATCAAATTGGCAAAAATTAAAGACAAAGAAAAGTTATTGAAAGCATCAAGGGAAAAACGCCAAATAATGTACAAGGGAACTCCCATAAGGTTAACAGCTAATTTCTCAGCAGAAACTCTGAGCAGACATTGCTCTCTTGTCCCTCAGGTATCCTCTGTTTTCCTGAAGGGATGATTTTATAACAAGAACTGGGAATAGGGGACTTCCCTGGTGGTCCAGCGGTTGGCCCTCTGCACTTCCAGTGCAGGGGGCACGGGTTTGATCCCTGGTTGGGGAACTAGGATCCCGCATGCTGTGCAGCATGGCCAAAATAAAAAAAGAAAAGAACTGGGAGTAGGATATGCTCTTTCAGAAAGGAAGCCTGGGATGGGTCTCAGTCCTGGGGTTTGCTTCAGAATCAACGAGAGCTTTGTCACTCTACACATGTCTGGACCTCAGAATTTTGATCCAACTTCCTGTAGGATCATCTGGGTTGGTTTGTTTATTATTTTATTAAATACCCTTTTAATTTCAGAATAATTTCAGATTTACAAACATGTTGCAGAGATCGCACAGACAGTTCCCTCATAGCCCTCACCCAACTCCTCCCGTGTTAACATCTTGAGAGCTCCATGCTACAATGTTATTTCTATTAACTGAACTTCAGACTGCATTTAGATTTCGCCAGTTTTTCTACTACTCCCTTTTCTTTTCTTTTTTTTTTAATTTTTTTTTATTTTTTAATTTTTTAATTTTTTAATTTTTGCTTTATAACAAATTTAATCAGTTATACATATACATATGTTCCCATATCCCCTCCCTTTTGCGTCTCCCTCCCACCCTCCCTATCCCACCCCTCCAGGTGGTCACAAAGCACCGAGCTGATCTCCCTGTGCTATGCGGCTGCTTCCCACTAGCTATCTACCTTACGTTTGGTCTACTACTCCCTTTTCTGTTCAAGGGTCTCATCCAGATACCACGCTGCATTTAGTTGTCATGTCTCCCCAGTCTTTTCTGGTCTGTGACAGTTTCTCTGTTTCCTTGTTTTCTATGACCTTGAGAGTCTTGAGGAATCCTAGCCGGGAGTATATTTAGTTTTTAAAAGTTTGAAGTTGACTCTGATTCTGATGGGCACTGCTGTTAGGAACTCCTTCCTATGCAGGTGCTCGAGCTTGCATTTTGTTTTGCATATATTTTTCCCCAAAGTCTTAAAGGTTTTATTAAGATTTTATACTGCCTGTCAAGGATCTATGACATCTTGGTGACAGATAACCTATTTTTGGTTAGGGATGAAAATATGTTTTGGCTAATATAAGTCAATGTAAAGTTGAAATTGAGAATTTCAGTTTCAAAATATCAAAATGTGTTATATGCACAAGCAGTTTGGTATAAGAATCTTGGGCTAAATAAATTCTTATGTCTTTGGTAAGGACAGTCGTCACAATTACTGAGTGCTAACCATGAGCGAGGCACTGTCCTCAGTGAATTGGGTGTGATAAGGCCTTTAACTCTGCCCTGGCTTTTTGGATGTGTCAACTTGGCTAGCCTCAACTACAAGTCCAAGAAATGTGATCTCAAAGGACCAGAAAGATCCCCAGATGGTTGTTTTGGATAAGATGATTCTTGCTGTTGCTTGGACAACAGATTATAGGAGAGCATGGTTTCTTAACAGCAGCACTAATTGATATTTGGGACCAGATGATTCTTCTTTGTAGGCCTATGCTGTGCATTGTGGGATGTTTAGCAGCCTACACTAAATGCCACTAAAAGCCAGTAGCGCCCGCGAGTTGTAACAACCAAAAAATGTCTGCAGAAATGGCCAAACGCGCCCTGGGGGACACAGTCACCCCCAGTTGAGATCCACTGGAATAGATAGAAAGTTAGCACAGGGCTCTTGCACTAGGTTCCAAGATCAAATATTTCGAGCCTAATGAAAACTGTTAGGAAGAAAGAATGAATGACAGGTCCAATCCCTGCCCTGGAGAATAGGGAGCCTTTGGTCAAGGGGGAGAAGGAAAGGAGGACAGAGGGCCTTGGGTTCCTCCAGTGTAACAAGCATGTAACAAGCATGACCTTATGAAAATCAACAAAAAGTTCTCTGAACTTCACAATTAGGCAGTTTTAGGATAGCAAAGCCGGAGAGTATCCTGCTGCTGCTGGTGACGCTGCAGAGACCAGTGGATGGGCAGATAAACTGCTGCAGTGTGTAGGTTCACTTCACTTGAGCTTAAGATGGGGAATATCTTCTGCCTTTCAGTCTTCTATTAGTGCCTACTCAGGGACTGTGTGCCTTGTTGTTCTAGAAACCTCTCAACCATGTAATAGGGAGAGCTCCACCTCGCATAGGTTGTTTTCTTCCTGCAGTTGGGTCAATGTTTATGGTTCTGACAGAGTTGTGTAAGCATCCTGAGATTTTATAGCCATTTTAAAAGTCACTGTTTATATTTGCACCTGAATCCTTTCTCGAGTAGTTTTTTTAGCCCCTGTAGTCCAGCTACCCTTCTGCTTTAGATGAATATGCAGGAATTCAAGGATTCTTTCCTTTAAAGGAACTGTCCCTTACTGTTGCTCTTCAGTGTGATTTCTCCATTTCAGACTGCCAGCCATTGAGTTCTGAATGATTTCCCCTGTGTAAATGCACAGCCACCCTTCTTGAGCTCTTTGGGCTATCGTGGTTTAGATAATCCAGTTAGCTGTCCTAAATCTCAGCGGCAGATGTATTTTTAAGAAGGAAATTCAAACTTGACTACATTAGTTGCTTTCTCCTGCAGTGTTCCGTATCTTTCCACCCCCTGGTGCCAAGCTGGTGTTTGTAAAGAGGCCAAAGTGATGTTAGGAATCCTTGCCTAGTTCACGTCAAGTGACCAGCAGCAGTGAGCCCTGACACAACAGTCTCCATGTGGCACGGGGACTACTGAGCTGTTCCCCAAAGAATACTTAACCAGGCACTTCTGGAACTGGAAGGCGCCCACCAGCTGCCTGGGTGTCTTGTTAAAATGCAGACGCTAATTCAGTAGGTCTGGGACAGGGCCTCGTATTCTGCGTCTCTAGCAAGCGGCCAGAGAATGCCAAAGCTGCTGACCCCTGGGACAGACGACACTTTGGATAGGGAGGATTTAACCCTGTCTTGTGGTTGGAGATTTGCACGCTGCTAAATTCAGTATCTAACTTAATCAGGGTGTAAAGTCACTTAACCTTCACCTCATCTTGCTTTCCTCAAAAACCTTGACAATTACTATTCCAGTCCTACTTTAAACTATGGTGTGGTATGAAACATGGATGAATTGCAAAAACAGTATGTTGAGCAAAAGAAGCCAGACACAAAAGAGTACATGCAGTATGATTCCATTTACATGAACTTCTAGAATGGGTGAAACCAGAGTGACAGAAATTAGATCAGTAGTTTCCTGGGCCTGCGGTGATGGTGGGGTTGTCTGAATTTGTTAGGGGTGATAATAGTCCTTGTATTTTAGAGATAATACTGATATGTTTACAAATAAATGATACAGTTCCTGAGACTAGCTTCAGAATAGTCCGCTGGGGGAACTGGATGCAGATATAACTAAAACAAGTGTAGCATGTGTTGATAATTGTTGAAGCTGGGTGTTGAGTCCATGGCCTTCATTGTACTATTCTCTATTTCTGTATATATGACTATTACCAGAACACAGACTTTTTTTAAAAATGGGGGTTTTCCCTTAGGATTTTTTTTTGTCATGATAAAAGCTTTTTCTGCATGTAGGAGATATTATCACCAAAGACTACTTTCATTCAGCTACTCAACATACATTCGTTCTGTACCTACTCTGTGCCCTGCGCTGTGCTAGGTAATGGGCATACATCAATGAAGGATGCTGAAAAAAGTCCCTGCCTTCACAGTGCTTACATTCTGGTGCAGAAGACAGGCAGTAACTGATTAAGGTAATAAGGAAATAGATTGTAGAGTATGTAAGACATAAGTGCTGTGGGAAAACTAAGAGAGGGTAAAGGGGTCAGAAGTTGGGGAAAGGTGCAAGGGACAGGTCGGGGCTCATTGAGCAGTTGTGTGCTCAGGCCAACTGAGATGACATTTGCATCAAGTCCTGAAGGAAGTGAGGGATTTAGCTCATGCACATAATGGGACAGAACTTTCTAGGCAAAGGACAACTAGTGAGAAGGCCTCAGCAGGAGTTGCCTGAGGCTCAAGCCAAAAGCAGGAGGCCCTTGTGACTGAGTGGTCCGTGAGGGAGAGAGGAGGAGGAAGTAAGAGAGGAACTCAGGCAGTAATGGTCCAGATCAGTCATGGTAATGACTGACTTGCTCTGAGATGGAGACCACTGCGGGTTTTGAGCAGACGGTTCAACCTGACTGTTGTGTTGAGGAGAGACTTCAGGGGCAAGGGCAGAAGTAAGGGAGCCATCAGGCAGGTGACCCCACTCGCTGGGACTGTCCCCAATGTCTTCTCTCACGTGCTGCATGTAGATCTCTCCATATCCTATTTTTCACAGCCAAGGACACCCTCCTCTTTTCCAGTCTCTCCCCCTCTCAGATATCCTTCCATTTGAAACACACCAGAGCCTTGCCACCCAAAGTGTGGTCCCTGGACTGGCAGTGTCAGCCTCACCTTGGAGGAGCCTCAGAGATGGCCCATCACTAACGTGAGTGAAAGACTGTGGGAGAGTCAGACAAAGTGGCAGCTCTGAAGGTAGGGAGAAGAAGTCAGATTCTGGAAATAATTTGAAAGTAGAGCCGACAGGATTTCCTGACCAACTGTTTGTGGGCTATGAGAGTACCAGTGAGCAAAGGATGTCTCCAAGTTGGAGCCTGAGTAAAGGGAAAAACGGAGTTGCCTTTGAGATGAGAAGACTGCTTTGGGTGTCTGAGTAAGGGTTTAGAGGTTGTTTGACAAACCTCCACTCTGCAGTGAATATAACGTCTACCTTCCCTGAAGACAGACTTATGTTTGTGTGACAGCTTCATACAGACTACAAGATGGCGTTTCCATTGTATTGAGGAATACAGAAGCCTGAACTATAAACTCGTCAGACATTTCTGTGATGTAGCAGCTAATGGCATGATGCTGTACATTTCTCTGTACGGCACCCTAATTGTTCATGCTGAAAATGCACCTGGGTCGTGGAGAATGTATTTGTTTCCTTTCAGGCTATGGCTGGTGACTGTAGCAAGAGGAATGTTGCAGAATAATTTGTTAGTGCAGAAGAAAATGGCTGAGGAGTTTATTGTGCACTAAAACCTAATCTCAATCCTAATCTTATTCTCACTTGCTGTGACTCAGAAGTGATGTTGCCTTTCTTTGCAGCTGACACTTTGTGCTGTCAACCTTCCCCTTTATTTCTTTGTTTTTGCTTTGTATTGTCACCCCATTGACATCTTTCTCTTTCTTCTCATGAGAGCTATGGTTTAAGGCTTAAATGATAGATAATATGTTAATGATTATTTTGCTGTAGTCCCTGAGTTACCCAATAATACTTACATTTTAGGAGGAATTTTGAACATGAGTACACATGCACTTAAATGGACTATTATGTGAAAGAATTTTTATGAGTCATTTTGCACCAACAATAGAGAACACAATTCCAAATGGACATTATTCCTTCCTTTCCATTAATTTGTTATTTGCTCTCAGTATAGCATCATCCTTCCCTGAATCATTTTCTGCTGTTACAATTTCACAATAGTACAAAAGTATTGGATATTAAAGAATTATCCAAATGCCTGGTCTTTGGAAAAATACTCTGTTAGTGACTCAGGGGTCTAAGCCTCTGAACAATATTCTTTAGGTCAATATTCTTTAGTTTCTTTCAGGTCTGGCAAAAGCTGAGTTCCTGTTTCTCTTTTGTTTTTTCATCCAATCGTAAGCAATCCGATATGAAAGATATAATAATTTGACAGGTTATTAAATTACCTTTCAGTGAGATTTGTTATTTAACTCTCACTCCAGAAAAATAGAATTAGTAGGAATCTACTTTGTGGCCACTCATACTTGGCATGGGAGATCATCTCTTTAAATGGAATTGAAATGGAAATGGCGATGGCCTCTCACCTCTCTCTCACACCCACTAAGAGGCAGAATTCCCTGAAGGAAAATGAGTGCCTGAGAAAAGAGCAAAGGTAAGGGTCAGGAGACTGGATGGAGGTTATTGCAGGAATCCAGGGGAGTGAATAGGGAGACTAGAACCACTGGCCTTGCTGTGGAGCTTCTAGAAGATGGGTAGATTCTGGATATGATTTAAATACAGGGCTAACAGGATTTGCTGATGGGATAAATATAAGTGTGTGGGTCAAGGATAACTCTGAGGTTTTGGGCCTGAATAACTGGCAGAATGTAGTTGATAAGCAGGGCATTCTTGGAGGCCTATAGAAAGGAAACTGAGGAAGGCAGGATTTGGAAGAATGAGGCATTGTGCAGGAGACAGCTGCCATTTTTCCTTTTGTTTATAGTCTTTGAGTGTGATTGCTAGTCTAATGTACCACTGGACATCTTCCAAATCTTTCTAGCAAATGAAAAAGGCTGTCAAAGGTAAGTGGTATGTGTTTGTATGTGAGTACTGAGCATAGACATCAGCCCCAAAATGGAATATATTGCCCTAGTTTTCTAAACTGTAATATTTTCAGTTTTAATATTTATGCTAATATAACACTTTTATTGAAGAAAAATTGTTTCAAACTTTGGCTGAAGAGCAAATTAAAACCACATTTATATATGGCCTCAATTCCTTGACCCAGAACGTCCATCAAGTGAACATTAGGCTATTGAAGAAGCATTGTCAATTTATTTTGAAATGGTCACACTTATCCCCTCTGTCTTTGTCTTTCAAATGGGTAGGTATAAATAGTTATCATCTGGTTTAAAACATTGTCATTTTTACTTTTTACAGTATCTATTTCAGTGAAAACCAGGCAGAGCTCTCCATCATGAAAGGTAGACTTCATAAAGTGCTGCCTTAGTCACTACACTCACATCATTACAGAGAGGCTTTGCCACTAAGCTCGAGGCTAAGGAGGGTGTATGTCTCTTTCATCAAATCCTGTTGATCCTTGACCTTTTTAGTTGAAGGGCAAGAGACACTCTACAGTGTTGGCTTCAAGGAAGGCAGGAGCTTAATTTGGGTTTTAAATTTAGCATTCAGTTTTGCCCTACCAACATCAAGTCAAGTGGTTTTACACAATTAGCTGAAACCAATATTGAGTTTCCCGTCTTGGTCCTTACTTTCACCCTTCTTGGGAAGCAAGTTGGAATTGACTGTGTATCAGCCTTGACCTCCAGCACTCATGGGAGGTCAGTACTCATCAGCGCCTTTTAGGAATATCAACAGTGACCATACTAGGACAGAGCTGTTATTGATCCTTTGATGTTCTCACTTCAATGTTAGGACTCTGAAGTCTTGACCTTGTCCCCACAGCTTCTGAACTTTTATATTATCATTATGTTTAAAGATACAACAGTATTATTGACATGTAGAGAGTAAATCTATTTTTGGTGATAATGGAAGTAGCTCCTCAAGTATCAAGACTGTGTTTTTTCTCTTCCTTTCTGTGGCACAAAGTTAGTTGTATCCATAATAGTATTCCCCCTTTTTCCTTGCCACCAAGAACTCAGTTTTATTTAGGTGGCAGTGTGTACTATACCAGGAGATGAGTCTCAGCAAGTCGTCTAAACTGGTGGTCTACATAAGTGCATGGTAATTCCATTTCCTTTGGACAAATACTCCCTTTCTAAGCCCCTCTTGCAAACTAGGTGGCCATGTGACTTTTGACCAATGAGACATAAGGGTAAGACTACTGAGGGATATCCAGGAGAGATTTTTACTGCCTGAGAAAATAGGGAGCTTGGAAAGACACCTCCTCTACACTGCACTTTCCCCCTTCTTCCTGCCTTGAATGGGGTTATAAGATGTAATGCCTGGATTTGTAGCATCCATCTTGTAACCGAGAGGTTACAAACTAAGGCAAAATGCTGAGGGTGGCAAAGTGGAAAGACAGAATGATCCTGGGGGACCTTGGTGATTTTGTTGATCTAAGGCAACGAGCTAGGAATGCCCTACCTTTTTTTATTGAGATAATAAAATATATTTATTTTCACATGGTTAATAATTCTGTTCCTCAGCAAGAAACATTCCTTATTGATTCAGCTTCTGTCATATTCTTCAGGCAAATCATCCATATACTCCACTTTGAGCTGGTTTTGAACACCCTACGGTGAAAGCAATATAAAGGCCAAGGTTAACAGGATCATTCAAGTACTCTAGGAGGCCCTGACCACAATTACAGAAGCTATGTGGTGCTGACTGCCAAACTGTGACACCATTTTGGGGCAGAGGGCCTCTCCGTCCTTCTGAATGGACCCGACTCCATGCTGGCGCTTTAGAGAGCAGCCACGGAGAGACTCTTTGGTACAAGAAGCCACTAAAGAAAAGGAAAACTGTGCTCCTTGGTCTTCTCAGTGGAAGCTGGCAGTTGGGGGAAAGTGAGTTCCTCTAAACTACTCCCAGCCTCTTTTCTAATGTTTTGCCTCTTAGTCTGAAAGTTTTAGTGTAACCAGATTGGCCTCACGTGTTTACATGTAGCTCAGCCTTAGAATGTTCCCCTTGGAAATGGAAACTCATGGTTGACACAGGGCAAATTGTATTCTCTTCCTGAGATCAAAAAGGAGGCCATTTATCAGAAAGATGTTTTCCTCCTGTCTTACGTTTAAATGATTGACACAATGAACAGACAGTTTTAGTTCACTGCGGCTCTGGTAGGTTAGATAGCAAATGACTTGCTGGGATAATAACACATAAAAGAAATACAAAGGCTCAGATTCCTCCAAGGACAAAAAAAGCCGCCTGACTGTTCAGTCCACTGGCCTGACGAGCTAGTGAACTTATCTTGACCTATGGAGAAAAAAAAAATCCTATGTATACATGATGACAAAACAAGATTTGGGACTCTGCCTGCAGATTTCCTTCTGGTCAAACAGACAATTTAAAAATACTCTGTCAATTCTTGCAATATTTTTATATGTGGAAGCACTCTGCTGCTCAGTCACAATTGTAGGACATGACTACAAATTGCTTGTTTTCTGATATTTATAGCCGAATAAATGCGATTACAAAAAAAGAGCCTTCTTCTAGACAGTGGCAGAATGGGGAAGGGAATTTATGGATCACCAACTCTGCAATGCTGTGGTTTTATTACTTCGTATTATTTCATTTAATTCTGAGGTCATTACCGTTACCCCATTTTAGAGATAAAGAAACTAATGCTAAAGGAGGTTAAGAAAGTCACCCTTAAAGGGGGTCCGTAGCTTTTAGATGGCCAAGTTGAGATTAATACCCATATCTGCCTCTAATGCCAGTGGTCCTTGTAGTTCTCTACTTTTGTCTAGTCTATGCTTCACAGTCTTTACTGGGCCTACATATTTAAGAGAGAGCTAGGAATATGCAGATTCCTGAACCCTGGCCCCAGTGGTCCCAATTCTTTTGCTTTTTTGGGAGTGTAGGAAAAAATTCCCATTTCCCCAGGAATCCCCTGTGATTGTGATGCTGACTGTCTGAAGAGAGTACTTGGAGGAGTGCTGGTCTGGACCTGAGGTTCTCCATGCTGGCTGCACATTGAATCACCTAGGGTCACAAAGTTCCAATGCCTGGTGCCTCACCTCAGATTCTCTGGAGTGGAGCCCAGGCCTCAGCATGTAAAAGTAAAGTCCTTCCCCCTCTGGGTCATGATCATTCTGATGGACGGTGAGGGTTGTGAATCTCTGGTCTAGCTGCTTCTGGTCTTGGTTTCATCAGGGACTAACTGCATGATCACTAACAGTCCTTGCTCCTTCATAAGGCATTGGACTGTGATGGTGAATTTTGTGTGTCAACTTGACTAGGCTAAGGGATGCCCATATAGCTGATGGAACATTATTTCAGATTGTGTTTGAGGGGGTGTTTCTGGAAGAGGTTAGCGTTTGAGTCAGTAGACTGAGTAAAGAAGGTGTGCCCTCGTCGGTGTGGGTGGGCATCATCCAATCCATCGAGCTGCCGGATAGAACAAAAAGGCAGAAGAAGGGTGAACTCTTGGTCTCCATAACCACATGAGCCTATTCCTATAATAAATCTTATATTATCTCTGTACATTGGTTCTGTTTCTCTGGAGAACCGTGACCAATACTGGACTTTACCTTCAAGATCTCTTCGGGATACCTGGGTCTTAGAGGAAAACTACATAGCTGATAATGGATGCATTATTCATGGTTCAGTAAAAATTCTAGATATATGGTTGCTTTCTTCAATTAAAAAATTTAATGTCATTTTCCCTTTGGCAAATAAGAAAAAATGTAATATTTGCAGGTTTCAAAACTGATTTTGTTTCAGCACCTCCTATAGAATAAAGATGAAGAATTTCCCCAAAGTTATAAAATAGAACAGGAGAAGAAGGACAGCGGCTGAAGATGGTAGATAGTGAGTGAGCAAAGGGGTGGTGAGACCTCAGGTCAAGTTTCCTATTTCAGTGGGACTCCCAGCAAACACTGGAGAAAACAGATATGGAGGAAAGAGAATGGGGGTATTTGTAGATTTGGTAATTATAGTCATTTTAACTATGGTAGACAGTAAAACCTGCCAATACATCCCAGAATTCTAGTTCTGCTAGGATTCTGTGACTTGAAGAAGACTGTGACTTAAAGAACATGGGTCTACAAATCTGTATTCCGTAAATATTTCCTGGATGAATTAATTCCTCCAGAATTAGAGAAGATTCATAAATGCAGGAAGTGAATTTGTCGTTTTTGTTTAAAGGATCAATAAATCTAACTTGGTGAACTGATGGTGTATTGCATCTGGACAGCGCATTGCACAGTGTCCTTCAATTATGATGTCATTTGAATAATAACTAGGTAAGAATAGGACTTTGGGGGAAAGCGTCTAAGTGCTCTGAATTAGTGAACTACTGCTTAATCAGGTGTTGCAAATTTAAATGCCTCCGGGGGCCAGGCAGGCAAACTAGATGGGAGTACTGAGCAGATATAAAACAAAAAGGAATGGACCATTTGAGCATATAAGTCCTATCTGAAAGCATTCAGATATACATTTCTAAAAAAACATTGTGTGGGCAGAATAAAATACATCCAAGGGCCACCACTTTGTAACCCCGATCCAACAAAACCAATTAGTATCTTGTTGCAGGCTTATGTTATATAGCTTTAAAGCCATAATCCTTTGAATTATTTGAAAATTCATAACAACTTTTTTTTATTTTCTTTTTTTCTTTTTTTTAATTAGTTTCTGCTTTATAACAAAGTGAATCAGTCATACATGTACATCTGTTCCCCCATCCCTTCCCTCTTGCGTCTCCCTCCCTCCCACCCTCCCCATCCCACCCCTCCAGGCGGTCACAAAGCACCGAGCTGATCTCCCTGTGCTATGAGGCTGCTTCCCACTATCTTATCTACCTTACGTTTGGTAGTGTATATATGTCCATGCCTCTCTTTCGCTTTGTCACAGCTTACCCTTCCCCCTCCCCATATCCTCAAGTCCATTCTCAAGTAGGTCTGTGTCTTTATTCCTGTTTTACCCCTAGGTTCTTCATGACATTTTTTTTCCCTTAAATTCCATATATATGTGTCAGCATACGGTATTTGTCTTTCTCTTTCTCAGTTACTTCACTCTGTATGACAGACTCTAGGTCTATCCACCTCATTACAAATAGCTCAGTTTCGTTTCTTTTTATGGCTGAGTAATATTCCATTGTATATATGTGCCACATCTTCTTTATCCATTCATCCGATGATGGACACTTAGGTTGTTTCCATCTCCGGGCTATTGTGAATAGAGCTGCAATGAACATTTTGGTACATGTCTCTTTTTGAATTATGGTTTTCTCAGGGTATATGCCTAGTAGTGGGATTGCTGGGTCATATGGTAGTTCTATTTGTAGTTTTTTAAGGAACCTCCATACTGTTCTCCATAGTGGCTGTACGAATTCACATTCCCACCAGCAGTGCAAGAGTGTTCCCTTTTCTCCACACCCTCTCCAGCATTTATTGTTTCTAGATTTTTTGATGATGGCCATTCTGACTGGTGTGAGATGATATCTCATTGTAGTTTTGATTTGCATTTCTCTAATGAGCAAAGATGTTGAGCATCCTTTCATGTGTTTGTTGGCAGTCTGTATATCTTCTGTGGAGAAATGTCTATTTAGGTCTTCTGCCCATTTTTGGATTGGGTTGTTTGTTTTTTTGTTATTGAGCTGTATGAGCTGCTTATAAATTTTGGAGATGAATCCTTTGTCAGTTGCTTCATTTACAAATATTTTCTCCCATTCTGAGGGTTGTCTTTTGGTCTTGTTTATGGTTTCCTTTGCTGTGCAAAAGCTTTTAAGTTTCATTAGGTCCCATTTGTTTATCTTTGTTTTTATTTCTATTTCTCTAGGAGGTGGGTCCAAAAGGATCTTGCTGTGATTTATGTCATAGAGTGTTCTGCCTATGTTTTCCTCTAAGAGTTTGATAGTGTCTGGCCTTACATTTAGGTCTTTAATCCATTTTGAGCTTATTTTTGTGTGTGGTGTTAGGGAATGATCTAATCTCATACTTCTACATGTCCCTGTCCAGTTTTCCCAGCACCACTAATTTTTTTTTTTTATAAATAGGTCATCTAGTTAAATTTTTTTTTTATTTTTTGCTTTATAACAAATTTAATCAGTTATACGTATACATATGTTCCCATATCCCCTCCCTTTTGCTTCTCCCTCCCACCCTCCCTATCCCACCCCTCCAGGCGGTCACAAAGCACCGAGCTGATCTCCCTGTGCTATGCGGCTGCTTCTCACTAGCTATCTACCTTACGTTTGGTAGTGTATATATGTCCATGCCGCTCTTTCACTTTGTCACAGCTTACCCTTCCCGTCCCCATATCCTCAAGTCCATTCTCTAGTAGGTCTGTGTCTTTATTCCTGTCTTACCCCTATGTTCTTCATGACATTTTTTTTTCTTAAATTCCATATATATGTGTCAGCATACAGTATTTGTCTTTCTCTTTCTGACTTACTTCACTCTGTATGACAGACTCTAGGTCCATCCACCTCATTACAAATAGCTCAATTTCATTTCTTTTTATGGCTGAGTAATATTCCATTGTATATATGTGCCACATCTTCTTTATCCATTCATCCGATGATGGACACTTAGGTTGTTTCCATCTCCGGGCTATTGTAAATAGGGCTGCTATGAACATTTTGGTACATGACTCTTTTTGAATTATGGCTTTCTCAGGGTATATGCCCAGTAGTGGGATTGCTGGGTCATATGGTAGTTCTATTTGTAGTTTTTTAAGGAACCTCCATACTGTTCTCCATAGCGGCTGTACCAATTCACATTCCCACCAGCAGTGCAAGAGTGTTCCTTTTTTTCCACATCCTCTCCAGCATTTATTGTTTCTAGATTTTTTGATGATGGCCATTCTGACTGGTGTGAGATGATATCTCATTGTAGTTTTGATTTGCATTTCTCTAATGAGCAAAGATGTTGAGCATCCTTTCATGTGTTTGTTGGCAGTCTGTATATCTTCTGTGGAGAAATGTCTATTTAGGTCTTCTGCCCATTTTTGG
Source organism: Mesoplodon mirus (assembly GCF_964341445.2). Taxonomy (NCBI): domain Eukaryota; kingdom Metazoa; phylum Chordata; class Mammalia; order Artiodactyla; family Ziphiidae; genus Mesoplodon; species Mesoplodon mirus. Next base: position 9,198,832 of record NC_138981.1, read on the forward strand.
ATTGGGTTGTTTGTTTTTTTGTTATTGAGCTGCATGAGCTGCTTATAAATTTTGGAGATGAATCCTTTGTCAGTTGCTTCATTTACAAATATTTTCTCCCATTCTGAGGGTTGTCTTTTGGTCTTGTTTATGGTTTCCTTTGCTGTGCAAAAGCTTTTAAGTTTCATTAGGTCCCATGTGTTTATTTTTGTCTTTATTTCCATTTCTCTAGGAGGTTGGTCCAAAAGGATCTTGCTGTGATTTATGTCATAGAGTGTTCTGCCTATGTTTTCCTCTAAGAGTTTGATAGTGTCTGGCCTTACATTTAGGTCTTTAATCCATTTTGAGCTTATTTTTGTGTATGGTGTTAGGGAGTGATCTAATCTCATACTTTTACATGTCCCTGTCCAGTTTTCCCAGCACCACTTATTGAAGAGACTGTCCTTTCTCCACTGTACATTCCTGCCTCCTTTATCAAAGATAAGGTGACCATATGTGCGTGGGTTTATCTCTGGGCTTTCTATCCTGTTCCATTGATCTATCTTTCTGTTTTTGGGCCAGTACCATGCTGTCTTGATTACTGTAGCTTTGTAGTATAGTCTGAGGTCAGGGAGCCTGATTCCTCCAGCTCCATTTTTCGTTCTCAAAATTGCTTTGGCTATTCGGGGTCTTTTGTGTTTCCATACAAATTGTGAATTTTTTTGCTCTAGTTCTGTGAAAAATGCCAGTGGTAGTTTGACAGGGATTGCATTGAATCTGTAGATTGCTTTGGGTAGTAGAGTCATTTTCACAATGTTGATTCTTCCAATCCAAGAACATGGTACATCTCTCCATCTATTTGTATCATCTTTAATTTCTTTCATCAGTGTCTTATAATTTTCTGCATACAGGTCTTTTGTCTCCTTAGGTAGGTTTATTCCTAGATATTTTATTCTTTTCGTTGCAATGGTAAATGGGAGTGTTTTCTTGATTTCACTTTCAGATTTTTCATCATTAGTATATAGGAATGCCAGAGATTTCTGTGCATTAATTTTGTATCCTGCTACTTTACCAAATTCATTGATTAGCTCTAGTAGTTTTCTGGTAGCATCTTTAGGATTCTCTATGTATAGTATCATGTCATCTGCAAACAGTGACAGCTTTACTTCTTCTTTTCCGATTTGGATTCCTTTTATTTCCTTTTCTTCTCTGATTGCTGTGGCTAGAACTTCCAAAACTAAGTTGAATAAGAGTGGGGAGAGTGGGCAGCCTTGTCTTGTTCCTGATCTTAATGGAAATGGTTTCAGTTTTTCACCATTGAGGATGATGTTGGCTGTGGGTTTGTCATATATGGCCTTTATTATGTTGAGGAAAGTTCCCTCTATGCCTACTTTCTGCAGGGTTTTTATCATAATTGGGTGTTGAATTTTGTCGAAAGCTTTCTCTGCGTCTATTGAGATGATCATATGGTTTTTCTCCTTCAATTTGTTAATATGGTGTATCACGTTGATTGATTTGCGTATATTGAAGAATCCTTGCATTCCTGGAATAAACCCCACTTGATCATGGTGTATGATCCTTTTAATGTGCTGTTGGATTCTGTTTGCTAGTATTTTGTTGAGGATTTTTGCATCTATGTTCATCAGTGATATTGGCCTGTAGCTTTCTTTCTTTGTGACATCCTTGCCTGGTTTTGGTATCAAGGTGATGGTGGCCTCGTAGAATGAGTTTGGGAGTACTCCTCCCTCTGCTATATTTTGGAAGAGTTTGAGAAGGATAGGTGTTAGCTCTTCTCTAAATGTTTGATAGAATTCGCCTGTGAAGCCATCTGGTCCTGGGCTTTTGTTTGTTGGAAGATTTTTAATCACAGTTTCAATTTCAGTGCTTGTGATTGGTCTATTCATATTTTCTATTTCTTCCTGATTCAGTCTTGGCAGGTTGTGCATTTCTAAGAATTTGTCCATTTCTTCCAGGTTGTCCATTTTATTGGCATAGAGTTGCTTGTAGTAATCTCTCATGATCTTTTGTATTTCTGCAGTGTCAGTTGTTACTTCTCCTTTTTCATTTCTAATTCTATTGATTTGAGTCTTCTCCCTTTTTTTCTTGATGAGTCTGGCTAATGGTTTATCAATTTTGTTTATCTTCTCAAAGAACCAGCTTTTAGTTTTATTGATCTTTGCTATCGTTTCCTTCATTTCTTTTTCATTTATTTCTGATCTGATCTTTATGATTTCTTTCCTTCTGCTAACTTTGGGGGTTTTTTGTTCTTCTTTCTCTAATTGCTTTAGGTGCAGGGTCAGGTTGTTTACTCGAGATGTTTCCTGTTTCTTAAGGTGGGATTGTATTGCTATAAACTTCCCCGTTAGAACTGCTTTTGCTGCCTCCCATAGGTTTTGGGTCGTCGTGTCTCCATTGTCATTTGTTTCTAGGTATTTTTAAATTTCCTCTTTGATTTCTTCAGTGATCACTTCGTTATTGAGTAGTGTATTGTTTAGCCTCCATGTGTTTGTATTTTTTACAGATCTTTTCCTGTAATTGATGTCTAGTCTCATAGCATTGTGGTCGGAAAAGATACTTGATACAATTTCAATTTTCTTAAATTTACCAAGGCTTGATTTGTGACCCAAGATATGATCTATCCTGGAGAATGTTCCATGAGCACTTGAGAAAAATGTGTATTCTGTTGTTTTTGGATGGAATGTCCTATAAATATCAATTAAGTCCATCTTGTTTAATGTATCATTTAAAGCTTGTGTTTCCTTATTTATTTTCATTTTGGATGATCTGTCCATTGGTGAAAGTGGGGTGTTAAAGTCCCCTACTATGAATGTGTTACTGTCGATTTCCCCTTTTATGGCTGTTAGTATTTGCCTTATGTATTGAGGTGCTCCTATGTTGGGTGCATAAATATTTACAATTGTTATATCTTCTTCTTGGATCGATCCCTTGATCATTATGTAGTGTCCTTCTTTGTCTCTTCTAGTAGTCTTTATTTTAAAGTCTATTTTCTCTGATATGAGAATTGCTACTCCAGCTTTCTTTTGGTTTCCATTTGCATGGAATATCTTTTTCCTTCCCCTTACTTTCAGTCTGTATGTGTCTCTAGGTCTGAAGTGGGTCTCTTGTAGACAGCATATATATGGGTCTTGTTTTTGTATCCATTCAGCCAATCTGTGTCTTTTGGTGGGAGCATTTAGTCCATTTACATTTAAGGTAATTATCGATATGTATGTTCCTATTCCCATTTTCTTAATTGTTTTGGGTTCGTTATTGTAGGTCTTTTCCTTCTGTTGTGTTTCTTGCCTAGAGAAGTTCCTTTAGCATTTGTTGTAAAGCTGGTTTGGTGGTGCTGAACTCTCTCAGCTTTTGCTTGTCTGTAAACGTTTTAATTTCTCCATCAAATCTGAATGAGATCCTTGCTGGGTAGAGTAATCTTGGTTGTAGGTTTTTCTCCTTCATCACTTTAAATATGTCCTGCCAGTCCCTTCTGGCTTGCAGAGTTTCTGCTGAAAGATCAGCTGTTAACCTTATGGGGATTCCCTTGTGTGTTATTTGTTGTTTTTCCCTTGCTGCTTTTAATATGTTTTCTTTGTATTTAATTTTTGACAGTTTGATTAATATGTGTCTTGGCATATTTCTCCTTGGATTTATTCTGTATGGGACTCTCTGTGCCTCCTGGACTTGACTGACTATTTCCTTTCCCATATTAGGGAAGTTTTCAACTATAATCTCTTCAAATATTTTCTCAGTCCCTTTCTTTTTCTCTTCTTCTTCTGGAACCCCTATAATTCGAATGTTGGTGTGTGTAATGTTGTCCCTGAGGTCTCTGAGACTGTCCTCAGTTCTTTTCATTCTTTTTTCTTTCTTCTGCTCTGCAGTAGTTATTTCCACTATTTTATCTTCCACATCACTTATCCATTCTTCTGCCTCAGTTATTCTGCTATTGATCCCATCTAGAGTATTTTTCATTTCATTTATTGTGTTTTGAATCATTGCTTGATTCATCTTTAGTTCTTCTAGGTCCTTGTTAACTGTTTCTTGCATTTTGTCTATTCTGTTTCCAAGATTTTGGATCATCTTTACTCTCATTATTCTGAATTCTTTTTCAGGTAGACTGCCTATTTCCTCTTCATTTGTTAGGTCTGGTGGGTTTTTATCTTGCTCCTTCGCCTGCTGTGTGTTTTTCTGTCTTCTCATTTTGCTTATCTTACTGTGTTTGGGGTCTCCTTTTTGCAGGCTGCAGGTTCGTAGTTCCCGTTGTTTTTGGTGTCTGTCCCCAGTGGTTAAGGTTGGTTCAGTGGGTTGTGTAGGCTTCCTGGTGGAGGGGACTAGTGCCTGTGTTCTGGTGGATGAGGCTGGATCTTGTCTTTCTGGTGGACAGGTCCACGTCTGGTGGTGTATTTTGGGGTGTCTGTGGACTTTTTATGATTTTAGGCAGCCTCTCTGCTAATGGGTGGCATTGTGTTCCTGTCTTGCTAGTTGTTTGGCATAGGGTGTCCAGCACTGTAGCTTGCTGGTCGTTGAGTGAAGCTGGGTGCTGGTGTTGAGATGGAGATCTCTGGAAGATTTTCGCCGTTTGATATTATGTGGAGCTGGGAGGTCTCTTGTGAACCAGTGTCCTGAAGTTGGCTCTCCCACCTCAGAGGCACAGCAGTGACTCCTGGCTCCTCAATTTGGGATGATTCGTTGTCTATTCGTGTATTCCACAGATGCAGGGTACATCAAGTTGATTGTGGAGCTTTAATCCGCTGCTTCTGAAGCTGCTGGGAGAGGTTTCCCATTCTCTTCTTTGTTCTCACAGCTCCTGGGTCTCAGCTTTGGATTTGGCCCCGCCTCTTCGTGTAGGTCGCTGGAGGGCGTCTGTTTTGCGCTCAGACCGGACAGGGTTAAAGGAGCAGCTGCTTCGGGGACTCTGGCTCACTCAGGCCGGGGTGGGGGGGGGAGGGAGGGGCACGGAGGCGGGGCGAGCCTGCGGCGTCAGACGCCGGCATGACGTTGCGCCGGCGTGACGTTGCACCAGCACGGGGCACGCTGTGGGCTCTCTCAGGGATGTCTCTGGATGCCGGGACCCCGGCAGTGACGGGCTGCACAGGCTCCCTGGAAGCGGGGCGTGGACAGTGACCTGCACTCGCACACAGGCCTCGTGGCGGCAGCAGCAGCCCCAGCGTCCCACGCCCGTGTCTGGGGTCCGTGCTTTCAGCCTCGACTCGCGCCCGTCTCTGGAGCTCCTTTAAGCAGCACTCTGAATCCCCTCTCCTCGCGCCCCAGGAAACAATGAGGGAAGAAGTCTCTTGCCTCTTTCGCAGGTCCAGACTGTTTCCCGGACTCCCTCCCGGCTAGCTGTGGCGCATTAGCCCCTTCAGGCTGTGTTCACGCCGCCAACCCCAGTCCTCTCCCTGCGCTCCGACTGAAGCCCGAGCCTCAGCTCCCAGCGCCGCCTGCCCCAGCGGGCGAGCAGACAAGCCTCTTGGGCTGGTGAGTGCCGGTTGGCACCAATCCTCTGTGTGGGAATCTCTCCGCTTTGCCCTACCCAGGTACGTGGGGAGTTTCTTGCCTTTTGGGAGGTCTGAGGTCTTCTGCCAGCGTTCAGTAGGTGTTCTGTAGGAGTTGTTCCACGTGTAGCTGTATTTCTGGTGTATCTGTGGGGAGGAAGGTGATCTCCGCGTCTTACTCTTCCGCCATCCTCCCCGGAAGTTCCATTACAACTTTTAACAATCACTTTCTTGCCAGCTCTCTTCTTGCCCTGAGAAGGAAAACAAAACTCAAAACATACAAACAGCCTTGTGTATTCTTTTAACTGTAGCTAAACATATGGGAAAATTATTTCTTCGGATATTATTATTCTCTGTGCACTGTGCTGAATGGGGGAGAAAAATTAACCTTTTCTCATGTATACATTAAATAACATGGTGAAGACAAAACATATGCTGCCTTTGTCGCTTAGATAATTATATATTGAGTTATGAACAGTGTTCAGAATTTTAAATTAATGTAATTTCTTGGTACAGATATCTGTCACAGTTAAGCATAAATCTTCATAGGATATGGAGATGTATAGACACACGCACACAAAAAAAATAGCTTTCTAGCAACGCAAAACAAATAGCTTTCAGGATGTGCTTGTCTTTACTGCAGTTGACTTTTATTTCCTATTCCTTGGTGCAGTGTGCTGACCTTATAAATGTTATTAGATGTTGACCTGTAAATATAAATAAGAATTGTCAGTAAGTGGAATTGTATTTCTGAACACAGATGTCAGATTCTCCTCTAAGCCACATGAGGTTGCTTTGTGAGCTTGTGGTATCAAAAAGTAATAAAACAACTTTTTGAGAAGCATTTTCAATTAGAGTGATTAACCATATTTTCTAATGTTCCGAATTGTTTATCATATGTTACAAAATGGAACTCAGCAAAATAGTCTCGTCCCTCATTTGTAGGGGTAGAAAGGCTGCCCTACATTTTTATGGCAGAAAAGGAAATACGCCTATTTCAATCTAACAAACATTGAAGCTGGGTGCTGGGGGCATGTGAGCAAGCTGTATTCCCTGCCCTTATACAGAGAGGAATATGGTACAGAGCCGTGTTATCCAGTAAGGTAGCCACTAGTCACATGTGGCTGTTTAAATTAAATTAATTAAACTAAAATCCAGTTCGTTAGTCACCCTGGCCACATAACAAGTGCTCAATAGCCCTATGTGGTTAGTGGATACCATATTGGACAGCAGAGATATGCAGCATGTCCATCACCATAGAAAGTTCCATTGCACAGTGGTGGTGCAGAAATGATGAACTCACCTCTGGAGTCAGACTGACTACATTTGAAACCCAGAAGAGTTCCTTGAGATTGCTGTGCCTCAGCTTCCCCCATCTGTGAAATGGGGATGGTAATTATAAAGAGGGCTGTTGTGAGGATTAAATGAGTTTCTCATATAAAATACATTTATAAGTACCTGGCACGTAGGAACTGTATAATAGATACAGTGGGGGAGTTCCTCAGTAGAGGTTCAGCAGAACATTCTGAACATTCTGAGCACTCAGAAGAGGCAGCAAATTAATTCTGTCACAGAGAGATTGAGGACGCTTCATGGAAATGGTAACATTTAAGTTGGACCTAAAATGATGAATTTTAACAAATAAGGGAAGTGGATGGGGAGGAAGGGCATGTCGCATGTGCAAAGGCATGGAGGCATGAAATTATTTGGCACATCTGGGTAATGGCAAAATTGCCCAGTTTTTCTATGGAAAAGGGGAAGGGCAGAAGGTGAGGCTAGGAAGGCAGGTGAAGAAAGACTGCAGTGCCTTGTGTGGCACACTAAGGAGGCCAGACTGCATTTTATTTAAAAAGTAAGGAGCTGGGACTTCCCTGGTGGCATAGTGGTTAAGAATCCACCTGCCAATGTAAGGGACATGGGTTTGATCCCGGGTCCGGGAAGATTCCACATGCTGCAGAGCAACTAAGCCCATGCGCCACAGGCACTGAGCCTGTGGGCCACAACTACTGAAGCCTGCACTCCCTAGAACCTGCGTGCCACAGCTACTGAGCCTGTGGGCCACAACTACTGAAGCCCGTGCGCCCTGGAACCTGCGTGCCACAACTACTGAGCCCACGCGCCGCAACTACTAAAGTCCGCACACTCTAGAGTCAGTGTGCCACAACTACTGAGCCTGCTTGCTGCAACTACTGAAGCCCATGTGCCTAGAGCCCATGCTCAGCAACAAGAGAAGCCACCACACTGAGAAGCCCGCGCACCTCAACAAAGAGTAGCCCCTGCTCTCCACAACTAGAGAAAGCCCGTGCACAGCAATGAAGACCCAGTGCAGCCAAAATAAATAAATTAATCAATCAATTAATTAAAAAGAAATAAAAAGTAAGGAGCCAGCAAGGAATTTTGACATGACCATATTTAAGGTTTGGAATGATAGCTATGGAGATAGTGTGGAAGATGGATTAAAGTGGAGGGGTCCAGCAATCAGGAAGGAAAGTGGCGATAGATCTTGAACTCAGTCTGTGTTCTTTAATTAAGGCTAAGAAAGTATGGAGGTGGGAGAGAGAGGAGTGTTGACAAATCTTGGGGGTGAGTCACATGTGGGAAAGTGGAAAGAGGAGATTTGAAGGCAACTCCCTGGGCTTCTGACTTGGGTGGAGATGCTCTTACTAAAACAGGGATTTCAGGAGAAAGGTCAGGCACGCAACTGCTGCGAAGCCTTCCTTGACCTCTCCAGACAGTGCTGACAGCTCCTGTTTTGGGTTTTACATTCTAGCTCTAGATGGCAGCAGTGGCCTTGTACTAATCTGATTCTCCCTGCCGTAGGCTGTGAGTTCTGTGAGGGCAGGGCCAGGCAGTGTCTCTACTGTTATGTGCCTTCTTGTGGAACCTCTCACATTCTTCTCCTTGCCAGCAGACACCCCCTCCCAGTAAACTGCCAGAACCTATTTTCCTAGCCTCCCTTGCCACTGTGGCATAGACATGGGCGTGTGATTCAGTCCTGGCCAGTGTGAACTCAGGGAACTATTGGGGCTGGGCTGGGCAGAAACTTTCTTCCTTGCCAGAGGAGCATATGGAAATGGGAAGCTTCTCTCCCCTTCCTGCTTTGAGACATTGTTCCATGGAAATGTAACAGTTACAGCTGTGGCTGCCATATTGTCACAGTGAGGCAAATGTGAATAAATCATAGAAGCTGACACTGAATCCTGATATTGTTGAGGCCCTGGACCAAACGTGGACTGCCTTTCTCCTCAGACTTCCCCTGACTCTTTATGTCACCTTAGATAGGTGTTCTCTTACTCATGTCCCCTGAAAGGCAAACTTGTCCCACAGTTGAGAACCACTGTTCTAGGCAGATGCTACGGTTATATGTCAAAATCTAAAGGGCAAATAATAGGCACTACACAAATGTCTGTTATGAATCACTGGTGTGAATACATGAGAATCCATCAAACAGGATTGGATGGTGGGGAAGACAGGGCCCATGGGCGTGGGAGGCAGTGCGCAGGGGGTCTGGGAGCCAGGTGACATCCTGGGTGCTGTGGAGGGGTGATTGGTCTGGCTGGAATGTTTCAGAAAACTCTTAGGGACTCAGGGTCAACAGCGGGCACCAGGAAATCATGCTTGGCAGTTATCACTGGAGGGGTCCAATGACAATTCTTGCCTACTTCAGGAGTTGAATTTGGGGATGAGTGTTTGGGGAAAACGCTGCCCAAGTCAGGAGTTCCACCATGAAAACTAGTTTATGTTTCCACTTCAAGACTATTAATTGAAGCTGCCTCATTATATTCCACTGTCTGGACTTTAAAGCCTGAACAGAGTAGAACATCCTTAGAGAAAGGCCTCGCCTCCTCCTCCTCGCTCCGCTTCCGAGACGCTCAGCATCTGTGACAACACTGTGTGTTATCTGCTGGGTAACGATTAAACAGGTCTGCAATGAGTACTGAATTACTGAAGGACAATATGGCCATGAAGAATAAGGAAGTGGATATTTACTAGTGAGTAAATCTCTTTTTAGCCCTATAATTCCTGAATTAAAAACAACACAGCTGGCACCCTTTTGTGAAACATTACACAAACACACCAAACTCTCCTCCCTTCCACCGTCTACATTCCTGATATAATTTCCACCCTCCCCCTGATTTTGTTTCTAATAAAAATAGAAAAATTTTCTTCCAGACCATGGAGATTCTGCATTGCTAAGACCAGGGGGAAAATAAGGGAGGGAAAAAAAGCCAGGTATGTTTTCAGCTTTTGTAGTAACTGCGGGCTTTAATCAAAATTGATGATTAACGCCAACATCTTTATTTAACTGCCAGCGTTGTTAGGACAAGGAAACTCCAGCCGGCTGCACAGTGGCTCTGTTAACTAAATGCAGTGAACGTTTCTTCTTACCTTCAGGTTGGCTCCACGGCTTCCATTCTTCCTTCCCCATCTCCACTCTCTACAGTCCCCACACAATCAATCACAATATCTTCTGTACAGTCATTAGTCCTGTAAGATGAGCTTTGATTTGAAATAATGATTTACGCAACAAAGGAAAATGTTTCTTTTGATAGGACTGATACATGCTAAGCTTTCACTTCCCCTCAGGATGAACTCCTTCAGTTTCTAAGAAGAATGTAGGAAGAAAGCAAAATAACATTTAATGAAAACCTACTGTGTGCTAGGATTTTCTCTCCTTTACTTCTCACAGCAACCCTGGGACACAGTTATCAGTGTTATTTGACAAACAGACAAAGTAAAACTCAAAGAGTTAATGAAATTTGCCCAAGACTACAGACACACAGATGGAAATAAGAGAAAGCCAATGATTTCTTGGCAAATTGTAGTGGAGAAGCCTAGATATGGAATATATCATTCTGTCTTTATTTCTTTGATGAGAATTAATCTCATGGTCCAAACCATGTGCAAGAGATGCTTAGAACCACAGTTTTCCAGAATGCCCAGGAAAGGGAAATATCGGTGTGCATTTTGTCACCCTCTGCTTGAGCACCTATACTCCAGTGACAAGCGTCCTCTTAAGAAGAGAAGAACACATGTACACAGAGAAGGCCATGTGAGGATAGAGACAGAGACTGGAGTGAGGCAACCACAAGCTAAGGGATGCCTGGAGCCACCAGAAACTAGAAGAAGCAGGGATTCTTCCCTAGAGTCTTTGGAGGGCGCACAGCCCTGCAGACACCTGATTTCAGACTTCTGGCCTCCAGAACTGGGGGAGAATACGTTCCTTTTGTTTTTAAGCCATGACGTTTATATATAGGTAATTTGTTATGACAACCACAGGAAACTAATACATGAGGATGTGAAGAGTCTGTTCTATGTCTTACTGAGGAGTTTGGACATCATCCTGCGAGCAGGGGATGGGCAGAGGAGGCGTTATTGATAATCTTTAAGATGGAACCGATATGGCCTGCTTTGTACATCAGAAAGGCAACTCTACTAACACAATATTGTAAATCAACTATACTTCAATTAAAAAAAAGAAAGGCAACTCTAGTGGCTCTGAAGGGTATCAGACAATTACTGTCAGTCTGCTTGTGCTTGGGGAGTGGGATGATGATGAGCTGGGGGTGAGCCCGAGGTACAGTGGAGCTGAAGCTGCAGCATGCCTCTAGAGACATAGCTGTGCCTTGGCCATGAGGTCCCATAGTCTCTTCCCAACCAGTGAGTTACCCCAGCACCCTCGTAGGGGATGCCTAATGGGCTGCCTTTATCTGGCTCCCAGAATAACCAGCTCATTACTAGAGGAAGGGGAATGAATCCTTTTCAGTGAGTCCCTTCTGTAAAAGGCAGAGATTTTATAACCATCTGGTTACACAACCATACATTGCCTCTTGTGTTATGCTGACCTCAGAAATACCCTGAGCGCAGCGTATGTGTGGGAGTGTCTCATTGGTGAGCCCCCAAATTCCACTGAGGGTTACTTCATTATTTGTTACCGTATAACAAACCATCCCCAAACATAGGGGCTTAAAATAACAATCCTTTTATTCTCTCTCATAGTTCTATGGGTTGACTGGGCTCAGCTGTGCAGCTCTTCTGCTGGCCTTTCTTGGGGTTTCTCACAGTTGTGTTCAGATAACACAGGGTCTAGAGTCATTTGGAGGCTCACCTGGGACACTGGGATGGCTGGGCCTCTCTCCCTCTCCACGTCGCTTCAGTACCTCTCCCCTCCACATGTCTTCTCCATGTGGTCTCTCCAGAAGGGGAATGGGACTTCTTACATGGTGATTTTGGGGTCCTGAATGTGAGAATTCCAAGAGGGAGGAAATAGAAACTGTTAGTACTCTTAAAAGGCAGGTCTGAAATTAGGACGGCCTGACTTCTGCTGCATTCTCTTAGTTAAAGCAGTTACAATAAAGCAGATTCAAGGAAGAAGAAATAACCTCCATTTCTTGATGGGAGAAGACAAAGAATTGGCAGCCATCTTTAATCTGTCTCAAGGCTATTTTTGAAAATTTGCACTTTTGTCATTTTCCTTAAGCAGAACAAATGGGAGCAGAAGAGGCACAGTGTAGGTATTCAGTGAATATTTGATGAATGGATTTAGGACTGCATGAGTGCACACAGTCAGCTATGTTTCAGAATTCCCAAGTCACTTTAAAAAGATTTGATAATAGCAAGGACATAGTAACGAAATTGACCAGAAATACTGTTTAAGGGTTAGATTAGAAAAAAGAGAAAAGTTTCTTGTCTTGTTAAGAGTATAATATCAGCATGGAGTAGTGTTATTAATTAAATCGTGTTGTTAATTGCAGGATGGGTATATGTACCATAATCCTGAGCCCAGGGAAGACACTGTATTTGCCTCTTGCCGTTTAGGTGGGAGACTTGTTATAAAGAAATATTAATGACGTTTAGTTCCTTTTTTAAAATTGAATTCTAATCTAGCAGATAAAACTACTGTAGGCATGAATTAAGAAAGATGAGGTTGGGACTTCGCTGGTGGCACAGTGGTTAAGAATCTGCAGTGGTTAAGGATCTCAAAGTGGTTTGAGCCCTGGTCCGGGAAGATCCCACATGCCACGGGGCAACTAAGCCTGTGTGCCACAACTACTGAGCCTACATGCTGCAACTAGTGAAGCCCGCACTCCTAGAGCCCATGCTCCGCAACAAGAGAAGCCACTGCAATGAGAAGCCCACGCACTGCAACGAAGAGTAGCCCCCGCTCACCGCAACTAGAGAAAGCCCGTGCACAGCAACGAAGACCCGATGCAGCCTAATTAATTAATTAATTAATTAAATTTAAAATAAAAGAAAGATGAGGTATTCACTGAAAAACTTAAGATTAAAAAGCTTTTAAATCAGTAAATACATTTCATCTTTACTAAATAATTCTACATTCATAAATCACATTATTTCCATTGCTTAACTTTTTCTAACCTTTGCCTTTCTCTCTTTCCTATGCTAGGAATCCTAAAAGTCATAAATTTTCTAATTTAAGATACCATAATTGCTTTAATATTATAAATTAAATACTACCAGTTATAGTAATGATTCAGGCAGCATACAAAAAGTATATCAGCAACATTGTAAATCAACTATACTTCAATACATTTTTTTTAATAGGGAAAAAATATTTTTTAAAAGAGTATATCAAATGCGGGGTCAGGGACTTCCCTGATGGTCCAGTGGTTAAGACTCCTCACTCCCAATGTAGGGAGCCCAGGTTCGATCCCTGGTCAGGGAACCAGATCCCGCATGCCGCAACTAAAAAATCCCGCGTGCTGCAACTAAGACCCGGCACAGCCAAATAAATAAATAATTTTTTTTTTAACATGCTGGGGGAGTATTGATAACTTTTTGGGAAAATGTTATTCAAATTAAGAGGTTGGTCAAGTGTCCAAATGTCATTTTAAAGCAGAAATCTCCGGCTGTATAATGTGTAATGAAATTCTTCAACATTCACTACTTTGAGTTGAGTGTCTCAAACCAGGTTCCAGATACTAAATACCCAAAGCAAGTACCGTTCTCCTGTTTGAACAAATGGAGGTCTCAAGAGGACCAAAGAATAAAACAAGAAACATTTAAAAATGCCTTGAACTTGACAAGCATGTTCCTAGGTACCTTTGCCCAGCCCACTCTTTCCCCATATCTTCCTCTGCCTGGAACTCACATCTTTGGCAGGACTTGTCGCTGATTACATTCACAGCCCTGCTCAAATTCTGCTTCTCTCCCCAGCCTTGCTAAAATGGCATCCGCATTATTCGAAGTTTCTTCTTGATGTGTACATTGAATGGTTGGTTTCCTGTTTATAATTTGTCTCTCTCCACTGAAAGCAGGGGCATTGCTTTCTCACTGCCACCCTATAGTGCCTGGCACATAGCAGTTGCTCAGTGAATGCCTATGTATTATTCATAAGACCAAATCCCCAAATGTCAGCTTGATGTAATACACAGGAGTTGAGGGCTTGGACGCTCCAAAGTCAGGTACACGTTTCCACAAAAGAGAAAGATAAACACTGCCAGTATAAGTCCCAACCCTAGATTCTAACATGGAGACATCTGCACCAATTGTGTAAAAGGCTGCCAGTTTCAGATTGGCCTCATTATTCATGGATCATAAAAAAGAATTGTTTCTTCCTCTTGGAAGATGGTTCATCAGCAGTATTTATTGTTTTGTACTAACCATACCCTTGCGATGCTCCTCATGAAGATGGGCTTCCTGCCTTTCGTGGCAGTTCCCTCTCTTCCCATTGGCTGCTCTCCTCTATTGTGTTTAAGCTCTGAGCTATCTCAGCAACCTCAAATGATTCGTTGGAAATATCTTTCATTTTGATCATTGAAAGTTTTCCAGATGCATGGAGTTGCAGTAAACCAGGAAAAAGTCAGCAGAAAATCAAACATTATATTTTATTGCTGCAAAATGATTTTCAATTCTTCCCACAACAAATCAGTGCCAAGAAATTCCAGAGGATCAAAACCCTCATTGTTTCTCAGTGCCTCCACCATCAATTCTATTTCAGAAACCAGTTGTACCCACCCACTCTCGACTGGGGAGACTAATCGTATGCATTTGTAGGATTGAAACTGAGTTTCCAAAATATTTGTTGACATTATTGAGGTTAGCTTTGTTTCTTTAGGGATGATCAATATAATGCTAGAATAAATGTAGCATCAAATTGCATTATTTCAGTGGCAGGGCTTCTAATTATGATTCAGTTGATAAATCTGGTGCTAAGCATGCAATAGCCTTGCCCTTTTGTTTATGTTTGCCTCTGTGCTAATTTTCTTTTTAAATTAAACTCTTCAGAAGAGAGCTTAAGGTGTGGAATTTTTATTTCAGTTAAGTAGTTCTGGCTTATTCATGGCATGTACTCAGCTCTCCTGGACCATTGCCAGTCATACTTATATAGGGGGATGAGCTTATCAAGATGGTTTGACAATGCCAGGCAACCACTCTGCTACCCGATAATCTCAATTTCAAAGAATTTCAAGCAGGAGGTGTGGATTTAGTCTACTGTGCTGGCTAGATGAAAGGACCACTGCATGCTTACTGGGTCACTGCATTGGGTACCAAGACTTGAAGTTGCTGGGATTTTGTCTGTTTGCTTGCCTTACTTGAGTCTCCCTAACTTTTAAAATAGGAAACTGTGCTTGGGTTCACACGTAAGCGTGGTTCTACCAACCTGCATGGCAGTTGATCTAAAATAGAAACAGGAAGTTTAGGGCTGGAAGGAACACCTTGACACTCAATATCTCCAAGCACAACACCAGTACAAAAGTTATTGAGAAATGGAGAGCATCTCTCTGGCTGCTTGGGACAGTGGTTTATAAACTATAGCCCCCCCCAGGAAAGTCTTCATGGTAAGGGTGGTTTACTTAACCCATGGGGGAGATGGACCTTCATTATGAATGTAAAGAGTGCGTTTGGGGAAATGTGTTCTGTTCCTATATGAGGAACTAATGTGTTCTTGCCAAACATAACTGGGTAGTATTTAGTATTTTGAGACAATAACTTGATGATGGAAGCCTTCGTCTTTTCTAAAGCAATTATTTATTTGTAATTATTCACATCTGTGTTCCTGTAAGATTATAAACTCTTTGAAGTTATGAACAATGATTTTCTCTCCCACTGCTGTAGCCCCAACCGAGGACAAAGTCTGATATATGGCAGAGTGTCAATAAATATCTATAGAGTAAAATGATGAAGGGATGAATGATATCCTTGTAGTTAGTAGCAATTTATTACCCAAGATAGTTTTTGTCGCCATTGTTTAATTTGTTTGTAGAGGAAGAGGAATCTCTATGTTATGCGAACAACAAGACACAGGCAAGACAAATTACATGCAATGCAATTGGTCTTTTCTTGTGAATGCTGAAGGTCAGGTTCATCCATATATAGTAGTTTGTCAGTAAACTTGGGCCCTTTGTGACACTGAATTTCTAGCAGTACAATAAACTATTGCTGAATTTTTTACAGTACTTTCAGGAGGTTTTAGGAGATGATTATTGTGAGAAATGCCATATGTTTACCTGTAGGCCATTCTGGTATTTGCTAGTAACTGCGTTCCCCACAGCCCCCAGCACGTGATGAAATATAGAAGCATAAAAAAAAAAAAAAAAAAGAAATATAGAAGCATTCTGCCCTTCCTCCCCCACAGTTAGCCATACGCCACTTCATATCCACACGTAATTCTTACACATCACTCCTTCCTGAGAAGGAAAAACAGCTCACATATATGAAGGCTCGTTCCAAACTGAGAAGCATGGATGATGTTTCATTTGCTTAAGAAACGTTTCAGCCTCAAGTATTTAAAAGCTTAAAGAGAGCAGTACCTTTGTTGGAATAAATCCAGTGTTCAAAGTCTGAAGAAATCCAGTCGGCTTCAAGCAAGCTTCTAGATTTATCCCCTAGTTTAGAGGACTTAGGCAGGGGAGATTGAAGGCATGGCAGTTATTTTTAGCACTTATCATGGAGGGACATCTTTATCACTCTGCAAGTTGAGAAGGCTTTTCTCCTGTGCTGAGAACATCAGGTCTTCTTCCTCCTTCCTAAGGCAGTGTGCGTGTGAGGCCAATAGGAGCCCTGTTAAACATCAATCGCCAGTTATCAGTTGTGACCAGAGGCTTCCAGGAGGCAATGTGCAGTGGAGAAGTGAGGAAAACACACCACCTAGATGCATACGGATGCTAAAGCTTTGGAGATGGACAAAGGCTAAACATTATTGCACATTGGCTTCTGGTTTTAATGCATGTATAATAGCAAGGGAAAGGCCTCTTCCCAGTGTAAACCTTTTTTTTGGACGCGCAGGCTCAGCGGCTATGGCTCACGGGCCCAGCCGCTCCATGGCATGTGGGATCCTCCCTGACCGGGGCATGAACCCGTGTCCCCTGCATCGGCAGGCGGACTCTCAACCACTGCACCACCAGGGAAGCCCTGTAAACCTGTTTTTGAAAGAGTGGTACTGTAGTTGAAATCTGTGCTAGATTTTGCATTTTAACAATAACCTTGCTTCAAACTCTTACCCTATGGAAATTTTCTGGATGATTATGTTGATGTGTAGTTGCAAGATACATTTTTAAATGTATCATTACTTAAATAGTAAAATAAATAATAGTATTTAATTTAAAAAACATTAACTACAAATTAAGGCACAGAGGAAACACAAGTAGCATTCTGGCTATAGTAGAGTTAAGGCAAAAGTAGTAACCTCCTACCTCATGAAATCAACTGGAAATGAGAAAATGAAAGTTTTCCCTAAACATAATGAGGTTTATTATCCATTTAGGACCAGATTTTTGTGTCTAACAAAGTGGTGTTAAGGATTAGATTGTCTTCAGTAATACTGGTCTCTTATTTTTAGAATAAGTAAAAGGAAAGCACATGGGATCAGTTTTTTTATTGTGGCAAAATTCATAAGTAATAAATTTTTTTTAATTCACCAATTTAACCATTTTAAAGTGCACGATTCAGGGACACTTAGTATATTCATAATGCTGTGCAACCATCAGATCGAGCTAGTTCCAGAATGTTTTCATCTCCCCAAAGGAATCCCCGTATCCATTGAACAGTCACTTCCTCTTTCGCCCTCCTCCCAGCCCCTGCAACCAAGTATCAGACTTAGGCGACCAGTAAAATATGCTTTCTGTCTCTTTGGATTTACTGATTCTGAATATTTCATATAAATGGGATCAACTTTTTAACAGGGGAAACTCTAAGCCAGCAATCATCATCATTTGATAAATGGGAAAAACAAATGGTTGGATTTTGAAATCTGGGACCTTTCCTTCTGCCAAAAGTGAAGGACAAGCTGGAGAATGTTGATAATTGAGCAGAAAGTGATGCTAGAATACTTAGGTACTGTAGATGATAGTCTAGAATTTCAGATGAATTCCTATGTCTCAGAACCAGAAATCTGGGCAGAATTCCATACTGGAATCTCAAATCATTACAATGACCTAAGTCTGGTACGTGAAATTACCCATGCTGAGCTGCGAATTAAACTGTATCCATCTCTCCCACCCTTCCTTCCTTCTGTTTTAAACAAGCGTTATTGAGCACGTAGCATGGTCAACACTGTGGAAACAGTGATGTACAAAGCAGGCACTATCTCTGCCCTCACAGACTCTACACTCATGTGGAGACACGCAAGAAAATAAGTAGCTACACTGTGCAGTGTGTTGTGAAGGAAGAGAAAACCATAGTATGTGTGAGAATAAGTGAAGTAGGAAGCTCTTTTAGACCAACTGTTCAGGAACGGCCTCTCTGAGGATGTCATATTCAAGCTAGGAGCTGAAATATACAAAGGAGGCAGCTGTGTGAAGGTGATGTACGAGAGTTCCAGGTAGAAGAAACGCCCTGTGCAGTAGCCCCGTGGCAAGAAGGAGCAGAGAACATTCTACGAAGAAAAGACCAGAAACTTAGCGAGTGAGATGAGGCTGGAGAAGTAGCCAAGGGTCCAGTCATGCAGGACTTCATAGCCCATGGTACAGAATTTATTATAAAAGCAATGGTTGGTCATTGGACAATATCAAGTAGGAGATTGACTTGATGCAACTTTTTTTCACTTGCTGCTGTGAGGAGATAAGATTAAGGGAGCAAGAGTAGAGTCGGGGAGACCAGTTAGGAGGGTAATGAAAAGGTCCAGGTGAAAGATAGTAGTGGTCGGACAAGATGGAGGTATATCTATTCATACGGTGGTCATCTCTGTAATCCTACAGCTGTGCCAGGCAAGATGGAATGAACATGGGTGTTTATATTCCTGGGATGTTTTGTCCATGTACTATTCCTCTAGGGGACTTGGGAAAAAAGAAAATACAAATCAGGAATGAGGTTGGTAATTTGTTGCAGTTTAATAAACATTTATTGACTATCTCTCTGTGCCAAGCAGGTGGCACCATTTTCCTTCGGAACTTTGAAGGCATTGCTTCCATGTATATCCTTCAGGAACATGTACTGCTGTTGAGAAGGCCAAAGCTGTTCTGATTCTTGATCCCTTGCTTTGACCTGGGTTTTTTCTCTGGAAGCTGGAGGGGTCTTCTCTGTTCTGCTGTTTCATGATGACAGGCCTTCGTCTGGGTCTCTGGTCATGCATTTTGCTGGGCATTCATTGGGCAGATTCAGTCTCAACCTCCATGCTCTTCAGTACCTGACATTTAAAAAATAACTTCATCAATGCTTTCCTGTCTCCCATTTTCTTTTTACTTTCTAGATATCTTATTATATTCAGATACTAAACTATTAGACTGGTTCTTTATATTTTCCCCCCTGGTTTTGGAACATTTAATCTTATGTTCTAACCCATTCATTGAGCTATTTATTTTTAATTTCTATGAACCCCTCTCCCCTTTTGTATTTAATCTCTGGATGTTCCTTTTGTACAAGATCTGGGAAACTGGAAATTTAATTGCTTCTTATACATACTTTTAACTAACCATCTTTTTTATAACTTCACCTTCTCACCAACTCCCTGAGGTACTTCATACTGCCAGTTCCTGCACCTTTGGAGTAATCTATGGTGGGGATCTGCAAGCTTCTCTGAAGGGCCAGATAGTAAACATCTTAGGCTTTGTGGACCATACAACTGCTGAACTATAAAATCACAACTGCTCACAACTGCTCAACTCTGCTGCTGTATCATAAAAGCAGCCATAAACAATACTGAAATAAATGGGTGTTTCTATCAAACTTTATTTTCTGACCCCTGGTCTGTGATATAAATTGAGCTGCATTGTGGCTTTTCCCACTGTCAGTTTAGGACGCAGCTTCTTTTGGTCTGCTAACTTTCCAACTTCTTACCCATCTGCTTTCCAGCTTCCACATTTTTGTTGCTGTTGTTTATTCCCTGTCCAATTCTTGTTATTTTGAGATTAGATGACTTTAATACTCTTACAGTAGTTTTATTGGAGTTTCAGTAGTGAAAGTAAATAAATATCTTGTTTCTTCCATCACCTTTACCTGAACACTGCAGTTAAGCATTAATAAAGGGTAGTGTGGTATTTCCCTGGTGGCATAGTGGATAAGATTCCGCTCTCCCAATGTAGGGGGCCTGGGTTCGATCCCTGGTCAGGGAACTACATCCCACATGCATGCCACAACTAAGAGTTCGCATTGCCACAACTAAGGAGGCCAGGAACTGCAACTAAGGAGCCAGCCTGCCACAACTAAGGAGCCCACATGCTGCAACTAAGGAGCCGGTGAGCCACAACTAAAGGAGCCCTGAAGCTGCAACTAAGGAGCCCTCCTGCCACAACTAAGACCTGGTGCAACCGACTAAATAAATAAATAAATAAATTTAAAAAAATAAAAAAGGGTACTGTGAGGGGTTTCCATTACTTATTTCTGTAATTTGACCCAGACATTGGAGGCCATTTAAATGATTTTACTTGCTTCACCCCTTCTCAGGGCCCACTAATTTGGGTCTTATAATCATTGTTTTCCTTTCTTGTCATACAAATTTTACTCTCGTTTCAGACTTTATCAATAAATCTATTTCCAGGAGTTGGTAGGATCTTAGCATTTGTAATTTTGTGTAAAATTAATAGAACATAGATTTTAGGCAGTGCAGTCAATGTATGAGGCTAACTTGAAAATGGCAGGTGAGAAAAACAGCTCTCCCAAGGAGAGGCCAGTACCAGCAGAATATGCTCAGATAATCTGAAGGCTGCTGCTTCCATGACCACCCACCAGAGGTAGGACTAAGGCCACCAAGAGCGCTTGCTAGTCCTTGCACCTTGAACCTTGAGCCATGGTGGCAAATAGGACAGGAAGCCGCTCTCTGAGCCAACACCTCCCAATAAGCTGAGGGTAGCAGCATGTATGTCCCCAAACCATGACTATGCTCCAAAATTCCCTCCCTTCCTCTCTTAGAGCAAAACACAAAAGTTTTGTGTGCTATTGCTGAGGAAAGAGAGCTGAAAAATATATACACTGTTTTTTCCAACTAGAGAATGCTGGTTCCATGTTTCAGTAAATGCCATAGGAGCAGTGGCTTTCTAATGGGACTGTATGTTGGTATCACCCAGGGAGCTTTGCAAAATCTTGATGCCCAGGTGCCAACCAAGATTATTTACACTCAAGAAATAAGTGGCAGAGCTGGAAGTCCATCTCCAGGGTTCAAGGTCATGGCTACACTGCCTCTACATTTAATTTTGCAAGCAGGTGATGTCTTTATGGAAAAGAACCAAATTATAATAGAATAAAATAAATATAAAACTAAGCAAAAATAGAAATCTCTGACCACAGCACATGTCTAACATCCTTTGTCTTAAGCCTGAAATGCCCAAAGCCTGAAAAACAAAGTTTTGTAAGTTTGACCCCCAAACTCACTTGTGTACAAGACCAGAACTGAACCAATGTGAGGTCACACATAATCTCTTTTTACAACCACCCACCCCAGTGTAAATATTCACAGTTTTTGTGGCACAGGTATTGGGTTTTCCTATTCCTTGCTGTGGCAGACTCCTACATAATACATGGTATGGAAATCCAAAGGGCTGTATATCAAGTATTTCCTGCTCTCCACTCTCTGGGCACATTGTAGGGTTGGCACTTCCCTTCCCCTCTGAATTTAGGTTTGACCATGTGACTTGATTTGGCCAATGAAATGTGAGCAGATGTGATCTATGTCACTTCCGAGTCAAAATTTTAGGAGGCAGTTTGCAATTAGCTTTCACTCTTTCCCTGTGGAACTCTGACCAGCAATACCCCTGACAGTCTTTGCTCTGACAGCCTGGACCTGGAAGAGATGGAGAGCAGAGACCCCATCAACTTAGATTTTGGAGATATTTGTTTTTGGAGCATAATCTAGTCTCTCCTGACAGATACAGTGGTATAAGTACTACCTTACCTTTCTAAAATCTGAAAAATTCTAAATTCTGAAACAGATCTGGCACCAGAGGATTCAGATAAAATATTGTGGATCTTTATTTAAAGATTTGAAATTGGGTTTTTCCCCCAAGAAGATTTGAACTGTGTCAATGCTTTGAGCATAGTTGTTTTCTGAAACGAGCAAACTAGCATCTGGGCAACGTCCTCTGGACTGAGCTCTTGGAAGTCAAGGATTTTCTCATTTATCTTGGTAGCCTCAATGTCTGATATGAAGTGAACACTTGGTAAATAGGCATACAGAAAAAAATGATGGCATGAATACAGATAATACCTGGAGCTTGAGGCTCTGAGAGAGAGCAAGAGAAGAAGATATAAGAGGTGAAGGCAGGGGCTTCCCTGGTGGCGCAGTGGTTGAGAGCCCGCCTGCCGATGTAGGGGACACGAGTTCGTGCCCCGGTCCGGGAAGATCCCACATGCCGCGGAGCGGCTGGGCCCATGAGCCATGGCCACTGAGCCTGCGCGTCCGGAGTCTGTGCTCCACAACAGGAGAGACCACAACAGTGAGAGGCCTGCGTACCGCAAAAAAAAAAAAAAAAAAAAAAGAGGTGAAGGCAAAAGTTATCTGTTTCATCTAGTTCACAATTTTGCCTTGTTCAAATAAAGAACTGGAGGCAGAGCGAATCTTGTTTGAAAGGATAATACAGTGGCTGTAAGTAAGTGCTCATGGCTGGAAGTCAAGATTAATTGAGGTAATTTGAACAAGTAAGGCTCTTAGCGCAGAATTGGTTTATAGTTAACCTGTAGTAAATGTAGCTATTATTAATATTAATTAAAAAATAGATTGGGATTTGGGGATTGACATGTACACACTGCTATATTTAAAATAGATAACCAACAAGGACCTACTGTATAGCAAGCAAGCAATAAATAAGTAAATAAATCTAATTCATTAAAAAAAAAATAGATAGCAATCCTCCTGAAACTGTATTGGAGAGGGGAAATTGGCTAACAATTATGGTTTTCAAACTGTGCTTTACTGTGTTCCATGAATTCTGAAGCACCTCTTTAGTACCTCTAGGGTGGAAAATCTCAGAGCCCTGGAGAGGGGAAGAGGCAGCTGAGTGGGTAGGGCCTGAACCATCAATGCCCACTCCAACCTCAACAGCTCTGCTTTGCACCCATCATGGATGAGCTTCCACATAGCACTTTGTTTGAAGAACGGGTCATGAAGATAAAAACAACCTTGAAAGTCATTAGAATAAGATATTTTAATATATATATGTCTAACTGAATCATTTTGCCGTACACCAGAAACTAACAACATTGTAAATCAACTACACTTCAATAAAAATAAAATAAAATAAAAAAAGAAAATTGTATTTCCGAGAGACCTTCTGCAGCTATTGTTGAAAACCAAGGCTTTTTGGTAAATTTCATTTTAAAATAAATGAGTTAACAAGTTATTCATGGTGTCCTGGTATTCTGGCTAATTAAGGTTTTAATGTAGCACTTTGACATAACATTTTTTTTTTCTTGGCTGCATTGGGTCTTCGTTGCTGTGCACGGGCTTCTCTTTGCGGTGGCTTCTCTTGTTGCAGAGCACAGGCTCTAGGCATGCAGACTTCAGTAGTTGTGGCACACAGGCTCAGTAGTTGTGGTGCACGGGCTTCGTTGCTCCATGGCATGTGGGATCTTCCTGGACCAGGAATCGAACCCATGTCCCCTGCATTGGCAGGCAGATTCTTAACCACTGCTCCACCAGGGAAGTCCATGACGTAACATTTTAAAAAATATTTAATGCTCTAGCAATCATGAGCATATGAATCCTTACAACATTTTCCCTGCCTCCTATAAAACTAAATAATAGACTTGGAAATATGTAAGGTTAATCGCATGAGAGCTCTGCTAAGCTAGAATTTAATGAAATATTATTTAAAGTTTCTAGAATCTCCTCCTTGGCTTCTGAATTAGTCACTCTGAAGGGCTCTTAGTGTTCCGATTTAAGGTGTAGTTAGAGACTTCGAGAAAAGGCTATTGGGGGGATGCTATTTTTGAGGTCCCATCGATGTGATAAATGTGATGTTATTGAGTAACAAAAGCTCAGTCTGGGTTTTGAATTGTGTGGGTTGTGAGCTGTGTGTGTGTACAAGATGGCGGTCCCCTCATGCACTGACTGATCTGTGAGGTCCCATAAGAAGATGCTTTTACTTCTCATCCCTCCTCATCGATGGTGCTTCAAGGATTCCTGTTCCTGGGAGCCCTTGTGTGGAAAACAAAAAAGAGACTTGAAACTTTCAGAGTATTTGTTCAGAAGGGGAAGAGTTAGGAGGGCTGCTTGAACACCTAATCCAGGTTAGAGACTTGCAGGAGATGGCAAGTTTCCAAAGACAAATCAGATTACTTTGAAGTTTCTAGAGTGAACCCTGTCAAAGTGTGTACATGTATGTTGGTGAAGGGTAGCTTGGGGGAGAATGGAATTTTTTCCTTTTCCTCTTCTCTCATATCCAGAATGTGTCTGATTTCCAGGATTCTTAAGTGAGAACAGTGTTATTAAAAGTTTACTTGAGGTCAAGGATAGACTCAGCAAGCGCTGTGGTTGGCCTTGGACCATGATCACCCTGTGCAATACTATCAGAAGATGTGGAAAACTGCACCCTGGCCCCAAAGTGGCTTAAAATGGACTCAGAACAAGCGCTCAGTTCCATGCAGAAAGGATCAGCGACAGGATTTTCCACATCTCTTCTTTACTGTAAGTTTCTTTAATTATTCATATTGCCATTTAATAGTTGATAAAACGGACTTTCAGAATCTAAATGACAAAACGTGAGTTTAAACTCAAAATGTCTAATGCCACATTCTGCCATTTTTTTCTCACCCATAGGAAAATCATTCCTAGTCTAGAACACAACTGAAATTATGGCCTGTTTTATTGTATTAATTCTGTGGGTGATGTGTCCAGTGCCTGACAGCACCGGAATCATGAATCCTCAGTGTGTAGGTGTAATAAAATCAAGCAGACTTTTCATAGGCTTGATTGGTCTTGTCACACCACTTTTGGCTAGTATTTCTAGTGTCAGTTTTGTTCACTATCCCACTTCAGGATTAGCTGCTAAGAGAAGTGGGTTTTTAAGAGGCTTCTATCTGGTACTCACTGGAGAAGGGATATGAAGTTAACTTTTTTTTTTTTTTTTTTTTTTTTTTGCTGTACGTGGGCCTCTCACTGTTGTGGCCTCTCCCATTGCGGAGCACAGGCTCTGGACGCTCAGGTTCAGTAGCCATGGCTCACGGGCCCAGCCGCTCCGCGGCATGTGGGATCTTCCCGGACCGGGGCACGAACCCGTGTCCCCTGCATCGGCAGGCGTACTCTCAACCACTGCGCCACCAGGGAAGCCCCTGAAGTTAACTTTTAAGACATAAATATTAGCTTCCAGTTAGGCTGTTTCTAAATGTCTGGAGACCCAGTTGCTTGAAAGGGCAGTCACACTCATACTGACCCAGAGGTCTGAGTTTGGCAGGTGGGCTGTGGCTTGGCCGAATTTGAGGATTCTCCAACTTTCCTATGAGTTGCCTGCTGGCTGAGACAGAGTCACATTCAACGTTTAGACTCCCAGAACGTGCTTGGTTGGTTTTGTTTTTTTCAGGTTGTGTAGCTATTAAAGGCAATTTTGTTTTTTAAAAATTTGAGATATAATTCACATACCATGAAATTCACCCTTTTAAAGTGTCCAATTTAGTGGCGCTTAATGTGTTCACAAGATCGAGCCCTTGGCACTAAGCCTCCTTTGCCTAGTGGGTGAGTCAGCCCTGCTTTCATGAATAGTCTAGCCACTGGTCAGTGTTTTGGGTGGACCCAGGGCCCGTGGGAGCCTTATCCCCTTAAGGGGAGCTTTAAGAGAATAACAGGATGCAGGCTCCTTCCCTGTCAGGCTAAGCTTGGTGCTTTTATTTCTTGAAGCTACAAAATCGACCCTTCTTGGTACATCAGGATGGGAGCCTTAAATTGCAGCTGGAGCTGTACAAGGGAAGTGGTGTTTATCAGGGTAACCCACTCCTCAAATTTATCGCAGATGCTGCAGTTTGCATCCCAGGGAAGCAAAACCTAATCTGCCTTCCCCAGAGCCCAATTGTAATCTTTGAAAGGCAGTGGGAAGTGGCAGCTGTCCAGCCAATGCCTCCTTTCTCCTCCCATTGCAGGAGGTGCTTGAGATTGAAGCTGTTAGTTACTCAAAGCTCAAAAAAGTGTATTTGAAAGGGCCTAGTTTTTTGCATTTCTTCCTGTCCTAGAGACTCTAGGAGGTGAAAAACTAACCCTGAGGATGTATTTGCAGCCATCACCCTACCCACGTCATACAGCATCTCCCCTGACACCAACACCTCCCTTGGGGATGGCTGCCCTGGCCAGGGGGTTGGGACTCCCTGGCTGAGGATGGCCGAATAATGAATAGACTCAAGGTGGGGACCATCAGCACCATCAGCATTGCCCTGAAATTCGTTAGAAATGCAAAATTTCAGGCTCCACCAAAATCAGAAACTGAGAGTGATGTCCAGCAAGTTGTGTTTTAACAAACCCTCCGGGAGACTCTTTTGCACATTAAAATTTGAAATGCAGTGAGAAGACCGTGATCAGGTAGGGCTCAGAGTGCAAGATATAATGAGGTGGCTCTGAGAGCTGGTGCAAAACCAACGAAAAGAAATCAGGTGACATGAATACAAACCTCTGAAGCTTGTATATACGTGGACACAAATACCCACCCATTGTACCGTTTTCATATAGGCTAAAAGTGAAGGAGACTTCCTCTCTCCTGCCTGCCTGCCTGTTGTTTTATCATTTGTTCATATCCTTCTTCCTTCAAGAAGCACTTTATTGTTAACTTCGTTGCAAATAGATTAAATTAAGAAAAAAAAATAGTGGGGAGGGTATAAAAAGAAAGGAAACTTTTTTTTACATCCTGGGATTTAGGAGTCAAAGATTCTTAACCATGGTACTGTTTAAAACTTCTACCCAGATTTCCATTGTCAAATAAAAACTAAATCAGATTTAGGTAAGGAAAGACCTTAATTCAAAAGGATTATTGCAATAAGTGGAGGAGACCATTGCATTAGGGAGAGAGAACTTAGAACAGTCTGACTATAAGATCTCAAAGGCTGGGGAGAAAGGAATTTTCTTACATAAGGACAGGTAAATAAGGCTAGAAAGAACCAGGGGAGACAGGGATGAGCAGGAAATGTCTTTCCTTGGGGTCAGCTGATTTTCTGGAGCTGTCAGTAAAGAGGGGTTGGCATTCTGATGCTGTCGGCAGGCATTTTGTCCAGACTGGTCAGTGGGTACAACCATAAACTAATCATTTATGGCAGTGAAGGGGAATGTGGAGGGTCATGTCTGACATTGTCCTGGGTAAACCCACAAGTCTTTTGGAAGTAATATGGGGAAGGTGATCCTTTGAAGTAAGTAAGTCATTCCCCAGAAGACAAAAGGACGGAGGTATTTCTTAACCTTTGCTGTTTTCCAGGCCCCGAGGGCTCAGGTAAAGTCTAACATTGTCACTGTATGTCACTGGAACATTTTAAAACGCAAACCTCTTAGCATTTATTTAATAAAGCAATTCTCTTTAATACAAAACACATTTGTTGAGTTTTGTTTGATTAACTGATGTGTTTTATAATTAAAGAGATTTTGCTTTTTAGGATAAATGCTGAATTTCTCTTTTAGGAGAGAAACCAGTAACCAAACTTAGCATTAAACACATGCAAATACATAGCATAGATTTTTATTTTTATTTTTTATTTATTTATTTTTTTAACATCTTTATTGGAATATAATTGCCTTACAATGTTGTTAGTTTCTGCTGTATAACAAAGTGAATCAGCTATACATATATGTATATCCCCGTATCCCCTCCCTGTTGCGTCTCCCTCCCACCCTCCCTATCCCACCCCTCTGGGTGGTCACAAAGCACTGAGCTGATCTCCCTGTGCTATGTGGCTGCTTCCCACTAGCTATCTATGTTACATTTGGAAGTATTTATAAGTCCATGCCACTCTCTCACTTCGTCCCAGCTTACACTTCCCTCTCCCCATGTCCTCAAGTCCATTCTCTACATCTGCGTCTTTATTCCTGTCCTGCCCCTAGGTTCTTCAGGACCTTTTTTTTTTTTTTTAGATTCCATATATATGTGTTAGCATACGGTATCTGTTTTTCTCTTTCTGACTTACCTCACTCTGTAGGACAGTCTCTAGGTCCATCCACCTCACTACAAATAACTCAATTTCCTTTCTTTTTATGGCTGAGTAATATTCCATTGTATATATGTGCCACATCTGCTTTATCCATTCATCTGTTGATGGACAGTTAGGTTGCTTCCATGTCCTGGCTATTGTAAGTAGAGCTGCAATGAACACTGTGGTACATGACTCTTTCTGAATTATGGTTTTCTCAGGGTATATGCCCAGTAGTGGAATTGCTGGGTCATATGGTGGTTCTATTTTTAGTTTTTTAAGGAACCTCCATACTGTTCTCCATAGTGGCTGTATCAATTTACATTCCCACCAACAGTGTGAGAGGGTTCCCCATAGCATAGATTTTTAAAAAGTACTTCGAGGGTAGATAGAATTGAGTGAACTATTTAAAGCTGGATGGGAGAGTTGCAACTGAGAAAGATATTACATAATTTTTCCCATGTCAGTAAATCTGGAGTACACCAGTATGTGACTTTGGTGAACAAAGAAATGCTGGGAAGTCATTAATCACAGTAATGAGAGAACAGTGTGGCTAAAAGGGTGTTCACAAGTTGTCCCATTAGTACCTAGTAAAAATAATCATCATGGCTGAAGTGCTTTTTTTATGTGGAAAGGTTAATAATTTAAACTAAAAAACAAAACAAAACAACTAAGAGCAAGGAAATCCTTAAATGGAGGTGAGGGAGGAAAAAATGTTAATTTTTTTAACACCACATTTTTCAGTGCTGTGGTCCACTATGACCATCAGCTGACTATAACTTCTGTAAAACAATGCCAGTCCTTTTTAATATCATCCTGGAGTCTTGCCATAGTGTTCTACAGTTTGCACTATTGTTTGCTATCATTTTATCTTTCATTATAAGAGCATATATTGGTTGTAGGAACTGCTAATTTTCACTGAGGATTTGTTCTTAACCTTGTTGGTGTCCTTGGTTTTTTGTTTTTTGTTTTGGCGGTACGCGGGCCTCTCACTGCTGTGGCCTCTCCCGCTGCGGAGCACAGGCTCCGGACGCGCAGGCTCAGCGGCCATGGCTCACGGGCCCAGCCGCTCCGCGGCATGTGGGATCCTCCCAGAGCAGGGCACGAACCCGTGTCCCCTGCATCGGCAGGCGGACTCTCAACCACTGCGCCACCAGGGAAGCCCGTCCTTGGGGTTTTTTAGCAGAGTAGGAAAGTCTTATCACCAGGGATGATCACTACAAGTCCTCCCAAACAACCACAAAGACAGCAGTAACAAGAAAACCATTT
The DNA here is from genome assembly GCF_964341445.2 of Mesoplodon mirus. NCBI lineage: Eukaryota > Metazoa > Chordata > Mammalia > Artiodactyla > Ziphiidae > Mesoplodon > Mesoplodon mirus. The sequence continues at coordinate 9,228,036 of NC_138981.1, forward strand.
ATTAAGAATCAACCAGGGGGACTTCCCTCACCGTCCAGTGGTTAAGACTCCACGATTCCAATACAGGGGGTGTGGGTTCAATCCCTGGTCGCGGAACTAAGATCCCACATGCTGTGCGGTGTGGCCAAAAAATTTTAAAAAAAAGAGTCAGCCAGACACTGTCTTAGGCAGCGTTAAAGTTAATTCTTATATTGGGCTCCACAAAATGGAGACTGCCACGTGGCCCAATCCCCGTCACAAATCTAAAGCTCTAAAGAAAGTCAGCCTGCACTTACAGGAAATGCCTCACGGTCAAGGAAATCTAATACCAATCACAGTCCTCCAACTCAGCTTTAGCTACCTTACTTTACCCTAGAAAATAGCAGTTTATAAATTTATTTCATTTAAACCTCACAACCTGTTTAGTGGATATTGTTTCACTCCACAGATGGCAAAATTGAATTTGCAAAAGGTTAGTCTCAGTCTTGTCATTACACTACAGGAAACTTCTAAAACACATGGCAAAGAAAGGGGTCCCCTTTTGAGCCCAGATTTCTGAAGGACAAATAAGGGGTCATGGAGGGGGTGAAGGTAGGGCTGCTATTCCCAGCTTCTCTCAGCTATGGGCCACAGTGACTTCACATTTCAGGTTCATCTTTGCCAAGTTGCAGAATCAATTCCGACACAGGTAGGCAGTATGGCAATGGTTATGGGGTTCAGGATACTCTACCCCAAACTATGATACCTCAGCATATTGAACATTTTAAGCTGAAGGAATTTGAGAAACTATAGGTGCAGGAGGGCCTCGCTGACCTTCCCCTGAGGCAGGTCATAAGACCCTCAAGTGAGAGGCGCCCTCCCCAGACCGAGGAAAGGAGCCTCCTTATCTCTGCAGATGGAGGGATGCTGGAGGGAATCGCAGTGAACAGGTCTTGCTGGGTCTCCCCCAGTTGACTACCCTTAGCTCATACTCTTTGTGCCTTCACATTTTCCCACAACTTTCCACTCTTCATCAGACCTAGTATAGAAACACCCAGGTAACTGTTTCCGAAACTGAGCAGCACCCTGTGGGGCCCTCCTAAGTACACAGGCCTTTCCGTGTCCCCCACTTCTTGTTTATCGGGCAAAGGTTTCAGCCTCCTAGACCTACCCTGAGTTCCAAAGGGCAGATTCAAGTAGTTACTAATCAGAGGAGTGAGGGGAGTAGTGCAGCCGATGGCAGCTGGTCCGGGTTCCTCCTCGGGGGGTGCATAACAATTTGATGCGTATCTCTGAGTTCTTCTACAGGAACTCAGGCACCCACCCAGGTGCAGGATGGTAACTTCAGGCTGAGCGCAAGCAAGTGGACCCCAAACTGGTTGGAGCCAGAAGGCTGATGATTGAGATTCCTGGAGCACCGCCCTGTTACCTCCCCACAAACCAGAGGAGGGTTACACACCCTGCAGCTCTCCCCCCAGATTTTGCCTATAAAACCTTCCCTGAAACCCACTGTGGGGAGTTCAGGTCTTCTGAGCGTGAGCCACCTGTTCTCCTTAGGTGGCTACTGCAATAAACCTTTCTGTGCTCCACGCTCCGTTTTGGTTTGTTTGGCCTCTGTGTGCATTGGGCACGCAAACTTGGGTTCAACGACATTTCTTCACATCTTCATTTCCTTATGAAGGCTCCCAGGTCACATCAAACATAAATGTGGGTGCTTTTCTCATGTTAATCTGTCTTTTGTTATGGTGGCCTCAGCTGAGAACCTAGAAGGGTAGAAGGGAAAGATATTTTTCTTACCATACAATGGCTCACACCCTCTGAAAGATGTGCTCTAGAGCTTTTACTACCCGCCATGTGCTTGACCGCTGGCGTGTCCACGAAGCCCTCACCCTCCCCAGTTCTCCGCATGCATAGAACTCATTGTCCAGTTCTGCTCCGTGTCCTTATTAGCATGCCGTTTTCTCCACTTGGACTGGAGGCTACCCCGACTCTGTATTCTATTTCTTGCTTTCCCGAAGGTGGTATTATAATAAATTCAATTAAAGATGTATGCAAGGTTTGAAGAGAGGAGGACTGCTTTAGAGAATATTAGCTACTCAAAAATAACGTAAAGCCATTACATCAGAAGATGCTGAATATAGTAACGAGAGCTCACTTCACTGTTAGTACAGTTAGATTAACCCTTAGCGGGATTCATGGCTGCTGTGGGCCTATGACACATGTATGCACATTTAAAATTAGTCTCTAGTGTGACCTAGCTCTTCCCTGCTTGTGGACAGTTCCTCTTTTATCACTGTGCTTTCTTTTGTGTAGAAAACTCTTTGAAACATTCTTCTGTACCAGTTTTAAATAGCATCTTTGTTCTCTTTTTCATCTTTGGCCTTTCAGAAGATATACTTAGAATATTTCAAGAGCATTAGAAAAAATCTTCCATGTTAAAGTTAGAGAACTGAGGTTGAATTGTTGCCAGAGGAGGCAGGCTGGCTACTAACATATGTTCTGGGACCTGGCCCTCAGGTCTGCAGTTTCAGAAATGGGAATTGTGTGGTACTCAGGGCCAATCAGCCTCAAATGTAGCCTAACAGCGCTCACAAGAGGCTGGTTTATCATCAGTCATAATTTATTTATTCACACCGAGAAATCCCGTTTGCAAGAACACTAGACTGCCTGTTATATCTGGTATTGCATTTTCTCCCTTACAGAAAAGCTGTGGTTATTGGCAAGCCAGAGAAATAGAACAATAAAAAGGTAGATGAACTCACTGGCTGGCGTCATCTCCCTCTAGATCCGTTGAATATTAACAACTTCCTGGATAGAACCTGTTAAAGGATAATTTTTAACAAAAGGTAAAATCATGACTCATACAAATATAAAATGAACACGTAAAATATTTTATTGTAACTCATTAATTAAATGAGGGTCCCAGAAAAATGTTCCAACCAGTTCCAAGTAGGATTAATGAACTACTGATTTGTATAGAGTCAAGAAATGTTGAAGTGAATTTACAAATGGACACAAAACTGGCTTATTTTCAAGGGATGTGGTTGAGGGAGTCAACTGCCACCAGATGACTTATTTGCACGTCTACAGGCAAGAATTATTTTACATTGCTGTTATCTACAATTTACTCTTGTAAAATAACTCAAAGAAAATGAAAAACTAGACTAATCAGATAACCCAGAATGTTGTGCTCTACACAGTGCATAGCTCTCCCATTGAAGATACCCAGTAATCTTTTTTGCTTATTCCAGATTTTCTTATAAACTTGTCTGACATCTTCTTTTGATGGACAGTCATTATCTGAAGATCAGTTGCAGAACTGAATTCTCCTGGCCTTAATGATGCAGTAGAAGGAAATATCAAGCCCCTTATATATGGGCTGGGTAATTTCATATTGCTAAGAAGTGGGAGGAATATTCTAACTATTTTGGGGAAGGGGCAGGGATTTCCAGGAATTGGGCCACCGCCCGCTTTTTGGCCTTTTATGGTCAGCCTCAGAACTGTCATGGCACCTGTGGGTATGTCACTTAACATGCTAATACATTACAATGAGCATATAATGAGGTGCAAAGTCTACAAGAATTCAAATCTTCCGCCATCTTGGGCCTAGTTGGTTCTAACCGGTTTTTGCTGTACCCTGTTTTTCTCAAAGGCTGTGTCATTCTTTTAACTGTTGTGCCCTGCCCCCTTCCTTCCTGTTCCGTTTAAATACCTTTCTTCCCTCCCTTCTTCACTGGCCAGCTAAGGTTCTTCAGAGTCCCTGGATAGGTCTTGAAAATTAAACTGACAAAGAGATTAACAGGAAAAAATGTTCACTTTAGTCTCCCTTTGTGTTCAGAGATAAGGATATTCCTCCCCCGCCCCCATATAGCGAGGGCCCCTCTCATTTGAGGATTTTATGAACTGTTTCAGGCGAGAGTTGGTGGGGGAGGCCATCAGCGTGACCTTCTTGCTTCTGTTTTCCCAAACTCCTTCACCCTCAATATGCCAAGATGCCATATTTTGGGGTAGCGTGTGATCCTCATTTATAATAGTGATTTATAATAAGAAATACAGCTCTCCCTCAATATCCTATTCCAGGACCATGGCAGATACCACAATCTGAGGATGCTCAAGTCCCTTATATAAATGGATAGTATTTGCATATCACCCAGACACATCCTCCTGTATACATTAAATCATCTCTAGATTACTTATAAGACCTAATACAATAGAAATGCTATGTAAATGATTGTAAATACAATGTAAATATTATGTAATTAGTAGCCAACTTGAGGCAAATTCAAGTTTTGCTTTTTGGAACTTTCTGGACTCCCCACCCCACCCCCCAATATTTTCAGTCCCGATTGGTTGAATCCACAGATGCGGAACCTACAGATATGGACTGTATACATTTGGTCCCAGTTCCTGGCACAGAGCTCCTAAAATCTCAGTAACACCTAAGTGATTAGAGCCATAAAGCTTATTACTCATAACAAGCCCCTTTCAGGCACACCTGAGTTATGTTAATGAGGTGACTTTTGGAAAGCCCCAGGTAACCTAAGGATGGGGGCTGGTTGCCAGGGGAACCAATCTCAGTTAGAGGGTTGGAACTTTCAATGCCCCCTCCCCGCCACCTCCAGGGAGAGGTGAGGGGCTGCAGTAGAGTTCCATCGCCATGGGCTAGTGATTCAAGCAGCCTTGCCTGTGTAATGAAGCCTCCACAAAACCCCCAAAGGGCAGGCTTCAGAGAGCTTCTAGACTGGTTAAGAAGTATTCAAGTGCCTTTTCAGGTTGACACATCGCACACTCTACTCCGGGAGGACTCGGGACCCTTCCAGACCCCACCCTATGTAGCTCTCCATCTGGCTGTTATTCACGTCCTTGAATATCCTTTGTAATAAGCCAGTAACCTAGTGAAGCTGGTTTCCTGTTCTGTGAGCTGCTCTAGCAAATTAATCGAATCTGACGAGGGAGTCGTGGAGACCTCCAGTCAGTCCGGAGCATAGGTAGCAATCTGGACTTGCTGTTGGTGTCTGAAGTATAGGGGTTGGGGTACCAGGTACGGCAGTGGAAGTCTTGTGGGACTGAGGCCCTTAACCCATCAGATCCGATGCTAAGGCCAGGTAGACAGAGTCAGAATTGAGTTAAATTGTAGGATACCCAGCTGGTGTCACAGAATTGCTTGGTGTGACTCTTGTGATTACATTTGGGCCCACCTGGATAACCCCAGCTGATCTCCCTATGGTAAGGTAAACTAATTAACAAATTGAATTCATCTGCAACCTTAACTTCCTTTGCTACTTCATGTAACATATTCACAGGTTCTGGAGATGAGGGCATGGACATCTTTGGGGGAGACATTATTCTGCCTACCTCATGTCCTGTTTTCCAAATTAGATTCCCAAGAGGACAGGACTACGTGTTACTCTTTTCAACTAGAAGGGTGTTTTGCCAAAGTAATTAATTTCATAATTGTTGAATAGTTGAATGAATTTGAGGTAAATGCTGAATGAAAGTGCCTTCATTTTTTAGTATTATTCCTCTGAAAAGGATTCCTTTCCTTCGTGTTACTTACTTCATACTCCAGAATAATTTTATTATGTGTATTTTAATCAGGAATAAGACTCATCAATTCACTATAGCTCATCTCAGTGTCCAAAAAGATATTATATCTGCTTATTTACATCAATTCACATGCTACCGAAGCTGTTGTCATTTCTCCAGGACGACATGCTCTTCTCATTGTTTGATTCTGTAAATGTTTCACTCCTTCAAGAGTCCCTGGGCTGTCTGGCAGGATGAGTCCAGCAAAAGCATCCTCTTGTTTAATCGTTGTTGTTGGGACTAGAAATCAGCATTCTTGTGTCGGTTGTACATGGTTCTTGTCCGTTGCTTTCCACTCTCTCAGCATCTTAAATTTAAAATAAAAAAATCAAACAATACATGAATACAAAAGAAAATGGTATTAGCTGTTTTCATCCCAGTATGGAACTTGAATAGTACCTTGATTTGATTGTTATTTAGAAGCAACCGTCTTATGTTCCGTAGTCTTGCAAGGCAAGTTCTTTCCTCTCTAACAAGGGGGAAATAATAGTTTTCTTATATCTTGTCGGCGAAAGAATTAATTGCTCTAAGAAAAGAAATGGAAAATTTTATTCAAGCCAAATTGAGGATTATAACCCGGAAACAGCATTTCAGAAAGCTCTGAGAACTGTTCCACCTGTTAGGAGTCAAAGCACAGATACATAAGTTTTTGAGACAGGGCTGTGCATTAAATGATGTATTACTGACAGTTTACACAGTCTAGCGAGTAGTGGGTCATGGGTCATTGTGGCCCCTTACATGATCAAGAAAAAAGGTTATCTTTTAAGGAGTTGTCTTGTTGGTGCCAGGAGCATGATGCTCTTTATGTCTGAGTAGGTGTTTGTGCTGATGGAGAGTTTTGTTAGATGCATAATGCAGATACACAATGCCCAGTAGAGGGGAGAGAGGAGGCCAAAGGGCAGACAAACGTTTTTATGTTTAAATTTGTCGACTGAAAAAAAAATGCACAACCTAGAAGTTGAGAATTATGTTTTGTTTGGCGGACTTTCTGAGATCTTCAAGCCTGGGACACAGCATCTCAGGTAGCTCCGAGGAACTGCTCTGAAGAGGTTAAGAAGGGAGCCAGGATATATAGGAGTTTTGCAACAAAGACCAGGTAGTCAGAACATCAAAAGATGACTGTTAATGAAAGAAAACCAGATATCTCAAGTTAATGAATTTAGTGCTTTTCTAAGTATGGGAAGATGCAAGAGTCTGGGCTCAGTGAAGTCATTCCTTTCATACGTGCCTTAGCTATCTAGGGCCAGCATCCTGTGCTTTTCCATCCTGAGTCCCCTCAGGGTGCACCACTGGCTGCAGTGGCTGAGGGCTTGGCAGCGGGCAGCCCGTTTGTCTCCATCCTGAGTCCCCTCAGGGCTCACTGTGGGGCGGCTGTAGTGGCCAACGGCGGCAACATCCTTTGTTTACTATGGCAGGCAACATTTTTCATTCGCAAATTTTTCTTGTCTCACCATAAAATATGAAATCTATTTCACAGTCTCTCACAATATTGTCATACTGCCTCAACTCCATAGTTTATATTTAGTGACTCAATCAGGGAGTACTTTTTAAGCCCTGTGCTTGATAAAAGACGTCTAAGACACAAATCCCACCTAAAAGACTTAAAATCTAGTGAAAACATACACAAAGTTGGAAGAAGCCTTTTATTTATTTATTTATTTATTTATCTATTTTTGGCTTCATTGGGTCTTCATTGCTGCGTGCGGGCTTTCTCTAGTTGCGGCGAGCAGGGGCTGCTCTCCGTTGCGGTGCGCGGGCTTCTCATTGCGGTGGCTTCTCTTCTTGTGGAGCACAGGCTCTAGGAGCGCGGGCTCAGTAGTTGTGGCACACGGACTTAGTTGCTCCGCGGCATGTGGCATCTTCCCGGTCCAGGGATTGAACCTGTCTCCCCTGCATTGGCAGGCGGATTCTTAACCACTGCGCCACCAGGGAAGTCACGGAAGAAACTTTTATACAAAGAGTAGCATTAATTAAACCTTTTCTATGCCAAGGACATGTTTGCATCTAATCATAATAAGGTTATTTTAACTTTAACTTGCCTCAATTTACCATGACAATAGGTTGAAATTGTAACAGGGAACAGCTAAATCGGACTCCACTTCGGATCTGTTTCTTTGACTTTAACGTTTGCTTTTCGTTGCTTTTATTATTATAATCATACATAATGGCCTGCCTCAGGGAACCCCGCCCGCCTGTGGATGGCTGCAAGAAAAAAAAAAAAACCTAACACATTCCTTCACCGAGGCTGGTCATTCCAGGAGATGTTTTGCAAGACTGATGGCCCTTTTACTCTACTTCCTCATCTCCTCCCGCTCTGATGCTATAAAAGAAACTGGCATCCAAACCCTGATAAGATGGTTTTTCAGAGACTCTAGTCTGCCATCTTCTCGGTCTGCCGGCTTTCCGGCTAAAGTTGTCTTCCTTGCATCAACACCTCGTCTCTGATTCATTGGCCTGTCGTGCAGCAAGCAGAGCGAGCTCGGACTCGGTAACAAAAAGATAGCATGGATATGTAAAAATAATCTATGATTTCAAAACGTTTTAACCAAGACTTAATTTTTCATGAATCTAATATTTTCTAAAGCATAATCAATAAGTATCACCAACTAAGTTGAATTTTGCTTTCTTTCTCTTGTTTCTTTCCAGTAATGCCAAGTGACAGTTCCTTTCTTTCTTTCCAGTAATGCCAAGTGACATTCCTTTGATTCACACAGACTTGCTTTGATCCAAAATCCTCCTGAATGCTTCATTCTTTAAATCTCCACTTTCATTTATTTTTAAAAGACTAACTTGTATGAATGCAGCTGATATTTTTTTTCAAGTAGGATAGATTAAACATTCTGCGTGGCCACACTTATTTGGATTGCACTCGAGCATTCTCTTCTAATTGTGCTCGTTTCAGTCCCCACTTCCCCAGTCATCAGAAAGTAAGCAGCTTGGGTGTGAGTTTTAATCATTCATCTGGGTTTCCTTTATGCTTTTCATGGCAAAAGGTAACAGCAATTAAAAAAATAAAGTGCTATTGCTATCATGAAGTTTGAACTGAGCAGAGACTTCAGATGTAAATATATCTTATCCATGTTGGGGCTTCTTTCACTGCCTTGAGAAATTGGAGACACTGCCTCCCCCCACCTCCATTACTACTGAAAATGTATAGTCACGAACTGGTTCTGCACGGACAACACTGTTATATGGTGGTGTGTTGTGAAGCTCTGACGGATGCATTTTTTAGTTTACCTCTAGAGTCACAATTTACTGGATCAATTAGAACTGTGCCTCCCAAGAGTCCCTGAATGACTTTCATTTGCACAATGCATTCACAGCAATAAGCATTTGAATTTGTAAATTTCCAGTGCATTGAGCTCTTACTGTGGGCCCTGATCATTTGCATTTTTACAATGAACACCTGGTCTTGGCAGTGCCTCAGGACCAGACACCGGTCTTACAGACTCAAGAATAGAGGGGAAGCTCACCAGCTTCCTTCAGCTTAGACCCAGACTGACGGGAGCCTGGGATACACTGACAGGTGGCTGACTCCTGGGCAGTGTGGTTTCTTTAAGGAAGCTGACTAGTGGCAGCTGGAGTGGGGTTGCTCACTGCAGATGCTACAGTCACTGACCTCTTGGTTTTCTCTGAGAAGTGGAAGACTCACAGGAATCTTCACTGAGGGAGGTGCCCCACATCTTGAATTCTGTGTCCTCTTTTTTCTCTGACCATGTAGGTCCACCAACTCCTTCCATTCCATCTTCTCTGCTCTTGGATTCCCTTTCCTGTGACCAGCTGGGGACCCCTTCACCGCCGCTCCCCCATCGTTTGAGCCTTGGGTCTAGTTCACGATGAAAGCTATTGTTTCATGCCAGGCACTGTACTCAATATTTGCAACAGCCAAATGGGATGCTAGCATTTTTTCCTCTTCCCTAGTTTTTCCACGATAAGGCAGCTGAGGCACAGAGAGGTTAAGTAACTTGCCCAAAGGTAAACATGGGTAATGGGTAGCAGAGAGGATTCAAATCCCGGCAACCTGGCTCCAGCAACCGTGTTTTCAACCAACAAACCATTGTGTCACTCACTTAAGCTACATTCCATCTCTGCCCCATCTTTCGCAGTTATGGGAAACAATAAAGCTATTTATTTCTGCCATTTGCAACTGCATGAGGCCTAACAAATAGACCTACCAAAAGCCATTTGCTTTTATTTCAACCTCTTTCTTATTCTCTGATCGGAGAAAAATAAGGAATCAGTGGGGGGGTTGCTTTCAAATATTATTTAGGCTAAGTAAAGTTTTAGTCTCTCTATTGTATTCATTCCAATTCAGATATTCTTTCAACTGACGAAATCTCCCTTCATATGTATTACTATAAATGAGAGTTTCCTGGAGGTGGTATTCGCTATTTTTCAGTCATTATAGGGAAGTATTTTTAAAAGGTCGTAGGTAGTCCTGAGGAAGACAAGATAACCATGAGTTTGTTGGCAGGAAGCAAAAGAATGCCTATTGAGGGATAGGAAGCTCATCCGTTCCACGAATAAATTTAGGGTTGTTGAAACGATTTTTCCCTGAAAGTTTTGATGACTCCCTAAGTCACTTGCTAGGTTTGAACTCACTGTGCTTTGGTCAAAAATGCCTATCATTTATCTCATACTAAAATCATTGAAGCAGAGAAATATAACCGCAACCAAGAGTCTCATAGATGTTGGATCACATTTTGCGGCAGTTCGTGGCCTTGCCTTGCTGTCGTAAAGAAACTTATAAAAGGATGCTGGGATGGGAAGACAGTATATGAGACAATTTTAGGCAAGTCTATTATCAAAGTAAAGTTTACAGCCAGGCAGGCTATGATTGGGTGTGAAGGCAGTAAACTTGGCCTGAACAATCTGGATAATTGGATCTTATCTCCAGCTTTATTGGGTCATTGGCGACTTGACCAAAAACAGAGGCTATTTCTCATCGGCATTTCCTCTTTGCAGCACGACTACTAAGAGGGACCCCTTCTCAGCTCTCAGGATGGCAAAGTGCCTGCAAAGTCTTCTTGGGTGACGCCTCTAGTACAGCCCCATTCCATTTACCGAAAGTAGGCTGAATTACTGAACTTCCTTGTCAATGTGGATAAAGTCAGCTGTGGAGGAGCGTGACCCAAGGACGTTACTGTTGGGGCAGTGCCATCCCAAGTGTGAAAGCACTAGTGGATTTCCGTGGGGTTAGGCCTTAGATCTCAAAAGAGGGAGCCTTTCATCAATGACTTGGATAATAGAATAAAGAAATCACGGGTATCAAGATTCCAAATGGCCTTAAACCATTTGTAGGGGGTTGTCATGCAGCTTGGAAATTGGGTTCAAGTTTAAAGTTGCCTTGATAAGTGGCAGTAATCATCAGGATGAAATACTTAAGAGCCCAAGGCCATCTTGATATAAACCCACTGATGAATTTGTGTGAAATGTTGTGGTCTGTGAAAGGCTGGCTAAGTTTGGGATTAGGGAGATGCCGAAAGCCTAGAATCTGTATGATTTAATAAAACATCGTTGTCTTTGTTATTTAAAAATATGTAACATGTCAGTTCCTTCTTGCTAACATCTGTCAAGGTAATTAGCTTAATAGACTTAAAGGGTTGTGTTAACCACTCCCCACCCCCATTTCTGCCTCTCTACACTCCCAACAACCCTCACTGGAATATCCAAAGTACAGTTAGGCTTACTGAGTTACAGTAATAAACTGTTAATAGTACATTCCTCCTCTACTCTCAGATCCAACAGCTGTGGTGTTTGGGGGTTTCTAGGATACTGTAGCAAAACCAGAGACAGATATAACTTGCTATATTTAGGGAAACCTTACTAATTTTATGATGCCTGTTGGCACCAAGAGAGTAGGCAATTTGGGTCCCCAGCCTAGATCAAAGAGATACACTTTTCCCAAAGTGTATAGCAAGTCTCTTCTCCATTTCCCTTTCAACTCAGTGACCTTTAGCCCTCCTGTCACCATAACAGTCTTCATCCCATATTAAGCAGTGACTATCAGAAAAGTCAAAGGAGGAAAGCTTCTCCTGATGTCTTTTTTGTCTCGTCCTGGGGCCCATCTGGTGATCTGATCTTCTTGCGGGCCCTTTGCACTTCGTAATACATGGATGTAACACGTACAGTGGACTTGCCTTCGCAGATAGAGCCTGATGCTGCCACATTGTGTGCAAGCGTTTTGATCACTTTGGCCTCTCCGTTGCCAGGAGTCCACATACCACGATCAGGGTAAATGCCTAATCACACTGGCTGCCTAGAAAACAGGGGAGAAGGGCTTGGTCTCAGCACTAACCGACTACATCTCAATCGCAAAAATTAACTAATAATGCTCTATGCAGATGATCTGCAGGATGTCACTGTTCTTCATAGATAAGAACTATATAGGAACTACCAGAGCAGCGGAAAGCGTAGGTATCAGGAGTAGAATTTCTGCTGACTGCAAATCTCTGCCACTTTGGCTGGGCAAAATGATTTTCCCCGGCCGGTTTTGGTGATTGCCTAAAGCACTTGCTAGTTTTGCTAATGTGGTTTGAGCTCACTGGGGCTCTAATCACAAATGTCTGTTATTTATCTCATACTATATACGCAGCTGAGACAGAGAATTTGTTCCCAGCTAAGAATCTCATAATCATCCTTTGGCTCAATCCAATTCTGTTTGATTGTCCCCTGGTTTAAGCTTCCCCTGCAAATAAATATAGTATTGATCTGGTGGTCAGTATGTGTAATTGGCAATTGTTTTTCCCCTCTTCCAGATCATTTGTGTCTCACATAGTTTGTAATGGCTGAATTTATCTGGGTTTTTTCCACTGGGCTTCCTAGATTTCTGCAGGTCATGATCTGATCCTCAGCGTTTCTTCATTTCCTCCCTTTCCGGAATCTATGAGTCACTGACTGCGTCTTAGCCATGGACGGGCCTGCCGTTCTTACTCCAAAATCGGAATCTGAGTTGCTGCGTTACATGCCCCAGATTTGTCAGGGCCTGGGAAACGTGCTTCCTTCACTTGCAGCAAAGCTCTTTGAGTATAAGTTTCCATATAACACATTATCTATGGCCTAGCCATTTCCTTTAGCTGATTATTATCTGGCTGTTATTTGCAGAACATGACTCCAGAGTTATTACACTATTATAATTGTACTGCTGATGTAGAAACATATGTATATGTAAAATTTAACAATGTAATAGCAGTATAGAGTATGAGCTGGTCAGTGGCAGGGTCTGTATCTCACTCATTTATATTCTAGCACCTCGAAGAGTACCAGCTCATAGTTGGAATTCAATAAATGCTTTCATTTTAATGAATAAATAAGTGATGGGATAAAAGAACAAATGACTTTGCACTAGATTTTTCCCTATTAGTACGTGCCTAGTAACTTAACGAACATTTTGACTGTCTTCCCAACGTTTGTTCCACCCTCCCCCATGGGAAATAGCAGTACTGCATTTGGTACAGAGGTTGGGGCTGCCCCAGCTCTAGAGATAATTCCTGATTGGTCTAGGCCTGTTGTCCCAGTGTTAGGTACCAAAAAGGACACACTATTTTAGGTATCATGAAGAAAAAATGAGGAAAAACCCTGACATAACTATACATCAATCGTAAGATGTATTTTTACTTCAGAGATGTTACAATATGAAAAATATGCATCTTATAATGGATCCAATATGATGAGTTGGTTCTATCAGAGTGAAGCTCAGGACTTTTATTTGATGGTTTGGGGAAGAGATGGCCCTCCTCTCAAGTGCAAATGAGAAAGCATGTAGCTCTGAGAATCCCTGGTCATCGATATCCTAGGACTCTGAGTGGGGGCTGGCCCCAGATGAGGCCAACAGTTTCAATGCCAATGTGAAATGCTGAAAAGAAACTGGGTTCTTGACTATGTCCTGTCTTGGGGGTTCTTCAGTTATGTGGATTAATACATTCGCTTTATCATTTAAGCCACTTCCAGTTTTATTTTTAAAATTTGGAACCTAAAGCATCCTGAGTATGACTTTTAGTAAAGGATCCTGGGCTCAGAGAGGACAGATCATACACTGAGCAGCAATTAGAACTGGAGGGGAAGAAATCCAAACCGTGATGCAGTATAGAATGTGGATGAAAGGACACGTGTAAGTGGAGTAGGACGTCCCTTCTGTGTTCTCTCTCGAGCTAGATTCTCAGATCATAATTAGTTCCTGCTCTGGAGTCCACTTGGAGAACTTTTCATTAGAATTCCAGAGGTGTCTTCCAGGGAAAGTTTATGAGAAAGTAAATTGTAATTGTCCAGGTTGAAAAAAACAAAAGTAGTAATGAAGAGGCAGGATAGCGTAGTGGAAAACTTTGGGCTAGAGCCAGATGCCCGAGTTCAAATCCCAGTTCTGTTGCTCACTCCTGAGAACTCAGGTACATTGCTTGCTTCTCCCTCTCTTCTTTCTTCATCTGCCAAATAGAACTAAAAGAGTACCTACCCTTTGTGTTGTTAAGAGAATTAATTGAGATTGATTCACATAAAGCACATATTGAATGCCTTACAGACGCTAGTCATTAATATTGAAAAAATTTAGAAATCATCTTCAATTATATGCCACATCTAGAAGAGATAGAAATCAGGTGGCCTTAGCCTTATGAGTATGTAAGAATAAATTAGTTTATATTAAAGCTCAAGGATTTAGGTTGATTACAAAAAGGGAAAACTTTTCAGCCAGTAAAAGCTGCCAGTCCTCAAGATAGATAATAGACAAGATTCTTACCTGTCTAGATTCAGTCAAGTCCTCTGGAGTTAGCCCAGCGCAACTTTCTGAAATGAAGGCTTGATTTTGCCTCCCTCTCTCATGGGGTCACGCCTTAGGGGGTCTTTTATTTGTTAAGCACTAGAATTCAGTAACTTTATTTTTTCCAGGTTACCCAGTAACCTCCACTTCAATGCCTCTAATTCACACTTTCTATGTCTTTCTCCTCCCCTTGTTGAAAGAAACAACCTCTGTGTCTATTAATTCAGGTTCCCATCCATAGCTAGGAGTAAAGAAATTATTGTTATGTTTGAAAACATTTGGTTTTGCTTAAATGTATTCTGTAAACTGTGGTGTTTCTAAGGTGAGGGCTATGGTTTGAGTCAGAGACCAGGGCTATCTAATCTTGCATGTCCTGCTTAAGGAGGGGGCCATGTATACATCCATCTCCAGCTGTTGATGGATCTAGGGCTTTGCTGCTCAAATTGTGGGCCTTGATGTAGCCAGGGCATCACCCGAGGCCTGCTAGAAACATACCCTTATCCCCTCACCTACTGAACAAGAATCTGCATTTTAACAAGTACCTCCAGTGATTCTGAAAGTGGGAGAAGCACTGCTCTCCAGAGCATATCTGGACGAAGATGGGGAACTGACTGTAAAGCTCATCTTCTAATTGGAAGAAAGCTTCTGTGTGATTTTTTTGCTGATAAGTTTTCATTCTTTGTTTTCTCTGTCTTTTGTGTTATTCTCCTTTGTCATTAAGAGAGAAAGCTAACCACTTCCTAAGAGAGAAACTGGACCGATAGAGACCCGCTGGTGGTAAGGAATGCTATAGAACACTAGGAAATAGGCAGTAAAACTTGTCTGCTGCCAAAGAAAGCTCACAGGCTCTAAGGATGGTGGTTAATGAATTGTACCCAACTTTTAAGGAGAATCAGGATTCGATCCAGCAGCGACTGACAGTGATCAAAGGTTCCTGACATGAAAGGGAGTCGGGCTTGACAGACCCTGGGCACAGCTCAAAGGGGTGGGCATAGGGTCAGGTCCCAGGAGGGGCTGGAAGCTGGGAGTAAGGCTTGCACTAGAGATCTGGAGTTGGGTGGTTTAAAGTGGAACACAGGTCAGCCTGGAGGTGAAGGATTTGCTGAGAGAAAAGTCAAAGTCAAGAGACGGAGAGTTGCAAGCGGCCTAGCAAAGAGCAAAGGCCAAGGTTAAAAGTCCAAAGCAATTGTCAGAAACCAGGAGATCCGTGGGAGTCGAAGAGGTGGGAAAAGTCACGCGGGAGATCCGGGGTGGCAGCCCTCTGAGCAGCTTTGCTAATGAGAATCTCTTTCTGAGCCGGCGATGAGCTGTTGGTAAGTGCAGGACATTGAGCCCTGTGTGTGGGTCGCTGGGAATCTAGGCTGTCATTAAATGGGAACTCCTGGCTGGAGTGAGGAGAGAAAGGTGGCTGCTGACCGGGAGCCTTTGACCCAGGCCGACCGCTGTCTGTGCGGCAGCGGGGCAAGACTGGGCGGGAAAGATGAGTCCACGCGGTCAGAAAATCTAGAGCAGGAAAGCTTAATGGAGGAGCCTTGCTTTCCCCACTGTGCCAGGCCCGGGAGCAGAGTTTCTGAGGGGTTGCTGGGAGGCAGGAAAGCCACCCAAGCTCGTCAGCTCAGGTGGAGAAGGTGAGAGGAGTCAGGCAAATGAGGCTGTTGGCCTGGGAGGCTGAGATTTGAGTGTTGGTTCTCTGCTCTGTCACAGAGTCTGGTGGGCACGGGTGACCCCAAGCATAAATCACATCACAAAGGAGGGCAGAGGCTTGCACGGAACAAGAGGCCTGTGTCTCCGTGTAGTGCTTTCAGTTATTTAAGTGTTCATCCAAGGAAGGCGATACCATTTTGAATATAGGACAAAGCACTGTATCAAGAAAATTTGCAGGCATTGCAGTCAGACACATCGAGGCTTTGGAAAATTATCTTTGAGCTTTAGTTTCCGTTTCCATAAAATTGAGAAAAATGCTACCTCCTTTGCAGACTTGTTGGGAAGGTTTAAAACATGTAGAACATCTAACTCAGTAGCACCGGGCACATAGTGGGGGCTTGATAAGATCCAAGTAAATAACCATGGGGGCGAGAAAGCATTCATGCTGCTGCCTGAGCCTTCTACCTACTGTCATAGAATAAGGCAACAGTAGGTAGAACCTTTGTTCTACCTAATAAGGACCTTTCCTTATTCTTTTTGCATTTGGGGATACTAAATTTTGGGAGCATTTACTGCACAAAGAAGATGATCATTCTATTTCTGGTGGGTAAGGGATGAGGACAAATGTAATTCTTAGTTAATGTAATTGACGGAGGGAAAGTTGAACTCTTCCTAGAAGCTGTGTACAGTACAGCCTTACTCTGCCCGCTTTCCTGCTGGTGGGCAGAGAGCCTGGAGGAAAATAAGTCTTTGGTGCTAGCCCTGAAAATCCATGTCTGTAAAGTGCTGGCCAACTTCTCAGCTTAAATCAAAGAGCTGCTATTTATTTGGTGAATTATGTGAAGTTAGTGGGTGGGTATAGGTGAGTACCCTGCCCTTTCCACACATGACATTTGCATTTTACCAGGGGTCTCCAGAGAAAAATACCACCGTTAAAAGCAGTGACTCTTACACTGGGAATTGTTGAGGCTGTGGCAGAGCCACGGGAGAGCAGTTTGGGGACAGGGAGGTTTCACGATATTCCTCTCCTTTGCGCTCCGAAATGTTCCCTCTTTGGGTGAATGCCTCTTCTGCCAAATTAATCCTAAACTTCGCTGAGGGTGAGGTGGGGAGTAGATTCTTCTCAAGCTGTTTTCTGGCCTGCAATTTTAGGTTCTGCAACAGAGGTGTCTGAATAATCTGTAGCTTATCACACAAAAAATTGAAGGACAAATTCTTCATGAAAAAGTAAGGAACGATAGAGGAGGGCCTACTGGCCTTTTGATAGTGAATACCATAGAAGATAAAAGTATTTCCTCTAAAAGCGATTTTCTTCTTTCTTTAAAAAAATCATGCAGCCTTGATGTGGTTCTGTCTTCCCTTTTTTTAAAAAAAGAAATCTTTAAAACACAACACTCTTGACTACACATCCTTTTTCAGGTAAGCTGCAGCCTTGATCAGTAAACCAATTTTTATTTAAATGGAAAGGAAAACCTACTTTCTAGCAAGTTCATCAATCTGGTTGTCCCTTTTAATGTGTTAATTGCAATTGTCAAAGGAATTGGAAGACATAGTTTTAAATATTAGATCAGGGACTTCCCTGGCGGTCCAGTGGTTAAGACTCCACTCTTCCACTGCAGGGGACATGGGTTCGATCCCTGGTCCAGGAACCAAGATCCCGCATGCCACATGGTGTGGCCAAAAAAAAAAAAAAAGTAAAAATATTAGATCAATTGACCAAGTATAATGTGATTCCTCAGATCACACACTTATGTTGTGTATCAAACAAGCCCATCATTATTCAAGTTGTTGCCTAGCGAGAATTACCAATGACCAGCCAGTTTAAGAGATTAACCTGTCTCAAAAACACCCTGAATGGCTGTGATTCTGCATCTTCATTAGACCCAGTTATTTCCTCCTTATTTGCCATGACTCATCAGCTTTGATGGGACCAGTTCTGTGATTATGTTCCCTTTATTTTGTCCTTTCTTTTGGATTGCATCAGATTTTTATTTTAACTTTCCATTGCACAGGATCACATTTATCACAGAGGGCTTTTTCTTGTCAAACAAAACAACCAACAAAACAAAACAGGATAAATCCTGGTTCATGGAAACAGTAGCAAACTGTACTTGACTATTAAGCAAATAGTGTTTTTTTTCTCATGTATAATGAGTAAAAAATGTCAAGAAGGCATTTAGGTATAAATTTTGCTGCTGCTTCTTATTAAAAAGTAGCTGGAACTGTAGAAAACAAACTCTGAGCAAATGCCTGTGTTTGTGTAAATTTGCTTTTCAGAGTATTCTGGCATGGTCCTGGGTCTCAGAAGTGGAATCTGTGGATAGAGCAGACTCAAGGACATCTGTCAGCCCACGTGTTTTTGTTCTCTGGGGCTCTGATGGGTACTCAGAACAATCTGATATCTTTGGGGCTTCTCATTGGTTTTTCCTCCTGGAAAACCTCTCCAAGGCTGATGTCCTTCCCTGTGATTCAAAAGAGTAGAATGTTAAATGATAAGTGGAGAAGTAAGAAGAGAACTATACCCATGACTACTGCAGCATAGCTACTTTAGCAAGATTGAGCTATCTAGGGCATTGTGCCTATTTAAAAAAATAAAACCAAAACAAAGTACATTTGGAATTGAAAACCAATTCAAAGAATATATGCTGTCCATCTTAGAGAGGAAGAAAAAGAAATCCTTCTGGTAATTACTGCAGGAGACATCTAAACTGAATCACTGAAGTAATGAAATAGTTATTATGAGCAACATAAGTCAGGGCTGCTAGGAAAAGTAGAATCTTAATGAGTAGAGTGTGTTTGTAGAGAATAAATCACACACCACAAATACAAAAATTTGTTTTAAAGCATTTAGAAAATTAGGAGACAAAAAGAGAACATCTTTAAGATTGAAAAAGATTTTTTCCGGCTTTACTGAGGTGTAGCTGACAAATAAAACCTGTATATATAAAGTATACAATGTGATATTTTGATATACATTGTGAAATTATTACCACAGTCAAGCTAGTTCATACACCCATCACCTCACATAGTTATTTTTTTGTGCGTGTGGTGAGAACACTTAAGATTTACTTTTACTTCCAGAACGTATTCATCCTGCCTAGCTGAAACTTTATACCCTTTGACCAACATTTCCCCATTTCCCCAACCTCCCAGCCCCTGGTAATATCATTCTACTCTCTGCTTTTATAAATTCAGGTTTTTTAGATCCTGCATAGAAATGAGATCATGCAGTATTTGTCTTTCTGCGTCTGGCTTAGTTCACTTAGCATAATGTGCTCTCTGTTCATCTGTGTTGTCACATACGGCAGGATTTCCTTCTTTTTTAAGGCAGAATAATATTCCATTGTACATACAGTTCACCCTTGAACAACGTAGGGATTATCAGTGCTGACCCCTGTGCAGTTGAAAATCCATCTATAACTTTTGACTCCCCCCCAAACTTAACTACGAATATCCTACCATTGAGCCTTACCAATAACATAAACAGTCGATTAACACATATTTTGTATGTTATATGTGTTATATACTGCATTCTTAGAATAAAGTAAACTAGAGAAAAGAAAATGTTATTAAGGGAATCATAAGCAGGACTTCCCTAGTGGTCCAGTGGTTACGATCGATCCCTGGTCAGGGAACTAAGATCCCGTGTGCCACACGGCAAAAAAAAAAAAAAAAAAAAGAAAGAAAGAAAGAAAAGAAAATCATAAGGAAGAGAAAATATATTTTCACTATCATACCGTATTTATCTATACAGTGAGTTTACATCTCTGTTTATAAGATGAATTGTCTGTCAATACCTACATCAGAATTGTCTTATATGCTACAAAATACTGTAGATGTTATGTGTATTACACTAGACATCAAAATGAGAAGATAATGTGAAAATTCATATTTATTTACAGATGTAACGATTCATGCATTGGTAATGAAGAAGCAGCAGTGTGATTGCTTTATGGTTGCCTTGTGCAAGCGATATGATTGCTTCAATACAGTAGCACTGTACACTCATGAATGAATCCTTATAACATATTTGTGCCATGCAGTATAAATCATACTTATAACACAGTATTGAAAACACTGTTACATTTAAAAAAACACTTGTGATGATAAACTGATACATGAGAGGGAAAGACAGACATACTGTAGAGTAATGTAATTCTTTGAAAACAAAGTTATAAAACAGTAAGAAAACACTTAATTTTATATTAAATATCACCTTATACCTGTGTAAGGATAGACTATCCCCTTCAAAACAAATCTTGCACACAATGTTTTACATGTATATTTTTGTATATTTATTGAAAAAAATCAGCATATAAGTAGAGTCATGCAACTCAAACTCGTGTTGTTCAAGGGACAACTCTGTGTGTGTGTGTGTGTGTGTGTGTGTGTATCACATTTTCTTTATCCATTCATCTGCCCTTAGGTTGTTTCCATATCTTGGTATCTTCAAGATCTTAATTCGCATTAGGGTCAGTGCTTTTTCTTGAAACTCGGTGTATATAGAACTGCTGTGTACCCTGTCTTCTCTCCTCTCCATACCACACCCCGCCAACATCTCACCCTAGAATAGGTCCCTCTTTTTTCCCATAGTACCTTATTTTTTGTATCACTAAGCACTTGAGTAATTCTTACTAACTTTGAAAATGAATTATGGTGAAATATGCCAATACCAGGAGGATGGGAATCATTGGGGGTCACCTTAGGGTCTGTGTCACAGAATCTAATCCTCAACAGCATTTCAAAATAAGGGCCAATGTTTCAAACATAAACACTTATTAACAAGGTATGATTTCGTAAACTAATTATCACGTAAAACAAGGAGCCAGACTTTTATTGTTACCTGTGCAGATCCCATGCCTTTGAATCTATTTTATCTTTTTCTTGAAATACAAATGTATTTCAAATGTATGTGTACAAATGTACACGTAACTTTGTACCTCTATTCTAACCACAGACAGGGATTTAAATTTAGGCAGTAATTGCAGTTGAATAGACTATCAAAGTCAAGCTTACGGATAGTGATTGCTTCTAAAAATTCCACCCTTCTTACATCCTCTTGAAACTGGAACATTTCTTCTGTGCTTTGAGCGGTAGGAAAAACGATTTCCTTTACATTTTAGTTATCTACCTTAGTCACCTGAGAACATTTAGAAATTTGCTCCTCTAAACAGAAAAGGAGACAATCCTACCTTTGACACTGGTAAAGCGTGCATCTCAGTTGAGATGCATTATATGAACTTCGAGTTGATTTTGGGTTTGCTTGCCGTGATTACAAAGAGTGGCAGTTGAAATCGTATAAAAGTTTTATTGCAAGTGCGCTCACATCCAGATCACAGGGAACCATTTTATTTTTATATCTAGACTACTATCCAATGATTTAGAAGATAGATCTGCTGTAATTTTATTCAGTGTGTTCTTTCTGAGTGCTATAATAGGCTTTTGTTTGCATGCAGGCACCTAATTAAGAGAGGAAAAAAAATCTGTTGTTAAAGTCAGCTGGGAATAATCAGAATGATCATTCTGAGGCTTATAAATATTACATGAGCAATATGGGTGCATCCGTAATATATAACTGTTTTCCAGTTCCACTTAAAACTTTTTGTTCTAAAAGTCTGCAAGCCCAGGAGAAGATTGGTGCTTTAAATTCTTAATCACAAGAAGAGCTCAAAGGATTTCTATTTGCAGAGATTTGGTTTATTTATATAGTTTCAAGGATTATTACAAAAACCAACATGTTATTGCTGTTGCCACGTGTTTAGTCTCTCAGGACAGGAATCTAGTGTGGCTTTCCCAGAGTCCCAAGGAGATGCCTGCATTTGGTGGGCTCTTTCACCACCTGTGTTTTGTACCTTAGCATTTGGACTGTCCTCTATTGAGTTCCACTGCCTTTAGAGAACTTGGAACAATGTGATACGATTACATAAATCTTCAAAAAAATTAAGTGAGATCAGAGCTCTCATTCAAATATTTTAGCTGGAATTCCTGAAAAGAGATGTAAAGAGAAAATAAATTCATGGTGAAGAGATTTCCTTAAAGGGGGAGGAGGATTGGAGCCTCACTTTAGTTCTCTCTCTCTATCTCTTTTTTTGTTTACCCTGCCCCCACTTGAGTTCTCTTTATTGCTCACTCTTTGTCCCCACCCTCTACCATGGTGGCCTCCTTTTGCCCTGGGGAGGCCCTTCAGCATTATTGCCCCTCGGGGAGCTGCCTCCTCTTGGGGGAGGATGAGGGGTAGAGGGTGAGGAAAAGAGCCTTAAGCTCCCTGTGGAGGTTCAAATGCATAACCACAGATAGCGGGTTCCAGAATGGTCCTTGTGTTTTGCAAATGTTACAATTCATCCATTTAAAAGATATGATTTTATTCCAACAATACTTTAAGTTTTTAGTTTACCGAGAATGTTTTAACCAAGAAGAATGAAGTTATTTCTTTGTCTTCTTTTTCCAAAAAATTGGATTTTTCAGGTAATAGCCTAGGCATCATGGTCATTAAACAAATGGAGAAGATGTGGTACCACCTCTTTCCCATAGGTTGTAACCAAATCACGGGCTGTGTATCGGAGTTCTAATTATGTGTCCACACTGGGATTTCTCAGCCTCGGTACTATTGACTTTTGGGACCGTGTTCCCCTTCCCACCACCTCTGAGTTGTGATAACCAAAAATGTCTCCAAACATTGACAAATCCCTCACCCTGGGGAGAGGGGGGCAAAATTGCTCCTAGTTGAGTTCCACTGATCTCAGGAAACCATCAGGAATGGAGATGGGGAGTACCAAAAAAAAGTTAAGCAAAAGTAAACATTCATTTAAAAATCAACATGTTCTGGGGCTTCCCTGGTGGCACAGTGGTTGAGAGTCCGCCTGCCGATGCAGGGGACACGGGTTCGTGCCCCGGTCTGGGAGGATCCCACATGCCGCGGAGCGGCTGGGCCCGTGCGCCATGGCCGCTGAGCCTGCGCGTCCGGAGCCTGTGCTCCGCAACGGGAGAGGTCACAACAGTGAGAGGCCCGCGTACCGCAAAAAAAAAAAAAAATCAACATGTTCTATAGACCAGTATGTCTAACTTGAGCCAGAGACATGTATTGTACGAGGCAGGGATCTAATATTAGCACTTCTGCAAAAACAAAGCTCTGCCTCTTCATATGTTCTTAAGTTATTTTTTCATTCCATCTGTTTTTGTGATGCAGTAATTTCAAAAGCCACAGTGAGTCTAAAGGAATATAGTCATTTGCCTTTTAATATATTTTCAAATAGGTATTTGTAAGTAAGTCTGAGGGCAAAGAATGTGATGATGTATTGAGTCCTTGCTTGAGAATATTTTCATGTGTAAATTTTTCTTCAATGAAACAAGAACAAAAGCTCTTGACTGGAGTCCAATTCTGCTAATTATTTTGTGATGAGCAGGTTTCCTGTTTTTTTTGTTGTTGTTGTTTTGTTTTTTCTAAAGAGTGATGTATGTACTAACAGCAACTGCACAGGGACAAAAATCACAATCTGAGGCATTGACTTTAAGATGACTGGTGTTTGCAAGTAAGGCCTGTCTTCACATAGACCAGCACTTCTCAGCCGGGTGATTTCACCCCTCAGGACACATTTGGCAATATCTGGGGATTTTTGGTTTTCAAAACTGAGTGAAGGGATGCTATTGGCCAGGGATGCTGCTAAACATCCTACAGTGCACAGCAGTCTTCCATGAAAAAGAGTTCTCCAGCACCAAATATCAGTAGCACCAAGGTTGACAGAGCGTGGCATATGCATTTGGGAAAGGAGGGCTTCATCACATAAGGTGGCTTGAGGGTTGGAGGAAAGTTATTTCCCCCCCAAATTCCTCCCCTACTAGGTCGTGGAGCTCATTCCTTTGAATCTAGCATAGATTTATTGTTCTTTTCTTTTAAAGGCTGATAGTCTTAGGAGAGGTCAGATGTTGAGTTACTAAATACAGTGAGAACCCACAGGTGGTTTGCTCTTATGATGAGAAGATAGCGGGATAGAGCTAGTATAATTTTGTTTGGGTAGCACATTCGGCAGTGGGAGAGGTCTTTGAAATGAGGGAGAAGCTGCTGAAAGGGGCTATGGAGTCTGTAAGGTTAAACTCTATTTGTTGCTTCATCTCCTTATGGTTGGTTGTCTTCAGGAGTATTCTTAAATTCACGAACACACAAATAGCAAACTGTTCAGTGGGGTGTGTGTGTATGTGTGTGTGTGTGTATGTGTAGGAGCTGTATTTTAGATTACATCTAAAAGATGATTCTTATAAAATGCGATTTCTGTGCTTGCTAGTTCTCCAGATAATGAGTGATAATGGGGCATATTCATCCCAATAACTCAGGCACCCCGAAGTTTACATTTAGGTCATAGACTTCTAGAAGACATCAATTCTGGAAGCTCTATGCTTAGTCCTTCATTCCAGTTTTGCGACTGTGTTTTTTCTTTTCATTATTGCATATTTAATGCCATATGTCTGCTCTAAAGTAGACCCAGAATAATTTGAAATACTGCTTTCGCTTAAAAAAAATCCATTTTCCCCAGTCCCTTTTCCACTTAAGACTCCAAAATACTTGCAACAGCTCTCCTTTTTGTCTCAGAACAGCTTGAATATGTGGTCTTTGGACCTTTTCTTTTCCCCCAGGATTATGTATTTTGTCTTTGTACTAAAATGTTTCTCGCAGCTAAATTGTAGTTCTTTACAATGAAAGTTAGGTTTAATTAAGAGTTTAGCAGAGTCTTTCAAAAGTATCTGAAGATCAAAGATGATCAACAAGAATGTCACACTATAGTGTGGTACTTTGAAGCACCACTTCCCCTCAAATTTTGGGTTTCCTGACATCTGTTTCTTTGCAGTGGCATACTGTAACACTTTATTTTTTTTTCAGTCACAGATCAGCCTGGAAGAGGTCCCAGAGAAATTTAATTTTGTCATCCCAATCTTTCCCACCCTTGCCTGGGTCCTGCTATCTTTATTTGCTTAGGTTTCCCATTTTAGTTGCCAGGGAGCTGTAAATAGAGTTCAGTCTTCAACATTTCAGACTTCTTTCCCCCACCAAAGAGTCTACTTTTCTTGGAAAATACTCCTTCAAATTGAAAGATTGAGAATTGAAGACAATGAATTCTTGGATGCTCTTTCACCAGTTAGATATTTAAACATGCAGTTATTTGAAGTATTAAGAGAAACTTAATACTTTAATTTGTCAAAACCTCACTGTGTCTGTCAACGTAAATTAACGTAATTATTCTTCTTGGTCATTTGAAGGCTTTTACCCAATGGTGATATCAAGTCCTCTTGTGATTTGGCATCTGTCATAGCCAGGGACCATCGTGGACTTGGACTAAACACGCGGGCAAAGTTATTCACTTATGTGGTTAAGCATCCACTCTCGTAATTAGTATCAAATTGCATTTGAAATGTCCAACACTCCAACTCTTATGTTCATTAAAGTGAGGCTGACAACTATTTACAATAGCCAGGACATGGAAGCAGCCTGAATGTCCATAACAGAGGAATGGAAAAAGAAGATGTGGTACATATATACAATGGAATATTACTCCGCCATAAAAAAGAACAAAATAATGCCATTTGCGTCAGCATGGATGGATCTAGAGATTGTCATACTGAGTGAAGTAAGCCAGACACAGAAAGAGAAATATATGATATCGCTTATATGTGGAATCTAAAAAAGGGTATAAATGAACTTAGTTACAAAACAGAAGTAGGATCACAGATGTAGGAAACAAACTTATGGTTACCAGGTGATAACGGGGGGAGAGATAAATTGGGAGATTGGGATTGACATATACACACTACTATATATAAAATAGATAACTAATAAGAACCTGCTGTATAGCACAGGGAACTCTACTCAATGCTCTGTAATGGCCTATATGGGAAAAGAACCTAAAAAATGTGTGGATATATGTATATGTATAACTGATTTGCTTTGCTGTACACCTGAAACCAGCACAACATTGTAAATCAACTATACCCCAATAAAATTTTTGTTTAAAATGTGGCTGACATACTGGAGGCTGGAAGTGGTCCTCAACTAAATTTCACCTTTGGTAAATGCATCAAGGATATTTTTCAGAATCTTTTGGCAATGTTAGTTTAAAATTCTGTTGTTGAGTTCTATTTCATAATCAATAATAGGACTTTAAATTTTCCCTGAAATGTGCCAGGTATAAGATTCAGTTATTTAGATACACTCTCCATTTATAAAAAGAAAAATAAAGCCAGACAGTGTACCTAGAGAATGAAATTCCATTAGTTAGTGCATTGATTCTGTAATGTGATACACTGGCTCTTTGATAAATTAGGGAAGTTGCTGCATCTCTGTCAGATGACAGGGGGAAAATTAAGAAAACGCATTTAAATATTTGTTTCTGGTAAACTGGAAAACTATAAATAGTGTGCTTTAGCAGAAGATTCCCTCCCCAGGTGCCCTTTTGGCTCCTCCTCACTGCCTTTGTGAAGAAAATAAGTAAGGATTGACAATCATGTTCCCAGAGTGGTGGCAATTAGGTTAAGAAAGTTCTCTGGGTAAGACATGAGAGTGACTTCAGCAAGTTCATCTATCATGCTCCTCTTTCAGCCTTTTAGTCTGGCAATAGATATAAGCATTGAAAATATATGCAGCAAATGAAATGAGATTCCTTCAGAGGAAATCAGTAATGCTTCCTTTTGTATATTTATTGTTGCTGTAAACTGTAAAGCTTTTGAGGCCATAGGTGACAGTTTGTTCATCTTTTTTCAGCCCTCACATATCACGATGCCTGGTACATAGTAGGGGCTTAATCAATATGTATTGAAGAAATGAAAACTTATTTTAGGGTATCGAACAAATTTCCCTTGTCTATGATGTCCAGCCATTCTGCAAAGAATGGGGAATGGGGTGGGGGAAGGGACAAGAGAATGTAGTAAAATTTGATGTAGTTCTGGCTTTCAAGGAGATTTCAAGGTCGTTGGGAAAGTAAGATATACACGTATACAAAGACACTGCTTAACTAGATGCTCCTGGGATATAGACTAAAAATGTCATAGAACCGTGTAGTCCTTGCAGCTCTAAGAAGTTTGGGAAGGGTGATTACTACATGGAAGAAAAGTGGCTTAAATGAAGCTTTGTAGATGAGGTGAAAAGAAATAGTGAGTTCTTCTGCCTGAACAAAGATATGGCATAAAGAATTAGTTTGGGGTGCAAACAGTGAAGGGGTTAAACTACTTGGTGGTGTTTGGAAACACCTGCATTTGAATCTGAAATGCTATGTAATGGGACGTCTTGCAGATTGTGAGATGAGATATGACATGAAGATGGTGTTTAAGAAGAGTAGTCTAGACGTAAGACTTCAGGATGGATGGGAACTGAGCAGAACCAGACTCAGAAATATTGATTAGGAGGCTGTTCCAGTAATACAATTCTAAAGAAGGACTGAAAGAATATCTCCTTGGTATTTTGGATTTGGAAGGAGTACAAGGTTAAATGGAAGGCAAAAATTGTTGTCATATTTCCTAACATGCATGTGTTAGTCAGCTATTGCTGCAGTGGTGCTGTGTAACAGATCATTCCCAAATTTAGTGGTCTGTAACAAAAACCATTTACTTTTCTTGCTCATAAGTGTTTGGGTTGGCTAAAGTGGCTCTTTTTCAGGCTGCAACTTGGTGGGGCTTGGTTCCATGTTTTGGGGTCCATGGACCAGGCTTTGAGCTCCAGGCGTCACAGCTACAGCGTGGGTCTCATGGGTCCCAGGCTGAAGGGGCAGAGGCTAACTAGAACATGCTCTTCACATGGCCATCATAGGGCGAAGTATACTTCAAGCTTCTGTTAGAGTTACATTCCTCTGGTCAAAGTAAGTCACACTACAAAGCCCAAGTCAATGGGGCAGGGAGGTATATACTCCAAGTAGAAGAGAGGTTAAGTGAATATTTTCTGAGCAATAATCCAAACTTTCAAATCTGGTATAATTCTTTTTGAACTGCATCTGGACAAGTCATTCAAGTGGTTCCCCACTGGTATAAAGGTCAAACTTCTTAGTAAATAGAGTTCTTCATGGTCTGCTCACATTCCCATCCTTGTTCTGCCAGGTTCCCACACCTATCTTGCCTTCTGATTCCACTGACCTATTTGCAATTCCCCATGAAATTTCATGCCTCCTTTTCACACATTGTTCCTTTCTGCCTGGAATGTTCCTCCTCTCCTTTCAATCCTTCAAGTCTCGATCTAAGTGTTGTCTTTTCTCAAAGGATTTTCTGACCTCTATGAAAGGCTGTGATTGATACTGCTAATCTTCATTCCCTGATACTTTACGCATAACTCTGTCACAACACCAATCACATTTTAATGCTGTGCACTAGAGGTTGGCCATGTGGCTTATCCATCTATATCTCCCTCACATGTGTTGATTGAATGAGGCTACGATAATAGTAGTATCTTTAGAAGGAATCTTTAGAAGGAATTGGAAACTTGGGAAGCAGAACCACAGCTTTGCTTTGCTTTGTTTTTGTTGCTGTTTTTGAATGGGTAAATGAGGGATAAGAAAGTGATGAGTTTTCCCTTTGTGCCTTTTCAGATTTGAGGTGAGGGCAGGATGTCCAGGTGGCTCTCCATAGCTCAGAGGCTGGGGCTGTAGCGAAGGTGAGAGGTCTGGGATAGAAAATCCAATTTGGCAACCATCTGTGTTAACCTTGTACTGAAATCTTGACTATGGTAATATGGTCTTTTCTGCCTAATTGTCATCTAAAATCCTGTTTTTGAAAGTTCTGCCATAAAAGGGGATCTTTAAAAGAGCCTTTTTGTGGTTAATCCATACATCATATCTAAATCATAGGAAATGTGTGATTGCTCATACTCAGAGGAGAAATGATTGTTTCATCAACATGACATATCCTACCTCCAAAACTTTATTTCTTAGCATTGATGAAAAGTAATGCAAACTTTCAATGCTTCTTTAGGAAACGACTTGCCTTTCCAAACAGCTTGCATCAGGAACAGCTGCATAGTCACTTAGAAGAACTAGTTGACTAGTGCTTTTCAGTTTGTCTGGGAAGATGTTTTTCTTTTTCTTTTTTTTTTTTTAATAAAAAAGACAAATCTGCTTTGGTTTTTTAAAGCAGGAATAGCTCAGGATCCCTATCTAAATGGGCTATTAGTCTTTGTATAATTTCAAATGTCTATGAGACACACGGTAAATAACAGTTGATTATTTGACTGCTGATATATAAGAATCTCATCTAGAAAGCCCTTCCTCCTGCTGCTTCTTGGAGAGGCCTTGGCAGATGGTCACCTGTGGAACTACCCCACCTAGCACTTCACTTTATCCCAGGTGCCTATATCCTATCGCTACCCTTGTCCTCAAGGTTCCCTTGCGAGGTGCCGTATTTTTCAATGACCTGCCACTCAATCCAAAAGCAATAAAGACATTGCTAGCTGAGCTAGACCAAAACTGAATAGTTCGGCTTGTAACTTCTCTATAATAAGTGTTCTAAAGAAACTCAAGGAAGAAAGAAATCCAGAAATGGCCCAACCCCATAAATGAACATAGAGTTTGAATGATGAAATACTAACATTAACAATTAGATCAGAAACCTTTCAAGTTGAATAAATTTTTTTTTTTAGCAACAGACAAAAGAACGTACGTGAAGGCATGTTGGGTGTATTGCAGCCTCGAGGTCATTAAAGCACGTTTGAAACCTGATGGAGCAAGTTACAGAAGTCATTGACAAATTCACCACGGCACGATGAGTTAGCACAGGCAAAGTGCCGCATGCACCTGTCACGGTCTCATGGGGACTGGGTCTGCATCACCTGCTGATCACATCAGAGATTCAAAAGGCAGAAAGCAAGCCTAAATAGGAGATTGCAGAGGAAGCAATTAGCAAATGCAGCACACCAGCTCCCCCAACTAAAAACCTCTTCTTCAAATGATTATGAGCATCTGTGCATGCCGTTGATGGCTGTGTCTGTCTTTGGAGCCCATCAGTGATATTCAGAAAGTGGTAAAGATGAGCCTTTCCTTGTCAACACTCAGAGCACATCCTGGAAAGATGTTCCATGCTTTGAATGCTCATGTACTCTTTGAGAAAAAGAACTCCACTTTTACGGACATTTAAAAGGTCCACGTTTGAGAGTTAAGCTTGAAGTGATAAAATGATATGCCTCCTCAGATTTATTACTTTTGAATTACACCAAATCACATGTTCCAATGATAGTTTTTAAAACCCACTTTACTTTTTATCTTACCTACTTGAGTTCTTATACCATCTCTGCCCTGCTCTCTCTCTGCTCCTACCACATGAAACCTTTTTTGTAGGTTTTGATACAAATTTGCATCATTTTTCTGCAGTTAATTTGGCATAGAGCAGAGCTGTGAAAATATCTGTGAAGATTTGAGTTACACGGAGGTAAGGTGACACACAAGCCAAAGAAGCATATTTGGATTTCAATTCTTTTTTTTAAAATATCCCCAGACGTTGATTAGAATTATGCAGGAGAGGGCTTCCCTGGTGGCGCAGTGGTTGAGAGTCCGCCTGCCGATGCAGGGGACGCGGGTTCGTGCCCCGGTCCGGGAAGATCCCACATGCCGCGGAGCGGCTGGGCCCGTGAGCCATGGCCGCTGAGCCTGCGCGTCCAGAGCCTGTGCAACGGGAGAGGCCACAACAGTGAGAGGCCCGCGTACAGGAAAAAAAAAAAAAAAAAAGGCAGCTTTGACATAAATATACAGTGGCGTTTAACAGAAGAAAAGTTCAATATCATAATAGACCAAAAATAGATGTTTACTTGTAGAGAAACTGTCAAACATGATGCTGAGTTCAGCTTGTTCTGAGCATCCCCTGCTCGGTCCTTCCTGACCGTAGTAGCTGCCTTGGAGTACATTTTCCTTGCCCAGAACGTTCTTCCATCTCTTCCCTTCTTCAGGTTATGTTCCCACTTTTCAAGACTGAGACTGGGCATCACCCTCTCGTGGAAAATCTTCCCAAACTGGATTAGGTATCTTTTCTGTCTGCGACCTTAGCACCCTCTGGCTAGCTCTGTTGTCACGCCAAGTTATTCTTTCTGCCTTTGTGAGCTCCTTCCCTAGGAAAGGGTGTCTTTCGTTTCTCAGACCCCTAGCTTCATGAAAGTTTGTCGAATGAATGGTTCTGTAAATCTTACTTTTCTACTTGATACAATTTGTAACTTATCAGATGCATTTAAAAACTGACATGAACCTATTTGTAGTCTTTGTTTCTCTTGCCCCTTATGACTATTCATGCACTTAGCTGCAGAAATACAAGTGTGCTGGATGATCAGTTGCTATTCTGGACTCTACTGATGGGTTATGTAATAAATGGTATATGCACTGCTCGCCTTTCTAAAACAAAAGAAGAAGAATGACTTCAGGCATGCATCCCACCCTAAGAGTTTCAGGGCTCCGTGGCACAGCAACTATACTCAGCGGGTATTTGCCTTAGTTAAGGTTGGTCGTGACAGCTGCTCTAATACAGACTGAGAGACAACCATATCCAGTATATTATTCCTAATATTTCTCTAAGGTGGACCATGTGAAATTGAACTGAGTTTGAAATGCAGGAGTTTCAGTTAGTTGGTTTTTCTGATGATTTACTTGACAGTCGCACAGAAGCATAATTGAAAATACAGGAAGGTGATAGGTGATAGTTTACATTAAGAAAGAAGGCAACCTGTAGAAAGAAGAGACTATATAAACGACCATCTATTTCTCAGATATTTTATGAGTGTGGACAAATATTGATTTAGTAGAGCAGTGATGCCCTATCATCTCCTAGAAGCCAGAGTGCCTGAAACACAGAGAGACGTTGTTTAAAAAAAACAATCAAGCTATTAGAGAGGAGGGGGAAAGTTATCTGGTACACTCAGAGCACCAATTTTCAATTCTGAATGTTTCCCCTGAGTTAGAGGCTTGCTGGAATGACTTGACCTGTAAAATTAATGCATTTTTATCTTTGTAATTAAATGAGACTTTTGGAATTCTTCCCTGTAAATAAAATTTTCAGAATGGCCATTGAATTAATTATCTCCCCATCATCTTTTTCCAAAGATTATTGGTTTTGAATAAAGATAGACTTTCCATCCTTAGCAGACTAGAACCAGTGCCCGGGCTTTCAGAAAATATGATCTGGAGTGGGCCATGAATGTAATGTCTGTGTATAACCAGAATCTAGGGAGTAAATAATATTTGTAGCTCTCACTCTTCCCAGGGGCCAGCAGAGCATCCACTGACATACAAAGCTCCATGTTAAACACAGGTTGAGGCAGCTCCTCGGAGGCCTGTTCTCATAATGCCAGAATGAAAGGTGTAAAATGTGGCCACAGAGCATTAGACTTCCTTCTCAGTGCATTTTGTAGAGTATTTATTACCCAAATTTTGGACAATGAAGAAAGTGTTTTAATTAATTTGCTGTATCTCCATTGAGTTCTTGGGCCCCTCGCTCCCCTTTATGTAGCTTGAATGATACACAGAAGCAATAGCCTGCCAGCTTCTGCTCATGTGGGTCTGGAAATATGTTATCTTCCTAGGTTTGTTCATAGGCAGGCGGCTTTGGTTGTGTATCAAGTCAGCAATTCCAAGCAACACAATAGTAGCCTTTCTCCTAGAATTGTCTGTCTAATCACAGGACAATGCGATGGACTCATTTAAAGCAAGTATGTAACGGAAAAGCCAAGTAAAATTAGGTAATGTTACAAGTCAAAAGCAGTCATAGTACATTCTTTTTTTAAAAATTTATTTATTTTTATTTATTTATTTTTGGCTGCGTTGTGTCTTTGTTGCTGTGCGCAGGCTTTCTCTAGTTGTGGTGAGCGGGGGCTACTCTTCGTTGCAGTGCGTGGGCTTTTCATCGTGGTGGCTTCTCTTGTTGCAGAGCGCGGGCTCTAGGCGCCCGGGCTTCAGGAGTTGTGGCTCGTGGGCTCTGGAGTGCAGGCTCAGTAGTTGTGGTGCACGGGCTTCGTTGCTCCGCAGCATGTGGGATCTTTCGGACCAGGGCTTGAACCCGAGTCCCTTGCATTGGCAAGCGGATTCTTAACCACTGTGCCACCAGGGAAGCCCCATAGTACATTCTTATTCCTTTCTACCTTATGTCCCTTTTTAAGCTCTTAATCTGGATGCAGTAGAGGTGATAATTGAGAGCCTTTATTGGTGTTCATTTCTGTATCCCCACTTCCTGGAATTGTGCATCATACATAGTAGATGCTCAATAAATGTTTCTTGAATGAATGAAAAAAATCCCTTGGAAACTGGAGTCAGAATCTCCTGTGGGGTCAGCTCTGTATTCATTCATTCCTTCATTCAACAGATCATTGTTAAGAAGTTACTATGTATCTATAGTATTAGGTATTGGGGATGCAAAACTGAGTCCTTCATTCTTGAGTTTCTCAAGCCTAGAGAGGTGCGATTTGGAACATGTAGACGCATTGACGTAATATCTGTCTACAAAGTTGCTATGGTAGATGTATATTTCAGTAGTCCCACTAACAGAGGAGGTGGGGATGGGAGCTTCTTTCCCAAAGACCCAGGACCTGAGACACTACTGGGTAGAGTTTTAATAAAATGAGCAGAGACTGAGTAGGTGTCTACGAGCTATTCTAGAAGCCACTTTGACATTAAGCTACTCTTATCAAGATCCCCCACCCCTACCTATCCCAGGAACTCAAACTGAAAAACCCAAACTGCAGTGGCCCAGGAGCAGCAGCAGCATTGAGCTGGGTTATCCCCTGGCATTCCTACCTGTTGTAACCCAAGGTAGTGGAAGAGGGTCTGAGATCTGAAAGGATTGAATTGCTTTACCTTGGGTAAGCCTTGATTTCTTAATCTGTAAGATAGGGATATAATAGGATTAACAGAGACAGTCACCGGACTGAGGGAAGTGATCTATTGCACAATACTTAGAGCCTGGTACATATATACCTGTCAGTTTCATTCAGTTCGACAAATGAATATTGAGATTCTGCTGAGGAACTGTTAGTCCCCTTCCGCATTTGTCACCTGGTTCCTTTCACTGGTTCCTCTCACTGTGCCTGTTTTACCTACCCATCATCACCCAAACATACATCATTAACGTGAAACGCACAGTTTTTTAAGAATTACATTTTATGTCAGGTTGCAGACAAATGTCTGAGTGTGGGTGTTTCAGGCACGTGGGTTCCTAACATAATTAGCTCACTTGAGGCTCCAGTCATGAATCTGTCCTATCCCCCCTTCCCCCTACCTCCCCAAGGCAGGCTGCACGAGGACTGGCTTTTTCTCTCCTCTCTTCCCCTCCCCTCAGTTCTCAGCCCTGGCTGTGATAGAATGACTTGGTGAGCTTTCTAAAAATGTCCCTGGCTCCCATCTTCAGCGACACAATTGATCTGAGCCTAGACATCATGTATTAAAACTCCAGAGGTTGAGAGCCACTGCTCTGAAGAGAGCTCCATTTAGGCCTTGGTGGATGGAGGACGGCTTCCAGGAGCCAAGGTGTGCTAATACAATTCCGGTGAACACTACTTCCAACCCAAAGCAGGAGAATCGTGATTCAGCTGGTGCTTAGCACTTGCACAGTCACTGTTGTGGAATGCGTGATCAGCAGTTTCCTTGCTTTGAATACACCAACAATATATTTAACAATTTTTTTTTATGGCCACACTGCGCAGCATGTGGGATCTTAGTTCCCCAACCGGGGATCGAACCTGTGCCCCTGCAGTGGAAGCCCAGAGTCTTAATCACTGGACCACCAGGGAAGTCCCTATTTAACAATTTGGAATGTGGCCTCCAATTTGCATCACCATATTTAATTTCCCCGCAGCACCCATGGGACTTGTCTGGTTATATTCCCCATCAGCCTGGCCCACACCACACTGTGAGCCAGCACCTAATAAAGCTAGGCCCCCAAACCCTTATATTGTTTATCACCTTGGTGTTGAGCCACTTAAAAATGGGACCAAATTGGAACAGGTTAGATTTTAAGCTTCTGATTGTGTGTCTCTGCTTGCTGTCCGTGATCTACAATTGTCCCCTTATATCCATGTGGACTCCCTGGCTCTGCTGCCTCTCACTGCCAGGGGGACATGTTCTGTCCAGCCCAACCTGGCCTCTTGACCTCTGTACTGGGCCCAGGTGTTTCTCTGTCCAAGGGGCAAGAACCACGTTCTGCTGACCCAGCACTCTGCCTGACTTCTTCCTCATATTGTTTAGATCTTTAAACCTCATATATAACTTACATCACCATTTCCTGAAGTGTGGAGTACACCCTTAGTAATTTGGGGAGGAACGAATTTAGTAGCTGATTTGTGAACTTGTCAAGTTTCATCTGTTAGCATTTATTCAGACCCTATCAAACTTTAGGCGGTTTCCTAAATACCTAAATAACACATGAATTATGCCTCATTTTGTTATGCATTCTTGAGAGTTAAGCCTGAGTCAACCAGATGTCTATTTTGTCATTTTTCCTCTATCCACAATCTGAATTGGGGCTTGTCACACAATAGTGTGCTTATGAATCATCTGGAGTGCTAGTAAAACACAGATTGCTGGCCCCCATCCCCAGAGATTCTGGGTCTGTAGGTCTGGGATGGGGCCCAAGAATTTGCATTTCTAACATGTCAGGTGATGCTAATGCTGCTTGTCTAACGGACCACACTTTGAGTAGCACTGGCCTAAATCACGGACGTACCATCTTGGGCTGACAGTTTATATTTGAACTTCAGCTTGGCCATTATTGAGACTTCCCAGTATGAAGAACTTGTGACAAGCTAATCATCTGCTTGGTTCTCGTTATTTTACCATTATATATATTTTCCAGTCTAGACGGGGTCCATTTTATTTCTGATGTTTCCTTTAATCCCTGAGTACCTGGAAATGCAGAGCCATTCTGTAGAATTTTATTGTCCTAGTTTTTACCCCGATGAATCATCTTTTAACAGACATGTGAACCTTCACCAAATACATTATGTCATCCTTCTGAGCTTTGCAGAGAGAAGAATTGATACGCCTTTAGGTCTGATGTGAAATGATGGCTTCGCTGTGCCCATCCTGCAGCAACTCTGACTTGGGAGGGTTCCCAGAAGTGTGACAGAAAACCCTGTGTCTGGTGCTGAGTAGGGAAGGGGTGGCTTGTGACCCTGTTACTCAAGCCTCCTACCTCCGTGCTTGTGGGAGCAGGTCTGTCTCCTCCCAGGCTGCCACATTCAAAAGTGGGATTTATTTTTAGAGAAGAAATCATTAGTCATTAGACTCTCTCATGCTTCTTTTTTCCCTTTGGGTAAAATTTAAGAACCTGAGCTTTATAAGAAAATTTTCAGGCTGTTAGGAGAAATGGTAAAATGATTATAGCCTTGGTACAATGAACCCATTTGCTTCTCTTCCAAACAAAGGCAGACTTCTCACAGGAGTCACCCACTCTCAGTCCCTACATCTAAATCAACTTTATCTTTTATCTTTATTTGAGAATCCCCTGGCTCCTTTGATTTCCTGGCCCCTTCACCTAGGATTTCAAAAACTAATTTTATCATATATTGAACATTTGCTTTTTAAGCCCATTATAAAATCTCATAATGGAAGTTGGCTCTTAGCAAAATAGTCCTCTTAGGTATGTACACGTTTTCACTTAAGAACAGAAGGATTTAATAGATATAATCTATATTGAAGTAGAAATAACTGAAAACAAGATTTCTCTGATATCTTTAAATTCAGAGTTTTCTTACAAGAACTTTTAACATGTTTCCATTGCCTTGGACTAAATAAATGTCATGTGGATAGTTTTACTACCAGAAAAGCCATCAGAATAGCCAATTTTTGTTTTTAAGTTCTATCTTTAAATATATAGTTGAGAATGTCATCATTTTGAAGCATATCAAAAATTCATAATCACCTGGTGGCCAATAAGGCCCAGGATCCCCTGAGAGGGTCACTATACATTTAATTGCATCCCTCCCTCCCTCCCTCCCCACAGATATAACATTTTATTTTTACAATTTAATCTGACTCAGTGAGACAGAGAAGATCAATTTTAGGACAGCAGGAAGTAGGTTTTTGCAAAGGGGTATCAGTAACCCAAAAGGAAGGGAGGGATTCTAATATACAGCAACTCAAAGTCCAAAGGGTTTCTGTGGTCTTGAGGCTAGAGATGGGGCCACATCACATGAGGTAGCCAATTGCAGCGCTTCTGCTTTGCTGAAGTGATGGAGAAGGAACAGTGAGAGGTTATATGAGTCTCAGGCTTCTCTTCTACTTCAGACAATTGAGTGTGGCAAGTTAGGACAGCCACAAATTCTTTGACACACCTCTCACTGGAGGATGGTTCTGTGTCCCCTCCACTTCCACCTGAGTGGGCTTGGTGATGGCTCGAGCAGTAGCATACAGTGAGATACTGCTGTGCTAGTTTCTGGGCCTGAACCTTAAAAGACATGAAGCTTCTACTTCCTGTCTCTTGAAACACCCATTCTTGGAACCCAGCCTCTGGGTTCCTTCCTCTTTTCTGAGGAAGCCTAAGCATCTCTGTGGAAAAGCTCACATGGAGAGGACTGAGGCCAGATTACTGCTGGCACCAACTTCAGCCATATGAATAAGCTGTGTTGGAGTTGGATCCCCCAGCTTCAGTAGACTGCCCAGCTGCCACTATGTGGTACAGAGACAACCCTTCCTGCTAAGTCCCTCCCACCTTGCGGATTCAGGAGCAAGATAAATGATTCTCATTATTTTAAACTGCTGAGTTTTGAAGTCATTCTTTATGCAGCAATAGATATCCAGGACAATTAGCATCTCCTTTTTCTACTCCTTCCCATTGCTTCCCCAAGAGGCAATTGCTCTCATGCCAGAGCCTTTCAGACAGGGTCCTGCCAGAATTTCCAAAACCCAGAATGCCTGTGGATGTGTCTTCCCAGTTCTTTTCCCTGGCAGTGCTGTAGTCCAGAGTGCTCTCTGTACCTTCCCTCAGCTCCTTCATCCACGCAACGTTGCCTTCTCTCCTTCAGAGCCCACTGATTAACCAAGTAATATGTTTGGGTTAAGAGCCAGAAGGAGCTGGAGACTTCCAACCCACTGTTAGTCATCATGCGAACAGAAAGCTTTGCTCAAGGTTAAAAGCTGCTCAGTCTTCTATATCCTCACTTAGGTGACATAAATATGCCCTTAAGGGTGTACCTAAAATCTATGATACTGTTAAATTCTGAGTAGGTATTGGTGACAGTCAGCTAAGAGTAAAGCTTGGCCTGTCAGTGGCCACAGCATGGGACCCTCCCCCTGAAGAGTGGTAGGATGGTGAGGATACTCACCATTGATAAGAGGAAGGAGAAATATACTGAGAAGGAAACAAAATGGAGAGGGCATCAAAAAAAAACCCACTTAGCTGGTTTACCTTGAGTAAGGGAGACTACTTCTGAGTCACTACTTGCCAGGCTGATGCTGAAACATTACTATGATTAGTACTGATACTCCTTGATGGCATGGTGGAGCTTTCTTTGTGCCAGGCACTGTTCCAACATGCTGTTTGAATTAAG
This sequence comes from Mesoplodon mirus, assembly GCF_964341445.2. NCBI lineage: Eukaryota > Metazoa > Chordata > Mammalia > Artiodactyla > Ziphiidae > Mesoplodon > Mesoplodon mirus. Next base: position 9,266,453 of record NC_138981.1, read on the forward strand.
GTGGGTATTATTAGTATCCCTTACTTAGGCCTGAGGAAACTGAGGCATCGAGGGGAGAGGACACTTGGCGAAGGTCACATGGCATGGCAGTGAGTAACCAAGTTCAGAACCAGGATTCAATCGCAGGGGGTCTGGCTCCATTATCTGTCACTGCTGACATCAGAGCTCTAGGCCCAGAAGCTTTGGTGAGCCCAGTTTGACTTCACAACACGCTTTTAGTCTTTGGCTCATGTTGTGCATCATGTCACATGGGCTGAGAGATGCTTCATCTTTTTTATTTTAAACACATTTCAATCTCAGATATATCATATGTGCCTTTGTAGGCTGCTTGAAGTCATTCTCAGAAGGTAGAGTAAAAATAAACGAATACACAAAGATAGGTTACAAAAGCAAATGAAAAAAAGATAATGGAGTAGCTCTGTGTAATAAGAATTAAGATTTTGGGGTCCAACCGATCACCTAGCCAGCCCAGTGGCCTTTATGGTGATGAACTAGGAAACTAGGTCACATCTGCATTAGACATGTATTGCTGAGTTTATAGACATTCTAATAACCCTTATTAACAGTGGCTTTAAAAAATATTAATTTTTACTTTTTTTTTAAAAAGTAGGTGTAGATTTTTTTTCTTTTTTTTAGTCTACAGACATTTATTGGTTATCCACAGAGAGTTGAATACATACTTGATGATAAATATTTTGCCAATAGGATAGCCTCCAGAGAACCACCTGCTTATATTGAAATCTTTCATTTGCATTAAATTGCATGCATAATTTAAGCTGACTCTAACACCTCAAAGAGGCTCAAAAAGGAATCCATCTTTTCTCAGTGGGCAGAAATAAGTAGGCTCTCTCTAACCATAAAGAATACGACCCGTGCTTGCTTCAGCAGCACATATACTAAAATTGGAACAATACAGAGAAGATTAGCATGGCCCCTCTGCAAGGGTGACGCGTAAATTCGTGAAGCGTTCCATATTTTTCTATGTGTATGTATAGCTGATTCACTTTGTTATACAGCAGAAACTAGCACACCACTGTAAAGCAATTATACTCCAATAAAGTTGTTTAAAAAAAAAAAAAAGAATATGACCCATTTCAGAGAAAAGGGTATTTCTGTAAAGAATCCTATTTGTGTATCAAAAACAATGTGGTTATCTAATATAAGTGCAAAGACATTACAAATGCTGTTTAAAAATTCATGAGTCTAGTGTTTAATATATTCAGAATAAAGTCAGAGGGTTTTTACAGGAAGACATAAAACAAATGTCCTGTATCCTCACCACTCCGCTTTTTTCCAGTGTTTCATATTGGCTGTGTAAACAATCAATATTGAACAGTAAAGAGGTGTTGCTGAACAGATAATGGGTTTGAATTAGATAAACTTGGCCGGGCAGACTGAACATACTGGTGGGGCATACAATTCTTAATCTTAAACTACTAGTTTGAAGTCAATAGCTTTAAGATATTGAAGGAAAAAGAGAAACCGCCTTTCTGAGGAGGACAGACAGAGCAGGGAAAAGCAGTGTGACCAGTGTGGGACATGTACGTTTTCTCTATCTTTTGAAATGTTGAAAAAAAAATTTCCCTCCATTTATTGGGGTAAATTATTTTCTGTAAAGCTTTTTACATCTTAATTAAGTTTTTAACTTTAAATTTATTATTATTATTATTTATTGATTTTGGGGGGGGTACCATGCCCTGTGGCCTGTGGGATCTTAGTTCCCGGACCAGGTATTGAACCTGGGACCTTGGCAGTGAGAGCACGGAATCCTAACCACTGGACCACCAGGAAATTCCCTAAATTTAATTTTAAATAAATTTTAAAATTTAGAAGCATAAAAATATTTTTAAATGACTAGCTCTCATAAAAGTAATTGCAATTCTGTTAAAAATAAACATGGGTTACCTGGGCCATGATTATTAATTTGCTAAGTAGATATATACATATGCTTTTATTTTGGGTTCCATCAGCATCTTAGTTCAATTTAGGGGAAAGCGGGTAAGCACAGAGAGGTAGAATAAGGTAGATCAGAGCCAGAAATCAGAAGATCTGGTTTTATGACCCAGTTTTGCAGCTCTCTTTACTAGCTGTGACCATAGTCAAAGTCTGTTTATGCCTCAGTTTCTCATGGTGTAAAATGTAGATAATGAGACCTATTTCTCTGTGTCAGAAAGTTATCTTGATGAGTAAATGAGAAATTGGTGGGATAATGTTTGCAAAAAGAAAATTGATATACATAAGCAGACACTATTAATTTCTTAGAAACAGAAAATTCACTTAAAATATTTATGATGTTACTGCTATATGTAGGGCAATACTCTAGGTCTTGTGAAGATTAAAAAAAAATAAATTAGATATGGTTTCTATAGTTCATTCCAAAAGCTTATGGTAATACAGGATCAACAAACTTGCTGTGAAGAGCCAAGAGGGAAATACATAAGGGTTTCGGGGCCAGATTGTCTCTATTGCAACTACTCAACTCTGCCATTATAGGGCAAAAGCAGCCATAGACAATATGTAAAATAGTGAACATGGCTCTGTTACAATAAAACTTTATTTACAAAAACATGCAATGGACCACATTTTGTCCACAAGCTGTGGTTTACCGACACTGGGTCTAATCAGAGAAAAGATGTGCACGTAACACTATGACATGCGGGCAGAGCACTAAGTGTTACAAACCGAAGTAGATGAAGAGGGAGGGGCGTCATCTAGGTGAGATAAGAAAGGCTTCCAGGAGATTACAAATCTGAGTGAGGCCTTGAAGGAGGTGCTCATGTTTGGGTTTGTAAGCTGGAGGAAGACATTCCCAGCAGAAAAGATAGCCTAAGAAAAGGTATAAAGTGGAAACGTGAAGGGAGTATTTAAAGAAGAATGAGCAATTTGTTTGGCAAATTTGTAGTCGTAGAGTGAGAAGAATTCACTAGAGCGGATGTAAGAACGGAAAAACATATATAATCATTTAAACATAAGCTGTATTATTTCTGACCTCACCCCACCCCCTTGATGAATACTAAGCTGTAGTTGTTAGGAAAGCATTTCTTCTATTTTTGGTTAGTCAGAATACTCCTACATGTTTCTATGTTGCAGAGTCATTTTAGGTATTTCTAAGGATATACTGCAACTTGTAATTATTCCCAAGAATGGTTTGTCTCTCTTCGTGGTTCTATACACATTCCTCATCAGTCAACAAAGAATTGCACACAGGTTGGCCACTATGAGGATAGAACCATGAGGAGGAGTGTCTGATTCAGAACAGGGACGAACTCTCTAGAGCTACACTGTCCAACATGGTAGCCTCATGTGGTTATTTAAATTTCAGTAAAATGAAAAATTCAGTTATTCAGTCACACTAGCCACATTTCAAGTGTGCAGTACCCACCTGTGTCTAGTGGCCACTGTACTGAACAGTGCAGATGTAGAACGTTTTCATCATTGCAGAAAGTTCTGTTGGACCATGCTGCTCTTAAGAGATAAGAAACCAGCAACCATTATACATTGATTTAGAGTCCTGGAGCTGGAGATTTCGGTGACAGTTATGATATTTAGCAACTGGCTCCATTAACAAATACATCCCTTTCTAAGTATTAGTTTTGTCACTTGTGATATGGGGTAGTAACAGTACTTACAGGTGGTTATGAAGATAAAATGATGCACAGCTCTTTGGAAGCTGTAAAATACTACATAAACATATGACATTGCTGTTATTTCAGTGATACCATCTCTGTGCCTCAGGCAATTTCCGTTATTTTCCTTTTTTGCTTCCATGTACAAAATCATGTCATTTGTGAATAGAGATAGTTTTGCTTTTTCCTTTCCATTTTGGATGCCTTTTATTTCATTTTCTTGCCTAATTGCTCTGACGTGAATCTCCAATACAGTGTTGAATAGAAAATGGTTAGAGCAATCACTAATCATTAGAGAAATGCAAATCAAAACCACAGTGAGGTATCACCTCATAAGGTCAGAATGGCCATCATCCAAAAAATCTACAAACAATAAGGGCTGGAGAGGGTGTGGAGAAAAGGGAACCCTCCTGCACTGTTGGTGGGAATGTAAATTGATACAGCCACTATGGAGAAGAGTATGCAGGTTCCTTAGAAAACTAAAAATAGAACTCCCATACGACCCAGCAATCCAACTACTGGGCATTTACCCTGAGAAAACCATAATTCAAAAAGAGTTATGTACAACAATGTTCATTGCAGCTCCATTTACAATAGCCAGGACATGGAAGCAACCTAAGTGTCCATCCACAGATGAATGGATAAAGAAGATGTGGCACATATATACGATGGAATATTACTCAGCCATAAAAAGGAACGAAATTGAGTTATTTGTAGTGAGGTGGATGGACCTAGAGTCTGTCATACAGAGTGAAGTAAGCCAGAAAGAGAAAAACAAATACCCTATGCTAATGCACATATATGGTATCTAAAAATATGGTACTGATGAACCTAGTGGCAGGGCAGGAATAAAGACGCAGACGTAGAGAACGGACTTGAGGACACAGTGGGGAAGGGGAAGCTGGGACGAAGTAAGAGAGTAGCATTGACGTATATACACTACCAAACGTAAGGTAGATAGCTAGTGGGAAACTGCAGCATAGCACAGGGAGATCAGCTCAATGCTTTGTGACGACCTAGAGGGGTGGGATAGGGAGGGTGAGAGGGAGGCTCAAGAGGGAGGGGTATGGGGATATATGTACACTTATAGCTGATTCACTTTGTTGTACAACAGAAACTAACACAACATTGTAAAGCAATTATACTCCAATAAAGATGTTAAAAAAATAAAAATAAAAGTAAAGAAAATGGTTAGAGCAGACATTCATGTCTAGTTTCTGATCCTAAGGGGAAAGTTTTCAGTCTTTCACCATTAAGTATGATGTTATCTGTAGGTTATTTGCTGGTGCCCTTTATCAGGTTAAGGAAGTTCCCTTCTTTTTTTTTTTATTTTTATTGGAGTATAGTTGCTTTGAAATGTTGTGTTTGTTTCAGGTATACAGCAAAGTGAATCAGTTATACATATACATATATCCACTCTTTTTTTAAAAATTATTTTCCCATATAGGCGATTCAGAGTATTGAGTAAAGTTCCCTGTGCTATACAGCAGGTTCTTATTAGTTATCTATTTTATATATCGTAGTGTGTATATGTCAGTCCCAGTCTCCCAATTTATCCCTCCCCACCCTTATCCGCTGGTAGCCATAAGTTTGTTTTCTATATCCATGACTCTACTTCTGTTTTGTAAATAAGTTCATTTGTACCCTTTTTTGGGGGAAGTTCCCTTCTTTTCTAAGTCTCTTGAGTTTGTTTTGTTTTTTATCATGAAAATGTGTTGGTCCCTCCTCCCTTGTCTCATTCAATTTGTTTATCACCTTTTCTTTGCTCCTTCACTTATTATTCTTTTCTCTCTTAGCTCTTTATAGGTATGGAAACCAACTATGTGAGGCTGTACCTAGCATCCCCCAAAGAATTTCCTTTCCAGGAAGGTCAGACAAGAGTACATGGATGCATTAGACAAACCCCTGGCACCTACGTTAAGGCTACTGCTAAAGAATCAATGCCGAATTCATGTTCTACCACAGTGGGAAATGTTATTTCTTGGCAGAAGAACTGTATACCATTAACGTTTACTATTTATTTATTTTGCCATGCCATGCAGCATGTGGGATCTTGCTTCCCCAACAAGGGATCAAACCTGTGCCCCCTGCAGTGGAAGCGTGGAGCCTCAACCACTGGACCACCAGGGAAGTCCCACAGTTTATTTTTTTGAGATGGGAAATAGTGGAGTTTATTTATTGATGTGGTAGTCTGCTATGGGGGAGAAGAGGACAGGAGAGTGAGAGAAAAAAAATAAAGATATGACGAAGCACCGGAAAGGAAGTTGGGGAAACTATATGAGCAAAGACAAGGATGTGGAAGTGATTGTGAAATGTTCAAGAGCTAGTGAGTGATGAGACTGAGCTGATGTGTATGAGAGCAGGTGTTTTTGTAACATAAGTAGGTAGCATGTGAGTCCTAGAGGTCCTCCATAAAACTTCAATTTGTGGACAGATCTAATTTCAGATCTGGAATCCCATGGAAACAATGGTTTTCTGGTTGAGAGGGAGTCATTAAACAGTCTGTAGGATTCTAAGGAAATTATCTCTTAATAGAACAAAAAAATAACTTGCCAGTTCTTTTTTTTTTAATTGTTTTATTGAAGTATAGTTAACTCAACGTTGTGTTAGTTTCAAGCGGACAGCAGTGATTCAGTTTTATATATATATATATATACATACATATATATATTCTTTTTCAGATTCTTTCCCATTACGTGCCATCAGAAGATACTGAGTATAGTTCCCTATGCTCAAGGAATTTTTAAAATTGATTGATTGATTTTTGGCCATGCCACACGGCATGCAGGATCCTAGTTCCCTGACCAGGGATTGAACCCATGCCCCCTGCACTGGAAGCGTGGAGCCCTAACCACTGGACTGCCAGGGAATTCCCTGCTAGCTCATTATAATCACAGATTTAGCAGTGTATTTCAGTGTTTCAAAGCCCTTTTCTTCAGGAAAGGTGAACATGTCTTATTGTGGCCTTCTTCCATTTTATCCCCAACCTTCCCTTATTTTCTGCATATTAGTCTGAGGAGCGTTCAAGCCCTTTATATCCATGGTCAGGGAGAGATTTTATAGTCTCCCAAAGATCTCACCACTGTGGGGTACATGGTAAGCATCATCTCCAGGGCCCTTATGTATTATATTCCTTTTTATCCAGCTCAGTATCAAACTTCCTTTGTTTTAGTTGCAGTGCCAATTTGCTGACTCACTTAATTTACTTGACCAGAGTATTTTCTCAAGCTCCGGTGATGTCAGTCCCATTCTCTTAACTCCTGCATCCGTGGAAGGCTAGGATCAGCTTCTTCACTGCCCATCTCCCCTTTCCGAGACATTGACCATTTTTACAGTTTCCTCCACCTCCTGGGTGTCAGCCTTCACCTAGCTTCCTCTTGATTCCAAAGAAACCTGACAAATGTACTTACACTAAGGTTTGAGGAGCTTCATATGTTATCTCTCCCCAGAGGGCAAACATATAAAAACGGGACAGCAGAGAGTGGTGTGGTGGGCAGCTTCTGACATGGCCCCCGGTGAACTCTGTCTCCTGGTCTTCACTCACTGTGTGATTCCCTCCCCTTGGGTGTGGGTCTAACTTAGTGACTTGCTTCTGTTTCCAGTTAAGGGCTTGTGTGCCCACGGCACAGAAAGGCAAACTCTGACAGCCAGTGTTGGCAGCAAAGTAAGGGTTATGTAGCAACAGATAATTAATACAAGTGGACAATACACACTCCAAAGTAATGACTTCCAAATGGTGAACATCCAGATGTGCAGAAACAAGAAGGGCAATATTTTGGAGCAGAGGCTGTCCCTGGCTCAGCTCCATGGAGACAGCTGCCTACTCTGAAACATAAGGTCATCTTTACTGGTAGCAGCTAAGAACCTTACAGTCCATAAAATCAACTCTTCAGGATTTGTTTTGCTCAATTTACAATTACCTGACATATGTGAACCTGACATAGGCCAATTTCTGAGGTTATTGGGTTTTTTCTCCTTTTTCATTCGACCCAGATAAGTTGTCGTTGACCTGCACCAGGTTTGTACTCATGCAGTTCTGCAACTTGTCAGAATTATTTCAACTGCTTCTCTCTAGCTGTCAGCAGCATCCCCTAGCTTGGCACTATTAGGAAAATATTGTGTGAGTATACTCTTTAAGCCCATTACCTAAATCACAAAGGAAGCATCCTGGTGTAGGAGAACGAATCCTTTTGGAACTGACTTAATACAGATCACATATTAGTACTTCTTTGAAAATGATTCTCAAATCAGATACATTATTTAAACTATATTTTCCTAGTTTTTTGAGAAGCATGGAATGTGCTTATCAAAAGTCTTACTAGACCCAGATCTCATCTTTCTCCTACATGTCCCCCAAGCCAAGCATGGAAAGGTGTCTGCTCAGGTTTCCCCCGCACCTTCATCCAGAGGATGCCAGACTCAGATTTGGCAGCGTGGGTCCTGGCCGTCAGCAATGCAGCTGTGCACACAGTAAGCAGCGACAGGAAACGGTTGGGGGCGGCAGGCCGAGGCAGCTTCTTATGGTCTGTCATTCTCTCTCTGCTTAAACAAGAGAGGGGACAACTGCTGCCCATGAAGGCCCACGCTGCTGTCCCTCTCACCTGTGGTATTTGTCCTTCTATTCTATGAGTAGTAAATGGCCTGTCTTTGTACCACTGAGATTGTACAATGCCAAGTGGATGCTCCCTGACTTATAGTTGCAAGTTATTTTTAATGTTGCATTCCAGTTGTTTTGTGAGCCTGGAAGCTCACTTCTGCAAACTCAAACCTTTGACAAGGTCTGACTTGCATGATACAATATAGGCATCCCTGTCTGCTCGGTGCCTATTTTGCAGAGAATTAAGCTAGATATTGTGGAAAGAAAGAAAGCAAAAGACAGTATTCTTCCATCAGAGTTTTCAGTACTTGGAAGAGGAAATAACAGAATTTTAAAAGTCCACGGATACAAAAAAAAAAGAGAAATATATACATACTTGATTGTGTGTGTGTGTCGTGTGGGTGTCGGTGTGTGCGCATGTTTAAGGAATTCTAGAGATGGCTGTGCCAGAATGGCTGCTGAGAATATACAGCATTAAGTGCTCTGTGAGTTTATCGAGTGTAAGTTTCTGTGGAAGCAATAACCGTACAAGTGCGGCAGGCTGCGACAGAGAAATGGGATAAAGGATGTGAAGGTGCAGTTGTGATGATTAAATTGCAAATCTCCCTCTATTTTTCAATAGATAACAGTATAAAATAACATTCTAGATGGTAAAGGACAAACAACGTTAGCTTAATGAGGGTTCTGTGGTTGGACCCCAAGATACGTAAGGAGGGGCAAGAGTACGTGAGTTTTCTTTGCTGCATTTCTGTAACTGGCAGCAGCACTAGGCTGGATTTTGAAAACAGAGGAAAACAATCTTGGCTTCTTTTTTTAATTCCAAGAGTGAGTCCAGACAAAGGGATTGATCTTTCTGTAGACTAGCTTTGGAAAGATCGTCATCTCCAAGTTCAGGGATTTAAAAAATACGCCCCTCCCCCACCCATGTTATAGTTCATTTCAGAGTAAACTTTTTTATTTTTTAGTTTTTGGCCACATGGCACGGCGTGGCATGTGGGATCTTAGGGATCGAACCTGTGCCCTCTGGAGTGCCAGGGAAGTCCCCACTTCATAGTAAATTTTAAAAGCTTAAGTTTCCAGTTTTGACTGTTTGGCCATTTCCCCAGTTTGAAGGTAGCAAGGAGAGAGCACAGTACCCCGTCACCTAGTTGATTCCTATTTATTTCTCGGGTTTCACTTAATAGGTTTTTCACGATGATCGCATGTCCTGCACGCTAGCTCACACCACCTCTTTGTGTGCTGTCATAGCAACTTGACCTTTTTCATTTTGCCATTTATCTAAAGCTTGTGATTGTATATTTTTGTAATTATTTCTTTTGTCTATCACCAGATAGCTGATATTTATTGCTCTCCCCTTTTGAAAACTGAGATGTAACTGGCATATAACATTGTATAATTTTAAGGTATACAGTGCGTTGATTCGATACGTTTATATATTGCAACGTGGTTACCACCATAGCCTTAGGCAGCTTTTCCATCGTGTCACATAATTACCATTTCTTTTTTGTGGTGAGAACATTTAAGATCTGGTCTCATAGCAACTTTGAAATGTATAGTGCAGTGTTGTCTGTAATCACCACGCTGTACGTTAGACCCCCCAGAACTTACTCATCTCCTAACTGCAAGTCTGTGCTCTTTGACCAACATCTCCCCATTTCCCCCACTCCCCAGCCCCTGGTAACCACCATTCTCGTCTCTGTTTCCATGAGATCAGCTTTTTTAGATTCCACATATAAGTGAGATCATAAAGCATTTTCTTTCTCTGTCTGATTTATCTCACTTAGCATAATGCCCTCAAGGTCCATCCATGTTGTTGCAAATGGCAGGATTTCCTTCTTTCTCATGGCTGAGTAGTATTCCATTGTTTATATATACCGCAATTTCTTTATCTATTCATGCATTAATGGATGCTTAGGTTGTTTCCGTATCTTGGCTATTGTGAAAAATGCTGCAATGAACATGGGACTGCAGATATCTCTTAGATGTCCTGTTTTTGTTTCCTTTGGATATATACCCAGAAGTGGAACTGCTGGGTCGTATGGTGGTTCTATTTTTCATTTTTGAGGAACCTCCGTACTGTTCTCCATAGTGGCTGCACCAATTTACACTCCCACCAACAGTGCAAGAGGGTTCCCTTTTCTCCACACCCTCTCCAGCGCTTGTCATCTTTTGTCTTTCTGGTGATAGCCATTCTAACAGATGTGAGGTCATATCTCATTGTGGTTTTGATTTGTATTTCCCTGATGATTAGTCATACTGAGCACCTTTTCATGTATCCGTTGGCCATTTGTACGTCTTCTTAGGAAAAATATCTATTCAGTTCCTCTGCCCATTTTTATTTATTTTATTTATTTATTTATTTATTTATTTATTTTTTGCGGTACATGGGCCTCTCACTGTTGTGGCCTCTCCCGTTGCGGAGCACAGGCTCCGGATGTGCAGGCTCAGCAGCCATGACTCATGGGCCTAGCCGCTCCGCGGCATGTGGGATCTTCCCGGACCGGGGCAGGAACCCGTGTCCCCTGCATCGGCAGGCGGACTCTCAACCACTGCGCCACCAGGCAAGCCCCCTCTGCCCATTTTTAAATTGGGTTGTTTGTGGCTTTCCTATTAAGTTGTATGAGTTCTTTATATTTTGGATATTAAACCCTTATCAGATATATGTTTTGCATATACTTTCTCCCATTCCATAGGTTGCCTTTTCAATTTGTTGATTGCTTCTTTTGCTGTGCAGCAGCTTTTTAGTTTGATGTATTCTCATTTGTTGATTTTTTGCTTCTGTTATTGCTCCTGTATTCTATGTAAAATAACTCTATTCTGTTTGGGGTAGGAAGTTTCCTATCTAACTTATACATTTCCTAGACTCCTATGCATTTATAACTGGTCATGTGATTATAGCTGGTCATGTGAACAGATTATTAAGATATAGGTAAAGTCATACAGTGAGGCTTCAGGGGTGTTCTTTAAAATGGCAACAGACACAGCTGACTTGGGTGGCTTTTGCCTGTCATATTCCCTCTTTTCCTGCTTAGGGCACAGTTACAATATTGGAAGAGAAGCAGCCACTTTGCAACCATAAGGCATCAAGCATTAAATGAAAGCCACATGCTATGCTGAGTCTGAGCAAAAAGACAGATGCAGCATAGATTCCCGAGTGACATCACACAGCGACCATACTCCTTGGGACTTTAGCACAAGAAAAATAACCACTTTGCTGATGTTCATTGCCTTTGTTTTTTTTTGCAGTTTCTCTTGCAGTACGATAGAAGATAAGCAAAGAAGGAATGATATTGACTACCTAGAGAAGAGACATGAGTTCCATTAGACTGGGGTGTGATGTGAGGGAAAGTTATACCCCTTCCTGGGAACTTGTGATTGAAGAAGTCAGTAGAAGACAGTTGAGGGTGAGGCCAAGACCCCAGTGGAGTGAGAAGAGAAAAGTGTTCATTGAATGAGTTAAGTCAAAGGAAATGGAAGGGAAATTGTGAGGGGCTGTGAGATGTCTAATGTGCCCGTTATTAAGTGTGGTTACGTTGGAGGAGAGGCTCACTGTGGTTAGTATACTTATTGTGGTGCATTGAGAACACCAGAGTGCATTAAATGCGGAGTGAATTGACTTTACCTAACTATCCTTTGCCATCCTTTTAGCAAAATAATGACTAATGCAACCCTGCAAATGTGTTTCTCCGGAAAAAGTTTTAGGGAAGGGAGATTTGTTTTGCCGAATCCCTTTCATCTGTGTTATAGATGATTTAGTATACTTATTTGAACTTGAGAACTACACTTTTGGCAATTAGTCAAAGGAATGCTCACCTAAAAAGAACAATATATTGAGCACTATCCTTACAAAATCAGCTACTTAGGTCAATGTTTTTCTACTTCTAAATGGATCGGTACAGTACCAGAACAATGGAAAACTCTACTTTTGGAAAGTGAGGAGGTATCTACAGGCCAAAGCACAGTCCACATTAAGCAGCTCACAACGTGGCTCTCTCTCTACTCCCCACCCTGCATTCCTTCCTCCAGGAGGATCTTCCTAAATGATTCCAGAGTGGGCCTCAGATTTGTCCACACTGGGGAAAGGCCCAGCCTTCTCATGAAGCAGGCCAAAGCCTCTCTTTGGAGGCAAACTCCAGCCTCACTTCTCCAGAACTTGCATCTGACCTCCTGAGTTATACACAGTTCCTCTATTTTCTCCATTCACTAGGCTATTGTTCGCCTTAGAATAGTGCTTGCCCCATATACCAGTACTATTTATATCCTCCTGCTTCTCGCTGATTGACCTAGCTTTTGAATCCTTACTTGCCCTGATCTTGGATAATTCTGTACACTTCCTCACTGGCTTGCCTTGTGGCTTCTGGTCCATTTCCTGCTCTGACTTCTGGTACTCAATCAATAACGGATACCCTGTCTCTGCTTCTCTGGTTCCTAGGCCGGCCCCTTGCAAGTTGTTGAGTTCTTTTACAGGGTTAAATGCCAAGAAGCAGAAAGAGATGGACTGTTAGGCAGGAAGTTCATATGAACACATAACCTTCCCCTATCTCAGCCATATGGGAGAAGCTAGACTTCCTGCCAGTGACTGTGTTCATAGCATCCCTTTCTCAGTCAGTCAGGAGCTGGTTAATCCCTGGAATCTGATTTTATGGGCAGTCTTCATTTTGGATGTCCACATTTCAAGCCCTTAGCAATCAGTGCCTTTTCTTTTTTTTTTCTTTTAACACTTATCTCAAAAGAACATCAAACTCAGCCCTCATAGAAGAGCTCATTCAGGCTGAATAAATGCTCAAGGAAGGGTCATGGGTCTGTTGTCCAAAAAAAAGGGAAAGGTTTATGGTGCAAAACGATTACTTTCTCTTTTATGTTAAAAAAATTTTTTTTATTAAGATTTTTTTTTAGAGCAATTTTAGGTTCACAGCAAAACTGAAAGGAAAATACAGAAATCTCCCATATACCCCCTGCCGCTACACATGCATGGCCTCCCCCACTATCAACATCCCCACCAGAGGGCTACATTTGCTACAATTGATGAACCTGCATCCATATATCATCATCACCCAAAGTCCGTAGTTTACATTATAGTTCACTCTTGATATTGTACAGTCTGTAGATTTGGACAGATGTATAATGACATGTATCCCTCATTATATCATACATTATTATACTACCCTCAAATCCTCTCTCCTCTGCTATTCATTCCTTCCTCCCCTCCAAACCCCTGGCAACCACTGATCTTTTTACTGTCTCCATAGTTTTGCCTTTTCTGGAATGTCACATGGTTGGAATCATACAGTAAGTAGCCTCTTCAGACTGCCTTCTTTCACTTAGTGATACACATTTAAGGTTCCTCCATGTCTTTTCATGGCTTCATAGTTCATTCCTTTTTAGCACTGAATAATATTCCATTGTCTGGACGTCCCACAGTTTATCCATTCACCTACTAAAGGACATCTTGGTGGATTCCAAGTTTTGGCAATGATGAATAAAGCTGATATAAACATCCATGTGCAGGTTTTGTGTGGAATAAGTTTTCAGCTCCTTTGGATAAATACCGAGGAGTGTGTTTATTAGATCATATGGCAAGAGCGTGTTTAGTTTCATAAGGAATGGCCAAAGTGGCTGTACTGTTTACATTCTCACCAGCAATGAAGGAGAGTTCCTATCACTCCACATCTTTGCCAGGATTTTGTGTGGTCACTGTTCCAGATTTTGGCCATTCTAATAGGTATGTAGTTTTCTATATGTTTTTGTTTTGCTTTGTTTTGCAATTTATTTCCTATTGACAATGCTTTTATTGTTACTTGGGAATAGAAACTAAGGATTATGTGGTTCTCTATTACTAGTTCAAATTTAAATCCGCAGGTCCTACTCCTCTCTCAAATGTTTAAATGAAAAAAAACACCAATGAATCAATACATATAAAGTACTTCGGGAAGTATGTGGTGCAGTATAAGCACTGTGTGGTTGTTTGCTGTTACTTTAACTAAAAATCCACCTGCATTCATGAAAACTGCTGGCAGCATGTATGTCACGAGCCCATTTGGTAGCACAGGGAACTTGCTGAGTTGAACTTTTGTTGGTAGGTAGGCCCCCCACTCATTCCTTGGTAAAAAACACACATTGAAGATTTTCAACACTGAGATTTCTCTCAGAAATGGACCTGAAGATGAAATACTTGTGGATTCAGTCGGCACCTTCTCTTCACCCTTAATCAGGAGCAGCTCACTCCTGGGTCATTGTGTGTTGTTAAATCACCATGGAGCTGGGCTGGGACACAGCACACCAGGCCTTCTCACCCATGCTCAAGGCATCATTAGCATCGTCATGTCTCTGAAAGCCCAGATCTATTTGTCTCCTTGGTCATGTCCCTTAGGACACAGGCTCTCTCCTGTGCCGATGCCTTTAATTACAGCATTCTTCATAGTTTTTCCCAGGTCAAGCAAGAGTCAGGCACCAACAATGTATTTCTTCTTCTGTCAGTTCAGTTTTGGCTTTCAGTAGATTATTCAGCTCAAACTCCCTTTAAGAGCAAATCAGAGTCAAGAAGGAGCCCTTGGGCTCTGTGTGCAGCTGGCTGGACCGCTGTGCTTCCCTCATCTTATTCCTTCCCCACCCACACTCACGGCGTGGATGCCACTATCTCTGTGCCTTGAAACCATCAGATCAAATCTCATCGTGTCCTTTATCCCGTTTGAACTGGGATTCACAAAGAGAAGTTCAGACTCCCCAAGTCATCCTGCATTTCCTGGCCTCTCATCCCCATACTCACCACATGTCACAAGTCACCTTATTAGTTAGCATGTCCCTGCTCACAGGATTTTTCATTTCCGACCGCTCCCCGCCCCGTACTCATCTGCTTTGTTTTTCTAAATTACCACTGCTTATAATTTCTTTCACTGTTTATTATCTGTCTCTTCCCACTCGAATGTAACCTTCATGAAGGCATAGACTTTGTCTTGTTCGCCACGTTTTCTTAGTGCCAAGAATAGTGCCTGGCACATGGCAAGAACATGGAAGACAATTGTTAAATGGCTATCTACCAGTAATGGACACATGGTACTTGGGAAAAGATTCTTAGGACTTTTTGTTCCTGAATCCACCTTCAGGAATTCTACTCCATTCCTCCTTCTCAGCATCATCTCCCTTTAAATTTCTGTTCAGGGTCTCTGAGCTTACTTTGCCTTCCCCATCCTAGTCATAGCTACCATGAGCATCTTCTTTAGGCTCCTGTGTCAACCTGTCTTTTTTTAGTTAAGCAGTTGCTGAAGAGATGCCCTCCCTTTTTTTTCCTTTATGCTTTTTTTGGGAGAGCAGTGGTGGAAAGGGTAGGGCTGGAACACTGCTTTCTTTTGAAAGTCATGTAACTACAGTCAAGCCACGAAGTTTGGCTGGCTTCTGAAGATCTTTTTTCTAGTTTCTTTGTACTAAGACGGATAGCTCTGAATACCATTTGGCAGTATTCTCTGCCATTTTCTTTCCCCTTCCATTTTCATTTCTTTTATCTGTAATCTACACTCTAGCCAAGCTCTGAAAGATTATCTTTTTTCAGCCCTCACTGTGAAGGTTGAATTATAGCTATGATTTATTTATTGCCTATTACATTCATCAATATATGCATATATGTGTGTTTGCATGTGCGAATGTGTGTATATGTACATATATACGTATACACACACACACACACACACGTGCACATATATACATCATTTTACAGATGAGAAAACTGAGATTCCAAGAGGTAAAACAGCTTCTCCAAGATTACTCAGATGGTGAAGTCCAACTTCTCAACAGTAGAGTTTACCCTTCCTTACCTCTCATTTTCTTTTTAGTCCATTTTAACCTATTCCGTTTAAAACTACTCTTAAAAGGTTGCCAAATCTTGTTGATTTTTGTTAATTTAAAATTTTCTCTGTGAAATATTTCAAATATATAGACAAAAAGAGAAAATTATACCAGTAGTACTCGTATATTATCCTACATTTGCTTCAAACTTTTAAAAGAAATAATCCATTACAGCTAAGGTGATGTCTACTTTATACTTTTCCCTGGTCACATTCCCCCTACTCCCGCCCCAGATGTCACTACTTTCAGGAATTAAAAAAAATAATTCCTATGCTTGCTTTTACATTATTCCTAAATACAAATGGATCTACAGAAATATATATACTTAGTTTTAGATTTTTTAAAAAACTTTTAAGTAATAACTGTCTTTGTAACAATTGCTTTTTTTTTTTTTTTAAGTTCAACATTAGGCTTTGGGGATTTTTCCATGTTGATTAAAGTGTCTCTCTTTTTCATTCATTTTAATTGCTCAGAGTATTCCATTGCATGAATATACCACAATTTATTTACCTGGTCTCCTGTTGATATATAATTAGGTCATTTCTATATTTTGGTTTTTAAGACTATAATGTCACTCTTCTGTCTTCATCTTATGCCATGTCTCAGCAACATTTTCCATAGTTAACCATTCTTTATTCTTCTACACTTTCTCTCTTGGTTCTGCAACACCCAGAGTCTTTGGTTTTAATTGTCGTCTGGTCACTCCTTCTGAGTTTTCTTTCCCTTCCTGCCTTCTTCTATCTAACCTAAAATTTTGGGGGTTTGCCAGAACTTGGTATCAAGCCATTTTGCCTTGTCTCTCCCTCCCACTTTCTTCCTAGATGGTCTCATCTATCCCTATGACTTTAAATATAGACTGACAATACGGAAAGTGCCATCCCTTGCCCACATCTCTGAGCTCCAGACTCATGAATCATGACAATTACCTACTTGACACCTCTTCTTGGATGTCTCAAAGGCCACTCGAGTTCAAACTTAAGACATCTTAGGAACAAAAAGGAACTCTTTGTTTTTCTGTCTGTACCTGTGGTAGAGAGTTTCTAATATGGATCCCAATGATTCTGCCTCCTGATACGCACATCTTTGTGTAATCTCCTCCCCTCGAGTGTGGGCTACAACTAATGACTTGCTTCTAATAAGTAGAGCAAAAGTGATGGTATGTCAGTCACTTCTAACATTAGGTTACAGAAGACTGGCTTCCATCTGGCTTGCATTTTCTCTGGCTCTCCTGGCGTCCTCACTCTGTGTTGCTGTGTTGTGTTGGCTGGAGTGGCCCGCATGACTGAGAGTGATCATGGAACTGAGAGTGGTCTCTGGCCAATAACCACTGAAGAACTGCATTCTACCAACAGTTACATGAGTGTGAACTTGGAGGTTATTCCTGCCACAGCTGAGCCTTGTGATGGCTGCAGCCACTGCCGACATTTTGATTGCTGGATTGTATTCTTGTGAGAGACCCCCGAGAGGGAGGATCCAGCTAAGCTGCCCTGGGATGCCTGGTCCACAGAAACAATGAGATAATAAGTGTTCATTATTTTAAGCTGCTAAGTTTTGTAGTACTTTGTTATACAGTGGTAGACAGCTAATACAAATCCTGTTCACGTCCCAGTGGTCCCTATATCAATAAACCATCCCCTTGGTAACTCAGGTTATAAACTAGTCTACCTAGACTCATTCTTCTTCGTCATCCTCTATAACAACCCATTCCTTAGTCCTGTAGCTTCTATCTTCAAAATATAACATAAATATCTCTACTTCTATCTCTGTCAACATATACTAGGCCAAGCCACCTTCATCTCTTGCCTTGAGGGAGAAAGAAGAGGTCTTTGAATGTGCCCATTAGGGGATGTTAAGGTCTTTTATCTTCCTGCCTTTTTTGTCTTATTATTTATTTGCCTATTTAATAGATTTTGATCACTGAGGTCCTTTTTTATGTACTGGTGATGGTGATAAAAATTTAAAATCATCCCTGAGTCCTGGAGTTTGCAATAAAATAAAGGAGACAAATCGTCATCAAATTAACTGAGAAATGTGAACAGTCTCTGAAGAAGGGATAACTGATTCTATGAGAATAAGATCATAATGCTGCCCATTGTACTTAGGATTTCTCAAGAAATTGATATTGAGGATTATTATTATTATTTTTTTCCTGCGGTGCGCGGGCCTCTCACTGTTGTGCCCTCTCCCGTTGCGGAGCACAGGCTCCGGAAGCGCAGGCTCAGCGGCCATGGCTCACGGGCTTAGGCGCTCCGCGGCATGTGGGACCCTCCCGGACCGGGACACGAACCATGCCCCCTGCATCGGCAGGCGGACTCTCAACCACTGGGCCACCAGGGAAGCCCCGAGGATTATTCTTGATCAGAGGTGCTTTCCAACTTGTTTGAGGTAGAATTTTCCAGGGTGGTGTAGAACATGATGATTGATAAAGTTATGCATGTGTCATTGTATTCAATTATCTAACTAATTATTCTGTTTCCTTCCTTAATTACCACCCCCCCATATATGAATCTCTAGGGATGGGGCCTTAAATACCAGAAACTATGGCTGGGTGTTTTTCCTCCCTTCACCATTAAAGAGTTTGAGTAAATTATCAAGATTGCATTTTACCTAAGGAAAAAAGGCATAAATTTGTTCCTGTTATATGTAAGTGATGTATATATCATATCATAAATTGTGTCCTAATACAGGCATATAATGGTGTAAGATATCTCTTTAAATGATTACATCTTTTTTCTTTAGAATCATAAAAACTCTTAGAATTAAAACGAGGACTTCTTTTGTTCATTGGGTTCACTCTCCCATGTAGTGTGGGAATTTGCCCTATACCCTTCATAACCAGTGATATTCCAAGCTCTGTATAATCATTTTTAGGAATTGGCAACTGATTATCACACAAGGCAGCTCTTTTAATTGTTACAAAGATGAGATTGTTGTAACCTCTTATACTGATTTTAATTCTACTTCCTTTTGATTTATGTCTTTTGGGCCTGTTTACTTCTAGTAAAACTGAATAATTCTAACTTAGGGTTCATTGCTACTCTGTAAATTCATATCATATTAAACTCCTCATGACTAAGGTTTTTTTCAATGGCTTATAACTTTTAGGTCCTCAAAATTAACTCAATTTGTTCTCACATCAGTCCAATGGATTCTTTACAACAAGAGACAATCTTCAGATCTTGAATTGTGAGAAACTATAATTCCCTCAATCACGTAGACATTTGATGTAATCATCTGATGTGAGCAAGCAATCTATGTGAGGAAAACTAGAATCGGCCTGAAACAATTCCTTCCTGTTACATGGAGTGTGACAGAGTGACCAGCAAAAACTGTTTGTGGAAGTCAACACTCATTCCTCAGTCCTTGCTTTCTGAAAACAAATTTGCTAGGGTATAAATAAGATAAGCAGTAAATAAGTACAAAAGATAGTCCCAGTGCAGAAAAAGTCAAACAGAAACATCTCAGCCTTTACTTCTTGTCAATTGGACTTTTTGATGCATTTATAGATGTCTAATGCATTATTTTGAACTAAATTGCGCCTTCTTTTTCTAGTCAAAAGAAATATTAGTAAATCTAATATCTAGGATATGTTACCTGTACAGATAAAATTATTCCTAAG
The DNA here is from genome assembly GCF_964341445.2 of Mesoplodon mirus. Classification (NCBI taxonomy): domain Eukaryota; kingdom Metazoa; phylum Chordata; class Mammalia; order Artiodactyla; family Ziphiidae; genus Mesoplodon; species Mesoplodon mirus. The sequence goes on from NC_138981.1 coordinate 9,286,134, forward strand.
TAATGGTCAGTGTAGTCTTAAATGCATAGGAATCATTTGCTTATAAACTATATAGTCTTTTTCTGTTGTTGGTGTTTAAATATTGGCCACATCTTTGAAGTTCCCATAAGATGGAAAAAGCAAGTTTATTAAGTAGGTCACTGGTCTCCTTCTGTTGCCATACATTGAATTTTATTTCTCAACATTAAGGATGCATTAGTTTTCAATTGCTGCATAACAAATTGCCACAAACTTAGCTAATGGCTTAAAAAACATACAGTTTATATGAGTCAGGAGTCCATGCGTGACTTAGCTGGGTTCTGTGCTCAGTGTCTCACAAGGTTGAAAGCAAGGTGTTGGCTGGGCTGTGTTCCTTTCTGGAGCTTAGGGTCCACTTCCACACTCGTGTGGTTGTTGACATAATTCAGTTTTGTGCAGTTGTATGACTGATGACCCCACTTTCTTCTTGGCTGTCAGCCTAGTGCTGCTCTCAGCACCTAGAGAACCCTGAAGTTCCTTCCCACTTGAGTTTCTCATATTTCTTACTTTTTCAAAGCCAGCAGGACAATCTTTCTGAGCTCTACATCCCATTTAAAGGGCTTACCTTTTTGGTCGGGACCACCCAGGATAATCTCCCTTTTGATTAAGTTAACATCACCTGATTAGGGACTTTAATTACATCTGAAAATCCTTTTCATATAATGTAATCTAATCGTGGGAGTAACTCTCCCATCATATTCACAGGTCTTGTCCACATCTAAGGGAAGGGAATTACATGTACACCAACACAGTGGGAATCTTGAGGATCGTCTTAGAATTCAGCCGGATACATTCCATTTGCTCCTTTCTGGTCCTAATATTTCTGAGCCTCATTTGATCATCTGTCAAATGAGAACTGTTACAGATCAAATGAGAATTGTTACAGATATTAGGACCCCACTCCTAGCAGGAACTCTGTCTTTCTCTTTATGCTATTGTGGTAAAGATAGAAGCCAGTGTGACTTATAGAAACATAGGAAACTTCCCGGACCTCATGAGGCACACTAGCATCCTGGAATGAGTATGTTAGTCTTCTAGATCATCTCAAAGGAACAGGCTTTCTAGAAAAGTTAGTATCTGCACTGTATCTTCTTTCACAGTCCTCTAAGAAAGCCTGTTCAGTGCCACTACCATTAGCACAGTACCCCACAATGAACAGAAAGAACACCCAAATACGGGATGATGGAGTAAACCTCCAAATGAGACCTTCTTTCCCAGGTAGACTTGTTGGTGCTTGGGGTCCTTACTAATTGTTGTGGGTCTCTTGTTTATGGCCATCAACATGGAAAGCCTCAACTTGAGCTACTCAGTGAGGCTTTATTTCATGGTAATTGGAATCTCTGCAAATCCAGCACCAATTGATTAGACAGACAACAAAAACGGCATATATTTTCTATGGCAAATCTGAAAATGACAACAAACCACAGGCATCTAACCATTCCTGAGTTACAAAAGCAATCTGGACCGTTCTAAGACAAATGGGCATGGAAGTTGTTAGAGAGGGCTGTGTCCATTAGCACTAGGAAGGAGAAGAAAGAAAAGGAAACAAAAAATCAAGTTGGAGCTAGCCATTGACTGACTCAAGACAAGGACAGATGTTAGTTGAAACAAAGCAAAAGGGTGAGAAATGAAGGCTATGTTCTGACAGCAACATTTTCCTCTTAAGCTGAGTGCCTAGTATTTCTCTCTCAAAATCCTGAGCATCTTCTTTTCTAAGATACCCTAACGGATGCCAAGAATGCTTCTGTAGATAAGTTTTGGTGAGGAACATTGATAATGTTTGTAAGGTACCTACCATAACACCTGGCAAATCATGAATGCACATAACAAATGCTAACCTGTAGTGGTTGTAGAAGAAATAGTATAAGTGGTCTACAGTGCACTCTCCCTAGAGGGAAAACTCTAAAGTACCAACAGCCATGTTCACGGTAATTTATGAGAGGATTGGAGAGAAGAGGAGTGAATATGGAAAAGCATGTTTTGACGCGCCTGCTCAGCTGGCAGTCACAGAAGTGGTTGTGCTTTCCCCCAGGACGTCAGTTTTCTGGTAGAAACTATAGTGAATAGAAGTCTGTATCATCTGTGTCTGTATGATGAATGCTATTCAGAGCAAAGAATTATTTATAAAAATCTTTGAAGTTAAATCTGCAAGGGTTATTTGGCAGGTTAAGAAGAAATATGGAGGGATAGAGGAATGTCAAAAACAAAAGCTCAAAATGTTGAAGGTGGCAATGTCCCTGATGGTGAATTTCCCACAAGGCCAGTGGCAAGGTGGAAATGATCAGTGTAGACAATGAACTGGGAAGGTGAAAGCTGAGGAGTCATTTGTTTTCAATTAGTCTAGGTCACTGGTTCTCAACCAGGGGTGAATCTACCCCTCATGCGGCATTTAGCAATGTTTGGCGACATTTTTGGTTCTTATAACCTGGGGAGAGGAAAGGCGGTGCTACGGGCATCTAGGGGGTAGAGGTCAGGGATGCTGCTAAACATCCTAAAAGGCACAGGACGGCCCCCACACAAAAGAATTATCCGGCCCTAAAGGTAAACAGTGCCAAGGTGTGAAACCCTGATCTAGGTATTTTAATTCTATTATTGGACCAAGTTGAACCAGCAGATGCTACATCCATGGCCTCTGTTAGTTTAGCCTCCCATGGAATCATAGAGTTGTAATTTAGTGTTTTGCTTTTTACCTTTGTCAGAAGCCACCACTACAAATAGACATACAAAATTGAACATGGCATTTGTGATTTTAATAAAAGATACTGTTCGTGACCTACATGAGACATTTGATGTTAATTTCATTGCTGGTAAAAAAGAATACTCTTTGCTGAGGAATTTCCACTTATTTCCAGTTCAATAAGATCCGTAAAACAGATCTTCTTTCTCTTTTTGCCTTAGTAGCCAGGAAATTTGGGGCAAAGCTTGAAGCTCAATTGTGGTTTTTGAGCATTTGAACATGATAGCTAGAATAGTTTGTATCTTTCTTTTCTCTGGTTATGATTTTCTTCTTACATTTCCACTGAATTACCATTCATATATATGAATACATTTATTCATTTATTCATATATATGATTTTCTTATAATCATGCAGAAAGAGCTTCCCTTGCTTTATAGAGTTTGTTTTTTTTGTTTTTTTTTTTTTTTGCGGTACGCGGGCCCCCCGCCGCCGCGGCCCCTCCCGCTGCGGAGCACAGGCTCCAGACGCACAGGCTCAGCGGCCATGGCTCACGGGCCCAGCCGCTCCGTGGCATGCGGGACCCTCCCGGACCGGGGCACGAACCCGCGTCCCCTGCATCGGCAGGCGGACTCTCAACTACTGCGCCACCAGGGAAGCCCGCTTTATAGAGTTTTTAATCATTCTTAATATAAACTACCTGGATTGTTAATATGTAAGTTTTTATTGTGAGTCCCTTCTAAGCAGTGTACATTCATGCAGTTTTATGCATTAAATACATTATTGGAATGTCAGACATAGCAATTACATTCGGCAATTGCTGCTATGGGCATTGAAAGAGCTATGACCAGAGAAACACAAATGATTACTAGTCAAAGGAATTCTGGGGCCCATTTAAGGCTGGCTACCTTCAATGTGGTATCACAAATCCATTCTATTTTGAATTCTCTCCAGCAGTTGTCAGCATCCTGGTGAAAGCGATGTCAGTGTAGAGAGTTGGGTTTATTAGGGCTAAGGTTTGGCCAAGTGGATTTGAGAGGAGAGTGAAAGAAGGGTATTGTGGAATAAATGTCTGTAAAGCCATATTAAATGGAGAATGAAGTGACAACAGGATGGGGGGGCGGAGATGGATAAGGAGATCAGTACTCCCCTTGCTTATCCTTCCTTCTGAGCCCCAATCCATCCAGCTCTTGCCTCCTGCTGCTTCCTTAGGTTGGGCGTTGATTTAGCTGAAAACATTTTCATCTGGTACATAATCCTGTTTTACGTGAAGCGTCCAGTGCAGTCACTGGCTTTACCAATGCTTATTTTAGTGCTTGTGAATAGAACACCAATTACATTTCAGCTGGACCATTTGCCGCCACCCTTTCTGGTTCTTTCACTGGGAAGGTACACTCAGCCACCATTCTAGTAGTTTATTCAAGAATTGGATTAGACAGACTCATAAAACAGCATGTAGGCATCACTTGAAGGGAGTTACACTTTGGTTAACTGATATGTTTCTTTGCCAGACCATTGTGTGTATGCACACATGCACATATGTGCACGTGTGTACACGTGACTGGTAAAAGCAGCCAGTGCTTGAGTGTTTCACTTAGCCTTGTGTGTAGGCACCTCTGGCATCACTGTAAAAGGTATGCAGTAGGCTGGCAACCCAACTTGGCATCTGTTCCTCCTAAAACTGTACTTTACTCCATGATGTCAGCATGAAAAGCAGTCTCTTGAGCAGTTTATGCCTGATTCTTGGCATCATTAAAATTCTGTTCTTTTCAGTGTTGCTTCATTTTTACAATCAGGATGCTCCATTTTCAGACATTCAAAGCTTTGGAAATTCTTTAATAAATAGATTTCATTTTATTTGGCAAAGAATCTAAGTTGAATGGTTTTTCATGTGGGAAATAATAAGAATTGTATTTTGAAGGGCATTTACCCCTCTTTGGCAAACATTTGTAAGTGCTTTATGGTTTCCAGAGCTCTTTAATGCATGATATGTTTTATTACTTATACAACCCCACAGAGCTGGTACTGTGAGCCCCAATTTAAAGATGAGTAAATTAATTTTCAGAAAGGAAAGTGAATTAACAAAGGCTAGGTTTAAGTGATGGAATTAAGATAAAAACACTGATGTCTTAAACTGTAGGGATCTTTCTGTTATAACATGTTAACTTTAAGCAAGTGGGGTTTCTAGTGAGTTACCAGTTTGTATTGTAACAAAGTGTCTCCAACTTGATCTCAAACTATATTTCAAGGTTAACACTTTATAAATGAAACTAAATCATTGGAGCTTAGGCCAGGAGCTGGAAGTTTATTTACTGATCCAGTCGGGCCTCTTGGGCTTCTTGATATTTGGTGAGATGGTACATTTGTTAGTACTTTGGAAAAGCATTTTGTTTCCTCCAGAATGAAGAGCACTGCTTTTGAATTTTAAACAGAAGAAATGACTGTCCAACAGGGCTCATGGGCACAAAGCATAAACAATAAGCCTCATGTTGGTACCGGAAGAAAATAGGCAATTTCTTTAGAGCCCTTCTATCAACATCTACTTAAATCTACATAATGGGAATATATTGATAACCTCTGAAAATCTGTATAGTAAGTAAACACATCTTTCTCTTCCAAAACTATATCTAGTGAGGTTATTAGTGGCTAAATGTGTTTTTGTTTTTGTTTTTTATTTTTTTGGGGTACGCGGGCCTCTCACTGTTGTGGCCTCTCCCGTTGCGGAGCGCAGGCTCAGTGGCCATGGCTCACGGGCGCAGCCGCTCCGCGGCATGTGGGATCTTCCCGGACTCGGGCACGAACCCGTGTCCCCTGCATCGGCAGGCGGACTCTCAACCACTGTGCCACCAGGGAAGTCCTAAATGTGTTTATTTTTAAAGATATACTTTACAATGTCATAATATTTTAATATTAAAATATATGTAATGGAGCTAAGTTATGAACTATCAAAGTACTTCTACATGGGTTATTTATTAATTACAAAGGGTAAAAGATCCCTTTACCATAGAGAGATCTGACAAATACCACCTAAGCTAAATGATCCAGATTAACACCCCCAGTACTAGCACAAATGAACATCCCCTTCCTTCTGATGTGATATAGCACTAAGAATGGTATTTCAGATCTGTGCCAGACCTGCCTAAAATGCTTAACTACGACCGATTCATGAGAAACCCAGACTGAGGGATATTTTGCGACAAAACTGACCCCTCCTCTTCAAAATGGAAATGTCATGAAAGAAAGGCAGAGGAACTGCTCCAGATTGAAGGAGTCTGAAGAGACATGACAACTAGATGCAGTGAGTTATATCTGGGTTAGAAAACCAAAATTGCTATAAAGGATATTATTAGGAAATTTTGCAAAATAAAAAGTTGAACAAGAAAAAATGGTGATATCATTGCAAACAATTGAGAACATTTTGACATTTCTTTAGAAATAATGTGAATTGATTTGAATTTTTTGGGAAAACAATCTAGAGCTAAGAAATGAACAGTTTGCAGAGAAGCCTTTAAGTTTGCTGCATTATTGCAAAATGCAACAAAAATAAGAAATTCTGCCTACTTCAAGTGAAACAAATTTATTACAGAACCTTATTTTGGCTCAGGCATTATCTAACTCACACAGATCAATTTTACTTGAATAGAATTTTGAGATTTGGGTAGAGTTCTCTGTTTCGATTTGTCTATCTGTTTTAATCTTTAAGTGAGTCATTTGAAAGACATGTTCTTAATACATGATCCCTTTTTAAAAGTGTTTATCTGTTTACTGACTTGGCAGTACGATTATGCACAAAGATTCTCAAACAGCCATCCAGGCACCACTGACACGGTACTGTGGGAAATTAGATTAATTTATAGACTCCTCTGTTTTTATATTTCACCGTTTAATATTCCACCTCCACACCTGGAAGAGTATCTGAGTTTGGCTAAATATCTTTGTTAGAAACCATTTATCTGTCCATTTGTTATACAAATGTTTATTAAGAAGCTATGAGATTATGGCCGTTCGCTGAGTACTGGGACTATACAGATAAATTACACCATGTCTTTCTCCTCGCACAGCCAATGCACTGACTTATGGAACTTCTAGGTAGTTCTCCAATGTTCTCAGCTGGATTATTAGTTTTTAGTGTGAGAGGATGAGGGGACCTACTTCTAAACCTGTTTTCTCATGAGGATGATATTTGTCGATAATCTTTTTTTTCCCCTTTTGTACCTATTTAAGATGCATTTCGACAGATATTTACAATCATGTAACCACTATCGCAATCAAGATATAGAACATTTCTATCACGCCAAAAAGTTCTCTCATGTTCCTTTATGCCTATCTCCTCTCCCCATCGCCTCTGGCCCCTGATCTGATTTCTGTCCTTATTGTCCTTGCATTTTCTAGTGTGCGATATATTGGAAGCATCCAGTATGTGACCTTTGGGGTTTAATTTAGTATAAAGCTTTTGAGATTCATCCATGTCTTTGTATGTATGTTCCTTTTTATTACTGAATAGTATCTCATTGTATGAGTGTACTACAATTTATTTATTCACCAGTTGATGGGGTATTTGCATTTCTAGTTTTTGACTGATTACGAATAAATTTATTATAAATATGCATATGCCAGTCTTTTCTGACATATGATTTTGTCTCTTGAGTAATTATCTAGGAGTGAGATTTCTGGGATATATGTTAAATATATGTTTAAGTTTTTAATACGTGTTAAATTGTTTTCCAAGGTGGCTGCACCACCTTGCATTCCCATTAACAATGAATGAGAGTTCCATTATTCCATATCCGTGCTAGCAATCGACATTCTCAGTCTTTCTCACTTTAGCCATTCAAGGAGTTGTGTATTTGTACAACATTGTGACATTAATTTTCCATGCAAATGTCTTATTGTTGGCTCATTTGAGTTGTAGTAGTTCTTTATTTACTGTAGATTCAAACCTTTTAATAGATGTGTTTCAGAAATATTTTCTTCCAGATGTGTGGAGTGTTTGTTCATTTTTTAACATTGTCTTTTGTAGAGTATAAATTTGATGGAGTCCAATTTACCACTTTTTGTTTTACTGTGTGCTTTTTATGTCTACGTCTAATAAATCATTGCCTAATTTAACTTCACAAAAGAATTCCCCTATGTCTTCTCCTAGATTTAGTTTCAGCTCTTACATTTAGGTCTATCATTGGAATATCTTCTTAAGAATTTGTCTATCTCAACTAATTTGTGTAATATGTTGGTATAAATATGTTCATAATTTTTCTTATCCATTTAAGTTCCCTAGAGTTGGTAGGAATATTCAGAGTTTCATTCCTGAGTTTGGTAATTTGTTTCTTCTGTTTTTGGTCAGGCTGCCTAGAAATTTATCAGTTTTTGTGATTGATTTTCTTTATTGTTTTTTTACTTTCCATTCAATTGATTTCCTCCATTCAACTGAAATCACAAATCCTTGTGATTTCTTTCCTGCTGGTTTTGGATCTAATTTCTTCTTTTTTCTAATTTATTATGTTGGAAACAGATTATTGCTTTGAGACCTTTCTTTTTTTCTTATATAAGTCTTCAGAGGTATAAATTATCCTCTAAGTACTACTTTAGCTATATCTAATAAATTTTAGTATATGTAATTTTGTCTTAATCCAGTTCAAACACTTCATAATTTCCATTGTGATTTCTTCTTTACCTATATAGTATTTAGAAAAGTATCGCTTAATTTCCAAGTATTTGATGCTTTCCTAAATTCCTTTCTGTTGTTTTCTAATTTAATTCCATTGTGTAGAACATACTTTAAATTATTCAGTACTTTGAAATTTACTGAGTTTTTTTGTGGACTAGGATATGGTGTATTCTGAGGAAAGTTTCGTGTATACTTGAAGAAACGTGTGTATTATAGTGCTTTTGAGTGGAGTGTTCTTTAAATGTTAATTGGGTGTGTGTGGTTGCGGCGCTCTCTGCTCTTTTTTTTCCCTGATTTAAATTGTTATCCTGGATATACAGATGCTACTGCTCTGTCTGTGTAATGTAACACTGAGGCAGTGATGGGCAGAGGTCGTGCTCAGATGCTTTAAGTTGTTTGGCTGCCACACTCCGCCAATGAGTGTTCATGTGTGGGCTGGGAGCACATTCAGAGCTCAGGCAGTTTTAAACTCGGCCACGACCTGTAGTTTCCACTGGGCCCTTTCAGCTCTCCCTGCCCGTACGTGTAATTTTCCAGAGTCAGTCAGAGATGTGTGGAGAGCTTCTCTTGCACTTCTAAGGCGATCTCACTTCCAGGACTACCTCCTTGTTAAATTCCTGCCTGGCTTCCCCTCTGCCCTGGAATCTGAGGCTAGCAGGGCTGTGGCTTTTCCCCTTTTATTTCCTACTGAGTTTGCTGCTTTTACTGACGGCAGTGCTGGGAATGGGTTTTCCGCTCTGCCCCCAATCAAGTCAACCCTCTCTAGCAATGAAGCTGCTGGTTTTCAGTCTAGCCCTACCTTTACAGCTACCATTCCTGTCTCCCAGGCAGCGAAGGTGGGAGCAGCTCCAGGCAAGCAGGCCGTAGACCCCCGCAGTTCTTTCCTGAAGCTCTGGGAGCTCGTCATCAATAAGTGCTTCTCCATTTGTTGTTTGCCTTTTCAGAGCTCACTTTTTGGAGCTCTGAAATGGTTGTTTGTGACCATTTTGTCCAGCTTTATAAGTGTTTGTTGGGGAGAGGATTTGCCAAAATCCTTACTCTGTCATAGATGGAAGTTCTGCTACTTAGAAGGGTTTTAAAAGAAAAGTGTATGGCTTTTTGTGTGTGGCGAAAGAAATGATATATGGCTAATTTAGTGAGCTAAAGATGAAAGCCTGTAAATCAAACAGGAAGATAATTGAAATTGATAAAGATGTAAATTAGAAAGTAAATTCAATATCAAGTTTAAGAAAAAGAAAATGTAAAAGCTTCTGAAAAAACTGTCTTTGGTGACATATTATGAGGCTTGCTATAAGGGAGAGAGGCATTTAATACATAATGATGCAGAAAAAGAACTTACAATAATTATGTTAAAAAGCCAGAGTTAAAAGAGACCTCAGATACTCTGTAATCCAGTAGTCCCCAAACACTGGGCTTTGGATTATTAGGGCTTTGGGGACCTCTGAAAGTTTTTTCTCTAATCTGTAGCACAGTATAAAAAATAATAACAATTTAACATGCTTTTCAAAAAGCTAAGTCTATTTAATTTAAAGGACTGCATTTTGGGGAATTCCCCTGTGGTCCAGTGGTTAGGCTGCGCTCTCATTGCTGTGGCCCAGGTTCAATCCCTGGTCGGGGAACTAAGATTCCACAAGACGCACGGCATGGCCAAAAATTAAAAAAACAAACAAACGTGGTAATAGAGGAATAGACATATCATGTTCTTATTTAGCAAAATTAAAATTTTTCCACTGCCATGTTATTCTCTAGCATTTTGAAAATTTACTGCAAGTCCTAAGAAGTTAAATGCTTTTCTCAATTTCGCTCAGTTTTTTTAAAAGGAGAAAATACTATCTTATGATATTAGAGTATAATTTTTTCTTCATAACACAGGCTTTTTATATAACTGACAGGAAAAATGAATTACTGCTATCCCTTCTGTATAATTTAGCTGTTTGAGTTAATTTTTACCAATTTTCCAAATGATAAAATCTTATTTGCACTTGAGGAGAAATTTACCCATAGTTTTTAAATCTTTATTTTTAAAATCGATTTAGCAATGATTAGGTGACTTTATAATCAGAAGTCTAGAGTCACATAATTTTGTTACACTCTCATCACAATGCTTGTATTCTAAAGATCTTGAGGTTTATATGGGTATGCAAGGGATTCGTATATCATATCATTCTTCTTGTGTTGTCTGAGAAGTGACTAGCTCATTCTTGCTCTGTCAGTTGGTCCTGTCTACTGGAAATACATGAGCTTTGCTCTATGGAGACCACATCCATTCACTTAATGATCTTTAAATGAGCCATTTCCAGGTGTTGGCTTCACTGGTGTCGTTATGAGAGTTAGGAGGGTGAATAAGGAACACTCAAACGAGAGAGAAAAGCAGTGCACTGAGAATTGCTACAGGGAGTATGTGCAAAGGGCAGAGTGAGTTCAGATGACAGAAGCATTAACGCTGGACACTTAAGGAGAGGGGTCTGTGAGGAGGTGACCACGTTGAGCTGGATTTTGAAAGATGAGTAGGGTTTTTTATGCCACTCTCATAGTGTCAGAAACCGATCAAGTCACTTAAGCATTTCAGGTCTCAGTTATCTAAGTCCTTGTTCTAAAGTTCTGCTTTCCCAGATGAATGCAGACCCAACCATCTTATTCAATCAATAAATAGGGGGCTGTGATCTCATGTGCTATGAGCTGTCTGACTTTGCCCTAAGTGGTACAGTAAGAGGCTTCTCTTGGCCAATTTGTCTCCTGGGAAAATTTCTGTGGGAACAAAAGTATCTTTTTTAAATAAGTGATTATTAATGCTGTTTGGTTTAATTATAATAGCAAACACAGACATTGTTTTCTTTGTATTAGAAAATGTTCTGAACCAGGAGTTGGCTTGCTGCCTGTTTTCAGACAGCCTGACAGCCAAGGATGTTTTTTACATTTTTAAGTGTTGAGAAAAAAAAATAATATTTATTGACATTTGGAAATTATACAAAATTCATATTTCTGTGTCCATTACTAAGCTTTTATTGGAGCACAAACATAATCATTAGTTTATGAGTATCTGTACACTTGGAAATTTAAAAACACATTTTAAATTGACCCATGGATCAAAGAAGAAATTATAATGGAATTAGAAAACATTTGTAATTAAAGAATGATAAAACAATACTGTATTTCAGAACTTGGGGGATGTAGCAAAAGTGGTTCCTAGAAAATTAATAATCTTAAATTCTTATACTAATAAAAAGAAGAACCTAAAAATTAAAGAGCTAAGCATTTCAGTTAAGATGTTAGAATAAACTCAAAGAAATTAGAAAGAACTAATAAAGAATAGAAATGAAAGAGAAAATAGATACAATGGAAAAAACGAACAAAACCAAAATTTTGTTCTTTGAAAAAAACTACACACACACAAATATATATACACATGTATGTGTGTATGTATATATACATTATATATATAGTCATGTAATATTGGTCAAGTGCAAACAAACATTTAGAATTAAGCAATTTTTACAATATGAAAAGCAAAACTTTAAAACTTCTATATTTTAAAGAAAATACAGGAGTCATAATTTGAGGCTTTAGTGTAGGGAAAGTTTCTTAAATAAGATAAAAAAAAGCACAAACCGTAAAAGAATAGATAGATTCATTAACTACATTAAATGTTAAAAGCTTCTAAACATCAAAATGCTACTTTGTAAAAAAGAGGAAAGCCACAAACTTGGAGAAGATGTTATTATACATAAAACTGACAATAAGTTATTTAGAATATATTAATATCAATAGGAAAAAACACACAATTCAATATGACCAAAGAGTGTAAACAGGCAATTCACAAAAAGAAAGCCTAAATAAGCAACAGACCTGCTCGTCCTTATTAGTAATCAGATGATCACAAATTAAAATAAGATACCAGTACATATCATTGAGATTAGCAAAAATTAAAAGTTGATAATATTAAGTCTTGATGAGGATGTGGAATGATGAGAACTTTCACATATTGCTGGTGGGCATATAAATTTGTACACTCACTGGAGAGCAATATCTAGTAAAGTCAAAGACGTTCATTTCCTGTGACCTGTTAGTTCCAATCCTACCTAAAAACGATTCACACTTGTGCGCAAGTATAATACTTGTACACGACGTTCATATTAACACTGCCAGAGCCAAATGTTGGAAACAACATAAATATCCATCAAGAGGAGAATGGATAAATGTAGTATATTACTATGGTGGAATATTGCACAGCAGGAAATATGACCCAGGTAGAGCTATATGTATCAACATGGAAAAATTTTATGTTGAGAGACAAAAAGCACATTACACAAAGATACATATAGTATAATACCATCTATGTGAATGAAGTTTAAAATCATGCAAAATAGTACTATCTATGATTTCAGGATATATGCCTGTGTAGTAAAAAGTATAAAAGTGGCCATGGAAATGATGAACCACAAATTCAGAATAATACAAACTTTAGTGGGTGTAGGGAGAAATGTACACATAGAACTTTAAACATATTCATAATACTTTATTGAGATGTGTGATGGTTACACAGGCATTTTTAAAAATAAATGTCATCCTTTTGGGGGGTAGACTGGGTAACAAAGAAAACCTTGTTATAGAAGGTGTATGCTAATTTAAAAGGAAAACGGTTGGATAAACTCCGGTATGGTGGTGGTGTTGGTGGTGGTTAAATGTTATAGATGTCACAACCATATAGCCATTCATCCATGTATCCATCCTTGCATCTATCCATGAACCCAATAAATGCCCAGTGTTGTACCAATCACTAGGATGGTTAGGCTGATGTTCCCTTTCCTCCAAGTCTAGCAGAAAGGAATATAGGAAAGTAAATGGTTACCTCCCCATGTGAGTGCAGATATATTCCCAATGCTCCAGAAGCACAAAAGAGGGAAGTGATAACTTGGTCAGTGGAGGCAGTTTTCATAGAGAATATGAAACAATTCTTTTCATTAAATGGAGCCAGTGATTTTGTTCATTAATCATTTAGACGTATTTTATGGTGTACCTTAAGGATATTTTTGATTTTTTGAACCATTTAAGATTTGTTAAATAAACACAGCAATAAGGTCCAATGGCATTTTGCCATTTTGATGTGTTGTGCTAAATCAGGATATCAAGATTTTACCAGGGTCCATATTCCTGAGGTTATTTCTGCTAGTTGGAGGTAAATTCAAATGAGTCCTGTATAAATCACTGTGTCAGATTTATAGAGAAGGGAAGCTTGTAAAAGTGTTTCTTGTGGTCATTAAATGCCCTTTTTGTCTTCTGCCTAGCTTGCTATATTGATGGTCTAAGCAACACATCAAAGAAATTTATGGGGTTGTAGCTTTGATCTCACTCAGCCAGAGAATCAGAAGGGAGTGGGGAGGAGAGAGCTTCCTGAGTACAGAAAAAATGTCTTTACATATTTCCACAATTAAAATGTTTGGTGTTTGTTTGGGTAGGCAAAGGGATATATACTTGACTCGCATAACAAAATGGAGGGAGTAGAAAGCCCTGAATTGAAAACCAAGGAACACAGTTCTCTTGTCTTGTTAGTTCTGTCACTCTGTGACATTGGCCAAGTATCAGCCATTCCAAAGCAATCACTGACTATCTCAGTCTCTTCATCTGCTTCATCCCACAGCCACTCAATTACCACGTAGGCACAATTTCCCCTACTATTTGGAGTCCTTTCCAGGTCTCTCACTTAGGCATTCTCTCAATTACTTTAAACAACCAACAATGACAAAAAGTCACCTATGATAAATTAACAATAACTCCCTAATATGGCAGTATTTAGGGCCAAGACCAAGGTATCAAGGAAGGGAGAGGAGTGTTTAAGGGAAATGAAAAGGTTAATCTAAGAGGGTAGTCGACATGAGGGTGTTCCAAACTTGGACCGTATTTTCTCTGGCTAAATCTATGACATATTGCAAGATTCAAGATTCTCGTAAAACACTCTGTTGAGAATTGAACTTAAGCTACGGTTCAGGTGGGAAACAGTTTCATATGGGAACAAGGTCAATCAAGGCCTACACATTACGAACGGAAAATGGCCAGAAGAAAATGTTTAGGTGAACAGCCTAACTGTGGCCAGTTCTTAATTGTAAGACTCTCCAGACTCTCTTGATGGGGACATTTGGGAAACAGAGACGAACTAAAACGTGTTTGTTATTAAAAAATAAATTATAAAAGTATGATGTGACAAGTCATAATTTGTTAATGTGTAGATGTTTCCATTCTCTCTGCCCGAGCTTATTCAAAGTAGAAAGGAGTTTGCCTCAGTCGACAAAGAGTTGCTTAGGGGTTTTTGGATTAAACCAGAGAATAGGTAGGAGAAGATGAGGCCTGAGGGCTTGAGATATGGAGGCAGGGAGAGATGTGGTAAAACAAGCTACACCTATCTCAACCTGGTTGCCTTTAGCCCGTAAAAGGCCATAGGGCAGAAGAAGGTAGTGGACTAAGAGATGATAGAAGCGGAATATGATTCCTATTTCTGGGGGTTCGGACTTGAATCTGGTTTGATATTTGCAAGATGTGTAATTGACATTTTAAAAATTAGACAGGTCTGTCGTACAGAGTGAAGTAAGTCAGAAAGAGAAAAACAAATACCATATGCTAACACATATATATGGAATCTAAAGAAAAAAACAAATGGTTATGATGAACCTAGGGGCAGGACAGGAATAGTGACGCAGATGTAGAGAATGGACTTGAGGACACGGGGAAGGGTAAGCTGGGACGAAGTGAGAGAGTGGCATGGACATATATACACTACCAAATGTAAAATAGACAGCTAGTGGGAAGCAGCCGCATAGCACAGGGAGATCAGCTTGGTGCTTTGTGACCACCTAGAGGGGTGGGATAGGGAGGGTGGGAGGGAGGGAGACGCAATAGGGAAGAGATACGGGAACATATGTATATGTGTAACTGATTCACTTTGTTATAAAGCAGAAACTGACACACCATTATAAAGCAATTATACTCCAATAAAGATGTTTAAAAAAATGAGACAAATTAGAAACGAGACATTTTAAACAATTATTACTCTGTTTGTGTGGACCTTGTGGGTTCGGGATTCATAGGGGTTATAGTGAATAAAAGAAGTGCCTACTTCTCATTTCTTATTCCCGGTGTAATCTCTTAGCAGTTGGGTTTTTTTAAATCCTTGTTGTTTTATTTTCACAAACCTTATATTTTAAACCTTTCAATGCACAAAATATAACTATGTACATAATATTTTTTTTACCAGTGGCCTCCAATTTTCTTTATTTTCACCACTATCAGGAAAGTATTTTAGCTTTTTTTTTTTTTTTTTTTTTTTTTTTTGCGGTACACGGGCCCCTCACTGTTGTGGCCTCTCCCACTGCGGAGCACAGGCTCCGGACGCGCAGGCTCAGCGGCCATGGCTCACGGGCCCAGCCACTCCGCGGCATGTGGGTTCTTCCCAGACCGGGGCATGAACCCGTGTCCCCTGCATCGGCAGGCGGACTCTCAACCACTGCGCCACCAGGGAAGCCCAGCATATACTTTTAATATAGGGGTTTTTATTATAACATATATACATGTATCACTATTGATATATTCTAAACCATAGGAAAAAATAAATATTTTTATTGGAATATAGTTGCTTTACAATATTGTGTTAGTTTATACTGTACAGCAAAGTGAAACAGCTATATGTATACATGTATCCTCTCTTTTTTGGATTTCCTTCTCATTTAGGTCACCACAGAGCACTGAGTAGAGTTCCCTGTGCTATACAGTGGGTTCTCATTAGTTATCTATTTTATACATAGTATCAGTAATGTATATATGTCAAAATGTCGTCAAACTGTATATATTGTGTTACAACTTTTTTCATTCAATAAAACGTTATGGGTATATCCATGTCAGTACATTCTGACAAACTTATTCTTTTTAGTGGCTACATAACGTTCCATGATGTGAATATCCCCATACTGATGAGTATGTGGGGTGATTCTACATTTTATTAAAACAAATAATGTAATGATCATCCTTATATATTTTATCAATTATGCACTTATGTCTATTCAAATGACTCCTATGAAGTATGGTTTAAATAGTAAAAAACTTATTTGGGAGTAAATTCTTTGCTTCCTCTTTTTTTTTTTTTGCCACTGTGTAAGTTTAATCTCTAGTGCTTATTTTTAGAAAAAAATATTTTGATACTATAAAATTCTTTGAAGCAAAGAATACAAACACCATACAGTAATCGTATGATAAATGTAATGTGTACATAATGAAGACAGGCATTTATTTTAATTACCCAAATTTTGGCAGATGTCCCTTCTGCTTTCATTTGTCAATTAGTTACATTACTGATGATGGTGTTTTTGAACAGAGCATAATTTAGTCTCATCAGCATCGAGAGTCAAAATCAGAATTACTATTTTTAGTTATTTCTCTGGTGTCATTTCTTATCTTTGTTGTAAATGGAATATATTTAAATATTTAGATCATGAATTTAGATTTGGGGATACTGTCCTGGGTTATGCATTAATGATATATTTTAATGGGTGGTGAAATATACAAAACTGCCCTCTTCTCATCAAGCCTCTGTTGGGGCCTGAGATATTCAAAGAGAATCAATTTCCAGATATCATAATTGAAGTTTACTTTTTTACAGGCTCAAATAGTCTAACCATTTTAGTGGAAGTTACCCTAAATCAATATTAGTCACCTCCTACAGTATGAGTTTTCTGTTCTGAGTAACTATAAATCACGGCTTAAAACGATGGGTCAGGAGTCCAGGCGTGGGTCTGCTGGGTCCTCTGCTCAGGGCCTCTCTGGCTGCCATCAAGAGGGTGGGAACATGGAGGTCACCTTAGAGTTCTACCTTCTCAAACAGACCGCATTATACTTCATTTAATATTCCTGAAAGTGCACAAATCACATTATGAATATGCATTCCTATTCTTTGTTATTACACAGATATTAGCACTGGGCTGGAGAACACAGCTTTTGAGCTTTTGAGTTATGTTGACAATCAGTTGCTCTGCCTCTGCCTTGTTATCTTCGCCTTAAGGTTTGTTTCCAGAGGCCTGAGGTTACTAGACTGTTTATCAGTAGATCAGTAAGAAATTCTTGTTCTGGGGCTGGTAGGAAAGAATGTCCACTTCCTCTCACAGTATTTCTATACATCCTTTATGTTGTCTTTCTCTCACATTTCAAATCTTTCCTAGCAGTGGGGTCAGGGCCAGCAAAATGAAATTATAGAGGGAACACAGAGGGTGACATCTGTCATTCACAAGTAGAAATTACTTCAAGAAATACTGTTGCAAAACACAAGTATAATATTTTATATAACATTCAGTCATCAAATAAAATGACTAAGTCCATTGAAGGGTAAATAGGAAAATAAATGCTAATAAATAAAAATGGTATACTGTGATGTGGTATATCATTTTTAATGTACTTGTTTAATAATTTTTATAAGGTATGATACACAGGGTAGCATAGTATTGGTGGTGTAAAAGCATATCCCTCCAAATGAGAGTGTCTTTTGGTTCAGTATTGCTGGAGAATGGACCACAGATGCATTTTTAAAATGTTCATGCCTTCTGATTGAATAATTCAACCTGGGAGTTCATTTTAAGGAAATCATCAGTTATCCAAACAAAGAATTTTGTACAAGTGTTTCTTATTTATCACGAAACAAATAAAAGGTGATGAAGGTAAAATGTCTAATTATATATAATACTTGAATTAATTATTGTATGTCATAATATTTTAAATCATTAAAAGATGCATTTAGAGAATATTTTATGACAAAGGGGAATGTTCATCATTTCAATAAGTTACCGATTTTTCAGCCTAGGGCAGTTTTGCACATGCTTCCCAACACCAGGAGGTATTTAGCAATGTCTGGTTGTCCCAGCTAGGGAACGGGGTGCTGCTGGCCCTAGAGGATAGAGGCCAGGGACACTGCTAAACATCCTGTAATACACAGAACAGCCCTCCCACCACAACAAAGGCTTATCCAGCCCAATAGTTAATAGTGCTGGTCAGCAGTGACGGGACTAAGAAACTTTGCCCTAAGTGAAAGTAGTCTACGAACCTATGTTAAATATGATTCCAATGCAGTGAGAAAAGTTCTATTTTCTGTGCTATCTCTGTGATATATTTTTAAGGATGAAATTGTTTTCCCCTTATCTATAAGTTTAAGCAAAGAACATTATTTTACATAAAGGTTGGTGCTGAGTGGATCATTGGCCTGGAATGAGAGTAAATCCATGCGAAGCCTCTGGCTTTCCTTCCTCACTTGTCCTCAACTGCTGTGTGGACTCCCTCCTCCCCTCTCCCTGTTCATCTCAAATCTGGTTTAAGATAGTATATTTTGTAGTCATGATTCTCCTCTGTAGTTATGATATGTATTTTGTCTTTACATGTAATGAGTCAAGATTATGTATGTAGTTTAATGCATTTTATATCCAAATTGGCTGCTGCACATTTTTATCTGACTCTTTGCTGCCTGGGGATAATAACAGTTCCCATATTTTAGTGCATAATATTTGCTGTGTGCCTCACTTAATCTTCCTGTATGGTGGAATATTATTATACCCACTTCAGAGATAAGGAAAGTAAGAAATGGGTGAAGTTCACCAGTTAGGAAGTAATGGAAACTGGAATGGCAAATGAGGTCCTGCAAATAGGAGAAAAGCAAAAAGAAGCCAACAAATAAAAACAGAAAAAAATTGAATCATGCTTAATTTATGATCACTGCATGCCAAAAGCGGGTGGTATTTTTTCTGAAACTTAAAAATGGACATTTCATATTTTTATAGTAGCAATAAGTGTGATGATAGGGATGTTTGCTTTAAAAATTCCATCTTAATAATAGTTTAGTTATTTTCATGCACTTGTCTGTTCCACTGTATTGAGGAACATTTTTGTTCCCCTCGAAGCTTAGTCTAACATATATATATATATATATACACACACACACACACACATATATATATACACACATACACACACACACACACACACACATATATATATATTTTTTTGGGGGGGGGGCCGTGCCACGCGGCATGCGGGATGTGGGATCTTAGTTCCCCGACCAGGGATCAAACCTGTGCCCTCTGCAGTGGAAGCAGAGTCTTAACCACTGGACCGCCAGGGAAGTCCCATAACATTTTTTTTAAAGCAAGGTCTGTTGACCTGATGGATTAGGGAGATTTCATTAAAATATATTTTGGCCTAATTCAAGGACACTAATGTTCGTATAGTCAGAAAGATGAGAAACACACAATTTGAATCTGAAAGCATTTAGAAGCTAGTAAACAAGTCCTATTAAGTCCTTAATATCCTTGCAGGATCTTAGTTCTCCGACCAGACATTGAACCTGTGCCCTTAGCCTTGAAAGGGTGGAGTCCTAACTCCTGGACTGCCAGGGAATTCCCATTAAAGTTTTTAATTAGAAAAATAAAGCTTGTTGTAAAAATCCGAAGAGTGCAGTCATAGGAATAAAATACAATTCTACTTCCTTGCCCTCATCCTACCCCTTCTACTCCCTGTGATATTGCTGTTTATATACAACCTCTGGGTCTATGTACAAACATGCACGCAATGATTTTTTTTTTTTGGCATTAATGGAATCATTCTGGGAAACTTACTTTATTTCACTTGACAATGTATCATGGTTATTTGTCTTGTCAGTACATATAAATCTATTTAACATTTTTGTAGCTTTATGGTATTCCAAAATACGTATGTGACAAATTTAATCATTAGTATACATTATTTTGGTGAGAAATAACTATTCTTTTCAGAATTGAGTCTTCTCTTCCAGGTCTCTCCTTTACAATCTTTTTAAAAACACGTCAATGATATTTTATAATTTTGTTCATATACGTCTTCCACATTTCTTGTCGAGTTTATTCCTTGTTTTCTAGTATTTGTTTCTTCTTTTTCTTCATGTAGGTGGGGGAGTGAGTGGATGGATAAATGTGTGTAACAGAGGTTGTTTGTGCAAAACCCTACCTGTCTTCCCTAATTATATTTTCCAATTGGTTATTGGTGGTATATAGGAGCATTTTGGTTTTGTAAGGTTTTCTATCTCACCATGTTACTGATTTTTGTTATGCCAAAAATATTTGACAGCTTTATCTGTCATTTCCCAATATTTATGCTTCTTATATACTTTATTTATTGCATTAGGTAGGATTCCAGTCCAGTGTTGATTAGTCGAGATGAAGAAGTTGAGAGTATTGCTTTATTCATGACTTTCTGGGAATGTGTCCAATATTTTACCACTGAGAATGAAGTTTACTATAGTTTTCTGGTAGACATAAATTAAGAAAATTTCCCACCATTCCTATATTATTTAGATTAAAAAAATGGACATTTATCAAATGCTTTTTGTTACCTATTGAAATGATAATATGCTTTTCTGCTTTAACATAGTAATGTACTAAAACTCATTCATACATTTACTGATACTCATGCTTATGGGATAACCAAATCTACAGAATGAAATTTGGTAATATTTTACTTCATAAATTTGTATATGCAGTAATAAGTGAAAGGGATCTGTATGTAGTAGTCCTTATTTCATGTTGCCCAATTTCAGAGATGTTTGGCCTAGTAAAAAGAGAAATGTTCATTTTGCCTCTAATCTGGACTACTTTAAATAATAGAAATACATGATCTTTACATATTTGTTAGAATTTTTCTATAAAACCCTCTACGCTGGGAATTCCCTGGCGGTCCAGTGGTTAGGACTTGGAGATTTTATTGCCGCTGGGGAAGGGGGGTGGCCTGGGTTCGATCCCTGGTCAGGGAACTAAGATCTCGCCAAAAAAACAAACAAAACCAACCCCCCTATGCCCTTGTGGAGGTTGATTTTGAACCTTTTCAAAATCTTTTGTCGCTGTTAGGCAGTTCCCAATAGCTGTATCTCATGGACTTAATTTTTAAAATTTGTATTTTCATAGAAAATGATTCAGTTCATCTAGATTTTCAAATTTATCAGTGTTATGTATAGTGAAAAACTAAACGGATTTACTTTTGTTTTAATAAAGACATCTGAATTCCACCCAGACTATTACGTATATATTTTCATTATTGTTGATGATGATGACTATTTATATCATAGTGTTATTTTATTATGCACAGGACGCTATTGTCTCAAATATTAAAGTAGAGACTGATCAAAATCAGGATGAATGATTAACTTAGCTTTCCCCCTATTTTATACCTATCTGGCAGACCATATTATTATTTGACCATGCACTTATTTCAGACCTTGTTTGTTCTAGATGCTTTATGTATACAATCTCATTTAGTCCTCTAAACAACCCTATAAAGTAGATATTCACACTGACATGCAGATGATTAAATTTAGACTTGAGAGAATTGCATTTGTTCAACATTGCAGAACAAGTCTGTAGCAGAGTTAGGGTTCTAACTGAGTTCTGTGGCAACAGGAGAAAATTTGAGACAGTACTGTAAGCAAGGATCTCTTCCTCTGCCTATCTTAGTGAGGTTCTCCAGTTGGGGCCCTGTAGATGAGACTGGCCAAAGACAGATTAACAAGACAAAAACAAACAGAAGTTTATTAATATGTGCCTTGTGTACACCACGAGGCACATATTAATAAACTCACTCAGCTGTGAGTAACCCAGAAGAGTTGTTCGAACTTGTGTTTAAATACCAATAAAGAGGGCTTCCCTGGTGGCGCAGTGGTTGAGAGTCCGCCTGCCGATGCAGGGGACACGGGTTCGTGCCCCGGTCCAGGAGGATCCCACGTGCTGCGGAGCAGCTGGGCCCGTGAGCGATGGCTGCTGAGCCTGCGCGTCCGGAGCCTGTGCTCCGCAACGGGAGAGGCCACAGCAGTGAGAGGCACGCGTACCGCAAAAAAAAAAAAAAAAAAAAAAAAAAAACAATAAAGAGAGGTTTGGGGCTTCTATGTCGGAGAGGCAAGTTAAGGAAGGATGACCAGGAAAAGTATGATAAACAAGGGTTGTTTAAGAAGTTTTGTTAAGCAGATTTAATTTGGAGCCTTCTCTCTAGACGGGCGTTGTTAAGAGTCCTTAACAACTGGTAAGGGAGAGGGAAACATCTCTACAAATAGAAATTTCTTTTATAAATGGACATTTCTTTTACAAAAGGAAAATTTATGCCCTATTTTTAGAGCTTTGGCTGGTTCTCAATGGCCTTTAGCTCAAAATAATCTATATGTCAAAGAGGCATATTTTGAGGTGGCATAATCTGGTACCTTTCAGTACCATGTCTCTGGCACAGATTTGAATTGTGATGGAATTTTTTAGGGGTCTAGATAAATCAGTATATTCCCATAATATGCCCCCCTGGGCCCATTTCAAGCCTGACAAACACCTGGCCAAGAACTGTGTCTGATGTGTGAATTACTGGTCAGGTATCTTTTTCTGGAGTTGAATCAGAGCACGTTTTAAGTCTATCAGTGAAAATACTTGAATGAGGAAGTTTAGAATTGTTGATCATCAAAGTGAGGTGCAGAAGAATGAAAAGTCAGGAACGATTAGGCTAATCTATGCAGGAATAAGAAATCCATCATCTACTTCATTAGGTGATTTCTCCACTGCTTTAAAAAAAAAAAGTGAAAATAGATCTTAGGAATTCCAAACAGTATATCCTGGGAGAAAATTTATTCTACGGCTTGATATGGTAATTAGTAGAGCCCTTAAAAAATTGAAAAAATGTTCATTTCAGTGGATTAGTGTAACTGTTTTTAATAAAGATTACTAAGATTTTCTGTCTGCTTTAACAAAAATGAGCTAATTTGTGGAGGAAGTTACATGATTTGAACCCTCCAAGTTAGTAATAAGTACACAGAATTCATATGGTTTTTAAATGTCAGTGTGCATAATTAATAATCTCCATTTACTAAATGAAGATTAGGCACTTAACATGAAAATAGAGTAATTAGGCTTCTGTAGTTTGTAAAAGGCCATCACGATTTCTATTTGCAAATACTATTGAATTTTAAATCATTTTCAATTAGAAGGAAATAAATCATTAAACCTTTAAACAGATTTCTTTGTGAACTCCAGGTATTCTGGTTTATCCCTTTCAAACAGAGCTGTCTCTGGCCAGGCTCAGGTACTGAGCTACTGTGAGAAGCAGGTAGCTGGAAACACACAGTGACTCATGGTGGCAGAAGACAAAAAAAAGGAGAGTGTGTCTTCAGACAACGCCAGTGACTGACTGGTAACAATTTCATATTGTAATCAGGGGAATCAAGGCTTGGGCAAACGCCTGCTTCAGGACTTTGGACAGTTCCATTCAAAAGGAGCAGGCTGGCAGGCTAGCTGTCTAGATGGATCAGGCCCTGGCTGCCTGATCCTGATATTCCTCCTTCCTCCCTCTCCACTTCCATACCAACCCTTGTGGCAGCATCTGAACGTGAGTATCCCTTCTCGCTTTGTATACGTATAACTGCAGCAGTCTACCTACGGTGGCTGCTCTCATTTCTGCTTTTGGCTTTGAGGTTCAAGGCTACTTTTGATGATTATTTTAAACAAAATATTTCCTGAATACTAATATTACAACAGAAGCTGAGGATATAGACACGACTTATGGTTTGCCCTTTGTTCCTATACCTTGAGGGATGGCTCTCTTTGTATCAAAGTAATTTTAATGTTTGTGTTTGGTTATCCAAATTTGTACCCTGGGACTATGTGAGAGATTATGCATTTTTTTCAGTCTACATAAATCTCATTTATGCTGTATTTCTAGTCTTAAACCCATTGTTAAGGTTCATAAATCAGCCACAATTGTTCAAACACATAAATCTAACTAAATCTAACTATATCCCTCCCCTGGGAGCTATATTATGTCACAACCATTGGGTTAAACTAGGAGATATTTCATGTGCTTCAGCAACTTAAATCATTTGGTTGGGGTCCAAGATTAACCTGCTAGAAAAACAGTATCCTGCAGTGAATTAAGTTTCAGCAAGTTTCCAGTTTTGTTTCTTTTTCCTGCTATTTATATTAACTTAAAAAAATTAAATTTCCTTCCAAAGAATAGCATCCACCCCAGATCCTTCTTTTAGGATGTCTGCTCAAGTCATCTTCTGTCCCTGAAATTTACACTATATAGTTTCAGGATATTTATCCATGTGTAGGAGCAAAATGATGAGGCACGGATACCAGATTTGAAGAGGTGTTACCTAGGAAACAAATCAAATTCTAAGACTGTGTTTTCTATAATCGTCCATGATTGGAGATGAACCCTTGAAATTTAACTTCCCAGGAATGTGTCTTTTTTGTGAGCATGGTGTGCACAGAAACAATTGAAAGGATCAATTAAGCAAATATATATGATGAGATATTTAGCATTTCTTTTCTGCTTTTTGCCCTTTAAACAACTTGAGTTCTGTTTGACCTTTAACAAATATAACTACTTTGGGCTTGTTCACAGGGAAAGAAAAATTAATTTTGGAACATTTAGGTTTTTGAATATTTCGGATGCTCCAGGAACAGTAAAGATATGGGATTCATGTATTATAGATTATAGACCACCTAAGGTCCTAAAATAATATTGTATTATAATTTTTTAAATTCTGGTTTTTGTTTTTTCCAGAAACAGTATAAAGGAAGCATTGTTTGGGGGGAAGAAGCACTACCGTAAAACTCAAACTCTAGTTCGTATAGTTTATAACTCCTGAAACCTTAAAAACAGAGCAAAACAATATAAAACACAATCATAACAGCAGCCCCAAGATTTTGAAGAAGCACTTAACGGCATGACAAGTTTCTTGCACAGTGAACGTTTTTCACATAAGATGAGAAGACGACCCCACATCCTTGCCTCCCGTCCTCCACTGGCTTGCAGACATTGACCAGGTCCCGGAAATGCCTATGGCCAGTCAGGGCTGCCAGTGTTCACCCCTTCTGGCCTTGGTCACTCAAAGCGAAGCACAAGTGAATCATGTTTGAGTTAATAATTTCTGTATCCTCAAGTTCTGCTGTAGTTTTGGCATGCCTATGTTACTGATCTGATGAGTCAAAATAGTACATCTTTTCCTATTGTTTTCATAGTGAATGACTATTTTAGGCAGTACAGTTCCCTTCCCCAAAAGATGTCCATGTCCTAATCCTGAATATGTTACCTCAGATGCCAGAAGGACTCTGCAGAGTGATTAAGGATCTTGAGATGGGAAGATTATCTTGAATTATCTGGACAGGCCCAGTGTATTCACAAGGGTCCTTACAAGAGGGAGGCATGAGGGTCAGAGTCAGAGAAGGAACTGTGATGACAGAAGCAGGACAGAGAGAGCAAGAGAGAGAGAGAGCAAGAGAGAAAGAGATTGATTTTTTGTTTGTTTGTTTATAATAACAAGCTCAGGTTTTTAAAAAATATTTACTCTTCAGCAAAGTATAAAGGGAGGAAGGAAACCATCACTTGGAAAACACAGCAGTCCTGATGAAGACTGATCTGTGTCAAGACCTTCTGACCCTCAACCTCCCCCCACTTCTTACTGTCAAAGTCTAATGAACACATTATGTATGCCATAATGCATTTTAGTTAAACTATGGAACTAGATTGCTTATTTTTCTAACTTTCCCTTTAACTATGAGCTCTTGCTTTTAGCGAAATTCTTAACACACAGTAAGTCCGCAATCAATAATCGCTGAACTCATTGATTAGTTGATTAATTGATGGAATGCTATTAAAATGTGGTACTCTATAAATATTCATTAAGTATCTAATGAAATATTTATTGAATATGTATTGTGTGGCAGACTCAATCCCAGGCACTTTATAAAAAAGCCCCTGCCCCTGAGGTGTTTACATTGAGAAGAGATACACAGACACCAAAGAAAGAAGCAAAACAAATGAATATACAGTGTTTCCAGCAGTGGCCAGTACTTTGAGGAAAAATAGATGACATGTGAGATGGACAATGCTGGGTTGGTGCTATTTATATAGGGAAGCAGGGAAGGCCACTCCAATCAGGTGACATTTGAGTAGAACCTGAAGAAAATGAGGAAGTGAGCACTGTCACTATCTCAGCTAGGAATGACAGCCCTGAGCCAGGAGGATGTGTGGCGTGTTCAGTGAGATACAGAGATGCCTGTAGATAGAGCCCAGCGAACAAATGCAGGACTACTGGCAGCGAGATCAGAGAGGTAGATTGGGCCAGTCGACTGCTAAGGGCCATGGCTTGAACTTGGACTTTCATCCTGAGTGTGATGGGAAGCTTCAGGAGGCACCATGATCTGACAGTCTAGAAGTATCACTCTGGCTGCCAAATGGAAATTAGGCCATAGGTGGCAAGGGTAGAAGCAGAGAGAATAGGAATCCAGGCTAGATATGAGGGTAGCTTAGATCCCAGTTGCTGTGGCCAAGCTGGCGGGAAGTTGCTATATTATGGATATATCTCTAAGAAAGTGCCAGTAGGATTTTCTCATGGATTGAGTGTGAGATATGGGATATGAATCTGGTTCTGAGAAGAAAACCAAGAGTGGTGTCACCAAAGTCCATGAAGAAAGCATTTGGAAGAGCAGGGAGGGATCCGCATGGCAAGTCTGTGGATAAGATGACAAAGATGGGAGGGGAGTGTTGGTTACGGGAATTGGCCTCAGAGTGGTCACTGGTGTCCGTGAATGAGCAGTTCACGTAGAATGATGGAGACAAAGACCTGACCACAGTGGGTCCAGAGAGAATGGGTAGACAGGAAGTAGAGACCCTAAGTATAGGCAAACCTTTCTAGGAATTCAGCTGCAAGAGCAAATAAAGAATTTAGGCAGGAGCTGGAAGTGATGTGAGACCACAGGAAAGCTTTCTTTATTTATTTTTTTTAATTTAGTTTTGGCTACGTTGGGTCTCTGTTGCTGCGCGTGGGCTTTCTCCAGTTGCAGCGAGCGGGGGCTACTCTTCATTGCGGTGCACAGGCTTCTGATTGCGGTGGCTTCTCTTGTTGCAGAGCACAGGCTCTAGGCACACAGACTTCAGTAGTTGCGGCATGTGGGCTCAATAGTTGTGGCTCGTGGGCTCTAGAGCACAGGCTCAGTAGCTGTGGTGCACAGGCTTAGTTACTCTGCGGCATGTGGGATCTTCCTGGACCAGGGATCGAACCTGTGTCCCCTGCATCGGCAGGCGGATTCTTAACCACTGCGCCACCAGGGAAGTCCCGAAAGCTTTATTTTTGATACTGGAAATATTATAGGATGTTTGAATGCAGATAGCAGTGATTGAATAGAGAGGGGGGATTAAAGATGCAAGAAAGATGGGTAACGGTTAATAAAGTGATGCACTTGAGTGACCAAAAAGAGGGATGGGGCCTAAGGATCCTGTGAAAACTTGGCCTTAAAAGTGGTAAATGGACAGGCACATATTTTCTGAACAATTGATATATATATTTTTTTAAATTGAAATATACTTGATTGACAGTGTTGTGTTAGTTTCAGGTGTACAGCATAGTGATTCAGTTATACATATATATGTATATATATATATTCTTTTTTAGATTCTTTTCCATTATAGGTTATTACAGGATATTGAGTATAGGTCCCTGTGCTATACGGTCCTTGTTGGTGATGGGGACGTATATTTTAACAAAGAAATTTTATGCCATTTTTTAGTGTGGGAGGCATTTCAAAGTATGTGGTTTTGATGCAAAAAAGAGAAAAATAGAAATTTCTGGAAAGTTTTATGGTTTAGAAGGGACAACAGGACAACATTTTTTTAAAAACCTGGGCTTTTCACAGAAAACCCATATATACGAACAACTATCTAACTGAGCAGTAGTTCTCATATCTGATTTGTTTAACTCCTTTTGTTAGAATGTTAAGTTGAGGCCATGGTTCAAGGCTCCAACTCAGTGTAGTTCTGACGGCTTTAAACAGATAAACGATTGTTCTGTAGCTGTGGGTTACACCTCTAAAGCGAGCCATGTAAATAAAGGTTGGGGGAGCACGAGCACACGGGCTGACTCATTGCAGGAGCCTTCTCACTACCGGAGGGGAAAAAAAAAACAGGTCCAATGACAGTGCATCAGCACCATTAGCTCACATAAAAGATGGCCCTTTGGGCCAAAAAATAGTTATATATTGTGGAACTGATATTGTCAATGTAATGAAACAGCCTTTTCAAAGATGAGATACAATTGAACTAAATCACTTAAAGTGCCAGCAGTAGAGCTTCTTGGACATTTGCATTGCAAACCACTCTGTTTCTTCACAGAACTAGGCTGTATTGGTCATTAAGACCTTTCAGGGGAGTGTGTGCTCTGGATTTATTTTAGAGAGTCAATTTCTTATCTTAGAGAATTCTTTGCGGTATTTTTGAGAAACTGGTTAAATTATCTACACATGGCAGGTGACAATAATAAGATGGTTGCATTACCTGTCCAGAGTTCACAAACAGAGCTGATAGAATGGGTCTCTTGGTATTGATGAGACCTGGTCAGGATTTTTCTTTGGGGGCGGTCGACAGGCTTCACTTTTCCCTTCCTCCTGTCTCCCTTCCTCCCTGCCCTTCTCTTCCCTCCCTCCCCCTTCCCTCTTTCCTTCTTATCTTGCTTCTCTACCTCCCTCTTGCATCTTTCCTGCCACCTCCAACCCCTCTCTCTCTTCTTCCCTCCCTTCCCACCTCCCTCCCCTTTGTAAGTCCCACGAACCATGGCATATACCACACAGATCAGTGGAAACGGTTTCACTAAGTTGCACGTTACACAAATCAAAGCATCTGGTGGAACAGCTAATATCCCTATAGAACTTAACCCTTTATGAAGCAGTTGGCAGAAATTTTCCTCTCAAACGTTCCACAATCCTGTGAGAAAAGAAGTACTTCCCCTTATTAGCTTACGATTTCATTCGTTTGGCCTTGGAGAGGACAAGATGCTTACCCAGGGTTGCACAGACAGCAGGTGGCAATGCTGATAACGAAATCCAGGTCGCATGGCTCCAAGACTCTTGCGCTAATACTGCATAATCTCTGTTCCTCCGTTCCTCCTCATTAGTGAAGGCAAACAGACACAATCGTGAGGCTGAGATAGCCTGACAAAACACCCATGTCCCCCGCTTTCCCTTTCTCCATAAAATTTTCCTTACAGGATGGTGAAAACATTTTTAGTACTCAACCTCCACCCTTACCAGCCAAAGGAAGGACCTGTCAGGCAGGCATTTGACGCAGCAATGAGTGATTATACAAGCACTGGAGTTTCCATGACCACTCTCTGGCCCCAGCAAACCTCAGGCTCCCCAACGTTAAGATAGATGGTGTAAGTTTCCCACCACATCTGACATCATTCTTGTTAAGATTTAATCATGCTTCATAGCAGTATCCCCTTCGACTTATAGATGGGAACAGCACATTTCTATTTCTTTTCCTGATACTGCGGTTGAAAACGAAGCTGTTTTTCATTCAACATGTCTGGGAAATGCAGACTCTATTAACAGAGGGGTAATTGGGAGATGGCTCACTCCTCTTGAAATATATTGCTCCTGAATTCTTTTCCATTTCCGTCTCTGTTCCAATATTCATAAAGCATTTGTCTGGGGTTACAGCAATTATTTTGTCACCCATACCCTAGAGTGTCACCATAATTAGGTAGCTAGTCAAAGAACAAGGTTTATGGACTATGTAATTAATCATGCCTGCTGGTGTGCATTTCCTAGAATCCAACAATGCAGGGCTGACACTAACCAAACCTCCTGCCTGACTTCCTTTCCTGAGTGTTGTATAATTCAAAGGGCATTTACAGAAAAGGCTGCGGTCAGCTGAAAATGTGAACAATTAAAAATAATAGCTAGTGGAATAGTTTTGTAATTCTGAAATAATATTTTAAGTTATGAAGATATTTCATACGTTTCAAAGATATAGAGCACATTGCAATAAACACACATATACATGTAGTAAACACATTGAGTTTCTTTATTTGCTACCAATTGTTTTTTTTTAAAGCAGAACATTATAGATGCAGATGAAGGCCTCTGTCCTGTTCCCCTCTCCTCCTTTGCCAGAAATATTGGTAACTGGCATCCTGAGGGTATGTATTTCTCCTACCCATTTTTTCTATTTTATTCTCTATCTCTCTTTGTGTATATATCCATATACCATATATTGTATCATTTAGGGTTTTTGTTTTTTTGTGTTTTTTTTTTTTTTGCGGTACGCGGGCCTCTCACCGCTGTGGCCTCTCCCGTTGCGGAGCGCAGGCTCCGGACAGCGGCCATGGCTCACGGGCCCAGCCTCTCCGCGGCATGTGGGATCCTCCCGGACCGGGGCACGAACCCGTGTCCCCTGAATCGGCAGGCGGGCTCTCAACCACTGTACCACCAGGGAAGCCCTAGGGTATTTTTAACAATGTACATAAGTGGTTTTATACTGTACCCTTTTGCAGTGTACTTTTTTTTCCCCATTTGACATCAAATGTTTGGGGTTTATATTTAAGTTGTACATATAGGTCTATTTTTTAAAAACAGAGTTCACTGTGTAAATATACTGAGTTATGCAGTCACTTTTTTTTTAAGTCTTTTTTTTTTTTTTTTTTTGCGGTATGCGGGCCTCTCACTGTTGTGGCCTCCCCCGTTGCGGAGCACAGGCTCCGGATGCGCAGGCCCAGCGGCCATGGCTCACGGGCCCAGCCGCTCCGCGGCATATGGGATCCTCCCAGACCGGGGCACGAACCCGTATCCCCTGCATCGGCAGGCGGACTCTCAACCACTGCGCCACCAGGGAGGCCCTTTTTAAGTCTTTATTGAATTTGTTACAATATTGCTTCTGTTTTTTGTTTTGTTGTTTTGTTTTTTTGCGGTACGCGGGCTTCTCACTGTTGTGGCCTCTCCTGTTGCGGAGCACATGCTCCGGACGCGCAGGCTCAGCGGCCATGGCCCACGGGCCCAGCCGCTCCGCGGCATGTGTGATCTTCCCAGACCGGGGCACGAACCCGTGTCCCCTGCATCGGCAGGCGGACTCTCAACCACTGCGCCACCAGGGAAGCCCTGCTTCTGTTTTATGTTTTGATTTTTTGGCCACGAGGCATGTGGGATCTTAGCTCTCCCACCAGGGATCAAACCCTCACCCGCTGCATTGGAAGGTGAAGTCTTAACCACTGGACCGCCAGGGAAGTCCCTGCAGTCACTTCTTAATGGACATTCACATTGCTCCCAGTTTCTTTCCATTATAAACAGCACTCCGGTGAACACTCTTGCACATCCTCCTTGCATACATCCAGAAGAGTTTCTCCAGGGCCAGTGTCTGCAAGTTTTTTCCTGTAAAGTGCCAGATAGTGCATATTTTCAGCTTTGCAGGCCAGATGGCCTCTATCACAACTACTGAACTCTGCTGTGGTAGTGTGGAAGCAGCCACAGACAGTATGTAAACCAGCAGACATGACTGTGTACCAATGAAACTGTATTTATGGACACTGATGTGAATTTCACATCATTTTCATGTGTCATTATTATTCTTTTGATTTTTTTTCCTTGGCCATTTACAGATGTTAAAAGAAGAATATTTTGAGCTTGTAGGCCATACAAAAACAGGCACTGGGCTTGATTTGGCCCAAATTATGATTTGCTGACCCTTGCTCCAGGGACTATACCTAGAAGTGGCTTTATTTTTTTTTTAATTTATTTTTTGGCTGCGTTGGGTCTTTGTTCTTTGATTCTGTGTGCGGGCTTTCTCTAGTTGCGGCGAGCGGGGGCTACTCTTCGTTGCGGTGCACAGGCTTCTCACTGCAGTGGCTTCTCTTGTTTCGGAGCACAGGCTCTAGGAGCACGGGCTTCAGTAGTTGTGCCTTGCGGCCTCTAGAGCGCAGGCTCAGTAGTTGTGGCACACAGGCTTAGTTGCTCCATGGCGTGTGGGATCTTCCTGGACCAGGGCTCAAACCCGTGTTCCCTGCATTGGCAGGCAGATTCTTAACCACTGTGCCACCAGGGAAGTCCCTAGAAGTGGCTTTACTGTACCAGATGTCATGTGCAACCCCATCTTTACTAGATAGGGCCAGGTTACTCTCCAAGAAGGGTGCATTAATTTGTATTCTTATCCACGCTTTCCAGTAGCCTCACCTCCACTTGGTATTATCAGACCTTTTATGTATTGCCAATCTGATGTGTGGGAAATGGTGTTTCATTTTTGTTTCAATAGGCATTTTTCTACAAACCGGCATTTTCTTTTTTTTAAATTAATTTTTATTGGAGTATAGTTGCTTTACAATGTTGTGTTAGTTTCTACTGTACAGCAAAATCAGTCAGCTATACATATACATATATCCCCTCTTTTCTGGATTTCCTTCCCATTTAGGTCACCACAGTGCATTAAGTAGAGTTCCCTGTGCTATACAGTGTGTTCTCATTAGTTATCTATTTTACACATAGTATCAGTAGTGTATATATGTCAATCCCAATCTCCCAATTCCTCCCACCACCCCCCAGCATTTTCATCTTTTCATTCATTCAGGATTCTAGATAATATTTCATATGTTCATTAGTTTCTTATTTTCCTTTTACTATTGATTTGCCTATCGGTTTCCTTTTCAAGTTTTCTATTGGGTTGTTTGCCATTTTTCTTACTCATTTGTAGGGTTCTTCATATATTCTGAATACAAATCCTTTGCCAGATATAAACACTACATTGCAGATTTCTTAGGTTTGTAGCATGTCTTTGTTGTACTGGAATAGTTAATATAGAATTCAGCAATATTTTATTGATAGGTTGTGCTTTTTGTAAAAGAAACGTCTAGATTAACTTAACTTGTTCTAAAATCATTGATATCTGTTTAAAAGACCACTACAACTACTGCAGCTCCCACTCCATAATTGAGAGAGTGGTGACGCTTATCTTAGGTGAGTCCAGCCTCCTGATTCTTCGCTTGTGCCTTCCCTCCAGTCCCCGTCGCCCAGAATGGCCCCTTCTTCTCACTCTCCTGTGCCCCTTCTCTTGTGTGTCCTATTAAATCCTGCTCCCAGGTCGCCACTTAGATACAAATCCCCGATACCTGCTTAGAGATTTTTCCAAAGAGATCAATGTCTTAATCTAAAGGGATAATTGAATAATGTAAAATTTCAAGCATCGATCAGTAAAAAAAGAGAGTTTTCTTAACTCCCTGAAATCAAGTGAGTTCAACTGCTATAGACATGCCTTACCATTGCAAGATAAATGAAATTATTCCTTCGATACAGCATATTATTTATTCTGCATATGGTTCTTATATTCTATTAATGAGATTTGAGATAATAAGAATGTGTAAGTGTTCCAAAAATGTATTACTTGTTTTGCTAGCTTTTCTCCAGTGACAAGAGACTGAAACTATATTTGCTCTGCATGTGTCTTACCCCATGTCGAGTGAGATAATTAAAATAATCTCTTTTATCCTATAATTCTTGCAACAGTGTTCAGAGATATTCTTCCCCAAATGCTTTAAATTATGGTTTTTTGAAAGAGAAGTGCAGTGTTTGTAAAGGTAAGAAGGAGCTTACAGCCTATGTGGGAAGAGGGTTGTAACCAATGATAAAGAAGCTGAAGAATAATAAGCTTGCAGGAGGCAGAAGGCAGTTTAGTTGGCCAGATCTTGTCAGAAACTGAGGAGTGAGTGGATCTGATGCCTATGCAGGCTGCAATTCGAATCCCCCCTTGAGCCCAGTGACCGAGAATAGCTACGACCTGGAGGCAGTCCATGGCTTTGCCTGGGCATACAGTGTACCAGCTGATGCTTCACTTTGCTCTTGCATCTTTTAGGTTAGAGATTACTATTATTATTATTATTATTATTATTATTATTATTATTATTATTATTAGTTTGGCTGCACCGCGCAGCATGCAGGATCTTAGTTTGCCAATCAGGGATCGAACCTGTGCTCCCTGCAGTGGAAGCACAGACTCTTAACCGCTGGACCACCAGGGAAGTCCCAGTAATTATTATTTTTATATGCCTGTGTTCCTTGAGCATGTGAGAGGTGGCTGAAGATCAAAATATAGGGAATTCTGGAGAGGAGGAACATTGGACCAACTGCAGTGTCAATGCTATGCAAGTTTGAGAGGGGCACGGGCTGCTGTGGAACAGCTCAGAGGCTGCTACTGGAAGTTTCTAAAAAGAACAGGAACGGCGATGGTGAAATACAGGAAGAAACCAAAGGCACCTTTCAGAGAACTCTAGAAGTAACTTTCTTCCTTCCAACAAGGAAGGAAGAATAATACACCTCAGGACCACAGAGTGGAGAGAAGAAAGAATGGAAGTCTGGGAAAAAACAAAAACAGATGTAAACAGTTCTTTCCTCTTGTGTCAAGGATGTTCTGGATGACACCAGGCAACCTCAGGGAATGAGTGTACCAAGACTCTCCAGCCTGAGTCATAGAAGTAAAGGAGAGAAGCACAGTCAGCTCGGCAGCCTGAATTGAAAGATCTGAACAAGATACAAATGTTCATGGTAAAAACTATACAAGGACCCAGGGAAGAAGGAAACTGCTCCTTGCTTGGATGTTACAAGTCAGAGAGATGGAAATGGAAGCTTTTAGCCTTCTGTACATTTAATGTCTGTATCAGTTTCGTCGTGGTGATAATGTTGATGCTGTTGGTGACGGTAAATGGTGCTTTCCAAGGGAGGATACGCAGGACCTTACAGCTACACAGAACTATAGTGCCAGCAGTGCTGAGAGTTGCATCAAGAGTAGCTGTGTGGAAAGGTGACACTGTATTAGTGACCCGGGGATTTCATAGAAGACATGTTCAACACGTGCCACCATTAGCTGCGGGTTTGAAGTGGAGACGTGACGCTCCTTCACCAAAATTATGCTTTCTTCCCATTCAGTCCGTCTGACTCGCCATCGTTAAGAAAGCTACGAGAGGAAGGCAGAGTACCCGCCCTTCATGAACGCACAGTCTAGAAGAGGAGATAGGTAAAGAAACACATAATGACAGTCCAGTGGGACAGGTGCTGTGATAGGAGCCTGCTGTTGGGCTTTACCCCTAAAATTTCTCCTTCCTCTCTCTTCTAAACCACCCCTACGCCCACCATACACACACATGAAAAGTGATTCTTTCCTCATAGACCCTACCATTGGCCACAATAGTCAGGTTAGGAGGATTTGTTGAAAGCTCTGATGGACTTCCTTTTAAAAACTCAATCACGGGACTTCCCTGGTGGCACAGTGGGCAAGAATCCGCCTGCCAATGCAGGGGACACGGGTTCGAGCCCTGGTTGGGGAAGATCCCACATGCCGCGGATCGACTAAGCCCGTGCACCACACCTACTGAGCCTGAGCTCCAGAGCCTGTGAGCCACAACTACTGAGCCCGTGCACCTACAGCCCGTGCTCCACAACAAGAGAAGCCACTGCAATGAGAAGCCCGTGCACCGCAACGAAAAGTGGCCTCTGCTCATCGCAACTAGAGTAAGCCCACACAGCAAAGAAGACCTAACGCAGCCAAAAATAAATAACTTAATTAATTTTAAAAAGTACGTTAAAAAAACTCAATCACGTTATCAACATAAGCAATTAAATCTAGAAGGAAATAACAACAATTTTGACTAATATAGTAAAGTACTTATAATCTGCCCAATGCTGTGTGAAACTGCACTTAAAGTATGCCGTTTAATCCTTTCATGTTTTAAAGCAGGTGCAGTGGTACCTCTTCACTTTATCCTTCATTCATTTTACTCTCTTTGTTTTCAAAGGGCAAGGAAAAGGAGGCATAGTCAGTTTAAGAGACTTTCCGAAGGAAACGCAGATAGTGATGGTCCGAGTTCCAGATCTGTATCTAATTGCACTAAAATGCTACAGCACAACAGTGATGCCACCAGGTGCCCTGGGTTTCCCTGCTGCCAGCCAACCAGCATTGTGGGAAGGTTAGCTTTCTTGGCCAGAACTAAATGACAATTTCAGAGGAGAAAGTCACTTTTCAGACTTTATTTAAAGTAGCAAATTTGCAGCAAAATAGCCAATGACCACAGTGGCTGCTGAATTAATTTGCTTGGACTGAACTGAGCTTCCCATGGGTCTTGACTGCAAAGAGCACTAGGAGATTGAATCTGAAATTGCAAAATAAGACATTTCCCACTTAGCTAGTCCTCTTCTTTCCCTACCCTGTTGTTAGTAGTACTTTAACCCACAATTCTGGCCTCCACTTCATAATAAATATTTCAGAAAATTATTCTATGAGTTCTTTTTGAAACTGTGGTTTGCCTTTTTAAAAAAAATACCACAAGGAATGTTTTTCATTGCTTTCTTCTCCGCACTATATTAGTAATAGATACTTGGGGTAGAGAATTAAGAAGGTTTCCCGGTTCTGTAGGAGGTTGGCTAAAGTATATCTAATGCATGAATAAAGCATTTTGGTTCCTCCTCACTGACTCCTTTACCCTGGAGAGAGTAACACCAAGGACCATTTCCCATTGGCGAGTTAGTAGTCCTTAGATGGGATAATATTGGGGAAAAGCATCAGCTGCAGCTTAAGTCCTTTCCTGAGAGAGAGAGAGGCCTCCTGACCTGTTGCCGGGATTCCTAAGACAGCTTACTGTCTCGAGACAGAAGTCTTATCTAAAAGACTCTAAAATTTACCCTCAAATCAAAGTCCATTTGTCAGAAGGAAGGGTGGTTGGGAAAGAACTCCTCTTAGTAGCTTAAGAGTCCTAGTTGAAAGCTACAGATGATCAAATAGGCCCCTGCTATTCTCATTTTGATCTGCAAAGTTCACATTTCCCCTTGGCAGCCCATAGAGATCAAGGACCCTCAAGGCACCGCAATGGAAGGTCCTCTGGTTTTTCTTCCTTTGTAGAGAGAAAGTTGTCCCCCACTTGGTCTACTCATTGATGACCTTTCCTTAGCACTTAGCACTTGACTCTCACTGCCCTTGCATATAGAAACTCCTTGCTCGAATTCCTCAAAATGGCTCTGTGTTCAGTAAGCTCCCCGCTTACTGAATAGACCTTTTTTCTGCACCCTTTCTCTCTCCCCTAAATCTGTGTTCATCCTTCTCCATCCGCACTGCTCCAGCCTTGGATAGATTCATATCACCTCATTTATGTTATCTCAATAAACATTCCAATCGCTACTCCTTCCTCTAGCTCTCTTTTAGTCACACAGTGTATCATTTTTCTTCTTAATTTATTTCCTTAGCTCTGCCAGCACCCTTTTCTTCTCATTCTGTTTTGTTTTTTATTGATCTTTTTCTTAAGATTGTGGAGTCATGTTTCCTTTCATTTTCATCAGTTTGAGTCACTTCAAATGTCCTTTTGTTTACCTGAATAAATCTTACCCTGATTATTCACATCATTTGCTTTCTCCATCCAAAATTTATTCCTTCCATTACAAGCACTTTTGTTTAGATCCCACATTTGCTTTGTTTTGTGTGTGTGTGCATGCGTGCTTTGAATTGGGACAGTTCTGCTTGCATCCATCTCCTTGTTTCCTTGGTAAGTGTCGCTGACAGAGCTTCCTTGATTCACTTCGACTTTTACCTGAACTCTGTTTGAATCGTCCTCTTGGAACCCTTGATGGAGGACTGGGGGCTGCTGCTTGTTAATCTGTGTTCAGTCCCTCTAAGGGTGGGAGGATGGGGTGTGGCGTTTTGCATCTAGAAATGGAGAATTTCATCTCCTTGAAATCTCCCTCCCCACCTGGTAAAACTCCATCAAGGGTTCCTCTGCCAGGCCACTGTGTGGTTGTTTCTCACAGAAAAGCATCTCATGTTTCTACCCACTTAGGGGTGGGTAATCTGGTCACTTTGGAGAGAAAATGAGTGAAGGTGCAATCTGGAGGCTTTCCATAATTTTGTTTGGTGAAACAGTGTGGTATTTTCTGTATGTAGCTCCCTTTGATCCACTGCTACCAATTGGCCTTTAGATGCCATTTTATAGTGATCCTAATCCCAAGCATCACCCCCAGACTCTCTCTCTCTCTTTGTTAGGAAGTCAGATCAATAAAGAAGAGTAACATAAGGTGCCATACTTTTTCTTCAGCACCACAGATATTGCTCTTCCATGGTGAGTTCATCCTGGTGCTGCGTAACATATTACCACAATTCGAGCACCTTAAAACAACACACATTATCATCTCACTGTTTCTGTGGGTCATGTTCAGGCACAGCTTAACTAGGTCCTCTGCTCAGGGCCTCACAGGCCTGCAGTTCTGGGCTCAGCCAGAGCTGCAGTGTCATCTGAAGCTCAACTGGGGCAAGATCCTCTCCCAAGCTCCCTCAGGTTGCTGGCAGATTATCTCCTTGAGGTTGTAGGACTGAGCTTCCTGACTGCTTACTGGCTGTCCACTGGAGGCTATCCTCACATCCTAGAAGCCTCCCACAGTTCCCAGATGCATGACCCACTTCACAGACAGTTCACAACATGGCAGCTTAATTCTCCAAGGCCAGCAGGATAATGTCTTACTCCAGTCTTCTAAGACAGTCTTATATAATGTAGCATAATCATGAGAATAACATCCCATTAACTTTTCCATATTCTGTTAATTAGAAGCAAGTCACAGGGGGCTTCCCTGGTGGTGCAGTGGTTAAGAATCTGCCTGCCAATGCAGGGGACGTAGGTTTGAGCCCTGGTCTGGGAAGATCCTTCATGCCGCAGAGCAACTAAGCCTGTGTGCCACAACTACTGAGCCTGCGCTCTAGAGCCCACGAACCACAACTACTGAGCCTGTGCTCTAGAGCCTGTGCTCCACAATAAGAGGAGCTACCGCAATGAGAAGCCCACACACCGCAATGAAGAGTAGCCCCGCTCACCACAACTAGAGAAAGCCCACGTGCAGCAACAAAGACCCAAAGCAGCCAAAGATAAAATAACTAAAATAAATAAATTTATTTTTAAAAAAAGAACAAAAAACTGCAGAAGCAAGTCACACAGGTCCCAGTCACACTCAAGAGGATGGGATTCTACAAGGATGTGACTCATTGGAGTTCACCTTAGGCTATGAAGAATAAGAGGCTTGCCATTTCTTCTTAGCTGGACCCCTCAGAATTTCCTCCCTCCCTTCCTGTTCCAGAAACACATTCTAAAGGTCCTGCAACCCTTTGAATAGAGAGCATCAAGCTCCAGATGCAGTACATTCCCACAGTCAGGAAACTAATTGTAAAGGTATCTGATCTTACAGCCCATAGGCATCAACATAAATTGGGTTGGATGAGTTATCACATGGTGGGTTCCATCCTAGGAAATCACTTCAAAATACATTGCTAATGTCTAGGGCAGGACTTCTCAACTGTAATACTACGGACATTTGAGGCTAGATAATTCTTTACTGTTGGAGACTGTTCTGTGCATTGTTGGGTGTTTGGCAGCAACATTGGCCTCTTATCACTAGATGCCAGTGACACCCGCTTACCCCCACCCCCAGCCCCACGTTGTATGAACTGAAAATGTCTTCAGATAATGCCAAGTGTCCCTTGTTGGGAGGGAGCATAACCAACCCCAGTTGAGATCCACTAAACTGGGTCTTTCCCCAGGTTTCCATTAAGGAGTCAGTGGGCATCTCCTGATTGCAATAAAATCCATGCAGTGTAATTTCATGGAAACGTAATTAGGATGAAATTGGTATGTATACAGCTGTGAGTCTATCCAGCTGCATTACAACTAATGATATAAGGCAGTGGGAAATTCAGAGTTCTGCTTCAGGCAGCCTAATAGGTTCTAAAGGGTTCCAGTCCTACTTTGAACTAACTTCTCTATGCCCAGGTCACTTCATCTGTAAACTATGGGTATTGTAATCGTAGAAACGCTGCATCCATCAAACACTTCCTCCTCAGCAGCGTACCTGGCAGTTGAAATATCTGTATTTACCATTTACAGTCTCGGAGTATTTCTTTTGACTGAAGAAAGAATGAAATTTCACAACTTATATAATTAAACAGTAATAAAAACTCTTGTGAAAGATAGTTTGCTTATTGAACCTCTGCACATGATCCATTTTCCAAACGTTTATGTCCCCATTTTTGCACTTTAAGACTCCAGTTTTCTAGCCCTTCAAATGATAATAAAATGTACACAACTGGAAATAAAAGCCCTCAGACGCATGTTTGGCAATCCATTAGAAATTGCAATTTGTATAGATGACCCCATAAATCTAAATTATTGACATGCATGAAAGACTATTTCCATTTATTTTGTTTTATTATGTAATATTTTTCATTCAAGCTGAGGTGGTACTAAGTCCTGCCAGTTCTAGAATCATCTACCTGATGATTTCATTTATTTTGTAAATATCTGCTGTCTTGAACCCACCTCTTCAGGTCATTCTGCTATTGGCAGTGTTAATTGAAATATACTTCACAACCAACTTCTTAAAATAGGGAAGGCCTGTTAATAATCCATTGCTACAATATAAATTGGCTGGAATCATGAATATCTCTTTACATTCCAGAGTTAAATACAGAGTAAAATCAAAGATGTATTATACCTTAATGTGCCTTTTGGATCATTAACTCATTTATATAGAAATTAAGTTCTTACGTCTTAAATTGTTACTGAACCAATGACTTTTGGAAACTCTTAGAGATCAGGCACCATATCTTTTCAATCAGTAACGTGCTTTATTCTCTGAGTGCGGCTAGAATGAGGACATCTTCCCTATGAGGAGAGGACGATAATATTATTTACCAACTATGGCTCTCTTTTCCCTCCCCTCCAGAAGTTAGCAAATTCTCTTTCTTGCTTCACTTCAGGTACCCAAGGGACAAATTCACTCTTTCAAACTTTAATATTTAGAATGGCCCTACATCCCTGTTTGCCCAGAACAGTACTGGTTTACATCTGTTTTTCAGGTGTCATTATCTTTATTTTTTTATTTTAAAAAATTTACTTATTTTTAGTTTTGGCTGCATTGGGTCTTTGTTGCTGCGTGCGGGCTTTCTCTTCGTTTCTGCGAGCGGGGGCCCCTCTTCCTTGCGGTGCGCGGGCTTCTCGTTGCAGTGGCTTCTTTTGTTGCGGAGCACGGGCTCTAGGTGTGAGGGCTTCAGTAGTTGGGGTGTGTGGGCTCAGTAGTTGTGGCTCACGGGCTCTAGAGCGCAGGCTCAGTAGTTCTGGCGCACGGGCTTAGTTGCTCCACGGCATGTGGGATCTTCCCAGACCAGGGCTCAAACCTGTGTCCCCTGCATTGACAGGCGGATTCTTGACCACTGCCCCACCAGGGAAGGGAAGCCCCTCAGGTGTCATTATCTTTAAAACCTCCACTTACTCTCAAAAGCATTCCAAATTGGACGATAATATATATGGTCCTCCTCCTAACCATTCCTTTTTGAGAGAGTCTGGAGGAAAAGTGCTCCATGTTTCTTTTTAGGTGGTATCACCGTAGATGTCCACCAGGGAGTGCTCTTGTTTCTGGCTTACGTTCCTCCGCTAGAGAAGGTTTTTTTTCTCCTGTCAGATTTTAAGAAAAAGAGTAGAGAAACTAACCCGTGGATATCTGTGAAAAGATGTCAGTTGGGCACAAAGCTCTCAGTAGAACTTCAAAAACTTGGAAGCAAAAAATAAAAGCACAGTCTATGCTGAAAACACCAGAATATATCAGACCCTGAAGAAGGAATAGAAGATAGTTATTGCTAAGAGAAAAATAAAATAAGAGGAAGCATCTAGAATTCTAGAAATTATTTATGGTGTGATTATTTGGGAATTATGATTCAAAGGGAATTTATGAGCACTTCCCTTTCAGTAGTGATTACAGCTGTTTTTCTAGGTAATTGTACAAGGTCAAGGCAGTATCCTCATAGATTTCTTGAGCAACCCAGCTAAAACAATGCAAAGCTGAATTATTTCTGTATAAAGGCATATATATTGCGTTTTATTACATTCTGAAAATGTGTCAGACTCAACTCCTGTGAATTATTTACCTATTTGCTTGCCTTCCCTCCCATTTAAATGGCTGATTATTTAAAGCTACCCACAGGAAACTTTATCACGGCACATCTTTCCTGGTTTTCTCACACTAGTTCTTTTCATGAGCTAAACCAC
Organism: Mesoplodon mirus; assembly: GCF_964341445.2. NCBI lineage: Eukaryota > Metazoa > Chordata > Mammalia > Artiodactyla > Ziphiidae > Mesoplodon > Mesoplodon mirus. The sequence continues at coordinate 9,328,393 of NC_138981.1, forward strand.
CTTAGACAGAGTGGACTTGCACATGACCAAAAGGTGAAGTTGTTGTGGTCTACTAGGGCCCGCTGCTCGGTTCCCTCACACACTAAGACCACAGAGGATGAGAATAAGCTTTCCTTTGTTGCATTTATTTTTATTTTGCTTGCAGATATCTGTGTGTCGTAACTCAATTGAGGTTAATGCTGACATTTTCCTTCCCTCTAGGATAATGATATCTTTCTTTTTTAAAGATTTTTCCCAGAAGCTATACTGTAGGAGGACTTACAGTTTAATACAAGCAGAGTGGTCTTGGTCAGGCAGTCTTCAGTCATGGTCGTGGTTCTCTGAATAGTGAACTTGTCACTACTTGTGATTTCTCTTTTCTAGGGCTTCTTTCTCAGCTGTGAATTTGACCATTGTCTTATCTACTTCTAAGTACTTAACAGAGAGGAAGGAGGCTCACAGATTAAGTAACAGGCTAAGAAGGAACAGCAAAGCTGCCCCAAACCTTTCCCACGCCTGATGTCACTTGGATTGCTGCTTTTAGAATGCCAGTTTCTTTTACTTAATTCTTTCAGTATAATCTTAGATTCTAATGGGGAGGGAGAAAAATATGACTGTGGACTCTTCTAGGAGTTGTGCTTTTCATTTTTTATTACATTTGAAATCCGCTAACATCACTAGAATTGACAGAGCCTACCTTCAAAAATTTCATCAGTATGCTCCACTGTGTATGAGACAAATTTCCTCGTTCCTTTGAAATTTATGATGCAAGGAAGGAGCTGCCATAAATATTCTTCCCTCTCACTGTGACATTATTCAGACAGCGGGTGAGTTATACTTTTGAAATTACCTGATGTAGCCCGACTCATGATATTTTTTATTTGTTTCTTCCAGGGATCAAACACAAGTCATTTTCTAGAGGAAACTAATTAATTGTTAAAGCAGAATGAGATTTTAACCACATGGAATGATAATATGATGTGCAGTTAATTCCTTATATGTTGTTTCTTTGAGAACATCTAATTGTATTTATATGTGGCTTTGTGTGTGTGCATTCTGAAGCGCTGTTCTTTTGCAAAAGGCTTATATTTCACAGTGAGTAAATATATGAACATTTCACATAATTACAGTGCTCTGAAGGAGTGATGGGGAATTTCTGATGTTAATATTGAGTCTTATTTTTGATCATCAAAAGAGAGCTAGACATTTTGGTGGTTCACTGTCTAAAATAATGAACAATTTCTGACATATCAGAAAAACAAATACACAATGGGTTTTTAATTTTCTTGCCTCTCCACTGTGAAAGCAGAATGGTAGAGGTACTTAAATGAATCTTCTTCTGGCATAGGAAACTTCTAGAAGAGAGAAGCCACATTGGTTGGAAGCTCTGGAAAGACCAATGTCTTCAGCGTGAGATCCCCTTGTGTGTGGAGAACTCAGTGGCATACAGATTCAATAGGAGAACATGCAGATTGGCAACGTAAAAGCCTTAAGACAAACTCACATATGACATCTTGAATTTGGGTAGAGTCAGAAGAAAGTTGGGGAAAACTGTTGATGTTTGGATATCATCAGGGGACCACAAATAATGGAAGAATAGACAATTAAAAACAACATGGATAAAATGCTTATGGTCTCCACCCAGTAGTATATTTAAAACTCAGTGCTGAGGATTAAAGAAATCATGAGATACTAATCTCAATTAAATATTTAACTCTGTTAATCATGTTTACTAATGTCCCATAATAGCAGATATACCACCAGATGGTAAATTTTACCAAGTAAATGTAGCTTCAGAGAGCTCAATTAAATGAAATCTTCTTGTGGGTATACCATACAGCAGTTATTGCCCTAAACATGTGTATTTCGATTTTTAAAGGTTGAAACATAGTTTAAATGTATGAGGAGGTTCATCTTTCATAGAAACCAGTGGACATCTTTTGTTTTTGTTTTTGTTTTTTGGGATTTTTTTTGGCCACACCGTGTGACTTGTGGGATCTTAATTCCCCAACCAGGGATCGAACCCTGGTCCCTGGCAGTGAAAGCACCGAGTCCTAACCGCTGGACTGCCAGGGAATTCCCCAGTGGGCATATTTTGAATACTGAAAAAAAATTAATTGATCTGATTGTTTTATGAATATTCACCCCTTAATTTTGTAAAAAGAATTTCTGGTTTGAGATGGTTACATGTTAGCTATTATCCCTAATTTTTTTTATCTTTTAAAAATTACTTACAGACAATAAAAATTATAGAGAAGAAAAGAAAACACCCTTAAACACATTATTGTAGAATAACTTCTGATATAACTACTATCATTTATAGACTTTCTATTTGTATCTTCTCATCATTTGTGTGTGTGTATGTGTGTGTGTGTGTGTGTGTCTGCTCTCTGGGTTGGGATCCTGTGAAATTCCGCACGCACACTAAAGCACACACACTAAAAAGTGAAGGAGGAAATGGCTCTGTAGTTAAATAAGTTATAGAAATGCCATATGCTTATCTTCCTCTTGTGGGTGAAGGAACTTGCTTAACTTTGCTTTGCTCAGCATTTCCCAAATATATTTGACCACAGAACTGTTTTTTTGCCGTTTTGTTTTTGTTCTGTAGCAGCTAATAACTCAGAGAACACATCTGGAAAAATTCTGAGGTTTTCTATTAAAAAGTTTTTATCTCTAGAGTGGATAGATGACAGGTCATTAATGTCTAATTAATAATCTATGAGAGATTAACAAGCAATTCTTTTTAAGGCCCTGGAGAAATAAGATAGTTTGGATGTTTGAGGAAAGAGGGTGTTATGAGAGCCTCTTTCAAAGATGGGGCAAAGATGGGGAGGTCTGGGTGGGATGTGACTTGGGGGGCCTTGAAAATTCAGGGTAATCCTGAAAGCACTGTATTTGTTTTCTTTTGTCTCCAGCTTTATTGACATGTAACTGACATATAACATTGTATAAGTTTAACATGTGCAATGTGTTGATACATTAATATATTGCAAAAATGATTACCACTATAACAGTAGCTCACACCTCCATCCCATCACATAATCACCATTTCTTTTTTGTGTTGAGAAAATTGAAGATCAACTATTTCAGCAACTCTCGAGTATATAATACAGTGTTTATTACCTAAATCCCCATTCTGCACATTAGATCCCGAGAACTTGTTGATCTTATAACTAAAAGTTTGTGCCCTTTTACCAACATCTCTCCATTTCTCCCACCTCGCAGCCCCTGGTAACCACCACTCTACTCTCTGTTTCTCTGATTTCGGCTTTTTTAGATTCCACATATAAGTGAGATCATGCAGTATTTGTCTTCTTCTGTCTGACTTATTTCACTTAATGTAATGCCTTCAAGTTTCATCCTATTTGTTGCAAATGGCAGGATTCCTTCTTTCTCATGGCTGGAAAATATTCCATTATGCAGGCATACCTTGTTTTCTTACACTTTGCTTTACTGTGCTTTGGACATATTGTGTTTTTTACAAACTGAAGGTTTGTGGCAACCCTGCATTGGGAAAGTCTATTGGCACCATTTTTCCAACAGCATTTGCTCACTTTGTGTGTCTATGTCATATTTTGGTAATTCTCACAATATTTCAAACTTTTTCATTATTATTATATTTGTAATGGTGATCTGGGATCAGTGATTTTTGATGTTACTATTGTAATTTTTTTGGCATTTTTATTAGCAATAAAGTATTCTTTGTCTTTCTTTTTAAATTTATATTTAGTCGAAGTATAGTTGATTTACAATGTTGTGTTAGTTTCTGATGTACAACAAAGTGAGTCAGTTATACATATATATATTCTTTTTCATATTGTTTTCCATTATGGTTTATTGCACAATATTGAATATAGTTCCCTGTGCTATACAGTAGGACCTTGTTGTTTATCCATTCTGTTTTTTTTTTTTGGCCACACCGCATGGCTTGTAGGATCTTAGTTCCATGACCAGGGATTGAACCCAGGCCACAGCAGTGACAGCACCGAATCCTAACCACTGGACTGCCAGGGAATTCCCTATCCATTCTATATATGATAGTTTGCATCTGCTAATCCCAAACTCCCAATCCATCCCTCCCCCACCTACCTCCCCCTTGGTAACCACAAGTCTGTTTTCTGTGTCTGTGAGTCTGTTTTTGTTTCATTTTTGTCTTTTTTTTTTTTTTTTTTTTTTTTTTGTGGTACGCGGGCCTCCCACTGCTGTGGCCTCTCCTGTTGCAGAGCACAGGCTCTGGACGCGCAGGCTCAGCGGCCATGGCTCACGGGCCCAGCCGCTCGACGGCATGTGGGATCTTCCCAGACCAGGGCATGAACCTGCGTCCCCTGCATCGGCAGGCAGACTCTCAACCACTGCGCCACCAGGGAAGCCCTTGTGTCATATTTTAGATTCCACATATAAGTGATATCATATGGCATTTGTCTTTCTCTTTCTGACTTTCTTCACTTAGTATGATAATCTCTAGGTCCATCCATGTTGCTGCAAATGGCATTATTTCATTCTTTTTTATGGTTGAGTAGTATTCCATTATAGATATATGTAGCACATCTTCTTTACCCATCTGTTGATGGACGTTTAGGTTGCTTCCATATCTTGGCTATTAGCAATAAAGTATTTTTAATTAAGATATGTACATTTTTAAAGACATAATGCTATTGCACACTTAACAGACTACAGTATAGCATAAAAACAACTTTTATATGCATTGGGAAACAAAAACATTCATGTGACTCACTTTATTGTGATATTTGCTTTATTGCTGTGGTCTGGAACCAAACCTGAAATATCTCTGAGGTATGCCTATTTGTATGTGTGTATACATGTATATATCTCCACATCTTCTTTATCCATTCATCTGTTGTTGATGGACACTTAGATTGTTTCCATATGTTGGCTATTGTGAATAATGCTTCATTGAATATGGGTGTGCACATATCTCTTCGAGATCCTGTTTTCATTCTCTTTGGATATATATATATATATATATATATATATATATATATATATATCCAGAAGTGGGATTGCTGGATCATATGGTAGTTCTATTTTTAATTTTTTAGGGAACCTCCATACTGTTCTCCATAGTGACTGCACCAATTTACATGCCCACCAACAGTGCACAGGATTCCCTTTTCTCCACATCCTTGCCAATACTTGTTATCTCTTGTCTTTTTGATAAGTCATTCTAACAGATGTGAGGTCATATCTCATTGTGGTTTTGATATGCATTTCCCTCGTGATTAGTGATGTCAAGCACCTTTTCATGTACCTTTTGGCCGTTTATACATCTTCCTTGGACAAACGTCTATTCAGGTCCTTTGCCCAGTTTTAAAATAGTCTGTTTGTTTTTTGCTATTGAGTTGTATGAGTTGTTTTTATATTTTGGCTATTAACCCCTTATCAGGTATATGATCTGCAACTCTTTCTCCCATTCCATAGATTGCCTTTTCATTTTGCTGATTGTCTCTTTTGCTGTGCAGAACTTTTTAGGACCACTTGTTTATTGATGTAGTCCCACCTATTTATTTTTGCTTTTGTTGCTTGTGCTTTTGGTGTCATATCTAGGAAATTGCTGCCAAAGATAAGTGTCAAGGAACTTTTCTCCTATGCTTTTTTTCTAGGAATTTTGTAGTTTCAGGTCTCATGTTTAAGTCCTTAATCCATTTGAAGTTAATTTTTGTTAGTGCTGTAAGATAGGGGTCCAATTTCATTCTTCTGCATGTGATTATCCAGTTTTCACAGTACCATATATTGAAGAAACTCTCCTTTCCCCATTCAGTATTCTTGGCCCCCTTGTCAAATATTAGTTAACCATGTATGCAAAGGTTTATTTATGGACTCTCAATTCTGTTCCATTGGTCTATGTGTCTGTTTTTATGCCAATACCATACTGTTTTGATTACTATAACTTTGTAGTATAGTTTGAAATCAGGAAGTGTGATGCCTCCCTCTTTGTTCTTCTTTCTCAAGATTGCTTTCGCTATTCGGGGGTCTTCTGTGGCTCCATACAAATTTTAGGGTTGTTTTTTTCTATTTCTGTGAAAAATTTTAGTGGAATTTTTATAGGGATTGCATTGAATCTATAGATGACTTTGGGCAGTATGGGCATTTTAACATCATTAATTCTTCTGATCCATGAGCTTGGGATATGTTTCCAGTTATTTGTATCTTCTTCAACTTCTTTCATCAGAGTTTTCAGTGTGTAGCTCTTTCATCTCCTTGGTTAAATTTATTCCTAAGTATTCTATTGTTTTTGATGCTATTGTGAATGGGATTGTTTTCTTTATTTCTTTTTCTTATGTTTTGTTGTTAGTGTATAGAAATGCAACTGTTTTCTGTATGTGGATTTTTGTATCCTGCAACTTTACTGAATTCATTGATTAGTTCTAGCAGTTTTTTTGTGGAATCTTTAGGATTTTCTGTATATAAGATCATACCATCTGCAAACAAACATAATTTTACTCCTTCTTTTACTATTTGACTGTCTTTATTTCTTTTTCTCTCCTGATTGTTCTGGCAAGGACTTCCAGTACTGTGTTGAATAGAAGTGATGAGAGTGGGCACCCTTGTCCTGTTCCTGGTCTTAGAGGGAAAACTTTCAACCTTTCATCATTGAATATGATGTTAGCTGTGAGCTTGTCATATTTGGCCTGTGTTATGTTGAGGTATGTGCTTTCTATACCCAATCTGTTGAGAGTTTTTATCATGAAAGATGTTGAATTTTATCAGATTCTTTTTCTGCTTCTATTGAGATAATTATATTATTTTTATCTTTCATTTTATTAATGCAGTGTATCACATTTATTGATTTGAATATGTTGAACCATCCTTGTATCCCAGGGATAAATTCCACTTGATCATGGTGTATGATCCTTTTAACGTCCTATTGAGTTCAGTTTGCTAATATTTTGTTGAGAAGTTTTGCATTTATATTCATCAGGGATATTTGTCTGTAATTTTTTTTCTTGTAGTGTCTTTATCTGGCTTTGGTGTCAGGGCAAATGTTAGCCTTGTTAAATAAGTTTGGGAGTGTTCCCTCCTCTTCAGTTTTTTGGAAGAGTTTGTGAAGGATTGGCCTTAATTCTTCTTTAACTGTTTGGTAGAATTCACCAATGAAGTCATCTGGTCTTGGGCTTTTCTGTGTTGGGAGGTTTTTTTTATTACTGATTGAGTTTCCTTACTAGGTATTAGTCTGTTCAAATTTTCTATTTCTTCATGATTCAGTCTTGGTAGGCTGTATGTTTCTAGGAATTTATCTATTTCTTCTAGGTTATCCAGTTTGTTGACATATAATTGTTCATTAGTAGTCTCTCATGATCCTTTGTATTTTTGTGGTATCAGTTGTAATGTCTCCTTTTTCATTTCTGATCTTGATTCCTCTTTTTTTTCTGAGTTAGACTAGCTAAAGGTTTCTCAATTTTGTTTACCTTAAAAAAAACAGCTCTTAGTTTTGTTGATCCTACTAATGTTTTTCTGGCCTCTATTGCATTTATTTCTGCTCTGATCTTTGTTATTTTATTCCTTCTGCTACCTTTGGACCTAGTTTGTTCCTTTTCTAGTTCCTTGAGGTATAAAAGTAGGTTGTTTATTTGATATATTTTTTTCTTAATGTAGGCATTTACCACTATAAACTTCCATCTTAGAACTTTTGCAGCATCCCATAGGTTTCAATATGTTGTACTTCCATTTTCATCTGTTTCAAGATATTTCTTGATTTTTCTTTTGACTTCTTGTTTGACCCATTGGTTGTTCTGGAGTGTGTTTTTTTAATCTCAACATATTTGTGAATTTTCCAGCTTTCCTCCTATTAAAGTGTATTTGTTTTCTGTTGCTGTGTAACAAATTACCACAAACTTAGTGGCTTAAAACAATACACACGTAGTATCTCACAGTTTCTGTGGATCTGGAGTCCAGATGTGGCTGAGCTGGGTCCTCTGCTCATTGTCTCACAAGGCTGCAATCAGTGTGTTAGCTGGGCTGCCTTACTTTGCTGGGATCCTCTTCCAAACTCACCTAGTTGTTGGCAGAATTGTTTCTTGGTACTATAGAACTGAGGTTCCCAAATTTCTTGCTGGCTGTCAGCTGGGGCCACTCTCACTCCCAGAGGCTGCCTACATTCCTTGCCATGAGGCCCTCTCACAACATGGCAACTTACTTCTTCAAGGTCAGCAGGGGAGAGTCTCTCACTCCAACCCACTAAGCTGGAGTCTTACCTAATATTCCATCACCTTTGCCATTTAACGTAACTTAAGGGAGTGACATCTCACAGTCTTTGCCATATTCTATTGGTTAGAAGCAAATCATAAGTCCTACTTGTGCTCAAGAGGAGGGGATTGTGAAAAGGTGCGACTCTTCGGGGGTCACCTTAGGATGTGTCCACCAAAAGCACCAAGGGCCTAAGGATGGGAGGTGGGGTTCAGGGGTAGGGGCCAAGAAGCTAGGAGAATATCACAGAGAGGAGAGAAGTTCAGAACATGGCACAACAGGCTGTCCAAGCCAACTTCCCCTCTTTCATAACTCAGCTCAGTTCTCTCCTGCTCTGCAGCTTGTCTTTAATGTACAAGTTTATGCCCTCAGCACTTTCCTCTTAGAATCCCTTGCTATTGTTGATATCACCCAGGGTCAGCTTCGAGATTTGGGAGGCCTCCCAGGTAGACGGGTTTGTTTACCTAGGCTGGGTTATGTAATACTTTGGCCTCTTTTGTAGCTTCACCTCCTTCTGGCATCAGTATGCACTAAGCAGGGAAGAGATACAAAAGCCTTGTTCAAGGAGAAACAAAAAATACCCACATCATTAATTTAAGCACGTTTTCCTTAAATACAAAATATAGATTTTTTTTTTACCTTCAAAATGACAAGGCAAAAAATTGCTACTTGTAAGATTTTTCTCTTTCTTTCCCCCAAAGCATGTTAACAATCCTGTAGCACAATGTACCACGTAATTACTAACCAAGTACTAGGTTATGATTCTTCTGTTCAGCTACAGGAATTAGCACATACATATAGTCTGAAAGAAACAGTTGGCTGCAAAGAAAATTAATAAATGTGTCCTCTCCTATTAGATTTCTGTCAAGTTTTCTTGGAAAGGTGTGTGGATGGTGAACTCTTGGTGCCTTTGCTGCAGGCAGACATCTTTTTTTGTGCTCCAAGTATGGTCAGCTGCCCCAGGAGAGTGTAAACTATGGCCCTTTCCCATGGAGCTTTGCTAATTCCTAGCCAACAGAGGAGACAGGAGGGCAGCTGGGGGGCAGGGGTTCTGGGACCACACTCCCGCCTCAACTGTGAATTCGCTGCATGGTGTCAGACCAACAGCTCGACTCTTAAGCATCTGTTTTCTTGCTCGTGAAATGAAGTTCCTTCCAATTCTCAAGTGCTGAGCTCTGTGAAAAGAATGACATGCTCTAGTGTGTTTAGCAAAAGACTGGAGATGGTGAACTGGTGCTAGAGAATGAAAGGCTTTGTGACAGTGTGAGCAGAAAAGTGGTTCTTCCGTTCTGGGTTGCCCTCTCCAGGGAATGGTGACTTTTGTTATCTAAATACTATGTACGGAACAGAAAGCAGTACCTGGAAATAAAGGAGAATATTGGTAATTTACTCCTCTTTAAATCAACCAAAATAATTTTAACTTGTTGTGGAAGAATAGTCTACATTTTGAAGAGGGTACGATTTTAATTGCATAGCTCATGAGTTTTCACAAATTGAACACATTCACCAACACTCAGATTAAAAGAAAAGAATATTTGCAGTCTTCTGAGAAGATCCACTCACATTCCCTTCTCCAAGAATTACCAATTTCTTAACTTCTAACAGCATAGGTTTGTTTCACTAGGTTTTGTGCTATATTAAACTAGATGAGATGCTCGGTACCCTTTTCTGTCTGACTTCCTTCACTCAACATTGTGGAATTCATCTGTATTGATGAGAGTATTACGTGTTGTTCCTTTTCTTTGCTGTATCATATTCCATTAGAAGAATATAGGTATTTCTTTATTCATTCTACTACGCATCAGCATTTAGGTGGTTTCCAGCCTTTGGCTATTATGAATGGTGTTACTATGGGTATTCTAGTACTTACTTTTTAATGAATCTGTGTATGCATTTCTGTGGAGAATAAACCAAGGAGTGGAATAGCTGAGTCATGGGATGTGCGTTTGGTGAGATTTTGTGGATACTGCTAAACAGTTTTACGAACTAGTTGTATCAGTCTGTGGCCCCATCAGGTGTGTGTAAGAGTTCTGGTTGCTCTACTCCTTTCTCTCCATCGTTTTCATGTTAGACATTCTGGTGGGCGTGTCATGAGAGCAACACAAGGTTTGAATACACATTTCCCTGATAACGCACGTAGTTGAGTATCTCCTCATATGTTTGTTGGCCATTTGGATAAGCTCTTGTGGGGTATCTGTTTAAGTCTTTCACCCATTTAACCATGATGTTGTTGGCTTCTTCAGTGATGTGTGGGATTATATCTATATATCTATATATCTCTACCTATTTGTATGACTCATTTCTTTTTTTGCGTTGAACAATTATTCTAATTGCAGCATAATGTAGTGGATAAAAGTACACACTCTGGAGAGAGACTGCGTGAGCTCAAATCCTGCCTCTACCACTTATTAGAAATGTGACCTTGGACAAGTTGCTTAATCTTTGTAACCCTCAATTTCCTTACCTTTAAGTTGGTTTCGTAGTGCTTTCTACCTCATAGGGTTGCGCGGATACATGGTTTAATTATGTGAGTCCTTTATTGAATATATGCATTGTAACCAATATAATTTTTAATTAATTAGTGAGTTTGGTGCCTACTACCAGCTCCCCCTCTAAGCATAGTGCAACAGGAGATGCACATGAGAAATACAAGTTAAGGTCATTGCCACAAGGCATTTAACATTTGGTTGGGAAACAAGGCAGCCCCATGAGCAGGAGTTGAGTAACAGCCGCAGTAGGTGTGGGATGAAAAGCCTGGTTGAGACGTGAAGTCCTCTGAGCCCTTCTGGAACTTGAAGTAGTCCGGAGAGCATGCCAAGGGGCATGAGGAGAAAAGAAGCACCTATGCTGACACCTGGAGAATAAACAGCAATTTGAGAAGCTGAAACAACCCTAGCAAATGCTAGAGGGCAGGCAAGAATTTCATTTGCTCCTCTACAAAGAGGCTCCAGCTCTACTCATGGTGGGGGATTTGTGATGGGGATATATCCACCTCCAGGCCCACATGAATGTGTGTTATTACCTGAAAGCCTTCCTTTATAGGAGTTTAAAAATAAGACAAGGAAGGAGACAATGAAAAAAGAAAGCATAGCCTCTCTTAATCTGAAGTGGCCAGAAAGTACATAAAGCCATTAATCAGTTTCGCTACAAATTTGTATTTCTCCTCCTGGGTTTTCCATCAGATACTTTAAACTCATGTTTTTCAAAGGCCTTTGATTCTCTCCTTTCATTGAAATTAGCTCATCAAATATTAGGGAGAGATGATTGAAGGAGAGAGACGAATAAGTTTATTGAGACGTGAGAGATTTTATTCTTTTCTGGGCAGATTTTATAGATATATAAATCAGTCCCTTAAAAGGTAAGATCACCATGTTTTCTTTGTTTCCCCTTGAAGAGTATTATAATGGCAAACACGTATCAAGTGCCTACAACATTCGCAGAACTGTTCTGAGCACATCCCCTGTCTTTATTCATTTAATCCTCACAACAACCCTGGGAGTTTGGCACCATTATGATCAGCCCCACTGACAGATTAGGAAGGTGAAGCAGCAGGAGGTTCAAGGACCTGGCTGCCAAGCGTGCTGGTCATAAGTAGCTGAACTGGGATTTAGAAACAAGCAGCCTGACTCCAGAGTCTATCTGTGCTATAAACCAAGGATCGACAGCTTTGTCTGCAAAAGGTCAGATAGTAAATGTTTTAGGCTTGGCAGGCCGTACAACCTCTGCCACAACTACTCAACTTAGCCTTTGTAGAGTGAAAGCAGCCTTAGATAATACGTAAATGATGAACATGTCTATGTTTTGACAAAACTTTATTTACAAAATCAAAGGGTGGATTTGACCTGCAGACCATGACTTGCCAACTTCTGCTGTAAACTACAAAGATGAACAGCACAAAGATATAGAAGGGTATGTTGCAAACGTTTTAAGTCAGATCTGCTTTTTACTGCTTTCTATTTCCTATTTCCTGGTCGGACATCAGTGGTTCTGCACCTGGGGTGATTGTGCCTCCCCAGGGATATCTGGCAATGTCGAGAGACATTTTTGTTGATCACAGCTGGGGGGCTGCTATGTATCTAGTGTATACAGGCCATGGATAACGTTAAACGTCTGACAATGCGTAGGTAGCCCCCACAGTAAAGAATTATGTGGTCCTGAACGTCAACTGTGCCAAGTTTGAGAAACCGTCAACTAGTTGAACCAGATTGAGCTTTCAACCTGTAGAACGCCCCTCTTCTCTGTCTCTCTCAGCGGGATGATACTCCTCTCTCTTACTGCCCCCTCAATAGAGCAACCCTTCCAAATAACGCGGTGGTGATGGCAGTGGCTGTGGCCGACATCTATTGAGCACCCGTTATGGATTGGACAATTGTACCTATAATATGCCACTCTGAAAATATCCTGTTTCATTTGAAAATAAATTCATAAAATAGGTATTATGATTTTGTTTCTTCATATGAAGAAATACAAATGCCTATATTCAAAGCCTGGATCTTTCCATTCTACCTCACTGCCTCTTCCTTATTCTCATAATGAATGATATCATTGGACATAGGACTTCAAGTTTTGCACAGCCTCCATGAACACCAGCTGTGCCTAGAAAAGAGTGCTAGATTTGTGTCTTCAAGTTTTATTTGTAAAGTTTCTTTTCTAACCATCATTAGCTCAGAAATAGCTTTTGTGAGAGTCTGGGATTGAAAAATTGACGTTTGCCTCCTTTTTCCACATCAGGAAATAAGGTCAGTGGTCACCCCCATGCCTTCCCTGTTGATAATAGCTTTTTGCCTTCCAGTAGTACATGCAAGCATTCTCCCTTTCCATCGCTTTACCTCCTGCTTAATTTGCCTTGGGATGGAGCTCCCGCTGACCTGAGAGGGAGTAACCCGTGGACACAGGTTGAAAAGGGAAAAAGAGCAGAAAAGCAGAGCAAATATGAACTCTGGAGGAGGCCGTAAACATGAGATTAGAGCAACAGCCCAAAGGCCAAACAGGAAAAGCAGCGGGGCTTGAGGCTCATGAGCCACACTCCCGTCTCGCTGTGCTGCCTTAGTTGTGTCCATTCATCCAGCAAACATTCACTGAGTCCCATACTACACACCTGGCAGCCTTCTAGGTCCTGGGACACAACACTGATCAGGACAGACAAAAGCACCAACTCAAAGAGCCTATAAAGTAACTTTTATAGTATAAGAAAGGTAACAAGCATTATGCAGAAAAATAAGTCAGCAAAGAGGATGGGGAGTGCTGGAAGGGAGACTACGGATTGCCAGTAAGGTGGTCAGAATAAGTCTGCCTGTGAAGGTGAATTTTGGCAAATTTGAAGAGGGTGAGAGAGCAAGCCATTGGGATGTCTAGGAGGAAAAGTTCCAGGAGGAGGGAAGCACAAGGGTTCAGACCCCGAGGACGAACAGTACGTGGTTAATTGGAGGAGCAGTGAGGAGGCTGGAATGGAGTGAGCCAGAGAGAGAGGGCCGAGAAGTGAGTGAGGAAAAGACCAGCCAGTGTACTGTCTATAGGTCATAGGAAGAATGGTGGCTGTTTTTTTTTCCATTATAGTTTATTGCAGGATACTGAATCTAGTTCCCTGTGCTATACAGTAGGACCTTGTTGTTTATCTACTCTGTATATAGTAGTTTGTATCTGTTAATCCCAAACTCCTTATTTTTCCCTCACCCTCCTTCCCCCTTTAGTAACCATAAGTTTGTTTTCGAAGTCTGAGTCTGTTTCTGTTTTGTAGATAAGTTCATTTGTATCTTTGCTTTTATTTTTAGATTCCACATGTAAGTGATATCATATGATATTTGTCTTTCTCTGGCTGACTTACTTCACTTAGTGTGATCATCTCTAGGTCCATCCATGTTGCTGCAAATGGCATTATTTCATTCTGAGTAGTATTCCATTGTATATATGTACCACATCTTCTTTATCCATTCATCTGTTCATGGACATTAGGATTGTGGCTTTTACTCTGGGCAAGATGGGGAATCATTTGGAGGGTAATGAGCAGAGGAATGATAAGAGCTTTATTCTTTGGGACTTCCCTGGCGGTCCAGTGGTTGGGACTTCGGCTTCCAATGCAGGGGGTGTGAGTTCAATCCCTGGTCAGGGAGCTAAGATCCCACATGCCGTGTGGCCATAAAACAGAGGCAATATTGTAACAAATTCAGTAAAGACTTTAAAAATGGTCCACATCAAAAAGATCTTTAAGAAAAAAAAAGAGAGCTTCATTCTTTGAAAATGGATCCTTCTGGATGCTGAGTTGAGAAGGGAATGTCCATTCCATAGGAAGAGAAGGATCTAGTTATATCAATGTCTTTCTCCTTTGAGATTCTCTCCCCCATTTTCCCCCAAGCCACAGAATAACCACCTGTATGAGAGTCTAGTTGAGAGTTCGAACGGTGATCTTCTTCCAGATCTCAAGACCAGAAGAGACATTAACAACCCTCTTATCCTGTTCTCCCATTTTCCTGGTAAGCAAACAAAGGACAGTTCATTGTTATTGAATGTTTACTGGGAGCCCACAATCTCCTCAGCTTTGCAGTGGTTGCAGACAAAACCTTGACAAAAAAGTCTACCAGATGAGCAAATCGACAATTTTGAAAGGGCATATGTAGTATAATAGAGGTGTGCTTGGTACCCTTGAGGTACAGAGAAGAGACACCCAACTCAGCCTGGAAATCAGAGAAGGCCTCCTGGACTAGGGAACCAGAAATCAGTGTCCTACTTAAATTCTAGGCTGGGGCCTCAGCCCAGCCAGCTCTCCTGCCTCATCTGGCCAGTCCTCTCCTTTCTACAACATGGTACCTTCTAGAAGGCAGTAAGCTACCTTCGTGTGACCAGAACTCCTAAACGCAGGGAGTTTATGCTCCAGTGTCTTAGAGAAAAGGCAACCCGGAGGCTGAAATTGGTCGCATCGTTGCTGTGACAGAATTATAGGTTGACGGAAGTAGTAAAGAGACTTCAAAGATTGCACTTCTTTGACTCTCCAAACCTCCTCAGTCGCCACCGCCTCCTGGCATTTAGACTTAGTTTTCTGAGGGTGATAGGAATAGTTCTGAGAATAATTAATATACTGCTGTTTTCTCATAAAGCCTCCCAAAGACCAGGGGAGTGACAATTTAATACATGCAACAATAAATACAAATCAACTGCCCTGTTGTTGACTTTTTTGTTCCCATCTAAACACCTCAAGCAGTGTATTGGCATTAATTAATTTACTCAACACCCTTGGGTGAGACTGGTGAATATTAATATTATCCCTCATTTTACAGAAGAGAAGTTGAAGCAGGGCTCTCTGCTAGGCCCAACTTTGGGACAGCACAGTTGCCTTGCTTTTCTAGATTCCCTTTGTATTCAGTCTTCCTGCCTTTCCACGTTCACCCGGTAACCCCAGTTCCAGAGGCTCAACGCTGTGCCCACCACCATTTCCCAGACTTGCCAGTCAATGAGCTGCCCATTTTGACCTTACCTGTGGCTGAACCCAGCTCGTCTGTTAAACTAACTCCATAGCCGGGGGTGGGCCTGGGCGTGCGAAGAGTCGGACTGAACTCTGCCCCTAGCGCTTATCCCCTTGTGAGTGTGGGTAGGTCCCCTAACGATTCTGTGCCTGTTTTCCCACTTATAGCACAGGCATGACCAGAGTGCTTGCCTTCTAGGTCTGTTGCATAGACCAGCTGAAAGAATATACAGAAGAATGATTCTGGGGCCAGGCTGTCTGGGTTCAAATCCCAGTTCACCAGTTTGTTGCTGTGAAACATTCTCTATGCTTCGGTCTCAATTAGTGTTACCTATAGTTATAATTATTGGAAAAAGATGATGAGTTTAAAAAGACATGCCACGTCTGTCAGGTTTTACTCAACCTCAGAGTCTCAGAACTGGAAGTAAACTCCAACATCATCTTGTCCAGGGATGGGCCAACTACAACTCTTGGGCTGAATCTGGCCCACTGCCTGTATTTCCTCAGCCCACAAGCTAAAAATGTTGGAAAAAAATCAAAAGAAGAATATTTCATGACATGTGAAGATTATATGAAATTCAAATTTCAGGGTCCATAAATGCAGTTTTATTGGAAGACAGCCACATTCATTTATTTACATGTTATCTGTGACCCTCTTTATGCAGTGGCAGAGTTAAGTAGTTGCCACAGAGACTGTGTAGACCGAAAAGCCTGCAGTGTTTACTCTGTGGCCCTTTACAGAAAATGCTGACCCTTGATCTAGTCCAACACAAGGTCATCAGCTTGAATACGTTTTGTGTTGGCAAGCTCACTGCAGTACTGTATTAAGTCACTTCCTCTGTTGTCTGAGGAAGTTATCCACACAGAAAGTCTTCTTCTTGTAATCTTTCCCTGTTGATCCTAAGTCTTCCCTCTGGTTGATTCTTCATCCACATAACTGCACTTCAGTCACACCCTATCAATTCTCTCTTGTCTAGATTATCTATCCCTACACCTCTCAACTCTGCCTTACTGTTTCCCGACCCGTCACCATTCCAGGTTACCTTCCTGTGGAAGGACATGTAGGCTAGGCCTGCCCTTACGTGCTCTCATGAGCCCTGCCCTCTCCCTCTGTAATACTCACCGTGCTCATAATGACTGAGTCAAGGCCTGCCTTCCTGATAGCTCACAAGCTTCACAAGGACAAGGACCTTGTTTTCTTGTGTTTTCCTATATTCCCTGTCCCAAGCATGGTGTCTGATGCTGCTGCGTCAGTTATTTGTTGACGGTTGTTGAATGACTACTCTGTAATATACCTCTTAAAATGTTACCTTCAGTATTGTATGCAGTACTCCAAAGGTCAACTGGATTCTACACTTCTGTTACTGCTGCCCATTACCATAATATTCTTCTTATAAATAAATCATATATCCCATTCACATGGAAATTGTTGGCATGTAAAACCCACCAACATCTATTTTACTGAGTTACAGTTGATTTACAATATTACGTAAGTTTCAGGTGTAGAGCGTAGTGATTCACAATTTTTAAAGGTTATTATAAAATACTGGCTCTACCCCCTGTGCTGTACAATAATATATCCTTATAACTTATTTATCTTATACATAGCAGTTTGTATCTCTCTCTCTCTCTCTTTTTTTTTTTCCTTTGGCCACACGCGGGAAGGCTGTACAATATATCCTTGAATTTATTTTTTTAATATACATAGTAGTTTGTATCTCTCTCTCTCTTTTTTTTTTTCTTTTGGCCATGCTGCACGGGTTACAGGATCTTAGTTCCCTGACCAGGGATTGAACCTGGGCCCACGGCAGGGAAAGTGCCAAGTCCTAACCACTGGATGGACTGCCAGAGAATTCCCAGTAGTTTGTATTTCTTAATCCCCTACCCCTATCTTGCCCCTCCCCTCTTCCCTCTCCCCACTGGTAACTGCTAGTTTGTTCTCTATATTTGTAAGTCTGTTTCTTTTTTGTTATATTTACTAGTTTGTTTTGTTTTTTAGATTCCACATATAAGTGATATCAGACAGTACTTGTCTTTCTCTTTCTGACTTATTTCACTTAGTATAATACCATCCAAGTCCATCTGTGTCATTGCATATGGAAAAATTTCATTCATTTTTGTGGCATAGTAGTAGTCCATTGTGTATATATATCTCTACCTCTTCTTTATTCATTCATGTGTTGATGCATGCTTAGGTTGCTTCCATATCTTGGCTATTGTAAATAATGCTGCTTTGAACATTGGGGTCCATGTACCTTTTCAAATTAATGTTTTCATTTTCTTTGGATATATATTCAGCAGTGGAATTGCTGAATCATGTGGTAGTTCTATTTTCAGTTTTTTGAGGAACCTCCATACTGTTTTCCACAGTGGCTGCACCAATTTACATCCCACCAACTTCTTTTAAATGAGTGATTATGAAGCTGGGTCCCCTTCATTCTGTTCATGTGAAATGGATTTATTGAACTTTTACAATATATCTATTCTTATTTAATTTGATTTTGTTTGTTTCAGCACTTTGTTCCAGCTTACTGAGATACTTTTTAATCTTCACTCTATTATGTAATATTCTGCCCCTCCTATCCTTGAGTAACTAACAAATTGAATGAGGAGTCAATGTCTTCAGTGATGTTGGTAACAATGTGGTTCTGTGGCAAGTCACTGGAGTCTCCCCTCCATCTTGATCAAAATCCATTAATCAAACACTTTGTGTAGTGTTTTTTTGTTGTTTTTTTTTTTGTGGTACGTGGGCCTCTCACTGTTGTGGCCTCTCCTGTCACGGAGCACAGGCTCCGGACGCACAGGCTCAGCAGCCATGGCTCACGGGCCCAGCCGCTCCGCGGCATGTGGGATCCTCCCGGACTGGGGCACGAACTCGTGTCCCCTGCATCAGCAGGCGGACTCTCAACCACTGCGCCACCAGGGAAGCCCTGGGTAGTGTATATTTGACAGAACTATTAGCATCAAAGCCTAGGCCAAAAGAAGCTAAGGGAGTTGGGGACAGAACAGAAAGGGGAACTCTTTGAGGTGTGAAGACTTTAAATGCTTCTGAATCATCCAGAGAGTAGCTACCACCTAATCTACTAAAATGAAGGTTTGCCTTCTAATTGATATGCAAATATATGAATGAGTAAATTGATCTGTGATTCCATTATATGTCATAGCAGCAATGGAATCATAACCTGTAAAACTTGATATCATCTCTCTCTCTCTCTCAGTCTCATTAATTTTGAGGATGCAGAGAATGTTGGAATGGAAGGGATCTTAGAGGTATGGACAAATCTCTTATTCTTCAGACTTGCATTTTCAGGTCTGATAAAAAGAAGAACAGTGAAAGCTTACCAACCAAGTTTCTAGCCTGGTAGGTGAACCTCAATTTCCATTCATCAAAGTTTTCATCTAGAACTATGCAATGTATATTTTTGACAGCTTTAATGAGATATAAATTACATATATACCATAAAATTGACCCATTTAAAGTGTACAATTCAATGCTTTTTAGTTTATTTACAGAATTGTGCAACCGTCACCGTCACCATGCCCTAATTTTAGAACATTTTCATCACCCCCAGAGGAAACTCAATACTTACTAGCAGTTACTCCCCAAAGCCAACACTCACATACACCCCCGGCCCTAGCTAATCTACTTTCTATCTCTATCATTTGCCTGTTCTGGACATTTTATAAAATGGAATAATGCAGTATGTGGTCTTTTTTTAATTAAATACATTTGACATGTAACATTGTGTAAATTTAAGATGTACAATGTGTTATTTTGATACATTTATATATTACAATATTATTGCCATTGTCCCCCCAAAATATGGAATACTTCATGAATTTGCATGTCATCCTTGCGCAGGGGCCTTGCTAATCTTTTCTGTATTGTTTCAAATTTTATTAATAGTATGTGTGCTGCTGAAGTGAGCACACTATGTGGTCTTTTGTGTCTGGCTTCTTTCATATAGC
Source organism: Mesoplodon mirus (assembly GCF_964341445.2). Classification (NCBI taxonomy): domain Eukaryota; kingdom Metazoa; phylum Chordata; class Mammalia; order Artiodactyla; family Ziphiidae; genus Mesoplodon; species Mesoplodon mirus. Next base: position 9,348,002 of record NC_138981.1, read on the forward strand.
ATAATGTTTTCAAGGTTTATCCACACTGTAGCATGTATCAATACTTCTTTTTATTGCTGAATAGTATTCCATTGTATGAAAAAAATACCACAGTGTGTTTATCCATTCACCAGTTAATGAACATTTCGGTTGTGTTCATTTTTTGGCTATTATGAATAATGCTGTTATTGGGCTGCAAGTCTTTGTGTGAGCATACGTTTTCATTCTTCTTAGATAGATACCTAAGAGTAGAATTGCTGGGTCTTATGATAAATTATGTTAAACTTTAAAGAAATTGCCAACCTATTTTCCAAGGTAGCTGCACCATTTTACCATCTCAGCAGCGATGTATGACAGTTCCAATTTCTCTACATCTTGTCCAACATTTGTTATTGTTTAGACCGAGGTACTATTTTCATTGACACTGACATTTATTTGAGGACTTATTATATTTTTTAAACATCTTTATTGGAGTATAATTGCTTTACAATGTTGTGTTAGTTTCTGCTGTGTAACAAAGTGAATCAGCTATACATATACATATATCCCCATATCTCCTCCCTTTTGCATCTCCCTCCCACCTCCTTATCCCACCCTTCTAGGTGGTCACAGAGCTCAGAGCTCATCTCCCTGTGCTATGCGGCTGCTTCCCACTACCTATCTCTTTTACATTTGGTAGTGTATATATGTCCATGCCACTCAAGGACTGATTACTTGTTATTACATATTTCAGATAATTGAATTTCAGTTAGGGAAGGCTGGAGGTGATAAAAATTTTGAAAGATTGTTATTGGAAATTCCAAGATCACTTAAAATGTGTTAAAAACAGAATGAAAAAGAAAAAATATCAGGGAAAAAATGTCGATTCCTAGGGTATTAATACTGATGTCAAACCTGTTACAGTGAATGACAAATGATATTTGGTACCATAAAAAACATGTCAAGAAAGCATGTTAGTGCATTTGAGTTAGTGCATGTGAGTTTGCAATGAGTTTGAAGCTACAAAATAATGGCTACGCTTCAATAAAAAGGTGAGGCTGTGAGTGCGCTCATGATTCTTAAATTAGAAGGAAGGTGCTCTGACTAGATCTCACGTGGACTTATCCTTTCCTGTTTTTTTTTTTTCCTTGACTGAATGTTAAGATAAAGCCAGCTTCAGACGGTTTATGTTTTAACCCAGTACTTTTCAGTGAGGGTGACTTTGCCCCCTAAGGGAACAGTTGGCAATGTCTGGAGACATTTTTTGTTTTGTTTTCTTTTGTTTTTTTTGTGGTACGCGGGCCTCTCACTGTTGTGGCCTCTCCCGTTGCGGAGCACAGGCTCCGGACGCGCAGGCTCAGCGGCCATGGCTCACGGGCCCAGCCGCTCCACGGCATGTGGGATCCTCCCGGGCTGGGGCACGAACCCATGTCCCCTGCATCGGCAGGCAGACTCTCAACCACTGCGCCACCAGGGAAGCCCCATTTTTTATTGTCACAACTGGGGGAAGGATGTTACTGACATCTAGTGGGTAGAGGCCAGGGCTGTTACTGTACATCCTACAATGCACAGGTACCTGCCTCAACAAAGATTTATCCAGTTCAAAGGACCAATGGTGCTAAAGTGGAGAATCTCTGCTTTAACCAGTGCTCCTGAAGGTGGAATAATTATAATCACTTGAAATGTTTGTTTCCCCTTATTTTGCTTCCTACGAGCAGATGCCACATTATTCCCTGACTCCACGCATGGGGTCCTAAATCTTGGGGTGGTGGGGGTGATGGCTGGGCTATATATTTGTGATAAAGATCTCCAGTTGCTTCTGCTATTCTCTCTTTCTCCATTCCTTCTCTTTGCGACCCAATTGAAAACTGACTCTAAGTACTTTGCAAATGCCTGTGGCCCATCTTTATTTTTTTTAAGATTTTTTTTTTGATGTGGACCGTTTTTAAAGTCTTTATTGAATTTGTTACAATATTTCTTCTGTTTTATGTTTTGGTTTTTTGGCCACAAGGCATGTGGGATCTTAGCTCCCCGACCAGGGATTGAACCTGTACCCCCTGCACTGGAAGGCGAAGTCCCAGCCACTGGACTGCCAGGGAAGTCCCGTTGTGGCCCATCTTTAAAGGAAATGAATGTTTAGCATAAGTAATTGGAAGAATGGATATTTTCTTATTCCCATTTCGTGTTCTGTGAAGAATCAGTCATTCAGTTCCTTTCTCTGTGACAGTGCATTGGATGTTTGGGGCAAATCTCTGGGTTATCAAAGCCCAAGCAGGAAAATGTTTACTAGTGTTTTCCAGGAAATTCACATTAAAACTATTTTTTGACATTCATGTAGTAATTCTTCACTTGATTTTACCAAGACCAGCTTCTCACTGAAATAATACCAGCAAACCCTTTTGAGACTCTACATTTTATAATGAGCATGAGGCCTGGAATCTTGATATGTTCTACTTGAGTTATTTGGGCATGGTTTGTGTTATGGAGCAATTGTGTGTTTAGTTGAGCAGAATTTCTCCTCTGAACTGTAAATCCTGCTTTTAAGTGACGGCAAATGTACCATGCCAAACACGATTAAGCACGGAGGAAAGAACAGGGGCTCTGGGGCAGATGGTCCTAGATTCAGGTCCCAGGCCTGCCACTTAGGAGCTGAGTGACCCAGGACAAGTTGCCTGAGCACTCTGAGCAACAGTTTTTCTATTTGTAATTTGGGAATACTAGCTAGCTTAGAGGCAGACTGACTAGTGCCCACTAGCCAAATCTGGCTTGCTTTTGTAAATAAAGCTTTGTTGGGACGCAGCCGTGCCCATTCATTTGCATATCATCTACAGTTGCTTTTGAGCTACCGAGGCAGAGTTGAGTAGTTTCCACAGACTGTAGGTCTGCAAAACCTAAAATATTGACTGTTTGGCCCTTTACAGAAAAAGTTTGTCAACCACAACTCTCAAAGATTTGATGGACTTAAATAGAGTTACTATATGTAAATCTTATCTCATATAGAATCTTGGAAAATATTATTCCTTTCTAGACCAAATTCCTTTTGGACCAAATAAATTGTTCCTTTCTAGACCAAGTAAATTGTTTTTAACAACAATAATAATACTAAAGCTAGGATTCATTCAACATCTAATGAGTATGTCCCTACATATAAGAAGATATTTAATTCTTACAACAGTCTAGGTAGGTATGATTCTCATTTTGTATATGAAAAAGTGGAGTTTCAGAGAGATTGAGTAACTTCCTCCAGGTCATAGAGCTAACTAGGAGAATTGGTGATAAAAATATAAATATCACAGCTGCTTTGGTTTTTCTCTTTCCTATTTAAACAACCTGTAAGACTTTTTTCAGGACAGTTTTTGAAGCATCTAAGAAAGTAGCTGACTATTTAAGCAGGTGAATAAACCTCAAAGGCCAGAATGTAAATTTATTTTTAATGTTCCCTCTCAGTTGTTCTCTAAACACTCTTGTATTTGTATTAATTTGTTGCTGTCTTCCTTGTTCTCCATACTTGATCATCCCTCATTTCTCCTCTTTAATCTTGTGTTTCCTTCCTTCCACTTTGAAGTTCCCCTCCTTCTCTCTTAATTGAGAGCATTTTGTGAGGGAGGGTAATGAGTATCCCCTGCATCTGTGAAGCCATAAAGCAGGTGGTTGAAAGCAGCAGCTGACTATTACCACGCAACTCTACTGCAGCTAACTGTCGCCAGTGCTGCTGATTCCAAGGCATTCTTCATATTCATGAAACACTGCCATCCCTAAAGACACGCTACTGGCTTTATGGCTTATTATTTTAGGACATATCTCCCAGCACTGAGGAGTATCTTTAAGGATAGAAAGCCAACTTCATGGTCACTTCTTAGGAAGGGTTGCGGGCGGGAAGGGCGTTCAGCATCTGGTGTGTTCCTTGTTTGTTTGTTCATTGGCATCTGTTTGTATATTTCCATGTATGGTCATTGGCATCTGGGAGTGTGTTTTCGTGTATGGTCATCCAGCATCTGGATTGCTTCTGTAGATGGTCATCCAGCATCTGGGGGTGTGGGTTTTTTTAATCTTTTCTTTTTTTTTTTTTTTTTTTCCATTTTTGGCCATGCTGCATGGCATGTGGGATCTTAGTTCCCCGACCAGGGATTGAACCCACGCCCCCTGCATTGGAAGCGCCAGGGAAGTTCCCTGGTGGTGTGTTCCTATAGATAGTCACCTGGGGGTGCGCCTCCACAGAGCGGGAGCCCTATCAAGCTTTTTAGCACACAGTCATCATGGAAAGTGTTTCCTCCTCTACTGAACTTCAGTGAACCTCCTTTTCCTTTTCTATCTACTGGTCCTAGTTTCTTCTCTCTGAAACTACCCGGAATAAAGTCTCGTCTCTCCTCTACATGGTTGCTCTTCAGAGTATTTGATGAGTCATCTCAGCCTTCAAAGCCTTCATTTTTTCCATGATAAAAATTGCATAGCCCTTCAAATGTTTCTCCTAAGGTGAGGGTCTAACTCTTTATGACCTGGGGGTTGCTTATATTGATCTGTTCTAGTGCGTCAGGGTTTTTCTTTTCCAAGTGTAACTTATTTACTGATTTCAAAGGTAATAAATATTAATTATAAAAAACTTGGACAATATATATCACCAAAAGAAAGAAAGGAAAGGAAGAAAAGAGGGAAGGAAGGGAGAAAGGGGAAAATCACCCCATTATTCCACTACCCAGATAAATACTTTAGAAACTGTAGTCCTTAATTTTCCAGTCTGTGTGTGTGTGTGTGAGGGAACAATGTGGGTTTACTATAGTGTTCAGAAATGTTGTTCTTAACAACTACGTTTCACTCTGTTGTATGGATACACGGGAACTGATCTGGGTCTTTTCTGAAGTCTGACTGACAGAGGCCATCCCCATGTCAAGCTGAACTGACCGCGGCAGAGCCACCATGGGGCCGGCCCCTGCCTTGTCCTGTGTCTTTACTTCTCTTCTGAAACATGTAAATATGGGTCTTGAAATTAACTTACTTGCTTTGTTCTCAACTTAAGGTTTTCCTTAGCATCCGAGCACGTTTAACCTGTCAATCTGTAGGGGAGAGGTCTGTTTGCAAATGAGATTGGCTGATATATATAATGATAACAGAATCTGTGTTTCGGGGCTGTCATGTGGACTGAATTAGTTAATATGTGAGGCACTCAATAAAGGTTCATGTTTATTTATTTATTTCTACAAATAACGCAACTTAGGAGTTTCATGACTTGTCCAAACCATCACAGATCGGGAGGGGCCCACTTGTAATAAGTATTCCATAATGGGCAGGCCATGCTTGAGAATTTCCTTCATGCTGACTCACTCTGGGCTCAGCAAACTGTCTGTAAAGGGCCACATAGTAAATATGTTAGGCTTTGTGGGCCTTGAGGTCTCTGGTGCTCCTACTCACCTTGTCCATGGTGATGCCAAAGCAGCCATAAATATATTAGAGAATTTATAAATTATCTACAAACCAAAAAAAAAATGTTGAAAAATAAGAATCATCTATATTCTACTACCCAGAGATAACTAGAGTTTTACATTTTGGCGAATGTTTGATAAATACTCTTCCAGTAGAAAAATGTTCTTAATCTCTTCCCTTTGTAGGTCTCTCGGAGCTTGGTTTATTTGTGATTTCCTTCTTAACACTAAGGCTTAATTATGGTGATTAGTGGGCGGAGCTACTGTCTGGGTCTAGTACCCATGGCACTGAAGGCCAGGGGAGAGGTGGTGACATAATATATTATAGGTTTACTCTTTTCAGAGTTGTCTTCTCTCTTCATGGAATAGCAAACTTTCTTATGTGATTGTCACGCTACGTGCTCCCAAACTATTCAGTATCTGTGGGGCTTGGACTTGTTTCATTATGTGACTCATTTGCTAAAACCTTTTAGCCCATATCCCTTAAGTTTTATATATGCATACATAAATAGTCAGATTTCTTAATGATTTTAAAAGCTAATGCAGAGGCACACACATGCACTTATCTTTGTGACTGTCGGACATATCTCTGAGAATTATTAACTATTGAGCACTTACTGTATATTAGACACCATGCTAAATACTTTACACGTGTCATTTCATTGACTCCTTCCCAAACCTTAGAATATAGACACACTGTTCTCATTTTACAGACAAGTAAATTAAGGCTTCTAGAGGTTGAATTACTTGTCCAAGACAACAGAGACCAGGGATTTGAACTCGAGTCCGTGGACTCCTTGTTAAGCCTGCATATGTGATACAGCTTTGTCTGGTGCTAATTATCCCCATTCATTTTTGTTTCAGATGGCGGCCTTTTTTAGCGTAGGGGAAGTTAAAATCCCAGTTGCGAGTTACCTTTATCACTTGACAAGCAGAGGCACTTAAGACAGTGTCAGTTATTTGCATCAGTTGTCATACGCTGGCGAAGCCCCTCCTCACTCTGGCGATTCCTTCCATCATGTTCGCCATTCGGTTTTGCACGGGAGAAAAGCTGTCTCTCTCTTCTGGAGGATGCTGAGCTTTTGTCTCTGCTTTTGTTGATTGAAACATCGCAGCCCTCCTTTGTTTGGTACTTGCTACTCCAGTTATGGTGTTGGCACGGGACCATACCTGCAGCATCATGTTACTCTCCTGTGCTAAAAATAACCGAGACCCTGGCTGAGACTTCATATATAATTCATGGTTCTGATTTATTAATCTCTCCATTAAGCTAGAAAATGACATTTTTGCTGGCTGCATTCCAATCTACATTATATTAGACTTTGAGAATTTGCATTAACTTGAATACCCTCAGTGTGTGTGTGTGTGTGTGTATTGTGTATTTATTTGTGGTTTTAGTAACAACAGAGTCATCTCTGTGTATAACTCCCTTAATCTTTCACCTCACCCCTGACTTCAGACTCATAACACAAAAGTAATATCTAAAAGAAGCAAATATCAGATGCTTGATGATAGTAAACATACAGAACCAGAAAGAAAAAGAAGAGTTTTCCCTTTGTTATGTAGCCTTAAAGTTAAATTTGTATTCAGCAAGTGATGAAGGACAGCACTTTGAAGCCAGTTCATTCATTCAGTGTGTATTTAGTGAGCTCCTCCTGAGCGCGATTAGCACGTGGGGTGCGGTACCCTGATCGGAGTACTGCTGATTGTAGATCAACTTGCATGCTACCCCCTAAGTCTTTAAAGTAAACCAAAATCCTTTCCCACTCCCATATGCACACCAGAGTTGGTTCCTTTCACCCGAGATTTTAAGACATCTTGGAAAGTGTGAACATACTTTAAGTGTTTTCTAAGACACTTCTCTGAGAGCTACACCCTGAGGGGTTGCTTCACCTTCTTGGATTCCACCCCCACCACTTGGCCTGGGGCACAACGAGGCTCTTCAGAGCAGGAAGGGAGGACATGATTACAACAGGTCAGTAAATGAAGGAGGAGACCCACTAATCAGCGTCCTGACGATCTGCCATCAGATTCTACCAACCAACCAGCAGCTCTCTGGAATTTTTACACCCTGGCATCTCAAGCCCCCTTTGAACAGTGACCATGTCCTTAGAGGATCAGCCCCACATTGGGTTGAAAACAATGCCACTTAGACATTGCATTTTGCAATTGTTTTACCTGTTATTAACATAATAATTGTCCTTCTTACTACTGGGTTGCCAAATTCATTTATTAATATAGAATTTTTTAGGAGTGGGGTTGGAGAGGACACTTTGGTTATATTTCCATTTTATGGCTGAAGAAACACAGTCATTAGAATTAAGAGGTTTCTCAAGGTGGCCTCAATGTTTTGTGATGAAAATAAAATTTAAATTCTGGACTCTTGACTTCAAGTTCGCCACCTACTTCACTATACCTTTGCTGCCTTTAACCCACATTTATCAATTTATTGTTTTATCTCAAATATAATGTTTCTTAGGAAATGTCTTTTTTTAATTAATTTTTATTGGAGTATAGTTGATTTACAATATTGTGTTAGTTTTTGCTGTACAGCAAAGTGAATCAGTTATACATATACATATACATATATCTACTCTTTTAGGTTCTTTTCCCATGTAGGTCATTACAGAGTATTGAGTAGAGTTCCCTGTGCTATACAGTAGTTCTTATTAGTTATCTATTTTATATATATTAGTGTGTATATGTCAATCTCAATCTCCCAATTTATCCCTCCCCCCCTTTCCCGCTTGGTAACCATAAGTTTGTTTTCTACATCTGTGACTCTATTTCTGTTTTGTAAATAAGTTCATTTGTACAATTTTTTTAGGTTCCACATATAAGCAATATCATATGATATTTGTCTTTCTCTGTCTGACTTACTTCACTCGGTATGATAATCTCTAGGTCCATCCATGTTGCTGCAGATGGCATTATTTCATTCTTTTTTATGGCTGAGTAGTATTCCATTGTATATATACACCACATCTTCTTTATCCATTCACCTGTTGATGGACGTTTAGGTTGTTTCCATGTCTTGGCTATTGTATAAATAGTGCTACAGTGAACATTGGGGTGTATGTATATCCAGAGAAAACCCCTAGCTATAACTGGTTCAAGAAAAAGGTGTGGCCTGTACCAAGCCAGTCAGATTCCTGCCTCTGGGCTTTTCTCGAGTTGAGGCAGGGTGCTCTTGCTTTTCTTCTGAGGTTGCTAGTTTTAAGCAGGGCCGCCACACAGTGTAGCTCAAGGGATCCTCATTCATTAAGGATAAGGAGAACCTTGAGCTACCAGTGGTCTTCTTTTCTATCACGTGAGGAGGAACTGCCTGAAAATGAGACAGCGCAGAGGAAAGCATTGCTTAGAACTTATTGTAATAGACAGGTTCTCAACATCAGCTGAATCATTGGGTTAAAATGGGCTGGAAGTTAGTTATACTCCTGCAACTTCTTAGTTACATGAGTGTCTTATTTTCCTATTGCTGCTGTAACAAATTATCCAGAATGTAGTGGCTTCAAACAACACATATTTATTAGCTTGTAATTTGCAAGTCAGAAGTCTAAAATGTCTCTGCCTTTTCCACCTTCTAGGGCCTGCCTGCCTTCCTTGGTTCATGGTTCCTCATCACTCTGACCTCTGCTTCTGCCATCACATCTTTCTCTGACTCTGATTCTCCTCCTTCTTTTCCCTTATAAGGCCCCTTGTGATTACCTTGGACCCACTTAGATTATCAAGTAATCTAAGATAATCACCCCATCTCAAAATCCTTAACATAATCACATCAGTAAAGTCCCCTTTGCCTGGTAAGGAGGCATATTTTCAGATTCTGGGGATTAGGACATAGACATCTTTGGGGACCTACCACAATGAGCAAATTCATTCCTTTCTGGTTTAGGCTGGTCCGAGTTGGAATACTGTTATTTGCAACCAAGAGTCTTGAAAAGTACTGTATTAAAGAAAATGAGATACAGAAGCAATTTAAGAACCTTTTATATAGATATTTGGAATTATAAAGCATTTTTGGAAATCTTAAACAGTCGTACAGAGAACAATAAACTATACATAAAACTTTAAATGACTTCAATATTTTCCTATCCTTTAATCTCTTTGTACCTTTTTAAAACTTTTTTTTTCACTTTTGTTATGCTACCAACTGGGAATTCTCTTTCACATACTCTTGTTCTCCCTCAAGTTCACCTTTAAAATATCTTGCTTCCTGTAGCGTGTTATATGCTACAGAGCCTTTCTGCAATATTTTTCTTCCTGTTATCCATTTTTCTTCTTTCCTCTCAACTGTCACTCTTCTTGTTTTTCAGAATATTCATCTTTGCCTTTCTATTTATTTATTTATTAAAAAAATTTTTTAATCATGTTTGCCTTTCTTAAATTTGAACTGTTTTCCCTTGTTCACGTTCTGTGAATATTTTTTTCTGTATGTGTTTGGGGGTCGGAAATAGGCTCAAAGCTTTTTTTAAAAAAAATTGTATGCTTCTGCTGTTCTAGAGAATGTTTTGTTATAATTCTCATGGATTCCCATTTCACAATAAATGAATAAAGTCTCTCGCTTCCAGAGTTGTTCTTATTCTTTGCTGTTTCTATGTAAATAATATAGCCCTATATTACTTTCCTGAAAAGCTTAGAAAGTGATATTTTTAATCTTTAAGTACTCATTCACATTTTAATCTCCTCTTTTTAAAATAGAAATATTCTTTCACCAGGGCGTTTTGACTTTGTGCTCATAAGAATATATGTAGGGGAGGAAGAAGTTTTCTTTAACCCTCTTAGTGTCCCTGGCTGGGCCTGAAAAGTAAACTGAAAAAGACAAATGAACAGGAGAAAATCATACAAATTTATTTGATATAAGTTTTACATGACACAGGAGCCTTCATAAGAAAATGAAGACCCAAAGAAACAGTTAGACCTGTGTATTTGGATGATAGTCTTGATGAAGAGTGGACAGTCGAGTCGTGGAGGAATATGATAGGTTAAGGAGGACGAGGTAATTGTAGTAAAGTGGGGGAACTCAGTAAGGCCTGTTTGTTCAGATTCTTCTTGGCGTTTTAGAGATCAGGGCGTTCCTTTCCTTGGAGTGTGGGGAGGGGACCTCTCACAGGAGGGTCTTATGACCTGTTTCAGGGGGAGGAGGTCATAGTGACCTTCCTGCTTCTGCCAGAGTTTGCTCAAATTCCTTCAGCTTAAAACATTTAATCTGCCAAGGTGCCGTATTTTAGGGTAGTGTGTCTGAACCCCATTAAGTACATTGTACAAGATCCTTATTTACTCAATGATGTTTAACTATATTGCCTATGGCAATTTAATCCAACAAATGATATTTCTGTTCTCATTGTACTAATATGCCAGAAATAACTTTTATATTTTATTTTTATTCACCATTTAGCCATCTTTAAAATAAACACAAATAACTTAATAGACAATAAAAATACAAAATAACTTTAAAATGTAATCTTATTTTTCTGTAGGATTCTATGACCTCTTTCCAACTCTTGTTCTGGTACTTCCAGGTTTTTTTTCTTTTCCCTTAATTCATGTAAATTTTTCTGTGTGTCTACTGGATCCACAATGCTGTACAATGTTAGAGCGTAGTACATGGAACCATGTCCCAGCTATGCTCACTTGTTGGGCATCTTTTCTGTTTTTACTCTGCTTTGTTTGTTTACACTATGAGCACTAGGGCTATAACCAGTCTTGAATACATTTTAAAGTGATTCCTTGGGATAGATTCCTAAAGGTAGTAGATCAGGCCAAGCAATATGGTCATAACTAATTATCTCTAGTATACTTTTAGTGCTGTCAGAATAAATACCCCAGGACTTCCCTGGTGGCTCAGTGGTTAAGAATCCTGCCAGTGCAGGGGACACGGGTTCGATACCTGGTCCGGGAAGATCCCACATGTTGTGGAGCAACTAAGCCCGTGTGCCACCACTACTGAGCCTAGAGCCTGTGCTCTGCAACAAGAGAAACCACCACAATGAGAAGCCCGTGCACTGTAACGAAGAGTAGCCCCCACTCGCCGCAACTAGAGGAAGCCCGTGCGCAGCAACGAAGACCCAATGCAGCCATAAATTAATTAATTAATTAATTTTAAAAAAGAATAAATACCCCAGAGAGTAAATAACTTTGATGGAAGGAAGCTAGCACAAAGAAGCAAGGAGATGAGGTTATTTTGTCATATGAACAAGAACTGAAGAAGTGGTTTTGTTTTGTTTTGTTTTAATGACACTGGAATCTGAGAGATTTTGGGGAAAAGAGATGAGATGTATCTCCTTGGGATGGTTGTTTCTGGTCTTTGAGATTACTTTCTCTTTCTTAAGTGTCCCTTTCCTCCAGTGTCACCCCGCCCCCCACGGTGTTGCACCCTTGACATTCTCTTTTTGCCCCCGTCCCTCTGTTGGATCCTTTCCTCGCTACATCCCCTAACTGAGTATCCGCCAATGCTGACCTCTTTGTTCTCTTCCTCACTCACTTCAGACTGTGCCTTTATGTTGCACATAACCCAGTCATTCTGTAGGTCTGAGATTAACTCATGACCCTTCCCTTAGCCTGTTAGCCTGTTCCTACAATGTCTTCTTCCCACTGTCACTCCCACTCCCGTGTTGCAAAACCTTATCATTTATCACGTGGACGATTTCAATTCATTCCTGGATAGTGTCCTTGCTCCCTGGCAATTTCAGTCCTCACTCTTGCCCTGCAAGCTGTGCTGGTCGACAGTAGTCACTTAAACATTCTTGAGTCTTGATTTATGTACCTGGGCTCATGGATGAATAGCCCACTGCTGCTGACATACATATAGTAGTTTTCTTACTCCTTCCTTCTTATACCTCATCAGTATTCCTGTTGTGACAAGTCTGATCTTGTCACTCTCAGACTTTACTAACTTCAGTAATTTTTCAGGGCCTAGAACATAAAGTCTACACTCTTTGTTAGAACAGACCTTCAAGGCCTGTTTGCATTTCCCACCTCATCTTCTGCCTTCAGCCCCCAGTCTCACATCCCCGCCCCATCGCCCTTGTCGTCATTTCCCAAACATGCCAACCGAGCCCTTTCAACCTTCTGTCTTTGCACACGGTGATCTTTTTTTTGCTGGACTTGCAAGCCCTCACCTTTTTTTTTTTCAAGATCCATTTTAAAGCATTTTTTTAAAAAGCCTTCCCAGGTGCTTGAACTCTCCCCATGCTCCTGGGATTTTAAATCTTGAGCAAATGAAGCAATACTATGGGAACAAAGGCAGTGAATAGTGTGTGGCCAGGACCATCTTGAGGTACCTTCTGCTCAGCCCCCAGCCAGCCTTTCTCAATTAGGGTACCTCATTTGAGCCACAGAAACTGAAAATGATCTGAGTGACAGATTTGTCAATTCTGCCAAAGATGGCTTATAGCTAGTGCCATTTTAGGTGCATAGGAGAGGAGTTAAGTCACTGTATGTAATGCATGCTCTAGGGTGGTACAACTTAATTTTCTCATGAAACTCGGGTTAGAAAGACTGCTGCAGGGCAGTTTTGGATCTGCCATCTTTCTAAGCCTGACCTTCTGAGCTCTCACTGATGCTGTGAGCCCCTGGCATTATGATCCATTCCTTTTGTACCTGAGATAACTAGATTCCGTTTTGCTTGCTAACAAATAAGACCATTCTCTGCTATAACAGCATCAGAGAGTATGTATTTATTGCTGTATATATTTGTTGAATAATTAACTGGATGACTAGTCTTTGAAATTTCTCCATTTTCTTTTTTCCCTGTACCAAGTCAGTCACCCCGCACATCGGTCTTTATTGACAGCGTCTCTTAGAGTCTATCTTTTCTTTACATTTCCATGCCCACCATCCTCATCTAGGACTTTATCATCTCAGTCCACATTCCTGCAGTCCTCTCCTCGTGCTGCTTTTTACCTCTTGCACTCTCTCTCCTTAAATGATACTGAACCCAGATCAATTTTTCCCCCAAATGGAAGGACACGTTATCATTCCACTTACAAATATCATACCAACTGGCGTTGAGGTTAAGTCAAACTCATGAGCCTGGCACTCAAGGCCCCCATGGCTTGGCCCCATATTCTCCATCCAGCATGCTTCCTTCACTCCACTCAGACAGAGATGGTGCTCTTCTGTACATACTCTTTTGCTTGTGCTGCACCTACCACACCCCTCCCTCGCTGCAACCTATATTACTGACTTAAAAAATTTCATTATCAGATCTTAAGAAATGGTACTCCCAATATCCATGTTCCAACCATTTTGCTTCCTGAACATATTAAGCTGTATGCACTGCTTCTTTTTCTCCCGATATACCCTTTTCCTGTTCCCCACATCACATTTCATCTGGGTAATTCTTTTTTTATGTTTAAAATACTTTAATTCTCAATATAACCCACATAGAGTGGTTAGGAAAAATAAGCAAACAGTGAATTACAGAGTGTTCAATTTTTTAAAATATTATTATTGATTTCTAAAACCCCTCAGTACCACTTCAGAATCTACCGTCTTCCAAAAGCCTGCTTGACTCTCTTTTTTTTTAATTTTTTTTTTTTTTTTTTGCGGTACGAGGGCCTCTCACTGTTGTGGCCTCTCCCGTTGCAGAGCACAAGCTCCGGACGCGCAGGCAGTGGCCATGGCTCACGGGCCCAGCCGCTCCACGGCATGTGGGATCTTGCCGGACCGGGGCACGAACCCGTGTCCCCTGCATCGGCAGGCGGACTCTCAACCATTGCGCCACCAGGGAAGCCCCTAATTTTAATTCTTACATTCCATTATTGCCTTGTCTACATACTAGTAAGTGGAATTATCCACTGGAACTCTCTTCATCAAGAACCATTAATTAACCTGTTAAGTATGCACTTAAGTGGACAGCAAAGAAGACAAGAAGTATTCTTACCCCACTTTCTTTTCCCTTCTTTAATACCAAATTGCTGAATAATTTTTATTTTTAAGAAATATAAAGGTCCACAGCAGGTCACTGCTGGCTATTAACAAACCTAGTAACGAGCAAAACCATTTCCAAGTCAGTGTTGGGGCACCGGCATTGTCATTGGAATCAGAAAGGCCTCTTGCGTGTCTGGGGTACTCAGTGAGAACATCTGCCACTGAGGAGCAGAGGTGGGGCAGGGTTGGCTTGGATGTCCAGGGCTGTGCCAGATTTGGAGCATGCCTCCCATACCTAAGTCATTGGATGGCGAAGATGGTCTTGGCTAGGAATCGTTGGGTTCCAAGAGTTAGAAATCTCAAACTAGGTCACAGGAAGAAGAGAGTTGTAGTACATTTATACTATGCAATCACTCAGACACAGGAATTAGAAAGTGGCCAAGCTCCCTGAGAACAGGAGAAGGGAAGATGCTGGGATTGAAAGCTCTTTCTCTCTCATTAACTCTTTGTCTATTAACAACCACAAGAATTCTCAAGGGAAAGGATTTGGCTAATTTTTGGTTTGATAATGATGGTTGACCTTAGGCCAAGTGTTCGTCCTTGCTCCACAGCACTGTGGGATTGGGGGCACATATTATAAAAATAAACACTTGGTCCTGTTCTTTCAAGGGGGTTTTGAGTGAGTCACACATAAGTCCCAAAGCTTCCACTATAAAAAGTTCAGTGTTGTATATGTATTTGAGCGTTGTCATTGAATAATATAAAAAAAAGAATAATTTAACACCCTAGGGCTGTTTCTTTGCCTTCTTCTAATTTTAGTAGCTAGTTCACTATGATATGGAAGAGGAATTGTTAATTTAATCTTAAAATTAACATGTTATTGATGTCATCAATAGGAAATGATGAAAAATTCTGAATTAATTCTTACAATCATATATATTGTACATTACATGGTTAAAAATCAACCTTATTAGAGGCTGGGTGCAATTTTGGCCTGCAGATTTAAAAGAGCATATGGAAGAATTCGAGGGGGGTCTAGGGAAAGCTAAGGAAATGAAAAAAGAGAAATAAAATAACATGTGAGTTTCAAATTAAGGAAGATGATAGGCTTATTTAGCCTGGAGAAGAGAAGACAGTAATGACGTGAGAATTTCCCCAAACATATGAAGGTGAAACAGAGATATATTGAGTTTACCTCTATTGCCTTGATATAATATGCAACAGAATATAGATTTTAATGACAGCGTAAACTCAACCTTTTAAACTGCAGTGCTGCATTTGGAGAAATTCATGGACTCTTTATATATAAGATGTATAAATGTATCTATAGAAGCAGAGTGTGGTATCATACTCACAGGAGTATAAATTAGAGGACTTTGTTGAGATTGCCTCAAGCTCTATGAGCCTGAGGTTAGTTTTTTGATACTTAGTAGAAATGAAAGACAGAAGTAAAAAAGTTTTGTCATCATATTTTTCTTAATGAATTATTCCAGATGTGGCCAAATGAATTGTACTCTCTAAGAGGCATTCAAAGGAGCAGCAATAGTCACGAATCACTGAGTTTTCTTTTGTAGAGTGGGGATTATGAACTAAGGGTGAAAGCTAAATTTTCCTTCATAATGAAGCGAGATTCTGATTGACTAGGTGAGAGAAGAAAGAAAGGAGAGATGAAGTGACCGGAAATGGGGAAACAATGGCGGAAATGTCAGTTAGAGAAATTAACAGACTTTCCTGTAAGTAGTGTGCCGTGTGAGTCATCTTGATCCACCTCTCTCCCTCAAGATTTCACAAAATACCTGACTGTGTTATTGACTTATCGAGTTGGATCTCTGTTAGGATGCATAGAAAATGCTAAGTATAGCCTCAAGGTAGAATTGGACAAGAGCTAGGGTCACTGGTGGAAGCTATACTATACTCAGATTATCTGTATTTATCAACCCAACAGTGAATTAAGTAGACATTTCAGTGTAGTATCAGGACCAAGTAAGAATTTCGATTGGGTAGAAGAAAACTCAAGATTGGGATTCCAGGGAGTTTCACTGTATGACCTTGGAAGAACAAATAAACTCTTTGTGCCTTAACTTCTTCTTCAAATGAAGATAACGTGTATACCTCATATACTTCAGGGTATAATAATGTATGATTACTTAAAAGAAAACATAGGCATTTCAGGTCACAAGTCCTACTGCCCAATACTGAGAAGCACTGAGAAATGAGCAAGCCCTGGGCGCTGAGGCGTGGGCTACCACTTCTACGTGAAATGTAGTTTGGGGTCCTGAGGATCCCCAAAACTCATTCAGGGGGACTGCAAGGTCAAAATTACTTTTATAATAATACTAAGATTTTATTTGCTTTTTTCAATCTCATTCTCTCATGAACGCCTGGTGGAGTTTTCTGGAGGCTACATGGTGTGTGATATCTTAACAGATTGAATGCAGAAGCAGATATGAGAATCCAGCTGGCTTCTTTAAGCCAGATCTTAAAGAGATTTTCAAAAATATAAAACAGTCCTACTCTTCTTATTAATTTTTTTTCTTTTGGAAATACAGTTCTTTTTCATTTAAAATGTTATTTGTGTTAACATGTAATGAGTTTATTGTTCTTATTTTAAAAGAATAAATATTTAAACATTTTTCAGTTTTGATTTCTAACATAGTAAATATCAATAGATATTTTTCACACAAACAAAAGATTTTTGAGGGACTTCCCTGGCGGTCCAGTGGTTACGACTCCGTACTTCCAGTGCAGGAAGTGCAGGTTCAATCCCTGGTAGGGGAACTAAGATCCCACATGGCCCTTGGTGTGGTCAAAAAAAAAAAAAAAGGATTCTGCGGTCGTTTATTATTTTTTAAAGTACAATAGGAGTCCTGAAACAAAATGATTGGAGGACCACTTCACCTTGGCAAAGTGACTTTGCATAAGGTGATCTGTGCATGTTCTAACTTTCCCTCCTTCTCCCATGGTCTTATGGTGGGTGGTGGGGCTCTCAGGAGAGTCCCTCAGGGAGTACAGATATTTGGGACCCCTCTCAAATTGATGCAAGCTGAAACTGAGCTGTGTGTGTGGTTCTCTAGGCAACACCATTATATCCACATATTCCATTCCTGTGCTGTAGGGATTCTCCAAAGTTACTCATCTCTAGGTCAGAGATTGATGGCATTTTATGCTGAAGGAAGGGTCCTGGAGAAGATCTGAATTTGGTGACAAAGCCTGGTCTTGTATCATTAGCTTCTTTCAGCATATGCATAATCAGAGTGTTCCAGTATCAGCCTCAGAATAGCAGTTACTGATGCTCATGACGGGTGAGACATTGGGCTAGCCAATTTACATGTATTAAATCTCACAACACACTTGGGAGTTAGGTATTAAGTAAATTTGGTTAAGGTCTCACAAGTAGAAAGTAGCAAAAGTCAGATTCAACACACAGGTCCTTTGGATCCAGGTTCTGAGGCATTAAACGCTGTATTGTATCACTCTCCCTATAGACTTGATGACTACAGTTTCCTCTTCCAATGTACTGGGGAGGGTCAGCTGACTGTTGTAACAACCAACGTAAAATTTACAAAAGATTAATATAAAAGCTCCTTTGTGTTCCAGTGCAAAGTGGGTTGGTGAGAGTTCCACATGGACACTCAGAGATCCAGGATCTTTCCCTCTTGTGGCTCCATCCTTCTGTAGGCCCTTGGAGTTCTCTATCTTTAGACAGTCGATGAGGAGAGTGGAAAACTGTACATAGGAGAGTTTTATACACCAAGCCAGCACTTCCACCCATATTTCATGGCCTTAAATCACTCATATGGCTACACCCAATGGCAAGGGATGCTGTGAAATATGGTCTAGCTTCCCAGAAGGAAAAGGGGAAGAGTTGAGCAAACAATCCCATGAGCACTCTGAAGAGTTTGATATTAAGTAATAATGAGGAGATTCCAGGAATATTGCCAGAGTCTGAGCTCACGAGGTCAACTGATACTTTAGAAGGTCTACCAATAATTCGATATCCCTGACATGGAAGGTTCTTTTCTTTAAGGCCTCCAGGGCCCAGGTCCTCAGATATAAGTATATATGGACCTGAGATTAACTATCAAAAAACTATAATATGATAGCTAATGCTAAGCAGCCCATATAACATCTTAGTGAAAATTATAAGACCTTATTTTCCTAAGACGCTTCAGTGCTATGTTTGAGAAAAATTTCAGAGCAAATATACAAATATATAATTAATAAAATATGAATGATGCCCTCTAAGATTGTGCAATATATGTCCTGTACAACTATACAAGAATGGCCTGCCTTTATGCTGGCTAAGGATTCCTGCCCCTTCAGTCATTACAGTTCAACCCAGGTTTCCACCTGTCTTGCTGGAATGTACCCAGAGAACATGATTAAGTCATAGCTTGATTTTTCTCTAAATGTTCCTCTTTCTGGTTCCTTCTATTTGTCCCATGCATGATAGCATTTCTCATCATTGCCTGCCCTTAGTAGAAAAGAAAGAACAATAGATTATTCCTTGAACGACGGCATGTTGTCCTGGAGTTCCAGCTTCTGGTTCTGACAGAGTTTCTCAACATACATGGTTATTTAGTCTATACAATTATTCTATTAGCAGGGTTAGTAAACCTTGACATTATTGACAGTTGGCGGGGTGGCTAATTCTTTCTCTGGGTATATGCCCAGCAGTGGGATTGCTGGGTCATATGGCCACTCTATCTTTAGCTTTTTAAGGAACCTCCATACTGTTTTCCTTAGTGTCTGCACCAATTTACAATCCCACCAGCAGTGTAGAGGGTTCCCTTTTCTCCACACCCTCTCCAGCATTTGTTATTTGTAGACTTTTTAATGCTGGCCATTCTGACTGGTGTGAGGTGATAACTCATTGTAGTTTTGATTTTCATTTCTCTAATAATTAGCGATGTTGAGCATCTTTTCATGTGCCTATTGGCCATCTGTATGTCTTCTTTTTTAAAATAAATTTATTTATTTTATTTATTTTTATTTTTGGCTGTGTTGGGTCTTTGTTGCTGTGCACAGGCTTTCTCTGGTTGCGGCGAGTGGGAGCTACTCTTCATTGTGGTGTGTGGGCTTCTCATTGCAGTGGCTTCTCTTGTTGCAGAGCAGGGGCTCTAGGCATGCGGGCTTCAGTAGTTGTGTCTCGCGGGCTCTAGAGAGCAGGCTCAGTAGTTGTGGCACACGGGCTTAGCTGCTCCACAGCAATGTGGGATCCTCTCAGGCCGTGGCTCGAACACGTGTCCCCTGCATTGGCAGGCAGATTCTCAACCACTGCGCCACCAGGGAAGCCCTGTATGTCTTATTTCTAGAAATGTCTATTTAGGTCTTCTGCCTGTTTTGATTGGGTTTTTTTTTTTTTTTTGAGTTGTATGAGCTGTTTGTGTATTTTGGAAATTAAGCCCTTGTTGGTCTCATTGTTTGCAAATATTTTTTCCCAGTCTGTAGGTTGTCTTTTCATTTTGTTTATGATTTCCTTTGTTGTGCAAAAGCTTATAAGTTTGATTAGGTCCCATTTGTTTACTTTTGCTTTTATTTCTATTGCCTTGGTAGACTGACCTAAGAAAACATTGGTATGATTTATGCCAATGTTCCCTTCTAGGAGTTTTATGGTGTTCTGTCTTATATTTAAGTCTTTAAGCCATTTTGAGTTTATTTTTGTATATGGTGTGACGTTGTGTTCTAAGTTCATTGACTTACATGCAGCTGTCCAGCCTTCCCAATGCCACTTGCTGAAGAGACTGTCTTTTCTCTGTTGTATATTCTTGCCTCCTTCGTTGAAAATTAATTGACCATAGATGTGTGGGTTTATTTCTGGGCCCTCTATTCTGTTCCATTGGTCCATATGTCTGTTTTGTGCCAATACTATGCTGTTTTGATTACTGTAGCTTTGTAGTATTGTCTGAAGTCTGAGAGGGTCATGCCTCCAGCTTTGTTCTTTTTCCTCAGGATTGCTTTAGCAATTCTGGGTCTTTTATGATTCCATATAAATTTTAGGATTATTTGTTCTAGTTCTGTGAAAAATGTCATGGGTAATTTGATAGGGATCACATTAAATCAGTAGATTGCTTTGGGTAGTATGGCCATTTTAACAATATTAATTCTTCCAATCCAAGAGCACGGGATATCTTTCCATTTCCTTGAATCATCTACAGTTTCCTTTATCAATGATGTATAGTTCTCAGCATATAAGTCTTTCACCTCCTTGGTCAGGTTTATTCCTGAGTATTTTTTTATATGATTTTAAAAGGGATTGTTGAAATTTGTTTTTCAAAAATTGTATAGCAACAGTGTCTGTTTAAGAGTGTGCATTTTAACATGCTTGATATAATGTGGAGGAGGGTGGTGGTGGTGGTGGAAATCCAAAGTGGAGTGCCCCCTGGATTGTAAAAGTCCTAGAAGCGGCATCTGTTTGGCTCACACATGTAGCCACAGCATCTTGCACAAAGCCTTCCATGTAGTAAATGCTCAATAAATATTTGTTGAATGAAAGAATGAGTGAATCAATGAATCAGTAAATGTCCTCTACTGCCAAGGCCCACTGCTCAATTAATTTCTGCCTTGCACAGTATATTGTCCAGCCTGCAGGTCAGCTGGGAACCTTTTCCCCCTCATTTCTGTTGAGGTATAATGACCTGTAAGAGGAGTCGTGCAGCCTGGCTGGGTTCTTAAATCATTGAGTGAATGATGCATCGGTGATCTTGAGAGCATACCTGGGGCCTCAGAGGCTTTATAAAAGGTATGTCAGCTTTTCAAATAAGTCCATACTGAGCATCCAAAGCTCTTCTCCACTGTGTCAGTACCTCTGATAGTCAATAACTTTTGTTTGTGAGCCAGCATAGGTTGTATTAATTTTCTGGAAGATTCTCCTGGAGCTTCATAATCCTGAGATATCATGCATCTGGAGTTAGGAAGATACCCCTTAGGTTTTACAACACTGGAAGGAAACCATATCTGGAAGGCTTTCCAGGGGATTACCAGAAAGAAAGTAATCTCGTTATTGGCTAATCTCAAATATACAGAAATCCCAAAGGACGGTGCCCAAGATTACTTTTCTTATGGAGTAATCTTTCCATCTTGACAGTCAGCCTCTGATGGGCAATTGAGAGTTTTTCCCTCCCTGGCCACCCTTCTTTTAATTTTCCACCCCTGGTCCCTTCTGGAGCCTTCCTGGCAAGCACCTTGGGGTCGAGTGGATCAAGCCTGTCTTTCCCAACTCTGTTCTGGAAGGGATCCAATGCATACTTGCAGACAGGGTGAAGTCCTCCACAGATGCAGCTTTACATCCTTCAGTCTCTTCAGAGTGAAATGATCATCAGAAAAACTTTCCACTTGCTAACACTGATAGTCCCTTATAACAAGAGTTCAAATGCCATTAGGCTTAAGCAAATGAAAACAAAAGTCCTCTTAGGGTGAGGAGGACAAGGATTGAATAGGGTGAGGGGCTTAGAAAACTCTACCTAGCCACACTGAACAGCCCTAAAGAATCCAGTTTAGTGATGCTTCTCTATTTCCCGTGCTCCTGTCCCCACCCCAGAGTCCAAGGGCATTCCCAAGGCTAATGATTCATGGGAGAATTTACTCATTCCACATACCAGTCCCCTAACAGTTGTGATGACATTGTACTAGATTACTTCTGGGTGATGGCAGACAGGGCCACAGTAATAATGCCTTGCAAGTGGAACATGTCTGTAATTAGGCTGTCCTGTAATTAGGGAGCTGACAAGTTAGCCACAGTTTGTCATTAGCCAGTGACACAGCAGGACACAGGAAGAACCATAGAGAAGGACATCTGTCTGCCAGTTGATGGCGAGCATTCCACGGAAAGCCAGAATGAATAACACAATAATAATAACAACAAAAAGCCATAGAGAGGAGAAGATCACATTTCTTGATCGGATACAAAGCTAGTGCCTCAGAACGAAAGGGATCGTGGATCTCCCTTCATCCTCCTGCCATGAAGGATAGTGTGTGAGAGGTGGATTTTAGTATCTCACAAAGTCAGGCACATAGCTTAGGATGGATCCGGAATTTTGGTGGTGACTTCAGGAACAGTGAGAGAGAGGTCCCACATCACATACACAAACTGGACCGATGGCTCAAAAATGAGCCCTCTGAAACCCATGCACATATGGTCACCTTATCTTTGATAAAGGAGGCAAGAATATACAGTGGAGAAAAGACAGCCTCTTCAATAAGTGGTGCTGGGAAAACTGGACAACTACATGTAAAAGAATGAAATTAGAACACTCCCTAACACCATACACAAAAATAAACTCAAAATGGATTAAAGCCCTAAATGTAGGCCAGACACTATAAAACTCTTACAGGAAAACGTAGGCAGAACACTCTATGACATAAATCACAGCAAGATCCTTTTTGGCCCACCTCTTCGAGAAATGGAAATAAAAACAAAAATAAACAAATTGGACCTAATGAAACTTAAAAGCTCTTGCACAGCAAAGGAAACCATAAACAAGACGAAAAGACAACCCTCAGAATGGGAGAAAATATTTTCAAACGAAGCAACTGACAAAGGATTAATCTCCAAAATATACAAGCAGCTCATGCAGCTCAATATCAAAAAAAACCCAAACAACCCAATCCAAAAATGGGCAGAAGACCTAAACAGACATTTCTCCAAAGAAGATATACAGATTGCCAATAAACACATGAAAGGATGCTCAACATCACTAATCATTAGAGAAATGCAAATCAAAACTACAATGAGATATCACCTCACACTGGTCAGAATGGCCATCATCAAAAATTCTACAAACAATAAATGCTGGAGAGGGTGTGGAGAAACAGGAACCCTCTTGCACTGTTGGTGGGAATGTAAGTTGATACAGCCACTATGGAGAACAGTATGGAGGTTCCTTAAAAAACTAAAAATAGAACTACCATATGACCCAGCAATCCCACTACTGGGCATATACCCGAGAAAACCATAATTCAAAAAGAGTCATGTACCAGTATGTTCATTGCAGCTCTATTTACAATAGCCAGGACATGGAAGCAACCCAAGTGTCCACCGACAGATGAATGGATAAAGAAGATGTGGCACATATATACAATGGAATGTTACTCAGCCCTAAAAGGAAACAAAATTGAGTTATTTGTAGTGAGGTGGATGGACCTAGAGTCTGTCATACAGAGTGAAGTAAGTCAGAAAGAGAAAAACAAATACTGTATGCTAACACATATGTATGGAATCTAAAAAAAAAAAAAGGGTCTGGTGAACCTAGGGGCAGGACAGGAATAAACACGCAGATGTAGAGAATGGACTTGAGGATACGGGGAGGGGGAAGGGTAAGCTGGGATGAAGTGAGAGAGTGGCATTGATATATATACACTACCAAATGTAATATAGATAGCTTTCCCGCTAGCTGAGATTAGCTCTGTGCTTTGTGACCACCTAGAGGGGTGGCATAGGGAGGGTGGGAGGGAGATGCAAGAGGGAGGGGATATGGGGGTATATGTATACATATAGCTGATTCACTTTGTTATACAGCAGAAACTAACACAACATTGTAAAGCAATTATACTCCAATAAAGATGTTTAAAAAAAATGAGCCCTTTGAGTGGTTCTGGGGAGGAGTTTGACTTGAGTAAATTAAAACATTCTTCCGAGGATGTGAAGGAGCAAGTGGACCAATCATCTCTGTCATTCCCCTAAACGTGCTTTTATTGAATTCTTTGAAGTCTCATTTGGTTCCTCCCTTTTATACCATCTCCTGAACTCAGTAGACAAGTCTGGTCACCATCCCAACTCCATCCTGTCTCTTCTATTTTGGATGCCCTAGTTTGGAGCATCACATGCTCCCTTATCTGGACCGACCGCTGCAGATACCCTCTTCCTGGTTTCTGTACTCTGGGCTCTCCTCCTTCATCTACTCAGACCTCTATTGATAAAGCTCAATTTCCTATTGTAACTGCCTCCACAGTCTCTCTTCTAGAGCTGCTAATGGAGCCCCATTTCCTACCAGCATGGAGTCCTTGGCATGAAATTTAAAGCCTGGTTTCAGAATTCTTATGTCCCTTATACCTTTAGTTCCTCTGTAACTCAGGGCTTATACTCCAATTGAAGTACATGTTCAGTGTAACTTGCATCTTCCTATTTTCATCTTTATGATATTCTCTTTTTCTAGAATGGTCTTTCCTCTGATCTTTTTCTGAATTCCCACCCATCCTTCAAGGCCCAGCTTAAAAGGTGTCCCTTCTTCCAGAGGCTTCTCTTGTTTCCCCTCCCAATATGTTTCCTTTCTCTCAACATTGTTCCCCCCCCTCCCTACCCTCTTCTCCCCACCTCTTTTGGCGTTTCCTCAGGCCCCTGGCCATTGTGCTGGTTGAAGTAGCCCTGGTATAGTTGAAAGCTCAGTACATTGGAAATTCGGATGCATCTGTTTGAGGGCTGCTGCTTCCACTTTGCTGGTATGTGATCTGTGGCAAAAGACTTAACCTCTTTGAACCTCTGTATTATTATTTTCAAATTGGAGGTAATAATCCTTGTCTCATAGGATTGTTGTAAACCCTGAGATGATATATACAGAAATCTTTTCTAAATCAGAAAGCATTGTACCAATGAGGGATATCATAATGATTATCAATCTTATACTCTAGTTTTTTATATAATTGCCTTATTATATCTCTTACATTACAGTTATTTGAGAAATTATTTTACTCCATCGTCCCACAACCAGTGTTAACCTCCTGTATCAGTTAGTCAGGTGTTCAGGTGCACGAAACAGAATACACGATTATCATGGGTTTAAGCAAAAAAGAGATTTATTTATTTCATAAAATAAGACATTTGAAGGCCAGCAGTCAAGGTTGGGTCTACAGCTCAACAATATCGTCCAGTTTCTACCCCACTGTCTTCAGTATCTTGACTTTCTATTTCCATGCTTGTTGTCTCATAGTTGCAAGATGATAGCCACAGCTCAAGGCTTGATGACCTTATCTGGAGACAGGAAACAGTGTTTGCCTGTGGGGGAGGTACTGGATTGGAGGTGGATACTCAGGTGCCCTTGAAAAGGGACTTCATTTCCACTGGAAAGAGAGAGAGTAGGCATGTTGTAGGCCTGTTGAGTAGGCAACAGTGTCTGCTACAGCCCTTGATGCAGAAATCAAGTCTTGTTCATCTTGATTGCCTCTCTGTAGTGCCTAGTATATAGTAGATGGCATATGGTAGCTGTTCAATAAATATTAATTGAATGAATGAAGGAATAAAATAATACATGAATGAGATTCCTAAAACCTGAAATAACCGGTCTCAACACAGCCATTTTTGTACATGTATCTTCCTTAAAGTTCACCCTCATAATAGCCTTCAGAACTAGAGCGATTTATCCATCAAGCAGAAGTGCTGTTATTCAAAGTGATTTGATTAGTTTTTGTCTAGTCAGGGGATAAGATGCAGGAACATTATGTTAGAAAGACAGCATAAAAGTGAGTCCAGATCTGAGAGGTTTTAAATGAATCTGAAATATTAAAATATGTCTCTGACAAATATGAGCCTTT
The DNA here is from genome assembly GCF_964341445.2 of Mesoplodon mirus. Lineage (NCBI taxonomy): Eukaryota > Metazoa > Chordata > Mammalia > Artiodactyla > Ziphiidae > Mesoplodon > Mesoplodon mirus. The sequence goes on from NC_138981.1 coordinate 9,373,774, forward strand.
GTGGTTTTCTTTTTATACGAAGTTGCATAGGAATTCAAAATATTGTTACAGGGTACATCACAGTAAGAATTCATATTATGAAAATTATACACTAATAGAATCTTTTAAATGACCTCCTCCCCCTTTTCTTTCCATACCTTATCAGACAGGGGGAGATTCGGTGGGAAAGCAGTAATTATAATCCTTCCTAGTTTGACAGACTCTTGGTATATGCCTGAGCAAAATGGGTGAGAGAGGGCGGGGATAAAGATATAAAGGAAATTAGGTGACCTAATAAGGCCTACTGGAGGTACATGTAGCAAATGTGGTTCTTAACGTTGAATAAAGTTCAGCTTGTAGGAGAATGAGCTAATAATTTTCTATTTCATAGATTTACAATTGACTGGTAAAAGTCTCTGATCTCGAATTTGTTTCTGTAAAACCTAGCCTTCTTGATTACAGAATTAGCAAAGTAGATGGGATCTCAAAACATGGTATATCTCTTGGTCTTTAGGAAGATGCACTTGTATATCTGCATTGCACGAAATGGGGAAGGGAATGGGAATATACAAACATATTGTAATCATAAAGCTTACAGATGAGGAAGTCAACACTAAGAAAAGTTAAGTAATATCTCAAGGGTTACTTCTATTTACAGATATGGGAATAGAACCGAGAAATCCTACTGCCTTGTCTGTTGCTCTTTCTAATGCCCTATGTGGCATCTTTAATTTTTTTTTTTTTTTTTTTTTTTTTTTTTTGGCTGCATTGGGTTTTCGTTGTTGCGTGCACGGGCTTCTCACTGCGGTCGCTTCTCTTGTTGCAGAGCATGGGCTCTAGGTGCATGGGCTTCAGTAGTTGTGGCACATGGGCTCAGTAGTTGTGGCTCGCGGGCTCTGGAACGCAGGCTCAGTAGCTGTGGCACATGGGCTTAGTTGCTCTGCAGCATGTGGGATCTTCGCCAGCCAGGGATCAAACCCGTGTCCATTGCATTGGCAGGTGCATTCTTAACCACTGTGCCACCAGAGGAGTCCCGGCATCTTTAATTTTTGAATCTCCTTTAAGGTACTCAAATATGAGAGAAAAAATTGAATTATGTTGGTGGACCTTGAGAGACTTTTATTCCACAAACCTTTATGCAAAAGTTACCCTTCTGTTGCCAGACTTACCCCTAGGAACCAGCGTTTCTCATAATAATACTCATACTTTGGAGAAATTATTGTCATCACTTAGCTTTTCTGGTCTTACCTTTTGTCATCACTCAAATGGGATAGTAATAACTTTCTTGTCTAACTTACAGGGTTATTTCAAGAACTAATCGAGAACAAAAGAATTTAGAAAAATGAAAACTTACAAATGTACAGCATGATTCATCATCTTATTTAATACTAATCAAAATAATAAGCTTTAAAACCAGCTTGTCTTACCTTTTAACCTCTAGTCCCATTGCCCACCTCTGTAGAATACTAAGACATGCAAGGTAAAAAGTAAAAAATAAAGAAAGGAAGAAAGAAAGGAAAGAAGAAAGAAAATAAAAATAAGCAATCCTTCCTTTACTTCTCTTATTAGTTTTTTAACCTAATTTCTCAAGAATCCCTTTGTTTTTAGCTGCCAACTGCATCTCTGAGAACATTCATTGCCCAATTATTTACACCCAGTATCCCCTGGAGAAGGAGAATTTAACATTTGTACTAAGTTTATCATATTTGGTGCCTCATTGACCTGTCACAACTGCCCTTTGGGTTCAGGCGTGTACATCTGACATCCTATGGACATCACCTGGGTGTTTCATAGTCCATTCAAATTTAACACATCACAAAGTGAATTCGCCTTCTTTTCCAACAAAACTGCTACTTGGGCATCTCTTTCTCAGGTGCATTTCCATTGGCCCAGGCATCTAAGTTAGACCCTTGGGAAAGTTCCTTGACACCCCTCCCTTCCTACTGCCCCAAATAATCAAATAAGTAGTCCTGCTGATTTTATCCCCAACACAGTTATTCTCTATCCCTTCACCTTCTGCCATAAACTCCCTCTGTATTCTCCGAACTGGCCTTCTTATGTTCATTCTTCTTCCCAAATAGATCCAAAAGGATCTATTTCAAATATCCGTCTGACCAGATCATACCCTGATTCAAGCCAGTCTATAACTCCCCATCACTGGAACCATGGTTCTCAAACTGGGTTCATATGGAGCCCATGGGGGCACCTTAGTTGGAGGGGTGGAAGAAGGCAAAGGGGATACTATCTGAGCTGGGGCGTCTATGTTCCCACTTCAAACAAGGAGATCCCACTATGTATTTGCTTTCTGCATTGAGATTCTTGGAAATAATTGCTTTTAGAAAGAAACATTTTGTGGTTAAAATTGGAAGCCCACTGACTATAAGGTACAGTCCATGACCTGGCCCCTACCTGCCTTCCAAGGTTCATCTCTCTTTACTCCCTTCTCACTGTAGAACCAAGCAACACCAAACTGCCCACATTTCCTGCACATACAACACCTCCATGCCCCTGACTGTTTTATTATGCTGTGCCTGTCACCATGAAAGCCTTCTGTACCCCATCCCTACCTTTAGGGTAACTAAATTTCAATACCTTTTAAGACTGGGTATCATCACCTTCTGGAAGCATTCCCTCTTCCTCCTAGTTGCCCTTTCTCTCCCTGACAGTCTGCTATGCATTATGTGCTAGTTCAGATGTGAGAGGCATTAGATGATGTAGTGCAAGGAACACTGGGTTCTGATCCTCACTCAGCTGCTAACTATGTGTGTGACTCTAAGCAATTCACTTCATCTCTATGGACTGTAATTTATTCTATCAATCATCCATTCATTCAATCAGCAATATTTGTTGATTCCTCTTTCCCCTTTATGGAGCTCATATTCTGGTAGGGGAAATAGGAAATTAAAAACAAATTTAAATTATCCTATGGTGTGAAATGCTATGGAGAAAGGAGTCTGGAGGGTAGGGTATTTCTTTTTTTATTGAAGTATAGTTGATTTACAATATTATATTAGTTTTAGGTGTACAACGTAGTGATTCAATATTTTTATATGTTATACTCCATTTAAAGTTACTACAAAATAATGGCTACATTTCCTTGTGCTATACAATATGTCCTTGTTATTTATTTTATACATAGTAATTTTTATCTCTTAATCCCATACCCCTATCTTGCCCCTCCCTGTCCCTCTAGTTTGTTTTTTGTACCCACTAGTTTGTTTTCTGTATCTGTGAGTCTGTTTCTGTTTTGCTATATACATTTGTTTGTGTTATTTTTTAGATTCCACATATAAGTAATAACATAGAGTGTCTCTGTCTGACTTGTTTCACTAAGCATAATATCGTGGAGGTCCATCCATGTTCTTGCAAATGGCATTACTTCATCCTTTTTTACGGCTGAGCAATATTCCATTATATTTATATACTACATGTTCTTTATCCATTCATCTCTTGATAGGCACCTCCTTAGAGAGATCTTCCTTGACCATTGGATCTTAGTCATCTAGTCACTCCCTTTCAATCAAAATGACTTTAATTCTCTGCACATCACCATCTGCTATTTTTCTTACTTATGTTATTTTCTTATTTTGCTGTTTATCATCTGTCTTCTCTATTAAAATGTAAAGTCAATGAGAGCAGAAATTGTTTCGTTGCCTGCTGTATTCCCCAGTTCCCAGAACAGTGCCTAGTTCATAGGAGAAATTCCTTAAATAATTACTGAATTAGTGGATACCTTGCTTTTACCTTGCTTTTACCTACTCCTGTTTTTGAGACTGATCATATGGCCAAGATGCTACAGTCCAACTGAGAAATGCATGGGGCTCTCTCTACTGTAATTTGCAGCAAAAGAATCCTCAGCTGCCATTCTGTATGGAACATCTGGCCCAATAGCAGAGTCCTGACACTAGCCTGAGATAAGGTCTTAACAGTAATGAAGAAATTCCTCCCTCTTTTCCCTGAGAAGCCCTCAGAGCAGAAAAGATACTGCTGCTTAGGGCTTTGGTGACTGACCAGGCAGCAATGAGACTGATTTTTAGGCAAAACACCCACCTCTGATCAATCAAAGCAAATGTTTTCACCTTCAAAGTAATGATCTTAGGGGCTGAAACTTTTACAGCCAAGGCTCAAGACAGTTGTGGAAATCCTTCCGGAGTTAATAACCATGTGCCTCAATTCACGTGTACTCAACTGGGAATTGGTATGCAACCTCAAGGGCTCATTCTAGGTAAGGTAGGAATACATTATGATTTCCATTTTACAGGTGGGGAAACTGAGTCTCAGAGAAGTTAAATGACTTGCTGTGGATCTGATGCCCTTAGGTCTCTTATTTGTGAATACATTCAACAGTGTTTGAAAGTGTTTTGTTTTCGGAAATGACCGAATGTCACTTGGAGCCAAGTAAAGCAAATTAAACAGATTCTCAGGGCTGGGTAGTACAGCTTCCAATGGGTAAATCTCTACAAGATTTATAAGGGCCCTTAGAGAGTCTCCAGGCTGAAAATAAAACCTCAGAAAATCACATATGTACTCAAATGCCACTCATTGGTTTTTCTTTGCTTTAGGCAGATCTATTTCATGCTAGACAAAGAAACCTATCCCAACCTCTGCTGCACACACCTGGCACAGAGAGGGAACAGGGCCTGGAGACCAGCTACTCAAATCTTTGTCTCTCTGCCAAGAGAGCTTAAAGGTATAAACCGGCTGTGTTAGCTTGTTTCAAAGGAGCAGATTCTTCCATTTTTATGTCAATGAAAAACAAAGGAGGATGGGGAGAATCTCTTCACTTTAAAAAATATATCAATCCATTAGAAAACATTCTAGATAATTAATGTACCAGAGGACGATAAAGACCTGGAGAAGCCAGTTGTTTCCCCCTGGTGGCAGTTACGCTGTGGAGAGTCGGCTTCTGCACCATTCATAACTGTAGCGCGCAAATTAGCACAGATTGAAAGCCCAACAACGAGCTGTTCCAGGTAGACCAGATGTCTTGAAGGAAGGCTGTCTCTCTACAAGTAAACACAATGCCTATTTCCTGTCACTTTCACTGTTGAATAAATAGCTATTTGGTATCTGGAATAATTCTTGATTAATAGGGTTCTCTTTTCTAAAAGGGCATCCCAACTGTTCTGTCCCCAGAGTGGAGCACTTTTTCAAAACACATTCTCCAAAGGCATTGCTTTACTTCCCTTTCCCGATCAAGAGCTGGTCTTTGCTGCCAGATGCTGACTCAGAGATGAGGGAAGGTTTTGGTGGCCACTCTCTTGGGGAAAGGTAGATAGGGTGAAGGGGAAAACTAACTGGAGGATATGAGGGCCTTCACTGTTATCATTAGCAACCCAAAGGAGGATGAAGGATGCTGGGGATGGAGGAGTAGTGGGAGATGGACGAACATCAGCAGTGAGGTCAGAGAAGCGGCAGTACCCACTGGGGATGCTTGGCCAGCATTGTTCTGGCTGTGAATCTAATGAGCATAAAATTCATTCATTCAACAAATATCTATTAAGGTCCTTCTACATCCAGGGAACTGTTGTAGGCATTTGGGATCCATCAGTGAAAAAAAACACCAAAAACCAAAACCAAAAAAGATCCCTGCCCTTGTGGAGCTTTTATTCCAGCAAAAGAATCAGACTAGAAGCAACAGACCTAAAAATAAATTATATAATATACTAGTGGGTGATAAGTGCTATGGAAACAAGGGAAAAAAAACAGTTAATGAAGCCTCAGAGTCTCAGGGTGTGGTGGGTCTTGCAGTTTTGAAGAGGCTTTTCAGAGATGGCTTTTTGGAAGTGACGTTTGTACAAAGACTTGACAGGGTGAAGGAGCTGGCCATGCAGATATGTGACAGAAGAGCATTCCAGGCCGAAGGGACAACCACTGTGAAGAGCCAAAGGTGGGAGGTGGGAGGGTACCTGCAGAGTTTGAAGAATGCAAGGAGGCCGGTGCTGCTGGAGCTTAGTAAGGGCGGTGGGGCTGGCGGAAGTGGGGAGTAATAGATGGGGTCAGAGGGATCGAGGGCCAGGCATCTAGGGCGTCGCTGGGCATTGGAGGAGTGCAGCTTTAGCTCCAAGGACAATGGAGAGCTGTTGCAGAGTTCGGATCAGACAACTAACCTTACCTGACCCGCGTTTAAAACTCATCGGTAGTACATTGAGAATAGATTGTGGCGTAAAAATAAAAGATTTCTCTTTTTTAAATATGCTGCCTTACTTATATGACAAGGCTGCTATGAGACTCAGATGCAAAAGCGCTTTCAAAATTCCCAACCACAGTGCAGACCCAAAGTATAATTATTTTACACAAACAACAGGGGGTTCAAAAGCCAAGGCCCTTCTTGTCTCCTCCGATCATGAGTAGTAACCCCGTTCATGAAATTAAACCAGTCTATAAGAAGCTAAAGGAAAATTGATTCTATTTATTTTCAAAATAATGGAATTTTTTGCCTGAGTTTCAGGTCATTTAGATTTTTCAGATTGCTACTGATTTTATGTTTAATTTTTGAAAGAAATGCCTTTAAAAAAAAAAACTGGAAGTACTAGGCTTGAATACTGAAGACTTTAAATACAGCAACAGACCAGGATAGGAGCAGAAGTCTGGGAACTTTAAACCTATTTTGTTTTCTCTAATCCCCTTGGAGAGCTAGAAGCGGGCTGGCCAGATCCTCCAACATTTCGGGGGTGGCATCTTTTCTTTGCGGTGGCCCTCCCATCAGGTGAACGCCTCTGGGTGGGAGAACACACTTTGTGCAGACATCTGACCTTCATATAGTCTGGGAAGAAATTTTAAAGGATTTTGGAGAAGAGGCCTTGAGTCTCCAAGAGAAAGACAAGAAAAAGGGGCCCGAGGAAGCCAGAACCTCCCGGGAGATAAAACTGAGTTAATGAAGAGGGGCGATTATCCCAGATAATTATGTAAAAGAGAAGGCTAGGAGTTCTAAATGGCTGCAACTTGGAGTTTACTCTGCCTAAGGTATGTGTTTATATTTTTGTGTTTTGGTTTTTGGTTTTCGTCTTTTGAGTAAGGCTTTTTCCATCTTCACCCACCGCTGAATTTGAGAAAGCGGCTGCTCTGCCTGCCAGACCCCCGTTGTCGTCTCTTCCTCTTCCTTTAGATTCGGAACCCATTCCCATTAAGTCTCCGTGCCGCTGGCTCCTGGGACCCTCACGCCCGTCTAGTGAGAAGCAGCTGTGTGTTATGCCCTCCCCTCACCCCCCCAATGCCTCCGGTTCTTATTTTCTTATTTCTCCGACTCCCTCCTGGTGCTGCTGTCCAAAGACACACCTTCCCAGCCAACCCAGCTGTCACGTCTCGCTCCAAAGGTTCGGGGGAAGCAGTGGGAACTGTGCGCTCTCCAAATCCAGCCCGCCGCGCTGGGCGTCCCCCTCCCCTTCCCCTTCAATAAAGATCCAGCCTCGACCATCCCCGCTCCTTCCCGATCGCTAGTTTTGTTTATGGAACACGCCGAGGCATTGGGCAATCTGCGGTGGCCCGGCTCTCGCTAGGTTTGGGGAGGGAGGGGGCAGCGTTCACGGCCCCGGTGTGTCCGAGACGGTTAGATCAGATCTTTCGGATCCGGAGGCACACGCAGCGGGTGACAGGAGAGCCCCCCCCGCCCCCGCGGGTTGGGGGTGGGGAGAGGAGAAGGGACTCGGCTCGGGGAAGGAGGCAGGGAGGCAGCTGCAGTGCCGGGAGGGGTGCGCGCGCGTGTGCCGGGCTCGCCCGCCGCCTCTCGGCTCAGTCTGCGCTCTTCGGCACGCGGGGAGCAGAAGCAGCGCCCAGCGTCCGGGCCTCGCCTGCCCCGGGCGCCCGGCGGTCCCCGGGCCGCGCTCCCCGCCCCCGCCCCTCGCCCCCGGCCCGGCCCCCTCTCCATTGAGTTTTCCCGACACCGGCGCCCATCAATGGTCCTGTCCGGGGATGCACACGCAGCCCGCGGCCGGAGGGGGGTAGCAGCCGCCGCCTCCAGGTGCGGGCTCTCCGGGGCCGCCGCCGCCACCCGCTGTCGCCGCCACTCGAGCCCCGGGGCGCGCTGAGGTCCCGGCCGGCCATGCGGCTGCCGAGGCTGCCGCTGCTGCTGGCGTGACAAGGGGCGACGGAGCCGCCGCGCTCGGGGTCCCCGGCTGCCTGCATGGATGTCTTCAGCTTTGTGAAGATTGCAAAGCTCTCGAGGTAGGGGCCGCGCCGGTTCACGTGCACCCAGGGGCCCCCGCCGCGGGCAACTTGGTGCTTTATTTTTCGGGAGCCTCGGGGAGAAGCCAAAGCCGGAGAGAGCAGCTGGGCTTAAGCTAGGACTGAAGCGAGGTGGCCAGGGGCTGCCGCGTTCAACTTCTCTCTCACTGGCTGGTGGGGCTTGTGTAGCCACGGCTGTAGACCACACACACAGATACACACGCCCTCACACATAGAGCAGTATTCACGAGTTTGTTTTCCCTTAGGAAAAGCCCCAGTGGCGCTTGGGGTCACATGTATAATTCAGGGCTAAGAGAAGATGGTTGTAATCGCTCCCGCTAGGGAAAGCCCGAAGTGCTTAGAGCTTGGGTTCCTGCTTTCCAAGAGGCAGTGACCAAAAGCGACCCCCTGCCCCCCACCCCTAAATTGGACCTCCACACCCGCAAAAAGTCAGCTTGGAGGTTGACCCAGGTAACCTGTCAGGTGTTCCCAGCAGTGACCTAGATGCTGAGGTCATGGAGACAGAAGAGAAAGACCTTTAGCCTTTCTTTGGGTGACTATGTAGTTCTAAGCCTGGAGAGATTTAGACATTTGCTTCCAAGTGGCCATGTTGTTGAAACGGAAAAAAAATCATCAATTCAGGCAGATTTGTCGGGCAGTGCTGATAAAGGAGGAACATTTCCACTCTTTGGATGCCTAGGTGTTACCTGGTCAGAGCACTCCTCCTACGTCTCCTGCCCTGCTTAGCTTCCAAAGACTTCAGCAACCCCAGGAAGTAGGTGCATGCTTCTTGCAGTGTGGCTTCAGTGGCAAGAGCCCGGTGTGAGAAGTCTTAGAAGACATGCCCCACCTTCTCTGCCCAAGTCTCTGGAAGCACTGGCTTTCTTCTCCCCGAGCTCTTGACAGCAGTTACTACCACGACCTTAGGAAGGAGACCGCAGAGGTCTTCGGGGCACACTTTAGACTTGCTTGCAGCCGTGAGAGAATCATAAGCGTTAGGGTGGGACGTGTTGATTGCATGAGGCAAGATTGAGTAGCGTCAGATAGCCCAAGTCAGAAATGTATGCTGACTTGGCTAAATTACGTTTGGGCCATTTCAGAAACATTCATTTTGGATGTTGCCATTCCGATGGGCCTCTCTCCAACATCCACAGGTCTTTATTTGTTCTTCTTGCCCATCTCCACCTTTCTTCTCTACTCACATGGGTGTGTCTTAACGTTACAAGCAGATTTCCCAGGGAGAGGGCCCCAGTGTAACTTAGTCTTGGAAGACGTGAGGTATACAGTTGATGGGTAAGTATGTCCACCCACCAAGAGGTATTGGCCTGCGTATCAGAAGACTAGTAAGTTGGGTGGTGGATGATTGTAGTGTGGCACATTGTTTGATTTCACATCTGTATCATTGAGGGCCGTGGCTTCACACCTCTATTCTATTAACTTCCTGCCCACTGCTGCCTATGGCTGGATTATAAACAGCTGTCAAATCATGAACCATGGATGGGAAACGGCTGTGAGCAATAGTTTAGCAGTTGCCCACGGACAGAGAGCTTGCCCAAGGGAAAGAGAGGTTCAACCAATAATATAGTTCAAAGTAACCAAGATAGATGTTGGTTGCCTCAAATGCTAAAAACGTTAAGATTAACAAAACATCTAGAGCCTAGGTTTCGTCCTTAAACTTTGGAGCTTGGGGGAAGACAGTGCTGTGTATCAGTGAAAAGATGTTTTATACTCTTTTACAATTCTAGAATGCCCTCATGATATTCACAAATCTGAGTTGTTGCAAACCCAAGCCAGGCTGTGAGGGATTAGTATCTTATTTTAAAGAGAGGTTAAAATTTAGTAAATGAGTGTGAATTTCACTTTCTATCCTTAACGTGATCCAAATAGAGTGTTTATTCTAAAGAGAGAAGCTGCACATGTTCTGAGCTTATGTGCCGATTAAGAAATCGCCCTTCCTTAAGAATTCTTCTTGTTTCTCAGTGTGAGCTCGACGATTGTCCCCAAGCTGAAATAGAAATACCTTTGGAGGGTCATCAGCATGCAGAAACACATGTTTGCAGCTGCTTGTTTCTGCTCTTGAAGGAATAAAGTCTTGTGTGTGTGTTTTAAACACCATTACAGAAATCAAGTTATTTTCTCAAAGGTGAAGTATAAAAGTGCTAACACTGCAGGATTTTCCTGATTTCAGAATGGATAATCTTCCTAAAGGATTTAGCTTTGATCAGCGTGGTTACTTGAGTGCTTAAAATTCTCCTGGTTTAGAGGTGAACACACGTGGTTATCCCAGGCCTTAGCCTTGCCTTTGGTTCCTAAGCGAGTTGAACTTGAGTTTCTAAATGTTATTTCAGAAAGCATTTGCTGTCTGATATTTGCTAACTGTCCCACCGGTGAGTAAAGAAAGTGGTAATTACAGAGAATTCCAAGAGAATATTAATCCACACTGGAATAAATAAACAGCATGTTTTGACTTTTCAAAGTACCTACATTTAACCACTTGTTACCAGAATCTATGCTCTTTTAATCATGTGAAAAGTCGGAATTCAAATTGCCCCTCAAGAATCCAGTTACATCTTATAACCATCATTTAAAAACAGAAAAAAAAAAAAAAAGACTGCCAAGCGTTGGAATAACTGGCAGGTTGGGACCCTTTACATCATCTTTTTGAGTTGTGACCCTTGATTGCATCCATTGTGGGTGGCACAATGTGTCATGGTTCTATCTGGAGATGATTTTTTCCTTGTTCTTTTAATTTTCTGGTTATTAAACTGCTTGATACATGCAATTTTACTTCACTGTTTCCTTGGTAACAGTTATATATCATTTTCCATCCTTGTAGATGAGAGCATTACAAAATAGGCATATATTTTTATTGTTACTGTTCTTTGTATCGACTGTTTCATCTGTAAAGCAGATGCACTCTTTGAAATGTTTATAGAAGAATGCAGTTCAGTAGAAGAACATATGATTATGCCCCCTTTGCCTGAGGGAAGAAATTTGAGACCCCAAACTCATAGGGGGGTTATTAAACTGAGCAGTGCATTCATGGATTGAAAAAATGAAGATTTCTTTTCTTTAAGCAAAATGGCACACTTTGAGATAATGATTTGGTCCCAGTTATTAATGTGAAGATTATTTCTTGTAGTATTAGGTAAATTTGGGGGCTGCTTTATTTTACATTGTCTTAATAGTTGCATGGGTTTTGTGGTACATAGCAGTGACAAATAATACAGTGTGCTAATTTTGTTCTAGGTATACATTTGAGGAAGAAAAAAAATATATATATATATTTATAGTTTCCTCAGATTTTATGTAAAACCTTTTTAGAGACTACTAAACTTCTTTTACCTTTACCTTATTCAGAATTAAATATTTCCTAGGGAAAAAAGGAAGTTAAAGAAGCAATGCAAAGGTCAGATTTTTCCCATCTCCCTTTTTACCCAAGTAATTGCATTAATGTTGCTGATAATAGTGACTCTGGAGGCTAGCAACGAAAAACTCCCAAAGACTCTGGATTTGAATTTTATTAAAAATGCTACTTGCTCATCGTCTGAGTCCTTTCTGAGCTCTCCTGTTTTTCGTGGCTGTCATGAGGTGAAATGATGAACAGTTTCATAACAGAACTAGATTCCTGTTTTAGGAATATTTAACTCTACTTTCCCGGGGGTTGCTAGTTTGCAGCTGTGAAAGTCTAGTCGTTAGCCGTACTGGGGAAGATGTCTAGTTCAGGCTATGTACCATTTCAAGCATCTCTCTCTTTCTCTTTGGGGCAAGTGAATTTACCTTCTTGCTATCAGAATTTGATATAGATTGTCAGATGAAGTGAAACTTGCTTGTACTTTAAAAGCATGACCTGGAAATTCTCACTTTCTGCTTACGAACTTTCCACCTGTTCGTTCTCTCTCTCTCTCTCTCTTTCTCCCTCTATTACTGAAGTACAGTTGATTTACAATGTTATATTAGTTTCAGGTGTACAGCATCGTGTTTCAGTATTTTTACAGATTATACTCCATTAAAAGTTATTACAAGATAATGGCTATAACTCCCTGTGCTATACAATATATCTTTGTTGCCTATCTATTTTATACATAGTAATTTGTATCTCTTAATCCCCTGTAGCTATCTTGCCCCCACCTTCCCTCTCTCCACTGGTAACCACTAGTTTGTTTTCTATATCTGTGGGTCTTTTTCTGTTTTGCTTTATACATTCATTTGTTTTATTTTTTAAGATTCCACATATAAATGATATCATACAGTGTTTGTCTCTCTATGTCTGACTTACCATAATATTCTCTAGGTCCATGAACTTTGCTGCAAATGGCAGAATTTCATTCTTTTTTATGGCTGAGTAATATTCCATTGTATATGTATACCACATCTTCTTTCTGTATCCATTCATCTGTTGATAGACACTTGGGTGGCTTCCATATCTTGGCTATTGTAAATAGTGCTTCTGTGAACATAGGGGAGCATGTATCTTTTTGAGTTAGTGTTATCAGTTTTTTTTGCAGATATATATCCAGCAATGGAATTGCTGGATCATATGGTAGTTCCATTTTTAATTTTTGAAGGAACCTCCATAGTGTTTTGCATAGTGGCTGCACCAATTTATATTCCCACCAACAGTGTAGGAGGGTTCCCTGTTCTCCACATCGTTGCCAACATTTGTTATTTGTAGACTTTTTGATGACAGCCATTCTGACAGGTGTGAGGTGATATTGTTGTTTTGATTTGCATTTCTCTAATAATTACATACACACACAGACTTCAACTTTATTACCTTATTATTCCATTTGGAGTTTGCATGGATGTTTAACTATGAGAGAATACCCATTATTGGTGAACTAGAAATTTTTCTTTAAGGAATGGACTTAAAACCACTAATTTCATATTTGGCTCAATGAGAAAAATCAGGAGCATTTTTTAGTTTGTTGAGAAATGCAGTCCTTAAATCTACACTTACCATCAAATGATCTTGAACTTTGGAAGCTAGTCATAGCAAGGAAAGAAAATTATTAATACCTTAAACCATGGATTGGCAAACTGTGGCCTGTGGGCCAGATCTGGCTTGCTGAGTGTTTTCATATAGCCTGTGAACTAGGAATGGTTTTAAAATTTCTTTTAAATTTTTTAATTGTTCAAAAAATCAAAATAAGAATAATATGGAATTAAAATGTCAGTGTCCATAAATAAAGTTTTATTGGAACACAGCTATCTATGCGCATGCATTTGCTGGTTGTCTATGGCTGCATTTGCTCTACAACAGTTTTTTGTTTGTTTTGGCCACGCTGCTCAGCCTGCAGGATCTTAGCTCCCGACCAGCGACCAGCGATCGAACCCGGGTCACGGCAGTGAAAGCGCCGAGTCCTAAACACTGGACCGCCAGGGAATTCCCTACAACAGCGAAGTTGAATAGGTGCTCCAGAGACCTTATGGCCAGCAAAGCATGAAATATTTACTATCTGGCCCTTTACAGAAACAGTTTGCTGACTCCTGGGTGAAACAGTGCCTTTTCGTATTTTCTCTTCTTTATGTTATCAGCACGTGTGTGTGGGCAGAAGCATAACCAAATACACACTGTCAGAGATCAGCAGAGCCAGATACTAAAGTGGCAGGTATTATTACCTTAGTAATATACTAAGTAATATACTAATACACTATTGTAATATACTATTACAATAGGGAAAAGAGGCTGGTGTGAACACGACTTCCAATTGTACACAGGCGACTGGGCATTTTAAAGGAAGGATGAGGGAATAGGGAGGGAGAGCGCTGGGGCTCAGTACAGGCAAGGAAGTGAACAATTACAAAAAGCAAGAAGGGGCTGGTCCCTGTGAAGCCCATCTAGCTTTGTTAACTGGCTGTTACCAAAGTTAGGCTCCTGCCCTCCCACAGAGGCTGGGAGACAGGGGCCCCATCTTCAGGTGTGGACTGGAATAGTCACTTCTTTTGTAGCCTTGAATTTTCTCCACAGGCACTTTCAGGGGAGTTGGAGTCATTGTAGGGATGTAGCCTTGAGCTGTAAGAAACTAAGTTACTGTTTGTCCAGGTCTTTAAAGGCCAAGGTTGAGGCCTAGTTGAGGGAGAGCTCAGAGGAGCCTGGCTAGAGTTTGTTTTAAGGAGAGAAACTTTGTCAACACTTATTAAATTTAGCATATTAAATACGTGCATTCACCAGTGTACATTCACAGTTAATGTAGCCCTTATCTTTCTTAAACTTCTGATCGCAAATTACTTACTTAACTGTAGGGACACTGAACATCAGAAGTGCACATAATTGCCCTAGTGGTATTTGTTGCACTTGGGGACAACTTTGTATGCTTATTCTTTGGTCACTAAGTTGGCCCACTGTCTTTGGGCTGGAGAAATACTTGTTAGAGTGATACTTGCCTTCCATAAGCCTTTCAACTTCTAGTTCGACATGGATGGAAAAAGAATGGGCAACGGTACTTGTATGGCCTCAACCAACGTGTGCGGAGAGCTGATAAGTCCACAGGAGAAGGCCTGGTATTTCCTTACCGTACACTTGAGCCACCCGCTCCTAATGGTTCATGAATTTCATTAATCTTTTTCCACATGGAAAGAAAACTAGATAAGTGGATTTACTTGTAGACAGAGGACTTGAGGTAGGCTGTATTAATTTGCAGTTGAGTTTAACCTGACTTTCTTATGATTTGATTGAGAGCATTGTAATGAAAAGCTAGACTGCCTTTAGTTCTTTTTTTTTAATTTTCAAATTTTTTTCTATTCCATTATGGTTTATCACAGGATATTGAATATAGTTCCCTGTGCTCTACAGTAGGACTTTGTTGTTTATCCATTCTATATAAAATACTTTGCATTGGCCAGTCCCAAACTCCCAATCCATCCCTCCCCGGCCCCCCTTCCTGAAATAATGCCATTTGCACCTACATGGATGGACCTAGAGATTATCATACTGAGCTAAGTAAGTCAGAAAGAGAAAGACAAATATCGTATGATATCACTTATATGCCTTTAGTTCTTTATAGCAAAGACATATCAAAAGTATGCAACCTTGCTTCTGAACAATTTAGGTCATTATGTACTTAAGTTGTGCAAAGTATCTTGAAGAAACCTAAGCCTTAGTTTTAGATAACAAAGTTAACATTCCCATTTTTTTCCTGGCAAAGAGATGAGAGGGTTTCCTCCTGCACTTTGGTTTTAGAAATGCACTTTCAAGTATGGTTACAGAATTTGGCATACAATGAATACTCTGTACTAAGTAATAAGTGAGTAAAGTCATGTACAACCCATTCTAATACTTATTATAAATGAATTATCGTAACTTGTTGAGCTGGACAGTGATCAGGGTCAGTAACTCAGGAGTGGAAAGGAGTGTACAAGTTAAAAATAAATGGCCTACTCTTACACTAGCTCTCCGAGAATCAACTAGTTTTGTTTTGACATTTGAAGCAGTTTTTTTGTTTTCTATGATTAATGGTTTAGAACTCATCGACTTGGACTTCTAAGAACTCTGTGTTTTACTACTATAAGCCCAACAAGCAAAATTAGTATTATGCTACGATGAGTTTTTATAGGTGTCAGTAAGTTTTTATTTTAGGAAGTCCTTTTTGAATGATAGGAAAATACTGTCATTTTAATGAAAGAAATGTATCTCAAGTTTGACAAGGGAAAGGAAAGGAAAAGCAATTTCCCTACAATTCCAATTTGCTATAGGGTTTTAATGTTTATTTTGGTTGTTTTCCTATGTTTCAAAGATTGTGTGAGATTTGCTTAACTGAAAATACGGACATGATAATTATCTCACAGAGATGAGCCTTAAAGAACACAATAGTCCAGAGTTTTTCAAATTAATGTTAAAATTCACCCACTGAATGTAGGAAGGAGTATATTTATATATTTAACTGGCACGATTATTTAACTGGTGGAAGATTGCTGTCGTGGAGAGCATGAAGCCATCTGGCCAACTCTAGACTGTTCTACATTGGCTCATACATCTAACCATGGTGATTTTACAACGGCCCTCTAACTGGAGTGCAGAGTGCTTGTCTCTTATGAGAATCACAGTCCCATCACCAGTCTTAGTGTCAAGGCAGGGGCAGGTGCAGTCTCAGGGACACAGAGGATGAAGTCTGGGATTAGTTTTGTTGCAAGCCCCTCCCATGCCCACCTGCATTATGGCTCAGGGCATTGCCTCCCTTTGTGGCCTAGGGCACAGGTTGGCACGCTCTAGTCCACCTGATATGTTTACTTCTATTTTCATTTACTCATTTCCTGCCAGTTTTTGTAAATAAGGTTTTATTGGAACACAGCCATGCTCATTTGCTTCCGTGTTGTCTGTGGCTGCTTATGGCAGGGTTGAATGGTACTGACAGAGACCACGTGGCTTACAAGACCTACAATATTTGCTCTCGGCCTTTGACAGGAGCATCTTACTGTTCTTCCTTGAGCTCTCTGCCCAGGACTCAAGTTCCCCTTCGGGGCTAGAGCCGTACCCTGGGTGTCTGCCTGCTTTGCTAGGAGGGGGAAAGGGAGTTGTGCCTGGGGAGACACCCCGCACCCAGCCATCCCTGCCCGCCCACTCTGGGGTCTCCACCTGTTGTTAGCACATACTATACGACTTGGAGGTGAATTTAGAAGCTTTCTAAAGTGCATATCTGATCCTCTCTGTCTATCTTCTTGCTCCTTAATGCCCCTAGGGGAAAATCCACAGTCTTTATCTCCACCCTTTTGGGGTTGGCCCCCATTTCCTTTGTTTCCTTTGGGTGTCTTATTTTTGGAAATTTGTCACACCTCTGAGCCTTTAAATATACTCTTCATTTTGTCTGGAACAATCTTTACCTTGCCCCCTTTTCACCTAGCAAACGACCATTTGTCTTTTCTCTTTAAGTTTGTAATCTATGCTTGTTCCGTGTAGCCTTTCCATCTCCCCAATCCTGGGTTAAATCCCAATCTTGGATTGTGTGAGATTTGCTTGATTAGCATCTTTTGTTAGTTAAAATAATCTAACTGCTTTAGCAGATTAACCCCCCAATTTGAGAATAAGTGGTTTATTTCTTGCTCACTTGGAGCCCCTAATAGGGCTTCCTGATGGATTGAGGGAGCTCTGCTGCACACACTCAGAGGACCCGGAAGATGGAGGCTCTCTCCTCTTCAGTATGCGATTCAAGGGTGCCCTGCCCACCAAGGTTCAGCTGACGATGAGGGGAGAGAAATGGGAGAAGACTGGATGGGAGGTTTTGAAGGACCATGCCTGGAATTGAAGTACATCATTCTACCCACACTTCATTAACTGGAACCCTGGGCATGTCTAAAAGTGAGAGTGGCTAGGAAATTTAGTCTAGCTGTGTACCTAGTCTCTGCTAGGCATCGCATGCCCTAACTTTATCATAGCATTTATTCACTATGTGGTAGATTGCACTTTTGTTCCCAATTCTTAAACCTTCCCTGAATCCAAGCCTTTTCTGTGTGACATTACAGTTCCTCCTGTTAGAGGTGGAGTGTCCTTCCCTGACCCATTTTGCTGTTGGGCTTGTGACTTGCTTTGGCCAATAGAACACAGGCAGGAGTCAGAGCATCAGCTTGGGTAGAAGGCCTTAAGAGGCAGTGTGCATTTCTTTTTTGCTTATAACATTACTGTATGAAGAACTGCCTGGGTTGGCCTGCTGGTTCCAGAAGCTAGATTCATGGCACAGCATCATTCTGCAAACCTGTGATCATGAAAACAGGTACTTATGATTGGATGACACTGAGCTTTGGGGAGGTTTGTTATGCAGCATTATCATGGCAGTAGTTGACTGGTACATATGATATTACAGTTGAATCCAGATATTACAATTGAGTCCACTGTATCTCTTTTATGAGCTCTTTGAGGGCAAGCCCCCTAAAGGGGGCTTTTATTTATTTATATTTATTTATTTTTTGCGGTACGTTGGTCTCTCACTGTTGTGGCCTCTCTCGTTGCGGAGCACAGGCTCCGGACGTGCAGGCTCAGCAGCCATGGCTCACGGGCCCAGCCACTCCGCGGCATGTGGGATCTTCCCGGACCGGGGCACGAACCCGTGTCCCCTGCATCAGCAGGCGGACTCTCAACCACTGCGCCACCAGGGAAGCCCCAAAGGGGGCTTTTATTAAACTTCTTGATTCAGAGTAGATATTGAGAGAGTATTTGGTGAATTATGAATGAATCAGAGTGAAAGCATGCTGTATTCCACATGAAGTCAAGTATTGATTGTCACAGATATGCGTGCTTCTGTACTTGATTCAGCAGATCGGACTGCTCCTGATTTTTAGGATCTGATGTCAATGCTCATTTACTGTGCCTGTTGGACACTTGGCAGTGAACCACTGCCTAACCCTGCAGGTTGGGACCCAGCCTTCCATCTGAGCCTGGATCCTCAACAGTCTCACATTTGTTTTCTTTCCCTTTCTTCTAGTCCTCAATATCCTAGTCTTGTCCAATTATACACATTGTTTCTCTACTGCTAGGAAAGAATTGTACATAATGTTTGTAACATACTTAAAGATTTGATAATGAGAGTTTTAGGTACTTAAATGTGATAGTAAAGAACCCATGACAAAGACCTATTGTACCTGCCGTATGGCCCAGGGAACTATATTCAATATTTTGTAATAACCTATAAGGGAAAAGAACCTGAAAAAGAATATATATATATATATATAACTGAATCACTGTGCTGTACACCTGAAACTAACAGGACACTGTAAATCAACTATACTTCAGTTAAAAAAACAAAACAAAATATGATCAGGGTATCTTGCATACAGTGTATTTGGAAAAGGAAATAAAGAACTAGCAAGTGGAATCATCACTATACTGAAGGAAAGGCATTGTCTTGTTAAAGTGCACATATTTGACCTAGGGTTAGTTTTTATATTGCTCTTTTCAAATATCACACTGAATGATGAGAACTTGGCTGAAAAATTAACATGAAATGCAGTATGGCTGTGGGGAAAAAGAACAGGACAGGACCTGCTCTATATGCAGTGACATCCAAAGATCTCTCATATATTTATTGTTACTTGAAAATAGTAAGGTACAAAGCTGTATAAAAAGGCAAGGGAATTTAATGTATATATTTACTGTGTTTGCATAAGAATGACCAGAAGGATACACAAAAAACTAAGAACAGTATTTAACTCTGTAAAATAGGGCTACAGGGGATTATGGGTGAGAGGGACTGGGTAGATAGGAGACACGGGTGGGTTCCCATTTCCCCATCCACACATTATATTTTTATTTTCTTTTGATTTTTGAGCCCTAGGATTATATTATTAACAAATTTGAATTTCAAAAAAGTGATAGGGTACCCACATAAATCTAAGAGTCCAAATAATATCAGTAGGATTTTAACATGATTTTTCTGATTATAGAAGATAACTTTATTGTAAAAAGTTTTTGAGAATATAGAATATATAAAGGAAGAAAAAATATATATATATAAATAGTTGAAATTACACCAGCCAGATATAATCACTGTTGTCTCTCTATTTTCTTTAACCTTTCCATCTATTTTACATAGTTAATATCCTGTATACACAATTCTATACTTAAATTTTTTAAAATATTATATTCTTATATCATTACAATTTTTTTATAAATATGAAATAAACAGCTATATATACCACAGTTTACTGAATGACTTCCTATTTAATTAAAATTTAGATCCTTTCCAGTGTTTTGCTTTGGATAATAATGTAATGAATATCTTTACAGTGAAGTCTTTGGATTTCATGAGCGTACTTTTTATGACATTAATAATAGCATACTGAGTATTTCAAAACTCATAAAAGTCACAAGGTAATTTGAGATGCCATTAAAATGATATTTAAACTTTATGCTAAAATTGTGGACATTCTGGTTCCTCAATGGTATTAAAGTTGACAAGCAGCATTTGTCATAGAAGTTAACCTAATGAGAAAATTTGAGGCATTTGGGGATGGAAGGCTTGATTAATGGTGGTAGGAACTTCAGTAGGTTTCCAGCAAGTCAGATCTCTGTTTCTTCACATTTGTAAACTGGGGAAATTACGTGATATTCCCTCTAAATTTAATTCATTTCTAGACTTCCATAATTTTACCATAGAATAAGCAAATTCTAAGAAATACATCTATAAGAACATATATTAAGATAGCGTGAAATACTACGCAGCTATAAAAAATAAAGAACAAGGGAACACTCTATGCAGTTGTATAGAACCATCTCCAGGATGTATTTATTAAGTGAACATAGAAAATTACACAACAGTACAGTTGTATTTACATTAAAAAATGCTGAAAGGATACACAAGAAACTAATAAAAGTGTTATTAGATTGGAGGAGCTGGGGGGGGAAGAAAGTTTACTGAGACAAAAGAACAAAAATTAGGTAAATATGATCTCCAAAAATGTGATAAAATGTTGAAAAATCTGCCCTGGATGAAAAGTTAAATTGCTGACTCAGACAGTTTTAACCTGTAATTAGTTTTCTCTGTTTACGATGAATGAAGCATAAGAGATGGTTTACTGTATTAAGGATATATATCAACAAGGTGTAATAGAAATTTCAGATATATAAAATTTTAATAGTAATTTTTGTTAGCAAATTAAGATAAAACTGGAAAAATATCATTATAAAAATGATCTCTTGCTTTTTTTGTATAGAATTGAGTACTCTGAAGCAAAATTCCTTCAGTTTTTAATATCTAGATAGGTCTTTCTCTGATAGGAATATAAACAGAAAAAATACTTTTCTTTTGGTTCCCACCACCCAACAAAGAATAGTATAAGTTTTTTAACCTTAAATTTTATTACATTTTGACAGCAATCCTAAAAATTGTATCCTCTGACTATCTTCTGTTCACCAAAGATGACAACTTGGTGTTTTTGGAGAACCATGTTCTGGGGATATATTGATGGATGTTTCCATTAGGACTGTAATTTGATTATGATGCCATTAGTTCATAATTTGGCTTTCCGGTTGAGATCATGTTGACAGGCTGAAGAATAGAGTGCTATTTAACTAAGTTGATGAAACACGCGTAGGCGGCAATAAAGTGCCTGGTCCCTCTCTACTGTTTATTCCTTTCGTTTATGTCGCTCTGGTACTGATGTGGTCATGTATAACTCCATAAACTTCCATTTCTCTGGAATATAGTGATATGTTTCATCAGAGTCTGGCCATTATAGGTGTATGTGTTAACATTTTTAAAAGATCATCTGAACACAAGAAGATACATGCATAAAACTATACTGGGCATAACTCAGTTTTAATGCTGACCTAGAAGTCATTTTAAATTTTTCCTGTGTCCTAGGTCAGGGATCAGGGGTTGGCATACTGCAGCCTATGGGCCAAGTCCAACCCCTGCAGCCTGTGTTTGTATAAAGCTAAAAATGGTTTTTACATTTTTAAATGGTTCCCCAAATCAAAAGAAGAATAATATTTCATAACACGTGAAAATTATATGAAATTCAAATTTGTGTCCATAAATAAAGTTTTATTGGCACACAGCCACGCCCATTATGTGTTGTCTATGGCTGCTTTCTCGATATGGTGGGAGAGTTGAGTCATTGCTACAGAGACCAGATGACTCACAAAGCCGAAAACAGGTGCCTCTCTATGGAAAGTTTGCTGACTCCTGTCCTATGTCATCAAATGTCATTTAAAGTAGCTCTTGATGGAAAGACAATCACAAATGAATATGTAGATACAGATTTAGATATAAAAATATTTTTATCTTTCTGGGCTTTTTTTGAAATTCTGCATAAAGGAGAAATTAGATAATATCACTTTGCACTTACAGATGATTCTCTGTATAAATGTTCCTACTGTGAACAGTATTTTCTCTTCCCAAATAGATTTTAAACAACTTGAATAGGAATTGTGTTGTAAATGTTTATATACTCCTGCCGTGCTTGCTTTCTTTCCCACAAAGAAGATGTAATAACCCCTACATGCTACGTAGTAAAGGATTCAAAGCAAGAGGGTGATAAACTCTTTCCCCTTTGTCCACTGGTTGCTTTGCTATGATGGGTGGATGCCTTGAAGGGAAGTGTAGAAACCACACTGGAAAAATAGGCTTGCTTAGAGGAAGAAGAAACAGAAGAGGACGTGGCTCCCCTGGGCCAGCCCTACAGGGTCATCCTATCATGTCTACTTTCTAGGAGGTGGATATCAAAACTCCACTACACCATGGGGAGCTTATTTAGGGACACCTATATTTAGTACTTCATGTATAACCTAAATAGCTTCTATGTTTTAAGGTTAAAAAATGTCATCCTTTTAATGCTTTCTTATTATGAGTTTATTGGTTAGGATATTTTAGCTACAAGTAAAGGAAAGCTTGGTTAACTCTGGCTTAAACAATATATTCCTAGAGGATGGTGGTTCCTGGATCGGGCTCCATTGACTCAAGCTCTGTCCTTCTTTGTGCTTCACCAGCTTTGTGCTTATTACCTTATGGTGTAAAGTGGTTGCCACAGCTCCAGGCATCACATCATCATATGACTGGCTTCAGAGTCAGGAAACAGGGCATGGCTGGAGTGCTGTGAGCATTTTTCGTGTGTGGCTTTTTTTTTTTTTTAAATAATGGAGGAACATCTTTTGCAGAAGCTGAGGATCTTCCCTTAGAGTCTCCTTGACTAGAATGGATCACATGGCCACATCTAGCAAAGGGCAATGAGATGTTCATTTCTGGCTCACCTTCCCAGAGATCCTAATGCTCAGAATTAGGGTTCTGGTAGCATGGAGAAAGAAGGGAAAAGAAGTTGAGGAAGCAATCAACATGTAGTTCTTCTCCAGTATTTTCTCTTTTATTCGGAGCTGCACTTGGAGAACAGCAACAAGGCTACTGTTGCCAGAATAAACACTTGAATTTTGGAGGTAGCTAACAAGTGTCAATGTGGACACTATACTCATATTCCAGTAGAAATATATGACCCTTACTGCTTTATGATCAAATTCAAAGTGTATTCATTAACATGCTGTCATCAGCAAGCAATAGAAAACACAACTAACATAGCTTAAAGAGGAGGACAGCTTATTCTCTCACATAAGAAATTCAGAGGTAGGGCCATTTTAGGGTTTCTTAACTGGATTCCAGGGCTCTGGGTTTTGTTGTTTTTCTCATGTGCCATCTCAGCATACAGACTGTACCTCTTGTGGTTGCAAAGTGACTGCAATAGCTCCAGCTATCATATCTTCACACACAAAAAGGCCAAAGGTGAAAAGGGAGCAGAATATGTTTCTTCCATGCCTCCCTTATTTGAGTGTGGAAAACTTTCCCCAAAACCTCATAGCAGAGTCCCTTGATCTTGCATTGTCCAGAATTATCATGGTGTCTCATGTCTTTCTTAAATCTTCCTGGTGAAGGGAATCACCATGGCTGGTTTAGACTCGTGAACATTGGCAAACTATGATCTATGGACCAAATACAGTCTGCTACCTGTTTATGTAAATAAAGTTTTATTAGAACACAGCCATACCCATTCATTTACGTATAATTTATGGCTGCTTTTGTACTACAGTGACTGAGTTGAGTAGTTGCAACAAAACCATATGACCCACAAAGCTTAAAATATTTAACAAGTGGCCCTTTATAGAGAAAGTTTGCTGACCCCTGGTTCTCTAACCAGTGGTTCTCAGCCGGGGGGGGGGGGCAGCTGTTGGGCAATGGCCATGAGGGTTCCAACTGTTTATAGTGTTGGGGGCAGGGGTCCTATGGGCATATAGCAGGAAGGGACCAGGGCTACCAAACATCCTAACATGAGCCAAACAGTTCTGTATAATGAAGAGTTGTCTCACTCAAAATAGCAGTGGCTTCTCTGAATTAAGAGTCAGTTTCTAGTGTGGGAGAGGACCTCAGCTCCCACTACCCCCATCCCACCCCCAGCCCAGCACAGAGCCATCTGATGCCTCTGCAGAACTGAGACTCTGGGAGGAAAGAAGGAGAGGAAATGACTGTTGGTTATGCCAGCTCTGGAGAACAGAGAGGATTTGCTAAATTGATCTCCAGAAAGGGATGGTTACATGGATAACTAGTAATTACCCACTGACTCATCGGCTGATGACAGTGGTTGCCCTCATGAGGAACAGCTCACAGGGCCGGAGTTTTCCGTGAGTGGGGTGTGTGCTTCCCTGTGTTCCTTATACGACAGGATTCGAGTTTACACAAACTGAAAAGATCTTTTCTTTCATGCTGTTCTGTAATGAACACATTATTTCCAACAAGAATGTATTAATACTGTGATTGAAAGTAAGTTTGTAAAGATAATTATAAACAATTAAGTAAATTGAAAGTAATTTTTCTTGGTGTTTATGATAAAAACCAATTAATTTATTAGGCACTTTTGTTTGGGTGTCATTCAAAAGAATTTTACAATTGTGCATTTCTTATTGCTAATTTCTCATTGATTGGATAAGGTGTAATAGTTCATAATAAAAATGTCTCAGGTGGGAGGGAGGGAGGGAGACGCAAGAGGGAAGAGATGTGGGAACATATGTATATGTATAACTGATTCACTTTGTTATAAAGCAGAAACTAACACACCATTGTAAAGCAATTATACTCCAATAAAGATGTTAGGGCTTCCCTGGTGGCGCAGTGGTTGAGAGTCCACCTGCCGATGCAGGGGACACGGGTTCGTGCCCCGGTCTGGGAAGATCCCACATGCCGCAGAGCGGCTGGGCCCGTGAGCCATGGCCGCTGAGCCTGCGCGTCCAGAGCCTGTGCTCCACAACGGGAGAGGCCACAACAGTGAGAGGCCCGCGTACCGCAAAAAAAAAAAAAAAAAAAAAAGATGTTAAAAAAAAAAGTCTCAGCTAAACTTTTTTTGTATTATCTATAGCCGTAATCACATTAAATGAAAACATGGGGATAAGTATGAAATATACACTAAGTATTCCCATGAGTAGGTAGGTGTACATGCATACATGTTAAACAGATCTGATGTTTGATAATTGCCTAGAGTATTGTACTACTCTGATTTTTTTAAACCAAAACCCACCGTAAGAAATTTGTTTTCCATTGTTACCTAGTACACACATATACCACACACACATACACATAATTAAAACAAAAGTTTCACTAAGTAATATTGAGTTGGATACAGTCTGTTTCTGTTCTATTTTATCCTTTTTCATTTTAAAATTCTGCTGATTGCAGCCCACTGAGTTTCATGACCAAATAAGTTGCAGTCCATGTTTGAAAAATGCTAGGGCTGTGGATGTGTGATTTTTCCCCTCCTGGGACTCTTCCCTCTTCTTGGAACATCACTTCTCTTCCTTTGGGAACTTCTCTTTCCCCACGCCAACCATAATATCCAGGCATGGCTGCTGGTTGTCAGCCCTTGTGACCCAGGCTGAGCCAATGAGAGCTCTCGCCCGCCGTTTTTTGAATTGAGCTGGCAAGGAAGGGCTTTGTTCCTCGATGGTGACAACCTTTAAGAATATAATCCCAGAGCTCCCTGTAGCCACACGTGCCAGTCCCAGGGGACCTCTGGCCAAGAGCCTGAGTCAGCATCTAGTGAGAGGCTGGGAGAAAGGACTCTGGTGGCATCTGAGCTCTGAATCCGGCCATGCCAAGGGCTAGTATACCTTGGTGGGTTTACTTACACAAGCCAATATTTTGTTTTTCCTTAATCTAGTCTAAGATGGTTTGTGTCCTGACAGGGCTTTAAGTAATACACATCAACCAACACAGAAATGGTGAGCCCTGGAGATGGCCATGCATTGATCCCACAACAGGACTTGATGGGCAAAGAATCTTCTTTTGCAACGGGAGTGGCCTGAGCCTGTTGAACCCCACAGCCAATGCTGGCCTCAGTGAGTCAAGAGGTGTAACTGCATTAGAATTTTGTAGCTTCTCCCCTATGTGTATGTACATATGTATGCGCATGTGCTCACATGTGTAGATAGAGAGTGAGAGGGCAAACATGAGGAGGGGGAGGGAGAAAAGGACGGAGGGTAGATAGGGAGAGATTTATTGAAAAAACATTGATGTTCTCATTAGTGGAGAAATCCATTTCCCGCGTAATTCTGCTTGTACTCTTTAGTATCTGTAAATGTGACTCCTGAGGACGCCTAAGGCTTGAGGGTGTACTTAGGTAGTAAATAAAAAAAGATTTGCTGTTTGAATCGGAGGTTATCGGACTGGGCTGCAAGATGAGGAAGTACACAGAGGTTCCTAATAGATGTAAACATCCCACCAGAAAAAAATCTTTGTTTCTCACTTGCCTAAATGAGTGCAGTTCATTCACTCTTTGGGCACACTGAATCTTTGAGTTTCTGAGGTACGTTCTCCACACTGCTGTCCTGACATCAGTAACACTTGTGATTTTGTTAACTGTTTATTGAAGCATAATAGTTGTGTACAATTAAATCATAAGTGTGTATACTCAGTTACATGGGTGAATACACCCATGTAACAACCACCCAGTTCAAGAACTTGGATATGACTTGAAGTCCAGTGACCCTCTTTGGGTCCTTTTGCTGAAGTTAGTCACTATCCTGACCTCTATCACCACCAGTTCATTTGGCCTGTCTTTGAACGTAGTATAAATGCTATCATATGAATGTGTCTGGCTGTTCGTGTGCAGTGGTGGTCTGCTGTATCCTTGCTGTAGAGTATTCCATTACATGAAGACCCCCAATTGATTTATCCATTCTGCTGTTGATGGCTGTTTGGGGAATTTCCAGTTTTTACATTGATCAGAGCTGTCCTGATCATTCTTGTGCCTTCTTAGGATGATCTGATGGACAGATTTCTGTTGTGTATATTGCTTGGAGTAGAATTGCTGCCTCTGTAACTGTCTTTTATGGTCACTCATGTTTCTCTCTCCTCTTGCTAGACTGTAAATTCCTTGAAAGGAGAGAGGGTCTTATTCACCATTATCTAACCCCTAAGCAGCAGAGAAGCTGTTGTGTAGAAAGGCACGACTTCTTTTTTTTTTAATTTATTTTTTTAAATTGAGGTATAGTTGATTTACAATGTTGTGTTACTTTCTGCTGTGAAGCAAAAAGACTCAGTTACACATATATATACATTCTTTTTTATATTCTTTTCCATTATGGTTTATCCCAGGACATTGAATATAGTTCCCTGTGCTATACAGTAGGACTTTGTTGTCCATCCAAGGCACACACTTCTTAAACACCCCAGAAAGTGCTCCTGCATTAACCCTATAACATTTAAGCTGGAGCAGGACAGGTTGGCCAGCCTATCGGGATTTAATAAGTTAAGGTAAAGCTACTGTGACAAAATAACTCCAAATTGTGTGAAGTCTCTAATACCACAGTCCTTTATGTCTTCCTCTCATAAGGTCTCCAAGTGTTACCGAATGCAAGTTCCTATGTGCAACGCACAGTGAGGCCAAGCAAACTGAAACGTCGGAGCTTGGAGCAGAGAACGGTTTATTGCAGGGCCCTGCAAGGAGATGGGTGGCTCATGCCCTCAAAACCTCCAGCTCCCTGAAGGGTTTCAGCAAAGCATTTTAAAGGCCGTCTGAGGGAGGCGCATGGTTGGATGTGGCAAACTTCTTGGTGCTGGAATCCTTTGTTCTTGCAGCTGTCCACGTAGGTCAGGTCACGATGTTGCTGTAAATCTCCGAGACAAATGTTATTCTTCGCTCTGCAACATTTTATCTCCATAGGAATGGAAAAGTGTTATACCCTTTAAGGTCAGAGCCTTGAGAATGGGCTGTTTTGTATATTTCAGGCTATAGGCAACATTCTTAACTCAAAGCAACAGAATATAAAGGTTAAAGTAAAAGAAACAGGTCTAATATGGAGTCAGATTTGTTCTTCCCTATTACACAAGTGGTGATATAGGGACCTAAATTCCTTCCATCTGTGGATCTGTCATCTCCAGTGTGATCTTCAGTATGTAGCTCCCAAGACATCATGTTCATGTGCATAAAGCAGGCTGATTTTGAAAGGAAGGCGGAGCAGACAAGAAGGCACACGTAACCCCTCTGCTCTCATCTGTAGGTCAGAACACGTTCTGAGGCTGATCTAACTCCATGAGACACTGGGAATTGTAGTGTCATGGGTATCATGAAGAGGAGAAACAGGTTTGGTGATCAGCTGGCCAGTCTCTGCCACAGAGTCGCTTCTGAAATTGCAAGAGCATTCTCACTGTTCTTACCCCTTCATACTTAACGGAGAGCTCCCTGTCTTCTCAGTACTTTGTCCTCATCCCAGTGGTGACAGAAATCTTGATCTAGGGACTGCTACAGTTCCCCTCGACAGTTGCCCTGGGCCACCACAGTGTGTCTCCATGCTCTGTATTCTGTTATAGACATTTGGCAGTAACGTATCTCTCTCAGGCTGAGGAAGATGTGGATGATAGATA
This sequence comes from Mesoplodon mirus, assembly GCF_964341445.2. NCBI lineage: Eukaryota > Metazoa > Chordata > Mammalia > Artiodactyla > Ziphiidae > Mesoplodon > Mesoplodon mirus. The sequence goes on from NC_138981.1 coordinate 9,402,243, forward strand.
CAGTCAGTTCTGCTATAGTGCGACATGTGTTCTTGAAATTACAGCACGATTGCAAAGTCGTGTAATAAGAACCTGCCAGGCTTGTGGGGAAAATGGGTGAAGAGTATGGCACTTAAAGTATTAAAAAACGTTGTCAGTGACACCGTAAAAAAAAAAAAAGATAAGAACCTCGTAAAAATGCTACCACAGTTTTACACAAGTTAAGTGGTTAGGAAATACATAAATACTACAGTACTTATGTCACTTCCCCTTGAAAAGCCCTGAAGTTGGCCTGTGGATGTGGCCATAGTCAGGGTTGCAGCTTGGGTGTTACTGCGAAGGGGTGGAGGAAGGCGATCTGAAATCGGGGGAGGTTGCACCAGCAGGTGAGGACCTGTGAACTGAGGGAGCGGTAGACCTTGAGGGGGGGTGTGTTCGCGCACATTTTGTATGATCCTGTGTGGCTTTGTTCAGCAGAATGCAGTTTTCTGAATTCATCGTCCTTCCCCTTGATGAAATTGTGCATCAGCAAACGGGAAATTTGCACCGTATTCAAATAGTTCCCTAATGTATCAATCCCATTGACACAAATTTACATTTACAAAGTGAGTGTGAGTGTGAGATTGCAGAACTGACTATACCAGGATAGTGCAGGTAGTTACAGGTAGATGCAAAGTGTCCTCTCTTCTTGGTAATAAAGTTCCGATTAGTACATACCTTCTTTTTTTTTAAAAAATATCTTTATTGAAGTATAATTGCTTTACAATGGTGTCTTAGTTTCTGCTGTATAACAAAGTGAATCAGCTATATGTATACATATATCCCCATATCCCCTCCCTTTGTATCTCCCTCCCACCCTCCCATCCTCCCTATCCCACCCCTCTAGGTGATCACAAAGCACCGAGCTGATCTCCCTGTGCTATGTGGCTGCTTCCCACTAGCTGTCTATTTTACATTTGGTAGTGTGTATATGGGCATGCCACTCTCACTTCGTCCCAGCTTACCCTTCCCCCCCCCGTGTCCTCAAGTCCATTCTCTACATCTGTGTCTTTATTTCTGCCCTGCCCGTAGGTTCTTCAGAACCTTTTTTTTTTTTTTTTTAGATTCCATATATATGTGTTAGCATACAGTATTTGTTTTTCTCTTTCTGACTTAGTTCACTCTGTATGACAGACTCTAGGTCCATCCACTTCACTACAAATAACTCAATTTCGTTTCTTTTTATGGCTGAGTGATACTCCATTGTATATATGTGCCACATCTTCTTTATCCATTCATCTGTGGATGGACACTTAGGCTTCTTCCATGTCCTGGCTATTGTAAATAGAGCTGCAATGAACATTGTGGTACATGACTCTTCTTGAATTACGGTTTTCTCAGGGTATATGCCCAGTAGTGGGATTGCTGGGTCATATGGTAGTTCTATTTTTAGTTTTTTAAGGAACCTCCATACTGTTCTCCAAAGTGGCTGCATCAATTTACATTCCCACCAACAGTGCAAGAGAGTTCCCTTTTCTCCACACCCTCTCCAGCATTTATTGTATGTAGATTTTTTCATGATGGCCATTCTGACCGGCGTGAAGTAATACCTCATTGTAGTTTTGATTTGCATTTCTTGTTGGCAATTTGTATATCTTCTTTGGAGAAATGTCTGTTTAGGTCTTCTGCCCGTTTGTCGATTGGGTTGTTTGTTTTTTTTGGTATTGAGCTGCATGAGCTGCTTGTAAATTTTGGAGATTAATCCTTTGTCAGTTGCCTCATTTGCAAATATTTTTCTCCCATTCTGAGGGTTGTCTTTTCATCTTGTTCATGGTTTCCTTTTCTGTGCAAAAGCTTTTAAGTTTCATTTGGTCCCATTTGTTCATTTTTGTTTTTATTTCCATTTCTCTAGGAGGTGGGTCAAAAGGATCTTGCTGTGATTTATGTCATAGAGTGTTCTGCCTATGTTTTCCTCTAAGAGTTTTACAGTGTCTGGCCTTTCATTTAGGGCTTTAACCATTTTGAGTTTATTTTTGTGTATGGTGTTAGGGAGTGTTCTCATTTCATTCTTTTACATGTAGCTGTCCAGTTTTCCCAGTACAACTTATTGAAGAGGCTGTCCTTTCTCCATTGTATATTCTTGCCTCCTTTATCAAAGATAAGGTGACCATATGTGCGTGGATTTACCTCTGGGCTTTCTATCCTGTTCCATTGATCTATATTTCTGTTTTTGTGCCAGTACCATGCTGTCTTGATTACTGTAGCTTTGTAGTATAGTCTGAAGTCAGGGAGCCTGATTCCTCCAGCTCCGTTTTTCTTTCTCAAGATTGCTTTGGCTATTCAGGGTCTTTTGTGTTTCCATACAAATTGTGAAATTTTTTGTTCTAGTTCTGTGAAAAATGCCAGTGGTAGTTTGATAGGGATTGCATTGAATCTGTAGATTGCTTTGGGTAGTAGAGTCATTTTCACAATGTTGATTCTTCCAATCCAAGAACATGGTATATCTCTCTATCTGTTTGTATCATCTTTAATTTCTTTCATCAGTGTCTTATAATTTTCTGCATACAGGTCTTTTGTCTCCTTAGGTAGGTTTATTCCTAGGTATCTTATTCTTTTTGTTGCAGTGGTAAAGGGGAGTGTTTCCTTAATTTCTCTTTCAGATTTTTCATCATTAGTGTATAGGAATGCAAGAGACTTCTGTGCATTAATTATGTATCCTGCTACTTTACCAAATTCATTGATTAGTCCTAGTAGTTTTCTGGTAGCATCTTTAGGATTCTCTATGTATAGTATCATGTCATGTGCAAACAGTGACAGCTTTACTTCTTCTTTTCTGATTTGGAGTCCTTTTTTTTCTTTTTCATCTCTGATTGCTGTGGCTAAAACTTCCAAAACTATGTTGAATAATAGTGGTGAGAGTGGACAACCTTGTCTTGTTCCTGATCTTAGAGGAAATGGTTTCAGGTTTTCACTTTTGAGAATGACATTGGCTGTGGGTTTGTCTTATATGGCCTTTATTATGTTGTGGTAAGTTCCCTCTATGCCTACTTTCTGGAGAGTTTTTATCAAAAATGGGTGTTGAATTTTGTCAAAAGCTTTTTCTGCATCTATTGAGATGATCATATGGTTTTTATCCTTCAGTTTCTTAATATGATGCATCACATTGATTGATTTGCGTATGTTGAAGAATCCTCCCATTCCTGGGATAAACCCCATTTGATCATGGTATATGATCCTTTTAATGTGCTGTTAGATTCTGTTTGCTAGTATTTTGTTGAGGATTTTTGCATCTATGTTCATCAGTGATATTGGCCTGTAGTTTTCTTTCTTTGTGACATCTTTGTCTGGTTTTGGTATCAGGGTGATGGTGGCCTCGTAGAATTAGTTTGAGAGTGTTCCTCCCTCTGCTATATTTTGGAAGAGTTTGAGAAGGATAGGTGTTAGCTCTTCTCTAAATGCTTGATAGAATTCGCCTGTGAAGCCATCTCGTCCTGGGCTTTTGTGTGTTGGAAGGTCGCCCCCCCCTTTTTTTTTGCGATATGTGGGCCTCTCACTGTTGTGGCCTCTCCCTCCTCAGAGCACAGGCTCCGGACGTGCAGGGTCAGTGGCCATAGCTCACAGGCCCAGCCGCTCCATGGCATGTGGGATCTTCCCGGACCGGGGCACGAACCCGCGTCCCCTGCATTGGCAGGCGGACTCTCAACCACTGCGCCACCAGGGAAGCCCTGTTGGAAGATTTTTAATCACAGTCTCAATTTCAGTGCTTGTGATTGGTCTGCTTATATTTTGTATTTCTTCCTGGTTCAGTCTGGGGAGGTTGTGCTTTTCTTAGAATTTGTCCATTTCTTCCAGGTTGTCCATTTTATTGGCATAGACTTGCTTGTAGTAATCTCTCATGATCCTTTGTATTTCTGCAGTATCAGTTGTTACTTCCCCTTTTTCATTTCTAAATGTATTGTTTTGAGTCTTCTCCCTTTTTGTCTTGATGAGTCTGGCTAATGGTTTATCAATTTTGTTTATCTTCTCAAAGAGCCAGCTTTTAGTTTTATTGATCTTTGCTATTGTTTCCTTCATTTCTTCTTCATTTATTTCTGATCTGATTTTTATGATTTCTTTCCTTCTGCTACTTTGAGTTCTTTTTGTTCTTCTTTCTCTAATTGCTTTAGGTGTAAGGTTAGGTTGTTTATTTGAGATGTTTCTTGTTTCTTGAGGTGGGATTGTATTGGTATAAACTTCCCTCTTAGAACTACTTCTGCATCCCATAGGTTTTGGGTCGTCGTGTTTTCATTGTCATTTGTTTCTAGGTATTTTTTAATTTCCTCTTTGATTTCTTCAGTGATCTCTTGGTTATTTAGTTGTGTATTGTTTAGCCTCCTTGTGTTTGTATTTTTTACAGATTTTTTCCTGTAATTGATATCTAGTCTCATAGCGCTGTGGTCGGAAAAGATACTTGATACAATTTCAATTTTCTTAAATTTACCAAGGCTTGATTTGTGACCCAAGATATGATCTATCCTGGAGAATGTTCCATGAGCACTTGAGAAGAAAGTGAATTCTGTTGTTTTTGGATGGAATGTCCTATAAATATCAATTAAGTCCATCTTGTTTAGTGTATTATTTAAAGCTTGTGTTTCCATATTTATTATCATTTTGGATGATGTGTCCATTGGTGAAAGTGGGGTGTTAAAGTCCCCTACTATAAATGTGTTACTGTCGATTTCCCCTTTTATGGCTGTTAGTATTTGCCTTATGTATTGAGGTGCTCCTATGTTGGGTGCATAAATATTTACAATTGTTATATCTTCTTCTTGGATCAATCCCTTGATCATTATATAGCATCCTTCTTTGTTTCTTGTAATAGTCTTTATTTTAAAGTCTATTTTATCTGATATGAGAATTGCTACTCCAGCTTTCTTTTGATTTCCATTTGCATGGAATATCTTTTTCCATCCCCTCATTTTCAGTCTGTATGTGTCCCTAGGTCTGAAGTGGGTCTCTTGTAGACAGCATATATATATAGGTCTTGTTTTTGTGTCCATTCAGCCAGTCTGTGTCTTTTGGTTGGAGCATTTAATCCATTTACATTTACATTTAAGGTAATTATCAATATGTATGTTCCTATTACCATTTTCTTAATTGTTTTGGGTTTGTTTTTGTAGGTCTTTTCCTTCTCTTGTGTTTCCTTCCTAGAGAAGTTCCTTTAGCATTTGTTGGTACATACCTTCTTTTTTTTTTTTTTTTTTTGTGGTACGTGGGCCTCTCAATGCCGTGGCCTCTCTTATTGCGGAGCACAGGCTCCGGATGCGCAGGCTCAGCGGCCGTGGCTCACGGGCCCAGCCGCTCTGCGGCATACGGGATCCTCCCCGACCGGGGCACGAACCCGCGTCCCCTGCACCGGCAGGCGGACTCTCAACCACTGCGCCACCAGGGAAGCCCCACATACCTTGTTATATGTGGATATTTTTGCATATGTTTTTGACCACCATCATTCTCAAAGCAGGTCACTTGCTTCTAGGTAATCAAGAATTGACTGTAATTTGGAAACTCTTGTTGCTAGAGTAATACGCTCATTTCATTCTGTTTCAGGTGTGTTTCTCTGTATTCTTTTCAGAGCAACCTTTCCTCCTTATTGGTAATCAGCACAAGTCATAAATAACCCCTACTTTAATGATTCCTCTGTAGCTTTTATTTCCTTTTATCTACATGAAGATGACTCTCTTTTTTCCTAGTACTGCTCCAAGATACAGTTATCTTCTTTGAAAGGAAGGCACAGGATATCACACTCTTTGGAATACCCCTGTGTCCCAAGTAAATGATAATTTCTGGTACAAAACAGATAAGTTTTATGTTGCATTGTTTTTATTGACTGCAGTGATTTTCAGGGCCTAGAATATTAGTATAATTATGAATACTGGTAATAGCTATGCTCTTTGTATTGCCAACCACCAATGCTATTATTAGAAATGTTAATATTAGTATTAATAAGAACATTACTAATATGGTTACTCATAATATTAGCAGTAATGTTAATATTACTTCTGCAGTTTTACAAATAACACGTCTTACTATTTATATTAGTAATTATTTTACCACTTCCGAAACCTATGAGTAATATTATTCCTAACTACCCCCTTATACTGCTTCTACTGCTATCAAGACTACTACCGCCGCCACTGCTGCTTCTACTCCCACAACTACCTAAAATGTATTGAGGGCTCACTTTGTCCCAGGCACCTTGATAAGCATTTTCTCAGCAATAGCTCTGTTATTTGAGCTTCAGAAGAACCTTGTGAGATAGCTTCTATTGTTAGTCCCACTTTGCAGAGGAGGACACTGAGGGTCAGAGAGGATCAGTAACTAACTTATCCAAGGAAGAAGTAGACTCAGTATCTGACCATCACTTCAGAGTCCCCACTTGTAACTCCTTTGTATATGGCAGAAATTAATGCCACTTTGATGTGCTGTCATCGTTTGCCTCCTGTGATCACATGGAGGTGCCTTTTAAAATAATAATACCATCTTATAGCAAAGGGAATATTCATATTCTTCGTATTTTATATATTTCCAGAGGTAATAGTCTCACTTCCAACCATGTGGGTATTAATGAAAGTGGTTTCTTCCCTCTCTTTTAATGCAGTATGATTTTTATCATCACTACCAAAGGGAATAGAGCAATTAGGCTTTCCAAAAGTCACGAGTAACTTTCTGTCTAGATAACCATCCCATTACATATTCCCTTCTTTCTTTTGAACCTCTACTGCCTTTGTACATTTTGTTTCTGAAATAAATGAATACAATCTACTCAGAAGAACAGTAGCTGTCATGAGATGTCAGAGAATATAAAAAAGTCTGCATTGTGGAGGTAATCTGAAATTGCAGGTAAAACTAGTTATTTTCCTCCTGGAATAATAGTTGGAGGGTCTGATTTAGAATTCTCAGTGGCATGTATAATTAACTCTAAAGTGGGAACAGGTTTCTCATATTTAACAATGTTTTTCCAGTTTGGAACAATGTAGAACTCAGAATTAATTAGGTGGAGTTGTGTGGTCCATTTTGGGTAACACCATAGCAAGCCCCAGTGAAAGGTGCTGGTAGTTTCTAAGAACAAGATAAAGAGCCTTATAGGAACAGTGGCTTTGAAATTACTGCAGAACCTTCTCCTTGGAACAGATGTGGTTATATGAGGCATGTAAGTTTGAAGACCGGATTCCCCACTCACAGTGCAAGAGTAAGTCGAATTCAGACGGTTCTATAAGCAGATGAATTTTTTTTTTTTGGTGACTTGCTTCCTGTTTATCATTTTCAATGACATTTACAATTAGTGCCCTTGAAACTAAGGACCACAAGTGCCAGGGAAAATTAGTCTGTGTAACAGTGAGTCACAGTGGTGATGACATATGCTTTGGGATTCACTGCCCACCACAGACACCCTGACAGCAGCATCTGGGATTTAGTCCCAGGCAAACCTGGGAAGACTCCTCCGCTTCCATCCTTAGCAGGTGGTATGTCCCCTTCCCTGTGGTGAACGTGGCATTTTCAGGTCAGGGAGATTCCATCTTTTACCCAGCACACAATCTGCTTATGTTGCAAAATGGTGAAATTTGATAGATTTCTTTTCTCTCTAACTTCAAACGTTACAATGAGCCATAGATCTTATCCAGCTACAGAATTCACCTCTGTGAATTTCTCCACTACTGAAATGTCCAGATTCATCATGTTAAGTAAGAATTTTCCTTCTTCTTATTGTGAATTTCTCACTAGTAACATCTTTTGATGCCTCCTCCTCAGGTCACATCATGAAAGGTGGAGGAAGGAGAGAAGAGAGGGCATATTTTGGTGCATTGGTGAAATGAAATAGATTGTTGTTAGAAGATGGTTTCCAAATGATAAATGGAGCCATTAGGTTCCAGTTAGGGACTTTGACCTCCCTGGTATGTGGGTGGCCTGCAACAGAGATATCTAGGATCTAATGATATGTGTTGGTGAGATTTTCCCAGGACTTTGGGCAAGATGAACTTTTCCAATTATGCCTTCTCCTTCTGTGGAGTAGTGTTTCTCCCCATGTTTACCACTCTTAGGGCTTTAGATTATTACTGCTTTCACTTATGTGTCCATTATTTGATCATTCTTTTTTTTTTTTTTTTTTTTTTTTTGCGGTACGCGGACCTCTCACTGCCGTGGCCTCTCCCGCTGTGGAGCACAGGCTCCGGACGCACAGGCTCAGCGGCCATGGCTCACGGGCCCAGCCGCTCCGCGGCATGTGGGATCTTCCCAGACCGGGGCACGAACCCACGTCCCCTGCATCGGCAGGCAGACTCTCAACCACTACACCACCAGGGAAGCCCTATTTGATCATTCTTGATTGTCATACTTTTTCACAGTTGGGTTTATTGCTTCCAATGTCCTTTTTGGGGGAAAAAAGTGGTGCTTTAGACCTCGAGGTTTCAATGTTTGATTTTGTTAGCAGCCTTCAGTCTAAGTCTCCTGACCTAGGCAAATTGTAGCCATGAGGGTTTTAGTGCAGTGCCAGGCCGTGTTTACACTTGCCAACGCACTCTTCCTTTTTCCTCTAAGATAGCACTTTCCAAAAAATGGCTTCAAGGGCTCCAGCATGCGCCAGTTGTAGAGAAAACACTGTCAGTTGTAATTACACTACTCTTTCCTAAGCAAGCACTAAATGTTGGTGGGTACATCCCAAAGACACAGGCCTGCCTTCGATTACTTTTTAGCAGCTTTGCATCAGCAAGAATGAGAGGTAATATTGTTTCAAGGGAATTAGGATAATGTAAGCAACTATTAGGGGACCCACCATTTGGCTTGTAAGAGTCATTCTTACAACCTCATGGGATTTGGTTTCACTTGCGCAAGTGATTTTGTCCATAGACTGTTGCCTTCCATTGGAGTGAAGCTGGTAGGATAGTGGATTTTTAAAGGGAGAGGGAGTGAATATCAAGGGTACCTACTGAGGTCTGGAAAAACTCCCAAGGGAACCCATTTTACTCAGGCTTTTAAAGACTTCTCATGTGACTCATGGATGGCAGTTGATCCTGTGGCCAATGGAATGGTTCTGAAATGCTTGTGAAATAATTCAAGGCAGGGGGACAGGGCACTTGCTTTTTTTTTTTTTTTTTTTTTTTTTGCCCGTGTTGGGTCTTCGGTGCTGCGCGTGAGCTTTCTCTAGTTGCGGCAGGCGGGGGCTACTCTTCGTTGTGGTGCGTGGGCTTCTCATTGTGGTGGCTTCTCATTGTGGTAGCTTCTCTTGTGGATCATGGGCTCTAGGCATACGGGCTTCAGTAGTTGTGGCACGCAGGCTTAGTTGCTCCGCAGCATATGGGATCTTCCCGGACCAGGGCTCGAACCTGTGTCCCCTGCATTGGCAGGCGGATTCTTAACCCCTGAGCCAGCAGGGAAGCCCTGGCACTTCCTTTTAATGGGAAGATGATATAATGGACCTCCCAGCTGAAGCACGTTGTGTCCAACAGCTATTGGAATCATGTTCCATGTGTACTACATAAACAAAGATAACTTGATTTAATATTAAAGAGAACTTTTAAAGTAAATAAATTAGTCTCCCAGGAATAAATAGAACACATAATCTCTGATGAGTGATAACATTTTTGAGTAAGTCACTGGTTCTCAGTGTGGGGGGCATTTGGCAGAGTATCTGGAGACATCATTTTTGTTTGTCACAGTGGGGGGAGGGTGCTACTGGTATTTAGTGGGCAGAGGCCAGGGGTACTGCCTACAGTATCCCTGTTGTAGGGATACAATATCCCTACAACAAAGAGTGATCTGGCCCAGAAAGTCAGCACTGCCAATATTGAGAAATCCTGGTCTAAAGTTTTACAGGAGTCAGAGCCCACAGAGGGAAGAAGCCTGGAACCCTGAAGAACTGTGTAGAGCAAAACACACCGACACACCTCCCCCACCCCTTTATAATTTCCTAGACTGGGATAGTGAAAACTAACTTCGGCTGAATTAAGCCACTGATACTTTCGGATGGTTTTGTGGTGGCAGATAGCCTCTCCTAGTAATAGAGATTCAAAGCTAGATCGAAAGAAATTCTCTCTAAGCCACAGTGTGATCAGAATGCCATATGCATGCAACTTACATGAACGGTGCACAACCTCGTTGGGATGCCATCAGAGACAAAACGGTACAAGAGTAAAATTTAGAAAGCTTTTTAAATGTTCATGTTGAAGCAGGGGGAATAGATTTTATTAGAGAGTAAGGAGATGTAACTTTCTGAAAGTTATTTTGTACCCTACTGAGAATTTTATTTTATTTTATTATTATTTTTTTAATCTGTTTCAGATCTTTTATAAATTTATTTATTTATTTATTTTTGGCTGTGTTGGGTCTTCGTTTCTGTGCGAGGGCTTTCTCTAGTTGTGGCAAGCGGGGGCCACTCTTCATCGCGGTGTGCAGGCCTCTCACTGTCATGGGCTCTCGTTGCGGAGCACAGGCTCTAGACGCGCAGGCTCAGTAGTTGTGGCTCACGGGCTTAGTTGCTCCATGGCATGTGGGATCTTCCTAGACCAGGGCTTGAACCCATGTCCCCTGCATTGGCAGGCAGATTCTCAGCCACTGCACCACCAGGGAAGCCCCCTTACTGAGAATTTTAGAAGGTAAAGAGGTTGGTTCGTTATTACCTTATTTCGCTTCAAAGTGTTTCTTTCATTTCCTTTGACAAAGCACATCCCTAATACAGCTATTAAACTTATTCATGCTGAGCCTTGCATTTTGACTCGTGTGGAGGTAGCTTTCTAATGCCAATAGGCAAGAAGTTTAGAAGAGAAAGTAATAAAGAGGCTAGGAATATGGATATGTCAGAAGATTGCTTAGGTAAGTGATGATTAGTGAAATGTAGAAGAAAGGGGAAGCACTTTATATGTATGATCCCCCTGAATAGGAAAGAAAGAGGTGGTGGGAAATAAAGGTGTTGGGTTTTTTTCCTCGACTGAGCAACAGTTGGTATCATTGGCATATATATCAAATTTCATGGAATCTAAGAGCTCATCAGTTGCTAGACATCTTTACATGTGTCCACTATGAAAGGAAGACATCATGTTTTATCACTTTGATCATAGGCTGGCCAACTGGCCTGTAGGCCAAATCTGGCCCAGTGCCTGTTTTTATAAATAATGTTTTATTGGCACAAAGCCACACCCATTCATTTGCTGTCTGTGCTGTCTGTGGCTGCTTTTTTGCTACAGTGGCAGAGTTGAGTAGTTGCAGTAGTGGACTGCATGGCCCACAAAGCCGAAAATGTTTACTGTCTGGCCCTTTACAGAAAAAGTTTGGCAAACCCTTATACTTTTATATTTCTTGAGCTAACTTTGAGACTTAAGCTTAGATTTTAATCATATAATACTCTGGTGCATACAAAAAAGTGAAATATAAGCAAACGAGTTAGTTAAGGTATTCCTTAAACTTTTGTACATATAAAACATAAAGCTTGACCCGTATGAATCACTTTTCAATGCAGTAATTGATGTCCATGACTTTCCACAAACTATTTTCCTTGGTGCCATGGATAGCACTGGTGACGCAGCATTTCTTGAATGAGTACTTCATTATTGCCCCTAGGATTCTCTTTCTAGCTGTTGAAACCCATTCTGCGTGCTTTGATGCGAGACCCTTTCTTGATGTTCCCAGAAATTTTCAACAGAAATTTTTTTCAGCGACCATGGAGTCTCCTCTTTACTTCCTCAAGTGGAATTTACATAGATTTTGGCTGAAACGGGGAGGAATTGTGATGGTCCAGTCATGGCCCTGAGAATAATCAACCAATTGTGCTTCCTGGGAAGGCAGGAATTCCAAAATGCCGTTCATTATAAGATGAACCTGGAGACTTGAAAATGTGAAAGGCCTGTGCTTCTGAGAATTCATGAAATGTGTCAGCTTGTTTGTTTCCCAGCAGGTGGGGAATGGCTCAGTTTCTGGTTAACTGGAGGGAGAGAAGGAGGGTGCAGTCACGTGTTTCTGCAGGTCTTTTGTAACTTGAAATGTTCTGCTCGTTCTTTGCTTTACTTTATCAAGCTAAGTCGACTTCTTACCAAGGCTCAGTGTGAAACTGCACAGAAACGGTCTTCATGAGCCTCTGGATTTTAAGCCTCCCCACTCTTCCAGGGGCCACAATAATTCAGATTGATGGCAGCGGTGCTCGGTGCTGACAGGGGCGCGCCGCTCCCTGGGCTCCGGCAGCTCAGCCGTGGAGCCTAAATCCAGCTCCCGCCTTGGCAGCCACAAGATCCGACTGGGAACTTTACAGTTTATTCCCTCTCCTCTGTCCTGTGCGTAACTTCGGTGTCCTGTGAATGTCTAGAAACCCCTTGTTGGGTTAACAGGTGAGATCATTCTTTGCGTGGCTCTCCATTCACTGGTGTGATTCAAAGGAGTTGGGCTTAATGAGCAAGTGTTTCACTTGGTCTCAGATTTCTAGCTGCTGTGGTTGCACTGCAGAGAAATTTCCCGCAGCAAATGGTGGTTAGGAAGCATCTGAGGGTCTTTTCTTCTGGGTCTCAGGGCACCCCAACATTTGGGGTCTAGAAACCCCATTTCCCTGGCAGTTGGGGTCATAATACCATGTAACCCCAAGTGCAGTGGAGGAAGGGCTGCTAACTTCTAGAGCTCTTCTTGTGGTTGAGACCCTGCAAACAGAAAAACAAATGATTCAAGCCAACAGGGAGGGGAGGGGGGTGCTAGCAAGAGCAGCTGGCCTTGAAATGTGCCACGTAAGGACCACAGGCCGACCTCAGGGCCTTTCTACTGACGGTACGTCCCAGTTTGGGCTGCAAGTTCTATTTTTTTCTTTATACCAGATATGGTTATATAAGCAGCTTTCAAAATGAGAAATCAAGCTTTTGATTTTCCTCTGCTTTGGTGGGCTCCCGGAGGCCTTTGAAAGAGCCAAGGCCATTTCCCACAGCAAAAACACAGCAGAGAAATCGTTTGTGCTTTAGAGGAGAGCTTGGTGTGTGTGCTTCGAACCTGCTCAAATTGAAGAGCTACCTTACAACTTGGCAAAGATACTGGAGATAAAAGGCAGGTTTGCAGGTTTGCAGTGGTTCCAGATTCAATTTTCAGAGCCCAACAAAACCAAGCAAAACCTGTTGTAGACTCAGGGGCCAAAACCTGGTTGAACTGTTCTCTGTACAGCTGATGAGTGTGGAGCTCACAGCACCTGGTCACCACGACTGAAGGGTAACCCAGAGGCTTCTTGGGTTCATGAACTTGGGGAAATGACGAAGGTCATATCAGCAGTTAGCAGAGACTTGGGGATGAAAGAAGGGCCTAACAAGAGCGGAACCCAACCTGGCTCTGGGCTAGGGCCATGCTCAGGGCTCAAAAGGCTGGCCCTAGGGCTGCACTCTCTGCTTGCCTTCTGGTCGTACCATGAGTCCCCAGTGCCAGTTACCCTCCAATCACCCCCAACCCAGACCCGCGCTGGCCATGCCCTTTGGTCATTTAGTGCCACTCTCTTCCCTTGAATTCCTGCTGGCATAGACAGTAGTGCCCTATCAGATCATCACTGTCTGATGGTTGTTGCTGGGTGTTAGTCTGGTCTTAACCGAAGCTCAGGCTGTCTGTAGAATCGTCTGGGTTGATGCTGAACCAGCAGGCTCCAGTTCCTTTGTTAAGGCCTCTTCTCTAGAGCCCGGTGAAGTTCACATCTCCCGTACCTTCGCTCCTGCTCTGTCCTTGGACACTGCTTCAGCAAGACCTTCACCTGTGTGCGCATCAGAGTCACCTTGGAGGGCTTGTTACCATGCAGATTGCTGGGCCCGCTCTCAGGGGTTCAGATGGGTTAGGTCTGGGGAGGGGCCTGGGAATCTGTCAATCTCAAAGGAGTTCCCCGAAAACGCTGCTGCTGCTGCTCTGAGGACCACACTTGGAGCATGAAAACAGGAGAAGAATGAGTAGGAGCTGGAAAAAGGAGAGTCAGAGACGGAAGGCGCGAGAGACCCACGGGGCTGGGTTTGAAAGGGCCGGGAGCCGGGAACACAGATGGCCTCTAAAAGTCGAATCTAGAAGCTGTGGATAAAGGACAGCCAAACCCACCACTGATAAGAAACCTTTCTTAAACGCACACTTCATCTGCAAGGGAGCGACTCTTGCTACAACCACTTTTTTATCTGCCACTACTGCGGTTGTAGCATTTCAGACCTTTCCTTTACTAATTATAGTCCCCACTTTACATTTGCAAAACTAAATGGTCCATTCAGGCAGCTTTTGCCAATTAAAGTCATCCTCTGTTCAAAGCGTACATTCCCTTTGTATCCAGAAGAACTGCAAACTGCTGCAGCTCCTGGTTCCAAAGATATAAAATCCAAACTTTGGGCTGAACCCAAGCTCAAGGTCTCTGTGACTTTTTCTCTGACCATAAGTTTCTGGAAAAGGGAAGGCTTTCTATGATGAGGAAGCCTTAAGTGACTTCTGCTTAAAATAGCTATGGTTGTATGAGGCAGGTAATTGGAAGATATTAACAGATCCCGCACCCAGAGTATAGTAGTAAATTAAATCTGGGCTGTTCTCCAGCAGATATATTTGGAGCATGGCACAGCCTCCTTGCAACCAACCACAGTGGGGTGCGGTGCTGAGACAGAGGCCACAGGTGCGCTTAGGCATCTTGCTCCAGGGATCACCAGCTTTCCCCTCTGGCTGTATGTCGGTGGAACCAGAAAGAAAAATGGCTTTGATATTCAAATTCAAGGAGAGCCAAGCGAAGAGAAGGGCATCTGACATACGAACAGAATGTTGTGAACTAAGGTGTATCAGGAAATGCCACATTTCCGTCTTTTCCTAAATCAAATTCAACCTGGCTTGGCCACCACCTTCCTGACAGGAGGAGTGTGCAGGGGAGAGGGTCCCTGCTCCTACCTTTAGGGTTATTTAGAAGTCCAGGGATTAAGGAGGCCAGGACCATTAAAGTGGGGCCTCTGGTCTTCATTTCATCATGACTGCAACTGCGATGCTTGGGGCCTACTTTGGCGTTTGAAAGCGGGTGCCTTTGCTGACGGCATCTCTTCCTCCTGTTAAGCTTGGCCTCTGCACCGTCCCTGCAACACAGAAGGTCACAGATCTTGGTGGCCTCTCACTAAGCCATTGTCCAGATGGTCCCAGAAGACACCTACTACCTCTGGGGCTGAGACGAGGTCTGCGTCTCCAGGGCTCCATTGTATGTGGAAGCCACCAGCTGGGGGACTCTAACTCTTCCTGGTCTGGGTCACTCTCTTCTTCCTCACCCTTTAGACGCTTCTCCAGCTCTCCACCTTCACAGGCTTAGCCTTTAGAAGGAGGGTCAGTAAGCCTTTCTGTAAAGGCCAGCTTTGCTGACCACATAGTCTCTGTTGCAGCTACACAACTCTGCCGTTGTCGCGTGAAAGCAGCCACGGACAATTCATAAATGAATGACTTGGGCTGTGCCAGTAAAACTGTTTCATGGACACTGAAATTTGAATTTCATATAACTTTCATGTGTCACAAAGTATTATTCTTTTATTTTTTCCAACCATTTAAAAATGTAAAAACTATTCTCACCTCCTGCATGGTACAAAAGTGTGTGGTGGGCCCCATATGCCAGGGGACTGCAGTTTGTTGGCCCCTGCTTTGGAAAACCAAAGCTTTTTTGACTCTCCTTGGGGGTAGTGGATGCCCAAATGGCCAGGAGAAGATGTAAACAATACCTCATTTTTTTTTAAACAAAATTTCAAATCACTCTTTGCAGGGTGGCCGTGGCCTTCTGTCAAATCCAGCTCTTCCTTCCCTCAGGGACCCTTGGTGCTACTCTGGCACATCACTTCTGGTCATGATTCTCTGAGTCATTGGTCCTCCAACTCACCTGGAGAGCCAGTAAAGGACACAGAGGCCCCCAAAGATGGCCTGAGCCTTTGTATGTTTACCAAGTTCCCCAAGTGATTCCGATGCCCACCTGATATTGAGACCCATTGGCATCAGTATGTTGTTTTGTGCTGTCCTGCCCTTAAAGCAGATGTTCTCTTTGCCTGCGTTGGTTTATCTCCTTCCTTCCTCTGGTCCACTTAACCTGACTCTTCGTTGTCTTGTAAAAATGTATGTCAACTAGTAGTGCTTCTGGGCAGACCCCCTGGTCCCTATCTTTTTTGTTTTGTTTTGTTTTGTTTTTTTGCGGTACGCGGGCCTCTCACTGCTGTGGCCTCTCCCGTTGCGGAGCACAGGCTCCGGACGCGCAGGCCCAGCGGCCATGGCTCACGGGCCCAGCTGCTCCGCGGCATGTGGGATCTTCCCGGACCGGGGCACGAACCCGCGTCCCCTGCATTGGCAGGCGGACTCTCAACCACTGCGCCACCAGGGAGGCCCAGGTCCCTATCTTATTTTGAGCTTTTGAAGCAAGCTGCATACACCTTTATGAGGGAACAATGACCAGGCCTTACTTTGATTGAATATCTAGGTGATTGTGTTCCCAACCGGGAGGTAAGCTTCTCGCCTGGACCTTGTCTCCTTGATCTTTTATTTCTAACCTCCTATTCTACCAGACATATAATATAGACTCAGTAAAAGATGGTGGTAGGAATGAATGAACGAATATACCTGGAGAATGGAGGGCAAGTGGTAAGGAATGGGCAGGACATGAAAGGCATGGATAAATAGAGATTTCTAGTATTTAGGTCTTGCTCCCCAGCTTTTATTGCGAGCGGTGATCTATCTGGGCTGATTTTGCCTCCTCTCCATTTCTTTTTTTTTTTTTTTTAATTTATTAATTTATTTATTTATTTTTGGCTGTGTTGGGTCTTCGAATGTGTGCAAGGGCTTTCTCAAGTTGCAGCAAGCGGGGGCCACTCTTCATCACGGTGCGCAGGCCTCTCACTGTCGCGGCCTGTCTTGTTGCGGAGCACAGGCTCCAGACACACATCCATTTCTAAGACTAATCATTGCGCTTGTTAGTTGGTTCACGTTCATTAAATGCCCCGGACCAGTGGTTCTCAAAATGTGGTCCCTGGACAGAAATTCATCAGCCTCACCTGTTAGAAATGCAGCTTCTGGAGCTCTACCCCAGATCCACTGAATCGGAAATGCAGCCAGTGCTTTGACAAGTCCTGCAAGTGATTCTGATGACCCTTCAAGTTTAGCAAACACCATGTCTAGACCACTGGTTCTCAAACTTGGCTGCACATTGAAACCATCTGGGGAGCTTTAAAAAATACTGATACTTGTGCACCCCCCCATGCCCCCACTCCAGTGATATGCTGGTAAATGGTGAACAGTTGACTCCCTGGAAGATAAAAAGCTCTGATTTATAGTGTCTGCCCATTTCTGTGGTGTAAATATTCCCACCATTGCCGATTCCCTGCGACTACCGTAAGTGTCACTAAACACAGAGTTGGGAAGACATGTGCACTACT
Source organism: Mesoplodon mirus (assembly GCF_964341445.2). Classification (NCBI taxonomy): domain Eukaryota; kingdom Metazoa; phylum Chordata; class Mammalia; order Artiodactyla; family Ziphiidae; genus Mesoplodon; species Mesoplodon mirus. Next base: position 9,419,585 of record NC_138981.1, read on the forward strand.
GGCTCTTAGGAGCTGCTGGGAGCCAAGCTGGCTTCAGCACATATTGGTCCCATCTCCAGAGATCCAGATCATTTGATCCAGGCTGTGACCTGGGCATCAGGATTTTTAAGAAACACCCCAGGTGATTTCCATGTGGAGCAAAGTTGGAGAGCCACTGCAGTAGAGTACCTGTGAAGTAAATTTTTAGTGAATGTAATTCCTCTCACTTAGCCATGGGCAGAATACTTCCCACTCCTTTGTTTTAATTTCTTCTATGCTATGACATAGCAGGTTCTGTAGGGAAGTCACTGATTTTCAAATCAAGAAAAAAAGTTTTGTAAGAATTCTGTGCATTTCCCCAAATTTTACTTGTGTGAGTATAGGACTAAATGTCAAGTTAAAATCTGTATAATTAAAGTCAAATTTAGTTTACATTCAATAATTTAAACCAAAATTTTAGATCATAAAATATTATGTTTGAGACAAGATGAGTTGTTTTGTCACTACGCAAGTGTATTTCAAGGCAATGATTGGTGTTACATTTGTTTTAAAATTGGATTCAGATATTCTAAACATTTAATTAATGTGGTATCTGAACTTAAGCAAAACAGCAATGTTTTGTATTCTGAACATTAGAATAAACTACAACTGGGATATATAATCCGTAAAAGGCACAGGAAATAGAAAGAAATGTGGCATTTTGAAAAAATCTAGTACCTGGGAAAAGGTAAACCATAAGGTGGTTTTCTTTTAGCTGGCTTGCCATAGTTATGTTTGAAAAATGCAATTTCTCAGATCCTCGGGAAGAAAAATGGCTTAATGAGAGCAACAAATAAAAAATTGATTAAAATAAAAATGAATAATTTATTTTAGTATGACATTTGGTTTTCTATGGATGAATAAAAATAAAAAAGCTATTATGAGTGGGTTATTCTTCATATACTTAGATGAAATCATCACTGATGAAAGGTGCCATTAATTAGTATCCATTAAATACAAATAAATCTAGAAATTTCACCTACTGGATTATAGGTGATAGTAATTAACTGGATCTTAAAGCAATTATTCATTCCAAAATATTTGTATAGTGTGGAGGAGGGAAGGTAGATGTGATTTTCATGAAACAAGGTTGACCAAGAGTGGATGATATTGAATCAGGGTAATAGTCATATGGAGATGCATTAACTTATTCTCTACTTCTATGTATGTGTGAAATTTTCCATAATAAAAGGTTTAAGATACTAATTACAGTTTTATTGTTTGTACCTGGTTTGCTAGGCATAGTAGAAAATACAGAAAAATGCAAGAGACAGTTCGAGCTCTCAATATGCAAGGAAAAATAGACACGTTCTAACTCACTTATCTGGCAGTCCGTGTTCATACATTTTTCATATGAATGAAGGTTACCGCTTATATGTGTCCAAACTTTGAAAAGCAATTTTAGTAGAATTTTTACCAATATGTTACCTCCTGCCCTGTGTTCTTAAACTTGGTGTAATGAATACATTTTAACCTTCTCCTGATGACTCAGATCATTCTCACTTTAGACATCAGTCTGTTCTGGGTTGTCTTTGGTGATTGAAGGTTGTTCATTCAATCCACAAATGTTTACTGAATACTGATGATGGGCTATAGGAGCCGGTGTAGCGCAGAACAAAGGAGACAAAACTCCCTGCCCTCCTTGCCGTCACGTTCTTCTGGTGGTTGAGACGTTTAGGGTGGCTTAGGGGAGGACTTCGAGTGACAAGAGACACCACATAGCTCACAGTGCTCTCCTTCTCCCGGCTCTCCTGTCTGTTCGTTGTAGTTAATTTCATTTATCTCCTTTCTCCTTCTGAATTGTCACTTTTGTTACCTTTCAATGTGCCTACTGTGAGTGATTTTTTTCAATTAATCTGTTTATGCCTCCTTGCCCAGCATTCAGGTCATTGCTGCTATAATCTACATGATACGATCACTAGGTTTGTTATAAGTGTGTACGATATGAGATACCCTGGGCTCTGAGTAAATTCCTGAGTTGTGCTTGGGTGTGTCTTGCCTTACTGACACTCCCACTCCCGCCCCACCAATTATTTTTATGTTTCTGTGTTTCTAGATTGCTGAGGTCTCTAGATGCATGATTCGTTCGTTTGGCATTTAATGAATACTTATTAAGCACCTAATATGTGCCAAATACTATTCTAGGAGCTGGGAATACAGGGTCTAAAACAAATATGGTGCATGCTCTGAGAGCTAGGAGAAGGTACAGGAGTTTGTAATACCCTGCCCTAGCTGGAGAAGCATTTACAAGAGCACCTCATCAAGCTGGGGGTGGGACATCAAGGAAGGCTTGTGGAACCTGGAAGGGCCTGGGGATACATTGACTTATGGACTTGTAAATTTGATGTGCTTCCGAGATGTGCATATGGAGATGTCCTGGAGAGGGTTGGAATTTCCATTATCTGCTGTTGTGTGACAAACCATCCTAAAACTTAATGGCTTCAAATAACAATTTATTATTTCTCACAGTTCAGTGGGTTTTCTGAATAGTTCCACTGCTGGTTTTGCTTGAGCTCACTCATATGGCTGCATCCATCCAGGACAACAGCTAGACTGGAAGGTCCAAGAGAGCCTCACGTACCTGTTTGGCAGGGCTCTTGGCTGTTGGCTGGGGCACCTTGGTTCTTCTCCACATGGTCTCTGATCCTGCAGGACACTAGACTGGCTTCTTTCATGGTTTCAGGGCAGCATTCCAAGTCTGCGGAGGCAGAAGCAAGGCCTTTTTAGGCCTGGCTTTGGAAGACGCATGATGTCATTTCAGCCACAATCTTTTGGCGAAACAATTTCCAAGACCAGCCCGTCGTTGAGGGACTGGGAAACTGACTCATCCTCTTTTTAAAAAAAATTAATTAATTAATTAATTTTAATATTTATTTTTTATTTTATTTGTTTACTTTCCTTATTTGTTTTGGCTGTGTCGGGTCTCAGTTGCGGCACATGGGAACTTTGTTGAGGCGTGTGGGATCTTCTCGTTACGGTGAGTGGTCTGCTCGGGCTTCTCTTTAGCTGTGGGGCGCAGGCTCTAGAACGCATGGGCTCTGTAGTTTGCAGCACGCGGGCTCTCTCGTTGAGGCATGTGAGCTCAATAGTTGTGGCACGTGGGCTTAGTTGCCGCTTGGCATGTGGGATCTTAGTTCCCCGACCAGGGATCGAACCCGTGTCCCCTGCATTGGAAGGTGGATTCTTCACCACTGCACCACCAAGGAAGTCCCTTGACTCATCCTCTTAAAGGGAAGAGCAACAAAGGCACCTTGCAAACACACAACACGGGAAGAATCCATGGCCATATTTTGTAATGTACCACGGTTGCATAGATGCTTCTGAATCTCAAGAGAGTAATTTGGATGTGAGGCAGAGATTTGGAAATTATCAGTGTTTATCGATACTATTGTAAATTCTGACTGCACATCAGACTCCTCTGTGGGACAGGGGCAGTTTTCCATATGTTCCACGTGCAGTAATGGCAATTCTCATGCATGAAAGAGGTGCCCCAAAATGTTGGGTGGGAGAACTTACCAAGGAGTGAAGAATCCAGCCTCACTTCCTGAAGTGATTCTATGTAAATCAGGTCAACAAACTGGCTTTCATTCCTAGTCCTAACCACAAAGTTCAGTGCCCACACAGGGATTTATTATGTTCAATAAAGAATTTGTAGTAAAATGAAAACTTAATGAATTCCTAAGTAGCTTCTGTAGTGTTCTAGTTTGCTTGCTGTCTTGCTAACCTAGCCCTTTTTTTATGGTATATTTGTTTCTTTTCCATTATTCTTTCAAACATGAGCTGGGTTCAGAGCCCTCATTTGCCATTAACCATCATGAACAAGATGGGCTTCAGCCTGCCAGTCATCTGTTGGTATTGGATATCGGAGAAATCAGGGAATTTTCTCGAGGCAGTTATGTATATGAGAGCCCTGGAAGAGCCTTGAACAGGAAAACGAGCATGGAACTTCACTGTTTCTTAGTGTTCTTAACTCGCTAAGGCTGTCCTTTCCAATATAGTAGCCACTAGCCACATGTGCGTATTTATATTTAATTTTCAATTCTTTGAGTTATGTAACATTAAAAATGGAGATCCTTAGTTGAGCTAGTCATATTTCCAGTCCTCAGTAGCTACACGTGGCCACTGGTTATCGTCTTGGACAATGCAGATGGGTAGAACATTTCCATCAACGTGGAACAGCAGTGGGTAGCACTGCTCCTATATTTCTTGTACAATTAAGAATAAAACTGGTAATGCCAGGGTTAGATCTCCATGCTGTGGATTAGAATTAAGGGTGAAGGGTAATTTCCTTTGTTATCTAAAATACCCATTGCAGTTCATTACAGATCAATTAGCATAGATTTTAGGAAGAGACTAGGGATAGGGAATGCAGTACAGTTTTGTTTGAGACTTTTTGTCTGTGAATTTAAAAGTTTAGATATAGGGTACATATTGATGGAGTTAAAGAAAATCTTACCAAACTAGAATGAAGGGCCCAAACGAATGAAAAAAAATCTAACAAGGATAAATGTAAATGCTTATACTGTTGGTTTAAATCAGGGTTTGACATACTTGTTCTCTATAAAGTCAGATAATAAATATTTTTGACTTTGCAGGCCAGCCAGTTTCAACTCTGATTGTAATATGAAAGCAGCCTTAGACAGTATGTAAAAAATTGAGCGTGGCTATGTTCCAGTACAATTTAATTTACCATAAAACAGTAGTGGGCTGGGTTTTTGTCACCGTATTTTGCTGACTCCTGCACTTGGTCAGTTGTACAAGTGCAAAAGGATGAAGCTCGGCCTGACCCTGTCCTAAGGGATCTTTACTTGGTTGGTGGCTTGGCTTGAGCCAGTTGCCTTAGGTAATGTCGTTTTAGCCTGTGTTAGTAGACATGTTCCATCCAAGGTCAGGAACGGAAGAATTCCATTGTAGTTCACAGTAGAAGTTTGCATTCGATCTGGATAGTGACAATCTGGATATTACACGAGATGTTCAAGGATTTGGAACTGCATAAAAGGAGAATGGAAGAAACTGGGGTCTAACTTAACAGTGGTGAATTATCGGAGGATGCGCTTATAGCTGTCTTCAAGTGTTTGACATCCTGCCATGTGGCAGGAGGTACTATTTATCTGAGTAATTCTAGAGATTAGAAATAGAACTAATAAGTACAAATTAATAAAAGGAGAACTTTAAGAATATTACAGTAGTTTCAAAACGGGCTACTTTACACAGTAGTTTCCCACAACTGAAGGGTTTTAGAAAAAAGATGGATAATTATCTATGAGCTGGTTGAAGAGTTTGTTCTAGAATTGAGTGGAAGGTTGGAAAGGTTATCATCTAAATTGCTGTTATATTCTCAGGTTAGAACTAGATTGTATGTAGAGAAATCTCAACCCAAACTCATTTATATAAAACAAGAGCATCTCTTGGCTCATACAGCTGCAAGGTCCCAGGATAGGTCTGACTTCAGACATGGCTGGATCCAGAGGTCGTACCAAAGTCTTCAGGTGAGACTGGCTACGTAATTGGTGGGACCTAATGCAAACTGAAAATGCAGGGCCCCTGGTTCAAAAATTATTAAGAATCTCAAAATGGTGACAGCATAGCCTTAAACCAAGGGTAGGGCCCTTCCAAGTGCGTGGCCCTGTGAACTTCATAAGTTGCATGCCCATGAAGCCAGCCCTGTCTTCAGGTTATGGTCTATCTCTGCCTCTCAGCTCTCTTTCTCTCTGGGTTAGTTCCATTTTCAGGCAGCCTTTCCTCACTGGCAGCTCAAGACTTGTATTTTATAGCTGGAAAAGAGCGTTCCTCTCCCCCTGGTGACACCAACAAATGGTACCAGATAATTTCTAATAAACTTTTTTCATCCCTGAATCCAAATACATGGTGGCACTCCTTTTGGCCGGGCCTGGGTGACGTGTCTGAGAGTAGAGTCAGATCTACTCAAACTGTAAGGACCAAGAGAGAAAGTGATAACTCCAAAATGAAAAACAGGGTAGAGGAACCTCATCAAGGCAGAATAGATGCAGGGTAGTCCAGTAATAAATATCTACTGTGTTCAGCAAACAGACTCTATGAGCGATAATGAAGAAGTGACTCAAAGTAAGAAAGAGTCTTAATCCAGAGATCTTGTCCATAAGTAGACAGATTCCTTTCACTCTAAAGGGTTTTCTAAATTTTAAAATTCTGTTTTCTGGGCTTCCCTGGTGGCGCGGTGGTTGAGAGTCCGCCTGCCGATGCAGGGGACACGGGTTCGTGCCCCGGTCCGGGAAGATGCCACATGCCGCGGAGCCATGGCCGCTGAGCCTGCGCGTCCAGAGCCTGTGCTCCGCAACGGGAGAGGCCACAACAGTGAGAGGCCCGTGTACCGCAAAAAAAAAAGAAAAAAATTTCTGTTTTCTCAGGTATGCAGGCAAGATTTTTCCTGTCTCATGTATATTCAGTATAGCGTTTGTATTCTTAGCATGAGATACTTAAAAACTGTCAGGACTCTGAGATCCAACACTTATTGCCCCGCCTGGAAATTATTTTAATTCAGTGAAGGTTTTCCCCTGGAGCTTCATTTTATTTCTCAAGCCTAAGTTTCATCCTAAACTTTGTTCGGTTACTTAGGAGGGGCAGCACGTATCTCTCTCTCTCTCTCTCTCTCTCTCTCTCTCTCTCTCTCTCTCTCTCTGTGTGTGTGTGTGTGTGTGATCACTTTCTATCTTGGCCAGTCCTTCTGCTGAACCAGCATATTGTTTAATAAGCTCTGCTCAAAGCTTGACTTTCTGGGTAAAATCATGAGTCTGATGCCTGGAAAGTAGAAGAGAACCAGGGAGCGCCAGGCCCCTGGAGAATTGTAGTTGTAATGGATTGAGTACCCACACAAATCAGTTCAGCCAAGATATTCATTCCAATCCAATGAGATCTGACCTTATTTTTCCTGTCAAATTTGACACTTTGGGGATCTGAATTAACCATTTTATTACAGTCAGGTTATCAGGGGAGTCAGGGGACAATTAATTACGATCCGGCTCTGTCATGGTTCCAAGCAGCTGACAGAGAACACTTTTCTGAAGTTGGCCATACAGAGGTAGAAGTTAAACACAAGATCTCTGGGGACTTCCTGGTGGTCCATTGGTAAAGAATCTGCCTTCCAATGCAGGGGATGCAGGTTCGATCCCTGGTCCGGGAACTAAGATCCCACATGCCACAGGGCAACTAAGCCTGCGTGCCACAACTACAGAAGCCCACGTGCCCTGGAGCCTGCGCGCAACAACTAGAGAGAGCAAACCCACGTGTCACAACTAGAGAGAAGCCCGCATGCTGCAATGAAGAGCCCGTGTAAATAAATAAATAAATAAATAAATAAATAAATAAATAAATATATCTTTAAAAAACAAAAAAAACCCCACGAGATCTCTGGAGAGAGGCTTCTGGAGTTGGATGCCTGGTCCTGCTACTCATGAGCCATGTTTCCTTGGGCCAGTTTACCTCTCTGAGCTTCCTTTTTCTCATCTGTAGGAATGCCATTGTTGCTATCTATGTCTAAGCCCACACCAGGAAAATAACAGAAGTGCTTGTTTCCCGAGGTCTCCCACACCTGCTGAAATTCACATGGTGTGTTTTTCTGGGTCATTCAACTAGGATGTTAGAGCAGAAGTGAGAAGGGAATGCCTTGACTTCCTCTTAATTTAAATATGTTATCAATTACTAACATGCTTAGCCAAGCATATATTGGTATATATATTTACACTGGTTGACTTCCATCCAAAATCTGTCCTTAACCTGCAGGGCTCATCCTACCCAAATCCATGAAGCATAAATTTACCTTAATGGTAAGTCCAAGAGGATGGTCTCTTTTGCCTTCTTTTCCCTATCTGAAACAAGTCCTCACTAGAAGAAAGAAGTCCTAAAGCTTTATCAGAAAAAGAAAAGCTATTTTAAGGAAGACTCAATTTTCTGATCTTTCACCTAGAGATTGAAATCTGGTCTAATAATTACATCAAAGAATTTTTCCCCCAAATACCTGGACTTTCCTAGTTTATAGGTTTGTGCTTAGCTTTGATTGGTCTTGAAAATTCTTAATATAAATTGTAGAGTGTAAGGGCTTGATCCCCTCCTGCTATCTTCCACGGAGGTAACTTTAACAGGTCTTCCCACTGATAGGCATTCACAGTCCATGGCTTTTTAAGACATGCATACCCGTCTAGTGTTCTTCAGAATATAAATAGAAGCATTGAAAATATCTTGGAGCTTTCTAAGTTGACTTCCCCAAACTAAGTTAGAAATTAAAGTTGAGCTGAGGTGCCTGTGTTTAGCTCATTAAGTCTTGCAGTGTTTTCTCTGAAATGGCAGGTCTCCTGGGACAAATCAAGGAAATGTTCTCCTTAAATTCCCTGAAAATCAGAAAGGAACCAATTTCCGATAATTTTAAATTGTTCTTTACTAGGATTGCATATTGAAAATGGAGCATACCACCGGGGTAAAGAACATGGATGAAAGGGGGAAAAATACATATTTATGTTTGTATTCACTAGCCAAGTATTCGGCAACACAGTTGGATTTTTTAAGTCCCAAGTTATTTGCCCATCTTTGCGAACAGAACTACTCTGATTTAAAATATACCACAGCTTGGGGCTTCCCTGGTGGCGCAGTGGTTGAGAGTCCGCCTGCCGATGCAGGGGACACGGGTTTGTGCCCCGGTCCGGGAAGATCCCACATGCCGCGGAGCGGCTGGGCCCGTGAGCCATGGCCGCTGAGCCTGTGCGTCCGGAGCCTGTGCTCCGCAACGGGAGAGGCCACAACAATGAGAGGCCCGCGTACCGCAAAAACAACAACAACAACAAAAAAATATACCACAGCTTTAGGGAACAGGAATAAAAATCCTGAACGCCAAACAAGTACACATTTGAGGGAAGACTTCTGAGAAATATTTACCTCCCTAGATATATAGAGACTGCACTGAGCTTCCTGTGAATTCCTGGACATACCTACATTGCATGGAGCTTGATTTCAAAGTTCAAGTCTATGTCTCTAGTGGTGTCCACTCACATACTGAAAGGGATAAATACCCCCACTACATGCTCAGCCTTGAAACAAACCGCAATAAAAGGCATCACCCAGAGCTATAAAGAATTACAATGAGGGCTTCCCTGGTGGCGCAGTGGTTGAGAGTCCGCCTGCCGATGCAGGGGACACGGGTTCGTGCCCCGGTCTGGGAGGATCCCACATGCCGCGGAGCGGCTGGGCCCGTGAGCCATGGCCGCTGAGCCTGCGCGTCCGGGGCCTGTGCTCCGCAGCGGGAGAGGCCGCAGCGGTGAGACGCCCACATACTGCAAAAAAAAAAAAAAAAAAAAAGAATTACAATGAGTTCTGCCAATGCATTTTCCTTCCATGAGCCAGAGCATGCACCAGCGTTGCACATTTACCCCAGCAAGTGCTCAGGCCAAAACTAAGGTCTGCATTACATAAGATTATTTCATGGCCAAACAGGTGAAGCAACACCCGACTCCTCGGCTCCTACTTAAAAGGATTCGTTCATGTCTTAGATAAAGGGTGTGTGTGCGTCGTCACCATGGAAGCGGTTATGGACCACCATGCTGAGCAAAGAGCTCACCTGTGGGGATTTTATAGAGTTCCGGGGGCCCAGCCCCCAGCCCACACCCGTCTAACCAGAATTCTGGGGCTGGTGTTCTGGCCTGGGTACACAGTTAGCACCTGTGAGTTGATCTCATTGAAATGACTGGAACAAGATGAGGCCAAGGTTTTCTCTCCCACTAGTAGACCTGAAGCCAGGGCCGACTCTTCCAATAGTCCTGTACAGCCAAAATCACCCAGCTTCCCCTCTCCATCCTTTCTTTTTCCCTTGACTTAACTCATTCTCACAATTGCTGGAATAGAAGACATCTCCAAGGGGCAAACTGTTCACTGAGTCATTTTTTAAATGTCATTGCAAATGTAAGCACTTCTGGCCTCACGTAAGAAGCAAGGGGAAGAAATGGAGTGCTAATGGCTGTGATAGTTTAAGGAACTCGATTTATTCCCAGGAGCTCCATTCATCAAATATCACTACTATGACTTTATTGCCTATTCACCAGAAATCATTACATTTTGGTAGTTTTTGAATTCCATTACCCGGGGTCATAAAATTCCTTCTAATAAGAAATCGTCGCTGTCAAGTCCAGTCTGATTAAAAAGAATGACCGATGATCTGCAGCCTTGGAGATGATGTTGTTGGCTGCCGATTATTTCACATATGAAAGATGATTAAGTGACTATAAAGGAAATCCACAGGTACAATTACAGGGCCTCACATCATAAATAATTTTAAAGGCAAGTAATCTGCACTTTTCATGTCTTTTATTGTTTGCATACAGTTCCTTGAATTGCCTCCACCCCAAGGCATTTCAACTCTCTGCTTCATGTAAAATACCTTTTCAAAATCTCACCAGCCCCACACAACACCCTGACCATAAAACTTATCAGTGAGATTCCTTCCTGCTACTAACCTAGAATGCTTGTGTGTCATGAAGCGCAGCACACTTATCAAATAAGAAAGCAGACATGGGTGATTCTTCCTTCTTCCTCTCTTACTTTCATAGTACTTGAGAGTGACTGGGATCACTTAGTTAAAAACAAACGGCTCCATATAATTATTTAAGTTTTTAATGGAATCTTCCAAAGTGCCTGTTGGTGCTGTTTCTTACTATTTTACTTATTATATGTCATGTAATTATACAATAGTATCACAAGAAGAGGACAAATCTTTTTTTTTTTTTTTTGCGGTACACGGGCCTCTCACCGTTGTGGCCTCTCCCGTTGCGGAGCACAGGCTCCGGACGCGCAGGCTCAGCGGCCATGGCTCACGGGCCCAGCCGCTCCGCGGCATGTGGGATCTTCCCGGACCGGGGCACGAACCCGTGTCCCCTGCATCAGCAGGCAGACTCTCAACCACTGCGCCACCAGGGAAGCCCCAGACAAATCATTTTTGATGGTGACAGAATTAATATGTTTTGATACCTTTGCTCTTCAAAATAGGTAATAGTGATTTCCTAACAACAAAGTAGTAAATAAAGCTGAGGCTCAAATATGTCTGTAGCCTGTGGCATGATGATAAAAAGACAATTTCATTAGGAAGAAAAGAAATAATAATGCTTTCATTCATAGAGTGAATTCTGGAAAGGAAAGAAAACTATGTTATGACTGTCTTTTTTTTAAATTAATCTCATTTATTTATTTTTGGCTGCATTGGGTCTTTGTTGCTGCACGCGGGCTTTCTCTAGTTGTGGTGAGCAGGGGCTACTCCCCGTTGTGGTGCACATGCCTCTCATTGCGGTGGCTTCTCTTGTTGCGTAGCACCAGCTCTAGGCACACAGGCTTCAGTAGTTGTGGCACGCGGGCTCTAGAGCGCAGGATCAGTAGTTGTGGCACACGGGCTTAGCTGCTCCGCAGCATGTGGGATCTTCCCAGACCAGGGCTCAAACCCGTGTCCCCTGCATTGGCAGGTGGATTCTTAACCACTGCGCCACCAGGGAAGCCCCATGACTGTCTTTTTAATGTGGTTTCCTCGCTCTCTCTGCACTTGCACCATTGCACAATATTTTTTCTTCAACTTTTGGGAGAAAAGTATATCCACTAGTGTGTTGACACATCTTCATATTTTCCCTGTAACCTTCCCTTTGTATCTCCTTGAAGTCCGTTTACAGCAGAGGGCATAACGAGCTACACCAAATACTTCCAAATACTCTTCCAAAGACATGAAGAGTATTTGGAGGGCATCTAGAAAACCTGAATTTATCTTGCCCATATATGGCAATGCAGCATAATTTTCTCTCCTCTAGTTGTTGAAAGAAAGTATCAGAGTGGAAAAGGTGGCAATGATGTAAGTAAATATGACTTTTGAAGGGACTGTTTTAGAAGACGCTGACCACCTGAGAGTAAAGGAGAAGTATACCTAGGTCCTTCCACCTTGAAAACACTTGTTCATCCATCCCATTCGTGCACATCCTTCTCAACTAGATTCCAGTGTCACTTTGTTTTTTGAGGGGCCTTCCCTGACTCCTCCGCACTCCCATCTATTTTACAATAGCCCTTCATAAATGTTTTACATTATCAACCATATTGCATTATATTTTAGTGGTTTCCAAGTCAGTCTTCCCTAAAGAGGTACGAGCTTCTTTTGAGTAGAACTGGATTAAATTTATTTTTGTTTCCACAACAAAACCAAAAGCTGTTTCTTTGAAAACATCAAGAAAATTAATAAGCCTCTAGTGAAGCTAAGTGAAAAAGAAGACACAAATTACTAATATTAGAAATGAAAGAGGGCACATCACTACAGATCCCATGCACATTAAAAGGATAATAAAGGAATATGAGAAATTCTGTGCTCACAGATTTGACAACCTAGATGAAATGGGCCAATTTCTTGAAGGACACACTGCCAAATCTCACACAAGAAGAAACAAGACAATGTGAATAGGCCTATAAGTATTAAAGACATCGAATCAATAATTAATAACCTTCCAGAACAGGAAACAGCAGGCCCAGATGAGTTCACTGGCGAATCCTTAAGGAAGAATCCTGAACATTTAAGGAAGAAATTACACCAATTCTCTACAATCTCTTCCAGAAAGTAGAAGCAGAAGGCATACTTCCTAATTCATTCTGTGAGGCCAGCATTCCCCTAATACCAAAACCAAAGACATTACAAGAAAAGAAAACTAGAGATCAGTTATCTCTCATGAACATAGATGCAAAAATCCTCAACAAAATATTAGCAAATTGAATCCAACAGTGTATAAAAAGAATTATACACCATGGCCAAGTGGAATTTCTCCCAGGTAAGCAAGCCTGGTTCAACATTTGAAAATTAATGCAATCCATCACATCAGCAGGCTAAAAAAGAAAAATCTTTTTTATTTCAATAGACCCCCCAAAAAAGCATCTAACAAAACCCAACACCCATTCATATGGGAACTCTCTGTACCTTCTGTTCAGTTTTGCTGTTAACTGAAAACTGCTCTAGAAAAGTCTATTAAAAAATTTATTAAACCAAAAAATTCTTGTGAATCAATTCTTTTCTTTCTAGAGAGCCTTCCCCTTAAGGCACTATTCTGCTTTGAGTTTGGTTTCAGTGGGCTGTCTCTTCTCTGCTGGTTGAAGCAACTTTATCACATTTTGAAGCACAACCAAAATTTCTGGGCACGTTCCTCAAACTGGGGCTCAGAGCCCCGTAGTAGCACTGCTGTGACCAGCCTCCATGCCACTGAATACCATGGGACATGGACATCTGTGATGATTTAATTAGCTTGCTTTTGTTATTTCCCTAGTAGTATAGAGAAGAGGTGGCATTCTTTAGTCACCAACAGGTGTTTTGAAACTTTGCCCATAGCAAGCTGTAGAAGAGAGGCTGGTAACTGGAGAGCATGCACAAAGATGGCAGCCACATTGATATAGGGGTGAGGTCTCATGCGGTGGTAAGAAGGATTTTGTGAACTTTGCATGATCACTTCTTCACCTTGCCAGTCAAGCACGACAGAAGGATGAACCTCTTTGCCATCTGCTTCCTCTCCCTCTAAAGATGACAGCTTGGGTACATCTGTAGTCAGTGTTTCCAAGTTTAACTAGGTGTGTGCCAAATGTTGAGCAGTGATTCCAAACTTTAGTGTTTATTAGAATCAGCTGGAGGGCTTTTCCTTTTCAGATTACCAGGGCCCACTTCCAGAGCCTCTGATTCGTTAGGTCTGGGGTTGGGGCTGAGAATTGGCATTTTCAACAAGTTTACACGATTCTGAGGCTGCTGATCTAGGGACCACATTTTAAGAACCTCTGTTCTAGAAGGAGGCCCACCTGAACAACAAAGGAAGAGCTTAGTGGAAGGTATAAAAGACACCAGAAAGCAGTATGTGTTTATCTGACTTTTTTTTTTTTAATGGATAGATAGCTCAGAGCATTTTATCTTGGAAAAAATGTAGTGAGTGTTCCAGATTAAAAAAAAAAAAACTACAGTGTGCAACTTCCTTTTAAGGCATTGGCAAAAATGGTATGAAATAAGAACAAGAGCCGGCTGGAGGTGGAGAGCCATGTCAAATATGAAAAATGGGAACTTTTGCTGCCTGGTTCCAAATCAGTTCTCATGTTTCTATATCTGTTTGTGCATCTCAGGATTGTTAGATGGTTTTTTTGTGCGACCTGCCTGGCTTATATGCAACACCTAGTAAGCTTCTAAAATAAATCTATTAACTTTGAAAGCTTTGTCATTTTCTGAATACGGCTTGATGGTCTTCTTAAATTGTTGGTAACTCCTATTCTTCCTCCAAAATATTATCAGACATTCCTTTAATACCCAAAATATCTAGGTGCTGTACATTCAGTTATTGAAACAGACATATATGCCTTTTGGAGAAAATAGGGCCCCAGGTCAGTGTGAAATAAGGTGAAAGTAGTTGTGAGGGGATTTATGCCAATTGGATAGTTTAAAAAATTGTTTCTTTGGTAAAAGTCTGAGAAATAGAGGTAAGGGAGATCTATATCTCTTTTTTCCATGACCTGGCTAGTGGGTGTTCTGTTCTAATGTAAACAAACATGAAAGCAAGCCTCAGATCAGAGTTTGGATGGATATTAATTAGTGAGCTGGCAAAAAGAAAGAAAAAAAATGAAAAAGAAAACAGAACAGACCTAGTACCTATTCTTGTGAGGTCAGTGGAGTCCCTGGGCAGGACTGGCCTGAAGAGCTGTCTTGGAAACAGAGATGGCATCAGGTGTCTAGCTGGACTGGGCACAGAGTCTTCTGTCAAGTGCGCAGTGGGTTAGCGTGAGGGTGAGGGCTCAAGACCAGATGCTGTGGCAGAATTCAGAGGATTTACTCTTGGGTGTTCAGCTGCTGGTTTGGCTCAATTCTTATTCTTTCCTCGTGCAAGGGCAATAGGGCCTCTGTAGTTTTCCTAGCTACCACATTTCTGGAAAACCACCCGTTTCTTCAATGAAAAATGATTTCTGACACCTCTTATGCTAATGAACAAACCCACCAGCGCAGATTTAGATAACACATTTGAAGTGTTTGCCTTGGCTGCCTCTGAAGTGTGGATTCCTGATTAGGGGCCTTTTAAATATGACCTAATTGTCTTTAGGATATGAGTGAAAATTGACTTATGGACCCATATATATATCACTGTTCTGTTCCAGTTATGTAAAGCAGTTAAGAGAGGTGAGGTATAAGCTTCTACAGGTTAATCACTGAGCAGCTTAAAAAATTGGGGAGTGTTTCCCCATTATCAAGTGTACAAGTTACAGGTGTTGGGGGTAGAGAAAGAAATTTGGGGACTGTTAGTGTTTACTGTTATATAAAATTGGATATCTCTGTATGATTTAGGTTAGTATTTAAGAAAATGTTATGAAAATGATTGTGACATTTTCTAATTCCGTCTTGAAGACCCAGGATTTTAGATTCTCTATGGCAGATGAGCTAACGAGGGGAAAGGCATGCTGGTAAAGTCGGATGGATCTTTTTCAGAGGGAGTACTGTTTCTTTTCACACTTTTCTATTCCTAGCACAACACTTGGGTAATGCTGATAGCAAGCCTTGCATATAATTATTGAAAACAATGCTGACACGAAATGGAAGTTCCCAGTGCCGGCTTGCCCCTTTTATTCAAGATCAGTTAATTTGCCAGACAACTGGAATGAACGATTGTGGCTGAAAGGTTAAGAGAAGCCATGTTGCCCTTGGCTTCATTCTGTCCTTTCTGTTTATGTCATTTGATGTTCAACTGACACTTTTGAAATCAAAGACATGACAACATATATGTGTATGTTACATATGTGGGTGGGTGTTAAATACGGTTTAGATTTTCTGGTTTTTAAAAACACCGATGACACGGATAGATGAGGCAAAGTTAAAAAGAACTTGGCAAAGTAATTTATTTCATCTATTTCAAAATTTTATTTAACACCCCCCAACTCAAATTCAGTGACCAGTTGTCTGGAAGGGCACTGATGTATAAATATCAAGCCAAATGGTAGACCGTTGAAATAATGGGAGTGTTTTGGGGTCTGAAAAAACACCCACTCATTTGGCAATTTTCTAGAAGGACTCATCGGGACTCAGCATACAGCCCCGGTTTTGGTTTCATTTATTTATTTACTTATTACAGCTAAGAGCAAGATTCCACATTTGGATCAGTGAGGTAAACAGACACAGGCTGAGTCTGGAGGAATCCATGCGCGGGCTTCCCCTGTGGTCCCCAAATGAGGCCACACAGAGCGCTCCCTGCCCCAGTGCAGGAACACAGCCACTCGCTTACAGCATTTCCGCCTAAGCAAGCCTGTCTGAGACTCAGGGCCCAGGGTTTTTATTGGTGTTTGGTCACATCATCGCAAGGACCAGCCACATTACTGAAATTCAGAATTCCCTGGAGCCAGGTGTTCTGTGCTCCAGGTGGGAAAGCAACCTGCTAATGTAGGGAACTTCTCAGAAGCTGACTTCCCAGAAGCCAGCTAAGGGCTAGCCCTGCAAGATATCTTTCTCAAGATAACAGCTAGGCCTGAGAGAGTAACCCCTTCCTGCAGAGATGTACACTTTTTAAGTGCTCTTGTAGTATCTGTCATGTGATCATCTATAAATGTATGTTTGTTTGAATAAATACGTCAGACCATCAGCTCCTTGAGGTCAGAAGTCCTAGCCTGTCTATTCATGTTTCTAAGGCACCTGAATGACAGGTTGCATGAAGGGAAACCCAAAGAATATCTCTGGAAACATTCTGGGAATGTTCTGGAAGCATTAATGAATGCATCAACGGAAAGTGGGATTTTAGGTCTGTGTGTAAATTAAAAGTTGGACACTTAATTAGATTATAATTTAACTGTGGGTTTAATTTATAGATGATAAAATTCTCATTTTCTGAACAGAATTCTGGCAGCCTGGCCACAATAATCTTAAGATGACCTCATTTCTAGACTCTCCAAGCTAACTACTAAATACTGTTTTGTATAATTTCCAACTTCCAAGTCACTTGTACAGCAATGATCATAAACATCTCCCAGAATGAGAATGGCTGTGGTGGGTTGGTGGTTCACACAGAGCTGTCCCGTATCTCCCCACTCCCTACTGCCTTTGCATTCATCTTCCGGGTTAGGATGGAATAAATGGTTATCACCAGGAAGAGCTTATCTTTAGGGCAGAGTGTCACAGTAATGATATCGGGGATGAAAACAGGAGATAAAAGAAGAGGATATGGCTGTTTACCCACCACATCTGGGCCAGTTGAAGTTCTGGACTGTTATGGACTGGAATCATCTAGTGTTAAAAGGTAAATTGAGGCATATTAAAAATTTTAAGAGTTTTTTGAGCAAAAATCAATTTAAATCGGGCAGTGCCAAACCGGATGTGGTTAGGATCCCTCCACAAACAGAAGCCAGGGGAAAGAATTGTATAGAGACGGTGCAGAGGCAAAGAAAGGAAATGATTGATTGTAGCATCAAACCTAGTTGGCTGTTTCTGATTGGTCGCCCTTAGGTATTGATTTCCTAACCCAGAGGCCTTTACAGGCTTAGACTTTTTTTGGTTTGCTTACGTAGGCCACCAGGGCATTAGAGCCACCTCCATATAATGACCTCCTTATTTAATTAATGTAACACTAGTTTTGTTACCAAACTCAGGTTTGGCTGCTCGCCGCTCAAAAACCAGTAATTCAAAAGGCAAGTGTCAGTAGAAAGGAAAGTTGCTTTAATCAGAAAAGCCAGAAATGTAGGGAGAAGGTAGACTCATGTCCTGAGACCAACTCAAAAGATTCTGCTCAGCCAGGACAGTTTTTAAAGGGAAAAAGGGTGGGGGGAGAATCTCAGTGAATCATCAAGGTTAGGTTCTGCATCATTCTTCATTGCGTGCAGACTGGCTGACTCTCTCTTCAGATGTTATCTTGACTGTGTGATCTGCCTGCAGGATCGCTAAGGGGGTTTTGGCGGGGTAGGGAGCTAGTCTTTCTTTAACTACTTAATTCTTCATTCTTACTTCTTTTACTCTAGGAAAAGAATCATCAGGTTAGGCAAGGCATAATGTACATTCAGAGAGCGTAAGTCAGGAGTTAGTTTAAATGGCCTAGGGGAATTCTCTCGTGGTCCAGTGGTTAGGACTCTGCGCTTTCACTGCTGAGGGCCCGGGTTCAATCCCTGGTTGAGGAACTAGGATCCCAGAAGCTGTGCAGTGCAGCAAAAAAAAAAATTGCCTAGTGATCTCATCCCTATAATTAGGTTCTTTCAAGGTTAGAGGGGAACAGAAATGGGCAAACAGGAAAGGGGAAAAGAGCTGCTTTCAGTTTCTCCCATATTATGGTTTAACAGAAATAAGCATGTATGTTTCACATGTATCCCCTCTTTTCAAAAGCATATACTTCATTATGTATTTTTTAAATTAAAAATTACTATTGGAGTTTTCTCTGATTGTGGGGAGCATGTCTGTAATACTTTGCATAGATGGGTCTTGGAAAACAGCAAAATAAATGTGCTGGAAGTCCAGGGGTGACCCCAACATGAGCCTAGTAGTCATGATGCTTTAAACTTCATTTCCTCACCCGTGAAACGGCGTTATACTGACCCAATGAGGCAGAGACTCATTTACAAACTGTAAACTACTAATATAATGTACGAGATGACTGCTATTGTCATAGGACTAGCAATGGGACCTCTGAAACCCCCAGAAATATGCTTGCTCTTGGTCTTGGGCTAGGTTTCCATTGATTGCTTGCTGAGTAGAAACAGGGAAGTTGGGAAAACGTGGGAAAGAGAAGCAGGCACATGGGTTGACTGGAAGCTGAAATAAGGCACAAACAAGGGTCAGCTTGATGGTGGCACTTCTAGATTCTCCCAAAGACCTTGCCCTACTATCTGGCTGTAAATATGATTTTCTTGTGTGTGTGCTGAAGGGGACTTCTGTATGCAGAAAACTTTTTTTAAGGGCAAGTTTTGGACTAACTTGATATCTAGTATGTTCAAGTTACCTGTTCAAAATCCTGTTTCTTCCTTATTTAAAAAATTTTTTAAATCTAGCAAAATTTCACACTTTTATGAGGACTTAATGAATTCAGTTCCCTTAAACATTTAAAATGGCATTTCTGTATTTCTTTTAAAGTCCTTCAATTGTGTAACAAACCCAAGTATTTAAATTACTCTTACAAAGGTAATGTTTTAAACTTACAGATACAAGTGTTTGGTTCTCTTAAACATTCCCGCCTCATTTACAAACTGTCTTTTAACATATAATCCCAAATCTAAACCAGTTCCTCAAGTACACATTTTAAATTAGAATTCCAAGGCTAACTTACTGGATATTCTCTGTGCCAAATTCTCTTAAATAAAATAGAGTGCTTATAATATCAAATATGTACAGATTAACTGTAAACGTAATACAAAAATATTAATGCCGTAGGATTGATTTATTCCATCATTTCTATACTTGATTCTAAACTTTTCTGGGGTTAAAAGACATCCAGTAAGGAAAAAAAGCATTCTCACCAAGGCAAGATGGGGCTCCCATCGCCATTCACCCAGTTTTTGATTCAGCCAGGGAGGCACGGGCCTGGTCCTTATTCCTCCTTGTGACACTGATGAGAAATACCAATCACTGTCAATATCCCTGTTTCTTGACCAGTGCTTCTCAATCTTTAATGTGCATTTGAGTCACCTGGGGGTCTTGCTGAGATGAAGGATTTGATTCAGTAGGTTTGGGTGGGCCTGCGATTCTGCATTTCTTACAAGCTCCCAGGTAGTACCTCAGTTGCTGTGTGGAGACCACATTTGAGCTCAAGGGGCCTTTTACTTAGTTCTTCCATCTGCTCACAGATGACTTCCTCTCCCACGGAGATATCTAGCTTCCTTCACAGTTTGGTTTTGCATTTCTTTGACTAAAAGACATTCAAATGTAATCCCTATTAGGTTCTGCAGACTTCGCAGGGCTTTGTGTCTCTGTGGTCATAAAATTAAGAGAACCCTTGAAGATTAAAATTACTGTGACTCATTTAAAGGGCAAAAAAGATTGTTCTTTTTTAAATGATTGCCTTGAAATACTTGCATACAAATATTTCACTGGATGGGACTTCCCTGGTGGTCCAAGGTTTAAGACTCTGCGCTTCCAATGCAGGGGACACAGGTTCCATCCCTGGTCCGGGAATCCCGCATGCCACACAGCGCGGCCAAAAAAAAAAAAAAAAAAAAAAAAATATATATATATATATATATATATATATATTTCACCAGAAAAAAATTATAAAGGACCAGGGGATAAGGTTGCCAGAGTGATAACTTGAACTCTCTTGAGTTTTATAAATATAAGGTACAGCATTTTAAAAAGTTGGTTCCTATATCTAAATGATTTTTTTAGATTGTTTCTAGATACTTTGTATTGATTGAAGATATTAATACAGATGCAGGTTTGGGGGGGTTTGTTTAACATAATGGCTGCACCTCCCCTCCCCTCCCCCTGAGTCCTTATTTGATTGTCAAGGAATACAGCTTGCTGGGCAACTTTTTCTGTCAATTATGAGAAGCAAGGCATCTCACAGAGTGAGCTTTTTATTTAAAGTAGCTAACGCCAGGCCAACTTTCTCTCTAACATTTCTTTACTTGATAAAGTAGACAATGTAAACTTTAGGAAAATGTGTGTGTGTGTGTGTGTGTGTGTGTGTGTGTGTTTCTTTGAATGCCTTGGGTGTTGAGAGTTTGGGAGCAAGCACCGAGCAGTGAGTACTGTTCAGTTCCCATCAGAGATTAGTGCTCTGTGGTCTTACAGGAGGCCGGAATAACACACCCCTGTTACCTTGCTGGCCTCCTAGGCTGTTAGGCTTGCTACCCTACTAGAAATGGCTCCTCGCTTGTGTTCAAAGGAGTGCAGTTGTGTACAGCCTGCCAACAATAGGTTTCTGTATTTAGATGTGCAGGCATTTCGACCCCGCAATTCTATTTCTAGAAAGCTGCCCAAAGAACTAATTGGACAGGTGTGTAATTTTTTTCAAGGATGTTCACTGTGGTATTGTTGACCATAGCAAATACTAGAAATGACCTAAATAGCCATCAGTGTGGAACATGCCTGCAGGTGGAATAATATGCATTTGGTACAAATTTATATTAATCATCCTGGAGAAGGGCTATGATGTATTGCTAAAAGAATAAAGCAGCCTACAAAGAAGTAGTTATGGTGCGATCACATTATTGCAAAATAATAAATAATGTGTGTGTTAAAGTGCAACTTTCAAAGCAAAGTAAAATCATGAGTCTCATACAGATATAAAATGAACACATGTTAAAGGTCTTATTTAAGTCATTATCAATGAGGGGACTGGTAAGATGGTAGAAGGGTTCAAAGGAGAATCCAAAGAACAAACGTGTATAGATCAGGAATATTAAAATGAATCCGCAGTAAAAGTGGCTTCTTCAGCAGGGAACGTGGTCAGTTGCACCTCCACCTTACAGAATTTATTTACTTGTCTATAGACAAGTATTATTTTGCATTGCTGTCAGTTATCTACAACTGATGGAGTTGCAAAACAGTTCAACAGCAATGAAAGGTGCAGAGCCGCCATACAATCAGAATCATTGAACTTGGAAAGGTGTGTTCTATGGTTCAGAGACTAAGCAATGCATAATTTCCCCTTAAAACACATTTTCCCTACATGTATGTGTATATTAAAGTCTGGAATGGGAACAGAAAAACAATTATCTATGGATGGTGCGATTTTGTCTTATTATTTTTGTATTTTTTCCTATTTTTCTGTATTTTCACAGCATTTCTAAATGAGCACGTAATATATTTTATAACCAGAAAAAACCCCACTTCTATATTGAAAAACAATTACAAAGCAGCCGCTCATGTTTTTTAGTAAATCCTTCAAGAACAGCAACAAAAGCAAGGGTACTGTGATGAAGATAATAGCAGGAGAGGGGGACCAGAGAATGTGGGGTGGCCAACAATCCCCTGGCTAACCTGCCATTTCTGGTTGGTCCTCTAATTGATTGCTTTGTGTTCAGGCCTAAAATAGCTTCATTTACAAGAGATGTGATGAAATCAAGGTGCGTTGGCACATCACAGTTGCTTTTGGCTTTACACTCAATAAAGTGGCCCGCAGTCGCTACTGTTTTTCTGTGCCTTTGTAAGTTGAGTCAGGAAAAAGCCCTGTTTAGTACCAAGCAACCTCTGGTGGAAGAGGGGAGGAGGCCAGAGGCTCAGCATGGCGTGTCAGAAGGGAAGATGACAGTTATTAACGAATAGATGTTTCCAAGTTCATGCAACCCCCCTCGGGTTAATGTGCTTATTTATTTATAGAACTGATTTGAAAATTAAAACAGAGCTGTTTCTCTCCCCAGTTTTACAGTCGTAAAGAGATAATAAACGTGCTGATGGCTTACATTATTCCATAATATTTGCCTAGGTGTTGATTATTGCTTAGAGATTTTTTTGTCTTTCTCTGCTCTGGGTGTTATTTTTCTTTTTTTCCCCTCTCATGCCATTGTGCTTCTGGCTATAATCCTCATGTCCTTACAGCCTGCCAAACTGCGGCTCCTTTTGGGTGCCAGGTTTTTCTTCTAATCCTCACCCTGACTGATGAGAGATTTGCAGAGAAGTTGGCCCACAGGTACAATACAGTGTGTGTCTTACTGACAGTGCCCGTGGAACATGTTGGATAACCCTAGAAGGTTATATTCGTCACCTGTTGTATGAAAATGATTAAGATCACAGCAGTAATTAAATAGTCTCTTGCTCTTCTTTGGTTTATCTCAGAGCTATGGGCATGTTGGTGCCAAAATGTTTTTGTTGACTGAATGAACTGAACAATGCTTATTTATATCAAGCTGTGCGTCACCTTTCTGGAGTAGCCATGTGTGTGACTATGTAAGCATCCTGCCTTCAGAAGGAGTAACTTCACCTGTAAGAAACATTGGGGTTGGGGGGGGCCAGTGTTCACATTTGATTTGGAGGTGCAGTTCCAAGAACAACACTACATCTCCTACAATGCCGAGTGCACTTCCCGTGATGGTCAGGGCAGCAGCCCTTAAGGCAAGACTGGCCTTGGGAGAGAAGAAACAGGAGGCAAATTTGGTCTTTGATGTCTGTACTGGGTGGAATAATGTCCCTCTAAACTTTATGTTCTGGTCCCTGTGATTGTGACCTTATTTGCAACTAGGGTCTTTGCAGATGTAATAAAGTGAGGTCCTATAGAATTAGTGGAGGCCTAATCCAATGACTGTTGTAAGAAGGACATGTGAAGACACAGACACAGATACACAGAGGGAAGAGCACCGTGTAACAATGGAGACAGAGATTGAAGTAATGCAGCTGCAAGCCAAGCAATGCCAAGGATTACCGGCATGCACCAGAAGATAGGAGGAGGCAAGAGAGGATTATTAATCTAGGATTTTTCCCTAGAGCCGTCAGAGGGAGCATGGCCCTCCCGATACCTTGATTTCAGCCTTCTAGCTTCCAGACTGTGAGAGAACAAACTTCCGTTGTTTTATGCCACCCAAATTTTGGTAATTTGTTATGGCAGCCCTAGGAAACTAACACAGTGTCCCCTACTTCATGGCGATGTTTCCCTTTCTTTCTTAGTGTCTCTCACTCCCTGGCATTTGGTGCTTTTCTCTTATGGGTTTATCCATGTATTAGTCAAGATTGAGTAAGGTAAGCAGAAACCGTTCTAGGTATATCGATCGGGAAGGGATTGAATATAGAGAACGATCTGCTCACACACTGTTAGAGGAATTAGGTAGTGAAGGTCAGGGAGACCTTCGTACTCTCAAGAACTTAGGAGGTGCAGGGAAAGCAAGAAACCACTGCCTGATACCTTAGCAGCCTTCAGCACTTAACGGGATCATTTTTAAGAAGCTGCTTGGAAGCTCCCAACAAAACTCTGCATATATCATCTGCTGATGCCCACACATCTGACTCCCACAGCCACCAGTGAATAATGTCTTCTCTGTCTTCTCCTACCAGGTCTCTGTGAATGGCTTTCAGGGGCAGGATGTAGACGGGAGCCTTGCTGTTAAGGGATGCTGAGAAATGTAGTCTCCAGGCTTTCAGTCCCCGTGACCCTGGAGAGGGTGTTGAAGGGCAGGTGCAGAACTAAATACAGGAGGTGACGTCCTGCTTACGCACCTTAACTCCTTTCCCTCAAAACAAGAGCAAAAGCCCTTGCTTCTCCGAAAGGTTCTGATAATCTGTTCGTTCACACCGATGTACTGAGGATGAGTGATACCTTTAAATGTTGTTTCTCCCAGGACTGCTTGCACTTTCACAAGATCAAAGATTTAATTAAAAGAAGTGAATCCATTTATTTGACATTTAGTTGGGACAGCAACTCAAAACTGTTTCCTGAGGGGTCCTTGGAGATACAAATAAATTTTAGGTGGAAATCTAAAATCCTTTTGAGGATTTTAATCCAGTTGGGCTTTTTCTTTGTGTGTGAAATGACATTTGGCTGATACTCTTTTGTTTTTATACAAGGAAGTAAATGAGAGATAGATTCATTCTGGATGAATGGTTAAAGTCTTCTTGACTGCCTGTTACTAGTGATTTTCAGCAGGGCAGTTTTATCCCCCCTGTCTCCCTAGGGGACATTGTGTAATGTCCGGAGACATTTTTGCTCTTCACAGCTGGAGTGGGGGCATGGTACTGGCATCGAGTGGGTTGAGGCCAAGGATGCTGCTAAACATCCTGCAGGGCACAGCCCCCAAGTCAGTCATGCCACAGTTGAGAAATCCTCCTCTCGTACTGTGTGTGGTTAGAGGGAAAAGGTGAGGTAGATCTTCGTTATTGTGACGCTTTTCTAACCTCAGGTAACCTTTAACGCTGCCGCCACTGCTGTTGTCTGCCCGTCCACTGCCTTACCCCCTTCAGTGTCCTCTGAGGCCTCCTGCCAAAAGGGCCCCCTGGCTGCCCAGTTCAGAACCAGGCTGCTGGCAGTGCCTGCCCTCCTGTTTAACGGCTCTTTGGTTTCGCTCCGTTCTGAGATCCCCTCTCTTTCAAAGCCTCTTCCTCCCAGTCTGGAAACAGCCCGTCTGCAGTTTGCCCCCGGTCCTCTGCAGGGCCTCAGAGTCTCCTCACATGTCTAGAAGGCCCATTCTCTTCTCTTCCCTTCAGCACTCTCCCCTTCACCCCTGCCCTTTGCCAAACGGTCTGTGTCTTGACATTTTAAATGTTCTCATCTTTTCTACATCAGCTGCAGAAAAGCTGATGCCACAGAAATCTGCTCTTCTCCCCAAATCCCACCCCACTTATTTATATATGTGTGATCCCTCATGCCCAGGGTACTTGCCCTGAATTTGTACAGGTTGTAACTTGCCCCGTTTGTGAATTGGGCTAATTGTATTGATTTGTTCATTTGCTTAATGCTGAGAGTCACTTCTCTGGGTTACTAAAGACTAAATTCTAAGAGGGTACAAACAAGGTCCCTGCAGTACTCTTCAGCCCCTGTGGACACCAAAGCAGGGCTAATTAGATGCTAAAGAAAGCCTTTTTGATGATGAAGGTGATGGCAATCCAGGCTGGAAGGCCTTTGGAAGCCACGAAGCCTGTTCCTGTGCATCCAAGGAGGCTCACTCATCCAAGATAGATGAGGATCTATCCAATTTTCAAAGATTTCCAGAGAGGAAAATTTCACAACCTGTTCCAGCTATTAACTACCGAGTTATGAAAGCCTTTTCTCTACTTAACCTAAATCTCCTGCCTCTTAAGGAATCAACATTGTGTAAAAATTATAGTAATAAATTTTCAATTGTGAGTTAAGATTTTCTTTCTATATAAGAAATTTATATAGTACAATTTCCCTTCAAGGTAACAGGATTTTTATTTTTATCTGAAAAAAAAATTGCCAAGGTAGGGCTTTTGGCGAGGGGATTGGAATTCAGAAGAAATGAGTAGCTTGAAAAGACGATAGACCGTATGAAGTAAGAAAAATAGTTTAATTCTTTCTCTATATTCTCAGGCTCGTACTGCGCAGCTGACTTAGAATGCCAAAAGCTCAAGATGACTCATATGTGGGGTGTTTATTTCCTTAAAGGCATCCTCTCTCCTTCTGTATTAAAATAGTGCATTGTACTGGTTCCTTCATAACTTCCTACAGGGCAGCTGCTAAATTATGCAACTTCACAGGGCAGTCCTGTCTACCTCAGTATTCCACCTTTCACCGCAGAAATGCATTTTCAAGATTTGTGCAATTTATTCAGCAAGTAAGGATTGAGCTTCTCTTGTGTGCTCAGGCACCGTGTAGGCTAATTATAGATTCAGAGAAGACGATGCTGTCTGAACCTGCATGGGGCTTTAGAGGCCAACAGGGAATTTAGACTTGTGCAGAAGGAAGTTCAGAGAAGGGCTATGGACTCCGGGACAGCAGTGTGTGTAAAATACAGTGGGAAGCATTTGGTACATAACTTTCTAATAAGTATGCTTTCTGCATTCTTCGAGAACATATGACTTTGAACCAAGGTAAACCTGGTGACACATCTGGTCTTTATCACTGCATGATCTTTCTGAGCCTCAGGATCTATCCTTACAAATGGAAAGAAATCATACACGCCTTAAAGATCATTGTGGTGATTAAATTAAACTAAATTAAATGAGATAATGTACTTTCAAAGGGCTAAGCTAAAAGGCCTAGTACTGGGTAGGTACTTAATAAATGTTGTTTCCGGATTCTTGCTTTGATGATTCAAGTGTATGGTAAAGGACTTTTATTCTTTCTTTTGGGAGAGGGTCACCGCCTGGTATCACAATTGCCTTCCTGCCTATGCGGACTCTCCCAAGTCATGAGATGCCACAGACCCACCTTTCCAGCCTTCCTTGCAGCTGGCAGTGGGGCATGTGGCCCATCAGACACACCAAAATCTGTCCTTGAATCAGTCGCTCATGGCTTGGAGAAGGGAGGGCCACACAGAACCCATCTGCTGATGTGTCAGGTCGGCCGTAGCCACCGTAGCTGGTCATGAGAGGTCTCAGTTGCTGCGGTTCTAGCAGAGGCAGCTCAAGTCCACGTCGGTGGTATCCACCCTGCAGATTCCCGTGTGTGTGCTCAGTGGCAGCAGTGGTGGTATTTTTCATGTGCTGGTCTGT
This sequence comes from Mesoplodon mirus, assembly GCF_964341445.2. Classification (NCBI taxonomy): domain Eukaryota; kingdom Metazoa; phylum Chordata; class Mammalia; order Artiodactyla; family Ziphiidae; genus Mesoplodon; species Mesoplodon mirus. The sequence continues at coordinate 9,446,658 of NC_138981.1, forward strand.
AACGTGACTTACAGTGTTGGCTCCGGCGGCCTTGCCTCCAGCCCCGATTCTCACGAGCTCCATGAACAGCCTTCATGAGCAACCACCTTTCCTTTCATTAGTCCCTTTTGAGCTTGTTATCCACATTCTGTTTCTGTTGCTCACAACTTGAACTTTTGACTGATAAAACTATTGTTCTGATTATTATAATGAGTTTGTTTGGTTATATAATGGTGTCTTATGTGCTAGCAAACAAGGAGACTGTTCCCTTCACCATAAATAGGCCCTTGGAATGATCCCTTCTCAATTAGTTTGCATTTCTTGTCTTTAAAACTTTCTACATCTTCCTTTACTGTACCTTTACTGTAACATCATTTCTTTTTCTTTTTTTTTTTTAATAAATCTTTATTGGAGTATAATTGCTTCACAATACCCTGTTACTTTCTGTTGCACAACAAAGTGAATCAGCCGTATGCATACACATGTCCCCATATCCCCTCCCTCTTGAGCCTCCCTCCCACCCTCCCCATCCCACCCCTCTAGGTGGTCACAAAGCACGGAGCTGATCCCCCTGTGCAATGCGGCTGCTTCCCACCAGCCAACTATTTTACGTTTGGTTGTGTATATATGTCCATGCCACTCTCTCACTTCATCCCAGCTTACCCTTCCCCCGTCCCCGTGTCCTCAAGTCCGTTCTCTACGTCTGTGTCTTTATTCCTGTCCTGCCACTAGGTCCATCAGAACCTATTTTTTTTTTTTTAGATTCCATATATATGTGTTAGCATATGGTATTTGTTTTTCTCTTTCTGACTTACTTCACTCTGTATGACAGGCTCTAGGTCCATCCACCTCACTACAAATAACTCAGTTTCATTTCTTTTTATGGCTGAGTAATATTCCATTGTGTATATGTGCCACATCTTCTTTATCCATTCATCTGCCGATGGACATTTAGGTTGCTTCCCTGTCCTGGCTATTGTAAATAGTACTGAAATGAACATTGTGGTGCATGTCTCTTTTTGAATTATGGTTTTCTTGGAGTATATGCCCAGTAGTGGGATTGCTGGGTCATATGGTAGTTCTATTTTTAGTTTCTTAAGGAACCTCCATACTATTCTCCATAGTGGCTGTATCAATTTACATTCCCACCAACAGCATAGGAGGGTTCCCTTTTCACTACACCCTTTCCAGCATTTATTGTTTCCAGCTTTTTTCATAATGGCCATTCTGACTGGTGTGAGGTGATACCTTTTTGTAGTTTTGATTTGCATTTCTCTAATAATTAGTGATGTTGAGCATCTTTTCATGTGCCTCTTGGCCATCTGTATATCTTCCTTGGTGAAATGTCTATTTAGGTCTTCCACTGATTTTTTAACTGGATTGTTTGCTTTTTGATATTGAGCTCCATGAGCTGTTTGTATATTTTGGAGATTAATCCTTTGTCAGTTGCTTCATTTGCAAATATTTTCTCCCATTCTGAGGCTTGTCTTTTGGTCTTGTTTATGGTTTCCTTTGCTGTGCAAAAGCTTTGAAGTTTCATTAGGTCCCATTTGTTTGTTGTTGTTTTTATTTCCATTTCCCTAGGAGGTGGGTCAAAAAGAATCTTGCTGTGATTGATGTCATAGAGTGTTCTGCCTATGTTTTCCTCTAAGAGTTTGATAGTGTCTGGCCTTACATTTAAGTCTTTAATCCATTTTGAGTTTATTTTTGTGTATGGTGTCAGGGAGCCTGATTCCTGACTTTGAAGTCAGGGAGCCTGATTCCTTCAACTCTGTTTTTCTTTCTCAAGATTGCTTTGATTATTTGGGGTCTTTTGTGTTTCCATACGAATTGTGTGTGTAAGATTTGTTGTTCTAATTCTGTGAAGAATGCCATTGGTAGTTTGATAGGGATTGCATTGAATCTGTAGATGGCTTTGGGTAGTATAGTCATTTTCACAATATTGCTTCTTCTAATCCAAGAACATGGTATATTTCTCCATCTGTTTATGTCATATTTGATTTCTTTCATCAGTGTTTCATAGTTTTCTGAGCACAAGTCTTTCGCCTCCTTAGGCAGGTTTATTCCTAGGTATTTTATTCTTTTTGTTGCAGTGGTAAATGGGAGTGTTTCCTTAGTTTCTCTTTCTGATTTTTCGTTGTTGGTGTATCAGAATGCCAGAGATTTCTGTGCATTAATTTTGTATCCTGCAACCTTACCAAATTCACTGATTAGTTCTAGTAGTTTTCTGGTGGCATCCTTAGGATTTTCTATGTATAGTATTGTGTCATCAGCAAATAGTGGTAGTTTTACTTCTTTTCCAATTTGTATTCCTTTTAGTTCTTTTTCTTCTCTGATTGCTGTGGCTAGGACTTCCAAAACTATGTTGAATAAGAGTGGTGAGAGTGGACATCCTTGTCTTGTTCCTGATCCTAGTGGGTAGGCTTTCAGTTTTTCACCATTGAGTATGATGCTTGCTGTAGGTTTGTCATATATGGCCTTTGTTATGTTGACGTAGGTTCCCTCTATGCCCATTTTCTGGAGAGTTTTTATCATAAATGGGTGTTGAATTTTGTCAAAAACTTTTTCTGCATCTATTGAGATGATCATATGATTTTTATGCCTTAATTTGTTAATGTGGTGTATCACAGTGATTGATTTGTGTATATTGAAGAATCCTTGCATCCCTGGGATAACTCCCACCCTATCATTGTGTATGATCCTTTCAATGTGCTGTTGAATTCTGTTTGCTAGTAGTTTGTTCAGGATTTTTGCATCTGTGTTCATCAGTGATATTGGTCTATAATTTTCTTTTTTTGTGATATCTTTTTCTGGTTTGGTATCAGGGTGATGGTAACTTCGTAGAATGAATTTGGGAGTGTTTCTCCCTCTGCAGTTTTTTGGAAGAGTTTGTGAAGGATTAGTGTTAGCTCTTGTCTAAATGTTTGACAGAATTCGCCTGTGAAGCCATCTGGTCCTGGACTTTTGTTTGTTGGAAGATTTTTAATTATGGTTTCAATTTCATTACTTTTGATAGATCTGTTTATATTTTCTAATTCTTCCTGGTTCAGTCTTGGAAAATTGTACCTTTCCAAGAATTTGTCCATTTCTTCGTGGTTGTACATTTTATTGGCATGTAGTTGTTTGTAGTAGTGTCTTATAATCCTTTGTATTTCTTCAGTGTCAGTTGTGATTTCTCCTTTTTCATTTCTAATTTTATTGATTTGCATCTTCTCCCTTTTTTTCTTGGTGAATCTGGCTAAGGGTTTATCAATTTTGTTTATCTTCTCAAAGAATCAGCTTTTAGTTTTATTGTTCTTTGCTATTGTTTTCTTCATTTCTATTTCATTTATTTCTGCTCTGATCTTTATGATTTCTTTCCTTCTACTGACTTTGGGTTTTCTTTGTTCTTGTTTCTCTAGTTGTTTTAAGTGTAGGGTTAGATTGTTTATTTGAGATTTTTCTTGTTTCTTGAGTTGAGATTGAATTGCTATAAACTTATCTCTTAGAACTGCTTTTCCTGTGTCCCATGGGTTTTGGGTCGTCGTGCTTTCATTGTCATTTGTTCCTATGTATTTTTTAATTTCTTCTTTGATTTCTTCAGTGATCTCTTGGTTATTTAGTAGCTCACTGTTTAGCCTCCATGTATTTGTGTTTTTACAGTTTTTTTCCTGTAATTGATTTCCAATCTCATAGCGCTGTGGTCAGAAAAGATGCTTGATACAATTTCAATTTTATTAAATTTTCCGAGGCTTGATTTGTGACCCAAGATGTGATTTATCCTGGAGTATGTTCCGTGCGCACTTGAGAAGAAAGTGTATTCTGCCACTTTTGTGTGGAATGTTTTATAAATATCAATTAGATCTATCTGCCCTATTGTGTCATTTAAAGCTTGTGTTTCCGTATTTATTTTCTGTTTGGATAATCTGTCCATTCGTGTAAGTGGGGTGTTAAAGTCCCCTACTATTATTGTGTTACTGTCGATTTCTCCTTTCATGGTTGTTAGCATTTGCATTATGTATTGAGGTGCTCCTATGTTGGGTGCATAAACACTTATAATTGTTATATCTTCTTCTTGGATTGATCCTTTGATTATTATGTAGTGTCCCGCCTTATCTCTTGTAACAGTCTTTATTTTAAAGTCTATTTTATCTGATACGAGTATTGCTACTCCAGCTTTCTTTTGATTTCCATTTGCATGAAATATTTTTTTCCATTCTCTCACTTTCAGTCTGTATATGTCCCTAGGTCTGGAGTGGGTCTCTTGTAGACAGCATATATATGGGTCTTGCTTTTGTATCCATTCAGCCATTCTGTGTCTTTTGGTTGGGACATTTAATCCATCTACATTCAAGGTTATTATTGCTATGTATGTTCCTATTACCATTTTGTTAGTTGTTTTGAGTTTGTTTTTGTGGGTTTTTTTCTTCTCTTGTGTTTCCCCCTTAGAGAAGTTTCTTTAGCGTTTGTTGTTAAGCTGGTTTGGTGGTGCTGAATTCTCTTAGCTTTTGCTTGTCTGAAAAGCTTTTGACTTCTCCATCGAATCTGAATGAGATCCCTGCTGGGTAGAGTAATCTTGGTTGTAGGTTTTTCTCTTTCATCACTTTAAGTATATCCTGCCATTCCCTTCCGGCCTGCAGAGTTTCCACTGAAAAATCAGCTGATAACCTTGTGGGGATTCCTTGTATGTTATTTTTTTTCCCCCTTGCTGCTTTTAATATTTTTTCTTTGAATTAAATTTTTGTTAGTTTGATTACTATGTGTCTTGGTGTGTTTTTCCTAGGGTTTATCCTGTATGGGACTCTCTGTGCTTCCTGGACTTGGGTGACTATTTCCTTTCCCATGTTAGGGAAGTTTTCCACTATAATCTCTTCAAATATTTTCTCAGACCCTTTCTTTTTCTCTTCTTCTTCTGGGACCCCTATAATTCGAATGTTGGTGCATTTAGTATTGTCCCAGAGGTCTCTGAGATTGTCTTCAATTCTTTTCATTCTTTTTTCTTTATTCTGCTCCTCAGCAGTTATTTCCACCATTTTGTCTTCCAGCTCACTTATTCGTTCTTCTGCCTCGGTTATTCTGTTATTGATTCCTTCTAGTGTATTTTTCACTCCCTTTATTGTGTTGTTGATCTCTGTTTGTTTGTTTTTTAGTTCTTCTAGATCTTTGTTAAGCATTTCTTGTATTTTCTCAATCTGTGCTTCCATTCTGTTTCCGAGATTCTGGATCATCTTTACCATCATTACTCTGAATTCTTTTTCAGGTGGATTGCCTATTTCCTCTTCATTTATTTGGTCTTGTAGGTTTTTACCTTGCTCCTTCATATGTGACATATTTTTTAATCATCTCTTTTTTTTTTTTTTTTATGAGTGGGATTGTGTTCCTGTTTTAGTGGTTGTTTGGCCTGAGGCTTCCAACACTGGAGTTCGTAGGCTATTGGGTAGAGCTGGGTGTTCGTGCTGAGATGAGGAACTCTGTGAGACCTCACTCCGATGAATATTCCCTGGGGTCTGAGGTTCTCTGTTAGTCCAGTGGTTCAGACTCGGAGCACCCACCGCAGGAGCTTCTGCCCGACCCTGGGCTTGCGAATCAAGATCCCACAAGCTTTTATTTTTTCCTTCGTGCTTCGTCTAGTTTCATTTGCTCACAGGGTGCCCCATGCAGAGGTCTTACCCCCAGCACTGCAGACCAGAGTTCCTAGGCCAAAGTGGCTGTGCCCAACACCTCTAATGTAACGTCATTTCTTACTAGAAAAATAACAGTGTCCCAGAGTTTCCATTCTTTTGATGCCAGATTTACATGCATGGGAGATATACCTTGTAAAACTGCCAAAACCTATAATGCCATATGCAAAGAGAAGACAATTCTGACTTTCTGTTTTTGGCATTAAAAACATGCCTCACTATTGTTCATTAATATTCTGTTTTAAAACCTGAGTATTAAGCCCCAAAGCCCCCTTTTTAAAAAAAAATCATTTATTTATTTATTTTTGGCTGTTTTGGGTCTTCTTTGCACGTGGGCTTTCTCTAGTTGCGGCGAGCAGGGGCTACTCTTCATTGTGGTGTGTGGGCTTCTCATTGTGGTGGCTTCTCTTGTTGTGGAGCACGGGCTCTAGAGCGCAGGTTCAGTAGTTGTGGCACACGGGCTCAGTAGTTGTGGTGCATGGGCTTATTTGCTCCACGTCATGTGGGATCTTCCTGGACCAGGGCTCGAACCTGTGTCCCCTGCACTGGCACATGGATTCTTAACCACTACACCACCAGGGAAACCCAGTCCCAAAGCTCTTTGCTATAGTTAGAAATTTCTCAGTATTTTAACGAGGACTGTGAATTAGAAAAAAGGAAGACCTCTTTAATTAAAAAACAGCAACAGGGCCTCCCTGGTGGCGCAGTGGTTGAGAGTCCGCCTGCCGATGCAGGGGATACGGGTTCGTGCCCCGGTCTGGGAGGATCCCATATGCCGCGGAGCGGCTGGGCCCGTGAGCCATGGCCGCTGAGCCTGTGCGTCCGGAGCCTGTGCTCCGCAACGGGAGAGGCCACAACAGTGAGAGGCCCGCGTACGGCAAAAAAAAAAAAAAAAAAAAAAACCAGCAACAAACAGGTAGTCAAAAGTCAATCTCCGAGGTTCTTGTTCCAGAGCTGACAGTGTAGCTGGTAGTATGCTAACCATCACTGGCTAATCATTTTGCTGATAACAATTATAAATACAAAATTATATTATAAACTGTATAAACAATTGTTGGAAAGCTGTTTGGAGAACAACAAAACAAGCAGAAACTACAGGAGATGGGACCCTTCAAAGAAGAGGAGCACATTCACACTTGGCTGACTTTTCTGCTGAGCCTGCTTCCCAGTTCATGTGGCACACAGGGGTAGAGCTCAAGCAGAAAGTGGCATTCTAATTAAGTGGAGGACTCAAAGGTTAGAGTTCAGGGCTGCCGAAACACCTAGAAATTGAGAAGGAATCTTGGAGATGGGGGACCCCCAAATCTACGTACACATCCCCACTTGACTCCTACACTCTACGTGTGCAGGTGTGACTCAAGGAACATGACAGAAAGCAGTAGTTGGGTAGTTAAAGACCTGGACAGAGAATTTACCAGCTGCCTGTGCTGGGAAGACAAAGACTGGAGTGTAAATCCTGTGAAGTGATAGAGTTTGGTAAACACTTTGTGGTTTTCATTGGAACCCCAGAGTAGGCATGCTTTAGGAGTAAGGACTGTATCCCAGGAATGAGGACTGTGCCCTTGAAATAAGGACAAAACTGAAATAGATCCATCCTAAGAAGATCGAAAAACCAGGCATCCACAGAATTAAAGTGATCCTCTACTAATGTAATTGCCTGCTACAACAAAAGTCAATGCTCTTCAGAGGAAGATAACAGAATCCGGACTGTATAGAACATATCATAAATAATGTCAGTATAAGGAGTCCCCTGGTGGCCTAGTGGTTAGGATTCTGGGCTTTCACTGCTGTGGCCCAGGTCCAATCCCTGGTCAGGGAACTGAGATCCTGCCAGCTGTGCAGCTTGGCTAAATAAATAAATAAATAAATAAATAAATATTTTCAGTATATAATTACAAATTACTAGACATGTAAGAGGCAGGAAAATGTAACCCATAATCAAGAAGGAAAATAATCAATAGCTGAAGATTCTCATGTCACCCAGGTGTTAAAATTAGCAGGTGAAGAAGACTTTAAAATATAATACTTACTGCAATGTGTTTAAAATTTTGTAGGAAAAGATGGATATAATGTGTAAAATGATGAAGAATTTCAGGAGAGTGAAGGAAACTAAAAAAATAACCAAATAGAAATCCTAGAACAGAAAAATCAAAATTATGTCTTTGGTATCCTATTCATTTTGGTATCCTTTTCAGTGCCTTTATGCCAAATAGAATTGTTTATGCATAGCTGATTATTAATTCTATTTAAAAAGGTAAATATCTTTAAATTCACAAATTCAGATTTCCTCCTTTAAATCATATAAAAACAGGCAGATTATACCTTACCATACTATAGTAAAAGTTTACAGTAAATTAAAGTAATAATGTGTCTAAGTAATTTTTAAATACAGTTGAACAAATTATTTCATTTAGGCCACTCTACTCAATTAAATACAATTATCTGTTGCATTTACTATACCTATATTTAAAATGTAAAGAGTAAAATTATGGAGAACTTCTATTTAGGAAATATTTGGCAAAATTATGAAATACTTGGAAGGAACTACAACGCTTATGAATCATTCTGGTAGGGTGGTTTGTCTATTTAGAATCAGCTAACTGAAGTAAGTTGGCTTTCAGTAAGATTTAATTTGTTGATTTTAATTATTGAATGTAAAAACTGTTTGTGAGATTAGGGATCACAAGACACAACACAATTAAACTCTAATAGGCTTTTGACTTTTTAAATTGGTTTAGTTGGTAAAGTATTTTTTTTTTTTTTTTTTTTGCGGTACGCGGGCCTCTCACTGTTGTGGCCTCTCCCGTTGCGGAGCACAGGCTCCGGACGTGCAGGCTCAGTGGCCATGGCTTACGGGCCCAGCCACTCTGCGGCATGTGGGATCTTCCCGGACCGGGACACGAACCTGTGTCCCTTGCATCGGCAGGCGGACTCCCAACCACTGCACCACCAGGGAAGCCCTAAAGTACTTTTTTTTAGCCCTCTTGTGAATCAATCCAATGTATCTTGAATGCACATATAAATTATTTCTAGTCATAAAAGATTTCCTTAAATATCTATGATGTAGTATAGGGCTTTTAATCTGGAGGTTTAGAAAACTAAGAGCAGACATCCCCATGCCTTTCTTTATTTTACATAATAATAATGTATTAAGAAGTGTATTTCTTGAGATTAATTTTTTTGCCAGTTCTGTGTTGGATATTTGAAATAGCAAATGAAAAACCAATACCATGTACTATCTTCACTTTTTAAAAGAAATACTTTTACAGAGCCGAAAATTAGTTTAGGAAACCAAAATAAGAAGAAAAACTGAAATCCTCTATAGGCAAGGACTGTAGACATTTTACAGCCTCATCTATTTATATATACACCACATAGATCTCATTTTTCTTTTTCCACTGCGAAATACTGGATACTTTCTCACTTAACCCAAATCTATAGATTACCATTTGAAAACCCTGCTGTAGTGTGATGGGCTTCAGTGTAGTGTTTGGACCTGATGGGTGGCAGTGGGTGGGTCTGTGAGTCCCTTGAAAGTGTTTGCAAAAACGTGTCTATCTGTACACATTGGTTCTTTTCTGGGAAGAGGGTTCCTAACTTTCAGATGATTATCCATTGTGTCCTCATTCCAGAAAGGATAAAGAATCCCCACTAACGGTCCTTCTCAGTTATTGACAATGGTGAATCTCTTCCATTTCCTCATTGCTCCTAACTTTTAATAATTGACAAGAAAAGTCTGTGTAGAGGGATATTCATTTGGTCATTTCTTAGGATCATTTCACTTATAAGAAACGAGATGAATCTTTTCAGTATCACATGTAGCTATTGTGAGATACAAAAGCCGCTGCCTTGTTTTCAGAGGGTCCACTTAAATGACAGGTGCTTGGTTTTCCTTCTGTGGTAGTGCCTTCGTGAATACTTACTGCCCTGTGACTTTGAGCATATCCGTGTATTGAAGGCCCACTTATTCAAGAAAAAATTGAAAGTATTTAAGGCCCACCTCATTCAAGAAAGGATTGAAAACGGTTCCTAAATAAATGCACAAAACCATAAGATAAAATGTAAGGTAAGTGATAGAAGCAAGTACGAAGGGGAAAAATGAGTTGAGTTCGAAGCGGAGAGAGTGCAGGTCAGCAAAAGTAGCTTGAACCAGCAGAAGCCGGCTTGAATGACCACCAGCTGGCATGGGCTAGTGCAGACCAGTGTGAACTGGTTAGAGGCCACGTGAGTTCTGTGTCCTTGCCCCTGTGGTGGAGCGCCCTGCCATTTCAAACCAGCGGTTCCTCAGCGCTGCCTCCCTCCCTGCTTTCCTCTCTTCCTTCTGTAAATGTTCCTTGTAAATTTCCTCTCTTCCTCCCGGAAAAGTTTCTTGAACTCCTCCTTGGTGCCAGGTTCCCTGCTGGGCACGGGGGATATAGCATAGTGAGAGAGTTAGCCCCTGAGCTAAGTCTCATTGGTCTTGAGAGGTCACCAGTGACATGAAGTGTGGACAGTGATCTATTGAGGGCAGCAAAGGGTACCCTGGGAACCTGCCTTCACGCTGTCCCTGGGTTTCTCTGTAAATGACTGGAATATTTGGCAAAGAGAAATCCACATATTTGAGGGACTTTGGTTTCCACTGACTGGTACCGCTGGAGCCTGAAATAACCCCCATTTAAATACGTGCCAATAATCTGATTGGGGGCGTGGAGTATGGACCCGTGAGGAGGGCTTTCTGGAGGGGCTGGCCAGGCAGAAAGGGTAGACAAGGATGTCCTCATCTTTCCTAAAAGGCAAGGGAGTGTAGCTTCTTAACACACATTTACAAAGAGCTTGGCGGTGCTCCAAGTGAGCACAGCCTGATGTTCTGGAAGCTCTGCAGGCGGTCACCATGTGTCAGTGTTGGAACCCTCCCCTCGTACACACAAACCAACACACACAGGCTCCAAAGAGGGTTAAATAAAACCAGACAACCTGCAGTTTGAATTTAGATGTATGAGAGAAAGTGACAGCCTGAACATTCGCCAAATTTAAAGAGACAGCATTCAATGGTAAGTTGTATTTTAAAATATCAAACACTGAAATGTTAGACTTTCAGAAATATAAGGGTTTTCAAATGTCAAAACTAGGCATTTAAAAAAAAATTCCACAGATATAATTTCAAAGTGACAAAATGAAATAGAATCTCTCTCTGAAAGGTACTTTTGTTAAAATAAAACAGTGCTTGATTTCAGTGAGTGATTGTTTCATGGCTCTGGCATTTATTTTACAATCTCCGCAAGGACCTAGGAGAGATCGGCTCCATGTAACCTGACAGGCTTGGGCTGACTGGCAGTTTTGTAGTTCTCATTAACAGGATTGAATCCACCAAGACGAGGAGTGCTGGTTGCTTGAGCCTCTGGCTCTACCCGAGTTTTCCATGAGAGCTCTGGCAGAAATGGTGGACCTGAAAATTGGGCAAGCAGTCTGCATCTTCTCTACACAGGATGTCTCCTGCCCTCCCTACTTTAGCTGCCAAATCCTCCCCTCCCTTTTGCTCCACTTGGCTTATAGATCTGTTTTACCAGCCCCTGACCTCTTTGATGTTCAAGGGAAGCCTCTGCATATAGGAAAGATTATGTATAGTAACTTTGCTTTTAATTTCATATTCAGTTTATTAGAGTTACACTTGCAAAAATCCCAGTTCTTGTGTTTTGAAGTTCAGTGAATAAATCTTATTATTCTGTTTTTTTACACATCTTTATTGGAGTATAATTGCTTTACAATGTTGTGTTAATTTCTGCCGTATCACAAAGTGAATCAGCTATATGTATACATATATCCCCATATCCCCTCCTTCTTGCGTCTCCCTCCCACCCTCCCTATCCCACCCCTCTAGGTGGTCACAAAGCACCGAGCTGATCTCCCTGTGCTATGTGGCTGCTTCCCACTAGCTATCTCTTTTACATTTGGTAGTGTATATATGTCCATGCCACTCTCTCACTTCGTCCCAGCTTACCCTTTCCCCTCCCTGTGTCCTCAAGTCCATTGTCTACGTCAGCATCTTTATTCCTGTCCTGCCCCTAGGTTCATCAGAACCATTTTTTTTCTTAAATTCCATATATATGTGTTAGCATACGGTATTTGTTTTTCTCTTTCTGACTTACTTCACTCTGTATGACAGACTCTAGGTCCATCCACCTCACTACAGGTAACTCAATTTCGTTCCTTTTTATGGCTGACTAATATTCCATTGTATATATGTGCCACATCTTCTTTATCCATTCATCTGTCGATGGACACTTAGGTTGCTTCCATGTCCTTCTATTTTTAAATCTAGTAAAATAAGGACAGTCACCTTCACGTTTTCTTTGAATAGTATTTCATTAACTCAAATCAAGCAAAGGATACTTATTTAAATGATCAGACCCATTTTTGAAGGTAGTTAATTAAATTGTCTTAAATATGTCACACTACAATTATGCATTTAATATATTATATTTTCCTTTGAAGTGTTTTCCAGTGACTGATAGGACAACTGGATATGCAAATAATCAAAAGCTTTCTAAGGATCTGAAAGTACATATAAGGAATTCCCTGGCAGGCCAGTGGTTAGAACTCGGTGCTTTCAACTTCCGTGGGCCTGGGTTCGACCCCTGGTCGGGGAACTAGGATCCCACAAGATGCGTGGTGTGGCCAAAAAAAACAAGCACTCTTATAAATATAGTAAACTAAACTTACAAAGCAAACAAGCCTGTGAAATGTTCTAATTCTGTTTACAAACACAATTTTCTTATTCCTTTCAACTTAAAAGTGGCAAGACTAATATGTTTCTTAAATCACTTAAATAACAAACGTAGATTGTTCATAAAATTTACTAAAAAATACTAATTCTATGAACTTGTGTGATTTCAGTTGTTTACTTAATTATAAGTATTCTTATTGTTGAAAAGACATTAAGTGCTGAGGTAGAAACTTCCAGTTCCTCCCCGTATCCATTCTTCCTTCCTCTATAACAGACATTGGCGAACTTTTTTTGTAAGAGACCAGATAGTTAATATTTTAAGCTTTGAGAGCCACAAATGGTCTCTGTCTCATTATTTCTCTTTTCTTTATTTTTTAAACAACTTTTACAAAATGTAAAAACCATTCTTATCCCCTTGGCCATGAGCAGTCAGTGGGCTGACTTTGGTCTGTGAGCTGTAGTTTGTTGACCCCTGTTCTATAATTTAAAAATCCTTCAATTTCTTTAGCGGGCACATTTCCCCATAACTAGGCAGCCATTAGACTAATTTTTGTCCTCTTTCCCTTGGAATGGAATGCAGACCTAGTGGGGCACCATCTTGGTGTGGTCAAGGCGAGCACCGTGGGGATGGCAGAGTATCAAGATGGAAAGAGGCTGGGCTGCATGGCACTCAGGATGCCAGAACACTCCCAGCAACTTCACGGAGCCTGGTTGGCATACAGGCTAGACTTTTATGTGAGAGAAAAATACCTTTCTGTCTTGTTTAAGTCACTATAACCTGAAGCCAAATCAATTTCTTAACAATTCCACTTTCTAAGGGGACAGATTTCATAACTCAGGGAACTCAGGTTAGTGAGTCAAAAATTCATAACCGGGCTTCCCTGGTGGCGTAGTGGTTGAGAGTCCACCTGCCGATGCAGGGGACACGGGTTCATGCCCCAGTCCGGGAGGATCCCACATGCCTCAGAGCAGCTGGGCCCGTGAGCCATGGCCGCTGAGCCTGCGTGTCCAGATCCTGTGCTCCGCAACGGGAGAGGCCACAGCAGTGAGAGGCCCGTGTACTGCAAAAAAAAAAAAAAAAAAAAATCGTAACCATCTTATGGTTGTCATTAAAGTGAATTAATTCTTTAGTAACTGCTAGTTGCTTTCATCTTTTCCTCATTTTCAGGATAAAATCTTGCATCTCAGCCAGGTCTAAAGGAATTCTAATGCTATTTCATTGGATTTTTAAATTCTCTTCATAGTTTGTTAGAAAACCCAATGACATTTTTTGGTGACTTGCTTTGTGTATATGGTTGTTTGGCTGGTTTCTCCGAAGAAGGCATAAGGATCCTTGGTTCCTCCTATTGTAAATAGTGACCTGAGGCCCGAAGGACAACAGGACTGAGGCTCTGGATCAAGCTTCCTTTACTACCTTCTTCCGGGCAACCCCGGGTACAGACATGGTTACAGCTGCGTTTCTTCGTTCCTGTGTTTCTGAGCCTGTTTTGATAGCTTGCTCAGACTTCTCGGGTTCTAGAGCTCTGGCTTGTGTTGGCCAATCTCATTTCCAGAATGGAATCCACCCCCAAGTCTCCATTCTGTCCTGATATGGTCCCCTTTAGGATGAAGCACCTGGCATATAGCAAAGGCTTAATAAAAGTTAATTCTCTTCTCCTTCATGCTTTTGAAAACAAGAATAAGACCGTACTTTTGGGAACACTTCTCATTGCTGGCCTTAAAAATAAAATATAAATGCATTTTACCAGATTAAATTGGTCTCTTCACACGTAAAGGTTGAAGGATGGGTGGAAAGCATCTAGAATTTATGGAAAATATTGTCATAAAGAAGCTGGGATATACTTTCCTCAAAAGAGGCATTGACCTCCTGAGAGTGCTTTATGTGAGTGGCTCGAGTTTTGCTATAAGTTCCAAATGACAGATGGGCATTTAATTATTTTCGTCTGAAAGATATTTTTCAGTTGAGTTTCTTGTTGGATGAATATTGACCTAGTGAATACCTTGAAAAATGGCTTGCATCTCAGTTTTCAGAGTGTGGACTTTACATATTTGGAGAAGCTTTCACGTATTGCTTTTTACCTGCAATCTTAGGATGCTTTACTTTCTCTGTAAAATGAGAAAGGATAAAAATATATGACTTACCCATATTCGAAGGTGACTTCTCATCTTATTTAGATACTGGAAATGACTTAAGTGTCGGTCGTCAGTTATTTGTTTCATCTATTATCCGTCTTACTCAGGTACATATTGAAGAGTACATTTCTCTTGATACATTTATTTGACTTACCTTGGGCCACATCTCTTTTTTTTTTTTTTTTTTTTTTTTTTTTTTTTTTTTTTTACCGGTACGCGGGCCTCTCACTGTTGTGGCCTCTCCCGTTGCAGAGCACAGGCTCCGGACGCGCAGGCTCAGCGGCCATGGCTCACGGGCCCAGCCGCTCCGCGGCATGTGGGATCCTCCCGGACCGGGGCACGAACCCGCGTCCCCTGCATCGGCAGGCGGACTCTCAACCACTGCGCCACCAGGGAAGCCCCACGTCTCTTTTCAAATGAGTCAAAATTGAAGTTAGAAATATTTATTGAGAATCTGTAGCTATTTTATTTTGGAATGTTGAAATTTAAGGGAACATTATGATACATTTCAATTTTCCTATGTTGTCATGTTATATGAACTTAATGATTTATTAAGTTCTTTATCATCAAGTTAGAAGTTAATTAAAAATAAAAGCCCCTTAGCAGTATGAGTGGTTGAAGTTTTTCTCTGTATGTATTTTTTTCTTGGTGACTAGCATTTTTGATGTAGCTTACTCCTCATTATTGGCCTTTAGAATTGCCAGATAAGCTTGCCTAAGAAGTTCAAGCTGAATGCAGTAAGGTATTCTCTTGCCATGGAGTAAACATAAAATTTTCGGTTTAAAATCTTGTGCCACTTCGCTTTATGAGATCCTGAGTTCCAGTCTAGGGAAAAGTTGGAACTTAGTTTGTCAAAGGAACTCGATTTATACATATTTTTTTATTTGTTATGATTTATACCCTGTTGTACATCAGCTTAACTACTTACCAATGAATCATGGCTAAAGACACAATACAAAATTTATTGTTCGCTTGTAAGAAATCCAAGTAAAGAGTCAAACGAGACCTCAGGGCAGTCATTTTGGGAAAACAGGGCTGTGTAGCACAAATGTCACAGAATTCTTCTGTCACCTTTTAAGGAGAGCATCATGTCAGAGTAGATGTTCCTCCTAAACTCTTGATGTTTCTCATGAACTGATCGCTGCATCTTTACTTGGATGCCGTTGGGATGTATACGGCAATGCACATCTCGGGCAGTAATGAGTAGGTGGAATGGTAAGCATCCTTTAAAAGGCTTTCTTATAAAAGCAACATTAATTTCATGAGAAAATGCTCAAGAGATAATGTGTAAGTAAAAAAAAAAAGATAAATATACAAATCTGACACATAATTTTGTTATATGCATTTGTTTCTTTTTTCTTTTTTTTTTTTTTTTTTTGGCCACACTGCACAGCATGTGGGATTCTAGTTCCCTGCCCAGGGATCAAACCCGTGTCCCCTGCAGTGGAAGCATGGAGTCTTAACCACTGAACTGCCTGGGAAGTCCCCTGTATTTCTGTCATTCCTTTACATATGGTAATTATTGTAAAATATTTAAAATATTATTTAATTTGTTATTAGACATAAATTAACAGTTACAGGTAAAATATTATTTTCCCTCTTGATATATTTATGTGTATATGTATATATGTGTGTGTGTATAAACTACCAGAAGGGAAATCTACCAATATAAAATGGCTGAGAGTCAAGCTTTTTTCGACCTGAAAAAATGGCAATTTTGTATGGTTCAGGAAAATAGAGTTGGTTATTTCTGAGCAGTGAGACTGCATGAGATTTTTCTCAACGTAGTTATGTTTCCTTTATGATGCAAGGTTTTTATGGATTGCATTTCTAATCAGGAACAAACTTCTAAGACAGTTGCTAAATGAAACCTGAAAGGCAGCCCCCGCCTGTCTCCCTCTTTGGGATCCCGCCATCTTCCCGTCCTGCTTGGCTGTGTTAGCCTCTTTGTAGTGCTGAGAGTCTCCCAGACACACCTCAGCTCCTTCCTGCCCCTTGTCCCGCTTATCGCAGAGCCCCTTCTTCTGCCTTATTTCTCACATTTGTCTCCTCTCTCTTTCTATAGTTTCTCCCCTAGTTAACCACTGTAAAAATAGCAGCAGGTGTTTAGGTAGTGCTTCTTCTGTGCCCGGCATCCAAGACCCGTACATGTCAGCTAACCATCACAGTGACCTAAGAGGTAGATATAATATTAGTCTCCCCCACTTCAAGATGAGGTGAGGAAACTGAGGCACAGAGCGGTTAAGTGGCTTGCCAAGAAGTCATCTGGATCCACGGGCCATATGCCTAAGTACCAAGCCATCCTGTTCTCTGAGTACCTTCTTTTGCCTCCACAGTAGGTTATGTTATCTCTAGAATAAACAGCCACATTGCTGCCTCTGGGCCTAACATCAGGTTTCTTCCTTTGCCTGGAATAGGGGGTCAGCAAACTATATCCTGCGGATCAGATCTGCCCTCCCCCCACCATCCCCACCCACCACGTGATTTTGTAAATAATGTTTTATTGGAATACACTCACACCCATTCATTTTCGTCTTACCTGGCTGCTTTCTTGGCACACGGGCCGAGTTGAGAAGTTATAACCGGGACCACATGGCCTGTAAAGTCTCAAACATTTACTGTCTAGCCCTTTAAAGAAAGTTTACTGGGCTTCCCTGGTGGCGCAGTGGTTGAGAGTCTGCCTGCCGATGCAGGGGACATGGGTTCGTGCCCCGGTCCACATGCCACGGAGCGTCTGGGCCCGTGAGCCATGGCCGCTGAGCCTGCGCGTCCGGAGCCTGTGCTCCGCAACGGGAGAGGCCACACCAGTGAGAGCCCCGCGTACCGCAAAAAAAAAAAAAGAAAGTTTACTGACCCTTGGCTTGAATATAGTTTTTATATCCAACTGCTTCAGTTACTGTGGCTGTGTAACTAATGACTTCAGATGTTAGTGCTGTAATACGACCATTTATCATGTTCACAGAGTCTGTGGGTCAGGAATTCCAACGAGGCAGAACATTTCTTTTCCAGGATGTCTGCTACGAGGACACAGAAGATTTAATGGGGGGGCAGGGCGGGCCGGAGCAGCAGGGTCTCTCCAGCGTGGCAGCTTCAGGCATCCAGGCATCCAATTTGTGTGTCCCAAGAGGGTGGGAATGAAGCTGTCTGTCGCACCTCTTCTGACTAGCTTTGGAAGGCGCGCAGTGTTACTTCTACTGTATTCCGTTGGTCAGAGCAGCCACAAAGAGAGGCCCAGGTTCAAACAGAGTGACTAGAAGCCTCACCTCTCGGTGGCAGGGAGCCAGTGTCAAAGTGTAAGAAGTGTGTGTGAGGTGGAATCTATATTGCTGCGACCATGTCTGGAATATCAGATCTACCACTGTCATCGCCTCCGTCTTTAACACTAGACATCTTACTGTGTTACAGGACCCTAACTGGGAACACACTTAGCGTCCTGGGCTCACAAATACTTTGCCACATGCTACCTCATTTCTGAAATCTCTGCTCATCTTTGTATCTGGTAGTCGCATTCATTTCACTGTTAACCATCCTCTTAGTAGAAAACGTCTGAGATATTGTGATTTATAAGAAATATATATTTGGTCACTCAGATTACCAAAACGTATTTCTCATATATTTGGACTTTATACAGGACTCCTGGCTCACAGCTTCTTAAAGCCTTGGAATTTCCTGAGGACAGGAGCAATGAGGGCGTCTTTTGTTATAATATTTGATCTCTTGTTCTCAGTTCCTGAAATCCCTTCAGAGCCATAAAGGTGAAATGGGTGTCTTGTTATTCAAAACAAGCCCTTTCCACCACAACTGGGTTTGTGTTAATGAGGTGACTTTTAGAAAGCTCCGAAGGAGGGGGGCTGGTTGCCAGGGGAAACAACCTTGATTAGAGGCTTGGAACTTCTAGTCCCACCCCCTGATTTCCGGGGAGGGGAGTGGGGCTCAAGGGTGAATCAGTCACCAGTGGCCAATGAGTTAATCAATCATGCTGTGTGATGAAGCCTCCTTGAAAACCCAAAAGGACGGGGTTCCAAGAGCTTCCAGGTTGGTGAACACATGGAGGTGCTAGAAGAGTGGCTCCTGCAGCGGGCCCGGAAGGTCCACACCCTTTCCCCATACCTGCCCTCTGCATCTCTTCCATCTGCCTTCTCCTGACTTACATCCTTTGATAATCAACCAGTGGTCTGGTAAGTAAAATGTTTCTCAGTTCTATGAGCTGCTCTAGCAAATGGATTGAACCCAGGGAGGGGCTGATAGGAATCTCTGATTTATAGCCGATTGGTCGGAAGCACAGATAACAGCTTGGGCTTGCAACTGGCATCTGAAGAGGGTGCAAGTCCTGTGGTGGGGGGTGGAGGGCAGTCTTGTGGGACTGAGCCCTTAACCTGTGGAATCTGATGCTGTCTCTGGGTAGATGGTGTCAGTACCGAGTTGTAGGACACCCCGCTGGTTTCAGAATTGCTCGTTGGTGTGGGGACACTCCCTTCCCTACACTTTGAAATTGGGCCCCAGAAGTCAAATAACGTCAAGTTCTTAACCTAAGCCCGGAGGGCTACTCCCAGCCTCTAGTTCTGCTCCTTTTTTGTGTGTTATAATAAATGCGTGTGTTTGTTTTTCTGACTTGGAATCAAACCTTACAACCTGGAAGTGCTGCCTTTCCTCCTTGTGTCTGAGCAAGGCCTCTGCTCTGCCCTAGATTGAAAATCTTCATTACCCCTTTCTAGGGTCTGCAGAAATTCTTTGTAAAAGGGGTGCAAGTGGCATTCTCTGACATGTGAAATACATATGTCTGCGGGGGACCAGGGGACTTGTCTTGAAGCTGAATGTATAACAGTGTTTCACACACAACGAAAAAAACGTCGATGGACAGTATTTTAAAAATTGTGGCTGGTGGACTTGATGTCTTTATTTCATCCAGGTTCTGCCACTGATTCTTTATTTTTGGACTAACTTCTTTGCCAGGTGTAATTTTTCGTTGTCTCTGTAAAGTAAACTTCTGCAGGGTTTCCTTGAGATTTATCAAAAGTAAGGGAAGTGTAAAAAGAAAGAAAAGTAGATCATGGATACCTCTTGCTGGTCTTCAACCCAAGCCACTCAGTAATAGTGGGTAACAGAGAAGAAACTTTCCTTTGGTTTTTAAATGAGTTCATTTCTTTAAGGAAAAGTATAAAAACAGGAAATAACGGGCTTCCCTGGTGGCGCAGTGGTTGAGAGTCCGCCTGCTGATGCAGGGGACACGGGTTCGTGCCCCGGTCCGGGAGGATCCCACATGCCGCGGAGCGGCTGGGCCCGTGAGCCATGGCCGCTGAGCCTGCGCGTCCGGAGCCTGTGCTCCGCAACGGGAGAGGCCACAGCGCTGAGAGGCCCTTGTACCGCAAAAAAAAAAAAAAAACCAGGAAATAACATTTCTAATGTCCTACCCCATAGGTTCTTGAGATAATAAGCTTGATATTCTTAATTGGCAAACTGGATAATCTTTAATTTAGCTCATCTCACGAAGTAATATTTTGGTTACGTCTTTTTCCTCCCGCATAAAAATTTCTTTCTAAGTCAGGGGTCAGCAGACCAGGGCCTACTGGCCAAATCCAGCCCTCCAACTGTTTTTGTAAAAAAGTTTCAGTGGAACTCAGTCATGCCCATTCATTTACATGTTATCTGGTTGCTTTCACACCGCAGTGAAAGAATTGAGTAGCTGGTCTGCAAAGAGAAATATTTACTCTCTGGACTTCTACAGAAAATGTTTGCCGACCCAAAGCATACCTTGCCACTTAAACTAATTTATTGATTTTTTTCCCTATGGAGATGTCAAATAATACAGTGAATCACATGACAAATTTTAGTAGGATTATATTTAACTTTACACTGTATTGTGTGTTTAGTCAATATAGAAGTGTCAGGAGAAGCCAAGATACCTCTTCAGTTTGGTCCTTGTCTGATTGGACCTGAGAAATAAACTCTCTAACAAAGGATTTTAGTCATAGGTGTTCATGAACATCCTTGATTTTTAAAAAATATCTCAAAAGAATAGGAAATAATGAGGTCAAGACAAGAACTTATAAATCTATGAGATGAACTCTTTAGGAAAGGCAATTAAGATTAATATCCTGTTAATGTGCAATGATATTTGGTTCAAAGAAATGTGTGCCAAGATTTACAGTGACTTTCAAAAATGGTTGCAGTCCTGAAACTCCCTGACTGTAATAGAATATCAGTTAGTGCAGAGACCTGCAGACGCGTTATCGGACTTTCCACACAGGCCCTGGGTGATGGGCAGGAGAGGCTGTCATCTCTGAACTGCCATGCAAAATCGGGGTGAACTGTACTCAAAGAAGGGTAGAGATCTTTCTAGCCAAAGAATGCAGAATTGTCTGAGGATTTAGTTGTGCTAGTTCATAGCGGCCATAATCGGGGTTAATAGATTTCGGTTGAATGTAGCTTTCTCTAGTTCTAGCATAAGCCACCCTCTTCCCCAAATGGGGGTAGAGGAAATAAGTCAGCTCTAAAAATAACAAAATGGTAGAATTGACTTTGATTAAAGGCTTTTGCGGATGATAATCATGATTGTCAACATTTCAAGAATGTATAAGGAATCTAAGAGGTGAAGTAGATCAGTTTTTAAACTCTGCTCTAGGGTGGATGGTTCTATGAGTTCTATGAGGCACCCCAGGGGCTGGGGCAGTTGGAGGCCTGGGTGGGTCAGTGTGTCTCCCTCTGTCCTTCCAACCGGAACAGCCACCCCTTTGTTTTCTATGTACTGCCTCACACATAAGATTTGCTTTATGATGAGTTTTTAGTTTTTACTAAACCAGTTTTTACTAGTTTTACATCGTTGTTTTGAAACCATAGATTCTAGGCCAACTCTTCAAGTTTTGCAGATGAGGAAACTGAAGCTACAATCATTTGGATGACTCTCCTTGGGTCGTACGTTGAATTACAGTAGATCTACAATTAGAGTCTAGCTCTCCTGTGCTCGGTCGGGAGCTCTTTTCTATGATTCTCTAATGAGGAGGAGCACACTCCCATGCCTCAATGCACTGAGACAAAGGGTAAACCTTTGTGTTGATACCCTCACC
Organism: Mesoplodon mirus; assembly: GCF_964341445.2. Taxonomy (NCBI): domain Eukaryota; kingdom Metazoa; phylum Chordata; class Mammalia; order Artiodactyla; family Ziphiidae; genus Mesoplodon; species Mesoplodon mirus. The sequence goes on from NC_138981.1 coordinate 9,468,197, forward strand.
GACGGGTATTAAAATAAGAGTTTCGTATTTAACAGCTAGTGTGACTTTTGTCATCATGCTATAATAATAGTTCTCAAATTCGTATATGCATAAGAATCACCTAGGGAACTCATTTAAAAAGTTCAGTTTCCCATTTATCCTTCCTGGAAATTCTGGTGTGGAATATCTGTATTTTAATCAAGCATCCCAGGTGCTCCTGATATAATGGTTCATGCACCATAGTTTAAAAAACACTGTCTTAAAACTTTTATAGTTGGATCTTGAAGGCTACTAGTACAAACACTATTTGTAATTCCTTGGTACCATACCCTCTGTTGAGGCAAACTACTGTGTAGTGGATGATGTTAGCATATTAGGCTATGCTGCGGTAACAAACCAACCCCATTCGTGGCATTCTATAGGGACTGCTTCTGTCTCCCAAGTCTGCCATCAGAACATGTGGTCATAGAAGTAGGAATAGAAGTGGCCATAGAAGAGGAACAGGGGGGGCTTCCCTGGTGGTCCAGTGGTAAAGAATCCACCTTCCAATGCAGGGGATGCGTGTTTGGTCCCTGGTCGGGCAACTAAGCCCGCGCACCACAACTGCACCACAACTACCGAGCCTGCGTGCCTCAACTAGAGAGCCTGTGTGCCGCAAACTCACTGCAACAAAAGATCCCACATGCCGCAACGAAGATCCCACTTGCCACAGCTAAGACCCGATGCAGACAAAAAAAAAAAACAACGAAGAGGAATAGGGAGGTAAAATCATGCTCAATAAACTTATTACTGAAGTATAACAGAGACAGGCATAATCATGAGTGTGCAGCTCAGTGCATTTTTACAACTGGTCACACTCTTGTAACCAGCACCCAGATCAAGAAACAGGACGTAGAAGAAAATTTTGTGTCCTTTCCCAGTCTTTACCCATCCCCATCCCCAGTAAGTGTAGCAAACATGCAGGGTTTTGATTTCAGATTTAGAAGTAGCTTATATCTCTTCGCACTACATTCCATTGGCCAAGACACTGACAGATGGACCCCACCCTCCCTGCAAGGGATACCGGGAAATGTAGGCTTCTTTTGTTCCCAGGAAGTGAATCAGTGTGGTTAACATCTAATATTTTCTCTATTACAGCTAATTTTACAACCTAGAATATAATCTAATGGTCCAAATAATTATACTTGCTATGCCTTTCTATGGGTGTGGCAGATTAAATAAAGATTTGCATACTTTCTAACTTAATTATTTTTCCTCCTTCTTTATCTTTTGTTTAATTTTCTTTAGAAAGTAAATTCATTCCTAAACAACTATGTATTAATGATTACTTGAATACAATTATATGGAGTTGTTGATGGCTGGTAATTTAGAGCAAGACAGAAAGAATGTGAACTTCTAAGAACAATTCGTTTTTCAAACATGCCCTGAACACCATATCAGTTTCATGGGAATGAGCATTAATCCCTGTGGGTTCTGGGCTCCTGAAGAATGTCCAGGTGTGTACTAGGTGTGTCTTTCTTTAGATTACAATAGTATTTCTCCACTTAACTTTCTTACTATAGCTCTTTGACATTTGAGGTAGTTGTTCTAATTTTTGTGAAACACTTAAGCTTATTTGTTAAACATTTGATATATAGCTAAGCTATATAAGCACTTTCACACATAAGTGGCTTTTCCCCTTTCATTGCTTAGTAGTATTCCATTGTAGGGATGTACCATCTTTTGCTTATCTGTTCACCAGGTATTGGACATGTGGATTGTTTCTAGTGATTAGCTATTATGAAGTTGCTGTGTACATGTGCATAGAAGTCTTTGTGTAGACATGCTTTTATTTCTCCTGGGTAAATAACCAGAAGTGGAATTGCTGAGCTAAATAGGAATTGTGTGTCTAATGTTTTAAGAAACTGACAAACTATTTTTCCAAAATGACTAGACCGTTTTACATACTTCTTCCGGTTGTGTAGGAGAGTTCCGGTTTCTCCATATACTTGACAACACTTGGTCATTATCTGTCTTTTTGATCATAGCCATTCTAGTAGTTATGAAGTGGTATTTCATTGTGGTTTAGTTTGCATTTCCCTGATGACTAATGATGCTAAGCATCCTTTCATATGCTTATTAGTCTTCCACGTATCTTCTTTGTTTAAGTGTCTTTTCAAATCTTTTGCTCATTCTCATTTACTTATTTTGCAAAATATTTAAAAACATTACGTAATTGTATGGTTTAGTACAGGGTTTATCAACCTTGGCACTCTTGACATTTTGGATCATTCTTGGTTGTGGGAGGCTGTAACTGTCCTATGTGTTGTAGAATATTTAGCACCATCTCCAGCTTCTATATAGTAGCATGCCCTCTGTCGTGACAATCAAAACTGTCTACGGATATTGCCAAATGTTGCCGGAGGAGGGGGGTCAAAATTACTCTTAGTTGAGAGCTACTGGTTTGGAAATTGATGTGGATTCAAAGAAGTAAATATCAAAGGTGTGTGGTAAAAGTGGAACTTAACTTGGGTGTTTTAAATGAATATAATTTAGAAAGGTAGGAAGAAGAGGAAGAATTTCAGGTAAGATATTTCCTTTTTTATTATAAATTTTGCTGCTAAAGCAGTTTTGTAGTGATAGAGAATTAAGACCAGAGTTATATCCTGTTCTCCTACCATCCTGACAGTAGTGTTGTTTCCTTTCTTGTGTTTCCTTCCGATATTTATCCAGAAGTCTCTCTTGGTAGGGCGGAGACTGCATGTGTCTTTTGTGACACACTTAGTATGGCTCTGATTTTGTGCTCTTAAGTCTGCTTTTTCAGTGGGCTCCTCTGTTCAGATAGGTTTTATTTTCCTGACTTTGAATTATTTTCCTAGAATGAACATCTGTGAATAATGTTACTGGGATTTACTGGGGAAAAGGACATAACTTTTCTGAATGGATTTTAATATGTATCACCTCTTTGTTTTCCACATTTGTACCAGTTAGGAAATGTCCAATTCGTAAAGGCCCTTTTGTACCAAAGATAATCTTTAAATAAACCATTCTTTCTCTGCCTCTTGAGAAGCAGCCGTGCCAGTTTCTAGGCATCTAACGGTAATAGTCTAACACTTCTTCTTTCTTGAAGATCCTATATATGAAACAAACAATACGCTAAGTCACAATTCCTGCACTAAATGAAATCCCCATGACAGAGTAAGATTTAAAGTATGGAAAGATGGGAAATGAGTTTAGAAAGATAAGTCTGCTTGTGCGCCCAGTAAGGGTAGTGCTTTATGCAATCAAGCCTCCTTACGTAAACATCTGATGGAAGGAATAAAATCTTACTTGGACATAATTCTTTTTTATTAACAGCAAGGTTGAGTGTATAAGTGAGCCCTTATGTACCTGAGGGAAGAGGAAGTAGAGTGGTTATAGCAGGTAGGATGAGGGCAGAACTGTTTCACCGTTCATCATAAATCGGCCCAAAGTTTTCTAACACAAGATAGGTGGCCATCCTGATGGCACTTCACGTAACAGAGTGAAGCTAATACTTAATCAGCACCTTTCTCTAAGGGCTCTGAGTACTCTTAAGAACCTAATGTCATTCAGGCATCCATGGAAAGTGTTCTCTGACCTTTTTTGATTTCCATAGCTTAACTGAAAATGGAACAACAACAAAAAATATACACCTGAGATGGAGCTTTGTTTTTTTTTAATCTATTTGATTGAAGTATGTATAGTTAATTTACAATATTGTGTTAATTTCTGCTGTATAGCAAAGTGACTCAGTTATACATACATATCCATTCTTTTTCATATTCTTTGCCCTTATGGTTTATCACAGGATATTGAATATAGTTCCCTGTGCTGTACAGTAGGACCTTGTTGTTGATCCATTCTGTACATCATAGTTTACATGAGATGGAGCTTAGTGATTGCAGCTCTGCTGCTTTTATACAGAGCTAACGACACTTCCGTGGGTGGAGGTCTCTGAGTTGTGTGCCCTGAAGACGTTTGGACCAGGAAGAACGTCACTCCTCCCTGGAAGGAGTTTTGTAGTAAGTGGTAGCATTTCACAAACAAGTTCCCCTTTACAGATGTGAATGGTCAGGGATAGTACAGTTAAGTGAGTGAGAGCAATAGCACGTGAAGACCAAATCTGCTCGGTCCTAAGTGGTGTGTACTCTGGGGTTCAGTCCATGTGGGGTGGTGGTGGCATCACCTACGGCATCAGCCTGCCTGGGTTGTAATGATGGAAACTCCCTCCATGGTTGTCATGAGAGTTAAATGAAAGAATCAGTGCCTGGCACGAGAACTCAGAAAGTTTCAGCCTTTTGTTGTGTTTTTCTGGTTTTTATTTTTTATTTTTAAATCATAGGAAACTTAGGACTTTGGGGGGCTTGGGGACGATTCAGCCTGAAGACAAACTTGGTTCAATGTCAAAGTCTCAGTCTTGGATTTTTTTCTAGTTGAGTTCCATAATCTTGTTTAGATCTTAATTCCAGACAACAGGTTCCTAAATATAAATGTCAAGATCTGTGAAGGGTCTGAGATCTTTTTTCCTTACTTGCCAACTAACAAGGTAGCCTGCCAGTTTCATGGATGCTGGCGGATGACACCATACCTATGTCAGAGACAAAAGGCGGTTTATTATTCACTGCAAAGCAGTACCCACAGGGGGTCAGCATTTGTGTCAGGTCCCTGAGCCCCAGTTTCCCCAGGGCAACATGAGGAGGACTAGGTGGACTCAGGCATGCAGTGGTTTCCATTATAGGAAAGGAACCCTGAGCTCCGAGAACCTGTATCTCTTACAATGGGCAGTAGTCATATGTACCCTTTGTTCCAAAGGGTGGTGGTATCTCAGGCTGCCCTCTGCTTGGAAGGGAGGGGGCACTATATTTTAGAAATCGGTTCCCTCTACAAACATCTTTGAAAAATTAGTCCCCAAAAAAGGCAGTCAGGGCCTCTGCTGGAAGGATGTGTATAAATGGAGGAGGTCCATGGAGAGAATTGCCCTCTGACAGTAAAAGCTGAAAGCTATGTTTGTATTGGAACATAGGGAAGGATGCAAAGAAACATCACTTTGATGTCCTATGTGACAAAATGTAACATAAAGGGAGAGAGAGTAGCTATGGCACTTTGGAGACGTATGGCATCTCAAGGACAGTGTGTGCAGGTAGGTACTTGGTGGCACTGGTCTCGTGATTCTGGACGTGGTGGTACCTGGTGGTGGTGTTGGAGGGGCCTGGTGGTTCATCAGTGGGAAGCAGCTCCTTTATTGTTCCTGGGGACACCGAGGAGGGACCTCTACACAGATGTGCAGGTCTCTCTTGAGGGATACACAGTAGGTACTGCATGGAGGCTAACAGGAATTATTCAGGAGCCTCTAGGCACTCGTCGAGGGCTCCTAGAAGTAATTGGAGGCAGCTCTATAAGGAACTGTGGGCTCCCCAGTAGTTGGGGAGGGCAAGACCCAACAGAAGATGGGTTAGATTGAGAATGGCTTCCGCTCCTCCTGATTTAAAATACTCTTTCTATAGTGTGTAGGGGTGTTTGTGTAGAACTGGAAATTTGTTAAGAAAAACAGTAATGATGAAGTCGTGAGAAGCAATCAGATTGATTTACCCATGCCCACTCATTTTCTGTTTCTGATCCAGGTTTTATCAGTGACATGTAATTATCAATTGCCCATTTCAGTGCTCCTAAAGTATATTTTGGGGAACCCCAAAATGCCCCTTCAGATACCCTACAAAAGAGAAAACCTTTGGTCAAATACATTCTGAAAATGCCGTATATCAGTACCCCTCCTTGGGGGGTTTATAGTTAACAGTAACATTAAAGACTCAGTTGTCCTGCACTTTAGGGTGCTCTTGAAATTTGTTTAAACCAACCTTTGCTAAAGTCACCTGATCAACAGAATCCTATATTTGTATAACATTCATGAAAGTCTCATGGAACTAACGTTCGGGAGAGCACATTGCAGAAAATGTTTTATGGTGACGTTATGACATCACAGTCACAATGGAAGTACTAATAGATAGTAAAGAAAACTTTCAGTTTCTTGAAGAGCTTTCCAGTGATACCCGTTGTTTCACTTGCTGCTTGTATCTAAGGTCAGTTACAAACTCGAAATCTTTCAGTCCTGGCAGTGCATTGTATTCATCTAATAAGAAGGTCTAGCCCACCAGACATGATCTAGAATTTCTGATACTGACATTAGTAGTTAATCCAAGGCTTTAATAAGCACTACATTTACCACATTGAGTTGATATGATTCTGGTGAAAGGCGAATGTGCTTGGCATTTCATAGAACTTGTGCAGCCTTATTGGGAGCAGATTCCCATTTTTCAACAGATTTCGGGAATATTAAAACTGGCTTACACACAGCCATTTGTGAATTTCTTGATGGTGTGGGACACAAGGCTGGTGACCGCGGGGCAAGAATGTCTTTTCTTGGGTCCGTGTGCGGTTTTTATTATTTTGTCTTTGTTGCCAGGTAAAATATAAAGAATTCAGTTAAGGTTTGGAGAATAGTCTTGGTTTTCATCTTCAGAAGGCTGAATCAATTGGAAATTTTATTGGGTGTTTTTCATTATGTTACGTGGAATATAAATTAGTTTTTAATCTCTTCTTTGCACAAATCATGTATCAGATTTTAAACGTGACATCCGCTCCTTTTGTAGTTATCTCTTAAAACGCAAGAAGTGAGATAAGACCAAGTTGGTGGAATTGGTAGGAGTTATCCTGGCAGGAATTATCACATAATCACATTGGATATTGTAATTAATTTCGCAGTGGCTAAAATGGTAATGTGGACACAATTTCTTCCCCCAGTAGCACCTCTTTTCCTTTTTCTGTTTTATCATGTGTTCAAGTCACAAAGGTAAGGAAGGTTTGTGTTTTAATCCTGGGTCCACCATGTCATTTTACTTAGTATCTGTGACTCTCAGTTTCCTCTTTCACGAAGAGGAACATACTTATATCGTAGGATGATAGGTGTATTAAATGAAATGCCAGCCGTGAAGGATTCAGTGTAGCTCCTGGAATATAATATATGCCTTTCATTCCTTCCCTTCTTCACATTTAAAATCCTTCCCATGGAACCCCTTGGCTGAGCTCCATGTGGGTCTCCCCTGATCCCCTTTCCCTACACATTTCTTTTGTCCCTCTTTTTTTTTTTTTTTTTTTTTTTTTTTTTTTTTTTTTAAATGGCCACGCTGCACGGCATGCAGGATATTAGTTCTCCCATCAGGGATCGAACCCGTGGCCCCTGCAGTGGAAGCACAGAGTCTTAACCACTGGACCGCCAGGGAAGTCCCCCTCATTTTTAGTTGAATGGTTTTACCTTCCTTTCCATTGCCCCGGTCCTCAGCTTCATGTTTCCTCTCTCCCTGTCTGTTGGCCTTTCTCCCAGGCTTCAGTCCTACATTGATCTCACCCATCCTGAAAAGATCTGGGTTGTACTTTGTTCCTCCCTTGAGCTACCAACGTTGTTCTCTGCCAGCTGCTTCCATTTCTCTCCTCTTCACTCCATCCTTAATTCTTGGCATTTGCCCTATAACCTGCTGTTTTACTCTAACACCTCTCTTGAAGGTTAACAAGACACCATTCTGCAAAATTCAATAACATCCTTTAGTCCTCATTTTTCTAGACCTTTCTACTAAATTCGATTCTCTTGACTCCCCTTAAATGTGTCTTCTCCCTTCTAATGAAAATTTATCATCCAAGTCCTTTTTCTCCCTCTCTAACTACTGCAGTTCAGAAGGATTAAATTATGTCTGCAGATGAAATGGACCAGCTGTTTTCCTCTCGTAGTCACCACGTTGTTGTCACTTGAGAAGTGGGTCATGGGGAAGTGATCCTTGCCACTGCCATTATCCTCCTGATTTTCAAGTCTCCAAAAATGACTGTGCCAGCCCTCATGTCCATAAAGTGTATAAGGGGCTGAACACCGGCAAACTGAGACCAAAATTATTCAGACTATCTTTGGGCATGTAAGCAGGAGGCAGGTTCTCCTATTTTGTTTTTGAGCCAAATCAACAACTCTTGGAAATCGGATCTAGCCATCCTCCCAGCCACCCATGGTATTGCACACAGCAAGTCGAACCTTTGTGACTCAAGATTTGGGGGACCCGGAAGTCTTAATAATGAGAACTAACAAGTATGGTGATGTTGGCTGATAGGAGATTGTTTTCAAAGGGGCTGGCCTGCCTCAGGGACGGTCCCGCATAGTGCATGGGTGAACTCAAGACATGAAGCAATGAGTTTTCTTTCCTATTTGCATCCTGTCATTTAAGTGTAATTTCTAGTGATTTCTAGTCTACTTAGAACTACTGAATTAACAAATTTTCTCGACCCTTTCACCTTCCCTGTATGTTTGTTTTTCGTTTTTTTTCTGGGCCTAACTACAACGCACCATTAAAAATACTTTTAATTCAAAGAAATATTTTGTACATAGAGAATATAGTGGGTATTTTCAGGCTCTGATGTCAGCTTGAATCTAGATCTGAGCATTTCCTTTGGATGTCGAACTTTGAGCAAGGTGATTAATGTAGTGTCTGCCTCCTCACTGTAAAGGATTCAGTGCTGCAGTGCTTGTAAAACAGTCAGCACATGGCTTGGCTCTTCCTCCAGTGGTGTGTTTCCTAACAGCCTGCGGGCTCAGGCTACGAGGCCCCCATGTGGCTCACCTTCTAAACGTCTAGTCCCTTTTAAGTTCTGTATGTTTGGTGGAGCGGGGGGAGGGAGTAAGAATAGACTCAAGTTTTTTTTTAAATGTAGCCATAAAAGAACCAAAACTAAAATAGAGGTAAAAATCTAATATCTGAGAATGTCACCAAAATATTAATTTTGATGAAAATTAAAATTTTTTTCTTCAAAATAATTGTGTAGTGCAAACTTCACACAATATGCATATAATATTTATTTAACCTAATGATAACCAATGATTTTTTTTTTTTTTTTTTTTTTTTTTTTTTTGCGGTACCTGGGCCTCGCTGCTGTGGCCTCTCCCGTCGCGGAGCACAGGCTCCGGACGCGCAGGCTCAGTGGCCATGGCTCACGGGCCCAGCCGCTCCGCGGCATGTGGGATCTTCCCGGACCGGGGCACGAACCCGTGTCCCCTGCATCGGCAGGCGGACTCTCAACCACTGCGCCACCAGGGAAGCCCTGAATGTTGTTTTTTAAAAATTGACTTTCTTGAGAGTAAAATTTGAATTATTAGTTCTTTTTCTTTGGTCTTAAATTTGAAAAAAAATATTGTAACAATATATTGTATTATTTGCTACAGAGGGTTATTTCTTTGGTAATATAATCATTTAAGCTCCAGAATTTATTTCTTTTCAATTGATAAAAACTGAGAAATACATGAATTAGCTTTTCAAAAAAAAAAAAAAATCTGGTTCCTTACAACCAGAGTTCAGTTGATTAGATCAGATCAGTAGTTGCCAGATAGTCACTGGAATGGAAGACTCACTTGGGTAAGTTTTTTTAAAACACAGATTTTTTGGCTCTACCCAGATATGCTAGATAAGATACTCTTAGCTGGGGAGAGTACTGTGATTCTCTGTATTTTTGCGACCTCCTGGAGCCTAGGTGATTCTTATGTGTAGCTGGTCTTTCCACCATGATTGGGAACCAACAAATGAGATTAAAAGCCCCAGTACTTCCCACTGTATGAGTCTGTTATTCTAGTTTCTAGTTCTTGAGTAGAGCAGAAAAGAAGCACTGATTATCTGGGGTGAATGGTTTTATCATGGCCATTCTGAGGACAAACATTTGTGTGCTCTGCTGGGTGTTTCCGTACCACCTCCCTATTTAAAATGAGTGTTCTTGAGTGTTCGATGAGTGTGATGACCATTCAAACCAGGGCACTTCTGAGAGTGAAGGGGGAGCTATGAATAGTTATTCTGGGACAACAGACATAAGCCAGAACTGACTCAACAAACAGGGATGCATGGTTACCCATAAGATTCTGGCCTAAGTCAAAGAAGGAGAGACAAAAGTGAGGGAGGGGAACCCATTGGAAAAGTTCACATCGGAGTAAAAGATCTGCCATGTTTTGTCTTCTTTCTGCTTCTCTCTCCTTCTTCTCCCTGATGCTTTCTTTGGTACCCAATGGAACATACTGGTCTTGCCCAGAGAAGTTAGTTTGGCAAACACCAGTGTCAGGTGGGACTGCGACAGAGAGGGAACGATGTGTGAACTAGATTATGCTGAGTTGTACAGCCTTTCAATTAAATTTGGACATACCAGCTCAGTCAACCGAAAGAAGGAGCAAATGTTTATGTTTACCCACCATGTAATCAGGGACGAGCTAGGCTCTGGCACGTAAGAACAGATAAGAGATTCCTTGCCTTTAGGGAGCTAAAGGTATAGTAGGAAGTATAAGTAAGTGCACAGGCCTTTCAAATACTATGTGAGGTTAAGTAGCGGTTTCCTTCAGAAAGAAGTGATACAATAACTCATGCTATGGGAGTCTACGTGAACCCAGAATTAATATTCGGCAGGACCTCAGCTACCACCAGGAACCCCATCAAAATCCCCCATCGTTTACCAGTGTCTCCTTTTCTTTTTGTGGCCCATTTTTACTTTCTGACTGTGTTTTATAATCCTAAATTCTATGTAGCCTTACCCAAATACTAACAATATAAATGCTTCAAGCTCTAACTTCTACCCTGCACTCTTGTTCTCTGTTCACAAATCCAGTTTTCTGAGGCCATTAATGCTGGGTAACGACTGTTCAAAATAATTGAGAAAGATGTGACCCTCCTAGGGGCTATTTATAATTCAAAAGTGAGATACCTTAACACAAAGGAATCTCAAAATGATATATATGTGGGGTTGCCAGACTTAACAAATAAGAATAAAAGACACCTGGTTAAATTTAAATTTCAGGTAAACAATGAATATGCTTTTTAGTAGGAGTGTGTGCCATGCAGTATTTGGGATATATTTACTAAATGTCATTGTTTATCAGAAATTCAAATTTAACTGGGTGTCCTGTATTTTTTCTGACAACCTGAATATTTGGAGAGCTAAGTGTGACTCAAGAACTTCCTCGAACTCTTTGATTTGGTCTTCATTTTTATAACCCTAGTCCTAACCATGCCCCATCAAGAGATTATTTTCTTTCATTCTTTCCAAAGCTCTTACTTAAACCTATGGTGGTTCAGGACTCAGAGGTACAAAGCTCAGGGTGACTAGTCAGAGTAACCAGTGAAGCTGCCGAAGGGCAAGTTCAGGTGCAGTTGGTGGCGTGCAGCTGTAAGCAGGGTGGTCTCACTGGAGCCCCCATGGGAGGCCATCATTGGCTGGAGCTGGGCAGAGCAGAATGGGGATCAGAGGTAGATTTGGAAATGGAGGCAGACAACCGTGGGCCATGTAAACAAGGCAGGGAAACTTCTTGAAGGCAGGACTTGTGCTTAATTCGTTTTGTATTTTCATAGGGCTTACAACAGTCTTTGTACGTAGCGACTGTCCAAATATTTGTTGAATGAAGTGGCCTCTTCCAAGGGGATATCTTCTGCCTGTTCCTTCTCCATAATCCACTGGGAAATTGATTTCTTAGTTGGCTGCATGTGGTTTGTGTCCATTTTTGCAGTTTGTGAATGGCCCGGGGTTCAGCAAAAGAATCAGGGTGAGTGAGCAAGGATGGGCTGGTAGACCGGCCAGTGAAGCTAGGCAGGGGGCTTCCTTTTAGCACCAGGGCTGAAATGAGAGAGAGAGAGAGAGAGAGAGAGAGAGAGAGAGAGTGTGTGTGTGTGTGTGTGGTAAGAGCGACAGCTTGTGAGTGCTGTGCTAGGGAGAGATTGCTCTGTTGACATTTTACAATATAAAACTTTCATCACAACCTCCGAAGTGCAGGTTAATTACAAACTGAGGCAGAGTGAATCCTGAAGGTGAGAGACGAGGGGGCACTGAAGACGGGTTACGCAGCAGGCCCTTGCGTGTTCGCTCTGACTTGAGCACAGGAGCAGAAAGACCACTGAGAGGCCATGGTACTGAGCAGCGCTCTTGGGTTTTCTCCTGCGCTTTCTGGCGCCTCTGCTTTGCAGCCTCCTGGAACATAGCCGCCATCTCCAGGGTGTTAAGAAATATCAAAAACGAAATTAAAATGAATTAACTTTCATTTAAAATGCAATTTATATATATTTAGCACTTCAGGAGCAGTGAGATTGGGTGTTAGAAAACCAGACAAAGTGATGGGGTAGCAGTGTTATGAATTGCGAAGTTGGGAAAAAAGAAAACATGCTAATGACTTGTTAAGGGATTGGACACTGCTGGGGAGCAGATAGAAACTGAGAGAAAAATAGTTTCTAAATTTAGTTTTAATCAAACTCTTGGGAATTCATCTCTATTCTTTTTTTTTTTTTCCCCTTTTGCGGCACGCGGGCCTCTCACTGCTGTGGCCTCTCCCGTTGCGGAGCACAGGCTCCGGACGCGCAGGCCCAGCGGCCATGGCTCACGGGCCCAGCCGCTCCGCGGCATGTGGGATCTTCCCGGACCGGGGCACGAACCCGTGTCCCCTGCATCGGCAGGCGGACTCTCAACCACTGCGCCCCCAGGGAAGCCCTCATCTCTATTTTTGAACTGTCATCAGTAGAACACTTGCCCTCGGTGGTATCTGATTTTGATCTTTCTTTGTTTATGATTCGTTCACTCAGTATCATCCTATGTGCTGACTGTTCGCTAAGCACCAGGCTTACGAACACATAGGGTGGGTTTTTCATGGGTTTCTTTAACACCCTCATATTGCCATCCAGTCTGCAAATGCTGTGCTGGCCTGCAGTGGGGGCTGGGAAGGGGGTGCAGCATCAGAGGCTGAAATGCAGTGAGCTCAACAGTGGTAACCATTGAGAGCCCAAGGGCGCAGGCGCCACACACGACTTCTGTGTGCAGGAAGACACGGGTGGTAATGGCCTTGAGCATGCTGTGTGCTGAACTCAAGGACAAATTGGGGTAAAGCAAGCAGAGAGAGAATAAAATGTTCTCTCCTTTTACAAACCTAAGTTTAATTGTAGTTAAGAGTAGTTCTTTTTCCCCTGGCCTTTGCTGTAGGAAGAGAGGCCTTTCATATTCTGTGTATGATCAAAGCAATAAAAGGGCCAGCGTTATTGAAGATTTGGGGTAGTTTTATTTCTTCTTGCAGGGCAACTTGATTTTTGATTGACCATCATATAACTAAAATATTTTTTAGATATCAAAACTCATGCTTTCTCAATATCAGAAAGATGAAAAAATTAGGTTTTTTGACATGTATAACTAATGATGTAATTAGGATGATTAACATGCTTTAGAAGATTAATTATCAGTGATTATGAAAGTAAGTGTAAATTAAAGAGCAGTACTTAGATTTCAGTATAGTATTTTATATCTACTATTCAATGTTGTACTTTTTAGCCAATATTATATTTTATCTGGAGCCCATTTCTCAACACATACTTGAAATGTAGTTGAAATGTAGAGTCATAGAAAGAACGTAGCTTTTTATCAGAAAGAGACAAACAAGGAGAAAAATTATGGCATCAGAGAATCACTCAGTAAATGTGTACATATTTATCAAAAATTATTTTATTTAAATATTCAGTAAAGATTCCTTAAAAATATCATTAAAGTTTAAACAGTGATACAACACACAACCATGTATCCACAACCTAAATATGTATATAGGTTTATAATCATGATACAAAAATGTTACAGTGAACTTAGGAAGAAAAACTAAGTTGTTTTTTTTTTTTAAAAAACATAGGTAGAAATGAAAGAGGAGATAATAATTTAAAAGTAATCTCTACATTTGGAAATTAGGCCAAAAAAAACCCCCTCACAAATATGTCTTCTGTATTTTTCTGTGAAACAATTGTAGTGAAAAATTTCCAATGAAAAAAATTATTTCATTAGAAAAGTAGAAATAAGTGCTTTAAATTTAAATCATGAATCCTGGGCAAAAATTTTTTTAAAAAGAAAAAAAAAGGAAAGGAAAATGGAACATTTCCAGTCACTTTCTTGGACTGTTTATGAAGATTTTTTTTCCGAAATGCGTATGAGGTGCTCTCCCCTTGTCCTTCTGTCACGTGTTTCTCTGTAAATGATTGGAATATTTGGCAAAGAGAAATCCATGTACTTGAGGGACTTTTGGTTTCTACTGACTGGTACCGCTGGAGCCTGAAATAATCCTCAAAGTAAATATGTCCAAGCATCTGATCAGAAAGAACGCTTGACAACAAGCTTATGTATACATTGTCATATTCATGACATAGGAGATAGCATTGGTTTCTGTAAGCCTACATGTCCTAGCGTATTTCAATGTTGATGGATATTAAGACATGAATTGATCTACACTCATCATGCTCAACTGGGGCTGATTTTGCCCCCAGGGGACACTTGACCATTTCTGGAGACACTTTGGGGCTGTCACAGCTGGCGAGGGTGTTGGTACTGGTATCTAGAAAGGTAAAGGCCGGGGATGCTGCTAAACACCCTACAATGCACAAGATGGCCCCACCACAGAGAATTATCTGGCCCCAAATGTCAATAGTGCCGAGGTTGAGAAACCTTGATCTACACAAAAAAAGAACAAAGGTTTAAATTTATATCTTGAAATTAGTATATAGCAGGACATTTCTTATGCATAATTTTTCTTCTGATAATAACACACTGTGTTTGATAGAATAAAATTATTTTTGAAAGTTTGTCTTTACAGCTAAGAAATACATATTTGTATCATTTTTACAGTGTATACATCTAAGTTTTATAGCAAATGTTCTTTTTTTATATTTGTTTTGCAACTGTATCAGAAAATAGATGATTTAGCAAGTTCAGACATGCTCCGTTCATCCTGATAGTGAATGAAACGTCTGCCAGAAAAGGATCATTTCATACCATATTTCATGTTGGCAATCAGACTTGGACTGTTTTAGTAGTGCTCTTAGAATCTGAACAAATATCTTCCATATTCATGGGAAGGAATGTTTATTAAAATATTGCCAATTAAATTCTCTTTCCATTCTTGGTGCCAACATATTTTATTTATCTATGTATTATGTGACTTTCATACTTGACCATAAATTTAGAAAGAGAGTCTATATTTAGGTATTAACCCTGGGGGTTTCTGGAAAGTTTTTCATTACAATGTTTTCTACTACCCTTTCTCCTTGATGTTTGCTCCAAAAGTTTTATTTACCCAGATCTAATTCATTCTCAACAATTCTCCTGTTTTTTTATTGTATCTAAATATTAACAATAATTGTTTAATATCAGCTATGCATTTAGTGTTCAAATTTCCAATTTTCTCAGTATATATATATATATTTTTGGTAATTTGTATGTCTGAATTAGAATCCACATAAGGCCTACACACAGCAGGTGACTGATGTGTCTCTTACGTTTCTTTTAATCTGTAGGTTCCCCCTTATCACACACTCTCTCTCCCTTTTATTATGTGTTTTTTGAAGAAACTGGGTCATTTATGCTGTAGAATTTCTACTCAGTCTGGGTTTGGCTCGTTTTAATTCCGTGGTAGGCTTAATGGGCTTCCATGTTTTCTGTATTTCCTGTAAACTGATAGTTGAGTCAAGCCATCATTTAGTCTTAAAATTAAAATCAAGAAGGAAAAAAGTCCCCGTATTTTGTTTTTTAAAATCTCTTGGAAAGTCCATTTTTGGAGAAGAATAAGAGCTTGACCCAAAATTTCTGGAAACTGGTAAGGAAACTAAAGTATATCTTTCCTAATTATTATATTAGGACTATATATTATAGTCCTAATTGTTATGTAATATTATTATTATATATTATATTCCTATTATATTGATTCCTAAATACCAATGATTTAAAACGTGAGGCAGCTTTTTCTTTATATATTCTTAGGTTTCCACTGGGAAACAGTACTACAGAAATTGACAGACTAGAGCCAGGGCAGGGGCCTGCTTTTATAAATAAAGTTTTATTGGCACATGGCCACAGGCACTCATTTACACATTGCCTGTGGCTGCTTTCCCACTGCAACGGCAGAGGTGAATAGTTGCCACAGAGATACATTGGCCAATAAATCCAAAAATATTTACTATACTATCTGGGCCTTTACCAAAAAAAAAGAAAGAAAAAAGGGAAAAAAAGGCTTGCCATTCTTGGCAATACAAGATTAAGCCTTTACCAAAGTGATCTATAGTCTGCTATAAACTGTTGATAAAATTTTTCTAAAAATGATAGTGTCATTATTATCTATAAATATGTAATTTAAAAGTGTAATCGTTATTTAATCATGGTATATTTGTACTTTATCATCCTAAACTTAGTTTCCTATCTCTTTACATCTCAAGTATAAAAAGTTTAGGGCTTCCCTGGTGGCTCAGTGGTTAAGAATCTGCCTGCCAGTGCAGGGGACACGGGTTTAAGCCCTGGTCTGGGAAGATCCCACATGCCGTGGAGCAACTAAGCCCATGCGCCACAACTACTGAGCCTGCGCTCTAGAGCCTGCAAGCCACAACTACTAAGCCCGTGTGCCACAATTACTGAAGCCCACGTGCCTAGAACCTGCGCACCGCAACAAAGAGCAGCCCCCGCTCGCCACAACTAGAGAAAGCCCGCGCACAGCAACGAAGACCCAGTACAGCCAAAAATAAAAAAATAAAAAATAAATTAAAAGTTTGCCTATTTAAGTATTCAATATAATAGAAAAGTCGTTAAATTTTTCAAAAACAATTCTTGAAAAAACTTACGTGTATGCTGTCAGATAATAGAGTCTAATAATCTGACTACAAATATTTTTATTAACTAATCCTTTCTATATACATTTACTGTCTTTAAACGCAGTTTTTAAATCTGTAAAGTTAGGAATGTTAGGGGCCTAATTACAGTGTCTGTTTGGAGTATTCCTTAGATGGTGGAATAGTAATGCTTTAGGAACAGTGTTTTCTGAATTACAGAAAATGGTCTCTGTGGTTCCATCTGCATATAAGAAGATGACTTATTTGTATTTGTCATTGTATATGAATTATTATGTGCTATCAATTTATCACATTAAGTTGGAATCGACACCATTTGCCCAGAATGAAATTGTACCTGTTTCTTTAAGACAAGTACCACTTCTGTTCTCAGGTATCTGTCATTTAGAAATTGATCACTGGCAGGATTTGTCTCAAAAACACTTGGGAATTATCCCATCAGATTATCCTTGACAAATGTTAAAAAGTATGAGGGGAGGAGAAAAAAACTCCTTGCTTAAAAATTGTAAATAAGTCTTTAACTTCAGGGAAATCTGGATGCTGAAGCTTGGTAGAAGGACCCAGATGGGAGGATTAGTGTTTCTCCAAGGAAACCCTTTTTTCATGTCTGAAACAGTTTGTCTGATATCGGTTCTTTCTGTGGTGGTCAAGATTATGCAAATACTTATTACTAGAGTATTCCAACTGCTGTAACAGACTCAGACTTAACACGATACAATTAATTTCTTACTCGTGTCATTGTCCAGTGTGTGGGGGGGAGGGCGTGGAAGGGGGAAGAATTTCTGCCCCACACAGTTATACAGGGACCGAGAGTTTTCAGTGTAGGAGGCTAAGCATGGTTTTTACATTTTTACAATGTTTAAATGGCTTAAAAATAACACGAAGAATAATACGTGGTGATACATGAAAATTATATGCAATCTAAATTTCTGCGTCCACCATCCAGAGCTTAACTGGCACACAGCCATGCCCATTTGTTTATTGTGTATGGCTGTCTTCCTGCTTTAAGGGCAGGGTTGAGAGTTGTGACAGAGCCCATGTGGCCTGCGAAGTCTAAATATTTTCTATCTGCCCTTTACAGGGAAACATTTGCCAAACCCCTGGTCTAGGGTCTTGACTGTCTTTTAGGGTGTCATGGTACCTCATGGCCAGGGAAGAGAGAGGGAACCTGGGGGATCTCGGGAGAGGTTTCAGGGCAAGGCTGACACGTGGCTCTGCCCACACTGTTGGCCAGAACGCAAAAATGTGTCCCTGATACCTGCAAGGGAGGCTGGTCAACGCAGTCCAGTGAAGCGCTGTGGACGGGAGAGCACAGATCTTGGTGGACAACAGACAATGTCTGCCATTTTGTACGAGAAATGTATTTTTGTAGACTCACCCTTGAGCCGTGGCCTCAACTCTTGTGTTCACATGACTTCAAGATCTGTAAATGCATGAGCTCTTTTATTCCCCCTCCCCACGCTGTCATTATTTCAGCTCATCACACTTTATTTTCTCACTGTGCATAGTCAGAAAATGACAGACAGGTGGTTTGGTTTTTGTTTTTAGATTTGTTGTTTTTAGATCAAGATGAGCAATATGCTGAAAACAGCAGGGGTGTCCGATAACTGAGTTGGGTCTGACGGGCTCATTTGTGTATTTACTGAACTAGTCCTGCAATAGGTGTTTGAAATAGTGATCAAAGCAACGTTTTATTTTTCTGGATCCTGTCGTCTTTCTTTTTGGTCTGATTGCATTTGCCAGTGTTTGTGAGTTATTGTCCAATGGGCACCTTCTCAAAGGGTAGTGTTTCACTGGAGTATAAATTTCATGTGAGAGTAGAAGCTCCTATAAATCCAAAGATTGTGATCAGCCAGATTTTTCTTTAAAGACAGAAGAAAGATTTAAATAACATAAATACAGCAATCAGAGATTTTAATATTTCTACAGGGAGGACTTTCATAATAAAACCCAATAGGAGCCTCGATTTTCTTTGGGTTCCTGGGAATTATCTGACATCACAAATAACTTTTAAAAAGCTGGCAGTAAGAGGAATTTCAGACATTTATCAGTACACCAAAGGCCATGTAAAGAATTGGTGTTGGACTTATTACATTCAGGAGATTTACGTGTTTTGGACTCGAGGTGGAACAGGACTGACTCAAATGTTGTCCAAGTGGGTCACTTTGGTGCCATCAGCACTGGGTCGTGAGAGTTCTTGGGGAGCCTTAGTCACAACTGCATGGGTAGTGGAGGTGGAGGAGCGTTTGGACTAGCAACTCAGCGCTGCCTAGAGACGGCCACTGGGCATGTCAAATTTCTTTAACCTTTACTTCCTTTGTGTAATTTATATTTTAGGCCATTCCAGCCTGGGGTTCCTTCCGTCCATACATACATGCTACTGCAGGCATTTCAGCCTCTTGCAAACACCTCATCCCAGATCCCCAAACAGGGCCCAAGTTCTGTAGAGCATTCCGTATATTCATGAATATATATTCATGAACAAGTCCTGACAGTTTCGGACACGGCCTCCCTTTTCTGACTCCTGCCCACTTGAGTGATGGGCCCTGAGGTGTCTGGTGGGCGAAACTAAGTGAACCTATGTGGTATATAGCTTCCATCACATTCATTGGTTCTCAACTGGGGGTAATTTTGTGTCCCAGAGGCATTTTGGGATGTATGACTGGCAGTGGGGCATCTTCCTGGCATCTAGTGGGTGGAGGCCAGGGATGCTCCTAAACCTCCTGCAGTGCACAGGACGGCACCCACCACAAGGAATGATCTGGCCTAAAATTGCGAAGTCTAGTGCCAAGGTTGAGAAGCCCTGAGCTAGATGATTTTTCTAGGCTGAGTGACCTTGGAACTTTCCCATACTCCAGTTATGACCAAAGTGAAGCCCCTAGGTATCCGACCCTAGTGACTGAGTTCCCTGCCCCTTCTCTTTGGGCAGACTTGTGTCCTGTCGGGAGCCTGGCCACGCATCAGGAGGTTGTCATGCCGTTCACGATTCATTGCCTCTTCTTCCTTCAGTAGTATCCCTGCAGGGCTGCACATCAGAGCCACCTGGAGAGCTTTAAAATAACTCTAGTGCCCAGGCTGTACCCCAGGCCAGTTACACTGGAATTGCGGACGATGGGCCCCAGGCTGGGTTTTTTTTTAAAGGTCCTCATGTGAATCCAGTGCATAACTCTAACCCAGGCCACCCACTGCCCACCATAATTCTGTCATCCTTATTCCTGGCGTGACTGTGGACCCCTAAAAGCACCACCATGGAGGTGCCAGGGCAGCTTCTGTCCCACACAGAATCAGCAAATGTACCTTGTTTGTCATTTTACAGCTTTGTAACTTACACATGTCAGTGTGTTGCTGCCAAACCCCAGTATCTGAGATTTTGAAGTGAAAACACACTTTTTCCCCCTCATTTTTCAGCTTTATTGAGGTATAATATTTTTGAATTTTATTTTATTAATTTTTTCATACAGCAGGTTCATATTAGTTACCCATTTTATGCATATTAGTGTATATATGTCAATCCCAATCTCCCAATTCATCCCACCACCACCCTCCGCCCCCACCCCCCACGGTTTCCCCCCCTTGGTGTCCATACGTTTGTTCTCTACATCTGAGTCTCTATTTATGCCCTGCAAACCGGTTCATCTGTACCATTTTTCTAGATTCCACATAATATGCGTTAATATACGATATTTGTTTTTCTCTTTCTGACTGACTTCACTCTGTATGACAGTCCCTAGGTCCATCCACGTCTCTACAAATGACCCAATTTCATTCCTTTTTATGGCTGAGTAATATTCCATTGTATACATGTGCCACATCTTCTTTATCCATTCGTCTGTCTGTGGGCATTTAGGTTGCTTCCACGACCTGGCTATTGTAAATAGTGCTGCAATGAACATTGGGATGCATGCGTCTTTCTGAATTATGGTTGAAAACACACTTCTGACTTTTGCGTAGAGCTGTTTCTCTACTGCCATCATAGGGAGCCTGACCCTTGACTGGTGCTGCTACAGTGGTGAGTGTAAGACGTCTTGAGGTGGACTCTGAATTGCACCTTGGGGCCCAGCAGATAGAGAGAAAGAAGAAAAAGAAATTGCCAGGATTTTCCCAGCATTCAATGGCCTCCTCTCACAGACTTCACTTTCTCTAACCTTTCAGTAGGTGCAACACATCTACATTAAGGCTGTTACCTGTCACAGGGATTGTCTCTGAAGTTCAATGTGAACAGATCTGTATTTTAAAGGAATTACTATTTTTTAAAATTCAAGTATAGTTGATTTACAATGCTGTGTTAATTTCTGCTGTACAGCAAAGTGATTCACTTATACATATATACATTCCTTTTAATACTCTCTTCCATTATGGTTTATCCCAGGATATGGAATATAGTTCCCTGTGCTATTCAGTAGGACCTTCTTGTTTATCCATTCTGTATATAATAGCTCACATCTGCTAACCCCAGCCTCCCACTCCATCCCTCCCCACCTCTTGGCAACCACAAATCTGTTCTCTATGTCTGTGAGTCTGTTTCTGTTTTGTAGATGGGTTCATTTGTGTCATATTTTAGATTCCACGTATAAGTGATATCATATGATACTTGTCTTTCTGACTTACTTCACTTAGTATGATAATCTCTAGGTCCATCCATGTTGCTGCAAATGGCATTCTTTTCTATGGCTGAGTAAGGAATTACTACTTTTCAACTTGTAATTAAGAAGATTTAATGTACCTGCCCACATAGCCAACTCACCATTCTCCAAATAACTATACACTTCTAATAAGATAAATGATCTTATTAGTTGTCTCTGCTCCTGAAACCTGTACTTTAATTCATTGCATCCTTTCCAAACCTACCTGTTCTGAGAAGCATGCTGGATGGTGACTTTAGATAAAAGGAGTCTATATTATTTTATTTTAAAAAGGGAATATGATGCATTCCCAACTCATACAAAAACTCCAAAAAATTTCCCCCAAATATCACTAAAGCACTCTGTAACAATCCACAGTGGATTTCTGCATAGCATAAAGTGTATACAACAAAAATGACCAAATTAGTTGACATTTGATGAATGCGTTAATAGGTTTGTGTGCATATGTGTGCAAATTAATTGTGGCAGCTTTTCAATTTAGTTAGTGAATTTGGAGTATAAATGTCTTGCAAGTTACAGCAGGTATTTGGAAGGAAGAATCAGGGACATCACTTTAAGGCTGTTTTTATTCACAAAATGGGAGATTTTCTTGTCACTGTATAGCATCCAAAGGTTCTTCAAATGGAGGAAGCACACCATGGTTAGTTATTGTGATGGAAGCTTTTCTCTAAGACTGCACGGGAAAGTGAAGCAAGATAAGCATTGATTCCAGTAGCTGTGCAGTCATCCTGGACCCACATTCCTAATGCAGAGAGAGTGGCAGGCAGAAACGGTTGAACCTGTTCTGTTCTTTTTCTTTTTCTTTTTTTTTGCACTCTGTATTCATTCTTCCAAGAAAGGAAGTGTACCCAGAAGCGGCATGTGATTGGGTAGGCTGGCTGTCCGTTGGAGTCTTCCCTCCTGCTCAGTAAGTGACCCTTGCTTAATCTCATGGCTGCGGGGGGGGTAGTTCCACCTCCCATCAAGGCCCCAGGAAACAAGTACTGATATATGCCTCTTCAGACAACTCACTCCACTGTTCAGTGGAAGCGAGGAGGGTTTCCTTTTTTTCCACTTGAGGTCTCTCTTCTCTTCAGGCAGTGGAAGAAATCTTCCTTTTGCCAGTCAAGGAAGCGTTAACTGAACGCAAGTTCGTGTGCCGATGCACAGTGAGGCCAAACAAGACCGAAACGTTGGAGTTTGGAGCAGAGGAAGGTCTAGTGTAGGGCCCTGCAACGGGAACGAGGGCCTTATCCCCTTTCAAACCCCGGACTCCCCGAAAGGTTTCAGCAAAGCATGTTTAAAGGCAACTTGAGGGAGGGGCATGGTCGGATGTGGTAAACTTCTTGGTGTCGGAATCCTTTGCTCTTGCAGCTGTCCAGGTAGGCCAGGTCATGATGCTCTTGTAAATCTCCAACTAGACAAATGTTAGTCTCTGTGCTGCAACTTTTTGTCTCTTTATGAATGGAAAAGGGTTACCTCCTTAAAGGTCAGAGCCTTGAGTACGGGCTATCCTGTATATGTCCGGCTATAGGCAGCATTCTTAACTCAAAGCAAAAGCAACAGAACAGAAAGGTTAAAGTAAAATAAACAGATCTAATATGGAGTCAGATTTGTTCTTCCCTTTTACAGAAGGAGTTCACTGTGGACAGCTCAGCTAACCGGTGCCCTCCTTCTGATTTATTGGAGGGATGTTCAGTCTGAGCCCCGGTGTATGCTTACACATTTTGTGGTCAGACCAGGGCCGAATAGGGGGAATGAGAGTGGGCTGAAATCTAGTCTAGCTGTGCTTTCTCCCTCTGGCCACGGCAGCAGTGCAGTCTTTAGACCGGCGAGAAAGCAGGGACCCCACACCCTAGAGCAGCCGTGGCTACTAGAACTATATTGCCATCCACAAGTGTTAGCCACGTATGTAAACACATATGTAAATAGAAATCTTCTTGTAGCAACATTTAAAAGGGTACAAAAACCAGGTAGAATTAATTTTAATAACATTTTCTTTTACCCACTCTATCCCAAATGTCATTTCAAAGTCTAATCAATATAAAATTAATAATAGAGGTATTTTGCATTTTTCGGCACTGAGTCTTTGAAATCATGTGTTTTGCACATATAGCATGTCTCGATCTGGACCATCCACCACATTTCAAGCGCTCAGTTGCCATGTATGGCTGGTGGCTCCTGGGTTGGACAGTTCTAGAAGGCCCACTTTGGTTCTCCAGGCATGCCTCTTCCCATGGTTCAGGGTATTTCAGGGACCAAGGGGATGTGTACTCTTGAGCCCATACCCTCCTGCCTTCTAGACCAGGTTCCGGTAAACAGTGGCCTCTGGTCCATCGCCCATGTTTGCAAATAAAGGTTTGGTTTGGAACACAGCCATGCAATTCCATTTATATATTATCTGTGACTGTTTCTGTGTAATAATGGCAGAGTTGTGTAGCTGTGGCAGAGATAGTATGGCCTGTAAAGCCTAAAATATTTACTCCAAAAATTGGCTTTTTATGGGAAAAATTTCCCAGCTCCTGTTCTAGACCGTGTGCTGGGTATCTGGGGGCCTGGAATTCCTCACACCGGCAGTCCAGAGCCTGCTTCCAGGCCCCTGAGGGTAGACCCGCCAAAGATGGCCAAGCGGGGCTGTTTGTAAAGGGAAGGCAGACAGCGCTGATGTACATGGGCCCTTGGGTAGGCCTGAGCACAAATTCAGAGGATAAAATGCTCATTTGATTTAACAGATTTACTAGCTGGATTTGGAGCCTTTACATATTTAGCCATTTAGTATGCGGGCCTCCATCCGTGTTCTTGTCCAGGCCCATGAATGTTGAGGGTGGGCACGCACGGAAGAGGCTTGCCTCACTTAACGTAAAGGCACTTGTGTGCAGAGGGAGATAGTTGCCTGCCTGAACCACCCTTTAATCTGGCCCTGACATCCTTTTAAAGCACCTCTGCTGCAAGATGATAAGGAAAGCAGGGAAACAGTGGTTGGAATTCTTCCTTCACAAGAGAACTGTGTCTGTGGCCTGCCCTGAGGCTCATTCAGCTCATAAACTTCTTATCAAGAGAAGAGGTCCCAAGAGTTGAGAAGTGCCGGCATGTGCTTTGTCAACCCCCAGATATTTACTGTGTGTACTCAGCCAGAACAGTAAAGATAATTGACGTAACCCAGTCTCTTTTTCCAATCTTTTCTCCTCTGTCACGTACTCATCTTTCCTTGTGCCAGGTCCTTGGCTCGGTCCCATAGAGAATGTCCAAATACGATCACCATGGATGGATTGCCACAGAGTTGCCTGAACTGTGAAAGGTTCTCGCCCCTTCTCATCCAGCCACAGATGCCAGTAGTGTTCATCCCGCCTTAGGCTTTGCAAACAGATGTTTTGACAGCTTACCACTGCTTCTTGTGATTCATTTCCTTGGAATTACTGAACCCTGGGCCTCATGGGGGTTCTGAAGAGAAGGCTTCACAGTCTGACTGCTGCTCTGTTGAAAGTTGAAGTCTTGGTTCATGTTGCATCAAAATGAGGAGATCTGTCCTCCCGTCTCTAAAAGCTGACCATGCATTCACTTGACTGAAATGAAGAATTTCAATCTCCCACCATCTTTTGATATGTAAAGGTTGCATTTCTGTGCTCTTAGCAGAGACAATGCAAAAGTGGTAGAGAAATACTTGCAGGACTATTCAGCTCTTAGCATCCTTTCTTCACTGATGGTCCAGGGTACAGTGACCTGCTTTGGAACCACTGTGAATTCCAGGATGAGCCTGTTAATTTCCTTGGGCTTTTTGGTGTTCATTCCTTGAAATTGGAGTAAGACTAATTGTGAGGTTACTTTTAAGGATATAGTTTTCACATTCTCTGATAATGCTGTTAAACCACTTAGAGTCACAGGAAAAAAGCCATATTTTTTCTTTGCATAATTCTTATGGTAATTTCTGTTCTTTTTTTCTACTGATGAGAAATAGTGCAGACAAAAAGAGATACATATTGCATGAGATTCCTGAACCAGTTTAGCATTTTTAAAGCACATTTTAGTATAATCTTTCCTGGACACCTTAAAATTAAGGTCTCACTTTCCATTAATGTGATGGCCATAGAGTATCGTTACATCTGCCAACAGATGGGATTCTTATAATTTAAAAAGAAAGGGATGAAAAATTCAGAAACCAGATTTGTATCAACCTAAGTCTATGATTTAAAACGAGAAGTGTGGGCAATATTCCTAGGAGAAGGTTTTTTGGTCTAATGGACCAGTGGTTGGTGCCAACTGGAAACTTAAGGGGATTGGCAGAGTTGGTGAAATTTGGCTTGAATTTTCTTGCCTCACGCTATCTTTTCCCCACTTTCTTATCTTTAGAGCAGGGATTCTCAGCCTCAGCACTATTGACCTTTAGGGCAGGATAGCTCTTTTCGGTGGGGCGGTCCTGTGCATTGTAGGGTGTTGAGCAGCAGCCCTGGTCTCTGCCCATTTGATGTCAGTAGCATCCCCTCCCCAGCTATGACAAACTATAATGTCTCCAGACATTGTCAAATGTCCCCTGTGGGGGGAAGAGCAAAATCTCTTCCGGTTGAGAACTTCTCCCGTGGTTTCCAGTGTCTGGGTGCTCCATGCTAACCCATCCCCAAGTGCCCTCCTCTGGAGTACCCGTGCTCCAAAATCATTGCTCTTTCTCCCCTAAGGCATGAGGAAGGGTGTTATTTGTCACCAGTTTAAAGTGGTTCACACTAGTCCATGAATGTCTCATGGGCTGAACTCAGACACCTCTGCATTTTAAAAGAGGAGTTTGTTAACCTAAATGTCTAATTAGTAAAAAATAAGAAACCGTCTGTAGCTTTACTATTTGTCACATGATCTTTTTTGAGACTTACAGCAATAAGGTAAGATTATGGAAGAGGAAATTGAGACTCGGGGAGATTATGTAATATGAACAAGGTCAGGCAGCTTAGTATAAAAAATAGGAATGCCATTCCATTTACATCTCTTGGATCTTAGCCTGGTGTTCAAGGTATTTTGAAATGTCAAGAGTCTTTCTAGGTGATCCCCAGTTGTCTCAGGTGATCACAATACTCTTCCTTCTCCTCCTCTACCTCCCACCTGGCTTAGAGAGTCGTCTTCTTTTATACCACCTTGTTGTTCCTTGTAAATGAAAAAAGAGTATTCAAGAGGTGAAATTCCAAGAAACTTAAATGTTAGTTTCAGCTTTATTGAAGTTGGGGCAGGGATTACAAAGTATCAATATAATGCCACCTGATGACACTCAGTAATTTTCTATATAGGCATCTCTTTCTTTCCAGTTTCAAGCCTCACTTATCGCAAACAAAACCAAGAACAAGACTCTTCTTCATACTCGTCTTACAGGAGATGATATGCTCTTGCCTTAGTCATTCTCACAAGAGGAATTTTGATAGTCCTTCTGGAGGTCCGATTGACTACCTGGTAATTGATTTCTTGGTTTCCCAGGGAAATGTTATGGGTTTCTGTAACATGTTAGCAAACTTCTAAATACTGGGAAAAGTTGTTTAGGGTCATGTGCATGTATTTTATACTTAACAGCTGTGAAATTTTTTTTTTTTTTTTTGCGGTACGCGGGCCTCTCACTGTTGTGGCCTCTCCCGTTGCGGAGCACAGGCTCCGGACACGCAGACTCAGCGGCCATGGCTCACGGGCCCAGCCGCTCCGCGGCATGTGGGATCTTCCCGGACCGGGGCACGAACCCGTGTCCCCTGCATCGGCAGGCGGACTCTCAACCACTGCGCCACCAGGGAAGCCCTGTGAAATTATTTTTTAAGGTGTACTGTTTTTATAATTATACTGTAGCAAATTTGGAAACAATATAAAATGACAAAGAATAAAGCAAATTACCCATAATTCCACTGCTCAGTCATAACCACTGGTGACACTGTGGTGTCTGCCCTTTTAGTCTTGTTTTTTCCCTAGTCATACACATTTATTAGGAAAACAAACAAATAGGAATTGTGGTAGTCATAGTATTTTAATGCATAAAAGATTGTGGGCATTTTTTAGAATCATTATGTATTTGATCTTGGTGACTACCTGTGCTCTGTTTTATGTCATATCATGATGTTACATGTATTTGAATATATTCTTCTGTTCAAAATCTTGAATATAATAGGCACAAAAACATTAAAGGCATTTTGGGGGCATACTGTAGGTCCCTTGTGGTATTAAACTTTGTTAGGAAAATATAGAGAAGGTAGAGGGAAGCATGGATGCCTGGACTTTGGTTTTTGTGAAAGTTGCAGGTCCGACTAGGTTCCACAGAGAGAAGTTGGTATTAACTTCACCAGTCCTATGCTGTAGGGCAGCATAGATTGACTGTAGAAGCATGGGCAGGTCTGGCTGGCAGTGAAGGAAAAGGAAGGATCACCCAAGAAATACGAGCTCCTGTTTCCTGGGGACACTGAGGGACATTGGTGCCTTGGAGCAGCTGGATGGAGGGGAAAGGGGAGAGGGGTTTGCCTTCTATTTAACGTAGTTTTCCAGGGCAGGAAGTGCTACCATCATCCTCCCCAACACACATTTATCGACTCTGTTCTGTTTGGTGGACCTCTAAGGAAAGTGGGATGCACTTGAAAGTATCTGCCTCATACTCCACAGTATATTGGGAGAGAAAGAGGACCATTTGGGCAGCTTTTACAGAGACTTAAGCCATCCAAGTCATTCCCTCAGAAACTTTTCTAAGTTATCAGAAGACAAGAAAAGGTGATAATGAGTTCTTTAATGTTGGTTAAAGTGGACATGTTAGATTTAGGACAAGAACCCCCAAGCTCGTCAAGCTGCATCGTGCAGTTGTGTGTGTAATGGGTATTGACACTCAGAGCCCCTTGTGTATCCGTGTGCCCATTTTGTAGGACTTAGTTTCAAATATACTTTTTATTGGATGGAGTATCATATTTAAGCTTATTTCGTGTTGGTTTTAATTATTAATTCTATATGTGCTTATATCCTTCTGTGCAAGTTTTTTTTTAGTATAGTAGGCAGAAAGGGCAAAACAGGATTTTTTTTTGGTGTGCTGAAGGTCCCCTGTGATATTATTCTGCAAGGGGGGTTTGCTTGGTGACTTCATTTCCAGGAGCACACTGTGCTACCAACTGGAAACCGCTTGTCCGTGGAGCAAGTTATAACTGAGCATTTAACCGTGTCTTCTGCCATCCCTAAATGAAAGGTTGTTTTAGGGTTGTTTTTCTTAACATTTTTATTTGGTAATGATTGTTTTCACAGCAGATCACCAGACACATCTGAACTTCTGATGAGCAGTTTAAAACATCTTGTGAATTTTTAAGGTATTTTTTTCAGAATTTCCAGGTTTGACTAGGATGTTTCTTTAGCAAAGTTCACTGCTAATGAAAGGGTATATACCTTTGAGGAGATTGGTACATATTATAGAATTAATTTCACAGAACGAAGCATAATATAGAAATCTCTTAAGTGGATAGTTTCTGTATTTCAGTCCAATTGACTACCCTAGGGTAAGAAACTAAAGATTTCACTACAGTGAAAATGAAAACTCATTTAAATTAATTTAGTGACCTTATGTAGTCAAAATTTTAAATTTAGCATAGAACTGCTTTTAAAAAGAGAGATCAATACTAAAAAAATATAAGCTTCTGCTCTCTTAATCCTCAACCAAAGGGTCATAACTGACAATTTATCCAATGTTCAAAGTGCTTTGTCTTACTTTGAAAAAAAAAAAAAGAACAACCACCACCCAAGTAGCAGGGCTGAGGTTGGATGGGAGCCGTGCTCCTTGTATGGGGATTGTGGAATTGCAGATGGAGAAGCCAGAAAGCGCATGCTGTGTAGCTGATGCCTCCGGTCAGATGTCCCCAGTTAGAGCTGGCTTGGCCAAGAGCCCCTTGACCTCCACCCTTCTGTTCCCTTACTCCTCTTGGCCCTTCAGGAGGAGAGGCCTTTGCTCATGGAGAGTCCAGGCAGGCCCAGGGTCTACCCTCCCATGGCTTCTGGCCAAGACACCAGAGCCCCCAGCTGGAGTTCTGTTCTTCCCCTCTTTCCCACAGCCTCGCTGTGAGCACCGATCTGCCAGAAAAGGAACAACACTGCCAAACATCACAAATGGAATTTACGATTTGGTAAAATTGCCTCATGTTCAGAAATGAGACACAGCCAGTGTCTCAGCCAGTTCCCTCGAAGACTTAGGAGACCCACTTGGACAAAGAACAGGGAGCAGGTGTCGTCCACAGGGAAGTCGGGCAAATGCTCTGTGGTTCGCAGTTAGGGTAGACAACATCAGGGTCTGGCCTGGATTCCTTCATATCCTTTGTACTGTTTTTGTCCCCTCCGTTAACCCTTTCTTGGTGATTCCCCTTGATTACTAGAACCCGTTTTGAATCTACTTTGCCTGATTGCATAGAAAGCTGGAAGGACCTGAAAGTTTATGGCCCTATCCCCACCCCCTACACGCAAACACATAGCTCTTGAGCAGTGAGTGATAGGCTGGGACTGGAGCACCAAAGCCCAAATCCTTTGGCTCAGGTCAAGACAACCCTGAGGTATGCATCACACTTCAGAATCCCCTGTGGGAATCAGGCCGAAGCTACGCTGTTCTGGACATTTCCTGGGAGTCTGTCCCTCTAGGCTTCCTCTTCTTCCCTGCGTTGCCTCCCCTCCCCCTCAGCAAGTGTTCCTAGGGAGAACTGCCTCTATGGTCCCTTGCACGCACGCCCTCAGCTCACTGTCTGCTTCTGGAGAGCCTGCACTCAGACTAGAGTAGAGGTCGGCACATACATTTGGGGACGAAAGGAGAGCTAAGGAGCAGTGACATCCACACCAACAGGTTACAGGTGGCCATGTGGCCTCATAGTTGTGGCCACTTCTCAGAGCTTCACTTTCCTTACAAAGTGGAGGAAAAATAGAACCAAGCTCATGACGTTTTGTGAAGCTTGAAAGAAAGAACGTTCAAAAACATCTGTTCATGGCACATAATAAACCCTCAATAAATGTTAGCTTTATAGAAAATCCTGCTAAGATTCAACGGAGTCCATACGTTTAGATGATTTTCTATAACACCACTCACTCATAGAAGCTTTATGGGACAGAGCAAGGTCCCCATTTCGTAGGGAAGGGGATGGGCTCGGGAAGGTTAAGTGACTGTGTGTTAGGCTGCATGGTTTGCGGGGTCTGTGACTAGGACTCAGGGCTCTAGATTAGCGGGGCACTGCTTTATCCACGGTACACACAGTCTCCGGGCATCCAGTGGTCTGACATTTTGGGAATATGTTTGCTTGAACCAACGAACAATTGAATTCCAAGTATAAAAATGACCATGAGGGCTTCCCTGGTGGCGCAGTGGTTGAGAGTCCGCCTGCCGATGCGGGGGACACGGGTTCGTGCCCCGGTCCGGGAAGATCCCACATGCCGCGGAGCGGCTGGGCCCGTGAGCCATGGCCGCTGAGCCTGCGCGTCCGGAGCCTGTGCTCCGCAACGGGAGAGGCCACAACGGTGAGAGGGCCGCGTACCCCCCCCCCAAAAAAAAAAAAAGACCATGAGATTTTTAAAAACCAGAAGTAGTCTTTTATTAAAGAAAGATGTGTAAGATAACCCAGTAAGAGTATGTCCTCTAACAGTTCTTTGAATGCCACAAACAGTAATAATATTTCATTAAATGAGAGTCTTTCTTAATTTTGAATGATTCCAATCTCTGATATTGATTCTTCTACTGTATCTAGAGGAAATGAAAGAGATTTTAGATGATGATGTTCTCAGAAGCTATTGAATATGTGAATTTGAAAATGTCACATGGAAAATCTGAAGGTCATGTGCATAAATCTACATAGGATTGCATTCATGTGTGTGTTAATTACTTCCACAGAAATTCAGATCAGACATATGGAAAACCGTATGTACTGGGAAGAAAAGGCTCAGGTGTGTTCAGTATATCAAAGCCCGGAAATCTCACCTGGTCAGACTGATGTGTGGAGCACGTGTGACTCCGGCCTTTAATGTATAACACAGCCAAAGGGACTGCATTTCACTCGTTTAGGTGGGAAAGTCGAGGACAGGAAACCTATTTAGAAGTAGGACTTTGAATAATATATAAAGGACTTCAAATTCTATTTGCGTTTCCCTGAGGGTTTGGGGCCGCCAGGTCTGAGAGATTTCAGCTATCTGAGAACATCCAGAGGACAGAAGAGTTGCAATAGGAAAGACACAAAACAATGTCCTATAAGTCAGGGGTCTCTCTTTTTTGTTTGTTTGTTTGAGGCAATGTACAGATACAAGCAAGACATGCAGGAATGTCAGAATGTACTAGGAGGATTGTGATCTGGATGGATGAAGGTGTAGGATTATTGCCCAGGCTTCTGGAAGGTAGAACAAAAATCGGAGGAGAAGAGCTTTGGTGAGTTAACCCGAGGATGCACTTTCTTACAGCTCAGCTGTAAACAGTGAGTTGAGTGAGTGGTCCGTCACTTAGGTCCACACTAGAGGTGTGGACCTTTATCAAAGATATTATAGAAAGCTTCGGGTAAAATCTGACTCTCCCCGACTTCCATGAATATTTCATTTTAATTTTCATAATCATGTGTGGTCCTTATAATTGAAACAGAATCAATGTTCTTAATAAGATATTTTTAAAGTGTCATGAATTTTATACCCTGGTGATTTCTGTGAGTCTAGTTAAGAAGCTGTCTGTCTCCAAGTCAGATATACCGCACATAATGTCATCATCCTCTACTAAAAGCGATGGGTATTAATTATGCATGCTACTTCTCATATAAAGTTGAAGATTATATTTTTTCAAATGGACAGAATTATTCCAAGCGTATTTTTAGTTAAAGTAATTGGGAAATGTGTGTGCGTAATGTGATAATATCTTGACAGTGCTGGGAGGGAGAGAGAAGCAGGGGAAAGACGAAGGGGTGCGAGGGAGGGAGGGGCTCGCCAGCAATAACTAGGTATCCAGAAAAACTGCTTCTCAACGATGGGTTGAAAGAAAAGATATTTTCCAGTAAACAAAATAAAAGAGATTTTCTACTGAGAGACAAGAACTAAAGAGTGTACTCCAGGAACAAGGGGATACTATCAGGAGAGCATGTAAATAAGTTTTCTTTTTTTCTTTTTCCTTTCTCCAGAAAGGGAGGGTCACCACGAAGGAATATATTTTTTAAATAGAAAATATAGTGGTGCAGTATTTGTTGGAAAAAATTAGATTGGACATAGGCAAGGGAGGCATATGAATAGCCAGTTTGTAGGCTACTGCAGTGATTTGGGCGTTGGAGGAAGAGGGGTATTGAAAGTAGAGAAACAAAATGGTAGAATCGATAGGACTTGATGACTAACAGGATGTGAGGGGTGAAAGGCTAGCGGGGAGGCCAGGATGAGCACCAGGGTAGATGCCACTGTCTTTTAGCAGGATAGGAAATGGACTGACTTGGGGACAAGACTATGCGTCTAGTTCTGAGACTGATTACAGGATATTTGTGAGACATCCAGGTGAAGATGTCAGGTTGGCAGTTGAAGGTATTGGTATAAACTGTAAGGCAGCTGAGGCAGCTTGCTTTGGGATTCAAATGAAATTATGTAGAACCCTAATCAACACACAGTGGGAGACACACAGCCCTCCCAGTGTCTGTGATTCTTGATGGCAGGGCTGGTAGTAGGGAGGCCTGCCTGCAAATTGTTTTGTACTCATCTCAGTCTGAATTTCTGCCTCCACTGAATTTGTTCAGTAGACTGATTGCCTTCTTGTCCTCATGTGCTGTCTTTCTCTTCTTCTATATTGTCCCAAGTGTAGAACAGAGACCCATTTTATTGATCGCATCAATAACAGTTCTATGCACAAGGCATTTATTTAGCAAAACTGAAGTTCTGGGGAATTGGAGGGGTTAACATTAGATCAGTTGTTTTTCAACTGCCTTGCCACCAGATTGTTCAGCCATCTTCTTTCTTCTTCAAGACACTTTTTTCACTGTTTTCTGGATCCTTCCTCAAGACCCTTCTGGGAGTCTGCTGGAAACAGGACAAAGCTATGTATAGTAGTACTGGACATTCCTTGTGTTTTGGGTACTTGATTCTGGAAGTTGGAAGCTAAGTTCTATCTTCCATGGGCCAGATCAGCAATCTGACATTGTCAGGTGCATAGGCTAGATCTAGAGGTTGGATGCCAGTATCAAGGGCAGGTGGCCAGTTATAATCACTTGTGCTTGACCATCACCCCACTGGGAGGCCCCCGTAGGGTGGAATGTAGGCATATAATACGTGTGAGATTTCTGATGGGGTTGGCCTCTGTGGATTTCTGACCCCAAACCCTGGCGTGTTCCTGATAAGCTCCATGGGGGTGTTGGAAACACAAATCTCAGATGCTTTCATGTTTCATCCAGAGATGTCCCTGTCCCAGCCAGTCGCCTTTCCCACAAACACTAGAGGAGGGTAGAATATATGATGATAGATTGGGGCTACAAGTCACCAGGTAGACACAGCTGGAACCTTTGCCCCAGGAATCTAGCCAGGACTTCCTATAGACTAGTTAGGTCCATGAGCAGATAACCAAGACCTGTGCTAACCACCCCCTAGGTAGGTGGGCCAGGGTTTGACCCTGGTCGTCCCACTGAGTGGCTGTAAGCCTTGCACCCTCATGGCGGGGCATTCTTGACTAACCTGTAGCTGGGATCATCTCAATGGCCTGTGTCCAGGAAACAGTCAAGAGCAGACCCTATGAAAGTGTCCTGTTCATAATGTCCTATTCATGATGGTAGCACCTCATTTGTGGGTGTGTCCGTGCTTCCCAGCCTTTTCATGTCATGACAAAGGCAGAATCCGGTAAATGGGTGAGGTTATTTGTAATAGAAGGCACAGACCCAGAGGCTCCAGCTGTCCTAGGCCACTTCCTCTGGTTAAACATCTGGTTAAAAATCTCTAGTTAAATATCTCTGCACACTTACAACCCATTTATGGTACACCAGTGTACATTGGCTTTGGACATTATTTCACAATTCTCCTAATCTTCTGAATGTTCCACTAGCACTGATGAAATCAAATTATTATCTCAGTGTTCTCATTTATTTGATGACCAAGGTATAGTGACTTTCTAAACATGTTTCCCAGAAAAGGTGTTTACTGCCAAGTGCTAGAAATATCATCCAGCTTCTTATTTAAATTTTTCTTTTTATAAGTTTATTTATTATATTTTATTTATTTTTGGCCATGTTGTGTGTTCGTTGCTGCGCACGGGTTTTCTCTAGTTGCGGTGAGCGGGGGCTACTCTTTATTGCGGTGCGTGGGCTGCTCATTGCGGTGGCTTCTCTTGTTGCAGAGCATGGGCTGTAGGTACTCAGGCTTCAGTAGTTGCAGCATGCTGGCTCAGTAGTTGTGGCACACGGGCTTAGTTGCTTCACGGCATGTGGGATCTTCCCGGACCAGGGCTTGAACCCATGTCCCCTGCATTGGCAGGCAGATTCTTAACCACCACGCCACCAGGGAAGCCCTCTTATTTAAATATTGATTATCATACTAGTTGAAATGATTCTTCAGAGTTGATATTTCTTACTTGGTTTTACTGGTGTAGTGTCTCTTGCCAACATTTTCATTTTCTTTATGCTATGATTGTTTGGAGCTTACAAGTCATTTTGTTTTACCAATATTTGGCTTTATGACCTTTCCTTGCAAATTCTCAAGGCCCATATGCCTGGATGAGGACAACTTCTTAATTGAAAATGAAAATGTTGTCTTGGGTTTTATAGCACTTGTATTTCCTTTTTCTTTTCTTTTTAAAAAGTTTTTATTATTATTTTTTGCTTTCCCACCATCTTACAAATTTTAGATATGTGATTTACTCATTCCCCTGTCTTCTAACACCAAAAATAAACAACAGCAACAACAACAAAAAACACCAAAAAAAGGTCATGCTTTGATTCTTGACTCATTTTCCATCTAATGATGCTTGAGGCCAAAGACTTTTCTTGTTATTTTATCTTGCCATTTCCAGCTTCATGGAAGTCAGTATAAATCTTTCACTTGCTTTGTTTTTTTTCCCTTTTCTTATTTTTCCGATTGGACCATGAGAAGTGTCATGGCAAACAAGATTACATGAGAGACCTTTCTAATCTGCCAGGTGTATTGGAAAGAACATGGGAATTGTTTTTGGTAAACGAACCTGGGTTCCCATCTTGACTCTGCTGTTTATTAACTGTATGATCTTGGAGAATAACTTAATGCTCTGAGTCATTTCTTCACCTGAGAAAAAGAAAATCCTGATGCCTGCTTTATGTACCTTGAAGAACTCTTTTGGGCTTCCCTGGTGGGGCAGTGGTTGAGAGTCCGCCTGCTGATGCAGGGGACACGGGTTCGTGCCCTGGTCTGGGAAGATCCCATGTGCCATGGAGCGGCTGGGCCCGTGAGCCATGGCTGCTGAGCCTGCACGTCTGGAGCCTGTGCTCCGCAACGGGAGAAGCCACAACAGTGAGAGGCCCGCGTACCGCAAAAAAAAAAAAAAAAAAGAACTCTTTTAAGGAGTCCGTGGATAAACATTGGTAACTATCTTGCCCTGTGCCAGAGACATAGTAGACATCAACAATTGCTGCTTATACTCTTGTGATGTTTTCTACTTAGAAAAACCTCCATACATGCTTCCCCCCAGTTTCAGAGGATAAGGTGTCCCTTTGTTTATTGAAGTTACCTCTCTACCTGTATTCCTGATCCCAACCCTCTCACCTTCTCCAGGGTCTTGATGTTGATGAGGAAGTGGAGGATGGTGGCTACCAGGTGCTGAGTACCTGCTACATGCCAGGCACTAGGCCAGGTGCTTGATGTCTGTTATCTCAAACTCTCACAACAACTCTGCAAAGTAGGGATTATTATCTCTTTTCCCAGTTGACACTCTCCTTGTGGCTCAATTTGTTTTATCTCTATGACCCCACCTAACTCCCTTGGGTTTCTGTGGAATAATAATTATATATATGTATATATATTTATTGTGCTCAGCCCTGGATTTCTGGTACCAAGCTCCTAAATCCCTTGGGATTTCCTGAGTGATAGGAATGTCTTTTGTTCTAACGAAGTGACTCTTGGTGAGCTCCTGGATGGGTGGGGCCTGGTCACCTGAAAGACTAAGCCCTGATCAGAAGCTTGGAACTTTCAGTTCCACCCCCTACTCTCCAGAGAAGGGCTAGAAATTGAGTTAATGATCAATCATACCTCCATGATGAAGCGTTCATAAAAATCCCAGAAGTAAGAGTTTCAGGGAGCTTCCAAGTTGGTGAACACGTGGAGGTGCTGGGAGAGTGGGACCCTCGGAGAGGGTGTGGAAGCTCTGCATCCTTTAACCATATCTTTCCCTACTCATGTCTTCTATCTGGCCACTCCTGAGTTCTATCCTTTTATAATAAACTGGTGATCTAGTAAGTGAGATGTTTTCCTGAGTTCTGTGAGCCGCTGTAACACATTAATTGAACCCAAGGTGGGGGTCATGGGAACCTTCTGTTTACAGCCAGTCAGAAGTACAGGTGACAGTTCGGGTTCGGGATTGGCGTTTGCAGTGGGAGGAGTTCTATGGAACTGAGCCCTTAACCTGCGGGGATGATACTGTCTCCAGACACATAGTAGCACACCCAGCTGGTGTCACAGAGAATGGCTTGGTGGGGGCAAACCCCCTGCACTCAGAAGTGCTGCGAGTGTGGTGTTGGCGTGAGAGTAAAGGAGCACACAAAGGAGAAGTGAGTGTTTCCTTCTCAGTTTCCGTGTCTTTGAGTGTTGTCTTCTTTGTTACTCTTGTAGGTTCTTCTCACATCAGCATCTTGGGTTTGGGTGTCTGTGGTTGTGACCTTGGCCTTTTGTCCTTCTTTGTCAACATGCATTCATTTGGTGACCTCATCCCTTTGTGGCTTTACCTGCACCTGTATGTTGGCGACTCGAAAATCTAAGTCTCCATTTCTCTTACCTGAACTTCCAACTGCATATGCCCCAGATACCTAAAACACAGCCTCTCGCAAAAGCACTTCTCCAATTTCATCCTAAGAATTATTTTCCTTTTATATTGTCACAGTAAGTGACACCTCCCAGTCACCCAAAACAGAAAGCTAGTGGTAACCATCAATCCTGGCTCTTTACCAACGTTACGTCCTCTGTATAACTTTGAACTAGCTTCCTCAGCTTCTCACCATCCACTGCCTGGTTCTGTGTCATTATTCCTCCCTGGATGTTACTTCACTAGTCCTTGATGGTCTCACTTCTTAATCTTACCTCCTTCAAATCCCTTATCCCCAGTACCATTCTGGTGCCAGAATGTTCTCTCTGAAATGCCAACTGTATGCGTGTTTCCTGTTCACCCATCAATGACTCTCAATTAAAGTACAAATCCAAGCTCCATAGGCTGGCATCTGAGGCTGCGAGTGATCTCTGTCTGTCTCTGTCTCTCTCTCGTAGTCTTCTCTCTGCACTATACTTTACCCTCTAGTAAAAACAAACTGTTCCCGTTCTCCCAGTATGCCATGCTGCTTCACTCCTCTATGCCTTTGCTGAAGATGGTGCCTCTCCTTAGATGCCTTTTTCTCTTTTCTGCTTGTAGCTACCTCCTCTTATTCTTCAAGTTGACTCAAGTATCTCTTCTTAAGATGCCTTTAGGTTGGCTCAAATCGCCCTCCTCTGGGCTTTCCTCACACCCTGTGGTTTTCTCTGTTTACACTTAGAATGGTATGCAGAAATCCCTATTTATGCATCCTCTCCCAAGAGTAGCTTCCCTGAGGGCAGGGTAGCATGTCCCAGTACCCGACATAGTAGTTTCTAGAGCATAGTAATTGCTGAATCATCAATAACATTTGCTGAGCAGAGCTGAGCTTCTTGCAGAGGACACACTCACCTGGATAGAGATCTTGAGCCTGGACATGACTACGGATGATTGCTCGTCATCCCCCAAAGGAGAAAAAAAGATGCCTTACTTAGTAAAAATCTGTGAAAATTGCATTTCAGAATCATTAAAGTGACATGAATAGAATGCAAAATATACAAGGCTCTAAATTCTCTCTGATTCTCTGGGTTTTATTGATTTGAGGGGAAAAAAAAGCAATGTTTTGATGCTTCCTAGAACCTCTGACTTCAAAAGCTGGTGATTTGCATTTACCCTCTTAAAATGCCATCAGTGCATCTTTCCTGCGTGCACACCACCAGGACTTGACATTTAGGGAAGAGGCTATCTGAAGCTGGAGGACTGGCAGACATAATTTTGGTGATAAAAAACTACAAACAGCTTAGCGCAGCGAGATGTCAGGAAGAAAACAGAGTTAGCCCCCCCAAGGAATTTAGGGTACCGTGCACATTGTATTCAACCGTAAGTAAGGCTTTCATGTTTTTAACTGTTATGAAAATTTCTAACAGACATAAAGTAAACAGAATAGTAAAACAGCCCCTCATGTCATCCGGCTTCAACAGTTATCAACATTCTACCATTTCTAGATCATCTGTACAGTCAGACAGTCCCCATTTCCAGTTCTTTTTTCTTTGGTGGTAAAATTGAGGCTTTTTACATATTCAAAAGAACAAAGCCAATATAGCTATGTTAAAAATATTTCCATCATGAAATTAATAACATAAATATGAAATACTCAATTTTTATTGCTTTAAATTATAGCAATATAACTTAGTTTTTTTGTCTAGTTTACCTAATAAAACATGTGGCAAAAAAACTCACAAAAGTAATCAATCATTGCTT
This sequence comes from Mesoplodon mirus, assembly GCF_964341445.2. Taxonomy (NCBI): domain Eukaryota; kingdom Metazoa; phylum Chordata; class Mammalia; order Artiodactyla; family Ziphiidae; genus Mesoplodon; species Mesoplodon mirus. Next base: position 9,507,154 of record NC_138981.1, read on the forward strand.
ATATGAATGACCTTATTTGCACTTCTAAATTGTTTCTAGAAGTACTTTAGTATAGTGGGTTTAGAGTGGGAGCCAGCACACTCCAACTCCCAGGCCAAATCCAACCTCTGCCTGTTTTTGAAAATAAAGTTTCATTGGAAGACAACAGTGCCCATTCATCTGTGTCATGTCTGTGACCGCTCTTGGGCTACAATGGCACAGTTGAGTATCTGCCTTGGAGCATGTGGTCCACAAAGCCTAAACCATTTTCTGTCTGGCTCTTTACAGATAAAGTTTGCCAGCCCCTCATCTGGAGCACGAACTTCCTCTTACCATGTGTGTGGCCTTAGACGAGTCACTTAACCTCTCTGAGTTTGTTTAATCATCTGTAAATAGGAATGGAAATCAGGAGGATCGAAAGAGTTCATACATGTGAACACTTAGTGGTAGCCAGATAAACCGTGGGGCTTCAGATTGCAGCTATGCCACTTAGGGCTTGAAGAAGTAAGTTATTCTGGCCAAGCCTGTATCTGTAGCTATAAAAGGGAGATAATAGTCCCCTCCCTGTGAGACTGCTGTAAGGACCGAAGATGACAAAGCTGTGGGTCATGGCGAAGGTCCGTGAAACGGGGCTGTTGCTCTTAGTGAGTTTCTGTGGTATTCTCCATTTGGATGCAGACTGGGGCATGTGGATCTTGTGGAGATCAGGGTAACGGGTGCTCAAGAAACCTCATGGGATAACACTCTAAATCTTGGTTAAATTGCTGCAATCCCAAGTCTAGGCGTCAGCTTTGAAGGTCTAGGAACCTTGTTTTGTTATTTCTCCAAGAGCAAGTTTCTCCCTCTTGAATGGACTTGAGGTCATGAGACTGATGTATCAACCTGGAAAGTCAGTTTGTACATTTCCTTTAAAATTAGAAATGTTAAAGGGATTAGCTGCTTGCACCCCCAGACTTCATGTTATCATCCGTCCATGGAAGGTTTCGAGGGGATTTGGAACAAGGGCCATCTCTTAAAGCATTTGCCTATTTAATGGCTAATGCTTAGCAAGACTCCATCTCCACCTTCCAGCAGGGGCTGTGCCTTTGTCTGGCCTCAGACGGGGCTGGGATAGGTAGTGGCAGCCTTTGGTTGTTTGAGTCTCCACTTCAAGTAGAATGGGGGGGGGTTGTTGGCATTCTTTCTTTTGTTATGCACAGACTGTGAATCAGGTTATGGTCTGCCCTGCAGAACTGCAGACAAGTCCAAGGAGCCATGAGGTGGGGGACCTGGGTGGCAAGGGTAGCAATGAGTCACCCACTGACGTGGAAGGGGTTGATTTTTTTGGGGGGGGGGTTGATTTTTTTACAGTAGAATTTGGCGTACTGGTTGATGAGCAGCGTATGCCCTGAATTTTATAAGCCTCAAACTCTGGGTGGCAAAATATATCCAGAAAGTGAAATCAAAGCAATATTCATAAGACTGGGGAAGGAAAAAAAGCTGTTGGGAATTTAAGATTTGCCTCTTAAAATGAGATATTTATTTGGAAGGAAAGCAAAGACTCCTTCAGCATATCCTTGCAGGAATACAAATTTGTTTATGAAGCCAGTTGTGGGTGAAATGAGGTAATCACCTATTGATTATAGTTCTTAACTTCACCAAGGAATAATATTGATCCTCTATTATGATCTTGAAACAATTTTGTCACCTTGAATCATATATATACCCTGGAACATTTATTATATAGTATAAATAATTATTCCATTCAGAAAATATTTACTGAGCATCTCCTGTGTGCTAGGCGGTATTCTAGATTCCTGGGAATACCGCGGCAAATAAAACAGCCCTCACGGGCTTACCTTTTAGTGAAGGGAGTAGGAAACGAAACCAATTAAATAACTAAATATAGAGCGTGTTAGATGATGATAAGGGCTCTGAGAAAAAGGAAATGATGAGATGGGATGAGGATAGGTGGGAGAGGAAAAGAGTTAGTTATATAAATAGAGGTAGTGAGCTAATAAGACCCAGTGTGAGGGGCGCACCAAGGAAGGCATCTGGGAGCAGGAGAGGTAGGGGGACCAACTCGTCTTGGTTTGTCTCGCATTCACCGCAGGTCCTACATCCTCAGAAACCTCTCAGTCCCTGGTAAGCCAGCACGGTTGGTGACCTTAGGAGAGGCGCTAGAGGCGATACACATCACATGTGTAGGGCTTTGAAGGACCAGCTTTGGCTTTGACTGAAATGCAGAGGCAGCAGAGGGTTACCATCCGAGTGACGTGGCTTGATGAAGGCCCGTGCTGGCTTCTGTTTCAAGACTAGAGAAGGGAGCAAGACTGGCAGCAGGGAAAGGACTTGGGAAGCTCCCACAATGGCCTAGGCTCAAGAGGACGTTGGCCCCAGCCAAGGCCAGGGAGGGAGCCATGGAGCATTCCCGACGTGGAGTGAAAGAACGAGAAGAGTCAGGGGGACCCCTAAGGTTTCGTCCTGCGTAACTGAAAGGAGAAAATGGCCGTTTCCTGAGACTGAGGGGAACAGCTTTTTCACGGGAAGGTCAGGAGTTAAGTGTGAGATACCTGTTAGATATGCAAGTGGGAATGTTGCATAGGAAGTTGGATTTAGAAACCCAAGGTTCAGAGGAGAGGAGAGGGTTGGGTGTTGTCATGGGGGCTCAAGACATCCTCCACGTCCTCAGTTCATGATGGGGGCGTTGATGCAGTTCACACTGCAGCTGCTTTCCACAAACACTTTATTCCAGTTCTGCCCTGTATGAATATGTCTAAAAATACAATTTAATAATTAATAAATCCATCTCTCCACAACAGGTGTTGATTAGAATTAAGTGACATGTAAGTGTAGACAACTGTATGTTTGTTTTCCTACAAAACTTTAATGAGTTTGTTTAACATAACACATTTCTGAAAATCAAGAAATATTTGATGATGCCATAGTATGTTCCTGAAGAATACCTAAAGCTACTGTTGATTGATTTAAAAGCATTCTTTTACTAATTTTCAGAAGACACAATTATTTTAAATTATTCTGAATGGGGGAAATTCAGATGGGGAAATATGGAGTTGGGTTGTATTAATAAGCCTAGTATCTCCTGTGAAATCTACTAGTAAAATAAGCTGTTGTACTCCCCCAGTCTCCTAAATAGGACCAGGGCAAAGTGCTGAGGTGCAAAGTAAGCCAGTTTTCAGTAGAGGAAAATGAAGGCCTAATGCTGTACATTACCATGCTGATATACTGCAATAGAAAAAAAAAGTTCCCTTGTTGACTTTGGATTAATAGAAAAGCAAGGGTCACCAGTGTTCTGGTTTCAGCCTGTAGAAGTAATCAAAGACAAAGTACATGGTTCTCAACCTTGGCCGCACTTTGCAATCACCTGGGGAGCTTTAAAAATACCTGGTTCCCACTCCCAAAGATTGTGATGTCATTGGTCTGGAGTGTGACCTGGGCATCAGGATTTTGTAAATCTCTCGAGATGATTTTACTGTACAGCCAAATCTGAGAACCTCTGGTATAGAACAAATTCTGATACTGTGGTTTGCTTGTTAGTTCAACAGTGAAGATTTTTATAATAAATTAATCAACTTCTAAGAAGGAAGAAGAAGCCCAATAAGTGTAATAAGAGTCTTGTGTTTGTATGGCTTCTCATTCCTTAGAAGTCTTCTGTGAGTGTATTTAAAACTTTGAATTAAGCTAGGTATGGTTCATGCATATTTTCGTGTTTTTATCATTTCCTTAGGAAATAATGTGGGAGATGCATCTCCTATGATTGTATGTTCAGAGTGGCCTAGAGCAGATTTGGGAGACTAAATTAGATGTCTGTATAATCAACCACTTGCCCTCTTTCTGCACACTGTCGATCTATCCATTTAGATGAAAAAAAAAAAAAAAAAACTTCAAGCATGACTTTAAAAGCACCTTGTAATTTCCTCCAATTTGTTCTAGAATACCAAGCACTGGTAATTTTACTAAGCTTGGTTATTATGACAGCCCATTTCCCTCCCTTTATAATATAAAAAATGTGTAGTGCTCTAAATAGCTCCTTCTTTTTTCTAAGACAGATGGGATGCTTGGAAGTGAAATCTTGAAGCATGTTTATTAGTGTAAGTCCTGCTAAAGTCAGTAACAAATTATTGGTTCACTTTTGGGTTGCTGACTCTTGGCGGTGTGATGATAAGCTGTTATTTGTTGTGTTGGTTTACATGTATGTTTACAAAATGTTTGGGAGGAGGGGTTCACTTGGATAGATATTATGGAGGTCTCCCAGAGTCATGTTAGGAGAAGCTAGCGTTCCTTTCATCAAAGCCAGCCTTCACTAGAAATATTGCTGAAGAGGACGGTAGCAGGAAAGCCCTTGGGAATTGAAATCCTTGAATAGAGGTGGAAAGGGCTTTATGACAACGCATGCCCCACAGTGGGAGACTGGCCTTGGGACTCTATGGGGAACATCTGTAACTCACTTCTATAGGCTGAACCCCCAGAACTTGCCTGACAATCTGCGGGGCATTCCCCTCCCCAAATGTGTTGCTGTCCTCGTTTTTTGTTTTTGTTTTTTTTTTTTAAACATCTTTATTGGAGTATAATTGCTTTACAATGGTGTGTTAGTTTCTTTTATTTTTAACATCTTTATCGGAGTATAATTGCTTTACAATGGTGTGTTAGTTTCTGCTTTATAACAAAGTGAATCAGTTATACATATACATATGTCCCCATATCTCTTCCCTCTTGCGTCTCCCTCCCTCCCACCCTCCCTATCCCACCCCTCCAGGTGGTCACAAAGCACCGAGCTGATCTCCCTTGTCCTCGTTGTTTTTTGTCAAAAGCAGTGGTGGTAGTTAATTACACCCCAAATCTCAGTGGTTTGGTACAATAAAACTTTATTTCTTGTTCATATCTCTGGCCAATGCAGTTTGGATCACGATGGCCCAGCTCCACCGGGTCATTCAGGAAACCAGGCTCCTTCCATCTGGTGGATCAACCTTCCTCTAGATCTGTAGAGATTGGACAAAAAGAGTGAGGACCTCAAGTGGGAGATTTTCAATTGGTCAAGCTTGGAAATAGCACATTCACTTCTCACACTGCATCAGCCTGACACAGCTATGGCCAATATAAGGAATGCTGGAAAACCTAGCCTTCCTGTTTGCCCAGGAAGCAGGGGAGAACGGGAATACCCATGAGTGATAGCAGACTCCGGCATAGCCATGGACAGGAACATTTCAGGAGTACAGACATTGCCAACGCCCAAAGGCAGGAGCAGTGGACTTCACAGCAGGGAACCTGGGTTCCAGTCTCTACTCTGAACTCATGAATGGTTAGGGGTTCATCCCTCATTTCTTCACCTATAAAAACAAGGGACTCAGCATCTTAGGATGATTTTGAGGGTCAAATGAGCTAGTAGTTGGGAAAAACTTTGCAAGTATCATCTTTCTGTTGTAGTTTACAGTCTCTTGCCTATAATTGCCTTTCTGTGATTCTTTCACATAAGCAGTTTTCCATTTCACTGACAAGAGTAGCACATCATTAATTCCTTAAGGCGCACAGCCTTCTGCAAGGAGTTATGTTTCTCTGATTTGGGGGCGCTAACTACAATACTGAGGGAGTTTTGATACCAATGTCACTTTGAGTTTTACATTCTCACTGAGAAGGTCTTAAGGATTCTTCACTTTTCTTTAAAAAATATCTGCAGTTCTTTCCCTCCAATGGAAATTTGGCCATAGCCTGCCAGAGGGTGAAATTTGACTGTTCTTTTTGTTCTATTGCCATTTCCATCATTTTTTTTTCCTGCTATTGCTCACCAGTGTGGAAGACTGGGATTATGGCTTTACATCACATAACTAGGTAATCTACAGCCTGTCAATAAAATGTAACCTATGAATCATATGATTAAGAGTTTGGGAGAAGCCAACATGGCCGCCCAAGGTAACTGGACTAGAAACCAGACAGCTTGGCTCATTGGGTGATTGTGGAAAAATGCTTACTTCTTCAGAGGACCTCAGTTTTTCTTCATTAATAAGATAAAACATAGTCTTCTCCGAACCTCTTTTAAACCTTCTAGCTGTAGCTCTGTTCTATATATTGATTGACCAGAAATTTTTTGAAGTTGGAATAAAAAACTTATGACATCTTTGGGATCCACTCACATCATTGATAGGTACTATTTCTAGTTCCTTCACATTATTTTCAATTTATTGTTAAAAGGACTGAGTTTTTGTTTGAAAGTACATCTAAGTAATATCATTATAACAGTGGTGATTTTGCCCCCTCCTCCTCAGTGGACATTTGCAATGTCTGGAGACGTTTTTGGTTGTCACAGCTGAGGGGGGCACACTCCTGGCATCTGGTGGGTAGAGAGAGGCCAGGGAGGCTGCTCAACCCGCTGCAATGCACACGACAGCCACCATCCCCACCCCCCTAGCAAAGAGTATTAACCAAATGTCAACATTCCTGAGGCTGAGCAACTCTGAATTGAAGACAGAATGTGGAGACTCAAATTATCCAGCTTTGTGCCATTGGGATAAGGGGGATGCACTTTCAGGAGGAAATAGGTATTTGAATCATATGTAACCTAGAATTTGGAATAGGTAGATGAGGGGAGTGAGAAATACGGAGACTAATGAGAAGGTAGCCCTAAAACTCAGGTGCTTAGGTTTCGTAACATTTAATCCCCAAAGTTCTAATGGGCTGGTAGAAAGTTCTCTCTGGTGAAATTACTGATTCCTGGATCCTGCAGAAAGAACCTCTAGATGCAAAAATAGCCATGTGCTTGCTCTACCTAACAGCATTTGCTGGCTATGGTATGGTCCAGTAAAATTTCTTTTTTACTTCAGTCTCATCAGTTTGATGTTTTTATCCTGAGCATTTATTTTTTTTTTTTTTGAGCATTTCTTTATAAAGTCATTCTGATGAGGAATATTAGTTAGCATGCCAAATGCCATTATCGTTTTCCAAAATATGCATTTAAAAATACCTTCTTTGGTTTGCCTTGGATGAGTTGCTTAATTGAGCTATGTGTCAAATAATTTTCTATTCTCTTAAAACTCTACGACCATCTGGTTGATTCATAACTCCTGCAAATTGAACTCAGCGCCTTAATTTCACTTAAGGAATTGTAAGAGAGGTGAAGATATACAGCAGCCCCCATATTGCAGTTAGGTAACTGGTAGGACTAAATGATTCTGATCAAGTTATCTGACAGTGTCATGAACAGGAAAAGTTCATTTCCAGGTTCACCTAATAATATTTTACTCTTCAATTTCAGATATACATGCAGAGCTATAGATATATACACATACATATATATATGGGTATATATCTACATATAGATTTATATGTATATGTGTATATATATCCACATATATATGTATATATAATGTGTATGGAAAGAATAATATCTCACAGTCAAAAATTAAGCCACATATTTTTATTGTATTTACTTACGCATCATTGTTTCCTTTGTAAGTCTATGAAGAGGGCCACAAGGTATGACATTGGCAGCTAAGGCAGAATATTTTTTTAATTTAATTTTTGTTTTATATTGGAGTATAGTTGATTTACAATGTTTGTTAGTTTCAGGTATACAGCAGAGTGATTCAGTTATACATATTATACAGATATCCATTCTTTTTCAGATTCTTTTCCCATATATGTTATTACAGAATACTGAGTAGAGTTCCCTGTGCCATACAGTAGTTCTTATTAGTTATCTGTTTTATATATATTACTGTGTATATGTCAATCTCAATCTCCCAATTTATCCCTCCCCTCCTTTCCCCCTTGGTAACCATAAGTTTGTTTTCTATATCTGTGACTCTATTTCTGTTTTGTAAATAGGTTCATTTGTACCATTTTTTAGATTCCACATAATAAGCGATATCATAAGATATTTGTCTTTCTCTGTCTGACTTACTTCACTCAGTATGACAATCTCTAGATCCATCCATGTTGCTGCAAACGGCATTATTTCATTCTTTTTTTATGACTGAGTAATATTCCATTGTATATATGTACCATGTCTTATTAGCCATTCATCTGTCGATGGACATTTAGGTTGCTTCCAGGTCTTGGCTATTGTGAATAGTGCCTCTGTGAATATAGGGGTGAATGTATCTTTTCGAATTACGGTTTTCTCTGGATATATGCCCAGGAGTGGGCTTGCTGGATCATATGGAAAGGCAGAATATTCTTATTGGTGAACTCTCAATAGAGTCTGTAGTTGAGTTAATAGTATTGTGCCAGCGTGAATCACCTGGTTTTGATAATATTTTATCGTTAGAGAAGATTGAGTTAGCATTTGGAGAAACTGGATGAAGAGTACATGGGATCTCTCTGCATTATTGTTGCAATTTCTTGTGAGTATAAAATAAAATGTTTAAAAAAAATCAAAACAACTAGAATGGTCTTCCTGCTTCCAACAGGAAAGGAGTGTAAATAGTTTTCCTAAGAAGAGAGCATACCCTCCTTTTTTGTTGAAAAATGTAGTAATATTCCCATGTATACTGTGTAATTCCTACCACTCAATTATAAAAACTATTATTTTGCCTGTCTGTTAATTAGTGAGACTATTTTATAGAAATAGTGATTTCTTTTATGTAAACTTTTGGCAACATAAAACATGCCTGCAAACATCCCAAGTCTACAGCTAGTAAATTTTCAGAAACTGAACACACCCATGTAACGAGCACCCAGATTAGGAACTGGAATATGACCAACATCCAGAGCCGCTATCACCACCATCATCACCCCATCAAGGGTGCTTTTCCCAATCTCCACTCCTGCCAAAGGTGACAGTATCCTGACTTGTGGTGCCATAGATTAGTTTCGACTGTTCCTCACTTTGGCCTGGTGAAGTTTCCAGTGCCTCACGTTTTCTGCCAGGAGAAAGGTGTAGGCCAGCAGCCACCATCACGCAGGTTTCCATTCTCATGCTGGTGTGAAGAGCCGCTATGGAGCTCTCCTCTCTTAGTAGCTCACCTGTGCCAGGTGAGCTAAACTAAAGCTGGGCTGGGCACCCCAGATTATTTTTTTACTTTTGCAACTTATATTTGTGACTTTGGCTTGTCATTTTATTCAGGTGAAAGTGGGAGATTTTGCAGGGTGATCAAAAAGTCTGTACTGCATCTTTTGTCATTAATGAGTTCCTTAGACAAGTGCTTGTCATACTTTGTGAGAATCTGACTCCCCAGGGGATCTCTTTCACATGCAGACTCTCATGCTTTGAGTGGAGGATTCTGCATTTCTACCATGCTCCTCCCCCACCCCCCACTGACACTCTGGGTACAAGGACCACACTAATGTAGACATTTTCTTATAACCAGGGGCAGCACTCTGTGGCGGTTGACAACAGGGACACCGGGGCCAGATTGCCCAGATTCATATCCTTGTTCTGCCATATACCTGTGGACTTCAAATAAGTTTCCTATTCTTTCTCTGCCTCAGTTTACACATCTGTCAAGTGGGGAAAATAGTAGTAGAGTTTTGTGAGGATTAAATGACATCATACATGTAAAGCGCTTTAGTGCCTGGCTCACAGTAAGCACTCAAGAAATGTCATCATCATTATTCAATGACTGGGCGTTTGGGAATAATCTCTGTCAACCATGACTTTGAACTTGCAGCCGCTTGGCCTTCTGGGTACGTAGTTATATATTGATATTTCTGGGAGAAGTGTTGAGGATAGAGTTCAGTCTTGGCATTTGGATTTCGGTGGGCATCATGAAGGCAGTGACAGCAGAATGTGGCATCAAATAAATGACAGGGGAATGATTGGAATCATTAAAGCAGTGAAAGAATACAGGCTCTTGATGTCTGAGCAGCACCTCATGAAATAAATGACCAAGGTGGTTGTGTTAGGACGACTTGTAGAAGGGGCAGTCTGTAGGACATTTTTTTTGTTTTTGTTTGTTTTGCGGTACGCGGGCCTCTCACTGTTGTGGCCTCTCCCGTTGCGGAGCACAGGCTACGGACGCGCAGGCTTAGCGGCCATGGCTCATGGGCCCAGCTCTCCGTGGCATGTGGGATCTTCCCGGACCGGGGCACGAACCCGTGTCCCCTGCATCAGCAGGCGGACTCTCAACCACTGTACCACCAGGGAAGCCCTGCAGGACTTTTTATTAATTCATCTTCTCTTTTTAAAAAAAAATTTTTTTTTATTTAAGTATAGTTTTTATTGGCCATGCGGCGCAGCGTGCGGGATCTTAGTTCCCCGACCAGGAATTGAACCTGGGCCACCGCAGTGAAAGTACCGAGTCCTAACCACTGGACTGTCAGGGAATTCCCTTATTTAAGTATAGTTGATTTACAATGTTGTGTTAATTTCTGCTGTACAGCAAAGTTATACACACACACATGGATACGCACAAACATACACATTCTTTTTCATATTGTTTTCCATTATGGTTTATCACAGGATATTGAATATAGTTCGCTGTGCTATACAGTAGGTCCTTGTTGTTGATCCATCGTAGATATAATAGTTTGCATCTATCTTCTCTTTAGATCATCTGATCTCAAAGTTCCAAGGTTGACCCTTGACCTATTTGAAATCTGTAACAGTTCTTCACTAGTAATGATTAGCTAGCTTGTGGAGAAATAAGTCAATGTGGAGAATAAATATCATACACAAGATATTTTTAAAAGCAAATACAATTCTTATGTGAAACCACAGCTTAATAAAATGACTCATTTTAGTTGCCAGTGCTACTGACATACCCATTTAGTCTTTAAAGGAAATCCAGTTCCTGCCCTCTACCATTTGTGGTCTTGTTCTTCTAGAAACATACTTTGAGGGCATTAACAAGTAAGTGTCTAAAATTGTTAAAGAAGGTTACTGTCCATTTTACTCAACTTGCTCGTATTTTATATTTTCTGCCAAAATACAGTGTGACTTTTTTTTAGCACTTACAGTAATTTGGCTTTCAAATCAGACACATTTAGAGACACTAGAAATTTTGCAAGCATAAAAGTTGACATAGATTTATTTTCCAAATACCAATTGTTCCATGAATAAAAAAATGAAAATGACATAAATAATATTTTATGTAAATGCATATCCTATGATATGCTAAGATGATCGTACCCTCTTACTTTATAGAAGCTTCTGGTTGCTTGTGGTGCCAGTGTCGTTAGTGGGGATGGTCTTTTAACAGACGCGCGCTAGAGTATATAGTGCTAGTTATTAAGGATATTTTTCATGATTTGCTCTTTGAGTGTTTGTGTCCTGCTGAGAGCATGAAAGTCTGTGTGCTTCATACATTTCATAAAAAAGAGACTTCTCGTAGAAGTCTCTTTTATGCTTCATATACAGGGAATTACTTTGGGAAGACTTCCTGTTTGTACTGCATTTGCATTTCTGGGTATCAAAAATGCCTGTGATTTAATTTGCCTCCTTGACTGGAATGTTTCTTTACTGGGCTGTCACTGTCACTTTGTTTTCCTCCACAGAGGTGGCAGTATTTCCAGGCTGCTTTGCCATTTTTGTAAATGTGCCTACTTCCCTGTTATGGAGCTGTATGACATCACAAGATTTCATTCATATATTCATTCATTTAGTCATTTATTGACTCATTCATTCACTCAAAAAGCGTTATGGATCTTTCGTGTACAGAGCAAAGACCTGAGAAGCGCACAGAATGTGGAATCAGCACATTCCCGTGGATTTAGGGGCCCCAAAATGGCCTCTAGAATTTTATTTTTTTAAGAGTGAAAAAAATAGGCTTAGGTATCTGCTCTTTCCAATTAAAAATTAAAAGAGAGCTCAAATCAGGCAAAGATTCAGGTTTTGTGGAGCCAGAGGCAGTTGCGTTATGAGAAGCCCTCTTTGGGAAGAATAATACAAAATGATGAATACAAAGTGCCAGAACCTCACCCAGAGCCCCGGAAGGAGCCTTGCAATTAGGGCCCTTAAACTGAGGCGTCATTAGCCTCTCAGTCAATCTGCTTTGAAGTAAAACCAGGCCACTTTACTCTGAACAAATGCATATGCCCATTCTTAACTTCTGTAAAAAAGAGATAGCGGCTAGAACAATAAAGCAAAGGAACAATGTGATGGGTTTTATCGTTCGCATCAGCGCCAAGCGATCCATTGACTGGGGGCCTCCTTTTGTTTCACGTATTGTTTCAGTAGGATTTGTTTCTGGAGAGATGGTAGAAGAAGGAAGCAAGGATGGGGCCAGTCCGTGGTGCTCCTGTCCTCAGTATGGGACACTGTGCTAGTTCTACTTGGGACACAAAGATGGGCCCTGCTTTTCATGAGCGAGTTCCGGAGATGACACATGCACATAAATAACCACTGCCCAACATAGGATGCGTTTCCTTTTTTAGAAGGCAGTGAGACATGGTGTTAAAGAAACCCAGAAGAGCCAAGTTTACTGCCAGCTGAGGAAATACGAGCTCTCACAGCAAAGGTAACATTTCAGTGTGAGTTTGATTGATGGGTGACATTTGTAGGTGTGGGGACGCAGCGAATCGGGATTTCAAGCAGAGGACTTGCTGCAAAGCGCGGAAGAGGGAAAGGCATGAGGCCAGCTTCCTGTGACAGTAATGCAGAAAATGTGGGAAAGAGACCCCACCGTGGAACGCCAGCAGGGCTAGGTGGAATCTTCCTTTTTGTTGAGTGGGTAGTGGGAAGCCACGAAGAATTTTGAATCGGGAGTGACAAGGACCTTTGAGGAAGATTAACTGATAGTATTAGGGTGAGTTTGGAGATCAATTTAGCTCAACGTCTCAGTTTACAACTTGGGTCCAGAAGGGGCAGCGATGTGTCAAGACTTCAGTGTGAGTTTGGGAGCCCACTTGGGTCTCCAGGTGGACAATTTCCCCTTCTTGCAACCAAGACATTAAGAGTCAGGATGAATCTCCAGCCCTATAGCTTGGATTACAGAAACCTTGTCCCTTCCTGCAACAAGGGGCTGGAAAGTGGCAAGATAAAACGGTTGGATGGTTATCTAAAATATAGGATATTTACTTGACAAAAAATCGATTTTAAGTCCTTTTTATATGAAGGAGCACTGTGCAATAGAAATGAGATAAGAAATTAAAATTTTTCTAGTGGCCATATTAAAAAAAGTTATAAAATGGTGAAATTAACGTTAGTAACATATTTTACTTACCCAGTAGACTCAAAGCATGATCGTCTCAACATGTCATCAGTAAAGAAAGTATCATTAATACATTTTACATTTTTTAAAAGTAAGTCTTTGTAACTGTACAGTTACGACACATCTCTATTTGGACATACCACGTTTGTTGTATGAGCTCAATAGCTACCTGGGGCTATTGAACAAAGATGTCAAGCTTTAGACTAAGGTTCAAAAGAGGACAGTTTCTGAATTTCTATTACGGTATTTCATATTCTAATTGGTCTCACTTACGTCTGATCTAGCTAGTATTAGGAATTGCAAGAAATAACGGAGTAAATGTCCCCCAAGTCAGACCTCCTTGTGAAATGTGGAGTCTCACTTTTTGTTTTCTAATTAGAAATCTGGGTGAGGGCACTACATAGATCTCAAGTCCAAGGCCACTCTTTTCCTTGACTCACTGGTCTCAAAAGAGTCCATTCTTCCAGGAAGGCGGTGAGTGCCTTTTCTTAATAATTTTTTCCCACCTAAAGTTCAGGGTTCAACGTTAACAAAAAAAGTCCTAAGAAGTACCAAGCCTGTTTTTTGATAGGAAACGCCAGGGATTGATTGTTTTTTTTCCAGCCCCTATTTGAGTTTCACCCATTTCAGTTGCTACTGCCAGTCATAGATGCTCCCAGCCACCTGTTCTCTGAATATATTCTTTTCCCAACTGGCGGCCCCATTTGTTTTGATACTGGGGCAAAGCAGATTCTAGCCATCACTCATTTATTAAGCCCATTCAATCCAAAAAGCTTTGTCCACATGCAGCCAGGAAGACAAAGTCAAAGGCATCATTTCCAAATCTAGTTCTAAAATCTCAGAAAAGCTCATCAGTGGATCTAGCCTGTAGCTTAAATCCAAAAGGGAAAATTCGGAGGAAGGAAAGACACTCATCTCTGATTGGAGCTGAAGTGGAGGCTGTGAGGGGGCTTTAGGAGGCCTTGATTTTTATATCACCCAGAGAACTTGGTGTAGCAAATGTTTTTAGGGCTCTGCACAAAATCCCTGGATGTTCACTGTGCCTGGACACATTGAGGGCTTCCTGTTATAAGCACCTGGGGTTCACTGTGTGATAGCTGTCTCTGTTCTGATCTTCCATGGGGCAGGAAAAGTGCTGGGGAGTTGACATGACAGACAGGATTTGGAGGGTAAATACCCCAGCTCCCTCCTTCCTCAGGTGGACCATCTCTGAGGCTTGCTCTACAGGGTCTCCCAGGGGTCCCCAGCAGGACTGAGCTCCAGTTGCCTGCAGTAGTCACTTATTTATCAACATTCCTTTTATTGCCTTCCCTTCCCTGTCTCATTTCCCCACTCTCTGCATCAGAGCTTCCTAGAATTATTTCCCAGATAAACTGTTTTCACCCAAATCTTTGCCTTGGGGTCTGCTTCTGAGGAACGCAGCCTGAGACATCTGCCCTTGCCAGCATTGCTCAGAAGTCAGTTGGGTTTGGTGCCATGGCACACACATCGGTCTTGGGCTCTGAGTGCCCCCAGGATAACATTCAGAGTCCCAAGTCTTTGCTCTGCAAATTCCTTCTCTTCCCAGCAGTGCCCAGGGATGGGTCCAGCATTCTTCTTGGTGGACCCAGTCTTCTCCTCTACCATCACTTGTGCAGCCACCACCCTGCTGCCATCTCTGCCACCCTGGCTCATGGCAGTGCAGCATTTGCCACCTTCCCACTGACCTGGGCGCTCTTGTTGCTCTCTTTCAAGCATAGAAGGCTGTCTGCTTTTAGGGATCACAGTGATTTTTAGGTTTTCAAAGAGACTGACTTTGTTCTTTCTTTCTTAAAGACCACCTTGGATGGGCTCATGTTAGCCATTCCTGACAGTTCCTTTCAAGCCAATTGAGGCAAGTTCCCTCGGGGCTGAGACAGGGAACTTCTTGCCTTGCATCTCCTCTGACAAATGTGTTCCTTTTTGCAACCCTTTTCTCTTCCATATGAGGTCCCAGCTCACCCTATGCCTGGTCCAACATACCCAGGGATTTCACTGCTCTGAATCTCAACATCCTGGGGAATCAACCATCCTCACCCTTTGCTCCAAGAGCTTCCCAGGTGTAGAGGTGGCATGCTTCTCTGTGCAGGCTGGGGAGTCTGCAGAAGAGGGGGATGACCAAGACCACAGACTCTGACCAGAACCAGACTGCTCTCTGTGCCTCAGTTTCCCCATTTATGAAACGGGGATAACAACATGACTTAGCTCATAGGGTTGTCTGGAAGATGAAACAAGTTTGCAGATGTAAAACATACCGTACCCGGGGCACCCTGTTGCTTCGTGATTTAGCATGCACGCGCACACATACGCATCTACCCTTGAATCTCAGACATGTGAGCACACAGCCTTGCAGTAAAAAATAGCCTGAATAGTCAGGCTTCTAGTCTAAGCTTTTGCTACCAGTGCTTCATATTTAGTAAAACTCCTTTTAAAAAAAGACACTAAAATGAAGTTTAAGAGAAGATAAAAGCAAAGCTATCCAAGGGAACACATCTCTAGTATAAATATTGAACCGGAAGTGGCTTGGAGGTGGAGACGCGGGTTATTTCTTAAAAGGAGTGGTCAGGGGAGGAGGGGTTTGGGCTTCAGTTCTTTGGTCTTGAACACCTCTTGGAACCTGAAAGAACCCCTGTGCCATTCCCCAGCAGTCAGGGCTCCCCCTTCTGGTAAATATTCATGGTCTACTGTTGAATCGAGAGAGTTAATCCAGGGCAAAAGTTGACTTGCTTCCTTGGAGCCAGAGGAGGCATGGGGATGGTGACTGCTCACAAACCTTGAAGCCCCAACATCGTAGGGGGAGCAGAACCACCAGGCTGCTGCTAGGGGGAATCCTCCCATGCTACTGACCAGGGGATTTGGAGCCCCCGTCTAGGGTCTTCTTTCCGCAGGTCATAGCTTTCCCACTTAAACTATCTGTGACTTCAGACAAGAGACACATCTCTATGTTTCTGTCTGTCCACCTCAAAGTGGAGACACAGCAGACTTTCGGGGCTGCTGACACTGCCATCACCAGAGTCACTGTCATCGTCATCCTCTCATTGTCATTGGCTGCCGTGTCTCTGATGATGAGTCCATCTGCTTTCCGGTCTCTGGCTCCTTTCCCTGAGAGGATACTACGCCCTGATGCTGTTCCCTGAGGGCCCTCTCTCAAATCATACCACTATTTTCCTAACTTCTGTCTTCCATTCCTTGAAGAAAGCAAACAAACAAACAAAGAAGCCCCAAGCGTTATTAGGGAAAAAGCAAACAAACAAACAAGGCAAAACAAAAAGCCAGCAGCTGCCTCTCTCTTCTTTTCCATGGTGAGTGCTGCTCACCCAGCCCGGGTGGTGGGGAAGTTTGGGTGATGGGAGGCCAACTACTCTTCTCAGTAGAAAGTTCCACATAAAGTTAGGGTGGGGCTTCCCTGGTGGCGCAGTGGTTGAGAGTCCGCCTGCCGATGCAGGGGACAGGGGTTCGTGCCCCGGTCCAGGAGGATCCCACATGCCGCGGAGCGACTGGGCCCGTGAGCCATGGCCGCTGAGCCTGCGCGTCCATAGCCTGTGCTCCGCAACGGGAGAGGCCACAACAGTGAGAGAGGCCCGCGTACCACACACACACAAAAAAAAGTTAGGGTGAAATACAATTTTCTTTCTTCGGGAATTTCATTTCCCAAACCAAGGGACTATACCAAAGAAGACAAAATCTGCCATGATCATCATGAATTACATTTTCAAGCTAAGAATTCCAAGCCAGTTGAATATTTAAAAAAAAAAATCTCTTCCAGTCCAGCAGCCTTTTATTTTGTTAATTTTATTATCAGGAATGGGATTTATTCTGTGAAAGACATTGTGCTTTGCAGATGTTATCTTATTTAATTGCCATCACAATCTGGTGAGGTAGCTATTAATTTTTTCAGTGGGTTACTAGAAAATTGGGGTGCAAAGATGTTAAGTAACATTCCTAAGGTCACAGAGTTAGCAGTAGACCCAGGATTTGAATCTGACTTAATGAGATTCCAAAGCCCATGATCTTGATCTGAGTTTCTCTCTATACCAACCCTTTATGTATCCACGAATTCTTTTCTTTTTTAAAAATCTATTTATTTTATTTTATTTTTGGCTGCGTTGGGTCTTCATTGCTGCGCGCGGACTTTCTCTAGTTGTGGCGAGTGGCGACTACTCTTCGTTGCGGTGTGCGGGCTTCTCATTGTGGTGGCTTCTCTTTGTTGCGGAGCACAGGCTCTAGGTGCGTGGGCTGCAGTAGTTGTGGCACGCGGGCTCAGTAGTTGTGGTTCATGGGCTCTAGAGCGCAGGCTCAGTCGTTGTGACACACGGGCTTAGTTGCTCCGCGGCATGTGGGATCTTCCCGGACCAGGGCTCAAACCCGTGTCCCCTGCATTGGCAGGCGGATTCTTGACCACTGCGCCACCAGGGAAGTCCCCAGAAATTCTATAGTATGACTAATATTTATCTGTTACCTGGGAATCGGGTATTAATGGGCTATTGATACAGATATGATCATAGGTTACGAGGCCCAGGGGATCGCTATGCTATCCTTTAATTGGAATTCTCAGTATTTTTAGAACAAATGAACTGAGATTTTACCAACTTGGAATTTATGCCTGGCCTAACTGTATCTGATATTTCTCGCTTTGTGAAGCCCCTCACCCTCCCCTGACCCACAGATGTTCCTTGCTGCCTGCCAAAGCGCCCGTAGGAAGTTACAGATCTTCAAAAACTGGAGGTCCAGGACCAGGTGTGGGGCTCAGGGCAGGAAGCCAGCTCTTGCTTCCCCATCAGGCAGGCACAGGGCTAAGGACCACAGTCATTTTCATTCTTTTAAACACTGAAGAAAAAAACTGAACTTTTAGATGAAATGAAATGGTTTAATGTATAATATTAATATAATTGGTGTCTTTCTACCAGTGTAGTTGTAAAATAAAACTTTTAATATTTTTTTTATGAATGAAGGGATGTATAGAGTCAAAAGTGCCCTGGGCCCAGTAGAAGCATCATGTGGCACATGGCAACTCACACCAAAGCCTGAAGCAAAAACTAACCTTAGCAAAGCCAGTTGTATTATTTTGAATGCTTATGGGCATTTGAACTGTCCTGGAACTGGGCTTGGTGGAGCTCAGGAGAACACCCATATAGTGATAACAGCATCAATTTGCCATCTGCCAAACCAAGGAAATAAGGATCACCTATGAGGACAGGGGGGCAACCTTGTTTGAGTTACCTTTAGTGTCTACAACAGCTTGCTCTGAGCTTGACCACTTGGCCACACAAACTCTATACCAAAGTACCACAAGGCAAATAGATGCCTGTCATCAAGACAAGTCTACAGTGCGGGTCTAGAAATCTCCAAATAGGTCAGTGTCTATAATGGTGCTGTTCAGTACGAAGCCATTAGCCACAGGTGGCTATTAAAATTGAAAGTTAGCTAATTAAAATTGATCACAATCAAAAGCTCAGTTCCTCAGCTTCGCTGGCCACATTTCAATAGCCACATGTGGCCAGGGGCTCCCTGTTGGACACTGCAGATACAGAACATATCCATTGCTGTAGAAAGTTCCATTGGACAGTGCTGGTCTATGCTGTATGCACAGCTCGTTTACTATTATTGGCTTTGTGGTTTCCCAAGAACAAAATCTTAAGTCACAGACCCCCACAGAGAAGAACCCTTGGACTTTCAAGTCTTGATTCTGCTGGTGGCAACGCTGCCCTTGCAATGTTCCATCTGTTGCTGTGAGAATCCAGTGTTTAGGGAGGCCAAGTAGAGAAACAAGTGGGCGCGCCTGCTTTAATGAAAAGATGGGAATGATTTGCAATCAATTTCGTCATTAGTTCTAAGTGAGTGTTTTTCAAGTTCTTGAGATCAGTTTGTTCTCGTGGGCTAATTTAAGCCTGTCTTCAAAAATCTCATTTGTGCCATTAAACTGATGAGCACACTCTTCCTGATGCAGAGATAAATTTCAGCTCGACAAGGTCAGCCGATGACACATGCTAAATTGGTCAGCTCTTAATTAATGAGGTTTTAGTAGAACTATCATTTTCTCTAGTAAACATTTCGTTTCAGTTGCGTTTTCAGAATTTGAGTTGCCTAAGTGACTAATTAACATACAAGAGACATTGAATTCTTCTGTAACTATGTGAATGATTTCCCTTTTTCCCTTTGCTGGTATTTGTTCTCGCATTCATTTCCCAGACTGGCCCAAAGAAGCAAAGAATAACACCCTAGGCAGGCCCGTAAGGTCACGTATAGTATTTGTGGACTATATTAGGGACTCTTGTTCTTGATATTTCCTTAACATAAATTTAAGAAATAATGAAAAATCTCTGTTTGAATGGAAACAGACGATAAGTAACCTTTCTCATCTAGATAGCTCAGGAACTATCTTTTGCAGTTCATTATACCACCACAGATTTCCCGACACTGTGTTTTGAGTTACCCTACAGTTCCAGGAGGTGTAATAACAGGTTTTCAGAGAGAATTTAAAAACCTATGGAGAATTAGTGTGGGAAACACTCACATGACTCTAATAAAGTTTCTGATAAGTACTTGAGTCCATAAATCTATTCAAGATGTTCTTGTTCAGCATTTCACATTTACCTGGTTATAGATCACCCCTTTTAAAAGCCCCTGAACCGTATGTTAGTGTTGGTTCTTGAAACTTTGGGGAAATACAGTATCGGCCTCAATATGAACTCAGGAACTGCCCCTCATTCTGGTTACTGGATCCCTTTGAAGCAGAAGCCCCTAGTTGGGCATCTTTGTTTTATATAAAACATTCCTTCTGCAAGGTACCCTGGGTGCCAGGCGGATTACCTGACGGCCCCTTCCCCTTACTCCTTCTTTCACCGGACACTCCCTATGTTCCCCGAGTATCTCCACCCAAGCTGTTTCATAGTGCTAGTGCTTGAGCATCGTGATGGCGTTTTGGTGCGCCTATCTTAGATGACTGTGATAGTATAGCGATATACAGTTTAAGTTCCCAGTGGTACCCAAAGGAAGAAATGAGAAAGCTCTACTGCGTTGCAAAAATTATACTTCTTACTTTCCAAATTCATCCTATCATTTCAATTTTGGGCTGAATTTTCTTGCCTTATTCCTTTAGAATTTTTCTCTGCCAAGACGTAGGATCTTCAGTTCATGCCAGGCCAGCCTTCTCTTGCTGATGAATGTGCTGTGATTTGAGATAGAATATGTTATACTGTATCACTTGGCTTGGAAAAGTGTTAGTCCCTAACAGAACTGAGTAGTAACACTATTTGTTCCTCCTTCTAAAAAGAGTGCGTTGGGACTTCCCTGGTGGTCCAGTGGTAAAGTATCCGCCTTCCAATGCAAGGGATACGGACGGGTTCGATCCCTGGTCGGGGAACTAAGATCCCATATGCCGCGGGGCAACTAAGCCTGCACGCCACAGCTATTGATCTCATGCGCCTCAATGAGAGAGCCCACGTGCCGCAAACTACAGAGCACGCATGCCCTGGACCCCACACGCCACAAGTACAGAGCCCACACGCCCTGAAGCCCGCACACCACAACTGAAGACAGAAAACTTGCACGCCACAACTAGAGAGAAGGCTGTGTACCGCTGCAACTAGAGAGAAGCCTGCATGCCACAACGCAGAGCCCGGGCACTGCAACAACGGATCTTGCATGCCTCGGTGAAGATCCTACACGCCACAAATAAGACCCGACACAGCCAAAGAAAAAAAAAAAATTAAATAATTAAATAAATAAATAAAACATAAAATGAGTGCATTGATCATTCATTATTTATTAAACACGTTTCTTCACACATATTCGAATTTGGCTCTGAAACTTAGTTGAGGAACAGGCACATGGATGTTCACCATGGTGCCTGGTTTCTGACTGTGTCAGAACAGTGTCTCTCTGGCTGTGTATATAGTAGAGCTAATAATAGGTCCTGACTTGCAGGTGTGTTGGGAAAGGAGCTGATATAGCACAGAGTTAGCATGAGTGAAAAAAATGATGAATATTTTTATATTGTCCATTTATTTCCATGATTTTCTCAGCAACTGAATTGTGCAGGAGAGAGTCAGTGGTTTATACCTCATTGTTTTTCTTCTTTTTTTTTTCTGGGTCTTTCTTCCCTTCCATGCCTCCTCATACCCATGGTGTCTCTATTCTTTGCATTTGTTTACCTTCTCCTCACCTCACTTCCTTTCTTTCTTCCTCTTCTTTGGTCTGATTTTCAAAATCCAGCCTTACCAGAAAGGGTTTAAAATATGTTAGTCTTGGCATTTTCCCATTGGTTTCTGACCTGTTTCTCATTTGCCTTGCACTCCTCCTATATGTCACTGGAATTGAATCTTTTAAAAAATGTATTTTATTTTATTTTTAATTGAAATATAGTTGATTTACAGTGTTGTGTTAATTTCAGTGTACAGCAAAGTGATTCAGTTATACATATATAAAAGTATATGCGTATATATTCTTTTTCAGATTCTTTTCCATTATAGGATATTACAAGATACTGAATATGGTTCCCTGTGCTATACAGTAGGTCCTTGTTGTGTATCTGTTTCATATATAGTAGTGTATTTGTTAGTCCCAAACTTGTAGTGTATACCGCACCACCCTCTCCCCTTTGGTAACCATAAGCTTGTTTTCTATGTCTATTATCTGTTTCTGTTTTGTAGATAAGTTCATTTGTGTCATATTTTAGATTCCACATGTAAGTGATATCATATGGTATTTGTCTCTGTCTGACTTACTTCACTTAGTATGAACATCTCTAGGTCCATCCATGCTGCTGCAAATGGCATTGCTTGGAATTGAATCTTTTTATGTTTACATTGTGTTTGAATCTCTAGACCTATGTAGTCCAGTACAATAGTTAGTAGCCCACATGTAGCTAGCTATTGAAATGATATTTTAATTAATAACACTAAATAAAATTAAAAATTGAGTTCCTCTGTTGCACTAGCCACATCCCAATGCTTAAAATCACATGTAACTAATGACCATCATACTGAATGATGCAGCTAGAACATTTCCATCCTTGCTGGGATTTCTGTTGGAAAGTACTACTCTAGATACTTGCCAGTCTTGCCTTTTTGTTGTTTTGGAATATTTGGGGTGTACGGTGAGTCTCCTTAGGTGAGGACTTAAAGAGGTGAAGGGTATTTCTGACCCAGCTCACAATGGCTTCCAAGCCTTCAGTGCATGGGTTCCAGTGTTGGTGCGGATGCAGAAGAAAATCCTCAGCCCATGAGAAGGCTCAGGTTAATACTGAGCAAGTCCAATGCCTTCTTGCAGGTGTGGGAGCCTTAGGCCCAGACCCACCATGACACCCAGATAAATACAGCATTTCCCAAGAGGGGTCTCAAAGGTATCTGCACACCAGGATCCTGGTGAGGAAGGCCCACCATTCGTTTGGGTAGTGTAGGGTGAGGAGGCCACAGTCAACACTGCCATATGTATGGGGGCAGTTCTGTTTTGTTTTTGTTTTTTTCGTTTGTTTTTTGTTTGATTTTAACATCTTTATTGGAGTATAATTGCTTTACAATGGTGTGTTAGTTTCTGCTTTATAACAAAGTGAATCAGTTATACATATACACATGTTCCCATATCTCTTCCCTCTTGCGTCTCCCTCCCTCCCACCCTCCCTATCCCACCCCTCTAGGTGGTCACAAAGCACCAAGCTGATCTCCCTGTGCTATGGGGCTGCTTCCCACTAGCTATCTATTTGACATCTGGTAGTGTGTATATGTCCATGCCACTCTCTCACTTCATCCCAGCTTACCCTTCCCCCTCCCCATATCCTCAAGTCCATTCTCTACATCTGAGTCTTTATTCCTGTCCTACACCCTCTCCAGCATTTACTGTTTGCAGAATTTTTCATGATGGCCATTTTGACCAGTGTGAGGTAATACCTCATTGTAGTTTTGATTTGCATTTCCCTAATGATTAGTGATGTTGAGCATCCTTTCATGTGTTTGTTGGCAATCTGTATATCTTCTTTGGAGAAATGTCTATTTAACTCTTCTGCCCAGTTTTGGATTGGGCTGTTTGTTTTTTTGATATTGAGCGGTATGAGCTGCTTGTATATTTTGGAGATTAATCCTTTGTCCGTTGCTTGGTTTGCAAATATTTTCTCCCATTCTGAGGGTTGCCTTTTCATCTTGATTATGATTTCCTTTGCTGTGAAAAACCTTTTAAATTTCATTAGGTCCCATTTCTTTATTTTTGTTTTATTTCCCTTTCTCTAGGAAATGGGTCAAAAAGGATCTTACTGTGATTTATGTCACAGAGTGTTCTGCCTATATTTTCCTCTAAGTTTTCTAGTGTCTGGCCTTACATTACCTCTTTAATCCATTTTGAGTTTATTTTTGCATATGGTGTTAGGGAGTGTTCTAATTTCATTCTTTTATATGTAGCTGTCCAGTTTTCCCAGTACAACTTATTAAAGAGGCTGTCCTTTCTCCATTGTATATTCTTGCCTCCTTTATCAAAGATAAGGTGACCATATGTGCGTGGGTTTATCTCTGGGCTTTCTATCCTGTTCCATTGATCTATATTTCTGTTTTTGTGCCAGTACCATACTGTCTTGATTACTGTAGCTTTGTAGGATAGTTGCTAGTAGTAATCTCTCATGATCCTTTGTATTCTGCAGTGTCAGTTGTTACTTCTCCTTTTTCATTTCTCATTCTATTGATTTGAGTCATATCCCTTTTTTTCTTGATGAGTCAGGCTTATGGTTTATCAATTTTGTTTATCTTCTCAAAGAACCAGCTTTTAGTTTTATTGATCTTTGCTATTGTTTCCTTCATTTCTTTTTCATTTATTTCTGATCTGATTTTTATGATTTCTTTCCTGCTGATAACTTTGGGGGTTTTTTTGTTCTTCTTTCTCTAATTATAAGGTAAGGTTGTTTATTTGAGATTTTTCTTGTTTCTTCAGGTAGGATTGTATTGCTATAAATTCCCTCTTAGAACTGCTTTTGCTGCATCCCATAGGTTTTGGGTTGTCGTGTTTTCATTGTCACTTGTTTTGAGGTATTTTTTGATTTCCTTTTTGATTTCTTCAGTGGTCTCTTGGTTATTTAGTAGTGTATTGTTTAGCCTCCATGTGTTTGTATTTTTTACAGTTTTTTTTCCTGTAATTGAT
Source organism: Mesoplodon mirus (assembly GCF_964341445.2). Classification (NCBI taxonomy): domain Eukaryota; kingdom Metazoa; phylum Chordata; class Mammalia; order Artiodactyla; family Ziphiidae; genus Mesoplodon; species Mesoplodon mirus. Next base: position 9,531,354 of record NC_138981.1, read on the forward strand.
ATCTAGTCTCATAGCATCGTGATCGGAAAAGATACTTGATACGATTTCAATTTTCTTACATTTACCAAGGCTTGATTTGTGACCCAAGATGTGATCTATCCTGGAGAATGTTCCATGAGCACTTGAGACGAAAGTGTATTCTGTTGTTTTTGGATGGAATGTCCTATAAATATCAATTAAGTCCATCTTGTTTAATGTATCATTTAAAGCTTGTGTTTCCTTATTTATTTTCATTTTGGATGATCTGTCCATTGGTGAAAGTGGGGTGTTAAAGTCCCCTACTATGAATGTGTTACTGTCGATTTCCCCTTTTATGGCTGTTAGTATTTGCCTTATGTATTGAGGTTCTCCTATGTTGGGTGCATAAATATTTACAAGTGTCATATCTTCTTCTTGGATTGATCCCTTGATCATTATATAGTGTCCTTCTTTGTCTCTTGTAATAGTCTTTATTTTAAAGTCCATTTTGTCTGATATGAGAATTGCTACTCCAGCTTTCTTCTGATTTCCATTTGCATGGAATATCTGTTTCCATCCCCTCACTTTCAGTCTGTCTGTGTCCCTAGGTCTGAAGTGGGTCTCTTGTAGACAGCATATATAGGGGTCTTGTTTTTGTACCCATTCTGCCAATCTGTGTCTTTTGGTGGGAGCATTTAATCCATTTACATTTAAGGTAGTTACCTATATGTATCTTCCTATTACCATTTTCTTAATTGTTTGAGGTTTGTTATTGTAGGTCTTTTCTTTCTATTGTGTTTCCTGCCTAGAGAAGTTCCTTTAGCATTTGTTGTATAGGTGGTTTGGTGGTGCTGCATTCTCTTAGCTTTTGCTTGTCTGTAAAGGTTTTAATTTCTCCACCAAATCTGAATGAGATCCTTGCTGGGTAGAGTAGTCTTGGTTGTAGGTTTTTCCCTTTCATCACCTTAAATATGTCCTGCCACACCCTTCTGGCTTGCAGAGTTTCTGCTGAAAGATCAGCTGTTAACCTTATGGGGATTCCCTTGTATGTTATTTGTTGCTTTTTCCTTGCTGCTTTTAGTGTTTTTTCTGTGTATTTAATTTTTGATAGTTTGATTAATATGTGTCCTGACATGTTTCTCTTTGGGTTTAGCCTCTATAGGGCTCTCTGTGCTTCCTGGACTTGATTGACTATTTCCTTTCCCATATTAGGGAAGTTTTCAACTATAATCTCTTCAAATATTTTCTCAGTCCCTTTCTTTTTCTCTTCTTCTTCTGGGACCCCTATAATTCAAATGTTTGTGTATTTAATGTTGTCCCGGAGGTCTCTGAGACTGTCCTCAATTGTTTTCATTCTTTTTTCTTTATTCTGCTCTGTGGTAGTTATTTCCACTATTTTATCTTCCAGGTCACTTATCCATTCTTCTGCCTCAGTTATTCTGCTATTGATTCCTTCTAGAGAATTTTTAATTTCATTTATTGTGCTGTTCATCATTGTTTGTTTGCTCTTTAGTTCTTCTTGGTCCTTGTTAAACGTTTCTCGTATTTTCTCCATTCTATTTCCAAGATTTTGGATTATCTTTACTATCATTACTCTGAATTCTTTTTCAAGTAGACTGCCTATTTCCTCTTCATTTGTTTGGTCTGGTGGGTTTTTACCTTGCTCCTTCATCTGCTGCATATTTATCTGTCTTCTCATTTTGCTTAACTTACTTTTTTCGGGGTCTCCTTTTCCCAGTTGCGGGTTCATAGTTCCTGTTGTTTTTGGTGTCTGCCCCCAGTGGGTAAGGTTGGTTCAGTGCATTTTGTAGGCTTCCTGGTGGAGGGGACTGGTGCTTGTGTTCTGCTGGATGTAGCTGGATCTTGTCTTTCTGGTGGGCAGGACCGCGTCCGGTGGTGTGTTTTGGAGTGTCTGTGAACTTAGTATGATTTTAGGCAGCGTCTCTGCTAATGGGTGGGGTTGTGTTCCTGTCTTGCTAGTTGTTTGGCATGGGGTGTCCAGCACTGGAGCTTGCTGGTCGTTGAGTGTAGCTGGGTCTTAGCGTTGAGACGGAGATCTCTGGGAGAGCTCTTGCCGATTGATATTACGTGGGGCCCCGATGTCTCTGGTGGACCAATGTCCTGAACTCGGCTCTCCCACCTGAGAGGCTCAGGTCTGACACCTGGCCGGAACACCAAGACCTTGTTAACTGCACAGTGTGCTTTTGACCAAAGACTCTTCTATTATTCTTCCTGAGATATCATCTCTACATTTCCAACTTCCTGCTTTCTTTTCTTTGTGTATTTTCTCTTTTATAGGATCATTCTTGGAAAGGATGGTGACTAGTCATCCAAAGAAAGATGGAGTTTCTGCTAATGTTGGAGGGTCTCCTGCAGAGGTGGCTGTGGCTCGCCGTGGGGACAAGGACACTGGCAGAACAGCAATTCTGTTTTTAAACAGAGAGAGAACTTTATCCATAGCCAACCATCTTGAGTAATCATGGTCCTCCAAGTTCAAGGTTCTGTCCCACACAGCAGCCTGGGAAAGGCCCAGACCTGGAGGTTGCCTGTTGTAGTCACCAAAAAGCAGTTCCTCCCTCAGAGAAATTAAGTAGATTTCTGTGTTAGCATCAGCAAGATAGAGCTATCAGATACTTGCTTCATGTTGTATAGGCGCAGAGGTGATGAAGAATTTACTGCCTGACTAATTTAATCTGATCCTCACTCGGAAGAGGACTCTGGTGATAGCTTTATTTTGTTTATGGTGCCCAAAGGTAGAAGAAAGAGACCAGGTTATGAAATCAAAAACCATGTGCTTAATTTGTAGCTTTGCCAGGTCACCAAATATTAACCATTGATTAAATTCACCAAGCCTCATTTTCTCCCGTCTAAGTGGGAATGAAATTTTAAACTCCTTTAAACGTGGCTAATAATGTAAGTACAGTGCTGGTAGTATCTTACTTTGTCATTGCTTTTCAAGTGAGCAGGAAAGACACTTGTACATATTGACGAGTATTCATTTTAGGAGCAGTAAAACATTTCACATATATGGCACTTTTGGAAAAGGCAATAATGAGAAGTACAGGCACAAGATTTTTCTTAATGTTATGTAGTACCCATATACTATATTTCTATAAATCAAGTTATTTGAAAACATAGTTACATGGTGGAGCTAGCAAGATGTATGTGTACCTGTATATTGCTCTGTTTAACATCATCCTTTTTGATATTCCCCATTCCAATTTCTACCACCCACTACACACATACATACAAATAGATGAACTTATATTTCAGAGAGACGTTGAGGTAATATTCAAAACGTTCCCTAAACACCTCAGGATGGGTGCCTTACTTTGTTATGGCTTGATTTTTGCAAGAAGAGGGAGCTTCTTTCTTTTGATGCCATCCCTTCCAAAGCCCTGGATTCCGTCCTCTACCTTGTGACTTTAATTATCACTTCTCTTCTCACATATATAATCCTTCTAGCTCCCTGGCTATATCACCAGGGTCAATTAGCATCTCAAATTGCCCCTTGGTTTAAAACAAATCCAAAAAGACGTTTATCTTCCCTGTACTCCTTGCTACTCTTCTCTCTCTTTTGAATAGTTCCCCTAGGAGGCTTTAATTGTCAAATCCAAAGGCCAGTTTTTGATCTTCATTTTCCTTGAACTACTTTGTAACATTTCTTGTTACCTCTTTTACTTTTCAAATCTTTCTTTCTCTTTGATTTCTAGTTCTTTGGTTTATCTTAATTTTTCTTGTATTTCTTTGATTCGTCTTATCATTCTTTGCTGGCTGTTCCATTCCCATCAAACCTTGTGATTCCCCAAGAATTGTTCTTGGCTTCCTTCAGGGCCTCACAGTACATTCTATCCCAGGATGATCTTAAATCCTCCTGGCTTTAAGTGTCATTTATATGCTAATTACTCTTGAATCTTTGGCCCTGGCTTCTCCCTCAGTCTCCAGATCTTGTAGATACATGACATTTTCTACATGGATATCTTATAGCAATATCAACTTTACAAGTGCCAACTTTTATTATTCCTTCTCTCAGTGGTAGCAAAGTTTGCTCAGTTTGCCCAATAGAAATCACAGTTATTCGCATTGCCAAGTCTCTCCCTCCCTCCCTCCCTCCCTCCCTCCCTCGGCCACAAGTTACTTCTTAGTTCTACCTTGGACTTTTGTCTCGAGTCTGTTTTCCTTTCGTCCTAATGGTACTCATGCCTTAGTCTTATCTCTATTCTCTCTACTAGGGGTTGTTGCTTCCTGCTTAGTCTTTTTTTCCCCTTTCTTAATTAATTAATTAATTAATTTAAAAAATCTGTGTCGGGTCTTAGTTGCGGCACACAGGTTCTTTGTTGAGGCGTGCAGGCTCTTTTGTTGCGGTGCGCGGGCTTCTCCCTAGTTGTGGCGTGTGGGTTCTCTCCCTCTAGTTGTGGGCACGGGCTCCAGAGCACGTGGGCTCTCTCATTGAGGTGCTCGAGCTCAGTAGTTGTGGCTCGCCAGCTTAGTTGCCCTGTGGCATGTGGGGTCTTAGTTCCCCATCGCCCCCGTGTGCCCTGCATTGGAAGGCGGATTCTTTACTACTGGACCACCAGGGAAGCTTCCTACTTAGGTACTAGTGTTAGGTGATTTGGGGAGTGTTCGAGAAGCAGGACTTTGCTCTGGTTGGGATGCTTCAGAAGTAGAGGCTATTCTATGAGTATAGAGAGGATTAACACATCGGATCTCTGAATCTTATCTATGAGGAGGAAGAATAAACTGAAGCTAAAATTATTTAGTAAAGAAGCAGCAGTCACTCACATTAGCCAAGCTAGAGTGATGTTCGGCCATTTTTATGGTTTGGACAGTGTTCTTGTTTCATCTGAATGCAGATGTAATTATAGAGTGGTCTTGTGTTTGTCTTGAACCACTGTGGTCACAGAGTGGCTTTGTCTGGTGTTGATGTTCTGTGGAATTGTTCATGGTCGACAGGAGAACACCAAGGCCCAGCTGTGAGTATCTGCCGGCTCCTAGATGTCGGGGCTACTTTTTACTTGTCACGTTTTGCCCCCTGGTTCCAATGGGTCCCTCTAGCCTTCTACTCTACCCTTGACACACTCTCGCCCACTTGTTTCTACTGTTTTTCCTGCTTTTGCTGTTTTTCCTGTTTGTACTGTTTTTGTGACTTTGCAGCCACACTGAAAGTCTCGTAGTTTTCGTAACCAGGCCATGCCATTTACTACCTTTCTGTCTTTGGCTTTTTCTGAAAACTGACTCTCATTATCACTCATGTATTTCTGGCTGGAAAACACAAAATCATCAAGTGTCTCCTTCAGTTACATTATGGCACCTTCTATCTTACACTGTCATATATTTGTTTCCCTCACTGTATTATTCCCTTCCCAGTGAATAACATGCCAGCTGTACAACTTTGAGCCACTTATCCTTTAACCTTCTCAGTTTGTTTATTTGTAAATTGGGTAGTACCAACCCAAAAGTGTTGTTGTGACACTTAATATGTACGAAGTGCTTAGACCATTCCCTGGGCCATAGTAAATAACAAATAAGTTCTATTTATTATTATTATTATTGGTGGCGTTGGTGGCATATGGCAGTGTTGTCAATCTTATTATTGTTTTAACAATGTTTCGACAATGAATTCAGGGCCTGACCCACAAAATGTTGGTGGAAGAAATGTTTTGTGTTTGTATATTTCTTTCCACTCTAAAGCACTTGCGTGGTTATTATTTGATTTAGATTTAGGACAATATAAGGTAATTCTTTTCATCCCCAGTTTGAAATTGAGGGAACAAATGTAGAGTCATTAGCTGGCGTGCTCATGATCACGCTCAAAAAAGTTGAGGTATGATACTTGAACTAGGGTCGTCTCATATCTGATTCAGTGTTTCTCAAACTGAATATGCTGAGTTAAATGACAGCTTTTCCATATGCATTATTGTAATCAAACCACACTTCCCAGGTTGTGTGGTCTCTTGATATACATTCGAGAAAATACTGAATGATCTCAGTCAGTTTAGTGTATTGGAGTCTAATTGAGAAAACTGAGCCAAAAGTTGAGTCTCTTCAAGGAATCCACATATAATGGATTTTGATATATGGGCACATACACACAGACACACATACACATCCTAATATTCTTATATGAATCATGGAATATGGATTTTTAAAATGAAAGTCTGATAGTAACTTTAACTGTTCTCTCCTAGCAGGTTGTTCATGCCTAGTGACTGTGGTCTGTTGTTATGAAAATTTCAAGTCTAATTTTGGCTGATTCAAGTATGTGCTTCCATGAGTTTGCAGCTAGAAGGCTAATGCTAGCAGCTTACAATAATAAGAATATAGCGGTGTGGGATGCTGGGCTGGGGAAAAAGATACTAAGAATTATGTAGCAGAAATAGATCAGATCTGGCAAATAGATTTAGTGTTTCAGGGGAGTCCATTTGCAGGGTTGCAGTTCGTATGCAATGTAAATTATTGCCTAGAGAAGGGCAATGATTTGAAATCCAACAGCAGAGAATAAACAAGCAAATTGTTCCATTCTTTGAAATAGCAAGAAAGAATTATATCTTAATTTTCTTGTGCTGTCACTGTCCATTTTGATACGGAAACACTGGATTCTTTCTACCTTTCATTTGTTCATTGCCTTTCCTTAAATTTTCCTTGTTGTAGTGGGTGGCCACTGTTATAAAAGAAGAAAGACTAATAGATGAAGATTGACTGCCTTTTATTGCATAAGCCAACGTCACAGACTTTGGAATTAATATTTGGTAATTTTGCTTGAATTTAGTGCAAGTCAACTGTTGTGATTTTTAAGTATTTTCGGTTTTAGAATTCATGTGGCAGTGTTTTTTATAATCTTATGTAATATTTTAGTATTGATTATGCTACAAATTAAATATTTCTACTTTGGTCCTTCAGTTGCATGCTATTGTATTACTTAACATGGGAATTATTTTACAAACCTAGTTTTTTCTCTATACCTAAAGTTGAAATGTTTTATGTACTTGTCAATAAATTTCATTTTCATCAAAGGCATCTTTGACTAAGAACAGTAGAGAGGCCCATAGAGCAATGCAGTATGCTTGGAGAAAGAGTAGACTCACCAGTCAGGGAGTAGCTACTGGGGACTCACTGGCCTAAGATGGCAATTAGGTTCTGAAACAGAGCATAACACATAGTCCTCTGAACTCCAGAAGTTTACACTCTGTATCGATGTTTACAAATCCCTTTCCTCTCTTTCTTCTTTCCTTCATGTCCTAGAATCTGTTTTTCAAAGAAGATATTACCAGATTGTTCTGTTGCAAGGAGGTATGGTGGGGTTGAGGAAGGCCACTGGTTTGCCCAGGTGGCCCTGAAGGGTGTTCCCAGAACTCTGAGGTTGCTTAGAATAAGTTGTGAAGACTATTGCTTCACATGGTGAAATAAAATGTTCTTTTGAAAAGCTTATAGCATTTCATGGCAGCAAAAGCTGTACACCAATGAGGGCCGTGGATATGAAGCCCAACAGGAGTTAGACAATGAACCATGAGATCTAAGTATGTTCATCACAGAAAATATTTGAAACATTATATGAATATCAGTAGCCAAGACATGGAAGCAACCTAGATGTCCATAGGCAGCTGAATGGATAAAGAAGATGTGGTACATATATACAGTGGAATATTACTCAGCCATAAAAAAAGAATTAAATAATGCCATTTGCAGCAACATGGATGGATCTAGAGATTATCATACTAAGTGAAGTAAGTCAGACAGAGAAAGACAAATATTATATGGTACCATTTATATCGTAAGTGTTCTAAGTGGAGTCTAAAATATGATACAAATGAACTTATTTACAAAACAGAAACAGACTTTCAGACTTGAAAAACAAACTTATGGTTACCAAAGGGGAAAGAGGGTGGGGGGAGGGATAAATTAGGAGGTTGGGAGTAACATACACACACTGCTATATATAAAATAGATAAACAACAAGGACCTACTGTATAACACTGGGAACCATACTCAGTATCCTGTAATAACCTATAAGGGGAAAGAATCTGAAAGAACAATATCTATCTATCTAAACTGAATATAACATATATATGTATAACTGAATCACTTTGCTGTACACCTTAAATTAACACAACATTGTAAACCAACTATACTTCAATAAAAAATAAAAAAGTAATTAAACACTTTAGAAAAATGTGTCCAAAAGCCCATAGCTGTAAACATACATACACACACACAGGTTCTTCTTATGCATGGTAAGTAGTAGTTAAATAAAATGTATTTGACCAAGATGTTACTCCACATGTGATGTGCGTATGTCACAAGGATTTTACTAGATGGTGTATGATCTTTTTAGAAATGTGTTTGATTTATTTTGCAAAAGGTCAGCGGTAAAACTGGGGCCTCCCCAACTGAAGAGGGTACCTCTACCAGAGCCAGGACCATGTCACCCTAGTTATTCCTGTATCCTCACTTCTCAGTGCAGTCCCTGGTAAATACCTGTTTGATGAATAGGTGACTTCAGAAGGCCAGGCGATAGACCTGATCAAGGAACTGGTCTTCAAATGCTTAGTCTGAGAATCAGTTTTTGTTGTACTACTGAGCATAAATTGGCCTCTCAAGGATGGAATCCTATTAAGGAAGTTCACAGAATTGAAGTGTCAATTTACATATTTTATTTATTTATGTAAACACACAGAGATCATATATGTAAGTTTCTTTTGAAATGGCAATGTATGAATCTACCTTGAGAAAGAAATACAATTCTCAAACAGACCGGAATACTCACTTTCATAGCAATACCTTCTTTCCCTGTAATTGAGCTATGTGATAAGTTAACTTAAAATCAGGCTTCCAGTTTATAAAAGCGTAATGAGAACTCTTGAGTCAACTCAAGGTTTGTGGAGGTTTATGTCACCTTGACCTGCTCACTGTTCCCTTGCAGGGAATCTACAGGAGAAACCAAATTTTCAAAAGGCTACTTTGGTGAGGCTGGAATCAGACTAAAGGTTGTGAATGATATCAGTTGACTGTGTAATTGCCTCAGGTTTTTGTAGTTCTGGACATGCCCATCAGGAAAGGGTTATTTTGTTTGTCTGAAGGAAGCCTGTCTCTTCTAGCCAGTGCGTGCATGGACTCTGCTATGGTCTCCTTTCCAGAAAGAACTGTTTCTTAAAATAGTAACATAGAATTTTTGTGACGATCCCATGATATAGCCTCTATAAGGTACTTACTGGGCATATAGTAAGTATTTGTTACTTAAATAATGTGAATTTGTTAGTCCTTCTCTGTACCTGCCTCTTTTTGGTCTTTTCCTTGTTCATCATCTTATTTTCATCTCTGCTTTGGATGACTAACCTTTTTTCTGATGGCCACCCTCTTTCTCTGTAGGTGTTCATCTTTTCTAGCTCTTTCTCTTCAGTCTAGGAGTCTTTTTGTCACTATAAGTAGTGTTTGCATGTCTCTGATCTATTTTATTATTTATGTATTTTAAAGTTTAGTTCTCAAATGGTAACATTTCTCATTTCCAAGTTTTTGAGGATCGTGGGGAACTTTGCTTTAGCATCTGCATCAACAGCAATTTTTGTCATTTAGTAGGGAGGGCTGGCTGAGTCCAATACCTGATGTGGTACCTGGCATATGGTAGACATTAGATAAACATAGATTGAGTTAATTGTAGCCTTTAAAACTCCCTTCCTGGGCTTCCCTCGTGGCGCAATAAATAAGAATCCACCTGCCAATGCAGGGGACACGGGTTCGATCCCACATGCCACAGAGCAACTAAGCCCATGTGCCACAACTACTGAAGCCCGCCTGCCTAGAGCCTGTGCTCCGCAACAAGAGAAGCCACCACAATGAGAAACCTGCACACTGCAAAAAAGAGTAGCCCCCGCTTGCTGCAACTAGAGAAAGCCCGCATGCAGCAACAAAGACCCAACACAGCCAAAATTAATAAATTAAAAAAGAAAGAAAATCCCTTTCCTTTAGAGCAGGCCCTATTGACATTTTAAATAGAATTAAGGGCTAGATAATTATTGTGGGGACTGTCCTGTGTATTGTAGGGTGTTGAACAGCATCCCTGACCTCTACCCCCTAGATGCCAGTAATGTGTCCCCTTCCCAGCTGTGCCAACTAAAAATATTTCCAGACATTGCCACATATCCCCGGGGGGTCATGATCATCCCTGTTTAAGAATCATTGCTTTAGGGCAAAGGTTGCCCGTTAATGGTGTTCGTATCTTTATTATTTCCCTGAATTTATTAAATTTTCTCAGCAAAAATACATGGGAGGGAAAGGCACTTACCTTAATATTAACTAGTTGCCACTAACTTAAGGACAGTAGCATTTAATGCTGAAGGCCAAAAAGATTCAAAGCCACTCAGCAATGCCCAAGAAAGGAAAATAACATGTTATTCTTTTACCAAGAAATTTTTGCTGTGAAAAAATGTCTTCTCTGTTAAACACTGTGCTTAATCATATACTAGTTTCACATTCTAGTACAAGTGTATCTCAGGCTGGATGGGTGGCACTGCCCTTTATCACTCAGTTCCCAGTGTATAATTGGACAGTCACTGAAACAGTCAGTAATCAGACATTGAAGACATAAAGGATTCAATGAATTGTCCAGTAGTGATCAGTGAGGGTTGCACTCTGGGAAAATGCTCTGATAAGTGTGACCACCAGGTGGACCACAGTGTGTGAACTGGCCATTGCTGATGGGACACATTTTGATGAACACTGATATATGATAAACACGAAATAAGAAATACTTTAAACTTAAGAAAACTCATAGGCAGGTAAGATAAATATATATTTAAAGACATAATCGTGGGAGTAAGGGGGGAACTGAGGGAGAGGTAATTGTGGCAAAGAATTTGTGGAAAGATGGGGAATTTTGGGAGAAATGTGGAGAAGGATAAGGAATTGTGCAGACATAGGGGCTTGGGGGAAGAACAGCGAATGGTGGGTGAGGAAAGAGGATTCTGGGAGAGAACAGGATTGTGGGAAAGGACAGAATTGTGCCACAGTGCAGAGAATTGTGGGAGACAAAAGACTTGGGAAGCACAGGGAATTGTGGGAGATAGTGCAGGACTATTAGAAGATTGTGGGAGAGAATGGAGGATTGTGGGAGAGAAGAGGAATTGTGGGAGAGAATGGAGGATTGTGGGAGAGATGAGGAACTGTGGGAGGGAATGGAAGATTGTGGGAAAGAATGGAATTATGGGAGAGAAGGGAATTGTGGGAGGAAAGAGAAGTGTGGGAAAAACATGGAGTTGTGGGAGAGAATGGAGGATTGTGGTAGAGAAGGAATTGTGGGAAAGACAAGGAATTGTGAGAGACAGGGAATCATGGGAAAGACAGGGAGTTGTGGGAAAGAACTGAGTATTGTGAGACAAAATGGCATATTTGGGAGAGAAGTGAGGATTATAGCAGAGAAAGACTTGTGGGGAAAAATAGGAAATTTGGAGAGAAAATGGGTAATTTTATAAAAGTAAGGGTAGTTGTCAGAATGAAAGGAAAGTAGTAGGAGAGAAAGGAATTACAGGAGAGAATGGCAAAATTTGGGATAGAACTGGAATTGTGGGAGAAATGGAGATATCTGGGAGAGAACAGTGACTTATGTGAGAGACTAGAGAGTTGTTAGATAGTACCAAGACTTTCGGGATAATAGACATTGTGTGAAAAAAACTGAGAATTATGGAAGGCAACAGAGGCTTATGGGAGAGAAATAGAGAACAGATGAGCACGTCGGCTGCCTCCGTTCTCCTCGCCGTCCTGTGGGGCTCTCAACCTTCACGTGCCTCCTGCTGACCTCTCACACTCCCTTCCCTCCCGCCCCTCCTGGATTCCGTGAACAGAGCAGCAGTGTTTCCTTCCACGCAGTTTTCCCGGGCTAGACACCCCTGTGGTCCTTGACTGCCTTCACGTCCGCTCTCTCCATAGCCAGTAGCCAGGAGGCCCCGTGGATTCTGCCTCCTAAAGGTCTCTTGCTTCCGTCCGCATTTCTCCAGGCCAGCTGCCCCTGGCATCACTGATGCACCGCCACCTCCTCCCTGACTCGTTACCACTGGCTTATGGCTGGCATCTTGGCACCAGTCTGTCCCACACCATGCGCTGTGCTGGTCCTCCAAGCACATCTGAGTGTGTCTCTCATTCTTGAAAACTTTAACTAGCCTGTCATTGGCCACCAGCTGAAGATCAGACTTCTTAGCAGAGTCTTTAAAAGCACTTATCATCTGGTCCAACCCTTCCCTCCAGCTTCCCACAAGCCCTCCACACCATCCGGGCTGCAGCCATCCCGAAACCATACACACACATTCTGTTCTGCGTCTCCACACAGGCTCTCCTTTGGTTTCTTTGGTTTCTTCTCCTCCCGTGGTGGTCTGTCATGCCAGACTCACCTGCGCATCAGCTTCCCCAGAGACTCTCACCAATGCTCCCCAGATGCAATATGGTACCTGTAATTTCTTTCTTCCAAGTAAAACAATAGTCTTGTACTTAGTTATGAAATTTGTTAGTTTTTATACATTATCCTGGTCAAGGACACTTGTCCCTCTGGATAAAATGGTGCTGACCATACAGTAGATGCTCAGTGAATATATATTTAAGACCAAATTCACCTAACTTGTGAAATCTCCCTAGTGAGAGCCAGACACCATGTCATATAGTTAATAATAGAAGCTCAATTCGAGCCTTTTGGCCTTGGAGTAAAGTAGTAGATACTTAAGGATACGATAAATAAGTCAGGCTTTGTCTTGATAATTTAAATAAGGAGAAGCCTATCTGTGTTTATGGTCTGTAGTTTGTATCTCTGGGCTTTTCCTCCCACATGTAGCAAAGTACTTCTTGTGTTATGGATGAGCTCCCTGCCTTTACACGAAGAGACCTACAGTGAAGCAGCTGGAAAGAAGGAAAAAGGAAACAGTCCAAGACTCACCCATAGCTCAGTCCTGAGATGACTACTTCCGAGGAGAAGGCTGCCTGCTCCTTTGGGTTCTGGCAGCAGCACATAGCCTGCGGTACAGTAACAGGAAGCTGCTGTGTGGGGACCATTCTGCCCTGGGCTGGTTTCCTTACGTGTATCCACATCTTTAGCCCAGATTGAACTGCCCTGATAGTTTAGATGTGGAGTGGAAATTTTTACTCTGCTGTTTTACTTATGAATTCTACTCCTCACCAGCATTTGTTTCATTTTTTTCTCAAGCTAGATGATCTATTAGGCAGTTAATAGATAATTTATTATTGTTGTTATTTATTGACTGCCTACTATGTGTCAGGCAGTATTTAAGCGCATAGCATACAATATCTCATTTAATAATCACAAAATCTTAAGAGGAATCTCTGTTGTTAGCACCCTGTTGGAGGTCAAGAAATACTAAGTGAGATGTGCAAGAAGGGCTAGTCCTTAGCTCACTTGGAGGAGGCTGAGATGAAGAGTCCTGTACCCAGATGCCACTAACCCTTTTCTGAGCTTACCACGATGGCTCTTGCTTAGTGAATGTGGCTATTATTTCAAGAGCTTACTCAGTATAAAATCTTAGTTAAAAAACAGGGTTGAAGAAGGCCCCAAAATCTCGAGAAATATTGTAAAACTTGCAATCAATTATTCTTATTTTTCAGTGGGGCCTTTGGGAACCATGCAATACATACAAAGCTACAAAAACTGAAATTTTCCATCAAAAGTTATAACTTATTATTATATACAGCTATTGGCACTTATCAAGTGCAGGGTTCAAGCAAGTGCAGTATGGTCAATGGAATGTGCTGTGATACAGGCATTGTATGTGCATTCTGGCGAAAGGTTTCAAACTGTGATGTACTAAATGAGGGGATGTTAGGGGAGGAGAGGGGCTCCACAGCCCCAGTGGGGACACAAGGAGGGGAGAGCCACCTTTCTCCCCAATGGCATTTTTTTTTTTTTTTCTTTACGCGGGCCTCTCACTGTTGCGGCCTCTCCCGTTGCGGAGCACAGGCTCCGGACGCGCAGGCTCAGCGGCCATGGCTCACGGGCCCAGCTGCTCCGCGGCATGTGGGATCTTCCCGGACCGGGGCACGAACCCGTGTCCCCTGCATCGGCAGGCGGACTCTCAACCACTGTGCCACCAGGGAAGCCCTGAACTCTCATTTTAACCATTATCTTTAGGTGTTTTAAATTGTAATCTTTTTAGAAACATTTACACCTTTAACTGGTACCTTCTCCCTCTTTATTAGTTGGATTAGTGGAAATAACCCAAATAAAAAGAACAGTAATTAAAAAACAGAAACAGAGGAATTTGTAAATTGTTAAGTTAGGCTGATGGTGGCACTATGGGGGAAACCTTCATAAAAATAGAGCTTTCAACAGCCAAAATGCTGTTGCCACCAGACAGGAAAACAGAGTTTCGAAAGAGGAAAGACTCAAGTCTAAGTAAAAGCTCACTTGCCAAGTGGTGTAAAAGGTTAAAGGCAAAGTCTGCGTTCTTTTCAACCATGAGGCTCACGTGTCCAAGTTGAGATCTTTCAAGGTAGACTGTGCACCCCTAACAAAGGAGCTTCCGAGCAGCAGCAAAGGCTGAACCCCATCATTGGTACATAAGCAGATAATGAGAAAACTTGCTCCACCTACAGCTAGGTTTTCTTCAGAACATGACATGTGACTTATTTATCTATATGTGTGAACAATAAAATTAATTATGCCAATTTCCCAAGGTGTCAGTACCAAACACCTCCTATGTCCTTGGTGCTAAGTTGCTAATTCTTTTTTTTTTTAATTTAATTTAATTTTATTTATTTATTTATTTATTTATTTATTTATTTATGGCTGTGTTGGCTCTTCGTTTTTGTGCGAGGGCTTTCTCTAGTTGTGGCAAGTGGGGGCCACTCCTCATCGCGGTGCGCAGGCCTCTCACTATCGTGGCCTCTCTTGTTGCAGAGCACAGGCTCCAAACGCGCAGGCTCAGTAATTGTGGCTCACGGGGCTAGTTGCTCTGTGGCATGTGGGATCTTCCCAGACCAGGGCTCGAACCCATGTCCCCTGCATTGGCAGGCAGATTCTCAACCACTGCGCCACCAGGGAAGCCCTAAGTTGCTAATTCTAATCATGGGAAACGAAGACAGAATTGGGGGCCCATTACCTAAAAGCCTTGCAAAATTAAAATGATAACACCAGGTTAAAATAGGGTCTCTACCTTCGCACTATTGACATTTGAGGCCTGATGCCTCTTTATTGTGGGAGCTTTGTTATCTGTCCAATACATTGTAGGATGTTTAGCAGCATCCCTGACCTCTACCCACTAGATGGCCGGTACCCACACCCCCAAGTTGTGACAAGGAAAAATGCCTCCAGACACAGCTTAGTGTCCCTTGGGGAGCAGTTCTCATCCCGCAGATGAGAACCATTGCTTTATAGTAAGCCTGGAATAATACAGCTTATATTTTCCTTTTTGTCCCGAGAACTCTAAGTAAGAAAGTAAGTCAGTGATGGGGCCACAGAGGTGGAATTGCCTGTCACTGTTCACTGTCGTAGAGACCGAGCAGCCCCACTGTCTGCCTCTGCTCGGTGGAGCCGTTTTAAGGCAGCCTCTCTCATCACTCATTCACTCACTTGAGGCCGAAGCCACCCTGGGAAAATTTGTATTTTATAACCACATATAAAATGTAGATGCCTGTTGCATGATTTTGAATTTTGACTTGATGCATGTCATGTGAAATGAATTATTCACGAGGAAGGCATGGTACAGTCTACTGTAGAACAATGTGCCACAGAGAACCGTATTAATTGGGTGACTATCAATAAAATACGAACAGTGTAGTTCAGTTCTTACTCTGCCGTTTTACCAATTAGTTACAGCCCACTGCAAAATTATGGGTGAAGATGATTAGAAACTAGAAATGAGGAAACATGATTGATGGGAAAAATTCTTCACACATCCTGACTTGAATACAACTCCTCATAGGAAAACAGCTTTTATAAGGATTTTCGTCTGGCTTTATGCAGTGAAGTGGCATCATATGCACAGTTAACTTACTCAGATGTGGCTCTATTTAGTGAGGGGTCGGGCAGGTAGACGGGAGCGGAATAGGTGAAGATTTCACATTTTCCCCGGGATCCTGCCCCCTAGTTTTCTACCAATTAGCCTGTGCCCACAGGCAGGGAGGGAGGCAAACTCGAAGCCTGCAGGTTAGCAAAGACTCTGGAAAGAATATCTAAATGACATTCCAGTTTCCTCCACCATTGACAGAGAAGTGAAGCGCCTTCTCAGGTGACAGGCAAGTGACCCCAGAGATATACTGACCAGGGAAGAATTAGAGGGAATCTGAAGATTGTCCCCAGAGGGCAGTGGTGATGACAGCCTAAAGTCCGATGTGGGATCTTCATAAATGTGCTGAGCATCGGAAGCAGCAAAGTACTTAAGTGATTTTATGGTTGAAATCTCTCCATAGTTCTTTTAAGATTAAGGTATGCAAATTTCTGCACGGGGTTACTATGCAAAGCAGAGAAGACTGTATCTTAGGGGCAATTTTAAGAGACTCCAAGGGTGACTAGATGTGAGCTTGACAACCTGATGGCCACCTCAGTTGGATCTCCACTTTATACTTGTGCAAGAGATTCTGGTCGTTAATTTTACAGACGTAATCTGTGCTTCAAAAAATCCCCCTAAGCCTGACCCAGTAGAAGTTAGCTAATAATGTGTCACCATGGGTTCTAAATTGACAGCAGCTCTTTTCATAGAAATTGTTTCCACAACCAGAAATACTGATCTCATTCCTTGTTTGTCTCAAAAAGCTTTCCTCATGTGCTTTCTTTTTCCTCCAAGATTTCCTCGAAACAGTATTTCCATGGATTATTTTATTCTTATCTATTTTTTTTCTCCAATGGACTGTGAGACCCTTGAGGGTAAAAGGTTTATAGTCTCTGGTCCCTATACCCCACACATCTCCCAGCACAGGGCCTCGCAGTGATCAGTATTCAGGGAAACAGCAAGGGATGAATATTTATTATGAGAACACAGGCTGACTGTAACTAGTGACCCTTTCCTCTTAATTCTTTTCTTTCTTTTATTGTGCCCACAAGAGTTAATGTCTTTTAAAGCCCTGTTTTATTAAAATTAACTCCAAACTGAACATCATCCAACTAATTTACTTCTTCTTGATTTGCCAAATTCTCCCACCGCTTAAGCGATTAAAGGATTAATCTAGGTGAGTGTTTACTTGCTGAACGGAATTCCAGAAACCCAAAAAAAGGGATGCCCTTAGGAACATGACACGAGTAGCATCAGCAGTCTGATTGAGAAAAGCAGTTGGCCTTCCATTCCATCCAGTTCTCCAGGTGATTCTTCGTGGAGAAGAAGTCACTGTGGTCAGCACGACTATGCCACCGGGCATAGTTGCAGGATCTTCAAATGTCATGGGCTTCCACGATGGGAAATAGGATGTTTTGTCAAGGCTTCCTGGAGGAGCTGGCATTTTTATATGAGCCTAGAAGGTTGTGGACATTTTCCACAGGCGTAAATGGACGTAGTAGGGAAGGGGCATCCAGCACCCAAGCCATTGCAGAAACAATGGCCCCGAGAGGGAAGGTAGGTAGGGGTGCTTGAGCAGTGGGGAGAGATTGAATTTGACTGAATGAACACAACATGGGGGGCAAAGATGGGCTGTAAAGCCTGGATGATGCATCAAATGCAGTAGCAGAGACCTGTGAATGGTAGAAAGAGGAGATTAGCTTTGTCTAGAAAGCCAGTGAGACGCCATTGGCACTCATATGTGCTGTGGAGTCATATAATGGGAGTGTTGATGTGATGTTAATCTATGGGCTTGTGCAAGAAGCAGTGATGGGGAGAGACTGGACGTCAGTGACCAAGAATAGGCCACCGGAGGCTTCATGCATCACAGCCCTGAATTGTAAACAACTTAAATGTCCATCACAGTAAAATACGTAAATACATTGTCATATAGGTAAATACATAGTAGTCCACTGCATGCGTGCACCACAGTGAAAAAGAATGCATCGTTGCTACATGCAACAATTGGATGAATCTCACAGACCAATGTTCATCAGAAGTCCCAACAGGAATGATTCCATTCATGTGAAGTTCAAAAACAGGCGAAACTAGTCTGTAGTGTTAGTCATCAGAATGGTGTCTGCCTTTGGGAGGAGCATTTACTGTGAAGGTGCACGAGGGGGCCCTCTAAGTTACCAGAAATAGTCTGCATACATGAGTGTAGCCATATATGAAAATTCATCAAACTGCATACTTAAGATCTGTGCACTTTGCTGCGTGTATGTTGTACCAAAGCAAGCAAAACACCAAAAAACTAAACCCAAAAAACTAGGAGTAAAGAAAAGAGACAAACAAAAAAGCCACTGTAATAGTTTCGTGGAGGGGGATAGGGCCTGAACTAGAGGCCAATGAGAATAGGCGAGGGCTAAACGTGATAGCACTTAGGAGGTTGGTGGAGCCCAGGGCTTGGAAAATGATTGCATGAGGACTCAGAGAAGGGAGAGGAATTCGAGAGGGCTCTGAGGTTTTCAAGAGCAGGTAAATGTAAGGTTCTGCACTTGTGTGTGTGTGTGTGTGTGTGTGTGTGTGTGTGTTACTATAGTGACTAAAGTGGGGATTGGTCGTAGTGTGTTGGGTCGCATATAGTTAGGATGACCATCTGATTTTCAGTTACATAAGGAGCCTTGGCAGAATTTACCTGGGCTCTGAGGTTTGGCGTATTCTGGCTGCTTCTGCTTCCCTTGCTCACACCTCCCTGGTGGTACTTAACATTCCAAGATCCTCTGCATCTCGTTAACATCTACCTTGGATTCCGTCCTACAGATCAACTCTTCACTCTGAGATGGTTAAATAAATACAGTCTCACCAAGGTCATTGCAAAGCTTACACAGAAACCATTCTGTATCCAGAAGATTCTGCAGTCTGCAGTTATAGGAAGCTTTGTCTTTTCAGGGCCATTATGACCGACAAATGTTGATGCTTCGTAGCTAACGTTCAAATGATACTTGGATTTTATTACTACGATCTCAGAAAGAGGTCATGAGTAGGTGCTGTCCGTTCCTGTCTTTTTATTTCTCTGTGTCCAGTTGGGCCCTGGAGAAATGGGTTTGGCCTCCTCAGGTGGCCCATCGCCTGTGTTTGGGGTGTGTGCATTTGAATTGAACAGTGAGTTCTTGAAGGAATGACTGTCCTGGCGGTAGATCTGGGCTTCCTGATGAGCCAGCATGGAGTACCACGACAGACACTGCAGGGGTGGATGACAGCAAGCAGGCTTTCACAGGAAGGCAGCAGGCTCTCTAGGAAACAATTGGGAAAAATGTGCGCTCTTCAGAGCGGGACCCTGATCCAGGTTCACCAAAGCAGTGGAGGTGGCCCAGCAGCCATTTTGGCATTTGATAAGGAAGAGTGTTCAGATGCTTTAATTATGTGAAGGTGCTTTGTTTTAATAAAAGTCTTTATTATATAACTGCCTAGCTACTTCCAGGGAGCCATCTTGGCATGCACCAGCTGCTGAAAGGGCCTTTCTCCCTGGCTGTTCAACAGTTGCCTGTGCATTTTATGTATGGCTGAGAAGGTCCCTTCCTGGATTCCCTCTATAGCAAACTTGTGCTGCAAAGGACCACATATTACACATGATTTCTTTTGCGGGAAATGTGATCCCTGTTACAGCTGTTCCAACTCTGCCATCATAGCATGGCAGATGGCATAGACAACATACAAACAAATGAGCATGGCTGTGTTCCAATCAAACTTTATTTACAAAAACCAGGTGGCTGTGAGATTTTTGCCTGTGGGCCGTAGTTTGCCAGCCCTTGCTCTCAGGGACCTTTCATGCTCAGAGCCAAGTTCTCTTAGAGCCACTGTATTATGTTTTGCCTCTATGTGCTGCCACTGAATTCTGGAAACTTCATCCACATGAAGTTATCTCTGAGAGACACCTAGAAAGTCAATCTCACTGCTTAGAAATTAAAGTTTAAACCATTGAGGGAAAACTATAAAAAAATAAGGCCTGGAAATTCTCAAGGCCTAATGTTTTCTTAGAAGAGTGGCACCAAATTACTTTAAAACTTTTTAAGCTTTGTCACCACTTAATAGTAATTAAATCAGTTTTTTGAGGTGAGACATTGGCCTGTAAAGTTAAGCTGATTTGATCATTTGCTAAGCTGTGTACACCATGATGGTAGCGACCATCTTCTTAGCTAACCATTGTATACCTAGCTCCTGTCATAGGTACACAATCAATATTTGTTGGATGAATTAAGGAATGGGGCATTCAGATATAATAATCTGATATCTGAGAGTATTTATTTTAGAAGCAAACCACCATAGTATTATTCCAGTGCACAATACATGCTGTCCTTATATGGTGCCTTGGAGCAGCCTCCAGGCGGGACGCCCTTGCATTGTGTCTGGTGTTCCAGATTTTCTCTGCTCTGTTGACAGCCTTGCTGATCCCCTTGGTGTAAGAGTTGCTGATTGGATCAGAAAGGACATCTGTGCTTGTGCAGGAGCAAACCTAACTGATCTCTGTAGATTGGATTCTGCTCATTTGTGTTCTGAGCCCTGCCCTCTCAGTCTAATGAGCTAAACAATGTCAGCATAACTCCTTACTGGTCTTAGTCCTAGGCAATCCCCTCAGTAAAAAGGAAGGGAGAATGTTAAAAGTCAGAAACCATCAAGGTAGAAACCAGCCCAATTTCTTACCTTGCCTCCAGTAAATAAATATCATTGTCATTAAATGAAATCAGTAGTTTTTCTTGAGGTATATCCAGCATAAAAGAGCATTCATGTGGAGCACAGGAGTTACTCCTTATAGAAGCAATACTGTCCTCAAGCTAACGCAGCTAGGTTGACATAATTTAAGAAGTTGGTCATCATGGGTAACTATTTTCGACTTCAGGGGTAACATACCCTAATATAACCAGAAATCTTTATCTGCCCATCAGGGAAGAAGATCAATAATTAGTTAAAATTTTCCACTCTCTTTCTGTTGGTAGGTAGATGTTCCTCTCTAGATTTTCCTACGCTTTATTTATCCTTGAACTTTTTTCTATTATCTTAAATTTTATGTTTCTTACGAGCAGCATAAAGTTGAATTTAAAAATATTTAATCTGATTTTATTTTAATGTGAGCATTTCTTTCATTTATATTTAATGTGTTTATATTAAAATACTTATCTTAAAAAGATATTTATGTACATAGATTTAAATCTACCATCTTATTCTATGCTTTCTATTTGTCTCAATGATTCCATGTTCCATGTCCATTTTTTCTTGCCCTTTTTTTCTCTTTTTTTTGTTAGGGGCAGGATCTGGGCCTACCAAGGTAAGGCCCTTAATGATCCTATCTTTCTATATATCCACTGCCATGATGGCCGGGTATGGGTGTGACACTCCAGTGCTATCCATTTTCAGGACTGGATGATTTGGCAGGTTTCTGTCCTTTCAGTGATTACTGTAGAAAATAAAACATGACTTGTTAGCTATCAAAGTCCATCAAAGTTAACTAATACTCTCATTCTACTCCCACAGAATAAAAAAATATTTGAACTCCATTTGCTTGCTGCCTCAGTTATAAACGTATATACTGTTGTTGTATGTTTTAATTTATCCCACAAGATGAATTTTACTTGATGCAGTTAGTGTTTGTTTAGTTACCCAAATATTTACTACTTTATATGCTTTTCCTTCTTCCCTGCATCTTAGAAATTTCCTCTGGCATCTTCTATCTCTTTTTTACCCAGTTGAAGTACATGCTATAGAATTTCATTTAGAGTGGTTCTGTTGATGCTAATCTATTTTTATTTGTCTAAAAATGTATTTATTTTGCTTTTATTCTTGAAAGCTATTTTTGTTGGGCTTATTATTCTAGGTTGGCATTTATTTTCTCTCAGTTCATTAGGGGTATTATTCTACTGTCTTGCGACTTACATCATTGTTGAGAAGTCAGCTCTAAGTCTAAATATAATTCTTTTGAAGACAGTCTCTTTTACTGTTTATCTTATAGAATATATGCATTTGTAGATGTGCATTTGATTTATTTTATCCTTTTTGATAATTTTTGGGGACGTCTTAAAACTGTGGACTATTGTCTTTTATCAGAGTAAAATATTCTCAGACTTTTTTTTGAATATTGTTTGTGCTCAATACTCTATAGTAAATGTAGGTTAGGTTCTCTAACTGGATCCTCTGTATCTTTTACCCTTTCTTTTGTGTTTACCAACATGTTGTCTCTCTGTGCTGCATTCTGGATAATTTCTTCAAATCTATCTTCCAGTTCACTAATTCATTCGTCAGCTCTGTCTGGTCTTCTGTTAAACCTGTCCATATAATTTCTATTTGTTTCTTTTCCATATCTCCTCCATTACTTTTTATAGTTTCCTGTTCCTTGTAGATTTAAGATGATGCTTTTTTTTGTTTACACTTTTTCAGTTGTTTTCATACAGAGAACTGACATAAATAATTAAACTTTCCATTACTAGAAACTGGATGACCTTCCTTTAGCCATTCTTTCCCCTTTTTGGAAGACAGCTTCCTGAAAATCTAGATTTCATTATCCTAATCACAGATCCCCTGCAATTATAAATTACCTCTTTTAAGATACTGAATATTTTCTTATGGTGGGCTTTGTGTGCAAATTGATACCATCCCTGCTTTTACTACAAAGTGGAATAGCAGGCCAAGAAACCAACAGCAATAATTTAATATGCACCCATGGTGCAGTAGGAGGACAAAAAGTGGAAGCCCAGAGCCTTGGCAGGGGATTTCGGAGAAGACTCTTTGGGGGAATGATGGGTGATGGATGGATAAGGACACCCAGTAGAATGTGTCCCTAAAGAAGAGGGAAGGACTAAGTCTGGAAAATCATTGTTTTTTGGATGAGGAAGAGGAAGAGGGGCGAAGAGGAGACTGAGAAGTAATATTTAAAAATCAGAAGAACAGTAGAGCTGGACATCCGGGGAAGGAGGGGCAAGTTTCAAATTTGAGAAAATGAAGACTGTAACAGGTAATACAATCAGGCAGTTTGGTGGTCATTGATGACCTTTGAAAGAACAATTTCAGAAATAATAAATAGAAATCAGGACTTCTGGGGCCTGGTAGTAACATAACAGGATTTATAGTTTAAGAAATGGAGCCACGAGATAGGGCCTTGAGGAGATTACAGCAGGGGTTGTTGAACTATGGCTTGCAGGCCAAATCTAGTCCACTTCCTATTTTGTAAATAGTTTTATTGGAATGTAGCCATGCCCATTTCTTTTTTTTTTTTTTTTTTTTTGCGGTATGCCGGCCTCTCACCGTTGTGGCCCCTCCCGTTGCGAAGCACAGGCTCCGGACGCGCAGGCTCAGTGGCCATGGCTCACGGGCCCAGCCGCTCCGCGGCACGTGGGATCTTCCCGGACCGGGGCACGAACCCGTGTCCCCTGCATCGGCAGGCGGACTCTCAACCACTGCGCCACCAGGGAACCCCATGCCCATTTCTTTTTAACCTGTTGTCTACAGAAAAGTTGAGTAGTTAGAACAGAGACTGTATGACACACAAACTTGAAAATATTTACAATCTGGCCCTTAACAGAAAATGTTTGTTGACCCTGGAACCACACAGTTTTCGCTTGTTTCTTTGCTGTAGTACAGAGGAGCACATTTTAGGCCAATTCGAAGGGAGGAGTGGAGGAGAAAGGCTGAAGGTCATAGTAGGAGAGTGGCTAATTGATGAGGACCTTTCCCAAGGAAGTGGATCTAAAAGCTGGTGGAAAGATTAGCTTTCAAGGAGTTGGGATTTGCTCTGAGTCACTATAAGGCAAGAGAGAACAGAGAATGACTGTATCTACCAGAACTTTGAATTGAGAATTCAATGATCAAAGAACTCATGATCAAAGTTTCAGAGATCTTTTTCTCTTTGTAATGTAAAATATCCAGGAAGTTGAAAAACCCCAACTCTTTGAAAGGGTAAGGTTTTGTGTGTTCTTTCTTTCATTTCTTTCATCTCTATAACCAACTCCTTTTAATTTCCTGAGGGGTGGATAGTTTCATTTTCATTGTGTAAATCTAGTTCCTGACATGAGCCTTCCACTATTTTTTTTAAAATAAATTTATTTTATTTATTTATTTTTGGATCTGTTGGGTCTTCGTTGCTGCGCGTGGGCTTTCTCTACTTGTGGCGAGTGGGGGCTACTCTTCGTTGCAGTGCGCAGGCTTCTCATTGCAGTAGTTTCTCTGTTGCAGAGCACAGGCTCTAGTCACGTGGGCTTCAGTAGTTGCAGCACGCAGGCTCAGTAGTTGTGGCACGGGCTCTAGAGCGCTGGCTCAGTAGTTGTGGCGCACAGGCTTAGTTGCTCCACAGCATGTGGGATCTTCCCAGACCAGGGCTCGAACCTGTGTCCCCTGCATTGGCTGGCGGATTCTTAACCACTGTGTCACCAGGGAAGTTCCCCTTTCACTATTTTTTTTTTTTTTTTTTTTTTTTTTTTTTTGCGGTACGTGGGCCTCTCACTGCTGTGGCCTCTCCCGTCGTGGAGCACAGGCTCCGGACGCACAGGCTCAGCGGCCATGGCTCACGGGCCCAGCCGCTCCGTGGCATGTGGGATCTTCCCGGACCGGGGCATGAACCCGTGTCCCCTGCATCGGCAGGCAGACTCTCAACCACTGCGCCACCGGGGAAGCCCCCCCTTTCACTATTTTTAATTTCTATTTTTTCATTCTAAGTGGAGTTAACCGCCTCCCCGCCATGAATTTTTCAAAATTTCTCTGTCTTTAAGAGTTGAAGTGGAGCTTTTCCAAAATTGAACGTAATGAGTGTAGTGAAAGTGTAAATGTATTAAACTACAAAATGGAAATAAGGACCAGAGAATGAAATGTTGTATATGTAAATGATGTTAAAGCTCCTGTAGGGTTCAAATTTGTCGAATATTGGTGGAATTCAGGTAAAACCCAAGTCATTAAAACTTAACTCTGGGTATCAGAAAGCTCAGTGTTTATTCAGTGAACTAATCATTGATTGCCTTCTATCAATTAGACATGGAGAAATGTGTAAATCTGAGATTCTCTCTTCAAGAAGTTTAGAGTGAAGAGGGAGGAAATAACTGAATCAATTCCACCAGAGGTAATAAGGGCAGTGATACAAGAGAACTCTGGGTGCCTTGGACATACAAAAGATGGGCATTAAAACCAGCTTGGAGTTATCAAGCAGGCTTCCTGGAGAAGGTGGGCCTAAATTGTCTTAAGCTGTGGTTTGCAAACTTTAGGGCACCTAAGAATCACCTGGAGATCTTGCCAAAAATATGTATTTCCAGACTTTTCCTCCCAGAGCTTCTAAATCAGTTTTGGGAGTGAGGCTGAGGATTCTGTGCAGTGGCCTGGTGGCCTGTGGAACCTACACTGAGCAAGCAGGCTGTGAAGGATACGTAGAAGTTACCCAGCGGTACTCGAGGTAATGTCCCGTTGGATGCTCAGAACATAAAAATGTCAATTTCAAGTGTGCCTATAGTTGCTTTGGGAAAATCCGAGGTTATGAACATGGAGTGCTTATGGTTTATGTATGTTTTATGACTTTTAAAAACACTTGGTAGTATACTCGTTAGGCCTGTGTGTCTCTCTCCATCCTGAATGTGGTGGTGGGCCACTTAAGAGACATGTGACTGGGGACAGCATGATTAGAGAGGGACTCTAATTAGTGACACAGCTAACACTGTGAAAGCAGTGGCATCTGCTACCATTGCTAAATATAATTGCTAGAGAAAAGTTTATAAATATTCATTTAAATGTATTTCTCAAAGGCTCATGTTTGGAACCACAGCTGCTGGGTTGCCTAAAGAAACACAAATGCACAACAATTAGTGCATTCTTAAAGGAAAAGAAAAAGCTTTATCCTTAATATGCAGGCATTGAGTAAATACCATGGATCAGCCGTTTCTATAGCTAACATTTTGCGTGTCATGTTTATTAGACGGTGTTACTACTTTGGATATTCAGTAGTTTCTCTGATTATGGCTTTCTCAATTTAACAGTTATAAATTTAACTTGTGTCGAGTGACTAATATACTATTTAATGTCTTGTGTGATTATGTTTTGAGTTTGCTTGCCAGAAAATTTGTCTAAAGACTGTTAAAAATGAATTTCATTTTCTTACAAAGAGAAATCTGGAAAACCCATTTCATTTTAATATTGCAAGCAAATGGGGTTTTTTTGATAAAAAGTTTTTCGGGTTAACCTTCTATTTTGTTGTTTTGAAAAGAACGTAGTAATAATTATCCATTGACATATTTGAGCCAGTATGTCTCCAAATATGAACTAAATGACAGCATTTCAGTGACAGGCTCATAGTGTAGGGGAGGAGAATTCTTTCTCCTTCTGTCCTCCCAGGTTCTCTAGCTGGGGCCCTGAAAATGGACCTGACAAAAGACAGATTAACAAGAGAAAAGCACACACATTTATTTTTTACTTGTCATGATTGCCTTCCTAAGGAAATGAAGACTCAAAGAAACAGTTAAACATATGCATTTTTTCTTTTCAAAAAAATTTTTTGGCTGCTTCGGGTCTTCGTTGCAGCGTGCTGGCTTCTCTAGTTGTGGCGTGTGGGTTTTTCTCTCTCTAGTTGTGGCGTGCAGGCTTAGTTGCCTCGCAGCAAGCATGCTGGATCTTAGTTCCCAGACCAGGGATTGAACCCGTGTCCCCTGCATTAGAAGGCGGATTCTTTACCACTGGTCCACCAGGGAAGTCCCAAACATATGCAAATTAATAGTTGTTCCGCCTTATCATCGGTTTTGCTTTCCGTGGTTTTACCTACCTGTGGTCAGCCGAGGCTGGAAAATATTAAATGGACAATTCCAGAAATAAACAATTCATAAGTTTTAGAGTGCGTGTCATTCTGAGTAGTGATGAAATCTCGTGAGAAGGAATCTCGCGTTAAGAAATCTCGTGAGAAGAAATCGCGCGTGATGAAATCTCGCGATATCAGCTCTGTTTCCTCAGGGATGTGAATCGTCTCTTTGTCCAGCGAGTCCCGCCCCGTAGTCACTTAGTGGCAGAGGTTATCAGGTGTCACAGTGTCGCAGTGCTGTGTTCAAGAGGCCCTGATTTTACTTAATTCTGGCCCCAAAGTGCCAGAGGGGTGATGCTGGTGATTCGGAAATGCCAGAGAGAAGCCCTGAAGTGCTTCCTTTAAGTGAAAAGGTGAAAGTTCTCGACTCAATAAGGAAAGAACAAAATCAGATGCTCGGATAGCTCAGACCTCTGGTAAGAACACATCTTCTCCCCGTGACATTGTGAAGAAGGAAAAAGAAATCTGTGCTGCTTTTGCTGTCGCACCTCAAACTGCAAAAGTTAATGGCCTCAGTGCGTAAGCGCTTAGTTACGAAGGAAAAGGCATTCAGTTTGTACGGTGATTTTTTTTTTTTTCCCCCCTTCGGTACACGGGCCTCTCCCTGTTGTGGCCCCTCCCGTTGCGGAGCACAGGCTCCGGACGCGCAGGCTCAGCGGCCATGGCTCACGGGCGCAGCTGCTCCGCGGCACGTGGGATCCTCCCGGACCGGCGCACAAACCCGTGTCCCCGGCATCCGCAGGTGGACTCAACCACTGCGCCACCAGGGAAGCCCTGTACGGTGATATTTTGAGAGGCAGAGAGAAAGAGAAAGCACATTCAAATTACTTTTTTTTTTTTTTTTTTTTTTTTCTGCGGTACACGGGCCTCTCACCGCCGCGGCCTCTCCCGTTGCGGAGCACAGGCTCCGGACGCGCAGGCTCAGCGGCCATGGCTCACGGGCCCAGCCGCTCCGCGGCACGTGGGATCCTCCCGGACCGGCGCACAAACCCGTGTCCCCTGCATCGGCAGGCGGACTCTCAACCACTGCGCCACCAGGGAAGCCTTCAAATTACTTTTATTACAGTATACTGTTATTTTCTATTTTATTATTAGTTACTGTTAGTTTCTTTCTGTGCCTAATTTATAAATTAAACTTTATTATCAGTATGTATGTATAGGGAAAACCATAGTACGTATAAGGTTCTGTGTTCTACAAGGTTTCAGGCATCTACTGGGTTCTTGAATCATATCCCTTGTGGATAAGGGGGTCTGCTGTACTAGGTTTGCTGAGAAGTGGAAAGTCGTGGAAAAACATGGTAGGACAAAAGAGTGTGAACTGTGGGTAGTCAACTAGAGGAAACTTAACAAGGCCTCTGCGTTCATATTCCTCTCAGTGACCCTTGGTCTTAGGACATTAGGATGTTTGTTTCCTCGGGTATGGGGAGGGCACCTCTCCCTTGAGGGTCTTATGACCTGCCTTAGGGGAGGAGGGAGAGGGGTTCATAGGGTCCCTCTTGCACCTGCTGTTTCTCAGATTCCTTCAGCTTAAAATATCCAATATGCCAAGGTGCCCTGTTTTGGGTAGTGCGTTCTGAATCCCACAACTATCATCACATATCTTGAACTTGGTGGATTTGTGGGAGGGAACATAGGAAAGACCAAGAGGCGGTGAGCAACCTGTGAAAACCAGCTGGTGATCATTAGGGGATTTCTAGGTGTCCCGAGAATAAGAAGGGCAGGGCATGGATTAAAAATACGCAGATCCTCCAGGGTAAAGTAAGGTAAGCCACATTAGAGGCCCGAGCAAGGCCTAAGGCGGAATTCACAATGGACAGATGAGAATGAGAACTAGGCACCCGCTAACCAAATGTCATGTGGGCTTGATACTTAGACAGGGTTTGGCCAAAGAATGTTTGTGCCTGTGAGTGGTTCTCAATGGGGTGGTACTTTTGCCCCTCAGGGAGTATTTAGCAATGTCTGGGGACATTTTTGGTTGTCACACAACGGGAGCTGGGGGGAGGAACAATCGGCATGCAGTGGATAGAGACCAGGGATGCTCCTAAACATCCTATATTGCACAGGACAGCCTCCACTACAAAGAACTGTCTGGCCCAAAATTTATCAATTGTGCTGAGTGTGAAATGCTGCTCTCCTTAGCCAAAGAAGCTGACAGGGGACAAGGGTAGGTAGGTAAAAAAATTGTAGGTAAACACAGACCTTAAATGACAAATCAGGTTTAGTAAACTGGGTGAATTTTTAAAATGTAATTCTTTTAATGATTCAGAGAGGTAGGTACCATGATCATTCCTGTTTACAAGGGAGAAAACCTGGCACAGAGAATTTAATTACCTCACCCAAGGTAACACAGTTGGTAGCTGGTGGTGCTTTTATATACATTGAAATATATGGGGTTTGACTCGTATATAAACACTTTCTTAACTGATACAGTAGTGAGGGAAAGTTTTCTAGGAAGGAAGAAACAAACCCTCTCAAGTCCCACTCCTGCCATAACCAAGTATCAAGGCCAGGCTTGGTGAACCTGAGGGACAGCAGTACAGCCTAAACACTGCATGTCCGCGCCCCACCTGAAATGGGTGAACAGTTACAATCTGTGGACGTCTCCAGATTCCGTGAAGAGCAACGTCTTAGGTGGTAATTGGGTGATCTAAGTTCTGGAGAGAAAAATAAAATGAAAAATATTCTAAACCATTGTGTGTTTCAAGTTGATACAACCATAATAAGATTTATTAAACTCAATTGAAAACTTGACTATATTATTTATTTTTTATCAAACATAATGAGTTTTGTTGATGTTTTTCACATTTTCCTTTTCTTCTCATTATTTTAGATCCTCTTCTGAAATGCATCCCTTCACAAGGGTATCCAGGTAAATCCACTGTGTGGTGTGCTTGCTTTCAGCGTTATGAGTACCGTAAAAATCCTCCAGGGTTCTATGGCATTCTTTTTTACATTACAAAGGTCGGTTTAAAGTCAGGAATATAACCTCTAGAATGCAGTGATCACACTGTGATTTTGAAGTACAAATCATTTATAGTTACAGGGATCATTATTGAAAATGGCATGCATGGTTTAGCATTTTTCAATGTTACTAAAATCGTTGAAATTTATATTCAATGAAGAGTGTTTAGTTCTTATTTAATGAACTTCCTATTGCCATTTTAAGATCTGAATATAGAAGCCACCTGAATTTTAAGGTCTTTGATGACTGCGTAAATTGTATTGAAAGTAAATGGCAAAGACTTATTGTCTTGTCGCTAGTATGAAACATATTTCCTCATGCTATTTTGTTCTAGTAAGAACATAGGGGAGATTGTTAAGAATGTTTAGGTGAATGACAGATGACTTAAAAATTATAATTTTCGGGGTCTCTTTTGACTGTCTTTTCTGGAAAAGTCTGAGTTATTTGGGGTGAGAATGCGATGACTCTGGTTAATTACCAAGTGTTAAAGTAAGTTTCCCGAAAGCATAAACAGCCTTGTTAGAGCAGAGGCCAAATGAGAGCTGGCTCTCCTTTCACTGTCCTGACTGACTGATGTAGTGGGTGCCTTAGAGTCCTAGAGGCTGAGAAGCTTTCCGGTTGATGTGCACTGTTGGCCAGTGGTGTAGAACAGAGGGTGCTGGTGCGCTTTCTGTGTGCTGACCATCCTTCCCAGGCCCTTTAACACTGCCTTCTGGAGCACTGGTCTCCGAAGCACTGGTGGGTGCACCATGCTGATCCAGGTATGGAGCTTGATATTTGCTTTTTATCTTAAAAAAGAAAGTGAAACTTTTGTACCATACAATGTACAGCTTGATGTCAGAATGCTCATTCTGGTGTATAGCATGTGACCACATTTCATGTGCGATCATGTATCTGGAGGGAAGTGTGAAAGTTTTATAACATGGAGGGGTTGTCAACTGTACTCTTGCTCCTTCTTTTTCTTTCTCTCTTTTTTTTTTTGGATCTCAGTGTTTTGCAGCATGTGGTCGGTGACATCCTGTAGGACATCAGTACTGTGCCTAGCTTATTTAAAACATACCTTCAAATAGTAGACGCTTTACCGTCCTTGGTAATGAGATGGGACCTGGATGTGAACATCTTGATGTATGTAGAGGCAAAACGCTTACCTCATGGCAAAACACTTCTTAAAGGTGTTGTCAAAATTAAAAATATTCTTTATATATTACAAAAATTCTTTCCAGATATGACAAGAGGGTGTTAATAGTATGCTATCTAATAGATCCTTTTGAGACATAAACATACTTTGTTATTTCAAAATAAAAATTTAAACATTGAACAAGCAGTTAACTGCTTTTCAAGAGAAACATGTTTTAAAATTCAGGACCATCTTGCAAATGGACGTTTGTTAGTGTTTCCATTGTTATATATTGTTAAGTGAATATATTGTTGCTGAAAAAGATGAGTGTTACCTATCATCACTCATAGCTGAATGCTTAAAATTCTTGGAAACAGAGTTTTCTAACCTGCTTAAAAAGCTTCCAGAGTTAAGGTTTTAGTGGGCTCTGAACTCATGTATTTAAATTGTGAAAATTGACACATTCCCATTAGTTTCCAGGACAACTGATTGTTGCCATGGAAGGTGGACGTTTACTGTGACAGGTTCAACAAAAATGATGCCCTGGTTGGTGTGAGTGGGTTGCAAACTGAGATTCATGGGTTGGAAAACTCAGCCAGTCAACATTTGGGTCAACATCTCCCTGTGAAGTTTTTCTTTCAGTCTGAGAGCCGCCGATCCCAGTTTAGCAGTGAACTTCGAGCCAGACCTTCAGATTGCTGTATCAGTGTGTGAAACCAAGATTTTCAAAATTAATTAAGCATATTAAAACAAATTGCTCTCTGTAAAAAAAAAAAACATTAACAGGAATGGTTCCACAGGAGCACATTCTGTACTATTAATAATCAAACACACAGTTAACCATACATTTACTTTGTCCACTGAAAATTTTCATTTGTGTGTTTTATGATGTATATAACATACTAGCACCATGAGACACATAGATAGTTGAGCACCGTCTAGGTCAGGGGTCAGCAGAGTAGGGCTCAGGTGCCCAATCTGTCCCCGTCCCGTGTCCGTTTACATATTATCTAAGGCTGCTTTTGTGTGGCAAATGCAGAGTTGAGTGGTTTCAACAGAAGGGCCTGCAAAGCCAAAAGTACTTACTATCTGGCCTTTTACAGGCAAAGTTTGTGGACCCTTGGTGTAGGCAATAAGGCAACAATGGAAAAGAGGTGTCTCCTGCCCTGTCTTCAGTAATAGCTTCGGGAATGCCTTACAGCACTGGTTCTCAGATGCGGCTGTGCACTGTGTTAGTGTTGAGAGTTTTAACGAATACTGATGCCTGGACCGGCCCCTAGGGGTTCTGCTGTAATTAGTATGGATTGGGGCTTGGACACCAGGAATCTTTTGTGCAACCAAGTTTGAGAACCACTGCCTTCTGGTGTTGGACACTCCTGATGGGAAGGAGTTTCTCTGCAGCTGGAGCTGCCCCCAAGTAGCTTCACAGCAAGCCTTCTTGCCTGCACGTTTGGCTAAGTAATGCTTGAGGCGAGCTGTCCCCACATGTAGTAGGAAGATGACAGGCTTGGGAATAGCAGCCCATAGTCAGACCTTAAATGTCCTCAGGGCTATGGCAAGAAGAAATGAGATCAGTGCTGCAAAAATGCCTTGATTGGAGAACCAATCATTTGGAGAGACTTGGGTGAAATGTAAAACCCAAGGGCTTCTGTTGTCTCTGTTTTCAGTGCTTTCCTTGGCCCACTGGTGCCTATTTTTATCACTGAACAAAGAAAGTCTATTGGCAACTCTCCTGGTAGTTATCTTCTATGCAAATGTCATTGGAAGGTGATTGGAAGTTCTAGAAGTTTTGCCATGGTGGATTTTCTTTTTCTACATGGATTAGGAACTGAGGATTATTTCAGTAATAATCCTATTTCTGAATGTTTGCCACATAATGTTATTTTGCAGTTCCGTGCATGGCTGTCATTGTAAACACTGTTTATAGAACCTTTATCAGCATTTGCCTCTGGAATTTATAAAGCGAAACCACTGGTGGTTTTTTTAGCTTAATAGTCGCACATGTGGAGTATTTGGAAGATAGCAGTTTACATCCTATAAAATGGCTTGCGAGTCTAAAACCCTTTTAGCCATTTGAAATGATTGATTAATTAATTCACACAGCCAGGTACCGTTCTCATTTTCCAACTGAGGGAAATGAGGCAAAAAAGAGGACAGGGGACTTCTTCAAGGCCATGCAGCAAGGTGGGAGCAACTGAGACCTGGATCTCAAGGTTCCTGGTTCCCCAGGCTGAAGCTTCCCACTGCTGCTTTCCCCCACCTCAAGGCAGTAATACCGCCCCCTGCATCTCCATCCTCCCAGAATGCAAACCCCGTCAGCAGGTGCTTGTAGTAAAACACAGGACCAGATCACTGTTCCTGCCTTGAGGAAAACTCCTTCAAACTTTATTATTATATTTTGCTTGGAATGGCATAAATGCAAATAGATCCATTGAGAAACAGACGTTTTGCTTTTTAAAATTAAACCAGGACCCCAGGTAGGTAATGTAATCTACACAGCAGTTAGGAATTAATTCCACCAGTGTTTTATAAGGTAAGGTGATAACCAGCAGTATGTTTTCTAAATGGTTTGATTTACCATGTAATTCTGCTGTTTATTTCATTTAGAAGGCTTTTAAAAGAGGTACTTCAAAACCTTGATTAGCTGCAAGATGAGGAAAATAGAAGTGTACCCAACTTAATAGTACCTGGAAAGAATAAAATGATGGAAAAAACCCCTTATTAGTAGTTTATTAAAAATTTTAATTTCCAGACTAAATACCAATGGAGAATCTCTTTCTGTACAATGTAATCATGTTTAATATTCATGGCAATGACCCTGAGGGGAAGCGAGACACTCAATTATCAAACAAGATTCACTTCTCTATATATACCTTTTAAGGCAGCAGAATAAAATTTTTATATTATCAAAAATATTCCGGGGCTTCCCTGGTGGCGCAGTGGTTGAGAGTCTGCCTGCCGATGCAGGGGACACGGGTTCGTGCCCCGGTCCAGGAAGATCCCACGTGCTGCGGAGTGGCAGGGCCCGTGAGCCATGGCCGCTGGGCCTGCGCGTCCGGAGTCTGTGCTCTGCAAGGGGAGAGGCCACAACAGTGAGAGGCCCGCGTACGGCAAAAAAAAAAAAAAAAAAAAAAAAAAAAAAATATTCCGGAACCATGGCTAAGCCACGTTTATTCACCAAGAACTCGAGTTAACCGAGTTTATTGTTTTGATGCTTTAACTATAAGCATCTCTTTTTTTTAAACATTTTTATTGGAGTATAATTGCTTTACAATGGTATGTTAGTTTCTGCTTTATAACAAAGTGAACAACCTATACGTATACATATATCCCCATATCTCTTCCCTCTTGCGTCTCCCTCCCACCCTCCCTATCCCACCACTCTAGGTGGTCACAAAGCACCGAGCTGATCTCCCTGTGCTGTGCGACTGCTTCCCACTAGCTATCTATTCTACACTTGGCAGTGTATATATGTCCATATATACACTCCCACTCTCTCACTTTGTCCCAGCGCACCCGTCCCTCTCCCCATGTCCTCAAGTCCATTCTCTAGTAGGTCTGTGTCTTTATTCCCATCTTGCCCCTAGGTTCTTCATGACCATTTTTTTTTTTTAGATTCCATATATATGTGTTAGCATACGGTATTTGTTTTTCTCTTTCTGACTTAACTTCACTCTGTATGACAGACTCTAGGTCCATCCACCTCACTACAAATAACTCAATTTCATTTCTTTTTATGGCTGAGTAATATTCCATTGTGTATATGTGCCACATCTTCTTTATCCATTCGTCTGTTGATGGACACTTAGGTTGCTTCCATGTCCTGGCTATTGTAAATAGAGCTGCAGTGAACCTTGTGGTACATGACTCTATTTTGAATTATAGTTTTTTCAGGGTATATGCCCAGTAGTGGGATTGCTGGGTCGTATGGTAGTTCTATTTTTAGTTTTTTAAGAAACCTCCATACTGTTCTCCATAGTGGCTGTATCAATTTACATTCCCACCAACAGTGCAAGAGGGTTCCCTTTTCTCCACACCCTCTCCAGCATTTATTGTTTCTAGATTTTTTGATGATGGCCATTCTGACTGGTGTGAGATGATATCTCCTTGTAGTTTTGATTTGCTTTTCTCTAATGATTAAGGATGTTGAGCATTCTTTCATGTGTTTGTTGGCAATCTGTATATCTTCTCTTTGGAGAAATGTCCATTTAGGGCTTCTGCCCATTTTTGGATTGGGTTGCTTGTTTTTTTTGATATTGAGCTGCATGAGCTGCTTGTAAATTTTGGAGATTAATCCTTTGTCAGTTGCTTCATTTGCAAATATTTTCTCCCATTCTGAGGGTTGTCTTTTGGTCTTGTTTATGGTTTCGTTTGCTGGGCAGAAGCTTTTAAGTTTCATTAGGTCCCATTTGTTTATTTTTGTTTTTATTTCCATTTCTCTAGGAGGTGGGTCAAAAAGGATCTTGCTGTGATTTATGTCATAGAGTGTTTTGCCTATGTTTTCCTCTAAGAGTTTGATAGTGTCTGGCCTTATATTTAGGTTTTTAATCCATTTTGAGTTTATTTTTGTGTATGGTGTTTGGAAGTGTTCTAATTTCATTCTTTTACATGTAGCTGTCCAGTTTTCCCAGCACCACTTATTGAAGAGGCTGTCTTTTCTCCATTGTATATTCTTACCTCCTTTATCAAAAGTAAGGTGACCATATGTGTGTGGGCTTCTCTCTGGGATTTATATCCTGTTCCATTGATCTATATTTCTGTTTCTGTGCCTGTACCATACTGTCTTGATTGCTCTAGCTTTGTAGTATAGTCTGAAGACAGGGAGCCTGATTCCTCCAGCTCCATTTTTCTTTCTCAAGGTTGCTTTGGCTATTCAGGGTCTTTTGGGTTTCCATACAAATTGTGAAATTTTTTGTTTTAGTTCTGTGAAAAATGCCAGTGGTAGTTTGATAGGGATTGCATTGAATCTGTAGATTGCTTTGGGTAGTAGAGTCATTTTCACAATGTTGATTCTTCCAATCCAAGAGCATGGTATATCTCTCCATAAGCATGTCTCAACTATAAGCATTTGTTACCTCAAACAAGACTTTGAGGTAATAAATGTGTCAAGCAACATATGTTCTAGAGAAACATTTTTATAAAATGAGACCTTTTGACCACTTATAAGACGGCTAAGAGTTTCCATAGCAGGGCATATCTGGACAAAGGAGTGAATTGTACAGTTTATAAATCATAAACTTAGTGTATAGAAGTATACATTTATATTAATTATGACTATTATTACCTGATCTCTGTCCTCATGAGGCTTACAATCTAGTTGGGGGAGTCTGGTGATAATCAGAGGATGGGATAAGTCCAGATGTGGTTAATGCTGTAAGCAAGCACCAAGCAGCCCCTAAGCAGCAGTGGAGCTGCTAGGCTGGCCTTCTACACTTGCATAAATTTATTGATTTTTATTTTTGGCTGCATTGGGTTTTTGTTGCTGTGCACGGACTTTCTCTAGTTGTGGCAAGCAGGGGCTACTCTTCGTTGTGGTGCGCGGGCTTCTCATTGCGGTGGTTTCTCTTGTTGCGAAGCACGAGCTCTAGGCACACAGGCTTCAGTAGTTGTGGCACACGGGCTCAGTAGTTGTGGCTCGTGGGGTCTAGAGCGCAGGCTCAGTAGTTGTGGCGCACGGGCTTAGTTGCTCCGCGACATGTGGGATCTTCCCTGACCAGGGCTCGAACACGTGTCCCCTGCACTGGCAGGCGGATTCTTACCTACTACGCCACCAGGGAAGTCCCTACACTTGCATAAATTCATCTGTACACAAACAGTGAGCCCATATTGATCAGGCAGTTCACCTTGGTTCCCTTTCCTCTAAGTTGTAGCAGGTGATGTGCAGGGTGGGTCCCTGAGTAGATCCTGGGCACACAGTGGAATTGCGTCACAGCTTGGAAACAGCAGTCTTAGGAGAATCCCACCTTAGAACTGGTAGCACACCTGCCCATCTATATCCCTTCCAAGAGAGATTCTCTTCATGCTGCTAGCCTGAAGTGAGTGTAAGCAGGTCTTCTCTAGGGAGGGAGGGAGACTTTCTGATCCTTTACTGTCTCGGAGTGCAGGGGAGCTGAGGACGAGGGAGCTCTCTATTTACGCTCCTGGTCAGGAAACAAGGCTGTGACTCAGGGCTGTGCAATCTCTAGCTTCCAAGGGTGGTTGCTATCCCAACATCTGTGGACAAAGCTGTTAGTGCCCTTGACCCAGAAGACATGCAGAAACCCGTGAATTATCTCCCAACATTGAAATGAGGTCATGCGATATAAAGTGACCGAAGGGTGTCAGGGGACTGGGAGCACCTCAGAGATGATACACGAAGTGAGCAAACAATAGGAGTAACGCAGGAAGGGCATTTCAAGAGAGGACAACATGAGGTGGGTGAAGGTGCGCGGTGTGTTCAGGGGACTTTCAGAACAGCCTGGCAGGGGCCTTGTGGGCAGGCATAAAGGTGGTGGGGCACGTTTGGGAGGTACAGGACCCAGGTTGTTCAGGGCCCTGTAGGCAGTGATTTGAGTTGGGAGTTCAACAGAGGTGTGATGGGAAGCCTGCACCTGTGTATAAGCCTGTAAGGGACCTTCTGTATTTTCCAATTACAACTTCAGACCATGCAGCTGGTAAATCAATCAGTATAGTTCATCACAGCAGAATCAGGACAGAAAAATAGCAGAGTGCCTTGTATGTAGTGGTGTGAGTATTGCTTCACGAAACTTTAGTTTTCATATTTTGTTAATACCAAGTTGCACATCTTTGTGTGTTTGACATCTCAAATCAGGGTGGGTCTCAGAATCAATGGCATCTAAGATTTGATGAAATGTGGTATAAATGTTTTATATATGCATGTCTGAAGTGGGTTCCTAGGCAATATTTATTTTTAACTGTGGGTCACAGTCAGTATTTTATTACCAGAGCCCTAGTTCATGGTAGCAAGTTTAGGGCAGCCTGTGCAAAGGAACAGGGGGTTAGAATACTAAGCAGAATTGGCTGCCCCCATTCTGAGTGGGATGATTCAGAGGAGGTAGAAGTAGCCTTGGCTCTGGAAGCAAATACCATTGTCACCTGGGCCAGCTCTATCAGAAGCGTGTGGTCAAGCCAGCAGCCTCCGGCACTGAGAACCAAATGTAACAGGTTGGGGAGGGTGCCCAGGGGGTAGAGGGAGCCTGGAGCTGGCAAGGCTTGGGGCTGTTCATAGTACTGTCTCCAGGTTGGCAAACCAACAGGAGTAAAGACTCAGCCTTTAGTGGCTCATGGATAGTAGGTTGGTTACCAAGATGAGGTCTGTGGTAAAAGAACCAGACCCGAGCCCTCTTAGAAAGCATGGGGCAGCCAGGCTGTGACACTGTGGAGCCAGCCTCTGGACAAGGAGGCTGCTCTCTACTCATGTCACTTCTTTGACCTCCTCTCAACCAGACCCAACATGTGGCTTGCTCACTGCTTCCTCTTTATGCTGGAGTCTTTTTTAAAAAAAATTTATTGAAGTATAGTTGATTTACAGTGTTGTGTTCATTTCTGCTGTACAGCAAAGTGACTCAGTTATACACATATGTATTCTTCATATTCTTTTCCATGATGGTTTATCACAGGATATTGACTATAGTGCCCTGTGCTCTACAGTAGAACCTTGTTGTTTATCCATCCTATATATAATAGTTTGCATCTGCTGACCCCAAACTCCCAGTCCTTCCCTCCACCCCTTCCTTGGCAATCACAAGTCTGTTCTCTATGTCTGTGAGTCTGTTTTTGTTTCATAGATATGTTCATTTGTGTCATATTTTAGATTCTATGTGTAAGTGATATCATAGGGTATTTGTCTTTCTCTTTCTGACTTACTTTGCTTAGTATGATAATCTCTAGGTCCATCCATGTTGCTACAAATGGCATTATTTCATTCTTTTTTTATGGCTGAGTAACATTCCATTGTGTATATGTACCACATCTTCTTTATCCATTTGTGCGTTGATGGACATTTAGGTTGTTTCCATGTCTTGGCTATTGTAAATA
The DNA here is from genome assembly GCF_964341445.2 of Mesoplodon mirus. Classification (NCBI taxonomy): domain Eukaryota; kingdom Metazoa; phylum Chordata; class Mammalia; order Artiodactyla; family Ziphiidae; genus Mesoplodon; species Mesoplodon mirus. The sequence continues at coordinate 9,570,200 of NC_138981.1, forward strand.
ATGCTTCTTTGAACATAGGGGTACAGGTATCTTTTTGAATTATAGTTTTGTCCAGGTATATGCCCAGGAGACGTTGGAGTCTTAATTGCCTCTTCAGAGGGGTTACTTTCGGGGAATAATATGCTCAGGGAGAGATCCCACCTGACTCTGCTTTAGGAGTCTAAGGTTTGGGAACTGGGCTTCTGCAACTAAATGGAAGCCAATTTAAGGCCTTGCTAGCAACAAGGGCAACTGGAGTCCCACAGTGTTGGGTTGGGCTTACGTAAACCCCATCTGTATACATCTGAGTTCAGATCCTTTAAGAGCAAGGCTGAGCCTTTGGGAGAGATGAGTTGGTTAAGGAAGAGGAAGGATGCATTGGTTGGAATCCTGGTGTAGCTTCCATCATCTCATGTCTTGAGAGATGGAAATAACTGATGGGCATGCAAATGGCCACAGGTAGGTTGAGCCAACAAAGAGAAGGAAGAATCTGCATGTCTTGCCTTTGGAGTAAAGCCCTGTGCTGCTTTCCTCTCCAAGTTGTCCCAGGCAAAATCCTACCTTCATTTCTCCAAAGTAGACAGGAGGAGACAACAAAGATCTATCTTTCACTTTTGAGGCTGGGCGGGAGCCTCTCTTTCACTAACTTTATCTTTGCCACCTGATAATGTGTAGTTCAAGCTGTGTAACCTTTCCCCAAGCAACTGAATTTAGCATGACATATTCTTTCCCAACACGTACTTCAAAATACGCCCTTTATTAATTGTCAAATTCTGTCTAAAATTAATCAAGTCGTTGAAGGCTGCCCAGGACCAGTTAACTAGCATGTGATAATTTGCTCTTCAGCTAATTCTTCGTTCAAACCATAGCTTCTGCCCTAATTTAAGGTGGGCCTCACAACATGAAAAAGGCATTTCCTGAGCTTGACAAACTGACACATTTTGCTTGTGTTTATTAATTGTTCTCGAGGAAAACAGTTAAAATTTTTAGCCTAATTTTAGTGCATTATGAAGAAAAATTGCCATTTTAATGCATTATGAAATAGAAACTGCCACTTAACTAAAAGCAGTTTGAAAATAAACGTCACAGTGAAATTTTCCTAATTTTCTTGTTATTTTGGCTTATCAATAATAAACTGAGTGCTTTATATTCTCAAATAGTAAGTTCCCAGATTATTTTACTTCTCTTTTTACTGATCTGAGTCTATGTTCATAAAAAGATATGTTGATGCATGCAAATTAATTGCCTTCTCCTTACTCAATACATTTAGAAAGCAATTGCTAGTACTAATAAATTTTCTAATTAAGATAATGGATATGGACTTTTTTTTCATAATATACTTTTATCAAGTACAAACTGGTGTTTTATGGTCTTATAACATTTTCATGACAAGGAAAGTTCTACAGATTCAATAAAATTCTGTGAGGACAGGAAACAGTTTTGTTTGATGCTTTGTTACAGCTATAAGCGCTTTAATGTAAGCTCCATTGGGTTGCTTTTTATTTCTATGATGTTTCCCTCACCCGAAACACAAGTTTAAATATGCTAGAAGAGTGAAGTTTTTTTTTAAAATTAATTTATTTAATTTAATTATTTTTGGCTGCGTTGGGTCTTCGTTGCTGCGCCGGCTTTCTCTAGTTGTGGCGAGTGGTGCTACTCTTTGCTGCGGTGCGCGGGCTTCTCATCATGGTGGCTTCTCTTGTTGCAGAGCACGGGCTCTAGGCATGCGGGCTACAGTAGTTGTGGCTCACGGGCTCTAGAGCGCAGGCTCAGTAGTTGTGGCGCACGGGGTCAGTAGTTGTGGCACGCGGGCTCAGTAGTTGTGGCTCGCAGGCTCTAGAACGCATGCTCAGTGGTTGTGGCGCACGGGCTTAGTTGCTCTGCGGCATGTGGGAACTTTCCGGACCAGGGCTCGAACCCGTGTCCCCTTCACTGGCAGGTGGATTTTTAACCACTGCACCACCAGGGAAGCCCGAGGAAAGTATTTTAAATTAATCCAACCTGTTTTCCTTTTTCTATTCTGGAAAAATACTATTTGTTGTAATGTTGTAATGTAACAGTTTCATATTACTATTTTGTATTTTTTAATCAAATGTTGTTGAATGAATACTGAAGACGTAGTGTGAATTTTCTAATTCTTGGGGATTGAAACCTGTCTACACTGATTCATTCAATCTCACTTATAGGCAGTTTTCCCTTAGAAGGGAATGCTAGCAGCGGCCATGTTGCACACAAAGCCAAAAATATTTACTACCTGGCCTTTTACAGGAATTGTGATCCAGACGCATTGTTAGAGTTACTTGGATACTTTATTGGATTCGTGGGAAGTGGTCATATTATTGAAAGCTTGGCATTGCATCTCTGGAATTGTAGCACTTCCAGTGGCTGCGCTGGGCCTGATGGCCTCTGTCCCAGCTACTGAACTCTGCTGTATCACCAGAGCAGCCGTAGACACCACGTGGACAAACAGATATGGCCGCGTCCAATAAAACATGTTACACAACTGGCTTTGGGCTGGCTTTGGCCCAGCAGTTGTTCGCCAACCTCTTCAAACCCTTGTTATTCAAAGAAGGAGGACCCCCGCATACTAGGAACAGGAGCGCTCCCTGGAGTTCTTCAGAGAGGCAGAATCTCAGGTCCCCCATCAGACCTACTGAATCAGAGTGCACATTTTAACAGGATGCCCAGGAGAGTCCTATGCTCTGTCTTGTTGCAAGAGCACTGGCCTGCACTGCTCTTCAAAGAGAGGAAACAAGTAGCTCCTAGGAAGCTCTGAACTGAACAGGTGTTTTGACTGGCTTACTTCTAGGCTGAGGGGTAGTGGCAAGCTGTTTCACTGTGGACTGCTAAATGCTCGGATATGGAGACCTTTATCTGGGGCACCAGTAACTGCCACTTTCTGTCCTACATCTTCTCAGATGGTTTATTCCATTTCCTTAGGGAAGAATCTCCCCGTTTTTGTCCTGGAAAAATAATGGCTCTGGGCACTTCTACGTGAGGGGAGTGGGTTGGGCGAATTATTTCATGTAGAGATGTTTAAACTATTCCTTGTATGTTCTGTCCAGGGCTTGTGCCACCCAGTTCTGTACCTGGCATTTCTGAGTCCCAAACTTTGCCGTTTTTTCCAATCACGTCAATTTCCCCCTCCATTCTAGATCCCTCTGACTGTACCTGAGCTTCCCGGCCTCTGTGCTGAGACTCAGTGGTGGGCTGCAGGTGGACCAGTACAGGGCTTCTTAGCCTCGGCACTATTAGCATTTGGGGACAGATTGTTCTTTGTCATGGGGTCAGTCCTGCAGATTATAAGGTGTTGAGTGGCATCCCTGGCCTCTCCTCTTTCAGTGCTAATAATCCCCGCTTCCTTCCCCCCGTAGTTGTGATGGTCAAAAATATCTCCAGACATTGCTAATTGTGCTTTGAGGGGCAAAATTGCCCTGGGCTGAGAACCACTGAGTCACAGGAAGGCTGAGAAATCAATGCCTGCCTGGTGATTTTAGGGCACCTAAAGGCCCAGGACTTTGGCCTTTAGCCTTGAGCATTCTCTGTTTATCCAGTAAGGTAAAATAATGTTATTTTCCATGTGAGTCATGAAATGAAAAGTTTGGGAAGCACAGTAAAAGCCACAGCATCCCTACCCTGCTTTTGCAGGCCCTGCCTCTCCCTCAGCCCTTCATCCTCTGCACACTTGCCCTCTCTTAGCTGCCGATCCATCCTCTTTCCTGTTCTTTCCGTTAGAACCAGTTCTTAGTCCTTTTTCTCATCTATATTCACTTTAAATAATCTCAAGTGGGAGGAGAGATAAATATATATTGTCTGCCTGGCATTCTGAACTGAAATGTCCTTCTCAATGTCCTCTATATATTGCGGATTGGGAAACAAAATGACTTTCCTAGTTTAGGAACCTTCTTTCAAATTAGAATGTGGCTATTGCTTAGTTTTCATTATGTGGTCCATGGTATACTTTCAAAAGTCATGACCAAATAACTTAATTTCTGTAGCTGATTGCCCTGACTGGCTCATCACAAGTCGGGCTGGTAACATGACCGTCCTTTGTGAGGAAGTGAGCTGGCATTTGCTGAGTTTTGTGAGTAATGGTGGCCTCTGAAAATCTTCCCAGTCTGATCAAACCAAATTCATTTACTCCTATAAGAAAGTCACTTTATATTATGCCATGATTAAAATATTAAGTTTTCAAATCTTGAACTCTGTTTTCCATTTGCTTATTTCCTGCGTGCTGTATGCAGTATACAAATTTGCAGTTGATTCAATTGACTGTAATAAAGGTTGCCAGAGGGAGTAAGTCTGGGTCAGCCAGAGAATCAACTCTAATCTACCTCCTGAGATGAAAGTACTGTAGAGCATCTGATTTACAGTTTCATTTGGATATTTCATCATTTTCTGGAGAGAAAAAGGTTACATCTAGACCAGTGTTCCTACGGTACGTTCCGCACCTTTGTGAATATCGTAGATTGATTACAAAATTAGTTCTGTTTCTCCATCTTTGCCTTTGTCGATATTGGTTGCATTGGGACTTCTCAGCTCCTCCCATCAATAGGTTGACACCTATTTCTCCTCCCCTTAAATCTGTGGTAGGCTTGTGCCTTACTTTGGCCAGTGGAATTCAGGTGCAGTGATGATGCACCTGTCTGAGCCCAGTATGCTTAAGAGGCCTTGCACACTTCTTTTCTCTTTGTCTTAGAGCACTGCCCAGCTCCCATGAGAACAAGGCAGGGCTGCACTGCTGGGAGATGATAGGCCACATGTGATAGACGAGAACCATCCCAGTTGAGGCCACCTTAGGTCACCAGTCCTAGCCAACCCAGTTTGACTGCAGATGCTTGAGTGAGCTCAGCTGATACCAGAAGAACTGCCCACCTAGGCCCAGTCCAATTGCCAACCTGCAGAGTTGTGAGCTAAGAGATGCAATACATAAGTTGTTGTTTTAAGCCACTCTATTTTAAGATGATTTGTTATACAGCAACAAAGTAACTAGAATTGGAAAACGTTATCCCCTTTGGGTGGATGAGTTAGATAATGGTGTCCTTATTCTGGCACAGATCCTTATTTTTTATTTATTGAAGTATAGTTGGTTTACAGATGTTGTGTTAATTTCTGCTGTACAGCAAGTGATTCAGTTATACATATACGTACATTCTTTCCTATATTCTTTTCCATTATGGTTTATCACAAGATACTGTGCTCTACAGTAGGACCTTGTTGTCTATCCATTCTATATATACTAGTTTGCATCTGCTAACCCCAAACTCCCACTCCATCCCTCCCCCATCACCCCCTCCACCTTGGCAGCCACAAGCCTGTTCTCTATGTCTGCGAGTCTATTTCTCTTTCATAGATAAGTTCATTTGTGGCACAGACCTTTCCAGAGATCACATCTTTGCTCTTTCTGTGGGGTGTCCTCACACAAGGCTACAGCATTCACAGTTGGAAGTGGAGGCCGTGAGATCTCAGCCAGGTTCTATCCTAGTCACAGCCATGTAGAACCTTTGTGATCTCTAGGTGGGCACCTCATCTCTATATATGCCTCTGTATTGCTTTTCCAAGTTTGGATATCTGAAAATATTCATGAACTACCCAGAAAATACTCACATGAGGCTTTTGTTTAAAGGCAAAGTTTATGGTGCAACAAGAGAAGGCATATGTGGGCAAGCATTGGAGTCTGAGAGTCATTCCAACAACTCAATTCTCCAGGGACCTTTTCCTGGAGACACAGGGCCAGGCTAAGTCATTGTCTTGAATCCCAAGATCTGTGTGAGGGACCTTGGCCTGAGGGGACTTCAGGGTAGCTTTCAGTGCAGGGCACTCCTCAGTTCACTTGGTCCTAAATCCCACCAGCGTTGTCAAAGCAATTAGCGTAGTTGCACATCATCAGTAAAGAAACTGATGGGAGAGGGGAATTCTAACCATAAAAATATATATCATAAATCCCACTGCCCTTATCTTGGTCAAGAGTCAAAAAGCAGACATTCAGCATCCTTGGGTTTAAAAATAGAGCTTTTCCCCATGTAATTGTAAAGCAGTTCCATCTACACAGCCTCAGATTCTTTATTTGTAAAATGGAGTTAATAATAAACCTTTTCACAGCGTTGCTGTGAGGATTACATGGCGTGATTCATGCAGAATAGTTACTACAAGCGCCTGGAACTTAGTAAACACTCAAGAATACATTCACTGTTATTAATTAAACGCACATTCAACTAGGAATCAAGAACTGAATTCAAGCAGTGTGACTTTGGACACAGCACCTCAGCTACCTGGGCCTCAGTTTCTTCTTATGAAATGAGGCAAGTCATAGGTTGGTCCCATCCTATGATTGTATCGTGAATACTTTCAATTGAACTGATGCCCCCAAACGCAAGTAAGGGAACACTTTTATTATCCATAGTTCATGCTGGTTAGCCGCTAGTAGGTGGAAAAGCTAGAAAAATGACTTTTTAAAAAATTCTAAATTCTGAGGGGATAGTGCATAATTGGGAGGATAATCTAGTGAGCTAGATAATTCAAAGAGCAGGCGAACTGCAGGAAGCTTGCAGTGTAGAAAACGCTGCTGAGAAGAGGCTTCAGAAACTCTTGGTATTGAAAGTCCAAGCGTCACAGAGAATATTTTTAGGGTCAACTTGTTGGTGCTCTATTGTGGCCCACGAACCATTGGTGAACAATGGATTTTCACCAGTGGTCAGTGGAATGCTGGAGAACTTTCCTTGGGATGTCACTTTCTAAACACCCATGAGTATGTACAAGGAGAGTAAATGGGTAAATTAATTTCACCTCTGAAACAATGTATATATATGGATGGGACCAACCTATGACTTCCCTCATTTCATATGAAGAAACGGAGGCCCAGGTAGCTGAGATGCTGTGTCCAAGGTCACACTGCTTCATATATATATATATATATATATATATATATATATATATATATATATTATATATATATATAATATATATATGTGAAAGACCTGAAAGGGTTGGCATTTTGGTATTTAACATAAAACTTTTATTTGGGGAAAAAAAGTTTAAATTCTTTATGCTAAAATTTTATTTTCTTGGTTTTCAAAGCAGCCAATATATAGAAACATTAGCCCCATTAAATCTAAAGAAATAAGTGAGTTGATCACACATGCTCATTGGGCACACAATAAATAGATGAAATGTGAATATTTGCTGGAAATAAGATTAAATGCAGAGCTTTCAAGGCCATTATAATATTTATATTGGAATTCATTTTCTTTTAGGAAACAAATAGATAAATTGTAACTTACTTATTTTACCCACACTTGGATTGCAACTAATCTTGAAACTTAGGATCTTGGGTTCGGGAGTTAATTGAGAATCCTGAAAGTCATTTTTTTTTCTGGCTTTGCTTAGCAACATAATTTAACATTTATAATGTAAAAATGAAATCCACTAATAAGCCCACTATATTTTTTATTCTTTCTTCTTGAAGGGTTTGCTCTTAAAATACTGTATCAGGAAGCAAGATGCCCTTGCAGTCTGAAAGCAGCATATGGACAGAGTAAATATCATCCCGATTAAGCTTCCTATTTTATTTGGAATGCAGCATAGCCAGACATTTTAAATACCTGCAACTTGTCAGCCCTTAATTTGTGGTTTCCCATAGGACTAAGGCAGTCTAGTATACTTTTTCTATATTTTTTCTCATCCTACAGATGTTTGCCATTTTTAACCATAATAAATGTACCAAAAGTTTTTAAAGCATTATATTTTCTACCCCATTTAAAGATAAACATCTGTTTGCTTTAAAATTGGAATAAAGTCTGTGAATCATAGAAAAAGTGACACATTTTATGAGCCATATGCACAAACTCTAGAAATGGGCCGATTTTCAAAAATTATTATGGACAGGCAATTATGTGCTTGAAATTTTGCAAGCACATATGATTCATTACCTACAGCACATTGAGAATTTGTTGAATTTAGAGTGTTTTTATAAGAAGGCAGCCACTAGGCCGTGTTTCTTTTTTGGATTCATAGTTACAGAGGCGTGGCCAAGATAAAAGGTAAGTGAAGTTAGCCTATGTTTATGAAAAAGGAATTATGATCCTCAGCAAAGATAGCTTTAGACGTAACAGTGCCAACAAAACAAGTCCTTATTCCTTCAAGTTAAGCAGAAGGAGATGTGTCAAAGGATGCCATATAACCTGGGTGTATTTCCACTTGTCAGATTTAAAACCTCAGCTACAGATAGGTAGAGTTATACCTTATAATTTATGCAAAATTGGGATTTACCTTTCGTGACCCTGTGTGGTCTGTGATGTCAAGCAGAGTAAATGTGTAAACATAACTTTTTCGACCACAGATTACAATCATGATTCTCCCTTTCTATGCTTTAACAAGCCATCTGACTGAAATGTGTTTGGGGGTGAAATTTAATTAAAACCGGGGAGTCTTTGGGACAGTCCATATAATTTACATAGAAGGCATGCATGCACCTTGCTGGAAGAAACATTCAGGTATGTAACTTTTTATTGTTGTGGTAATCTTCAAATTGTTTTAGTTTAGGGTTGAAAACCATGATAATGTCCACTTTCGAGAACATATATGCATCGGTTATAGACGATGAACAGGTTTCCCTGGGTCCTTAGATAATGGGTAGTCTTTTCCAATGTGTGTAAGGTACAACCAAAATCTGTGGTTCTTCGTTATCTTTTCCCTTTGAAAGGTCCCTTTTCTATCCTGTGCAATCATATGCTTTTATCAGGAGATCCTGGAAAGGGTCCTTACCTCTCTTGCCCTTTAAATCACAAAATGTTACTGAAGTATCATTAGTGTCTACCTTACACTGGAAAGTTAGTTTGACAGTAAGCTTTATCCTCTATCTTTTATCTTATTTTCTTATTTCAGGGAGAGAACAAGTTCTGCACTAAGCTGGTTTAGAAGTATGAATTAACTGGTGTCAACCTAGGTATTCGATTTGCAGGCAGATAGCATTGCCCCACGCCAGCCCTTCTGCCCTCTCCTCTCCCTAGCCCTTCTCTCTCCTCCTGCCCCGCTCCTCCTCTTGTCAGGCCCAGACTACTCTCTCTGTCTCTCTCTGGCGCTGGAAGTCATCTCCCCCTCAAGGATCTGCGTCAGTGGCTGAGATGTGCAGTGTTCCTCACACTGACAGAGCAGCGGGTCTGACGGTCAAGTGCAGAGGCAGGACGTGAATGCCCTGTACCCTCATTCTGAATGTGTACTTTTTAGAAAAAGGCATATACACTCTTGGGAAGTGAGGCAAGTTTCTGCATCATCTAAGTTATTAAGCCTCTTTCTCCTGCTCTCTTTAAATAGGTATGGTATTAGCAGAACTCTATACATTGATGAATAATGCAATTTTTATAGAAGGAGGGTGCTAGAAGAGGTGTTTTGGCCCTTGGGGTTATTACCTGACAGTTCTCATTCTTTCAGTTCAATTCAGCAAATATCTATTGTGCACCTGTATGCGCCAGCTGTGCTGTGAGGTTGGCTGATACAGCACCTGTTCCCAGGGAGCCAGGGGAAAGACACACAGTGACGGCTCTAGTACACCTCCTCCGATGACTAGTACTTACTTGCTGTAATGACTGTTTATATAAATGCCGGGTATTGCTTTGAGCCCTTGACATATTATTACCTCACTTAATCCTCTAAATAGCACTATAAAAATTAGTATCCCGTCTTAAGGCTGATACAGTTGAGGTTAAATAACTTCTTGAAAGTCACACACTTGCGGGCCTGCTTCACTTGTAACTTCAGCTCAAGGAGTTGTTGGTTTTACATTTTTGTGTGGCAGGCACTGCATTTGGACTCAGAGATCTGTATTAGTTTGTGCAGCCTCCTTACCTTCTTGACTTTTTATGAAGCATTTTTGGTTTTCACTAATAGTTTCTTTTTTAAAAATTTCTTTTTTATTTTTTATACAATTTTTAAAGGTTACACTCCATTTACAGTTATTACAAAAGATTGGCTATATTCCCCATGTTGTACAGTACATCCTTGTAGCCTGTCTTACACCCAATAGCTTGTACCTCCCAATTCCCCACCCCTGTATTGCCCCTCCCCCCACACAGTGGTAACCACTAGTTTGTTCTCTACATCTGCGAGACTGCTTCTTTATTGTTA